>NW_027362773.1:128410296-131012601 GCF_046119375.1 Phyllobates terribilis | reverse complement strand
AGAATGGGGACAAGCTGGTATGTAGGAGGGGGGGCAGAATGGGAGAAGCTGGTATGTAGGAGGGGGGCAGAATGGGGAGAAGCTGGTATGTAGGAAGGGGGGGCAGAGTGGGGAGAAGCTGGTATGTAGAAGGGGGGGCAGAGTGGGGAGAAGCTGGTATGTAGGAGGGGGGGCAGAATGGGGAGAAGCTGGTAAGTAGGAGGGGGGCAGAATGGGGAGAAGCTGGTATGTAGGAGGGGGGCAGAATGGGGAGAAGCTGGTATGTAGGAAGGGGGGGCAGAGTGGGGAGAAGCTGGTATGTAGGAGGGGGGCAGAGTGGGAGAAGCTGGTATGTAGGAGGGGGGGCAGAACGGGGAGAAGCTGGTATGTAGGAAGGGGGGGCAGAACGGGGAGAAGCTGGTATGTAGGAAGGGAGTGGCAGAGTGGGGAGAAGCTGGTATGTAGGAGGGGGGGCAGAGTGGGGAGAAGCTAATATGTAGGAGGGGGGGCAGAGTGGGGAGAAGCTGGTATGTAGGAAGGGGGGGCAGAGTGGGGAGAAGCTAATATGTAGGAAGGGGGGGGCAGAGTGGGGAGAAGCTAATATGTAGGAAGGGGGGGGCAGAGTGGGAGAAGCTGGTATGTAGGAAGAGGGGGGCAGAGTGGGGAGAAGCTGGTATGTAGGAGGGGGGGCAGAGTGGGGAGAAGCTGGTATGTAGGAGGGGGGCAGAGTGGGGAGAAGCTGGTATGTAGGAGGGGGGGCAGAGTGGGGAGAAGCTGGTATGTAGGAGGGGGGGCAGAGTGGGGAGAAGCTGGTATGTAGGAGGGGGGGCAGAGTGGGGAGAAGCTGGTATGTAGGAGGGGGGGCAGAGTGGGGAGAAGCTGGTATGTAGGAGGGGGGGCAGAATGGGGAGAAGCTGGTATGTAGGAGGGGGGGCAGAATGGGGAGAAGCTGGTATGTAGGAAGGGGGGGCAGAGTGGGGAGAAGCTGGTATGTAGGAGGGGGGCAGAGTGGGGAGAAGCTAATATGTAGGAGGGGGGGCAGAGTGGGGAGAAGCTGGTATGTAGGAGGGGGGCAGAGTGGGGAGAAGCTGGTATGTAGGAAGGGGGGGCAGAGTGGGGAGAAACTGGTATGTAGGAAGGGGGGACAGGATGGGGAGAAGCTGGTATGTAGGAAGGGGGGGGCAGAGTGGGGAGAAGCTGGTATGTAGGAGGGGGGGCAGAGTGGGGAGAAGCTAATATGTAGGAGGGGGGGGCAGAGTGGGGAGAAGCTGGTATGTAGGAAGGGGGGACAGAGTGGGGAGAAGCTAATATGTAGGAGGGGGGCAGAGTGGGGAGAAGCTAATATGTAGGAAGGGGGGGGACAGAGTGGGGAGAAGCTAATATGTAGGAAGGGGGGGGCAGAGTGGGGAGAAGCTGGTATGTAGGAAGGGGGGGGCAGAGTGGGGAGAAGCTGGTATGTAGGAAGGGGGGGCAGAGTGGGGAGAAGCTGGTATGTAGGAGGGGGGGGGCAGAGTGGGGAGAAGCTGGTATGTAGGAAGGGGGGGCAGAGTGGGGAGAAGCTGGTATGTAGGAGGGGGGGGCAGAGTGGGGAGAAGCTGGTATGTAGGAGGGGGGGCAGAGTGGGGAGAAGCTGGTATGTAGGAAGGGGGGGAAGAGTGGGGAGAAGCTGGTATGTAGGAAGGGGGGGGGGAAGAGTGGGGAGAAGCTGGTATGTAGGAGGGGGGGCAGAATGGGGGAGAAGCTGGTATGTAGGAGGGGGGCAGAGTGGGGAGAAGCTGGTATGTAGGAGGGGGGGCAGAGTGGGGAGAAGCTGGTATGTAGGAGGGGGGGCAGAGTGGGGAGAAGCTGGTATGTAGGAGGGGGGGCAGAATGGGGAGAAGCTGGTATGTAGGAGGGGGGCAGAGTGGGAGAAGCTGGTATGTAGGAGGGGGGCAGAATGGGGAGAAGCTGGTATGTAGGAGGGGGGGCAGAATGGGGAGAAGCTGGTATGTAGGAAGGGGGGGCAGAGTGGGGAGAAGCTGATATGTAGGAGGGGGGCAGAGTGGGGAGAAGCTAATATGTAGGAAGGGGGGGGCAGAGTGGGGAGAAGCTGGTATGTAGGAAGGGGGGGCAGAGTGGGGAGAAGCTGGTATGTAGGAAGGGGGGGCAGAATGGGGAGAAGCTGGTATGTAGGAGGGGGGGCAGAATGGGGAGAAGCTGGTATGTAGGAGGGGGGGCAGAATGGGGAGAAGCTGGTATGTAGGAGGGGGGGCAGAATGGGGAGAAGCTGATATGTAGGAAGGGGGGGCAGAGTGGGGAGAAGCTAATATGTAGGAGGGGGGGCAGAGTGGGGAGAAGCTAATATGTAGGAGGGGGGGCAGAGTGGGGAGAAGCTAATATGTAGGAGGGGGGGCAGAGTGGGGAGAAGCTAATATGTAGGAGGGGGGGCAGAGTGGGGAGAAGCTAATATGTAGGAGGGGGGGCAGAGTGGGGAGAAGCTGGTATGTAGGAGGGGGGGCAGAGTGGGGAGAAGCTGGTATGTAGGAAGGGGGGACAGGGTGGGGAGAAGCTGGTATGTAGGAAGGGGGGGGCAGAAGCTGGTATGTAGGAAGGGGGGGGCAGAGTGGGGAGAAGCTGGTATGTAGGAGGGGGGGCAGAGTGGGGAGAAGCTAATATGTAGGAGGGGGGGCAGAGTGGGGAGAAGCTGGTATGTAGGAAGGGGGGGGCAGAGTGGGGAGAAGCTGGTATGTAGGAAGGGGGGGGCAGAGTGGGGAGAAGCTGGTATGTAGGAAGGGGGGGGCAGAGTGGGGAGAAGCTGGTATGTAGGAGGGGGGGCAGAGTGGGGAGAAGCTGGTATGTAGGAGGGGGGCAGAGTGGGGAGAAGCTGGTATGTAGGAGGGGGGCAGAGTGGGGAGAAGCTGGTATGTAGGAGGGGGGCAGAGTGGGGAGAAGCTGGTATGTAGGAGGGGGGGGCAGAGTGGGGAGAAGCTGGTAAGTAGGAGGGGGGGCAGAGTGGGGAGAAGCTGGTATGTAGGAGGGGGGGGCAGAGAGGGGAGAAGCTGGTATGTAGGAAGGGGGGGCATAGTGGGGAGAAGCTAATATGTAGGAGGGGGGCAAAGTGGGGAGAAGCTAATATGTAGGAGGGGGGGCAAAGTGGGGAGAAGCTAATATGTAGGAGGGGGGGCAAAGTGGGGAGAAGCTGGTATGTAGGAGGGGGGGCAGAGTGGGGAGAAGCTGGTATGTAGGAGGGGGGGGCAGAGTGGGGAGAAGCTGGTATGTAGGAAGGGGGGGCATAGTGGGGAGAAGCTGGTATGTAGGAGGGGGGGGCAGAGTGGGGAGAAGCTGGTATGTAGGAAGGGGGGCAGAGTGGGGAGAAGCTAATATGTCGGAAGGGGGGGGCAGAGTGGGAGAAGCTAATATGTAGGAAGGGGGGGGGCAGAGTGGGGAGAAGCTGGTATGTAGGAGGGGGGCAGAGTGGGGAGAAGCTGATATGTAGGGGGGGCAGAGTGGGGAGAAGCTGGTAAGTAGGAAGGGGGGCAGAGTGGGGAGAAGCTGGTATGTAGGAAGGGGGACAGGGTGGGGAGAAGCTGGTATGTAGGAGGGGGGGCAGAGTGGGGAGAAGCTGGTATGTAGGAGGGGGGGGCAGAGTGGGGTGAAGCTGGTATGTAGGAGGGGGGGCAGAGTGGGGAGAAGCTGGTATGTAGGAAGGGGGGCAGAGTGGGGAGAAGCTGGTATGTAGGAAGGGGGGCAGAGTGGGGAGAAGCTGGTATGTAGGAGGGGGGCAGAGTGGGGAGAAGCTGATATGTAGGAGGGGGGGCAGAGTGGGGAGAAGCTGATATGTAGGAGGGGGGGCAGAGTGGGGAGAAGCTGGTATGTAGGAGGGGGGGGCAGAATGGGGAGAAGCTGGTATGTAGGAGGGGGGCAGAATGGGGGAGAAGCTGGTATGTAGGAAGGGGGGGCAGAGTGGGGAGAAGCTGGTATGTAGGAGGGGGCAGAGTGGGGAGAAGCTGGTATGTAGGAGGGGGGGCAGAGTGGGGAGAAGCTGGTATGTAGGAGGGGGGGGCAGAGTGGGGAGAAGCTGGTATGTAGGAGGGGGGGGCAGAGTGGGGAGAAGCTGGTATGTAGGAGGGGGGGCAGAGTGGGGAGAAGCTGGTATGTAGGAGGGGGGGGCAGAGTGGGGAGAAGCTGGTATGTAGGAGGGGGGGCAGAGTGGGGAGAAGCTGGTAAGTAGGAGGAGGCAGAGTGGGGAGAAGCTGGTATGTAGGAGGGGGGGCAGAGTGGGGAGAAGCTGGTATGTAGGAAGGGGGGGGCAAAGTGGGAGAAGCTAATATGTAGGAGGGGGGGCAAAGTGGGGAGAAGCTAATATGTAGGAGGGGGGCAAAGTGGGGAGAAGCTAATATGTAGGAGGGGGGGCAAAGTGGGGAGAAGCTAATATGTAGGAGGGGGGGCAAAGTGGGGAGAAGCTAATATGTAGGAGGGGGGCAAAGTGGGGAGAAGCTAATATGTAGGAGGGGGGCAAAGTGGGGAGAAGCTGGTATGTAGGAGGGGGGGCAGAGTGGGGAGAAGCTGGTATGTAGGAGGGGGGCAGAGTGGGGAGAAGCTGGTATGTAGGAGGGGGGGCATAGTGGGGAGAAGCTGGTATGTAGGAGGGGGGGCAGAGTGGGGAGAAGCTGGTATGTAGGAGGGGGGGGCAAAGTGGGGAGAAGCTAATATGTAGGAGGGGGGGCAGAGTGGGGAGAAGCTGGTATGTAGGAGGGGGGGCAGAGTGGGGAGAAGCTGGTATGTAGGAGGGGGGGCAGAGTGGGGAGAAGCTGGTATGTAGGAGGGGGGGCAGAGTGGGGAGAAGCTGGTATGTAGCAGGGGGGCAGAGTGGGGAGAAGCTGGTATGTAGGAGGGGGGGCAGAGTGGGGAGAAGCTGGTATGTAGGAGGGGGGCAGAGTGGGGAGAAGCTGGTATGTAGGAGGGGGGGGCAGAGTGGGGAGAAGCTGGTATGTAGGAAGGGGGGGCAAAGTGGGGAGAAGGTAATATGTAGGAGGGGGGGCAAAGTGGGAGAAGCTAATATGTAGGAGGGGGGGCAAAGTGGGGAGAAGCTGGTATGTAGGAGGGGGGGCAAAGTGGGGAGAAGCTGGTATGTAGGAGGGGGGCAGAGTGGGGAGAAGCTGGTATGTAGGAGGGGGGGGCAGAGTGGGGAGAAGCTGGTATGTAGGAAGGGGGGCAAAGTGGGGAGAAGGTAATATGTAGGAGGGGGGGCAAAGTGGGGAGAAGCTAATATGTAGGAGGGGGGGCAAAGTGGGGAGAAGCTGGTATGTAGGAGGGGGGGCAAAGTGGGGAGAAGCTGGTATGTAGGAGGGGGGGCAGAGTGGGGAGAAGCTGGTATGTAGGAGGGGGGCAGAGTGGGGAGAAGCTGGTATGTAGGAGGGGGGGGCAGAGTGGGGAGAAGCTGGTATGTAGGAAGGGGGGGCAAAGTGGGGAGAAGGTAATATGTAGGAGGGGGGGCAAAGTGGGGAGAAGCTAATATGTAGGAGGGGGGGCAAAGTGGGGAGAAGCTGGTATGTAGGAGGGGGGCAAAGTGGGGAGAAGCTGGTATGTAGGAGGGGGGCAGAGTGGGGAGAAGCTGGTATGTAGGAGGGGGGCAGAGTGGGGAGAAGCTGGTATGTAGGAAGGGGGGGCAAAGTGGGGAGAAGCTAATATGTAGGAGGGGGGGCAAAGTGGGGAGAAGCTAATATGTAGGAGGGGGGGCAAAGTGGGGAGAAGCTGGTATGTAGGAGGGGGGGCAAAGTGGGGAGAAGCTGGTATGTAGGAGGGGGGCAGAGTGGGGAGAAGCTGGTATGTAGGAGGGGGGGCAGAGTGGGGAGAAGCTGGTATGTAGGAGGGGGGGCAGAGTGGGGAGAAGCTGGTATGTAGGAGGGGGGGCAGAGTGGGGAGAAGCTGGTATGTAGCAGGGGGGCAGAGTGGGGAGAAGCTGGTATGTAGGAGGGGGGGCAGAGTGGGAGAAGCTGGTATGTAGGAGGGGGGCAGAGTGGGGAGAAGCTGGTATGTAGGAGGGGGGGGCAGAGTGGGGAGAAGCTGGTATGTAGGAAGGGGGGCAAAGTGGGGAGAAGGTAATATGTAGGAGGGGGGGCAAAGTGGGGAGAAGCTAATATGTAGGAGGGGGGGGCAAAGTGGGGAGAAGCTGGTATGTAGGAGGGGGGGCAAAGTGGGGAGAAGCTGGTATGTAGGAGGGGGCAGAGTGGGGAGAAGCTGGTATGTAGGAGGGGGGGGCAGAGTGGGGAGAAGCTGGTATGTAGGAAGGGGGGGCAAAGTGGGGAGAAGGTAATATGTAGGAGGGGGGGCAAAGTGGGGAGAAGCTAATATGTAGGAGGGGGGCAAAGTGGGGAGAAGCTGGTATGTAGGAGGGGGGGCAAAGTGGGGAGAAGCTGGTATGTAGGAGGGGGGCAGAGTGGGGAGAAGCTGGTATGTAGGAGGGGGGCAGAGTGGGGAGAAGCTGGTATGTAGGAGGGGGGGGCAGAGTGGGGAGAAGCTGGTATGTAGGAAGGGGGGGCAAAGTGGGGAGAAGGTAATATGTAGGAGGGGGGGCAAAGTGGGGAGAAGCTGGTATGTAGGAGGGGGGCAGAGTGGGGAGAAGCTGGTATGTAGGAGGGGGGGGCAGAGTGGGGAGAAGCTGGTATGTAGGAAGGGGGGGCAAAGTGGGGAGAAGGTAATATGTAGGAGGGGGGGCAAAGTGGGGAGAAGCTAATATGTAGGAGGGGGGGCAAAGTGGGGAGAAGCTGGTATGTAGGAGGGGGGGCAAAGTGGGGAGAAGCTGGTATGTAGGAGGGGGGGCAGAGTGGGGAGAAGCTTGGTATGTAGGAGGGGGGCAGAGTGGGGAGAAGCTGGTATGTAGGAGGGGGGGGCAGAGTGGGGAGAAGCTGGTATGTAGGAAGGGGGGGCAAAGTGGGGAGAAGGTAATATGTAGGAGGGGGGGCAAAGTGGGGAGAAGCTAATATGTAGGAGGGGGGGCAAAGTGGGGAGAAGCTGGTATGTAGGAGGGGGGGCAAAGTGGGGAGAAGCTGGTATGTAGGAGGGGGGCAGAGTGGGGAGAAGCTGGTATGTAGGAGGGGGGGCAGAGTGGGGAGAAGCTGGTATGTAGGAAGGGGGGGCAAAGTGGGGAGAAGCTAATATGTAGGAGGGGGGGCAAAGTGGGGAGAAGCTAATATGTAGGAGGGGGGGCAAAGTGGGGAGAAGCTGGTATGTAGGAGGGGGGGCAAAGTGGGGAGAAGCTGGTATGTAGGAGGGGGGCAGAGTGGGAGAAGCTGGTATGTAGGAGGGGGGCAGAGTGGGGAGAAGCTGGTATGTAGAGGGGGGCAGAGTGGGGAGAAGCTGGTATGTAGGAGGGGGGGGCAGAGTGGGGAGAAGCTGGTATGTAGGAAGGGGGGGCAAAGTGGGGAGAAGGTAATATGTAGGAGGGGGGGCAAAGTGGGGAGAAGCTAATATGTAGGAGGGGGGGCAAAGTGGGGAGAAGCTGGTATGTAGGAGGGGGGCAAAGTGGGGAGAAGCTGGTATGTAGGAGGGGGGCAGAGTGGGGAGAAGCTGGTATGTAGGAGGTGGGGGGCAGAGTGGGGAGAAGCTGGTATGTAGGAAGGGGGGGCAAAGTGGGGAGAAGGTAATATGTAGGAGGGGGGCAAAGTGGGGAGAAGCTAATATGTAGGAGGGGGGCAAAGTGGGAGAAGCTGGTATGTAGGAGGGGGGGCAAAGTGGGGAGAAGCTGGTATGTAGGAGGGGGGCAGAGTGGGGAGAAGCTGGTATGTAGGAGGGGGGGCAGAGTGGGGAGAAGCTGGTATGTAGGAGGAGGGGGGCAGAGTGGGGAGTAAGAGAGCACACAACTCCAAACACTATGAAGAAAAGCAGATTTGTTTCTCCCCCTCTCATAGAATAGCAGTTGAACTCCACCCCAGTCCGGGCCCCTTTATTCTCACTACCACAAACCAACATTTCTGCCATATTAGCAGCAGGTGGTGTTACCACAGTAGAGGGACTAGATGGGGAAAATGCCCAGGTCCTAGAAGGTGTAGGGGGCCTCAATGAGGAGCAGTCTTACCCCCAATATCACATTCCCCTGCACCACTGCTGTCATCAAGAGACTAGTATTAAGCTTGAGGATCCGGTGCGTCTGCATTCCCTGCTCCCATTATAGTTACCCCCCATCTCATTGATATTGACTGTAACAGTGATGGCACGTACAATCCTGTAAAAAGGGATTCAGTTTGTGCCTGATGGGCCACTCGGACCATCGCAGGTAAATGGAGTAGTGCAAATGACTGATGGTCATATAGATTTATTTTAAGGACACCATCCTTCCGCACCCATTTTGAACACATGCATTGCAATTACTAACATAGGAATCCGTATTTGTTCTATTACTTTTTTCTTTAATTTGTGGCGATAAAAACGGACATACGGATGACAATGTGGATGAGAATTCAATGTTTTTATATGGTCATCTGAAGCAGGTCTAAATAATATTCTAAAGTAAAAGTGGGGTCAGTGTTAGTGGGGCCTGTAGAACCTCTAAAAGAGGATGTTTTCGGACACTGGACACCCAGAGGACGCAGCATTATGTACTGAGCACTTCGCTTTCTCCCAGGCGGCCACCACTGACAAGACCATTATTCAGTCTCCGGTAAAACCGCTATTAGATTATTCTCGAAAATCCGTCAGAAATGGCTATATATAAAAGCCGTCCCCTAATCCCTGGCAGGTGTGGGCGGTCGGCAGTCCGGGAAGCCTGTCACAAGCTGTGTAATTACCCATTCTCCATACGTGAGCGTGCCGCCACATGTGCCCTCTTACCTAATCAAATAAAAGTGAATAACACCCCTACTGCCCCCGGGGCTGTCTACAACCATGACGCCCACCACTAATTAAATTCATGAGCTACAAAACATACCAGAATAAATATGCACGACGAGCGCAGCACACCTATGATGCCCAAAAAGATAACACATTGCAATTCCTGCAGGAGAAATGTGGCAGCGCACGCTTTTCTCCAGGATTTCAGCTTCTGGGCTGAAACACCTCACAGGAAAAAAAAGGGTCGACAAACCCTTAGAGGAATTGTCCTATAAACAGGCATAAAAGATTTACATTCTATACTATGCCGTTCAGCACCAAACTAATGCCTTCATCCAGTATATAATGAATGGGCCAGTTCAGCGCGGAAACACAAACTATGTAAAAAACAAAACAAAAAACGTAAAAACAAAATAATAATAATAAAAAAAAAATCCTCAATTACATCTGCCTCCTAAATACTGTCCACCAGCGCCCATCTGATCTGCATTCTCTGACTGTGCCATGGTGGATTTCTTTCACTTGGAGGAGCCGTGTGTACATGGTGCACAATGCCGCCCGCACTCCACCCTTCAAACAACATCAGTTATGTTGGTAATGTAGACCATGAACCACCATTCTGCCTTTTTTCTTTTTGCTGCAGATTGCTCCTAACTTGTGTGAATATCGGCAGCTGGACAGTAACAAAAAGTAAGTTAACTGTCTCCATTATGATGTTACCTGATTTTTTTACAGCTGTCGTGGGGCAACAAGCTGTATTGGAGTTGTGGCCGAACACGAGCAGCTGCTATATAACAGTTTTACACTGAGACTAGTTGGTATCTTCAGCGCCGCCACACTAGCCCCTGCTCTTCAGCGCCGCCACGCTAGCCCCTGCTCTTCAGCGCCGCCACGCTAGCCCCTGCTCTTCAGCGCCGCCACGCTAGCCCCTGCTCTTCAGCGCCGCCACGCTAGCCCCTGCTCTTCAGTGCCGCCACGCTAGCCCCTGCTCTTCAGCGCCGCCACGCTAGCCCCTGCTCTTCAGCGCCGCCACGCTAGCCCCTGCTCTTGTGTGCTATTCATTTTTATAGAATGGCTCCTTGCACAAGTAGTAGCCCAGGAGCAGACCTAGGGAGTAGCTCACCTTGCTCCTTCACCTCTATATCCTTATATCACTGAACACGGCAATACAAACCACTCTCCCCCCAAAAACCAAGGTTCCCCCCTACAAGCTCTTCCAATGCAGCAGAGATGGCAGCATCGGCTGCGCGCACAATTCAGGCCAGCAACAATGTTGCACTGGTCTAAACTGTCAGTCAAGCACCCTAAGGAAAAAAAATGGTTTAGGAGGTTGCAGAGCGGTACACCCCTGAAGAGAGAAGATGAGATCATTCCTTTCAGCATTATGCAGCGTCTAGTGGAATGAATGCATGCACCATTAGTCATAGCAGGGAGCCGCTACACAACCCTATGGAGGCTCTCCACTCTGACTAATAGGGTGATACCAGAGAGGGAGTTCCATGGACCTCATCCTATTTTATAAATGCCCTTCTAGGATATATGAAGAGAGGTTTTAGGTAATCACTTAACATTTTTTTTTTTAAAAAAAGGCAAAACAAAACACATGGACACAGTCATCCAGCTCTTACCTGCTGGTAGTAAATATACGCCAGGACGCCTGCCAGAATCTCCAGGATGAAGATGCAGAGCAACAAGATAAAATACTAGAAGAAAAAAAAAAGGAGCAGTTATTTGGTGATTTCCAACTATATACATAACCATCTCACACCGTATACAGCATTTCATCCACAATAGGTTTGTCACACAGAATTCTGAGTGCACGGATGGCAAACGTCTCCATCTACATAAAGCAACAGATCAGACAGTCATGGGTCGCAGAAATGTGCACGACCCTACAGGAGCAGAACACAACCTATTTATCAAACGGTCAAGACAAGTCAAAGAGAATATATTAATATAGTCCATTATATGGAGAAAAATATGTGACCCCCTAGAGATTATACCTACAGGTTCTCCGATGACCTCCCACTCTTGGTCCATACACAGTAATATGGAGTTGTTCCCTTTGCAGATATAACGGCTCCTGCTCTTCTGATACAGTTTTTTGCAAGATTTTGGAGGGGTATGTGGGATTTTGTGCCCCTTCATCCAGAAGAGCATTTATGAGGTCAGACCCTGATGTTGGAGCAGAGGGTCAGGCTCACAATGCAGTCTAGATTATCTCAAAGGTGTTGGATGGAATTGAGGTCCGGGCTCTGTGCTCATGCGTTTCCACACCAAAATCCTCCTACCATGCTTGTATGGACCTTCTCAAAGGGCTGTTCCCACAAAGCTGGAAGCTACAATTGTCCGCAATATCTTGTGCTGAAGTATAAGATTTCCCTTCATTGGAAATAAGGGGCTGAGGCCAATCCCTGAAAATCCCCATATTATTATCCCTCCTCCACTAAACTGTACAGCGGCACAATGCAGTCAGGAAGTAACGCTCTCCAGGAATCACCAAACCAAGATTCCTCCATCAGACGCCAAATTGAGAAGTGTGATCCATCACTGCACAGAATACGTCTCCTCCAGAGTCCAGTGATGGCAGCTTTACACCTCTCCATCCGACGCTCGGCTTTGTGCTTGGTGATGTACGGCTGGATGCAGCTGCTCTGCCACGAAGCTCCCGGCAGGGGCGCAGTGTTTGTGATAATACCACTGAATTCTGCAGTTATGGTGACTTTTCTGCTCCTCAGCACTCAGCCCCCCGCTCTGTAACTTTACGGGGTTTCCACTTCGTTGCTGCGGTTTCTTCATCTTCTCAATAATATCACTCACAGCTGATGGGGGAAGATTTAGGAGGGAAGAAATGTCCTCGTTTGGCTTGTTACACGGTGACTTTTATTACAGGACCGCGCTGGTATCAGTGAGCTCTGCACCACCGGCTGCTCTGTCACATGTTAGTAAAGGCAGACAGCATGGCGGGGGGCTGAAGGTTATACACTGGGGGGGCAAGGGTCCAAATATTATACACTGGGGGCCAATGGCCAGAGGTTATACACTAGGGCAATATGACACTGAATGGAAAACCAGAATTTAATGATTGAGCTGTGTCCCAATACTTTTCTCCATATTCTCTACAGGTATATACTGTATATTACACATTGATAATTGACAAGACTGCTAAAATGCAAAGATGCTGAGAATGCAGCAGACTGATGTCTTTGTTTCAAGAGAAATGATAAAGATGGGCAGAAGAATTAAGAGAAGATGGTGATACAGGGCCTGATATCAGCTGGGCTGCTCGGACGTAGGTTACTAATAAAGTCGTACTATAGGAGGTATAATGAGTAACAGATCAGTTTGTTGCCTCTCACATTATGGAGGACGCAGTGACGCACGGGCCAGTAGTCTGCACACAGACGCTTATATATATATTTTTAAAAGTGCAAAAATGTAAATAGAATGTGGCGCCACATTGTGCCGATTATTACCACTAGGTGGCAGTGCAATTTCCTAACACACAAAGCATCCAGAAGGAAAGTGACTGCCAGTTGTGTACGGGGAGGGGAGGACGGCAGGCGGACCACCACATTCCTGACATTACACCGGCATTACACAGACCTGCTCCGGGTACAGGCTCGCTCTGTAAATACACTCACACTTCTATACCCCATAACAAATGCCGCCTGTCCAGACCCCCCACGTCATAGCAATACTCCATCCTACAGCCAGCTGGGGAAATTACATCTATTAATACAGCAAGTATATAATAAATCTGTCTTATGAGCTCCATACAGGAGAAAAGTCACTGAAATGCAAATTCAAAATGACAATGTATTATTGATATTTTTTTCACCATTTCATCCCACTTGGAACTTTTGTCCCCCCATTTTTCAGTACATACGGCTATATTGACGGGAAAAAAAAGTTATGGCTCTTGGAAGAAGGAGACGAAATAATGGACATGAATATTGGCTGTGGAGGCGAGGAGAGAAAGTGCTTGTCCAGGCTTGGATAAAGTGCCCATCTCTTGCACAAAGGGTTATATACCCCAAACTGTGCTTGTAAAACATTTCTGCACCATTGGGTCTGAGTAAAAGCACTTTTACAATATTGGTCTGCTGTGCCAACATTCCTCTCCGATACATGTGTATGGATGGGAAGTGATGAGCCCATCAAGAACCATACAGCCTGTACCTCGGTTTTCCATACTATCAGATCCGTCGGACTGTCCGGCACCCCTCTAGTGCACCCCACAAAAGTGCTGATTCTAGATTCACAAAAGTTATGTTTTACCCACCACAAAATCTTCCTGTCATACAAGTGGATTTGCCTGGAAAGTGGTCGCAGATGAGCATCAATCTTGTGACAAATCAGCATCTAAATCCACATCAATATCAGCAGGTAAAATATAAGATTTTGCAGCTGATTTTTCAGTGCAGAAAAATTACAGCTGTGCAAATCTGCCTTAAAGCCAGGGAGAGTGAGTACTGGTGGGCATAACCAATAGGCTGCCAGGTACATGTCGGGTACCCTACTGGCACCTTCTATAAGCATCTACTCCCTCATGGATGATAGGAGTGAGAGTGGATGTTCATCCGTATTTTGCACCCAAGCTCCCGCCACCATATACCATTGGGACTTGTCTGCACTGACCTGGTATTTTAACCACTTGGCAAGTGTGCCCTTAATATGGCATAGTTGGCAAAGTACTCAGATCCCTTTGATGGCCAGGTCTTCAACCTCCTCTTCCATATACTCACCACTTTGAGCAGACTTTTTCTTTCCTTAAACGTCGCGCAGCATCCGAGGAAGCCGGTCACCATTACAACAGCTCCGGCGATGACGAGGATGTATGCAGTAGCAGCGTATATGCTGGATGGTAGAAGGCTGATGTAGTCACTTTTCTGGACCAGTGTCCATACTCCCACAGCCATGACAGCCAGGCCCGCCAACTAAATATATATAAAAAAAGAGAAAAATTAGAAATTTTAGAAGTTTTTTTTCTGCAACTGCAGTGAAACATCACAACAATTATCTCGTTCCATAAGGCCATGGATTTGCACTGTCTGGTCATGGCCACTAACCTCGGCAATGGGCTACAAGTGTCTGTAAATGAGAACAGTGCAAAGCAGCCATGACCATGTCAGCTGCAATAATGGAGATACAAAGGAAAGCGCAGCCAGTATGATGCCTCCAGGGGTGACCAATTTCATCCCAGGGGGTCACTAATTTTTGCAATGGAGGTAGAGAATGGAAGTCACTCACCCAGAAAAAGAAGTTAAAAGTGAAGAGCAGGTACTTCAGACATATCGTCCCGCAGGTCTCCTTCTTCTCATTGTACTCGCCCATGATGACTCTGAAAAACACAAATGATAAGAAATTTAGTAGCCTAGAAATTGATAGCTGTGTACACAAAATAAAGGATAAAAGATAAAGTGCAGTAGCAAAAATGTCCATAGCACTAGTATGGCCAGCAAATAACAGGGGTTCTCTACCGTTGGTGCCTTTTTTAATGCATTTATACAGGCTTAAAAAAATAATTTTGGCAATAGGGTTTCATTAAAAATGTTGCACCATTTATTTCTGGGTTGCACTTACTATCGTTGACTGCAGAATGAGTTAACTGAGAATCCATCAGCAAGCTCTCTGACAAGGGAATTTGTAGATCTTTTGTCTGCTTTTTTCTGAGCTCCTCTACACTGACTTATGACCACAGACTACATCAAAAGTTGAATGCACAGGGAAACAGGCTGTAAAAGCCAATCCAAACGGTGCAAAATGTATAATGAAATCCAATAGCAAGAAGAATTTTAAGACCAAAATAATGCATTTAGGTATAAATAAATAAAAAAAAGTTTCTCTAAAAGGTGAACAACCTCTAACAAATATTAGATTCCTCCTTCCTGATGAACTTCAGTGGAGAAGTATGCCATTTCTCAGTGACACATACAGACCTATAAATACATGAATTATTACAACAATTCTGCCGGTTACCTCTCCGATGATTCACTATATCCCAGTGTGAGTCACTCCAGCTGTCCTGATCTGTCTGCTACAAAGACATTCACAATCCAAGACCAGACAGCACATGGCCACCACTCCCATAGTATAAAGAATTTATACTACTAATCCAATCCAAACAGAATATATTGAGGACAAATCGAATTTAAATGGGTATTCTCATGTTATTAAATTGCTTTAGTTGAGAGCTTTTATCTTTCATAGTGTACAGCTGGTTTCCATGTTAGGCCACTAGTGCCTGCTCAGACCCATTGTGCTCAGTAGGTACATTACAGGAGAGGAATTAACTCCTAACATCCTTTCCACCTCTGTTCAGCCAACTGATTTATATACATCAGTTAGCTACACATCTCCCTCAAGACTTTTATAAATCTTGCAAAAATCACCAGCCCTGCAGCTTTCAGAGCAGTTCTGCCACTCACTGCTCTCACTGTCCGAAGCTGTGCGCTTGTTAAAATGCCCTGTTATCTCTGCATAAATATAGTGAGAACAGTGTAGACTCATAACAAAAACACTGATACCTGATTGTGTTACAGCAGAATTTGTGCTGCGCTTTCTAGTTCTACTAATACTACTGCTCTGCTACTCACCAGAACTGTCACTCAAGTAGGAGAGCCCGCCCTGCCAGAAACCAGGAAGGGAAGGAGACTGGAATGCTGTGTGCTGCTCAAGAGACAATATCTCTTTAAGTACAACAGCAGAGTGTGTGTGCCAGTAAAAAGGGAAACAAGAACTCTACGCCATACTTAATCCCATCGAGAAACGTAGCCATAAAGAACTAACCTCTGCAACATGTATAAGGAAAAGGATGCGTAGACCTTCATATGGGACCTATACCGATATGATATAGTAGACTACTGCATGATATCAAACTGCAGGTGAAGCGTGGGCATACGTGGCAGGTGCAGCTTCAGGCGCCGTGTGGGCATACGTGGCAGGTGCAGCTTCAGGCGCCGTGTGGGCATACGTGGCAAGTGCAGCTTCAGGCGCCGTGTGGGCATACGTGGCAAGTGCAGCTTCAGGCGCCGTGTGGGCATACGTGGCAAGTGCAGCTTCAGGCGCCGTTTGGGCATACGTGGCAAGTGCAGCTTCAGGCGCCGTGTGGGCACATGTGGCAGTCATGCTGATTTTTGGTTTACCACTTGCTAAAAACAATGGCAGATGAGGGGGGGGGGGGTGACGGTACAGGGGTAGCACTGCTGCAGCAAGGCATGTCCCCTGAAAGCCGGAGGAGTGTCAGCTCCAGTAAGGAGGGAAATAGGAGAGCAGGGCAGGCCAGGCAGGTGCTGGTAGTGGGGGACTCAATTATTAGGGGAACAGATAGGGCAATCTGTCACAAAGACAGGGATCATCAAACAGTGTGCTGCCTACCTGGCGCTCGAGTCCGGCACACCGCTGATCGGGTTGACAGATTACTGGGAGGGGCTGGTGAGGACCCAGCGGTCATGGTGCACATTGGCACAAATGACAAAGTTAGAGGTAGGTGCAAGGTCCTTAAAGATGATTTCAGGGAATTAAGCTGCAAGCTTAAAGCAAGTGGATGTTGTGTATATGGACTTTTCAAAAGCTTTTGATACGGTTCCACACAAAAGGTTGATACATAAAATGAGAACAATGGGGATAGAGGAAAATATATGTATGTGGGCTAAGAACTGGCTCAGTGATAGGAAACAAAGGGTGGTTATTAATGGAAAACACTCAGACTGGGTCTCAGTTAACAGTGGGGTACCACAGGGGTCAGTATTGGGCCCCCTTCTTTTTAACATATTTATTAATGACCTTGTAGGGGGCTTACAGAGTAAAATTTCAATATTTGCAGATGACACTAAAGTCTGCAGGGTAATCAATACAGAGGAGGACAATTTTATATTACAGGAGGATCTATGTAAACTAGAAGCTTGGGCTGATAAATGGCAAATGAGCTTTAATGGGGATAAATGTAAGGTAATGCACTTGGGCAGAGGAAAGAAAATGTATAATTATATGCTTAATTGTAAAACGCTGGGCAAAACTAACTGAAAAAGACCTGGATGTATTGGCGGACGACAAGCTCACGTTTAGTGGCCAGTGTCAGGCAGCTGCTGCAAAGGCAAATAAAATAATGGGATGCATTAAAGAGCCATAGATGCTCATGAGGAGAACATAATTTTACCTCTATACAAGTCACTAGTGCGACCACACATAGAATACTGTGTACAGTTCTGGTCTCCGGTGTATAAGAAAGACATAGCTGAACTAGAGCGGGTGCAGAGAAGAGCCACCAAGGTTATTAGAGGACTGGGGGGTCTGCAATACCAAGACAGGTTATTACACTTGGGGTTATTTACTGTGGAAAAAAGAAGGCTTAGGGGTGATCTTATAACTATGTACAAGTATATGAGGGGGACAGTACAAAGACCTTTCTACTGATCTTTTTACTCTGAGGCCAGAGACGGGAACAAGGGGGCATCTTCTACGTCTGGAGGAAAGAAGGTTTAATCATAATCACAGACGGGGATTCTTTACTGTAAGAGCAGTGAGACTATGGAACTCTCTGCCCTATGATGTTGTAATGAGTGATTCACTACTAAAATTTAAGAAGGGCATGGATGCCTTTCTTGAAAAGTATAATATTACAGGTTATATATACTAGATTCCTTTATAAGGCGTTGATCCAGGGAGCTAGTCTGATTGTCGTATGGAGTCAGGAAGGATTTTTTTCCCCAATGTGGAGCTTGGTGTTTGTCACATGTTTTTTTTTTTTTGCCTTCCTCTGGATCAACATGTTAGGCTATGGGTTGAACTAGATGGACTTAGTCTTCCTTCAACCTTAAAAACTATGTTAAACTATGTTACTAACCTTGTCTGGCCATATTTCCCACCAGCGATCCAACGTGACAACGTCTGTGGGCAGAAGTATCGTCTCGGCAAATGACTTTTCTCATAACTTATGAGTGGCTCACTTTGTTCCTGATAATAAGGCCTCGGCTATGATTGTGTGTGTCTGGTAGGAAAATTTTGGCTCCGATGGGTAAATAGTCGCACAATCTATTATCCTCCCCCCTTTCCATTCCTGACATTCAATATCACCCGGTGAAGACGTACATTCCTGCCGACTGCGCACATTACACAGAACAAAGCCTGTTGTACTAGTTCTTGTGTGCGGACATGGAAAAGGAGAGGCAACTCTGGCACAGAGACTGGCATACAGAAAAAGAATTGTTGAGGGCACCGAGGACCACGATGTACGATCACGTAACAATGTGCTCTTTGTGCAATGCCGCCACGGTTAGAAAAATGGTACAAACCTGGCATTATGTTGCCATACAATGAACTCATACATCATTCTTACATGAATTGATACATGCAGATCAAGGTAAGGAAACAATGTGTGAAGCCCAGCTGTACATACCTGGCACACCCAGAAGGTGCCCACTTGGAGGTGACTGGCACACCCAGGAGAGATGGATCAATGCCACGCATTTAAAATACACATTTTGGCTGATTATGTTCTATAGAAGTAAAATTGGCAGGTACCTTGTGTGCATGCACAAAATCATTCTCAACACACAGAACAATCAAAAGTACTAGGGCATCCATGGGTGCAAATAAAGGACAAGTCCTGACCATTCTTGTCTAATCAGTGCTGGGAGTTGATCACAATTTTTCCTGGATCGTTGGGAGAAGTTGCTCTTGATGATCATTAGATACCGTTCTTTATTCAGGCTCTCTCTTAAATAGGATTCAGCTACAGGATCAGTTTAACACCAGTACAGAGCTTGCTCTGGAACGGCAGCAGGCAGGTGTCAGAGCACAGAGAGGCGAAGGCTTTTGGAGGTTGGTCTGGTGTCCAGAAGGGCAGCAAAGAAGTCACTTCTCTCCAAGAAAAACATCAAGGACACACAGACATTCTGCAGAAAATTCAGAGATTAGACTGTAGAGGACGGAGGTAAAGTTATTTTCTCTGTTGAAAAAATATTCAGGCTGTTTGGGATATCTTGAAGAAAAGGTGATCAAGAATCCTGTGTTATGCCAACAGTAAAGCATTCGGAGGCCATTCATGTGTGGAGGCTTCTCATCCATGGAGTGAACATTGCCATGAATAAAGAATGGTATCTAAACCTCATCCAAGAGCGACTTCTCCCAACCATCCAGGAGCAATTTGGTGATGAACGATGCAGACTGTGTCACAAGGCAAAAGTGATAACTTCAAAAAATTTAAATTATGGGTCCATGGTCAGGAAACTCCACAGATCTCAATTCCACTGAGAACCTGTGGTCAATCCTCAAAAAGAGGGAAGACAAATAATAAAAAAAAAAGAAAAATTGTGATAAACTCCAAGCACTGGTTAGACAAGAATGGGTCAGTCAGTCAGGATTTGGTCCAGAAGTTGATATCCAGGTCAGGGCGAAGGGCAGAAGTCTTGAAAAATAAGGGTCTACACTGTAAAACCTATAAGTGGTTTACTCCGGGTAAATGGCCGCTATGCTGCATAACATACGTACATCGATTTTCTGTTGCATCAGCCAATTATCTTTCTGCATAGGTCATTTTGTGTGTCACAAAAAGACATATAAATTTGCACAAAAGAAAATAACTTAGGCGAAAGGGAAGTCCAAAAATAGGAACATGCAAACTTGTGTGAGCTGGGAATAGCAATAAAATACAAAAATAGAGAGGGGCCTCCTGGTGAAATGTCATGTAGTGCTGCACACTGCTATCTGATTCTGCACTTCTCTCGGGGAGCTTTAAGGGGGGGGAATCAGTCACCCTCAAAACGCTAATAAAACTACTTATAAAAGGTATGGGACGACTTGGTCCCTATAAAGGTCATATTTGTGATATAGACTTTAGTAGTTTAGTTGCAACAAAAAATTATTTCATATGGAAATGAGGGAAGTTTGGTGTATCCTTGGGGTGGGCAAAGGCTCAGAGCACTGCTATACCCCCACAATTTGCATGCTGAGCCCTTTGTCACCTTTTGATTGACACCTTCACAGTGACACTGCAGGAGCTCAGTGGTGCTCAGTGTCGGTGTACGCTCTCTGCTGTCTGCAGTATAGTACTGTTGGGAGGTGCCCAACTATACCACTACCACCACTGAACTGGTTCCGGTCACTTGGTGTGAAAAAGGATCGAAACGTCTCTGGGACTAAGGAGGACAACTGATAAGTAGTTTAACACATCATCATTGCCCAACACACACTGATGCGGAATTAAGGCCCCGTCACACTAAGCGAGATCGCTAGCGAGATCGCTGCTGAGTCACAAGTTCTGTGATGCAACAGCGACCTCAGTAGCGATCTCGCTACGTTTGACACTTAGCAGCGACCAGGCCCCTGCTGTGAGATCGCTGGTCGTGTTGGAATGGCCTGGACCTTTTTTTGATCGCTGAGGTCCCGCTGGGTAGCATGCATCGGTGTGTTTGACACCTTACCAACGACACATAGGCGTGCATTTGCGTTGCATCGTTATACAGGTCGCTACGGGTCGACGTATCGTTGCGAAGATCTGACTGTTTGACATCTCACCAGCGACCACATAGCGACGCAGCAACGATCCCTGACAGGTCGTATCGTTGTCGGGATCGCTGTAGCGTCGCTTAGTGTGACGGTACCTTTAGGGAATAAGTTTTTGCTGGGAGTGCTTACAGGATTAGATAGGAATGTCGTTATTAAAGGGGTCAGCTCATCACACGGTCTGGTTCTCAACACTCCGGTAATCAGCTAGTTTTTTTTCCCAGCAGCCCACACTTTCTTCCTTCAGATGATGTCTGCGGAGAGAAGGATCGGACACTTGGAATTTCAAGAAGGAATTCTAGTTACATGTAAGTTAAGCAGCAGTTCTCAAT
Source organism: Phyllobates terribilis (assembly GCF_046119375.1). NCBI lineage: Eukaryota > Metazoa > Chordata > Amphibia > Anura > Dendrobatidae > Phyllobates > Phyllobates terribilis. The sequence goes on along the minus strand of NW_027362773.1, from coordinate 130,991,974 downwards.
GTCAAGCAAACAAGATTTTAGGTTGCATAAAAATAATAAAATCCCATGATCCTAAATGTATTGTTACCCCTCTATAAATCACTAGTGAGGCCACATCTAGAATATTGGATCCAATTTGGGGCGCTACATTTTAAAAAGGATATTCAGAAGTTAGTCAGTTCAAAGGCGGAAACTAAATTATTATATGGAATGGAGGCCTCTCATGATGAGAAGTTGCAAAAGTTGAGCTTGTTTAGCTTAGTAAAATGACGTTTCAGAGAGGATCTCATTTACATGTACAAATATATGTGTGGTCAGTACAAAGGACTAGCACATGACTTATTCCTTCCAAAGACTATACTAAGGACCAGGGTCACTCATTACAGGTGGAAGAAAGGCGATTCCGGCAGCTAAATAGGAAAGGGTTCTTTACAGTCAGAGCAGTCAAGAGGGAGTAATGGCAGATGATATATCAGCATGCAAAAAATGGGCTGGATGTTTTTCTCGTGCATATAATATCTAGGCTCCTGGCTACGTCTGTCTGCTTCCCGGCACTTGAGAACATAAGACAATAATAGTAGACACCAGGCTTATTACGAGACGTGTTTTATGAATCAACATGCTTGAAAATGTACGGCGCACTAGTATCTGCCGATCACTTAGGATTCATTCAGATAGCCGTGATTTTACTCTTACATAAAAACACAGAGTGTTATTCATCAGAGTTTGGTCAGTTGTCAGGTTTTACCCCATTCGATTAGTAATTTTCATGTATTAAAAAAAAATTGTAAGCCTACTTCTATTGCAGTGTTAAGCACAAACCTGAATTGCAGGGATCACACACACACACACACACACACACACACACACACACACACACACACACACACACACACACACACACACACGGCACAAGCTGAACACCCCAACACGACTGCACACACACGGATGGCATGGAACGGGCTTGAACACCCCAACACACACACACACACACACCGATGGCACGGCACGGGCTCAACACCCCGACACACACACACACCGATGGCACGGCACGGGCTGAACACCTCGACACACACACACTGATGGCACAGCACGGGCTGAACACCCCGACACACACACACACACACACACACACACACACACACACACACACACTGATGGCACAGCACGGGCTGAACACCCCGACACACACACACACACTGATGGCACAGCACGGGCTGAACACCCCGACACACACACACTGATGGCACAGCACGGGCTGAACACCCCGACACAAACACACACACTGATGGCACAGCACGGGCTGAACACCCCGACACACACACACACACACACACTGATGGCACAGCACGGGCTGAACACCCCGACACACACACACACTGATGGCACAGCACGGGCTGAACACCCCGACACACACACACTGATGGCACAGCACGGGCTGAACACCCCGACACAAACACACACACTGATGGCACAGCACGGGCTGAACACCCCGACACACACACACACTGATGGCACAGCACGGGCTGAACACCCCGACACACACACACACACACACACACACACACACACACTGATGGCACAGCACGGGCTGAACACCCCGACACACACACACACACTGATGGCACAGCACGGGCTGAACACCCCGACACACACACACTGATGGCACAGCACGGGCTGAACACCCCGACACAAACACACACACTGATGGCACAGCACGGGCTGAACACCCCGACACACACACACACACACTGATGGCACAGCACGGGCTGAACACCCCGACACACACACACACACACACACACACACACACTGATGGCACAGCACGGGCTGAACACCCCGACACACACACACACACACACACACACACACACTGATGGCACAGCACGGGCTGAACACCCCGACACACACACACACACACACTGATGGCACGGCACGGGCTGAACATCCAGAGACGACGGCGCACACACTGATGGCACAGCACGGGCTGAACACCCCGACAGACACACTGATGGCAAGGCACGGCCTGAACACCCCGACACAACGGCACACACCGATGGCACAGCATGGGCAACTACAAACTAGCCAAAAATTCATAGTGGGAATTAACATTCATCTGATCTTTAAAATTACGAAGAAGAATGGAAAGTTACTAAAATATTCTCTTCTATTAGACTTCCAGTGACAGTAATAGGAAACATATTTATGAGAAGTCTATTGCAAATAGACTGCGGATATATTTGTTGGACCAGATGTGCACTTTAATTGCCATAAAACGATGCATAATGGAATATATTCTTATAACAATGTGTGACGCAGACAGGGTAGGACCTATGCTTGAGACTCTGCGTTGGTGGCATAGCCGATGGTACCACATGTCATTCGATTCGTGGCCAGACTGGGCAGGAGAATGGAATTAGTGACATGTAGTTATGAAAGCCATAGAATAAGCGTGAAGCAAAGGTGACCCATCGCACGTAACTGATCGGGATGGGAGGTTTCATTCTTCATATACTGACGTTTTCCCATCATTCTCTTCCATGTTTCAAGCAGCTTCTAATTTTGGACACAGCTGCATTTTACATTTAATGAACAGAATACAAATTGCTTTTCTGGCTGTTCCCCAATGTATACAGTGCCGAGTACACAGACAGAGCGGTGTGAATATCTACTGTCGTAGATGAAGGACCGGGGCGAGAAAGTGAAGGAAAACTATGAAAAGTAAACACAGACAACAGGAAAATAAGAGAGGAGGCGATAGGAGAAGGGCAATGAGATAACAAAGCCAAAGGAAGAGAGCAGAGGGCAGCTGGAGAGAGCTGGGCGGATACCCAACGGGAAAAGCAAGGAAAGGAACTGCAAAAACACATTATGTGCCTTTGTGATTTTCTGCTGCCAGGCCCACCGTGCAGACAATATGGTGCAGGTACAGGCTTGCCAGCACAGCTGCCTCCCTCGTCCTGGAGGAGAAGCATGCACGCATACGCCACTACCCAGGCATACACAACGCCGCTCCGCCACCTCCTCACTGACACATTCTTCTCCTGGTAGGAAGGAAAAGTTTGAAGTTGAATTCACACAATGTTCTTTATATCAAATTTATCCTTTATATAGGAAAAGACGACAAAAAAAAAAAAAAAGTGCCCACGTTGGGCAAATATTACTCTACGGAATGACGTAGTCTGCCGGGCCATTCCGTACAAAGGGATTCAGCATAAAAATATATATCGCACTCAAAATAACTTTATAAAATTCCGGGTTCCTTGAGGAGATGTGCAAAAAAAAAAAAAGGCATCCCGGACGGCGGTAGCTCATCACTGCAACCGGCCGTGACCGAGCCGCACGCAAGTGTAAGACAATGCAGCGGGGATCTGAATTGAGAATTACTTTAAAGGCAACCTGTCACATGCAAAAACACCATTTACCTGCAGATATAGAGGAAAGCTGCAGGTTACTAGTGTATAAATCATGCCTGCCTTACTGGAGCAGCGGCCACAGGGAGAAAATAAAGGTATATCCTCCCTGCAGCTGTAGGGAGTGGTTATACTCACTGCAATCGCTCCCCAGCACACTGATTGACAGCTTTCTTTGTGCACACACTACATAGCAGGGTATGAATGTGCAGAAGAGATTATAGCGGTACTCACAGAATAGTCAGCCGTGACTAACGTTTCCCTGCACCGACCTGATGACTGGAAGTAATCAACTGCAGAGAGAATATAACTTAAAGTGCAGCTTCAAGGATAAAATTAAGTAAGCCACTAAAATATGATTTAAAGGGGTTGTCTGGCCTTAGGGTACAAGTCTACAGTCAAGCCATGTGACTGCAGACTTGTGAATCCTCACATCACTGGCACTGTGAGGATTCTCTGGTGCTGGTAGTAAGTGGTCATGTGACTAAGTATGTGATTTGCACACTTCCTGCCACATTCCGACTAGGTGTGTCCAGCCATGCTCAATACACTTGCATTGAGTGAGGTCACGCACGACTAGTCGGCACGTGACCGCAGGTATGCAAATAGCATACTTGTACGCCAAGGCCGGACAACCCCTTTAAAAGCTATTTGCCAGCAAATTACTACTATATAAGTAACTTTGTTATATATCTTATCAGAGAAATCTGCTTCTTTCTCCTCCTGGACTGATCATTCGCACTCAAAATTCTCAATTGAAGGGTCAAATCTTGTCTTTAGTGAATACAGACTTTACTATTACTGAGGTAGATAATGACAGTTGGTGCTTAAAAGGTTCTATGGAGAGAGAGGCAAGGCAAGCTTTCATTCTGCTGCAAGATCTTCTGAAACGTCAGGTATGCTTTAATAACTTTACTAAAACTGACCTGATTGTATATGTCCCCAACAACACCAGGGACTGAGGCGAGGTGAGGTGAGAAAATTCATGGAACATATAGATTTTATAGAAATACAAAAAAATATATATTGTGTGATTATCTAATCCGGCAGTAGAAGAAGCTGGAACTAATGTTGAAGATGTGGGAAGCGACTAATGACAATTACTTAACATCCAGCACTCTCCGTCTTCTCTAGGGGGTCTGTTGAGTCCCTTGTGTCTGGTACATGATCAGGATCAGACTTCTATCTATTGGTGATAAATAATAAAGGGTCCAACTGGGCGACAGAAAGCGGAGAAATTGCAATTATATTGAAAAACTGCACACAATCACACAATCCTAGCTGGTAGGAACAATCTTCTGTAACTCTAGTCTCAAAGGAGCAGGAATTGTGTGAATTGTTTGGTGTGTGGACAATGTATGCATGAAAGAATTTTCCAACAGAAATGACCTGATGCTAGCTAATGATTCATTTCTCCTGGTGATTCACATTTCCTGTGCTAGCTGTATGGACGGCAGGTTGGCATCCGCACAAAGTGGAGTTACAATGAATATTCTGGCTACAGATTCATGTCCTGTAACGTCCAGTGTTGTAATTCTGCCCTTCATACATGTATCTGTAATACAGGTGCATCAATGTGCATATGCCACATATGTAAGAATCTGGCCCGCAGGGTGAATATATTTGGCCCGCGATTATCCCGTATGGAAAGCACCATGTGGGGGCCCGCTATCCCGTATGGAGGACCATGTGGGGGCCCGCTATCCCGTATGGAGGACCATGTGGGGGCCCGCTATCCCGTATGGAGGACCATGTGGGGGCCCGCTATCCCGTATGGAGGACCATGTGGGGGCCCGCTATCCCGTATGGAGGACCATGTGGGGGCCCGCTATCCCGTATGGAGGACCATGTGGGGGCCCGCTATCCCGTATGGAGGACCATGTGGGGGCCCGCTATCCCGTATGGAGGACCATGTGGGGGCCCGCTATCCCGTATGGAGGACCATGTGGGGGCCCGCTATCCCGTATGGAGGACCATGTGGGGGCCCGCTATCCCGTATGGAGGACCATGTGGGGGCCCGCTATCCCGTATGGAGGACCATGTGGGGGCCCGCTATCCCGTATGGAGGACCATGTGGGGGCCCGCTATCCCGTATGGAGGACCATGTGGGGGCCCGCTATCCCGTATGGAGGACCATGTGGGGGCCCGCTATCCCGTATGGAGGACCATGTGGGGGCCCGCTATCCCGTATGGAGGACCATGTGGGGGCCCGCTATCCCGTATGGAGGACCATGTGGGGGCCCGCTATCCCGTATGGAGGACTATGTGGGGGCCCGCTATCCCGTATGGAGGACTATGTGGGGCCCGTTATTCCGTATGGAGGACTATGTGGGGTCCGTTATTCCGTATGGAGGACTATGTGGGGTCCGTTATTCCGTATGGAGGACTATGTGGGGTCCGTTATTCCGTATGGAGGACTATGTGGGGTCCGTTATTCCGTATGGAGGACTATGTGGGGTCCGTTATTCCGTATGGAGGACTATGTGGGGCCCGTTATTCCGTATGGAGGACTATGTGGGGCCCGTTATTCCGTATGGAGGACTATGTGGGGCCCATTATTCCGTATGGAGGACTATGTGGGGCCCATTATTCTGTATGGAGGACTATGTGGGGCCCATTATTCTGTATGGAGGACTATGTGGGGCCCATTATACTGTAGGGAGGACTATGTGGGGCCCATTATTCTGTATGGAGGGCTGTTTGGGGATGACATTTACAAAATAACCATACCATGTGTGTGCAGGGTACTGTGGAGGAATTTACTGTGGGGGTATTATACGGTTTTTTATCCTTTCTTATTACATATTTAAATTAGGCCATTTCTTTTTCCTCCTCTTACATAGAATAAAATATTGGAATAATATATGTTAAAGATAGATACACCAATTAATTTATCCTCCATATAGCCATAAAGCAAAATTTGGACTTTGTTTGTGGGACAACCCCTTTAAGTTTGTTTCCATATGAAAAAGTTCATCATTATATTTGATAAGGAAAAACCTCCTCGAGTGTAGACATTTTTTTAAAAAAAAATACGGTAAATATCAAGGTTGACTTTGTCCAAGCTTTTAATTTTGTCCCTCTGTGTAATTGAGTTTGGGCATCCCTGCTTTATACTGTACTATGCAATATCACCCATCACACGGCTCCGCTATATGGAATCCGATTTGCTTTCCTTGCTTGCTCTGTGCTGCAGTTTCTTCCTTTTTCTCTACTCCACCACCCCCATTTGGCTATGAAGGGGTTACAGCTATACAAACATCACTCCTTGGCTTTTCTGTCTTCAGCAATTAATTAGATCTAGGAATTCTGGCCTCAGCAAATCCCTATACAGAGAGAAATCCTGGAGACCTGGGGGACATGCAGCAATGTTCTCATTAGGTGACTATTCCTATGATGTGGTCATGTCGCACTCATTTCGCAGTCACCGTGTGTTGCTGTGGTTTTTTTTTTTTGCAATATTTTTAACTTATTTTGGCTAAATCACTGCGGCCAGATGGCTATAATACAAAAAAAAATAAATTGTGATGTTTTTGGATTCAATGGCATTTTCAGCAAAACGCATCATAATCTTGATATAGATTTTTTTTTTTTTTTGCCCCAGCATTTTTGTCCATAACCCTACAAGTAGCACTTCAAAAATCCCGGGTAAAATGCTTATCAAATTGCAAAAATGAAAATGACATGTAAAAAAACGTCAACCATAAAAACGCTACAAAAAAAATAAGGGTATGTGCACACAACATATTTTCATGCAGATTTTGCTGTCCTGAAAAAATGTTAAGAAATGCCAAAATTAACGAACATACGCACTGCAATGCCAAAATGACTTGCTGTGCATATGTTCTTGTCTTTTCTCTCTCTCTTTTTTTTTAACCACTTAAGACTTCAGAAGCCACAACGCAGCTAAAAGTGACCGGTCCATTCTTCAGGCAGTGTCCATGCGGAATCCGCCAGTATCTTTTGTATGAGAAGGAACTTAAGAAAAATTTTGCAATGGTGTTTTTTTTTTTACCTTTTACAATTTTAAAAATGGACAGCACATGGATTTCATGTAGAGGTTATCCTTCTGCTGTCCATGAAACCCACAGACAGCACAAGGATAACATGGATGTATACGGGTAATTTTGATCCATTACTTGGATAAAAACTGACATTTTTTTTTTTAAGCCACAAGGTCAGAAAAAGAAAGAAAAAATAATGGACATGTGAACGGCTCCATAGCCAATATGACGAAAGTCTGAATGAGCCCTTAGGCTATGCCATTACTGCACTTCCCAGCATTGTAAATGTGCGGCACAGTGCGGGAAGAGATTAAAAAAAAACACTCAATTATCAAAAATAATGCCTGACATTTACATTACAATTGATGCTAGCAATCCAGTCCAACAGGAAAAGTCAGATCAACTTTTTATATATTTATTTAGGACAAAGTCCAGATGATCAGATTTTCGGTCCATATGCACAAAGTACTGCTCCGGGGAAATAAAATTCAATGGGCCAATTCCAGGGCAAAGGGCATGTTCGTAAAAAAAATGCAGCATATTCTCTCTCCGTTTTGAGGACAAGAGGACTATGTGACACCCAACACCGATGCACCGGGCACAGGGAACTACAAATGGACTGAAGTCACCTCCACACTCAGGTGAACTTAGCCTAAAATGGAACCGATGACGAGGACCACAGCATGGGCGACCACAACAAAGATGGTGGAGGCCAAACTGTGTCCACAGTGACTCCATTGGTGTTCCCCTCGGAATATAAGTTATATTTGGATTCTGACAGAAACACTGATGTCGTGTATTAGTGTGAACCTAGCCTTAGTATCCTGAATCTTGTAAAAAAGCAGTATACCCGTCACACCCACAGCAAGTGAAACATGAGTGGACCTTGGACTGAGCTGAGGTGAAGTATTGTGCGCTCACGAACAAAGAACTAATCTTGACTGTGAGACAAATACCGCCAAGATATCAGCTGACAACTAGAATATTAGAGCCCAGAGCAAATTAAACATGGCCGGGGCGGCCAGCACATGCCTCAGCACATTTACCTATAGATGAATCATTGCATTGTGTTAGCCATACATCCCACATCTTACTACAGCAGCACCCAGTCCTTACATTGTACTGTCCTCTAATAGTCACCCTCATCCATCCCCAGCGCCTCCCCGCTCCAGTCACAGGCCGTACATGCCCACTGAGCCAATCACTAGTCATGATATAGACGAGCCTCCGCCAGTGGCTGAATGAGCCGCCATTCCTCACCATGTCCAGCTTTCCATGTTGAGAGAGGGCCAGAAAGTAGACTCCAACGTGAAACAGGACTAATGTGGGGCTCGTTAAGGAGAATATCCCTTTTATTTTATTTTTTAAACCAGTCCGATATCTTGGACAAGCCCTTTAACATGAGCAAAACTATTTGGGTGCCCTCATCATCCCCCATGGATGTCATATATCACCACTGCCAGCTATGATACGCCACTGTGGTCCCATAACATGATGTCCATGGGAAAACATAGGATTGTGTAGCTCATTGACTGTTCCTGCTTTATTGTAAGACGAGTGGGGGACCCAGCTCTGGGATCCGCTGGGACCTTCACCGATCCCTAGAACAGGGCTTTGAAATGTCCCCTTGGCATTAATCGTGCCCCAACTCCCTTCATTGTCTATGAGATGTAGAAGAATGAGTCCACCGGCTGGTTATCTCCGGCAGTCCCATAGACAATGAACATGCCAGGGGGGCACATGCACAGTCAGAGACTCCTTTATGGGATCAGTGGGGTCCCAGTAGATGGATCCCCACCAATCAGCAAGTTAGCACCAATGTGGATAGGGGATAACTTTCTATAACCCTCTGAAGTCCCAATATACATTGGAATATAGTTGGCCAAATCCGCCATTACCCTCCCAACTCTCCCCCATCAGAACATGTAGTGGGAGATAAGGATTGGGCAGTGGAAATGTACCGCAAACACTCAATCATTTTGTTTTCAGGAAAGATAGGCTGACATAAGCTTAAAAGGGGTTGTCTAAGCGTGTGGTTCAAGTGTGCAGTCACTGCAATGCAAGTGAATGGAGTGAGGCCGGACACATCTAGGCCGAATGGTGCAAATCACATACTTGACTTGAGCCCCAAGCCTGGACAATCCCTTTAAGGCCCCATACCAAATAGATGGCTGTTGGTCTGTGCTGGTGACCTATTGCCGGGAGAACAAAGTGATCGCCAGTCAAAAATTGGACATCTCACCTGACAATCAGTTGGCGCCCTCCATACACAAGAGTGTTGGCGAAAAGCGTCTATCGGGCGATGTTAGTTTAATGTGCCTGCGAGGGCTGGACTCTGCAATCCCATAGAAGACACACGAATTCTCAACCAAACAGAAGGTGCATGTGTATGAGCAAGGCAGGAGAGCGGTCATTAGGCCACCACTTTGTTAGGCTGTGTGCACACAATGAGTTTTTGACTATTTTCGCTGCACAAAAAACACAGTGCCGTACAGTCCCAGCAAAGTGTATGGGACTTATAGAGATCTCACGCTCTGCTCTTTTTATGCAACATAAACTGACCTGCGGTGAATTTTTGCAATCTGAAACACGTTAATTTCTCTCGCCGGCACGCTGAGTTTTATGTGAGGATTTTCCCATAAAATTGCATTATAGATGGGAAAAATCTGCAAGTAAAAAACACATATAATACCCACATGACTGCCAATAAAGTTTTGTCAAAGCCAAATACAAGGAAGTATCAAAAACAAAGAAACTTTATTTATAATATGACACCAAAAAGACTAAAACCGCAGCGAAATGCAATGAAAAAAAACACATGTAACCCAATAGGTGCAGAAAATCTGCAACATCAAAAACTCATTGTGGGAACGCAGCCCAGTGTGTACAGGCCCATTTACCCTCATAAAAATAGCAGAGCCCTCCACCATGCAAGGTCGGGGTACAGTATATGGACCACCAATTCTTTCCCGACGTCAAATTTGTACTTAATGGGTTTGAATCACACCGTACAGCTACTCTCTGGTTTCCGGGATCACCTATCGGACATCAAGCTTTCTAAAAAAAAAAAATGCCTTTAATAAAACCTGAATGAAATACTCCTCACATAATAACGTTGCCTCAATGACTTGCGAGTAGGACAGGATCCTTCATGACTTCAGCGCGTCCTGAGGCGACATATTTGGCTGTTACCTGCCTGTCGTGGAGGAGCGCCCTGAGGGCAGCCATTGTAGTGACAGTCACGTGTCATAGCATTCCTAGCATGCCTCCGACCACACAGCCGTATCCTGTATTGCTTTCCTAATATACACACACACATTATATATTAGTCAAGGTTTCAATTTGCAACATATCAATTCATGCTGAGGATTTCTATTGCAATTTGTCAAATTTACAGCATTTTGCCCAATTTGATGCAGATTTCCCTGTGCACCTAGTTAACGCAGCAGAAGATTTTAAAGCCTATAATAAAATAAAAAAATTATATATCATAGGGGACACTATGGGCCGCCAATGAGTAGGCACCTGCATCCTGAGACCCCCACCAATCAGTCAATGCATGAGATGCACGTAGAAAGCAATGTACGCACCCATAGACTTACTATTGAGCCTGTACTCTCCTATGTGCACGCAGCTTGTGTAGGAATATTCTCAGGACCTGGACCCCCACCGATCAGCAGCATACAGGACCCCCATGATAGATAAAAACCTTTTTAAAATTATCTTGTTACTTAATAATGCAACTTTTTAGGCAATATGACCTTCTGGGCAAGTAGGCATGGGTCAATTTCCCAACAAAGTAGCCCCTTCTCAAAAGACACAGCAGTCGAAACATGCACCTCCAGTCACCATCTAACCCTGGTTTTTTTATCTATGGCTCTGTTCACACGGTGAGTTCCTCTATCTATTGTAGGAGCATTCACATGTATAAAATGATCCGTTGTATCAGTCGACAACAACGAATGGGGCCTCTCAGCTTCCCTCTACATAACTGATACAACAGATCACTTTCATACATGAATTGCGTTTGTCTTTTCCAAAAACATAACGTGCAAACAGAAGTGTGAACACGGCCTAACAAATAGACTGAGGTTTTAGCTTTATGGCAAAACTGGAATAATGAGTCTTATTGGTATTTTAAACATCCAAGAGAAAAATAATGATGCAGTAAACTTTTTCATGTCAAAGTGAACCTGATAGCCAGGGATATAACGCTGCAGCGTTTCATAAAATATAGACATTTATAAGCCGGCCGGGGACCATGCGGCTTGGGTGACTAGTCCAAGAGGTCAAACCCCGGTGGCTCCTCGCCTCTTGAGTGACAGTCCCCTCTATATACATATGTAGGGAGGGAACTGTCACTCAAGCAGAGCAGGGTGGAGGAAAGGCGTCTAGGAAAGGCCGCTTGGACTATTCTCCCAGGTCGGCTGATAAATAAAATGTTTTTTTCTGAAAGGTCGCTAATAAAATATACCTGTCTGAAATGATGGAGGCGGATTCTCACTTTTGCCGCCTGTGGTTCGAGAAGCATTACTCAATTGTCAGGTTCTTTTAAAAAAGTTTTCCCCAGCAATTAAGATTCTGGATGTTCATCTGTAGAAATCCTCTAAAAATATCGCCTCCAGTAGGCGTACACACACAAAAGCGAGGCATGGCAGAGCGCATGTCCGCTCTGCCGACACCATTGGCCCTTTCGACGCATACATCCGAATTCCATTTTGCGTGGGATGAGGGGGTTTCGGACATTTGCCCACTGAGCGTGTAACTTAGTGCAGTGTGGAAGCACCCTAAGAAGATCAGGAAAATCCACACCCCCGCTGTCGCCCCCTATGAAGGTATACCTATAATGTCAATGCTAACCTGGATCTTACAGAAGCCCCCTTCACATCCCCCTCATCCTAAGAAGACACCACCTGGTGAACAATTCACTTAATGAAATACTATTGATTTCTATGGTGGCTGAGTAACCCATCATTGATTATACACTGGCTCCTCCACAATCACAGCAGGCCAGCAACAGTGAGACCACCAGAGTGACAACATAGGACAGTCTCTTTAAATAACAATGTACTAAACACTGATCTTGGAGACCTCCGCACACGTATCCAGCTGGAGCACTGCCGTATCCCACGCCTAGGATTTTGTAGGACCGTCATCAACTTGGAAGGGTGAAGAACATCTACAAGGCGGCTCAAGAGTGAGACGGTCCAATCTGCATGCTGCAATGCTTCATTTCCCCTGCAGGGGCGCTGCAGGAGGATTAATCACTTACAGCAGGGTTCCCCCATAAATGACAGCTGCTGGTATTTTCTACCATCAGAATACTATACGAGGAGCCTTGTAATAAGAGTCCCCTGTGCAGAGACCCCTATGGGCAGAGTTCTTATATTCCCTAAGGGCCCCTTTACCTACCCACGTGACAGATCAGGGCCACTTGTGGGCACTGCAATCCAGGTACAGCTCTGATCCCTGTACACACAGTGCGGTATACACCTCCTATACGATATGTACATACAGCAGCTCCAGTCTGAGCCGCACATAAAGCCCCGGAGCCGCACACTCACCCCGAGTCTCCCCGCTGCTTCTAGGGTCCCAGTATCTGGTCACACGGCGGCTGCAGAGCTCCCCAAACCCCGAGCAGAGTCCGGACACAGAGAGCAGGACGAGCCGGAGACAGAGGAAGGGCAGCGGCTGCAAACCACACCCCACACCCCCGCCGGCCCCGCCGCTTAACCCTGCAGGGACTCGTGCAAAGTGCAGCGCTAGAGAGGAGGCGCCACCTGCAGCTCACTGACAGCACTGCACTAAGTGTGACCAGCAAGACTGACACAAGTCTACACTGAGGAGTATACTGTATTATATATATACACACACACATATATACATTATTATAAATATAATAATGCATGTGCTCTATATGGTGTGTGTGTTATTTCTATGGTTACTGAAGTCCTTCTGCTTCTATGGATTTACCATATACAATGCCCCCACAGTGCCTCCACACAGTATAATTCCCCCACAGTGCCTCCACACAGTATAATTCCCCCACAGTGCATCCACAGTATAATAGCCCCACAGTGTCTCCACACACAGTATAATCCCCCCACAGTGTCTCCACACACAGTATAATCCCCCCACAGTGTCTCAGCACACAGTATAATGCCCCCACAGGGTCTCCGCACACAGTATAATGCCCCCACAGGGTCTCCGCACACAGTATAATACCCCCACAGGGTCTCCGCACACAGTATAATCCCCCCACAGTGTCTCAGCACACAGTATAATGCCCCCACAGTGACTCCGCACACAGTATAATGCCCCCACAGGGTCTCCGCACACAGTATAATACCCCCACAGTGTCTCCGCACACAGTATAATGCCCCCACAGTGTCTCCGCACACAGTATAATGCCCCCCACAGTGTCTCCGCACACAGTATAATGCCCCCACAGTGTCTCCGCACACAGTATAATGCCCCCACAGTGTCTCCACACACAGTATAATGCCCCCACAGTGTCTCCACACACAGTATAATGTCCCCACACTGTCTCCACACACAGTATAACGCCCCCACAGTGTCTCTGCATACAGTATAATGCCCCCACAGTGTCTCCGTACACAGTATAATGCCCGCACACTGTCTCCAAACACAGTATAATTCCGCCAGTGTCTCCGCACACAGTATAATGCCCCCACACAGTCTCCGCACACAGTATAATGCCCCCACACACAGTATAATTCCCCCAGTGTTTGCGTACAGTATAATGCCCCCACAGTGTCTCCGCACACAGTATAATGCCCTCACAGTGCCTCCGCACACAGTATAATGCCCCCACAGTGCCTCCGCACACAGTATAATGCCCCCACAGTGACTCCGCACACAGTATAATACCCCCACAGTGACTCCGCACACAGTATAATGCCCCCACAGTGACTCCGCACACAGTATACTACCTCCACAGTGACTCCGCACACAGTATAATGCCCCCACAGTGACTCCGCACACAGTATAATGCCCCCACAGTGTCTCTGCACACAGTATAATGCCCCCACAGTATCTCCGCACACAGTATAATGCCCCCACAGTGCCTCCGCACACAGTATATTGCCCCCACAGTGCCTCCGCACACACTATAATGCCCCCACAGTGCCTCCGCACACACTATAATGCCTCCACAGTGCCTCCGCACACACTATAATGCCCCCACAGTGTCTCCGCATACAGCATAATGCCACCACAGTGTCTCTGCGTACAGTTAATGCCCCCACAGTGCCTCTGCACGCAGTATAATGCCCCCACAGTGCGTCCACACAATAATGTCCCCACAGTGTCTCCGAACACAGTATAATACGCTAGTGTCTCTGCACACATTATAATGCCCCCACAGTGTCTCCGCACATAGTATAATGCCCCCAGTGTCTCCGCACACAGTGTAATGCCCCCACAGTGTCTCCGCACACAGTATGATGCCCCCACAGTGTCTCCGCACACAGTGTAAGGCACCCACAGTGTTTCTGCACACAGTATAATGCCCACCACAGTGTCTCCGCACACAGTATAATGCCCCCACAGTGTCTCCGCACACAATGTAATGCCCCCACAGTGTCTCCACACACCGTGTCTCTGCACACAGTATAATGCCCCCACAGTGTATCCGCTCACAGTGTAATGCCACCACAGTGTCTCCACACACAGTGTAATGCCCCCACAGTGTCTCTGCACGCAGTATAATGTCCCCACAGTGTCTCCAAACACATTATAATGCCCCCACAGTGTTTCTGCACACAGTATAATGCCCCCACAGTGTCTCCGCACATAGTATAATGCCCCCAGTGTCTCTGCACACAGTGTAATGCCCCCACAGTGTCTCTGCATACAGTATAATGCCCCCACAGTGTCTCCGCACACAGTGAAATGCCCCCACAGTGTCTCCGCACAGTGAAATGCCCCCACAGTGTCTCCAAAAATAGTATAATGCCACCAGTGATTCCACACAGTGTAATGCCCCCACAGTTTCTCCACACACAGTGTAATGCTCCCACAGTGTCTCCGCACACAGTATAATGCCCCCACAGTGTCTCCGCACACAGTGAAATGCCCCCACAGTGTCTCCGCACAGTGAAATGCCCCCACAGTGTCTCCAAAAACAGTATAATGCCACCAGTGATTCCACACAGTATAATGCCCCCACAGTTTCTCCACACACAGTGTAATGCTCCCACAGTGTATCCGCACACAGTATAATGCCCACACAGTGTCTCCGCACACAGTATAATGCCCCCACAGTGCCTCTGCACTCAGTATAATGCCCCCACAGTGCCTCCGCACACAGTATAATATGCCAATGTCTCTGCACACTGTATAATGCTTTCACAGTGTCTCTGCACAGTGTAATGCCCCCAGTGTCTCCGCACACAGTGTCTCCGCACACAGTATAATGCCCCCACAGTGTCTCCGCACACAGTGTAATGCCACCAGTGTCTCTACACACAGTCTAATGCCACCACAGTGTCTCCACACACAGTGTAATGCCCCCACAGTGTCTCCGCACACAGTCTAATGCCCCCACAGTGTCTCCGCACACAGTGTAATGCCCCCACAGTGTCTCTACACACAGTGTAATGCCCCCACAGTGTCTCCGCACACAGCATAATGCCCCCACAATGTCTCCGCACACAGTATAATGCCCCCACAGTGTCTCTGCACACAGTGTAATGCCCCCACAGGGTCTCCGCACACAATATAATGTCCCCACAGTGTCTCCTCACACAGTGAAATGCCCCCACAGTGTCTCCGCACAAAGTGTAATGCCCCCACAGTGCCCCCAAAAATAGTATAATGTCCCCAGTGATTCCACACACAGGGTAATGCCCCCCCAGTGTCTCCGCACACAGTATAATGCCCTCACAGTGTCTCCGCACACAGTGTAATGCCACCTTAGTGTCTCCACACACAGTGTAATGCCACCACAGTGTCTCCACACACAGTGTAATGCCACCACAGTGTCTCCGCACACAGTCTAATGCCCCCACAGTGTCTCCGCACACAGTGTAATGCCCCCACAGTGTCTCCGCACACAGTGTAATGCCCCCACAGTGTCTCCGCACACAGTGTAATGCCCCCACAGTGTCTCCGCACACAGTGTAATGCCCCCACAGTGTCTCCGCACACAGTGTAATGCCCCCACAGTGTCTCCGCACACAGTGTAATGCCTCCACAGTGTCTCCACACAGTGTAATTGTTATGTTCTGCAACTTAGAACTAAGGAATTGGAGGGAAAAACTGTCCCTGCAGTGAGAATCAGCTTAACCCTATGCTGGAGTGGGTGCCCTATTCCTTGTGAATAGCCCCACCGAAACTCCTGCACTGAACTCAAACGAAGACCTGAAGAAAGGGGAAAGGGGTCCCTAAAAGATCTAAGGACTGGGAGCAAAAACAGGAGACCTCCTGACAGAAAAGTTAGTTGCAGATACGAAGATAAAAGGGAATAAAACTGGTGGAACAAGAAGTCCCAGGAAATCAATTGTCCAAAGCACAAAGAACTTAACAAGGCTACTTAGCCAGAGCACAAGCATAACAACACTGATGTCCAGCGGGGAATGGGAGCCAGGTGCTGAGTAATAAAGAGTGCAGAGATCACATGACTAAGAAACCCAGCACCAGAGGAAAAGACTAAAAGCCAGCAAACCACAACAAGATGACCGATAGTAAAACAACAAAGATTCTAACAGTAATGCCCCCACAGTGTCTCCGCACAAAGTATAATGCCCCCACAGTGTCTCCGCACACAGTATAATGCCCCCACAGTGCCTCTGCATTCAGTATAATGCCCCCACACACAGTATAATGCCCCCACAGTGTCTCCGCACACAGTATAATGCCCACAGTGCCTCCGCACACAGTATAATGCCCCCACAGTGTCTCTGCACATAGTATAATGCCCCCACAGTGTCTCCGCACACAGTATAATGCCCCCAGTGTCTCCGCACACAGTATAATGCCCCCACAGTGCCTCTGCACTCAGTATAATGCCCCCACAGTGTCTCCAAACATAGTATAATGCCCTCACAGTGCGGCCACACAATAATGTCCCCACAATGCCTCCGCACACAGTATAATACGCCAGTGTCTCTGCACACTGTATGATGCCCCCACAGTGTCTCCGAACATAGTATAATGCCCTCACAGTGCCTCCGCACACCGTATAATACAACCACAGTGCCTCTGCACACAGTATAATGCACCCAGCAGTGCTCCCACATACAGTATATTGCCCCCAAAGTGCCATTCACAGATTATGAAACCCCCTTAGTGCCGCTCACAGTCACAGATTATGATGCCCCCATAGTGCCCCTCTCACAGTATGATGCTTCCACAGTGCCTTTCTTCCCAAATGAATGATAACCCATATGCTCCTCATACATTGTGATGCCTTAAAAATAATACTCCCCTGGCCCCGTTGCCACAATGAGCGGAGCAGACCTGTTCCCACTACTCTGTGAGGACCGCAGGGCAGAGGGCGCACAGGCTGGTGGGGGAGCAGGTGCTGATTGTCTGAAAAAAAGCAGATATTGTTGAAACCATAACTTACCTTCAGGCTATGTGCCCACGTTGCATTTATGAAGCAGAAAATTTCTGCTGCATAAATGCAAGTTTTCTCCCGGAAAAACGCATGCGGAATTCCGCACGCGTTTATCGCGCATTTTTCGCGCGTTTATCACGCGTTTTCCACATGCGGAATTGCCTTGCGTTTTTTATGCATTGGACAAAGGCAATTCCGCTAGCGGAAACGCAAAATTAAATGACATGCTGCGGAAAAATCTGCAGCATGTGCATAGAACTTGCGGAATCCCATTGGGGACCATGGGGTGCGGATATACATGTGTTTTTCAAGCGTTTACGCTGCGGAAATTCCGCAGCATATACGCTTGAAAAATGCTACGTGGGCACACAGCCTTAAACTCCCAGTGCAGATGGACAGCTTCCCAAATCTGGGGAATGTCCTACTGGATCCGGGACTGTTGGGAGGTATTTCTCTATGTACACTGAAATAGCTAAACAGTTATAGTTTAATAGTGTTGAGATAAGTAGCAAATATGGCAGTCAGATAATGTTACACAGTGCCATCATCATACACAATGTGCACAGCACCCAGGTGAATTGTGCGGCACATTGTACTGCCACTAAGGGGAGCTCACTAAATAGAAATCAATGTTCATTTCAAAGGTAGCCAATGGAATAAGTATGCATTGAGCACCTCCTAGTGGTGGCTTGAAGGGAAGCACTTTGCTTGCACTTTTTGTGAGATGTCACTCTGAAATGTTTATGGGGGGCACTCTGCTTGCGGCATTATTTATAAGTCCTTTGCTATCACTGTCTATATTGTTATTAGAGCACCTCCTGGACAGAGAAATAAAAGCCATACAGCTCCTGAAGAGAGAAGTATTTTAAGTCTGTCTGAAATTAGTACTTAAAACTTCTCAAGCAGAAGTTCCAAAGGGTGAGGGTCATCCATAGTGGATATGGTACTACCCTGCAGTAAGTAAATAGTAATAGTGCATGTAAGTAACATAGAGTACTTAGTTGACACTATTTTTTATCAAAAAGACGTAAAAGGCATCCCACCACGACAAGGCGTAACCAATCGGGATGGTCCTATCTCTAATGTAAAACCTCTCTATGTGCCAGCCCGCCTCGATAGATGGGGGCAGACCAGGACCCAGGACTTACTGTTTAGACATCTGTCTGTGGAAAGCTATATAGACTAAATGCACAGCCCAAAAAATGGGAACCACTCCCCTGTATGTACAAGGTACAAAAAAAGTAAAACAAAACCAAAGAAATGAGCTGTAACACATGTTGATATAAGTGCAATGTATATGTGCACATTCACACTGTGGCCAAACTTAAACTAGATAAAAACAAATGCGCAAACACCCTACAGTAAATAAGTATAGTACATGTAAGTAATAAGTACTTAGTTAACACTGTTTTGATCAAAAAGGTGTAAAAGCCATCCCACCGCGACAAGGTATACCCAATCAGGATGGTCCTAGCTCTAAAGAAAAACCTCTCTATGTGCCAGCCGGACTCAATAGATGAGGGGCAGAGTAGGATCCAGGACTGAGATAGGACCATCCTGATTGGGTACACCATGTCGCGGTACGATGGATTTTACTCTTTTTTTTTATCAAAATAGTGTTAACGAAGTACATACGTTCTTTACATGTACTATTACTATTCACTTACTGCTGGGTATTTGCTCTTTTTGTTTTATCCTGTTAATGGTCACAGTGTGAATGTGCACCTACACATTGCACTTATACCATCATGTCTTCCAGCTCATTTCTTTGGTTTAAATTATGACGTCATATGTAAGGCTAGGTGATAGTAGCTCGGACAGCTCTCTTATCTTTGCCAATGTGAACATGGAACAGGGAATAAAATTGGTCTTTTTAAGCATCAAAGCCCCCATGCATAGGCCAGCTGAAATCATATCGGCATGGATAAGGTGGAGACAAGCCAGGCTCATCTGTAGTTCATCACAGGTTTGTCTGATTTTTTTCGTTTGTTATAACCTGAATACATGGTGCCATTAATCCTGTCCTGCCATTGTTTTCAATTTTTAATATTTTTGTCCCCCAAATTGCTATTTTTGTGTCTTGTGACTTCTTTTGTGTCAAACATATGTTTATATATACCTAAGCGGTTTCACCAAATACTGTTTTTCAGGAGATATTTCATACATGCTGTACTAATTATTAACGGGAGCCAATAATGTTGCCCATGACTGTACAGTATAATCCAGGTCCTTCTCAGTGGTTGTTGCTGTAGTTATGCAGGACACTAAACATAAAAAGAAAACCTCTGTGTAAAGCTTTATATGGGTAATTCATGGATTGATTCTGGCAATCCAAAGTCTATTTATTTTAATTCCAGCCTTCTTTAGAATTTCACCGCAAAATCTCAAAAGTAAAGTTGGTAAAGATTCACAGCAACTCTACTTAAAAGACATTTAAAGTTTTATTCCAATTTCATTCATAGAAGCACAGGAGATTGTCAGAAGGAAAAAAAAAATACTGGTTCATCTAGTCAGACCTTATAGGATTTCATTTTTATTTTATCTAAGGGTAGATGTAGGATTTATCTCAGGCGTGTATAAATGCAAACCACATCTGCCAGAAGTTTGTCCCAAGCATTTACTACTCTCTCGCGTTGCTTTTGATCTTCTACTCATGTCAGAAAATATTATTCCTCTGAGACCTCCATAACTTTTTAAGTCGTCCCCCTCTGACCTCAACGTCACCCGGTGTTAATAGGTGCCTGGCATTGGTATCCAGATTAATTAATGTGTACAGGCTCCTTTATAAAACCAAAACTGGCCATACAGTAAATATTGAAGTTAACAGGAACAGAATGATTTCATGTGTTTTGGGACTGCCGACATTCCTCTGATGCTTGCTGAGGAAAAATCCTTTATTCCTGGGGATATAAGGCTCCACGACAGTTGTCTCACAGCCAGGGTTGGACTGACCCACCAGAGAACCGGAGAATCCTCCGGTGGGCCCTGGCTTCTCCTCCAGGAGAGTTCATAGAGCAAAACTTGCAGCTGCTACGGGGCTCTTGAGTGGGGGAGAAAAGTGGTCCCTCAGAATGAAATCTTTTGGTGGGCCCAATGTTCTTCAGTCTGACACTGCTCACAGGCTTCTTCCCCATCCGTCATTAAATACATATGACGCGCCCCTGGGCCTGTGTCGCGCTGCGTTGCGCACGCGGGAGCTTACCCGGAGCCGGATCTCTTGAGGGTTGTAGTCTCGTGGCGGTGACCCGGTCCGTGCCCAGGGAGTCAAACTGAGCGGCAATGTAACAGCGGTAGATGTAGGACGACTACGCCACCCGTTGAATGCAGCTATGGAGCTGCCGCTGCAGGACAGTCCGCTGAGGCCGGTGGATGGATGGTGCAGCGTAGATGGTATAACCCCCAACGGGAGGGGTATGGCCTCAGGGCAGCAGATGTGGATGATGGGGGTAGCAGGAACCACTCAGAGACGGTGCGGTGTAATTCAGGGTCTTTACTGGTAACAACAATAGACCCTCCCGGAGTACTCGCTAGCGAACGGGGCCCGGCCAGTCCCCGAGCAGATGGGATCTCCCCTGGCCAGGCGGAGCCGCAGGCCTCCCAAACCGACTGTACTCTTCTGGCTACCTTGCTAGAAGCGGATATAAGTAGCCCACGTCCCCGAGTGTACCGCGTGGCGCTCACCCGTATGGCCGGTGACTCGGGGCCTTCTAATGGCTTCCGCTCCACGATGGCGGTGCTGGTCCCACGCGTGTGACCGTGCCTTCGGGTTTCTGGGCCTGAGGACCTGAAATCCCCTGCCGGTCGGCTTCTGCTGCTGGGTAAGAGTTAGTCCCCACAGCCTCGGACGCCGGGTCCGGTAAGAAAGCTTCTCAGTCAGGGCGAGCTCTGCAGCTGCCAGCCCCTGACTCGTAGTAGTATTGCTTCTGCTGTTTCTTGTCTCTACTCTCCTTGACTCCAGGCTCAGGCCCCTGGACAGGGCCTGCCTGTGGAGCAGAGCCCATAGAGCAGCTCTGCTCCCTGTCTTCTCCTCTCAGAACTCACTAACCCTGCCTCAGCCCCAGGTCTATATAGGGGAAGTTCTTCCCCTCCCAAGACTGGGCAGGAGGTGTGGCATGCACAGGATCCCTGACCAAAGGACCTCCCACCTGCTCTCAGACGTAATATCTCTATCACTGTGGCAACCAGACCCCTGGGGTGTCACATTCCCCCCTAGTGAAATTTAGTACTCCGGGACTAAACATATTTTTTAGAAAAACATAACAAGGTATAACAATAACAATACAATAAGAAAAACACATAAGATGGTTACGGCGTGTCCGCAACCGGGTGCAGTCTTTGAAGAAAAGCAAGGTGTCCATTTCACCAAAACAGGGAGACGGTGTCCATTTCACCAAAACAGGGAGACGTAACCAGGTAGGGGTTTGTCCTGCCCCAAGTCCTTAACAGTCTTTAGTCCATCCTGGGTTACGCTCCAACTATGTACAAAGGATTCCGGATAATCCAAACTGACACCTATAAATAACTAGAAACACATTATTATTTACAGGATATGGCCGCTCTCAGTCCTCGGCCAGTGGGGATGAGGGATGGCTGTTCACAGTCCTCAGCCTGTGGGAATAAGGGATGGCTGCTCACAGTCCTCAGCCTGGTAAGGGATAGGGACACACGGGGAACAATTCACACTTGTCCCAACGGGGACCATATTTTAATTAGCAGCAGTCCTTGTACCCTGACGGGTAGCTATGTACAGTTCCACTTTACCGTACTTCAGTAACGGTGTCCTCCTGATGCTTCCTCCTCGTACTCTTCAGACCCGTCCGGATCCTCAGGGTAGTGTCTGGACGATACCGCAGCTCCTCCTCAGTCAGACGGTGTACATGGAGGGCGTACAGTCCTTTGGCACCCTTATGCCGGGTGAAGGTAACCACATCACCCGGATAGAGATCACGTCCGCGGTGCCCGTCCGGGCTGGTATGTTGTGCGAAAAGATCTGCGCCCAGGGGTGGCACTGTGGAGGTTGAGGGCGCCGTAGGGGCGGCAGCGCCCGGGGGTACTCGGCCTTGCGACCAGGCCGGGGGTGCTTTGGAAGTAGAGGGCGCTGTTGGAACAGCGGCGCCCTGGTTCACTAGGCCTTGCGACCGGGCCTGGAGAGGGTCGCCGTTGATGACGCCCGGGGTCAGAGAGTGCGACTTTGGGCCTGGGCGCGGGCTGGTGGTGGCGGTGCCCAGGGCTGGAGGGCTCGGCCGCAGGGCTTGTTGCGGGGGCTGGAGCAGGTCGGTGTTCGCAGCGCCCGGGGTCAGCGGCTCCACCAGGGGGCCCGGGAGCAGGCTGACGCTGGCAGCGTCCGGGACAGGGAGACTCCTCTTACCTGCTCCCGCGACCGCTCCTTCGTCACGCGTCTTCTCCTGGTGCTGGTCGGGGCCCGCGACGGCTGGGGCGCTGCCGATGCTGGGCAGCTTAGTCTGCTGCCGGTCCGCCATCTTGCTGTCCGTTCCTGGTGTCCTCCTCCCCCCTAGTGGACCGTGGCCTACCTTGCGATGATCCTCTTCCGCAGGCCGCGGCTCCGCAGTGGATCGTCAGGGTTGAGGACCTTCCGTCACGCTCCTGTGACGTCGGCGTCTGCTGGGCTCCTTCCAGGACCTTACGCAACGTCCGGACGTGAGGCGGGGCTTCAGTTCTCGCGCGCTTTCGGAGTCCACGCCCCTCTTCTTCCCGCGCGGCATCCTCAAGATGGCGTCCAATGGCGGGAAAACTCCACGGATGGCGGGAAGAAGGCAGAAGATGGCGCCGGATGGCGGGAAACTTCACCGATGGCGGGAAGAAGGCTGAAGATGGCGCCGGATGGCGGGAATCTTCACCACAGGTAAGTTTGAAAAGTCTCTTTTTCAGGCACGCAGTACCCGGTGGTTGCGGGCACGAAATCCTGCCGACTACGCCAAAGTTGACGCGCCCCTGGGCCTGTGTGGCGCTGCGTTGCGCACGCGGGAGCTTACCCGGAGCCGGATCTCTTGAGGGTTGTAGTCTCGTGGCGGTGACCCGGTCCGTGCCCAGGGAGTCAAACTGAGCGGCAATGTAACAGCGGTAGATGTAGGACGACTACGCCACCCGTTGAATGCAGCTATGGAGCTGCCGCTGCAGGACAGTCCGCTGAGGCCGGTGGATGGATGGTGCAGCGTAGATGGTATAACCCCCAACGGGAGGGGTATGGCCTCAGGGCAGCAGATGTGGATGATGGGGGTAGCAGGAACCACTCAGAGACGGTGCGGTGTAATTCAGGGTCTTTACTGGTAACAACGATAGACCCTCCCGGAGTACTCGCTAGCGAACGGGGCCCGGCCAGTCCCCGAGCAGATGGGATCTCCCCTGGCCAGGCGGAGCCGCAGGCCTCCCAAACCGACTGTACTCTTCTGGCTACCTTGCTAGAAGCGGATATAAGTAGCCCACGTCCCCGAGTCTACCGCGTGGCGCTCACCCGTATGGCCGGTGACTCGGGGCCTTCTAATGGCTTCCGCTCCACGATGGCGGTGCTGGTCCCACGCGTGTGACCGTGCCTTCGGGTTTCTGGGCCTGAGGACCTGAAATCCCCTGCCGGTCGGCTTCTGCTGCTGGGTAAGAGTTCGTCCCCACAGCCTCGGACGCCGGGTCCGGTAAGAAAGCTTCTCAGTCAGGGCGAGCTCTGCAGCTGCCAGCCCCTGACTCGTAGTAGTATTGCTTCTGCTGTTTCTTGTCTCTACTCTCCTTGACTCCAGGCTCAGGCCCCTGGACAGGGCCTGCCTGTGGAGCAGAGCCCATAGAGCAGCTCTGCTCCCTGTCTTCTCCTCTCAGAACTCACTAACCCTGCCTCAGCCCCAGTTTTATATAGGGGAAGTTCTTCCCCTCCCAAGACTGGGCAGGAGGTGTGGCATGCACAGGATCCCTGACCAAAGGACCTCCCACCTGCTCTCAGACGTAATATCTCTATCACTGTGGCAACCAGACCCCTGGGGTGTCACACATACGCTTGGCTGATTTTAGTGTCCTTATATACATGTATATATCTGAATAAGAGTTTGGCTGCCAGCGATCAGATGTGTACAGCCAGCTTTACATAAATTTGAAGTATCATTTTAGGATTGTTGGGCTATAAATTATAATTATTTCCATTGATGACTATAAAATCTAGCTAAGAAATATCCAAACGGTATCAGCTCTGCATGTAGCGTGCATTACATGTTTATCACTACATATACATACATACATACATGTGCATCTCACTAAATTAGAATATCATCAAAAACTTAATTTACTTCAATACAAAAGTGAAACTCCTATATGACAGTCATTACAAACAGAGTGAAGTAAATTAACTTTTTGATGATATTCTAATTTAGTGAGATGCACCTGTATATTGTAGAGACTATGGACTCTTGCACACAGATACAATGGAACCGTTCAATGGTTACTTGTCAAATTTTCAAATAAGTCATAGTATTGAGAAGAAAAAACCCAAAAGAGCACTTTGCATATAACATGAGCTTAAAGGGGTATTGCCTTCTTATACCAATAGGACACACCATCACTCTATGATTGGCTATGAGAGTCTAGCATAATGGATAGCAGAGCCACCGTGCAGGAGAAAAACACCAGTGGAGATACATCACTACACCAGCAGAGTGTCCCCTAAATTTTCAGGATCCGTTTCAGATGTCAGACCCCTACTGATCTAAAGTGACGGCATACTCTAGGGTTACACCATTACTTTCTAAGGTGGAAAAAACCCTTTTGGTCTGGGGCAACACAGCGACGTATACAGCTCTGATGGAGTTCTGCAACAGCGACTTGCAGACAAGTTAAACAAATGTTTCTGGTTCTATGACTTGTCTAAAGCCGGTCATACACAACAGATGGCTGTCCGCCCACTCCAAATACACACGAGCGCTCCTGTGTTCTTCAGGGAGAATAATGCAAGCTGCAGTCTGAAATTGGACATGTCTAATCGACATCTCTCCCGACCATCAGACACATTAGACCATCGTCCGAACCCGTCGATATCGGCAGGTTCGGCTGATACAAGTCTAATGTGTATGGCCAACTTAAGAATTACGGTCTCGTGAACAAAGATACCATTGCACAACTATCTTAGAGCGGCAATTTGGCTGTATAAAATAAAATAAAAAAAACACACAACAGCCAAATCACAATGTCGTGATAGGTTAGAAATCATAATGTAGTGCCATAGTAAATCATTAGATGCGATGTCACAAAGCAACATCCAAATCCAATGGCACCTGGTTGCCTTAGCCATGAAGTAAATGTCAACTTTTAAACACTTTTTTTTATAAATTTGAAATAAAACCAAAATTCAGTGCAAATAATTTCCAAACACACTGTACATGTTTATAGAAGGCAGAAGTATGTTTTCTAGTAGAAAGCTCCAAGTCCCCAGCGCAGACATCCTGGTTGCATGCCGCCACGGGCCGCTTAGGAGCTTACTGCATACCATTTACTCTCACTAATAAACCTGTATTCTAAGCTCTCCATAGTGATTGGTGGAATTTTAAAAAAAGAGTTCTTCCAGGGTATAGAAAAAGAAATTATAGTAAATATATATATATATATATATATATATATATATATACAGTACAGACCAAAAGTTTGGACACACCTTCTCATTTAAAGATTTTTCTGTATTTTCATGACTATGAAAATTGTACATTCACACTGAAGGCATCAAAACTATGAATTAACACATGTGGAATTATATACTTAACAAAAAAGTGTGAAACAACTGAAAATATGTCTTATATTCTAGGTTCTTCAAAGTAGCCACCTTTTGCTCTGATGACTGCTTTGCACACTCTTGGCATTCTCTTGATGAGCTTCAAGAGGTAGTCACCGGAAATGGTCTTCCAATAATCTTGAAGGAGTTCCCAGAGATGCTTAGCACTTGTTGGCCCTTTTGCCTTCACTCTGCGGTCCAGCTCACCCCAAACCATCTCGATTGGGTTCAGGTCTGGTGACTGTGGAGGCCAGGTCATCTGGTGAAGCACCCCATCACTCCCCTCCTTGGTCAAATAGCCCTTACACAGCCTGGAGGTGTGTTTGGGGTCATTGTCCTGTTGAAAAATAAATGATGGTCCAACTAAACACAAACCGGATGGAATAGCATGCCGCTGCAAGATGCTGTGGTAGCCATGCTGGTTCAGTATGCCTTCAATTTTGAATAAATCCCCAACAGTGTCACCAGCAAAGCACCCCCACACCATCACACCTCCTCCTCCATGCTTCATGGTGGGAACCAGGCATTTAGAGTCCATCCGTTCACCTTTTTTGCGTCGCACAAAGACACGGTGGTTGGAACCAAAGATCTCAAATTTGGACTCCTCAGACCAAAGCACAGATTTCCACTGGTCTAAAGTCCATTCCTTGTGTTCTTTAGACCAAACAAGTCTCTTCTGCTTGTTGCCTGTCCTTAGCAGTTGTTTCCTAGCAGCTATTTTACCATGAAGGCCTGCTGCACAACGTCTCCTCGTAACAGTTGTTGTAGAGATGTGTCTGTTGCTAGAACTCTGTGTGGCATTGACCTGGTCTCTAATCTGAGCTGCTGTTAACCTGCGCTTTCTGAGGCTGGTGACTCGGATAAACTTATCCCCAGAAGCAGAGGTGAATCTTGGTCTTCCTTTCCTGGGGCGGTCCTCATGTGAGCCAGTTTCTTTGTAGCTCTTGATGGTTTTTGCAACTGCACTTGGGGACACTTTCAAAGTTTTCCCAATTTTTCAAACTGACTGACCTTCATTTCTTAAAGTAATGATGGCCACTCGTTTTTCTTTACTTAGAATTTGTATTATGGCAAGAAAAAAGCTGCTAACAGTCTATTCAGTAGGACCATCAGCTGTGTATCCACCTGACTTCTGCACAACACAACTGATGGTCCCAACCCCATTTATAAGGCAAGAAATCCCACTTATTAAACCTGACAGGGCACACCTGTGAAGTGAAAACCATTTCCGGTGACTACCTCTTGAAGCTCATCAAGAGAATGCCAAGAGTGTGCAAAGCAGTCATCAAAGCAAAAGGTGGCTACTTTGAAGAACCTAAAATATAAGACATCTTTTCAGTTGTTTCAAACTTTTTTGTAAAGTATATAATTCCACATGTGTTAATTCATAGTTTTGATGCCTTCAGTGTGAATGTACAATTTTCAAAGTCATGAAAATACAGAAAAATCTTTAAATGAGAAGGTGTTTCCAAACTTTTGGTCTGTACTGTATATATATATATATATATATATATAAATATATATACATATATATATACATACACGCGCACACACACACACACACACACACACACACATACACATACAGTTATATGAAAAAGTTTGGGCACCCCTATTAATCTTTAAGCTTAATGTTGTATAAAAATTGGTGTTTTTGCAACAGCTATTTCAGTTTGATATATGTAATAACTGTTGGACACAGTAATGTTTCTGCCTTGAAATGAGGTTTATTGTACTAACAGAAAATGTGCAATCTGCATTCAAACAAAATTTGACAGGTGCATAAGTATGGGCACCCTTATCATTTTCTTGTTTTAAATACTCCTACATACTTTTTACTGATGTACTAAAGCACTTTTTTTGGTTTTGTAACCTCATTGAGCTTTGAACTTCATAGCCAGGTGTATGCAATCATGAGAAAAGCTACTTAAAGTGGCCACTTGCAAGCTGTTCTCCTGTTTGAATCTCCTCTGAAGAGTGGCATCATGGGCTCCTCAAAACAACTGTCAAATGATCTGAAAACAAAGATTATTCAACATAGTTGTTCAGGGGAAGGATACAAAAAGCTGTCTCAGAGATTTAACCTGTCAGTTTCCACTGTGAGGAACATAGTAAGGAAATGGAAGAACACAGGGACAGTTCTTGTTAATGCCAGAAGTGGCAGGCCAAGAAAAACATCAGAAAGGCAGAGAAGAAGAATGGTGAGATCAGTAAAGGACTATCCTCAGACCACCTCCAGAGAGCTGCAGCATCAACTTGCTGCAGATGGTGTCACTGTGCATCGGTCAACTATACAACGCACTTTGCCCAAGGAGAAGCTGTATGGGAGAGTGATGCGAAAGAAGCCGTTTCTGCAAGCACGCCACAAACAGAGTCGGCTGAGGTATGCAAAAGCACATTTGGAGAAGCCAATTTCTTTTTGGAAGAAGGTCCTGTGGACTGATGAAACCAAGATTTAGTTGTTTGGTCATACAAAAAGGCGTTATGCATGGAGGCAAAAAAACACAGCATTCAAAGAAAAACACTTGCTCCCCACAGTAAAATTTGGTGGAGGTTCCATCATGCTTTGGGGCTGTGTGGCCAATGCCGGCACCGGGAATCTTGTTAAAGTTGAGGGACGCATGGATTCCACTCAGTATCAGCAGATTCTTGACAATAATGTTCAAGAATCAGTGATAAAGTTGAAGTTACGCAGGGGATGGATCTTTCAGCAAGACAATGATCCAAAACACCGCTCCAAATCTACTCAGGCATTCATGCAGAGGAACAATTACAATGTTCTGGAATGGCCATCCCAGTCCCCAGACCTGAATATCATTGAACATCTGTGGGATCATTTGAAGAGGGCTGTCCATGCTCGGCGACCATCAAACTTTACTGAACTGGAATTATTTTGTAAAGAGGAATGGTCAAAAATACCTTCATCCAGGAACTCATTAAAAGCTACAAGAAGCGACTAGAGGCTGTTATTTTTGTGAAAGGAGGATCTACTAAATATTAATGTCACTTTTCTGGTGAGGTGCCCATACTTATGCACCTGTCAAATTTTGTTTGAATTCAGATTGCACATTTTCTGTTAGTACAATAAACCTCATTTCAAGGCAGAAACATTACTGTGTCCAACAGTTATTACATATATCAAACTGAAATAGCTGTTGCAAAAACACCAATTTTTATACAACATTAAGCTTAAAGATTAATAGGGGTGCCCAAACTTTTTCATATAACTGTATATATATATACACACACACAGTACAGACCAAAAGTTTGGACACACCTTCTCATTTAAAGATTTTTCTGTATTTTCATGACTGCGAAAATTGTACATTCACACTAAAGGCATCAAAACTATGAATTAACACATGTGGAATTATATACTTAACAAAAAAGTGTGAAACAACTGAAAATATGTCTTATAGTCTAGGTTCTTCAAAGTAGCCACCTTTTGCTTTGATGACTGCTTTGCACACTCTTGGCATTCTCTTGATGAGCTTCAAGAGGTAGTCACCGGAAATGGTTTTCACTTCACAGGTGTGCCCTGTCAGGTTTAATAAGTGGGATTTCTTGCCTTATAAATGGGGTTGGGACCATCAGTTGTGTTGTGCAGAAGTCTGGTGGATACACAGCTGATAGTCCTACTGAATAGACTGCTAGAATTTGTATTATGGCAAGAAAAAAGAAGCTAAGTAAAGAAAAATGAGTGGCCATCATTACTTTAAGAAATGAAGGTCAGTCAGTCCGAAAAATTGGGAAAACTTTGAAAGTGTCCCCAAGTGCAGTTGCAAAAACCATCAAGCGCTACAAAGAAACTGGCTCACATGAGGACCGCCCCAGTAAAGGAAGACCAAGAGTCACCTCTGCTTCTGAGGATAAATTTATCCGAGTCACCAGCCTCAGAAATCGCAGGTTAACAGCAGCTCAGATTAGAGACCAGGTCAATGCCACACAGAGTTCTAGCAACAGACACATCTCTTCAACAACTGTTAAGAGGAGACTTTGTGCAGCAGGCCTTCATGGTAAAATAGCTGCTAGGAAACCACTGCTAAGGACAGGCAACAAGCAGAAGAGACTTGTTTGGGCTAAAGAACACAAGGAATGGACATTAAACCAGTGGAAATCTGTGCTTTGGTCTGATGAGTCCACATTTGAGATCTTTGGTTCCAACCACTGTGTCTTTGTGCGACGCAGAAAAGGTGAACGGATGGACTCTACATGCCTGGTTCCCACCGTGAAGCATGGAGGAGGAGGTGTGATGGTGTGGGGGTGCTTTTCTGGTGACACTGTTGGGGATTTATTCAAAATTGAAGGCATACTGAACCAGCATGGCTACCACAGCATCTTGCAGCGGCATGCTATTCCATCCGGTTTGCATTTAGTTGGACCATCACTTATTTTTCAACAGGACAATGACCTCAAACACACCTCCAGGCTGTGTAAGGGCAATTTGACCAAGAAAGAGAGTGATGGGGTGCTACGCCAGATGACCTGGCCTCCACAGTCACCAGACCTGAACCCAATCGAGATAGTTTGGGGTGAGCTAGACCGCAGAGTGAATGCAAAAGGGCCAACAAGTGCTAAGCATCTCTGGGAACTCCTTCAAGATTGTTGGAAGACCATTTCCGGTGACTACCTCTTGAAGCTCATCAAGAGAATGCCAAGAGTGTGCAAAGCAGTCATCAGAGGAAAAGGTGGCTGCTTTGAAGAACCTAGAATATAAGACATATTTTCAGTTGTTTCACACTTTTTTGTTAAGTATATAATTCCACATGTGTTAATTCATAGTTTTGATGCCTTCAGTGTGAATGTACAATTTTCAGTCATGAAAATACAGAAAAAGCTTTAAATGGGAAGGTGTGTCCAAACGTTTGGTCTGTACTGTATATACACACACACAGATATATAATATTTTTTTTTCGATTATTTACCCATTGAATTCCTCTTCTGTTGACCTCCAATGGTTCAGAAGTGATGATTTCCCCTCCATCAGTCAACAGCCTGGCTATAGCCGCTCACCTGCTGTCTTGGTGTTCACTGCTATACCTGAAAACATCACCACTGATTGGCTGCAGTGGTCAAATGACTGACTGATAGGGTGTCATCACTGCAGGTCAGTGTTGCTAGAGTGTTGAGGAATCCAAGAGGGAAGTAGTGAATATTTATTTGAACTCTAAGTACATGCTGGAGAATTGGAGCCATGTATTTGGAACAGGTTCAAGACCAATTTTTTTCTCATTAGCACTTGAATGCTCAACAATGCCTTTTTCACACAATGTAGTTTTTTTTTTGTTTTTTTTTTGTTAAATCGTACCCACCAGTCCTCAATTTAGAGGGGGCAAAAAAAGAAGTAGAAATCCTTTATGGTTTACACTGCTGGTTTAGGATAAAAATAAATTGTATTTACAAGATTTTAGTCAGAAGTAATAAAGAGGTGTTTGTCACATTGAAGGGGTTATCCAGGACTATTTAATTTTTTTTTTTTACTATGGGTCTAAGAACGAACAGGGAGGTAGTTGCTAACTCATAGTTTTTAGGCTCATAGTAAAAAAAATAAATAGTTGTGGATAATACTTAATGGTTAGGTGTCCTTCTGGGAAAATTGTTAATCCTATCACAAAGATCTTAAATGAGAAGCAGACAAGAAAAGACAATTTTTTTCTTTTTTTTTTAATGAAAAGAATCTCAAAATCCTTAGTTGTAATAGAAGCACTTTCTGTAAGACTCCGACATAAAATTGTACAGGGAACCGTGCATTGTATCCAGTCTTTTTCCCCAATTGTAAACACAAACCCTTTCACTAGATTGTTCTGTCCCCTTTAGCGTGTTCCTCCTCTGGTCTCTCGCCTAAAGCTTTGACCTAATTATATACATTATAGACATATTTCTGTCACCCTTCCATATACACATGAGAGAGAAGGGTCTAGATAAAACTTATATTAAAGTATTTACATATACACAAATATATAACTAAAACATACTACAAACACTATACAGTCAGATTGCTAACCCCATTACCACCCCCTCCCTGTCGTCATAATCCAGGATCACAGTGGGCACTGCTGGCACAGCTCGAGTGGCAGCAACAGCAGCAGCTTCTGGGCGTCAGGATGGGCTCTGCCAGGTCCTTCCTCAGGGTATCTAGTTTTCTTGCTTCAAACACATCCTTCTCATCTCGAAGCTTTTTGTTCATTTCCCTAAAAAATTAAAATTTCACAGCTACATGACTTTTTTTTTTTTTTTTTTTTCTTTTAGAAAACTGCCATATGGTCTTTTATGAAATGGGAAAAACGTATTCAAGTGAATGTCATTAAGTGAGATAATAATCTTTTGGTGACACTAGTGAGGTGCCTTAAGTGGCACCCACAGAGTTATGTGCTATAGGGTACTACTGTCCACCCTTACCATTCTGCAGCACAGAATTTGAGAAGATTTACTGTAATGTTTTCCATGGGCAGCACAGCTACATGAATAATAATGATGATGAGAAGACGGACGGAGAGGAGACGGACGGAGAGGAGACGGACGGAGAGGAGACGGACGGAGAGGAGACGGACGGAGAGGAGACGGAAGGAGAGGAGACGGAAGGAGAGGAGACGGAAGGAGAGGAGGAAAAGAGAGAGCAAGGAAGAAAGAAGAAAGGGAAAAGAAGAAAGATAGAAGAAGACAAAAGCAGGTACTTGCATTTAAAAGCCTAATTTATTTTTTTGCTAAAGTGAAAGGCAAACCCAAAACACTGACAATTTCAATAAAGTCATCAAGTTTACCTGAGAAGTTCCAGTTGTCGGAGAAGACTCTGCTTCTCTTTCTGCATATTTCGGGACACTTTGAACACATCCCTGTAGAGAAAACAGCAAGTTGAAGATTAGATTGTGGCCATTAATATTTCAAGTCATAATTTATGATATTCAGGGCCGGACTGGGACCAAAAAGTGGCCCTGGCACACAAACCCCACCAGCCCACATACCATAACACTCCTCACCCCCGATCAGTGAATTTTGCTATTACTTTGTCGTGCCCCTCACCACTCTCTTAAAGGAGTTATTTGAAGAGTCACATGTGAATGGTGTAGCAGTGCATATGATCAACCACAGCTCCATTTACCAGATGCTCTTCAATGCTACGTTTCTCTGGATCATGGGGGTCCCCAGCGGTCAGATCCACAGTGAGCGGAAAGTCATCCCCTATTCAGAAGAAAGGGGATAACTTCCAAACTTGAGAAAACCCATTTAAACAGGTTATTCAAAATTTATTTTTATTTACCCATAGGAATGTAGAAAATAATAAAGCAATAATGACTCTCCCAAAATCCAATGTCGCCTCTCCGACAACAGGACAGGAGAAGTGGTACTGTGCAGTGTATATATACAGGACAGGAGAAGTGGTACTGTGCAGTGTATATATACAGGAGAGGAGAAGTGGTACTGTGCAGTGTATATATACAGGAGAGGAGAAGTGGTACTGTGCAGTACCACTCCACCTGTGGAAGTGGAAGGCTTATGGAACTACTGTTAGCCTTCCACGGCCTGGACAGCCTTTGAAAGTGTCCTCCCGTGCCGAGGCCAGGCTTGTCCGAAGAGTCAAGGCTAACCCAAGGACAACAAGGAAGGAGCTCCGGGAAGATCTCATGGCAGTGGGGACATTGGTTTCAGTCAATACCATAAGTAACGTACTCCACCGCAATGGTCTCCGTTCCAGACGAGCCTGTATGGTACCTTTACTTTCAAAGCGTCATGTCAAGGCTCATCTACAGTTTGCTCATGATCACTTGGAGGACTCTGAGACAGACTGGTTCAAGGTTCTATGGTCTGATGAGACCAAGATCGAGATCTTTGGTGCCAACCACACACGTGACGTTTGGAGACTGGATGGCACTGCATACGACCCCAAGAATACCATCCCTACAGTCAAGCATGGTGGTGGCAGCATCATGCTGTGGGGCTGTTTCTCTGCCAAGGGGCCTGGCCATCTGGTCCGCATCCATGGGAAGATGGATAGCACGGCCTACCTGGAGATTTTGGCCAAGAACCTCCGCTCCTCCATCAAGGATCTTAAGATGGGTCGTAATTTCATCTTCCAACAAGACAACGACCCAAAGCACACAGCCAAGAAAACCAAGGCATGGTTCAAGAGGGAAAAAGTCAAGGTGTTGGAGTGGCCTAGTCAGTCTCCTGACCTTAACCCAATTGAAAATTTGTGGAAGGAGCTCAAGAATAAAGTCCACATGAGACACCCAAAGAACCTAGATAACTTGGAGAAGATCTGCATGGAGGAGTGGGCCAAGATAACTCCACAGACCTGTGCCGGCCTGATCAGGTCTTATAAAAGACGATTATTAGCTGTAATTGCAAACAAGGGTTATTCCACAAAATATTAAACATAGGGGTTGAATAATAATTGACCCACACTTTTATGTTTAAAATTTAATAAAATTCAACTGAGCAACATAACTTTTTGGTTTGTAAGATTTATGCTTCTGTTCATAAAACCTACTCTCGTTTGCAGTTTGAAGGCTCTAACTTATTTGCATCTTATCAAACCAGCTAAATCTGCAGGGGGTTGAATACTACTTGTAGGCACTGTATATACAGGACAGGTGGAGTGGTACTGGCAGTGTATATATACAGGACAGGTGAATAGGTACTGTGCAGTGTATACAGTGGGTACGGAAATAGGCAAGTAAGAAAAAAATCTTCAGCTCACCTGGCCCAGCTTGCCCAGTCCTCCTTTCCATGATCTCGGTGCTCGGAATTAATCCATCCCCATCAGGGAGAAAAATCCTCAGCGAAAGCAAAAAATAGTTTTCCAGCACACGATGTAGAAAAATTAAAAAAAGCCTTTATTTAATCCATCGTTAAAAAATACAATTCCAACAGAAATAAAAGCATGTGTAGGCTTACGCGTTTCGGATCATATTTGACCCTTAGTCATAGCATAAAGTACTGAATAAATGTTGCACTTTTCAAGGAAAAACAGTCAAGGGAAGCTGCCAAGGGTAACACCCACCAAAATCAGCTGTGATATCAGCATCACTAATTCAAGGCTAGCAGTGATCTAAACACTAGTTTAACCCTATAGTACATCCATCCTCTACAAACATATTACAATGTGAAATGCACCAATTATTTGATCACTTTTTACCCAAGTTTCTTATATATGTGAATTAATTGAATAAACAATTGATGTACTATTTAAATATATATGTAACAATAAGAGATTCTAAAGATATCTAACATTTGATTTCAAGGGCATACTTTAAAGGGCATACATCAAGTGTTTAGATCACTGCTAGCCTTGAATTAGTGATGCTGATATCACAGCTGATTTTGGTGGGTGTTACCCTTGGCAGCTTCCCTTGACTGTTTTTCCTTGAAAAGTGCAACATTTATTCAGTACTTTATGCTATGACTAAGGGTCAAATATGATCCGAAACGCGTAAGCCTACACATGCTTTTATTTCTGTTGGAATTGTATTTTTTAACGATGGATTAAATAAAGGCTTTTTTTCATTTTTCTACATCGTGTGCTGGAAAACTATTTTTTGCTTTCGCAGTGGGTACGGAAAGTATTCAGACCCCTTTAAATTTTTCACTCTTTGTTTCATTGCAGCCATTTGGTAAATTCTAAAAAGTTAATTTTTTTATCATTAAAGTACACCCTGCACCCCATCTTGACTGAAAAAAAAAACAAATGTAGAAATTTTTGCAAATTTATTAAAAAAAGAAAAAAACTGAAATATCACATGGTCATAAGTATTCAGACCCTTTGCTCAGACACTCATATTTAAATTACATGCTGTCCATTTCCTTGTGATCCTCCTTGAGATGGTTCTACTCCTTCATTGGAGTCCAGCTGTGTTTAACCCTCCGTCACATACAATATCGGTTCTAACGAGTTCACATACAATGTGACTGTCAGGCTCAGGCTAGAAAAATACCTATAATATCTAATGTTTGCAATTTCAGTGCTCTAAAAGTGATCAGTGACCTTCATAGGGATGTAATAAAAGAGACTACACATAATCAAGTGCAAAAAAACCCCATTTACTTAACATAAAACTAATAACTGAAATACAAACACTTCAAAACTCCCGCCAAATAAAAAAGAGATGTGCCTGTCAGGCCTATTGTATGTGACGGAGGGTTAATTAAACTGATAGGACTTGATTTGGAAAGGCACACACCTGTCAATATAAAACCTCACAGCCCACAGTGCATTTCAGACCAAATGAGAATCATGAGCTCAAAGGAACTGCCCAAGGAGCTCAGAGACAGAATTGTGGCAAGGCACAGATCTGGCCAAGGTTACAAAAGAATTTCTGCATTACTCAAGGTTCCTAAGAGCACAGTGGCCTCCATAATCCTTAAATGGAAGAAGTTTGGGACCACTAGAAGTCTTCCTAGACCTGGCCGTCCAGCCAAACTGAGCAATCATATGACAAGAGCCTTGGCGAGAGAGGTAAAAAAAAAAAACCAAGATCACTCTGGCTGAGCTTCAGAGATGCAGTAGGGAGATGGGAGAAAGTTCCACAAAGTCAACTATCACTGCAGCCCTCCACCAGTCAGGCCTTTATGGCAGAGTGGCCAGACGGACACCTCTCCTCAGTGCAAGACATATGAAAGCCCGCATGGAGTTTGCTCAAAAACACATGAAGGACTCCCAGACTATGAGAAATAAGATTCTCTGGTCTGATGAGATGAAGATAGAACTTTTTTGGCGATAATTCTAAGTGGTATGTGTGGTGAAAACCAGGCATTGCACATCACCTGCCCAATACAATACCAACAGTGAAACATGGTGGTGGCAGCATCATGCTATGGGGGTGTTTTTCAGCTGTAGGGACAGGCCTACTGGTTGCAATTGAAGGAAACATTAATGAAGCCAAGTACAGAGATATCCTGGATGAAAACCTCTTCCAGAGTTCTCTGGACCTCAGACTTGGAAAAAGGTTCACCTTCCAACAAGACAATGACCCTAAGCACACAGCTAAAATAACAAAGGAGTGGCTTCAGAACAACTCTGTGACCATTCTTGACTGGCCCAGCCAGAGCCCTGACCTAAACCCAATTGAGCATCTCTGGAGAGACCTGAAAATGGCTGTCCACCAACGTTCATCATCCAACCTGACGGAACTGGAGAGGAACCCCAAATCCAGGTGTGAAAAACTTGTTGCATCATTCCCAAAAAGACTCATGACTGTATTAGCTCAAAAGGGTGCTTCTACTCAATACTGAGCAAAGGGTCTGAATACTTATTACCATGTGATATTTCAGTTTTTCTTTTTTAATAAATGTGCAAAAATTTATACATTTCTGTTTTTCTTTCAGTCAAGATGGGGTGCAGAGTGTACTTTAATGAGGAGAAAAAAATATGAACTTTTTAGAATTTACCAAATGTCTGCAATGAAACAAAGAGTGAAAAATTTAAAGGGGTCTGAATACTTTCCGTACCCACAGTATATACAGGACAGGAGAAGTGGTACTGTGCAGTGTATATATATATATATATATATATATATATATATATATATATATATATATATATATATATACACACAGGACAGGAGAAGTGGTACTGTGCAGTGTATATATACACAGGACAGGAGAAGTGGTACTGTGCAGTGTATATACAGGACAGAAGTGGTACTGTGCAGTGTATATACAGGACAGGAGAAGTGGTACTGTGCAGTGTATATATACAGGACAGGAGAAGTGGTACTGTGCCGTGCATATATACAGGACAGGAGAAGTGGTATTGTGCCGTGCATATATACAAGACAGGAGAAGTGGTACTGTGCAGTGCATATATACAGGTGAGGAGAAGTGGTACTGTGCAGTGCATATATACAGGTGAGAAGTGGTACTGTGCAGTGCATATACACAAGACAAGAGAAGTGGTACTGTGCCGTGCATATATACAAGACAGGAGAAGTGGTACTGTGCAGTGCATATATACAGGTGAGGAGAAGTGGTACTGTGCAGTGCATATATACAGGTGACGAGAAGTGGTACTGTGCAGTGCATATATACAGGTGACGAGAAGTGGTACTGTGCAGTGCATATATACAGGTGAGGAGAAGTGGTACTGTGCAGTGCATATACACAAGACAAGAGAAGTGGTACTGTGCCGTGCATATATACAAGACAGGAGAAGTGGTACTGTGCAGTGCATATATACAGGTGAGGAGAAGTGGTACTGTGCAGTGCATATATACAGGTGAGGAGAAGTGGTACTGTGAAGTGCATATACACAAGACAGGAGAAGTGGTACTGTGCAGTGTATATATACAGGACAGGATAAGTGGTACTGTGCAGTACATATATACACAAGACAGGAGAAGTGGTACTGTGCAGTACATATATACACAAGACAGGAGAAGTGGTACTGTGCAGTATATATACACAGGACAGGAGAAGTGGTACTGTGCAGTGCGTATATACAGGACAGGAGAAGTGGTACTGTGCAGTGCATATATATAGGACAGGAGAAGTGGTACTGTGCTGTGTGTATATATACAGGACAGGATAAGTGGTGTTGTGCTGTGTGTATATATACAGGACAGGAGAAGTGGTACTGTGCTGTGTGTATATATACAGGCCAGGAGAAGTGGTACTGTGCTGTGTGTATATACAGGACAGGAGAAGTGGTACTGTGCAGTGTATATATACAGGAGAGGAGAAGTGGTACTGTGCTGTGTATATATACAGGACAGGAGAAGTGGTACTGTGCGGTGTGTATATACAGGACAGGAGAAGTGGTACTGTGCACTGTATATATGCAGAATAATACAGATATTGAGAATTACTCCCAGTATACAGGACAGGAGAATTGGTACAGTGTGCAGTGTGTATGGAGCGGTACTGTGGAGCTGTGTATACAGTATTTAGTATGGAGCTGTGCCTGTGTATACACTTCATACTGGGGAGTACACACTACTTATTGTGCTATAGAATATAGTGTGGAGCTGTGTATATACAAAATGTGGTGTGAAGCCACACTATATACTATACACACATATCTACATTATGTACAGACAGCATCTTAGTATATACTATATATACACAGTATGCTGTTTACATCACAAAATATACACGGAGACTGCTGAATAAGCAGTGGCTTGCAAAAGTATTCACCCCCTTGGCTTTTTACCTATTTTATTACATTACAACCGGTGTTTAAATATTTCTATAATCCGATTTGTGTGTGATGCATCAGCACTAAATAGTCTAAGTTGGTGAAGTGAGAAAAATATAGGCATAAATTTAATTTATGGGATCAAATAACTAAAAATTGGCATGTGCAAATGTATTAACCCCATTTTTTGAAGCCCCTAAAAATTTCTGGTGCAAGTAATTACCTTCATAAGTCACATGCTTAGTGAAATGAAGTCCACCTGTGTGCAATCCAAGTGTCACATGTCTGTCAGTATATACACTTTACCTGCTCTGAAAGGCCACAGAGGCTGCAACACCATTTAGCAAGAGGCTCCACTAACCAAACACCATGAAGACCAAGGAGATCTCCAAACATGTCAGGGACAAAGTTGTTGAGAAGTACAAGTCAGGGTTGGACTAGAAAAAAAAAATATCCCAATCTCTGATGATCCCCAGAACACCATCAAATCCATTATTATCATCAAATGGAAAGAACATGGTAACACAACAAACCTGCCAAGAGAAGGCGCCCACCAAAACTCTGAGCCCGGGCAAGGAGGGCATTAATCAGAGAGGCAGCACAGAGACCAAAGGTAACCCTGAAGGAGCTGCAGAGTTCCCAAGCAGAGAATGTACAGTAGTTTCTGTCCATATGACCACTATAAGTCGTACACTCCATAGAGGTGGCCTTAATGGAAGAGTGGGCAGAAAAAAGCCATTACTTACGCACAAAAATTGTAAGGCTTGTTTTGAGTTTGCCAAAATACACGTGGGAGACTCCGCAAATGTATGGAGGAAGGTGCTGTGGTCAGACGAGACCAAAATTGAACTTTTTGGCCACAAAGGTAAACGCTATGTCTGGCCCCAAGCCAACACAGATCACCCGAAGAACACCATCCCCATAGTGAAACATGGTGGTGGCAGCATCAGGCTGTGGTGATATTTTTCAGCAGCAGGGACAATGGTCCGAGTCAATGGCAAGATGGATGGTGCGAAATCCATATATTCTTGAGAAAAACCTGTTTCAGTCTGTCAGTGATTTGAGACAGGGACGGAGTTTCGCCTTCCAGCAAGACAATGACCCAAAGCATACTGCTAAAGCAACACTAGAGTGGTTTAAGGGGAAATGTGTAAATGTTTTGGAGTGGCCTAGTCAAAGTCTAGACCGTAATCCAACTGTGAATCTGTGGTCAGACTTGAAAATTGCTGTTCACCAGAGGAAACCATCTAAATTGAAGGAGCAGGAGCAGTTTTGCATTGAGGAATGGGCAAAAATCCCAGTGGCAAGGTGTGGAAAGCTCATAGAGATTTATCCAAAGCGACTTGCAGCCATAAAAGGAGGCTCTACAAAGTACTGACTTTAGGGGGGTGAATAGTTATGCACACTGAAGTTTTCAGTTATTTTGTCCTATTTGTTGTTTGCTTCAGAATAAAAAGAAAACTAAATGTTCACAGTTGTAGGTATGTTCTTTACATGAACTGATGCAAACGCAAAAAAAACCTGTGAAATTCCAGGTTGTTAGGTAGAAAAACAAGGAAAATGCCAAGGGGGTGAATACTTTCGCAAGCCACTGTACATCATATAGGAGTCGCCGAGGCTGCTGTATACACATCATATAGGAGTTGCCGAGGCAACTGTACACACATCATATAGGAGTTGCCGAGGCTGCTGTACACACATCATATAGTAGTCGCCGAGGCTGCTGTACACACATCATATATTATGTATATACAGCAGCCTCGGCGACTCCTATATGATGTATATACAGCAGCCTCGGCGACTCCTATAGGAGTCCCTGATGATGATGTGTATACATCACATAGGAGTCCCTGATGATGTTGTACAGTGCCTTGTGAAAGTATTTGGCCCCCTTGAACTTTTCTACCTTTTGCCACATTTCTGGCTTCAAACAAACATATAAAATGCTAATTTTTTTGGGAAGAATCAACAACAAGTGGGACACAATCGTGAAGTGGAACAAAAATTATTGGATATTTTAAACAAATTAGAAACTGAAAAGTGGGGCTGTGCAATATTATTCGGCCCCTTTACTTTCAGTGCAGCAAACTCACTCCAGAAGTTCAGTGAGGATCTCTGAATGATCCAATGTTGTCCTAAATGACTGGTAATGATAAAGAGAATCCACCTGTGTGTAATCAAGTCTCCGTATAAATGCACCTGCTCTGTGATAGTCTCAGGGTTCTGTTTCAAGTGCAGAGAGCATCATGAAGACCAAGGAACACACCAGGCAGGTCTGAGATACTGTTGTGGCGAAGTTTAAAGCCGGATTTGGATACAAAAAGATTTCCCAAGTTTTAAACATCTCTAGGAGCACTGTGCAAGCGATCATATTGAAATGTAAGGAGTATCAGACCACTGCAAATCTACCAAGACCCGGCCGTCCCTCTAAACTTTCATCTCGAACAAGGAGAAGACTGATCAGAGATGCAGCCAAAAGGCCCAAGATCACTCTGGATGAACTGCAGAGATCTACAGCTGAGGTGGGAGAGTCTGTCCATAGGACAACAGTCACTCGTACACTGCACAAATCTGGCCTTTATGGAAGAGTGGCAAGAAGAAAGCCATTTCTCAAAGATATCCACAAAAACTCTTGTTTGAAGTTTGCCACAAGCCACCTGGGAGACACACCAAACATGTGGAATAAGGTGCTCTGGTCAGATGAAACCAAAATTGAACTTTTTGGCCACAATGCAAAACGATATGTTTGGCGTAAAAGCAACACAGCTCATCACCCTCAAAACACCATCCCCACTGTCAAACATGGTGGTGGCAGCATCATGGTTTGGGCCTGCTTTTCTTCAGCAGGGACAGGGGAGATGGTTAAAATTGATGGGAAGATGGACGGAGCCAAATACAGAACCATTCTTGAAGAAAACCTGTTGGAGTCTGCAAAAGACCTGAGACTGGGAAAAAGATTTATCTTCCAAGAAGACAATGATCCCAAACATAAAGCAAAATCTACAATGGAATGGTTCAAAAATAAACGTATCCAGGTGTTAGAATGGCCAAGCCAAAGTCCAGACATGAATCCAATCGAAAATCTGTGGAAAAAGCTGAAAACTGCTGTTCACAAATGCCCTCCATCCAACCTCAATGAGCTCGAGCTGTTTTGCAAGGAAGAATGGGCAAGAATTTCAGCCTCTTGATGTCCAAAACTGATAGAGACATAGCGCCCCCCCAAGCGACTTGCAGCTGTAATCGCAGCAAAAGGTGGCGCTACAAAGTATTAACTCAAGGGGGCCGAATAATATTGCACGCCCCACTCTTCAGTTTTTAATTTTTTTCAAAAATTTAAAATATCCAATAAATTTCGTTCCACTTCACGATTGTGTCCCACTTGTGGTTGATTCTTCCCCAAAAAAATAAGAATTTTATATCTTTATGTCTGAAGCCAGAAATGTGGCAAAAGGTAGAAAAGTTTAAGGGGGCCAAATACTTTCACAAAGCACTGTATATACATCACATAGGAGTCCCTGATGATGATGTTTATACATCACATAGGAGTCCCTGATGATGATGTATATACATCACATAGGAGTCCCTGATGATGATGTATATACAGTACAGACTAAACGTTTGGACACACCTTCTCATTTAAAGATTTTTCTGTATTTTCATTTCTATGAAAATTGTACATTCACACTGAAGGCATCAAAACTATGAACTAACACATGTGGAATTATATACTTAACAAAAAAGTGTGAAACAACTGAAAATAGGTCTTATATTCTAGGCTCTTCAAAGTAGCCACCTTTTGCTTTGATGACTGCTTTGCACACTCTTGGCATTCTCTTGATGAGCTTCAAGAGGTAGTCACCGGAAATGGTCTTCCAACAATCTTGAAGGAGTTCCCAGAGATGCTTAGCACTTGTTGGCCCTTTTGCCTTCACTCTGTAGTCCAGCTCACCTCAAACCATCTCGATTGGGTTCAGGTCTGGTGACTGGAGGCCAGGTCATCTGGCGTAGCACCCCATCACTCCCCTTCCTGGTCAAATAGCCCTTACACAGCCTGGAGGTGTGTTTGGGGTCATTGTCCTGATGAAAAATAAAATGATGGTCCAACTAAACGCAAACCGGATGGAATAGCATGCCTATGCAAGATGCTGTGGTAGCCATGCTGGTTCAGTATGCCTTCAATTTTGAATAAATCCCAACAGTGTCACCAGCAAAGCACCCCCACACCATCACACCTCCTCCTCCATGCTTCACGGTGGGAACCAGGCATGTAGAGTCCATCCGTTCACCTTTTCTGCGTCGCACAAAGACACAGTGGTTGGAACCAAAGATCTCAAATTTGGACTCCTCAGACCAAAGCACAGATTTCCACTGGTCTAAAGTCCATTCCTTGTGTTCTTTAGCCCAAACAAGTCTCTTCTGCTTGTTGTCTGTCCTTAGCAGTGGTTTCCTAGCAGCTATTTTACCATGAAGGCCTGCTGCACAAAGTCTCCTCTTAACAGTTGTTGTAGAGATGTGTCTGCTGCTAGAACTCTGTGTGGCATTGACCTGGTCTCTAATCTGAGCTGCTGTTAACCTGCGATTTCGGAGGCTGGTGACTCGGATAAACTTATCCTCAGAAGCAGAGGTGACTCTTAGTCTTCCTTTCCTGGGGCGGTCCTCATGTGAGCCAGTTTCTTTGTAGCGCTTGAGGGTTTTTGCAACTGCACTTGGGGACACTCTCAAAGTTTGCCCAATTTTTCGGACTGACTGACCTTCATTTCTTAAAGTAATGATGGCCACTCGTTTTTCTTTACTTAGCTGTTTTTTTCTTGCAATAATACAAATTCTAACAGTCTATTCAGTAGGACTATCAGCTGTGTATCCACCAGACTTCTGCACAACACAACTGATGGTCCCAACCCCATTTATACGGCAGGAAATCCCACTTATTAAACCTGACAGGGCACACCTGTGAAGTGAAAACCATATCCGGTGACTACCTCTTGAAGCTCATCAAGAGAATGCCAAGAGTGTGCAAAGCAGTCATCAAAGCAAAAGGTGGCTACTTTGAAGAACCTAGAATATAAGACATATTTTCAGTTGTTTCACACTTTTTTGTTAAGT
Organism: Phyllobates terribilis; assembly: GCF_046119375.1. Lineage (NCBI taxonomy): Eukaryota > Metazoa > Chordata > Amphibia > Anura > Dendrobatidae > Phyllobates > Phyllobates terribilis. Next base: position 130,947,006 of record NW_027362773.1, on the reverse strand, counting down.
ATATAATTCCACATGTGTTCATTCATAGTTTTGATGCCTTCAGTGTGAATGTACAAATTTTCATAGTCATGAAAATACAGAAAAATCTTTAAATGAGGTGTGTCTAAACTTTTGGTCTGTACTGTACATCACATAGGAGTCCCTGATGATGATGTATATACATCACTAGGAGTCACTAATGATGATGTATATACATCACTAGGACCCATCATCTTTGAACTCACGCAGAGGTTGGAGAGAACATGTCTGGCCGCACCCTCAAGTGAGGTGCAGTTTCAAGTAGGAAAGTGGGAGAGCAGACGGCACTGTCCCCTCCCATAAAGTAAGTCCTCCTAACAGCAGGCTTCATCTCAGGCACTGTGATGGCCGCTGCCGGGTACTGAATGCTCAAACTTCACAGCTCTGCTATGGACAGTTTTAAAGAGAAGTTATAATAAATGGTTACGTCACCCCCAAACTATTAATATGATTGGATAGGCCTTTAAAATATAAGCCAGTCGATCCTTTTATGACCCCAAAGCATTATGCCAGCAGCGAGGAATTGCATTTTGAAGTTGCATTGGGTAATAAAAATGCACTTGCAGCTTCTCAGCCGTGCGCTTTATTCCCTGCCTAGCACCACCCTGTCCTGGCTGATTGACAGGTTGTTTGCTCTTGTACAAAGTAACTGACTTGTCAATCAGCCAGGGGAGGGTTCTGCTGGGTAGAAAATACAGCGGCGGCTGGGGTGCATCATCACGCCCTAATGCACTTCCAGGTACAACTTCAAAATGCAATTTCTCACAAATGGAGCAGGGCTCTGGGGTCATAAAGGTATTGACTGTCTTATCTTTTAATGGTCTACATAGTCATATGAATGGTTTGGTTGGGGGTAAAATTTCTGACAGGTTTCCTTAAAGGGTGAACAGCTGCAGCGATTTATTACTGTTGCAACTAATCGTATATAGGAATCTGCAGACAGGTGCGGCGCAGTTTCTGGAAGAAGAAAGTAGCCATGTTTTTCTAATCCTGCACAACCTCTTTAAAGTTTTGTAGATTCCTGTGAGCTTGAAATTAGGAAGAAAGTGACATTACTAGTATGTTCCAACCTAGTGGGTAGAACTTGCCTCTTCTTACGCTCCAGCTCATCCTGTTCTTGTCTGCGAAGGTTTAGTAGATGGGCTTGAGCTTTTTCCAAATCAGTCTTGGTCTTTTCTAGTTGTCCAAGGAGATCTTCATTTAGCTGTTTCAAGACATCGTTTTGAACACGGGTCTCAAGTTGTTCACTACTTAGGGAATGCAGCTTCTGCTCGAGCTGTTGTAGGGAAAATGGACCATGTTCAGTGAGGGGTATATATATTATATTCACACACACACACACACACACACACACACACACACACACACTACAGCAGTTACTGGGCCTGATGTATGTACATCATATAGGAGACACTGAGGCTGATGTATATACATCATATAGGAGACACTATGGTAGTGATATATATCAGCCTCAAAGTACACAGCGTAAAGAAATCAAAATCCCAGAAAACCATGTGAAGTGTAAAAACTAAAGTACAAATAAAAAAAAAAAACTTAATAAAACAGGAAAATTAAGCTGGTTTAGCTTTTTTGCTTAGCAGGTGCAGCTTGACACGAATAGTAGCATTACCCAAAATCCTACTCCTATCTGGTTATCCTCAGTTTTTATGTAATGTATTAAGGTAGATAGAAGTCCATTGAGTTCAAACTCTAGCCCAACATGTTGATTCAGAGGAAGGCAAAAACTCTATGAGGAAGGTGCTAATTGCCCCATATTAGAGGAAAAAATCCTTCCTGACTCCACATACGGCAATCAGACTAATTTCCTGGTTTCACGTCCCATTTTATTCCATTTAATTTAATATATACGCAGCAATAATGTGGCTTAGGTCCATGACCTAAATGTATCAATAATATTTTATATATCTGCCATTTACCTGCCCGGGTTCCCAACTTATCATGGCACTTTTAGGCCAGGTTTAGATGGCTGCATTTTATGGTAGATATAAGGGTCCGGGACTGACCATGACTATCCCTGAGCTACGCCTATGAGACTTTAAAGTTCAGGTTAGGAGTCAGTCCAGGCATTGGGGTGAATATACAAAACATAAAATATGGCCGTCTGAACCCAGCCCAAGGCTCGTGTCCCAAGATAACACTTTCCACCCTACATGTCACTTGCATAGCCAGATTACTTCTGGCATCTTATTCCTATGCATGTCCCTTTAAGGCACATTAATTCCAGACACCCATAGTGCGCACATTGCTAATGGCGCCATAGTAAACACAGATATAAAAAAGTACATGGCAAGTTCATGTAGGGATACGGGCGGGAACTCGTGAGGTCACTGGTATATCCCGTGAAGCTGCGCTCTTATCAGCTCCATGTATCCCAGCTGTTCACATGGTAAACACAAACCAAATAACCTGACACGTTTCAGGGCATTTTCCACTGTGATGTCATTTTACTTTCTTGGAAGTGTGGCGCCCCTGAGGGTTCGACCGCCACAGGGATGCTGCACTTCTCTAATGGAGTGTAGTGTTCCTCCTCTGAGGTAAGAACAGTGTGATAGTCGTGACCCAACCTTTGCATCCAACACCACATTTCTCCACCAGAGGAGTCTGGTATGCACTAGGTGCTGCTCCCCTGGTTACAGGGAGACTGGGGAACCAAGAGTTAGGGGAACCAGTTAGTGGGTGAGGGTGGAGGACTTACAAGTTAGTTACACTTTAAATATCATATTTAATAAAAAGCCATCTTTGGTTTTGGTCCTTTGTGCTGTCAAATACTGTGTGTAACTGTGATCTCCCACCCTGAGCGTGGATCCTGTGTGGACCTGCAGGGGAGGGAGACACGGCCCCTGACACCCGACCTTGCTACTCCATGTCCTGGTCGGGGAAGCCCGGTAGGCCCTGAGGATCCCACCGGGCATCGGACGGAGCGGAGCTGCCCCCATGCCCTTGTTCTGAGAGGAGTTCAGAGGGAGACCCGGCCTATTCACACACACATGGACAGGAAAGGAATCGGTCTGTAGTTCAGGAACACACTGCTGTAGGGTCGCGACTGAATGCTGGACTTACTCGGAGGTGGTCGGACCACCGTCCCTGGTGACCGCAGGACTCCGCGGGGAGCAGGGAGTCGCCTTCCTTCTGCCATCTATGTGAGTAAAGCCTTGGAAGTTCACCCCTATGGCCTCCGGACTGTTTATTCTGCGCCACACCGCACGACGCGGCGCCCGTTCTCCTCTACTACTACCCCCTCCATCCTGTCCTTCTGCCCTGAGGCCTTGATCTGCCTGTGGGGAGTAGTAATAACTCTAGCCGCCACAACACCATGCCTCAGTGGACTGCAGCGGCGCTAGTGGCCCTTCACCAGGTACCACAGGTGGCGTAGTCGTAAATCAGACACTCAACCCGGATAAGCCCACAACATCTTTTTAATGTGACAGCCCTGAGCACGGGTCGGGTCCGGGCCACGGCTGCTCCCCATCTCTCCATCACAGGACCCGACTCCGAGTCCCCCATCTCCCAGGGTAAAGAGAGGGCTTTTCGAGAAGAGGCATCACAGAAGTTGCGTCCGAGAAATGATAATGGAAGTATTTCATAAATAAAATGCATTCCGAATTTTTTTCCCCCAATTATGACTGATTCACCCCAAAATATTATTTCTCGGTTACAATTTACAGAAGATTTTAAGGGTTCTTGTAAAGTGGATTGTGAGCAGATGTCACAATACAAACTGCTTATATTTTTAAGTAGCTCTCTTAGACCCGATAAGGCTGGTGTACTTTCTTTAATGATCAATGTCAGAATGGCTCCTTTATAGATGTTTACTTTATTCTCTGCTCACCTAGACTGATTGACAGATCCTCAGTGTCCCTCCTCCCTGCAGCTGCTCAGATCTCCCACTGATCAGTACAAGCTGCAGCTATCACTCAGACTGGCTGTGCGGAGCCTGTATACCAGGACTCATACGTTATTTCATTCTATAACTAGACTTGTAATCTCACTGATGGCAAGATTTTCTTCATATCCTCCGGGTATCGTCTCTTCCGATTAATACAAACATCACATCATGGATGACAAAGGGTGATGTAATGAGGCGGCGTAGACACAACAGAGTTAGGTGTGTGACCGGCTCTTATTTTATGTGGATTTATGCCAGTTTGCTTGCCCTCTGTGCCTATATTTACCATTCTGCAGGCTGTTAAACAAGTGCGATTGAAAGAGTCCAAAGGATCCATATTACATGATCGTTTACATACATGACATAACTTCTGATAAAAATGACTATATGTTATGGAAATTGATGCTGTGCATTGCTGGGGAGGATCCATATACCATATATAAGTAAACAGCGTACAGATTTCCAATCTGTGAATACGGGGGTAGTGGCATCTGTCCAGTGTGAACACACTTTCTAGAAGAGAACATGTTATAGTCACGGGGAGAACCTGGAAACTTCATAGAATGCATAAAAATGGAGAAAAATAAAAAGTGTAGTTACTCTTTAAAGAGATTATCCAGGACTATATTCGTTTTTTGGCTCTTTTTTTTTTTTTACTAAAAGGTAGTTGCCGCTGGCTCAGGGTGGTCACTGACCACTCCTGTAGGCAATTCAACTGCTCCGTGTCAACAGAGCAGCTCTTCCTCTTCTGCTCTGTTGACTGCCGACATCATGCTGATTGACAGCTGGCTTCCCACAGTTAGGCAGCAGGGAGCCGGCAGTCAATCAGCATGACATCAGCAGTCACAGCCCATCAACAGAGCAGAGCGTAAGAGAAGCAGCTGCTCTGTCGATGTGACTTCAGCAGAAGCAGTCCATGTCCGCTCTGTGCTGGCAGAGACCTGAAATGGGTGTCTGGCAAATACTGGCCTGTTATTTTTTTACTGTCGGTCTAAAAAATGAGTATAGTCTGGATAACCCCTTTAAGAAAAGGATCAGGTTGGATTGGCGCAGTCTGGCCACCAAGATTTCAGAGGTTTCTGTACCTGTCTCTGGCGGAGAGCGATGCCCTCGAGCTCTTGTTCTTTTATCAGCAGTTCTCTCTGAAGACTTGTGTGTCTGTCCTGTTGTTTAACGGAGTCCTGCACAATGGGACAAGACATGTCAACTGGAAATTCTCAACAACATTTAATCATAGTAAAAGGGGAAAACTTTTTTTTGTGCATCAAAAATGTGATTTTTTTTTGTTAAATGCCAAGTCAATATTATCATGGATCATGTGAATCCAAATCCCCAATTACAATTATCAATATGCCAACATGCCACTATTCATGGATAGTAGATATTGGTGTAGATGGGGATTTTAAAAGGGTTTTCCACTACTCTGATATTGAGGGACTATCCTTACAATAGGTCATCAATATCAGATGGAGAAGAGGGCACACCTGGCATCACCACCAAATTGGCCATTACCAGCTCCATCAGCAGGTGGATATAAACGGTGTACAGAGCACAATATCATTGCTCCGTCACACTGTGTAGTGGCTGCTCCAGGCTACTGGCAAATAAAATCAGCCTCAGATAGTGAATACAATATAAGCACCATGGTTTTCTTTACTAAAAATAAATAAAAATTTCCCATAATACAATTATCACAAAACTACCTAAGTGAATTCCGTAAAGAAAAATAAATTATTTGCAGATTGTGCTACAAAATACCGCACAATACAAAGCAGTATTCTGTGTCACGGAGTTAGGCTGAGTCCAGACGAGTGTATTGTACGGATAACACACTGACGAATGTAATCCAAAAAGGCTTTTTCACACGGATTGAGTTAAAAAAAATTAAAATAAAAATCTCTTAGCATGCACTAATCTCTTCCATTTTTTCAAGTGAGACTCGCACATGCAAGTCTATGGGTGTGCAAAAAAAAAACAATTTGGATCCAATAGGGAACATTCATATTGCATCAGTTTTAGAAGACTACATTGCAATTATTAACATAGGAAACTGTGTTTGGTCTTGAACATTCATTTAAACACCTTCCCGATGCAGCCAATTTCCGTTTTTTTTGTTGTTTTATTTTTCCTCCCTTTAGGACCCCCCAAAAACGCTGTAACAATTGATTTTTATTTTTTTCTGTTTACAATGTTTACCAATATGGTCAATAATTTTTATATTTTGATACTACACGTGTATTTTTTCAGATTAACATTTAATGGGGGGAAAAGGAGAGTAATTTGAGATATATATTATATATATATATAAAATTAAAAAAAAATTAAACTTTTAACTGTATTTATTAATTAGTCCCCTTAGGGGACTTGAAGCTGCAATCATTGGATTGCTTGAATTATATGCAGCAATACCACAGTACCGTATATTCCGGCGTATAAGACGACTTTTGAAGACTGAAAAATCTTCTGTCTAGTCTGGGGTCGTCTTATACGCCGGTAATGCTTTTAAACTTTCAGAAATTGACATGGGGGGATACTCTGGGGGTGTTAATAAGCTGCCGTGGCCGTATCCCTGCCATGTCGGAGTTAATATAAGGTGGAGGGAGTTAAAATACGGCGGCGGTAGGTCCAGACAGTCAGCGCTTCTGTGCTGAAACTGACACATCGCTGCGTATTCCCAGCTCCGGACACAGCGCAGGGCTTCTGTGCCGACAGCTTTCACTTGTCACAGAAGCGCTGCGCTGTGTCCGGAGCAGGGAAGTTCGCATCGCTTCTGTGACAATATATGAAAAGCCGGCAATTCAGCAGCGGCATAAGCCGGCACCCGACAATTTAGAATAGAAAGAATAGAGCATCACACATAGATTAGATAGATAGAAACATGTCAGTCACATATATATGAAGTACAGTGACAGTATTGCTTACTGTACTTGTCATTTAGTGTAAAGGATTTATTAAAACAAATATTAGTGTTTTCATGCACCGTCTCTTTAAAAAAGCCGGCCGGCAATTCAGCATCTGTACCCGACAATTTATAACAGACAGAATAGAGCTTCACACATAGATTAGATAGATAGAAACATGTCAGTCACATATATACGAAGTACAGTGACAGTGTTGCTTACTGTACTTGTCATTTAGTGTAAAGGATTTATTAAAAAAAATAATAGTGTTTTCATGCACCGTCTCTTTAAGAAAGCCGGCCGGCAATTCAGCATCTGTACCCGACAATTTATAACAGACAGAATAGAGCTTCACACATAGATTAGATAGATAGAAACATGTCAGTCACATATATATGAAGTACAGTGATAGTGTTGGTTACTGTACTTGTCATTTAGTATTAAAATAAAGGATTTATTATTAAAAAAATTGGCGTGGGGTTCCCCTTAATTTTAGGCTCTAGCGGAGGTTAAGCAGACAGCTGGGGCAGATGTTTGAAGCCTGGGAAGGGGGTAATACCCACGGAGCTTCCCAGGCTACTAATATCAGCCCCCAGCTGAATACCTAGTCTTTACTAGCTATTAAAATGGGGGACCCCCCAAAAAAAATGACGTGGGGTCCCCCCTAATTTAATAGCTAGCAAAGGCTAGGCAGACAGCTGGGGGCTGATATTAATAGCCCAGGAAGGGAGCCATGAATATTGGCCCCCTCCCAGGCTAGAAACACCAGCCGTCAGCCGCCCCAGAAATGGCGCATCCATAGGATGCGCCAATTCTGGCACTTAGCCTCGCTCTTCCACGCTGCCCTGGTGCGGTGGCAGGGGGTAATAGGGTTGGGGTTGATGTCAGCTTATAATGCCAGCTGACATCAAGCCCAGGTTAGTAATGGAGAGGCGTCTATAAGACACCCCCATTACTAACCCCATAGTCAAAGTTAAAAAAAACACAAACACCCAGAATAAAGTCCTTTAATTGAAATAAAGACACAATTCTTTATTGTTCTAAATTAAACCATACTTACCATCACGCCCATTCCATCTGAAGCCAACGATCTCCTGCAATAAAAGAAAAATAATAAAGCAACATCATCCTTACCTCTCCATGGTTCCCAGGACCGGTCCAGCTCTGCTACATCGAGATGACAGGCTGGACCGCAGCAGAAAGCTGCCATCCAGCCTCTCATCCCGCAGACACTGAGAAGCGCAGGCATGCTTGCGCTCCTCAGTGTCTCGCTGTGACGGCATCCAGATGAGCCGACAATGAACTCAGCTCACCTCCTGGACGTCCGTCACTGACAGCGTGGGAAACTTCTACTGCGCATGCGGGGAGCAGGAGAATTTTCCCACGCTGTCAGTGACGTGCATGAGGTGAGCCGAGTTCATTGGACATGATCTCGGCTCATCTGGATGCCGTCACAGTCAGACACTGAGGAGCACAAGCATGCCTGCGCTTCTCAGTGTCTGCCGCATGGCAAGCTGAACGGCAGCGTTCTGCTGCGGTCCAGCCTGTCATCTCGATGTAGCAGAGCTGGACCGGTCCTGGGAACCATGGAAAGGTAAGGATGAGGTTGCTTTATTATTTTACTTTTATTGCAGGAGATCGTTGGCTTCAGCTGGAATGGGCGTGATGGTAAGTATGGTTTAATTTAGAACATTAAAAAATTGTGTCTTTATTTCAATTAAAGGACTTTATTCTGGGTGTTGTGTTTTTTTTAATTACTTTACTAGAAATTCATGGCGGTCATGTCTAATATTGGCGTGACCCCATGAATTTCGGGCTTAGGGCCAGCTGATAATGCCAAGCTGGCCCTAACCCCTTTATTACCCAGTGAGCCACCGCACCAGGGCCCTGGATGAGTTGGGTACAGCGCCAGAAGATGGCGCTTCTATGAACGCGCCATTTTCCGGGGTGGCTGCGGACTGCAATTTGCAGCGGGGGGGGCCCAGAAAGCTTGGGTCTCCCTGCGCTGCAGATTCCAGCCCCCAGCTGCCTAGTTGTACCTGGCTGGACACAAAAATAGGGCGAAGCCCCACGTCTTTTTTTTTTAATTATTTCATGAAATAATTAAAAAAAAAAGGGCTTCCCTATATTGTTGTGTCCGGCCAGGTACAAATAGGCAGCTGGTGGTTGGGGGCAGCCCGTTCCTGCCTGCTGTACCTGGCTGGACACAAAAATATGGCGAAGCCCACGTCAACATTTTTGGGAAAAATTAATTACAAAATTAATAATAATTTAGGGACTGCATCTTTATTAACCCCTCAATTGTCATTTAGTGTTAAAATAAAGGATTTTTTAAAAAGAAAATTGGCGTGGGATCCACCATCATTATAGTCTCTAGCGGAGGTTAAGCAGACGGCTGGGGCAGATGTTTGAAGTCTGGGAAGGGGGTAATACCCACGGAGCTTCCCAGGCTACTAATATCAGCCCCCAGCTGAATACCTAGCCTTTACTAGCTATTAGAATGGGGGACCCCCCCAAAAAATGACGTGGGGTCCCCCCTATTTTAATATGTTTATGAGTGACAGTTTTCCTGCTATATACCTGCATGTCATAAGAATTTAAATTAAAAAAGGACCATGTTAAATTCAAATCTGTTTTTTTTTAATTTTTACCGGTGTTTGGTATGCGTTGGAAAAGGGGTAGTCTTATACGGTGAATATATCCTAAACTCTATATTTTAACAGGAAAGTAGGGGGGTCGTCTTATACACCAGGTCGTCTTATACGCCGGAATATACGGTATTTCTGCATATAGTAAAAATCACGGTCTCCTTTGAAATTCGGCCACAGGCAGGGGCTCCGTAATGATACATGATGATAATGAGGTCTACAGACCCCCCAGCTGTCATAACAACCCATTGGTGACCTGCGATCACGTCACAGGCGCACCGATGGGCCCATAGAATGTCGCACCCCCACAACAGTGCACTGTTAATTCCACTGTCAGTGATTGACAACAGCATTTAACAGGTTAACAAACGCGGTTACCTGCCGAATATGAGACGAGCTCTCCATGTAAGCCTGCTCCATACACCCGCTATCGACTTGCTCCGTACATGTAATGTGGATATCAATAAGTGTTTACAGGGGTATTCCCATCTCCAAAATCCTATTCCAATGTGTAGTAGGTGTAATAATAATAAATAATAATAATAAAAAATAATAATAGCAAATACCACCAATTAGAAATGTAGTATAGTTTTTCTGATTCACTGTCTCTTTCCTCATGTGCAGGCATTGCAGGACCTTAGGTATCCATGGTTACGACCACTAGCAACTAGCTAACTCACTATATCAGTGGCAACCATGGATACCTAAGGCATAACTCCCAACTTTTGAAGAGGAGAAAGAGACAGGCAAATTTTGGCCACTCCCCTGGCCACACCTCAATCCACACCCATTTACCATTTCTTTCTCCCCTGGCAAGAGTTGTCGTCAGAGAGGCATTCAGCAGACGGCCCTCAGACCCAATCCTAGCATGCATGGCCCCCCTCAGACCCAATCCTGGCATGCATGGCCCCCCTCAGACCCAATCCTGGCATGCATGGCCCCCCTCAGACCCAATCCTGGCATGCATGGCCCACCTCAGACCCAATCCTGGCATGCATGGCCCCCCTCAGACCCAATCCTGGCATGCATGGCCCCCCTCAGACCCAATCCTGGCATGCATGGCCCCCCTCAGACCCAATCCTGGCATGCATGGCCCCCCTCAGACCCAATCCTGGCATGCATGGCCCCCCTCAGACCCAATCCTGGCATGCATGGCCCACCTCAGACCCAATCCTGGCATGCATGGCCCACCTCAGACCCAATCCTGGCATGCATGGCCCACCTCAGACCCAATCCTGGCATGCATGGCCCACCTCAGACCCAATCCTGGCATGCATGGCCCCCTCAGACCCAATCCTGGCATGCATGGCCCCCTCAGACCCAATCCTGATATGCATGCCCCCTTCATCCCCAATCCTGGTATGAATGGCCCCCTCATCCCCAATCCTGATGTGCATGGCTCCACTTATCCTGGTATACATGGCCCCCCATCACTACACACATGGAAAAAATAAAAACACTTCTACTTACCTTCCTTCCTCCCCTCTGCTCCAGCGCTGCATCCTGTCTGTCAGTAGCTAATCTCAGCATCTGAGCAGAGCAGAGCATGACATCATTGCCATGCACTCTCAGATGCCGAAGTGTGCTGCGGGGATATTCACTCCTCTCCACGCCGGGACTATGGGCATGGAGTGAATAGTCATTCTCCTTAATAGCGCGCACTACTGTCAGCACGTCCACAGCTCCTGCTGCTGCTCCGCAATTCTCTGTGCCCGCTACTAAAGAGAATGAATATTCACTCCTCTCCACACCCATGGGAGTGGAGAAGAGTGAATATTCATTCTAATAGTGGGCACACAAGATCGCAGAGCCGCAGCAGGAAGCCGGCGGCTGCGATTGACAGTGTGCGCTACTAAGGAGAATGAATATGCACTCCTCTCCACTCCCATGGGCGTGGAGAAGAATGACTATTCATTTTCTTTAGCAGCGGGCACACGTGGTAGCTGCAGCTGCCGGCTACTACCTGTGCCCGCTGCTCCACCGCTGCAACCACCCCCTCCCCTCACCCTCCACAGTCGGGAAAACAGCTGAGCCGTGACGGGACGTGGGACTGAGCCTTCAAAGCGGGACAGTCCTGCCGAAAACGGAAGCTATGCCTAAGGTCCTGCAATGCCTGCACATGAGAAAAGAGATATAGCAAATCAGAAAAACTATACTACATTTCTAATTGGAGGCATTTGCTAATATTAATAATATTATTATTATTATTATTATTATTATTATTATTATTATTAAACCTACTACATATTGGGATAGGATCTTGGATATGGGAATACCCCGTTAAATATTGATGTGTAAATATGGATGTGATATGAATGGCACATGGATGGAATACTGAATTTTTTTAAATACAAAATGGATGATTTTTCACGAGTTCCTCTCAACCCGGCATTAAATTGTGCGTCACAAAATGTAAATTAGGGTCACCAAATATGAATATTTAGCTGTGAATGCAGTGCTGCGACACAAAACTGTATAGTAATGCATTCAACACACGATTACAGAACTTGGTGTGGGTGTATTGCCTCAAAAGAATATCCTGTGTCACAGAAGAAAAGGTCAAACAGCTCAATCATTCCTTGAATCAAAGTAAAGATCTCAGGCATGTGTTTACCCTGCTGCACCCAATGAAATCCCGTACCTCTGCTTGTGTACAAGACTACATGTCAGCTTTAGGGCTGTGTTCACATGTACCAGAATTCTGGTGGATTTTCTGATTGGATTTTCAGAAGGCAAATCCGCAGCAGAATACATTGGCAGCAAAGTGGATGATTTTTGAAGATATTTTATCCACAAATAATTTTCATGCAGAAATTGACATGTTGCAGGTTTAAGGCTACGTTCCCACAATGAGCTTTTGGTGAGTTTTTGATGCTGAAAATTTTCTGCACCCATTAAGTAAAATAGGTTAAATTTCGCAGCATAAAAAAAAAGTCATCATGGGAACGTAGTCTAAGGCTGCTTTCAACATTTGCGGCTGCATTGCAGGCTTTTTTGCTGCAATCACAATGGAACCGCAATATTTTTGCTGTTCGTTTGCGATTGCAGCAAAAAATGAAATGCAGCACAGCTACAATGTGTGAACGCTGCCTAAAAATTGCAACTGCAGGGCAATTTATGTTGTAGATTGAGAGTTACATTGGTTGGTCGGAGACTTTCCCTATAGAGTTTAACTGGGAAGTCAGAACCCGAAACAAGTTTGTAGATTTCCCTTTTGCAAAATCTCCAAGTCCAAAGGAAAAAAAAAAAACTCTGGTCACCTACTCTGGCAATGCTCCTCTAAAATCCCCACTTTCCTCTGTATACCTGGCATTCAGCAATGATTTCATGCTATATGACCACTGCAGCCAATCATAGGCTGCAGCAGTCATATGTATAGATGATGGTTGTACAGAGGGGACAAAGCTGGCATTAATACTGCTTGCTGCTTCTTCACTTCGTCACTCCTGATGGAGACTGCTTGGTGGGTCTCTCATTTGACACAAAGAGTGGGAAGTACCTATCACCTAAACCCGGGGAAAAGGGAGGAATCTCAGTCAAAATAGTTATTTGCAGAGTGTGGGGCAGATAGAGGACTTTTTTAGATGGATGTATGCTGTAGAAAACTAAAAAGGTAATGTGTCACCAGACAGACCCTTATAAGTAAAATCATCTACACACTATATACATACATACATACATATACACACACACACACACACACACACACCACCCTTGAAATTGTTCCAGAAAATTAAATATTTCTCCCAGAAAATTATTGCAATTACACATGTTTTGTTATACACAATGTTATTTCCCTTGTGTGTATTGGAGCAACGCAAAAAAAAATGAGATTTGGACATAATTCACCCAAAATAGTCTGGACAAAATTGTTGGCACCTCTCCAAAATTGTGGATAAACAACTTTGCTTCAAGCATGTGATGCTCGTTCACACTCACCTGTGGCTGTTAGAACCCTCCTGTTAGTTTTTGCTATCTTGTGTTTTGCGGTCACGTGACCAGCTGCCTATATATTCCAGCTCTGCCCTTCTGGCTTTGCTGGACTTCAGTGATTTTTGCCTGTCTCTCTAGCCAGGTGCTTCGGTGGCTATCTCTGTGTAGTTCGCTTGGTCCTCTGGGACCTCTAGTACTTTTTGTCTGTTTGTCTTTTGCTCTGCAACAACTTCTGTTAGGAGGTGTCCCATTTTTGTCCCAGTCCTTAGTTCTTTTAGGGACCCCTCCCTTTATTATATAGGTCTCCGTTCAGACTAGCCGAGGACGAAGGCAGGTCAGTTCACAAGGAACAGGCTGCCCGCTACATTGTGGGGATTCAGCTTAGTCTTACTGTAGGGACACAGCCTTCCCCTTTCTTTCCTTAGTTTATGTTGCAGATCATAACTAAGTCCAGCCCAAAAAAACTAAAAAGGAAAGAAATTCGGGGATCAGTATGGTTTCCGTCCAGGATTTGGCTCAACGCCTGCAGGGATTGTCTCTGGAGGTGGCCGAGCTTCAGTAACACGTGAGTAGCTGTCCTGGAGCGCATTTTGTCGAACCAAAGGTAGGACTGCCTGATGTTTTTTATGGTAAACAGCAAGATTTTTTTTCCTTTAAAAATGCTTGTTTGTTATATTTTCGCGCTGGAGACCAAGGTCCTCTGGGAATGAATCACAGCGCATTGGTTTTATTATGTCACTTTTGCGCAATGAACCACAGGGGTGGGCCTTTTCTCTCCAACCTAATGATCCGTGTTTAAGTTCTGTTGAAGAATTTTTTTATGCTATGGGGCTATTATATGACGATCCTGATCGAATCTCATCTGCTGAATCAGAAATTAGACGTTTGAATCAGGGTTCAGATGATGTTGAAATTTATTGCACACACTTCAGGAGATGGGTCTCAGAAGTTAAATGGAATGATTCGGCGTTAAAATGTTTATTTCTTGCTGGGCTGAGTGAAAAGGTTAAGGATTTGCTAATTGCATTCCCTGCACCCGAGACTCTGCAGGAAGCTATGCAGTTAGCTGTTCGTGTGGACAGGAGAATAAGGTCCAGGGACAATGATGTAAAAACTCCTGTAACTTCAGGTCCTAGTTTCCAGAAAATCTGCTCTGACAGCGGAGAACCAATGGAGGTTGGGGCGATGTCACTCCGCTCTCAAGAAAGAGATCGGAGATTCGCCGAAGGTTTGTGTCTTTATTGTGGTAAAGCTGATCATTTGATTAAGTACTGTGAGCGTCGTTTAAGTAAAGAAAAAAAAAAGGTCAGTTACGCCCGTATAGCTTGTTTACTCTCTGCAGGAGTGTTCCTTTCTGGGAGTACTGCTCTGCAGGGAGATTTGATTGAATTTCAGGTATTTGTGGATTGTGGTTCAACACTTAATGTGATTGATAAAGGGTTTTTGGAAAACCTTAAATTGAAATCCAAACCTTTGCCATCTCCTATTTCTGTGGTTGTAATTGATAACACTCCTTTGAAATGTATAACTCACAAGACTGCTGCATTTCCTCTCACTAACAATGGTGTTCACCAAGAAATTTTGGACTTGGTTGTTTTGGATAATTTGCCCTCTCCAGTTGTTCTATTATTGCCTTGGTTAAAACTGCACAATCCTTTGCTGGACTGGTCTACTAATGTGATTAAGTCTTGGAGTCCAAAGTGCTATGATAAATGTTGTAATGGTCGCATTGCGGCTGTGGAAAAAGGGGAATTACCTGTACCTATTCAAGATTTTTGGAGGGTTTTTTCGGAGGAGGAGTCGCAAGTTTTACCTCCTCATAGGGATTACGATTGCGCTATTGAGTTTGTTCCGGGTGCTACTCTTCCCAAAAGTCGCTTGTTTAATCTGACTATCCCTGAAAGAAAGGCCTTGGAGGAGTACATAGAGACTAGCCTGGCTGCTGGTCACATTAGACCTTCTAAGTCGCCTGTGGCAGTCGGATTCTTCTTTGTTAAAAAAAAAGGACGGCGGTTTACGTCTGGATTTTTGTGAAATTAATAAGATTACCGTACGTAATTCCTACCCATTGCCGTTAATTCCTGACTTGTTTAACCAGTTAGTGAGAGCCAAGTGGTTCTCAAAAATTGATCTCCGAGGGGCATACAATTTGTTACGTGTGAAGGAGGGTGATGAATGGAAAACAGCTTTTAACACTCCGGTAGGTCATTTTGAGAATCTGGTGATGCCCTTCGGTCTTACCAATGCACCTGCATTTTTTCAGAAACTTATTAATGACATCCTGAGACCTTTGATTGGTAAGAATGTGGTTGTGTATTTGGATGACATTTTGATTTATTCACCAGATCTAGAGTCCCATTGGCAGAGTGTACGTGAAGTTTTGCAGTTATTGAGTGATAATTCACTCTTTGCTAAGCTGGAGAAATGTGAGTTCGCTGTGCAGAAAATTAGTTTTTTGGGCTACATTGTCTCCAGCGAGGGCTTTGAGATGGATCCGGTGAAGGTTCAGGCGGTGCAAGAATGGCCTAGGCCTGTTGGTTTGAAATCTATACAGAGATTTTTGGGTTTTGCCAATTATTACAGGAAATTCATTAAGAATTTTTCTATAATTGTTAAGCCTCTAACCGATCTCACCAGGAAAGGTGCGAATACGGCCCAGTGGACTACTGAGGCCATTGAAGCGTTTAAGTATCTCAAAGAGAGGTTCAGTTCCGCTCCTATCTTTATGCAGCCTGATGAGACCAAGCCTTTTTTGGTCGACGCTTCATCAGTGGGGGGTCGGAGCAGTTTTGTCTCAAGAGAACGAGGGTGGAGTACATCCTTGTGCCTTCTTTTCGAAAAAAATTTCGGAAACCGAACTGAATTATGATGTTGGAAATCGGGAGTTGCTGGCTATTAAACTTGCGTTTGAACACTGGCGTCATTTTTTGGAAGGCGCTAGATTTCCTATTCAGGTTTTCACAGATCATAAGAATTTGATCTATCTGGATGCTGCCAAGCGCTTGAATGCCCGTCAAGCTAGGTGGGCACCTTTTTTTTCTCGGTTTCATTTTTCTGTAACCTACAGTGCTGGCCAAAAGTATTGGCACCCCTGCAATTCTGTCAGATAATACTCCGTTTCTTCCTGAAAATGATTGCAATCACAAATTCTTTGGTATTATTCTCTTCGTTTAATTTGCTTGCAAGGAAAAAACACAAAAGAGAATGAAGCAAAAATCAAATCATTGATCATTTCACACAAAACTCCAAAAAAGGGCCGGACAAAAGTATTGGCACCCTCAGCCTAATACTTGGTTGCACAACCTTTAGCCAAAATAACTGCGAACAACCGCTTCCGGTAACCATCAATGAGTTTCTTACAATGCTCTGCTGGAATTGTAGACCATTCTTCTTTGGCAAACTGCTCCAGGTCCCTGATATTTGAAAGGTGCCTTCTCCAAACTGCCATTTTGAGATCTCTCCACAGGTGTTCTATGGGATTCAGGTCTGGACTCATTGCTGGCCACCTTAGAAGTCTCCAGTGCTTTCTCTAAAACCATTTTATAGTGCTTTTGGAAGTGTGCTTTGGGTCATTGTCCTGCTGGAAGACCAATGACCTCTGAGGGAGACCCAGCTTTCTCACACTGGGCCCTACATTATGCTGCAAAATTTGTTGGTAGTCTTCAGACTTCATAATGCCATGCACACGGTCAAGCAGTCCAGTGCCAGAGGCAGCAAAGCAACCCCAAAACATCAGGGAACCTCTGCCATGTTTGACTGTAGGGACCGTGTTCTTTTCTTTGAATGCCTCTTTTTTTTTTCCTGTACACTCTAGGTTGATGCTTTTTCCCAAAAAGCTCTACTTTTGTCTCATCTGACCAGAGAACATTCTTCCAAAACGTTTTAGGCTTTCTCAGGTAAGTTTTGGCAAACTCCAGCCTGGCTTTTTTAGGTCTCGGGATAAGAAGTGGGGTCTTCCTGGGTATCCTACCATACAGTCCCTTTTCATTCAGACGCCGACGGATAGTACGGATTGACACTGTTGTACCCTCAGATTGCAGGGAAGCTTGAACTTGTTTGGATGTTAGTCGAGGTTCTTTATCCACCATCTGCACAATCTTGCGTTGAAATCTCTCGCCAATTTTTCTTTTCCGTCCACATCTAGGGAGGTTAGCCACAGTGCCATGGGCTTTAAACTTCTTGATGACACTGCGCACAGAAGACACAGGAACATTCAGGTCTTTGGAGATGGACTTGTAGCCTTGAGATTGCTCATGCTTCCTCACAATTTGGTTTCTCAAGTCCTCAGACAGTTCTTTGGTCTTCTTTCTTTTCTCCATGCTCAATGTGGTACACACAAGGACACAGGACAGAGGTTGAGTCAACTTTAATCCATGTCAACTGGCTGCAAGTGTGATTTAGTTATTGCCAACACCTGTTAGGTGCCACAGGTAAGTTACAGGTGCTGTTAATTACACGAATTAGAGAAGCATCACATGATTTTTCAAAGGGTGCCAATACTTTTGTCCACCCCCTTTTTTTTGGTTTGGTGTGGAATTCTATCCAATTTGGCTTTAGGACAATTCTTTTTGTGTTTTTTTTCACGGAAGACAAATTAAATGAAGAGAATAATACCAAAGAATGTGATTGCAATCATTTTCAGGAAGAAACTGAGTATTATCTGACAGAATTGCAGGGGTGCCAATACTTTTGGCCAGCACTGTATATCCCTGGTACTAAGAATGTTAAAGCCGATGCTTTATCTCGCAGCTTCTCTCCTACGGTCGGTGCCGAGGAGGAGGAGAGCATTTTGCAGAAAGGAGTTGTGGTAGCAGCATTGGACTCTGATTTGGAGAATGGGATTCTGAATGATCAAGATGATGCTCCATCTAACACTCCCCATGGGAGGTTGTTCGTGCCTAGAGCCTTTAGGAGAGATTTGTTTGTGGAGTGTCTTGAGTCTCGGTTGGCAGGTCATCCAGGAGTTTCGGAGACAAAGAGACTTATCAGTCGCAGTTTTTGGTGGCCTGGATGGCAGAAGGAGATCATCAAGTGGGTGCGTCAGTGTACTGTGTGTGCTAGGTCAAAGGCTTCACATACTCCTGCTGCGGGGTTGCCTTGCCCTCTGGAGGTTCCTAGTGCGCCTTGGACGCATCTCACAATGGATTTTATTACGGATCTTCCGGTGTCTGAGGGTTTTACTGTCATCTGGGTGGTTGTGGACCGTATTAGTAAGATGTGTCATTTGGTTCCATTCATTAAGTTGCCCTGCGCCAAGACACTCACTAAGGCGTTTGTTAAGGAGATTGTCAAGCTTCATGGCGTTCCCACGGATATTGTTTCTGATAGAGGACCTCAGTTTGTGGCTCGCTTTTGGCGTGCTTTTTGTGACAGGTTGGGAGTCCATTTGTCATTTTCGTCTGGGTATCATCCTGAGTCTAATGGACAGACTGAAAGAACCAGGATGTTGAACAGTTTTTGCGTTGTTTTGTGGCGGACAATCAAGAGGTGTGGTCTGAGTTTCTGCCTCTCGCAGAATTTGCTCTTAACAATCATACATCCTCCTCTGCTGGGTGTTCTCCTTTTTTTTGTTGTACTGGGAGACATCCGTCTTTTGGTTCGTTCTCCAAATTGGGGTCGGCGGTGCCGGAGGAGGAGAATTTTTCCGGTGATTTGGAGAGAGTTTGGACTAATGTACTTTGTAACCTGCAAGAGGCTAACAAGAAGTCCAAGAAGTATTTTGACAGGAAACGTAAAGAGGTTTTGTTTACTGTGGGTGACATGGTTTGGTTGTCCTCGAAGGATTCCCTCTAAAAAACTGGGTCCTAAGTTTGTGGGTCCATTTAAAGTGCTTCAGGTTGTTAACCCATCTGCTGTCAGGTTGGATGTCCCTACTTCCTGGAAGATTAATCCTGTGTTTCATGTTTCCTTGTTGAAAAAGGCGGACGTTTCTAATAGGGACGCCACTGTCACAGTTCCTCCTGTGGTGGAAAACGGTGAATATATTTCTCGTATTTTGAATTCAAGATGGCATAGAGGGAAATTACAGTATATTGTCTCCTGGAAGGGTTTCGGTCCCAAAGACAACTCCTGGGTAAGGACGGATGATGTCTCTGCTCCTAGGCTTATTAAAGCTTTCCACAGGAGGTTTCCTGATAGGCCTGGGCCTGGAGGATCCTCATAGAAGAGGGGGTACTGTTAGAACCCTCCTGTTAGTTTTTGCTATCTTGTGTTTTGCGGTCACGTGACCAGCTGCCTATATATTCCAGCTCCGCCCTTCTGGCTTTGCTGGACTTCAGTGATTTTTGCCTGTCTCTCTAGCCAGGTGCCTATCTCTGTCTAGTTCGCTTGGTCCTTTGGGACCTCTAGTACTTTTTGTCTGTTTGTCTTTTGCTCTGCAACAACTTCTGTTAGGAGGTGTCCCATTTTTGTCCCAGTCCTTAGTTCTTTTAGGGACCACTCCCTTTATTCTATAGGTCTCCGTTCAGACTAGCCGAGGACGAAGGCGGGTCTGTTCACAAGGAACAGGCTGCCCGCTACATAGTGGGGATTCAGCTTAGTCTTACTGTAGGGACAGCCTTCCCCTTTCTTTCCTTAGCTTATGTTGCAGATCATAACAGTGGCAAGTAACAGGTGTGGGCAATAAGAAAATCACACCTGAAACCAGATAAGAAGGGGAGAAGTTGTCTCTATCTTTGCATTGTATGTCTGTGAGTGCCACACTAAACATGGAGAACAGAGAGAGGAGAAGAGAACTGTGTGGACTTTAGAACCAAAATTGTTAAAATATCAATAATCTCAAGGTTACAAGTCCTTCTCCAGAGATCTTGATGTTCCTTTGTCCACGGTGCACAACATAATCAAGAAGTTTACAACTCATGGTACTGTAGCTAATCTCCCTGGACGTGGACATCAGAGAAAAAGTGAAGGAAGGTTGCAAGGCCGGAAATCAAACACTATAGCAGGAGACCAAGGAGGACCTCACTGCTGAAACCGAGACCTAAAAATGCTAGACTGCAGTTTGCTAAAATGTATGTGAGTAAGCAAAAATCTTTTTGGGCTGTGGAGTGTTATCGGGAAGGGCTGTATTGGTTTTTTTCAATGGAAAAAAAAAATAATATTTGGAAGATGACAACTTTATTATATTCTATGTATAACAATAATATATAATGATACCATGTAACATCGAATATCTCTTTGTTCTACTGATCTTTCTTGGTAAAAACATTGCGTAATTTTCTTAATTGCAATGAGGCCTACAAAGAGAACAAAGTACCTACAGTCAAATATGGTGGAGGTTCAAAGATATTTTGGGGTTGTTTTGCTGCCTCTGGCACTGGGGGTTTTGACTGTGTGTAAGGCATCATGAGATATGAAGATTACTAAAGGATGTCAGAAAGTTTGGTTTGCATCCTAGGTCATCGGTCTTCCAGCAGGACAATGACCCCAAACATACTTCAAGAAGCACCCAGAGATGGATGGAAACAAAGCGCTATAGAGTTCTGAAGTGGTTGGCAATGAGTCCGGATCTAAATCCCATTGGACACTTGTGGAGAGATCTTAAAATTGCTGTTGGGAGAAGACGCCTTCAAATATGAGAGACCTGGAGAAGGTGTAATTTGAGAGGTGTAAGAATCTTGTTGATGGTTATAGGAAGTGATTGATTGCGGTTATTTATTCCAAAGGATGTGCAGCCAAATACTAAAGTTGAGGGTGCCAACAATTTTGTCCCATTTTTTTTTTTTTTTTTGTGAAATTATGTCCAATTTTCCTTTTTTTTCCCCTCAGTTTTTTTATGTTGTTCCAATACACACAAAGGTAATAAATGTGTATAACAAAACATGTCATTGCAATAACTTTATGGGAGAAGAATTTCATTTTCTGGAACAATTTCAAGGGTGCCAACACTTTCGGCCATGACTGTGTGACGCCTCTACTCAGAGAAGCCCGTGTTTTACCCTGGGTGTTGGGGGACTCTGTGTCGGGCCCTGTGATGGAGAGATGGGATGCAGCCGTGGCCCGGGCCCGACCCGTGCTCAGGGCCGTCACATTAGAAAGAGATGGTATGGGCTTGTCCGGGTTGAGTGGCTTATTTTAACGACTAAGCCACCTGTGGTGCCTGGTGAAGGGTCACCAGCGCTGCTGCAGTCCGCTGAGGCCCGGTGTCATGGCGGCTAAAGTTCTCACTGCTTCCCACAGGCGGAGCAAGGCCTCAGGGCAGGCAAACAGGAAAGAGAGGGGGGTGGTAGTGCGGGGAGTACGGGCACCGCGTCGCATGGTATGGCGCGCAATGAACAGTCCGGAGGCCATAGGGGTGAGCTTCCAAGGCTTTACTCACTTCGAGATGACAGCGGGAAGGCGACTCCCTGCTCCCCGCGGAGTCCTGCGGCCACCAGAGACGGGGGTCCAACTACCTCCGAGAAAGTCCAGTGTTCGGTAGTGACCCTACACCAGAGTGTTCCTGCACTACAAACTTCACCCTTTCCAGTCTGTGCGTGTGTAGATAGGCCGGGTCTCCCTCTGAGCTCCTCTCAGGACTAGGGCACGGGTGGCTATTCCTCTCCATCCGATGCCCGGTGGGATCCTCAGGGCCTAACCGGGCTTTCCCGTCCAGGACATGGAGTACAAGGTCGGGTGTCGGGGGCCGGTACCCCTCTTGCAGCCGGAATCCCTCTGAATATATCAGGTAGGCGAGGACAGGTGGCGTGCTCCGCTCCGTCTGCATCCTTCCCGGGACCCATTTGCTGGGGAGCCACACTCTAAAGCTCCCAGGGCCTTCTTGATCCTGGTCCTTGGCCGGGTTGAAACATTCCTTGTCTACAACCTACCTCTTGTCCCAAGGCCAGGGTACGAGGGCTGAGTCCCTTGCTGGTGCAGGCCCACACAGGACTGCACTCCCAGGCGGGAGTCACATTACATACTGTAGTTTTACAGCAACCAAGACCGACAACCAAAGACCAAGATCAAAGATGTTTTTTTTTTTATTAAATATGAAATTTAAAGGTGTAACTAACTTGTAAGTCCTCCACCCACACCCACTAACTGGTTCCTACCACTTTGTGTTCCCCAGTCTCCCTGTAACCAGGAGGGCAGCACCTAGTGCATACTAGCTCCCTCTGGTGGAGAAGTGTGGTGTTGGATGCAAAAGGTTAGGTCACAACTATCACACTGGCCTTACCTCGGAGGAGGAACACTACACTCCATTAAAGAAGTGCAGCATTCCTGTGGCGGTCAAACCCTCAGGGGCGCCACAACTGCATATATGAGAAATAGATCAGTAAATAAGGGGTAATGGAGGAAGGGGGGGGGGGGAGGAGCTTATCCTGGTGACATCTTCCCTTTAACCTCCTCCTGCCATGTCCATATCTTTACAGTGCAGTCTTTTTTAACCATCCCTTTGCTGTAACAGCCAGCATTAGAGAAACCCAGATCTCTGCCATCGGGACTCAATTATCAAAACTCTACAGCAAATCAATAGAAAAAATTAAAGTTGAGCAATGGTTGCCTTTGTTATTCATAGCCATCAATTTTTTTTGGGACACATTATACTTTATACTGTACACTTATTATCAATGTAGTACTTTGCTGGATTATGCATGTCATGCAGTGTCATGGAAGAAACACATTCAAAATGTTTTACAGGTTTACTTCTAATGCAGCTGTAATGTTGTTTTTCCGCAACGCTGCAAAAATGCATGGCTTTTGCCACAATCTTTCGAAATTGCATCAAAAACTGCAGTTTTCACAGATATTTCGAAAAACCGTTGCAAAAAAAGGAAAAAAATGCAACAGGGCCACATTGTGTGAACCCATCCTTATTATTTCTGGATGATTTATCGATTCCATGTTGTCAACGGAGCCTACCTTTCGGAAATGCCGTTCTTTCTCTATTTTAATTTGTTGCTCCATCTCATCATACAGACTCCTCACCTCTCGCCCGTGATCTATCTCTTTCCTGCAGTACACAAAATCACATGGATATCATGAGCTAAATGCAACAGCCACGTTAAGGTTCATCTTTTATCACAAGTTTATCATAGATATAATACACAGAATAATGGACAGTGTCATGCTTTTAATTGTCTAGGGTTAGGGACGAGTCAGACGGCCGTATAACTTGGACGAGGATCGTAACGCAATGCTTGAACTGGCCGGCGGCTCTCCCCACTGAAGCGTGACAGCTGCATAGAAATACAAGCTGCCACGCTCGGGTAGGGAGAGCCGATGGCCAGTCCGAGCATTGAGTTACGATCCTTTATGCGGCGGTCTGACTCTTCCCTTATAAGCATATTTTTATAAGCTTAGGCGACAGATAGAGGGAAGACCATGTAGGAGACTTGTCAGAACGTACAAGACTCTTGGTAGAGCAAGTCTTTTTGGGGAGATTTGTGTAGGTTAAAGGGGTATTCAAGCCTAAACCAGTTATGACCTTACCATTAAGTAGGTGATAGTTATCAGATTGGTAATGGTCCCACTGATAGCTGGAATAGAGGACTTCAGTCCGCTGTTCTCTCTCTCGATTCTCCACTGGCCACAAGACTGTAGACAGGAGGAGTTGTATGGTGCTGCATGACATCTACTAATCAGGGAAATGTAGAGAGTAGGGCTTGGTTATCATCCGGTATCTTCAATGTCGCAGGCTTGAATAGAGCAGGGCACCTGTATGACCAGCAGCCCCATTCAACTCCCCCGGGGAGTGGCATGGCGGTCAGGGCAGAACTGGTTGAGAACCCACATTGAACTAAAAGTTATTACAGATATAAGAAAGTTTGTGGTTACAGCTCCCTCCATCCAATATACACCTGTTGTTCAATCTGGTTCCTGGGCACTCCACTGTGCACGGAAAAGGCTTGTGAGCTATCCAGCAGCTTTGTTCAAAGTGATGAGAAAGGTTTTTCAATCTAGCAAAGTGAATTAAAAGCAAAAAAAATTCTTTATTGTGACTATTGAAATAATAGCATGGACATAAAAAAATATCTAAACGCGTTTGAGTCTAGCTAATAACGTTTATCAACGATCAAGAGTAGACTCAAAACGCGTTTAGATATTTTTCTATGTCCATGCTACCATTTAACAATCACAATAAAGAATTTTTTTTTGCTTTTTCATTCGCTTTGCTGGATTGAAATAACTTTTATCAAAGTGATGAGAAAGCTATCACCGATCCACTGGAATGCACCTTTTTAGAGATACTATGTTTTATCATTTTGCTATCAAATAAGTCTAAGAACTCATTAAACAAATGATATGGATGTATATGGAACAAGGGGTTCCATAGGTTAATCCTAAAAAGCCATTGAATTCACCCTACTAAGCACAGGGTAACCACCCTGTGAGGGACAACCCTATATTTTAATCATAAAATAAAAAAAGTCAGCTCACCCATCAGAAGATCCAAGGCACGGAAGCTTGTAGTGCCAGAAGGGAAATAATGGAGAGGAAGGAAGGAACTCCAGCATCAGAATCTTCCGTTAAAAGCCATACATTTATTCAATATTATTTCAAAGTCACAATGCCAATACTGAAAAAAATCTAGCAAACGCTTTTCAGACAACAGTCTTTAGTCACTTTATTATTGAATAAATGTATGGCTTTTAACTGAAGATTCTTTAGCTGGAATTCCTTCCTTCCTCTACAATGGAATTATGTTTTATAGGGGGTCTTCTATACCTATGCTGTACAGAAAAATTATATCTATTTTAGAATTTTGCAAACTTTTCTGACCTCTTATCTTTGACATTTCATTGGATTTTCAAGTATTACCAGGATCTATAAAACTACAGGATCAATACTAACTCGCCCGTTTCCAGCAGGCTCTGCCGCCACTCCACCTCTACACTATGGTTATCTTATGTATGTAACCTTTATTCTTAGTAGACAGAGTTACAAGCGCAATGGTTTGATAGTTATTAGACAAAGACACTATCGATATAATAAAAAGATATGGTATTCACATAAGGAAGATATCGCTGACCGTCCTTCCTTGCTGAGTCACTGGCAAGTACCTGTGTTCAGCGTAGGCACTTATTATTACAGTACACACACCAGCACTATATAAACTGGGAGCTGCCCTGCTTTGTAAAACAATGACATTATTGCACACCGGTCTACCTTTGTGAATTAATTGGCTTCCTTCACAATAAAACTACAAAGAGGGTAAATTAATGGGACAAAAGCATTTATTATGACAATCTCATATCCACTGTTCAGTCTTACATGCACAAAATCCAAAAGGGTGTAATTAAAGGGAATCTGTCACCAGGTTTTTGCCACCTAATCTGAAAGCAGCATAATTTAGGGGAAGAGACCCTGATTCCAGCGATGTGTCACTTACTGTGCTGCTTGCTGTAGTTTTCATAAAATCACTGTTTTAATCAGCAGGAGATTATTACTAGAGGACCAGTAAACCTGCTCCCAGAAAGTCCAACCACGCCCCCACCACTGATTGGTAGCCTTCGGTGTACATAGGCAGAAAGCTGCCAATCAGGGGTGTGGGTGGGGTTATACAGAGCTCAGCATTCAGAGAACTGCTAGGTGTGCAGCAGAGAAAACTGATTTTATCATAACTACTGCAAGCAGCCCAATAAGTGCTATATGGCTGGAATCAGAGTCTCTGTCCTTACATCATGCTGCTCTCAAATGGCATAGAAACCTGTTGACAGATTCTCTTTAAACTAGAATACTCCTCCACCCCTCCAGCTCCAGCGTGTTCAAGAATATGCTTGAGAAAGAGGAGTGTTGACAGAGAAGTGACATCTTGTGGTGGAAACCGTCCGAATGCGTCTTCTGCCATTGAGACGAGTCAAGCTGAGCACTGAGTTCCTGGAGGAAATCAGGAGGAGATGGAACTCCCCCCCCCCCCCCTCCAAAACCGTTTCACGAAATTGCAGAAAGTCTTTTAGGGAAACAAAACTGATTTTCTAGGTTTAGGGTCCCTTTAATGATTTCAAAGGAACTAACATAACCCTGAGATAATTATCCAAAACAAGTCTGTTCTCGAAACAAACGCTTCAAAACAACTCCAAAAGTCACAAAGCAGCTGGTCATGTAAGCAGCACATTTTATAATTCATCATCCGATCCGGTGGATAATTATAAAGAAAGGCTCCGACGGTAGAAATCTAGAAATCTGCAAGGTCAGACCTGCTCAACCGTCATTCAACAGTTAAGAGGGAGTAGATTTGGGGAAATACACACCTTTTTAAAGCCTGCTCCAGAGTCTCTTTTTCACGATGCACATCCCGGATGTCAGAGGAAAAACCGAAGAGAAGATCTTCAAAGTTTGTAAGCAAGTCGGGACACTCCTTGCGTAGACGATTCCACAGATACCGGCTCTGCCTGTGTCTTAGGAAAACAATGCACAACTCAATAAGTTAGATAAGGGAAGTAATGCATAAATATGACATACATAGGATGGGTGCTACTAGCCTAAGGAAACTTGGATGACTGACAGATCTTGCCAAAAACACTTGGCACTTGTACAAATTGTCATAAGTATTCTGCTCCTATTCACTTCAGCCGTCTGCTCCTTAACTCAACACTCTGCGTGAAGGCACCATGTAGGCTGTCCGTGTACTGGGCACACTGCATTTTGTAGATCACAGTATATGCATTTTACGTAGCATGTAATTAAACATATAGAGATCTATAACACAAAGAGAGGGAAAGCTCCAGGTTTAAACAATATGGGACTACGTATATAGCACATATTCCCGATATAACACTTGGATCCTCATGGGCGGGGACAGATATCATTGGTGCAACCTGTGTAGCCGCACAGGGGGCTAAGAGGTAAGGGAGCCCATCTCTACTTCCGAAGCAGATGGAATTGTACATTATGATGAGCTGCAAAAGGCCTATATATTGTCCTTGCACAGATGTCCTCTTCTGTCTGTGCCTGCCAGTGTTCATGGGGTTCCGCTGAACCAAACTTAGAGCACTTAAGAGTCTGTGATGTAAGGTATTCTCATCTCCATGATCATATCCCAATATGTAGTAGGCATAATAATAATAATAATAATAGCAAATACCTACATTTACAAATGTAGTATAGTTCTTCTGATAAACTATGCTGCTTACCCATGTGCAGATTATTGCAGTAGCTTAAATATCCATGGTTACGACCACTAACAATTACCACTATATGAGTGATCGTAACCATGGATCCTTACGCTATTGCAATGCCCTGCACATGGGGTAAGTGACATAGTAAATCAGAAGAACTATGCTACATTTCTAATTGGAGGTATTTGCTAATATTATTATTACACCTACTACATATTGGGATAAGATCTTGGAGATGGGAATACCTCTAAGTCCAGGTCAATAGAACCATAGGGATTGAAAAGTTACATCTAGAATACATACCAAATAAGGCCTTATAGAAAGTGCATGCTACAAGAATCAATTAGGATGGACACACATACACTCATTTTTTACTGACCTGAGAGATATAAGAGAATAGCATCCACCGACTGGTGAAAATGCAGCAGCTGTTGGCTGTACATTATAGCTACATCAGCCACAATCAGTGTTGGCACCGACCATGGCCATTTAACGCCCCTCATGCTGCAATCAATACTGACAGTGGCTTCTAGAAGGTTAATAAAGTGTCGAGGCACCCTCTTTAACCCCATGGCACCCTGAGATCATGATTATGTAGTCCTGATGGTTGCCATGAAAATCCAAGGCCAAGTAACGGCCTCTGGGTCTGCCAGCCATAGTTTGACCTGTTCAGACGTTAGCAACATTATAGTGGCAAAAATAAAAAAAATTATTCATCTCATTACACTTTACGTTAATTCCTAAAAAAGGTACCCAAAAGGGAATATAAACTACCCAACAGCAATTTTGAATATGTTGAGCTGTGCCGTTTTTAAAATGGTATAATTTCTGGGGGGGGGGGGGGGTTCAATATATAGCTCCTGCAAACTTATGTTAAACTGACTAGATCCATAGAAAAAAAGTAGGTTTTGAAATTTCCTTATAAAGGAAAAAAAAACTACTGCTAACTTTTTAAACCATCTAACATCCTCACAAAATAAAAGGACATTTGACAAATGGTGAAGTAAGGTAGACATGAAGGAAATGCTATCTATTAACCATTTTGTGTGTATGACGATCTGGATTAAAAAAAGTATAAACATTCAAAGTTTGAAATTTTTAAAAAATGTTTGTAAAATTTCTGGCATCATAAATAATGCAAAACATATTCACCTGAATTTGCCACCATCATAAAACTACAATGTGTCATGAAAAAACAGTCACAAAGTCACTAGGATAAGTCAAAACATTCCAGAGTTATTGCCACAAAGTGTCAGATTTGAAATATTTGGCTTGGTCACTAGAGGTTTACAGTAAAATCGCTAAGCCTAGGAAATGAAATGGGGTTAGCTTTAAGATCCAGCTCAGAAGGATCGGCTTTGTGTTGTTTCAACAATCAGAGTGGTCACTTCATACATGAAAATGGCGTCACCCATGGAATCGACACAATAAAAATGCTTTTCCTATGTGAAATGGAAAATGTTAAAGCATATCACATAATGTCTCCAGCTTTCATTCCAGTTTCACCCTTGCTAGCTTCTTCTGGGGCGCTCTGAAAGAAGCTGGTAATAGTGAAACCAGAGTCAGGCTGGACAAGTTATACAATATGCAAATGTAGATCTGATTACTTCTAGGTTGAATGAACACCTTGTGTTTTAATACCTTGACCATATGTGTCTGGAAGACTGTAACTTTGGGACAGGATACCTCAAATAGACAGATAATGCTAAAAATGATGTCCGAGAGAGCACAAAGTGACTCCACCTGCTTCATTACAGCCAATGTCCAATCCTCGTTTTTCAGGCTTTTTAAAGAGTAAAAGATATCAGCAAACATTAGTTTCGATGTTCTTACTCCTATTGGTACAGGTTGCACAGACTTTAGCCGCAGTAGGGTACTGGCTCTCACGGAGCAGACACAGAGGTGTAAGCTGGAGAGGACACAGTCAGAAGACGGCCCCTGTGCAAGAAGACTGTGTGTCTGTGCAGTTCAATAGCCCATGATAAAATACCCCTTTACGTGTCTGTGACAACAGTTGCTAGCTGGTTAGGAGGTGGTAGTGGGCAACCTTACACCTTGGGCCCCAGGGTGGCTGCACAGTTGGCACCAATGATATGACCACCCCAGGGTCAAAAGAAACTTATTTCCAGGCAATGTTCCATAGGAGAGAAATTGCCAAACCAGCTCTCTTCCAGATGATTGAAGACAAAAGGAAGAGACACCTATCCGCAGGAAAGCTGTTTCAGGACATTTTTCCCTTGGTTGGCTAGATGAGCTGTACATTGATAGTATGAAGGAATTTACTTCAATCCCTCTGTCCTTGAGCAACAAATAGTTTAGAAATGACAAATGCAACATGACCTACTCTTCAACGATGCGGGTAGCCCCCAACTGTTCCATGGTGGCACAGAACAGCATCTCCTCTGTATCATCATCTTCATCTGACCATCCGGATTCAAAGGTTTCCTCCATTATCTGTCTTTCACCTTCGTCCTCACCATTAGCAATATTAACTCCTAATAACTTTCCTAAATAAAAACAAAACAAAAAAAAACATGTTTATTTTTATCATGAAAACACAAAAATAGCAAAGCAGGTCAGCAGTAGTTTTTGCATGGAAGAATTTATGGGAATCTATCATCAGAAAAGTGTACTAATAATGAAATCAGGTTTTTACATCTAATTTTTTTTTTTTTTTTACAAGGTGTGGGGAAATTGCAGAGGTGGACAATTAAGGGTCATGAATTTTGTTGGATCGGACAGACATAAAATATCAAGATTTCTTATCTTCTATTCATCATATTCTTTTCCCCCCTGAGGAAGCAAGATTAATATAGGAGAGACGCGCGTTGGGGGACCATATATTTTTTGTGACCACACTTGGTGCAGTACATCATATGTAAGAGCGATGTTTTGCCATAACATGTATGTGTAGGCATTTAATGGAGAATGCAGTATCTCTTCACCATTGTTTCCTTTATTGACAATAGTAGTATTTCCCCTATATTTAGCCTCTTCCTTGTCTATACATGCATTATGTATTTGTAACTTGTCTATAACATATTGCGCATTTTTACAGCCAAGGGCAAATCTTGCCACATGTATATTAGATTGGTACAAGTTGAGATGTGCAGTTTTATCTGACCATTGTATCTATTTGTATATTCTCTATGTACCTGCTACACCTTTTCCTATGCGCTGTTTGGTTGCCAGTGTACTGGTATTCATCATCTGATCTCTGTTGTGTTTTATGCATACGCATTTCTAAATAAAACGTATGTGCTTTTAGTCAAACTCCTTGTTTTTCTCCTTGTATGAAACACTGATTATATGTACATTCTGGGTTTGAATATTGCTGTTCTGATTTGACATCCTCCTCTCATTTATTACCTTTTATATAATGTGTCGATTAACACTTTGCCAAATATCACAATCTGTATTAAAAAATAAATAAATAGAAATTGCAATTTTCATATTCATATTTAGACTCGTACGTCTTGTTCTTTACTGTTCAGAAGTCTCACTCATTATCATCAGAGGCAGGATTGCAATGACAGGTAACACCAATATAGACAGCTGATAACACAAGATCCACCAATCACAATAGGTGATGTCATAGCTGACCCTGCTCCCCCTCCAATCATCATGACAGTTGCACACGCTCATTAGCAGCTTCAATAAAAAAAAAAAAAATAGGGTCACAATCAATTTATTGCTGCTAATGTACATGTGCATTTCCTGAAAGAACAGGAAGTTCGAGTGTAAAGCAGCCCCAATAACCAGTGTAAAAACTGCAAGATTTCTATTTTTTTTTTTAATACAGATCATGTGAAAAATATATAGGATCATCACAGTACTGTACATTTAACATGAAAGCCTGATTTAAACAATAAGTAATTTTCAGAAGATACATTTCCTTGCAATGTTTGTCCAATTTCGCAAAAGATTTTCTTTAATTGTCCAGATGCATCGAAAAAGAAAAATTGACAAAGGAGGCAAAACTTTTAAATAAATCTGCAAAAAGCCCTTTTATTGTTTTTCACACCAACAAGGTGCAAGTGATCAATAATGCAACATGTGTTCTACCTTCATAGAAAACTTGCCCTTAATTAGCTCATTTATTGGGAGGTAACAGCACCCAGTAAATAGCGGTTTGGGTGTCACATTCTTTAACGCCTCAAGAAAAACTGTGCCAGGAAGAAGTTGAGGAAGGAATAGTAAATATTTACCAGTGATAATCATTCAACATGACATTAATACAATAGGTACATTTTGGCCGTCCACCTGACCACAAATAAGACCCATGCATACTAAGAAATTTTGTATACATTTGTCAGGTCTGCCTTTATTGTGTCACGCTGGTAACTTGCACGCATTCTCAGCGCCATCCTATTCACTGTTTTTCCTCATGTCAGGCCGCCTCGTTGAGATGCCTCTTACAGTACTCACAGCACTGCCATTTACTCCTGCTGTCTCCACCTGGCTGGCTATTGGGAGGCGCGGCCAGACTCTGCAGGAATTTAACCCTGCTGTATTCTGAAGAGTTTTGCTTCCCTGGCCTATCCCCTCCAGCAGGGAATATACAGGTGCATCTCACTAAATTAGAATATCATCAAAAAGTTACTTTATTTCAGTTCTTCAATACAAAAAGTGAAACTCATATTATATAGGATCATTACAAAGAGTGATCTATTTCAAGTGTTTATTTCTGCTAATGTTGATGATTATGGATTACAGCCAATGAAAACACGAGTCATTATCTCAGTAAATTAGAATACTTTATAACAGCAGCTTGAAAAATTATTTTAAAATCCGGAATGTTGGCCTACTGAAATGTATGTTCAGTAAATGCACTCAATAATTTGTCAGGGCTCCTTTTGCATCAATGCGGCGTGCCATGGAGGCGATCAGCCTGTGGCACTGCCGAGGCGTTATGGAAGCCCAGGTTGCTTTGATAGCAGCCTTCAGCTCGTCTGCATTGTTGGGTCTGGTGTCTCTCATCTTCCTCTTGACAATACTCCATAGATTCTCTATGGGGTTAAGGTCAGGTGAGTTTGCTGGCCAATCAAGCACAGTGATACTGTTGTGTGTAAACCAGGTATTGGTACTTTTGGCAGTGTGGACAGGTGCCAAGTCCTGCTGGAGAATGACATTTCCATCTCCAAAAAGCTTGTCGGCAGAGGGAAGTATGAAGCGCTCTAAAATTTCCTGGTAGACGGCTGCTCTGACTTTGGTCTTGATAAAACACAGTGGACCTGCACCAGCAGATGACATGGCTCCCCAAACCATCACTGATTGTGGAAACTTCCCACTAGACCTCAAGCAGCTTGGATTGTGGCCTCTCCACTCTTCCTCCAGACTCTGGGACCTTGATTTCCAAATGAAAATTGGAACTCTGGGACCCTGTGGAGTGTGTCAATAACTGCCTTCTGGACATCTGTCAAGTCAGCAGTTTTCCCCATGATTGTGGAGCCTACTGAAACAGACTAAGGGACCTTTTTAAACGCTTAGGAAGCCTTTGCAGGTGTTTTTAGTTAATTATTTTAATTTACTGAGATAATGACTTTTGTGTTTTCATTGGCTGTAAGCCATAATCATCAACATTAACAGAAATAAACACTTGAAATAGATCACTCTGTTTGTAATGACTCTATATAATATACGAGTTTCACTTTTTGTATTGAAGAACTGAAATAAATTCACTTTTTAATGATATTCTAATTTAGTGAGATGCACCGGTATTAGGCAGCTCCACCCTCCACACCTGGCCTGAACTTAGGTTCCTAGTTCCAGACCGCTTCTAGTTACCTATAAAAAAGGAAAAACAGAGTCCAATCCAGGGTGTTCAATGTATCAAAAATTGTAGTTTATTCCAACAGATTACAATCTTACAATACCTTGAACACCCTGGATTGGATGCTGTTTTTCCTTTTATATGCTGCAATTTTTCCAAGTTGTTTCCTTGGGGTTAACGGGCGTCTGTTTCGCCGAGTGCTGTCGGTTCCTTCTCCTTTGGACAGCGCTTCTA
Organism: Phyllobates terribilis; assembly: GCF_046119375.1. Lineage (NCBI taxonomy): Eukaryota > Metazoa > Chordata > Amphibia > Anura > Dendrobatidae > Phyllobates > Phyllobates terribilis. The sequence goes on along the minus strand of NW_027362773.1, from coordinate 130,913,551 downwards.
GTTACCTGTCTTGGTGCATTGCGATTTTGACTCTCCCGGCTTGTGTACTCGTTTTGTCTGACCTCTCCGCTCCTGACCCCGGCTTCGTATTTTGAACCTATGCTGCCCGCCCCGACCTTGGACTGTTTGATCATGTCTCTGTTCACTCCCTCTGTGCCTCTGACCCTTTCGGTTAGCTGCTGCAGATCTGGGCACTGCTCTGGAGTGGCACCTGGTGGCTACCCTAACGGCCCAAGCCTATCCACACCATCAGAGCCTCTAGTGAAGACCAGGTAGCCACTTAGTTATGCCCCTCCAGGTTAAGCCAGTGGCCAAATAGACTAGTGCACCTTCCCACCTACCTGTCTAGCTTTGCTCCGGTGAAGCCAGAGCTGTCAATCAAGTAAGAGAGGAATGCAAATAGATGGCAAACAAGTAGGTGGGAAGTTGCACTGAACTGTTTGGCCAAGGGATCAGTGGGAGTTTGTGCTTGATTTGAACAGTCATTTTGTGTTGACAGACTCCCTTTTATTTATTTATATTACTCACTTTTATATAGCGCCATTAATTCCACAGCGCTTTACAGACATTATCATCACTGTCCCCATTGGGGCTCACAATTTAAAATCAACCCCTTTTCTGTTCTGAAGAAGAACAAGAAGAAGTGAACATGAACCAACAATTTAGGCCACACAATAAAATGACAAAACCGAACAGGTGGTTACCGAGGCCCATGCTGAACTCCACAGGAGTGAGGTAGCCATTGTTGCTTTGGTCCAGACTGTCAAATACTGCTTCTAATTGTTCTGGTGTAAGAGGAAGCTCATTCTGCAGCCGCTAAAAAAAATAAAAAAATAAAATAAACGGTTACAAGTCAGTGCTGTAATATCATCTTACTGCAGCAACAGGCATGAAGCTTACCCATCTGTCCTACCACCTGGCTGCAGCGCACTCCTGCATAGGCAATGACCATGCATGCTTAACGCACGGGATAAGCTGGTACCAAATACCTTTGGCAGCACTTAAAAGAATGGTCTAGTATTAATTTTTTTTGGGATGAGGCATGGGTTGTTATAAAATAATAATCAGAGACATAGTTACCTCCATTCACCTATAAGAATACAGTGAAGGCCTTGGTGATGCTTGGTTGGTGTAGGACCGCTGATGCCCAATAGGTGACTGGATTAGAGAGTCATCAGAGAAATATTAAATGATGTGATGATCCAGTTCTATGTTACAACTGCAGACAATCACACAGCCGAAAAATTCAACTTTTTTTCGCTTACAATTTTTGGGACTACTTAATGCCACTTTAAAACTAATCATAGCCAATCATAGGCTTCAGCAGTCTTGTAGCATCAGTTGGATCCAGGAGACTAGCAGAAAGCAATTATGCCTATTAATTTGTTGTTGTTTTTTTTAAGAACCAGTGATCCCCCCCAAATGTTTTTTAATGTCTAACAACTCCTTTATAGAGGTATTCTCAAGTTGTCTCTTGAGCAGCTCAGAGCTATGCAGTTTCCTTACTTCCTGGTTTCTGGCAGGGCGGGCTCTCCTACTTGAGTGACAGTTCTGGTGAGCAGCAGTACTGTAGTATTAGTAGAACCATAAAGCTCAGCACAAGTTCTGCTGTAACACATTCAGCTATTAGTGGTTTCTTCTGGGGCGTACACTGCCATCACTGTGTTTACACAGAGATCACAGGACATTTGAACAAGCACACAACTCCAGATGGCTGTGTTGTGATTAGAAAACATAGAAATGTAGAGTTATAAGGGACCTCCAGGGTCATCGTGTCCAACCCCCTGCTCAATGCAGGATTCACAAAACCATCTCAGACAGATGTCTGTCCAGCCTCTGTTTGAAGACTTCCATAGAAAAAGAACTCACCACCTCTCGTGGCCGCCTGTTCTTCTCATTGATCACCCTCACTATCAAAAAGTTTTTTCTAATATCTAATCTGTATCTTCTCCCATTCAATTTCATCCCATTGCTTCTAGTTGTTCTTTGTGCAAATGAGAATAAGGATGATCCCTCTACACTATGACATCCCTTCAGATATTTTTAGACAGCTATTATAGGAGAACTGCTCTGGCAGAAGCCAACACTGCGGGCTGGTTATTTTGCAAGATTTATAACAGCAGCTTGTCAGGAGCTGAGAGGGAGAGAGGTGGGCAGCTAATTGCTGTATACAAATGAATGGGCTGGAGAGAGGTGGCTGGTATGTTAGGAGTTAAACCCTCGTCTGAAATGTAGTTAATGCGCCCTCTTGGCCAGGATCTGGGACGGTCTGGTGGCCGAGCTACATGGAAACAAGCTGTACACTATTAAAGATAAAATCGCTCATTCCAGGAGAATGACAGCAGATAGAAAAAGCAAGTCAATGGCAAATTAGCTTATTTTCATGTTGCCTAATTAAATTTAATAACTTGAGAATATCCCTTTAAGCACACATGGATCGTCAAAATTCCTATAGCCACCTATAGAGTTATGTGACATTTCTGTAAATATAAACCACTGTTTTCAGGGACAACCTAAAAACACTTGCAGCCATGAATTATACAGTAGTAACTGTTTTTTTCTGCAGTGTCAATGCCTGGATATCCTTGAGAAGCCAGTATAGAGGGTACATGTAGGATTGTGCTGCAAATTTCTAAGTGAATCTGTAAAAGATACAGATTTTATTGTGGGAGTCGCCTAGCTTTTACCCCATGTATTGCAAATACTGAGATTTAAAGGAAAACTGCAGCAAAAGAACTCACATGGAGTGGATTTAAAATTTGCAGTTCATGTGAATTTACGTAAGGATATTTTCTTGCAGCATGTGGATGAGACTTGATGAAATCTCTTCCCTTTTGTCGTTACTGTAAAATCATGCAGACTTTCTGGCCACAAATCCAGACAGAAAATCTGCAACATTACAGCTATATGTGAACATACTGATCCTTGTGGGCTGGCCTCATTCAGACATAACTTGTGACTGTAAACAGAGAAGTTTATTTGACCAATTATGGTTTGTTAGGTTTTTTGTTCGATGTTTGGTTGGAATTTTAGATGTAAATCATTACCACTCCAGTCATACAACAAATCAGAGTCATGGCATTAAGATTCTTGGAATAAAAAAAAACAAACAAAACATTTAGACCTTGAAAAAGAAGCATGAACTAAGGCTTCATTTACACTGGCCGATTATGGTCATTAAACGACTGAATAGCAGTCATTTTAGACAGGCCGACCGCACAGAAAGATCGGTAATGCAATCGCTCTGTGAGCATAGAATATCGTTGGACTTGTGCTGCCGAGAACAGTTTACACAGGGTGATGTGCTGCCGAGACGAAGGATTTGTAAGCAAGCTCTTAGACGGCGATATTCGTTCTCAGGAGCGCTCATTACCAATTATCGGCCAGTGTAAATGCCCCTCGAAGGTTCACTTACCTGAAGGTCTCGTTTGGTTATTAGCCCTTTTTCCTCCTTATCACAAAGTTGGAAGAGTTCCTCAGCTTTCCCCATCATTTCCTTTGAATCTCTTGACAGAAGGGATGGCGGCGTTGACCGTCTGGGAGCTTTTAACCCTTTCCTCCCCCTAAGACACGGAGAGCACCTTGGGGAAGTACCCCTTTGTTCCATGTCTGGAGGTGGCGGGGGTTTGGCCACCAGTTATTTTCAATGGGGAGCTGCAAAGAACACAAGAAAATGTCATATTTAGGTGACGTATTATCCCACATGACAACACAAGTGACATTACCGATTACACGAAGCATAATCATTTCCAGTAGATTACTTTCTGGTCCATTTGTCTGACTGCTGCAGCCAATCAGCGGCCGTCAGGTGACTGATTGACCGGATGTCATTACGTCTGGTCCTGGCAGAGACCATTGCAGCAGCAGTAATGGAGTGGTGGGGAATTGAGTGGTAAGGCTGAATTTTATAATGATCTCTTTCCTGTCTCCTTTCAAAGGATATGGATACCTATGGGTGCAATTATTATTTTTTTAATCATTTTTGCTATTAGGTCTCCTTAAAAATGTGGAACTTTTTGGCAAGGTTTTCTTTCTGTTTCGCATCCAGAAGGATTTGTTTCAATTCAGACAAAGATATTATCTGACTCCCACCAAGAGTAAATGTACGTCTTATAGTCAGCCAGGAGGCTGCGCTCCATACTAATGTCATCACAGCTTATTAGGCTATCATTCTCCTTTCAAGCAGATTCTTAATGGGACTCAAGTATGTGTTGTCAGTAAGACTCAGCCGATCAGTCTCTTAAAAGGAAAGCTGTTATCAGGTTTCTATGTGATCAACTGCTAAAATCTAACTATAAGGATATGTTCACACGTTGCGTTTTTTTCAGTATTTTTTTTTTTTCTGCAGCAAAACCTGATCTCTTGCCAGGAAGGTTTATTAAAGGATTTTGCTTGTTTTTTTGGTGCGTTTTTTGATGCGTTTTTTTTTTTTTTCCCACTGTCCTTTTGTCTTCTTTATGCATGTACATAAAAGTTCAGTGGAAAAAAAAACCAACTCATTCTACTTCATCAGGTTTTGGCACACAACGCTGAAAAAGCTGACACGTGCGTTTTTTCACCACCCATTTCTTCCAATGGGTGAAAAACGCTTAAAAAACGCTGAAAGAAGTGACATACTCCATTCTGCAAAAAAACATGCAAAACACAAAAATACTAATGAAACAAAAACCAAGGTATGTGCATGAGATTTCTGGAATCTCAGACTTTACTGGTACTGTAAAATGAAGCAGAAAATTAGCATAAAAACCGCTGAAAAAATGCAATGTGTGAACATAGCCTAAAACAGCTTCCTAAATATGTTTATTACTCCATCTGCACCCTAACATATATTAGCAAATTAACTTGATTTCTGTCCTCGGCTGTATGTAAGTGACTGTCCAATGGGCAGAACAGACCGTCCTTGGCCCCTTCAACAAGTCTTAGAACCACCAAACTTTTTACAAAGTCAGCACTGACTGGACAATGTCAGGGTGTACAGGGATGCAACGAACTACATGATGCAAAATTGGACGACAAGATGCTGCAGAAGTGGTAGTTTAGGGGGAAAGCAGTGGCCCTTTTATTAAAGTAAATGTTTTTTACTTAAAATTATTAACCTTAATGGCACAGTCAGACGGCCGTATAACTCAGACAGAGATCGGAATTCAATGCGCGGACTGGCTGGCGGCTATCCTGACCCGAGCGTGACAGCTTCATAGACATATGAAGCTGCCACGCTCAGTTCAGGAGACCTACCGGCCAGTCCGAACACTGCGTTCCGATCTTGGTCTGATTTATACGTCCGTCTGACTGCAACCAAAATATGATCACAGTATTATGTTATAGGTCTTCTAAAAGGGAATGTGTCAGCAGGATTTCACACCCCAAACAATTTATATGCGCATGTACAGTACAGACCAAAAGTTTGGACACACCTTCTCATTTAAAGATTTGTCTGTATTTTCATGACTATGAAAATTGTACATTCACACTGAAGGCATGAAAACTGAGGCTGGCGACTAGGATAAACTTATCCTCAGAAGCAGAGGTGACTCTTGGTCTTCCTTTCCTGGGGCGGTCCTCATGTGAGCCAGTTTCTTTGTAGCGCTTGATGGTTTTTGCAACTGCACTTGGGGACTGACCTTCATTTCTTAAAGTAATGATGGCCACTCGTTTTTCTTTACTTAGAATTTGTATTATGGCAGAAAAAAACAGCTAACAGTCTATTCAGTAGGACTATCAGCTGTGTATCCAGCAGACTTCTGCACAACACAACTGATGGTCCCAACCCAATTTATAAGGCAAGAAATCCCACTTATTAAACCTGACAGGGCACACCTGTGAAGTGAAAACCATTTCCGGTGACTACCTCTTGAGACTAGCTCTCAAAGTCATGAAAATACAGAAAAATCTTTAAATGAGAAGGTGTGTCCAAACTTTTGGTCTGTACTGTAGCTCTTTCAATGACCAATCCAGCAATACTTTTACATGGTCAGTCTGTTCCTCCATTACAGAGAAATCAGCATTTGAATTAATATGTAAATGAGGTTGAACAACTATGGTAGATCTGAAGCCTCTGTCACTCCAGCTCTATTCTCTGCCCAGCAGTGCTTCCTCCCACTGGCAGAGACAGACAGAAAAGGGCCCCTGTATAATAACAATATATGGGCCCTTTGCAGCCCAAGAGCTGATAAAAATGCAAAGTTGCACCTGCTTTGGAGGTAGAAATGGGCCCCCTGATGTATTGGGCCCCTGTGCGGCTGCACAGGTTGCACCAATGACACATGCGCCCCTGCTAACTCCTGCTTGACTGATGACTCCTTAGCCTCTATTCTGTGTAACTTCAGCCAGAAAAAGGTGGGACTAGGCAAAGAATAGAGCTGGAGTGACAGAGGCTTCAGATTTACCATTAGCTCTTCAGCCTCATTTGCATATCAATTCAAACGCTGATTTCTCAGTTATGGACTGACCATGTAAAGATATTGCTGGACTTGTTTGTTTAAAGAGGTTTGTGGTGTGAGATCCTGCTGCAAGATTCCCTTCAAAACAAACTGCTGGAAAGTATATGTAGGACAAATAAGACGGAGCATGACCATGGTCAAATCTTCCAGATTTGCATGTAATCTGTAGTTAAGCGTAACATATTTGCTGTACCTGACCTATCTTCCATGAGGTGGACTGTTTGCAATGTAACACACATAAAGCCATACTATAATTGTTTATTTAAGCGCAGAACGCAGTGCACAAAAATAACATTTGCCGTCACTTTCTAAACACTAAAATGGAAAAAAAGACAGCATTGTTCAAGACTCATGAGATCAACATGCACAGTGGTGTGGAAACCAGCATGCATGGCTAAGTAACAAGGACATCCTGAACAGTGACCTGCGTAATAGGATTTTAGTTCACAGACAACTTACACCAAAACAACAGCAAACAGCAGGACTAAATTCTTTGCAATATCAGCAAACCGTAATCAGCTAGTTGGTAGAAAGCCATGGGCAGCAAGGCAGGAGCAGACCAAGGGTTTTACACCTTTTGGTCTAAGGGGTAACGTTTCTCCTTGTGGATTTGAACTGAGGACCCCAGCGCTGCTAAGGAACAATGTTAACCACTGAGCCACACAGCTGTACCTATTGCAATCCTGGAACCTGTAGTGCTTAAAATGTGCCAGGCTCTTAAGAACATTGATACATATACACAATATATATATATATATATATATATATATAATTAGTGAAAAGTACTGTGATATAATAACAATACACCGCTGATCTTAGATGAGCGCATAAACAAGTCAAAGTTGCAGCATTTTCTTGCTCTAAAAGGAGACGTCTGGGGAACAATGTTACAATGTGATTGAGATGTTATGCAATAAATGTCAATTGTTTTGCTCTTAGCACGGACATTACAGAGCGTGGTATTCCTTGGCAGGTTCACAGACTCCCTTAGAAATTAATCTTTATTTGTTTTCTGACTTGTTCCAGATAAGAGCAGAAGCCAATGTTTTACTATATAGTAAAAGCCATTTCCTTCTCTGTGTAGACAGGTCTTACAAGAGGATTGTAACGTCACCCAACAACTTCAGCAGCTCTTATGACAGGAGCTAACAACTGGTTCCTGTAGGCGATTTTACAAGATCCAGGCATCACATGGTTGGCTAAAAAAATAAAATGTATTTGTATAAGGCAAGGTTTATCATTATGCTCTGCAAACGACTAAAGAAAAATCATCATGTCAATCTGTTACCTGCCAACGTCAATGATTGGAGAAAACAATAATGCAAAAAAGAAAAAATAAAGATCATGAAGGACCGTATAATAATATGTATATACATACACACAGGTAATGTGTAAGTACACATTATAGGTAATGACTGGAGGACAGAGGAGCCTCTTAAAGAAGAAGTTATAGCTTGTTTGTAATTGACCAAATACTTATTTTCCACCAAAATTTGAAAAAAAATTCTTTCCAAATCAGACAATGTGATTTTCAGGATTCGTTTTCTCATTTTATCCCTCATAGTTGAGGTCTACCTATGATGTCAATTACAGACCTCTCTCATCTGTTTAAGTGGTAGAACTTGCACAATTGGTGGCAGATTTTTCTGTATTTTCATGACTATGAAAATTGTACATTGACACTGAAGGCATCAAAACTATGAATTAACACATGTGGAATTATATACTTAACAAAAAAGTGTGAAACAACTGAAAATATGTCTTATATTCTAGGTTCTTCAAAGTAGCCACCTTTTGCTTTGATGACTGCTTTGCACACTCTTGGCATTCTCTTGATGAGCTTCAAGAGGTAGTCACCGGAAATGGTCTTCCAACAATCTTGAAGGAGTTCCCAGAGATGCTTAGCACTTGTTGGCCCTTTTGCCTTCACTCTGCGGTCCAGCTCACCCCAAACCATCTCGATTGGGTTCAGGTCTGGTGACTGTGGAGGCCAGGTCATCTGGTGTAGCACCCCATCACTCTCCTTCTTGATCAAATAGCCCTTACATAGCCTGGAGGTGTGTTTGGGGTCATTGTCCTGTTGAAAAATGATGGTCCAACTAAATGTAAACCGGATGGAATAGCATGCCACTGCAAGATGCTGTGGTAGCCATGCTGGTTCAGTATGCCTTCAATTTTGAATAAATCCCAACAGTGTCACCAGCAAAGCACCCCCACACCATCACACCTCCTCCTCCATGCTTCACGGTGGGAACCAGGCATGTAGAGTCCATCCGTTCACCTTTTCTGTGTCGCACAAAGACAAGGTGGTTGGAACCAAAGATCTCAAATTTGGACTCCTCAGACCAAAGCACAGATTTCCACTGGTCTAATGTCCATTCCTTGTGTTCTTTAACCCAAACAAGTCTCTTCTGCTTGTTGCCTGTCGTTAGCAGTGGTCATGAAAATACATAAAAACCTTTAAATGAGAAGGTGTGTCCAAACTTTTGGTCTGTATTGTATATATATATATATATAAAAAAAAAAAAAAAAAAAAAGAAAATGGACTTGTGAACACAGGCTTATCCAGGTTAGCTTCCAAACAGATATTGGCAAGCCAGCAGAGAGGAGGCTTTGGTCACATCTAGTGGTTACACACTACTTCAGAGTGACTACCTAGTGGGGTGATTACAGTATCAAAGGAACACCATGACCCAAATTGTGACCCCTGGACAAGTACAAAGCATGATGTCCTAAAGTGACCTGCAGTGATTGACCACGTCAGCCTCCCTGTAAAGTGGTGCTGTTGCCTTACACAAGCATATCGGCTGTGGCCTGTGACGATGAACTCTGCCATGGTCTAAGACAATGGAGTGATAGGATATAATCTGTTCTGGGAATCTGCTGGGCCTGAGAAAGTGAGTTAGGCCACAGCCCCACTATCAGTATTTGGTCAATATTTTTTCTCATGAGTGGGAGCCAAAACCAGGAGTGGGTGATAAATGCAGAATTGGTGACTTGTTTCTATTATACCTTTTCTCTTATTGTTCCTCACCTGGTTTAGGCTCCCACTCCTGAGAAAAAATACTGACCGAATACTGACCAAATACTGATAGTGGGGCCGTGGCCTTAGACTGCAACCTGCACCAGGAGCGAGATTCAAAATTGTGTTGTGTTCTGTACCTATGTGTAACTTTAGACTGTTCCTATAAAAGAAACCATGGACTGTTCAGAGTGCGATGTACTGGACGTTGTACCTTGTTCAATGTCCAAAACTGTAGGGCTTTGTTTGTTGAAGGCAGCATCGGCCATGGTATTGATTATTGTTTACTGGCACCGAGTTACAGTACAACAGGTCCACAGTACTGTTGTGTAACCATCAAGCTTAGCGTTGTGTGCCGCAGTGCTGAAGTGCTCGTATTTTCGATGAAGTGACCTGTTTATAGCCGCACTGGAGAATTTAGCATATAAAGCAACTGAGTTTAAAAAATGTACAGAAGACATAATAAAAGAATGTAAACTGAAACCCAGAGGCTCCAGTGGGAAGTGAAGCGATGACGTCCTGTTGTTCGGTCGCTCAACCATTAAGGTCTGTGACTGGCAGGAGTGGTCGGGTGTCAGAAATGAGACCTCATGGGATGGTCTCTGACTTTCCACAGAACAGCTGGGTGATCGAATAGGATGTCATCGCTTCCTGTCTCACTGTAGTCACAGGGTTTTGAGAGTACATTCTTTTATTACGTTGTGATAAACCGTTTTTTTCTGAACATTTTTTTTTTTTATTCAGACAACGCCTTTCATTTTATTATTACCTGTCATCTAGTGTCAAGTATTTTAACAAGTTGTCCATAAATTTCTGGGTTAACATAGGAACTACGGGAATTTTCACAGCACTGAATTTAGCAGTGTGGCAGCAAACGGGTTAATGGCTTTGAAGGGCCAATATCTCACATCTGTTGTGGCCTTGCAGCCATGTGCTCCAACTAGGTGCATATAAAGAAGAGATAAGCAAATAGATCTTTCGAAATAGCATGACTGTCAGTGTCATGAAAAAAGACAGATTTCCACTTTTTCATTAAATAGGAAGTTAAAGGTGAACATATATATATATATACATACATACATACACACACACACACTATATACATACATACATACATACACACACACATATACAGTGGCTTGCAAAAGAATTCACCCCCCCTTGGCTTTTTTTTGAGGGTTTGCATCAGTTCATGTACAGAACATGCCTACAACTGTGAACATTTGGTTTTCTTTTTATTGTGAAGCCAACATTTCCACGATTCCCCTTAAACCACTCGAGTGTTGCTTTAGCAGTATGCTTTCGGTCATTGTCTTATTGGAAAGTGAACCTCCGTCCCAGTCTCAAATCACTGACTGAAACAGGTTTTGCGCAAGAATATCCCTGTATTTTGCACCATCCATCTTCCCCTCGACTATGAACATTTTCCCTGTCCCTGCTGCCGAAAAATATCCCCACAGCATGATGCTGCCACCACCATCTTTCACTGTGGGGATGGTGTTCTTGGGGTGATGAGCTATGTTGGTTTGGCGCCAGGCATAGCTTTTACCTTTGTGGCCAAAAAGTTAAATTTCGGTCTCATCTGACCATAGCACCTTCCTCCATACATTTGGGGAGTCTCCCACATGTCTTTTGGCAAACTCAAAACGAGCCTTACAATTTTTGTGTAAAGGCTTTTTTCTGCCCACTCTTCCATAAAGGCCACCTCTATGGAGTGTATGTATTATTGTGATCATATGGACAGATACTCAGACTCTGCTTGGGAACTCTGCAGCTACTTCAGGGTTACCTTTGGTCTCTGTGCTGCTTCTCTGATTAATTGATTAATGCCCTCCTTGCCCAGGCTGAGAGTTTTGGTGGGTGCCCTCTCTTGGCAGGTTTGTTATGGTACATGTTCTTTCCATTTGATGATGCTCCAGGGTATTTTTTTTTTATCTAACCCAACCCTGACTTTTTCTTCTCAATAACTTTGTCCCTGACATGTTTGGAGATCTCCTTGATCTTCATGGTGTTTGGTTAGTGGTGCCTCTTGATTAATGGTGTTGCAGCCACTGTGACCTTTCAGTAAAGGTAAAGTATATATACTGACAGACCATGTGACACATAGATGTCAATATTTGTCACTATGGACTCAGCCTTATTATTTTTTGAAAATTTGTAAAAAAAAAAAAAAAAAAAAAAAAAAAAAAAAAAACACCACATTAAACTTAGAGAATATTAAGATTGCATTTGCTGAGGATTTCTGTTGCAGATTCTGTAGAGCAAAACAACAATACAGCACGGTACAATGCTGATGCACCCAATTTGTCATGGTTAAAATCATACTTTAGACATAATGCATTTGCTATGGATTTGCAAATACCACCCAAATGTAACAGAAAACAATTTCACTGCATTTTCACTGCATTTGACACACATTTTAAATCCATGTCACATTCAACAAGTGTGAACGGTGCCTTACAGTACTTTTATCAAAGGCGGTTTAGCAACAAGAGCTGCAGTCACAGACCGGTCAGGAGTGGAACTTGTCCAAGAGGCGGCGAAAGTTATATGTTAGGTGGCGCGGCACAGTGCGTGTCTTTTACACTTTTTCATGGGATTAAAAAGGGTGTGTGTGTACAATTGCACCCTTAGTAAATTGGCAGTATATTTAATAGAGCAGGTGGCTTCCTATTAAAACCCACATTTTTATTTATACCTCAATTATAGTAGGAATGTAGTTTTCTATGTGTTTCCATACTGATATCTAGGGGGAATATTCATGGTAAGTATATAGATCTGCCAACGTCAGACACACATGTAAGTAGAACACAAAAATCGCAGTTACATACAGTCACAACAAGAGTTTTACATCTACATGGGGATTGTGGTACAACAGGGTGTTTCTGACCTGTCCCTGTGAGTAAAGTTCCTCACCGCACCTTTAATAGGATATTTGTTGTCAAGTTTTTGCTACTCCTTCTGATAGCAGCATGATGTAGGGACAGAGACCCTAATTCCAGTGAGGTGTCACTTACTTTACTAGTTGCTGCAGTTTTGATTAAATCCCTGTTTTCTAAGCTGCAGAATCTAGCAATTGTCTGAATGCTGAGCTCTGTATAACACCGCCCCCACCACTAATTGTCTGTGTACACTGTGCATAGGCAGAAAGCGACCAGTGGTGGGGGCGGGGTTGGACTAAATGGAAACCGTTTTTCTAATCCTCTATTGATAATCTCCTGCTGATAAAACTGTGGTTTTATTAAAACTACAAGAAGCAGCCCAGTAGTTCATAGTGAATAATAACAGGTATTGGCAGTATTCACAATATAAGACATTGGCTCAAAAAACTGCACCAAACACAATAGTAGTTAGAGGGCTATTCCCATCTTCAGATAGATATTGGAAATACAAGAAATTGTGTCATTTAATATTTAATGAAATTATCAGCCATTCTTGAGATATTAACACTTGTTTACAGCATGTTGTCTTGGAGACAGACCAACGTTGCTAAGCAGCAGAACATGCGCAGCGCTTACAATTCCTTTTCTATCAAGCTTGTAAGCGCTGTTTCGAAGCTGGCCAGGATCACAACAGTGTACGGTTACTCCCACTAATCACGACAACTTCTGAGCAGTGCTTACAAGCTAGACAGCAGCGGTGGTGGTCGGTCTCCTAGGTAACGAGCTGTCAACAAAAGAAAAAAAGGTGTTACTATCTCGAGAATAGCAAGTAGAAAAATTGAATAAATGTTTGCACTATCCGACAATACTGTGTATGAAGATGGGAATAACCCTTTAAAAAATAAGTAACTTTGTAATACATCTCATCAGGGAAATCAGTTTTTTTTTTCTCCTCCTGGACTGATCTTTCACTCTCAATTCAATCTGTACTCGGAAGATACATTTTTCCATTACTGAGATATAAGATGGCAGTTGGTGCTTTTAAAATTCTATGGAGAAGAGAGGGGGGAGCTAAAGGCATACACAGACATTCTGCTGCAAGTTCTCCTGAAACAACAGTTACACTTCTCCATAAAACTTTATGAGCACCAACTGTCATCTCCTATCTCGGTTATGGGAAAGTCATTATTCAAGACAGATTTTATCTGTGAATTGATAAGTTTGAGAGTGACTGATCAGTCCAGGAGGAGAAAGAAGTAGATTTCCCTAGTGATATATGTTACAAAGTTTCTTATTTCCATTTGTACTATGAAAAAGAATAAAGTTTACAAAGGTCAGGTTACTCTTTAAAAAAATGACCACTCATCAATACTTGGCTAGACTAACCTGTTTACACTGATTTCTGCCCACAAACAGCAATGCAAAGCCTGCAGCAATAGCCACAGAGGTTAATAAGGGTGCAAATTTCAATGAAAAAGTAGTGAAACCTCAGGATTTGACCCATTGCATTGTATGGGGAGAAATCCAGGATAAAGTATCAGGAGCAGAAATGTATGGGCTGAAAATGTCGATACTACAGTCCCAATCAATGTTTGCCGAGTATATTCTTTGTAGCGATTTATCTCACGATCTCCTACGTAGCAATGCTTCTAAAAAAAAAAAAACATTTCAGCTTCGTGGGAACATACCCTAAAGAAACAGAATTTACCTTATGTCATCTGCTGGCACAGATTCCTTTTCTCTGTTAATTTATTTAATCTCGAGCAAATGAAGAACTGCAAACCATATATTCAGATTTATGTATAGAAAGATTTCTGGAGGTTATCACATGTTAGATAAGGTAGTGATTAAGAGGTTGTACCTTGTTCGGGGCTTTACTGTAAACTTCACCCCCCCCAAACTGATATCTGGTATTATAGGGAATAAGAGATTCAACTGCAAACAGAGATAAAACAGACTGTAAAAGTATAGTGCCCAATAAATCAAGGCGTAATAATAAGCTATAATACTGTATATATGTGATGTTCTGGGAATCAAGACCAACATATAGTATAGAAATAAAGTTAGCTTTTGGACACAGGGCATAAAGAATTGAGAAAAATTTTCGGATTTTCTGCCATAATTGCATTATACTAATCCAATCTACTAATAAATATCAGGAACGCATGGTGATGTATTACAACAGAGCTCGTCCAACTATAAAGCAGTGTTCACAAAGTGATAATAAGGCTGGGTTCCTTTGGACCTATATGCCTGAACTGCAAAAAAACTGCATTCGGCCGTATATGGATAGCATAGATTAAAATGGGCAAAATGTTGTATTGAAAATAAAAAGTTTTTGGACTGCTTTTTTTTTTTGGGGGGGGGGGGGGGGATGTACAAAAAAAATAGTTTCCAATCATTTTTTGTCCCACAAAAAAAAAAAAAAAAAAAAAAAAAAAAAAAAAAAAAAAGTGTAGTTTTTTTCCCCTTCTATTATTAGCAGCACATACATAAAATATATACATTTTCTGTCTGTACCATTTAAAGCTAGATGGGAAAAAAAATAAAAAAATCTTAGATGGACAAATAAGTGGAAATTCAGCCACAAGTAGCTTGATGTCTGGCACATGCTTACATATTTTTTTTACGCCCTCTGCATACATCTGCAGAAGTATAAATGTGAAATTGGCATTATTGTAAAATCCTGTGGCTGCAGAGATCTCTGGTGTAACAGTACTATTGACTCATTTGGATACTGTTCAGGAGGAATTCGGTCATGTCCCACGACTTGGGAATCATACAGTATTGTATTATCATTTTATTGTTGCTGTTACACTGCTATTGAATCAGGTTTGCCTTTTAAGAGAGTTTGTCCCGTTTCTCTCCCTGTAGCCAAGCTCTGATGCAAGTACCCCCCTCTCCCTTCTACTCCAGTTAGTGTTTGTCAGCCATCTTTCTAGGCTCATCTCTAAATCTTGGTTCACATGATACAAGAATTCGGTCTGAGATAAAACTTCTTCTGGAATCTTCATACATGCCTCTGCAGTCGAGTCAAGCTATCTAACAAAGTTCTTGGTGTGAGTATTGGTACGATATAGACATCCATAGAAGCGGTGTCTCCAGAGCCTCACACTCGCAACCTAGTTATGGAGTCAGAATAAATTCATATAAAGCAGAGGTCAAAATACATTGTCTCTCTAGGGAATGTGGCAAGGACTCTAATGAGAGTGGACATGTGATCTCTGAGCTCTGAATACGTGCCGCAAACCTACAGGCCAGTACTATTCTGCAAAACCCATAAGGTGAAAAACGCAACACAAAACAGGGGATCAAAATATTCCTCACCTCCCAAATATACCCACCAGAGTCACGATGGCTCAAATTATAAAGCGGCCCACCCAATTTCAGCCCCACTTTGCTCCCTCTGGAGCTTTCCCCTGGTCTCCCATAGAATGGAAGAAGGCCATGGACCATCACAGAAGCCAACCATCATCAGCAGACGTCTATTCCACCTATACTGGAACATTCTCTTCTCCACCCCCCACAGACTATATGACCGCAAGGCCGGCTTCACAAGTAACAGCAATTAACTAATAATGCCCGAATGGGAACCAGCTACAGACTCACCACCCACCAATGGAGGGCAGTCAGAATAATAGAGTCTTCAAAACCTGGGCATATTATTCTGACTCAGAGAACTCACTTTCCCATCAGTCCAATTACCAATCCTAGAGGCCATAGTCCATAAAGTACTAGGTGACCAGTGGCATAATCCTGGGGCCACTCACTCTATGTCCCAATATGCTTAGCATGAAACCCATGTGCCAGTCAGTTTCTGACATGGAGGACATGTTAACCCTCTGCCACCCATTGGCCAACATTTATTAAAAATGGTGTAATCTGCACCAAATCTTTAGTGCTCTCACTTCAACTCCATCACACCATTTTTATCAAATAATGCACCTTATATAGTTTGGTCTTTTCTGTGGTAACATACGGATGCAAAACCTGGACAATAAAGAAACAAGGCAGAAGATGAATCGACGCCTTTGAACTGCGGTGCTGGAGATAGATGTTATCAATACCATCGATGGCAAGAAGAACAAACAAAGCAATTTTGGAACAAATTAAGTCACACATTTCACTGGAAGCCTGGATCACCAAACTACGACTTGCCTATTTTGGACCCATCATACGAAGAGAGCAATCACTGGAGAAGGACATCATGGTGAGAAGAATAGAAGGAACAAGGCAAAGAGGAAGACCAGCAACCCAATGGCTTGATACAAATCAAGATAACTGTGGAGAAGACCTTGGTGGATCTATCTAGACTTGCACAAGGTCGATCATCTACCAAATCGCCATGGCTCAAGATTGAGCCGAAGGCTGTTAAAATAAATTTGGTGCAAATTATGCTAGTACAACTTCCTGATGATAAGAATCTGAGGTCAATGTGGCAATTATCGAAAGTAAATGCAAAAAAATGTGGCCACAAATTTTGACTTTTTTTTTAGGTTAATTAGAACACTTCTAAATGTTAGAAAAGAGACAAAGATCAATGTGTCAGATGTTGCTGGTAATGTAGAACTTTAAGTAAATAGTGCCATTTTCTGCGTGTTAAAAAGATCAGAGTACCTAAATAATTGTTCTATACCTTTTTTTTTTTTAGACAACTTTGACCTATCTAGAATATGCAACTTTTATACATAGAAATTAAATCATAAATGTCATCCTTCACGCCTAAAAGTTAACCACATCAGTTTATTCTTAGCGTTTTTAGGTTCTTGACGCAGCCGCTTAAAAAATGGTGTAATACATTGATACATTCTGCTTAAGCATGTTGAAATCTGCAGAAAGTTTTTTTTCCGCAAAAATAAATGTCCCTCATAGACTTGGATCAGTTCCAGGAACAGGCAATATGAAAAATATAGATTTACGTATTCTGAGCGATAGGTTTAGTGAACACATTGTGCAACGAGCAGGGACATTCTGAACATATGTTGTGTCACAATGCAACATATGGCGATCAAGGCCAGATATGGAATTTGAAATAGATTATATAAAAGGAAAAATAGAAGTTGTCGTAATTGTAGCAAACACAGATCTATTCTAGGAGATCACTATATATGGTGACCGCAGACTGTCAGGATACAGGGCATTTTATAGCCGATTACTGATTTAATTCCTATTTATTTGCTTGCCGCAGTGTGCAGTGTACCGGCACCACTCACACCCATGATTTATGTGTTGTATTGTTTTGTGTGCCCAGTATGTTGTTGTATCTAGAGGATGTTTTGTGTGTAGTCAGGGGTGGTTCACCATGTCGGTGTCCAAAGTGGCGTGCTGTGCCAGTTTCAAGAGTGGTGTGCCTGTGCCAGTGTCTGGAGTGGTTCGCCGTGCCAGTGTCCGGAGTGGCGTGCCAATGTCAATCTGGCTACAATTATAGAGTTAGATGTCATGGAAAACAATTTAAGATTTTAAACAACAAGGCAGGACTTCAATTGAAGTATTAAGTAAAGAACCGTAATAAGATCCAATGTTTCATGGGAGCTCAGCGTGAAATTGCCCTTAGTGATCACGACTGAGAAGTTCCAAGACAAAGCCATGCTTACTCACACAGGAGGTGACCATTACATGTCCTTAATTTCTGCTTTTGAGTTTAAATGAGTGACATTAGTGTACACATCATGTATTTATTGCGGTTTCAATTGCAGAATCAGAACCAAAATTTTACAACGCTGCACAGTGACAGTACAATGTCAGTGAATGGAGTTAAGGAAGGTTCAATCCACAAACAAATGTTCACATAAAATACGCAGATTTAATTTACAAAATTTATTGCAGATTTTCAGACAAGTTACATGGTATAATTTTATATACTTTGTAGCAAAGCCACGTAGAACTGTGTTAAATCCTAGAACTGCAGGTCTTGATTAGATGCACCTGACTAACTTTGACTAAGAGCCAGGATCTGTGTTCACTAGGTGTGTCAGTCTGCTGGATGTTGAGCAGAGTCGAGTGTGTTGCTGGTGTGTGACCAGCCAAAAATTGGGAGCTGTAGATGAAGAGATCGACATGCCACGGATGCTCTCTAAATGAAGACTGCATGGGTCAGCTAGGAAAGCTGAGCAGTCTGTGTGTTGAAGCTGCAGAGAACCATGTGGAAGCTGCAGCCTATTCAGTGTGAACTGTGCCGCATTCTCCGCCAACTGAAGGGATTCATGCTCTTAGGTAGGCATTAGGTAGCATTCACACAGGCAATGCAGTTTGGTCTAAACATGGAGTTTTATGAAAGCAATAAACCTGCACAAGTGATTCAAAACCAAAAATCGCCTCTTCTGGGCATATTGGTATAACAGCAAATAAACAGTTCATTCAGCAGGCACATGCAGTATATGTCAGCGCGGACTCACCCGAACTGATTACAGTCCTTTCTCCCGGTGTAAACTTTATGCACAGAAGAGGTACGATCCTACCAGATCTTGGCATCACCTTCAGCCTGAGCTCCATCATCTTCCAGCGACAAACAGAAGTGTTCAACTCACACTGAACAAGCTGCAGCTTCCACACGAATCTCTGTAGCTCCAACACACAGACTTCTCCGCTTTCCTAACGGACACATGCGGTCTCCATTCAAAGAGAGACCCTGACACATCTATCTCCCAACTACAGAAATAATATGGTTGCGGTTAGAAAACAGCATATATCTCAAATAATACCACGGCACTGAAAACATATGAACTTTATTTAATGCAGAAGAGAGTCTGTAGAGGAAAACAGACTAAAGTTTCGGTCTAAACTACCTTTATCAGAGCCATTGAAAAAAACAGACAAAGGAAGCTGCTTGTTGTCGACGATTCTCTGCAGCTCCAACACACAGACTGCTCAGCTTTCCTAAATGCCACATGCGGTCTCCATTCAGAGAGAGACCCTGGCATGTCTCTCACCCAGCTACAGCTCAGATTTTGGCTGGTCACTCACCAGCAGCACACTCGACTCTGCTCAACATCCAGCAGACTGATACTTAGTGAACACAGGCCCTGGTTCTTAGTCAAAGTTAGTCAAATGCATCTAATCAACTTCTGCAGTGTTGCGATTTAACCCAGTCCTACCTAGATTTTCTACACCTTTTAGTTTGCCCCCATATTGCTGTCATGTCAGGGTCTCTCTCTCTTCCAATTATTGCCTGGCTGTACTTTAGGTAAGGAAACAACACAGGGCAGAAAAATAATCTAAACTATCAAGAGAGATGCCAAAAAAAAAAAAAGTAAAAATTCTGCTCTTTGAAAATGGAAGGTTCGTATCGCTACCCACCGTCATAGTAATCTTGAGCCAGTGGAGGTATGCCACTAGCAAAAGACCATACAACCGCTAAGGGACCAGGGGAGGGCTCTTTGTAGAATGACTCTGCCACCTGTTTGGTATCTGACCACTTTTCCTGACATTGGCCGTAAGTTTGTGTGGAGGTGCCGGCTGTTTTACACAATAGACTCC
Organism: Phyllobates terribilis; assembly: GCF_046119375.1. Lineage (NCBI taxonomy): Eukaryota > Metazoa > Chordata > Amphibia > Anura > Dendrobatidae > Phyllobates > Phyllobates terribilis. Next base: position 130,893,731 of record NW_027362773.1, on the reverse strand, counting down.
TGAAAGTAACAGGGGCCATTGTATCTAAGTAGTTTGACAGGGAGGCCCGCTGTCACTTTCATTAGATCCACAACATGATCTCAGGAAAACCAATAAGTTGTTAATGATATCCAGAGGTACAAGGGGCCCCAATTCAGACTCCTTGTTCCGAGCAGACAATGTTATTAGCTACACAGGAAATGACTCTGTTAACTTTAGGGTAAGTATAAATTCGGAGTTAGGAATCTCCTCTCTGGCTTTTTCAAGAGTCACTTTAATAATCCAAGGAACCCTAAATATATCTGTACATGGAAGCAATCAGTATCCACAGTGAAATCAGTAATACTAGAAAAACGGTGATATGTTTTTTACTTTATATATTTAGGTTCTGTATGTTCAATGACCACAGTGTGAAAGTTCAACTAAACATTGTACTTATACCAACATTAAGTTCCAGCTCATTTTTTGGTTTTGCTTTTGTTTTTTTGCAGATTGTACATACAAAAGCATGGCTAACCCTTTTTTTGGGCTGCGCATCTTGCCTACATAGCTTTCCACGGGCAGCTGCAAAACAGTCAGGCCTCGGTCCTGCTCTGCCGCCGTCTATTTTGAGGTTGCTGACACATAGCGAGGTGAACTACAAGAGAATTAGGGTCCATCCTGATTGGGTACACCTTGTCGTGGTGGGATGGCTTTTATGTATTTTTGATCAAAATAGTGTCAAGTACCTTATGATATTTACATGTACTATTACTATTTACTTACTGCAGGGTTATTTGCTCATTTTGTTTTTATCCTAGGTTCTATAAATATTTTAGGGTAATATTTCTGCCGAAGTTTTTCTTGTTATATTTTTAAAGAACTTTTGGATCCATTCTGTTATGGACAACACATATTGTAAGTGTAATTTCCCAATACGGGCTTAAATGTGTGTAGCTAGATCGGTGTAGTAATCTCTTTTAGACAATCCTTAATTACATATTTTTGTTAAAACACCAAACTACTTATGTATGGCCACCTAATCCTAATAGAACATAACCCCACTAAACTGTTTAATGACCCAGACCTTCTTCATTTTTGAGTTTTCCCTTTTTTCCTCCCCTTCTTCCAAGAACCAGAAGTTTTTTATTTTTCTGTTGACATGGTTATATAAGGGCGTATTTTTTGCAGGATGAGTTGTAGTTTTGAATTAATTTTACCATGTAATGTACTAAAAAACAGGAAAAAATTCCAAGTGCAGTGAAATGGCAATAAACGCAATTCCACCATTTGTTTTTTTGGGTTTCATTTTTTACTGCTTTCATTGTGCAATAAAAATGACCTGTCAATATGTTTCACCAGGTCAGAAGAATTACGGCAATAGCAAACTTGCAAGTTTTTTTATACATAGAGCTCAGGATTCAGAGCACTGCTAAATCTGCAGCAGATAAGTGATATTATCAAAACTGCAGCAAGCAGCCCAGTAAGTGATATGTCTCTTTCCCAACATCGTGCTGCTCTCAGATGGAGTAGCAAAAACCTGGTGTCCGATCCCCTTTATAAAAAAAATAAATTGTGTCGCCGTTTTTCATTTTCTGGGACCTGTAACTTTTTTAGCTTTCCATCCTTCCAGGTGAGAGTTGTATTTCTTTTTTGAATATTTTTATTTATATGATTTTGGGATTAATAGCTCTTTTTTTTTTTTTTATGTTTTGAAAGACTGGACTTTTTCGGACACGACGGTACCAAATGTATTTTGGCTTCAGCAGGCGTTTGCCGCCCTGCAATTGCTCCGCTTACTGCAGTTAGAGGCAGATGCCGGCTAAGTAACCCAGCCAGCATCTGCCGTGCAAGCACCAGGCCCAGCTCCTGAGCCCGCTCCATACAGCCCTTAGCGATCTAAGACAAAAATATACGTCATTGGTCGTTAGAGAATTATAAAACCCATTTAACCCCTGAGATTTGCTAGAGATTAAAAATCAGAGTGAGCTGCCCCTATACTTACCCCCCTGCCACTTCATGGAGTGCATGACTCCTTTAACAGCCTGACCTCACAGTGAATGTCACTTTGTTCAGTGACTACAACTTTTGCCACGGTTGTCATATTTTCTTGGAAAACAATCCCGGACATGTCGTTGGCCACCAAACTATATATGTTGAGAACAGCAAACAAGACAAGTACAATATAGAAGCTGTCATTTACACTGTACACACTGTAACTATTGACCCCATCAGTAGTGCGAACATACACAGTAAAGAATCTCCAGGATACGGACAGCAATGGAAAGTCCGGACACTGATCCGCTGCACTGCAATAACTGCAAAACATTCCAACACCTGTATGATTAATCTGCCCTAAAATAAAAAAAATATCCAGTGCAGAAAAACTCACATCTTATATAGGAAAAAATATTTTTATATATGTTAGTAGTTACTTTTACTTAATAAATTATACTAAGCATCAGTCTCCAATGTATTTACTTTAATGATCCCCTAATAGGCAGATTGCAGCCTGATCTAAGATTCAAATTATTCTCTTGTGTGAGTGTCTCTTCCTGTAATACAGGCTGACATGATGTCTGTGTGTATCCATTGCCTATATACCAGCACAGCTTCTATCCTGAACTTATTCCCACCTTATCTGAGGCCTGTTTTCTCTGCCCTCCCTGAGACTGTTCATGCTTTCTCCCCTCTCCACTGAAGGTGTACGAAAAAAATCATGTTTCCCCTCACTGCTTAGGGAGGGATTTGTACACAAATCTCTAGAGAAGGGTGGGAGAACATGGAAAGCTGTCAGTATGGAGAAGAAGCTCTGATGGATTTTTATTTTTTTTGCAAAAGCACCGAGCTAGATAAAAGGATTTACAAAGACTTAGACATTCTGCAGCAGCACAATGCTAGGATCTTTTTACTGTATATAGTTGGTCAAACAAACTTCATGAATATTTCAGAATTAGTGAAGGTCCATCTATAACCTGACTGACCAGTTTATAGGTGGACACCTAATAGCAATAAATTAGGTTAACTAAAAAAAAAATAAAAATTGCTGACCGTCCCAGGGCGGTTGTCAAAGGATGTTACTGGTCTAGGTCAACCTGTTCTATTCAAACCCTACCTAATGGCTTTAAAAGCCAAATCTTGAATTTTCCAATGCAAAACACCTCAGAGAAACGTGCAACGTGCTAATCCTATACGATATGCCTGCATAGGGTGAGGCTGTGAGTGACAGTATAAAGTACGGCCTCTAGAGTCCCTGTGATGAGTGAGAGGTTAGTAAAATGACAGTGATAATATAAGAAGGGCATGCAACCATTCACCCCCCTATAGAGGCAGGAAGCACTAATTGGTACTGGGACTGGTTCTTTTTTATTTTTGCATTTGGGTTTTATTAAAAATTTTGCACCACTTACTTTCTATATACAGTGGGTACGGAAAGTATTCAGACCCCATTAAATTTTTCACTCTTTATTTCATTGCAGCCATTTGGTAAATTCTAAAAAGTTCATTTTTTTTCTCTCATTAAAGTACACTCTGCAACCCATCTTGACTGAAAAAAAAACCGAAAAGTACAAATTTTTGCAAATTTATTAAAAAAGAAAAACTGAAATATCACATGGTCATAAGTATTCAGACCCTTTGCTCAGTATTGAGGAGAAGCCCCCTTTTGAGCTAGTACAGCCATGAGTGTTTCTCACCTGGATTTGGGGATCCTCTGCCATTCTTCCCTGCAGATCCTCTCCAGTTCTGCTAGGTTGGATGATGAACGTTGGTGGACAGCCATTTTCAGGTCTCTCCCGAGATACTCAATTGGGTTTAGGTCAGGGCTCTGGCTGGGCCAGTCAAGAATGGTCACAGAGTTGTTCTGAAGCCACTCCTTTGTTATTTTAGCTGTGTGCTTAAGGTCATTGTCTTGTTGAAAGGTGAACCTTTGGCCAAGTCTGAGGTCCAGAGCACTCTGGAAGAGGTTTTCATCCAGGATATCTCTGTACTTGGCCACATTCATGGTTCCTTCAATTGCAACCAGTCGTCCTTTCCCTGCAGCTGAAAATCACCCCCATAGCATGATGCTGCCACCACCATGTTTCACTGTTGGGATTGTATTGCACAGGTGATGAGCAGTGCCTGGTTTTCTCCACACATACCGCTTAGAATTATCACCAAGAAGTTCCATCTTCGTCTCATCAAACCAGAGAATCTTATTTCTCATAGTCTGGGAGTCCTTCATGTGTTTTTGAGCAACCTCTATGCGGTCTTTCATATGTCTTGCACCGAGGAGAGGCTTCCATCGGGCCACTCTGCCATAAAGGCCCGACTGCTGGAGGGCTGCAGTGATAGTTGACTTTGTGGAACTTTCTCCCATCTCCCTGCTCCTTGAGCAGTTCCTTTGAACATTGCTAATCAGAAGAACTATACTACATTTCTAATTGGAGGTATTTGCTATTATTAATTATTACTACACCAACTACATATTAGGATAGGATCTTGGCGATAGAAATACCCCTTTTATGATATTATTGATTATTCTGAGAAAAAGAATATATATATGTACATACATAGAGGGTAAATTACTAATTATTGACTGCACATAGGATCACATGTTACGGGGCAGAGGCGAGATTGCTCAGCGCTTACGTAATCCTCTCTCCGGTTCATGCAGCTGCTCTCTAAACACTCGGGCGTCTGTTAGAATGCGAGTCATAAATACCTGCACCATTGGATTAACTGATTATTTGATATCACCTCCCTGATAAGCCGCCATATGGATCACACGTAGGTATGGTGCAGTCCTGTGCAGGCATTACCGCAGCCGTAGTCCTCCCTGCATGCTATTCATTCACTTGTTTGCATTGGATTTACACAGTTCAGATCCTAATTTACCTACAGGGAGGAAGCGTTGTGATTTACCTTTAAACTGCTTTTCATAAATTTGGATGCGCTGCAGACGGGGCCAGGAGAGTTCAGCAGAGCTAGTTATCAACACAGCACCCACATCAATGAAAAAGTCACCACTTAAGGGGTTAATTACATTGTGGTGATTTTCTTTAGTTCAGGCTAAGCGCAAATAAGTTATAACTATTACCTCTAAATAACAATGTCACTATATAAGGACTTATTACCTGGAATGAAAGTTACTTTTCAGCCTTTCCAGGATCAGATCTTTATCGATACATAATATACATTTAATGAATCAAAACTGACTTATGTGGGAACTCTTTAAGGGGAATATGTCACAAAGTTTTTGCTGCATAATCTGAGTACAGAATAATGTAGAGACAGAGAACCTGATTCCAGTGATGTGTCACTTACTGGGCTGCTTGCTGTAGTTTTGATAAAATGCCTAATTTTTAAAGCACGATATAGTCACTAGCGGACTAGTAAACCTGCTGCCAGGCAGTCCTTTATATTCATGAGCTCTGTATAACCCCATCCTCACCACTGATTGGCAGCTTTTCTGTATACACTGTGCATAGGCAGAAAGCCGCCAATCGGTGATGTGGGCGGGGTTATACAAAGCTCAGCATTCAGAGAACTGATAGATCTGGCAGCATCGAAAACAGGGATTTTATCAAAACTGCAGGGAGCAGCCCAGTAAGTGATATATCACTGAAATCAGGGTCTCTGCTTCTACATTATATTGCTCTCAGATGGGGTAGTAAAATCCTGGTGGCAGATTCCCTTTAAGGGGCAAAGTAAGGTAAAAGCATAGTGCAGAAGAAACCTGCAGCCAATCACTGGGCTCAGCGGTACGAGGTGTATAAAGCAGCTGAGGCCAGAGATTGGATGAAGACGCCACATCCCAAATAGTGATTGGTTGCAGACTTTGTGTACGCTATCGGCTCAGCGGTACTTGCCATACACCACTCAGGAAAGTGATTGGCTGCAGACGCCACAAGGGGTAGACGGGCTGTGACGTCTGCAGACAATTCCAACAGTATACCAGCGAGAAGCAGCACTGGAATGGAGGGAGACTTTATGTTGTTTCAGCATGACTAGGAGCAGCTTTTCTTTTTTTTCTTGAATAGCCCCTTTAAACAGCATAGATTTAAGAAACTGAGACTGCAAGAGTTGGAATAAATCACGAGTCTGTTTGCAGTGAACATTTGACATATGAATTGGGAAAGTTCATCTTAGTGACCAACGTGTGCCAAGAGTATGTACATTTTTTTTTTTTTTTACATAGGCTAATATAGCCATTACCGTGGCATAAATTGGTGTCTATGTAGGAGCGAAACTTAAATGCAGTGTGAATAGAGCCTTAGCAAATTATAAGGCTCCTTCTCGCTGACATGCACCAGCAATCTTTTACAGAATCTATCAGGTGTACAGACCCCAATTTTTCAAGACTTGTCAGCGGAAGGAGTCAGGCCGTAGAAAGGGAAACCGGGTCCCCCAACCAGCAGAGACTACAGGGCTCAACTGGGAACCGGAGGCTGAAGGACTTTAAGTACAGCAGGCTGTCCACACCAGCCACTAGGAAAGTAGCCACATAGGACCCAGGGGACGGAACATACGTCGCCCGCTAAGGCCCGAGGACACTGGACAGAGGTGCCGCTAGGTGTGAGGTACAAGGAAAGAGGCCAGAGAGGACACACAGAAGGGGGTCCTGATAAATGCTCTGGAGATATCTGAGGGTCGTCCGAGCCCCTCACTGCGTGAACACAGGACGCCGTGGGCCTTGCACTGGCGCCTGGAACTGGAACTGCTTTAACCGTGAGTAAAGATCCTGGGACTGCACCATCTTGTCTCTGTGTTCCTTGCGGCGCCAGCACTCACAGCACTAGAACGCCCGGCACTATCACCACCATCATCCATACACGCTGCCCTGAAGCTCTACTCTTCCTGTGGGGAGTTACATCACCTTGCTGCACACACCATCAGCTTCAGTGGACTGCTCCGCAGCGGCGGTTCCCAATAACCGCATCCCACAGGTGGCGTAGTCGGACTATACAAACAGATTCACATAAACTACCCTGGTTTGACCGCCCTGGGTCACGGACCGGGTCACCGCCTCGGTGAATACAACCCCCAGCATCTACAGGCCCGGCTCCGGGTATCTCCACGGCCCAGGGGGCGGGTCAGTGTCATAGAGTGATAAAATGTCGGGATTAGACCATGGCCAATATGAGCACACCATTCCCATACGCACGTAGATACATATACACTCTGTTATCTGCTGAAGTGCTAATCAGGGCAGGATGGATATTCCTGTGTCAGGACGGAGGGTTAGCCTTTTGTCAGAGGGGATTTTTGACGAGCGGCCAGTTGGTAGACTGTGGTCACTTGGAGCTAGTTCAGTATTTGTATAGACATAGCATTATTAAAAGGGGTTGTCTGGTTAAAACAAGTTATCACCTATCTGTTAACTGTGGGGTCCAACCTCTGGGATCCGCACTGATCGGCAGAATTGGGAATTTTTTTTAATTTTATTTTATTTCTGACGGTGAACTTTTATGCCCGATGCAAAATAGAGAGACAATTTGGATGCCCAAACACTGCTCCATTCCTTCTCTATGGGGATGCTGAAAAAAAGCTAAGTGCAGCGCTCGGCAGCTCCATAGGGAATGAATGGAGCAGCAGTCTGGCAAGTTCACTTCCTCTCTATTCAGATGTCCGTGCAAATCGGTCCAAACAGCTAATGTACGCACTGACCGCGGCTCTCCCGACCTGAGAATGATAGCCTCAAAGAAATACACTAAGCTGTTGTGCTCCAGTCGGGAGACCCGCAGTCAGTCTGCATTGAGGTCCAATCTTGGACCAATTTGCACGGATGTCTAAATGAGCCCTAACAGGGATAAAATTTCTCTGCTCTGCTGATCGGTGCAGGGTACTGCTGATCGGTGCAGGGTGCAGCAGTTGGATCTCGACCGATCACATCGGTGATCGTTTTCACAGGGCAACCACTTCATTTTATGAATCTTGTGAGTGACTTGTGAAAGTGTCTAAATGCCCAACGAGTGGAGGGGTGAGTCTTGTGAACGGAGGAGGGGGGAGAACTCTACACACATCAGATGGTAGGGCAGTCAGTCTGAATTTGTCAAATTCGTCCGATTTTCAGCTACGGTGTATGGGGATCTTCACAAAAAGTAGCAACATACTCGTCTTATTGAGGATCACGGAGCTATCAGATTCACCTTTACATGTACATCTAATAGCCCAGAATATTTGATAGTCTGATTAAAAGCTGTAAACCATGAAAATATATATACACGGTAAAATTCTCTATATATACCCTGCACACACGTATATATTCTCCACCGCCACATACAGTAGCCGTACACGTTCAGGGGGGCCGTCACATGATCCTAATTCCTCCTCTTGACAACATTAACGGTAATAGAGAACAACAAGGAGATTAAAGCCGGAGTCATTCATCAGCTTTACATGTCATAAAGTCTTATAAGTCAGCAGGCGATGTACTTGCCCATTCAAGATCTAAAGCCTGTTGACAAAATGTTGTAATCACTTAACTCTCAGCTGGCCAAGGTTACCCGAGCCCGTGCACCATTAAAAGTTATAAGTGTAAAGCTACTTAAAAAGGCAAATAAGTTTTGAAAGACTTTCGGTTATTTTTTCGTCTTTATTTTAATGTGGCTCATACTATACAGCTGTACTTCATTTTTCAAGAGTCACCAGAGCTTGAGTGATCAATATTAGTACATCTACCAAAATATTCAATGCTTTCCAGAATATATGACAATATCCTGCTACAAACGAGGCAGGATTAAGGCTGCAGTAATAAGCAGCTTTCAATGTACTAACATGGCTGCATGCAAAACTGTCTGTGAATCCACCTTCTGACACCTCAATAAAGCAATATACTCAGCCCTCTACGGATTGCTGTAACCAACAGGCTGCAGGTCTTTTAAGTGCCCCTTTGCTCACAATAAGTGTTTCTTGGCTTCACTCATGAGAGAAAATATCAGGTCATATAGACTATACAGTCAATACCTTCTATAACAAACAAAGATCAAAGAAGCAGATGGGGCATGATGTTCTACGGAGTGACGTTATCTACTCATGTGCCACGTCATGTAAGAATCGGTTGCACCCAAAATAAAAGTAAAGGAAGCATGATGTAGAGCATAATTCACATTTCTGACCCACCTATAGGATAGCAGTGAGGACCAAGCAAAAAATGAACCCCTTTGTGATATATTATGTTGATACTTACTGACATTCTACACATTTTTTGCTACCTTTGGTGATTTTTTTAATGCATCTGTAATTAGCAGATTGCAGTTGTAGGAAAAAATTATACGCGTGAAAAAAGAAAAAAAAAGTTTAAACAGAGAAATCAGTTAATTTCGTTAAATACAGCAAAAAAATGTGAGAATAAAACCCTTTGGAACATAAAAGTCTTAAATGACCACTGCGAGATTTTTTAACTGCCACTAAAAAAAATAAAGTGTAGAAACCCTTTATTTAATATCTAGCCCCTAATATGCAGAAGATTGTCAGTGGGGGGGCGGGTGTTTCTAGTTCCTGAGGCCGCCACTGTTTGCATAAAATAAATAAATAAAAAGCTCAGGAGGCAGAAGATATGAGCTCCAGCATAGCGCACACAGATCAAATCTATAGAAAGTCTATATGCCTGTATACAGAGTGGGAGATGAATACTTTCTATTGAGCCTGTACCTGTATACTACTATTATCAAGAGTCACCAGAGCTTGAGTGATCAATATTCTGTTTTTAGGTCATCAATATTAGTACATCACCCAAAATATTCAATACTTTCCAGAATGTATGACAACACCCATAGGCAGGATATAGGCTGCAGTAATAAGCAGCCTGCATTGTACTAACAGGGCTGCATGCAAAACTGTCTGTGTATCTACCTTCTACTTCTGACTGTTCGATTATGAAGGAGCTCGTCGATTGGGGCTGCAGACATTGCGTCGCAAAGCAATTTTTGCCACAATTGGTGTGTGGAGTGGGGGCACAGGATCCAGACTCCCCCTCACTGATCCGCTGCTCTTATTGGGACGTGACTAGATATTAAGGAATAAAGCCATAGGCAGCCTTTAAGATTCTTTGTTTTATAATAGGCTTTTCACATCCGCATTGTTATTTCTGTATTTCTTACCGTGAAAGCTCATTCATATGACTGTATTTTCAGTCTGAGTGCTGTCCGCAAAACAACGGACATCACTTGGACCAATGTTATTTAAGGGGGCAGTGCAGATGAGTGATTATTTTCACAGACTGAATCAGTGTATGAAAAAAAAATAAATAAATAAAGAAAATCACAGCATGCACTAATTTCTTCCGAGATTCACCCATTCAAGTCTATGGGTGTGCATTTAAAAAAAATATATATATATAAATTATATATATGATAATATTCATGGAAAGATGTGCTACCTATTATTGCAAATATGACAGAACAGAATAACAGGGAGAGACAAATGCTAGTGTGAACGCGTCCATATCAATGCACAGTAGATGGGCAGAGTGAATAGAGCTTATCTACACTGCACACATAATGGCATATTGCTGCTAAATAGGGATGAACAAGTCCAGCAGCATCCTGCAATACCTGTCTGCAGAAAGCTCAATATTAGCTTGATTGGCAGAAGTGATATTGGTCTATACATTACTATGTGCAGGACCAGCGCAGTTTATACATTACTATGTGCAGGTGTGAATAATACAGAACCACTTATATGGGAGCATGCTTGCACTTGCATTACTGCCTATGGCGTGTGGACCTAATGACTGTTAGACGCATGCTTGGATTGCAGTAATATGGTGAAAGGTTTGCCTGCATTATGCTTGTGCGAACACACCTTATAATAAGGCGTCATTCATCACACATGCATTATTTTTTTGCATAAGGAAGCAAACAAAAGGACCATTTTTCATCAGTGATCTGCAACCGATTTGCATCAATTTTTGGTTCCTCTTCCATATTTATTATCAGTGTGCATAGGATTTTTTTTGTTTGTAAGCCAAAAAAAAAAAATGTTCCAAGCTTTTCCTACCTATTGATCAGTAAAAATAAAAAACAATTTACAGCGCTGGGATGACACATGAATGGTATGTGACCCGGGTGCAGATCTAAGTCACTCATTCACAAACCCATTGATTTGAATGACCCAGTTAAATCTATGACTCAGATAAAGGGCTCAGTCATACGGCCATATAAATCGGACTGGCCGGTGGCTCTCCTGACCCATGTATTTCTGTGCAGCTGTCAGGAGAGCTGCCGGCCAGTCAGAGCATTGTGATCCGATTCATATGGCCGCCTGACTTCTCCTTTTAAACACATTAACCCGATACTCATATACAAAGCCTAAATTCCCATATACTGTACATACCTCTCAGCCAGACGTAATGACTTGTGCTGCCTCTTCTTACAGATAACTTGCTGCAGTTATGAAGTAGCTCACGCTATTTTTTTTAGAATTGTTTTTACAATGTTTTGTTAGTTCTGTCTATTAACATCTACAGACTTTATTTTGTATTAAAAAGTAAATATCGCTTACATTAAATCAGTTAGATGTGTTGTCAGGGCGCGATCAAAGGGGGCTGCCTCTAAAAACACAGTTCAAAAGTTTACAACTATGTTAAAAGAAAATCCGATAAATATCACGTATTGCAGAATAGTCGGAGGAGCTGCCCTGCAAATGTGACCTGTACGGCATATGTCTAACACATCTGTAATGTGGATCAATGAGAAGTGCAGAACCAATATTTTTCAGAAACAAGAAATTTATTTAAAATGTAATAAAATTTGTAAATGATTTCTGATCTCTTCCAGCCCCTGTTCATTACTGTAAGGCTTTACTCACACATCAGTATTTACAAATACTGATGTAAAATACTCAATGTGTGCACACGGCCTTAGCCCAGTTATAATGGAGCAGCAGAGCCAATGCTCAGCCGCCGCTCCTTTGGTCCCCTACGGGGCTGCTGAGCGCTGATCAGGTTCCCAATCTGCTGCTTAATTTTGTAATGGGGATAAAAGTGCCTGGTTCTGCTGAGGGGGGCAGGTTCTTGTAGCTCGACCTGCTAATAGGATTTGACTTGTTTTCACTGGACAACCCCTTTAAAAGTAAAAAATGAATCCATTGTGTAACTGATATGAACAGAAGCAAAGGTAACCAATTGATTATTTTGGGGTCTGCAAGGGTTCAATTATTTGGTGATTTTATAGAATAGGGAAAAAAAGTTTCTTTTCTTGTGTTCTAAAAACACACACACCGGAATGTAGAAGGACCCCATAACGATCAATGGGACCCCTCTGTTTCCATCAGTAATGTTACGGATATGTTTTTGACATTAAGGCCATGGCCCCACTATCAGTATTCGGTCAGTATTTTTTCTCAGGAGTGGGAGCCAAAACCAGGAGTGGGTGATAAATGCAGAATTGGTGACTTGCTTCTATTCTACCTTTTCTCTGATTGTTCCTCACTTGGTTTTGGCTCCCACTCCTGAGAAAAAATACTGACCGGATACTGACAGAATACTGATAGTGGGGCCGTGGCCTAACTCTGACTGTTTGTTCTTAAAATTGGAACTGACAAGGTCATAGTGCGGGTGTGGACCCAGTCTAAGAAGAAGGTGACAATCACACAGGGTCTAATACTACACTAGCGCGCCATGCAATGTCACCAGGACTGGCGCTGGGAACCCAGAGATCACTTAGTCACACATGGACAATATCTGCAGACTCGTTACTGGAATATCTTATGACACTCAGTGCTGTGACACATTTTGTGGAATCCAGTGCACACAGCGGCAACCAAAGAGACGCTTACAAGGCTCCACTACACGGTGTCCACAGTCACTCATATACTGTCCTGGAAGCGATCCAGAACTGGATTGTTTTTTCCGCTTTGGATAAGGATTTGCAGTGGACTGGATCTGGGTGAAAGCTGCAGCAATTCTGCATCAAAATCCACAGGTAACATCTGTGATACTGAGATTTGTCAGGAGGAATTGTGATGCGTGTAGTACCATCCTCCCCATCAAACATGACGGCAGACCCTATTATAGGTCAGTGGGGTCTGGTTGATATCCATAATGCGACTGATCCAGCAGAATCTCTTACTTTCCATTAAAAACAGAAACCTGAACGCAGATGGGACAAAGGAAGAAAACACACGGATTCTGCTGCCAAAACAATGCACCTTGCATGAGACCACCTTACTGAGAAGTGCAACTGACAGGAAATCCAGCATGTCCCCTCTCCAGTCACTGGTGTACTAGCCATTAATGATTGTCAGGATCACTGTAGAGCTGCAGCTTCCCCCGTATAATGAGCCCCCCATACCATGAGCCCCGTGCACTCACCTGAGAGCTGCACCTGCTGCTACTACCAGATCTGCTCCCGGATCCAGCAAGTGCACACCGAGGGCGTGGCCTCAGGGGGCGGTGCCTGCGGCCCCTCCCACCTGCTCGGGTGTTAACCTGTGCTGTGCTGGATAGTTGTATACCGGGCGCCTTGGAGGAAGCGATTATTCCCGCTCAGTGAGAGTTGTGCTGCGGTTCTGTGACACTGTACAAGTCACAGGGATATAATGCAGCTGGTAACAGAGGTTGTGTCTCCTCCATGCGACAAATGCACAGACTGTCTCCCTCTAGTCCGCACTTGCAGAAGTTTTCTTGGTCTCGAAAAAGTTTCGGTTGGACATGAAGATAGAAAATAAAGGACATTGCTGGAAAGGGTCATTTTTTGTGGCCAAAATGCCGCAGTGTTATGATATACGGATCAGAGTCACAAAAACGGGAATGTAACACAAGTATTAGATAAAGCTGCAAGCCACTCACATGATATTTCATCTATTATTCTCCTCTGTGGATTCGCTGCAATGTCTCTTCTTCCTGTCTCACAGTCCATGGTTCATAGTTATTGGCAACAGTGTATCTAGAGTCCAGAGGGCCCCAGTGCAAATTTTAGACTTGAGCCCCCATCTGCATGTTGATCAGATGTATTAGCCCTTTCAGCACTCCAAATCCTATAAAGGCACACATGTCCTCCCTCCCATAATGTAATAATGTCCCCCACCCTGAGCTCCTTCCAGAAATAATGTCCCCCATCCTGTTCTTCCAAAAATAATGTCCCCCATGCTGTTCTTCCAAAAATAATGTCCCCCATGCTGTTCTCCTTCCAGAAATAATATCCCCCATCCTACTATAATGTATTCCATCCTGAGCTCCTTCCTGGTATAATGCCCCCATCCTTTCTCCTTCCTGTAATAATGTCCCTCATCCTAGTATAATGTATTCCATCCTGAGCTCCTTCCTGGTATAATGGGCGGTACGGTGGCGCAGTGGTTAGCACTGCATCTTTGCAGCGCTGGGGTCCTGGGTTCAAATGCCACCAAGGACAACATCTGCAAAGAGTTTGTATGTTCTCCCTGAGTTTGCATGGGTTTCCTCCAGGTTCTTCAGTTTCATCCCACACTCCAAAGACATACCAATAGGGAATTTAGATTGTAAGCCCTGATGGGGACAGCGACAATAATGTAAGTAAAGCGCTGCGGAATATGTTAGTGCTATATAAAAGAAAAAAAAAATGTCCCCCATCCTTTTCTCCTACCAGTAATAATGTCCCCCATCCTGTTCTCTTTCCAAAAATAATGTCCCCCATCCTAGTATAATGTATTCCATCCTGAGCTCCTTCCTGGTATAATGTCCCCCATCCTTTTCTCCTTCCAGTAACAATGTCCCCCATCCTGGGACCCTTCCATTAATAATGTCCCTCTATCCTATTCTCCTTCCAGTAATAATGTCCCCCATCCTGTTCTCCTTCCAGTAATAATTCCCACATCTTGTTCTCCTTCCAGTAATAATGTCACCCTTCCTGTTCTCCTTCAAGTAATAATGTCCCCCCATCCTGTTCTCCTTCCAGTAATAATGTCCCTCCATCCTGTTCTCCTTCCAGTAATAATGTCCCCCATCCTGATCTCCTTCCACTAATAATGTCCCCCATCCTGTTCTCCTTCTAGTGATAATATGCTCCATCCTGTTCTCCTTCCAGTAATAATGCCCCCCTTCCTGTTCTCCTTCCAGTAATAATGTCCCCCATCCTGGTATAATGTCCCCCATCCTGTTCTCCTTCCAGTAATAATGTCCCCTTTCCTGTTCTCCTCCCAGCAATAATGTCCTTCATCCTGTTCTCCTTCCAGTAAAAATGTCCGCCATCCTGTTCTCTTTCCAGTAATAATGTCCCTCATCCTGCTCTCCTTCTAGTAATAATGTCCCCATCCTGTTCTCCTCCCAGTAATAATGTCCCCTTTCCTGTTCTCCTCCCAGTAATAATGTCCCTCATCCTGTTCTCCTTCCAGTAGAAATGTCTGCCATCCTGTTCTCCTTCCAGTAATAATGTCCCTCATCCTGCTCTCCTTATAGTAATAATGTCCCCCATCCTGTTCTCCTCCCAGTAATAATGTCCCTCATCCTGTTCTCCTTCCAGTAAAAATGTCCGCCATCCTGTTCTCCTTCCAGTAATAATGTCCCTCATCCTGCTCTCCTTCTAGTAATAATGTCCCCCATCCTGTTCTCCTCCCAGTAATAATGTCCCCCATCCTGGGGCCCTTCCAGTAATAATATCCCCCATCCTCTTCTCCTTCCAGTAATAATGTCCCCCATCATCTTCTCCTTCCAGTAATAATGTCCCCATCCTGAGACCCTTCCAGTAATAATGTCCCCCATCCTGGGACCCTTCCACTAATAATGTCCCCCTTTCTGTTCTCCTTCCAGTAATAATGTCCCTCAACCTGGGACCCTTCCAGTAATAATGTCCCCCATCATGGGGCCCTTCCAGTAATAATGTCCCTCTATCCTGTTCTCCTTCCAGTAATAATGTCCCCCATCCTGTTCTCCTTCCAGTAATAATTCCCCCATCCTGTTCTCCTTCCGTAATAATGCCCCCCTTCCTGTTCTCCTTCCAGTAATAATGTCCCCCATCCTGGTATAATGTCCCCCATCCTGTTCTCCTTCCACTAATAATGTCCCCCTTCCTGTTCTCCTCCCAGTAATAATGTCCCTCATCCTGTTCACCTTCCAGTAAAAATGTCCCCCATCCTGTTCTCCTTCCGGTAATAATGTCTCCCATCCTGTTCTCCTTCTAGTAATAATGTCCCCCATCCTGTTCTCCTCCCAGTAATAATGTCCCCCATCCTGGGTCCCTTCCAGTAATAATATCCCCCATCCTCTTCTCCTTCCAGTAATAATGTCCCCCATCCTGTTCTCCTTCCAGTAATAATGTCCCCATCCTGGGACCCTTCCAGTAATAATGTCCCTCTAGCCTGTTCTCCTTCTAGTGATAATGTCCCCCATCCTGTTCTCCTTCCACAATCCAATCATGAAAAACGAAGTATAGATGCAAATAAAAACACTATTTATTTCAATTTTTTTAAAAAACAGTCAGTAAAAGCACATTACTAAAAAGGAGAAGTAAATAGAAGGATCCCACAGTTGGTAGATTGGAGGTATCGTCCAACAAGGTAGTAGACAGGTATAAGCACATCCAGGAGTAATATAGAGGCATGGGAAGCCTGTCCAAGCAATCAGACAGAATCAATAAAGGGTCACATGCAATAAAAAATGATAATGATACTCTAGCAATTCGTGATAAAGAGGACCCAAGGTATAAGGTCACTCAAAAAAGCTCAACGATGTAAAAACCTGTCAAGAAAAATTGTCATAAGACTATAAAGCGTTGTGTGCAGTAAAAAAGAAAAGTCCATAGATGGTACTGTATCAAGCCTTGGAAAAGAGGAGGAATAGACCTCAAAATTACCACTACAACAAAAAACCCTAAGAAAGCTAGGAGTTATGATAAAGTAACATATTCCCCCATCTTGTTCTCCTTCCAGTAATAATGTCACCCTTCCTGTTCTCCTTCCAGTAATAATGTCCCCCATCCTGTTCTCCTTCTAGTGATAATGTCCCCCATCCTGTTCTCCTTCCAGTAATAATGCCCCCTTCCTGTTCTCCTTCTAGTAATAATGTCCCCCATCCTGGTATAATGTCCCCCATCCTGTTCTCCTTCCAGTAATAATATCCCCCTTCCTGTTCTCCTTCCAGTAATAATGTCCCCCATCCTGTTCTCCTTCCAGTAATAATGCCCCCTTCCTGTTCTCCTTCTAGTAATAATGTCCCCCATCCTGGTATAATGTCCCCCATCCTGTTCTCCTTCCAGTAATAATGCCCCCTTCCTGTTCTCCTTCTAGTAATAATGTCCCCCATCCTGGTATAATGTCCCTCATCCTGTTCTTCCAGTAAAAATGTCCGCCATCCTGTTCTCCTTCCAGTAATAATGTCCCTCATCCTGCTCTCCTTCTAGTAATAATGTCCCCCATCCTGTTCTCCTCCCAGTAATAATGTCCCCCATCCTGGGGCCCTTCCAGTAATAATATCCCCCATCCTCTTCTCCTTCCAGTAATAATGTCCCCCATCATCTTCTCCTTCCAGTAATAATGTCCCCATCCTGGGACCCTTCCAGTAATAATGTCCCCCATCCTGGGACCCTTCCACTAATAATGTCCCCCTTTCTGTTCTCCTTCCAGTAATAATGTCCCTCAACCTGGGACCCTTCCAATAATAATGTCCCCCATCATGGGGCCCTTCCAGTAATAATGTCCCTCTATCCTGTTCTCCTTCCAGTAATAATGTCCCCCATCCTGTTCTCCTTCCAGGAATAATTCCCCCATCCTGTTCTCCTTCCGTAATAATGCCCCCCTTCCTGTTCTCCTTCCAGTAATAATGTCCCCCATCCTGGTATAATGTCCCCCATCCTGTTCTCCTTCCACTAATAATGTCCCCCTTCCTGTTCTCCTCCCAGTAATAATGTCCCTCATCCTGTTCACCTTCCAGTAAAAATGTCCCCCATCCTGTTCTCCTTCCGGTAATAATGTCCCCCATCCTGTTCTCCTTCTAGTAATAATGTCCCCCATCCTGTTCTCCTCCCAGTAATAATGTCCCCCATCCTGGGTCCCTTCCAGTAATAATATCCCCCATCCTCTTCTCCTTCCAGTAATAATGTCCCCCATCCTGTTCTCCTTCCAGTAATAATGTCCCCATCCTGGGACCCTTCCAGTAATAATGTCCCTCTAGCCTGTTCTCCTTCTAGTGATAATGTCCCCCATCCTGTTCTCCTTCCACAATCCAATCATGAAAAACGAAGTATTGATGCAAATAAAAACACTATTTATTTCAATTTTTTTAAAAAACAGTCAGTAAAAGCACATTACTAAAAAGGAGAAGTAAATAGAAGGATCCCACAGTTGGTAGATTGGAGGTATCGTCCAACAAGGTAGTAGACAGGTATAAGCACATCCAGGAGTAATATAGAGGCATGGGAAGCCTGTCCAAGCAATCAGACAGAATCAATAAAGGGTCACATGCAATAAAAAATGATAATGATACTCTAGCAATTCGTGATAAAGAGGACCCAAGGTATAAGGTCACTCAAAAATGCTCAACGATGTAAAAACCTGTCAAGAAAAATTGTCATAAGACTATAAAGCGTTGTGTGCAGTAAAAAAGAAAAGTCCATAGATGGTACTGTATCAAGCCTTGGAAAAGAGGAGGAATAGACCTCAAAATTACCACTACAACAAAAAACCCTAAGAAAGCTAGGAGTTATGATAAAGTAACATATTCCCCCATCTTGTTCTCCTTCCAGTAATAATGTCACCCTTCCTGTTCTCCTTCCAGTAATAATGTCCCCCATCCTGTTCTCCTTCTAGTGATAATGTCCCCCATCCTGTTCTCCTTCCAGTAATAATGCCCCCTTCCTGTTCTCCTTCTAGTAATAATGTCCCCCATCCTGTTCTCCTTCCAGTAATAATATCCCCCTTCCTGTTATCCTCCCAGTAATAATGTCCTCCATCCTGGGACGCTTCCAGTAATAATGTCCCCCATCCTGGTATAATGTACCCCATCCTGGTATAATGTCCACCCTCCTGTAATAATGTTCCCCATTCTGCCGATGTTCTCGAACACATTTAAAAAAAAAAAAAAAAATTCTTCTCACCTTCCTTCCACGACACACAACGTATTCTTCTGTAGCCGGCGCAGACACCATCAGCTGGCTTCAGTGTGCCTGCCATAGGTGACACATGATGTCACTGCCATGCGCCACCTGTGACTGGCATGCAGATGTCAGCTGCTGTTTTCTGATTGGCTGGCGGCATTTATTCTGGTGCAGAGAGCCGGGATTTGCATCCATGGGTCTGTTTATTACATCCATGTGACATCCGTTTTTATACCTCAAAAGATAATAACATTTACAAGACCAAGAACAGTTTCCTAGGTTAGTAATTGCAATGTACTGTATCTGTAAAAATCAGATGTTGTATGGATGATCCGTATGGGATCCGATTTTTTTTGTACACCCATTCGAAATATGGAAGAAAGTAGTGTATGTTGCGATTATTTCCCACGTGGACACATGGCCCTTGTGAATAGATGGCGATCTGAACAACCCTATTGAGTAACATTGCTCCATGTGATGTCCAATATTAACAGACAGCATATGTCTGTAAAATACGCTAGTCTGAACACTGGCGTACACTGACAGAAGAGGCCCCTTTGCAAGAACAATATATGGGGGCTTTATAGTCCAATATCAGATCATAATGCACAATTCCCCCTGCTTTAGAGGTGGTAGTGTTCCTCATACCTCTAGGGCTCCTGTGCCCAAGTTGCACCAATGGTATGTCCTCCCTAGAGTCTGAATGAGTCCTAATGATAACCTCACAAGGCCTTTGAACTTCACAGACCATTCACATCCGCATACTGCAGACATGACCGACTCCATGTGCTCATCCGCATAGTGGACAGGTGCAGGAGCTGCCTGCTATTTCCAGGCACTAGTGTGGTCCCAGTGGAAAATTGCCGGTCTGCACCAGCACATAGGATAACATTGGTCCGTGTGTTGTCCATTGTGCACACGGATCGAAAATCTGTTTGTGTGCATGTGGCCTGATGTTGTTCTTTCTGGCTCAATCCAAACCTCAAATAATGGATCAATAGATTTATCCTATTGCAGTGTTTTTTTTGGAGAAAGTAGGACAAGTCTAATTAAGGACCCACCCCAATCATCCTAAACAGGAATAAGAGGCTAAACATTATTGTTGCCAGAAATTGTGGCCACTAGCTCTTCTTTTATCTACAACCTATGGCTCAGTTAAACTTACCCAACTGATTGTGGCACCTCATTTGATGGATCAGTGGACCATCTCATCAACCAAATGCCATCAGTATGGTCAACCCCACTGACCTCACCAAAGAAATCACTGGTCCACGCTGACCAACCTTCATCGTTACCCTAGTTGGGTTCTTCCTAAGCTGGTGAACGACATTCAACATATGCACCCTCTCATAGCCAAGAAACCCCGACACACAGCCTGTGGTCATTTAGGCCCAAAGCTACCGAGTCTACATGTGTGAGGCACCAAAATACCTAAATGGAACACATACCACCACAACAACATACAATAATGTGGTTTTTGTTGGGTTGGTTTTGCTTCATCGGGAAGTAAAACAGGATTAGGCCGGTTTAACACCTCCGAAATTCACGATCTGAATATGGACCATGATGTCTGGACCGGCCACAGGTGTCCTAACTCAATCTCAATAGGCATTTATGAGGCAGTTGAGTTTGGGTCAAGAGACCCACGGCTGTCCTGACATCATGGTCCATAGTTGGACCACAAATGTTGGATGTGTGAAAACAGCCTTAGGCTTTATTCAGAATGCCATTTCCTTCAAGCATGTTAAAAAAAACTGACCGATTTTAATAATTCTTTTGGATCAGATTTTCATCAGTGTCCATTTTTTGCCATAATTGTTTCATCAGTGGTTTTCTTGTATGGAAAAAAAAAATCTAAGCTTCTCCTATTCAATACTCACAGATCCATGTGCCGTCCGTGGTTTTCTTGGACCCAAAGCCATCTAAGGGCGATTTTGATCGTCATACAGTCCACGAAAAAACTCGGACATGTGAACAACACCATAGACTATACTGAATATGAGTTCTATCTGTGAAAAACGGACATCTGAATGAGGCCTTCGTCTGTTAAACCCTCACCCATCCTGATGTTTATTTTTGTACTCCACCCCTTTATATTGCCTCTATAAATCAGTGGGGGTCTTTTTTCTTAGTTATCTCTAGTGTTCTAGTCAATAAAATACTAACAATAATAGGAACCATATTCTTATATAGGGTGCTCTAATTTTAGATCTGGTTGACCTCGAGTTATGTTACCTCCACATTATTTTGCATACTCTTCTCGGAGATGCAGTTATACAGATACCCGGATTGTGGTTTATGAACCTGCTATTTATAGTCAACACGTGAGTGAAGGCAAGCTAGATATTTTAGGATCTGGGAGGATCCAGGTTTGCTCCCATAACAAATTAGTGATTAGGTAATAATATGGAGCAAAGCCTGCCCTCGCCCACAGCAACTAGTCATTTCCTTATAACGTTCAGCTTTCACTGACTATTAAATAGTGGATTAAAAGGACAGTGAAAATCTATCATATGGGTGATATCTAAAAGTGGTCACGATCAGACTCAGGGTGTGTTCACAGGCAGCAGATCTGTTGTTGAAATTTCGGCCACCGTAAAAGTCTGTCCCATATATCTGCGTGGAGTTTGCAGACATCACACGCGCTGCAGAAACAACCCATTCAGATATATGCAACAGATTTTTCAAATTGCAAAAATTGCGCATATGACCATACCTTAAAGAGAACCTGTCACCTGTCAGCCTTGTAAAAATCCCTGAGCCCCCTGATTCTGACGCTTTTTTCTGTTTTACGCTGCGTTGAGCCATTGCAGATTGTGGAGACACGGGGGACTCCCGTGGGCGTAATACTACTCCGACAACACAGGGTGAGGTTAAAACAGTGTGGCAATACTTTATTGAACCACTAAACAGTCAATAAACATATAGAACAGTCCCAGCAAATACCTGAGATGGTGCAAGTTACAGAGTCTCACCCTTCTGCTGACTCACCGGGATTAGAGCAGCTGCGACTTTGGGGCTTCCAGGGCCGACTAACCCCACCAGTGGCACCCTGCTTTTGGCGGGCCCCCACAGAGAGGAGGTAACAACAAGCTAAGCTGACCGTCCATTGAGGTACAAGGCCAGGAGACCTGAGGGTCCCAACCTGGCTTCTCCGAACATATCCATGGAACCAGGTGACCGGATGGTCCCAACCTGGCTTCTCCGAGCGTATCCATGGGTTCCAGGTGACCGGAGGGTCTCAACCTAGTTTCCCCAAATGTATCCACGGGTTCTGTGATAGTCAATGGAGCAGATCTGTATTCCTCCAGTCAGGACTGTGGTCCCTTAAGCTGGCATCCTGTAGAATCCAAATCTGTATCCCTCTTGATGGATCCTTATTGTCCTAGCTGTTGCTCTGTCAATTCACTCTGATTCTTTAAGAGTCTTTCTTGGCTGTGATTTTGTAAAGTCCCTCTCATCATCCGCAGGTCAGGGGGGACGGTGGCAGGGGTTCATGTCTTATTATTTGAGCATTTAATCAATTTGCATAGTTTGTCTTCCATTGCTCTGCAGGTCAACAAACTAGCTGGCCTGGTACAATATGTAATCAGCATATTATCAAACATTGTTTCATGACTGTTCCATGACAGGGGTCCTCCAGAGATAACAGACAATAAGTTGCAGTAAATATCAATTCAAGTGTCAACATCCAGGCTTATACTAATTATATTCTGTGCTTCTTGACCAACCAAATAAAAACACATAAATTCAAAAGTCAACATTAAAATAGCGTATTTCTCCTGGCCTATGGAATTTATGTCTGGATAATTAAGATTAAATGCTGTGTCGTTACAAAGATATATTCACATTTGTTGCTTTTTGAGAGCAATATTTGAAATCTCTGCTTGTAGTCCAACTGGATGTTTCCTCAGAGTCTTTGTGTATGCATTCATCCTTCCCTCCCTGATGCTGCCAATCAGAGCTTAGCGGCTGATCTAGGAGTTTCCAACGCTGCTGAGCTGTGATTAGCAGCATCTAGAAGGGGGGGGTGAAAGCGAACACACCCCCAGAGAAAACTCTTAAGAAATGCCTAGTTGGACTACAAGTAGAGATTTCACATATTGTGCTCCAAAAGCAACAAACGTGAATATCTCTGCAATTGAGTGACGTAACGCAAAACAGAAAAGAGCAGCAGAATCACGGGAGCCAGGGCTGGTGTTAGGGCAGGGCAAACTATGCATTTTTCCCAGGAGCTCCCAGCCAGTGGCGTGTCGCTAATAGTGGCAGACCACGCGGCCGCTATGGGGCCCATGAGTCAGGGGGGCCCAGTGTCAGAGGCGGCTCTGGCCCCCTCTCCCACCCGACATCACACATTCAACTGTATCAGCATCCTAGATGCTGATACAGTTGAAAGCAATGATGGAGGACAGAGCGTCAGGTGACACACCCTCTACCATCATGCCCCCTCTGTGTCGGACGTCTCAAGCATGATAACGTCACTTCATCACGCCACGCTGTGCCAGGCAGTGGAGTTGTTGAGGAGACGCGCTGCAGAGACCGAAGCAGTGGGGAACGGGGAGAGGTAAGTATTGAATTTTTTTTTTAAATCCGTGAGTACGTGGTGGCCATAATACTGGAGGACTATGGGGGCTGCATTATACTCTATGAAGGACTATGGGGAGTGCATTATACTATATGGGGATACATTATGCTCTATTGAGGACTATGGGGTGTGCATTATACTATATGCACTATATGGGAGCTGCATTATACTCTATTGAGGACTATGGGGTGTGCATTATACTCTGTGTACTATATGGGGCTGCATTATACTCTATCAAGGACTATTGGGGATGCCTTATACTATATGAAGGACTATGGGGTGCATTATACTATGGGGAGTGCATTATACTGTATGGAGGACAATGGGGTGTGCATTATACTATATAGAGGACTATGGGGAGTGCATTATACTATATGGAGGACTATGGGGAGTGTATTATACTATATGAAGGACTATGGGGGGTGCATTATACTATATAGAGGACTATGGAGTGTGCATTAAAGTATATGGAAGAATATGGAGTGTGCATTATACTATATAGAGGACTATGGGGAGTGAATTATACTATATGGAAGACTATGGGGCATATTATACTGTATGGAGCACTATGGGGCACATTATGGTATATGGAGGACTATGGGGAGTGCATTATACTATATGGAGGACTATGGGGAGTGCAGTATACTATATAGAGGACTATGGGGCACATCATATTATATGGAGGACTTTGGGGAGTGCAGTATACTATATGGAGGACTATGGGGCACATTTTACTATATGGAGGACTAAGGGGTGCATTATACTAAATGAGCAAAATGCTGCTCATTCATCGGGTGATTAGATTGTTTATGATGGAACAAAAATCACTGTTCTCAGCAGCACCTCGCCAGTGAAAACTCCAGATGTGCTGATGATAACATGACACTGTATGGGGACAGATTGATCCATAAGGCTTTGTGCCCACGATGCAGAAATGCTCCGGATTTTTTCCCGAGCATTTCTGCATCTCCCTGGCAGAAAAAACGCATGCGGATTGTACATGCGGATTGTACATGCGGATTGTACATGCGTTTTTCCTGCCAGGGACATGCGGATGTCAAGCGTTCTTCACATGCATTTCCGCATGCGGGTTGACAAGCGCTTTCCAAGCGATTTTAGCATCACTTGGAAAGTGCTTGACAACTTGGTCATACTATATAAATCCATGCAAACGGCATGGATTTATATAGTGTGACCCCAAAGAATGTCAAAAAATAAAAAAATAAATCTATACTTACCTTCCGATGGCCCCCGCAGTCTTGCTTCGGTCCGTCCTGGCTTGCCAGCAGCTCGTGGTACACTACACTGAAGGACCTGCCGTCACATGACTAAATGACGTGAGCGCAGGTCCTTCAGTCCACCGCGATCTGCCGGCAAGTGAAGACAAGCACACCGGGGGCCATCAGAAGGTAAATATAATATTTATTTTTTTATTTTATTCTTTTTTTTACAGGTTCTATGGTACCCGGGTCTGGAAGAGAGTCTCCTCTTGTCCAGACCCGGGTACCATCCGCACATTGAAACATTTGGATTCCACATGTACAGATGCAGTGATGCGGATGTCATGCGTTCCAATGCAAGTCAATAGCGGCGAAAACGCCGAGCTTCCGTAAAATAATTAGTAGTGCTGCGTTTTTTTCCGCAATGATAATCCGCAGCGGAAATTTCCGCAGCATGTGCACAGCACATGCAGATTATCATTGGGGAACATGTCAGGCTTTCTACCAAGCATTTTTTAAGCGTTTCTGCCGCTGCGGAAACGCTTAAAAAACGCATCGTGGGCACACAGCCTTAGTGATCATTCTACCCCCATCATTCTTCCTCAGCCGGTGTAAAGAGGCCGGGAAACAAGCATCGAACGACTTGAATATTGTCGATCACGCTCGTTTAGCGGCCTGAACCCAGCGCATGTAAATACAACCGAAATGTTTCTGTGTGATGGTGTAATATGTTTATGCCCTGCTATGTGTAGCACAGGAGGCGATCGGATGATCGCAGCTTCAAGTCTCCTAAGCAGACTATTATATACTGTAAAAACTGAGAAAATAAAGTTTTTCAAAATATGAAAAAAAAACACAAGTTCAAATTACCCCACTTTTGCCCCATTGAAAATAAAACAATAGAAAAAAATATACATATATTTGGCATCGTTGAGTTCAGAAATGTCCGATCTATGAAAATATAAAGTAAATTAATATGATTGGCAAACGGCGTAACGAGAAAAAAAATAGAAACACCAGAATAATTTTTTTTGACCACCGCAACAGTGCAATAAGAGGCGATCAAAGCATTGTATCTACCCCAAAATGGTGTCAATGAAAACGTCAGCTCAGGGCGCAAAAAAATAATCCCTCACCCGGCCCCAGATCCCAAAAAATGGAAACGCTATGGGTCTTGGAAGATGACGAAAAACACAAAAACTTTTTTCATACAAATTTCAGATTTTTTTTTCACCATTTAAATAAAAAATAAACTATACATGTTTGGTATCTGCAAACTCGTACTGACCTGGAGAATCATATTGCCAGGTCAGTTTTACCATTTAGTAAACATAGTAGATAAAAAAAAATAAAAGAACAATTATGGAATTGCACTTTTTTTTGCAATTTCACTGCACTTGGAATTGTTTTCCTGTTTTTCCGTACACTATATGGTAAAATCAATGGTGTCGTTCAAAAGTACAACTCTTCCTGCAAAAAAACAAGCCCTCACATGGCCATATTAATGGAAAAATTAAAAGTTATGGTTCTTGGAAGAAGGGGAGGAAAAAAACTAAAGAGCAAAAACGGAAAATGGTCATGGAGTGAAGGGGTTAAAGGTTCCTATACGCAATAGATGGAAATTCTCCACACAGGGCAGCCATTTCCACATGTCCAATCCTTTGTTCACACTAGTAAGTCACTGTCAGGGGAGTCTGCCAGTGTCTTATTCTCCTCTCCCCACTAAAAGCACACACCGGTTCGGCAGAGTAATCAACTTTATGCATGTAGAAAAGGTTCTGTACAGGTACAGTATGCGCCACAACTGCAAGTGCCTATGTACTAAGAGTCATCAAACTTGTCTTGTCTGTGAAAGGTTAATTGCTGAGCATTGCGGACCAGTCTTGTTCACATATGGAGGTTTGCTACTTACATGGTGTTAAAGAAATGATTCAGTGAAAGGTATGACATTTTCTTACATAGTATAGCGCCACCTAGTGTTCAAAGTGTACATTACTGTACAGAACTGTCTAATGAGCGGAATACTGCTGCATGCTTTCTGCCCTGTGCAGAGAAATGGCAACATGGAAAAAAAACACAGGGTGCCTGTGTTTCTATTATACTTTTCCTCTGATTGTTCCACTCCTGGTTTTGGCTTACAGATACTGATATAAAATACTGACCAAATACTGAACATGTGAACGTGACCCTATATGATGACTATTGTAAATATATGGAGTCTAGAAAGCACAGTATTGGCAAAGGGACAAGCAGAAAGCACAAGTGAGAGTGCCCATAGCTGGACTTTAGGGTATGTTCTCATGCAGCTTTTTTCCTGCCAAGAGACTTTGATGTAGAAATGTCTGCAGAAAAAAATTAACATGTGCACATACCCTTACAGAGGAAAAGCAGGTAAATGCAGTGCAGATGGGTTATTTGTAGTGTGAGGTTTAGGTGATCCTATCATCAGCGGATAATTCGGCTTCCTCCCTTTTCTTAGGAAAGCAGTGCTGCTTCTTGGATCCTTTACCGATGAGATAAGATTGTACATGGAGAGAAGAGCTTTGCTGGTACTTTGACACCTCACATACGCTGTTTACCAGTTGATCCGCAGCCACGAGTCTTTATTTTAGAGGAATAAAAGTTTTTTTTCTGGACTCATCGAGTATAATTCAGTCCCTCCAAGGCTTGAATAAGCGGGTGCCATTCCACTGCTGCCCAGAAGTATATCAAGAAAAACAGGATAAGTCAACTTGGCAATGAGAAAAAAAACAGGAGAAATCCAGCACTCTTACAAATTCGGTAGATGAATAAAATCACTTATTTTCAAAGAAAAAATGATAAAAAAAAAAATCCAGCACACAGAACATCTTTTCAAACATTCATGTCTGGATGACCAGCAAAGAAGTGTGGTGAAGGCTCCAGAGCACTCCTTGTGCTCTTCCTATAATCAAGTCCTGACTATTTGAGAACATAACACTGATGAATCATATTGAAAATAGTCTGACCTGAACTATTATTATATGCGTTGCTGCTCCTATCACATTCCCATCCACCCTTAAAGCAAGCACACCTTCAAGCATTCCTCCATATTTGTACTTCACCTCCTACGTACAATAATCTGCAGGGATTTTCTCTAAATAAATAATCTGTAACATAATGACTCAAGAAAAACATAAGGAAACTTGCCACTTCCAAAATATGTTAAAACTTGGTCTTCTTTATTGCAACTCCATTAAAACATTACATGCGTTGTGCCCTTTCCAGCGTTGTTCCACGCCATTAATTGTAGAGATGTTTTGCCTCTAATTTGTAACCTATTTAAAACCAATGTGGAACAATCATGTGTTTAATTGTATACCTGTGTGTATTTGAAAAACTTTTTTAATTTTATTATACAGAACAGACCAAAAGTTTGGACACACCTTCTCATTTAAAGATTTTTCTGTATTTTCATGACTATGAAAATTGTACATTCACACTGAAGGCATCAAAACTATGAATTAACACAATTTTCATACTCATGAAAATACAGAAAAATCTTTAAATGAGAAGGTGTGTCCAAACTTTTGGTCTGTACTGTATATATGGACAAATATCCAGTATAACTACATTGTGTCAAGTTTAAACCGTTGGGTTGTATCGTATT
This sequence comes from Phyllobates terribilis, assembly GCF_046119375.1. NCBI lineage: Eukaryota > Metazoa > Chordata > Amphibia > Anura > Dendrobatidae > Phyllobates > Phyllobates terribilis. The sequence goes on along the minus strand of NW_027362773.1, from coordinate 130,865,351 downwards.
TAATAAAATCCAATACATTTCTCGGACCAAAAGCTTTTTTTTTTTGTTGTTGTTTTTTTTAGCCAATTACTTCCTCTTTTCGGACTAGTTACCTTCTCTATTCCATAACTTTGCATTCAATACAATAAACTATATGGTCAGTATCACAATTCATAAAACTATTGATATTATGCTTCTTTTTGTGCAGTATTTGGATAGTTTTATTTTTTGCTACATATTGACAAATGTTGCATGTACACTGCTCAAAAAAATAAAGGGAACACTCAAATAACACATCCTAGATCTGAATGAATGAAATATTCTCATTGAATACTTTGTTCTGTACGGAGTTGAATGTGCTGACAACAAAATCACACAAAAATCATCAATGGAAATCAAATTTATTAACCAATGGAGGCCTGGATTTGGAGTCACCCCCAAAATTAAAGTGGAAAAACACACTACTGGCTGATCCAACTTTGATGTAATGTCCTTAAAACAAGTCAAAATGAGGATCAGTATTGTGTGTGGCCTCCACGTGCCTGTATGACCTCCCTACAACGCCTGGGCATGCTCCTGATAGAGGTTGCGGATGGTCTCCTGTGGGATCTCCTCCCAGACCTGGACTAAAGCATCCGCCAACTCCTGGACAGTCTGTGGTGCAACGTGACGTTGGTGGATGGAGCGAGACATGATGTCCCAGATGTGCTCAATCGGATTCAGGTCTGGGGAACGGGCGGGCCAGTCCATAGCTTCAATGCCTTCATCTTGCAGGAACTGCTGACACACTCCAGCCACATGAGGTCTGGCATTGTCCTGCATTAGGAGGAGCCCAGGGCCAACCACACCAGCATATGGTCTCACAAGGGGTCTGAGGCTCTCATCTCGGTACCTAATGGCAGTCAGGCTACCTCTGGTGAGCACAAGGAGGGCTGTGCGGCCCTCCAAAGAAATGCCACCTCACACCATTACTGACCCACTGCCAAACCGGTCATGCTGAAGGATGTTGCAGGAAGCAGATCGCTCTCCACGGCGTCTCCAGACTGTTTCACGTCTGTCACATGTGCTCAGTGTGAACCTGCTTTCATCTGTGAAGAGCACAGGGTGCCAGTGGCGACTTTGCCAATCCTGGTGTTCTGTGGCAAATGCCAAGCGTCCTGCACGGTGTTAGGCTGTGAGCACAACCCCCATCTGTGGACGTCGGGCCCTCATACCACCCTCATGCAGTCGGTTTCTAACCGTTTGTGCAGACACATGCACATTTGTGGCCTGCTGGAGGTCATTTTGCAGCTCTGGCAGTGCTTCTCCTGTTCCTCCTTGCACAAAGGCGGAGGTAGCGGTCCTGCTGCTGGGTTGTTGCCCTCCTACGGCCCCCACCACGTCTCCTGGTGTACTGGCCTGTCTCCTGGTAGCGCCTCCAGACTCTGGACACTACGCTGACAGACACAGCAAACCTTCTTGCCACAGCTCGCATTGATGTGCCATCCTGGATGAGCTGCACTACCTGAGCAACTTCTGTGGGTTGTAGAGTCCGTCTCATGCTACCACGAGTGTGAAAGCACAACTAACATTTAAAAGAGACCAAAACATAAGCCAGAAAGCATTGGTACTGAGATGTGGTCTGTGGTCCCCACCTGCAGAACCACTCCTTTATTGAGGGTGTCTTGATAATTGCCAATAATTTCCATCTATTGTCTATTCCATTTGCACAACAGCATGTGAAATTGATTGTCAATCAGTGTTGCTTCCTAAGTGGACAGTTTGATTTCACAGAAGTTTGATTTACTTGGAGTTATATTCTGTTGTTTAAGTGTTCCCTTTATTTTTTTGAGCAGTCTATATTTGCCATATTTGTAGAAACCTTTTTGGGATAACATTTTGTTATTTTGATTTTTATGGTTTTTAAATAGACTTGGTGATCAGTGGTTACGTAATGAACAGCACCATACGAAACAACATCAGACAAAAAAAAAAGATTATTTTCAGAGTAAATAAAAAATTCTTCCCCACCATGCAACAAATAGGATCGCGAGAGATGGTGAAAATCGCTATCCCATCGGTGGTCCCTCGGTCTGTAGAAAAAATTCCCATTGAAGGAGAAAAAATTATGCTCCAATAGATACACAGTAGCTGATATGATATATTGTTTTAAATCCATACTGTATGGGCTATATTAAAATTATACTCTTATTTAAAAAACATAAAAATCAAAACAACAAAATGAGATTATCCCAAAAAGGTTTCTACAAATGTGGCAAAAATACTTGAAACATTTGTCAATATCTAACAAAAAATATAACTATGCAAATACAGCACAAAAAGGAACGTAATATCAATAGTTTTATGAATTGTGATACTGACCATATAGTTTATTGTATTGAATGCACCAGTACTGTAATATGAAGTACCTATATAGGATGTACTATAAGAAAATAATAAAAAAAAAAGCAACAAAATATATTCAGGTGCAGCAAAACACTTTGTAGAAACACACAAGATTTTTAATATTTTGTTATGGAATAGAGGAGGTGACTAGCCCAGAAAGAGAAGGTAATTGGCAAAAAAGCTTTTGGTAGGAGAAATGTATTGGATTTTTTTAAATTATTAAATACTAAACAACCCAACAGTTTAAACTTTAGAAATGACACAATGTGCAGTGGGTATGGAAAGTGTTCAGACCCCTTAAAATTTTTCACTCTTTGTTTCATTGCAGCCATTTGGTAAATTCTAAAAAGTTCATTTTTTTTCTCATTAAAGTACACTCTGCACCCCATCTTCACTGAAAAAAAACAGAAATGTCAAAATTTTTGCACATTTATTAAAGAAAAACTGAAATATCACATGGTCATAAGTATTCAGACCCTTTGCTCAGTATTGAGTAGAAGCCCCCTTTTGAGCTAGTACAGACATGATTCTTCTTGGGAATGATGCAACAAGTTTTTCACACCTTGATTTGGGGATCTTCTGCCATTCTTCCTTGCAGATCCTCTCCAGTTCCATCAGGTTGGATGGTGAACGTTGGTGGACAGCCATTTTTAGGTCTCTCCAGAGATGCTCAATTGGGTTTACGTCAGGGCTTTGGCTGGGCCAGTCAAGAATGGTAACAGAGTTGTTCTGAAGCCACTCCTTTGTTATTTTAGCTGTAGGCTTAGGGTCATTGTCTTGTTGGAAGGTGAACCTTCGGTCAAGTCTGAGGTCCAGAGCACTCTGGAAGAGGTTTTCATCCAGTATATCTCTGTACTTGGCTGCATTCATGTTTCCTTCAATTGCAACCAGTCGTCCTGTCCCTGCAGCTGAAAAACACCCCCATGGCATGATATTGCCACCACCATGTTTCACTGTTGGGATTGTATTGGGCAGGTGATGAGCAGGGCCTGATTTTCTCCACACAAACCGCTTAGAATTATCACCAAAAAGTTCTATCTTCGTCTCATCAGACCAAAGAATCGTATTTCTTATAGTCTAGGAGTCCTTCGTGTGTTTTTGAGCAAACTCTGTGCGGGCTTTCATATGTCTTGCACTGAGGAGAGGCTTCCGTCGGGCCACTCTGCCATAAAGGCCCGACTGGTGGAGGGCTGCAGTGATAGTTGACTTTGTGGAACTTTCTCCCATCTCCCTACTGCATCTCTGGAGCTCAGCCACAGTGATCTTGGGGTTCTTCTTTACCTCTCTCACCAAGGTTGTTCTCCTGCGATTGCTCAGTTTGGCTGGATGGCCAGGTCTAGGAAGACTTCTGGTGGTCCCAAACTTCTTCCATCTAAGGATTATGGAGGCCACTGTGCTCTTAGGAACCTTGAGTAATGCAGAAATTCTTTTGTAATCTTAGCCAGATCTGTGCCTTGCCACAATTCTGTCTCTGGGCTCCTTGGGCAGTTCCTTTGAGCTCATGATTCTCATTTGGTCTGACATGCACTGTGAGTTGTGAGGTCTTTATATAGACAGGTGTGTCTTTCCAAATCAAGCCCTATCAGTTTAATTAAACACAGCTGGACTCCAATGAAGGAGTAGAACCATCTCAAGGACGATCACAAGGAAATGGACAGCATGTGACTTAAATATGAGTGTCTGATCAAAGGGTCTGAATACTTATGACCATGTGATATTTCAGTTTTTCTTTTTTAATAAATTTGCAAAAATTTCTACATTTGTTTTTTTTTTTCAGCCAAGATGGGGTGCAGAGTGTACTTTAATGAGAAAAAAATGAACTTTTTAGAATTTACCAATTGGCTGCAATGAAACAAAGAGTGAAAAATGTAAAGGGGTCTGAATACTTTCCGTACCCACTGTATGTACACTGAATATTTGTCCATATAAATAATAAAATGAAAAATGTTTTTCAAATACAATTAAAACAATACACGATTGTCTGCATTGGTTTGACATAGGTTACAGACAGGGCCGGCGTCAGTACCCGGTGCACTCGGGCATGTGCCGGGGCCCTGAGCAGGCCAGGGGGGCCCACTCGCCATCTGGGACACCGGCACGCTATGGGGCCCGTGAGCGGGGGAGTCCGGGCCCAGTGCCTAAGAGTGGGCTACCCCCGCTTGCTCAGGGCCCCGGCACAATACTTACCTCTCCTCGTTCCTCTGCAGGTCCTGTCTCTTCCGCGTCTCCTGATTGTGACATCTCAGGTTAGAGGGTGCAATGACATCTTTCCAGCGCGCCCTCTGCTGGGCAGTCACAGCGCAGAGAGCGGGAAGACGGCGACGCTGAGGAGTCCGGAGCTGATCAGCAGCAGCAAGGAGAGGTGCATATTTGATTTTTTTTATGTATGGAGGCATGGAGCATTATATCAGGTCCATTATGTAGGGAGCATTATATAGTGCTCATACAGCATGGAGCATTTAATGGGGGCCAGTGTTCTGCATGGAGCATTATATGGGGGCCAATATTCTGCATGGAGCATTATATGGGGGCCAGTATTCTACAAGGAGCATTATATGGGGGCCAATATTCTGCATGGAGCATTATATGGAGCCCTTAATACTGTATGGAGCATTATATGGGGTCCATTATTCGGTATGGAGCAATATATGGGGCCCATAATACTGTATGGAGGACTATACTGACTAGTCTGCACTGTGCGCTGCGAGGATTTGCCAGTTTTAGCTATTGTAGAATTTACAATCGATATCACTCATGTAATGTAAGAAGTCAGTGAAATCTTTGGCCTTGTACTATACCTATATTTCTCCGCCATATCGGTGCATCATGAATCGTGGTATGTGTTAAAGAAGCCACTGAGACTCTTTCGCCCGGGGCCCACGAAAACCTGGAGCCGGCCCTGGTTACAAATTAGAGGCAGAACATTTCTACGATTAATGGCATGGAACAACGCTGGAAAGGCATCAAGGGCGCAACGCATGTAATGTTTTAATGGAGTTGCAATAAAGAAAACCAAGTTTTAACATATTTTGGAAGTGACAAGTTTCCTTATGTTTTTCTTGAGTCATTATTTTACAGATTTAGAGTAGATCCCTGCAGATTATTGTACATAGAAGATTGACAAATATGGAAGAATGCTTGAAGGTGTGCTTGCTTTAAGGGTAGATGTTAATGCGATAGGAGCAGCAATGCATATGATAATAGTTCAGGTCAGACTATTTTCAATATGATTCATCAGTGTTATGTTCTCAAATAGTCAGGACTTGATTATAGGAAAAGCACAAGGAGTGCTCTGGAGCCTTCACCACACTTCCTTGCTGGTCATCCAGACATGAATGTTTGAACAGATGTAAAAGTAAAAAAAGAAGTTGCATGGCGGCAAGCTGTTCAATGCCTTTATTACTAGCAGTCAGAATATTCTTTTCCTTGGATGTCACTCCAATACCTCATCTGTCTGCACAGTCACAGGAAACAAAAAAAAAAAAAAAAAAAAGAAAAAAGGGGAGATTGGCAGCTGCCAGATGGAAAAACTAGGAGGAACGTTACATTCCAACATGGCAACATTGCCCGTCCTCATACACACTGGCAATTTTTTGCTTAACTTTAGTGCAACAAAGTACAAAATCTATAGCTTCTGTTCTTCGCATTGGATTTGTTCTTTTCCAAAGTGTCTAATACGGGAGAAAAGGCCATCGCAATGTCAAGAGCACTATAAATGTCCTCATCTGATGCCATTTAAAAAAGGTTCAGAACCCACCAAGAACATCTGCAAGGCGTTTGCATGTTCTTCATGTTTGTCGGGGATTCCTCACACATTCTGAGGACATAGCAATAGGAAATGCAGATTGTGTTTCAATAATTTTTATTGGTTTTCATTTTTATATGGGGAAGGGAAAGGGGGAAAAAGGGAGGAAAAAAAAAAAATGGGAAACAAGGAAAGGGAAATAATTTATTAAAGAAGAGCAAAGAGGAAAGAAAAGGAAAGGGGAGGAGGGTAAGTAAGGGGAGAACAAAAAGGTTGTATAATCCTATTTGTACAACACACAAGAAAACAACCTAAAAAGAACAATATTACGGAAGTTAAAATTAGTAACAAAATAAGTAGCTGAGAGAGACAAATTAAGGGAATATTTGACTCCAAGGATCCAATATTTTTCAAACATTATTTGTAATGGCAAATTTACATTCACAAGTTTTATGTAGTGATATTTGCGCAATAATGTCAGTACATTTAAGGGAACCTGTTTTTCCCATAAGGCAGCTATTGAATTTACCACCAGAAATATGTGGATTAAAAAGGAGCCTAAGAGGAGGAGCGAGTTGTTCCATCTTAAGAGAAAGGAGAGCCATTTGGGGTGCCTGTAACTTCTCTGATAAGCAGTTTATTAACTGAGACACCTGATACCACAGGTTCTTGATCTTTGGACAGTTCCAATAAATATGAATCAAGTCACTTTTGTCATGTTTGTTAACCAATGTCACGCGAGTCCAGGTGTTGCTGAAACGGCACCAGAGGGTGGTGGTGGGGGGTATAAGTGCTTTTATTCTATACAGGGGAATATACTAATTAAAAAATGGGGTTGAGTAGTGGACAACCTGTTTAAAGAGGCACACACCTGTTGTTACTCATAGTGGGAATGCAGCCTTTTTGGGTGCATTTTTTTTATGCTCATTTTCGAAAAAATGCAAGTAAACCATTTTACTTAATGGGTGCATATACCAAACAAAAAACAAAACAAAAAAAAAAAAAGGCTCATCTCCAGCACACAATGGATCAAGATGATGAATTGTCCCTTAAGGGAATGTGCACACAGCATCTTTGAGACACCGGAGCACCTGGCGAGTTTTCCCTGGTGACGCCGCTCCAGGAACGTGCAGACTTTGCAGTTGTTCATGCAACAGCACCTATGTCTCTTAATCTACGGTATACTTTCAAGCTTTACGCTTTTTTTCTTTGGCAGATTAAGAGTGTAATCTACCTGGAAAAGATGCCATATGCACATAGGCTTGGGCCAAGTTCCCGTGATGGGTATTTTGTGCATTTTTGTTTCTGTAGGTTAGACTCACTAGGCGAGATGGATCCTCCAAGCCCAAGGTCCGGATGGAGACATGGGTGTCAGTGCAGCAGATAGGTGAGGCACACAGGACACAGACAGCTGAGGGACTGGAGACCGCAGAGTGAGTGCGTGTTGGAATGACCATTGAGGAGACCGCAGGGAGGCAGGTGGTAGGGGGGGGGGGCGCGACCATCCTGGAGACCACAGACCGTAGCTGAGCAGGTCAATGTGTACAGAGAAACGCAATCTAGCACCTCTGAAGTCTTAATACCAGGACACAGGTGAGCCTTATATAGGCCCGGGCAGATGCTCACATGAGAGCACGCGGGGCCATCTGCAAAGACTGACATGGAGCACAATAGAATCTAGCAGACCAGGGTGAAGGAAGCAAGGCACGGATCCGGGACAGGTGCGTAACACTGCACTGAAAAACCAAGTAGCCCAATTCAGCAGAGTGTTTCTTTTCCTCTGTCTTTTTGGTATGCAATGATTAATTTTTTTTTTTTTTTTTTTAAAGGAATCTCCCATTTGCAGAGCCTTGATTATATATATATATATATATATATATATATATATTATATATATATAGAGAGAGAGATATATAGAGATATATAGAGATATATAGATATATATAGATATAAAATTATATAGTTTTTCCCCATATAGCTAAACAGAATGCAGAAAATCTGTATAATTCTATATAATCGTGGGCATTGGCCAAAGACTGCAGTCACATTAGTGATGAGGGCTCCTGTACCAAGGATGTATTTGCACATATGGAGGATGAGATTTACATATAAACTTGTTAATGAAGCGCAGAAGTTGGAGAAAGCAGAAAATCTGCTGGATATGTAACACATGACTGCTGACTTGCTTGTTAATCGTCACGCGGTTTTACGGATTCTATTGCCTGTAAAATTGTGCAGCGAATTAGAAATCACCCTGAAAACCTCACCCCCTGTAGGTGGGCATGGAGTAATGCAGCCACAAGGAACAACTGCGAGACTGCGGTCTTATGCAATCATAAATCCTTTTATTTATATACATGTATAAAGCAGTTACATGTTACCAGCAGTCAGTGCAGGCCAGAAATAGCAAAGTGCAATAAATCTATGTACAAACATAATACAACAGAAGGACAATGTCAATGTCCGCAGAGATGCATCAGGATTAATGGTGGTGATTTTCCCATGTCAGACTGTATCCTGCAGTAATGGACTGAGAAAAGGCGATAACTGACAAGTAGCCATACTAAAGTCTGTTAAAGGAGACCATGTGAAAAAAGAAAAATTATGAGAATCATAAGTGGTTAAATATTGTTGGCCGGCACTGTCCGGGTCCTGAAGTGTGAGATTGTGTAGATGAAGCTTATAGGGGGTCATCCTAAACACACCACATGACTTGCCCTCCCCAGATCCAGCGCTGTTTGGCTGCAGCGGTGACATTACATCATACATGCTACAGCCAACAAGGCTCAGCAACGCACTGATTGACCACAGCAGGGATGTCATTTTGACAGTGCTGTAGCCAAACAGACCAGGTAGCAGTGAGGGATTCAGCTCTGAACCTGGGGAGGGTGAGTGATGAAACACTAATTGCTGGAGATGTTGGTCCAGAACAAAAGGTTTTTTTTTTTTTGCTTTATTAACATACAACTAAATATTACAAATTGCAACGAATGACCGATCCTCAATGTTCTGACAAATTCATGCAAATCAGATGTGATGCAGAAATTTCTGTGATTATTAGGCCATGTTCACACAGTCAGTATTTTAAATCTTCTCCTGGTTTTGGCTTACAAATACTGAACGTGACCTTACTAAAATCTCAGCAGTAATCGCTCTACATCTAGGGGCTTAGATAGTAGGCGCTGTATGGCAGGAGCATGAGCAGGACATTCTGCCGTCCGGGCCCTGTATCCAGCCGCCCAGGTCACTGCAAACTGAAATATTGGCCCCTAGTGAAGAGACAAGTTGGATTTAGCTTAAAGTTTGCTCTTCCCTTTTATCCCTAAATTCTGCACACGTACTTACAGTCAATATCACTTACAATCCCTTCCTCTCTCGTTACACCGGGGTACTCCCCCTGTACTCCTTCCACGGCTGGGAGAGCCCTCCATCTGCAGTCGCTGCTACAAACTATCCATTGAATTTTAATTTACTTTTTTTCGTAATTTTCACTCTACTGATCAAAGTTATTAAACCGATTTGTCTACACTCAGCAATTGGTACAACTCTATAAAGTAGTAAACGGCATTAAACTGGTGAAATAATCGGCTCACCATAACTAACCAACAAAATACACTCTGGAAATACTACAAGAAGTATTCTGCTCAGTATTAGGTCTTTGGTTGAATAACTTTGCCCCCCCCCCCCTTCAGGTTATACATTCTGCATCCATCTTCTAGGATATAGATTCTAGAAAATACTCAAACTGTAACTCAATATTCATCCTGTGATACAAGATATATAGGCAGCAGTCCAGGAAGCGAGGACTAGGACCGGGCAGCTGCATGGTTGTCTATACCATAAGTGGTCTGTATGCCATTTATCATTGTAAAAATAATAATAAAAAAATTTTCAGACTCTTCAGTTTTCTGTGAATGGAGAGAAGCCGATCTAGGACAATATATGGATGACTTCTCAGATAGGTGTAGAACCTACGTTCTTGCATCACTTGCAGTTTTCGTTTCTCTACTTACAAAAGTAGAATATTTCCTATTCCCTCCTTCCAATAACACTGCTTACTCCATACTTCTCAGGAGTATCCCAGTCTGGTGCATCCATCCTTATCCATGGGTTATACAAGCTCTAGAGATTCGACATTCGCGTCCCATTATGAGCTGGTCAGACGGGAGTAGCATGTATTTATTATACATGTGTATGAGACCATGGCCCCATCATTATTACTTGGACATAAGGTCCTATACCAAACAGTAACTGGTTCTAGTCAGCGGCGTTCTTCTAAAGTTATGGTGTTCACGAGCTTTCGGAGACCTCAGCTTTGGCTACCTCCACCATAAGAAGGCTGTTGGGGTCCATGGAGATCTGGGGTTGTTGTGGCTGCTGATGGTGGTAGAGCGTGGCCTTCATGTCAACGTTAATACAGAAAAGTCCAGGCATAAGTTGCCTTTGATAGTCTTCCCATTTTTGAACCATGTCCATTAAGGAGGAACTACTCCTAATCCACCTGGGCAGAGACTCGCTGCTGCCAAAAACCAAGGGAACAGGTAGACTCTGCGATCTCCGCAGCTCCAAATGGTAGTAGAGCCTGAAACAAAGCAAAGCAGTTTAAGAGCAGTGGTCTCCAACACTACAACCACCACCAGTTTGAGTGCTATAAAATCTAAAAATTCTAATTTGTTTTGTTGCAATTAGATTGATAAATATTTTCCACAGTGAAGTTGGTGTGCATGATGAACCAGACCTTCAATATTCAGTATACCCTCATGAGGAGCTTGATTACGTTTACACTACATAGTGTGGCATGGATACTTTACTGAATCAAGTTGACTTGAGGACCTCCTTACTTGTCAAAAAGCAGGAGTTTGCTTCATTGAACTCAATGGCTCCATCAGGGTGAGGTCTGAATTTTTCACCCCTCCCGCAGACACTGATTGATACCCTCCATCCCCCCCACCCAACTGAGACCCGAGGGGACCCCCCAATGTGAATGGCCAATGAAGGCATATGACATAGTGGAGGGGACCCCTCTTCCATGCACCATAAGACAGCTGCTCGGTGTGAACTCCTCGTGATCTGGTGGTCTCAAGTGGTTCGTGTATTACATGGTCAGTCCTTCATCTTAATGGCCACCATGTCATCTCACCACAAAGAAATGACCAGACCCATGGCAAACATCAGCTGTTCACTCGGACACCCCCACTTTTTGAAAGGGGTCATCTTTGTCAATTCCCTCCACATTAAACAAAAAGTAGGTTCAATGTCCATGGAATAATAAAAAAAAATAAAATAAAATCAAGCCCATGATAAAGTTTTTAAAGGAGGCAAGCCCTTTAAAAAGGACAAGTTGCTAAATGCAACGCATGAAGATCTCCTTTGGATTCAGCCTTTACAAGAAGATACATAAGCGTGTACCTGGCAGATATTTGGCTCCCCAGCTTCTTCTTCACTTTCCTCAGGACGTGGTGACATACTTTTCGGGTCTGTTCCTTAATCCATCGGATATCCTCTGGGACGTCAGGAAGCCATTCCAAAAGCCTGACACAGAACAGGAAATTTGAAAAAGTTTTAAACACAAACATTCATACAGTGATGGCAGATTTAAGAAGGGGTATTCCCATCTTTCAGATCCCATCCCAATCTGTAGTAGGTATAATATTAGCAAATACCTTCAATTAGAAATGTAGTATAGTCCCTCCTGATTCGATAGGTCTCTTTCCTCATGTGCAGGCATTGCAGGACCTTAGGTATCCATGGTTACAATCAATAGCAACTAGCTAACTCACAATATCAGTGGTCATAACCATGGATACCTAAGGTCCTGCAAATGAGGAAAGACACAGTGAATCAGAATAACAGATTTCTAATCGGAGGAATTTGCTAATATAATAATTACACCTACTACTTATCGAGATAGGATCTTGCAGATGGGAATACCCCTTTAACTCTTTAGTCCATTTCATACCTGACGGTGAAGGATAATGCAGACTCCAGTGGTAAAGTATATGGCAGCATTAATGCGGATGCCAGACGTACAGGCAGCAGGTTGGCGATGGAGAGGTACACACTGCGCTTCTCAGTACAAGCCTCCAGGAGAGCTGAGGAGGGAAGGAAGGAGATCGTGAGTGATCGGTGATCCAAGGAGGATCGTACAATATGGGGCAGGAACGTCTATAGTGTATGGACACATCAAGGGCATTTATCACATGGAGTATAGTAGAGATTGGGTAGTAGAGCATCTTACCCTGGTTCAGTCTCTGGGGAAGATGCTCAAATACATGTTGCTCGGCCTCCTCTGCCGCAGCGCTCTCTGCCACCTGATCCTCCCGTTCACTGCCCTCTTCATTCTGATTGGCAGGTGCTGGCAGGGCCAGGCACCTCATAACCCGTGGCCGGTTCAGCAGACCTATGGTAACAAAAAAAAAAAAAAAAAAAAAAAAAAAAAAAAAAAAAAAAAGAAGAAAGATTTCAGTTAATCTTGGCTTGATTTAAGTTTACTACTGAATAGACAACCTCATTTTTGGGGGAGGGATGGGGCAATTAAAAACTAAAAACAAGGATTTCATTTTAACATACAAAAATGGAAAAAGAAAAAAAAGAAGAAGTTTTAATAAAATCTAAGGGTCCATAATGCCAGCAGACCGGTTATGAATGACAGCATTTATTGTTATCAGTGCTGAGCTCATTGGTATAGGCATCATTATAAGAAAGGGTTCTTTACAGTTAGAGCAGTCAGACTGAGGAATGCCCCAACCCAAGAGGTAGTCATGGCAAACTGTATATCAGCAGGTAATAAGGGGCTGATCTGAAAACAAAAAAGGTATAGAGATTTATACCTAATCTAGTAATGACATTTTTATTAATTGGTGTGTTGAAACGCACCAAAGAAAAAAGGATATACGTACCATTCTTCTTTAAGAAATGCAGAGCATCCCTGTATCCCTGCTTGCACATATCTTTCAAAACCTACAGAAGTAAATAAAAGGGTTAAATACATACATGGAGTAAAAAAAAATAAAATAAATGGCATTAAAAAGTTATCTCCTAGAGTGGTGCTCCTCAAAAAGCAAGCCAGTGTACATAACATACAAAATCTATCACTGATTAACCATGATAAATGGGTCTTTCCAGAGCTTAGGTGGTCTTTTAGAGAGGCTGTGTACTCTTGTATAAATCTGCTACAGAACATCTTGGTTTTAGGCCAGTTTATAAGTCTAAGTCATGCCAAGTTGTGCCTAACAGGTTCCTGCAAAGAAAAAGCCTTCTCTTACTAAAATGTCAAAAAATAAAAGGATATTCAGTATGAAATTTTTTTTAAAGGCAGTGAGGCCATTTTAATGCAATTATTAGAATTTAAAAAGGATTCAAGTTACCCATTTTCCACCACTAGGTGGCAGTACAGTACAACCCCAGGTCTGCAATGAAGTGTTACCAATTCCAGACTTCTGCCCGCATTGCCTTTACATTGGCTGATCCAGGCTATAAGAAGCAGTTCTTTACACAGCCTGACGAACAAGCCATGAGCACAGGAAGATTGCCAACATTATATCCTATGGGCACAGTGATCGTATTATCAGAAGTACATCACTGGTTCAGACAGGGCAACGTGCTGCAGATTTTTAGGATTTGGTCTGCTTAAAGATATCGCACCTGAAGAATGAGCATTTTGCATACTCTGCAATTACCAGAAAATGTAGATATTCATTCAACAATTATTGGCGTGTGTAAGGGGGCCATCACTGTCAAGCAAGTTTGGGCTTACAGACTACCAGGATTTCCCATGTACTCAAATCTTAATTCTGACACTCGCTAGTCAAGCACAAGGGATGATACAGGTGCATCTCACTAAATTAGAATATCATCAAAAAGTTATTTTATTTCAGTTCTTCAATACAAAAAGTGAAACTCATTCTATAGAATCATTACAGACAGAGTGATCTATTTCAAGTGTTTATTTCTGTTAATGTTGATGATTATGGCTTACAGCCAATGAAAACACAAAAGTCATTCTCAGTAAATTAGAATTGAGAAAAAAAAAAATCTGCAAAGGCTTCCTAAGCATTTAAAAAGGTCCCTTAGTCTGTTTCAGTAGGCTCCACAATAATGGGGAAGACTGCTGACTTAACAGATGTCCACAAGGCAGTCATTGACACACTCCACAAGGTCCCAGAGTCTGGAGGAAGAGTGGAGAGGCCACAATCCAAGCTGCTTGAGGTCTAGTGTGAAGTTTCCACAATCAGTGATGGTTTGGGGAGCCATGTCATCTGCTGGTGTAGGTCCACTGTGTTTTATCAAGACCAAAGTCAGCGCAGCCGTCTACCAGGACATTTTACAGAACTTCATGCTTCCCTCTGCTGACAAGCTTTTTGGAGATGGAAATGTCATTCTCCAGCAGGACTTGGCACCTGTCCACACTGCCAAAAGTACCAATACCTGGTTTACACACAACAGTATCACTGTGCTTGATTGGCCAGCAAACTCACCTGACCTTAACCCCATAGAGAATCTATGGGGTATTGTCAAGAGGAAGATGAGGGACACCAGACCCAACAATGCAGACGAGCTGAAGACTGCTATCAAAGCCACCTGGGCTTCCATAACACCTCAGCAGTGCCACAGGCTGATCGCCTCCATGCCACGCCGCATTGATGCAAAAGGAGCCCCGACCAAGTGTTCAGTTCATTTACTGTTGGCCTACTGAAATGTATGTACATTTCAGATTTTAAAAACATAGCTGTTATAAAAGTATTCTAATTTACTGAGATAATGACTTGTGTTTTCATTGGCTGTAAGCCATAATCATCAACATTAACAGAAATAAACACTTGAAATACATCACTATGTTTGTAATGACTATGATATACGAGTTTCACTTTTTGTATTGAAGAACTGAAATAAATTAACTTTTTGATATTCTAATTTAGTGAGAAGCACCTGTATAACATAAGGGTTTTATAAGAGTGTCCACACCAACTGAAAACCCTCAACATAGTGATAAATCCCTTCCTGCCCACCTAACCCCATGCACCAGACATACGACATGGCACGGTATTGTCTGATCAGTGTCTAGTACCTGCGGTTCTGGAGGGAACAAGGCTTTGGACAGTCGGTACAAGTTACTGAGGTTAAACTGGATGCTTGTGTTGGTGACCCTGAGCTCGTGGATGTTGGTGCAGCCATCACGGGGACAAATGTCGCTCTCACCGGAGAAGGGAGACACGGTAATGGTGTTCTTCAGCTCATACTGGGGGAGGTTATCAGAAATCCCACCATCAACGTACCTCTGAAACAAGGAAACAAAACTGGTTAGAAAATAGCACATCTATAAGCTTACAGTCATGAGACCTCTGCAACTCTACCTTCTGACCCATCACGGTGATCAACCATCATTCCTGGCAAACCACCAATGGTCGCTGCCGGCACACATGTACACATACAAACAATACCCTCTTTCATTCACAAGTGATCCACAACTAAAAGGAGTTGCCTGGTGTTAAATGGGCAAAATTACAAAGTGCTTGTATGCACAAGCAACTTTGTAATTTACCTCTTAAAAACCCCTCACTTTCAGAGAACGGAGTATTTTTAATATAGTTTGCAAAGGTGGCTTGTGACAAGCAGTTGTACATCAGAGGTGGCTGGTCTCCTAGGCAAGGAGCACAAGCACTTTCAGGCCCTTTGCTATTGAGCTTGTAAGTGCTGCTCTGGAGCTGGACAGATCTCTGGATTCAGTGCCCTGCGCTCCTCCTGTGCTGCAGATGCAAAGCTGCCCTAGCTAGCAGGACTGAAGAGCGCAGATTGGGCTAGGATGCTCCTCGGCCTAACAGTCACCATGAGTGTGCCGCCCCCTGGGAAGCAGGTGCACCCCAGAAGACTGAAAGCGAGACAACCCCTTTAAAAGAAAAAATGGAATATAATATATAAATTCCCAGGGAATGCACTATTAAATTCTGTCTACAGATAAAAACTGGAATGATAATGAGTGCAATAGGGTCTTATCCGGATTACAAGGGAAAGAGTAAAACGGGATTTGCTCACCTGGAGGGGGTGACAGTCACAACCCCTTTGTTAGTTAGTATAAATTGGCTGCTGCAGATCCACCAAAAAGATAGGGTACAACCTTGGAGGTAAAGGTGGATGTAAACCCGCGCTGCAGAGGATCCAACGCGTCTCGAGGTAATCATACGTCTTCATCAGGTGTGGTTTGTCCTGATTAAGAAGTATAATTACCGCAAAACCGCATCTTGTCTCTTCTCGTATACTGGATCCTCTACAGCGCGAGTTTACATCCACTTTTATCTCCAAGTTTGTACACTTAAATCCTGACAATTATCTACCTTTGTAAGTTTCATGTCACCCTGGAGATTCAGGCTTTTTATGGGGTAAAAAACATTGTAAGAAAGCGTCCCTCTCCTGTACAACATTTGCTGATTTACAAAGCGTTATCCTCTTTTCACTTGGAAATAAGTGAATGTGACCGCAATGATGGCCAGCGCTCAATGAAGAAACCTTGTCATACTACATTCCATCAGTCGTGCACAGAACCGTAAAGTACATAGCGCAGTACTGGAGCCGGGGTGGCCGTGTTCACATTGTATTTATGGCTTCCCAATAATCACAAGCTTTGATGTAACTAGCTTTTAACCAGGTCATTGACATTTTACCAAGGATATTGAGCACGACGTAGGAAGAAACCCAGGCTCTGCAATGTCCACTCTAACCAGTTACTAACTGATGTAATAAGGCTTTCGCCAATGGTGCTGCCAGTTTAGGGAGTAGCGGCTGGCATGGTCACCAGGCATTATGGCTGCATATGGTCTCTTCAATAATATTCTGCATCAACTCAAAGAGCCACGTCCGGCACCGGCTGAGGACATTTATTAGAGAGTTCCCATAAAGAAACATGGCGTATACTCACCACTCCTTGTAGACACGGAGGGATGAGTCCACAGTATACAGGTATAAATGTGCTGCATACACAGGCCTGAAAAACAAGACATTGGCCAATGTTACACTGGAAGAAGGACAACATATAGCCGACGGTGTAGGCTTGGCGTAAATCAGACATAAGCACAGCCCCCCCCCCCCATTCACCCAAATTCCCCAAATAGTACTGAGACAATACACAATGCCACGGGGGCCTTACAGTGAAGCTATACTCCCCAACATATGCCTCGGATGAAGGTCACTGTTAAGTGTTAAACATGGAAGTAGGATTTAGGCAGCATTCAAACCACCATCAGCCATGCCCATGTCCTGCAGTTTCCCGTCTGGGGATGGCCTGTCCGTGGTGACTCTGGACATTACCTGTATAAGCTCCTCCTTGGTGTTGAACTGAGTCAGCAGCACGTTCTCCCCATCAGACACGCGTGTCAGGGATATCCCCAGCCTTCCACAAGCATGCTCGTGAGCATCGTCCGGCAAGGTCTTGTATAGGCAATGCCGAATAATCTTCACCAGATTAAATGATGGATGCAGGGGGCCCAGGAACCGCTTCCTCGCCTCCTTGGAGACATCAATGATGTTGGCACCTGCCTCACCTAAGAGGTAAAAAAAAAAAAAAAAAAAAAAAAAAATATTCAGTGCACACATTTGGAACATACGTCAACCAAATTCCCATAACTGGACATTGAAATAACATCTCCTTTTGAAGCTATTATGCCATATGATGATTACATCTAGGGGACAGCCATGGGCACCACGACAGGTCCCACATGGGTTGTCAAATTATCTAGGAAGCACAAAAGAAAAGGGGTCTAGTTTTGGAACAACCCAGAAACAAAAGAGGGATGGCCAACTGTATATCCAGGCCAATTTGCCCTTTAGGGACAGCTTGGTGACAACTCACAAGGGAGCAGCTGTCTGACAACTCAAGTGCTGACATTTACTGGAGAATTGTGGTTCATCTTGGAAGGCAGAAAACAGGTCTGGTTTCCGGGATAATGCTCAATGGTCAAACGTTAAGTGAAGAGTTCACATTGGGCTTAGCAAACATCATGTCTCCAGAATAAGTAGCATTTTCTGGAAATGTTCTATCATGATGAAACACGTTGACGTTGGGAACTTTTGCACACACTTTTCATACATTTTCTCGGTGTGTGTGTGTGTGTGTGTGTGTGTGTGTGTGTGTGTGTGTGTGTGTGTGTGTGTGTGTGTGTGTGTGTGTGATAGAAATGTTCTTTAACGGCCTGTTTTCACAAATTTCCTCTTCTGAGGAAGTGGATCTCTTACATAACAGCTCCATGGTCAGGATATTTTTTTTTTTTTTTAGAGGAGTGGGGAACATCCAAATGGATTTTTAGTCCTACATCATTCTAGTTATGTGTGCGAACAAAATGGAGAAATTATATAAGTGAAATCTAAGCCATCACAAATTGGTCTGAGAAAAACAGTACATCCAGCCGAATACCAAGATAAAAATCAAAGACTTCCCTTTCAGTCCCAATGGCTTAAAAATACCCTTGGGGAAAAAAAAAAAAATCCAGTTGAAATCTGTTGGATTTTTTTCCCAGGCGGACAAAGTTGTATTTGCACAACTTTAGCAGATTGCTGCTGGATCTGTTCTAGCGGATGATTACAGGACATGTGAACTTAGTTAGATGGCGTTCTGGCCAACGCTTAGCCTGTCTGTAGTAAAGAAGCCACCCACCTGGTCTAACCTGTTATCTTTTTAAATGACCATCCAAAATATCCCATCTCAGAGGCTTCTACAAAACAGATGAAGGAGAGATGGTCAATGGCTGCATATCTACTTGGCCGACAGAGGGTCTCCTACTAACCTAAAGTGTGATTAGCCTTCTAATGACCACGATCAGAGGAATCGCTGACCCACGCCTTAAAAACACTTATTGCTTCTTCAGTTAAGAGTGATCACAACATGATTCTAAAAATTCTATAAAAGTTTGTAAAAATAAGTTCCATTTGGTAAAATGCAGAAAGGCAAAACCAAAATAGACAAAAGGCCAAAAGGTTGATAGAACGACCTCTCAAATCGGTCCATACCAGGAATATCTAGATTAACATCTATAAATAACCCTTATAAAAGAACTTGTTGGATGAGCTAGTTCTGCATTTCAGAGATTGAGAGCTCAAACAATGAGAGGATATACAGACACCCCACATTATATAACAGGCCTGGACTTGTTCACAGGAGACGAGGCTGAAGGCCAGCAATGTCCCCGTCCTCTGAGCGACTGTCAATGTGACAACACTGCAATGTGGGCTGCCCTTTTCAATAGTCATATGGCTGATGTCCCCGTCATGTGAAAGACTGTTCATCACTGCCGGAATGACATGTGGGTGACCAAAAGATTAAGGCCACGGATATACACTGTATGAACAAAAGTTTTGGGACACACTGCTTGTCCTTAGTCAGGTTCTCTCATTCAGTCCCATTGTCCCTGGTGTATAACCTCTGCCCCCGGTGTATAACCGCCAGCCACCCACCCACCCCCCCGCCATGCCATCTACCTGTACTAACATGTGCCAAAGTGCCTGGTGGTGCAGAGCTCCCCAATACCAGTGCGGTCTTGTAATAGGAACCACCAGGGCAACAAGTCCATTCAGGACATTTCTTCCTCCATCACCTGTGAGTGATATTCAGAAGTAGAAGGAACCGCAGCAACTCAGCCATGAAGTGGAGACCCCGTAACATTACAGAATGTTAAACTAAGAACCTCATGTTCAGTTTTATATATTTTTTGCCGAGAGTCAACGTATGGACTGCACGTCCAAAAACATACATTGATCTAATGAGTGTGTATATATATAACTGTATGAAGCCCATTGCCACGTCACGGCAAACCTCTTAGTGGGTCCTAACATTTCCTGTCTGAACAGGAGCGGAGTCGTGCGCCACCCACCGCCGCAGCGACAATGCACCAGCAGGGCGGGCGGCCTGGTGCCTCAACACCCATGCTGCAAGACCGAGTCCCCATGACTCCAGGCAGCGCCGCCCCACCAGCACAAAACCACAGCAACAATGGCCAACACACTGCACCAACACCACATGAAAGGAGTATTGTAACCCCTTCCTCAAGCTCTCAAGTGAGCAAAAATAGGCTGGACCCTCTTTGCAGTCTCCTGCTAATTAAAGATCGCCTGTGCAAATGGGAGGAGTGCACATCCGAAAAAAACAAACAAAAAAAAAACAAAAACAAAAAGACAGATCATGCATTAAGCTGAAAAAAAAAGAATGTTTTTTTTTGGAGGTGTGGTCCATTCTCTTTTTCAGCTTATTACAGAAAGGGGGGCCGAGTGCTGAGGAGCAGAGGTCAGAAAAGTCACCAACGCTCAGCTGACTCCATAACTGCAGAGTACAAACCTACTTTTCAGTTAACACCAGCACAAAAAAAAAAAAAGTGCACCAGGGGCTTCATGGCATGGGTTTCAATGAACAAGAGTCACATCACATGTAAATGGCCAGACGGAGTAGAAAAAAGCCACCACCAATGATTTCCAGAACAGTAGAAACATGTTCTGTGGAGTGACAGAATGCACTTCTCTATCGGGTGTCTGATGGACGAATCGAGGTTTGGTGAATGCCAGGAGATAGTTACCCGCCTGACTGTATTGTGCCAACTGTAATGTTTGGTGGAGGAAGGATAATGCCATGGGCTTGTTTTTTCAACCGTAGAGCCTCAGCCCCTTAGTTCCAGTAAAGGAAAGTCTTAAGGCTAGTGCAGAATAAGATTTTAGAGAATTGTAGTTTGCAACTTGTCTGATCAGTTTGGGAAGGTCCTTTTCTGTTCTAGCAAGACTGTGCCAAGTGCATAAGGAGATGGTTGTGGACATTTGGTGTGGAAGAACACGAGAGTCCAGACCTCAACCCCATCCAACACCTTGGGGATGAACTAGAACATAGATTGTGAGCCCGACCCGCTCCAAAAATTAGTGTGTCCTCATATTTCGCTGGATGAATGGAAAGCCATGCCTGAAGCTTGTTATAGCTGAAAAGCTGAAGGAAGTGAGGGAGGGGGTACCAACCCCATATAAATCCCTAGGGATGTAGAATGGAAGGCCATAAAAGCTCATGTAGGCGTGACAATACGCTTTCATTTTTTCCTTACAGTTCAATAGTGTATTAGACAGCCAGGTAGACTGCATAATCTCAGAGAAAATTACAATATGGAGGAAACATGGTGGCCTACACTGGTGACCTTCTGTAAGACAATGCAGGTAGGTGTAAAGTAAGTGAAAAAGCAGAGAAGGTATTCAGCATTGCCTAAATCCACACGTATGAACCACCCAAAACAATCCCACAAGAGTGTCAATTAGCAGAGAATAGTCAAACTTGCCGATCTGACCGGACTATATGCCAAAAATTGTTGGCCATCAATGAGTTAATTTGCCAAAGAAAGTTTTAATCGTGTACCCTTTACGCCCAGCTAGCAATGTGTTGTGCTGGGGAACTGGCTCGGCTCCATGTGTGAGCAGAGGGCAGGCAGCTTTCCAGCGTGAGCCCCTGTGACAGCAGATCATACAGGACATGGTGGAGAAGTAATCTGGAGAATAAGCTCTGGGATATTTAGGAAAAACCTGCAAGTGCCAGAGAGTAAATAACACTGTACTCAGGACAGCAGTGTGATCGGGGCCTAGAAGTACCCAGCATGGCTGGACTGTCCAGCAGGTACAAGGGTAGAAGCTTACTAATTGGAAAAAAAGATATGCTTAAAACACGTATAATTTAGTATATTGTAGGCTGCCACCTCTTCTCAGATGGAAGACAGCCAAGTCAAAAAGTATCTCCATCAATTGTGAGAACGAGGGTCCCGACGCCCCCACTGCAGTGGAATGTGATGGTCTGTTCAGTTTACTTATAATTTAAAATCCTAGTTCTTGAACAGCATACTTTTGAGTCTATGGTTTACTGCTCATTGCCCAAGTTACCGGCCACCTCTGCACTCCAGCAGTGGCTGGTCTCCTAGGGAAGGGGCAGTGCACTTACAAGCTCTACTCTGAAGCTGAAGTGTCCCAGCGATCCTTCGAGTCTCTGCCTCCAGCATTAAAGGGAGCGCAGTCCAGGCCAGCGGTGCAGTCATGCGTCTTTTCCAAACTGTCAATCAGGAGCACAACATCCCCCAGCAAGCAGGAAACCAGAGGAGCGCTGCTCCTGAAGAGGAGGCATGAGACAACCCCCCTTTTATAAGCGGCTTTCTATTCTCCAGAACCTGCATATTCCAGTGTCATGAGGAATAGTAGGACTATGCAGTCTCATCAGCATTGTGTTCACGCTACAAATAGAATATGGACGTGAAGATATAAAAAAAAAAAAGAAAAAACATAACGAAATGGCAGTGTGTAAAAGGTAATCGGAAAACATAATGCAGTACATGAGACAAAAGGTCCTTATTCCAGGAAAAAAAAAAATCCTGTCCCATAAAGATTTCTAGGAAACACATTTCTAAGAAAAGTCCAAGTGTGCTGGCAGAGTGCCAGGAGCAGGCGGTACACACAGTAATGGTAGATTACAGCTCACGTACAGAGCGTCAGACGGACACACGGACTCTGGACAGCTCTGGGTAACTTTCCTTCCCCTGCCCCCCCAATACCAGAGTCAACCCCGCTTATAGAGGATTAACCCTTGGTACAATGAATCCATTAGGAACAGCGACTAGATTTTCAGCCAACTTTGTATTAAGCCCATAATCCAGATCTGCAGACGCTGCAGCTCATAATGGAAAAACAGCAAGTACAATGGTCCCATTTGTGCTGAAACTGTTTAAATAGGCAAGACTATATCATTATACAACGTTCACATTACAAACATTATATTGACACCTCATGTACATGTCATGGATAACCCTCCTGAACCCCATAAGTGCTCCAAGAAAGGGGCAGGGACCAATTGGGAAAGCTATAAGACAAGACAGTTAGGCTGGGGCTACTATGTGTCATGCGACCAAAGACATCTTAATGAGCAAAAACCCACAGTTAAAACGTAGACAAATTAAGACTGCAAGCCATCAACCAGCGGCAGAAATCAAAACACTTGAGACAATCTCTGTAGGATGCAATGACACTGTAGAAAAAAATTGGATGCAAATGTCACAATTTAATACTGTAGTCTCAGTGACGCCACTTGGCTGCAGCCTAATAGCTCAGGAGCGCTGGCAAACATCTGAATTGACCAAGAGAAAAACGCTACTGCAGGGCATCCGCAGAGTAATATGCCAGTAGATCTTCATTGGGGCTCCGAGAGGGGCCATGGGTAATGAGAATTTATAAAATTAAATCTTGTATTGTGTGTGCCACAGCAAGCATGGAGAATAGAAAGAGGATTAGAGAACTGTCTGAGGACTTGAGAACCAAAATTGTTGAACAAGGTTAACAATCTCAAGGTTACAGGTCCATCCCCCAGAGATCTTGATGTTCCTTTGTTCATGGTGCACAACATAATCAAGAAGTTTACACCCCATGGCACTATAGCCAATCTCCATGGACAGCAGAGAAAAATTGATGAAAGATGCAATACAGGATAGTCCAGATGGTGGATAAGCAGCCCCAATCAAGCTCCAAAGAAATTCAAGCGGTCCTGCAGGCTCCGTGTGCATCATTGTTGTCAACGGATAGTTTGTACTATTTGAATGATGTGGAATGTGATGGCAGGAGACCCAGGAGGACCCCACTGAGGACAGACAAAAAAAAAAAAAAAAAAAAAGTTAGACAGCAGTTTGCCAAAATCCTTCTGGGAAAGTCTTGTGGGCACATGAGCCCAAGATGGAGCTTTTTGGGAAAGCACATTATTCGGTTTACCGAAAACAGATTGAGGCCTACAAAGAACACAGCACCTACAGTCAAATATGGTGGAGCTTCAAAGATGTTTTGGGGTTGTTTTGCCATTTCTGGCACTGTGTGCAAGGCATCATGAAATCTGAAGATTACCAAAAGGATTTTGGCTCACAATGTATTGCCCAGTGTCAGAAAGCTGGATTTGCATCCTAGGTCATGGGTCTTCCAGCAGGACAATGAGCCCAAACATACATCAAGAAGCACCCAGAAATGGATGGAAACAAAGCGCTGGAGAGTTCTGAAGTGGCAGCAATGAGTCAGGATCTAAATCCCATTGATCACCTGTGGAGAGATCTTAAAATTGCTGTTGGGAGAAAGCACCTTCAAATATGAGAGACTGGGAGAGTGCGCCAAAATGCCAGTTGAGAGGAGTAAGTAGCTTGTAGATGGTTATAAGAAGAGATTGATTGCAGTTATTTATTCCTAAGGGGGTGCAACCAAATATTAAGGTGAGGGTGCCAACAATCTTGCCTGGCCCATTTTTTGGGGTTGTGTGAAATTATGTCCAGTTTGCCTTTAATCTTTTTGCATTATTCCAATACACACACACACACACGTGTAATTGTAATGTTTTGGGAGAAACACTTCATTGTCTGGAACAACTTCAAGGGTGCCAACACTTTTGGTCAATAGAGGCTAGAATTTTGGACCCATCCAGTCCCGCTATAAGCATCTATTCTCAGCTTGTGTACAACGTGTTCATAAACTGGATATTTGGCATCACAGTACTGCATGCCTAAGGCGAGATAACAAATATGACCGAAGTGCCTCTGCTCATTTGACAGACGAACGCCTCATTTTAGAGGTATGCTTGTTATTTATTAACCTTCTCCCCACCGCCTACCACAGGAATTCAGGAGAGCGATGCAAATAGAACCCACGTGATCATAACAAGGATATAGAGAAACTGTACAAAATCTCAAAGCTTTGAGAAATCCTGCATGTACAGAAGGGGCAGATTCTAAAAAAGTACAAGACAAAATGTGACAGCGCAAAGAGGACATCACGAGCGCAAGAACATGGAAAAAGCGGAACTGCTCACCTGATGGGTTGTACTAGGTGCAGGCAACCGTACGGGCATGCCTATACTGTAATGGGGTGTTGCAGCCTATGGTCCCTTCAAAATAGAGCTCAAACTGTGAATGCAACAATGACCAGCAAGGTGGCTTGGTGCAACCTTCTGGAAATGAAGAGGTCAACCTATAGCTAGCAAATTTGTTGTGCTGGGTGTAATAACCATGAAGTATCTATATAAGCAGTAGCATACTGCCATTGGCTGTAGACCACGCGGCCCATATGGGGCCTGTGAGTCAGGGGGATGGGGGGGGGGGGGGCACAGTGCCAGCAGCACCCTTCCGCCCTGCATCATACTTCCAACTGTTTCGGCATCCTGGATGCTCATACTGTTGAAAACACTGATGGGTGAGGGAGGTGTCAGCTGACGCTTCCTCTACCATAATTTCCCCTCTGTCATGTCATCACTACAGTGAGCCCTCTGCCGACCAGTGCAGCAGGTCAGAAGACCCGCTACAAAGATCGGAGCAGCTGGGGAATGGGGAGAGGTTTTTTTTTTTTTTTTATACCGCACAGAGGGCTCTGTGGGGGCCACAGTTGTGAACCCAAAACAGTTGGATTCCCCCATACTTTGCCGCAGGGGGAAAGGTTGAGGGAGAAGGGTACAGCAGGGTCATCATATCATGTGTGGAGTGCACTGTGGAAGAATTCACTGTTGGGGCATCTTACTGTGTTTCGAGGGGGGGGGCACTATAGTTGGTATAGTTTATGGGGGCAATAAAAAGGCAATTTAGGGGCTCAGTAGGAGGAAAATGAATTTGTAAGGACAGCAAAGTTGTGAGATATGCTCTTTTGTGACCCTGCTGAATGTTAAGGGTTTTTTGGGAGGGGAAAGCCAATAGAACTTCCGCTATAGGGCCTCGTGATGATTTCTATGTACGCCCCTATATACAAGGTCTGGTTTAATGCATTCTGTTACCATGTTTTGTTAGAACCAAGTCATGTGCGATTGCTGAACATGTTAACGGAGAATGCTGAAGCTGTCATAAGAAAGCTCCGCATAGGAGTGGCTTAGGAAGGAGTCACGCCTTGGCAACAGGAGGTTAAATAACAGAGTCTCCTACACCGCGAGGTTAGATCTGCAGTCAAGAGAGTGGGGCCGAAGGGACATTCATGCGAGCACAGAGGGTTTGGCAATGGCTAGTCCACCTCAGCTAAAGGTCTTTAGCTGATATGTTGTCTCGCCTCGGGCGCGGGACTAGGAAGATCCTCCCGTGAGCAACATTGCAGATCCGCCCCTGAAAAAGAGTGATGGGACAGTTCCAAAAAAAAAAAAAAAAAACCTCAAGAGAGAGGAGGTGGTGCTAGGTAACAAAAGTCCTGGTCCTGCCAGCGTTATTTTACTGTTGTCCTCTCAGTCTTGGCCCACATTACATATTCACCAATCTGGTATAGTCACAGCTCTCCCCATCTTCTGTATGTGATGGTTTATTCCATGATGATGCAACTGTCGATGTCATCTGTTTTGGAATAGACCATTATGCACAGATCACTGAGGGGTTCTGACTACATAAACTGTAATCATGCTATGGTGCATAATAAAGGAGCCCTTCTATACAATGTTTTGTACATTGTAAAAGCTGAACCCTGAGTTAATCATAACATGACCCAGAAGCACTCTGCTCATACCGGAGATAACATTTCAGAATATGATTAAAGCACGTACATAGTTTGTGCTTTGTGTATAGGAGACTGATGCTTATGGCTGTCACTATCACATGGACTTTGCTTCTAAAGCTTGGCAGAATCATCCAGTAACTCATTACTGAACATAAGCAGAAACCCACTCAGATTAATAGAGAAAAAAAATAAATCTGGAGAACATAAGGTTAATAAAACCCATGCTTTTATAAATAGACCCAGTACAGTAGGGCGTTATATTCCCCGATTTGCTGTCCCGTCAAATGGCGCAACACTGCTTGTTCCAAAACATTGTGTTCTAGAGAGCGGCGACAGGAGCCTTCACGTGTTCCCAACCACATGTGCTGCCGCCCCCTGCCGATAATACCGCAGGGTCACAACAACGCCATTCCCAGCTGCTACTAGAGCTGAGAAATCACATGCTTCTCAAAACTTCATTTAAAGGAGACAAAACACTAAAGTCTTCATTAAAGTGCGACTCCCAACTTTCCGTAGACTTAAGACTAGTAAAAATATCAGTCTACAAGAGGTTTGTATTTCAGAGCCAATAACTGCAACTGAGTCAAGATGCAAGACCATGGTCCAAAAAAAATAAATAAAATCATTCTATAATTGGACCTGTGCACAGCCCCATAGAACATTGGCTGACGTGTGATCTGATGTTTTGTTGGATCACCATTTTGGTCAAAAATACGGTCGTCTGCACCTGCCGAACAGACGAGCGACATGCAGCTGCAGCGACTCGAATCCATTTTTCGAGCACACCGAAGATACTCGGTTACCACCAGATTGTGCTCAGATAACCCCTTACCCGAGCCGGTCGCTCATCACTAGTTGTAATTGAAACTTAGACTTCGGGCCATACTGTGATAGCTAGATAACTGGGTCAGTGTCTCCAAAATAGGTTTTAACCTGCTAACAAGAATGGTAGAAGAAAGGACCACCAATCAATAGATGACTGATGGATGCAGATCAGAAGCTAGCTCCTCGGTGCTATAGTAGTTCTTTGGGATCAGACCAGATTGCTGAAAAGTTAACCCTGGCTATAGTAAAAGGGCGTCAGAAAATCCCGCATTTCCAGGCTTTGGTATGTAGTGCCCATGCTGACCACACATTACCTCCCTTCCCCTGTACCTTTAACCATTGCCTGAACCTCCCTGTTGGCCCAACCACATGCCCTCACCTATACCAGTTATTTCATTCATTGAAAAGGTCTCTGGCCGGTTTGTACATTGTGTCCCAAGAACTGTAATCAGCTAAAGTGCATTTGCACATTGACTCCTTGGCAGATAAGACCCACGTGCTTGGACGGGATACTATTTTAGGTCCGTGGAACAGATTGCGTCTTATAAAATAGCGACAGGGCCACTGAAGGTGGCGGCATCTCAACTGACGCAAGACTAGTTGGCAAAGCTGTATTCAGCGGGCAGCAAACTGCATGATTCAGAGCCAAGGAATGACTGAAGAGCACTTGTACATGAGGGCATGCTGCGGAGCAGTATGTGTAACCATTCCAGGGCACCGGGTAGTGCAGCCATCGAGCACCTCTTATTGATCACGTCAGTCCTGATATACAAAGTTGTGCCATTTTTCATACTCCGAATTATTGCATGGTCAAGGTGATGCCAATAAAGTCTTGTGCACACGGCAATATTTGGCAGTCCTATCAGCTTTGGGACAATCCTGCAGGGAGGAGATGTAATATAACCAATTTTAGGGTTTATCTTTATATGAAGACACAGAGTATGCTTAATAGGTCAAACTACAGCACCCAAACACCAATGATGGACGAAATCCAACATATTCTGTCCATGTCTCAACCATACTTTATTTGTACATGGAGGTTAAAAGATACAGATTTAGTTGCCTCCATCTATATAAAAAACTCCCCAACCACATTTTACAGAAGAAATACAATACTCACCTTTCCCTGCCCAGCACAGCATGGCGCGATGAAGTGATGTCATCACGTCTGCTGGCAGAGAAGTCAGACCGAGGGAGCGGACGGCTTCCCTCCTCCATCATTGCTTTGGGGTGTGCCCGGAGACTGCGCTACCACTGGCCCACCCCCCTTTCCGAATCACAGGCCCCATAGCGTCCCTGTGGTTTGCTGCCAATAGCGACACGCCACTGGGGGCCCCTGGAAAGTAGGGGGGGGGGGGGGGGGGCGACTTGGGCAACTACCCAGTTTGCCTCCCCATAAAGCAAGCCCTGAGTACGTAGGAGAATGGATGCTTTGAATGTGAAAGGCGGTCACACAAATATTGATCTGATTTAAATTTCTCACTTTTGTTCATTCACTTTACATTTTGTTAATTTATAAACTATTAAAACTTCTATTTCTGGAAACATCCTTACTTGGCAGCATTGCACCCCCCTGTAACCCTATACACCAGTCTAAAACTTTTGCACTGTGCATTAAACTTTTTTGTTGTAATTGCACACTATCAGTATCGGTCACATAAGGCAGACATTCCGCAGGAGGAAAAAATAATAATCCATACACATCTATATCTATCTATCTTTTGCCCAATGCAGATGACTAGGATGAGAAGTAATCCTATATGGAGCAGACTATTCTGCACAATGCATGCTGCAGTCAGTCGGCAGCAGGGCTCAGTTGTTATATACGGTAGCTCCCAGCCTAAGCGCTTTAGGGAGGTAATGCAGGGAGGTGAAGAGAGTTCAATAACTTGTAGTGACTTTCCATATAGATAAGACAGCAGGGCCCCAGTCTATGCACACAAACACCACATTGACCTCACACAGCCTGAAAAACAAGCCAGCATTGCTCGCTCAGAGCAGCCAGGTAGAAGAACATTAACATTCAAGTGTCAGATGCTATATAGGGGTTAACAAACGTATTTGCATTTACAGGAATCCAGGTGGGAAGTTTTTAGGCAGTGGTTTTTCCATGAAGCAGGTTTTTTTTGTTAAATACTTCCTCTATAGTCTTTTCATATGGATAAAGAAAAAAGAAAAAAATCCTTATATGAGCAGATCTACTCCAAATATCTGTCTGAACATAGCCTAATAATTCAGGGCCTTATCATGCAAATTCTAAAACTAGTCATCTGTAGCAATGGGCACATGCCCATCCTGTCCGGAATCGGCACAGACTGATGAGAGGTCGGTAATGAGAGTAGACTATCTTTATGCTAAATTAGTTATGAAGGAAAAACAAAACAAAAAATCCACACCTCAAAAGGTGGCAACTCCAGTAAGGCCTCTTTCACATGTCAGTGTTTAGAGGACGTGTGGTGTACGTTTCCACACGTACTGGAGACACTGACAGACCCATTCAAATGAAGTGTGTTTGCACGGACCGTGTGTAAAACAGGATGACATGTCAGCTGTCTCCCCCCCACCTGCAGCACGGGCTGCAAAACGTCCCGCATATTGATGACATCTGTGTATCAGTGTGACACATACTGGTGCAATACACACTGTTCCCAAGTGCTGAAGGCATCTCATTGTCACCTGCTAGAGCTGCGGTCAGCGTAATCAAGGGACAATGTTGAGAGTAGTATTCTGCCCACACCGTGTCCAGCAAGTGTAAAACAAAAATAAAATATATTATACTCCCTTAATTCCCTGAAGCAGTTGTCCCCTGTAAAAACACACACACACACACACACCTCACCTGTCCGACAATTCTGCATCAGCGTCTGCAGTGTCGAGGCAACCGCACACGCTGAAAAGCAGAGGAGAATAACTCACTGCATTGAGCGGGCCCCTGAACTACACTGAAGACGTTTCAGCCCATCCCAAGCTTTTATCAATTGATAAAAGCTCGGAATGGGCTGAAACGTCTTCTGTGGTTGTTCATTAAAAGAAGAATTGAAAACCTATGTGAGCGCCAGGATTTTACTCTATTGATGCAAATTCTGAATTTCTACGTGTACCGCCTTTCCCAGAACAGAGTGCAGACCATTTCTACTGGTTTTGTCCTCAACTACGCTGAGCTCACTGAGTGACAGGACACTGCTCAGCGCAGGTCAGGGGCCTGCTCGCTGGAGCAAGTCAATCTCCTCAGCATGTGTGGTCAGATGAATTACAACGAGGGACACTTATTTCATCTTCGGATAGGTGAGGGAGTAAGACTTTTTGTAATCTTATTTTTACACTTGGACACAGCAGGAGCAGACTACTACTCTCAACATTGTCCCCTGCTGGTGCTGATCGCAGAGCCGGCAGGGAACAATGATGAGGGCAGCGTTCAGCATCCAACGCTTGGGAACAGCGCCAACTGTCAAGCTGATTCCCGATGCAGATACATGCGATACTGATGAGGCACACCGTTATACACAAGGACACCAATATAGTCGGTACTGGTTTCCAGTACTGGAAATATCCAGCCATGTGAGCCCTAAAGCAGCGAGAGTTTGAGCTCAATAATATCACACACACAAGGTTTAGTTCTATGGTTCCATAGACCTGACACATCTGGGATGTTACAGTTCTGACACCCAGATTGGGACCCCTGTCAGTCCTGAAATTACAGGACAGTTGGCAACCATGTAGTTCTATGGTATACTTTAAAAAGGCATGCGATACTGATGAACCATCAATATCAGATTGTGAGGGTCCAGCACCCGGCGGCACCACCACCGATCAGTGGAATGGATAAAACGCAGGCACTGTAGTAGCTGCTGCCATGTACTGCAGATCAGCCATTTAGAAGGGATCTGCAGGACCCAGGAGAGGCCACTACACACTGCACCTGCATTCATTCTGGCCTCCAGAGATAATCAAAGCTTCTTGGACCCCACAAGACCATAAAACCCTTTTAAAAGGTAATATCTTTACCCTTCGTGTATTGCAATAGGTAACAAAAGCCCCAGATTTGTATCTTGCAGATTATATGGATTTAATCATTCAAAGCCAATCCGTTACATGTGGACACGGCCTAATGGATCCGCAGCTCGCTCTGCTTCCATGCCAAGATTTGAAGAGTCAGATGATTGTGGCAGGGAAGTGGTAAAGAAGAACATGTTGTGCTCTGTGTACGGTACTTTTCCTTCCGCTTTCTGAAACCGACAAAGAACAAAACCCCAAACGATGGGAAATACTTGCAACTTCACAAATCTTGCAAGGAGTTGAAATGGGCAAGAGGGACTGCAAGTCAGTCCACCAATGGAACTAAAAAAAAAAAAAAAAAAAAAAAAAAAAACACTATCAAAGTGCAAGAATCGGTGCAATTTTCACACTGATTGTTAATGGCCGCACGATTTCTCAGCCTTACACTTCACCCCCTTTTCTGGATGCCTGGGGGTAAGGAGCTATGCAAACACCTCCTGGTAGAGGACGGCTTTGTGTGTTTTGCAGCAATTAATCCACCAGTCAAGGCCCCGTAATGCAAATCTGAGGTCACGTTGTTGTCAGAAGACGTTTTTTTCCGCACTTGTCACCTGGTTCCTAGGAAGAGGCAGGTGTAGGGTTACAGGCAGGTGACAGCCAAGATTACAGAGGTGTCTGGTCACCACCTGTCCCTCCTCTTGTCGACCATCAAAGCCTGCAGGTTACTGGTGCACAACACAGATCCCCGGCAGTAATGGATGCTGCATTAACCCATCTGGTGCCGGGTGGTTATGTGCCACACTTCATAGATATAGGAGACTTATTCCTGTACTTTGTACCAGGTCCTAGTCCATTCCTGCGTTGTAAAGTCTGCAGGTGCATGTCCTCGCCTACCATGGTGAATCAGCAGATAATATACAGTGGCTAGGGAGCTATAAAAAGATAAAGGCCGAACACTACAGATTATAGTCACCCTGTATCTGCGTCACGCTCCGGATGTTTCAATACTCGGAGCGTCTTCTGCACGGGTCCTGCAGGGGACTTTAATGTGAAGCAGATTTTATGCAACTTGAAAATAGCCCCATACTCTGCACCTAAAGTTATGTGCACATGACGTCTTTTAAAGGGACAATTCAGCAAGACTGCGGTTTTCTGCACCAGTGTTGATGCACTGCTGAGAGCGAGTACTGCCCCCTCTGGGGCACATTATTGTAAAGTTACACTTCTTTCCCTCCTGGTACGCCACACTCTGCTCTCTTCTTCATGGCAACCATAATGTTCTGGCTTCTTCTGAACTCTGAGATCATACACGTCACCCAGCCACAATGTCCCATTAGTCATAATGAAGCGCAATTACCTTGCAGCATACCTCAGCTCCCTGCGCCCTAAGAGGTACCGACTCATTTTATGATCATTGTACCATATTTAAAGGACTCAAGATACATTTTATTACCCATCACATGGTCAACGGCAAGGACACCAACAAGAGGACAATCAGCTCCATGCAGAAAGAGCCAGAACCTTGCAAACCTCCTCCTCCCTGCTGGGCATTGCTGGCACCTCTTCTGCTTAGCAAGCCCGGTAGAAGGAGTTACGGCAGCCATGGACCACCACCTATCAGGGTCCCGCAAAACTTCTTACTCAACTATTGGCTGTAGCTGAATAATACTGCAGAGTATGTGACTGCTAACTACACTGCTCAAAAAAATAAAGGGAACACTAAAAGACCAGATCCTAGATATCACTAAATTAAATATTCCAGATGCAAATCTTTATTGATTACATAGTGGAATGCGTTGAGAACAATAAAACATAAAAATGATCAAATGTAAATCAAAATGAATATCCCATGGAGGTCTGGATTTGGAATGATACTCAAAATCAAAGTGATACGTTGGATCAGTCTGTAATTTGATTTAAGTGGAAATGCACCAAGACAATGAAATGATGTTCAGTATTGTGTGTGGCCCCCACATGCCTGTATGACCTCCCTACAACGCCTGGGCATGCTCCTGATGAGGTTGCGGATGGTCTCCTGTGGGATCTCTTCCCAGACCTGGACTAAAGCATCCGCCAACTCCTGGACAGTCTGGTTGTGTTGGTGGATGAGATGAGACATGATGTCCCAGATGTTACCGATTTGATTCAGGTCTGGGGAACGGGCAGGAAAGTCCAAAGCTTCAATGCCTTCATCATGCAGGAACTGCTGACACTTCTGCCACATGGGGGGCCTAGCATTGTCATGCATCAGAAGGATCTCCGGGCCCACTGCACCTGCATATGGTCTCACAATGGGTTTGATGATCTCAAGGTACCTCTGGCTAGCACATTGAGGGCTATGCAGCCCCTCAGAGAAATGCCTCCCCACACCATTACTGACCCATTGCCAAACCGGTTGGGACTCTGCCTCATGCTACTGTACCTCTAGGGATGAGAGCAATGACAGAATGCAAAAGTGACCAAAACAGCCAAAAAGGATCAGAATAGAGAAGTGGTCTGTGGTCACCACCTGCAGAACCACTCCTTTATAGGGGGTGTCTTGCTAATTGCCTATCATTTCTACCTGTTGTCTGTTCCATTTGCACAACAGCAGGAGACATTGATTCACAATCAGCATTGCCTCATAGCTGCACAGGTTGATTTCACAGAAGTGTCATTGATTTGGAGTTACATTGTGTTTAAGTGTTCCCTTTATTGTTTTTTTAGCAGTGTATAATATGACAATTCTGGCTTGAATTCAGACCCACTCCTGGAGAACGTGCAATGTGACACATTTATTAAAGTTATAGGTCCTTCCTATGACCGTGAGCACATTCCCCCATTTACTTTAATTCTGTTTCCAACACGATGTGGATCCTTTTACTGGACGGCAAGCTGCACTATTTAGTTCGTCCTTTTACAGAGAAAAAAAAAACAAAAAAAACAAAAGCTAAAAACCAGCAAGTGTATCTAATGAATGGAGATGCTGGGTAGCCTCGACTCACTCTGGGTACATGTTAGAAGACCCCACAAAATTACTATACTAAATGCAGATTTACAAGGCCGATTCTCTAGCAGCATATTTGCACAGCAACTAGGATAAGATTTAACAAACTCAATATACAAGTTGCAGATATGCTCCAAACATCCATTACCACACGATTAGCATAATATATATATATATATATATATATATATATATATATATATATATATATATATATATATATATATATATATATATATATATATATATATATATATATATATATATACACACACACACATATATACACTCTTTAAAAGGGTTCACTATATGTCAGTTGATTTTTTTGCTCAATGTATAGGGTAATTTCTGTGGCTGTAAATAAAAAAAGAAGAAGAACTGCTGCACGTTGCAGTTGACGAATGACAAAAGCAATTCCCAACAAACCCGTCAAATTTTATTGAACTTGATAGACGTCTCGTTCTGACTCCCACCTAGGACTGTAATAAAGCCCTGACTCAGCCCTTGCCATGTATGAGCACAATACTGGGGTGATGCACATTGTGACACTGGCGGGGGGGGCTCGAGGAGTATGACATGTAAAAGGACGGTATGTGCGGCCAGTATATAGATAGCTCTGCTTAGGCAGCAGGATGGACGGTCACATGCTTAATAGGGATCAATGCAAACACAGAGCAGGCAGCGTAAACAGACGGCTCCTATATATACACTGCACAGGAAAACTAAGGCTGTGTGCCCACGATGAGTTTTTTTAAGCGTTTCCGCAGCGGCAAAAACGCTGCAGAAATGCTTAAAAAACGCATGGTAGAAGGCCCGCCATGTTCCCCAATGATAATCTGCACCTCCTGACAAACGGTGGACACTGTGTCCGGCTACCACATACCTACAGCTAACAGAACCTAACAGGCTACTGCCTTAA
This sequence comes from Phyllobates terribilis, assembly GCF_046119375.1. Classification (NCBI taxonomy): domain Eukaryota; kingdom Metazoa; phylum Chordata; class Amphibia; order Anura; family Dendrobatidae; genus Phyllobates; species Phyllobates terribilis. The sequence continues at coordinate 130,830,038 of NW_027362773.1, read as the reverse complement.
TATACCCACTTCCGCATACTGTACACCGATGAAGGTCTAATGTGACCGAAACGTCTGTTTATTTGCTGCACTACCTTATGACTAAATGACGTCACCGCCGGTCCTTTCAGACCACCGCGACCGATGCAACAGACCGGACGCATCGCTATGGAGACTGAGGACCATAAGAAGGTAAGTATAATCTTTATTTTAAATTCTTTTTTTTTTTTTTTTTTTTTTTACAGGTTCTATGGTACCCGGGTCTGGAAGAGAGTCTCCTCTTCTACCATCCGCACATTGAACCGTCTGATATCCGAATGGGCACATGTGTTCACACGGATAATATGCAATTCAATGGCGGAAATTACGCTGCATGTCCGCAAAATTAATGGACATACTGTGTATTTTTCTGCAATGATAATCTGCACAGCACATGCGGATTATCATTGGGGACCATGGGGCACGGATTACCAAGCGTTTTCAATGCGGAAATTCTGCGGCAAAAACGCTTGAAAAACGCATAGTGGGCACACAGCCTTAGTGTTTGGTCAGTATTTTTACATCAGTATTTGTAAGCCAAAACCGGGAGAGGAACAATCAGAGGAAAAGTATAATAGAAACACGTCACCACTTCTGTATTTATCACCCACTCCTGGTTTTAGCTTACAAATACTTGTGGTAAAATACTGACCAAATACTGAACACAGCCTTAGCTCTAGAATAACACAGGGCATCCTTTTGCTATAATCTATAGAAAAACCTGCAGAAAATGTATCAGTCCCACTGTATTGTCACTACACAATTATCATTGAAGCCAATAGGTTGCCTATTGAGGTGCCCAAGAGACTGGGAGACCCTGTGCAAGTCAATACCGAGGTTCTCTACAAAATATAGATTTATTTATTTTAACAATCTTCAGCTCAAATCATGGCACCAGGATGGATGATCGCTACTTACATTTATTAAATGAGGTGTAAGTAGCGCCGTTCAGTAGTGGGCACCATATTCCCTAACAGGGTCCGGTATATATGTGGTGCGTAACCACCCAGAAAATCCCAACTGGTGCCCCCCACATGCCCCATTGGCTTCAGTTATATTTTCCACTGATGAACGGCATTTAAAAAAAAAAAAAAAAAAAAGGAAAAAGAAAAAAATCCCCCATTCCAGGTCTAAACATGGTGTTTTTTTGCACGTAGTCGTGCAGCTGAGGACAACGTCTGAACTCGGCTCACCGCTGAGACGACCTTTGATTTTGCTAAAGTTGCAAAAACTTGTTATAAGAACTCAACAATAAGGGAACAAAAAAAAAAAAAAAGTGCAGAAAGATCAAAGTTACATTTTCATCATGCCCATAGGTTGCTGAAGATCTTCATCCAGCCAGGGACATTAATAATACATTTCTTCTGAGAACTGTATAATAAATTATTCATTTATATATTATATAGTAGATTTATTAAAATATTAAAAAAATAATCTCAGAAAAAAAACAAATATTTTTTTAAATGGAGCACTGCATAATTTGAGACTTTGGAGCGTTCCCCACTCATGTCATTGTCTGATAAGTGGGTAGAGTTTAGCAGTCAGCAGAGGGCCGGACCATTGACTATATGGTGCCTTATCACCTGCACCTATAGGATGGATTTTCTGCTGCAAACAAAAATAAATATCAAAACTACATAATCGAAAGCCTGCCCTTAAGGCCCACAGCAGCCAATCAGAGAGCAGCTTTTATTCTTTTAAATAGCTCTGGAGAAATAAAAGCTGCTCTGTGATTGGTTGCTTTCCTGCAGACAGTGTGGCCGGGCACTGAGCGGCCGGTGCCGGCAGACATCACGGAGGACGGTGCCGGACTTTGTCTTCCTCCCGCGGTGCAGTGATGCCTGCACCGTACACACCGCCGCGCACTCACCCAGGCAGGCTCCGCTCACCAGCGCGGTGGCGGTCAGGGCACCGGCGGACGCTCCATAGATGTTCTTGGCGTTCTCCACCAGGAATGGTGCGTGCTCCTTCAGACAACTGGCGACTCCGATGTGGTAAATCCCCAGGAACCCGCAGCCCGCAAAGGAGATGTTCCAGGGGGAGTCCAGGGGGAACATGTCCGACCGTCAGCTATCCGCTATACTGCACAGGAAGACAAGCCACAGATCAGGCACCGTCCGCTGCGCCCTTCCGCCAGCTCTGCGCCATTTACCTCTGTCAGTCTCCGTCCTGTCCGTCCCAGACACTTTATCTTCCGTCCTATTCCTGCTATTATATTATTATAGGCGGCAGCTCTGACGTCACATCGCTCAGCGACCAATCACCGCTCACTCCTGGTGGAAATGTCACGGCACCTAGAGCGCGGCCTGACCAATAAGCGGCGGAGATAGAGCTACACCCTCTTGTGTGGGTGGAGCCTCCTGATCTGCCGCTTGGGGCCGCACTGTCCTCCCTCTGCTGTCACTGAGCGGACAGTTCTGCACGGCGGGCGCCAGGGGGCGCGCACTATTCTCCAGTGCAGCTGACTGTATGGTGATGCGGCTAGCAATGAGCACGATCGTACGACGGATCCAGACGATATCCAAACAATTAATCTCACTGGTTCCTGGACGTATCCGTTTGAATCAGAAATAAACTTATAGAAACAGCTATAAATTGTTTACATAGAATATAATGGGTGCGACCTATGGCAGATGGGTCTGTCTCCGGGTTTGTTCCTGCATTATTCCAGTTAGATCTCAGATTAGTGTAATCCGCTGCACATTTTTTTTCTTTTATATTTTATTGTAATTTTTTTGCATTGGTACATGCATCTACTGACCAATAAGCAGAGGCAGAGAGAGAACATTATTACTGAAAGGTGCTCAGGAAGGGGCCAGGACAAGGGACATTATTACAAATGTCTTTTTTAGGATCTACAATGCTACAAGGTCCCATACATGCGGCCAACATGGAGGTGGGGGCTCAGGTCCAAATTTTGCACTGGGGCAACTGGACTCTAGACACAGCACTGGGTGCACTGTTTATTTTACTCGCTTATATAGCTCCATTCTATGGAGGCAAAGTATTACCCTGCACATCACAGAACTGCTAAAGTGGCCCCAATATAATCTAAAAACATTACACTCATCTTCCAGGCCGCTGCTGTTCCAGCGTTGATGACAGTTTATCCCGGCAGTTATACGATTGAAGGGAAAATAAAAAAATGTATTTGCAATGTGTGAACGCAGCGTTACAGGTGTGTCCCAATACTTTTGTCCATATGGTATATGAGCAAGTGGCTGTGCTGGGTGCATTGTCCCTGAGGGTAGAAGCAGATAACAGAGGTACCGGACACCGCAGAAGACTGGGAAGCAGGTAGCAGAGGTACTGGAGGCCGCAGAAGACTGAAGAAGGTAGCAGAGGTACTGGAGGCCGCAGGAGACTGGGAAGCAGGTAGCAGAGGTACTGGAGGCCGCAGAAGACTGAAGAAGGTAGCAGAGGTACTGGAGGCCGCAGGAGACTGGGAAGCAGGTAGCAGAGATACTGGAGGCCGCAGGCAGACAGAAGGCTAAGAAGCAGGTAGCAGAGGTACTGGAGGCCGCAGGTAGACAGGAGGCTAGGAAGCAGGTAGCAGAGGTACTGGAGGCCGCAGGTAGACAGGAGGCTAGGAAGCAGGTAGCAGAGGTGCTGGGGGCTGCAGGCAGGCAGGAGGCTAGAAAGCAGGTAGCAGAGGTGCTGGGGGCAGCAGGCAGGCAGGAGGCTAGAAAGCAGAGGTACTGGAGGCCACAGGCAGACAGGAGACTAGGAAGAAGGTATCAGAGTTACTGGAGGCCGCAGGTAGACAGGAGGCTAGGAAGCAGATAGCAGAGGTTCTGTAGGCCACAGGTAGACAGGAGGCTAGGAAGCAGATAGCAGAGGTACTGGAGGCCGCAGGCAGACAGAAGGCTAGGAAGCAGAGGTACTGGAGGCCACAGGTAGACAGGAGATTAGGAAGCAGGTAGCAGAGGTGCTGGGTGCTGCAGGCAGACAGGAGGCTAGGAAGCAGGTAGCAGAGGTACTGGAGGCCACAGGCAGACAGGAGACTAGGAAGCAGGTAGCAGAGGTACTGGAGGCCGCAGACATACAGGAGACTAGGAAGTATGTAGCAGAGGTACTGGAGGCCACAGACTAGGAAGCAGGTAGCAGAGGTACTGGAGGCCGCAGGTGGACAGGAGACTGGGAAGTAGGTACTGGAGGCCACAGGTAGACAGGAGACTAGGAAGTATGTAGCAGAGGTACTGGAGGCCACAGACTAGGAAGCAGGTAGCAGAGGTACTGGAGGCCGCAGGTGGACAGGAGACTGGGAAGTAGGTAGCAGAGGTACTGGAGGCCACAGGTAGACAGGAGACTAGGAAGTAGGTAGCAGAGGTACTGGAGGCCACAGGTAGACAGGAGACTAGGAAGCAGGTAGCAGAGGTACTGGAGGCCACAGGTAGAGATGACTCAAGAACACTAAAAGTCTTAATATCAAGACACAGGTGTGTGTCTTGGTAGGCCTCATACAAGACCGGGCAGATGATCATATGGAAGCATGCCGGGCCACCTGCAAAGCCTAACGTCGAGCACAATAGAGTTAAATGGGTAAAATTGCAAAAACAAAGCAACATTGCAATTTACCACTTATTAAAACTCCTCTCCTTTATCAAGAACTAGTTCTATAGTTTACTGCTCATTGCCCGGGTTACCGAGCACCTCAGAGCTGGAAAGGAGCATGCGCTCTGAAGCTGGCCAGATTACTGATCCTTCAGTGTCCTTGCGCTTCCCTCATGCTGCCTTGCAGCATCATGGAGCAGGCAGTTGTCAATCTTCACCACCCTGCGGCAAGCAGGAGTTCCAGGGAACGCTGTGCTCCTGATGATAGCGACTTCAGAACCTGAGACAACCTCTTTAATTGTTGCCCTCGATCAGCCCCCATTCACACTAAGTTGAAGTCCGAGATATCAGCACATTCTGCCCCTACAGGTGATGTCAGAGGAGCTAAGTCGGGCTGCTAGAATCCAAACGGGCGATGCTCTTATTGTCCAAGCAGACAGGTTCCAGATAGATGAGAAGAAATGCACACTAAGCCAAGCAGTGAGGGAGTTAGGAGACATAATGGAAAGAGGGTAGTGATCTTCCATAGGGCAAAATTCAGCAGCGTGATGAGATATATTTAGCTCATCCACGAGGCTGGTAATCAGCAGACTCTCACCCTATGTGGGAGTCTCCTGGTTGCCTGCAGCCTCCAGTACCTCTACTACCTGCGTCCCAGTCTCCTGCAGCATTCCGTACCTCTGATACCTCCTTCCCAGTCTCCTGCAGCATTCCGTACCTCTGATACCTCCTTCCCAGTCTCCTGCAGCATTCCGTACCTCTGATACCTCCTTCCCAGTCTCCTGCAGCATTCCGTACCTCTGCTTCCCAGTCTCCTGCAGCCTCCAGTACCTCTGCTACCTGCTTCCCAGTCTCCTGCAGCCTCCAGTACCTCTGCTACCTGCTTCCCAGTCTCCTGCTGCCTCCAGTACCTCTGCTACCTGCTTCCCAGTCTCCTGCAGCCTCCAGTACCTCTGCTACCTGCTTCCCAGTCTCCTGCAGCCTCCAGTACCTCTGCTACCTGCTTCCCAGTCTCCTGCAGCCTCCAGTACCTCTGCTACCTGCTTCCCAGTCTCCTGCAGCCTCCAGTACCTCTGCTACCTGCTTCCCAGTCTTCTGAGGCTTCCAGTACCTCTGCTACCTGCTTCCCAGTCTTCTGAGGCTTCCAGTACTTCAGCTCCCTGCGGTCTCTAGTGTTTCTAGTACCAGCGGTCTCTTGCTGCACCGACGCTTGTGGCCTGTGTGCCTGCCTGGATCTTGGAGGATCCACCTCATCAGGTGATCCAAAACAGAAATATTACAGTGTTGGGATTTGGTAAGATGCAGTGTTTGCTGAAAATTTGCACTGGGCAGAACTACCCCTTTAAATATCAGTTAACACTAAATTTCTTAATATAGCCAATTAATAATTTTGTTTTTTTTTTCCAGCTCCATGAACATGCTGACCATGCAGTCTTAGCCCATTTGCTTACAGAATTGAATGGCCCACACTGACAATGTACGACAGACGGGCGGTGGATGCAGTGCACAGAACATGTTTGTCAGCGTGACGCTGTTTACTTGGTCATGGGGTTTGTGTCAACCAAGTGGCCTGAAGTGTGTAATAGATAATAGTTATTCTGAATTATATTCGATCACTCTTGTACAGCAGGCATTAATGTAACCAAGATGACCAGATTGTACCTGGACAGGTGTGTGCTGATAATCGCCCCATAAACCTGCTAGGAGCCATCTGCTGATAGTTTATACCTAGTTTTATGCTTGATCAGCCGCTGCTGAGATACAGAACGCAGTCTCATATCCCAGGACTTGGAAAAGCCGACCATGATGTTAAATTTCACTTTGGAATAATGACTGCACGGCGGATTACTGGAATCAGCTAGGAAAGTAATAAACAGTCAGCAATGTAATGGATAAGCTGATAATTATATGGTTATAGTTATTGTTTCCCTATGCATTACCACAACCATGACCTCAATGTTAACCTGTGACAGTGTGTACTTGGCCTTACTTTGTCCGCTCCTTTATTGCTAACATTTTAAGCTCTGACCCTTTTTTGTACCAGTGATGATCAGCAGTGACCTTGATGCTATGAAGGATCCATTAAATCACTAAAAAATGTTTGCTGAAAAAAGATCCTAGTTACTTACCGGTAATGGGATTTTACAGAGCCCATGACAGCACCACCTGAGAGAGGGTATCCGCCCACCAAGGACAGGAACCTACTGAATAAAAAGGCGGTACCTCTCCTCCGCATCAGTTTTTTGTTTCAGAGCATGAGAGGGCCTCCGAAGACAGGTTAATACATAACCACCACCTCAACATATGTACTAAACACCTTAAAAAAAGTGCACACCACAGTGATAAAGGGGAGGGAATTAATAGGGTGCTGTCATGGGCTCTGTAAAATCCCGTTACCGGTAAGTAACTAGGATCTTTTCCCCTTCTCCCATGACAGCACCACCTGAGAGATTTATAGAGATTAAATACCAGAGGGAGGGATCACCGCTTGCAACACCCTTCTACCAAAGGACAGATCAGTAGAAGAGGAAAGGTCAAGACAGTAATGTTTGTAAAATGTAGCAGGGGATGACCAAGTTGCCGCCTTACATATAATGTCGATGGGCACATCCGCCTTCTCAGCCCAGGAAGCAGCTACCGCTCTGGTGGAATGGGCCTTCAGGTTCTCAGGAACCGGCAGATTGCTAGAAGAGTAGGCTAAGGTAATAGTATCCCTGACCCATCTAGCTATGGTCCCCCTTGTAACCTTAAGTCCTTTCCTAGCCCCCTGAAAGGATATAAATAAAGCGTCACTCTTTCTCCAGGCTTTTGTCACTTCCAAATACTGGACTAACACCCTCCTAACATCTAAGGTGTGAAGCTTATGTTCCTCAGAATCCCTAGGATTAGGATAGAAGGAAGGGAGAGTGATTACTTGCGTCCTATGGAACTTGGAGGCTACCTTTGGAAGATAGGCCGGGTCTGGTCTTAAGATTACTCTATCCATACATACTTGAGTGAATGGATGGTTAACGGATAGTGCGTGTAAGTCACTGACTCTACGAGCTGATGTCAGGGCCACCAATAGCGCAGTCTTTAAAGTTAAGATTTTTTCTGAAACCTTCTCTAAGGGCTCGAAGGGAGGTTTGGTTAATGCTTCCAGAACTAAATTAAGGTCCCAAGGAGGCATTCTTGGAACAGGAATAGGTCTGGATCTATGACAGGCTTTAATAAATCTAATGATCCATCTATTTGCTGCCAAGTCATAATTATACAGTGCCCCCAGAGCAGATACCTGTACCTTAAGAGTACTGGTGGCTAGTCCCATGTTTAACCCCTTCTGGAGGAATTCTAGTATGGCCTCAATAGGAACCCTCCCTTTGGCAGACTGACCCGAGGTAGACAAGAACTTAGCCCAGGTTCTACCATAGATTCTAGTTGTTATGGGCTTTCTACTTGCTAGAAGGGTAGTAACAAGATCTGGAGAAAACCCCCTTTGCGTCAATAGCGACCTCTCAAAATCCAAGCCGTCAAATGCAGGCTCGCTCTTTGGGGATGACAGACTGGGCCCTGCCTGAGGAGATCCGGGATGTCCGGAAGAACCCATGGATCTGCTTGGGACATTCTCTTCATCCAAGTGAACCATGGTCTCTTGGGCCAGAACGGGGCGATCAATATAACCCTCGCCCGTTCCTCTCGGATCTTCCTCAGGATAGTAGGGATCAGTACTAAAGGGGGAAAGGCATAAGCTAGAGTGAAATCCCACTGAATCTGCAGCGCGTCCACCGCAAACGCCCCCTCTTTTGGATTCAGGGAGCAAAAGGTTTCGGTCTTCCGATTGTGTCTGTTTGCAAACAGATCTATCTGGGGCTGTCCCCACCGATCCACAATCTGCTGAAAAACGGCTGGATTCAACTCCCAGTCTCCTTGTTTCAAGATGTGACGACTCAAGAAATCGGCCTTTATGTTCTCTTCCCCTTTTATATGCAGTGCCGAGAGCGTAACCAGCCGACTCTCGGCAAAACTGAAGATCTGATCCGCTATTAACATCAGAGGGAGAGACCTGGTACCCCCCTGATGCCTACATCAACCGACTGTTGATCTGTTGTCTGACATTATCCTGACGTGAGGACCCTGAAGAACAGAACTGAATTCTTTTAGCGCGTTTCTGGCTGCCAACAGCTCTTTCATGTTGGAAGAGAGGCTTGTCTCGCTGTCCGACCAGAAGCCTTGTACAGAACGATCCCTTAGGTGAGCTCCCCAACCTTCCGCACTTGCGTCTGTTGTAATTGTATCCGACACCTGGAAGGTCCAAGGAACCCCCAAAGATAGGTTGACCGGAGATGTCCACCAGTCCAGGGAGTTGATCACAACATCTGGAAGAGATATTTTCCCATTCAGGCGACCTTTGAGCCACCTGTCCGCTGCCAGAATCTCCTGTTGAAGACACCTGGAATGGTGCTGGGCCCACTGAACCGCCGGAATGCAAGACGTCATTGTACCCAACAGAGACATTGCACTCCTCAGGGTGATGGTCGGATTGCTGACAATCTGAGATGTTAGGGATCTGATCTTCAGTTTCTTTTCCTCTGGCAGAAGACAGGTTTGGTTTTCCGAGTCCAGAATGAGACCCAGGAAAGACTGAACCCTCTTTGGTTCCAGCCTTGACTTCTCCAGATTTAACAGCCAACCTAGGCGTCTTAGACTGGCCATGACGTCCGCCAGGGCTAGAGCACAGAGTTGACTTGATCTGCCCACTACTAAGAAGTCGTCCAGATAAGGGATGACTAAAATATCTCTTTCCCTCAAGTGCGCTGTGACCTCCAGAATGATTTTTGTGAAGACTCTCGGCGCCATGGAAATGCCAAAGGGAAGAGCTGCGAACTGAAAATGCCTTACGTGCCTGCCGAATTGTACAGCTACTCTTAGAAACTGTTGATGATCTGGCAAAATCGGGACGTGGTAGTAGGCGTCCTTCAGATCGAGGACGCACATAAAACAGTCCGGAAATAACATCTTTATGGCTGATTTTATTGTTTCCATCTTGAAAGGCCTGTAGATTAAATGGTCGTTCAGTCTTTTTAAGTTCGCAATGGTCCTGAAGGAGCCGTCCGGCTTCTTTATTAGGAAGAGGGTCGAATAGAATCCTCTTCCTTGCTCGGGTACATGTGTTTCCACCAGAACTCCTTTCCTGAGCAGAGAGAGAACTTCCTGCTGTAAGGCTATCTGTTCCACTAAACCTCTGGGGGCTGATATTTTGACAGTGTTCTTGGGCCTGCTCTTGAACTCTAGTGTGAGCCCCCTCCTGATTATCCCTAAGATCCAAGAATTGGATGAAATTTCCTTCCAGGCAGGCAGGAAGTGGGACAATCTTCCTCCCACCTGGGGGGAACTGTCACTTAGGGGCTTTCTTATTCTCGGAGGAGGGACCCCCAAACATGAAGCCTCTGCTATACGGCTTTCGGTCTTTCCAGCTACCTTGGTCTCTGGGAGCTTTACTGCGGCTGTATTTTCTCTTCCGAAAGGAACTGTTAAATCGGGAACCAGACACCGTGGGAAATCCATGTTTTTTGTCTGCGGCTTTATCTAGGATGTCATCTAGACCTTTGCCGAACAAGAAGTCCCCTTCACAAGGGATTGAGCACAGTTTAGACTTTGACTGCACATCTCCTGGCCAGCTCTTGAGCCATAGCGCCCTACGGGCTGCATTAGAGAGGTTTGCAGACCGGGCAGCCAGCCTAACTGAATCTGCCGATGCATCTGCCAGGAATGCAGCCGCTCCCTGCACAAGAGGAAGGTCTGATAGAATTTTCTCCCTGGACACATTCCCCCTGATCTGGTCTTCCAATTGTTGAAGCCAGATCATCATAGATCTAGCAGTGCAGGTCGCTGCTACTGCCGGTTTAAGGGCCCCTGCTGACGACTCCCAGGTTTGCTTAAGGAAGGACTCCGCTTTTTTATCCAGCGGGTCTTTTAAGGCTCCTAAATCCTCAAAGGGCAGAGTGGATTTTTTTGAAGATTTTGAAATGGCCACGTCAATCTTAGGGGTTTTGTCCCATTTAGCCGCATCCTCATCCTCAAAGGGGTACCTCCGCTTGGAGGATGACGGCAGCTGACCCTTCCTCTCCGGTTTCTTCCATTCCCTTTCTATCAGAGATTTAATCCTGTCATTGACCGGGAATGAGCGTCTCCTCCTTTGGTCTAAGCCCCCGAACATAACATCCTGGACTGTTCTGGGCACTTTGGTATCGGTAATACCCATAGTCCCTCTGACGGCTTTAACTAGTCTCTCAGTATTATCAACCGAAAAACAAGGTCTGCCCCCCCCCATTATCATCCGAAGACTCCGATGACGATGAGGAGTGATTAGAGGAGGAAGGCAGTTCTCTCGTAAAACGGGACTCCACTGATTCCTCTGATTCTGAAGAAACTAGTTTCCGCTTCTTCTTTTTGAGTGAGGTTAAGCCTCTTAAAGACTCTCTGACCTCTGTCTGGATTAGATCCTTTAATTCTAAAGAAAACCTGGGGGACTCCTCTGCAATGGTTTTCTGAATACAGTCTGAGCATAGGTTTTTGGCATAGGAGGTGGGAAGACCGATTTTGCATAAAGCACACTCCCTGTTTTTATTTTTAGCACTACACTTCTTCGCCTCCTGCCCCAAGAATTAAAAGGAGAAGAAGGAGGAAAAGAGAGAGAGAGAGAGAGAAGAGCACATTATTCAAGGTGAGACTTTCACGAAGATCACTCACCACACTGCCGTTCAGACTAGGGTACCGGAGGCGGTGGTTGCCGTTCACATGAGGGCTCCCATCTGGCGGAGGTGGACTGACGAAGTCTTTTCTGACCAGTCTTGCCGGAACTCGTACGCCCCTCACTGCTGTGACTTTGTCGATGGGAAGATTCCCGTTCCATTTGTTTGAGCTGCTTGCGCTGCTTTGATGGCTGTGGCTGCTGCTGTACTTCCTGTGGCGGTGACAGCTGCTGCCCAGGTGACTGCGGTTCCTCATTCATCATGGCGGGGATGCAGACACCACCATCCTGATTGCTCCCCATCCTTAAAAGCAGTAGGGCTCCACCTCCTTTAGGCTCCTCCCCTTCCGGCAGCGTGCTCATCTCTCTTTTTCCTTTCTTTTTTTTTTTTTTTTTTTTTAAATTTTAGCCAGCTGGCGCGCTACCCGCAGATCCACCTGCCTCTGCGCGTGCGCAGCCCAGCGGCACCCGGCGCGCTTGCAGCGGGATGACAGCTTCCCACCCGCGCATGCGCAGACCCGGTTTCCGGCGCACTCCGTGATAGGGCGCGTCAGCACCCCGCGCGTGCGCAGTCCGGACTTCCGGCGCGCTCCGTCACAGGGTGCGACGCGACCCCCACGTGCGCAGCCCGGAAGACCTGCCGGCGCGCTCAGTTCATCTTTGCGAGGCGCAGACCCGGCCGCAGGCCCCGGCGCACGCGGGGAGGCATCCGAAGGAAAACAGCACCTCCTCCCCACACGCAGACCCGGGCAGCAGCCAGACGGGCTGGGAACAGGGACCATCTGCTGCTTCCACGGCCTCCAGGCCGCACCGTCCATAATCCAGGTACGTGAGGTACCACCTGGTGAGGCTCCCATCAGGGACAGGAACCAAAAACTGATGCGGAGGAGAGGTACCGCCTTTTTATTCAGTAGGTTCCTGTCCTTGGTGGGCGGATACCCTCTCTCAGGTGGTGCTGTCATGGGAGAAGGGGAAAATCTGCCACAACGCTTTTGTTATGTAATATGAAAGCAGCATGATGTAGGGGCCAAGAGCTTGCCTCCAGTGATATCACTTACTGAGCTGCTTGCTGCAGTTTTGATAAAATCTGTTTTCTCTGCTGCAGATCTAGCAGTGCTCTGAATGCTGTGCCGTGTATAAGCCTGCCCACATCACTGATTCTGCCTATGCACAGTAAGTTGTCAATCGGTGAAGGCAGTGCTACACAGAGCAGGACTCGATGGCATGAGACAACTAGTCTTCTACTGATCATCTGCTTATAAAACACAAAATATTCACACAGTAACAGCTGCTATTGGAATTTAACTCCATTTATACAAAGGTGAATGTTCCTACGGCATGTGCATGGATTGCTACAAGCTCCATTCACATGAATGTCAACATTTCTAGGTATTAATAGATCTCAGCATTCACCTTTGATTGACCTAATCACTAAGAATAAATCTCAGTCCAGTGTCTTCAATTACACAAACTTCTAGAACATTAGATCAGATGATATTTGTTTCTGTAGACCCTTCTACAAGCCGAAGTCTTCCGTGGGTGCTACAGTGGCTCAGTGGGTAACCGTGTTGCTCTGCATACCCCACCATAACATCTGCATGATGTTTGCACATATTTCCTCCCACACCCCAAAGACATATTGAAAGGGAATATCATAATGGGGACAGTGATAACTATGTAGATATGTAAAGTGAGGTGGAATATTTTGGTGCTGTATTAGCAAAGCATAAATAGAGGTAAAGGACCTTCAGTAAATTGTACTAGAAATTAGTATGAAAAAGCAAATTGAGGACATTAGACCTGAATAGTTGTCTAGTATTACTGTGTAATGCAAAGGTATGTTTAGCACCAATCGAGTCACAAGACTTGGTCCATCAGCCACAACAGTGGTCTGTAGCCGCTAGATGGGAGCCCTGAATGACGCCTCCTGCCTGATGGTATCTGCAGCTCTTCTTTTGATTAGCCGGACTGACGTAAAGTCACATGTGCGTTACGCTTCAACAATGATGTCACGTCAGGCCTGTTAATCAAAAGATGAGCCACAAACCGCTCCTGGCCCATGGCCACAGAGTACTCACGTGCCCGACGGACCAAGTCCTGCAAATCCATTCAGACCAGCTCTAGTCTCTACCTATACTATAATAGGAAATATAGTATGATTCACCAACCAAACTGGTCAAGGCCGAGTACAACCAAGTAAAAGAAGAATGTATTTACTATCTGGGCACAAGATTGTTTCTTACCCAGATCACATATTAAAAGACCCATCACTTTCTTCGGCCATGTCAAAACCAGATTCCAGAAAACCAGCACAGCTTAAATAAAGATATTTTTATTTAATCTGCCATGAATTCTAATCAAAGAGGCCGAATCCCATGTCCTCGTCAGACTCCTCGGACTCTTCCTTCTTTTCTTCCTTCTTCTCTTCAGCTGAAAAACAGTGGTCACATTAAGACATTGGGTAATCACATGTGTAACTCATCTCTCCAGTCTCCTCCGGCCCATAATGACTTGACAGATGTACGACAACTGTTACCATTTATGCAATCGAAAACAAGGTCAAGAGTGCCAGTCACTGCCATGGAAGCCCTCGTATAATACTGATGAAAGAGGGAGCAAGCTATATACAAGTTTGGCACAAGACAAAGCTGGTTTACGCCCGAGCCCCTTTATCACCTCTGCACAGGATAGCTGTGCCCTTATAGACTAAAGCTCCAGGAGAACAGAAAGTAAAAGCCATCCAAATCACATTAGATATCTGCCCACTTAGAATTACAGGAAAATGAAGCTACGCAGAATGACAATTTTGAGCATAAAAGTGCTACTTTCCATGGTGGTGGCTTCCAGCAGTTTTATTTCTACCCACTGGTAACTTATTTCTCAGTACAAGATGACGCTGGTCCATACTGCATATTTCTCAAATAAGTCACAAAATTAATTTTCTTTTCCATCATCTAGAACTTTGCTTCCAAGTTCCCATTGTTTGGTGACCTGTCATGTTCAATCTATATTCAGCGAGCACTTTTCATAGGGTGTCAAGACACTGCGAGTCTTGGTTCACCATTTTTCCAATGGGGACCTTCATTAAAAATTTGGCAAATCTCTATAGACTTGGTGAAAAAAAACACGAGCAGCACCATTTCTCTACTGAGGTGTGGACGAGTAGATACATGCATTTGTTAACTGTATTTCTGGATCAGAACCTTTTTAGGTCCACAAGCAGATTTTGCTGTGGATAAGTCATGGATTGCACAAAAATACATTCTGGCTTGGCTGTTATCCTAAGTCATGTGACAAGACTCGTTAGAGGGTCGATATTGACCATTAGGATTGCTACTTCCAATAGGTGGCAGTAGAGTTCTAGTCCTCCACTGAACAGGCAATTTGCATATTTAATTTCCTAGAACATGCATGGCCTATGAGTCTCCTTACTCTGACATGCCAGGCCTGGCTTGTATCTCTCCACAAGGAGAAACATTAATCCTTTGACCAAAATACACTGAAAGTGGTAAAATTATGCATCAGAAACTAACAAGCTTCAGATGTTAAAATACGCTCTTCATGGCCATTTCCACAGTGCGTGGATTAGACTTATAAAACTGATCACTTGCCCACCACTGTAGATTTTACCTGTACAAACTTGCAGGCAAAACCTTCAGCAATGTTTTTTTACCCCGTGTTCGCATTCAGACATCTGTTTTTTCACAGATATCCCACAATAAGTATGTTTTTTGGAAAGGTTCACATGTCTGTTTTTATTAGCAGACTGCAAAAATATCAGTCATGACTATTTTTGATCCGAGTCGCACATCAAAATTATGGTTCTGAAAAAATCACTGACAGGACACGCAGGGCATCCGTGTGCAATCCGTATACTGGTTTTAAGATCGCAAAAAAAAATTTTTATTATTATTTCTGTCTACGAGAAAAGTCACTGATGGTAAAAACTGACATCAGCAGACTGAAAAAAAATAAAAATCGGTTTAATTTATTTTCTTAAGCAGAAGAAAAAATAAATGGACGACTGAATGAGGCCTAAGGCTGAGTTCACACACTGACTTTTTCTGTTGCTGATCTTGTCACAACTCTGCAAATTCACAGCAAACCACCACTGCTACAATAAAAGTTGTGAAATTCACAGAATTTCCTTAACAGTTTTAAATTCTGCGGAACGCGCTTTTTATTCCGCACAATAAGAAAACATTTTTTACAATATTTTCCTTTTTTGGTGTTATATTTGGCTATGAATTTTTCCCACTTGGTAATAGTTACCTGGTGCAGCAGATCCTCCGGCAGCAGGGGCGGCTGATCCAGAGGCAGCAACAGCAACAGCTCCTCCGGTGGGCATACTTGCCAATTTGGTGTTCCCTACAAGAAAGAAAAAAACAAAAACCATGAACACTGAATATCATAATGACATGTCCTATCGATAAGAACAAATCTTTTTTTTTTTTACTGAACAGTACATAAAGACTGGCATCTAAAGCTCCGAGAACAGAGATCCCCAGAGAGCCTTCTCAGAAAACTCCGTTCCTTAGGAACATTATCAAGGCGTGAGCTGAAAAGCTTTGTATCCTTGACCTAGAAATGATGTGAAAGGTTAAATCAGTAACTGTAAAAGCAGCTATATCCAGTGAGGGCTTACAGCAGGCATTATGTAAGCAAGGTAAACTTTACTCAATACGGAAAAATGATGAGCTGCAAAAAAAATAAGATTTTCCTTATCAATTCTATTCTTGGAAAGTCACTAAAATGTTGATACTACAACATGAACCCAGGTAAGTCCTGAGATCGATGCGCTCTCTAACCTAGCACCTGCAGAAAATAGATGGGAACAATTAGAAAAAAATATATATATATTATTAATAATAGATAATACACACACCAAATTGTGATCCATTTTGCTCACTTTTAATAGTATTAGCTGTAGACTTGCATAACACTAGCAGTTTAGAAGTGACATTAGAGAAAATAAACCATGACAGGCTAATAATTCAGCACTCATGAGGGCCCCCTGATGCCAGATTAAGTATGTGTAATATATATCCATTAGCCCTTAAATCAGAACTGTTACCAGATTTCACAATACAGAACGTACACATTATGCAGGTGTAAAACCTGATGATGCTGGAGTGGTGTACTTGCTTTGAAATTACACATGAGAATAGCTGTATAATCCTTGATCAAAGTGTAGCTCAATCTCAGTTCACCTAGCTCGATCTACAGCTGATCAGTGTCCCTCCTCCCAGCAGAGATCTCACACTGCTCAGTACAAGCTGTAGCTGTCAGTCAGGTGGCATACACTTGGTCTCATGAGCCACTTCATTTTATAGCTGGACTCTTCTAAAGAATGTATCATTTTAATTAGGACAAGCTTTTTGACATTGATTTTTAAAGTAAATACATTAGCAATATTACCAAGAGACCTATGTAATAAATATGCAGCTCGTATTGTGAGACCTGGTGACAGATCCACCCTAACCCTTTAGCCTGGACAATTTTTCATTTTGTGCACTTTGGCATTTTCTTTCAATGGTATAACATTAATTCTCTGTTGACAGCGCCGTATGAGGGCTTGTTTTTTGTGTTGGTGGACGGGTTGTAGTTTTCAAAAAAAAAAAAAAAAAAAAAAGAGAAAAAGAATCTAAAAAAAATAGGAGAATATATATATATATATATATATATATATATATATATATATATATATATATATATATATATATATATATATATATATATATATATATATATATATATATATATATATATATATATATATATATATATATAATTCTGCCAGTTTTGTTTTAACGGTGTAGATTATGCAGTATATTATTGTGGTACCAAAAAGGGGTTGTTGATTACACTGGGGGGAGTCATGTAATGAACACATTCAGGAGCCATTCCAGTAATGTCGGCACTGCAGCTCCTGGTGGTGACATAACATTTATGTTGCGCGCCAGCTGAAGCCTTTACTATTTCGTCAGATCAGACGTTTACCAATGGGCAACAACACCATGTCTCCACCAGGAACGGTGCCGCTGCAGGAAGGGAATACGCATGGTTTTAATTTGGCTCCTGAATTAAGTTGAGGTTGTCCAAAAGTGGACACCCCCTTTAAGAATAAATAATAAAAAAAAAAAAATGGTTGTTGCCATTTTCCAAAACCAGTGTTTCTTTTTCCATTGATGGAACAGCGGTGGCGTTATTTTTTTCAGTGTTTGATGTAAGGGTTAATTCTATAGTTTGATAGATCGCACTTTTGTGGACACGGTGATAACATGTTAATTTTGTACATTTCTATTTTTAAATGGTGGAAAAGGAAATAAAAAAAAAAAAAAATTATATATATATATTTTTTTAAAATACGTCCTCTCAGGGGTCTTGAACCTGCGATAGTCTAATCACTTAACACCGGATTGTAGTATAACATGCAAGTCAAGCTCTCATATCACAAAAATCCCAGATGGTAGCAATGGGGGCCTTCAGTAGGTTCCCCACGATCGCACTGTGGGGAGCTGATGGAAGCCAATGTGCAAGAGCACTGGCAAACGCGCCATATAAATGCCACTGTCAGACTGACATCAGCAGTGAGCGGAGCTCGGCTCAGTCCTCAGCCGACATCTGTGTCTTATTAAATCTACCTGGTATGTATCACGCATGGAGCGAGTTCAGCTCCTGAGCCCGCTCCACGACAGATATATCAGTTAAGGGGTTAAACACAATGCACAAATACAATGCACACA
The DNA here is from genome assembly GCF_046119375.1 of Phyllobates terribilis. Classification (NCBI taxonomy): domain Eukaryota; kingdom Metazoa; phylum Chordata; class Amphibia; order Anura; family Dendrobatidae; genus Phyllobates; species Phyllobates terribilis. The sequence goes on along the minus strand of NW_027362773.1, from coordinate 130,811,990 downwards.
GCAAGTGTCCCCTTTCCCCAAGTGTAAGTGATATGGACATGATCCCCTTGCCCTTGTGTCCTGAAACTTTCTTGCACAGTTAAAAGACGCACGTACTGTTCATTTCCACAGAAAAATGACGACACTTCTGTCTTTTTTTTTTTTTAAGTGCTCAATGCCCAAGGGGGGTGCTCTGGTAACAGGACATTTCTCAGGACAGCAAAACAAGACATTCCCCTTGTGTATCTTTATTCTTATAACACCACAACTGAATCAATGTGGGACGACCACAGATTGCAGCAGAACTGCGGCACCATCCTGACATACTTGGAAGGATCTTTAGGATATCCCAGAGTTCTTACCTGTGCGTTTGTGCCTGGTACATGCATCAATTCCTTACGGCTCATCCTTTATATACAGTACTCTATAACTAGCTTTTTTCTAGAGGGCTGAATTTTTAAGGTGTTCTAGAGTCAGCTGAGATTTTCTGAACTTTTGGAGTTAAACAAACAAAAAAAAAAGTACAATATAAAAGGCTGAAGCTTTGGCCCTCCTTGTTGCAGAGACATTAACTAGGGCATGTCACAGAGCAAAATAACCAGCATCTAATTGATGCGGTGGGGGAGTGAATATTGTGTTTTGGTCTTAATTTTCACTTCATTAGAAATATTAGTTTGGAAACCATCATTGCATGATTAAGGACCTGGAGGTCTGAAACACGTCTGATTATCATCACCCCCCCAAGGGGTTGTGACTTTATTTAACCACTTCGCGCCAGAGCCTGTTTTTGCCTTCGTGACCGGGCCAATTTTTTCAATTCTGACCACTGTCACTTTATGAAGTAATTACCCTGGAACGCTTCAACGGATCCCCCTGATTCTGAGATTGTTTTTTCGTGACGTATTGTACTTCATGATAGTGGTAAAATTTCTTCGATATAACTTGCGTTTATTTGTGAAAAAAAATCGGAAATTTGGCAAAAATTTTGAAAATTTTGCAATTTTCAAACTTTGAATTTTCATGCCCTTAAATCAGAGAGATATGTCACACAAAATAGTTAATAAATAACATTTCCCACATGTCTACTTTACATCAGCACAATTTTGGAACCAAAATTTTTTTTTGTTATGGAGCTATAAGGGTTAAAAGTTGACCAGCGATTTCCATTTTTCCAACAAGTTTACAAAAACATTTTTTTAGGGACCACATCACATTTGAAGTCACTTTGAGAGGTCTTTATGACAGAAAATACCCAAAAGTGACACCATTCTAAAAACTGCACCCCTCAAGGTGCTCAAAACCACATTCAAGAACTTTATTAACCCTTCAGGTGCTTCACAGGAATATTTGGAATGTGGAAGAAAAAAATGAACATTTAACTTTTTTCACAAAAATGTTACTTTAGACCCAATTTTTTTCTATTTTCACAGGGGTAACAGGAAAAAATGGACCCCAAAATTTTTTGTGCAATTTCTCTTGAGTGTGCTGATACCCCATATGTGAGGGAAAACCACTGTTTGGGCGCACGGCAGGGTTTGAAAGGGAAGGAGCGCCATTTGACTTTTTGAATGTAAAATTTGTCTGAATAATTAGCGGACGCCATGTTGCGTTTGGAGAGCCCCTGATGTTCATAAACAGTGGAAACCCCCACAAGTGACACCATTTTGGAAACTAGACCCCTTAGGGAACTTATCTAGATGTGTGGTGAGCACCTTGAACCCCCACAGCTGCTTCACAGAAGTTTATAATATTGAGCTGTAAAAATAAAATTTTCACATTTTTCCCACAAAAACGTTTTTCATCCCTTAATTTTGCATTATCATAAGGGTAACAGGATAAATTGCACCATGAAATTTGTTGTACATTTTCTCCTGAGTACGCTGATACCCCATATGTGGGGGAAAACCACTGCTTTGGTGTACGGCAGGGTTCGGAAGAGAAAGGAGCGCTATGTTGGCTGGGATAGGCAGCAGACACCATGTCACATTTGAAGAGTCGCTGATATGCCGAAACAGCAGAAACCCCCACAAGTGACCCCATTTTGTAAACTACACCTCTCAAGGAATTCATCTAGGGAAGTAGTGAGTATTTTTTAATTTATACCATTGGGCAGTGAAAAAAGCATAATTATATTACCACAAAAAAATGTTTTACCCTCAGATTTTACATTTTCACACAGGGCAATGGGTAAAAATGGTGCCGAAATGTGTCACACAATTTCTTCTAAAAGTGGCAATACCCCATATGTGGCTGTATCGTACCGCTTAGCCATACGGCGAGATCTGGGGGGGACGGAGCGCTATTTGACAATTGGAGAACAAATTATTGTAGAATAGGCATTTGGATTTGGGAGCACAAAATTTTCTGAATTTCTTTTGGGGGGCAAGGGCCATTTCGCTTTTCCAGAGCCTTTCTGCTACCAGTAACTTGGAAGTCCCTTAGATTTTTAACAGATGATGGACCTGAGTGGGGACTAGCTTTTTTTGAGGACCGAGTTGAAGCTTTTATTTGGAACATTTTACGTAACATTTATCCGGCGCTCTAGGCTGAGCACTTACATCGGGGTTTCCATCTAAATTTCCAAGTGATGTAATTCAGATGAAACCCCTGCGGGATCCATTCACTGTAATGAGGCAGCAGATTTACTCTGGACTCCGTCTGGCCTCTGTTTAGTGGTGTCCTTTTTTTCAGAAGTGCACAAAACTGTGGCCAACCGCACTTTTATGCACGCCTAAAACAAATGACACCGTGGGATCCCAGGCTAGACGGCGTCCACAGTAGCCTATATCTGCCTCATTACAGGGAATCTTCCGTCATGGGTTCTGGCTGAATCACGTATTTCAGAGATTTACACGGAAACTCTGGTGTAAGTGCACAGCGCAGAGCACAGGATAAATGTAAGGCTCTGCGCCTTACTGCGATCTTTGGGAGACATAATAAACTAATCAGTAGCAGGTGAAGAATTGGTTTTATTTATTTTTTACGCCGTTCCTAGTGTGATATAACTGATTAGATTACTTTATTCTTCAGGTCGGTGCGATTACAGAGATACCAGATTTATATCGGGTTTTTATGACTGACAGCTGTCACACACTAAAAGACGCTTTTTTTTTTGCAAAATCTAGTTTTTGCATCGCCTTATTTTGAGAGCTATAATTTTTCCATATTTCGGCCGACAGTCATGTGATGGCTTGTTTTTTGCGGGACGAGTTGACATTTTTATTAGTAGCATTTTTGGGTAAATAACATTTTTTGATCGCTTTCTATCCCGTTTTTTGGGATGTAAAATTAATAAAAACCAACAATTCAGGAATTGTTTGAGGTTTTTTTTATGCCGTTCTGCGTGTGGTAAAAGTGATCAGGCAGCGTTATTCTTCGGGTCAGTACGTTTACAGCGATACTACACTTACTGTATATTTTTTTAGGTTTTGGCGCTTTTACACAATAAAACCATTTTATAGAAAAAATATTTTTTTTGCATCTCTTTATTCTGAGAGGTATAACTTTTATTTTTCGGCTGATGGAGCGGTATGGCGGCTTGTTTTTTGCGGAACAAGATAACGTTTTCAGCGGTACCATTTTTATTTCCATTTTGCTTTTTGATCGCATTTTTTTCCACTTTTTTGTTTGGCGATATGAGGAAAAAGCATAGTTTTTTGCTCCGTTTTTTATTTATTTTTATTACGGTGTGCACAGAAGGCGTTAATTAGTGTGACAGTTTTATAACTCGGGTTGTTTCGGACGCAGTGATACCAAATATATGTACTGTTTTTATTTTTGCATAAATATACGGATTTATCGGTTTAATATTTTATTTATTTAGTAATTTTTTTTTAACAGTTTAAAAACATTTTTTTTTACATTTTTACTTAGTCCCTGTATGGGACATTAATTTTTATTTTTTTGATCACTGATCTCATGTAATGTAATAGACATGTATTACATTACATGAGATCTTCGCTGACTGTTTCAGTCAGTCTTCTGCCTGGCTTCAGCTGCAGGCTGAACCAGGCAGGACACCATATATGGCAGATCTGGAGGCGGTCATGTGACCTCCAGCTGCCATAGCAACGTCAGGTCCTGGAAGGTATAAGGGGGCCGTCGGAGAGGTAAGTGGACGACCCCCTCTCCTCCTGCTGTCTTCTATATGCCGCGATCACTATAGATCGCGGCATATAGAAGACAGCAAAGGGTTAACATCACTGGGACCTGATCCAATCAGGTCTCGATGATGTTCCCTGTCAGAGCTATCGCTCTGCACCGCTCCCGCAGCGCTTGCAAGACCCTGGGGGTCCTGAGCGCTGCGTGACCACCCACCGTTTTTAAACGTCCGCGCTGCACAGAGCCCAGGCAGCGCGGATGTTTATCTACAGTGGGCGGTCGGGAAGCGGTTTAAAAAAAAAAAAAAGTATATATAATAAATATATATTTTAAAATATACAGATAAAGGACTTACAGATTTTAAGAAGATTTCTACATGCTGGATTACTTTTCCAATTGTTTGATTGGGATTAAGTGTCTCGTTCCTGAATGGGGCGGATGTGCGCATGTTTGACCTCCGCTCCATTCATTGTCTATGGGACTGCGGAGTATAAAGCTTGGCGGCTATTTCCAGCAGTCCCATAGACAATGAATGGAGAGACTGTCGAGCATGCACAGCTTCGCTCCATCCAAGACGGCTGCAAAGAGCAGCTCTTGGGTTTCTATAACCGCGACATCGAGATTGCTGGGGTGCCAATGGTCAGACTCAGAGCGATCAGCCAGTTACCCCTGTCCCATCATTTTCAGGAACATTCCCTTAAACGGGAAATTACCTGTCTGGGACAAGAGAACTAAACCGCAAACACCAGAAACAGAAAATGCCAAACAGGTTTTTTTTTTTTTATCAGATTATAATCCTCCACCATGAAGATACAAGAAGAAAAATACATGTCAGCGCTCAGGTCTCCTCGTACTACAGTATAAGAGGCGTCAGACAAGAACATGTCCAGAGAAGCTCAAATAATGAGAGTGGAAGCAAAACTCATTTATTGAAAAAGCTTCTCTAAGTTTATCTGGTCCACAAGCGAAACCCAGCAGGTACAGAAGCAACCTCCGGGTATTAGGATGGACCGCTCATCACATATCACTGCAAGGTGCCAGGAGAAGGATCCCAAAAGCACAAGCTCTCCCTGCCCTCCTCACACAGACATTACACCTCTATAAATCACACACTGCGGATCAATGATGGGCCTGAGAGCATCATGGTGATACGAGACTCCATTTATAAGAAGCACTTACCCTGGGCGATCACATCATCGATTTTCTTGCCCTTCAGTTCACTGATGACCTATCAAGAGAAAGAAAACATTACAGCAAATGCTGATCCTGTCTAATAACACAGACTGCAGCCAAAAGTGGTAGCCCTGAAAATACTGCAGTCAACAGTGGTGCACCCCAGCAAGCCGAAAGTGGCAGCACTGAAAATACTGCAGCCAAAAATGGTGCACCCCTGCAGGCCGAAAGTGGCAGCACTGGTCAGATATGGTCCGTTTGTACGGACATGAAGAATGCAAACACTTAACAGTCTATATAGAAATATCCAACAGGGATAGAAGAAGATGCTCTGCTATACTCACCTCTGGTGTCGGCACCATTCCTGCGAATGCAGCACTGGTTCTCGGGGAGTTTGCAATCCCTGCAGCCCATCAGTGTCCGCTTCATTCTCACCATCAAATAAATGACACCAGGGGAAGTGAGAGCAGCTGTGACTCCCTCCTGGGGTCAGTTTTGTCCGATGGAGGGGAGAATAAAGGGATGGCGTGACATAGTATCACGCAATCTCTGAGAGAGCAAGTGCCGACTCCACAAGAACGGTGCCACCACAAAAGGTAAGTAAGTATTGCGGTTATTTTACTTGGGGGGGGGGGGGGGGGATTGTGATTGAGAAGGGGTTGTTCTATTAAAGGAAACCACTAACATCTGCTATAGGTGGCCAAGACATATGATGTATGCGCCTCAAATTTTGTGCAAATCAGTTAGAGACTGGCATTTGTAGATCTTCCCCACTGACCTGTACTTACGAAGGTGAAAATACGTCTTTGTTCACACTGCGTTTTATGCTGTGAGCCTAAAGTTTCTGTTGGAAACCTTTCCCTGACATATTGTAACACTCCCATAGGTCCCCATTCATCAGACAGGAGGTCAAAAGTGTGTTCCTTACACCTGTCTGGCAGGTACATGGTTTGTATTACTGTATAGGAAAACGGAGCAGACTGCACTTTCCTACACAGAGGGACTCTGAAATAAGTGTATATTGCATGGCATAAGTATTTTTTCCCTCCCACAGAGTCCCGTAGGGTGGACGGATCAACACATCCACCCTAACTATGGGCACTCTCAGGTGTTTACCTTTTGTATGCACTCAGACCTATATGCATGGGCCAGGAAAATCTACATATATTCCCAATGTGTCCATCGACCACATGTATGTGAAAGGGTGTCTTTTAGACATACCGCCCACTAAGAGAACTTTAGAGGAACTGACTGAGCTTTGCAATGTAGGAATAAGCAGCAAATAACATTTGGAGCTTGTTAATGTGACCAATGAGTGATGCATCTCCAGTATACAGCTGCTGTACAAAAGGTGGGGTGTTACACATTTCCTGCAAAAGGCATTCCCTTTATTAGGCTTCTACATAGCAGATTTTGCTTTGCGCAGCACAGTAGGTGTTAATACCTTATCAGCACGCTCCTTGTCCAATTCAATGCCCACACTTTCCAGGATCTTCTTTATGTCACCGATGGAAGGGTTGTCATTGCCGCCGAGCAAGGCCAAAAGATATGATGCTACGTAACGCATACTGTTTAACAGAAGATGGAAAACTATAAAAAAAAAAGAAGTTACAGCCTGTCCCTAATCTATATCTAGGCGTTTATTAAGGATTATCCTTCGTATAACTCAAATAGGTAATCAGACCCACAAGACCACCATAATCAGCTAATTGAAGGGGCTGCAGCAGCTTCGGCACGTGGTGGTCTCGTACACAGTTCCATACGCAGTATAGTGGTTGTGCCTTGTCCTCCTGCTATTGGGCAATGACTTGCCTGCTCAGAACGGAAATCCTCTCTAACATACCTGTATACAGGCTGAGAATGGGGACACCTAGTGACGGCACCTAGGAGTGCAGCGGAAGGAGATACACACCTTTCAGCACTTAAGAGTCACCACCCATAAGAATTGAGTCACTGCCTTTTCCCACATTTTTAAAAGGAGGCATTTAGATGTAATCTTTTTTTACTCACTTATATTGCGCCATCCATTCCACAGCGTTTTACAGACATTATCACTCTCCCCATTGGTGCTCACAATTTAGATTCCCCATTAGTATGAACCCAGAGGAAACCCACGCAAACACGGGGAGATGTTGCAGATGTTGTCCGTGGTGGGATTTGAACCCAGGACCCCAGCGCTGCAAAGTAACAGTGCTAACCACTGAGTCACCCTGCTGCCCCTTCCCGCTGAGGTCAATTATCGTCTTAACACTTTCTTTTTTTTTTTCTCCTTTCGTCTTAGGAGCCACATCTATTTTATATTTCCGTCGACAACTTGCATTTTGCAGGACAACATTCACTTTACACTATAACCTACCAGAAAAAAAATTCCAAGAGCGGTGACATAGTGAAAAAAAATGCAATTCAATAATTGTTTTTTTTTTTTGGATTTTACTCTTATGGGGTGCTGTAAAAATGACTAGTAACATGTTTAGTCCTATCAGCAGGACTACAACAAAAACAAAACTTGCAGGTTTTTTACCTTTCTTATGTACAGCACCGCTACAGTGCTGCAAGTAAAAAAAAAACAAAACGCTGGAGTGGTGTGTTACATAAAAAGGGTGAAAAAAAAACCTGCAACTCAGAGGTAACAGTCACAAGCTCTCAATGCAAGTCCAGAGAGCGGGGAGGAGGCTCTCAGATTGCAGTGAAAAGTGCCCTCCAGCAAACACTGCAGTGATCCGGCAGGTGACAAGGTGCTGGAGAACGACCGGAGTGGCGCATACAACAGCAGAAGACGGCGGCTGGTTAGTATAAGGCTATGGGCCCACGATGCAGAAATGCTCCGGATTTTTCCTGAGCGTTTCTGCATCTCCCTGGCAGAAAAAACGCATGCGGATTGTACATGCGTTATTCCTGCCAGGGACAAGCGGATGTGAAGAGTTCTTCACATGCACTTCCGCATGCGGGTTGTCAAGCGCTTTCAGCATCACTTGGAAAGTGCTTGACAACTTGGTCACACTATATAAATCCATGCAAACGGCATGGATTTATATAGTGTGACCAAGTTATAGTAAAAGAAAGGTAAAAAAATAAAAATTATACTCACTTTCTGATGGCCCCCGGTCTCCTCCAGTGCGTTGGGAGGCTCGCGGTGACCTGTCAAATGACGTCATGGAAGGTCCTATTAGACCATCACAAGACGCCCAACACACCGGGGGCCATCAGAAGGAGAGTATAAGGTTTTTTTTTTTGTTTTTTTTTACAGGTCCAGAGGAGTCTCCTCTTCTTCAGACCCGGGTACCATCCGCACATTGAATCGCTTTAATATCCCCATGTGCACATGTAGTCATGCGGATATTAAGCGATTCAATGTAAGTCAATGGCTGCGAAAACGCTGCGATTACGCAAAATAAATGGTAGTGCTGCGGATTTTTCCGCAATGATAATAGGGGAACATGGCAGACTTTCTACCAAGCGGTTTTTAAGCGTTTCTGCAGTGGAATTGCCACTGCGGAAACGCTTAAAAAACGCATAGTGGGCACACAGCCTTAGACTAAGTGCAGGGGCCTTACATTAGTGGCACCATTCCAGCTTGGAATAAAAAGAAAATAAAAATGCTTGAATGGAGCTTTAAGAGGAAAATTAAATTCAGAAATTCACATATTAAAAAATAAACACATTTATGTTGGCATTTTCTCAGACCTGTAACTTTCTTATTTCTGTAAATGGAGTGGTATGAGGGATTTTTTTTTGCACACCAAACTGACATTTTTAATAACTTTGATTGTATTTTTTGGTGATATGCAGCAACCAAATAAGTTATAGCATTTTTTATTTTACCATAGGAGTTTAATTATTTTCATAGATCGGACTTGGGGCATGGCTGAATACACTTACATTTATTTAGCTGGGGAAATGTTCGTGGGCTAAGAGGTGATTTGAGAATTTTTTTTCCTATTTATACATTTTTCAAAACTTTATTTTTTTCACTCCAGTAGCGGACTTGAACCTGTGGTTGTATGATTGCTTATAGTGAAGGATGCAAATCACTGCCGCACACGAAGCTGACCCTGTGGCTGGACTTACCAGGAGGGAGGCGACTGGTAGCTTTCAGTGGGCCACCGGCTGCCATGGTAACTCAGCACCCTGCAATCGCATCGCAGAGGACTGATGGGTGTCCAAATGAATGGCGCTATGAGATTGCCAATGGCATTTAAAGGGGTTGTTCGGCCTTAGACCACAAGTCTGCAGTCACCATGTGACTGCAGACTTGTGAACCATTACATCACACCAACTGCACGGATTCTCTGTCAGTAGGTCATGTGAGCACACCTATGCGATATACATACTCCCAGCCACAATCCAACTAGAAGTGTCTGACCTTGCTTACCAGGCTTGAATTGTGCAAGTCTAGTCTGAATGTGGTCAGGAGTATGCAAATCACATACTTGCGGTCACGTGCCCCGCTAATGGCACCAAAGAATCCTGACAGTGTGCATGTAGTAAAGATTCACAAATCAGCAGACTTGTAGCCCAAGGTTGGACTCCCCCTTTAAGTTATTAAAAAGTGATTGGAGCTCCTCTAATCCCTGCTGTTAGATTCAGGTGCCGACTGTGTAACAGCAGATATTTTGCAGCAGTCCCATCATCTAGCAGAGGATGTGTGTGGGGATATCCTCTGGGGGTCATACTCTTGCATTCAGTTGAGCTTCGCAATCTTACTAGGGTGGGCAGCCACTGTCCTCGCTCCATACAAGAGAGGGGGGCACTTGGGGAGCATTAGTCATCCTCTCCTCAGGACGGGACCCCCACAGAATACACAAGCACTGCCATAGTACCGGATGGGTCACCTCAGACTGAAAATGACCCATACTGCAAGGCGGTTAATAAGTGCCCCCCTCCTGCATTGATCGGTGCTCCCACACTGCTGTGCACATGCAGCAGAGAGGAGTGTGCTGTCCGGGTCTCTGCTGCTGCTACACCCATGTGTCAGTCACATGGAGGGAGAAGTAGGGTCAGTACCGAGCTCCTCCCCCTCTCTAACACCTGTGCCCGCCATTACCAACCGGCACTTACTTCACAGTTCACCGTTCAGCACTCGGGCAGGAGAGGAGAGAGCTCCGCGCGTGCTTCCTCTGTGGAGGCCGGGAGGGAAAAGGCCGCTGACGGGGCGGGGCTATACACAGGAACATCCGGCCGCGGCTGGGGAGAAATGCATTATGGGACACGGCGCCATCTTGCTACACTCAAAGTGAGGCGCAGGCGCAGTGCAGGGTAGGAGTGCAGCGCTCCTCAGGCTAGTGTCTGTCCACGCTATGATATTCATTGCCTTCCCCATAAGACTATACCACGAGTAGCAGAGCAGTTGGCTGCTATTCCTTTCTATAACTTTGTGGGGTCACCTGAGGAGGTGGGAGGGATTCTCACAAAATTTGTAAAAGCAGAACTTTTTTTTGGTGTTCAGTCTAAACTTAAAATGGCCCCATGCTCTTGTTTGGTCGGTTCTGTATCTTCCATTGACTTCCAGGGAGAGACGCTCTCATCCTTCCGTTTGCATTGAAAGTCTGCAAAAAAATATGTTGAAAGTGCACAAAGTGTAGTTCACCTGCTTGCGACTACTTTGCCTTTAAGAAGGGGAGAATTGGGGTCAGAGGTGACCGTCGCAGCAGTGGAGATGTTGGCAATAGCTGGAGGTATTTCCACTTTAAGAAGGTCTTTGGGCTTCTTCCGTTTCCATTTTTCGATCCTTGTAAAACGCCCCTTTTTTCTCTCATTCTCATCCGTTTTGCGCCCAGGTTGCATCTGTTTTTAAAAACTGAAGCAGGTAGACTGAACCTTTACTTACCCATTAGTTAAGACATGTCCACAAAAAAAAAGATCAGTTTTTGATCAGAGTCATGGATCAAAATCACCTATACAAGCAGGGGTGTAATAATAGGTGTAGGGGTTGCAGTCACTCCCAATCCCTGAAACAAAGGGGCCCAGAAGGTGCCTTTGGCCCATATGAAAAGACCATTACGATTAAAGACTTGTAATAATTACGGGCCACATTGGAGCTTTTGCATTCAGACCCACAAGCTTCAAGTTCGCCATTGCATATAGGTCCGGGAAATCACTTATACAGATGGCATCAGTGCACAAGCCGTGTGCTGTCTGTGATTAATATTATAATGGATAGAAAAGGATTTGTATTCACACGTTCAGTATTTTACATCAGTATTTGTAAGACAAAACCAGGAGTGGAGTAATCAGAGGAAAAGTATAATAGAAACACGTCACCACTTCTGTATTTATCACCCACTCCTGATTTTGGCTTATAATTACTGATGTAAAATACTGACCACATAGTGAACGTGTGAACGTGGTGTTATGAGAAAAATACTGATGGTAAAAACTGACACACGGATCAAACAGTGATGAAAATATAATCTAAAACACTGATGAAACTTGGACCTTTTTTATTTTTGCATGTCTGTATGAGGCCTTAACATGTTTTTGTCTTTTAGTGACAAAATCACACTATGTCACATACATATTTACAGGTAAGGACTGCACTGATGGCTTAGTTTGACTAAATATGTAGGTAGATTTACTATCCATGCCTAATTTCAACACAGAATTACGGCTTCCATACAAATTAGGTACAAGTCAATCAATCCGGCCAAAGTTGGTTCAATGGTTAAAGAAATCTCCTGACTAGCCCCTGAAGATAATGTCAGAAGGAATAAATAGGATATTTAGAATTTAAAGGGAAGCTGTCAGTTGTATCAATCCATCTATATGGGCATGTAGGTCATAGGAAGATGAATAAAATGATACCTTTATATCTGTGATCTGATGTTTTATTCCAGAGAAATCCACATTTTTCTTAATATGTAAATGAGCTGTTAAGATCTCTGGGCCGGACAAAGATCTCCATGATAATCTGCCTCCAGGGCTCATTATAAATGAAAGGAGGTGTTACCAGTGTGAGACATGTAATGACTGACAGTCTGCTCTCCTGATCTACATGTCTCACACTGGTAACTCCCCTGTTCATTTATTATAAGCACTGGAGGTAGAAAAACTAAACTAAAATTCATTTTAAACTAAAATGAATGCTCTCTGATATATTCTCCACAATTATGTCTCCTCTAGCTTACGACATTTGCTCCTTTATGTCTTATAATAGGAATCTGCTGTTCTAGTAAGATCCAGGTGTGTCACAATACTGAGGGTGAATAATTAAGCATTCATTTGCCTTCCTCTTTCTTTTTTTATTTCTTCATTTAATCACCAGTCGGCAGAAAAGTAATGTATTTCCAATTATTTCCGGTATAAGAAACATTGACTTCCCTCTCAGAGTGATGATTTGTAAATGTTTACATAATGAATAATATACTGGGGTCCATGTTTAGTGCTAAAGAATGGGAAAGGCAGACATACATGCTTAGACTGTCACACACGTAATTAATGTAATGTCCTGGGATCTGTGTAATTTACTTGTTACCATGATTGCAATCTATAGGGATTTTATCTGCCTCTGATTTAATAATACCAAAGCTAAGTAAAAGTGTTAGAGAATCACTCTGTTAAATCCCCCGGTCAGGAGGACCCAGGCTAGTGACCAATCAATCTAGAGCCAAAGGTGGCAATTCATTTTAGTGAAGAGCTATATATCCTGACCCCCATATCTCCATACCTCCTTGGTTTGTCTCCAGTGAGAAATAAAGAATTGGGCATTCTGAAAGTCATCTTGCCTATCCTACTTTTTCCTGACATTATCTGTCTGAGGAGAGTCAGGACACCTTCCTCAGCGGGTTCGACCACCCTTTCTATACTCACATAGGAAGAGACCTGTCAATCAAGCAGAGCTGGGCACCTGACAAATTCCCTTTAAAAGGATTAACCTGCAATGAGCAACTAGGGCTCGTGCAGAGGACCGTAAAACTGGATGAGTGCTATTCGTCGTTTTGATGAATCACACTCATCCCCATGTTATTCTATGGGGCCACGCACATGTCTGATTTTTTTCCTTGGACCGAGTCAGTCCGAAGAACGAATTACATCCGATTAGCGGATCGCACTCGGCCATTCATGTCTATGGAAAAAATGTTGGTTCGATTTTCACGGATGAACAGAATGGAGAAGATAGAGATTTTTTTAGGCCACGGCCCCACTATCAGTATTTGGTCAGTATTCGGTCAGTATTTTTTCTCATGAGTGGGAGCCAAAACTAGGTGAGGAACAATCAGAGAAAAGGTATAATAGAAACAAGTCACCAATTCTGCATTTATCACCCACTCCTGGTTTTGGCTCCCACTCCTGAGAAAAAATACTGACCGAATACTGATAGTGGGGCCGTGGCCTTGCTCTTCTCACCCGAGAAAATCTGATCAGACTGATCAAACTGATCAAACTCTGATCAGAGTGTCATTAGCATAATCGGCCAGATTCTCTCGGTCGTGTGACCCTAGCTTAATAGTAATTTGGGACTTTGAGTGTTTGACTTTAATGTCTCCATTTTCTTTATGCAGACTATTGGTCAGCCAAAAAATATGAAATCAAGGCGGACACAAACAGAATAGGGTCGCTGTCCAAGAAAAGAATATGGGCCGCTTGCTGCTCTGGATGTAGTGTCCCCCTCACCTCTTGGGCCCCTGTGCTGCTGCACACATTGAACCTATGTCTGACCCTTTGTGCCAAGCCCCATAGAATATAATGTGTCAGTGTGCCGTCTGTGAAATAACTAGCCACACAGGGATGATAATCACTGACGTGGGAATGAAGCCGTACTTCTTATGTCTACAAACAATATTTTAAAGCGGCTATGCATAAATTCACAAAGAGTCCACAAAACAGGCGAGCTCAGGTATCTAATACAAAATAGATGAATCCGTGATATTTCTGAAGCGGGGATGTGTGTGCAGGTTATTGGTAATTATCATGTTACAGATTACAGAAAATACTGATGATTTTTTCATATTAGTGTCTGACTTATAGACATTCGTCATCTTTATCATTCAGTCATGATTATTCTGCCTACACCTTTTGACATACAGTATATCTGCCACATAGAAGACTATTGATACTGTGCATTATGTATCTGGATACATTTATTTATTTACAGACGTATGCTACAAACTGTATGGCTATGCTTGGCATGCTTAAAGGGAATGTGTCAGCAGGCTTTTGCTCCCCAATTATTTATATGCACATGTAGCTCTTTCAAAGATCAGTCCAGCAATACCTTTACATGGTCAACCCGTTCCTCCGTTACTGAGAAATCAGTGTTTTAATCAATATGCAAATGAGGGTGAAGGACTATGGTAGATCTGAGGCCTCCGTCACTCCAGCTCTATTCCCCACCCAGCGCCGCCTCCTCCTGCTTGTTTGATAGCTCCTTTTGTGTTACTTCAAGCTTTTAGTTAAGCATCCAGTTTTTGGACAAAAAAAGTGATCTGCACATTTTTTTCTGTCTATGAATGGATAACACAAAAACACTTTTGGCTTGATTTATTACAGTGTCTATGTACAAATTTTTTCTTACAACACCTGTAAAATTTGCAAAACATTTGCACAAAAATTTGTTGACATTTGATGTTTTCACGCCACTCCAGGCCAGCTTTGGAAAAAGTGGAGGAGCATAGGAAGGAGGAGTGTGGCTAAGGCCACGGCCCCGCTGTCAGTATTTGGTCAGTATTCGGTCAGTATTTTTTCTCAGGAGTGGGAGCCAAAACCAGGTGAGGAACAATCAGAGAAAAGGTATAATAGAAACAAGTCACCAATTCTGCATTTATCACCCACTCCTGGTTTTGTCTCCCACTCCTGAGAAAAAATACTGACCGAATACTGACCTGTCTAATTCATGAAAATTTATGTCAGTTTAGTGGTGTAAAATTTGCCAGAAATGTGCTCTAGTCTCTGGCTGGAGAACATCTCTGACGGAGGATCACAGCACTTTATTATGTGTATATATAAGTCATTAAGTGGCATGCGATTCATTGGGGCGCATCTTATTCCTTCATGCTTCCTCATTAAGACTGCCGTGTACAACGCTGGTCTTAATAAATCTTTTTTTTTGTGGGTTTTCAAAATAGGAAACGGATTATAAAAGATGGGTATCAGTTATATTTTCTGGTTAATGGATCAGTTTTTAAGCCCAGAAAACTAGAACAAAAAAAATTATATAAAAAAGGATCCAAACGGATAACAATGGGATAACAAAGTTTGTGTATTTAAATGGGTATTTCCAATGGAGACATTTAAAAGCGGAAACTCTCTTTTTTTTCCCTTTCCTATATTTGGATTTGTTACACACAGATCCCAAACGGACATGTGAACAAAGCCTGAGTGTGTCAGCCTGATCACATGTGGTCCTGGGATCTGAATAGGGAAGAGAAGGAGGGTGAGCAGAGGCAGCCCTTGTGCTCCTGCCCATATTTCGTCACCCAACCCTCATGTAACCAGGAAGTTTAAAAAAAGTGACTCCACTGAATCACACAGATCACCAAATGTGTGCAACATGGTTCATTTAACCCTTAACCGTTGCAGAAGAATATGTGAACCCTGCTACTCTGCATGCTGCATGTGAGGCGGCTTCAATGAAGAACAAAGGACGCCTTCAGTGAGTCACAGCTTCACTTTGTGAGTACTGGAGCTATTGCTGCACTTCACTCTGTTTCCATCTGTATTAGCACCTCCAGTCATGTATCTTCATATATTGCAATGATATGTAGAAGGGGTTTTGTCGTCAGCTATAAGTAGTGCAAATCGCAAGAACATGTACGGTCATGCTCACTCCTTACCGTGTATTGTGGGAAAATCTGCACCCCAAAGGCTGAGCATGGTGGAAGAAGGGTTGTTTATTAAGATGGCTCCATATTGTGGTCTTTATAGACAGGATAAGAGGATTATATCCATAGAAAACTATTGTGCTGCCTGATCAACATCTACAAGTAAATGGCCTTTCCCCTCCGCAGTTTTAGTCCCTGAAATTGTCACTCATGAAACCTATTTTCTCACCTTACATCCTAGCACATATTTGCACTATTATTTAGTTCTAGTTTTTATGATATTGAATACGCCATTACCCATTAATGTAACCAAAGACCGTTTGTATCAGTAAATTGGCTGCACAAGCGCTCAATCCCAATCATGAGCTAGTGTAAGATTGCAGCAATCAGTCAGCGATCGAGCAATAGCCTCTTTTATGCACCCTAAAAAATAATTGTCTGCAGCATTTCTTCATGTAAACAGGGAATGTGCTGCCGATAATTTCCAACCTCTGTCATATTAATAATCTTTTTTTATTATACAGTTTGCATTACTGTACGTAAACAGGCCTTAAAACGTGCTAAGATCCGCTTACTATATCGCCAGTCTCCCCTCGTTATGTCAGTATGCCTTTATGAGCGACTTTACATATATAAAAGCCATAGCAAGATCAGGTTTGGATAATTGGACCATGAACAGTTTTTGCATTTTATGATTTATAAGAATCAGAACTGTCTGGAAAAATAAGGCTGTGTTCACACTGTCATTAATGACATTTCCGTTTGCACAATCTGTTGGCTGTGTTTTAGGACTCACTCACACTTGCGTATAAAAAATTGGATTGTACTCGGACCTATGTTATAATGAGGCGGTGCAGATCTGTGTATTTTTTCTCAGCGGTATTCGGCATTCTGCGATTTCACTCTGAAATTGGATAGTGCGAGAAAAAAAAACGCATGCCGTGTGGACCATCAGTACAGCATCGGATTTTTACGGATCCTTTACAGTTCTGTCTCGTAGGAACCTGTAAAGGGTCCTGTAAAAGATTTATAGCTGCTAGGTAAAAAAACGGATCGCACATAGACAGCACACGGATAACAAGTGAGAAAAAATCACCCCACTCTCCTGGATGAGAATGGGACCCATTTTTTATAAGCAAGTGTGAGCGTACCCATAGGGAACAGACATACAGAAAACATGTACAGAACGGATCTGTTGCTTTACTGATGGAAACAGAAGCAGAAGGACTCTATTGATCATTGTGTTGTCCGTCTGGGTTCTGTTACTTGATGGGCTTTTTATTTCGTTCCAAAAACTGACACATAAAGAGACCCAGACGGACACATAATAATCAATGTGGCCCCTAGGCTTCCATTTCCACATGAATTCCATTTGTCTGTTCCTCTACATGAGACACAATAATGGTATTTGCAAATGGGATTGTGAACTTTATGGCTTCTTCATACATCAGTGATTTTTCTTGCATGCAAAAAATTGTCCGAGTTTCATCAGTGTTTTTGATCAGACCGTCATCAGAGCTTGATCGGTGCGTCAGATTTTACCATCAGAGTTTGGTCAACTTTTGTCTTATACAAAAAACTGATTGAGGTTTCTTAAGCTTCTCCTATCAACAGACAGCAGTCGGATGGCATCAGAGTGCTGTCCGATTATTTTTACGGATCCATAGAGTTACATTGGTGAGTTTGATCCAACACTTGTGCTTTCGTGCAGACCAATCGGTGAAAGCATAAAATCGGACATATGATCAACCCAATAGACTATATCATAGGTACGAGTGCTATCCGTGAAAAACTGAAGTCTGAATAACCTCTTAGTCAATGGGGTCCATCACCTGTCAGGATAGATACAGAGTCTCCAATCACACACCTAACGACAACTCTGTGCCAAAATACCGTATATCACAAGTATAGGACTTTGAAAGTAACATCTTGGACAATTTTATACATAATATATATAGTGTTATATCTAAAACATACTTATATACAGTACAGACCAAAAGTTTGGACACACCTTCTCATTTAAAGATTTTTCTGTATTTTCTTGACTATGAAAATTGTACATTCACACTGAAGGCATCAAAACTATGAATTAACACATGTGGAATTATATACTTAACAAAAAAGTGTGAAACAACTGAAGATATGTCTTATATTCTAGGTTCTTCAAAGTAGCCACCTTTTGCTTTGAGGACTGCTTTGCACACTCTTGACATTCTCTTGATGAGCTTCAAGAGGTAGTCACCGGAAATGGTTTTCACTTCACAGGTGTGCCCTGTCAGGTTTAATAAGTGGGATTTCTTGCCTTATAAATGGGGTTGGGACCATCAGTTGTGTTGTGCAGAAGTCTGATGGATACACAGCTGATAGTCCTACTGAATAAACTGTTAGAATTTGTATTATGGCAAGAAAAAAGCAGCTAAGTAAAGAAAAACGAGTGGCCATCATTACTTTAAGAAATGAAGGTCAGTCAGTCCGAAAAATTGGGCAAACTTTGAAAGTGTCCCCAAGTGTAGTTGCTAAAACCATCAAGCGCTACAAAGAAACTGGCTCACATGAGGACCGCCCCAGGAAAGGAAGACCAAGAGTCACCTCTGCTTCTTAGGATAAGTTTATCCGAGTCACCAGCCTCAGAAATCGCAGGTTAGCAGCAGCTCAGATTAGAGACCAGGTCAATGCCTCACAGAGTTCTAGCAGCAGACACATCTCTACAACAACTGTTAAGAGGAGACTTTGTGCAGCAGGCCTTCATGGTAAAACAGCTGCTAGGAAACCACTGCTAAGGACAGGCTACAAGCAGAAGAGACTTGTTTGGGCTAAAGAACACAAGGAATGGACATTAGACCAGTGGAAATCTGTGCTTTGGTCTGATGAGTCCAAATTTGAGATCTTTGGTTCCAACCACCGTGTCTTTGTGCGACGCAGAAAAGGTGAACGGATGGACTCTACATGCCTGGTTCCCACCGTGAAGCAAGGAGGAAAAGGTGTGATGGTGTGGGGGTGCTTTGCTGGTGACACTGTTGGGGATTTATTCAAAATTGAAGGCATACTGAACCAGCATGGCTACCACAGCATCTTGCAGCGGCATGCTATTCCATCCGGTTTGCGTTTAGTTGGACCATCATTTATTTTTCAACAGGACAATGACCCCAAACACACCTCCAGGCTGTGTAAGGGCTATTTGACCAAGAAGGAGAGTGATGGGGTGCTACACCAGATGACCTGGCCTCCACAGTCACCAGACCTAAACCCAATCGAGATGGTTTGGGGTGAGCTGGACCGCAGAGTGAAGGCAAAAAGGCCAACAAGTGCTAAGCATCTCTGGGAACTCCTTCAAGATTGTTGGAAGACCATTTCCGGTGACTACCTCTTGAAGCTCATCAAGAGAATGCCAAGAGTGTGCAAATCAGTCATCAAAGCAAAAGGTGGCTACTTTGAAGAACCTAGAATATAAGACATATTTTCAGTTGTTTCACACTTTTTTGTTGAGTATATAATTCCACATGTGTTAATTCATAGTTTTGATGCCTTCAGTGTGAATGTAAAATTTTCATAGTCATGAAAATACAGAAAAATCTTTAAATGAGAAGGTGTGTCCAAACTTTTGGTCTGTACTGTATATGTAAGTATATATTATACACACTTCTCAGCATTGAAATTGCAAGGAAAAGTCATGGAATTGTGTGAATCACAGGATGGACAGACATGTCATTGATCTGCAAATGATGAAAAATATGGAAGCAAAATTTTCAAAACATCTCGATGTATTCAGTATGGAGTATGAGCGCCACGTGCAGACATCCCCACACTTACAGCATTGGCTGCTATCAATGAGGTTATTAATGGTCATCTGAGGAATATTCTGCCGTGCTGAATCCACTGGGGAAAATTATCAAAATCCCCTGCTGGCAGCTGCCTTTGTAATTGCAATTCCAATAACATTCCATGTGCTCTATTAAAGACAAGTCCGATGATGAAGGCCATGGTAGCACAATTAGGCCACGCAGCAGCATGATTAACAAACTGTTCTTTACCTCACCCTCCCCGGGTCCAGCGCTGAGTCTCCGCTGCTGCTCCCGGGTCTGTAATTGTCTGCAGCACTGCGTTCACGTCGATAGCTCTGCTGCCAATCAGTGGCTCGTCTCGTCAACTTGGATATAATCGCTAAGCTCAGTGGTTGACTGCAGCGCTGTCGATGTGACGTCAGTGCTGCAGACAATAGCAGACACTGGAGACTCAGCGCTGGACCCGGGGAGGGTGAGTAAAGATATTTATGTTTTTATGAAACAAACAAGGGGTTTCTGAAACCGGATAACCCTCTTAACCTTGGAGAGTAAGCATACTCTATGTAATGGGAAGTAGATATATAAAACACCCAAAACGAAATGCATTTTTTTTAAAATAATGATGTTCTACCTCAAATCTCCTTTAAATCTGGTTGTGATGCTTTGTTTTTATTTTGCTCCTAAATGAATGTTATGATATGTTGATATGTACAATTATTTTTTGACATTTTCAGTCGATCATCACGCTTCGTTCTTCTTCTTAACAGCTTGGTATAGCCGACGTCTCCTCCGCGCTGGGCGAGCTGTGACATGCCGGTGTTGCCACACTTAGACAATGAGAGATGGAGCATCTTCTGGACCCCCAGGGGGAGGGAACCAGCACCGAGGAACCAGCCTCTCCTACGCCACATATCGCAGGCAACAGACTCATCCTCGATGTGTACCTGGACGGATGTGAGAGGTTCCTGCAGGTGACAGAGAATTTGACAAGTCACCTGGTGGAGGTGGAATTTCTCCGACTTAGCAGCAATGATGCAATGATAACATCAGTGGTGGCTGATCTGCCAAGGTTCAGCCGTCTCAGATCTCTCATCCTGAAAGGTAAAATATTCCCATAAAATTATTACTTTTACCCATCACATTGCATGTACATCATAAATTTTTGCTTCTAGTAGACCCCAGGTTCCCAACAGTGCATGTCATCTTGCATTGTCCTTAAATTGTGCTTTAAATTTGCCGCACAGCGTGTGATCTGAGCCGTGAGTATGTTGATCCAATCTAGATGTAAATTCATTTGCATTGGATAAAAAAATGATTCCGTCCATATAACGTCCATATGGGTAAATCAGGTAGAAGTCAGATGCTCCTTCCACAATAAGGGTGAATGTCCTGAGCAGATCAGAGACAACGATGACCTTGTGCAGAATGTCTCGGGTGTCTAGAATGTGGGCAGCCATACCGGCCAGGTCTGGGAAGGACACATACTGTCGGGAATAATGATAAGCGAGTAGAGGACAGGCCGTGGTGGGATCTCCGATATTGTCAACCCTCAGAAGTTGAGTTTAGGCAACGTTGCTTTTGGAGGAACATTGTTCTTGGCAGACGAGAGGTTTCCATATTGAGCTGTCCAGCCAAGAGTGTAGGTCTTTTTACTTTTCCTCTTTGCACAATGAACTCGACCTCAATATTAGGATCACATTTTATGTAAAAAAAAAAAAAAAAAGTTTAGTAAAACATACACTGCAGCCTTAGGTTTTGCGCGCACAACTTATTTTAAAAGCAGAAGACACTTAAAGAGGGTGTCCACTACTTTATCATTGATGACCCATCCTTGGTCTTATCGGCCGGGGACCACCCCGGGATCATCAATCAGCTTTTATCGGTGTTGGTGACCACCAACCAGAAATACTCACTCTCCGAGCTGCTCCGTCTTCTGATAGTAGCCACTGCAGGGTACTCCGCATCCGCCTCCAATTGATTTGAAGTAGTACCAAGCCTCGGCCACTATCAGAAGACGGCCAGCTATCCTAAGGATAGGTCATCAATGCTAAAGTAGTGGACAACCTCTTTAAGGAAAATGCTGGCAGTGTTATTCCTGAAGCATCATCTCTGACATCTTCTGCAGTTTTTTTGTTATTTTTTATTTAATTTAAAAAAAGAAAGAAAATGGAAGCCTGCAGCGGTTAAAAGAAGTGAAAAGGACAGAATATATGCACAAAAAGTCCTATTTTTTATTTTTTTTTTTTGTTTTTTTTACATCTTTTAGCGCTTTCTCAGTCATAATCCGCCTGAAAAAGACATCGTGTGCACATACTCCTATGCCCACATTATCTCGGTCAGATTTCAGCAGGCTAAACTCCATTTTCATTGCTGTTATACAAGAATATCAAGTCTTTTTTTTTAAATCTTGTTTTTTTTATATTAAAGTGCCAATTATAGAGGCGGAAATATTTAGTATTGGAGCCTACAATGATCGTGTGCACCTATATGTGGTTTTATAGGATGAGCACCCTTGTATCATCGATACTGTTATATCACACTCAGGTGGACATTTCCGGGATGATTACGGACGCCGTCAGAACGGTTTGCTGACGACCCTACCACCAGATATCGGTCAGCTTTCCCGGCTGCAACACCTGGATCTCAGCTTCAATAGCTTTTCGGAGCTGCCGCCTTGTATCAGCGCCCTTTCCTCACTTACCACTCTCCATCTTGGCTACAACCAGCTCCGAACTCTTCCAGATGAAATTGGTGACCTGAAATTCTTGACAGATCTCTCTCTCATGTCGAACCAACTGGCGGAGCTCCCCGCAGGCATTGGGCAGCTTAAAAAGCTGGAGAAGATGGACCTGTCTGAGAACCGGCTGGTGGTCCTGCCAGGGGAGCTTGGAACCTTGCACCAATGCATCCATCTAGATCTGTCTGGGAATAACCTTGCCAATATTCCTGAAACACTGTGTAAGTATCAGCCTCAATTTTCCACATTTGTTTTTTTTGTAATTTCAATGCTAAGAATACATTAATTAGTATATTAAAGAGGTTGTCCAGTTTTGGGGTATTTTTTTTTTACTTAAATGCATTTATTTGGGGCTAAATATCATTTTTGCAATTGGGTTTTATTAAAAATTTTGCACCATTTCCCTTTTACAGGCTTTTTATTTTCCTGAGCATTCATCTTTGAGGTGATTATAAATCAGTTCAGAAGAGCTCAGAAAAAGACAGATAAAAGAATTACCTGTCAAGCTGTCGAAGTGGGGTGACTGAAGGATTCTCAGTTTACTCATTCTGCAGCCTGCAGTAATGCAACACAAACGCTATAAAAGGCATATGGTGCAAAATTTTATGTGAAACTCAATTGCAAAAATAATTTTCATCCCTAACTGCATGCATCTAAGCAAGAAATAAATACCCCAAAGGTGGACAAACCCTTTAATTAGACTCAACTTTTTTTTTTTTCTTAAAGGGTTTTTTTTTTTTTTTGGAACCTATTCTTAGGATAATCCTGAAATATTAGACTGATGGGGGTCCGACTCATTGCTAATAGTCCCATATATACCACCAGACGCCACATTTGCTGGTGGCAGTGCTGGGTGTTGCTGCTTTGTCTCTTAAATGGGAGTGAACGGCAGAGTGCAGCACATCCACTACAAAATGTTTGTCATGGTGGTGTACGGAGCCTTTCTAAGAATTAATCGGCCGGGGTGCAAAGAGTTGACCCCAACTGATCTGATCTAATATCCTAATGAAAGTAGAAAACCCATTTAACACTGCCTATTTGATCAGCAAATGTGATGTCTATCATCTTTGTATAATATATCTTCACTGTCTTACTTGCTTCCACATGGAAACTATCAACAAGCTGCTCTTGATGGATCTCCTATTATTGTGTGCCTCTCTTTTCTCTCAGGGGACCTCACAGCAGAACGTCTGTGTCTGCTTCTCTCTCTCCTCTTCTCCTTCCCATCCATTACATAGACTTTTATGGGCAGCAACTGTAACCTGATCCCTCAGTGAGTCAATAAACTGTCTTCACTGAAGTCAGATTTTACAAGCAAATTGAGTGTGAATGATCCTTCTAGGAGAAATAGGCATTTTCTCTTAACTTGTGCTTTTTAAAGGAATTTTACACTTTCAGACTTGTGGGTTCCAAATGTTATAAAATAATAAGTAGGGTAGGTACTCCCCTCTCCCCAGGTCCAGCACCGCTCCCTGCTGTTGCTCGGGTCTTAGTGTTTTGGATGCAGCAGTGACATCCCATTCACAGTGCGCATCACCGCTGTAGCCAATCACTGAGCCCAGTTCTTGTGCTGTCTACCTCAGTACAAAGGCTGGGCTCAGTGATTGGCTACAGCAGTGATGCACACTGTGAATGGGATGTCACTGCTGCATCCAAAACACCGAGACCCTAGGAGCAGCAGGGAGCCAGTGCTGGACCTGGGGAGGGTGAGTACCTGCCTGCTTGTGTTTTAGGTATTGTAAAGAGTTAGGGGTCCACTTTCCTGATATAAATAATCTTATGGATTTATAAAATAATTACCCGATGAGTGAAGCTAATGTTTCATGATCCCAAATAAAATATATATATAATAAATATATTTTTTATTCTATAGGCAACATGATGTCTCTCCATGATCTTTGCCTTCACAGTAATGTCCTTGTGGCAGTACCAGCAGGCCTGGCCCGTCTGCCTCACCTCTGTCGTCTGGACTTACGGAACAACAGGTTACGCGTTGTTCCTATAGAAATCCTACAGTGCTCTTGCGCGCGTCTCCAAGAGAACCCTATAGGTGAACCAGAGTCATCACCTCTGTCTACAGGTAAAATACTATTTTTATAGCCTCCCTGCGCTTTGAGGAAACTTTTGAGAGACAGGTCAGAAGTTTTAAAAAGTGATAAAAGTGTTTTCAAATGAACATTAGCAGCAATATCTTGTATTGAAGCATCTAATGAGCATGTGCATAGGTGAATGTGAATGGAGCGGGAACTGTGACATCGCCTGTTGTGATTGGCGGATCCTGTGTTATCAGCTGTATATTGAGGTGTTATCTGTCTGTAATGATAGTGAGACTTCTGAAAACTCTTCTGTAAAGAACACAAAGGTCCCAGTGTGAAAATTGCAAATTTTTTTGTTGTTGTAATAGATTTCGATATAAAGATAAAAAAACATTGACAAAAATATCCGTGCTGGGCCAGGTTAATAAAAGACAATTCGATGCAGATTTTTATACATTTTTTTAGCCATTTTGGATTTCAGGCCTCATTCAGATGTAGATGATTTATCATTTTTCAAGGATAGACCTCGCACCCATTATAATCTATGATGCTGTTCACATATCTGTGTTTTTTTGCAGATCGTGTTTCAAAATTGCCCACACAAGTCTATGGGTCGGCACACGGATACTATTTGTAGGAAATCCGTGATCTGACCGTTTTTTAACATTGTGATGGATACAAGAAACTTTACATTTTTTTCAGCATTTGAGAAAATCACTGATAAAACAGTGAAGGTGAAAACTAACAAACAGACCATACACTAATGAAAATCTGATCCAAAAACACTGATGAAAATCTGATCCAAAAACACTGATGAAAATCTGATCCAAAAACACTGATGAAAATCTGATCCAAAAAATCTGATGAAAATCTGATCCAAAAACGCTGATGAAAATCTGATCCAAAAACAATGATGAAAATCAGTCCGTTTATCACATATGCAAAAAAACTGACATATCAATGAGACCAATGGCCTCATTCAAACCTCCATTTTTCACGTACATGTTCTATCTGTGTTTTTCACACTTAGAGCCCAGTCATGTGCCCATTATAATATATGGGTCTGTTCACATGTGCATGTTTATTTGCTGACGTTATGTCTGTGAAAAATTGGATAAAAATTACTCATACAAGTCTATGGGTTTGTAAAAATCACAGACAGCACAAGGACGCGATCCCTGTGTTATCCTTTTGTAAAATTCCGGTTGGTAGGAAAAGCTTAGAATTTTTTTTTCCATATGAAAAATCACTGATGGAAAAAACTGACACACAGACCAAACACCGATCTGATCCAAAACACTGGTGGAAATCAGTCTTTTTTTTTGTGTATGAGAAAAATCAAAGACTTCTATTTAAATACTGTAGATTAACTTTTGGTTTAGGCTGAAGAGAAAAATGCAGAAACTGCACCATGTGGACAAGGCTTTATCCTGGTGAGAGGGACAATATGTGTATTGTGGGATTATGTACTTATATAACTTTGTTTTTTCTACAGATGAAAGTCAAAGCTTAGACATGAAGGAGCTGCACGTGAAACCAGAAGAGAAGAGGTAAGTAATGTCAGTCTCTGCAGTTCTCCAAAGACACAAGCTGATGATCGGGCCGAATGCACATTCATAGGAACAATCCGTCCCGATCAGTGTCCTATCATGTAAAATACCCAGCTCTCATTGCCTCTTTTATGGGGGCAGAAAATTTATTGTTTATTAGGAGCACATATTCATGATCAGGGGATGTGCTGCCGACATTAATGCAAACTGCATGGGGACAAAGAGGCGTCCAGCAGATATATAGAGTTCGGGGTTCTTACTGGACAATTAATATCCGGTGCTAAACGCCAAGCACGGACTTGTGCCGGAAGTGTTTGGTGTTTTGCATCGGTCACATAGAGAGATTCAGGTCCTCATTGTTTTCAATAAGGTTCGGGTTCTGGTTCAATCTCGGGTAAAGTTCTGGTACCCGAACTGAACTTTGGAAAAAGTTCAGGTAGGGTACCAGAACCCAAACTTCCATGGGTCCACTCATCCCTATCCAAGATCTGTGCATGGCTAGAGCCATGGAAATATTGTTTTCTTTAGACCGTGTTCAGACGTTCAGTATTTGGTCAGTATTTACATCAGTATTTGTAAGCCAAAATCAGGAGAGGAACAATCAGAGGAAAAGTATAATAGAAACACGTCACCACTTCTGTATTTATCACCCACTCCTGGTTTTGGCTTACTAATACTGATAGTGTGAACGTGGCTTTAACGTGGAAGAATCAACCATAACCCTAACATATAAAGAGGTGTTACAAGTTTGTAAAACCTCTATTCCCTGGCTGCAATTTGCTTTAAAAAACACAAACTGGGCTTTACCCCCCTTCTCGGGTCCAGCACTGTGCCTTTGCTGTTGCTCCCGGTGTCTCTTACTGTCTGCAGCACTGATGTCACATCGGCAGCACAACTTAGACAGAACCGATTGTCTAACTGATTGGCTGCAGAGCTGTCCACATGACGTCAGCACTGCAGACAGTAACAGACACTGGGAGCCACATCAAAGAATCCGCTGTGGAAACTATTTTTTTTTTTTTTTTTTAAATAAACTCCTACTAGGGGACAGGGGCTTTCTGAAACAGTAATCCCCCTTTAAAAAAACAGTTTTATATTCTTGATTACCTATATCAGATAAAAAGTGGTTCTTTTATGGTCTAACGCGACCATGACATGACATTACAATGCTGGTTGAATATATATAGTTTATAGAGGCCAGAAATTATGCTGCCTGTAATAACCTTTTTTTTTTCCAAATGTTCTCAGTTTTTGTGTCACACCAGATGGATGCTGGATATTCCTCCCACATGGTTTTCATCTTTATTTTCCTCCTGGAGCTGTATCTTGCACAACAAGAATCCATTACCAAGTATTGCTACCAGACCTGCAACATGTGCGGCTTGGGCACCATGATGTGCTGCTCAGTAGCACCTTGGAGCTACAGCCTCATGGCATCCAGTTCCATCAGGTAAGGTACGCATTCCATACAGCATGTATGTTCTTTCACGAAAGACCTCCTGACGTCCACTTTATTTCAGAACTTATTGGCCATGGCCATGTTTCTAATTTATACGCACCAATGAAGAAGCCTCCAGGTCCTACTAAGCTTCGTTGGGCATCCATATGGCATTACACTGTTGGCACCACAATTACTGAATGTATCCACCAAGCTACATTGGCTGAATTGTCCATCATGGGACCTATCTGGTTCCCACTAGGGTCCATCACTGTTACCCAGTGTCGTCACCCTCTGCTTTCTTGGGCGCCCAGATTATGGCACTGCCTTACACTTTTAGTAGTTGTCTTCTAAGGTTTCAGCTTTCTGGTCTCAAATTTAACTGCTCCATTTCTGATGTCCCCTACTCTTCTCTTACTTGTCATTGACACTACAGTGAACGCTGTAAAAAAATCCTACAAAATAAAGCCTTAACTGCTGTTTTTTTTCCTCCTAGAAATTATAAAAGCTATTCTGTATAATACACCCAAAATGATGCAATCAAAATACAACTTATCTTGCAAAAAACAAGTACTTATATAATTAACCTGAGATAAAAATAAAAAAGCTATGGTTTTTGGAATGTGGAGATAAAAAAATCAAAAAATGACTAACACAAGAGGTTAAAGAGTAACTAAACTTTTGTCTCCTTTTTTTATATTTTTATTTCATCATTTTAATTGCAAGCAGATCAGTGGGGGTCCGGCTCCTGGATCGTCCACCGAGTGATCGAAAATTCCCCTGAGCATGCACTCAGAAGGGAGTACGATTCAATGGAAAAGCATAGGCTTGCTGTTGTAGGCTTTCTGTTGTGTCTGTACTCTGTTATGTATGCGCTCTTAGACAGGAGCTGTATTTTTTTTTGATGATTGGTGGGGGTCTTTGAAACCGGACCTCCACTGATTTCCTTGCAATTAGAATGATACAAAAATATAAAAAAGAGTGGCAGGGGTTTAGTTACTCTTGATGCCAGCCCCTATAAATGAAACTTCCTAGTGGACAATTAAAGTTTGTATGTCATTTATTTCCATTGGTATTAAGGTGTGGCTCACCTAGTTTTATACAGTTATTTGGAGGATGTGCTGATCTTAATAAGTTTACATATTGTACATTTATAGAAGCTTTCTTCATTTTATCTTAGGATGTAGAAATCAGCATCCCATTTGCCTTCCTGAAGCCTGTGCCAAAGCGTGAGGTGGTCATCAGGACTTTTAGTGACTGTTCTGGATCATGGATGGACCTGAGCACCACAACAAAGGAGAAGTCAGTGCATGAGGTGGGAATTATAATGTCAGCACCAGCAATATTAGAACAGAAATGAAAGGGAATCTGTCATGTAAAAAAACAATCTTACCCTGCAGATATGGGGTTAATCTGCAGGTTATTAGCGTTCTAAAGCCATGCGGTTGCCGCACCAGTAGCGCCTCTATAACTGAAAGCTGGCAGCTCCGGCTTTCAGTCATAGAGGTGTGGCCAGTGTGGCTTCAGTCCCTGCTCACTACATAGTCAGCGGCGACTGTAACTGTGCCCCGCCACTGACTGACATCACGCTCTGCAGCATATCAGCGCTGAGCCAGCTGTCAGTCAGTGTGACTTTGGGCTGGTACAGACGAATGTATTAAACATCCGTATGCTATCCGTAGTGTATAAAATCGCAGCATGCTCTTCTTTGATCTGTATATCAGATGAGATTTGCCTATTAGTCAATGGGTGCAGAAAAAAAACACATCCCATACTGGGTAGCATCCATACGTCATGCATTTTTCATGGATCCGTTGCAATTATAAAGATAGGAAACTGGATTTGACCCTTATTATTTATCAAATTGTTCATGTAAAAAACGGCACACGGATAGCATGTGGATGACAATGCGGATGAAAAATCATCAGTTTTTTCTGGATGACAAATGGACGTTTTTTGCATACCCTCGTCTGAACCTGACTTTAATGGGACAACACTGACTTGTTCCTTTCTTTACTAACATAGACGCTGGCCTCTTGTAAGACCACTCACTTCTCCTGGTTCCTTGTGGTGTCACGTTTAGTTGAAGATTGCCGTAAGGTTCCAAAAGAGGGGGAGCTCCTGTTCTCTAGTGTGGACCAAAACATCCGGGTTGAGTTTCCTCCTGGTGCAACTGCAGAGACTCGAACAGTGCGCATGCAGGTCAGTAACTACAATTTGTT
Source organism: Phyllobates terribilis (assembly GCF_046119375.1). Taxonomy (NCBI): domain Eukaryota; kingdom Metazoa; phylum Chordata; class Amphibia; order Anura; family Dendrobatidae; genus Phyllobates; species Phyllobates terribilis. The sequence goes on along the minus strand of NW_027362773.1, from coordinate 130,782,215 downwards.
TTCCACATAAATCATTAGTACAGTGTGAAATTAAGAAACTTTGTTGTATATCTTATTAGAGACAAATGCCTCTACCTTTCTTATTAAAGGGAATCTGTCAGCAGGTTTTTGCTCTGTAATATGAAAGCAGCATAATATAGGGCAATAGAGCCTGATTCCAGGGACGTGTCACTTACTAGGCTGTGTGCTATAATTTCGGTTCAATCTGTGTTTTATCAGCAGGAGAAAACTCTACAGGACTAGGTCTCACGTGCAGGCCAGTCCAGCTAATCTGTGTAACCCCGCCCCCACCACTGATTGGCAGCTTGCTGACAGTGTACACAGAAAGCTGCCAATCAGTGATGTCGGCGGGGTTATACAGAACTCAGCATTCCAAGCACTGCTAGATTTGCAGCTGAAAAAAATAGTGATTGTATCAAATCTGTAGCAAGCAGCCCAGTAAGTGAAACATCACTGGAATCAGGTTTTCTGCCCCTACATTATGCTGCTCTTAGATTACATAGCAAACACTTTGTGATAGATTCCCTTTAAATCTTTTTTTTCTCCCTGCACTGAAAAACAGCTCTAATCTGTCTGCAGATCTGTCTTCAGTACCGATCAGATTACACTTGCTGCTATAAAAGCTGATGGAGATGGTGCTGGGGCTTTGTGTGCAGTGAGAAAGACTGCTAAAAATGCAGGATACAAGTCATATAATGGCTAGAAGTAGTGTTACTCCTCAGACAAACACATGACGGCTTATTCTGAAAAGTAGTTATCTGAAAGGGCAGTTAGAATTTAATGTGAAGTGACTACAGCCGAACCTGATGATGTAATTAAACCTGGTTCTCTAATTTCCATTCCTTTTTTTTTTTTCTAACTTACTCACTTTTTTTAGGTTTTACCAATCTCCAAACGAATGGTGGAGAAGATAACTGGAGACTCAGAGTCCTCCACTAGTCCTCTCTTATGTCTTTCACAAAGTTCAGCAGCCAACTTTCTGAGTCCTGTCAAGATCCAGTTGCCGCTCCCTCCTGGTGTGACAGGTCAGATACTATACTAGTCCTGCTCTGGCCGTCATCTTTGGGTCCATGTTTGGGTCCAATATCAGCACTTTTTTTTTTTTTGTTCTTCGCAGGTGACACATTGGATCGTTCCCATCTGTTTCTTCTGCATGGCGATCCGCGGGCACAGACCTGGACTGACATCACCAACCAGGTTGCGTTGCAAACCACTCATATTTATGCCCACTTCCAGGTGGATCACTTTTCATGGTGAGTCCTTATTATTAAAAGCCATGTTTTTGTTTAGTAGATCTTTTTCTTGACTATTTCCTATAATAGACAGACGCCTTTTACTTTTTTAGTGTGTATTCTACATGTTTTTATGTTCTGCTACATTGGGGCAGATTTACTATAGCTGTCTAACCTGAATTCTGCCACAGTAGTAATAGTAACTCTTGCCCAGTGTATTTTACACACTATTTTTGGCCTTATGCATAGGGCGCCCAGAGAATGATACGGTTTCTTACAGTACCTCTGACTTTAAAAAAAAAAAAAAATGGGTATCATGCTTCAGTACATAAAATTAGAAAACTAAAAGCAATGCTCTCGGGAACAATGATGCTTCGGAGAGACGTCATATGGCGGCACACTTTATGTTCTCATAATACCTTGTGCTATACATATCTGAAATGCCTGCCATGAAATCACTCCTTATAGATAAGGGCTGTTTTATATTACTTAAAGTATCTTTTTTTTTTAAAGGTACTGGCTATGGTATACCACAAAGTCATATGTGGGTGAGCTGGCCAAGAATGTATACAAGCGGCTACGTATGTACCAGGTCAATTTTGTTGCTTTGCAGAGGAAACGTGATCCAGAGCAGGTGCTACTGCAATGTGTCCCTAAGCACAAGGTACTCTATTAGGCCTCTTTCACACATCCTGATATTTCCGGTCCTGGAAGAAAAACAGTACCGGTGCTATCCGTGTCTGTGTGTCCATGTGTTCGTATGTCATTGTGTGCCATCCATGTGCACCATCCGTGTGACACATACTGGAATAGAATCTAGAATCTGCATTGTGCCATCCATGTGCACCATCCGTGTGACACATACTGGAATAGAATCTAGAATCTGCATTGTGCCATCCATGTGCACCATCCGTGTGACACATACTGGAATAGAATACAGAATAGACATGACAGATGTTTAGTTGTTAGGTGTGCAGAGATAGAGATAGATAGATATTCGTGAGTTGTATAACTTAACTTACTGTACATGTGTTTAGCTAATAAATAAATGAAAAAAAAAAGACTTGGGTTCCCCCCTATTTTTGATAACCAGCAAAGGTAAAGCAGACAGCTGTGAACTTATATTATCAGGCTGGGAAGGTCCCTGGTTATTGGACCCTTCCCAAACTAAAAATATCAGCCCACAGCTGCCGCAGAAGTGGTGCATCGCATATTAGATTCTCCAATTCTGGCTCTTATTTTTGACAAAATCACAGCCGTCATCAACCCCAAATACCATTATCCCGATTGCCACCACACCAAGGCAATCGGGATAATGCTATTTGGGGTTGATGACGGATGTGATTTGTAAACATTTAACAGCTGGCATCAAACCCTGTGGTTAGTAATGGAGAGGGGTCTATCAGACACCCCCATTACTAACCCAGTAATCAAAAATAAAAACACACACAGAAGAAAAAAACACTTTTATTTGAATAAAGACTCCCTCACACTGTCCCGCGCCTTCTGCTCTGAAGACACTCTATACTTTACAGTACAAGGCAATGGGAAGGCTCAAAAGACACCTGTAAGACACCCAGACATCGTTTTCCCAGCATTGTCGCTTCAGACATCAGTGGCGGTTTCTTCATTGTTGAATGGAGAAAAAAAGTGACCAGAAAAAGTAAGGAAAAATAGCTGGTGGTCAAAAATGATAGCAGTAGTATTTACCTGCTCAGTTCTTCAGACTTAATGCACTACCAGGATGCAGCAAGCCCATGTAACAAAGATGGCGGCTATACAGGTGCAAAATAATGATGAGACTATCACTCACAACCTACCATTTCATGGAGGGGGTGATTGCTTAGTTTTAGGATTGCGCACAAAAAGGCTTGTATAGGGCGCTGTTCACACATGGGTAGTGCACAGTATGCGGCTTACAGCCTATTAGTTACGCCCATACTATTAGATTAGCTGGGATGCCCGGTACTATCTGAGTGCACGCCATGAGAACAGACACCCTAGTTTACAATGCCAGCACTGGTGGGCTTGGCTGCACCCTGGAATAAAAAAGTGTAAAAATGCATATATATTTAATATACGAGGTATTAGTCAATATTTTGGCCAAAATACGCAAGCTCGTAACCCACGTCAAGGGTCCTCATGCTTATGAGTCCCTACGCTAAACACAAAAAGCCACAATAAGAAGAATTAAAATTCCCCCCCCAAATTCAAGAAAAAAACACAGCAAAAAAAGCAGTAGTATTTACCTGCTCGGGATACTGTGCACTACCCATGTGTGAACAGCGCCCTATACAAGCCACTTTGTGTGCAATTCTAATACTAAGCAGTCACCCCCTTCATGAACTGGTAGGTTGTGAGTGATTGTCTCATCAGTATTTTGCACCTATATAGCCGCCATCATTGTTATATGGGCTTGCTGCATCCTGGAAGTGCATTAGGTCTGAAGAACTGAGCAGGTAAATACTACTGCTTTTTTGCTGTATTTTTTTCTTGAATTTTGGAGGAATTTTAATTCTTATTGTGGATTTGCTTTTTGTGGTCAAGAAATGCTGAAGCAAGCGCTCAGGAAAGAACAGACGCTTCAGGACAAAAAAAAGCAATTGTGTCCTGGAGCATTTTAAATGATAAAATATAAGACAGTATAATGTAAATGTCGGCTGACTTATGCACATTGTACTTCAGACAGACGTTGAGAGCATCACAACAGCTCGGGTGAAAAATCCATCTTTTTCCAGCTAGGTAATAGCATGTGCGGTTATCTGCATGGTTTTTTTTCTGTATGGGATTTTTGTGTTACTTTGTACTAAATTCCTTTGTGTGGATAAATAAGAATATTCTACACTTCTGAGAATATATTTTGATGGTTAATCTATGAGCCATCATTGAATGATTATTGGTCACCCAACTTCCAAGACCCCTAGAGATCAGAACAACAAGGCGGTGGCGCTCCTGCGGGCACTGCGGCCTCTTCTGTGAGTATCCTGGCACCACTATGCGTCTGGCTTTTGCTGATGTTCTTGATACTGCATTCCCGCCCCATAAATGTGAGATTGGCCAGGCACATACAAACAGATTAAGCCCCCATTGCATCCCCTTAAGTTTGCTGATCAAGGTCTGACCCCCACAGTTTATTTATCAATAGACCATGATTGTAAACTCCCTCAAATTCTTTTAGGGCCCTAAGGAGCTTTGTGTTGCAAAATTTTACCTTGAATGATAAGTTTACTAGATGGTGTTTGTTTTAGTTTTATTACCAAAATTCAGTCTCATCATGGGACGCCTTAGGTAGCTGTCAGCCTAATGATGGTGTAGCCGATGGTTTGGCCAGGAGCGATCTCTCCCGTTTCCTCTATACACAGGAGTGCTCGTAGCTGAATGCTCTATGAAAGAGCCGCTGCCAGAAATCTCTGCCTAGCTCTTGGAGAACAAAAGAATTGGTAGTTTGAAATCGGACATATCGGATCCTTCTCTCCCCCGACGATTATCTGTCGGGGTCCCCATACACATTAGACAGTCAGACGAACACCTCTATATTGGTAAGTTCGGCCAACATGGTGTATGGGAGCCTTATATATATATGTGTCTTATAAGGCTACAGTATCACCATTGGGTAAAATATCCATATAACCATACAGGGACACTCCTGAGTGGCTCTGGGCATCATACCGATCCTCTGGCAGCCATAACTCTCTTTCTTTCCGCTTGCTACACAAGGTCTCCGTAGGTTTCCTCTTAATACAAAACTTTCAATATTTCCTCTTGCAATATCCTCCCTGTCTTGCTCGTTGCTTGAAAGTCTAAATACCCCCAAACACAGTAGATGAAAGTTGTCCAAACCTATTGACATCTTCAAAATCAGACGACCATCTGATGTGTATGGGAGCCTCCTGAATCTCCCCCAACAGATGATGTCGGAAAGATCAGGAAGCTGGACTTTCAACGCCCGATACTTTTGTTTTCAGGGGACATAAGTGTCTGATAGCTGCTTTCTCCTCTCTATTCGTCGTAAATATATGAACGGCCATGCTCTCATATCTATGCAGGAGTCAGGAGACATAGCTGTCAGCTGAGAATTTTTTCAGCAGACAGCTATCTGATGTGTATAGCCAGCTTAAAGGAGACCTGTCTCCAAATTAAAAGTGGCCAGTTTTTGCTTTTATTTTATTCCCACTGTTCCCCTGAGTATTCCGATTTTTGTTTTTTTGAAATCCACCATAGGGTTCCAGAGATGTGGGCCTTTTTATTTAGTACTACCTTTTATGGTCTTTCCCATGGAGGTGTGGCTCACAGGATTTTCTCTAAGCCACGCCCCCTTCGTAAAGACCATAAAAATTAGCACTAAGTAAAAAGGTCCATATCTCTGGAACCGTATGGCGGATTTCGAAAAAAACTAAATTGGAATACTCCGGGGAACAGTGGGGATAAAATAAAAGCAAAAACTGGCCACTTTTTTACCTGGTTACAGTTCCCCTTTAATACTGTGCAACACACAACATTTTACTAACACGTCAGTCCATATAGCTACATAGTTTACTAGTCATCCAGAACAGACGAGTGGAAGAGTGAGTGGCTACTGCACAATCAGACACAAATAACTGGTCGCTACAGGAAGATAAAAAAAAAAATCTTCATGAATGTTATTAATTCTACAGTGCATGCAGATTGTGAAATGGAGATTGGTTGCAACTTTAATTTTTTGGGAAAAGTTGGAATGGTAGATATTTCAGAGGAAATATAACTATCTTCTCTTGGCGCTTAAGAAGTTTTTCTTTGTCACTTAGGTGGACTCAACAGTTAAAAGACTGCAGGACAGATATAAGGGCCCGGAGCCGTCCGACCTGGTGGAACTTGTGGAAGGGGAACAGTTCTTTGCAACATTTGAGCAAGGCCTAAAGCTGTATTCAGGTATAGTGTGCATATATATATATTATATATATATATATATATATATATATATATATATATATATATATACACAGTACAGACCAAAAGTTTGGACACACCTTCTCATTTAAAGATATTTCTGTATTTTCATGACTATGAAAATTGTACATTCACACTGAAGGTATCAGAACTATGAATTAACACATGTGGAATTATATACTTAACAGAAAAGTGTGAAACAACTGAAAATATGTCTTATATTCTAGGTTATTCAAAGTAGCCACCTTTTGCTTTGATGACTGCTTTGCACACTCTTGGCATTCTCTTGATGAGCTTCAAGAGGTAGTCACCGGAAATGGTCTTCCAACAATCTTGAAGGAGTTCCCAGAGATGCTTAGCACTTGTTGGCCCTTTTGCCTTCACTCCGCGGTCCAGCTCACCCCAAACCATCTCGATTGAGTTCAGGTCTGGTGACTGTGGAGGCCAGGTCATCTGGCGTTGCACCCCATCACTCTCCTTCTTGGTCAAATAGCCCTTACACAGCCTGGAGGTGTGTTTGGGGTCATTGTCCTGTTGAAAAATAAATGATGGTCCAACTAAACGCAAACCGGATGGAATAGCATGCCGCTGCAAGATGCTGTGGTAGCCATGCTGGTTCAGTATGCCTTCAATTTAGAATAAATCCCCAACAGTGTCACCAGCAAAGCACCCCCACACCATCACACCTCCTCCTCCATGCTTCACGGTGGGAACCAGGCATGTAGAGTCCATCCGTTCAACTTTTCTGCGTCGCACAAAGACACGGTGGTTGGAACCAAAGATCTCATATTTGGACTCATCAGACCAAAGCACAAATTTCCACTGGTCTAATGTCCATTCCTTGTTTTCTTTAGCCCAAACAAGCCTCTTCTGCTTGTTGCCTGTCCTTAGCAGTGGTTTCCTAGCAGCTATTTTACCATGAAGGCCTGCTGCACAAAGTCTCCTCTTAACAGTTGTTGTAGAGATGTGTCTGCTGCTAGAACTCTGTGTAGCATTGACCTGGTCTCTAATCTGAGCTGCTGTTAACCTGCTATTTCTGAGGCTGGTTACTCAGATAAACGTATCCTCAGAAGCAGAGGTGACTCTTGGTCTTCCTTTCCTGGGGCGGTCCTCATGTGGGCCAGTTTCTTTGTAGTTCTTGATGGTTTTTGCAACTGCACTGGGGACACTTTCAAAGTTTGCCCAATTTTTCAGACTGACTGACCATCATTTCTTAAAGTAACGATGGCCACTCGTTTTTCTTTACTTAGCTGCTTTTTTCTTGCCATAATACAAATTCTAACAGTCTATTCAGTAGGACTACCAGCTGTATATCCACCTGACTTCTGCACAACACAACTGATGGTCCCAACCCCATTTATAAGGCAAGAAATCCCACTTATTAAACCTGACAGGGCACACCTGTGAAGTGAAAACCATTTCCGGTGACTACCTCTTGAAGCTCATCAAGAGAATGCCAAGAGTGTGCAAAGCAGTCATCAAAGCAAAAGGTGGCTACTTTGAAGAACCTAGAATATAAGACATATTTTCAGTTGTTTCACACTTTTTTGTTAACTATATAATTCCACATGTGTTAATTCATAGTTTTGATTCCTTCAGTGTCAATGTACAATTTTCAAAGTCATGAAAATACAGAAAAATCCTTAAATGAGAAGGTGTGTCCAAACTTTTGGTCTGTACTGTATGTGTGTGTATATATATATATTTTATTTTGTTTGATTTATTCTTTTTTTTTTCTTTCAAAAATCATATAACCCCAGTCAAGTATCTGGTGCTCATTCAATGCATATGTTGGAAGCTTTTCCTGCACATATGCCAATAATAGGATGCATGCATGGTGTGAACATAGCCTGAATTTGACAACCATGTAATCACCTAATATTGACATTTGTACATGGTGGAGCAGATTTTTAGTCATTGTTTGTGTTTTGCTTTTTTCCTTCCTTCAGAGCGTCCTGATTGCGTAAATGGCCGTATATGTTTTGTGTTTTACTCACGTATGAAAAACATGAAGGAGGTCTATGTTACGTCTTCTGCTGACAGGATAGAGAAGGCTGTCAAGGGTCAGGTGAGAACATCCATATAATCTGGATTAAGCTTGTATTGAATGTGGCTGATATTCTCGATATGTTCAGCCGATCATTTTATGTTCCTTGGGTTTTCATACATATTTCATGGTGGTCATACCTATCTCCACAACCTCCCTATAAACATGTACAATCGCTGCATGATTATTTCAATAGGAAGAGGGAAATAATAGACAAATCTACCAGTGGAAATAAAGGTCGGACATATTTCACTCCAACATGTCTGATCTTTCTACCACACATTAGATTCTCTGTGTATGGCCAGTTTTGCGTGGAAAATTTGGGTGCAGGAGCCATTATCTGTTATTCTTTTCTCTCCCCCGCTCTCATGGGTGCAGTGTACGGACACATAGATTTACTAGTATGGAGCCTATATACTTCAGAACGATGTTTTCAGCAATCAGTGGGGTGGCCAAGACCCAGACCCCCACTGATCAGCAGCATTTTGCATCCATTATTTATATAAAAACATTTTTTAAATGATAATCACTCTAATCTGTGCTTTATTTTGTGCTGATCTTTTTCTTTGACAGGTTTCCTTTTACCGGGGGTCAGTCCCGGAGGGTCTTCCTGAAGAAGTCCCTAAACACAGGAAGGGCTCCCGATCTGATTGGATGGCGACATTACCTATCAAACTGCCTGTAAGATATTTTACAAAAAAAACATAAAAAATGTCTCTACTGAATCTTTTACATGAACCTGTCATTCATGCAGCCCCAACCACGGGCAGCATAAATCAGGGGCAGGCTCTGTAATTGCAGAAATCTACTGTATGTTTTACAGAGAAAATGTACTTTATACAAGAGCCGGGAGAGAGGAGACTAGTCACTGGGGCAGGATCCCAACAGCTTGTCCCCACCCAGCTCTGCTTGATTGACAGGTCTCTCTCTGTATAAAGAAGACCTGTCAATCTAGCTGAGCGGGAAGTGGGAATGCAGCTAGGACCCACCCCGATAAATAGTCTCTTCCTTCCTAGTTCCTGTTTACAATTTTTTTGCAATGAGAGAACCTGACCCTGATATATGTTGTCCATGATCGTGCCAGCAGGAATCATATGAAAGGTTCCCTTTATTCAACCTTGCTGGCTCCTTTTTTGACTGAGTAGTGCATCTTTCACTGCAGATGATGGCTGATTTAATCAGCCATCATGTGCCTTTAACAGGCGCAGGTAGACCAGAGCTCCGCCCTCGACTGTTAACCTATTAAATGCTGCTGTAAGTCTTTGACCACGGCATTTAACACCTGTCAGCACAGGGGTTAGTCATTCCACTGGCCCATCGGCCCGCTTGTGACGTGGTCATGGTGTGCTGATGGCTTGTCATGACAGCTGAGGGTCTGCTGAAGACCCCCTTGCTTGTTATGACGATTCTCCTGGGAAACCCAGCGTTTAGCTGGTATTCATAGGAGATAGTGATTTATGCTATACACAGCAGTGATGAAGCACCGCTATGTAAAGTACAAGTGATCAGACAATCACAGCTTCAAGTCCCCTAAAGGGACTATTAAATACAGTAAAAAATTTATAAATAAAAAAGTTCAAATCACCCCATCGTAGTGGACCCGTTGAAGAGCAGGACTCGCGCGAAACGGCCATTGTCCTCTTACCCCCGCACCCCAAAACCTGCACCACCACTCCGCATGTGTAATCCCAAATAAACAGGACTATTATCAAGCAACACTGTTGGTGAGTGCATTATCTGTTCCATTTCTATAGCTTTGCCGATTCAAATCACCCCCCTTATAAAAATAAAACAGTTAAAAAGATAATAAAAAAAAACTTATTTGATATCACTGCATTCGTAAAAGTCCTATCTATTAAAATCTAAAGTAAATTAATCTGACCGGTAAACGGCGAAAGGAGAAAAAAAATTGAAACACCAGAATAAATTTTTTTGGCCTCCACAGCATTGCAATAAGAGGCGATCGAAAATCGTATCAATAAAAATGTCAGCTCAGGGCGCAATAAATAAGCCCTCACATGGCAAATAAAAAAAAACAAAAGAATTGTGGAATTGCATCTTTTTTCTTGCAATTTCAATACACTTGGAATTTTTTTTCCGCTTTTCAGTGCATCACTTGATAAGATGAACGGGGTCATTCAAAAGTACAAGTCGTCTTGCAATGTGGACAGACAAAAAAAAAGTTACTTTACTTTACAAGAACAATGTGCACATAATATTTCTAACATTTTTCCTCCTATTTTCCCTACCAGAAAATGAAAGACCCAACTGGAGAAAATGACAGGCAAAGAAGCAACCATTCACTGCCCCCCTTGAATATAGGCAATCCTGAGATGGGTTATCTGACCGAAACCAACCTACTCAGCATCGCCAATCAGATAGGAACAGATTGGATGAACATTGGTATTCAATTGGGAATTACGCATCAGGAGCTAGTACGTATTCGCTTTAACAGGTGAGAGACAGCACATAACACAACCAGATCTGTCGCTGCCATTACGTCGGTGTTCACACTAATCGCAACATCATTTGCATCACTAACATTGTATTATTGATGTTATGAATCCTATGGAGGCAGAAAGAGATATCAGCTTCGAGAACAACAGATGTCCAGGTGTGTCTGCCTGCCCCATAAATATAAGATGGTTTTGTAATCAGGATTTTAAGGTTGGGTTCTGCCAACCACATTCTGTTTTCAACAGTTTTTCAGTGAAAAATCTGACCAATCGCAGCTTGTAATCATCAGTTCACAGTTATAATTCAGGACCTTCTCAAACTTTTCCTTCAATGACCTTACATGCCAAACATTAGGGATGTTCGGGTTTATCATGCGGAAAAGAGGGTCATGTAGATGTTGTGTGTTGCTGCAAATGTGCTACACCGTTCTGCAGTGCCCCCATAACAGTGCCACTGGCAATGCTAGTCATAGTACCTACTGATGCTGTAATGTGGGATAGATGTGTCTAAAGGGACAGAAGCATTGTGTCCTGAGACAACTGGACTTTTTTTTTCTAAATTTGGAGCATTTAATCTGTGGCTACATGATGTCTTTGGTTGTGACACCTGTTGCGCAACCAAAGTTTGCTAAGTGTCACTGTTACATAGTGGTACAATACAAGTTAATGGGGTCGCTGTCATGCAAGGTGAGGGAAGGAACAAGTGTACACCGATGGGAAGGGAGTCCAACAACTAGGGAAAGGAGGAGTGGAGACCCCCTATTGTCCCTAAATAGGTTCCACACCTATCGCCGAGCAGGAAACCTAATCCCTGAATGTCCCTAGAGCTATGCCCTAGGTAGGGAGGGGACGGGGTGAATACTAGTTAGACCCCACTGTAACTAAAGACAACAAGGTAAACAAACAAAGGGGATACACTTAGTTTGAGAAGACACCAGAGAGATCACGGGGACGGGATCTCCAAGAAGACACTAGCCGACTACTAGTACTCCAGGCATGGACAGAGGAACATAGAACTATCACCGGCGACTCTCTGGAGACAGTGAGAGTTTTTAACTACCAAGCAAGGGTGTGTCAATTAGCAGCAGAAGGTGGAGATCACTGCTGGGTCTTAAAGGGAGAAGGATATCACTACACTACAGAGATGAGAGGATCAAGAAGACGTCTACAATGGCAAGCACAGTGATCTTCTACAGTTGGATCCAGGATCTCACTAGATACACCCGTGACACCGTGACAGTCGCTTTGTGATCCTGAGGGTACTGCGACTGCAACAAGCAAGTTTCTGAAAATCCGACGCGGCTGGACTTTTTGCGGCTATCATTGCCAATTACACTGTTAGGGGGATGTTGCTGAACGGTGTAGCAAATTTGCAGCGAACCACAACATCTACATGTCCCTTTTTTGGCATGGTAAGCTCGAGCATCCCTAATGTTTGGCTGGTGAGGTTAAAGAAAAAGTAGCCGTGTAGCCCCAGCTTTAGTAGGCATGCCACACTTGATGAGAATTGTTAACTATATCCATGAGAATCCATCTATTTGACACCAGCTTATTTACATGGTATTGCCCATGGAGGCTTAGGGTGCAATTACACTGAAAAATAATCCCGAATGAGCGTTTTCATAATACTTGTTTCACAATTATTTTTCAAGGTAAACAGGCTGCCGTTTTCCGTGGTCTGCCTGTGTAAAGATTTTCCGATCGGCACTCATTTTTTGGCCATGTAAACCGATCTTAAGACTATGTTCCCATGATGAGCTTTTGGTGAATTTTTGATGTTGCACATTTTCTGCACCCATTAAGTAAAATAGGTTACTTGCATTTTTTTCAAAACTACACAGCATAAAAAAACTCACCAAAATCCATTGTGGGAATATGGTCTTAGGCTATGTTCATACGTTGCGTTTTTGCTGCGTTTATTTTTCATTTTTTGCTGCTTTACTTAGGCAAATTAAAAGCTGCGTTTTACAGTACCAGCAAAAGCTATGAGATTTAAGAAATCTCATGCGCACACATTAGGTATTTTCCTCACTGAATTGGAAAACTGCTGCGTTTTTGAAAACTGCAGCATGTCACTTCTTTCAGCATTTTTTCAGAGTTTTTTACACCCATAGAAAGCAATGAATAACTGCAAAAACGCAGCAAAAATGCCGGTATAAGGTTTTGCTGCGTTTTTAGTGAAAAAAGCATGTACAGCAGTATGTGAAGCACATTTAATTTTGTGATTTTTCCCAAGTTTAAACCATAATGTCTTGGTCTCCTCTCACCTGAGATGACAGTTAGAATTAGTACAGTTTAATTAAATTAGTGATGTGTAAAAAGTAAACATTGGCCGACCAAGGTGTGAAATTGAACAATACCTGATTAACTCAAGGGCTGACCAATGTGTCCTACAATCTCAATTCTCAGCCAATGCCTTAGGTAAACTATTCCCGACCAATTCACCTCCCCCTGCTGTTAAATTTGTAATTGTGTATTTTTTTATGAACTCATATGAACTTTTTTGTTCAGAATAGTCACTATTTTTTCAGACATAAAAATCTTTTTCCACTAAATAATTTGATCAAATTGCCTTTTTTCCAAAATGGTTTTACATATGTCTTGCATTGGTGAACTGTGTTCATGCTTCTGTGATGGAAGCAAAGCTCGACTTTGGGATTCTGAAAAACACAGCAAAAAGAAGCAGTAAAACCTGTTTTTTGTAAGCAGCTTCTTCACTGCCAAGAGAATAGGTTTTGCCTGCAGAAAAAAACCACAAAAATACAACGTGTGAACATAGCCTTACCGTCTAGTTTGGTGAATTTGATTGTTAAACCAGGAGACATGGAGCAGTTGCAAATCTTCCCATCATGGTTTTCTCTGTACACGTTTCATCTCTGATTTGGACTTACTAACAATCAATGTCCGGTTCGTTTGTCACATATGTAAAAAAAAATAAAATAAAATTTTCATCAGTGGTTTTTATCATCAGTGTTTCTCATGCCCCCGAAAAAGAAAACTGATAGAGCTCTCTCAAGCTTCTCCTAGCTGTCAGTGAAAACAGGACATCACACGGAGGAAACTAGGATGATATCAGTGAGCGATCCAAGTTTTTCACTGACTCATAGATTCGATTAAACAACTAGGATCAAAAACAGACATTCCTTTTTTTCTTATGGACACTCAGTCTGCCAAAAAAAACATGGAAATGTAGACAGACCTATAGGCTATAATGGGTGGAAGAAAGGGTCTTGGTGTGTAAGGATGGGGGCATGATGCCACAGCTCGTCTAATTTATGATGATAAATGAGATTCTTTATGTTAGAAATCATAATCTGGCATTACCTTTCTCCTTCATGGCACACTTTCACTTTTTTATTGGTATACGGCGCAGAAGAGGTTCCTGCTTAGAGTTAGTGCCATAAGTGTTCCCTACATCAGACATGTCAGGAGAACAGAGAGGCCCTCCTCAAAGCTAAATAGAAGCTTGAATCCCTCAATAGTCCAAAGGTATTTTAACAGGGTGTAGAATTCTCAATATGTGATGAAGATAATGCTTCCAACATTCTTACGTTGTGTCTCCCCAGCAATGACATGAACCAGGTAATCTTGGATATGATATTTCTCTGGGCCCGGAATAACTCTACGCAGCCGGACTGCGTACAGAAGTTGGTGCAGGCCATGAGGGATAGTAAAAGGAACGACATCGCTGACGAAATAGAAGATGTGATCAAACTGGGGAAGGAAAAATACACACAGTCCATCCGGAGAGTCGGCTTGGACCAAGGCAACAGCAGCGAAGACTCTGCCATCGCCATGAGCCAGTCGTGAGGTCAGAATGGACATAAGCTGGAGACTCGCTGACACTTACATAGACCATACTGGGCCACGGACATCCCATAGTATGGTCTTTCTGCCATGTTCACTGGCACATTTAATAACTGGAGTTAGTGTCGGACTGGATAAGCAAAGGCCCACTAGTAACATTGATTCTTGGCGCTCACTGTTCAGCTGCCTTCAAAAATAGCCTGACCCTAATACACAAATTTACTTTTGCTTCTATGTAATATTAACTTGGCTAGCTTGTTTAATGAATGATTCGATTATACCTTTTTCTGCAAATTGTGAATCAGGTTTAATAGCACTGCTCATTAGGACTCACAGGCGGCCTACCGGATGATTCTCCTGTTCTCCCGACGGCCAGTCCGAGCCTGACTGTAGTTACCTTTACTGTTGTTCTTCTGCCTCTTTTTTTTCAGTATGTATTGTAAGAGATTGAGAATTTTCCTCTCTGCTTTAACAGATATGGTAAAGGGATTGGATTTGTAGATGCTAAAGACAATAAGGAGGTAGACAAAAATGTGTACTTGCCATAATTAATTTATTAGTATTTATATACAGATATAGAAAAATACTTATATAAATTGAATTTACATTAATGAGATTGCCCATGATTAATTCCAATAGAAAATATAGCTGCACTCTGAAATGCTAAGAATAATAAATTTAAAAAATTGGAACTGCATTACTGCGGTAGAAAATAGGTAAACGCTACATTATGTACATATGGAATATTGGAAAAATGGAACTGCAATATTGTTATAGAAAAATTACAGTAAAAAGAAGGTACTTAGTGCATAAAATGGCCAATGTATGTGAGCCCAGTAGCCATCATCAAGGCGTACCTTATTGTTGGGTCCCTGAACCTGATAGGACATCTCTCCTTGGCTATGATTAATTCCAGTCTTGCTGTTGTATAATATATCAACATCAGCTCTTCTCATCCTCCCCAGGTCCATTGCTATATCTCTCAGCCGCCGCCCCTGTCTGTGTTGATGTAATGCCCACAGCCAATCACTGGGCTGCAGTAGTCACCTGCTCTGTAGTCATAATGTCCGTCAATGGATTTGGGGATGATGCGCAGAGCTGTATTTATTATTTTCTATGTCTGAATTAAAAATGAATCCCTAACAACCACTTCAGAGAGGATCTCTCACCAGATTTTGCGAAATACAAGCAGCATAAACCTGATGAGGCTGGGCTACTTACTTTGGAAATTCATGCTAGAATGGCTGCATAATCCTCAACTTAAAATTAGTATTTTATGAGTCCTGCAAGTGATGGAGTCCAAAAATGCTCTTTTTAATTTTAAGCAGGGGAAACTTTCAATAATGATTAGGATTTTCAAAGTAAGTACAGCAGCCACTTCAAATCTAAGAAATTTATTTAATAAAGTATGCAGTTTGTTTTGTGAAATCTGGTAATACATCCACTTTAGTATTTGCAGACTAGCAGAATCCAGAATGAGAACATCGATATGACATGTGATTTTGCTGCACATCTTGGAACGGAAGTGTTGTCATAGGGGCGCTGGAATCTAATTGCTGCCAAATGTATCATTGCACCGAAAAAAAAAATATCTTAACACATAAATAATATAATGAAAATTAAAGCATTTTCATTATTAAAGGGATGGTTTTGTAGAATTCTGTTTCCATTTTAAGGTGAAACATTTTCTTTGGAGTCATTTTACAAAATGCTTTAGAAATTGGATCCAAACCTTATTATAGAATGACATTTGCAATAATTAATTTTAGCCAGATAAGAAATCAAATATTAGTCTATGTAGGACGGATTTCCCACTATTTTATTGTATGTTTAGCTGTATAGTTTTGTATCATTTTCTGTATATTTGTGTAAATATATTTATAGAAAAGATTTATAAATATGTCTGAGCTGCTGCTTTTGGAGGAGCGTTCCCGAAAGACGCAGGGTCTCAGATGATGATATGTTCTCTCTTCATTTACTGCACGGTCATTAAACAATGTGATAGGTTTTCCTAAAATGTTTCTTTAAATATAAAAATGAAATCTTGTGTAAATAGATACTGTACATTATTCTAACAGAATAAAACTTTAATAAACAAAATTTAATACAGTTTCTTCTGTTTTTTGCTCGCTTCATACTATGTCTGATATATAATGTGGTTACCACAATAGTGGTTATACAGCTGGAAATCAAGTAGTGCCCAGATAGTGGAAATCAGGAATATTATGTTTTTATTCTGTAGAGCCATAATATCAGATTTGTGATGATGACAGGCAAGCCATGAGACAGGGTAGTCAGGAGGTCCAAGGTCAGATACCTGGAGGGCTCGTAGTACAGAAGAGTAAGACAAAGATGTGGTCAGGTATCAGTCCGGGGTCAAAACCAGGGAGTACAACAAACGGAGAGTCAGCGGCCAAGTCCGGGGTCAGATACCATCAAAAGCAGAAGGGATAATCCACACAAATAGTCACAACAAATCTGAGGTCATCAACAAGATAAGAAGTCAGACACAGAGCAAGCTCACACACCTAACTAAACAAAGCTACAACTGACAATCTGCTGCTCACAGCGAGCCAGCTAAATATCTTGCAAATCATTTGAGGATGGGGCACCTGGGGAAACGCCTGCAGGCCAAACCAGATTGAGCAACCGTACTGCCAATCAAAATGCTGACAGCCCAGCACACCCCAGGATCAGATTGGATGACTGGACTGTCACTCACAAAACCCTCAGCCCAGATCCCTTAGGGCGGCTGAGCTGTCACTGACAGCGTCCCTATGCCACAGTCAATGATCAAACTATGACAAGATTGCTCTACATGAACAAGACTGTAATACAATGTGGGTTAAAAGGGAACCGGTCATGTTTCCAAACGCTATTAACATGCAGATATGGGGTTAATCTGCAGATAAATAGTATTTTCGTGCTGTTCGGCCTCCTTATTGACAGTGCGGCTACCGTGAAGAAATGAACTGTATTCCTCCGGTGAGCCCCCAGCTTTCAGTCATACAGACGTGCAGCAGCGGTACACAACAATGGAGTGCTCACCTTTTTAATGTTTTTTGAAAGCGTATATCACCTTGTTACAGTAACAGTAGTGACTGCTAATACCTGCCGTCTCCTGGTGGAGTTACGGATGGTTTATGGAACAAGAATAAATATATTGTAGAATGCTAAAATGGAGCATGCCTCGTTTTTGGTCTTATGAAGGTAGAAGATCCCCGAAACGCGTAAGCTTTTTAGACACTGTACAAATAAAATAGCATCTTTTCCTGTACCCGCTATCTTCTGTTGGAGTGACAGCGCCAATTTAGCGTCTTTCTTCTACCATATACTTACCTACTGCAACTAGGGAATACCATTACCATGATCTGGAACAATGTTAAGATTTGCGGTACGTGTTCAAGTAACATCTGTAGGAATGCCAGGCCATTTCTATAACAGGTAAGCAATGATCAAGCATCTACCATTCCCCACCATGTACAAGAGAATGTAAGTTCATTGTCATGTGTACTCTGCGGCTGATCAGCACTGTATGCAACAAGCTATGATGCTGTGTTTGTGTCCTCACATCGTAGTCTAAGTCTTGCTGCCCGCCTCCCGTAGGCGTATATGGCTGAAAATGATGCACGACAGAGCGCACTGTGACTCCGTCTACATCACTATAGTCAATGGCCCCGTTGGCGAATAAGCCCTGAATCCCATTTTGCAGGGAGTCGGACGTAAGCCAAAATGGAGCCACTGAACATAGTGACGAATGCTATTTGAACCCAGCCTTTAATATTTGGTAACTACAATATATTTTATAGAAACTTTTGGGTGCAACTATGTGAGTCCTGTATGATAGCATTATCTGGGAACTGTATAAACTTCTTCTTCGGGGGCCTCACCAGACAGGCTAAGATGATGTTTGGGCCTCACCATCTGTTATGGAAGTTCAGACTACAAATATCTCTCAAATTTTCCTTCTTTTTGCTCCTGAATACTAACATTAAAATAAGTATAGAATAAGTCAGACCTGTTCAAAGTGCGGCCCATGGGCAATATCTAACCCTTGGTTGTTTCTGTATGGCACGCAAATCGGGACAGCCAAAGGGCTAGATGCAGTGGAATATTGCACCAGGCGGCCGCTCACCACTCGGCGTCTCAATTTCACCAGTATATACATTCTCAGAACGCAGATATCGGAGAATACAATAATGAACATCATTAAGCTTGTGCATGTGAATCGCTCAGCAAGTTCGAATAACGCCATATTCAGTACGCAGTGTGGAAAGCAGAGTAACTTATCGGAGGGAACGGGATGAGGTGAGTCGGTTTTGTTTTCAATTATCAATCAGTACCTGTGTGGGGGAAATGCGGTGTGCCATAATATTGTGTATGGGGATGTGGGGACCTATCACTTGTGTGGGGAAGCTGTGGGGTCATCACTGTGCATGTGTGAGTCTGTGGGGACATCATATTGCATGTGTAGGGCATCATTATTAGTGATGAGTGAGCATGCTCGTTTAACCCTTTAAACGAGCACGCTCGGGTACTCACCGAGCAGTTTCGGCGTGCTCAGCATTTCATTAACAGCCGTTTTGGCTGCATGTGTTACATCTGTTAGACAGCTGTGACACATGCAGGGATAGCTTGTCAAACAGGCTATCCCTGCATTTTTCACAGCTGTTTAACAGATGTGACACATGCAGCCGCGGCAGCTGTTACTGAAATGCCGAGCACGCCGAAACTATTCGGCGAGTACCCGAGCGTGCTCGTTTAAAGGGTTAAACACGCACACTCGCTCATCACTAATCTTTATGCATGTGTGGGGCTATGGGGATATGATTCTGTGTGTGTAGAGCTGTTGGGACATCATTCTGTGAGTTTGGGGCTTTGGGGACATCATACTGTGTGTATGGGGTTGTAGGAACATCATATTGCGAGTTCGAGGCTGTGGGGACATCATACTGCGTGAGTAGGGACATCATACTGTGTGTGGGGACATCATACTGTGTGTGTGGGGGAAGCTGTTGATCAAGGTACATCTATACTTATTAAATATATTTAAGGCTGAATGACAGGAGAATATGATTTATAAACTTTATAAAAACCTGTAAATGATATGGGGTTGATTCGCTGCTACTGGTAAAAATACAGGTTACAAGAAGCCCTATCAGAACATATGTCAGCAGTAACAGCCAGTCAAAAGAATCTATTCTGCTAATCTATGAAAACTGCCTCCTTAGCTGCACCCCACCAACAACTAGGGGGCGCCTTACTGTTGCTTGTTTGAAAGCACTTTGGTGCTGTGTAGCACTATTTTTATTATTTTTAATTTTATTTAGTATTTGTATTTTCAATTATTCTTATTTAGTATTATTTACACAGTTTGTTAGTGGGGTATGCATGCTAATATCCTGTCTGTAGTCTATACACACTGTCTAAGATCTCTTTCACATGTCAGTGTCTCCGGTTCATGTGGTGCCAGTTTTCACACGTACTTGAAACACATACACACACAGACCCATTCAAATGAATGAGTCTGTGGACCGTATGTCTGTGGGCAAAAAATTCTGACATGTCTGTTTTTTGCACGCAGCACGGAACGCAAAATGTCCCACACACATGCACACTGATGACATCAGTGTGACACGTACCGGCGCCTGGGAATCAGTGTACAGTTAGCGCTGTTCCCAAGCACTGGGTGCTGAAGGCTGCTCTTATCATTGTCCTCTGCTTGCGCTGAGATCAGCGGGAGCAGGGGACAATGTTGACAATAGTATTCACCTCCCGCTGTCTCCAACAAGTGTAAAAATAAGAATAAAATAAAAAACACATCATACCCACCTTTAAACCTAATTCCCTGGAGCCATTGTCCCCTGTAAACAAACCAAAAATAAAAAAGAACAATATCCCTAACCTGTCAGAAGATTAAATAATCGAGTATCCCACGCAGTAATCCATCTGACATTTCTTCATCAGCGTGATCGGTGGCTTGAGACGACCACACGCTGAGGAGCAGAGGAGAATGATTTAATGCAGCGAGCGGGCCCCTGAACTCACTGAGCTCAGCGCAGGTTAGGGGCCTGATTGCTGCAGCGAGACATTCTCCTCTGTTCCTCAGCGTGTGCGTTCGCCTCAAGCCACCGCAGATGCTGATGGAGAAATGTCGCACAGATGGATTACGGCATGGGACACTGGATTATTTAATCCTCGGACAGGTGAGGGATATTGTTCTATTTTATTTTTGGTTTCTTTACAGGGGACAATGGCTACAGAGAATTAGGTTTAAATGTGGGTATAATGTGTTTTTTATTTTATTCTTATTTTTACACTTGTTGGAGGTAGCAGGGGCAAAATACTATTCTCAACATTGTGCCTTGCTCGCGCTGATATCAGCGCAGTCAGGGGACAATGATGAGAGATACTTTCAGCACCCGGCACTTGGGAACGTGTGATACTGATGGGCACAAGGGCGGCACACGGTTGCCACCCAGGTGAACACCGACACGGATATCTCCGGTACTGTTTTTTCCAGTATCGGAAATATCAGGACGAGTGAAAGTTAAATTAGATCTGACTGGCACTTGCATCTCTTCTCAGTTATCTAAAATCAGCTCCATTTTCTGATATATTATTCTCTGCACACCAGAAATCAATAAAAAGAATTTCTGAAATGAATTAACTTTACATTTTCAAACTAAAAATATTCTCAACTCGAAGAATCAAAGAAAAACTCCAGAAATATCTCCACTCTGTACGTAGTTGTAAATTGCTGTTGTTGGATCCACTCCGGGGTTGCAACTTTATTTTATTTTTTTTTTCAGGTACAAAACTTTTTTTTTGCATACGGTGGAAAAAGTGCTCCGTTTTTATGGACTGTCCAGGAATTTCGGGTTGGTTGGTGACCCTGATCTACTCTTCTTGTATCATCAATCTGTTGAAGTTGCACCTCCCTGCGGTATCAGTAGAGGGTGCCACTATCCTGCATCGGGATTTGTAACCCTGGTATTTATTTTTATTGGGTCAAATATCACTTTTCCAGCTCAGCCGATAAGAACAAGTGACAGATTGTCTGAGGCTGCAGATTTTCACTGTGTAAAAATTAATTTGAACTGCTGACTTCCGCGAATTATTGAACACTTCCCCCTTGTGCTGTGCACACCCGGTGGGGCTCAGTTTCTATATTGCACACAGTATAGAGCACTTCCTTTCTAGATCTCCTCCATCGCTCTTTCTTCTGCATCCCATAAAAGATCAGGATTATTTTTTTTTGTGTATTTTTTTTTATTTATTTTTTTTTTAATATTTCTGGTCTGGTCTCCAATCGATGAGTGGTGCCCCTGCTCCTCTCTTCGGTGTCACACCTCCTCCTCCTCTCTAGCTCTCCTATAGGGGCAGGGTTCTTTTCCTCACTCTCATCTCCCTCTCTTCCCCCTCCTCTCTGTATCTCTCCTCCTCCTCCTCTTCACCCTCCTTCAGTCTCCCCTTCTACACATCTCTGGCCTCCTCTACATCAGGGAGTGGATTCCTGCTACATCTCAGTGACAAGGACCTCTTCGCCAGCGGTGTCACACAGCAGGTAAGATGTCACAGGAAGCTACAGTCATGGTGCTGCGGGCGTCTATATTCAGTGCAGGCTCATGATCTGCAAAACCTTCTGCTGCAGCAATGTTACTTATTCATGAGCATTATTTAAATCCCATAAACCCTCGTCACGGTCATCTGCTAAAGCAATGTGTGGCTGAATATTTGCCGGCTCGTTCCATCTGTGCCATACCTATTACCGTAACCCTGGTGCACATCATCCCGAACCATCCCAGCAACGCTTCGGATCTGCGGAGAATTAGAACTTTTGGTTGTCTAATTGCAGTTTGGCATCTGTATACTACTCCTATAGTTACTCTTCGTAGCCCAGATCAGAATATGTCGCCTGCCAGCCTATCATTCATTTTATCCAGCACTTGACTTTATAGCCTGTTAACGTGAAGAACCTTGGCCACCCATCCTTGATCTTGCACTAGTTAACACGAAGGAACCCGACCGCCCATTTAACATCTGTCCTTAGTCCCAAACCATAAAGATTAATTCTGCAATTCTCACACTAGATGAATGGAGCCATCGTTCCCGTAGGTCACTCCTGGGTATTTATAGAGAACTTTTACTTAATGGGAACATTGGGTTACTATTTACAATGCCAACCTTTAATAAATCCATACGAACTATGTGTGCTCCACCATGATTTGGGTAATGCTTCTCAGATCTGATTTCAGTGCCCTTGATAGTACTTTGCTTTGTCAAGGTGCCCTTCTGTTTCTTTCCATTCTACATTGGGCATATTTTTTTATCATGGGTAGAGGATTGATATGCATAGTCACAATAGCACGTCAGCATGAGTTTTAATAGCCTATGCTTTATCTGTAGGACACTCGGAGCAATATTGGATGAGACAGAAGGCAACGCAGCTCCAAAATAATGTCAGCTTGTGAATAGGGAGCAGAATGATTCTCCATAATATGCTGATAATTAATGTAAAGACGCGTTCAATAAAGGGCGGCATGGAAAACTAGAACGATCTAATGATATTGGCTCGAGACGACTCATAATGCAATTCTGCATGTATAATGTATCACATAATGCGCCCATCCGACCTTCTGAGCAAAGTCTTATACTAAGGACTCGGTCACACAAGTGTATAGATCGGACAAATGCTATCTGATTTTTTATCCCCCTACACAGTACAGCATTCGATTTTACAGATACATCATGCATAATTCCCGCTACGGTGGATCCATTGCTAATACATGGAAGTTGTCAATGCACAGGTAACATCTGACCCAAAAAGAAAAAAAAAATAAACCTGGTTGTGCTGTGTTTTTTAGGAAACAAAAAAAAAGAATATTGGGTTTGTTCCGTCAGCATTTTTTAAAAAAGAAATTTGGATGAAAAAGCCAAGTCATGTGTAAAAAAAAATACCCCATAGATAGGACGTGATCTAAAAGCCGCATGATTGGGATTTCTTCACTTTTGAGTCTTTTCCAGCTAAATGCAACATCTGGTGACTGAGAACATCCAGACTCTTATCTATACATGTGATTTGCAGCCGTGTTGTGTTGCGTTTGCTCTCTGTACTGATCAGAAACTCTAAATTCTGTAGAATAATAAGAATCTTCATAATATAATGGATGGGTATTATAAAGTAAGGGCGGGCGCTGTTTAGTTTTTTCTCTTATAATTAGATTTTGGACATCTATCATGGTACAGATAGGCTGATGCTTATAGGTTTATTACAGATTACATGGAACCTGTACAGATGGTGTTTTCCCTCCTGGGAGGAGAGAAATCTGATATATGTATATTTTGCTAACCGTTATGAATAACCATCTGTGCAGAGAATGGTTTACCGGAGATGAAGCTATATATGGTGTATATATTACAGATCATGTAATTAATGTCTATGAGATTAATGGAAAAAAATGGAGTCTATGTTTTCTTGACAGGTAGAATGGGGGTTGGGGGATTTATATTTTCCCAATATGTTGAAGTCTAAGATGCAGAACCCCCACCTATCAGACATTTATGGCATATCCAGTGTCATATATATATAGTGGGAAAATGCTCTCAATCTTTGCTACTTGGGCCAGATGTGTATGGAGGATGTGACAATTTTGGTCACGTTGGCCATTTTATAAGACATAGGAAGTTCTAGAAATGTAAAACGTCTCATATACCCTCAATGCTTATTGAGTAACCGCCAGTGTTATTTGGGGTCAATCATATAGAGAAGTGTTCAGCGCTTTGTACATGACACAATGCAGAATAATAAACGATTACAAAAATCTCATCCTTTGCCAGCAGATACGTCGGAATAATCTATTGGGGCAGAGGCAGAAACACTCAGCAGAATCTGTCCCTTTAAGTCGCTGACAGCAATGATTTAGGGATTACCTTGCCGATAATCTCCTTGTTTAAATAAAACTTTCTTTATTCCCAGACTAATATAATTTGTGAGAAGCTTCAATTTTTAAACATAAAAGTTAAATTTTAACTGGGTCATATTTTAGGTAGTAGAGCCAAAATGACAAATGTGTGCCGCTGTCCAACCGCTGTCACACTTCATAGGGACAGAGAGACTGATTCCAGCCATGTATCACTTACTAGGCTTCTTGCTGTACAGTCATGGCCAAAAGTATTGAGAATGAGACAAATAGTAATTTTTCCAAAGTTTACTGCTTTATTTTTTGTAATGGCAATTTGCATATACTCCTGAATGTCAAAGAGTGATCAGCTTAAAAGCAATTACTGTACTTGCAAAGTCAATATTTGCCCAGAAAATGAACTTTAACCCTCAAAACACATTTCAACATCATTGCAGTCCTGCCTTAAAAGGAGCAGCTAACATCGTTTTAGTGATTGATCCATTAACACAGGTGTGGGTGTTGATGAGGACAGGGCTGGCGATCAATCAGTCATGATTAAGTAAGAATGACATCACTGGACACTTTAAAAGGAGGCTGGTTCTTGGTATCATTGTTTCTCTTCAGTTAACCATGGTTATCTCTAAAGAAACACGTACAGCCATCATTGCACTGCACAAAAATGGCCTAACAGGGAAGAGTATCGCAGCTACAAAGATTGCACCTCAGTCAACAATCTATTGCATCATCAAGAACTTCAAGGAGAGAGCTTCCATTGTTGTCAAAAAGGCTCCAGGGCGCCCAAGAAAGACCAGCAAGCGCCAGGACCGTATCTTAAAACTGTTTCAGCTGCGGGATCGGACTACCAGCAGTGCCGAGCTTGCTCAGGAATGGCAGCAGGCTGGTGTGAGTGCTTCTGCACGCACTGTGAGGCTGAGACTCTTTGAGCAAGGGCTGGTTTCAAGGAGGGCAGCAAAGAAGCCACTTCTCTCCAGAAAAAACATCAGGGACCGACTGATATTCTGCAAAAGGTACAGGGAGTGGACTGCTGAGGCCTGTGGCAAAGTCATTTTCTCTGATGAATCCCCTGTTCTATTGTTTGGGACATCTGGAAAACAGCTTATTCGGAGAAGAAGAGGTGAGCGCTACCACCAGTCTTGTCTCATGCCAACTGTAAAGCATCCTGAAACCATTCATGTGTGGGGTTGCTTCTCAGCCAAGGGAATCGGCTCACTCACAGTCTTGCCTAAAAACACAGCCATGAATAAAGAATGGTACCAGAATGTCCTCCAAGAGCAACTTCTCCCAACCGTCCAAGAGCAGTTTGGCGCCCAACAATGCCTTTTCCAGCATGATGGGGCACCTTGCCATAAAGCAAAGGTGATAACTAAATGGCTCATGGAACAAAACATAGAGATTTTGGGTCCATGGCCTGGAAACTCCCCAGATCTTAATCCCATTGAGAACTTGTGGTCAATCATCAAGAGACGGGTGGACAAACAAAAACCAACAAATTCTGGCAAAATGCAAGCATTGATTATGCAAGAATGGACTGCTATCAGTCAGGATTTGGTCCAAAAGTTGATTGAGAGCATGCCAGGGAGAATTACAGAGGTCTTGAAGAAGAAGGGGCAACACTGCAAATATTGACTTGCTGCATTAACTCATTCTAACTGTCAATATAACCTATTGGTACTCATAATATGATTGCAATTATATTTCTGTATGTGATATAAACATCAGACAAACACTAATAAAAACCAGAGGCCAGCAGATCATGTGAAAATATAATTTTGGTGTCATTCTAAAAAAACTTTTGGCCATGACTGTAGTTTTGATAAAATCATTGTTTTGTCAGCAGAAGATTATCACTAGAAGACTAGTAAACCTGCTGCCATGTAGTTCTCCGTATTCATGAGCTCTGTATAACCCCGCCCTCACCACTGATTGGCAGTTTTCTGCCTATGCACAGTGTACACAGGAAGCTGCTACTCAGTGGTGTGGGTGGAGTTATACACAGCTCAGCATTCAGAGAACTGCTAGATCTGCAGCAAACAAAACGTTGGTTTTATCAAAACTGCAGCAAGCAACCCAGTAAGTGATACATCACTGGGATCGGGATCTCTGCCCCAACATCATGCTGCTCTCAGATAGGGTAGCAAAAACCTGTTGACAAATTCAGTATCAAAAAGGAAAGCAGGATTGAAATGGCAATTTTTTTCTTCTGGATGTGAGAATCAAGACACTAATTGTCCAAATATTAGAGGATATTGTAAGCTCTTGGAAGCAGGATGTTTTTTTCACCAGTGAAAGACATTTTTGATTTTTTGGAAATATTTATTATTAAGGAGGTGAAGAGTTGGGTGAGATGTTGGAGGTTGGAAGAAGATAGTGGTATTGAGTCTAAAGTCAGTTGCAACCATTCAACACTCATGGTCTGAGTATGGAGAGTGATGTCCGGACCGGCCGCCAGTCTCCTGACCCAACTCAAGAGCCTTTTAGGCAAACAGTATATGAGGCTTTTCAGTTTGGATCCGGAGAGCCGTGGCCATCTCTGTCTGTACTCGGACCATGAATGATGGATGTCTGAATCCAGCCTTACAGAGATCACAGACACCGCTGTGGGATAAGATGAAGGATAACTTTTTCATGCCAGGTACGTTATAAGACTGGTAAAGCTTGATGCCTCATAATGATTAAAAGGTTCTAAGAGATACACCTGTCCTTAAAGCCATTCTGACAGCTTGAGAAAGAAAAGATCAGAGA
This sequence comes from Phyllobates terribilis, assembly GCF_046119375.1. Lineage (NCBI taxonomy): Eukaryota > Metazoa > Chordata > Amphibia > Anura > Dendrobatidae > Phyllobates > Phyllobates terribilis. Next base: position 130,755,079 of record NW_027362773.1, on the reverse strand, counting down.
CTAAAATCTGTCTGATGCTCGTCAGCTCCAAGAATTGAAGTCACTTTGAGTCCTCGTACAGTAAGAACTTTATAAAAGACCCCCTCTGCGAGTATATTATTATATAATATCACACTGGGCACGAGCAAATCACCCTAAAAAGAAAAAAAAAATAAACATTTTTGGATGTTGTCTCAGAGGTTTTTCTGCACTAAGAACTACAGCAGGGGAAGGTTGAACTTGACGGACTCAGGTGTTTTATCAATCTATGTAACTATGTAAGGCCTCTTTCACACCTTAGTATTTCCGGTACGCATGGTGACAGTTTCCACACGTACCGGAGACACTGACACACATAGATCCATTCAAATAAATGTCTCTGTGCACATGTCAGTGTGTTTCCTCGGACCGTGTGTCTGTGTGATCCCCGGAGCTGTGCTCAACGAGGGACAGGGCACTGCTCGCTGAGCGCAGCTCCGGGGCCCGCTCACTGCAGGAGTCATTCTCTCCGGCTCCTCAGCGTGAGCGGTCGCATGGATTACAGTGGGGGACACTTAGGACAGGTGAGTATATGGACTTTTTTATTTTCTTATTTTTACAGTTGGACACTGCGGCAGCAGAATACTACTCTTATCATTGTCCTTGCTGGTGCTGATCGCAGCGAAGGCAGGGGACAATGATGAGGGCAGTGTTCAGCATCTGGCACTTGGGAACAGCGCTAACTGTACACTGATTCCCAGGTGCCGGTACGTGTCACACTGATGCGGCACACGGGTGGCACACGTATGCCGCACAGGTGCACACGGACACGGATATCTCCGGTACCGGAAATATCAGGACGTGTGAAACCGGCCTAACAGTGAAGGTTATTATTACTATAAATATTTTCTAAAAGACCACATTTATGAGATCACCCTTTTATCCAGACCAGAATTCCTCTGACAAATTTATAGTACCATTATCTGATATCATTCTGGCCCTCTTCTTTGAGAAGATCATTCTTAAAAAAAAAACAAAAAAAAACACATTTTTCAATGTAATTTTAGGACATTGATATCAGATCGCTGAGCATAGAACCCCCCCACCTATCTGATACGGTTAAGGTTAGGGTCACACGACCATATTTTCTCTCAGAGATAATCAATCTGATTATGCTAATCCAAATCAGAGATTGATCAGAGTGTGATCACAGTGTGATCCAATTTTCTTGAATGAAGAGAAGATGGGAAAAAAAATTCTCATTCTCCATCTTCTCCATCCTGTCAGTTCGTGAAAATCTGGCTGCACTCAGATGTCATCCAAGTGCAGTCTGATATTTTTCCATGGACTTATTGACTTGCATGACTGAATATTGGATGCAAATCGAGCATGCTGCCAGAGTCTGTATGAGGGAAAAAACCAACATGTACGCGGCCCCATAGAATAACATTGGTCCGAGTGTGATCTGATGTTTTGTTGGATCACAAAATTGCTAAATAATTTTCAACATGTCCCACCAATTATCTTCGTGTTTAGGGGCTTTCCTTGAGCTGGAAGTCTGAATGTTCAGATTATACCTGCTATTAAGCTCTAGATAAACCACACGAGATTATAGAGTATGCACCTGAGCTGCTACAATAATGAAGTACAAGGAGGGAAACGTGAGATATTGCTCAATGTTACATTACCATTAGCACAAGGTGTGCTCCTCTCCCATGCCTACAGCTAGTACCAGATTGTACAAAAATATTAGGAATTCTGATCAATGATTAAACAAGAAAAGATAAACTGAACATTTATTTTACACAATCTTTAGAAATGTGATCATGACCCTACGTGATCTGACAGTGTTACTATGCACAGGCCATCATTTCACAAAAACTATAACCTGCCACAGTAAAGCAGATGTATGAATACTCAATACTGGGGCATGATTTGGTGCCATGTAAAAAATTGATGATTGTAACAATGTCCTTGATACGTCCTTTTTGAAAATGTGAAGAGGTTTGAGAATAAAAGGAGTAATGCTCATGGCAGAGGGAAGTGTATGGAGCTATCTGGTGTCAGGCTTGGACTAGCCCACAGGAGAACAGGAGAATCCTCCGGTGGGCCACCACCCTCTTATATGAGCAGTATTTGGCACAATATACTTGAATCACTATGTACAGACAAAGGCCGCATCTTATTCATGTAACAATCTACCCAGTTCATTGTTATATACATTTGTGATTGAGGATAATATCACATTTGCACGTAGAGTGGGGCCCTGGAGTTGGTTACTGGTGAGTCATTTGCATAGGTCGGAGGACATAGGTACAGTATGGCTCCATAGACTTCTGTGCGTGCAGTATTGCAGCTCCATATAATTTGCCATAAGGTGTGAGCCTGGCCTGTCCTATCATTACCCCAAATATGACACCAAATTCTACTTTTATTAATCACATAAGATTTCATGGTGCAACTATATCATTAATATGGCTGATGCCACATATTTCAGCACCCTCTTGTGCCACTTTTTTTGCTACACATTGATAAACCTTCCCCAATGTTCTCTTTCGTTTATCACGTGAAATGCTTCATCTGTAAGGTGACAGAAATTATAAAAATTGTGAATAATGTTTGGCTGCAACACAGTTTAACAATGTAATAGTTGAGCGTATGCAAGATAATGTTACCGTTCCAAGAGAGAGTGCACGTTGGCAGAAGAAGCTGCGGAACTGGCTTGTCGGGTCCTGCCACCCACCCAGGGCTTTTCAAACCTCTTTGTGCATATGTATCAGATGGCACTTCTGCCATGCATCATTCACAATATATGAAAGGGATTATCCAGGACTTTTTTTTACAATGCGCCAAACCACCAATTACCTGCCTGTTGTGCCTGGTGCTGATCTCTGCCGGTACAGAGGACTCTTGCCGGCGATTCAGAAGCTTCTGTTGACGTATCGCTTACAGAGCAGCAGCTTCTTTTCCATTCTGCTCTATTGACGGGGCGTGACTGATGATGTCATGCTGATTGACAATCGGCTCCCCACTGCCCAACTGCAGGGAGCCGGTTTTCAATCAGCATGACATCGGCAGTCATGTCCCGTCAATAGAGCAGCTTGGAAGAAGAATAAAACAGGCAAGTAGGTGCTCCTGTTAGCAACTACCTGCCTGTTACAGGAAAAAACAAGGGTAGTTTCCGGCACATAAACGTTTTTAACTTTTATGGACCTTTAATTTGATTTAATAAACTTACAGTTTTTATCCAGTTGGTTGTGCCGGAAGCTACCCTCATTTTTCCTTTGTCAGCTGCAATCACCAGCAGGTACGGCACCCACTGGTTTCTAATTACAGCAACGGATCCATCTATACTGCCAGCATGATCAGCTCCAACCTTTCCCCTCTCCCCTACCTCCTACCTGCCTGTTAGTTTTTAAGCACATAGCAAAAAAAAATTCCTGGACAGCCCCTTTCAGCCCTAACAACCACTAGAACTGACACTAAAAACACCTTGCAGATGTCTTAAAAATGTCCATTTTTCCATCTGGTCTCAGGGTCCTTCATGATGATATTTCCACATGCAGTAATTACACATGGCTTTTAAATCAGAATACTATACATAAAGCACTATGTGCTTTGTTAGAACAGTATTCCCCAAACACTAGCTCTTGGGTGCCCTATATGTGGCTGCCAACTAGTGACAGCTGTAAACCCTATTATATCCTAGAGCCAACAGTGATGTAATATCCATCTGACTTGGTCACTGTTTTTCCAAAAACTTCAATAAACCAATAATACAGATGAGTAAAAGAAAATGTGTAGTATATCAGAGAAATCTGCTTCTTTCTCCACTTATGAACCACTTCTCCCCCTCACCCCTGTTTCCTGAACTCACCAAACACTCTGAAAAAAAAGCTGCTTAAATTTGTCTTGGAAATAGCAAGTTGGACTGCCAGCACAGTGAAGTTTCAGGTTATACCATATAGAGAGGGGAGGGGGAAGAAGAGTTAGGTGCACTCAGCGTTGTGAGAGACTAGGCAGATCGTGCTGCAGCTTCCAGCAAATTTACTCCACTCCAGTGTTGGAATCACAGTCACACAGCTCAGTACTGTTCTGTAATGTCTTCCTTGCTGTCATGGCTCTGTTTCGTCACTCAATCCGGAGACCTCTTGATTAGTGGTCAGTTTCCCTCTCTGCTGAGCCACAGCCTGTTCGGTCTCTGTCCAACTGCTGATGGTTCTCTTGTCTTTGCTTTCCTTTCCTTGGTTTGCTTCTATTCTGGTGTCTCACACTTCATCCTTTGGTTCTGTCCTATCATATCTTGGGAGGGGCCATTTATACTCACCTTGCACCTGCCTTCTTTGCTGGCTATACTTCAATATAGATGGGTGTTTGGAGTTACAGCTCTTCAGCTAGGGATTATCTTGCCTGCTTAATCTCTGTTGCATTTCCTGTGGTTTGTTTGTGAGTCTTCCTCCCCAGCACCATTTCCTTTCTTTTACGTTTAGGCTCTGGTAGGTTTTCACTAATTCCGTTTGTTTTTTGGTTCTTTTTATATTCCTCCATCTTTCCTGTGTGAACATGTTCATAGGCTTGTGCCTCATCCTCTGATTGATGTGTATTTCATTTTATAGTTATATTTGCTTTTGTGTTGCACTTTATCTATAGAGAGAGGGTGTAGTTTCGGACACTCAGGGTCAGACAACAGGACAAATCAGGGTTAGATTAGGGACTGTTCTAGTCTGAACAGGGACCTGTTCTGTGCAGGTGTTGCATATCTCCTGGTTTATACATTACCTGTGTGTGTTGGCACAGTCATAACACATGCCCCTGCTGCTTGTGTCTGTGTGCTACAGAGAAAGAAGGCAGATTATCCATTTCTCACTGTCTACTGTGCACTGGAGACATCATATCAACTAGTCTCTCCCCAGTAGCTCAGCGTGAACTGAAAATTAGTGATAGAGCCTGCAGTTGGGAAAACTGGTGAAAAATTCTGCATATAAAAGTAATTTAATGGCCAAATATAGTATTTATCCTCACATACTGTACCCACATATAACAGCCTATACTTAAAGGTTACCTGAAACGATAAGTAAAATATTTAAAGAGGTTGTCTACCATAGGTGACAACACATTTTGTATTCCCATATCACTGGACACTGATGGGCCGCATTGTTCTTGTAACATAAATAATATCACTTGATCGCTGAGGGACACAATGCTCAGAGTGGAGGAACAGCACCGGTCCAGGAGGTATTTTTTTTATTTCAATCAGCACACTGGTTGCATTAAATAGGGGTTGGACAACTGCCTTTCCGTGTTCTGATGTCTTTTTTTTTCGTATGTGCCAAAATCTTTCCAATTTTCATCAGTGCTTTGGATCAGATTTTCATCAGAGTATGGTCAGCATGTCAGTTATTACCATCAGTGTTTCAACAATGATTTTATATGTCAAAAGAATAAAAGAAGTAAAATTACAGTTTCTTCTACTCATTACAATTTTAAAGATGAACAACACACAGATTGTACACTGATGGCATCCGTATACAGTATATTCAGTGATTTCCACAGACCAGTACACTTGTATGGGTGATTTAGATTCATGATTCGGATCAAAAACAAACATGTTTCCTTGATTTTTTTTGTGGACACACTTTCCAAAAAAACATTGACGTGTGGACGGCATCATAGACTATGATGGGTACGTGTTATATCTGTGAAAATGGACGTCTGATTGAGGCCTTTAAGACATTTTCCTTTAATTCCCTAAATCCTTGTGCGATTTAACACCATCTGTCATAAATGGCATGTGAGAAAGAAAAGGTTCACAAACTTTGCCTTAGGCGACCAAGATCCCAGTCTATTACTAACCTCACTACAGAGATCCAAGTGTCCCCGACATTACAATATATTCTTGAACCATAACCATAACTGTGTGGCAGCTGGTGACTCTTATGTGTGTTGTTTTTTTTTATTCTGAGAATACACATATTATACCCAGAACTCAGCCGTAAGATTATTTGATCATGCATCTGCCTAAGCTCTTATATGCTGGATTTATAGAAATCCTATCCTCAGTTATAATATGGAAATGTAGAGTTTAGTACAGAGATTGCATTTAAAGTTATTTCTTGATGGCCAACAGAGCAGTCCCTGTGACTACACAGAACACATGTTGAGGCCACGTTCACACGTTCAGTATTTGGTCAGTATTTTATATCAGTATTTTTAAGCCAAAACCAGGTGAGGAACAATCAGAGGAAAAGTATAATAGAGACAAGTCACCATTTCTGTATTTTTCACCCACTCCTGGTTTAGGTTCACAAATACTGATGCAAAATACCAAATACTGAACGTATTAACTTGTCCTGATATTAATAGCACTTGTAGGTCTATGGGGGAGAATATAATTGTAGGGCTGTCCAGTAGGCATTAAAGAGTTATTTTAAAAAAATCAAGTTATGCTCTATCCATAGAATAGGGAATAACTTTCTGATGGCTAGGGCTAGTGCTCTGGCTTCTGGGATCCTCAGTAATCTTGAAATCGAGGCTGAGGAATCTCAAGAACAGAGCTCTGGATTCCTGCCTTGAACAGAGCAGAGCATACTCGGCCTCTGCTCTATTCATTGTCTATGGCACTGATGGAAATAGCCAAGCACTGAACTCAACAATCCCATAGATGATGAATGGAATAGATGCCGAGATGGCACACCTTTCCTCCAATCAGGACAGGGCTACATAATCCTGTTCTTGGGGGCCAGAGCCCTGAAATTGGGATCCTTGAGGTCGGACCCCAAGCGATCAACAAGTTATTCCTTATCCTATGGATAGGGGATCACTTGACTTTTTTGTGAATCCATCTTTAAGGACCCGATTCATCATTTGCTTTTTTAATGTCATATTTTTTGTTTTGTTTTTCTTTTTGCTTTGGCAGATTTTGCGCCAAATTCATTAAAATAACACATTTGGTGCAGATCACCTTAATAAGAATATTATGCAATACCATCAACATAATTCACTGTAAAAATAATGTATTGTACAGTGCCAAATAATTCCTGCAGCACTCAAATAATGGCAACGTACATAACAGCCCTGTACATAAAGTAATAAAATAACAATGCAATAGAATGTCAAAATAATAATGCTACAGTGGCTTGCATAAGTATTCACCCCCCATTGCCATTTTTTGTGTTTTGCTACCTCACAACCTGGAATTTCACAGTTTTTTAAAAATTTTGCATCCGTTCATGTAAAGAACATGCCGACAACTGTGAACATTTGGTTTTCTTTTTATTGTGAAGCAAACAACAAATAGAACAAAATAACTGAAAACTTCAGTACACATAACTATTCACCCCCCTAAAGTCAGTACTTTGTAGAGCCTCCTTTTGTGGCAATTACAGCTGCAAGTCCTTTAGATAAGTCTCTATGAGCCTTCCACATCTTGCCACTGGGATTTTTGGCCATTCCTCAAGGCAAAACTGCTCCAGCTCCTTCAAGTTAGATGGTTTCCTCTAGGGAACAGCAATCTTCAAGTCTGACCACAGATTCTCAATTGGATTAAGGACTGGGCCGCTCCAAAACATTTACACGTTTCCCCTTAAACCACTCGAGTGTTGCTTTAGCAGTATTCTTTGGGTCATTGTCTTGTTGGAAGATGAACCTCCGTCCCAGTCTCAAATCACTGACAGACTGAAACAGGTTTTGCACAAGAATATCCCAGTATGTCGCACCATCCATCTTACCCTCGATTCGGACCATTTTCGCTGTCCCTGCTGACAAAAAAAAAATCCGTACAGCATGATGCTGCTACCACCATGTTTCACTGTGGAAATGGTGTTCTTGGGGTGATGAACTGTGTTGGTTTGGCACCAGACATATCGTTTACCTTAGTGGACAAAAAGTTCAATTTTCGTCTCATCTGACCATGGCACCTTCCTCCATACATTTGGGGAGTCTCCCACATGCCTTTTGGCAAAGTCAAAACAAGCCTTACAATTTTTGTGTGTAAGTAAAGGCTTTTTTTCTGCCCACTCTTACATAAAGTCCTCCTCTATGGAGTGTATGTCTTATTGTGGTTGTATGGACAGATACGCAGTCTCTGCTTGGCAACTCTGCAGCTCCTTCAGGGTTACCTTTGGTCTCTGTGCTGCCTCTCTGATTAATGCCCTCCTTGCCCAGGCTGAGTGTTTTGGTGGATGGCCCTCTCTTGCCAGGTTTGTTGTGGTACCATGTTCTTTCCATTTGATGATAATGGATTTGATAGTGCTTCGAGGGATCATCAGAGATTGGGATATTTTTTATAACCCAACCCTGATTTGTACTTCTCAACAACTTTGTCCCTGACTTGTTTGGAGATCTCCTTGGTCTTCATGGTGTTGTTTGGTTATTGGTGCCTCTTGATTAATGGTGTTGCTGCCTCTGTGGCCTTTCAGAGAAGGTAAAGTGTATATACTGACAGACCATGTGACACTTCTAAGCCATCTATGTGAGCTTGCAGGTCATAGGAGGTTGAATAAAATGATACCTTGATATTTGCAATCTAAAGTCTTATTCTAGAGAAATCCATTTTTTTCTTACTATGTAAATGAGCTAATAAGATCTATGGGCCGGATATAGATCTCCCTGAGAACCTGCCTCCAGAGCTTATTTTAAATGAAAAGAGGCGATACCAGTGTGAGACATGTAGATCAGGAGAGCAGACGGTCAGTCATTACATCTCTCACAACATTTTCATTTAAAATAATCTCTGGAGACAGATTCTCAGAGAGATCTATGTCCGGCCCATAGATCTTAACACCTATGTTACATATTAAGAAAAATGTAGATTTCTCTGTAATAAAACATTGTATCACAGATATCAAGGCATCATTTTATTCCACTTTCTATGACCTATGTGCCCATGTAGACAGCTTAGAAGGGTTGACCCTACTGACAGATTCCCTTTAAGCCCGTCCCTTTTGAGCCATAATATGGGACTTATTTGAAGGTAGATATTAGAGAACTGCTTCTATTCTAATTCCTTTATACATGGAATAAGGCTTTTTCTTTACCCACAAGTCAATGTAATTCCCACGGCCTACATATTCTTATATACTGTATGTTTAGGTTAGAAATCACTGGTATTATATTATCGGGAGACATATGGCGCTGCGGCACCTTTATGTTGTTGGTGACCCATATTTATCACCCCAGGAGCAATGACGTTTCAGTCTCCTCACGCGTGTGTATTATATCCCTCATCCCGGATGAAATGCTCCAACCACAGAGCAGATTACCTCGGAGCAGACACTGGTGACACCGTGGATGTATATTTATATCCTCCCCTCGGGATCTGAGGTGTCAGAGATAGAGACACTTTGTAGAAGATGGATACCCGACCTACGCCGTCTTGCCTCTATTGTCTTGGTGACTCTATACGTCTCTACATCTATCCCGAGATTTATAGTTCGCACATACATCTGCCATTCATATGGTATATAGGACACTAAATTATGCATTGGCCATAAATCCTGATAATGTCACTCGTGAGGCAGCGTGCTATACATGGAGTATACATCAGCCTCTAATGAGGGGACGAGTCCTCCCAGTTCTTACTATGTACATCATTTCCCCATTACTTTAACCTATTCTTAGCCAATTATATTTTCGCACATATCGACTTTCCTGCGGTTTCTGAGGATGCTCTTGGGTACCAGCAGCTGAGAAGAGAGTCAGTTTCCATAGCAACTATTTCTACTAACATAAGGCTGTGAATAGGGGAGTGCAGTGGAAAAACACTGTCCACAATATTTTTAATAAGTGGTTGGTAAAGAGTTAACTGGCTTGAAGTGAAAGGTTTATTACTTTCGTGATTGATGGGGTCAGCAAACAATGTAATTCGCCTCAAGTTGGAGGGGGGATTTACAATAAAGCTTCATCTTAAGAGACGATTTTTACCTTGTGTTCTCCTTGTCAGGGCCGGATCCAGGTTTATGTGGACCCTTGGGCGACAGAGACCCCCTGAGATCACTCACAGTCGTTTTTTCCCCCTTCACTTTCTAAGATCTATGACTTTTTTATTCTTCAGTGGATGGAGTTTTATGATACTTGTTATTTTGCGTTACAAGTTGTCATTTTTATCATTAACATTTTGTGCTCTTTACGACATTTTGATCTTTTTTTTCCAATTTTTTGGGGGAAGGCGACCTGATCAAAAAAATACCGATTCTACCATTTTTTTTTTTTTTTTTCATTTTGATGTTCGACATATGGAATAAATATTATTATCACACGTTGCAATACCAAATATGATATATATATATATATATATATATATATTTATTTTTTTTCGATTTTATTTACATCCTGGGAAAAAGGGAGATGGAATAATTTTTATTTTTCATATATTTTTTTACATTTTAATTGGCTTTACTAGGGGGTCTCAAGCCTGCAATTGGCTTCATGGGTCTACAAACATGGCAGATACAGACGAACATTACCATGACAATGGCATCTCACGTTGTGGAGGTCCAATGGGTGTCAGAAGGGAAACTTCCTACCATTTCCTCCCTCTTAAATACCACAGCAGTTAGACTCAGGTGGTGGCTGTATGACACCCTACACCTACTGTATGGAGCAGGCTCATACACCCGGCGTATCTAGGAAAGTGGACCAGTCGGCCCTGTGCTCACTGCATATGACGCGCCCCCTGGGACATATTCCTTTTTGAGGGGAATACCCGGCACCGGATCAGATGGGGGGTTGTAGTCTCCGAGCGGCTGTGACCCGGCCCGTGCCCAGGGCGTCAAGCTCAGTGTTATGTGGCAGTCCTACAGATGTTATTAAGAGTTCTTTTGTGTCGACTACGCCACCCGTTGTGATGCGGTCACTGTGGCCGCCGCTGCAGCAGGGTCCGCTGAGGCTGATGGTGCAGGTGCAGCTTGAGATGGTATAACCCCCAACGGGTGGGGTATAGCCTCAGGGGGGACAGGTGCAGAGGATGGGGGTTGTGGTGGTGCAGTGCAGACGGCAGTGAAGACAGAGTCGGGTTGTGCAGTTAAGGGTGTTTACTTACTGCAGATGTTGTACTGGTCACTCCAGCTTCGAGTGACCACCCGAGCCGTGCTGCGTCCACCAGGTCCTGGATCCAGCCAACCCCCAAACAAGTCCGGAGCGTGGCCCTGAGCTCTCCTTCTGTCCTGTTCTCTGGCCGTCCCCACCAGTGATCCACCTAGGTCCAGCTCCCTCGGGCCTTCTGTTGGGACACCCTTGGCCTTGGGTTCCCTGACCCTTCATGTGGTGTGCCTTCGGGGTGGATGTGGTGGGTGACCGTGGCAAACGCTGCCCACGGTCTCCGGTCTCTGGCTGGGGAATGTTTTTACCCCCACCAGCTTGGGTTCCGGTACCCTGTGCCGACTCTTCAACCGGGGATTTAGTTTGGGATCTTAGAGTCCTTTTCTTCTGTGCCTCTGGGTCTCTCTCTCTCCTCTCTCACTCTGGGTCTTTCCTTCTCCTCTGCTCGCTGACTTGTTCTCTGCATCTGACCCTGTTCTTAGTTGGTGCCCACCTTATATACACCCTCTATGTGTGAGCTCAGGTGACCAGCACCCAATGAGCTCCTAACTTTACCCAGGCTGCTCCCCCTATCTGCCCCTACACTACTTGGGATGTACCACCCCCCTCCCACTCCAGCCAGGAACAGACTCGGTCGTACCTGCACATTTCTAAGTGGGAGTACCGTCGGTCTGCTCCTCGGAAATGGGATGTGTGTAGTGCATGCAGCCTACCGAGCTCAGTTCCACACTCCATCCTTACCCGGGAGTGGAATATCACACCTCTGGGTTGAGGTGCAATACCCCTGCAGCAGCCGAATCCTCAGGGTGCTACACATATATTGAACAGGTTAAGCTGAATCTTCTCCATGCAGCGCTGGCGCTGGCTGTGTTATACAGCTGGCACCTGAGTCTAACTGCTGTGATGAAAGCTGGCTCCGCTCACAGCAGTTTGACCACTTGAATTTAGGCAGACAGCGGTATAAATCGGATCAAGATCGGAATGTAGCACACAGACTGGTCTGAGGCTCTCCTGACCCGATGCAGCTGTCACCCTCGGGTCGGGAAAGCCGAAAGCCAGTCCATGGTCTGAGTTCTGATCTCATTCCGATTTATACAGACGTCAGACTGTGCCCTTAAGAGATTGGAAATGGGGAGTAGATGATATTGGCATGGTCTACTAAAGACTTGACGCCTTGTTTGTACACCTATAAAGCACAGCCCATTGTCACAATATATTAAAATATTATATTACAGTCTATAGTACAAGCATTCACAAGTTCAAGTTCCCTAGAGAAAATAATGCAAAAAATGTAAAAATAAAAAATATTAAATATTAATATATATATATATAAAAATTAAATAATAATTATTTTCCCACAAAATTATTAAAATCTAAAAAATGTGAAAACCTGTCCGAATTATTAAAATATAATATTTATCCCACATGGTGAACGCTAATTTGAAAAAAAAAAATTGAAATGTTTTAGAATCTTAATTTTTGGTCATTTTGCCCCCCACCCAGCCCCAAATAATGGAGTAAAAAGAGAAAGTCCTATGGACCCCAAAAGAGTGCGAATGAAAACTAGACCTCATATCGCAAAAATCCAGCCATAAAACTCTTATCGATCAAAAAATAAAAAAGCTATAGATCTTGGAAAGCGAGAAGGAAAAATTGTATGTGAAGTGGGATCTACTGGGATTTTGTCGCCCAAGGGGCCTGCATTTACCTGGATCCGGCCCTGGCCAGAAATGTTCTGACTGGTTTTCTATTCTCATTACTGAATACAAGGAATTTTGCAGCATATTCTTGCCGTTCTAGCACATAGTCTGTAACACACAGATCTCATTCAATGGGTGTTTCCAGGATACATCATGTTTGCACAGACACTGCAGAAAGCAGCTAAGCACTCGCACTCTGTTATTGGGGTGAGAGCCCTATAACTCCCCAGCTTTTATAGAAAAATAAGGTATAATATGCAGAATAGTATTTATGTTGGCTAATATACCTCTATTCTGCAGTATAATAATACTGAAAATAATAACATTTTGTAATAAATAAACATAGTTAAGAAACCCTTCTTGAATCCAAGCTCCATCCGGCACTACGCGCCCTGGTTATCTTACAGATGTTCGTTTTTTTAGTCTTTTTCCGTGGCATTGATGGAGTTAACTCCAACTTAAAGGAAGTGACAATACTTCTCTACAGATCTTTTATTCAATGTTTCTCTGAGACCACACGTTCCGCCCATTTAGGGGTGTTCACAGCCAATCAGAACCCTTCCTTTTTATCCTCCCCACTCGCTCGGATGGGGCCAATAAGATTACCGTCTGTTCTGGGCCATATTGTTCTGTTTTAGGAATGAAACTGCAGGCACAGCATCCTGCAACATGAAAGCAAATGGGAAACGTATCTGTGACTGCTGGATGCAGCCGCACACCGATTCTGATGAATTGAAATATGAAGCATTTATGCAACATGTTCCAGCAAGTAATCATTATATTATATATGGCTGCGGCTGCCAACCGAGATAAAACACAGCATCCACATGAAGCACATATCGAAGCCACCAGATAGAGAATAGGGATAACACGTAATGGAAAACAGAAGATCTGAACAAAAAAAGGCTCAAAACGGCAGAAACAATGTACAAAGAGCAGCGATTAACTAACAGATAGACAAGTCATCAATGCAAAAGGGGGATATATCCCCCCCACATCACATCAGGGTAATCGGAAACCAGGAAAGATGTAAACTGGAGCCATTCTTTAACTCCATTGTGATCATTGACATTTCTGTCGAAAGCAAGACACTTCACATTTTTAATATAACTTTCCAAATAAAATGTATTTTGTACTCCAGCATAAAGCAGACAAATAAAAACACTGGGAGAAAGAAAGCAAGAGAAAAAAAAGAAAAGATGGGAAAAAACATAAAGATGTAATAGATATGAATATAAATTACACACCGGCTTGGACTGGCCCACAGGAGAACAGGGGAATCCTCCGGTGGACCACCACCCTCTTACATGAGCAGTACTTGGCATAATATACGTGAATCACTATATACAGATAAAGGCAGCATCTTATTCATGTAACAATCTACCCAGTTCATTGTTATGTAAATTTGTGATTGAGGATAATGTCACATTTGCATGTAGTTGAAAAGTGGGGACCTGGAGTTGGTTACTGGTGGGCCCTTAGCGCCCCAGTCCGACACAGGCCCATGTGACCATTAAACAATAAACCAGGCCTAAGATTAAAATGACCTTCCTCCTTGACACAGTAAAGGGACTATACACTTCTCATGTATAGTCCTCCTACCTGGTGCCCTCTGTTCGCCTCCCGCTGCCTCCTCCCCTAAGTTTAGAGTCTCGGTACTCCTGCACCCAAGGTGGCAGCCACTTTAGTATAGGGAGCAGTTGTAAGTCTAAATCACGCCCCGACAGCACAGGAACGTCAGGAGTGGTGTGATTTAGAGTTAGCACCATGCTTCCCATACCGCTGCGGCAGTCATTTAAGCTGGAGGAGGATTGGAAAGCCAGTCTCAGTGGAGGGTGCACTTAAAGTGGGATGGCTATACATGACAAATATATGGTAACTTTTCCGTGCCAGGGTGAAGGGTCTCTTTAAGATGTCATAGAGAGGATTCCTCCTTTTGAAACCCCTGTTTATGATCCAGAGAGGAAAACCACTAAGGCACACTCAGTTCAGCCGCATTATAAGGCCATGGCCCCACTATCAGTATTTGGTCAGTATCCGGTCTGTATTTTTTCTCAGGAGTGAGAGCCAAAACCAAGTGAGGAACAATCAGAGAAAAGGTATAATAGAAACAAGTCACCAATTCTGCATTTATCACCCACTCCTGGTTTTGGCTCCCACTACAGAGAAAAAATACTGACCGAATACTGATAGTGGGGCCGTGGCCTAAGAGCAGCTCTACCATTCAATCAATGCTCATTAACTGTCCTGTTTGCCCAGGCCAACAATTAGTGATGGTAATGGTTAATACGATCGTTGTGTCCCCATAAGACATCATGTTATTGGCAGAACATACTTTGGAGGAATGTGCTGCCAATGACAATGATTTATATGTCGGCATAAATGATCCAATCAATCACCTGATTTGCTCATTCATCTGTTGATCGGCTGATAATTGGGAACGAGTGTTCTTGCGAATGCTAATTTGTGGATTGCTGGCTCATCTACATGCACCGTAAGTACGAGTGGCTCCCACTCTGGTAGATCCAGTCTATCCATGTATTACATGGTTGGACACATAGTTATACATTCTCTCTGTAGTTTGGCTCTGTTCACATCTGGTTTGCAGTGTCTGATTGTAATGGAGACCATGGCACAGTGCCAAATCCCAGCAGCGCCCGAAGAACCCCGTTGACTTATTATGAGGTTAAGTTGGGTTCCGATGAGGTCTCTAATATTTTGACAGGAAAAATAATGCTGCATGCTGAGCTATTTTCTTGGTCAAATGTGATGGAATCAAAGTATCAAAACTGATGAGAACACAACCTAACAATGTATTCTATAGAAGAATCCCTCCGTGTGTTGTCACAGAGATGAAGAATGGGCCCATGCTCTTCTATCAGTGTTCTATGCAGGATCTATGTGATATGAACCCCAGATACAGTAGATGTGTCCCAGGCACCGGAATTGTTCTAATCAGGTTCTTTATTCCATCAAAAGTAAAGAACTTGATTGAGATAAATTTCCAGTGCCTTGGATATTCTGGTGGTTTGGTGGAAAGTCAACCCAAGTAAGCACGGAAGTACAGGAGTAGTGCAGGGAGTATAACTACTAAACCCCAAATACGGCCACAGTCAGTAGGTTTTGCATTTGCATTTTGGGTGTGTCTGTTACTTTCATACAGTTACCTGAATGAGACCAAAAACCCTGAGTAAGGTCCAATCTCACAGAGGAACACTGTATATATATATATATATATATATATATATATATATATATATCACTGTCCCCATGGGGCTCACAATCTACGTTCCCTATCAGTATGTCTTTGGAGTGTGGGAGGAAACCAGAGAACCCGGAAGAAAACCCACGCAAACACGAAGAGAACATACAAACTCCTTGCAGATGTTGTCCTTGGTGGGATTTTAACCCAGGACCCCAGCGCTGCAAGGCTGCAGTGCTAACCACTGAGCCACCGTGCTTCATATATACAGTACAGACCAAAAGTTTGGACACACCTTCTCATTTAAAGATTTTTCTGTATTTTCATGACTATGAAAATTGTACATTCACACTGAAGGCATCAAAACTATGAATTTACACATGTGGAATTATATACTCAACAAAAAAGTGTGAAACAACTGAAAATATGTCTTATATTCTAGGTTCTTCAAAGTAGCCACCTTTTCTTTGATGACTGCTTTGCACACTGTTGGCATTCTCTTGATGAGCTTCAAGAGGTAGTCACCAGAAATCTTGAAGGAGTTCCCAGAGATGCTTAGCACTTTTGCCTTCAGTCTGCGGTCCAGCTCACCCCAAACCATCTCGATTGGGTTCAGGTCTGGTGACTGTGGAGGCCAGGTCATCTGGCGTAGCACCCCATCACTCTCCTTCTTGGTCAAATAGCCCTTTCACAGCCTGGAGGTGTGTTTGGGGTCATTGTCCTGTTGAAAAATAAATGATGGTCCAACTAAACGCAAACCGGATGGAATAGCATGCCGCTGCAAGATGCTGTGGTAGCCATGCTGGTTCAGTATGCCTTCAATTTTGAATAAATCCCCAACAGTCTCACCAGCAAAGCACCCCCACACCATCACACCTTTTCCTCCTTGCTTCACGGTGGGAACCAGGCATGTAGAGTCCATCCGTTCACCTTTTCTGCGTCGCACAAAGACACAGTGGTGGGAACCAAAGATCTCAAATTTGGACTCATCAGACCAAAGCACAGATTTCCACTGGTCTAATGTCTATTCCTTGTGTTCTTTAGCCCAAACAAGTCTCTTCTGCTTGTTGCCTGTCCTTAGCAGTGGTTTCCTAGCAGCTATTTTACCATGAAGGCCTGCTGCACAAAGTCTCCTCTTAACAGTTGTTGAAGAGATGTGTCTGCTGCTAGAACTCTGTGTGACATTGACCTGATTTCTAATCTGAGCTGCTGTTAACCTGCAATTTCTGAGGCTGGTGGCACGGATAAACTTATCCTCAGAAGCAGAGGTGACTCTTGGTCTTCCTTTCCTGGGGCGGTCCTCACGTGAGCCAGTTTCTTTGTAGTGCTTGATGGTTTTTGCAACTGCATTTGGGGACACTTTCAAAGTTTTCCCAATTATTCGCACTGACTGACCTTCATTTCTTAAAGTAATGATGGCCACTCGTTTTTCTTTACTTAGCTGCTTTTTTCTTGCCATAATAGAAATTCTAACAGTCTATTCAGTAGGACTATCAGCTGTGTATCCACCAGACTTCTGCACAACACAACTGATGGTCCCAACCCCATTTATAAGGCAAGAAATCCCACTTATTAAACCTGACAGGGCACACCTGTGAAGTGAAAACCATTTCCAGTGACTACCTCTTGAAGCTCATCAAGAGAATGCCAAGAGTGTGCAAAGCAGTCATCAAAGCAAAAGGTGGCTACTTTGAAGAACCTAGAATATAAGACATATTTTCAGTTGTTTCACACTTTTTTGTTAAGTATATAACTCCACATGTGTTAATTCATAGTTTTGATGCCTTCAGTGTGAATGTACAATTTTCATAGTCATGAAAATACAGAAAAATCTTTAAATGAGAAGGTGTGTCCAAACTTTTGGTCTGTACTGTATATATATATATATATAATTTTTTGTACCCTGAGGCTTAATGAAAGCATGAAACCAGAAGTTTACATACACTATATAAAAAGACACACATACATGTTTTCCTCAACATCTGACATGAAATCAGAATAAACCTTTCCTGTTTTAGGTCAATTACGATTATCATAATTTTTAATATTTGCCAAATGCCAGAATAATGAGAGAGAGAGAATGTTTAAGGCATTTTTATTGCTTACTGCAAAGTAAAAAGTTTACATACACTAAGATTACTATGCCTTTAAACAATTCTGGACTGCTCATATGATGATGTCATGTGTCTGGAAGCTTCTTATAGGGTTTTTGGCAACATCTGAGTCAATTAGAGACACACCCGTGGATGTATTTTAATGCACACCTGAAACACACTGTATGTATTTCAACTGTATGTATGTAGAGATCACAGGAGCGCATGCTATCACTTATTACACTCACTATAGCACAAAGCTATTTGTTTCCTCTCTATTCCCATGATAAAGAATTGCTAATATTTGGTTACAACTAAGCCTTTGAAAGATATTTAAAGGAACCATGTTAAAGGGTTATTCCAGGCAAAACTGAAAATTTATATAAATTGTTTGGAATGCATGAGTTGCCCCGAGCCTTTGTTAAAATCCAGTGAGCATAGTTGGAAAATAGTGAGTTTGCAAGTCTCTTAAAGAGGTTGTCCAGATTTAGGATATTGATGAGCTATCCAAAGGGTAGGTCATCAGTATCAGAACTGTGGATGTCCGACACCCAGTACCCCCACCAATCAGCTTTTCTCAGTTTAGGCAGTGGCCGGATGTAAAACAGTGAATAGAGACGGAACAGCACAGCTCTGCTCACTGAACTACAGATTAGCTCCTATTGAACTTTATAGGAGTTTATCAGCAGTTCTCATTAATGGCCACTATATAGTAACGGCGCTATCATGCTACAGCTCCATAAGCCATTTACATCCAAGCTGAAAACAGCTGATTAATGGGGGTGGAGAGTGGCAGACACCACAAATCTGATGTTGACTTATACATGTAGGATAGGTACAAGTAGGACAGGTCATCCATATCCTGAGCCAGGACAACCCCTTTAAGGCCACATTCAGTATTTGGTCAGTATTTTACATCAGTATTTGTAAACCAAAACCAAGAGCGGGTGAAAAATGCAGAAGTGGTGACGTGTTTCTATTATACTTTTCCTCTGATTGTTCCTCTCCAGATTTTGGCTTACAAATACTGATGTAAAATACTGAGCAAATACTGAACGTGTGAACGTGGCCTTAGAGATAAATCTGTGACGCCGTGTTCTGAAGTCAGAAGTGAATTGTTGTTATCTTGGATATAAAACAGATTAAATGCGCACATTTGTAAGCGACCTTGAGATTACAACAAAAACTCCTGTAGTCCACACTGAGCCAATGCTCTGTGAGCTAAACTGCCAACTCCAGCAGTGATACATTGTAGCAATCCGAGTGAGATTTATTATACTGCCGCTGAACTCTTAGGTCACAGGGAATACAACTGTACAGTGTCCATTTCTTACCGGAGAAGAGGACTAGGTATGTATGGATTTTCTAGCTGTGTATATAAGCAACAGCACACAAATAAAGCCACAGTCACACGTTCAGTATTTTACATCAGTATTTGTAAGCCAAAACCAGGAGTGGAACAATCAGAGGAAAAGTATAATAGAAACACATCACCACTTCTGTATTTATCACCCACTCCTGGTTTTGGCGTACAAATACTGATGGAAAATACTGACCAAATACGGAACATGTGAACATGGCCTGCTGCCAATGAGAACTGGTATTGGGCTGCTATTTTCTCACTTCCTGCAGACGAACCTCGGACAAGCGGAATGTCCAACATCACCGGAACGGCGCCGGAGCAGGAGGTGAGTATATGTTATTTTTATTTTACAAGGGGGACTACTTCACTTAAAAAGGGGTTGTCCAAGTTCTGCACAACCCCTTTAGGCTATGTTCCCATGATGAGTTCTTGATGTTGCAGGTTTTCTGCACCCATTAAGTAAAATAGGTCAATTGCATTTTTTCGAAAATACGCAGCGTAAAAAAATCTCACCAAAAACTCAAAGTGGGAACGTAGCCTTAAAGGTGTATCTCCATCTCCAAGATCCTATCCCAACATGTAGTAGGTGTCATAATAATATTAGCAAATACGTACAATTAGAAATGTAGTATAGTTCTTCTGATTAGCTATATCGCTTACCCTATGTACAGGGCATTGCAATAGCTTAGGTATCCATGGTTGCGACCACTCATATAGTGATTTAGTTATCTGTTAGTGGTCGTAACCATTGATACCTAAGCTACTGCAATGCCCTGCGCATGAGGTAAGCGACAGCTTATTTGAAGAACTATACTACATTTCTAATTGGAGGTATTTGCTAATATTATTATTATTACACCTGCTACATATTAGGATAGGATCTTGAGATGGGAATACCCCTTTAAGGAGTTTTTTATTGGACCAAATCTGCTCCAAAAGCCTCCTTAATAACGCTCAGAAAACTCTTCCTATTTATTTCTAAGGGAAATCCAATTTGCTTGTCCATCAAAGGTATTTTTTTTTAAGCATTTTTTTTTTTTAAGAGGTTTTGAAAAACACCTGGTGGGGAAAAAAAAAAGTGCATGTTATTTGTTTGAAACCGATCCTGATGGAATTTGCTCCAAACTAGGCATTGTCGAATCAAAAGGCTGCAAAAAAAAAAAAAAAAGCTTTATAAAAAAAAAACTCTTCCAAAACTTTTCAGCAAAAGAAGAACTCCTCCAAAACCTCCCCCAAAAAAGCAGAGTTTCCTAAAGCGGCTTCTGCTTGAAAAACTCCTCCAAAAGCTCTCCCAAAAATGCAAGGGTTTCCAAAAGTGGCTTCTGCTTGAAAAAGTTCCCTTTTTTAAAAAAAACTCAAAAAACTAAGTGTCAAATGGCCTAATTCTGCAGGCAGCCCCATGCACAGTCATTATTGGTATTCAGAGACTATTTTTCAGAGCAGAATGTCTTAAGTATTCTATATATGGTGAGAAAGGAGGGATTTTCCAGCATACGGCTCTTGAGCAAAGTCTTCAGGTTAGCTCGCTGGAAATAGTGAGATTATCTTCGGTTTATATGAATGAACAGCTTGTCTTTGTCTTTTATAGGTGCTGACAGACCCGAGAGACCATAGCCATCGCTGCCACAGGACGGATCCTGAGCTTTTATCTCAGATAGGTTCCTATTAAATGGCTGATAAACAAATCAGGTAACCAGAACGGAAAGAATTTAATGTTATAATCAGATTACATAACGTGATCGTGATGAGTGATATATTCTAAGGCTATGTTCCCACTATGAGCTTTTAGTGAGTTTTTTTCACTGGGTATTTTTGAAAAAATGCAAGTAACCTATTTTACTTTAATGGCTGCAGAAAATCTGCAATATCAAAAACTCACCAAAAACTCATGATGGGAACGTAGCCTTAGAGCAGACTTGTAAGGAGCATTCAGTGTCTGATGATGGAAATTTCTCTGTGTCCATGCCGGAGAATGTCTTGCGTGGTGTCCTCAGTACTTCCATGAAATGGGCATTCTCAATGGAGTAACTATTTATTTTCATACCTGGGCTGGTGCCCCGGAGAGGGTTCTCAGAATTAATAGACCAATGGTATTGTATTGCAATATAAAGGACTATATATAACCCCAGCTTGACTCTCTTCAGTTTTGCAATGCCTGAACAGCTTTGGCTGAGTTTCCTACAGTGTAATCTGGATTAATGGTATTCACCTTTCTTAGAGAATATCTCAAGGTCCATAGTTCAGAGTCCTGACTCCTAATGCTATAATCAGAAATGGTCTATGACCTGTACAGGAGAGCTGCATGGCTTGTGCACACATGACACTTGAAGTGTCCGTATAGGTGCAACTAGTTGGATCTTTCCACAGCAGATAATTCACAGCAAAGAAATGCAGAAGATTTCAATCTGGAAATGCTGCAGATTTGTCTGTTTTTGGCCGGTCGCAAGGATCATACGGACCCATTCAAGTCAATGGGTCCGTGTGACACGTACCAGCGCTTGAGAATCAGTGTACCGTTAGCGCTGTTCCCAAGCGCTGGGTGCTGAACACTGCCCTCATCATGGTTCCCTGCCGACGCTGTGATCAGCACCAGCAGGGACAATGATGAGTGTAATAGTGTCTGCTCCCGCAGTGTCACCACCTGTAAAAATAAGAATAAAATAAAAAATCCTTATACTCACCTGTCCTGTGTCCCCCGCTGTAATCCATGCGACCTCTCAGCAGAGGAGGTGGGGAGAATGACTCCTGCACTGAGGGGGCTCCGAAGCTGTGCTGAGCTCAGTGAGTGACAGGACACCGCTTCTGAGCTCAGCAGAGGAGCCGGGGAGAATTACTCTTGCAGTGAGCGGGCCCCGAAGCTGCGCTGAGCTCATGAGTGTTGTCCTGACACTCACTGAGCGCAGCACAGGTCTGTGCCCACTCGCTGCAGTGGCTCATTCTCCCCGGCTCCTCTGCTGATTGGTCGCATGGATTACAGCGGGGGACACTTAGGACAGGTGAGTATATGGATTTTTTATTTTATTCTTATTTTTACAGGTTCACACTGCGGGAGGAGGCACTACTCCTCTCATCATTGTCCCTGCTGGTGCTGATCGCAGCGTCGGCAGGGAACCATGATGAGGGCAGAATTCAGCACCTGGCGCTTGGGAACAGCACTGACTTTACACTGATTCCCAGGCACCGAGGCATGTGATCCTGATGCGGCACACGGTTGCCACACGTGTGACACACATGGGACACGAATATCTCTGATACCGTTTTTTCCGGTACCGGAAATATACGGACGTGTGAAACCGGCATTAGAATGAATGGAGAGGCAGTACACATGATTGATTTCTTCTCCATTCAGCCGTGGATCTCTTCAGAGCCCTGGTACTCTAGATTGGTGGGGGCCATAGCGGTCAAATCCCAAGCAGTCGGAAAATTATCCCATATTTTTTGGATGCAAGATAACTTTTAAACTTCGGAACACCCCTTTAGGTGGCCATACACATTAGACTAAGGGCACAGTCAGACGGCGTATAAAATGGACCGAGATCGGAACATAGTGCATGGACTGGCCGGCGGCTCTCCCAACCTGAGGGTGACAGCTTCATGTATTTCTATGCAGCTGTCACGTTCAGGTCAGGAGGGCCGTCAGCCAGTCTTTCGATCTTGGTCCGATTTATACAACCTTCTGACTGTGCCCTAATACTAACTATACCTATGTTTTGGGCTGAACCAGATTTTTATCTAATTAAATATAGTAGGCAATTCACAGGTGTTAATGAAAAAAAGGATCAGGCATGTTGAATTTCAACATGCTCAATCCTTTGTTATCAGCAGCTTATTCTCATCTACTTATTGAGAACACATATGTTATTGAGGATGTATGGCCACCCTAGAGGGGGTTTCCAGCTTTATAAATCTTAACCCCATTGGCTTACTGTAGTTAAAAATAATTAAATCAGTTACAACTGCACATATCATTCCCTGCTCCAGCACCGTCAGCTCTGGCATTACTACTACAATGTACATTACCAGCAGTGATGCCCATGTAGACAGCCGCTGAGCCCAGTGATTGGCTGCAGTGGTCACATGCACTCTAGTCACGACATAAGCACTGCAGCCTGTCAACAAAGACTAGGTGCAGTGTCGGGAGCTGGAGCTGGAGCAGGGGAAGGTGAGTACAGCTGATTTTATTATTTTTACCTACAGCAAGAAGAAGGGGGTAATATTTTTACCCCTTTAAGAAATCATCAGCTAAAGAATTTTCTAATACATTGCACTTAAAAACTAGTATCTTCGTGTATTGAGAATATCAGGAATGTGTGGATAGTCATTGCTGCGGAGAGTGTTATACCAAGATGTAATAACTAATACTTCATGCTGCTTTTTGTTTCTTCTGTATGCAGTTTGCCCGCCAAGCTAATAAATGGAGGAATCGCAGGACTAATTGGCGTCACTTGCGTTTTTCCTATTGATCTAGCTAAGACTCGACTGCAAAATCAACAAAATGGCCAAAGAATGTACACAAGCATGTAAGTGGGCGGCCTTAAAGACCTATTACTATATATAAATATATAGTTTACATGATAAGAATGGCCCGCTGTTCTCCTGAATCTGATGTGTTTTTTTCATTTGTTCCTGTGCCTCTGCGTTCCTGAGATATTGCCCTCTCCTCCTTAACTTGTGAGTCAAAGGGGCGTGGTTCTAATTTCCTCACTAAGAGTTTTCATGAGGATCACGCCCACTTGGCTGGGCCACGGCCTGTTGACTGACATGAGCTGGATGATAATTTTAACCCTTAGCCCTTGATATGGAATTCTGACCTTACAGCTTCCATTTAAAAAGTATATACAAACTATATTAATTAGTTTCTTTGACTAAAGATATATATATATATATATATATATATATATTATACCTATCCATGATTACCAGTTGTCGTTCACTTCTGGCAGCTGTTCTATAAATGATCTAACAAGGTTATGAAGTCTCACCGGCCTTCTACCATTCACATGCAATGATTGCACCTACTTCTGGGCATTAATTCCCCAAGACTTATCCTCTATTTCAGTGATTATTGATCCTGACAGTTAGAAATCCTAATGTAGAAGGAGAGAATTAATGTCCCTATATGTGGTGCTGACTGACCTCCATTGTGTCCTTGAATGTTAGAAGGAGAAGTCATATGATGCTGAAACCGCACAAAGCAAACATCAGATGCTGAGTTTGCAGGAAACATGATAACGAGGCAGAGAATCCAGCCTGATCATTGAGCAAATTACACAGTTACTAAGAGCAAAACAAGTCAGAATCCGGAAATCTTCATTGGTATAGCAAACATTTTTTACGGACAAATGTAAACAGGTTCATGGATGCAACAGCGCAGAGGATGAGGACACAGGGGCAACTTCATCAACAAATATTTATTTGATTAACACAAGTATAAGTGATTCCGGCGGCATGATATAAAGGGTAAAGCAAACGGTGGAAGGACCGGAAGTGTTATGATTGAGTTGGTACACTATCAGGAAAATAGGTAAAACTGGAACTGACCCTGCCGGTTTCTGTACAGACTAGAAATCTTGACCCCGCAGTCCCTAGTGATTCCTGCGTGAGAAGAGATAGCCCTAACAACAGACTAGACGATGGCAACTTGGACCTATGATGCCTGAAAGGCGAGCTCTTTACATTCCTTCTAAAGAACCGGAGGGCAGAGCAGAGTACAAATTACCTACAGAAGGGAAACTTCAACACAGAGCAGAGATAAAGGTAGCACCAGCGCCGGACTGGGGTGTCTGGCGCCCATGAGGGAAATTGACTCCAGGGGCCCACCCACCCACCCTTCAGCTATTTGCAAATACCTGTTAGCCGTTATACCCATTATATTGGCGGCTCCTGCACATCACTATGCGCTCACCAGAACTGCGATGTACAATTATTGTAGTTTGCATTAAAGGGTTTTTATTGGTGAAAACAAGTTATCAGCGATGCACAGGTTGGGAAGGTGATCACTTATTTATTGGTGGAATCCGCACTGTCAGAAGATTGTGGCACTTTGAGTATTTGGTGAGATTTTTACCTCAGTATTTGTAAGACAAAACCAGGAGTGGAGCAATCAGAGGTCATGTTTTATGCATTTCTCACCCACTCCTGGTTTTGTCTTATAAATACAGAGGTGAAAATCTCACCAAATGCCAACTTTCTTTCTCTGGTGAACCTCTGTAACTGCATCTCTGCTGCTGTGTAATAGTCACAAGACAGGGAGGGGTTAAACATCCAAGTATTTAATATCTATTGGAAATAAAGAGGTTTCCCCTTATTGATATCAGATAAAACAAATGACCAACCACAATCCACTCTACCAAGACCAATATTACCAGATAGAAGGCAGAAATACTACCACACCGTGACCAGATCACATATTACCACCACATAGTGCCCAAATAATGCCATATACAAGGCACAAATACCGCCACACCATGACCAAAGCACATAATACCACCACATAGTGATCAAATGCTACCAGATACAAGGTATAAATACTGACACACTATGAGACCACATATTATCACCATGTAGTGACCGAATAATACCACATACATGGGACAAATATCGTCATGTCATGACCAAAGAACATAATGCCACCACATAGTGACAAATAATACTAAAATAATAAAAATGTAAAAAAGCTCTGTATATTGGGTCAGTGTACAGGTTATACAGTGATCACCAGTGACATTATACACGGGAGCTCTGTATATAGTGTACAGGTTATACAGTCATCACCAGTGACATTATACACAGAAGCTCTGTATATAGTTTCAGTGCACAGGTAATGCAATGATCACCATTGATATTATACACAGGAGCTCTGTATCTAGTGTCAGTGTGCATGTATAGGTAATACACATACTCACAAGTTCTTTATCTGTCGCAGACCGATATATCACATCTTCTATGCAGGACTTATCTCTGCAGAAAATAACATAGTTAGCTATAACTGATGACTTCCAGAGCACAATCCACACTTTTCCCAAGACTTCTACACTACATAAAATGACAAATAAGCAACATAGTGCCGCACTACACAGTAACAATGCTCCAGTGTCATCCTGTGCCTGCTCATCTGTCAGCAGACATATTTGTCTGATGGCAAAGATGTAGCAGAGCTGAAGACAGAAGACCCATGGATTACGTCGGAGCGAGGATTTTTTTTTATTAAAGATGGAGTCCCTTAGGCTATGTTCCCACGCGGCGTAATAGACGCATATTCCTGCTTTTATGTGGCTCTTTAGAGCGCTCGCATAAAAGCAGTGCCAAAGAAAGCTGGAAACGTCTTCCAGCAAAAGCTATGGCTTTTGCTGAAAGGCGTTCAGACGCCGCATTTTGCCACGTATTTTTGCACGGGCGCTTTCACTGCAATAGTGGCCGCGCAAAAAGAATTGACATGCCAATTCTTGGCGTTTTTTTCGGCGCGCTTTCCCCATAGGCTACATGTTAACATGGCCTCAGGAAAAGTGCGCTGAGAAAAGCGCAACGTCGGCATGCAGTAGCGATTTTTTGCGCGCAAAAAATCGCCACTGACAAATACGCGGCCAAAAGCGCCGCATATGAACAAAGCCTAAATGTGTTTTGTGTTTTATTTTTAATTTAAAGAAAAATTTCTGTGTTTTCTTTCTGTTTAGTAGAAATTCATGGTGGCCATGTCTAATTTGGCGTGACACCATGAATTTCGGGCTTAGTACCAGCTGATAATACAAAGCTGGCCTGGTACTAACCCTATTATTACCCAGGGTGCCACTCACCACCAGGGCCGCTGGAAGAGCCAGCTAAAGCGCCTGGAAATTTTCAGGGGTGGCTGCGGGCTGCGATTTTCAGCGTGGGGGGCCAAGAACGCTTGGGCCTTACCATACTGAGAATCCCAGCCCCCAGCTGCCTTGTTTTATCTGGCTGGCGATCAACATATGGCGGGAGCACACGCCGTTTTCTAAAAAAAATATTTTAAATAAGTTTAAAACAAATATTCGGCTTCTCTGTCTTTTGATCGCCAGCCAAGGTAAAGCCAGGCAGCTGGGGGTGGCAGGCCGTAGCTGTCCGCTTTATCTGCGGTGAGAATCAAAAATTCTGCAGAGCGCTACATCATGTTTTTAAAAATGATTTCTTTTCACACTTCTATGTCACAGACCCAACAGCCAATCACAGATGCTCTCAAAGAGGATGGGCGGCCGTGATTGGCTGTTCAAGTAATCTACAATCAGCCCATACATTCTAGTATGGTACTATGTATGGGCTGCTTTCAGGTTACTCAAGCAGCCAATCACAGACGCCCATTCTCTGTGTCAGCGTCTGTGATTAGCTGTTGGGACTGTCACACATATAGAAGTGTGAAAATAAATAAATAATGAAAAAAAATGACATAGCGCTCTGCAGAATGTTTGATTCTCAGCGCAGATAAAGCAGACAGCTACGGGCTGCCACCTCTAGCTGCCTGGCTTTATCTTGGCTGGCGATCAAAAGTCAGGAAAGCCCAATGTTTTATTTTTAATTATTTAAAAAAATAATAATAATAAAAAATGCGTGGGTTGATCGCCAGCCAGGTAAAACCAGGCAGCTGGGGGCTGGGATTCTCAGCATGGTAAGGCCCAAGCATGCTGGGCCCCCCATGCTGAAAACAGCAGCCCGCAGCCACCCCTGGAATTGGCGCATTCATCGTAGCACCATTTCCAGGCGCTTTACCCGGTTCTTCCAGCGGCCCTGGTGGGGGGTGGCACGCTGGGTAATAATGGGGTTAGTACCAGCTTTGTATTATCAGCTGGCACTAAGCCTGAAATTCATGGCGTCACGCCAAACTAGACATGGCCACCATGAATTTCTAGTAAACAGAAAAAAAAACACAACACAGAGAATTTTTTTTTATAAATCTTTAATAAAAAAAAATCCACGCTCCGACGTAATCAACATGTCTTCTGTCTTCAGCTCTGCTACATCTTTGCCATCAGACAAATATGTCTGCCAGAAGTCTTCTAGTATTGCTTCATACTAAGGCCTGTGATGCCCTGTGGGAGCTCCCTGAGGGCACCATACTGGGGCGGTGAGATCCTCACTTGGTAGAGTAGTAGAAGCAGCATCTCCATAGTGTGGCATTCACACTACATGCTGCACTACAGGACTCCAAGCCAGCAGCAGGACAGATGAGTGGAGCACTGTCTGGGACCCTTGGCTCCAGGCTGGAGATCCTCCGATGGGCCAGTCCGCCCCTGGATAGCACTCACCCAGGCTTCTTAAAAAAACGTCCTTTATTGTTATGTGCGGGTACCTTGGACCCGTTGAAGCGCCGGAAGGCAGCGAAACGGCTGTTGTCCTTTTCTCCTCTCCCCGCACACCCTCAGTCCGATGCCACACGCTGATATGTCCTGCACACAACAATAAAGGACTTTTTTTAAGACTGGGTGAGTGCTACCTTTATCTCTGCTCTGTGTTGAAGTTATAATTCACTTGGATGTGCACCACCGTCATAGTCTTAAAGCACGCAGTCTGAGGCGATTCCTAGTGTTTTACGTTTGAAAAGCAGCATGGTGCCGGAATGTTTCTCTTGTGTTGAACTACATAAGGGAAAGTGTGCTGAAATAGAAAGAGATCCCCGAGTGAGTAAAAGAAACCCCAAAAATACAAAATAAAGGAGTATGTACTGTTAGATAATATGCCGCCTACTTCCTAAAAAGAAATAGAAGATAGGTGCAGGGTAAAGAACTTAAACAGCAGAGAGATAAACCCTAGCTGGTCTTTTACTGACTGGCTTAAACTACAGCAATATGGCTGGACATATAAATGAGACTATCACCAGCAGGAAATACCAGCAGTAGGGCAGACACATGAGTAAATGAAAACACCTGTTACCCTAAAAAGACTGAAGCAAGGCTAACAGAAACTAAACACAAGAAAAGGTATGTATCTGCTGTGGCTTGGCGGACAGAGAAGCCGACCACCAAGCACAAGCTCAAAGGTTCAAACCCAGATGCATGACAGTAAGTTATTGTACAATAGAATACTGAAATTCAGCTATATAGAATATCAACACAAACCTAATCACACATTATTGTTCTATTATTACAAATATTATTGTCAGGGATGTCTTGGTCCTAATGGTGAATCACTGTCACTATCTGCCCGTTACTTTTATCTCCCTACCACTCTCTAGGCAATATGAGCCGTAATACAGGCCCTAACAGAGGCCTATGATACCACGCTGTTAGGCCGCGAGTTCCTTATCGATGAGTCACTTTGCGCACCAATTACACTGGCCGCCTTCGTCCTCTGAAGCACGGCCCCGGTCCCCTGTGTACGGTACGCCTAGACCGGAAGTCACAGCTTACACGAATGTCCCTCTTCAACAGCTCTGGCTCTGCTGTCTCGGCTCTGATCCATTAGCTCTGGTCTCTCCTCTCCGGTTCTGGCTACTCAGCTCTGGTTACTCGCCCCCGATTCTGGTTACTTGATTCTTCACTTGGGGCTGGTCAGTTAATATGGCGGCCATAAGCTAACCTCGCAGCACCACGCATCCGTCCTGCTACAGGTTCAGGCACCGACTCCTCCTCTTCACTGCCCTTTTGGGCCTTTTATAATTATTAACTGCGCCTTAGCTGTCATCTGACCTGGTGTCTCCTCTAATAATTTCCCCTAAGGAAATAGGTGCTTCGTAATGCAGTTTCTGCTGATGCAATCCTTTCTACTTAGCTACTTTTCCTTGTCCTACAATCTTTGGCTAGTGGATGGCGGCGTTGACTTGTGGACATCCTATTATACACGGCTCAAAAAAATAAAGGGAACACTCAAATAACACATCCTAGATCTGAATGAATGAAATATTCTCATTGAATACTTTGTTCTGTACAAAGTTGAATGTGCTGACAACAAAATCACACAAAAATCATTAATGGAAATCTAATTTATTAACCAATGGAGGCCTGGATTTGGAGTCACCCCCAAAATTAAAGTGGAAAAACACACTACAGGCTGATCCAACTTTCATGTAATGTCCTTAAAACAAGTCAAAATGAGGCTAAGTATTGTGTGTGACCTCCACGTGCCTGTATGACCTCCATACAATGCCTGGGCATGCTCCTGATGAGGTTGCGGATGGTCTCCTGTGGGATCTCCTCCCAGACCTGGACTAAAGCATCCGCCAACTCCTGGACAGTCTGTGGTGCAACATGATGTTGGTGGATGGAGCGAGACATGATGTCCCAGATGTGCTCAATCGGATTCAGGTCTGGGGAACGGGCGAGCCAGTCCATAGCTTCAATGCCTTCATCTTGCAGGAACTGCTGACACAATCCAGCCACATGAGGTCTGGCATTGTCCTGCATTATGAGGAACCCAGGGCCAACCGCACCAGCATATGGTCTCATATGGGTCTGAGGATCTCATCTCGGTACCTAATGGCAGTCAGGCTACCTCTGGCGAGCACATGGAGGGCTGTGCGGCCCTCCAAAGAAATGCCACCCCACACCATTACTGACCCACTGCCAAACAGGTCATGCTGAAGGATGTTGCAGGCAGCAGATCGCTCTCCATGGCGTCTCCAGACTCTGTCACGTCTGTCACATGTGCTCAGTGTGAACCTGCTTTCATCTGTGAAGAGCAGAGGGCGCCAGTGGCGACTTTGCCAATCCTGGTGTTCTGTGGCAAATGCCAAGCGTCCTGCACGGTGTTGGGCTGTGAGCACAACCCCCATCTGTGGACGTCGGGCCCTCATACCAGCCTCATGGAGTCGGTTTCTAACCGTTTGTGCAGACACATGCACATTTGTGACCTGCTGGAGGTCATTTTGCAAGGCTCTGGCAGTGCTCCTCCTGTTCCTCCTTGCACAAAGGCGGAGGTAGCGGTCCTGCTGCTGGGTTGTTGCCCTCCCACGGCCCCCTCCACGTCTCCTGGTGTACTGGCCTGTCTCCTGGTAGCGCCTTCAGCCTCTAGACACTACGCTGACAGACACAGCAAACCTTCTTGCCACAGCTCTCATTGATGTGCCATCCTGGATGAGCTGCACTACCTGAGCAACTTCTGTGGATTGTAGAGTCCGTCTCATGCTACCACGAGTGTGAAAGCACAACCAACATTCAAAAGTGACCAAAACATCAGCCAGAAAGCATTGGTACTGAGATGTGGTCTGTGGTCCCCACCTGCAGAACCACTCCTTTATTGAGGGTGTCTTGATAATTGAAAATAATTTCCATCTATTGACTATTCCATTTGCACAACAGCATGTGAAATTGATTGTCAATCAGTGTTGCGTCCTAAGTGGACAGTTTAATTTCACAGAAGTTTGATTTACTTGGAGTTATATTCTGTAGTTTAAATGTTCCCTTTATTTTTTTGAGCAGTCTATATTAACTGTGGAAAACTTCCATTTGTCCTTCTCCTTACACAAATTTTGGGTGTCAACAAGTATGGGCGCATGTATAGGAACCGACACAATTGCTTTTACATTTTTCACCCAACTGCCAAGAATGTGTATAAAATCTAAAGCAGCTTCTCCATGTGCAGAGTTTTTGATTTGGAGGAGGCTGATGGACAGGTCAGGTCACACCATCCTCAATCAGCAATCATTTTTAGAACAGAAGCTGGATACAAATGTGTCACCCCAGGCCTGGATGCCACAAATATTAAAGGCTGTGTCTGTGTCCCTGGTTAGGGACCATTAGCATGCAGCACCTCCTGTCCCAGGCCAGTAGGGGGCGCTGGCTGCCCTATAAAAGCTGGAACTGGGGCAGGGTTAGAGAAACCAGGACCCACTTTTGAAGTGACCAGAAGGGTTCTCAGAGAAGAGGGACAGGTCAGCAGCAGCTGAGGAGTCTGTGAGGCAGAGGAGAAACTGCAAGCCAGGGACAGAGGCGACGAGAGCCGGTCCTGGCAGAGAACCAATCTACCGGACATTGGGGTCCGAGGCTGTCAGGGTTATAAGCCCAGCAGCAGAGAACCAATCCGCGAGGGATTTCATGTCCTTTGGCCTAAGAAGCCTGGAGGCTCCGCCACAACAGAAGGGACCAGCAAGGCCAAGAGAGGCCAAAGGTAAAAGGAACCCAAGTTGCAAGCCATACGGGCAAGAAGTACACAGCCAGCTCAGGGACGTGGGCTATTACACCACGAAGAGGGGGATAGTCAGAAAGAGCATAGAGAGAACGGTAGGCCTACACACTCACCCTGACCAGTGGGGCTCGCCCGAATGCTCTCCGATACCCAGGCCCATTCCTAACCAGTACCACCGTTGGGTCAGTAATAACATCTGCAATAAAGACCCTGGACTGTTTGAAGTGGACTCTGAACTCTTACTATTGTGGCCTGCACTATCACCCCCAGCATTCACCTACACTGCCCTGAGGCTACACTCTTCCCGTGGGGAGTTATCCTACCCCTGTGCTGCACACTAACACCAGCCTCAGTGGTCTGCCTCGCAGCGGCGGTTATCTCTGACCGCAATCCACGGGTGGCGTAGTCGGACATTCAAAACACTGATAAATAGACTGCCACAATTGGTCTGACCACCCTGAGCCACGGGATCGGGTAGCCACTACTACCCCCAACATTGCACTGAAGCCCGGTTCCGGGTACTCCACGGCCCAGGGGGCGAGTCACAATTACATGTCTGGTTTTCGTGTACATGTGCTATCATACCTGTGATTGCCTATGGGGTCATTCATATGTCCGTGGATGAAATTTGGGGCAGAAAGTCAGCTTAATGCTACTGAGTCCCATTATGAAATCTGTAACAGAGCCTCACCTACTATTTAAATTTACAATACAGGTGTCTCTTTATATTGAAAATGTACATTTGGACCTTCTAAGGCGCCAGAAACCCCATTCATCCCTTAGGCCACGTTCACACGTTCAGTATTTGGTCAGTATTTTACCTCAGTATTTGTAAGCCAAACTCAGGAGTGGGTGATAAATACAGAAGTGGTGACGTGTTTCTATTATACTTTTCCTCTGATTGTTCCTCACCTGGTTTTGGCTTACAAATACTGAGGTAAAATACTGACCAAACAATGAACATGTGAACGTGGCCTGTATTAGGATGTATCACAACATCAAATGTTGGTAATTTATTTTTGATTGAATGACTCTGATGTGATGAGTAGAGACAAATGTATATACATTATGCAACAAACATCCCCTGGAAAATTCAGTCTATAGCAAACTAATGACCACAAGCCACCGCTGAGAAGATCAAGACAGTCCTAGCAAACAAAAGAGCTGCTGATGTTTTCAGAACAATGGACGTTCCACCCCAGTGTCACAGGCTCAACATTATTCAATGTATTTGAGATTACTTCAATCGTGACAATTAGAAACTCAGCAGTGTGTACAGAAAAGGCTGAAAATATACCTTTAAAAAAATTAAAGTAATTCAAATAATAGATTAATGAAATACTGAAAAAATATATTTGATAGTTAAGTTTCCTGTTGAATTTACTAGCGAACATCTTTACTGCTTTTTATATCTGACACTGAAGAATGACTTAAAGGGGTTGTCCACTACTTTATACCCCCCCCCCATGTGTCCCCCCGGGGCCACTAAGACTTTTTGTAAATACCTTCCGTTGCAGATAATGCCTGTGAGTGGCGCTATCACTGGCCGCTCACAGGCATCACGTGACCCCCGGCTGCAGCCGGCTCTGACATCTGTTGATGTCACTAGAAGTGCTGGCAGCAGCCGGGGGTCTTTGTCTTCCGCGTTTCAGGTGGATGCCAGGCTGTGGGTGGGGTTACCCCCCCCGCATCACACCCGGCATCCACCGCGCGCTCTGCCTCTCCCCATTCATTGGGAAAGCGCGCGGAGGATGCCGGGTGTGATGTGGGGGGGGGGGGTAACCCTGCCCACAACCCAGCAGCCACCGCGGGGACCCCAGCGCTGAGTCACGCCTCACTTGTCATGGTGTCAGCGCGGGGTCACGTGATAGCGCTGCTCACATTATCAGCAACATAAAGTATTTATAAGAAGTCTTAGGGGGCCCAGGGGGATACATTGGGGGGGGGGGGATAAAGTACTGAACATCTTCTTTAAGGAGAATCCATCAGCACAATTCAACACCGCCCCCCCCCCCAAAAAAAAATGTTTCTATGGTCATG
Organism: Phyllobates terribilis; assembly: GCF_046119375.1. Taxonomy (NCBI): domain Eukaryota; kingdom Metazoa; phylum Chordata; class Amphibia; order Anura; family Dendrobatidae; genus Phyllobates; species Phyllobates terribilis. The sequence goes on along the minus strand of NW_027362773.1, from coordinate 130,720,612 downwards.
TAGCTCTCTGAAAGATATTGTCATCCACACCTTTATTTATTCTATCTGTTGCAATCCCTCACTGAAAACCACTATTTCAATTCATGTGCTAATGAAGCCTAAGTGCTCTATGTATGTCAAAGCACTTCTCAACCCTCTGCCTCCTTGGCTCTTTCCTTTCTATCTACAACCTATTTTCTCTGCCTTCCCTGAAAACATAAATGCTTTCCCCCTCTCCACACTTTGATCTGCTCTGTAGAGCTCTCTCCCCCACCCTGCTGCTCTCTATATAAGGCCGGGGTCACGCGGTCGTCGATTCTCTCATGCGAGAGAATCGGGGCTGATTATACAAATACTCTCGGATCAGTCAAACTCTGTCAGAACATTAAAAGTTTTTTTCAGGATCCCCACACAAAAAAATAGTTAAAACTCATTACTACGGTGTAACATATATGATCAGACTAACTGTTTAAAAAAAAAATCAATAAGTGTAATAATAGAAATTTAGAATTCCCAATGAGAATGAGTGAGAGCAAAGTTAAATAAATAAGTATTTGGAAAACCCCTTTAAAGTTTTTGTCTTAGTTGCAGACTCTTTAGAGGTGTACTTTTGCTGCTGAAATTTCTGTGACTGTCCATTCTTCTGCATTTCCATATCGGCCGCTAAAACAATTGCATTCAGCTGAATGGAACTGAATTTTAATTGCAAAAATTTCAATAAGAAATCTTCCGCATGTGAATCCACCCTAAAACGTACAATACAAAATGAGTCATCAAAACTTTTTGTTTATTAAATTTACAGGTCAGACTGCCTTATTAAGACGATCCGTTCAGAGGGATACTTTGGCATGTATAGAGGTACTTACACTATCATGTTGTATACTGTTAGAAACTTAGCTAACTATGCTCCAGTTACATCCTATTAGAATAACTACGGCTGCCTGTGAGGGAATCATGATCAGGGCTTAACAAGATGCATTAAGTTGGCTTTCTATTTGCTTTAAATTGACTAATTTATGACTGAATTGGTTTAGTAGCACCAATAGGGGCAGGATATGTGATTGCCAGTGGCAGAATAAGTGGCTATGGACTGTTCAAAAACTGTGGACCCCCAGATGTGACTAGGGAAAAAAAGGGATTGGATTAAAATATAACATATGACCCTAACTCTCTATTCCCCCACCAAAAATACAATACATACTAAACCACAGACTTTACAAACCTCATACAGAGGCATCATTCACTTTATTTAATAAGGGAGGACACGGTATATATTGTTGAGGACATGATATAATAAGAGACATCATATTTAATAAGGGAGAATACTATGTAATAAAACATATTGCTATACATAATAAGAGAGGATACTATGTAAAAATGGATTGCGCTATCCATAATAAGGGAGGACACTATTTAACAATGAATGGCGATAAACATAATAAGGAAGGAAATTATATAAAAAGGGACAACTCTATACGTGATATGGGAGCACACTATGTAATAAGGGCTGAGACTCTACATTATCAGGCAGGATAATATGTAATGAAGGAAGGTAATATACATAATAAGAGAAGACACTATGTAATAAGATACATACTAATGGAGGCCACTATAGCAGATGGAGTTATGCAATAAGGAATAGCGCTATGCATAATAAAAGAGGTCACTTTGTAATAAGTGATGGCACAATGCATAATAAGAGAGGACATTGCATGTAATAAGGGATGCCGTTATATTTTTTATAAAGCAGGACACTAATAACAAGGCGATATACAGTATATGACTGAGGATACTATGTAATAAGGCACAGCACTGTACATAATAGGGGAGGATATTATGTAATAAGGGAAGATATTATGTAATAAGGGACAGCACTGTACATAATAAGGCAGGGTATTATGTAATAAGGGACAGCACTATACATAATAAGGGATGATATTATGCAATAAGGGACAGCACTGTACATAATAAGGCAGGATATTATGTAATAAGGGATAGCCCTGTACATAATAAGGGACGATATAATGTAATAAGGGACAGCATATGTACACAATAAGACAGGCTATTATGTAATAAGGAACAGCACTGTATATAATAAAGCAGGACCGCTTCTACTGGATACTGCATGGATTAATAATTATGTACGGTAATTTATAATGTCTGAAATAAAGAGCTCTCTGGTACAGAAATGAAATATTTATATTTTGCAAGACTCTCAATGGTTAGGTATCCTATCTTATTATATCAGGCTCTGATTTCTTTATATACCCATGGGTATAAACAAGCATTCACCTTCTTGAAGGATATATTATATATTGCATGGAAAATTTCAGCAGTGTCCTGACCTCAAATACTCCCGCAGCATGCACACTAATCCTGTTTTCTGAGATACGCCATATGTTTGCATATTTTTTATAACATATAAGAAGAATTGCATTTATGTAAACCTAAATATTGCACACTAAGCAGTTTTTAGGTAAAACTTATGCGGTATTCAGCCTCTCAGGAGTTCATACTTGTTCTCGTTCTGCAGGTGCTGCTGTAAATTTAACTCTTGTTACACCTGAAAAAGCTATTAAACTAGCTGCTAATGATTTCTTCAGGCACTCGCTGTCCAAAGATGGGTGAGTAATGTAAAGTTTGTGACTTTTTTTTTAACAAAAATTTATCTTGCGTGAAGGAAACTGCAAAGCTTTCATGGCATGGATGTGTATGTCTACACCCACGTCCATTGAGTGCAATGCACATATTCTAGTCTACAGTATATACACATAGGCCTGCATTTACTATTAAGGATGTTGCTCCTGGGTTTTTTTGTGTAGTTTTGGGCAAAATTCTCATATGGTTCAAAGGGTTCTTTTATGCCCTATAGGCTCCAGGACCCAGGCGAAACTACAACCCCTGACTGTCACGTGAGGTGTGGGAAAGACTTAGTACAACACAGATGGAAGAGGGAAAGGGAGCCCAGACACTAGGGAAAGGGGGGAGTGTAGACCTCATAGTCTGGACTAGTTTCACCCTATCTGAACTACCGTCCCTATATTGGCTCTTCACCAATCGCCGCACGCGTGCCTCGCCCTGACTTTCCCTGGCGTATGACTAAGGCTAGGGAAGGAAGGAGATGAGCACTAGTTGATCTCCACTAAACTCTATAGACAACAAAGGTAGACAAACAGGGGGGAATTGCTTAGCTTTAGACGACTCCAAACAAATGCGCACATGGCCTCAAGCTCCAGAGAGGACGAAGTACTGCTCCTGCCAAAGCCTCACAAGTAGTAATGAATATCGCAGACACCACCTAGACACACCAGGTATTTATACACCCAGGCCAGGGAGTTAGTAAGCCAGAGGTATCAGCTGGGTCCTAGGGACAGCCAGCGTCAAGAAGATGTCTGTGATGCCAAACGTAGAGATCTCCTGCAACCAACTGCAGGGCGACTGTCTGTCACCTCTGACACACCCGTGACTCTGACCTATTATAGTTACACCCCTGAGTATTGACTTGTCTATATGCGAAAATGCAAATATTACTTGACATTGCTTGCTGTTGTTCCTATTGGTAGCAACAGGCAGAGTTCCCCTTCATCATTCCTATGAGGAGTGCACTAAATACCTAGAAGACCTCTTTAATCGTTCACATTTGTGATGCAGGTTTTGTTTTTTTTACAGCATCTGTCAACCATTATCAGACCAATTCAGTTACCACCTTTTTCAGGCTCAAAACTGCATAAAAGAGTGGCCATTTTTGTGTTTTCTCCAAAAAAATATTTGTTGGCAGCTTTGCAGACCGGCAATGAAAAGATAATTAATGTGGATGAGCAGATAAGGAGGAAAAACTCAGCAACAGATGGAGAGGAGGCAGAGTATACAGGGAAAGTGGGGGCGACTGCTTGGAGAAGAAATACATATTCAATTGATGAAGGGCGAAAATATATAAAAAAAAAAGAGTAAAAGTGTAAAAGAAATCATTAGTATTCTGTTTAAAAGGTGCTATTTTTTTGGAGGGGTGGAGCGCAAATTTTTCCATTAACACAGAATGAAACCGGATGCAAAAATAATGCAGGCTACTTTTTTTTGTCCCATTGAAAGTCAGGACCCAGATCTTGTTTATGTACAATGGAAGCCAAAAGCAAATAGGAAAACCCAAGGGAAAATTATATTTTAAGCTATTATGGCCTAATAAAACCCCCAAAAGTGAAGCAGACAATGAAGCTCTTAGGGGACCTTGGAAAGATGGTTTCCATTTCTGGTTGGTCTGAACTGCATACTGTACAACTAGTTGGCGAAAACCTGTGCATGACTCTCTTCTAAGGGCAGGTGCAGACAAGCGTATTTTTTGTCATCTGGGAAAATTGGATCAATTATGTTAATTACACTCTGATCAGAGTTTGATTGGAGTGTGATCATAGTGTGCTCCGATTCTCTTGAATGAGGAGAAGATGGAGAAAAAAAATTCTCCATCTTCTTCATTGTGTCAGTCCAAAATTCTCCATCTTCTTCATTGTGTCAGTCCATTGAAATGGGGCTGCCCTCATATGACATCTGAGCTCATTCAGATGGTTTCCACAAACTCATTGACTTGCATAGTCGAGTGTGATCCAAATATCGCATCAAACTCAGGCATGCAACAATTTCTTTCCTCGGACAGACATGTGCACAGCCCCATAGAATAACATTCGTCCAAGTGCCAACCGATGCACCTGTCTTAAAGAGGAGCGGCACTTGTGTCAACAACTTGCCCAAAAGCACATGGAAGGGGAATGGGGGACTTTTCCGTGTATGTTTTTTCAAGGCAAGTTTCTAAAACAGAAATTAAAACTTCAGGGTATTTAATTTCCTGTCTGGCAATAAGTCATCCCTGAGGCTTTATTCACACGTCAATATGTTTGATCAGTATTTGTATGCCAAAACCTGGAATGTCTCCAAAACACAGAACAGGAGTCAATCTTTCAATTATAGTTTTTTTATGTACAGTAAGTTCCACTTCTGGTTTTGGCATACAAACACTGATGAAAAATACTGACCAAATGCTGACGTGTGAATAAGCCCTTAGAAACATTTTTACATGCAATTTAAAGTCTACTTTCCCAATGTAAGGGTTTTAAAACCTAGTCAGAAAAAAACTTGCTGTATACAATGTGTATTTCCCATGTAAATCAATAGGAAGAATATTCAAAGAGTATTTTAAGTGGATTTTGATGTGGATTTTGGAGTAAAAATTCATAATTTATTGGAACAAAATGTTTAAAATAATGACTATCAGTACATATATATGTCAGATAAGGAGGAAAAAGCAATGGAGAGCAACAATAAGTTCCAACATTATAAACTGCACTTGAATGTGCAATGCACCTACATAGACAGTCTCAACATAGCATGTAAAGTAAAAGGCAGAATAGTCATAAACGTAGGGTGAGACAGAAGGAATGGTAAATATTTCTTACCCATGATGAGGGAGGGTCGATATCGGGCCCGCCAGCACTACCCCAACGCGCGTTTCGTTTATGGCTTTCTCAAGGGGAAGTGTCAAAAAACTATGTATAACTGAATGAAATCAGCAGCACGGATATCACCTTTACCTTACTATGAGTGGCAAAACTTTATTGCAATGAGGATGTTGCAATCGCACTGGGTCGTATTGTGTAAGGGGGCCCAACAGTTACTAAGAGAATACTACTGATTATTATTCCTGCGCTATGAAATCACTGTTTCTTATACTATGACATCAGCGTAAGTCACTCCCTGTCTTCTGAGACATCGCTGTGTGCATTGTGCTTATGTTAGATGTAGTATTCCTGAACAGTATTCTTGAGACATTAGCTGTGACACTAGAGTTTATTATTCTTTTTTCTCTGATGATATCCCTGTTTGGAGACATCACTATGATCATTATTGTGTGGGTAAGACCTTGACGTATTGTCCTCTCCTGCGACTTCTCCTGCCATCTCCTTCCACAGGAGAACTGCTACTGTATCTTAGCAACACTTCTTAGTAAGACTGTTTTTGATCAAAAATAGCATAAAGGCAACCCCACCACGGCATGGTGACCCTATTCGAGACGGTCCTAGGGTTCCGTAGGACCGTTCCTCAGAGGGTCTCTGTGCCGTGGTGGGATGGCTTTTATGCTATTGTTGATCAAAAACAATGTTACTAAAAACCCTATGTTATTTAAATGCACTTTTGCTTTTTACTTATTTAGTTACAGCACGGTTTATGTTCAGTACTGTACAGTATATGATACTGTAAAAAGTTTGCTGTAAATATTCTGCACTATTTCACAGCAAGAATTCTTTATATTGAATAAACAGTTCATAACTTTTTAACTAACTACATAAACAGTTCAGTAACTTTACAAACATGCATTCAGGTTTGCAAAGTTACTGAACTGTTTATGTGACGCTCGCAGCCCTGCCCTGGGAAGATGGGGGATACTCGGAGCCGGGTCAGATGTTGAGGGGGATGCAGCCGTGGCCTGGACCCGTTCCGTGCCCAGGGCCGTCACATTAAAAAGAATGTAAGGGCTTTCAGGGTTGAGTGGTATCCTGCCGACTACGCCAAGTATGTGACGCTCGCAGCCCTGCCCTGGGAAGATGGGGGATACTCGGAGCCGGGTCAGATGTTGAGGGGGATGCAGCCGTGGCCTGGACCCATTCCGTGCCCAGGGCCGTCACATTAAAAAGGATGTAAGGGCTTTCAGGGTTGAGTGGTATTTGTCGACTACGCCACCTGTGGTGTCTGGTGAAGGACCACCAGCGCCGCTAGCAGTCCGCTGAGGCCCGGTGTCATGGCGGCTAGAGTTCTCACTGCTCCCCACAGGCGGAGCGTGGCCTCAGGGCAGGCAAGGCAGGATGAAGGGGGGTAGCAGTAGCGCGGGGAGTGCGGGCACCGCTTCACGTGGTATGGCGCGTAATGAACAGTCCGGAGGCCATAGGGGTGAACTTCCAAGGCTTTACTCACTCAGAGATGTTAGTGGGAAGGCGACTCCCTGCTCCTTGCGGAGTCCTGCGGCCACCAGGGACGGGGGTCCGACTACCTCCGAGGAAGTCCAGTGTTCGGTAGCGACCCTACACCAGAGTGTTCCTGCACTACAGACTTCACCCATTCCCATCTGTGCGTGTGTAGATAGGCCGGGTCTCCCTCTGAGCTCCTATCAGGTGTAGGGCACGGGTGGCTATTCCTCTCCATCCCAACCCCGGCGGGATCCTCAGGGCCTAACCGGGCTTTCCCGTCCTGGACGTAGAGTACGAGGTCGGGTGTCGGGGGCCGGTACCCCTCTTGCAGCCGGAATCCCTCTGAATAGATCAGGTAGGCGAGGACAGATGGCGTGCTCCGCTCCGTCAGCATCCTCCCCGGGACCCATTTGTTAGGGAGCCACACTCTAAAGCTCCCGGCCTTCTTGATCCTGGTCCTCGGCCGGGTTGAGACATTCCTTGTCTGCAACCTACCTCTCGTCCCAAAGATCGGGGTACGAGGGCTGTGTCCCATGCCGGTGCAGGCCCACACAGGATCTGCGCTCCCGGAGGGAAGTCACATTACACACAGTATTTTGACAGCACAGAGACAGCCGACAGACTAGCAAAGGCTAGACAAAAGACGGACCGAACAAAGATCAAAGATGGCATTCTATTAAATATGAAATTTGAAGTGTCACTAACTAGTTGTTCCTCCACCCACACCCACTAACTGGTTCCTACCACTTTGTGTTCCCCAGTCTCCCTGTAACCAGGGGAGCAGCACCCAGTGCATAATAGCTCCCTCTGGTGGAATGTGGTGTTGGATGCAAAAGGCTAGGTCACTACCATCAGACCGGACTTACCTCAGAGGAGGAACACCACACTCCATTGGAGAAGTGCAGCATTCCTGTGGCGATTGAACCCTCAGGGGCGCCACATTTATGTAGTTAAACAGTTCTTGCTGTGAAATTGTCCAGCATTGCAATTAGAAGCAGGTGACAATTTGACAGCGACATCCAGCACCTCCACCGATCTGATGGTATCAGCTCCAGTGCTCCAGTGATGTAATGAGTGTGCGGAGCAGAACAGCACATGATTAGTTGTATCGTAGCTGATCTTCAGGACCCAGCAGCGGCCAGTAAACAGTGTGATGAAGATGTGGTGTCCTGCTCCATAAACTGTCTACATAAGGCCAGCGCTGCTGCCCATCACAGCTGATCGGTGCCGTGCCATGGATAAATGGGGGACCATTAATCTCCAGATGAGGCTCTATAAAAACAAAAAAAACAAGCAAGGGATACTTTGAGCTCATTGTTTGTACAATTATGTATTTAGTTCTGAAAATTAATAAAAAAATAAAATGAAGCAGCCCCGTTCCTTAGAGTGTGGGTGCAGCCTCCAAATCCACTGGCTGATGGATAATAACAATATATAGGAGAAAAAGAGGTTGCACTATGTACATAACAAAACAAGAGAAAAAAATTGATTCCATGCAAAAGTACACAACGTTGTGGCTCAAAGTGTGAGCTGAAATGTTACGCACTTTGCACATGGAATAAACCTTTTTCACTTATCTTTTCCTATGTACGGATTGTGACCTCTGAAAATGAATAGATGTATTATGCACAAAAAGTTAATATGGTTTTCCAGGATTTTAATGGGGTTGTAAATGGTCAAAATTGCAAAATGATTGCAAAAATCAAGCAACTTTTTCAATTTAATACTTATTACAAATTCTCTCTGTTCTCAGGAATGTTGAGCATGGAGAAGATTTTTAATATGTAGGAAATTACCTCGGTTACCAGTCACCTCTGTAGTGGCCGGTTTACTAGGCAAGGAGCACCCGCTGGATCCGGCCAGCTACAGAGCCAATGTGCTTCTCCCATGGTTCAGTGCAAAGCTGCCTCTGCTAAACAGAAATAGGCAGCACGCCAGTGGCTCAGCCATGAATCTTCAGGAGTGCAAAGCAGTTTCCTGCAAGGCAGAGTAGAGGTGTGTTCCTGAATATAGTCCTCTTCCTTTCTGAAGAGGCAATTTGCATATTTTATTTCCCAGAAGACCATTGAAGGCTTAAAAGTCTCCTCACATTGGTATGCCATGCTTGCCATGTCAATCTCTACAAGGAGATATGTTACCCCTTGGATCCCGGTCAGACGCCTCTCACTCAGCCAAACCAGATCTCACACTTTGCACTGATGAGGGGCGGCACCCCGAAACATTGTGTCTGCAAATTGAAATTCTGGTTTGGTTTTTATCCTAAGTCATGTGGCAAGGGTCCATATTGACTTTTATGATTGCTAATTCCAATAAATAGTGCTAGAGTTCTAGTTCTCTTCATCTCTGAAGAGGCAATTTGCATATTTTATTGCCCAGAGGACTTAAAAGTCCCTTCTCATTGGCATGCTAGGCTTGGCATGTCACTCTCCACAAGGAGAAATGTTACCCCTTGGATTCCTGAATATAGGAACATGAGAACACTCCTTTAATATTGATGATTAATCTTTAGGGTAGGTCATCAATTTTAAATTCATGGTTGTCAATCTAATAGCCCCAAACTGATCTGTTGATTGTAAGTGCCGGGGTTCAGCAGCTGTGACACATTTATGTCCACTACACCATGTACAGAGCTCGGTCACTGTCAGTATGCTGATTCTTGGTGGTGCTGGGAGTCGGACTACTACTAATAAGAAATTGATTACCTATTTTAAAGCGATATTGCTAGCGAGATTGCTGCTGAGTCACGGTTTTGGTGACGCAACAGCGACCTCACCAGCGATGTCGCTATGTGTGACACTTTGCAACGATCAGGCCCCTGCTTTGAGGTCGCTGATCGCTGCAAAGTGTCCTGGACCATTTTTTGTTCATTGCCCTCCCGCTGGTCAGCACACATCGCTGTGTGTGACCAGCGGGAGCAGCGATCAGGCTGGTAACCATGATAAACATTGGGTTACTATGGGCACACGCGCACTTAGTAACCCGCTGTTCATCATGGTTACGAGCCTGCTAAAGTGAGCGGTAACCTCCCGCTCACTGTAGCAGAGTGGTATCCATGATAAACAACGGGTTACTAGGTGCGCGTGTGCCCCTAGTAACCCGATGTTTACCATAGTTACCAGCCTGCTCCTGCTTCAGCAGGCCGGTAACCAGGAGCTGGACATCGTGGAAAGATTCTTTCCACGATGTCGCTGCTCCCCTGATCGCTGGTGAGCCTGCCTGTTTGACAGCTCACCAGCGACCACATAGCGACGCAGCAACGATCCCTGACAGGTCGTATCGTTGTCGGGATCTTGCAGCGTCGCTAAGTGTGACGGGGCCTTAAGGATTGATCATCAGCAATAAAGTCCTGGAAAGTCATTTTAACTTTTTTTTGTGTAGTATATATTTATAGAAAACTATAACATGGAGATCACAGGTAACCCGCACTTACATGAAATGCATTGTGCAATATTTGTGTATGGGAAAAAAGCACAGCATGCATGATTAGTGCAGCACATAGAAAGATAGGGGAGGTCATGTGCTTTGTGTAGGACTATGGACAGTGAGCAGAGGGAGGAACACACAGTCAGGTCCTTCATCACAGTTGCCATGCCAAAATGCCATCTACATGCAGCTGTAGCCTTTTTTTTCAAGTGTTCATTGTAGAGAGTGCGACAAAGCAAAGCAGGAGGGGGGAGACAGATGGACTAAAAAAAATCACTGGGGTCTGATATATAAAAGGATCAAAAATTCTGCTTCTGCAGCACTTCATATCCCGTTTATAGATTTACCTGCATGTATCTGACCAAGTTTGCCATCTGACGTTAGTAAACTGTACTGCAGTCCTCTGCAGGGAGTTAACCCTTCTCTGACTCAATCTGTGCTATATCAGACTGTACAAACACAAAAATTGTGCTTTGTTTAAGATGGTATACATGCAGCACAGAAACGCATGTTCACAATGGCCATAAATCAGACAAAACCTACAAGAAACAAAATGAACATAAACCCTGCTGTAACTAAATAAGTAAAAAGCAAAAATGCATTTAAATAACATAGGGTTTTTAGTAACACTGTTTTTTATCAAAAGTAGCATAAAAGCCATTCCACCACAGCACGGTGACCCTATTCGGGACAGTCCTACTGCACCCTAGGAACGTCCTGTCTTTTGATATTTGTAGTACACGCCTTCTGACTGAGCACTATACCCATCAGCCTATGGTGGTTTTAAATAGAGCTTGATCCTACCTGCCCATATAATTGTAGGCTTTTAGCCCAGGAGAGGTATCATGTTAAGTCAGGGCCCCAACAAAGGGGTACACCTTGTCACTGGCTTTTGGGCTCACATGAATTGGACAATGTATGCGCTAAGTATCTTAATTTTTTAACTTATTTTCTACATCAGCAATACAATTCCAATTTCATATATGCAATGTTTACATACTATAGTGTCTCAGAGTGCTGCTTTAATTTAATTACAAAAAATTACAGTATAAAACCCTATGGGGATGTAAGTTTAGTTCAGTAGAACATAGGGAGGTCCAGACATTGCAGCCATAATGTGTCTGTATGACAACCATATGAGACTGGCATTATAGCTGTCAAATAAAATGATGTAGACACATTGCTGTTGGTACAAGGAAATGAATCTGACCTTCCAGGCACATGGCTATTAATTAGTTATGGCTATTCACAAACAAATGACATTTTATTGATTTTTGTACTTTACAAGCCCAATCAGACAGTACGGGTCCTAGAACTGCAGCGCAGATTGGGCAGCCACCTGCTGCAAACCAGCTGATAAGTGGGAACTATTCCATCAATTAAACAAACTGAGAATAGATTCTGGCCGCATCCTCGCTGAGAAGCTCACATGGTATCACAATGACTCAGCCCGTAAGCTCCTTACCGCGGCAGCACGTTTTCGGAAAATTACACTGACAATATGTTTAGTCACACCGCATTTAATGCTGACCTAATTCCTATACAGATACCTCCTGGATGCTAATAGAGGCATTTACACCAAGCGGAACAGACTAAGAACGTTCACATAGCTTTTGTCTATACTGCAGCCAAGCTAGTGTCATGTTTGTAGTAACAGATATACCCACAATATATGCTGTGATGTGGCTGAACCTTTTCTGCACTAGTCAGAGATTTCCTTCAAACAGAGAAACACTGCAGAAACGCCACTGATTATAATGGCGTCCAGAGTTGTGTCTAACCAACCTTGGCCAAGGAAGACTGACATGTTGGAACCCCTGGCACTAGTGATGAGCGAGCATGCTCGTTACTCAAGATTTACGAGCATGCTCAGGTGTTTTCCGAGTATCTTCAGTGGTGCTCGGGTGTTATGTTTGAGTCACGCAGTGCACATGATTTGCGACTGTTTGACAGCTTTAATATATGTGAGGAATGCCTGATTCTTAGGCATTCCTCACATGTATTAAAGCTGTCAAACAGTCGCAAATCATGCGCATGGTGTGACTAAAACATAACACCCGAGCACACTGAAGATACTCAGCGAGCACCCGAGCATGCCCGCCGAAAGGGTTAACAGAACATACTCGCTCATCACTACCTGGCACCCAACATCGGAGACTTTTCCTAATCTAGACTTTCCTTAGCTGTCGTGATGGTTAGTCATGACACCATCACTTTACCTTAAAGTCTTTCAGATAGGGGCATTTACATGGGGTGCAGAGGCTGCAACCCAAATGGTAGTTTTGCATTGTAGAAGGTGACTTTTACCATTACTGACACAATTAAGGGGCCATGTTTAGATTTTTTTCTTAAAGCCCAAGATCTTCCAGTGAGACCTTTACTATGAGAGTATACCACTTTTTCAATAATATCTTTTTTATTTGGGGGATTTTTTAACAATTTTTGGGGAGGGGATTATAGTTATAGTCAATAAAGTGAGTGATAAAACATTACAGAGTGATCTAAAACGTGTTCAATTAAACAAGTAAGTAAGAAGTTATATCCAAAGAAGAATCAAGAGAGAAAAAAGGGTTAGTGCAAGAGGAAAAGGATGCGGAAGGAAAAGTTAGGAGAGGTAGAGGGGAAGGGGTTGGAAAGAAAAGGGCAAAGGGATCAGAAAAACGTGGAGAGTATGAACAGGGGAAAAGATCATCCTTATTGAAACAATATTTATAACAAAACACTTTTCAATTTGCTTAGTTAAATATGTGATTGTCCTTGTACTTCTTGGCATATAATAAAGAATTTTATCTAAAAGGGGGCATTCCAACTTGAGGAAAGAAATAGGTTCCAAGGTGACCATGTGGAAAAGTATTTTTTTAAAGAATTATTTCTTAGAGTGTAAGAATGTTCAAAACAATTATGGGTAGACATTATTTTCATTATTTCTGGGATGGAAGGAAACATCTATTGATTTCCACTCAGATGCTACAAGTATTTTTGTTACAGTATACAAATTCTTTGAGTACCTAACATGGTGCATTTTATCAAACACCAGAAGAATCCGAAAATATTATTTATGTGGTATACAATGAGTAATGTCTACGCTGTTTTGACACTGCAGGAAGAAGCTGACGCTGATAAAGGAGATGCTTGCTGGTTGTGGCGCAGGAACATGTCAAGTAATAGTAACTACGCCGATGGAGATGCTAAAAATCCAGCTCCAAGATGCTGGAAGACTGGGTAAGAATTGTGCTATCATTGGAAAGGCCAGGAATAGGCACCTGAAGGTTAGTTGAAGGCAGGGCCGTGGAGTCGGTAAGCCAAACCACCAATGCCATCTCCTCAATTTCCCTGACTCCACGACTCTGACTCCAACTCCGACTACACGACTCCGACTCCACAGCGCTTCCTCACTACTGAGCATGTTCATAAAGTGCAGCACAGATCCTCTCAACTAGAAGCCGAGATCCTTAGATCAGGAACAGAACAGACATTTATAGGACATTTCATAACTTATAAATTCTTATGAAAACATTTACAGAAGATCCTGCATTGTACTACTGAACCCATTTTATTATATATTTTAGGAGTTGGAGTCGGTCCATTTTATACCGACTCCAACTCCACCAAAATGGACACTGAATCTGACTCCTTTACTCTGATTCCACATCCCTGGTTGAAGGGCCTCAATGTGCTGATGTATCATGTTTTACTTGGTGCTTTTAGGAGGGAATGCTTCTGTAATACGATGTTGTGTAATATCATATTTTTGATCTGTATGATGTCCATGTGCCAAATGGATCACACATGGACAGCAACGCAAATCAATACAAGTGAATGGGATAGTTCACATCAATGTTTTTACAAGAGGGCTGACGATCAGTGTGTATAAAACCATAGGGTCTAACTAATGTTTGGAGAGAGACGTGCCTGACATGACAGTGTAAGGAGACTTATAGGCCATGCAATATGGTAAATTAATTATTCAAATTTTCTCTTCAGGGATGACTCAAACTATAGCGCCACCTATTGGATGTAGCAATCCTAAAAGTCAATATTGATTCTTTAACAAGCTTTGCCAAGATAAAAGCCAAACTAGAGTCTCAATTTGCAGACACATGTTTTAGGGTGTTGCCCCTCCTGAGTGCAAAGCTTTTCACACTTTGCAGATAGACAGTTCTCACCCATTAGCTGATATCTAGATCTGGAGCCTCCTTATTATGATCATTCCCAATTCCCAATATGTCTGTCAAGTGCTGAATGTGTTTAGACAGCTAGCCATTATAGGTGATGTTTTCTAAGTTCTGTGTGAAATATATGTATTAACTCTTTGCACATTTTACTTTTATAGCTGCCCAGAAAAAGCTCATGGCCGGTCAGGCCGGACTGAATAGTGCAGCGGTGGAGACCAGCTCAGCGCGACCCACTGCCATGGCAATTTCCAGGGAACTTCTGAAAAGTAAAGGCATCGCCGGACTGTACAAAGGCTTAGGAGCCACTCTACTAAGGTTACTACAGCCAGCTTCAGTATATATACAGATACATTGTATATTTGACTATACACACAGTAAGGTGCTCTTCTTTGTATCATATGCAGTGTGACCACAGAGCTTCATATTACAGAGGAAAACACTCACCAATGTCTGCAGTGTTACTAATGTCTGCAGTGTTACTAATGTCTGCAGTGTTATTAATGTCTGCAGTGTTATTAATGTCTGCAGTGTTACCAATGTCTGCAGTGTTACTAATGTCTGCAGTGTCACTAATGTCTGCAGTGTTATTAATGTCTGCAGTGTTACTAATGTCTGCAGTGTTATTAATGTCTGCAGTGTTACTAATGTCTGCAGTGTTACCAATGTCTGCAGTGTTACTAATGTCTGCAGTGTCACTAATGTCTGCAGTGTTACTAATGTCTGCAGTGTTACTAATGTCTGCAGTGTTATTAATGTCTGTAGTGTTACCAATGTCTGCAGTGTTATTAATGTCTGCAGTGTTATTAATGTCTGCAGTGTTACTAATGTCTGCAGTGTTATTAATGTCTGCAGTGTTATTAATGTCTGCAGTGTTATTAATATCTGCAGTGTTACCAATGTCTGCAGTGTTATTAATGTCTGCAGTGTTACCAATGTCTGCAGTGTTATTAATGTCTGCAGTGTTATTAATGTCTGCAGTGTTACTAATGTCTGCAGTGTTACTAATGTCTGCAGTGTTACTAATGTCTGCAGTGTTATTAATGTCTGCAGTGTTACCAATGTCTGCAGTGTTATTAATGTCTGCAGTGTTACCAATGTCTGCAGTGTTATTAATGTCTGCAGTGTTATTAATGTCTGCAGTGTTACTAATGTCTGCAGTGTTATTAATGTCTGCAGTGTTATTAATGTCTGCAGTGTTACCAATGTCTGCAGTGTTATTAATGTCTGCAGTGTTATTAATGTCTGCAGTGTTACCAATGTCTGCAGTGTTACCAATGTCTGCAGTGTCACTAATGTCTGCAGTGTTATTAATGTCTGCAGTGTTACTAATGTCTGCAGTGTCACTAATGTCTGCAGTGTTATTAATGTCTGCAGTGTTACTAATGTCTGCAGTGTCACTAATGTCTGCAGTGTTACTAATGTCTGCAGTGTCACTAATGTCTGCAGTGTTATTAATGTCTGCAGTGTTACTAATGTCTGCAGTGTTATTAATGTCTGTAGTGTTACCAATGTCTGCAGTGTTATTAATGTCTGCAGTGTTATTAATGTCTGCAGTGTTACTAATGTCTGCAGTGTTATTAATGTCTGCAGTGTTATTAATGTCTGCAGTGTTATTAATATCTGCAGTGTTACCAATGTCTGCAGTGTTATTAATGTCTGCAGTGTTACCAATGTCTGCAGTGTTATTAATGTCTGCAGTGTTATTAATGTCTGCAGTGTTACTAATGTCTGCAGTGTTACTAATGTCTGCAGTGTTACTAATGTCTGCAGTGTTATTAATGTCTGCAGTGTTACCAATGTCTGCAGTGTTATTAATGTCTGCAGTGTTACCAATGTCTGCAGTGTTATTAATGTCTGCAGTGTTATTAATGTCTGCAGTGTTACTAATGTCTGCAGTGTTATTAATGTCTGCAGTGTTATTAATGTCTGCAGTGTTACCAATGTCTGCAGTGTTATTAATGTCTGCAGTGTTATTAATGTCTGCAGTGTTACCAATGTCTGCAGTGTTACCAATGTCTGCAGTGTTATTAATGTCTGCAGTGTTATTAATGTCTGCAGTGTTATTAATGTCTACAGTGTTACCAATGTCTGCAGTGTTACCAATGTCTGCAGTGTTACCAATGTCTGCAGTGTTACTAATGTCTGCAGTGTTATTAATGTCTGCAGTGTTATTAATGTCTGCAGTGTAACTAATGTCTGCAGTGTTATTAATGTCTGCAGTGTTATTAATGTCTGCAGTGTTACCAATGTCTGCAGTGTTACCAAGGTCTGCAGTGTTGCTAATGTCTGCAGTGTTGCTAATGTCTGCAGTGTTGCTAATGTCTGCAGTGTTGCTAATGTCTGCAGTGTTACTAATGTCTGCAGTGTTACCAATGTCTGCAGTGTTACCAATGTCTGCAGTGTTACTAATGTCTGCAGTGTAACTAATGTCTGCAGTGTTATTAATGTCTGCAGTGTTATTAATGTCTGCAGTGTTATTAATGTCTGCAGTGTTACCAATGTCTGCAGTGTTACCAAGGTCTGCAGTGTTGCTAATGTCTGCAGTGTTGCTAATGTCTGCAGTGTTGCTAATGTCTGCAGTGTTGCTAATGTCTGCAGTGTTACTAATGTCTGCAGTGTTACTAATGTCTGCAATGTCTTTACATTCTCTGTTAGTTTTCTGCACGCTGCTCGTTGTCCCCTACAGTTACATCCTCACTAACATTATCTGTTCTTTGGGTTACAGGGACGTTCCCTTCTCAATTATTTATTTCCCTCTGTTCGCCAACTTGAACAAACTGGGTCAGAAGACGCCGGATGAGAAGTCTCCCTTCTTTGTGTCATTCCTTGCAGGCTGTGCAGCAGGGAGCACTGCTGCGGTGGCTGTTAACCCTTGTGATGGTAGGTCTCACACCTAGAAGCGTATGAAAATACAAGGAAAAACATCAAAAGCGTAATACATTATGTATAATGTATCATTATGTTTAGGACACTTTAGCTTTTTGGGCTGCAGCACCCATTTATAGTAAAATACTGTACAACTAGATCAGGGATGTCAAACTCAAACATACAGAGGGCCAAAATGAAAAACTGGGACAAAGTCGCGGGCCAACCAGTATACAGTATAATGGGCCTGACATAGTCCTCCATATAGAATAAAGGGCCCCACATAGTCCTCCATACAGTATAATGGGCCCCACATAGTCCTCCATACAGAATAATGGGCCCCACATAGTCCTCCATACAGTATAATGGCCCCACATAGTCCTCCATACAGTATAATGGACCTACATAGTCCTCCATACAAAATAATGAGCCCCACATAGTCCTCCATACAGAATAATGGGCCCCACATAGTCCTCCATACAGTATAATGGGCCCCACATAGTCCTCCATACAGTATAATGGGCCCCACATAGTCCTCCATACAGTATAATGGGCCCCACATAATCCTCCATACAGACTAATGGCCCTCACATAGTCCTCCATACAGTATAATGGCCCCACATAGTCCTCCATACAAAATAAAGAGCCCCACATAGTCCTCCATACAGTATAATGAGCCCCACATAGTCCTCCATACAGAATAATGGGCCCACATAGTCCTCCATACAGAATAATGGTCCCACATAGTCCTCCATACAGAATAATGGTCCCACATAGTCCTCCATACAGAATAATGGGCCCCACATAGTCCTCCATACAGAATAATGGGCCCCACATAGTCCTCCATACTGTATAATGGGCCCCACATAGTCCTCCATACAGTATAATGGCCCCACATAGTCCTCCATACAGTATAATGGACCTACATAGTCCTCCATACAAAATAAAGAGCCCCACATAGTCCTCCATACAGTATAATGAGCCCCACATAGTCCTCCATACAGTATAATGGGCCCCACATAGTCCTCCATACAGAATAATGGGCCCCACATAATCCTCCATTCAGAATAATGGGCCCCACATAGTCCTCCATACAGTATAATGGGCCCCACATAGTCCTCCATATAGTATAATGGCCCCACATAGTCCTCCATACAGTATAATGGCCCCACATAGTCCTCCATATAGTATAATGGCCCCACATAGTCCTCCATACAGAATAATGGGCCCCACATAATCCTCCATTCAGAATAATGGGCCCCACATAGTCCTCCATACAGAATAATGGGCCCCACATAGTCCTCCATACAGAATAATGGCCTCACATAGTCCTCCATACAGAATAATGGGCCCCACATAGTCCTCCATACAGAATAATGGCCTCACATAGTCCTCCATACAGAATAATGGGCCCCACATAGTCCTCCATACAGTATAATGGGCCCCACATAGTCCTCCATACAGTATAATGGCCCCACATAGTCCTCCATACAGAATAATGGTCCCACATAGTCCTCCATACAGTATAATGGCCCCACATAGTCCTCCATACAGTATAATGGGCCCCACATAGTCCTCCATACAGTATAATGGCCCCACATAGTCCTCCATACAGAATAATGGCCCCACATAGTCCTCCATACAGTATAATGGCGCTACATAGGGGTAGTAGATCTGGTATTGCAGGCCAGATTAGAGTTTGACATGTATGATCTAGATCTAGGGTGCGTTACTATTTTCATAAGGAGGGGGTCACACGATTGTATAAGAAAATCGGTCAGAGTTTCATCCAGAAAGGTTGGACACTTTTTTTTCTCACTTGTCATCCGTATACAACTGTGTTTTTACTCAGCAGCTATTAATCATTTACAGTTTCCTATGTTACAGAATTGTAATGTATCCATAAAAATCAGATGTTTTACTGTGGCTCCGTACGGCATCCGATTTTTTTTCTCTCACCCATCTGATTTCGGAGGAAAATCGGTCATCAGCACTGCCCCATTGAATAACATTGGTCCCGAGACCATAAAATCAGAACAGAACTGGCCACTATTGGGGCTGAGCGTTCTGTAGCAGTGTTTGCCAATCAAATCACTGAATATGGATATTTCATATAGTAAGATTTTATCAGAATGTATTCCGTCTAGAAATACAATATTGTTGTTCTTTTATGTATATCAACACTGATTTTAACTTTTTTTGTCACTTTGGTAACTGCAGCTGCATTTTCTTATATTTCTGTTTTCCAGTGATAAAAACAAGATTGCAGTCATTACAGAGGGGAGTAAATGAGGACACATACTCAGGAATTATAGACTGTACCAGGTAAATATGGAGGAGGCTTGCTGGGAGTAAAGACGGCATGGCCAGATAAGTGTGAGCAAGTTACCCATAGATGAGATGCTCCTAGAATACAGGAATTCCTGACAAGTGCAAGATCGTTTTTTCCTGTTGTCTATGAAGAATGTGCAGAACTCCCATTTGAAATGAAATCAAGAATATTAATTCAACCATATTAATTAAAGTTTTCAATGTTTCAGCCCACGTGATCTCCCCTTAAAACAAAAGGATCAGCCATTGAAATTCCATCTGCCCGATCCTTCTCTCCCACAGCATCATCTATAACGGGACAATTGGGAGGTCGTCATACACATTAGATGGGCAGCTGGTCCTGTTGATACCGGCTGGTTTGGATAAGTTTCATCTACTGTGTATGAGGGCTTAAAGGGGTTGTCCGGTCTAAAACGAAAAGTCTGCAGTCCCTCTGTGTGACTGCAGACTTTTGAATCCCCCCAGCGCAGGCACTGTGCAGAGCGAGGATTCTCCAGTTTCTGAGCTGGGAATGGCGGTGATGTATGCAATATACATATTCCCAGGCAGAAGCCATCTAGTGGACGTGTCCTCGCTCCATGCAAGTGTCCGATGGGCTGCATGGGCATGGTCATCTAGTGGACGCGGCCTCGCTCCATGCAAGTGTCCGGTGGGCGTGGCTGTCCGGTAGGCATGGTCATTTAGTGAGCGCGGCCTCACTCAATACCCTTGAATGGAACGAGGCTGTACCAACTAGACGGCTTCTGCCCGAGAGTATGCATATCGCATTCAAAATCGCCGTTACCGGCTCAGACACCGGCGAATCCTCTCAGCACACAGTGTGTGCACTGGGGGGATTCAAAAGTCTTTTCATTTTAGACCGGACAACCCCTTTAAAGGGGTATTTTCAAGTTTTACACCCATTCCCTATCCATGGGATAGGGGAGAACTTTCCAATTGCTGGGAGTCTGACCTATGGAACCCCACCAATCCCGAGAACTGGGCACTACCTCTCCATTCATTTTTAATGGGACCGCCAAGGAAAGCTGAGCACTGAGCTTGGCTGGTCTTTGGCACTCCCATACGAATGAATGGAGAGGCAGCGCGCATGATTGACCACCACTGCATTCACACAGAGCTACGGTTCTCATAATGAGTGATCGGGAAATTATCCCCTATCGTAATAATAAGGGAGGACTTACAAATTTGCGAATACCCATTTAAGCAATAGATATCAGTAAGGCTAGGGTCACACGACTGTATTTTCTCTCATCCGAAAAAATTGGTCTGATTATGCTAATCACACTGTGATCAGAGTAGGATCAGAGTAGGATCAGAGTAGGATCAGAGTAGGATCAGAGTAGGATCAGAGTAGGATCAGAGTAGGATCAGAGTGTGATCTGATTTTCTCGGATGGGGAGAAGATTTTTCTCCATCTTTTCCATCCCGTCAGTCCATGAAAATTGGATAACACTCAGACATCACCTGAGTGCTGTCCAATTAATTTTTCCACAGACTTATTGACTTGCATGGCCAAGTGCGATCCGAATATTGGATGCAAATTGAGCATGCTGCAATTTTTTTGCATGGACAAACTCTGTCGAAGTTAAAAATTGGACGTGTGCACGGCCCCATAGAATAACATTGGACCAAGTGCAATCCTAAGTTTTGTCAGATCGCACTGGGACCAAAATACGGTCGTCTGCACCTGCCCTGAAACTTCACAATAAGTTCTTCTAGCAGAACCTTATTATAGTTGGAGAAACACAAAATGTACAGTATTTGTATATATCAGGTATATCAAGGGCAAAAAGGTTGTCTAGGTCCCTGGGCAAGTTCTCCTTTTGTCTGCCCCATAATCAAATCCTCCAGGTACGACCATCGCATTGAATCACCTAACATGTCACTACGAGGCAACAAAACGTTTTCAAATAACAGCCACAAAAAGTCCCTGATTCCCGGCACAAGCTTGAAAGATAAATAAAAGTTAACGGCAATATGAAAGAATTAAATTGCTTTAATTACTAATGTGTTTCATATTTTCTATTTCTAGAAAAATCTGGAGGAGCGAGGGTCCCGCTGCATTCCTGAAGGGGGCATATTGCAGAGCTTTGGTCATTGCTCCACTCTTTGGAATTGCACAAGTCGTTTATTTTATAGGAATCGGTGAATTTCTTCTGAGCTTTTTACCCTCCAAGCGTGATTAATGACCGCCAATCATGTAATCCCCCCTTTACTAGCTCCCTCCGTTTGGCTCTTCTTGCCATTTCCTTACATGGGGTCTTCCTGCCCCTGCCTATTTATTGGCCATGGGTTTACACATTGGAAGACCATCTTTTACCAGCGCTGTTTTATGGTCCAAAAGTGTTGAGGTTACTTGCAAAAACCTTTCAGCAACTTACCTAGCTTTCCTTACTTGAAGGCATGAAACAATCATAACGAAATGGGCAACATGGTAACAATTCAAAGGAATCTACGTCAGGCAAATGTAACGCACGACACGCTCCAACAGATTGTGAAGGTTTTGTTTCAGAAAAATCGCATTTTTAGGGTTTGCTCAGCTGCATGCACCTGCGGCGCACTGGTGTCACGGCCGTTTTTACATTTTAAATTCTAGAATTTGTATTTATTGGTAATATTGAATGTCTGAACGTTATTTGAGCAATCAAGGTCATTACGATTTAATTCATTATAATTTATTAGAAGTACCGGAATATCTGGAAGATTTATATCTGTCTATTCAGGATACATAATCCCCAGCACTTTAACTCTATGTGCATGCAGAGCCTTTTTGGTGAGTTGTTGGAGCAGAAACTCAAACTTTTTGAGGAGTTTTGAAATTTGGAGAGTTTCTCCTCCAAAAACTCCTTGAAAAATTCTGTGTTCACATAACCTAAGGGTGGTTTTTTAATTTTTTTTTAGACAACGCCAAAAATGTATTGGTAATGGAAAATATAAAGGAAATATTTACTTCTCCTTCCTCCTGGATCCACTGTATCAAAAACTGCAGTAGTATTTAAAAAAAATATATATATCCACCCTAAAACCGGTTTCGTCCAACATTCACAGTCCAAGTACAGATCAGATCACAATGTCTGGACCCAAACTTTACAATTTCAACGAGTCTGTGTAGTTCAGGTCAGGAGACCCTGGGACAATCCAGACATGACAGTCTGTACTCTGACATGTAAAACCGGCCTAAGGCTATGTTCACATGCTGCGTTTTTGATGCATTTTTTTTCTGCAGGCAAAACCTGCTCTCTTGGCAGTAAAGAAGCTGGTTACAAAAAACAGGCTTTGCTGCTTTTTTTTCAGGTGCATTTGTGTCTTGTGCATGCAGATAAAGTTTAGTGCTCCAAAAAAAAACATGATGCAACTTCCTGAGTTTTCTGCACCAAAAACGCAGGAAAACCAGATACCTGCGTTTTTTGCTGCCTTTTTGCGCTTACTCATTGCTTTCTATGGGTGAAAAAACGCTGCAAGACGCTGAAAGAATTGACATGCTGCAGTTTTCAAAAACGCAGTAGTTTTCCAATTCAGTCAAGATGAAAAAAGCAATGTGTGTGCATGACATTTCTGAAATCTCATAGCTTTTGCTGGTACTGTAAACGCAGCTTAAAAGTTGCATAAAAAAAAACGCAGCAAAAATGCAACATGTGAACATAGCCTAAGATTTTTTTTTTACCAAAATCTGATTGCGTAGCTAATCACCTGCACACTAAAACACCCTTATTTTTTTGTCCAATGACTGATCATATATCTAATTTACAGTGTATAATATATAATGATTTCCAATCGATATACTTGGCCGGGTGGCCAGTACTTTGTGAAAATTATGATTTTTTTTTCTGTACACATATATATATATATATATATTATATATATTGTAGCAAATCTGTCCTTGCTTGTGGGTTCATAAAACTGGAACTTTTCGCTCTTACATGTAAGAAGGGATGCTGAACTTAATTTTTTTGTCACCTTGTATAAGGCTGGGACTTCATGGCGTCTTTTAGCAGCGGTAAAATCCAGACAACTTTCAATGTGACTTTTAACAATTTTACCCACTTAGTAAGGGCTCATTCAGACATCCGTTTTTTTGCGTACAAGACTGTCAGTGTTTTTCACAGACAGCACTATGCCTGTAAGAGTATGTGCACACCTGAAGGATTTGGTGCAGAAAGTTCTGCATCTCTTGGCAGGAAAAACGCTGCTATAATTGGAGCTTTTTTTGCTGCGTTTTTTACTTGCATTTTTGGTGCAGATTTTTCTCCATTCATTAGTATGGGTGAAATCTGCAGCAAAAACGCTGAAAGAATTGACATGCTGCAAATTTAAATATGCAAGTCACAAATAAGCAACGTGTACATGAGACTTCAGGATTCTCATTCACTTTGCTGGCATCAGGATTCCCTTCTGGTTTTGTGACAAATCTGCGCAGAAAAAAAGTGACAAATCTGCAACGTGTGCACAGGCCCTATTACTGAATGGGGTCATTCACATCGCTGTGATTTTTCCCGGACCAAGTGATCTGCGCAAAATTGCGGAGACATGTCTGTTTTTGATCAATGGCAATGCCAAGTTTATGGGTCAGTGAAAAAAAATCAGAGAGCTCTCCAATCTTCAGGGACTGTTAGATGAGGTGGAAAAACTTTTTTTTTCTTCATGTATGAGACTGATGACACTGGGAAAGAGTGATAAAAATCACTGATGAAACTTGGTCCATTTTTCTTGTATGTAAAAAATATGTGAATGAGACCTTGGAACTACTATGAAGCATAGCTTATTCCAACCTCCATACATACGCCAGGCCATTATACAGAGGAAAGAAAAATCAGATAAACACAACGTTATCACCAAGATCGGCCATCTGTCTAATCTGTATTGGGGCCAATGATGTCAGGGGAGACAGAAATCAGGCATGTTGCATTTCAGCTCCCTAGTTCTTAGTAGATAAGCTGACATCAGAGGTGGCTTGCCGCAGCTTACTCCCCTCTCTCCATTGAAAATACATGCACCCTCGGCAGAACTGAGCATGCATGTGTATAAAGGAGTTGGTAGAAATAGCTGGCAGAGAAACAAGCTGCTCCACCAATAATGAGGGCAGGTGCAGATGACTGTATATTCTCCATTTGAGAATATTGGTCCGATTAAGCTAATCACACTCTGATCGGGGTGGGATCAGGGTGGGATCAGGGTGAGATCAGAGTGAGATCAGACTTTCTCAGAGATGGACAGAAAAAAAAAGTTTCTCCATCTTCTCCATTCAGTCTGTCCAAGTGTGGTCCGATGTTTTCCACTGACCCATAGACATGAATGGGCGAGTGCCATCTGTTTGGATTCAAATTGTGTAAGTAAGGCTGCGTGCCCACTATGCATTTTTCAAGCGTTTTTGATGCAGATTTTCCACAGCGTAAACGCTTGCAAAACGCTTGGTAATCCGTGCCCCATGATCCCCAATGAAAATCTTCATGTTCTGTGCTCATGCTGCGGAATTTTCCGCAGCAGATTTTCCTTGCGGAAAAATCCGCAACATGTCCATTATTTGTGCGTTTCTGCATGCGGATTTGAGGTCCAAATGCACTTGAAAAACGCAAGTCAAATCCGCATGTAAAAACGCTGCAAAAAGGCATGTAAAATCCGCAAGCGCTTTTACATGCAGAAACGCTGCAGAAATTTTCTGCTTCATTTCTGCATCGTGGGCACATACCCTAACAATTTCTTTCCTCGGACCACTAGGTCCATGGAAAAAAAATCGGTCATGTGCACTGCTTCATTGACCTACATTGGTCCTAGTGTGATCTAATGTTTTGACAGATTGCACCCTGACAAAAACTACGGTCGTCTGCACGAGCCCTTAACTGTATCTAAGGTGTATGAGAAGCTATGCAGAATAGGCTGAGGAAGCAATGCCCTGCACTAGAATCACAGCTCCAGGTATATGATGGATTTCCCATGCTTCATTTTTTTCAAAAACGATATGATGACATCTATCGCTTCCCTACTTATATAATAAAGAGCTGCTCACTGAGAACACAGCAGCATTCAACGGTCCACTGTAAAGCATAGCACAGCTGTCAGCTACACCTTGTAACCTCTTCTCTGGTGACTTACCCACTTTTTTCATCTTTCCTTAAAAGAGAACCTGTTTTTTTATTTAAAAAAAAACAGTATGTATGTGCAGCCATAGTGTTAACCTGCAAGGAAATACCATTTTAAATATGTCCAGGTGTCTGAAAGGAGAAAATGAAGTTATATTTTCCCTGCAGCCGCTTGCTTCCAATTATCGGTGCGGTGCAGGAGGTTGTGAGCAATCACTATTCTCTACACCATGACACGCTGCAATCACTCCCCCTGCTCCTTACCCGACTCCCTGTTCCATGTACAGGCTGCAGTGCAGGACGTCAGCGAAGGTGCAGGGGGAGTGATTGTAGTGCCGTCAGAGAATAGTGATTGCCCACAACCCCCTGCATCGCTCCTATGACTGGAAGCAAGCAGCTGCAGGGAAAATATAACTTCATTTTCTCCCTGTAGCTGAACTTCCAGTTAAATAACCATATATGTTTAAAATGGTATTTACCAGCAAGTTGCTGCACACTGTTTTTTGTTTTTTTTAGAAATGCATTTTCCAATCTTATGGAAAATCAATTATTGTTTAAAAATTAAAAGTTCACCATCTCTAAAATATATTCGTTTTTAGCTTCACAATTTTCAAAACCTCCGTTTGCTGTCTGTGAACAGAGCCATTCTTGTTTACATTTAGAGACTGAAAAAAAGTGATCCATTATTTCTTACCGCTGAGGGTTTGCTGCAATGTTAGAATTATTGGTGACGTTATGTGAGATAAATGAACCAGCAGCGCAAACCTGTCTCCTGTCCTGAGGGGTGGGTTACAATTCTTAGTTTTCAGAGCCACAAGATCACGCAATCCAGCACTTCTGGAAAAAATAATTCTTCTTTATTAAAAACAATTAAAAATTACATCCAAGTGAATCACATCCAAGCAGACAGTTGCAAAGTAGCATAGTGGCATGGACTGGACCTATGCGTTTTCAAACAAACTTGTTCTTAAAGGGAATGTTCCCTTTCAAATATAACTTGTCCCTCGCTGCATTTTGTTTTAAAAAAACAAACCATCCGAGCTGTACTCTCCTTCTCCAGCTCCACCGGCAAGTGTCCATCACAGCTCCACTGGCAAGTCTCTATCGCTGCTCTACCGGCAAGTCTCCATCACTGCTCTACCGGCAAGTCTCTATTGCTGCTCCACCGGCAAGTGTCCATCGCTGCTCCACCGGCAAGTGTCCATCGCTGCTCCACCGGCAAGTCTCCAACGCTGATCCCGGTGTCAGGATGGAGCCAATTGTCAAAAGCCAATCAATAAGCTTAATAATTCAGAGCTAGGAGTTCTGTCTGCTGAACTCCTAACACGGACTTCTCCTGGAAGTCCGTTTTACACTTTGAGATTCCGGGGAGGAGAGAGAGAGAGATTGATTTTCCAGCTCCAAAGTTCAGGTCCCCATTGTTTTCTATGGGATTCAGATTCAGGTTCAAGTTCAGGTACAGTTCTGGTACCCAAACTAAACTTTGGTCTAAAGTTCGGTCAAACCAGACCCCATAGGTCCGCGGGTCCGCTCATCCCTAGTGGAGACTTGCTGGTGACCTGGTGAAGTTGAATTGAGTTTTGCAGCGAGGGATGAATTATATTATAACAACCCTTTAAATCATGGTATATGCCATGATTAAGAACAAGATTGTTTGAAACGCGTAGGTAAAGTCCACACTACTTTGCAGCCAATTGTTTTTCACTTGTATGTAACTATTAATGTTTTCTAATAAAGAAAAATGAATATTTTTAAAGACCTGCTGAATTGTTTGATCTTGTGGATCTGAAGACTTAGATCCTTGTCACCTACTGGCTGGCAGGCTCTTCGCACTTCGCCTATATAGGACGCACACAAGATTTCATGGAGCGGTGAGACACATTAAGCCTTTTTTTTCTCCTTGATATTTTGGGTTGGCTACAATGTCCGAGCCAGGAATGAGCAAATACAAAGTGCATTTGAAAGTTTTAGAACTCATTAGATGCAGTATAATTAATAGGTTACATTTTCAAAATAGTTGCCTCCCCTGTGTGTAGATACTTGAGGAATGGCAGGATCCAGGACCACAGTACTTTTCAGGCAGGGAATGAGTGATATGTTGTAGTCCCATTTGGCATTTGTAATATTTATTTGCTGTAGTGTTTTTAGATGTCACTTAAATGTACATAATGTAACTTATAGAGACAGCCATGTGTATGTTAATTAGATTGTGCACCAGATTGTAGATTATTTACTAATATTACATCATGGGACCTACAAAATTACACAAAATGTGTCTTTATGCTGTAGATGTGAGCGAGTCCTTTATGGTGGCCTCAAAAAAGCCTAAAAGATTTTATCTACTTAGACAAAATCAAAGGTTAATGCTGTCGATTCATCTATATGGTTGGCGTCCTTTATCTTTTAGCAATGTAAATATACAAGTAATACACCTGCAGTTAAGCCCCCCACCCCCCAAAACAGGTCTACCAGGCTTTAAGAATTTTTTGAACAGATCAACTCTTAAGGACCCAATGTTTTTTAATGTAAAGTTTATTCTAAGGGATAACGTTTCTCCTTTGGTAGAGTGACAAGCCAGGCCTGGCATGTCAGAGTAGGGAGACTTATAAGCCATGCATGCTCCTCTGGGATTGTCTCTTCAGAGAGAAGGAGGACTAGTTCTCTTCATCTCTGAAGACATAATTTGCATGTTTAATTTCCCAGAGGAGCATGCATGGCTTATAAGTCTCCTCACTCTGACATGCCAGGATTGGCTTGTCACTCTCCACAAGGAGAAACATTACCCCTTAAACCCCAGTTCAGAGCCTCTTACCTAGCCAAATCAGTTCTCGTACTTAGCCCTATTGAGGGGCAACACCCCAAAACACCATGTCTGTAATTTGAGATTCTGGTTTGGCTTTTATTCTAAGTCATATTGCAAAGTTTGTTAAATAGTCAATATTTACTTTTAGGAACATTAATTCCAATAGGTGGCAATGTAAAGTGTGAAAAGGATGAACTCTTAACTGTCTCATATGAGCAACCACTTTCCAAATGTCCTATTAGGGCATAAGAAGGCCATAAAGAGGGGTCTACATGCTATAGATCACCCTAAATGGAAGCCATCGGGTCTGGGGGTCTGACCATTGTGGCTACGTACATGTGTTATTTCCTGAAACAAAAGGAAGTACAAGTCTAAAATTGCCCGAGTGGAAAGTGTGAAAATTGCAAGAGTTCTATTTTTTTATGCAAATTGTGATATGGAATCAAACTTTACAAAAAAAAAACAAAAACAAAACCATTTAACACAAAACCCAGATTTAAACAGCAGGTCTTACAACGTGGCAGCAAAGTCTATTACTATTCCCTTCCCATTACTTGTGCCCTCCTTGCCTAATAGCGGTGGCCTTACTTCTCCTTCCTTCAGTACGTTACAGTAGTAATGTTAGTAAACGATGCAAGTTAACGATGACCATAATTAATTATTAAAACTGTTTTAAACTGTACATTATATGGAAAGATCTTATATATGTGCATCTATTAAAGGTGAAGTTCATAAAATGTGACCATTCCGCAATATGAACAGCCCTACTTGCATACAGTAGTTAGCGTTTTCAACATATTAGGAAAAAACATGAACAATTTAAAATTTAAAATAAATACTTCCCAGTCAGTGTGATTACGCTAATAGCTATCATTTTCATAATTATTTAAGGCAGGAAAAACAACACAGTTTCGAGCGATCATTAATTAATCATACTCAGCTGTAATTTCCGTTGCCGGCATGGCTGAGCCTGAATGTATCCAGAGGGAGTTATAGTGGATATAGTTACTGTAGTGTAAATTGTATTCTGCTTTTAGGAGTAATAATTCTACCTAGGAATGTGTCTCTATCTACTACTATATAGTACTAAAGATCGACTCCTATTATTGGAGTAGTAGCTGATCTGCAGCACCCGGCAGCGGTCACTACATAGTGTAATGGAGCTCTATACATCCGTCTACTGCTGGAGGTGATAACAATTGATCAGTGGGGTTCCAATAACTGGCACCCCCACTGATTAACTGTTATCACCTCCAGGGGCAGCTGGATATAAAGAGCTCCAATCCACTATGTAGTGACCGCTGCTGGGTGCTGCAGATCAGCTGCTACTCCCATAATAGTAGTTGATCTTCAGTACTCCTGCAAAATGTGATACTAATGACCAATAAAGGGAAATGGCTTCAATATCAGTGGTGTAAAATTAAAATATTAAAAAAGAGAACGTCTCCTGCTCAGAATGCCCTAATACATCCATGGATTACAAGGACAGCCAATTGATTTCAGTAGAAACTTTGCAATGCTTCGTTTTTGCTGTTGTGATGCTGCGGAGAAATTCAACACTTGCAGCCAGTTTCCACCATAGACGATCACTGTGGGTCCAAATGGTTGGATCCTTCTGAGGATAGGTTCACATGAATTTTTTTTTTTTATGTGGAAAAATCAATGTCAAGTAACTCTGTGTTAAAGGGGTTGGTCAAAGCAGCTCCGTCATTAGTATAGTGACCAGACACTGCAGCGTTGACCAGAAGTTCTCAGATCCTACCGAAACACAGCAACTCTATCAAAACAATAGTGGTCATGGCCGGGTACTACAGATCCACCCACTATTCAAATGAATAGGGGGTCGATCTGTGGGACTCAGCTGCGGCCACTATAGTTTTCTGAGAATTTCTGGCCCTCACCAGTAGCAGCTGATTGGCAGGAGTGCCGGATGTCATGACCCCACCGATCAGATATTGATGGTGCATCCCAAGGATAGACCATCAATAAAAAAAGTAGTGGCCAACCTCTTTAATCCCACCTAACAAAAATGCATAGTCCAAAGAGGACAACCCCTTTAATTTTTTGATGGGCCGTTGAAAACAATCTACTCTCAGAACCATAAGGCTTAAAATGTATCCTGGCTGTTAAAGTCATCAACCCAAAGCTTGAATGGACAAATCATGTTCTATATATGCAGAGCTTGCAATCTAATCATGTGTATACTCGTAATGTCAGCAATGCCTAGTGCTGTCCCCTAGAATAGATCATATAGCACAGTATATTAGTGTGCTGGCGGCAGTGTAGACTAAGGTATATAGATGCCTGCCATTGCATATATATATTGGTCAGTGCCTATTTACTTACAATGATGTCACCTCCTGGTATCCTTTTTTTTATACAGATAAAGCCATGTAATGTCACATAATCCTAGAGGTGCTGTCAGGAAGCATGGCATGTTTCACCATACTATTCGCAGGTAACAAAACTTTCTAGGAATCATGGCACGTCACAAGCTTGCCTATCCTTCCAACACTTCATCTAACACAATCTCTCTTCTTAAATACCCATACTCCAGAAGAAAGTGAATACAAAGTGTGCCCCAAATAATTATGCGTTACATGGACAGCCCAATGCTGTTAATGAATAATGTGTAATACCTAATTTCCCCTTTGGGGGTGCCACAGGAAAACCAACCACTTGTCGCTGGGTTCCTCCAAAGATTGCATCAGAATGCTGGGTGTCCTGCCTGCAAAAAAAGGGTCCAAAGTAAAAAAAAACAACAATATTATGTTCAAAATAAATAAGATCATGCTGCTAAAAGTAGACAAGTTAAAAAGGATTCCTATTTTTAAAGTAAAAAAAAATATTAGTAGTATATATAGATTCACTTCTCATAAATTCACTCTCATCACTATTATCTCAGACATATTTTTTTATTGCTTACAAAAAAATCAAATGATAATTAAAGCAGCTTTGCAAATATTCTGGAGTAAAATTATTCTATCATTTTGTGCCCTTCAGCTCCTATGCTGGTCCATGCATCTACATAGTAGCAGACTACAAACCCTGCGATCAGTCTCAGCCTGAATTCTTGCTTCCTTCCATCTGTCTGATACTTCTCTGTTGAGCACATTTGGTTAGTTAGGAAGTAGTGGGGAATAAAAGTGAGTGTGACTGCAAGATCTGACTACACAATTTATCTGTAGTCTGTTACCATGGAGACCCATAGATCAGTATTGGAGCTGTAGAAACAACATTTTCATCATTTTAGATGTATAGTTTAATATCCTACCCCAGCTAGTCCGGCCTAGAAAGGACCAAAGCCACATGCTGACCATGAATTGTATGTTGTAGTGATAGATTAGTGCAGTTCTGCTTGATAGAGACCACTAGTTATGTGCCGAAAAGTCTTATTCTGCAGATCACTACTTGTTTGAGCCTTATGCTTTTTAATGCACTATAGCATTGCTGAAATGGACCCAACGTCACCCATTGTTTTTTCCTTTTGTGAATTTTCTATATTTGTGTTATTTTTTGCTATATTTGTTGTCTTTGTTGTGAACCAGTAGTGTATCATTAGTGACTATTACCTGGCTACCACCAATACACCCCGGCCCGCACTTACTTTACACTGGGAGTCCAGACGATGCTATTACTTTGGCTGTAATCCAGGTATAATACATTCCACTTAATCCTCGGAATCTTGGGTTTCCGAGACCTCCTTCCATCATTCATGATCCTATTGGTGTTCTTGTGTCCACCTTGTTTGTTTACTTCTGTGACTTTTCGTGTTCCCTTTACTTGTCATCTATGATTTTGTGAAAAGTATTGTACTGAACCAGACAATGAAATGTCATTGAAAATGCTGCTTTATCGACAATACAAAAATGTTATTTTAAAAATGTTTTACAGAAAATTAGTAAAATTTTGTTTGATGTACTGTATTGTAAAATAAATCTAAAGATAATGGTGTTTTATCTGATCTGATCCTCTGCACTTCTGCTTCGCGTGGTGAAAGGGATGATTATATATAGCCAGACAATTGTGGTCAGGCATGAAAATTCTCAGACTGGTGAGGTTCATGTTGTACTTCAATTGTGTGCCAAGAAGGCATTTAGGACTATTATTACTGGTTCCCTGCATCTAAATATTCTCTAGTCCGCTTAGTGGGCATATAGGTAAATTAAAGGGTTTGTCTCACATTCTGACTTCAGAAGCGTGCTGCCCCCCAGATTCCTGCATATTGGGGGCGGCGTGCTACTTGTGATTGACAGTTCAGACCAGTGGCCATACTGGTGCACTCTCTAGGAGCACGTGGCAATGAAGCTGGCTCCATCCAGCAATCTGGCCAGCTTAAGAATAATGCTAGTAGACCTTGCAAGCTCTTTTACAAAGAGCTTGTAAGTGCTGCGCTCATTGCCCAGGCTCCTAACTAGGGATGAGCGGACCTGTGGAAGTTCGGGGTTCTGGTACCCTACTCTAACTTTATTCCAAAGTTTGGCTCTGGTACCAGAACTTTACCTGAACTTGAACCAGAACTTGAACTTGAACTTGAACTTGAACCTTGAAAACAATTAGGTCCCGAACTTTTGAACCGGAATATATTCTCTCTCTCAACTTTTAAGTTCGGATTCGCTCATCTCTACTCCTAACTAGTGATGAGTGAGCATGCTCATCACTCGAGATTTACGAGCATGCGGGTGTTTTCCGAGTATCTTCGGTGTGCTCAGGCGTGCTCGGGTGTTATGTTTGAGTCACTCCATGTGCATGATTTGGGATTGTTTGACAGCTTTAATACATGTGAGGAATGCTTGTTTCTTAGGCATTCCTCACATATATTAAAGCTGTCAAACAGTAGCAAATCATGTACACGGAGTGACTCAAACATAACACCCGAGCACGCTGAAGATACTCGGCGAGCACCCGAGCATGCTCGTCGAAAGCGTTAAGAGAACATGCTCGCTCATCACTACTCCTAACTTATGCAACAGTTCTTAAAAATACAGAGGACTTTTAATAAGAAGTGCGGTAAATTTCAAAGTACTTTGCTTTTACAAACACTTTGCCATTTTAGCCATGTAAGAAGACAACCACTTTAAATGAACACAAAAGATTATGTTCTCTATGGCACAACAATGTCCAAAAAAATGTCATTGCAATTATTTGGTCTTTTCAGACTGACAACAAATGGCAGTAAAGCAGTGGTGCACCTGCCCATGTGTAAGAGGAAAGAGGGTCCATCAGGAGGAGACATCATAATGGCTGAGAGCACATAGCATGTCTAGGATATCACACCAGCTGGCACAATCAGCAGGCAGAAGGAGACATTCAAATAGGAGAAGGATGGGAAAAATCCCTACAATGTTAGGCTAGACACAACATCTGCATTATTGATCATCTGTTGCCTAAGGATAAATTGTGAATTTTTTTTTTAATCATAAATGCAAATTTTAAAAGTTCATATTTGACAAAAGTCTTATTTTTTTGCTTAGACAACTGCAATATTTTCACAACTTTATGCTAGAGCTGTTGCACTCTGGGGTGAGGCTGACAATAGTTTTACAATAGGATAACTAACAAAATCAAGAACATTAGGCATTTAATTTCCATTAAAGGGAACCTGACAGCTGATACATGGTTCCCGAACCATAAAACGTACATTTAACAGCCGGCCAGGGAGCAAGACTCTAAGAGGACAAGCCTAAGAGGCAGGTCACCGACAGCTTATTCCTGCACCATTCCCCTTGAGTGACAGGACTCACCCTATACACACATTAAGGGCAGAGACAGACTGCCGTATAACTCGTGCGAGGATCGTATCGTAAACCTCGTTCTGGCTGTCTGCTCTCCTGACCTGAGCTTGACAGCTCCATGCGCCGGCTTTGCTCCAGGTTAATAGGCAAGACTTTGCTCTTCCTTTAGTAGGGCAAAGCAAAGTGCGTCTGAGTAGTCGCAAGATTTGCAGCGATCTGTGGATGATGTAGCACCCGTCATACCTATCAATCATGGCAGGAGGACGGCGATTCTGCTGATGGAGGTGTAGACTCCAGACCAGCGACAGCCATCAGACGCCCATATGACGCAGGAGACTTATAAAAGGAATTTTTTTTCGATATGCAGAGGAAGTTATTGGCTTATATACAGGTTGATGGACAAGAGCAGTTAAAGATGGTGGCTTTATATTATATTGGGAAAATCTGGTGACAGGTTCCGTTTAATATAACTATACAATATAAAGATCAACAAAACAGCTCTATTACATCACTCAGATTCCCTCTCTAGGCCCCCGGGCAGCAGAGGCACATCCATCCTTGGACATCAGTCACATCAGGTTAATGGTAAATGGGGCCTTCTGATGCTGTCATATACAGTGCCTTGAAAAAGTATTCATACCCTGTGAAATTTTCCAAATTTTTTCACGTTATAACCACAAACATATATGTATTTTGTTGGGATTTTATGTGATATAGCAACACAAAGTAACAAGTATTTGTCAAGTGTAAAGGAAATGATACATAATTTTCTAATTATTTTAAAAATATAAATAAGAAAATTGTGATGTACATTTGTATTCAGCCCCTTGTAGTCTGATACCCCTAAATAACCAATTGCCTCCAGAAGTCACATAATTAGTAAATTGAGTCCACCTGTGTGTAATTTATTCTCAGTATAACTACAAATGTTCTGTGAAGGCCTCGGAGGTTTGTTTGAGAACATTAGGGATCAAACAACATCATGAAAACCAAGGAACACATCAGACAGGTCAGGGATAAAGTTGTGGAGAACAGTAAAGCCGGGTTAGGTTATAAAAAAAATAGCCAAAGCTCTGAACATCTAACACAGCACTGTTTAATCCATCATCCAAAAAAGGAAGGAGTATGAAACAACTACAAACCTACCAAGACACGGATGTAAACCTAAGTTGACATACCAAGCAAGAAGAGCACTAATTAGAGAAGCTGCCAGGAAGCCCATGATCACTCTGAAGGAGCTGCAGAGATCCACAGCTCAGAGGGAGAATCTATAGACTATTAGGCCACGTTCAGTATTTGGTCAGTATTTTACCTCAGTATTTGTAAGCCAAAACCAGGAGAGGAACAATCAGAAGAAAAGTATAATAGAAACACGTCACCACTTCTGCATTTATCACCCATTCCTGGTTTTGGCTTACAAATACTGATGTAAAATACCGACCAAATACTGAATGTGTGAACGTGGCCTAAGTCGTATACGCCACAAGTCTGGCTTTTATGGAAGATGGAAAGAAGAAAAACATTTTTGAAAGCAATGTTTCAAAGCAAGCCATAAGAAGTCCCGTTTGCAGTTTGCAAAGAGTTATGTACGGGACACAGTTAGCATGTGGAAGAAAGTGCTCTGGTCCAATGAGACCAAATTAATAATAATAATCTTTATTTAGATGGCACCAACATATTCCGCAGCGCTTTACAATTCAGTAATAGAACTTTTTGGGATAAATGCAAAATGCTATGTGTAGTGGAAACCTAAGGGTTCACTCACACTAGCGTATAAATACGCAATGCGAGAAAAAAATCATACTGCACTCAGACCAATGTTATTCAGTGAGGCCGCGCAGATCTGCATATTTTTCCTCAGCTGCATTCGGCATGAGAAAAAAAATTACAGCATACTGTGATTTCACTCTGAAATCTGATGGGTGTAAGAAAAAAAAATCGCATGCCTTATGGACCATCATTATAGCATCCAATTTTTACGGATACATTACAAATCTGTAGCATAGGAAACTGTAAATGGTCCAGTAAAAGCTTAATAGCTGCTGAGTAAAAAAAATGAATTGTATGCAGACAGCACACGGATAATTGGAGGGAAAGGTGGTCCTTAAAAGTATTGACTCAGGGGGGCTGAATGCAAATGCACGTCACAATTTTTTAATTTATATTGATAAGATAATTAGAAAACCCTGTATCATTTTCTTTACACTTCACAAACACTTGCTATTTTGTGTTGGTATATCACATAAAATCCTAAAAAATACATTTAAGCTTGTGGGTGTAACGTCTATATAATTCCATACATATGGGCCTTTTCTTTAGTGCTAGTTTTTGTGCTCCTTATAAATACTGCTTTGACTGAAGTACAAATCAAAAATTGCAGCAGCACGCTGAAAAGGTTTGGGTCCAACCATAGAAAGGTCAGCTTGTTGTGGCCGGTGGAGATACACCAATTGGCCAACATGTGGACTTCATTTTCTAAGTATATTCTAGATGGCAGTGTTACGGATCCGGGTGGTGGAACCTCTGTGCTGTGATACAAGGAGGGACCAGAGGGGCATAACTAAGTGCCTACCCGGACCGACCTTGGCCACACGGCGGCTTAGTCGACTCCGTGAACCAAGGAGGGACGGGGAAGGTGAACCAGGTGCCACTCTGGGACCGACCTTGTGTGAGAACAGGCGACTCCCACGGGACTGATGGCCAAGGCCAACAGGCACAGCAGATGAGCACGGCTGGTAGACAGGCAGGTGATGCAGGTAGACAAGCAGGCGGGTACGGCTGATAGACAGGCTGGAGGGAATGGCTGATAGACAGGCAGGCGGGCACGACTGAAAGACAGGCTGGCGGGCACTGGAACCTGAGGACTGAGGAGAGTGTTAGCACACAAACAACAATCTTGCACAGGCACCTCCATTTTGGAGGAGGTGCCTTATATAAGGGCAGTCCTCCGGCCATTGGCCGGGGACTCTTTAGGACAGCACGTGTGGCCCCTTTAAGAGGGAGGGAGCACACGTGCGTGCGCCCTAAGCACAGTGCCCGGGGAACTGCATGCGGTGCGCGCACTCCGGGCAGATGCAGGTGGGGAGTCGGGGGACGCCGGACCGGGACCGCGGCGGTGAGGGGACCGGCATCTCTGCCCGGCAGGAGGCAGAGACACCGATGCTACAGTACCCCCCTTTACTGCCCCCTCTTCTTTAGGCCCGCAAGAAATTTTTCTAGAAAACGAGGGGCATGAATGTTCTCCCTGGGCTCCCAAGACCTCTCCTCAGGACCAAACCCCTTCCAATCCACAAGAAAGAAAGTCTTT
Organism: Phyllobates terribilis; assembly: GCF_046119375.1. Lineage (NCBI taxonomy): Eukaryota > Metazoa > Chordata > Amphibia > Anura > Dendrobatidae > Phyllobates > Phyllobates terribilis. The sequence goes on along the minus strand of NW_027362773.1, from coordinate 130,682,967 downwards.
CCTCTTACCCTCTTGATGGCCAAAATATTCTCTACCTCAAAGACGTACTCAGCAGAGACTGGAGCTGGAGTGGTACCTGGATCGTCAGAGAAAGGATTAAGGACAACATGCTTGAGGAGAGACACATGAAAGGAGTTGGGGATCCTTAAGGAGGCCGGGAGTTTCAGCTTGTACGCCACTGGATTTATTTGGTTCAAAACCTCGAAAGGACCGATGAACCGCGGGCCCAACTTGTATGATGGTATCTTGAGACGGACATATTTGGAGGAAAGCCTGATCTTTTCTCCCGGACGAAACAGAGGCGGATCCAGACGTCTCTTATCAGCATGCTTCTTCATCCACTTGGAGGACTGAAGTAGTGCAGATGTAGTGTCTTCCCAAATCACCGAAAAGTCGCTGACGAGAGACTCCGCTGCAGGATTGTCCACTGAAGAAGAGACGGGAAATGGAATTCGGGGGTGTCGACTGTAAACCACAAAGAAAGGAGACTTAGCAGAGGACTCACTCACATGGTTGTTATAAGAAAACTCGGCCCAAGGCAGAAGTTCTACACAATCGCTATGGTGAGCGTTGACAAAGTGCTGAAAAAAACTGGTAAGGATCTGATTAATACGTTCCACCTGACCATTGGACTGAGGATGATAGGTCGAAGAAAGGTCCAAAGTGACATCCAGCAGCTTGCACGTGGCTCTCCAGAAGCGAGAAGTGAACTGAACTCCTCTGTCCGAGACAATGTGGAGGGGTAAGCCGTGGAGACAAAAGATGTGATGGATGAAGTCCTTAGCCAGCACAGGTGCGGACGGAAGACCAGGCAAAGGAATGAAGTGAGCCATCTTGGAGAAGCGGTCAGCCACCACTCATATGACGGTAGAACCGGCAGATACCGGAAGATCAGTGATGAAGTCCATAGCAATGTGTTGCCAAGGAGCAGAAGGCACGGGGAGAGGAAGAAGACGACCAGCTGGAAGGTGCCTAGGGTGTTACGGGCACAGGAGGAACAAGCCGCGACAAAATCCGCAACATCCTTGCGCAGAGTGGGCCACCAATAATGTTGGGCAATGAGCAGAAGCGTCTTCCTCTGACCGGCATGACCAGCCAGTTTGGACGAATGACCCCAGAGTAAGACCCGATCCTGAGCCGCTACTAAGGTCTTACCAGGAGGTAGATGAGACAGGTCAAAAGAAGCAACAGTCATTATTCTGGGGGGGTCAATAATGTGTAGAGGCTCCTCCTCTTGGTCGGTAGACAGGAACGAGCGGGACAGAGCGTCAGCTTTAATATTCTTGTCTGCCGGGCGGTAATGGAGAGTGAAACTGAAACGAGCAAAGAACAAAGACCATCTGGCCTGACACAGATTTAGTCTTTGGGCGGTCTGCAAGTAAGCAAGGTTTTTATGGTCAGTGTAGATGACCACCAAGTGCAGAGCCCCCTCAAGCAAGTAGCGCCACTCCTCCAGCGCTAATTTGATCGCCAGCAATTCTCGATCTCCTATGGAGTAATTGCGCTCGGACGGAGAAAAGTGTTTGGAGAAGAAGCCGCATGTCACCATTTGCCCGGACGAGGATTTCTGGGTGAGCACTGCTCCGGCCCCGGGGGAAGAGGCATCATCCTCCAGAAAGAACTGTTTATTTCAATCTGAACGATGTAGCACTGGAGCGGAGGAGAACGCTTGTTTAAGAGAGACAAAGGCATTTTCCGCCTCGGAAAGCAATTCCCTAGGATTTGCTCCTTTACGGGTGAGAGCAGAGATGGGAGCAGTCTGGGAGGAGAAATGAGGAATGAAGAGGCGGTAATAGTTAGCGAATCCCAGAAATGATATACCCCAAAAATGGTAGGGAGGTCTGCTCAAAGAGGTATTTCTCGTACTTTGCATACACGCGATTCTTCCGGAGCCTCAGCAGTACCTGACGAACATCCCTCCGGTGGGAGGGCAGATGATGGGAGAACACCAAGATATCGTCCAAGTACACCACCATGCAGGAATACAGGAGATCTTGGAAGATGTCGTTCACTAACTCCTGGAAGACGGCTGGAGCATTACAGAGGCCGAAGGGCATCACGCGGTACTCGTAGTGACCATCCCGAGTGTTGAATGCCGTCTTCCACTCGTCTCCCTGGCGAATCCGGACCAGATTGTATGCCCCACGAAGATCGAGCTTAGTGAAGATCTTCGCGCCTTTTAGGCGGTCAAACAGTTCCGAGATGAGAGGCAGGGGGTACTTATTTTTTATGGCAATCTGGTTTAGGCCCCTATAGTCGATACATGGACGAAGAGAGCCGTCTTTCTTTTTGACGAAGAAGAATCCTGCTCCAGCCGGAGAGGTGGATTTCGGGATAAATCCCCTAGCAAGATTCTCTTCTATGTACTCAGACATAGCACGGGTCTCAGCCAGCGACAAGAGGTAGATTCGCCCTCGAGGAGTTGAAGCACCAGGTATCAGGTCAATGGGGCAATCATGCGGCCTATGAGGTGGTAGTGTCTCTGCCTCCTTTTTATCAAAGACGTCCACATATGACCAGTAGGGTGCCGGTAGGCCAGGTAGGTTAGCTGGAGTAGACGGAGGTCGAGCAGGACGAACCAGAACCAGACAGGACTTATGACAATCTGACCTCAACGGATCACCTCACCTGAGCTCCAATTCAGGATGGGCTCATGTCTCTATAACCAAGGCAGGCCAAGCAAAAGGGGATGAGAGAGACCGGACAGTACGTGAAAGGAGATCCTCTCCGAATGTAGCATTCCCACCTGTAGAATTACAGGCTCAGTGACAAACAAGATGGTCTCAGAGAGAAACTTTCCATCCACAGAGGAAACCACTAACGGATCAGCCAGACATATGGTAGGAATCTGATATCACTCCACAATGGCCTGTTGAATGAGGTTCCCAGTGGCTCCGGAATCCAGATAGGCAGTCTCGAAGAAGCAGATCTCACTACAGGTAATCGAAATGGACAGAGTCAAAGGCGGAGTGGAAGAACTTTTGCCTAGGACGACCTCTCCGAGCGGTCCCAGACACTGGAGTTTCCCGGTCTCACCGGACATCAGTGGATAAGATGCTCTGTACTGCCACAGTAGAAGCAACTCCCCTCAGCGCGGCGGACCTCCTGTCGAGACTTGACCATCTTAACTTGGTCTATTAGCATAGACTCTGGAGAAGACACCGTAGGGGGGTGCTGGTTGCAAGACTGGCCTTTGGAAGGTTGGTGCGAGGTCCAGGGCTCTTCTCTCACGGGTCGCCTCCTTAGAACGCACCTGAAAACGGATGTCAATCCGTGTAGCTAATGACACCAGGTCGTCCAGACAGGGAGGTATGTCACAACCGGCTAGCTCATCCTTGATCCGTCCGGAAAGGGCCTCCCAAAAGGTAGATACCAGAGCCTCATTGATCCAGGCAAGTTCAGATGTGAGGGTGCAGAAATGCACGGCATACTGTCCCACAGAGAGACTCCCTTGGCGGAGTCGGAGAACAGAGGAGGCAGTCGAAGATTTTCGACGAGGCTCATCGAACACCTTCCGGAAAGCCGCGCGGAAGGCCTGGAGATTGGACACCAGAGGATCCCCTCTCTCCCACAGAGGGTTAAGCCACGCCAATGCCTCTCCGGTGAGGTGAGACATGATGAATGCCACCTTGGCCCGGTCAGAGGTGAACTGGTGTGCCAGGAGCTCAAAGTGCAGTGTGCACTGATTTAGGAAGCCCCAACATAGGGTAGGGTCACCACCAAAACGTGGAGGCGCAGAAAGCCGGGGTCCTAAGCCGGATGCCACAGCGCCACTGGGTTGAGGTGCCACCGGAGTGGGTGCTGCTCGGTTAGAGGCGGACACAGTAGGGGTGGACAACACGTCCAGGCGGGAGTTGACTGTCCGCAGATAGGACAGGATAGTATCCTGTTGGGATCTCTGGCGAGAGACCTCTTGGTACAGGTCTGAGAGCGAAGGAGCCTGGGAGCCACCGTATTCCGTGACCTGTGCAAATTGTTGCGAATTCGGGTGGTGGAACCTCTGTACTGTGATACAAGGAGGGACCAGAGGGGGGTAACTAAGTGCCTACCCGGACCGACCCTGGCCACATGGCGGCTTAGTCGACTCCGTGAACCAAGGAGGGACCGGGAAGGTAAACCAGGTGCCACTCTGGGACCGACCTTGCGTGAGAGCAGGCGACTCCCATGGGACTTATGGCCCAAGGCCGACAGACACAGCAGATGAGCCCGGCTGGTAGACAGGCAGGTGATGCGGGTAGACAAGCACGCGGTCACAGCCGATAGGCAGGCGGGCACTGCAGATAGACAAGCAGGCAGGTATGGCTGATGGACAGGCTGCCTGGTACGGCTGATATACAGGCAGGCGGGAACAGTTGAAAGACAGGCTGGCGGGCATGGCTGATAGACAGGCTAGCGGACACGGCTGATAGTCAGGCTGGCGGGCACTGGAACCTGAGGACTGAGGAGTGTTAGCACACAAACAACAATCTTGCACAGGCACCTCCATTTTGGAGTAGGTGCTTTATATAAGGGCAGTCCTCCAGCCACTGGCCGGGGACTCTTTAGGACGGCACGCGCGGCCCCTTTAAGAGGGAGGGAGTGCACGCGAGCGCCCCAAGCACAGTGCCCGGGCAGCTGGGCAGCTGGAGGACGCCGGACCCAGACCATGACGGTGAGGGGCAGAGACGCCGACGCTACAGGCAGTAATATAGTTTATATATCATATATTCAACGTTTGTCTATATCTGGCCGCACACAGCGTTCTGCTGTACTTTTTGATTTGTTTTTAAAGCAGTCACAACTCACAACAGCTTGCACCTGTTCACACATGCTTCATTCTACTAGGAGATGCTGGTCAATTTTTGTCTCTTCATGATGACTGTTGTAGAAATCACCAGTCTTGGATCAATTGGCCCTGTAGACTTGTGTAAAGTAAATTGTACTGAGAATCTGATGCTCTTAATGTATAAGTTAAAATTTGTTAAGAACAATTTGCTACTGTATGAAAGTGACCTTGAAATGCCATATCACCAAGCCACCAACTAGCTCATACTAAAAATGGACTCATGTTGGAAGAGTTGTACCCCAGGGACCTCAGTATGGACCAAAATTACAGTATTTATAAATGATGCAGATGTTGTAGTTAATAGTCCTCTCTCTGTGATTGCTGATTACAATCAGTAATATAGTAGGATGTTTAAGCAGGGATCCTAGATCAATGGGGGCAATGGGCAAGAAAATAGCAGAATAGTGTTCAGCATAGACATAATGTTTGCATGCTCTTTATATTCAACGTTTGTAAAACATTATTGTGGCATTGAGATGTGTAGAAGTAACTGCTGCTCACTGTGAAACAGTAGACCACCCAAACTCACAGATCAGGGAGGCTACCGAATGCTGATATGAATGTTGTATACAAATCACCTATCCTCGGTTACATTACTCCCCAAGTTTGAGCCTGGAAGTGACATTAGCACAAGAACTGTGGGCCGGGAACTTTATTAAAGGGGTATTCTCAAGTTGTTACTTGAGCAGCTTAGAGCTATGCAGTCTCCTTACTTCCTGGTTTCTGGCAGGGCGGGCTTTCCTCCTTGAGTGATAATTATGATGAGAAGCACAGCTGTAGTTTTAATAGAACTATAAACCTCAGCACAAGATCTGTTTTAACACATTTAGCTGTCAGTGGTTTGTTCTGGGTCTACACCTTCACCACTATATTTACATATAGAGATAACAGGGAATTCAAACAAACACACAGCTCTGGACAGGAAGAGCCTTGATTAGTAGAACTGCTCTGGGAGAAGTCAGTGCTGGGCGTTGGTGACTTTACAAAATTTATAACAACAGCTTGTCAGGAGCTGAGAGTGAGGTGGAGAGAGGTGAGCAGCTATTTACTGCATAGAAAGAATCAGCTGGAGAGAGGTGCCTCAGATATTAGGAACTAAACCCTTTTCTGGAATGTAGCTACTGCGCACACTCGGCCAGGGTCTGGGAAGACCATACAAACCAGCTGTACACTATGAAAGATAAAAGCTCTCAGTGTAGGAAAATGACAGCAGGTAGAAAAAGCACGTCAGTTGCAATGTTAGAACCCTCCTGTTTGTTTTTTCCATCTTGTGTTTTGCGTTCACGTGACCATCTACCTTTATATTCCAGCTTCGCCCTTTTGGCTGTGCTGGACTTCAGTGTTTGACTGTTTCTCTAGTCAGGTGCTTCTGTGCCTTTCTCTGTCAGTTGGTTTGGTCCTTCTGGGACCTCTAGTACTTTTTTTTGTCAGTTTGTCTTTTTGTGTTCTGCAACAACTTGTCTGTTTAGGAGGTGTCCCATTTTTGTCCCAGTCCTTAGTTCTTTTAGGGACCCCTCCCTTTATGCTATAGGTCTTCATTCAGACTAGCCGAGGACTAAGGCGGGTCTGTTCGCTAGGAACAGGCAGCCTGCTACATCATAGGGATTCAGCTTAGTTTTACTGTAGGGACAGTTTTCCCTTATCTTTCCTTAGTACATGTTGCAGATCGTAACAGTAAGTTCAGCCCAAAAAAAAAACTAAAAAGGAAAGAAATTCGGGGATCAGTATTGTTTCCATCCAGGATTTGGCTCATCGCCTGCAGGGATTGTCTCTGGAGGTGGCAGATCTCCAGCAACACGTGAGTAGCTGTTCTGAAGCGCATTTTGTGGAACCCAAGGTAGGACTGCCTGATGTTTTTTATGGTAAAGAGCAAGATTTTTTTTCCTTTAAAAATGCTTGTTTGTTATATTTTCATTTGAGACCAAGGTCCTCTGGGAATGAATCACAGCGCATTGGTTTTATTATGTCACTTTTGCGCAAAGAACCACAGGGGTGGGCCTTTTCTCTCCAACCTAATGATCCATGTTTAAGGTCTGTAGAAGAATTTTTTTCTGCTATGGGGCTATTATATGACGATCCTGAACGAATCTGCTGAGGCAGAACTCAGGCGTTCGAATCAGGGGTCAGGTGATGTTCAAAATTATTGCACACACTTCAGAAGATGGGCCTCAGAAGTTAAATGGAATGATCCAGCTCTGAAATGTCTATTTCTTGCTGGTCTGAGTGAAAGGGTTAAGGATTAGCTAATTGCATTCCCTGCACCTGAGACTCTGTAGGATGCCATGCAATTAGCTGTTTGTGTAGATAGCAGACTGAGATTAAAGACTCCTGTAATGCCAGGTCCTAGTCCCCAGAAAATCTGCTCTGACGGTGGAGAACCGATGGAGGTTGGGGCGAAGCCGCTCCCATCTCAGGAAAGAGACCGGAGGTTCTCCGAGGGATTGTGTCTTTATTGTGGTAAAGCTGACCATTTGATTAAGTATTGTGAGCTTTGTTTAAGTAAAGAAAAAAAAAAGGTCAGGTACGCCCGTATTGCTTGTTTATGCTCTGCAGGAGTATTTCTTTCTGGGAGTACTACTCTGCAGGAAAATTTGATTGAATTTCAGGTATTTGTGGATTGTGGTTCAACACTTAATGTGATTGATAAAGGGTTTTTGGAAAACCTTAAATTGAAATCCAAACCTTTGTCATCACCTATTTCTGTGATTGCAATTGATAACACTCCCTTGAAATGTATTGCTGACAAGGTTGCTGCATTTCCCCTCACTATCAATGGAGTTCACCAATAAATTTTGGACTTGGTTGTATTAGATAATTTACCTTCTCCGGTCGTTCTAGGATTGCCCTGGTTAAAACTGCACAATCCTTTGCTGGACTGGTCTACTAATGTGATTAAGTCTTGGAGTCCGAAGTGCTATGATAAATGTTGTAATGGTCGCATTGCTTCTGTGGAAAAAAGGGAATTACCTGTACCTATTCAAGATTTTTGGAGGGTTTTTTTAGAGGAGGAGTCGCAAGTTTTACCTCCTTATAGGGATTATGATTGCGCCATTGAGTTTGTTCCGGGAGCTACTCGTCCCAAGAGTCTCTTGTTTATTCTGACTATCCCTGAAAGAAAGGCCTTGGAAGAATACATACAGACTAGCCTGGCTGCTGGTCACATTAGACCTTCTAAGTCGCCTGTGGCAGTTGGATTTTTCTTTGTTAAAAAAAAAGGACGGGGGTTTACGTCCATGTCTGGATTTTCGTGAAATTAATAAGATTACTGTACGCAATTCTTACCCATTGCCGTTAATTCCTGACTTGTTTAACCAGTTGGTGGGGGCCAAGTGGTTCTCTAAAATTTATCTCCGGGGGGCATACAATTTGTTACGAGTGAAGGAGGGTGATGAATGGAAAACTGCTTTTAACACTCCTGTGGGTCATTTTGAGAATCTGGTGATGCCTTTTGGTCTTACCAATGCACCTGCATTTTTTCAGAACCTTATTAATGACATCCTGAGACCTTTGATTGGTAAGAATGTGGTTGTGTATTTGGATGACATTTTTATTTATTCACCAGATCTGGAGTCCCATTGGCAGAGTGTACGTGAAGTTTTGCAGTTATTGAGTGATAATTCACTCTTTTGTAAGCTGGAGAAATGTGAGTTCGCTGTGCAGAAAATTAGGTTTTTGGGCTACATTGTCTCCAGCAAGGGCTTTGAGATGGACCCTGTGAAGGTTCAGGCTGTGCAGGAATGGCCTAGGCCTATTGGTTTGAAATCTATACAGAGATTTTTGGGTTTTGCCAATTATTACAGGAAATTCATTAAGAATTTTTCTGTAATTGTTAAGCCTCTGACTGATCTCACCAGGAAAGGTGCGAATACGGTCCAGTGGACTACTGAGGCCATTGAAGCGTTTGAGTATCTCAAAGAGAGGTTCAGTTCTGCCCCTATCCTTATGCAGCCTGATGAGACCAAGCCTTTTTTGGTCGAGGTCGATGCTTCATCGGTGGGGGTCGGAGCAGTTTTGTCTCAGGAGAACAAGGGTGGAGTACATCCTTGTGCCTTCTTTTCGAAAAAAAATTCGGAAACCGACCTGAATTATGATGTTGGAAATCGGGAGTTGCTGGCTATTAAACTCGCGTTTGAACATTGGCGTCATTTTTTGGAAGGCGCTACATTTCCTATTCAGGTTTTCACAGATCATAAGAATTTGATCTATCTGGATGCTGCCAAGCGCTTCAATGCCCGTCAAGCTAGGTGGGCACTTTTTTTTTCTCGGTTTCATTTTTCTGTTACCTATATCCCTGGTACTAGGAATGTTAAAGCAGATGCTTTATCTCGCAGCTTCTCTCCTACGGTGGGTGCCGAGGAGGAGGAGAGCATTTTACAGAAAGGAGTTGTGGTGATGGCATTGAACTCCATTTTGGAGAATGGGATTCTGAAAGCTCAAGATGATGCTCCATCTAACAATCCCCATGGGAGGTTGTTCGTGCCTAGAGCTTTTAGGAGAGATTTGTTTGTGGAGTGTCATGAGTCTCAGTTGGTAGGTCATCCAGGAATTTCGGAGACTAAGAGACTTATCAGTCGCAGTTTTTGGTGGCCTGGATGGCAGAAGGAAGTCATCAAGTGGGTGCGTCAATGTACTGTATGTGCTAGGTCTAAGGCTTCACATACTCCTGCTGCGGGGTTGTTTTGCCCTCTGGAGGTTCCTAGTGCGCCTTGGACGCATCTTACAATGGATTTTATTACTGATCTTCCTGTGTCCGAGGGTTTTACTGTCATCTGGGTGGTCGTGGACCATTTTAGTAAGATGTGTCATTTGGTTCCATTCATTATGTTGCCCTGCGCCAAGACACTCGCTAAGGCGTTTATTAAGGAGATTGTCAAGCTCCATGGCGTTCCCACGGATATTGTTTCTGATAGAGGACCTCAGTTTGTGGCTCGCTTTTGGCGTGCTTTTTGTGACAGGTTGGGAGTCCATTTGTCATTTTCGTCTGGGTATCATCCTGAGTCTAATGGACAGACAGAAAGAAAGAACCAGGATGTTGAACAGTTTTTGCATTGTTTTGTGGCGGACAATCAAGAGGTGTGGTCTGAGTTTTGACTCTGGCAGAATTTGCTCTTAACAATCATACATCCTCCTCTGCTGGGTGTTCTCCTTTTTTTGTTGCACTGGGAGACATCCGTCTTTTGGTTCGTTCTCCAAATTGGGGTCGGCGGTGCCGGAGGAGGAGAATTTTTCTGGTGATTTGGAGAGAGTTTGGACTAATGTACGTTGCAACCTTCAAGAAGCTAACAAGAAGTCCAAGAAGTATTTTGACAGGAAACGTAAGGAGGAGGTTTTGTTTACTGTGGGTGACATGGTTTGGTTGTTCTTGAAGAACCTGAGGTTGAGGATTCCCTCTAAAAAACTGGGTCCTAAGTTTGGGGGTCCATTTAAAGTGCTTCAGGTTGTTAACCCGTCTGCTGTTAGGTTGGATGTCCCTACTTCCTGGAAGATTAATCTTGTGTTTCATGTTTCCTTGTTGAAAAAGGCTGATGTATCAGATAGGGACGCCACTGTCACAGTTCCTCCTGTGGTGGAAGACGGCGAATATGAAATTTCTTGTATCTTGAATTCTAGATGGCATAGAGGGAGATTACAGTATCTCGTCTCCTGCAAGGGTTTCGGTCCCGAAGACAACTCCTGGGTAAGGACGGATGATGTCTCTGCTCCTAGGCTTGTTAAAGCTTTCCACAAGAGGTTTCTAGATAGGCCTGGGCCTGGAGGATCCGGAGGATCTTCATAAAAGAGGGGGTACTGTTAGAACCCTCCTGTTTGTTTTTTCCATCTTTTGTTTTGCGGTCACGTGACCATCTGCCTTTTGGCTGTGCTGGACTTCAGTGTTTGACTGTTTCTCTAGCCAGGTGCTTCTGTGCCTTTCTCTGTCAGTTCGTTTGGTCCTTCTGGGACCTCTAGTACTTTTTTTGTCAGTTTGTCTTTTTGTGTTCTGCAACAACTTTTCTGTTTAGGAGTAGTGTTGAGCGAGCACTAAAATGCTCGGGTGCTCGAAGCTCGGGCCGAGCTCGCCGTGATACTCGGGTGCTCAACCCGAGCAACGAGCCCAATGTTAGTCTATGGGAGACTCGAGCATTTTTGCGGTGGCACCCCCGGCAGTCTTTTAAAAGCCTAACAAGTGCCCAAAACGATAGTGACAGTGCTCAAATGACATGGGGACAGCATGGGGATCGCCCCAGGAAGCATTTCTGACCCCCAGGTCACTGCTGTCAACAACGTGGTCAGAGGTATTAAGCCACTTTTACGGGCTCACAATAAAACGTTCAAAAACGAAAGTGAAACTTTTTTCCTGTGAAATATGTTAAGGAACATCCTTTCCAGGGAAAAGACTTGTGTATATGTTAAAATAAATGACCAAAAACAAAAATACTCCTCCACACCTTCGGCTATGTTCACAAGTAGCATTTTTTATGCGTTTTTGCACTTTTGTATTGCTTTCAACTATGACAAATGCATTCACTGGGAAATGTCATTTTAACATTTTACAACCTTATCTGTCCATGTGCTGTGTGACACATGCATAAAGTGCTGAAAAGACATGGGAACAGCATGGGGAAGACCCCTGGAAGCATCTCTGACTCCCAGGTCACTGTCTAAAAGTGTGCCCATCATAAGTGATCCTTGCCGCATCAGAAGATGCAGACTTGCAACTATCCCCATGCAAGTTCTAGTCCCAGGGCAGTGTTCAATTGTACCTCCCCCATTCCTTGCAATACAAGCGCAAGTATGCAGCCTGCCACCCACCCACCCCCAGGCTGCAATACCATACTGCTTGCTTGCTTGAACTTGAAATTGGGCCCTTTAGGCATGTGGAGGCGGAATCTGGCCACCACGTCATGGCTGTGTTGGCGGCCTGGAATCCATACTCAGTCCCCAGCTGCCCGGCGGCCGGGTGTCCACACACGGTCCCCAGCCGCCTGGGGGCAGCCGGGTGTCCATAAACGGTCCCCAGCCGCCCCTATTTCTCCTTGGAACATCCCCCCACACACTTTTCTTAGCCCGGCCTGCTTTAGGCAGCATTGGACGAGCCCACCAGAGAACCAGACTCCTCCGGTGGGCCCTGACTTCTCCATCGGTGGAGTTGAGAGTGCCAAGGTGAGGAGCATGATGATGATGACAGAAGTTAGCATCTGCTATGTTTTCTTTTAATGCAAGTGTAAGTGTGCAGCCTGCCACCCACCCACCCCCAGACTGCAATTCCATACTGCTAGCTTGCACTTGAAATGGGGCCTTTTAGTTTGGAGGAGGCCGAAGCTGGCCATTACCTCATGGCTGCTTCGGCAGCGAGGTATCCATACTCAGTCCCCAGCCGCCCCTATTTGTCCTGGTGTGCCTTATACATAAGATTAAGCGCGTATACCAAAACATTACCTGTGCCCTCCCCAGTGCATTTAGTGGGAAGGAGAGCCTATTCCGCTGTAGTGTGTGCATGCCAAACCCCTGTTCATGGTACATGCAAAGATGCCTCCCACCTTGCACCTGTCGTTGCAGAATTGCAACTATCCCCATTCAAGTCCTTGTCCCAGGGCAGTGTTCAATTGTACCTCTCCCATTCCTTGCAATGCAAGCGCAAGTATGCAGCCTGCCACCCACCCACCCCCAGGCTGCAATACCATACTGCTTGCTTGCTTGCACTTTAAATTGGGCCTTTTAGGCATGTGGAGGCGGAATCTGGCCACCACGCCATGGCTGTGTCGGCAGCCTGGTATCCATACTCAGTCCCCAGCTGCCTGGTGGCCGGGTGTCCCCGCTTGCTCCCCAGCCTCCAGGGGGTGGCCGGGTGTCCATACTCGGTCCCCAGCCACCCCTATTTGTCCCGGTAACCTTTCCCACACTTTTCTTAGCCTGGCCTGCTTTAGTGCAGCATTGGCCGAGCCCACCGAACTATTAGACTACTCCGGTGGGCCCTGGCTTCTCCATCAGGGGAGTTGAGAGTGCCAAGGTGAGGAGCATGATGAGGATGATAGAAGTTAGCATCTGCTTTGTTTTGTTGTAATGCAAGCGCATGTATGTAGTAGCGGCTAGGCCTGAGGTGGTCAGCGTTTTGGCGCATATCCTACCTCCTCCGAGGATTGCTGGATGTTTTCCTGCTACTATCCAAGTTCTATGACTCCCATTAAAACAAAGCTTCAGGAGATAAATGATGGATGAGGTAGTGGCAAAGGAGAAAGAGCAGGAGAAACAGGGACCATTCACATCAATATCAGGCCAGTCAACCAGATATGTCTTGTAGGATATGTTTCTGTAACAAAAGGAGCGGTTCGGCTACACAGTTATAGGGCATACAGTGAGTGCAATGCCTACCAAAAATTTCGAGGCACTCCAATGCCCCTTGGAAATGACATGGAGGTCAGAGGGCGTTAACTAAACCTTTTTTTTCATTTATAGCAACTGGGTCTCCTGTGCACTGTTGGCCTAAGCAGTGAATGGAAGGCTTTCCAAAAATTATGAGGAACTGCAATGCCCCTTACAAGAGCCATGTGTGGCACCGCAGGGGTCTGGTCACCACAGTAATAGAGATATTACGTCGGAGAGCAAATGGGAGGTTTCCTGGTCAGGATCCCTTAAACATGCAACATCCTCCTGCCCCAGTCCTGGGAGGGGAGAATTCTGCCCTTATAAACTGGATCTGGGGCAGGGTTGAGTGAGTCAGAGAACAGAGAACAGTCAGAGTCAGAGTGAGAGCAAGGGAAAGTAACAGCAAGGAGCTCTGCAGGAGCTAGGAGCTAAAGACCAGGGGCTGGAAGCTGAGCAGAGCTTGCCCTGGCAGAAGACAATAGGAACCGGACACAGGAGTCCGAGGCTGTGAGGACTTATATATCCAGCAGCAGAAACCAGCCGGCAGGGGATTTCAGGTCCTCTGGCCATAGAAGCCCGGAGGCTCAGTCACAAGCAAGGGACCAGCACCGCCGTCGTGGAGCGGAGGCTAACAGAAGGCCCCAAGTCACCAGCCATACGGGTGAGCACTACACGGTACACTCAGGGACGTGGGCTACTTCTACCCGCTTACAGCAAGGTAGCCAGGGAGAGTGCAGACAGATGGGGAGGCCTACAACTCCACCTGGCCTGGGGAACTCCTGCTTGCTCACAGACTGACCAAGCCTCTTATGCTAGCCAGTACTCCCGGGAGGGTCTACCTTATAATCATCAGTAAAGACCCTGAACTGCACTGCAAAGACTCTGAGTCGTTCTTGCTGCGCTCGTGCACCATCACCCCCATCATCCACACTCACTGCCCTGAGGCTATACTCCTCCCGTGGGGAGTTATCCCATTCTCTGCTGCGCACACAACACCAGCCTCAGCGGTCTGCCTCGCAGCGGTGGTACTCCCTGACCGCAATCCACGGGTGGCGCAGTCGGACAATTAACCTCAAAACCTAAGAAAGACTGCCACTGGTTTGACTAGCCTGAGCCACGGGACCGGGTCACCGCCACGGAGACTACAGACCCCAGAGACCCGGCACCGGGTATCCCACACACGTGTACACACGGCCCAGGGGGCACGTCACATGCAGTACAGCATATTACAAACATAAGTCCCATTATTGGGGAGTGGGTGTCCCATAGTATTTGCTTATGCCTTGCAAGCAAAAGCTGCCAAAAATTAGGACGGAGCAACTTGCAATGTCCCTTACAAGAGCCATGCAGTACAGCATATTACAAACATAAGTCCCATTATTGGGGAGTGGGTGTCCCATAGTATTTGCTTATGCTTTCCAAGCAAAAGCTGCCAAAAATTAGGACGGAGCAACTTGCAATGCCCCTTACAAGAGCCATGCAGTACAGCATATTACAAACATAAGTCCCATTATTGGGGAGTGGGTGTCCCATAGTATTTGCTTATGCTTTCCAAGCAAAAGCTGCCAAAAATTAGGACGGAGCAACTTGCAATGCCCCTTACAAGAGCCATGCAGTACAGCATATTACAAACATAAGTCCCATTATTGGGGAGTGGGTGTCCCATAGTATTTGTTTATGCCTTGCAAGCAAAAGCTGCCAAAACATAGGACGGAGCAACTTGCAATGCCCCTTACAAGAGCCATGCAGTACAGCATATTACAAACATAAGTCCCATTATTGGGGAGTGGGTGACCCATAGTATTTGCTTATGCCTTGCAAGCAAAAGCTGCCAAAAATTAGGACGGAGCAACTTGCAATGCCCCTTACAAGAGCCATGCAGTACAGCATATTACAAACATAAGTCCCATTATTGGGGAGTGGGTCTCCCATAGTATTTGCTTATGCTTTCCAAGCAAAAGCTGCCAAAATTTAGGACGGAGCAACTTGCAATGCCCCTTACAAGAGCCATGCAGTACAGCATATTACAAACATAAGTCCCATTATTGGGGAGTGGGTGTCCCATAGTATTTGTTTATGCCTTGCAAGCAAAAGCTGCCAAAAATTAGGACGGAGCAACTTGCAATGCCCCTTACAAGAGCCATGCAGTACAGCATATTACAAACATAAGTCCCATTATTGGGGAGTGGGTGCCCTATAGTATTTGCTTATGCTTTCCAAGCAAAAGCTGCCAAAAATTAGGACGGAGCAACTTGCAATGCCCCTTACAAGAGCCATGCAGTACAGCATATTACAAACATAAGTCCCATTATTGGGGAATGGGTGTATCATGGTATTTGCTTATGCTTTCCAAGCAAAAGCTGCCAAAAATTAGGACGGAGCAACTTGCAATGCCCCTTACAAGAGCCATGCAGTACAGCATATTACAAACATAAGTCCCATTATTGGGGAGTGGGTGTCCCATAGTATTTGCTTATGCCTTGCAAGCAAAAGCTGCCAAAAATAAGGACGGAGGAACTTGCAATGCTGGCACCCTGGTGGTATAGTGGTGGTGGAGGCTGAGGATAAGGAGAAGAAGATAAAACAGCCGAAACGAGGAAGCGTATACCCATGTGTGGGTGTGAAGCGGTGCATGTGAATACACCTCCCGAAATAACACAGTGGATTTGACTTTATGTTACTCTGCTGTCATTTGGTGGTGATGAGAAGTCTGGCCCAATCCAGCCCTTGTTCATTTTGATAAGGGTCAGCTTGTCAGCATTGTCAGTTGACAGGCGAGTGCGCTTATCAGTTATAATTCCCCCAGCGGCACTAAAAACACGCTCCGGTAACACGCTAGCGGCAGGGTAGGCCAGGACCTCCAAGGCGTACAGAGCGAGTTCATTCCAAGTGTCCAGCTTGGATACCCAATAATTAAAAGGCACACAGGAATCACGGAGGACGCTGGTACGGTCGGCAAGGTACTCCCTCACCATCTTTTGAAACTTTCCACTCCTTGTGAGAGTACCCCGTGCCTCAGGGCCTGTAAGCTGGGCGGGTGTCAGAAAACTGTCCCAGAGTGTAGACAGTGTTCCCCTGCCTCTGCTGGATTGGAGTTGCATCTCTCTCGCCTGTACGCCTTGGTTGGGCAACGAACTGTGACCTCTGCCGCTAGCGTGTTCAGATGGGAATTTTTTTAAGAGTTCTGCAGCAAGGGCCTTCTGGTACTGTCCCATTTTTGTAGACCTCTCCACCTCAGGAATAAGAGAGTGAAAGTTCTCCTTGTAGCGGGGGTCTACAAGTGTCACCAACCAGTAATGACTGTCACCCAACATTTTGACAACGCGAGGGTCACGGTTAAGGCAGCGTAACATAAAGTCAGCCATGCGTGCCAGACTGGTAACGAGCAAGATTTCCGTGTCCTCACCAAGATGACGACTGACCATGCTCTCCTCCTCCTCCTCCTCTTCCTCCTCCCCCCTGTCCTCAGGCCACCCACGCTGAACCGACGGTATGACACTTGTACAGGTACTACCGTCTACATCGCATGATAGCAGCTCCTGTTCTTCCTCCTCCTCCTCCTCTCCCTCATTGTCCCCCAATACACGTTGGGATGAGATGAGGCTGGGCTGTGTGTAATCGCCCGCTACGGCTTCTTGATCCATCTCATCATACTCTGGCTGCAATGCTTCCTCTTTAATTCTCTGCAGAGAGCGTTGCAAAAGACAGACAAGTGGGATGCTGACACTAATGATGGCGTCATCGCCACTCACCATCTTGGTGGCCTCCTCAAAGTTTGTCAGGATGGTACATATGTCAGACATCCAGGTCCACTCCTGAGGTCTTATGTGTGGAGTCTGACCTGAATATCGACGGCCTTGTTGCAGCTGGTACTCCACAACTGCTCTCTTCTGCTCACAAATCCTTTGCAACATGTGGAGGGTAGAGTTCCAACGTGTGAGGACATCACACACCAGTCGGTATGCCGGAAGCTGCAAACGCTGCTGCAACACAGCAAGGGCGGCGGAAGCTGTAGCCGACTTGCGAAAATGAGCTGACAGGCGGCGTACTTTCACGAGCAGATCTGGCAACTCGGGGTACGATTTAAGAAACCGCTGAACCACGAGGTTAAGCACATGAGCCAGGCATGGTACGTGTGTGATCTCACCTCGCCTCAGAGCCGCCACCAGGTTACGGCCATTGTCACACACGACCATGCCGGGATGTAGGTTCAGCGGTCTCAGCCACAGATCTGCCTGCTCTTTCACAGCTGTCCACAACTCACAAGCAGTGTGAGGTTTATCACCTAAGCTTATGAGTTTCAGCACAGCCTGTTGCCACTTGGCGGAGGCAGTACTGCAATGCTTCCAGCTTGTAACTGATGTGGTGATATCTGAGATGGAGGCTGAACATGAGGAGGAGGAGGAGGAGGATGCGCAGGAGCTGTACACTGTGGGGGCAACTCTGACTGACATAGGGCCCGCAATCCTCGGTGTGGGGAGGATGTGTTCCGTCCCAAGGTCCGACTGGGTCCCGGCTTCCACTATGTTTACCCAGTGTGCCGTCAGAGAGATGTACCGTCCCTGGCCACAAGCACTTGTCCACGTGTCCGTTGTCAGGTGGACTCTCCCAGTAACTGCGTTGTTGAGGGCACGGCAGATGCTTTGGGACACGTGCTTGTGTAGTGCGGGGATGGCACACCGGGCAAAATAGTGTCGGCTGGGGACCGAGTACCGAGGGACGGCCACCGCCATAAGATTGCGGAAGGATTCCGTCTCCACCAGCCTAAAAGGCAGCATTTCCAACGCAAGCAGTCGTGAAATGTGCGAATTTAGGACTGTGGCCTGTGGGGCGTTAGCTGCGAATTTCCGCTTTCGTTCAATGGTCTGGGATATGGACAATTGAACGCTGCGGTGGGACGTGGACGTGGACGTTGATGCTGTTTCTTGAGAAACTGCCATAACAAGTGAAGACTGAGAGGAGGGGGCATCTTTACATGCAGTATGGACAGGGGATTGCCTTGCACACACAACAGGGGGTTCTATTGCACGCACAACAGTGGAAGAAGCAGTGGTGACACCCGGTGACACTGGTCGTGGACCCTGGGTTTCGCCCCACAAAGTCTGGTGCTTTGCTGCCATGTGCCTGATCATGCTGGTGGTGGTCAGGCTGGTAGTTTTGTCACCCCTGATGATGCTGGCATGGCAGGTGGAACATATGGCCTTTTTGGGGTTATCAGCAGAGTCTTTAAAAAAATTCCAGACTCTGGAAGACCTACCGCTTGTACTGGCAACGTCCCTCGTGTTGGTGTTACGGGGAACGGTTGCCTGCCTTCTGTCTGCGGCCACCACACTGCTTCTTCCTGCCTGTTGGGGTACTCTGCCTCCCTCCCCCTGTGTGCTGCTGGCCTCACTCTGCATGTCCTCCTTCCACGTTAGGTCAGTTACTAGATCATCCACCACCTCCTCCTCTTCCACTTGCGCACCACGATCCTCCTCCTCACTTCCTGGCAATTGTGTCTCGTCATCGTCCACCTCTTGTGACAGATTGCCAACGTCGACTTCCTGTGGCCGTGGCTGTTCAAATATTTGGGCATCGCAACATGGGATCTCCTCTTCCACCACTTCAAGCGTATCAGGCGAGGGGCCCAAATATGGAAATGGACCAGTGAACAGCTCTTCAGAGTGTCCAAGTGTGGGATCACTTGCTGTCTGACGACACTAGGCATGGTGGGAGGAAGGAGCATCAGGGTGAGGAGGAGTATGCGGTCGAGACTCACGGCTACTAAGAGTTGACCGTGTGGAAGACAGACCGGAGGTGGTGGTGCCCAGGTAACTGGAAGTATTATCTGCTATCCAATTAATAACCTGTTCACACTCATCAGTTCTCAATACTGGTGTTGTCCTGTGCTTCCCTAGTAATTCGGTCAAGAAGTGGGAGCGAGAAGATGTGGCTGTTGGTTGTGGCACATTTTCACCTTGGCCACGGCCTCATCCTCTGCACGAACCATCACCAGAATGTCCACTTCCACGTCCCTTGCCACACGCCTTGCCCATTGTAAATGAAGTAAAATAGCTTACACTTGCACTATCAATGGAAAAAGGGTAATATAGAGTAGATTAGAACCGTGGAAGAGGAAAACCACAGTTATTGTTTACTGGGGTATACCACACTTTTTTAGAGATATTTGCGGCTGAATAGTGAGCGACACACTCAAACTGCTTTTTTTTTAGATACCAAAGGCCCAAAACTGGATAGTACAGCGATTTGACCCGTGGATCTGCGAAACCACACTGGGATGTCGGGCCTACACAAGACTATTTTCAACAGATATATTTTTGTGTCACAACAGTCAGGAGACACTACTGTTTTTCTTTACGGAAAAAAATACCAAAAGCTGAATAATAGAGATTGTTTACCGTGGGATGGCAAAACCACAGTTATTGTTTACTGGGGTATACCACACTTTTTTAAATAGAGATATTTGCGGCTGAACAGTGAGCGACACACTCAAACTGCTTTTTTTTAGATACCAAAGGCCCAAAACTGGATAGTACAGCGATTTGACCCGTGGAACTGCGAAACCACACTGGGATGTCGGGCCTACACAAGACTATTTTCAACAGATATATTTTTGTGTCACAACAGTCAGGAGACACTACTGTTTTTCTTTACGGAAAAAACTACCAAAAGCTGAATAATAGAGATTTTTTACCGTGGGATGGCAAAACCACAGTTATTGTTTACTGGGGTATACCACACTTTTTTAAATAGAGATATGTGCGGCTGAACAGGAAGCGACACACTCAAACTGCTTTTTTTTTTAGATACCAAAGGCCCAAAACTGGATAGTACAGCGATTTGACCCGTGGAACAGCGAAACCACACTGGGATGTCGGGCCTACACAAGACTATTTTCAACAGATATATTTTTGTGTCACAACAGTCAGGAGACACTACTGTTTTTCTTTACGGAAAAAACTACCAAAAGCTGAATAATAGAGATTTTTTACCGTGGGATGGCAAAACCACAGTTATTGTTTACTGGGGTATACCACACTTTTTTAAATAGAGATATTTGCGGCTGAACAGTGAGCGACACACTCAAACTGCTTTTTTTTTAGATACCAAAGGCCCAAAACTGGATAGTACAGCGATTTGACCCGTGGAACTGCGAAACCACACTGGGATGTCGGGCCTACACAAGACTATTTTCAACAGATATATTTTTGTGTCACAACAGTCAGGAGACACTACTGTTTTTCTTTACGGAAAAAACTACCAAAAGCTGAATAATAGAGATTTTTTACCGTGGGATGGCAAAACCACAGTTATTGTTTACTGGGGTATACCACACTTTTTTAAATAGAGATATTTGCGGCTGAACAGTGAGCGACACACTCAAACTGCTTTTTTTTTTAGATACCAAAGGCCCAAAACTGGATAGTACAGCGATTTGACCCGTGGAACTGCGAAACCACACTGGGATGTCGGGCCTACACAAGACTATTTTCAACAGATATATTTTTGTGTCACAATAGTCAGGAGACACTACTGTTTTTCTTTACGGAAAAAACTACCAAAAGCTGAATAATAGAGATTTTTTACCGTGGGATGGCAAAACCACAGTTATTGTTTACTGGGGTATACCACACTTTTTTAAATAGAGATATTTGCGGCTGAACAGTGAGCGACACACTCAAACTGCTGTTTTTTTAGATACCAAAGGACCAAAACTGGATAGTACAGCGATTTGACCCGTGGAACTGTGAAACCACACTGGGATGTTGGGCCTACACAAGACTATTTTCAACAGATATATTTTTGTGTCACAACAGTCAGGAGACACTACTGTTTTTCTTTAAGGAAAAAACTACCAAAAGCTGAATAATAGAGATTTTTTACCGTGGGATGGCAAAACCACAGTTATTGTTTACTGGGGTATACCACACTTTTTTAAATAGAGATATTTGCAGCTGAACAGTGAGCGACACACTCAAACTGCTTTTTTTTTTAGATACCAAAGGCCCAAAACTGGATAGTACAGCGATTTGACCCGTGGAACTGCGAAACCACACTGGGATGTCGGGCCTACACAAGACTATTTTCAACAGATATATTTTTGTGTCACAACAGTCAGGAGACACTACTGTTTTTCTTTACGGAAAATATACCAAAAGCTGAATAATAGAGATTTTTTACCGTGGGATGGCAAAACCACAGTTATTGTTTACTGGGGTATACTACACTTTTTTAAATAGAGATATTTGCGGCTGAACAGTGAGCGACACACTCAAACTGTTGGTTTTTTTTAGATACAAATGGCCCAAAATGGATAATACAGAGGTTTGAACCGTGGAAGTGCAAAACAACACTTCTGTTTCTCTAGCCTACTCCAGACTATTTTCAACAGTTATATTTGTGTCTGAAAAATCAGAGACACGCTTTTTTTTTTGGGGGGGGGGGGGACACACCAAAAGGTTAATAAGACGGGTATTTGTACAGTGTGAAGGAGGAAAAAAAAGGAGGATTTAGATGAAAAAAAAGGATTTTTCCTGGCCCCCGACACCTGGTGCTAAGTCCAGCAATTTCAGCAACAGGAGCACACAGGACTGTAATGCAGCGTTTGCTGGTATAACCACTGTGTCTCCTATACAGCCTGCCTGCCTGGTATCTGGGATGGATATTAGTCCTGAAAAGGACTGTTTGTTTGTTCTGGCAGCCTTTACAGACCCTACACTAACTATTTCGCAGTTTATATCTCTCCCTAAATCAGCAGCACTGTCCCTACACTGTCTAATCCGGAGCGACTGTCCAAGATGGCGGCGCCCGGTTTTAAATACTCGAGGTGACGCTGTGCGGCCAGCCAATCATTGTAATGCCCACAACCAACATGGCTGCAGCATTACAGTGACTGGCTGGCAATCCCTGCATGTTCATTGGCTCTGTAAAGAGCGCCAAACATGCAGGGCGGAGACCCGAGCTCCCGCCCGAGTAACCCGAAAATGCTCAGTGCTCGCCGAACATCCCGAGTAGCGTGATGCTCGGGCGAGTACCGAGCAGTGTCGAGCATGTTCGCTCAACACTATTTAGGAGGTGTCCCATTTTTGTCCCAGTCCTTAGTTCTTTTAGGGACCCCTCCCTTTATGTTATAGGTCTTCATTCAGACTAGCCGAGCACTAAGGCGGGTCTCTTCGCTAGGAACAGGCAGCCCGCTACATCGTAGGGATTCTACATACAAACTTACTTATTTTCATGCTAACTGATCAATGCAATCTACTAACTTGAGAATACCCCTTTAAATGGTTTTCCATGGTTGAGCAACTACACACAAGCCACCGATCACCATGCTCAATGTCAGGAATGATGTAAAGCAGTGGTCCCCAACCTTTTTTGCACCAGGGACCGGCTTGAAGCAAGATCATTTTTCCATGGCCCAGCAAGGAGGGGGTGGGGTGGGTGGGGCTTTGGTCATATGGGGGCGGGGTAATGGAGGGATTTGGAGTTTAGTGCATACTTATCATATAGTGTAGACCAGGTCCCCGCCAGGAGCTATGCCAGGAGCCCCACATAATGTGCTGTGCCAGGAGCCGCATCACTGAGGCCCCATCACGCCCTGCAGCAGGACAGGGCAGCTGTCCTGACAGCTGCTGTTCAGCTGCATTTACTTCATCCCAGGGGCGGACACAGACTGTAGTGGGCCCCTGTGCAAGAAATTTTTGGGGCCCCCCCCCGCCCTTCATAAGGCAACAAAGTTATGTAAACATAACCCCCCCATGTGCATCTCTCACCCCCCCATGTGCAGCTCACCCCCGTGCATCTCTCATCCCCCTCCGTGCATCTCTCATCCCCCTCCGTGCATCTCTCATCCCCCTCCGTGCATCTCTCATCCCCCTCCGTGCATCTCTCATCCCCCCCCGTGCATCTCTCACCCCGCCGTGCATCTCTCATCTCTCCCCTCCCTCCCATGTGCATCTCTCATCTCTCCCCTCCCCCATGTGCATCTCTCCCCTCCCCCCATGTGCATCTCTCATCTCTCCCCTCCCCCCATGTGCATCTCTCATCTCTCCCCTCCCCCCCATGTGGATCTCTCATCTCTCCCCTCCCCCATGTGCATCTCTCATCTCTCCCCTCCCCCCCATGTGGATCTCTCATCTCTCCCCTCCCCCATGTGCATCTCTCATCTCTCCCCTCCCCCCCATGTGGATCTCTCATCTCTCCCCTCCCCCATGTGCATCTCTCATCTCTCCCCTCCCCCCATGTGCATCTCCCATTCCCCCCACTCCTAGTTAATTGTATTTAAAAAAAAATAAAACTTGTTATACTTACCCCCATGCGATCCCTGCAGAATCCTGGCGCTCGTCCAAATCGCTGACACCAGGTTCTCCTGACTTCCGGCCATGTGATGGCGCCGTCACATGACCGGAAGTCAGGGGAATCATGAAGGTGCTGCCGCAGCAGCGCAGCGCTAAGATGTCCCGGACCCGGCGCTTAGCATGCGGCCGGGGGCCCCATGAGGAGAGAGACGCACAAGAGGGGGGCTCCGAGGGGGCTCCTACCGGCCGGGCCCCATACTGGAGTCAGGGCAGTCATGCCCTGATGGCGGCCCTGCTGGAGGCTGGAGGGGCCCCCTCTCCCCGCGGACCGTCTGAAAAACCCCAACGGCCCGGTCCTGGTCCGCGGACCGGCGGTTGGGGACCTCTGATGTAAAGCATATGAAGCCACTGGACTGTGAAGCAATGGAAACAAGTCCTGGATCCAGTAAGCAAAAAACGGATCAGTTACAAATTAAAGAAAAATGGATGGCTAATTAACGGATCAATTTTCTATAGACTTCAATGTTAAAAGCGGATCCAGCAGAGATCAGTTATTTAAAAACGGACTAAAAAGTTATGTCAGCACAACTTTTTTTGCAAACAGATTGCTGCTGGATCTGTTTTAACTGATCACTACTGGACATGTGAACATAGCCTTATTTGATGAGCTGCTGACTCCTATGATATTGTCCATTTGTAATGCTAATGAGGGCTTGTGCGTCGCAGGCATTTTTCTGCCATGATCTGATAGTATTGAGGGCCTTGTTTGATAGTACCTTAGACCCAACTGTGGGTGGCTGAACCACAACCTACTAACTATTCTACAAACACATATTGGTTGTTGGGGTTATCGCAAAACCTAATAAGGTGTCACGGGTGTGTCGCCACGAAGATCGTCACGATTACACAGCCTGACTTCTCGCAGCTGAGTTTTTGGTGCTTTGTGTTTTTCGGCAGTGAGGGAGTTAACTCTCTCTCTCTCTGTGCTAGACAAGGTCCAGCCTCGCCCAGCTGCAATCAATGTTGCTGTAGTGGGACTCCTTCAAATGCCTGCCGGTCTGTTGGGGAAGTGTCGGTGAAAGCATTTCATGCAGACTAACAGAGCGGATCGTGGTATTTGGAGTTTCAGAGCTAAGTGTATTTGGAGTGTTTTTTCCCTTCCTTGCTTTATCATTTATCTCCTTTCCTGTTGGTGTTCCCTCTGTTGTAGTTGTGTAGTTTTTGTATGCAAGGTGGTTTTGGTTTTACCCTTGTACTGTCTCGTTCGTCTAAGTACTGAGTGTGGGCATATTATTACCTGTCCCCTTTTGTTGTGATCAGGGGTCCTTCTCAGGACTAGATTACTTAGGTGCAGGGATCCTCAGGAGGTAGGGGTTACGCTGGCGGCCTGGACCTCTGTACCTTTAACAGTACCTCCAGGTAGAGGGATTAGTCAGGGCCCCAGCTTAGGGTCAGCTTAGGCCCCCTACCTCCAGTACACAGAGACAGCGTGACATTTTCACCGACCACTTAGATTTTCTCCAGCTACCATGGATCCAGTAGCCGGTCTAGCTCGGCAGTTGCAGAGTTTGTCCATGGAGCTGGCGGACGTTAGGTCCAAGGTTTTGTATCCTCAGGAGCAAGCCGGACCAGAACCTAAAGTAGCTCTCCCTGACAGGTTCACTGGGGGGCGGGACAAGTTTTTTGTTTTCCGGGAGGCATGCAAGTTGTACTTTCGGCTGCGGCCTCGGTCATCGGGGAGTGAAGAACAAAGGGTGGGAATTGTCATCTCGCTCCTACAAGGGGACCCACAATCTTGGGCGTTCTCTCTTCCCCCGGGCTCCCCGGCTCTCCAGTCAGTGGATAGGTTTTTTGCTGCTCTGGGTCTTGTATATGATGACCCGGATCGGATCTCCCTTGCTGAATCTAAGTTACGTAGGATCCAGCAGGGAGATCGTCCGGCGGAGGAATTCTGTTCAGAGTTCCGTAGGTGGGCCACTGACACCCAGTGGAATGACCCGGCTCTTAGGAGCCAGTTTTGTCAAGGTTTATCCGACAAATTACAGGATGTGTTGGCACAGTATGACTCTCCCGCGTCACTGGAAGCCGCTATGGCCCTTGCTATTCGCATTGACAGACGGCTTCGGGAGAGGTGCGGGATAACTCCACCCCCTGTGATGACTCCACCTCCTACAAGGTCCCCTCATATGGTGGTTCCCATGGTCAGTCCAGAGGAGCCTATGCAATTAGGAGGGACATCATTTCGGGGGAGGGGACCGGTGGTGCGCCATAAGACAGGAAGGTGTTTCTTCTGCGGGAGAAAGGGACATTTTATTGGGGGGTGTCCATCCTGTTCCTTGCAGTGTGAAGAGTCGTCGGAAAACTGTTGATCCCAGGTTGTGTGGTGGACGGCAATCTGGGAGTAGGTATTTCGTCCCTAGGTTCGTCTCAGTTTCTCGTTCCGGCGGAGGTGGTGGTGGGTACGAGAACTGAGAGGATATCTGTTCTTCTGGATAGTGGGGCCGGGGCTAATCTGGTGGACGCTCGGTTTGCCCGGGTTCAAGGTATGCGATTGAGTGAGTTGGCTAAACCCATCCCCATATTCTCGATCGATGCCAGGCCTCTCGGTCAGGGAAGTTTTTTGCAAGCTGTGCATAACGTAAAACTTCAAGTGGGGGCGATACATAAAGAACTGTTGTCTTGCTACGTGTTGGAGGGTCTTCCCACTCCTATAGTGTTGGGCCTTCCTTGGTTAACTAAGCATAACCCGGTTATTAATTGGCAATCCAGAGAGATAAGCCAATGGAGTAAATTCTGTAATAAAAACTGCATGAATACGGTCATCGGTGCGGTTACTCCTAGGGTCTTACCTCCATTTCTGGCGGACTTTGAGGATGTATTCTCGGAGAAAGGGTGTCAGGAACTACCTCCTCATCACGAGTATGACTGTTCTGTAAAACTGCTCCCTGAGGCCAAGTTACCTAAAGCTAGGTTGTATAACCTTTCTGGTCCTGAGAGGCAGGCCATGAAGGATTATATTTCAGAAAGTCTGGCTAAGGGGCATATTAGACCTTCATCTTCACCGGTGGCCGCGGGGTTCTTCTTTGTTAAGAAGAAAGATGGAGGCCTACGCCCTTGCCTGGATTTCCATGAACTTAATCGGATTACGGTCCGAGATCCGTATCCGCTCCCACTTATTCCCGATCTCTTTAATCAGATCGTGGGCGCCAAATGGTTCTCTAAGTTGGATCTCAGGGGGGCGTACAATCTGATTAGGATGAAGGAGGGGGATGAGTGGAAGATGGCGTTTAACACTCCGGAGGGGCATTATGAGAACCTTGTCATGCCATTCGGTCTGACTAATGCCCCGGCGGTGTTCCAACACTTTGTTAATGACATTTTTCGCTGCCTGGTGGGACAGTTTGTTGTCATATATCTGGATGATATCTTAATTTACTCGCCGGATCTGGTGTCTCATCAGTAGCACGTTAGGCAGGTGTTACAGATCTTGCGGGATAATAAACTGTATGCCAAATGGGAAAAGTGTGTGTACGCCGTACAGGAACTCCAGTTTTTAGGCTTCCTGGTTTCAGCGTCCGGTTTTCGTATGGACCCTGGGAAAGTGCGGGCAGTTCTTGAGTGGGATCGGCCAGAGAATCTTAAGGCACTACAACGTTTCCTGGGGTTTGCTAATTATTACCGGAAGTTCATTCGTAATTTCTCGTCCATGGTTAAGCCTCTCACAGACATGACTAAAAAGGGGAAGGATTTTTCTAGGTGGTCTGACAAGGCTTGTCAAGCATTCTCCTCCTTGAAAAAATGTTTTGCCTCGGCACCCATACTCATTCAACCTGATGCGTCACAGCCATTCATTGTAGAGGTAGACGCTTCCGAGGTAGGGGTGGGAGCAGTATTGTCACAAGGTTCGTCCCCTGGTAAGTGGCATCCGTGCGCCTTTTTCTCTAAAAAATTTTCGTCCGCTGAGAGGAATTACGATGTCGGCAATAGGGAACTCTTGGCCATTAAGTTAGCTTTTGAGGAGTGGCGCCATTTTTTAGAGGGGGCAGTCCATCCGGTCACCGTCATCACCGATCACAAGAACCTGTTATATCTGGAGTCCGCGAAACGTCTGAATCCCAGACAAGCTAGGTGGTCATTGTTTTTTACCAGGTTTAATTTTGTCGTTACATATCGTCCTAGGTCAAAAAATGTAAAGGCGGATGCCTTATCTCGTAGTTTCCCTGGGGCCGGGAATACGGACAACCCGATTCCTATCCTTCAGGAGGGGGTGGTGGTTTCGGCAGTATGCTCTGAGCTTGAGGAGGAGGTATTGGAGGCTCAGGGGGACGCCCCTGTTGGACCTCCGGGGAGACTGTTTGTTCCAGATCAGTTGCGACAAAAGGTGATCGAGGCACACCATAACTCAGTTTTTGCAGGACACCCGGGGAGTAAAGCAACTGTGGATCTCCTCTCGTGTCGGTTTTGGTGGCCTAACTTACATAAGGAGGTGGTAACTTTTGTCGCGTTCTGTGGGGTTTGTGCGCGCTCTAAGACCTCACATACCCGTCCGTCTGGGGCCCTCTTACCTTTGAAGATCCCGGAGCGTCCTTGGACTCATCTGTCTATGGACTTTATTACGGATCTCCCTCCGTCTTCGGGTAAAACGGTCATACTCGTTGTAGAGGACAGGTTCAGCAAGATGGCACATTTTATCGCTCTTCCTGCTCTTCCTAATGCTAAAACTCTTGCGCAGGTGTTCATTGGGGAGATTGTGAGGCTTCACGGGGTACCCTCCGAGGTGGTGTCAGATCGGGGGTCTCAGTTTGTGTCCAAATTCTGGAAGGCGTTTTGTACACGGCGGGGGATGCATTTATCGTTCTCATCGGCTTTTCATCCTCAGACCAATGGTCAGACAGAACGTATGAACCAGAGCTTGGAGACATATCTCTGGTGTTTTGTGTCAGAGAACCAGGAGGACTGGGCTTCTTTCTTACCTCTGGCAGAGTTTGCTCTTAATAATAGGCGGAGCGAGTCCACTGGTAAGTCGCCGTTTTTTGGGGCATATGGTTTTCACCCCCAGTTTTGTACTTTCAGTAGGGGGGGCTCTTCGGGGGTTCCTGAGGAGGAACGATTTTCCTCATCACTCGCTTCAGTATGGAGAGGGGTGCTGAAGAATCTGAATACTATGGGGAACCGATACAAACGTATGGCTGATAGGAGGAGAGTGTCTGGTCCGGACCTAAGTGTGAACGATCGGGTATGGTTGTCTACCAGGAATATAAAACTTAAGGTTCCCTCCTGGAAACTGGGTCCCAGGTTCATCGGGCCGTACAGGATCAGTTCTATAATTAATCCGGTGGCATTCCGTCTTGACCTCCCCCCTACGTTTAAAATTCACAACGTGTTCCACAGATCATTGCTTAAGAGGTATGTGGCGCCGGTGGTACCGTCACCTTTACCTCCCCCTCCAGTGGTGGTCAATGGTAACTTGGAGTTCCAGGTATCGAGGGTCATCGATTCACGCTTTAATCGCCGGTCCCTTCAGTACCTGGTTCATTGGAAGGGGTATGGTCCTGAGGAGAGAATGTGGGTTCCTGCGTCGGATATTAACGCAGACCGATTAGTTCGGGCCTTCCACACGACTCACCCGGATAAACCTGGCCCTGAGGGTCCGGAGGCCCCTCGTAGAAGGGGGGGTACTGTCACGGGTGTGTCGCCATGAAGATCGTCACGATTACACAGCCTGACTTCTCGCAGCTGAGTTTTTGGTGCTTTGTGTTTTTCGGCAGTGAGGGAGTTAACTCTCTCTCTCTCTGTGCTAGACAAGGTCCAGCCTCGCCCAGCTGCAATCAATGTTGCTGTAGTGGGACTCCTTCAAATGCCTGCCGGTCTATTAGGGAAGTGTCGGTGAAAGCATTTCATGCAGACTAACAGAGCGGATCGTGGTATTTGGAGTTTCAGAGCTAAGTGTATTTGGAGTGTTTTTTCCCTTCCTCGCTTTATCATTTATCTCCTTTCCCGTTGGTGTTCCCTCTGTTGTAGTTGTGTAGTTTTTGTATGCAAGGTGGTTTTGGTTTTAACCTTGTACTGTCTCGTTCGTCTAAGTACTGAGTGTGGGCATATTATTACCTGTCCCCTTTTGTTGTGATCAGGGGTCCTTCTCAGGACTAGATTACTTAGGTGCGGGGATCCTCAGGAGGTAGGGGTTACGCTGGCGGCCTGAACCTCTGTACCTTTAACAGTACCTCCAGGTAGAGGGATTAGTCAGGGCCCCAGCTTAGGGTCAGCTTAGGCCCCCTACCTCCAGTACACAGAGACAGCGTGACATAAGGTGAGCAAGTTGCCATCTGACTGGGACACTGACTACTATAATTTAGAAATCGCCTATCCTCGGTTAGAAGTGACATTAACACAAGAACGATGTTTTCTCAGGAGCTTTAGTAAATGGTTTTCCATGCGTGAAGACTCGGGGTCTTAAGTGGGCATAACACTACTCAGACCACACAGGGTGAGGGTAAAACAGTGTGGCAATACTTTATTGAACCACAAAGTGGACAATAAACACACAGAACAGTCCCAGCAAATACCCAATATGGTACAACATTACACAGTCTCTCCCTTCCTTCTCTGCCCACCTGGGATAGAACAGCTGCGACTTTGGAGCCTTCCAGGGCCGACTACCTCAACCAATGGCCCCCCACTTCTGGCGGGCCCCCACAGAGAGAAGGTAGCGGGAAGCTGAAGCTAGCAGTCCATCGAGGTACAAGGCGAGGAGACCCGAGGGTTCTAACCTGGCCTCTCCTAGAGTTTCCGTGGGTTGCAGGTGACCGGTGGTTCCCTCCTGGCAACCCCAAACAACATATCCATGGGGCCAGGTGACTTCTTCATCCTCTCCTGGTCTCCCCAAAATGTATCCATGGTCTCTCTGATGGTTAAATGGAGCAGATCTGTATCTTTCCAGTCAGGGATGGTACCCTTAGGCTAGAATTATTTAGAATACAAATCTGTGTCTCTTTGGGTAATGCCATACAATCCATCTGCTGTCCTGAATGATGTCTCTCATTCTCCTTGTAAAGTCTTTCTAATGCTCTTTGACTCTCTGTCCCAAGACTGACTGCTACAAAAACACATATCCCGTCTGCTTCTCTGGGCTCAGCCACCTGAATGGCAGAACTGCTCTCACCCCCCCCCCCAAAGCTAAGTGTGCAATAGTGGAGGTATCTTTCCTAGGTTACCTCATCACCTGGGTCTACATGTGAGATTCCCTGTGGTGAAGGCTCAGCTGGATCTTTTTTCAACACTTACACAATGGGCCTAGACGATTTTTCAACAATGGTGAGAGGCTCCTGAGATACTAATGAGATTAGTGGAATGCTGGACACTTTACAAGTAAAATTAGTGTACATAAAGTGAGGAGCAAGAAGAACATTAATAAAACACAGCCACCAATCTCTAATAAAACACAATAGTGTATTTCTCTTGGATTAACAAATCTAATCGTCTGGCTAATTAAGTTTTTACGCTGTATCGTCGCACCATGGTTAAGCAGCTGCACACTAGCCACAGATCACCATACTCAATGCAAAGCATTGGCAGGAATGGTGTAACGCATGAAACCACCACCTCTTCATCTGGAGGCTACGTGGGCAACTCCATGAAAAGGCCTTCATGAAAGAACACCAGACCGGTCCTACTCCCGGGAGTATGGTATTGGGCTGTATAATATTCTGTAGCTGGACCCCTCTAGTTTTCATTACAGGTGCACTAACAGCTCAGTATTACATTGATTTGGTCGTGGAACCAGTGATACGGCCATTTCTCCAAAATGTCCCACTTTTCAACACAACACCAGACCGTATGTTGTTGGTGCTACTGTGAGCATCCTGCATGGCCTAAACGTGCTACCATGGCCTACAGCGTCTCCAGACTTGTCTCCCTTCCAATACTTCTGGGACGTCATTGGTCAGCAATTACAAAAGAAGCTGCCAGGAGTGGATCTTGATGATTTACCTTCAGTAAGCCAGAACATTCTGATAGCAGCCAAGGCTATTGGTGCGGCGATTTCTGCACATGTCGCTCATACTCAATATTGAATAAATCGAGAACTTTTGAAAATGTAGTTTCCATTTTCCCATTTTTACATATCAGTAACATGTCTGTCCATCCTGTGATTTTCATCATTCCACGACTTTCACTTCATGGTGTTGCAATTTCAATATCGAGGTGTGTAAATAGGAATTTTGTGGAACGGGGAGCGCAGACGAGTGTCCATCTGACGGCCATCATGATGGGGCTGGTGGGACACAATCTGAATCTCTGAGAGAACTTTTCCCATTAGTTCTCCTAATTCTCACACATATCCTTTAGTTTTCAGGGTTGTGACTGGTGCATACGTCTCTCTCGTCACATGCATTTAACACTGACGCAACCACACATCAGAGATGCTGCTGACACCATAGGCCTGGAAAGTTCCATTGCTTAGCAACCGTTACCATGGCCACCGTGACGTAGAACGATGTCACTAATCCTGAGTCATGCTTTCCTTTCTCTTTCAATCCGACAAGGTCACATCCATTCTGTGCACAAAAATAGGACAAATTAACCCTTCAGTTAACATCCTCGCCTGCCGTGAAATATGGCTTTAATCAACCGGGTGCTATATGTAAAACCAAACACTTAACTTGCATATTCTTTTTTTAATTTTAGACAAAGAAGCAATGAGTCCCCCCCTTCACTAAAATGCATTGGTACAGTCCAAATGCCCTCTGTAACTGATCCTGATTGGTCCCAGCTCCTCTCTACCCCCACTCTTCCCTGCAGCAGGGAGCAGGGCATTGTGGGAAACTCCCAGCTCGGTCCCTGCAGAGCATCCTCTGAGCTGCAGAGTGCGTGAAACGGGAGGTAATGCATTTATGTCCTATTTACTATTATTCATCTGTCATACAATCGTCTCTTTGTTACATTTTTTTCTCCATATTTTTTGTATCTATAAATGGATAGATTGTTATTTTTGAATAATTTTGACCATGTATCTGTGCCTCAATGTGTAGATCCCTTTAATAGCTCTAAAAGTGGATGCATTGGGATTTGTAGTTTCACCCCGAGTGGAGATCTACATAGAAACTATTTTATCATTATTACTATTACTACTATTTATTATCAGTATGTTTTATAATAATTAAAATCTATGTGACCTATATAATTAGTATGTTCCTGTTTGTTTGTTTTTTTTGTTTTTTTTTAAAAAAGAATTGGTTTGACTTACAAAGTAGGCCTCAAAAATAATTGATAAGGTCCCGGAAGTGTCCCATGTACTGAACATGTGTCCTACTATGAATCTATGTAATGTAATGTAATGTATGTGCTACATTATTACAAACCTCCTAAATCGTAGCTGATGTCGAGGAAGGCATGTTGTCAGCAGTCATGTTGGTTGTCACTCATCTTGACATGCATTGGAACAGAATATTAACTCTTTGAAAGACAGGACAGCCCAAGGACGTACTGGTATATTTTCCCCGGTGATTTCCCATTTTTTGGTGCAAACTCAAGGTTCCCATCTCCTTCCCATGTCTCCTGTGAAGGCCTACACGACAAGACTAGGAAGGGCACCGGCAGAGGTGACTTTGCGGTAGATGCGGTTTACAGATGGCCGCACAGAAAAATTAACCCTGCATGTGCTGGAAGATGCAATGCCTCTTTTTTTTTTTTTTTTTGGCAATGACTTCATCACTTTTATTCTCGGCTATGGTAATCTGAGTTGTCTTTCGATATGCAATGCCAGGGGACTGCAGCACTGGAATGAAAGCCTCTGCAGTCTGTCACCCAGCTTTCCCAGATTCCTGACTGAATAAATATGCAAAGATAAAGCTTCAGAATCCTGTATAATGAGGCAGACTCATCATTTAGAAGTCAGATATAGGGGGCATAGTTGGTGGGGGTCCTGGTGCCTAAGGGAGTTCAAAGGTTTCTCCTTTGCATCATGTTATTTTATGGCAACTTCATCTATAGTTACACTGATATAAAAATACGTTTATCCTAGATACAGAAGAAGTCATTGCATATTATAGCACGCCATGATTTTTTTACATGACCTCATATCAGGCCCCAGGACCTTCAAACAGGCCATCTGATGATGATCATGGCTGCCACACAGCTTTCCTGGGATATATAGTTAATAAAAGGCTGCAGAGAATTGTAACAACTAGAAGAGGACAATTCTAGTCATTTACTTGTAGGTTATTATTATTATTTTATTAGTATTACTATTATTATTTGACCAATAGGTAAGTTGCTGCATGATTTCCGTCTGTGGCTCCTTTTATATTTTTGTTTTTGTGCATTTTTCTGGTGTCAGCATATTTTGCATGTTCTACATTGAATCACATTTTCATTTCCACTTAGAACCTGTATACTTACAGTGCCTTGAAAAAATATTCATACCCCATGAACTTTTCCCACATTTTTTCATGTTACAGTCACAAACTTAATTGTATTTTATTAGGATTTTATGTGATATACCAACACAAATTAGCAAGTATTTGTGAAGTGTAAAGGAAATGATACTGTTTTTTTCTAATTATTTAAAAAACATAAATCTGAAAATTGTGACGTACATTTGTATTCAGCCCCCCTGAGTCAATACTTTGTAGGACCATCTTTTGCTGCAATTACTGCTGCAGTCCTTTGGGGTCTGTCTCTACCAGCTTTCCTCATCTAGAGGCTGAAATTTTTGCCCATTCTTCTTTGCACACTCGCTCTCGCTCAGTGAGATTGGATGGAGATGTCTGTGAACAGCAATGGACTCACAGATTCTCAATGGGATTTAGGTCTGGACTGTGACTGGGCCATTCATACACATGAATATGCTTTGATCTAACCCATCCATTGTTGCTCTGGCAGTATGTTTGGGGTCGTTGTCCTGATGGAGGGTGAACCTGCCCCACAGTCTCCAGTCTTTTGCAGTCTCTAATAGGTTTTCTTCCAGGATCGTCCTGTATTCAGCTCCATCCACCTTTCCATCAACTCTGACCAGCTTCCCTATCCCTGCTGAAGAAAATCATCCCCCCAGCATGATGCTGTTACCACCATGTTTGACGGTGGGGATGGCGTTTTCAGGGTGATGTGCAGTGTTAGTTTTCTGCCACACATAGCATTTTGCATTTATCAAAAAAAGTTTTACTTTGGTTTCATCAGACCAGACCACTTCCTTCCACATGGTCGCTGTGTCCCTTACATGGCTTTTTGCAAACTGCAAATGGGACTTCTTATGGCTTGCATTCAAAAATCGTTTTTTTCTTGCCACTCTTCCAAAAAGGCCAGATTTGTGGAGTATAGGACTAATAGTTGTCCTGTGGACAGATTTTCTCACCTGAGCTGTGGATCTCTGCAGCTCCTCCAGAGTGACCATAGGCCTCATGGCTGCTTTTATAATTAATGCTCTCCTTGCTTGGAATGTCAGTTTAGGTGGACACCCATGTCTTCGTAGGTTCACAGGTGTGCCATACTCCTTCTATTTTTGGATGACATATTGAACAGTGCCCCATGAGACATCCAGAGCTTGGGCTATTTTTTTTATAACCTAACCCTGCTTTACACTTTTTTTCACAACCTTATCCCTGACCTGTCTGGTGTGCTGCTTGGTTTTCATGATGCTGTTTGATCACCAATGTTCTCAAACAAACCTCTGAGGCCTTCACAGAACAGCTGCAGTTATACTGAGATTAAATTACACACAGATGGACTCCATTTACTAATTATGTGACTTCTGGAGGCAAATGGTCACTCAGGATTTTATTTAGCGGTATCAGGCTACAGGGCGCTGAATACAAATGCATGTCACAATTTTTAGATTTATATTCTTAAAATAATTAGAAAACCAAGTATCATTTCCTTCACTAATACTTGCTACTTTGTGTTAGTATCACATAAAAGCCCAATATAATACATTTAAGTTTATGGGTGTGATGTGAAAAATGTGGAAAAATTCACAGGGTATGAATAGTTTTTCAATATAATGTATTTGTAGACTTTTTACAAATATTCTAGAAAATGGAAATATCTCTACAGGAAAATTCTTTGAGTAGCATTATAGTGTTAAATGATAACATTTGTTAATGTAGGGCTTGGAACAATCTCATATTAATACATCTAATGATAGCTCTTGCACTACCCTGGGAATGGACCATGAGACAGAAGAAGCAATGTGACTGTGGTAAAGTGCCACATAAATCTCACTAATTGAAAGAGCATCCGGATATCTGTGCCAGGATGGGACAGTTTAATGTATTGTATGAAAACTGAAATGATCGTAGAATAAATTTACAGAGTGGTGAATTAGACATGGAGGAGCCTCATCAGACAGTCAATGAAATTATTATAAAAATATAACAATAAAAATAATTGCATAAAATCAACTATCACATTGTGAAATTAAGGGCAATAGCCATATGATACAGTGGTGGCCAAAAGTATTGGCACCCCTGCAATTCTGTCAGATAATACTCAGTTTCTTCCTGAAAATGATTGCAATCACAAATTCTTTGGTATTATTATCTTCATTTAATTTGCTTGCAAGGAAAAAACACAAAAGGGAATGAAGCAAAAATCAAATCATTGATCATTTCACACAAAACTCCAAAAATGGGCCGGACAAAAGTATTGGCACCCTCAGCCTAATACTTGGTTGCACAACCTTTAGCCAAAATAACTGTGAATAACCGCTTCCGGTAACCATCAATGAGTTTCTTACAATGCTCTGCTGGAATTATAGACCATTCTTCTTTGGCAAACTGCTCCAGGTCCCTGATATTTGAAGGGTGCCTTCTCCAAACTGCCATTTTGAGATCTCTCCACAGGTGTTCTATGGGATTCAGGTCTGGACTCATTGCTGGCCACCTTAGAAGTCTCCAGTGCTTTCTCTCAAACCATTTTATAGTGCTTTTGGAAGTGTGTTTTGGGTCATTGTCCTGCTGGAAGACCCATGACCTCTGAGGGAGACCCAGCTTTCTCACACTGGGTCCTACATTATGCTGCAAAATTTGTTGGTAGTCTTCAGACTTCATAATGCCATGCACACGGTCAAGCAGTCCAGTGCCAGAGGCAGCAAAGCAACCCCAAAACATCAGGGAACCTCCGCCATGTTTGACTGTAGGGACCGTGTTCTTTTCTTTGAATGCCTCTTTTTTTTTCCTGTACACTCTAGGTTGATGCTTTTTCCCCAAAAGCTCTACTTTTATCTCATCTGACCAGAGAACATTCTTCCAAAACGTTTTAGACTTTCTCAGGTAAGTTTTGGCAAACTCCAGCCTGGCTTTTTTATGTCTCGGGGTAAGAAGTGGGGTCTTCCTGGGTATCCTACCATACAGTCCCTTTTCATTCAGACGCCAACGGATAGCACGGGTTGACACTGTTGTACCCTCGGACTGCAGGGCAGCTTGAACTTGTTTGGATGTTAGTCGAGGTTCTTTATCCACCATCCGCACAATCTTGCGTTGAAATCTCTCGTCAATTTTTCTTTTCCGTCCACATCTAGAGAGGTTAGCCACAGTGCCATGGGCATTAAACTTCTTGATGACACTGCGCACGGAAGACACAGGAACATTCAGGTCTTTGGAGATGGACTTGTAGCCTTGAGATTGCTCATGCTTCCTCACAATTTGATTTCTCAAGTCCTCAGACAGTTGTTTGGTCTTCTTTCTTTTCTCCATGCTCAATGTGGTACACACAAGGACACAGGACAGAGGTTGAGTCAACTTTAATCCATGTTAACTGGCTGCAAGTGTGATTTAGTTATTGCCAACACCTGTTAGGTGCCACAGGTAAGTTACAGGTGCTGTTAATTACACGAATTAGAGAAGCATCACATGATTTTTCAAACAGTGCCAATACTTTTGTCCACCCCCTTTTTTAGGTTTGGTGTGGAATTGTATCCAATTTGGCTTTAGGACAATTCTTTTTGTGTTTTTTCATTGAAGACAAATTAAATGAAGATAATAATACCAAAGAATTTGTGATTGCAATCATTTTCAGGAAGAAACTGAGTATTATCTGACAGAATTGCAGGGGTGCCAATACTTTTGGCCACCACTGTACATTTAAGGAAAGTTCTGTCAACAGCTTACTTCTTTGCTAGTTCTTGAAGACATAGCCTTCTGTTGACTGTGTTCAACATTGTCATACAGACTTTGAAGCTGCAGATCATCACTCACATAAAGGTCCACATCATTTCCACAACAAGGGCTAGTACACATGACCGTATTATCAGTCCGTGTGCAATCCGACAAAACAACGGATTGCACTCGGACCAATGCTATGCTATGGGGCCGAGCACATGTACATTATCTTCCTTGGACAGAACCGGTCCGGGCAAAAAAAATATCGCTGCATGATCCAATATTTGGATCGCACTCAGCCATACAAGTCAATGAGTGCGTGGAAACCATTGGACTGCACTCGGATGACATCTGAGTGCAGTCCGATTTCCATGGACTGACACAATGGAGAAGATGGAGACATTTTTTTCTCCATCTTCTCCTCGTTGGAGAGAATCGGATCACACTATGCTCACACTCTGATCAGAGTGTGATTTGCATAATCAATCCGAATATCTCGGATGAGAGAATATACATCCGTGTGACCCCGGCCTTAAAGTGGATTTCCCTATGACTTCCTGAACGTGGATAAAACACAGACTGCATAAATCACCGCACGTGCTTCACGGTCGATCTATTCAAAATCCTCCTCACTGTGATTTTCCAGTGAGGAGGAACAAGGGGGGCCCAATAATTGTGGGGGTCCCAGTGATTGCCTATTCTGTGGATGGTTCATAAATGTCTATTGTGGGAAAATTCCCTTAAAAGGGAATGTGTCAGCAGGATTTCACACCACAAACTATTTATATGTGCATGTAGCTCTTTGAAAGAGAAGTCCAGCAATACCTTTACATGGCCAGTGTGTTCCTCCATTACTGAGAAATCAGCGTTTGAATTG
This sequence comes from Phyllobates terribilis, assembly GCF_046119375.1. NCBI lineage: Eukaryota > Metazoa > Chordata > Amphibia > Anura > Dendrobatidae > Phyllobates > Phyllobates terribilis. The sequence goes on along the minus strand of NW_027362773.1, from coordinate 130,644,534 downwards.
ATCTGAAAGATGCCTCCGTCACTCCAGCTCTATTCCCCGCCCAGTGCCACCTCCTCCTACTTGACATTGATGGCTCCTTTACCTGAAATCACACAGCATAGAGGCGGTCAGTCAAGCAGGAAGAAGCAGCGCTGTGTTGAAGAATAGAGCTGGAGTGACGGAGGATTTACATCTACAAACAGCCTCATTTGCATATTGATTAAAACACTGATTTCTCAGTAACGGAGGAACTGACTGGCCATGTAAAGGTATTGCTGGACTTGACTTTGAAAGAGCTACATGTGCATTTAAATAATTTGTGGGTTGAAACCTTGCTGACAGATTCCCTTTTCTACGCTTATGTAAAACTAAGATTATAATCAAGGTTTTACTCTTTACCATGGATAAGGATTAACCTAAATATATATTTTCTAAAATTAATGTTGGTTCTTACAAGGTCAGAGAACTTTTTATAAAAATCACACTTTTTTGACAAATTTATGATAAAATTCAGAATATTAATCATCTAGGATCTGGGACCCCATGAGTGTCTTTGCATTAGGTGAAGAAATCAATAATAGTTATTGAAATCTTGGAGTGAGGTTACTCTAACGTAAACCCATTGAAGGTTGGGAATGAGACCTCCTTCTCGCAATCAATGGGGGGCAGCGGTTCAAGATCTGTTTTGATTGACAGTTTGTAAAAGTCTTTTTGGGCTCGAAGCTTTTAAGAAACCAAAAAAAAATGCTGAGCCTTTACAAGAGATAAAAATGTGGAGATTGTGAATATTGCCCTGTGCATGAGGTTATGTCTTCATCTCATTATGTATGAAGGTTGCTGCAGTCAGCTGCTCCGTGCCCTGAAGCTGCTGATACAGCGCCTTGTGCTCGGCATTAGGGCAGAAATAGATTTTTATTATTTGTTTGCCATGAAGGTAAGGCAATAGTTACATAAACACATTGATTTATGTATGCAGATTTGTTGGAAAATTCTAAACATCATGGGTCCTTAATAGGATCGCTCTTCTCATATAGGAGAAAGGACCTTTTGGATTCCTAAGGGCTCCTGCAGACATCTGTGCACATCGGTCAGAGAATGGACAGGCTCTCTCAGCCCGAATGTCACAGCTTTGTATATGTCTATGAGGCTGTGACACTTGGCGAGTAGTCAGCGTGCTATGTGAGGTTTCATCGGACAGCACTTGCTCCAATGCTATACTATGGAACCGTGCCGACTAGCGTTTTTTTCTCATGCTGAGTCTGCATGAGAAAAAATGATCACTGCATGCTGCGATTGGCAGCATATATCAGATGGCGTGCACCCATACAAGTCTATGGGTGCGTGCAAAACATCGGACTGCACTCTGATGTCATCCGAGTGCAGTTCGATATATGCCGACTTACACAATGGAGAAGATGGAGAAATTAGGTTCTCCATCTTCTCTGCACCTGTGATCCGATTCTCAAATGCGAAAGAATCAGATCACAGTAAAATGACATTTGGATCACGCTTCAAGCAGAGTTTGAGCCGAGGATAGTAATGGCCATATTAGTGTGCGTATGATTATGTTGTAATCTACTTTAAATGGAAGCGATCATCAGAAATGACATATTAATGAAAGCTTTTGTGTTAAATGTATTTTTTTAATCATTTTTACATATTATAATCTGTATTAAAAGTAAAAAATAGAAATCTTGTAATTTTCAATCAGGTCACTGGGGCTCCTTTTGTTTTGAGAAATATCACATGAACATTAGCCACAATGGTCGGATAAAGACCATATCTTTTGTACTGAAGTGTCAAATGAGCGTGTGCAAATGTCATCATGAAAGGAGGGGGAGCAGAGTCAGCTGTGACATCATTGTGACATCATTACGTGTCATTGTATTCCAGCCTCTACTGATAAGAAAACTCTTCCTTGAATGGACAGGACATTAGAGTCTAAAAAAAAAACAGTGCCCAGTGTAAAAATTACAAGATTACTATATATATATTTTTTTTTAAAGATCGTGATCTTTAAAATACATGTAAATACTTTCATGCCACAAAAAGACAAAAGATGATACCACAGTATCTTAAAAATGCATGTAAACACAAAACTCGATTTAAACAATAGGTAATTTTCTTAAAGAGACCGGCCGTTTACAATCCATTTATACTACTCAGATACTAAACAGAATTGTTGTTTTTAGCTACTGTAGAAGCAACAGAAATTCAAAATGGAAGCCAAGCCACGCACGACAAGCGTGAAGAAGACTGACAAGGGCAACCCTGCCGCAGGAGGAGAAAAGAGAGAGGGGTCAGTTAAAGAACAGTCTAATCCCTCATCTAAGAAGACAACAACAGGAGACACCGCACCCATCAACCATGAGAGCTCCAAACCTACTGTGCCCGAACCTCAGGGGCCACCAGCAACAACGGAGAACAAAGCCAATGGGGAGGAGCAGGAGGCTTCCAACGGAGCTGCAGAGGGTTCCGGATGCGAGGGCCTAAAACCAGTATTAGTGGCTGCTGGGGTGGCTGTTGCTGCCATAGCCATTATTGTGGGTGTTGTATTCTTGGCCCGGAAAAAATAAACTATTGCTTGTACGTAGGCAGAAAAAAAATGTATAAATTATTCCAAGCAGGGGTTAATATGTACAGTTTCTTCAGAGAACGAGGCATGTCTCAGATTTGTTACTCATTTATCACATGCGGCCATTCAGATATCATGAAGATGACGATCACAGGAAAAAGAAGAATTTGTGGGATACCACCTTGTGCTGCAGATGGCTGAGCAAACGATGGGCGTGAATCTGGTGTGGACGGCATAGTTTCTTCTTCTATATATCATTTCATTATGTTTCCAGTATTTATTTTTATATGCACACAGATTCCACAGGACGTCGCCCATTCATGTTTTTCCATTTCTTGTCATTTGTCTGCGCACTGTGCCAATGGCCGTGCTACTCTTCACAATCCCTCATTGATACGTTTCTGATGTTCTGTTACCCAGAAGACATGTCCTGCCTATTAGTTCTTGCTAGGCTTTCTAATATCGAGAATTAAACCTGATCACTATGAATCCCGCTAGCACGTGCGATTTGTTACCTACATGTCACTTGTCTGCCTATTGATATCTTCTTGGTCTTCTTGAAAATATTGGTTTTCTAAAATGACCCCAATATTCTCAATCATTTCATTATCCGCTATAGGCCACGGCCCCACTATCAGTATTTGGTCAGTATTCGGTCAGTGTTTTTTCTCAGGAGTGGGAGCCAAAACCAGATGAGGAACAATCAGAGAAAAGGTATAATAGAAACAAGTCACCAATTCTGCATTTATCACCCAATCCTGGTTAGTAATAATTACTGTCCATTGGGCACACAATGGATTTTTCCATTAGTTAATTTTTTAAATTGGTGCTCAGGAAAAAAAAAATTCATATATATCTAATTGTCCCAGATTTTAAATTGTTGGATTAAACTAATCAATAATCCTCAAATGAGATGACAAAAGCCACAGAAGTGATGGAGTTATGAGATTTAGTTTACCAGGTTTTGTTGCAAGATCATGAGTAGCTTTGACTGCTAGGATAGTAATGGCCATATTAGTGTGCGTATGATTATGTTGTAATCTACCTTAAATGGAAGCGATCATCAGAAATGACCTATTAATGAAAGCAGATTTTTGTGCAAAATGTATTTTTTTTAATCATTTTTACATATTCAATCTATATTAAAAAATAGAAATCTTGTGATTTTCATTCTGGTCACTTGGGCGATTTTTGTTTCAAGAAATATCACATGAACATTAGCCACAATGGTCGGATAAGCACCATATCGTTTGTACTGAAGTGTCAAATGAGCGTGTGCAAATGTCATTATGAAAGCAGGGAGAGCAGGGTCAGCTGTGACATCATTGTGACATCATTACGTGTCATTGTATTCCTGCCTTTACTGATAAGAAAACTCTTCCTTGAATGGACAGGACGTTAGAGTCTAAAAAACACCAGTGACCAGTGTGAAAATTACAAATTAATATATATTTTTTTTTAAAGATCGTGATCTTTAAAATACATGTAAATACCTTTTTGCCACAAAAAAAAACAAATGATGATACCACAGTATAATTTTTCATTCTATATCTTAAAAATGCATTTAAACACAAAACTTGATTTAAACAATAGGTAATTTTCTGATGATAGCTTCTTTTTAAGGAGACCGGTCAGCTTTCCTTACATGTTACCAGTTGAGTGTGTGTCCCTGCACAGTCTACTACTGTCCAATCATTGCTGGGGCGTGTCCCTGCACAGTCTACTACTGTCCAATCATTGCTGGGGCGTGTCCCTGCACAGTCTACTACTGTCCAATCATTGCTGGGGCGTGTCCCTGCACAGTCTCCTGCTGGCAATCATTGCTGGGGCGTGTCCCTGCACGGTCTACTACTGTCCAATCATTGCTGGGGCGTGTCCCTGCACAGTCTACTACTGTCCAATCATTGCTGGGGCGTGTCCCTGCACAGTCTACTACTGGCAATCATTTCTGGGGCGTGTCCCTGCACAGTCTACTACTGTCCAATCATTGCTGGGTCGTGTCCCTGCACATTCTACTTCTGTCCAATCATTGCTGGGGCGTGTCCCTGCACAGCCTACAACTGTCCAATCATTGCTGGGGCGTGTCCCTGCACAGCCTACTACTGTCCAATCATTGCTGGGGCGTGTCCCTGCACAGTCTACTACTGTCCAATCATTGCCGGGCGTGTCCCTGCACAGTCTACTACTGTCCAATCATTGCTGGGGCGTGTCCCTGCACAGCCTACTACTGTCCAATCATTGCTGGGGCGTGTCCCTGCACAGCCTACTACTGTCCAATCATTGCTGGGGCGTGTCCCTGCACATTCTACTTCTGTCCAATCATTGCTGGGGCGTGTCCCTGCACAGTCTACTACTGTCCAATCATTGCTGGGGCGTGTCCCTGCACAGTCTACTACTGTCCAATCATTGCTGGGGCGTGTCCCTGCACAGTCTACTACTGTCCAATCATTGCTGGGGCGTGTCCCTGCACAGTCTACTACTGTCCAATCATTGCTGGGGCGTGTCCCTGCACAGCCTACAACTGTCCAATCATTGCTGGGGCGTGTCCATGCACAGCCTACTCCTGTCCAATCATTGCTGGGGCGTGTCCCTGCACAGTCTACTACTGTCCAATCATTGCCGGGCGTGTCCCTGCACAGTCTACTACTGTCCAATCATTGCTGGGGCGTGTCCCTGCACAGCCTACTACTGTCCAATCATTGCTGGGGCGTGTCCCTGCACAGCCTACTACTGTCCAATCATTGCTGGGGCGTGTCCCTGCACATTCTACTTCTGTCCAATCATTGCTGGGGCGTTTCCCTGCACAGTCTACTACTGTCCAATCATTGCTGGGGCGTGTCCCTGCACAGTCTACTACTGTCCAATCATTGCTGGGGCGTGTCCCTGCACAGTCTACTACTGTCCAATCATTGCTGGGGCGTGTCCCTGCACAGTCTACTACTGTCCAATCATTGCTGGGGCGTGTCCCTGCACAGCCTACTACTGTTCAATCATTGCTGGGGCGTGTCCCTGCACAGCCTACTACTGTCCAATCATTGCTGGGGCGTGTCCCTGCACAGTCTACTACTGTCCAATCATTGCTGGGGCATGTCCCTGCACAGTCTACTACTGGCAATCATTGCTGGGGCGTGTCCCTGCACAGCCTACTACTGTCCAATCATTGCTGGGGCGTGTCCCTGCACAGTCTACTACTGTCCAATCATTGCTGGGGCGTTTCCCTGCACAGTCTACTACTGTCCAATCATTGCTGGGGCGTGTCCCTGCACAGTCTACTACTGGCAATCATTGCTGGGGCGTGTCCCTGCACAGTCTAATACTGTCCAATCATTGCTGGTGCGTGTCCCTGCACAGTCTACTACTGTCCAATCATTGCTGGGGCGTGTCCCTGCACATTCTACTTCTGTCCAATCATTGCTGGGGCGTGTCCCTGCACAGTCTACTACTGTCCAATCATTGCTGGGGCGTGTCCCTGCACAGTCTACTACTGTCCAATCATTGCTGGGGCCTGTCCCTGCACAGTCTACTACTGTCCAATCATTGCTGGGGCGTGTCCCTGCACATTCTACTTCTGTCCAATCATTGCTGGGGCGTGTCCCTGCACAGTCTACTACTGTCCAATCATTTCTGGGGCGTGTCCCTGCACATTCTACTTCTGTCCAATCATTGCTGGGGCATGTCCCTGCACAGTCTACTACTGTCCAATCATTGCCGGGGCGTGTCCCTGCACAGTCTACTACTGTCCAATCATTGCTGGGGCGTGTCCCTGCACAGCCTACTACTGTCCAATCATTGCTGGGGCGTGTCCCTGCACAGCCTACTACTGTCCAATCATTGCTGGGGCGTGTCCCTGCACAGCCTACTACTGTCCAATCATTGCTGGGGCGTGTCCCTGCACAGTCTACAACTGTCCAATCATTGCTGGGGCGTGTCCCTGCACAGTCTACTTCTGTCCAATCATTGCTGGGGCGTGTCCCTGCACAGTCTACTACTGTCCAATCATTGCTGGGGTGTGTCCTTGCATATTCTACTGCTGTCCAATCATTGCTGGGGCGTGTCCCTGCACAGTCTACTACTGTCCAATCATTGCTGGGGCGTGTCCCTGCACACTCTACCACTGTCCAATCATTGCTGGGGCGTGTCCCTGCACAGTCTACTACTGTCCAATCATTGCTGGGGCGTGTCCCTGCACAGTCTACTACTGTCCAATCATTGCTGGGGCGTGTCCCTGCACAGTCTCCTGCTGGCAATCATTGCTGGGGCGTGTCCCTGCACGGTCTACTACTGTCCAATCATTGCTGGGGCGTGTCCCTGCACAGTCTACTACTGGCAGTCATTGCTGGGGCGTGTCCCTGCACAGTCTAATACTGTCCAATCATTGCTGGTGCGTGTCCCTGCACAGTCTACTACTGTCCAATCATTGCTGGGGCGTGTCCCTGCACATTCTACTTCTGTCCAATCATTGCTGGGGCGTGTCCCTGCACAGTCTACTACTGTCCAATCATTGCTGGGGCGTGTCCCTGCACAGCCTACAACTGTCCAATCATTGCTTGGGCGTGTCCCTGCACAGCCTACTACTGTCCAATCATTGCTGGGGCGTGTCCCTGCACAGTCTACTACTGTCCAATCATTGCCGGGCGTGTCCCTGCACAGTCTACTACTGTCCAATCATTGCTGGGGCGTGTCCCTGCACAGCCTACTACTGTCCAATCATTGCTGGGGCGTGTCCCTGCACAGCCTACTACTGTCCAATCATTGCTGGGGCGTGTCCCTGCACATTCTACTTCTGTCCAATCATTGCTGGGGCGTGTCCCTGCACAGTCTACTACTGTCCAATCATTGCTGGGGCGTGTCCCTGCACAGTCTACTACTGTCCAATCATTGCTGGGGCGTGTCCCTGCACAGTCTACTACTGTCCAATCATTGCTGGGGCGTGTCCCTGCACAGTCTACTACTGTCCAATCATTGCTGGGGCGTGTCCCTGCACAGCCTACTACTGTCCAATCATTGCTGGGGCGTGTCCCTGCACAGCCTACTACTGTCCAATCATTGCTGGGGCGTGTCCCTGCACAGTCTACTACTGTCCAATCATTGCTGGGGCGTGTCCCTGCACAGTCTACTACTGGCAATCATTGCTGGGGCGTGTCCCTGCACAGCTTACTACTGTCCAATCATTGCTGGGGCGTGTCCCTGCACAGTCTACTACTGTCCAATCATTGCTGGGGCGTTTCCCTGCACAGTCTACTACTGTCCAATCATTGCTGGGGCGTGTCCCTGCACAGTCTACTACTGGCAATCATTGCTGGGGCGTGTCCCTGCACAGTCTACTACTGTCCAATCATTGCTGGGGCGTGTCCCTGCACAGTCTACTACTGTCCAATCATTGCTGGGGCGTGTCCCTGCACAGTCTACTACTGTCCAATCATTGCTGGGGCATGTCCCTGCACAGCCTACTACTGTCCAATCATTGCTGGGGCGTGTCCCTGCACAGCCTACTACTGTCCAATCATTGCTGGGGCGTGTCCCTGCACAGTCTACTACTGTCCAATCATTGCTGGGGCGTGTCCCTGCACAGTCTACTACTGGCAATCATTGCTGGGGCGTGTCCCTGCACAGCCTACTACTGTCCAATCATTGCTGGGGCGTGTCCCTGCACAGTCTACTACTGTCCAATCATTGCTGGGGCGTTTCCCTGCACAGTCTACTACTGTCCAATCATTGCTGGGGCGTGTCCCTGCACAGTCTACTACTGGCAATCATTGCTGGGGCGTGTCCCTGCACAGTCTAATACTGTCCAATCATTGCTGGTGCGTGTCCCTGCACAGTCTACTACTGTCCAATCATTGCTGGGGCCTGTCCCTGCACAGTCTACTACTGTCCAATCATTGCTGGGGCGTGTCCCTGCACATTCTACTTCTGTCCAATCATTGCTGGGGCGTGTCCCTGCACAGTCTACTTCTGTCCAATCATTGCTGGGGCATGTCCCTGCACAGTCTACTACTGTCCAATCATTGCCGGGGCGTGTCCCTGCACAGTCTACTACTGTCCAATCATTGCTGGGGCGTGTCCCTGCACAGTCTACTACTGTCCAATCATTGCTGGGGCGTGTCCCTGCACAGTCTACTACTGTCCAATCATTGCCGGGGCGTGTCCCTGCACAGTCTACTACTGTCCAATCATTGCTGGGGCGTGTCCCTGCACAGCCTACTACTGTCCAATCATTGCTGGGGCGTGTCCCTGCACAGCCTACTACTGTCCAATCATTGCTGGGGCGTGTCCCTGCACAGCCTACTACTGTCCAATCATTGCTGGGGCGTGTCCCTGCACAGTCTACAACTGTCCAATCATTGCTGGGGCATGTCCCTGCACAGTCTACTTCTGTCCAATCATTGCTGGGGCGTGTCCCTGCACAGTCTACTACTGTCCAATCATTGCTGGGGTGTGTCCTTGCATATTCTACTACTGTCCAATCATTGCTGGGGCGTGTCCCTGCACAGTCTACTACTGTCCAATCATTGCTGGGGCGTGTCCCTGCACACTCTACCACTGTCCAATCATTGCTGGGGCGTGTCCCTGCACAGTCTACTACTGTCCAATCATTGCTGGGGCGTGTCCCTGCACAGTCTACCACTGTCCAATCATTGCTGGGGCGTGTCCCTGCACAGTCTACTACTGTCCAATCATTGCTGGGGCGTGTCCCTGCACACTCTACCACTGTCCAATCATTGCTGGGGCGTGTCCCTGCACAGTCTACTACTGTCCAATCATTGCTGAGGCGTGTCCCTGCACACTCTACCACTGTCCAATCATTGCTGGGGCGTGTCCCTGCACAGTCTACTACTGTCCAATCATTGCTGGGGTGTGTACCTGCACAGTCTACTACTGTCCAATCATTGCTGGGGCGTGTTCCTGCACACTCTACCACTGTCCAATCATTGCTGGGGCGTGTCCCTGCACAGTCTACTACTGTCCAATCATTGCTGGGGCGTGTCCCTGCACAGTCTACTACTGTCCAATCATTGCTGGGGCGTGTCCCTGCACAGTCTACTACTGTCCAATCATTGCTGGTGCGTGTCCCTGCACAGTCTACTACTGTCCAATCATTGCTGGGGCGTGTCCCTGCACAGTCTACTACTGTCCAATCATTGCTGGGGCGTGTCCCTGCACAGTCTACTACTGTCCAATCATTGCTGGCAAAGTCAATGGACACATCCCTGTGATATAAAGAACATTAACGCCTGGAATAAACCTTGGTTAAGTAGATAGTGTATATATTGTGCTTCATTAAGTAAACTTTCGGCCTCCTTTAACCACTACAAATTTGACCCTGTTTTTATAAAAATACTAAAGCGTATGTATGCAATAAAGCAGTTAAAACAAAATTGCAAATGGATCAAGGCTCTGCTAGAAAATGAATTCCTATCCATGTGATGGTTTCAGAAGAGGTACGAGTCTTTTTCTTGATGTAATTAGCTAAATCACATCAAAAGCAGAATGGAGTCATTAAGTCTCCACTTATAACTGCAAAACCATCGTCCATTTTTAATTTCACCACTGTAAATTGCAGCCATTTAGTGTTTGTTTTGCAAGAGAGTTAAATTATTACCAAATCAGAGCTGAAAGTCAGTGACATAACTAGAGTCCGAAGGGCCCTGGTGTGAAATTTGGACCTGGGCCCCCACGTGGATGTTGGTCAGATGTATGGGCCCTTGTAGTGTTCTAAATCCTAAAAAGACATATGTGTTCACCCCCTATGTAATAGTGTTCACATCATGGCCCCCTCCTGTATTATTGTCCCCCATTATGGGTCACTTTCTGTAATAATGCCCTTCATCCTGGGCCCCTTCCTGGTATAATGTCCCCCATTCTGAGCCCCTTCTTGGTATAATGTCCCCAATTATGAGCCCTTTCTTGGTATAATGTCCCCCATTCTGAGCCCCTTCTTGGTATAATGTCCCCCCTTCTGAGCACCTTCTTGGTATAATAATCCCCACTATAAGCCCTTTCTTGGTATAATGTCCCCCATTTTGAGCCTCTTCTTGGTATAATGTCCCCCATTCTGAGCTGCTTCTTGGTATAATATTCCCCAATTTGTGTCCCTTCTAGGTGTAATATTCCCCATTCTGAGCCCCTTCTTCTGAAGGAAAAGATCCTTCTTCTTCAGGGGATCTCTGCTGGAGAACAATGAATTAACTAAAGCCACATCTATTGCAGTTCTCAACAAACCAGGTGAAAAGTGGGCAGTTTTTGCTCTTATCTGTTTTATGCTACTTCCCTGAGTATTCCGTTTTTTTGTTTTTTTTATTTAATGCACCCAATATGCAAATTGTTATGGTCTTTACCAAGAAAACTGGCCACTTTTGACCTGGTGATAAGCTGGAACAATGAGTTCCATCCCCTGTCCATATGCCCTTATAGGACATCATTGAGGGGGATCCAAAGACCAGCTCCTACACTGGAGGACTTGGTGCCATTTAATACCACATGTCTCCTGTAGTGGCCACTAATCCATGGGGGTTTCAGCCGCCAAGCCTGTGGTGATCTGGTGATCACTAGTGGCTCCTGATTTTAAGAAGGGTTCGGCTATGTAGGATTTCTCATTTTATGGATTGGATGATGAGAATGTTCATTCATCACAACAGTCACTTATGCTCTAAATGTAGATGAACATTGTGAAAAATGGTTTTCAATAAGGAGCTGAGACGGAAGCAGAGGCTTCTTGCAGGGATATTCCCATCATCAGCTCTTAGAAAGGGAATGGGAGACGGGATGAGGGTACCATATCAAAAACAGTTGTCAAAATTAGAAATTATTAATGGCACACTACAGGCAAAATTATTATGTTGGATTATGACTAGTGCAGGAGGTGACACATGATACAAAGATTAAAAAAACACCTAAAATAGAATTCCTTTTAGAGAATTTAAAGGGAATCTGTCAGCAGGTTTTTGCTATACAATCTGAGAGCTCCATGATGTAGGGGCTGAGATCATGATTCCAGTGATGTGTCATTTGCTGGTCTGCATGTTGTCATTTTTATACAATCACAGTTTTCTCTGCTGAAGATCTAGCAGTGCTCTGAATGCTGAGCTCTGCATAACTCTGCTCCCATCACTGATTGACAGCTTTCTGTACACACTGTGCATAGGCAGAAAGTTGCTAACCAGTGGTGGGGGCGGGGTTATGCAGAGCAGGATGACCAGGATGCACGCGACACCTAGTCCTGTAGTGATAATCTCCTGCTGATAAAACACTGATTTTATTGAAACAACAACATAACCTAGTAAGTGACACATCGCTGGAATCAGGGTCTCTGTTCTTAAATCATGCTGCTCTCAGATTATATAGCAAAGACCTGCTGATAGATTCCCTTTAAGGTCTGGCACTCGGCAGAACGCAAACAGTGACAGCCTGCGATATGCAAGCATTGTCTGTAACCATAAATATTTATTAGATGTAGAAGAACGATTGACCTAAAAAAAAGCAAAATCAGTGATAGTTCAGTCAACATTCATTCCAAAATGTTACCTTTTGTATAATGCGCGCTGTCATGTTACAAGTCAATTTATAAATGCACCAAAAATTAGAGTAGGCAGAACTGCCCCATAAATCAGGATGCATAATTTTAATGAGCAATAATCTGTTTCTTATGTAGCTGTATAATCACATGGTAGTAAATGACATTTTGGACAAAGTATTGAGAGAAGCAGTAATATAAGGCAGGCAACCTGAGACACAGCAATAATGATACATAATACTATTATTAAATAGAGTGAGACTAATCCACAAGTGACCAATTGTTTAGTAGGTAACCAGATCTCATATAGTCGCGCTTTGCTATCTCTATGCTTGAACGTGTGTTTTATTCAATACCCACTACTACTGATGTCCATACTAAATGCTTTAACCTGGGTTTTAATACACAGATGTCTGTCCAATCTTAAAGATCTTAACATGGTCTGAGTAGGCTGTTTACATGGTCGGATATTTTCTTGGGAAGAACCAATTCTCATCACCTTCATATGTTATCACCATCCCAAATTAAAAATTATCTATTCTCATTCATTGTGACCGGCAGAACATTTTTTACGCACAACTGATCAGTTTTTCGGCAGACGAGGCAGATTTCAATCTGATCAATTAGCAATTTACACCATTACAGCAATTTAGATTCATCTTGGTCTTCTTGATTCATCTTATTGTAAAGATTTATCTTGAAATTCTGATTTTTCCTTTTCTGTTTGTTAAAAAAAAAATGTTTTGGTACGGTGTTAGCCAGTTGGAAAAAGATAGATTGTTCTCAATGGGAGAAACAAAATAATAATCTTGTAGTTAAGATATCTTTTAATGGTTAACAAAAATAAAATAAGTGATGTTACAAAGCAAGCTTTCAAGGCTTCTTAGGTCTCTTCATCAGACATGACTTTGTTCTACCATGCCTGATGCAAAGACCTAAGAAGTCTCGAAAGCTTGCTTTGTAACATCACTTATTTTATTTTTGTTAACCATTAAAATGTATCAAAACTACAAGATTATTATTTAGTTTCTCTCACTGAGAACAATAAAACTTTTTCCTTCTTTGTTAACAAGGTAAACAATGTAAAACTATTAATATCTTGTAGACTGTGAGCCCGCGCGGGCAGAGTCATCTCTCCTCCTGTGCCAGTCAGCAACTTCTATTGTCTAAGATAATTGTACTTGTTGTTTGCTATGTATACCCTTTTCACGTGTAAAGCGCCATGGAATAAATGGCGCTATAATAATAAATAATAATAATATCCTATCTATGGACCCAAGAACATTGTACATTAGTTCCAAAACTACTCAAATCATACTTTTTTCTAGGTCTCCTTTAAAAGAAAATGTGGAAATTACCATAAAAAATGTAATCACCACTTGTTCTGAGGGTATATTCACACATCCATTTTTACATTCTCCCATGTGTCATCTGTTTCGCCTCCGTAAACTGCTGACATTTTTTTGTTCATTGACACTTAGCAATGGATCAGTTTCTCCTTTTTGTAAGAGTGCAATCAGACGGCCGTATAAATCTGACCAAGATCAGAACGCAGTGCACGGACTGGCCGGCGGGTCTCCCGATCCAAGAGTGACAACTGCATGTATTTCTACATAAATAAGTTGGATGACCCCTTTACTGTAGGTTTCACCTCGATGGCTGTTACAAGTGGATACGGTATTTTAAAAGTGCAAGATAATGTGTTTAAATTTGATCAACATGTGCTCTTCTTCTTTACCACTTTTTCTTTCTGTGCCTCGGCTGGTTTGTATCAATCTCACAAATGTATTTTCACAAAAGAAACTGTGTGGCTGTGATGTATGAAGCAGATTTCGGAACACTTCTGACTTTTGGCAGGAATGTGTGAACATAAAGCAAATGTACTTAATAAAATGTTAAACACTTATTCCGTCTCACTGTTTGCATATTTGGGCTGACATCTGAAGCTGGAAATAAACGGCTCAATTCAATGCAATGTTTAGACTATAGCCCTGATATTTTTGACTTTTAGGGCAAGTGCAGACGAGAGTATTTTCGGTCCGACTGCAATCCGTCAAAAAAACGGATCACACTGTTATTCTATGCGGCCGTGAATATGACGCGCCCCCTGGGCCAGTGTTGTTGGGGATACCCGGAGCCGGATCAGATGGGGGTTGTAGTCTCCGAGTGGCTGTGACCCGGTCCGTGCCCAGGGTGTCAAGCTCAGTGTGTGGCAGTCCTTACTGATGTTACTAAAGTTCTTTATGTCGACTACGCCACCCGTTGAATTGCGGTCACTACGGCCGCCGCTGCAGCAGGGTCCACTGAGGCTGATGGTGTTTGTGCAGCTTAGGTAGTATAACCCCCAACGGGAGGGGTATAGCCTCAGGGGGTCAGGTGCAGAGGATGGTGGTTGTGGAAGTGCAGGGATGATGGTAATGAGAGTCAGAGTCGGGTTGTGCAGTTCAGGGTTCTTTACTTACTGCAGATGTTCCGGTCACTCCGGCCTTGAGTGACCACCCGAGCCGTGCTGCGTCCACCAGGTCCTGGACTCGGCCAACCCCCAAGTAGTTCTGGAGCGTGGTTCTGAGCTCCCTTTCTGTCCTGTCCTCGTCTCTGGCCTTCCCCACCAGGGATCCACCTATGTCCGGCTCCCTCGGGCCTTCTGTTGGTAACCCTTGACTCTGGGTTCCCTGACCCTACGCGTGGTCTGCCTTCCGGGTGGATTTGGTGGGTGGCCGTGGCAGATGCTGCCCACGGCCTCCGGTCTCTGGCTGAGGTATGCTGTAGCCCCCACCAGTTTGGGATCCGGTACCCTGTTGCCAACTCTTCACCCTGTGGTTGTATTTGGGCTCTCAGAGTTCCTTCTTTCTCCCCCTCTGGGTCTTTCGTTCTCTCCTCTCTCACTCTGGGCCTGGGGCTGCTCTGCTCCTCTGCTTTCTTCCTCTGCTCTGCTCTGACAAAAGACTGACAGACTGACTGACGTCTCACAGACTGACCGTGGCTGACTGACCAGCCTTCTACAAAAGACTCCTCTGCAAAGACCCTGTCCTAAGATGGTGCCCACCTTATATACTCCCTCTATGTGTGAGCTCAGGTGACCAGCACCCAATGAGCTCCTAGCACTACCCAGACTGCTCCCCCTATCTGCCCCTACACTACTGGGATGGTCCACCCCCCTCCCACTCCAGCCAAGGACAGACTCGATCGTACCTGCACATTTCTAAGTGGGAGTACCGTTGGTCTGCCCTCCGGAAATGGGATGTGTGTAGTGCATGCAGTCTTCTGAGCTCAGCTCCACACTCCATCCTTACCCGGGAGTGGAATACCACACCTCTGGGTTGAGGTGCAATACCCCTGTAGCAGCCGAATCCTCAGGGTGCTACATTCCCCCCTGGTAAATCACAGCACGTCCTCGGGCTGTAAGATATAAAAAACACCAAAACATACAATTTTTGCATAAACAACATAATAAAACATCATATATATATCAGCATAAACTTTTCATATAAACTTTCTTATCTTCTGGTTCCTCCGGTCACGGTGCAACTTGTGACCGGGTAAAGTGCGACAGTCTCTCTTGGAATAAAACAGTTCTCTATAAAACCGGTAGGGGGCGCTTTAGGAAGCGCAACTATATACAAGGGGATATGGCCGCTCTCAGTCCTCGGCCAGGTATTAGGGAGGATTGACCGCTCTCAGTCCTCGGTCAGTGGGAATAGGGATACACGGGGTTAACAGTTCACTCTTGGCTGGTCCCAACGGGGACTATATTTTAACTAAGTAACAGTTCTTGGTACCCCGACGGGCAACTTTATACAGTCTCTCTCTACCGTACTTCAACGACGGCGTCCTCCTGCTCTTTCTTATTGGTTGGTTTCAGTTTCAGACCCGTCCGGGTCCTCTTGCTCCTCCTCACACCGCAGCTCCTCCTCCGTCAGGCGATGCACATGGAGGGCGTAGGGTCCTTTGGCACACTTGTGCCGGGTGAAGGTGACCTCGTCCCCTAAATACAGGTCACGACCTCTGTGTCCCTCCGGTAGGTGGGACTCAACGTCTCTTCTTGTCACGAAGACGTCGCCTGGGGTGCGGTGATCTCGGATGAAGCCCCACCCGTGCTGCATATTAAACTTGATCACAGTCCCGGTGGAAGGGGGACCATGAGCTGCACGGGGACTCCTCCTGGCCCGGCTCTTCTGCTCCGCGCTCTTTATTTGGGCTTGTTGTTCCCGGACCCGCCTCTCTCTCCGCTCCCTCTCAAAGACCTCGAGCTGCTGCCGGCAGCACTCTGCACGCTCCGCTGCAGCTGCCCGGGTCTCCTGAGTGAACCCCATGAGATCTTCTCCGGTGGGGTCCCACTCAAACTGTGCCTCCTCTAGCGGGGGCGAGATCCTCTTTATGGGCTTTGGAGCCGGGATCAGGGGTTCGCACATGGCCCTTGCTTTTTGCAGCTCCAGCTGGATGTATTCCTGGGGCCATACGAAGGGCTGCCCATCCGGGCACGTATGCTGGGCGAACAGGTCCTCACCCAGGTGCGGTACTTTAGGTGTTATGGGCGCCGTGGTGGTAGCGGCGCCCGGGTTGACCAGGCCTTGCGACCAGGCTTGGGGCACGCTAAAGGAAAAGGGCACCGTAAGAACGGCGGCGCCCGTGGTTACTCGGCCCTGCGGCCAGGCCGGTGGCTCCGCGGAGGTAGGGGGCGCTGTTGGAATGGCGGCGCCCGGGTGTACTAGGCCTTGCGACCAGGCCGGTGGTATTTCCTGCTTGGCCACGCTCGGGGTCGAGGCGTGTGACGTCACAGGGGTCGCGGCTTCTGTTTGAGGCCTAGTCTGCGGCGGTGACGTTGCAGCGACGGGCACGGCAGGGGGTACTTCGGGCTCTGCGACGGGGAGCTGGGGCAGGCACGCGGTTTCCCGGCTCGGGGTAGTGACGTCCCCTTTACCTGCCTCCATTCGTTCGGCTCCCTTCTCGGCGCCGTCTCCGGCCTTCAGTCCTCCTGCGCCATCCTCAGAGGCGGTCTGTCTCCTCGTCTCGGGTGGCGTGCTCCGCTGACGGGTTCTTGTCTGCTGGGCCATCTCTCGGCTCCACTCCGCTAACGTCTCTCGCTGCACCCGGGCCATCCTCCGTGCGAGGCCCTCCAGCGCAGTCTGTGCACACTCCCGATCTCGGGGGAGCTGTGCCAGGACCTCCACTAAGCCTAGTGGGGTCATTGCTTCTAGCAGGCTCCTGACCAACGGGTCGGTGCTGCTCTGCTCTCCTTTCGTTGTCTCCAGCAGGCCTTCTGGAGTGGCGACCGGCAACAGGCTCCTGACCACTGGGTCGGTGCTGCCTGGAGTGGCGGCCCGCATCAGGCTCCTGACCACTGGGTCGGTGCTGCCTGGCTCTCCCTCCATCTCCGGGTAGGCTCTTTCTGGACTCTCTTCCAGACGTCTTGTCTCCGGGTGCGCTCTCTCCAGACTGCTCCAGGCGACACCCATCTTTGTTCTCTTCTTCTGTCTCCGCCCACATCGAGGGTGGTCCCGGGGCAACTTAGTGATTGTCAGTTCCAGGGGCAGTTCTCTTACGCTGATGGACACTTCCAGCATCACAGTCTCTGTTGGTGGGCGCGGTTTCCGCTTTTGGCGCCATTCTTCGACCTGGCCCACGATGGGAGGTGGCCTCTTGCCACCCTCTGGCACGCCCATAATGGCGTCCGCTCTTCCAAGGCGGGAAATCTTCGGAAATGGCGGGAATCGTCTCCCAGTGGCGGGAAACTCCATGGATGGCGGGAAAAAGCTGCAAATGGCGGACAACCGGCGGGAAACGACCTGTGATGGGGCCCGATGGCGGGGACCCTCCGGAACCGGCAGGAGACTTCTTTTTAAGGTAACGATGTACTTTTCTTCAGCCACGCAGTACCCGGTTGTTGCGGGCACGTAATCCTGCCGACTACGCCAAAGTTGACGCGCCCCCTGGGCCAGTGTTGTTGGGGATACCCGGAGCCGGATCAGATGGGGGTTGTAGTCTCCGAGTGGCTGTGACCCGGTCCGTGCCCAGGGTGTCAAGCTCAGTGTGTGGCAGTCCTTACTGATGTTACTAAAGTTCTTTATGTCGACTACGCCACCCGTTGAATTGCGGTCACTACGGCCGCCGCTGCAGCAGGGTCCACTGAGGCTGATGGTGTTTGTGCAGCTTAGGTAGTATAACCCCCAACGGGAGGGGTATAGCCTCAGGGGGTCAGGTGCAGAGGATGGTGGTTGTGGAAGTGCAGGGATGATGGTAATGAGAGTCAGAGTCGGGTTGTGCAGTTCAGGGTTCTTTACTTACCGCAGATGTTCCGGTCACTCCGGCCTTGAGTGACCACCCGAGCCGTGCTGCGTCCACCAGGTCCTGGACTCGGCCAACCCCCAAGTAGTTCTGGAGTGTGGTTCTGAGCTCCCTTTCTGTCCTGTCCTCGTCTCTGGCCTTCCCCACCAGGGATCCACCTATGTCCGGCTCCCTCGGGCCTTCTGTTGGTAACCCTTGACTCTGGGTTCCCTGACCCTACGCGTGGTCTGCCTTCCGGGTGGATTTGGTGGGTGGCCGTGGCAGATGCTGCCCACGGCCTCCGGTCTCTGGCTGAGGTATGCTGTAGCCCCCACCAGTTTGGGATCCGGTACCCTGTTGCCAACTCTTCACCCTGTGGTTGTATTTGGGCTCTCAGAGTTCCTTCTTTCTCCCCCTCTGGGTCTTTCGTTCTCTCCTCTCTCACTCTGGGCCTGGGGCTGCTCTGCTCCTCTGCTTTCTTCCTCTGCTCTGCTCTGACAAAAGACTGACAGACTGACTGACGTCTCACAGACTGACCGTGGCTGACTGACCAGCCTTCTACAAAAGACTCCTCTGCAAAGACCCTGTCCTAAGATGGTGCCCACCTTATATACTCCCTCTATGTGTGAGCTCAGGTGACCAGCACCCAATGAGCTCCTAGCACTACCCAGACTGCTCCCCCTATCTGCCCCTACACTACTGGGATGGTCCACCCCCCTCCCACTCCAGCCAAGGACAGACTCGATCGTACCTGCACATTTCTAAGTGGGAGTACCGTTGGTCTGCCCTCCGGAAATGGGATGTGTGTAGTGCATGCAGCCTTCTGAGCTCAGCTCCACACTCCATCCTTACCTGGGAGTGGAATACCACACCTCTGGGTTGAGGTGCAATACCCCTGTAGCAGCCGAATCCTCAGGGTGCTACAAATATGTTACATTTTTTCCTTGGCCTGCACCAGACCAATGAAAAGTAAATCGCTGCATGCCCAACTTTGATCCGATATTTGGATTGCACTCGGCCATGCAAGTCAATAAGCCCATGGAAACCATCAGACTCCACTCAGATGACATCTGAGTGCAGTCTGAGTTCCACGGACTGACACAATGAAGAAGATGGAGAATTTTTTTTTCTCCATCTTCTTCTTATCTGACAGAATAGGATCACACTATGATGTCACTCAGATCAGAGTGTTATTTGCATAATTGACCCAATTCTCTTGGATAAGGGAATCTACAGCCATCTGTACCTGCCCTCATACATTTGGAGATGCTGGAAAACCCACCCGATGTAAAATATTTCCAATTATTGCCAATATTATCTCTGTAAATTCCTGCCTCTGTGTTGTTTTCTCATGCGATAACTGATTAAACCCTGGCTCTGTCTGCTCTCCTGACATGTCAGTTTTATTAAAACATTTTATTTCTATGAAATAACAATTCAAGGGCAATTTTTCTTATAACTCTGTTTTGTGTTATTCCTCTTATTCCTCCTGGAAATGTATGACTACAATGACACATGGGTCAGCATTCCATATTTCTGAGATACTGTATGTCTCTATACAGTCTGACGATGTCAACACAAATTAGCCTATGTGGGAAACACTACACAAGGGAAATGGTAACGCCGGTTATCAAATTTATTAATGGATTGACAGGAGGAATGACACAATGCAGAGTTCTAAGACGAGATAACATCATATTATATCTTTATTGAGGTATTTTTCTGAAACATCACCAAATGACATGCCTCCCTTTCCTAACTATAAAATGAAAAGTTAACGTTTGCTCTGCCTGCAGCTACCACCAGGGGGAGCTTTGGAGTTTACTGTGTACAGATTATATACAGAGTTCAATTGGTGCTTTATAAGTCATAGTAATTATTATGGCCTCCCTTTTATGACCTGGGCATTACAGTTATATAGCTTCCCACTGCTGGGTGTCTATAGTTGGGCCCGGGTCCTGCTCGGCCTTTATTTTGACGTCACTTTGACACATGGTAAGGTTTTAATACTAGAGGTTAGGAGCATCCAGGCTGGGTACACCTTCGCGCTGGTGGGATGACTTTTACGCTTTTTTGATCAAAAACAGTGTTTACTAACTATCCCATTTATTTATATGCACTATTTCTTCTTACTTATAGCAGGGTATATGTTCATTTGTTTCTGTTTAGTGGCCAGTGTGAACATGCGCCGACACATTGCATATACACCAACTTATTCTCCATTTCATTGCTTTCGGTTTTATCTGCCTATATGGTGGCATGTGGCTGGAAATCCTCCTGGCGTAAACCTCCGATGGAAACTTTGAACGCAATTTGAACACAACATTATATAGCGAAATGTTTCTGGCACTTTAATGAGAACATTAGTACCACGGATGCATGCAGCGTCTCAGCCTGACTACTTGCTTGGTACAAAAGGTTAATGTTTAATGGTGATTCAAGAGCTGTTCTCAGGGGTAATTGAGACTCAAGCGTTTTCTCATCTTATAAACTGTGAATATATAAACTCGCTGAATAAACAAGCTGAGCACTAAATATAACACTGAATGGCGTCGGGAGAGTCCTGGATTTATCTCAGGTGCTGGCTCAGTACAGAGGTACATGGCTTCCCATATATAATTATCATCTGGCCATGTATAGAGCACTGACACATACAGGAACCCTACTGTACCTTTGTTACTTTATTCTTATTTGTAAATGAAAGGGAAGTGTTAGTAAATAGAGTCTTCTAGGAACCATTTGCTATAACATTCATCATGCTTACATATACAAAGGGTTGTCCAAAAATGATAAAGTTAACCCATCAGCAGCTTTTTGCTATGTCATCTGAGAACAGGATGATGTAGGGGCTGAGACCCTGATTCCAGCGATGTCCCTTCCTGTTCTATATGCTGACATTTTGATACAATCACGGTTTTATCTGCTGCAGGTCTAGCAGTGCTCTGAATGCTGAGCTGTGTATAACCCGGCCCACATCACTGATTGGCTGCTATGCACTGACTGTGTGTAGGCAGGAAGCAGCCAATCAGTAGTGGGGGTGGTTACACACAGCAATCGACTATTAGGCTTGAGATAACTAGTCCTGTAGTGATAATCTGTTGAGAAAACACTGATTTTACTGAAACAGCAACACACAGCCCAGTAAGTGACACATCGCAGGAATCAGGGTCTCTGTCTCTTTCATGCGGATCTAAGATTACATAGCTAAAGCCTGCTGATAGATTCCATTTAAAAGGTTTTCAAACAGCAGCAAATTAAATAAAAATACAAAAAAATAACAATAACTGATACTTTAAATCCCCCACCACTCCAGCACCGCATATGGCTGGTCAATGCTGGTCTGTGTTTACTCTTCTTGTAGTGAGATTTTCATTTTTGCCAAAAATGCATCAAATGTATGAGGGATTTGTCTATTGCTGTTTTTTCCCCCTTTGACTGTACATTTCACTAAATATGTTTGTTACAGGGGCCAAATTTTATAATAAGGTTGAATTTTGAAGGTAGAAAGTTGTCTTTATGGTGCAAAAATGTAATAATTGTTTTTAAAAAGTTTTCCAATTTCTTTTAAAAATTCACTCCAATGGTGTCTACGCCAGACCTGAACAGATGACATCACGACAACCAGTCACCTGACCACTGATTTATTTTTACGGTGTTCATTATGCTGTAAAAATGATCTGGCAACATTATTTTTCCAGTGATTTGCGTTGTAATTTTCTGAGACGTAACTTTTTCCAATTTTCCACCAATGGACCTGTGAGAGTGATATTTGTTTGTTTGGTGAGCTGCAGTTTTTTGTTGGTACCATCATTTTGTCAATCATTGCTTCCAAGACAAAAGCAGGACTAATCGGCGAAGAGGATAGACCTCCCTTCCTGGATCCATTGCCACCTAGCTCTGCACCATATAGCCTTTAAAAACACTGGTGTGACGTTAATGGATCACCTGGACATCTGGCTTGAAGCTGTGACGCTGAGTCACTTCTCACGGACAAGCCGTGAGTCAGGATAGTCAGAGAGTTCGAGGTCAATAGCCAGGAGGGTACGTCATAAACAGAGGGAAGAGAAAAAGTTGTAGTCGGGTATCGGTACGAGGTCAAAATACCAGGAGGATAGTGGATCAGAGCAAAAGGGTTAGACAAATGGATGGTCAGAACGAGGTCCAAGGTCAGGCCGCGATAGATCACTAGGCACAGGGAAAACAATCACACAGAGCTGAAGTTATGGCTGGCAGCTATCTGGGACTGCCAGCTCAGTTAAATAGTTGAACAATCAAGGGAATATGGAGCATCTGGTGAGAGCTCTCTCTCAGTCTCAGATTGGACAGCTGAGCTGTCAGTAAAAACACAGACAGCTCAGCACGCCCCTGCACTAGACTGGACAACTGAGCTGTCAATCACTGCACAGGCAGCTCAGCACCCCCCTGCACCAGACTGGACAACTGAGCTGTCAATCACTGCACAGACAGCTCAGCACCCCCCTGCACCAGACTGGACAACTGAGCTGTCAATCACTGCACAGACAGCTCAGCACCCCCCTGCACCAGACTGGACAACTGAGCTGTCAATCACTGCACAGACAGCTCAGCACGCCCCTGCACTAGACTGGACAACTGAGCTGTCAATTACTGCACAGGCAGCTCAGCATCCCCCTGCACCAGACTGGACAACTGAGCTGTCAATCACTGCACAGACAGCTCAGCACCCCCTGCACCAGACTGGACAACTGAGCTGTCAATCACTGCACAGACAGCTCAGCACCCCCCTGCACCAGACTGGACAACTGAGCTGTCAATCACTGCACAGACAGCTCAGCACGCCCCTGCACTAGACTGGACAACTGAGCTGTCAATTACTGCACAGGCAGCTCAGCATCCCCCTGCACCAGACTGGACAACTGAGCTGTCAATCACTGCACAGGCAGCTCAGCACCCCCCTGCACCAAACTGGACAACTGAACTGTCAATCACTGCACAGACAGCTCAGCACCCCCCTGCACCAGACTGGACAACTGAGCTGTCAATCACTGCACAGGCAGCTCAGCACCCCCCTGCACCAAACTGGACAACTGAACTGTCAATCACTGCACAGACAGCTCAGCACCCCCCTGCACCAGACTGGACAACTGAGCTGTCAATCACTGCACAGGCAGCTCAGCACCCACCTGCACCAGACTGGACAACTGAGCTGTTAATCACTGCACAGGCAGCTCAGCACGCTCCTGTACCAGACTGGACAACTGAGCTGTCAATCACTGCATCCTAAGACACACTGATGGGTGTAATCATTAGAGTAGCTCTATGTAATTCTGACGCATTCTGACGATTTGTGCAGACAGCCAGACACTGATTGACACCTTAGGCTTGGTAGAGATGTTTTTCAACATGACAATGCCAGGTTTCATGCTGCTTGTGCTACTATGAGCATCCTGCGTGGCCTAAACGTGCTACCATGGCCTGCAGCGTCTCCAGACTTGTCTCCCATCCCGCACCTCTGGGATTTCATTGGTCGGCAATTGCACAGGGAGCTGCCAGCAGCGGATCTTGATGATCTGCCCCAGTGCATTCAGCGCAGCAGAACATTCCTCAGACAACCATTAACAATTTCATTGATAGCAGCCAAGTCTATAAGTGCCGGGATTTGTGCCTGTGGTGCGCATACTTCAGACTGAATAAATAGAGATGTTTTGGAAATGATGTTTCCATTTTTTCATCATTTGCACATCAGTAACACATCTGTCCATTCATAATTTCCATAATTCAGCAACTTTTCCTTCTTGGAGGGTGAATTAAAAGTTTTATAGATTTATTTTATAACTTTTTTTTTTAAACTTTTATTGTTCTTCTTGGGGACTTTGTCCACTTCTATTATATAGTGTAATACTCCAGTATTTCAGCACATAGTAAGGGCTCGCTCACACAAGCGAACAAATCGGATGAGTGAATCTGATAAAAATTCCTCATAGCACTCGGCCCCAATACTATGTGGCAGTTCAGATCTGGAATTTTTTTCTTATGCCGATTCAGCATGAGAAAACAATCGAGTGTATCTGATGATCGGATTTGGTGCGAGTGAAACAGCGGACTGCACTCGGATATCATCCGAGTGCAGTCTTATGTACTCTGACAGAGTCAATTGGAGAAATTTTGTTCTCCATCTTCCCGCATCTGTGCTGCAATTCTCTCATGCAAGAGAATTGGATCACACGAAGATGAAACTTCATTAGCATAATGAGCCCGATTCTCTAACAGGAGAGAACATACGCTTGTGTGAACCCGGCCTAAAAATGATCATCTCCTACAAAGTCCAGCTACACACAGAAGCAGAGTGCAACCATCCAAATGCTGCAGCCAGAGACTGACTTCAGTAATGGCCAAAGAGAACCTGTCATCGGGATGTTATACCCCAGACTGACGGCATGTATCTAAAGGCGCTTTAAGGCCACGTTCACACGTTGAGTATTTGGTCAGTATTTTACCTCAGTGTTTGTAAACCAAAACCAGGAGTGGGTGATAAATACAGAAGTGGTGATGTGTTTCTATTATACTTTTCCTCTGATTGTTCTACTCCTGATTTTAGCTTACAAATACTGATGTAAAATACTGACCAAATACTGGACGTGTGAATACGACTTACTGCTGAGTATTAACGCTCACTGTTCTTGTATAAATCTGCTTTGGGTATGTTCACACTAGGCGTTTTTTTTCTGCAGCAAAACCTGAACTCTTGGCAGTAAAGTTTCTGGCTCCACGTTTTGCGCTGCATTTTTTTCACTGTCCATTTATCTCTTTATGCATGCTGATAAAGTTCAGTGACAAAAAAAATAAAAAATTACCTATTCCACTTCACCAGGTTTCGGCACAAAAAACTCAGCAAAACCTGATACCTGTGTTTTTGTCACTGCCCATTACTTTCAATGGGTGAAAAACGCTGCAAAAATGCTGGAAGAAACGCTGCAAAAATGATGGAACACAACATGCTCTGTTGTGCAAAAAAACATGCAAAGCACAAAATACTGATGAAACAAAAAACAAGAAGCTGTGTGCACAAGATTTCTGGAATCTCATAGACTTTGCTGGTACTGTGAAACGCAGCTTAAAATTTGCAAAAAAAATGCATAAAAAAAACTCTGAAAAAACGCCTAGTGTGAACATAGCTTTACTCTTTTATAGCAATCCATAGTTGAAATTGTATTATAATGAGTTCAGCTCTGGGCTGTATACTGCAGGCGTTGAATGTGTTATTTTAGTGCATATAAAATATATATATAAACATACTGCCCCCTATGGACAGCAGGGCAGACACTCAGCGGCCACTGACTAGTAAGCCCCGTATGGCCGCTCACTGCACCGCTACACACACCAATGACAGATCAATGTGAAACAGCGCTCGGATCCGCCCCCAAACATGACGTCACATCAGCGTGTCATTCCAACAATCTTTATTGACAAAGTCGCGGTTGACAGCTCCTATTGCGCATGCGTACTGCGATACCCGATGTTTCACCCTTGATATGATGAAGAAACAAGGGTCTACCGGAGGCGGCGGCGGCGGCGGTGGAGGAGCTACAGACCGGCTCACCAAGCCCAGCTGTCTGATCGTGTGCAGCGCCGTTACCGCAGGTGAGAGGTTGGTTCTGGTCATGTGACCGTCGATACCTAGTGGGTCATGTGATCGGCCTCCTGTGCTGTTGTATTGGACCTGAGCTGACACGTGACTGGATGAGCATGCTGGTAGTTGTAGTTCACAGTGACTGGAGACCACTGAGTTAGGTCAGACACAGTTGGTGCCATTATTAAAGGGACAGTCAGAGTAGAAAATGAGGGAAAAAAGAGACTTTTGTTTTATCTGTATTAAAGGGGTTTAGGGACCGTGTGTGCTAAACGTGACAGAGACTATGACAGTGTTCACATGGACCTTTATGCAGCAGTTTTTGTAAAGCCAATGCATTTTACAGCGACCAAGTGAAGTCGGCAGTGTGTCCTCCTCAGCAATATCTGTACAGGCGTTTCTGCTGTAAAAAATGCTCCAAATATGACAGGAGAAAAACCACCAGATACTAAAAAGACTTAAAAAAGGTCCTTTTTATGTTTCTTAGATACAAATTTATTAGACAGAATAATCCACAACAAACGCCCCATGTGAACGGAGCTCAAGGATATTTTCACATGGAGCTTTCCTGCCTGAAAAATCTGCAATTCACTGAAAAAAGGACAAAAATCAATAAAAGGCATCACAGGAAAAGAGAAATGATAGCCGCCATACTGATATCACCATGTCCAGACAGGAAGCAGCGGGTCCGCCATGATAGAGGCGGGGGCAGCACAGGGGCAAAATACTGATAAATAACCTTTACTAACCCAGCAAACATGCAGGGGCGGCTGCCAGTACCCTAACAGCACACAGGCGGCATAGGGCGTCATCCACACCATTACGGGAGAGGTTCCTCTGTCCGTATAACAGCCCATTATCAACACCCCTACTGTTACATCAGGCAAGCTGCTTATACTATATGTGCACCCACAGGCCATCTACTACCCCATTACCCATCTGCCTCCCCGCACTACCCATCCGCCCCCCCCATTACCTATCTGCTACCCCATTACCCATCCGCCCCCCGCACTACCCATCCTCCCCGCACTACCCAGCCTCCCCCCATTACCCCAACACTCTTGGAGGACCCGGCCTGCACCGTGCATAAAAGAGATGTATACAATTCACATTTTTTTATGCAGGGTGCAGGCTGATTTTGTGTGAAAAATCTGCCATAAAAAAACTACAAAAATTATTTTTTTTGCTGTGTTTTTTGTTTTTCTGCTTTTATTGATTCAGTGTTCTTATTTGGAGAATTTTTTCAAGCCGAACTGTTTCCAGCATTACCAGGTTTTCCCATGTAAATCCATAGAAAGCAAAGCTCATTCCAGGAGTATTTGAAGCAGGTTTAGATATGGATTTAGGAGCAGAATCTGTTTCTATATCGTCATCACAATATAACTCCAGGTGCGCGGACCCTGACTTGTACAGGAACAGAGCAGTTTGTGGTGAATTGTGGTTTCCTTCCATCTGTGGGACTTGCAGGTGGTGACATTGTCTTTCCATTTCAGGGGTCTCGGCACAATCTTTCCTGCAGACCTTCAACCTTGCAAGTTCAGCCTTCAATCTGCAAGTGGCCTCCCCAGGGGTTTGTATTGTAATCGTGTACAATATTACTGCCTGAAAATGTCCCATAAATTGATGGCATATCGTCCTCTCCCACATGACCGGGGGAGGCGGTAATAATTAATATCGGACCTCAATAGAGGTGTTGGAAAGTTCCCGCATTAATAACTGGTATTTTTGGAGGGAAACTCGTCCTTTTACAGTGGCTGTAACATATTTGTGTCACTACTAATCCTATAATTCCGCAAAACGAATCTATCAATTAGGTAGGGGGCTCATCTGAAGAAGCAATGCATAGTTACAGTGAAAGCCTCATTATTCCTCGAGTACCTGTGTAAAGACATGTGCACACCTTGAGTATTTGCTGCGGATTATTCTGCTGCAAAAACTAGTGTTGGCAGGAAAGAGACTGCGTGAAATACGTGCGTTTTTTTATATGCGTTTTATTCCCATTCATTTGAATGGTTGAAAGAATTGACACCCTGCAGATTTGAGAAAACGCTTCAATGGTTCAAATCTGCAAGGAAAAAATAAATAAATAAATAGCATGTGCAGCAGATTTCTGAAATCTCATTCACTTTGCCGGTAATGTAAAACACTGTGTTTTCTCTGTGAAGAAAAAAAATGCAACTTGTGAACATCATGTTGACAGAGCAGCAGCTTCTCTTCCGCTCTGCTCTGTTGATGGGGCGTCACTGCCGATGTCATGCTGATTGACCGCCGGCTCCCTGCGGCCTAACTGCGGGGAGCCAACAGTCAGTCAGCATGATTTCATTCACACCCCAACAACATAGCTGCCTGGGAGAAGAAGAGCTGCTCTGTTGACATGGAGCAGCTGAATCACTGTCAGTGACTGCTGTGAGCCGGTGCCGGGTACAACAGGCAGGTAGTTAGCAACTACCTGCCTGTTAGCTCTCAGAACCATAATAAAAAAAAATAGTCTCTGATTACCCCTTTGATTTTTTTGCTTCTTTGTAGAATGACAGCTCTTTTTTTTTTTCTTCTTCAGGGAAAGGCTCTGGATTTTGTAGGTGTCAATGAAATAGACACAAGATGGTTCCAAGATTTCCAACTTAAGCCGTACGCCAATCCAGCCAGACTGGAGTCAATAGATGGTAAGATAAAGTGACAGGACCATGTGTAGTCTTACCCCAGTCCCTACGTCAGTCATCCAGGCTAGTGCCAATCCTTGTTGTGCTCCGAGGGTTTGCTGCTGACTTGCCAGCTTTGCTGTATAGATTGGGAAAGATATTGTATCATGAGGAGTCATCTCTTTGTCATTAGAGGGGGGTAAGGTAATGGCGGCACTACTGCACTGCTGGAGGTGTATAGGAGGCTGGATAATGGCCGTATACACAGATGCCGCTCTGTATACATCTTGATATATGCATAGAGACTA
This sequence comes from Phyllobates terribilis, assembly GCF_046119375.1. Lineage (NCBI taxonomy): Eukaryota > Metazoa > Chordata > Amphibia > Anura > Dendrobatidae > Phyllobates > Phyllobates terribilis. The sequence goes on along the minus strand of NW_027362773.1, from coordinate 130,615,646 downwards.
ATGTCGGTGTGGGATTATTCCTGCACTGTTATCTGTTTTATTCCTGTAAATCAGTAAATTTAGTGCTTACTCCACTATCCTGATTTAAAACACATGCATGATCTGAGTGTGCCTATGTATGGAGGGGACAGACAGCTGTCGGCTAATGCCACGGCATGGATAACTCATCACAATACCGTATATGTTATGGCGTGATAACCTGTAGTGGTTATGACTTATATTAAAGCCATGATGAACCTTTTGCATCATCATATTTGTGCCTTTCATTGAAGGAATATGTCTGGAGTCATTCCCATCATACAAAAGACTCATGGTATAGCAATATGCAGTTGAAACCAGAAGTTTACATACACTATATAAAAAGACACATCTGCATGTTTTTCTCAATACCTGACATGAAATCAGAATAAACCTTTCCCGTTTTAGGTCAATTAGGATTACCATAATTTTTAATATTTGCCAAATGCCAGAATAATGAGAGAGAGAGAATGTTTTAAGGTATTTTTATTACTTACTGCAAAGTCACAAGTTTACATACATTTCATTAGTATTTGGTACCATTACCCTTAAACTCAATGACTTGGGTGAAATGTTTGGGATATCCTTCCACAAGCTTCTCACAATAGTTGTTCGGAATTTGGGTCCATTCCTGACAAAACTGGTGTAACTGATCCAGGTTTGCAGGTCGCCTTGCTCGCACCCGCCTTTTCAGCTTTGCCCATAAATGTTCAATAGGATTGAGATGAGGGCTTTGTGATGGCCACTCCAAAACATGGACTTTGTTATCCTTAAGCCACTTTGTTATCATTTTGGCAGTATGCTTCGGGTCATTGTCCATTTGGAAGATCCATTTCCACCCAAGCTTTAACTTCCTGGCTGATGTCTTGATATGTTGCTTCAGTATTGCCACAAAATCTTCTTTTCTCATGATGCCATCTATTTTGTGGAGTGCACCAGTCCCTCCTGTAGCAAAACAACCCCACAACATGATGCTGCCACCCCCGTGTTTCACAGTTGGGATGGTGTTCTTAGGCTTCCAAGCTTCTCCCTTTTTCTTCCAAACGTAACAATGGTCATTATGCCCAAAAAGTTTAATTTTAGTTTCATCAGACCACAGGACTTGTCTCCTAAAATTTATGTCTTTGTTCCTGTGTGCATTTGCAAGCATTAATCTGGCTTTTTTATATTTCTTTTGGAGCAATGGCTTCTTCGAGGCAGAGGGGCTTTCAGCCCATGTTGATACAGTACTCGTTTCACTGTGGGTGTTAGCATAATCTTACCAGCTTACGCCATTATCTTCACAAGGTCTTTTGCTTTTGTCCTTGGACTGATATACACATGTCGGACCAAAGCACGTTCATCTCTGGGACACAGAACCCGTCTCCTTCCTGAGCGGTATGATGGCTGGACATTCCCATCTTGTTTGTACAGATGAGCGAGGCACCTTCAGGTATCTTGAAATTGTACCCAAGGATGAGCCAGACTTGTGCAAGTCCACAATTCTCTTACTGATATCTTGGCTGATTTTCCCCTTCTCCCATGACAGCACCACCTGAGAGAGGGTATCCGCCCACCAAGGACAGGAACCTACTGAATAAAAAGGCGGTACCTCTCCTCCGCATCAGTTTTTGGTTCCTGTCCCTGATGGGAGCCTCACCAGGTGGTACCTCACGTACCTGGATTATGGACGGTGCGGCCTGGAGGCCGTGGAAGCAGCAGATGGTCCCTGTTCCCAGCCCGTCTGGCTGCTGCCCGGGTCTGCGTGTGGGGAGGAGGTGCTGTTTTTTTTTTGGATTCCTCCCCGCGTGCGCCGGGGCCTGCGGCCGGGTCTGCGCCTCGCAAAGATGAACTGAGCGCGCCGGCCGGCAGGTCTTCCGGGCTGCGCACGTGGGGGTCGCGTCGCACCCTGTGACGGAGCGCGCCGGAAGTCCGGGCTGCGCACGCGCGGGGTGCTGACGCACCCTATCACGGAGTGCGCCGGAAACCGGGTCTGCGCATGCGCGGGTGGGAAGCTGTCATCCCGCTGCAAGCGCGCCGGGTGCCGCTGGGCTGCGCACGCGCAGAGGCAGGTGGATCTGCGGGTAGCGCGCCAGCTGGCTAAAATTTAAAAAAAAAAAAAAGAGATTTGAGATGAGCACGCTGCCGGAAGGGGAGGAGCCTAAAGGAGGTGGAGCCCTACTGCTTTTAAGGATGGGGAGCAATCAGGATGGCGGTGTGTGCATCCCCGCCATGATGAATGAGGAACCGCAGTCACCTGGGCAGCAGCTGTCACCGCCACAGGAAGTACAGCAGCAGCCACAGCCATCAAAGCAGCGCAAGCAGCTCAAACAAATGGAACGGGAATCTTCCCATCGACAAAGTCACAGCAGTGAGGGGCGTACGAGTTCCGGCAAGACTGGTCAGAAAAGACTTCGTCAGTCCACCTCCGCCAGATGGGAGCCCTCATGTGAACGGCAACCACCGCCTCCGGTACCCTAGTCTGAACGGCAGTGTGGTGAGTGATCTTCGTGAAAGTCTCACCTTGAATAATGTGCTCTTCTCTCTCTCTCTCTTTTCCTCCTTCTTCTCCTTTTATTTCTTGGGGCAGGAGGCGAAGAAGTGTAGTGCTAAAAGTAAAAACAGGGAGTGTGCTTTATGCAAAATCGGTCTTCCCACCTCCTATGCCAAAAACCTATGCTCAGACTGTATTCAGAAAACCATTGCAGAGGAGTCCCCCAGATTTTCTTTAGAATTAAAGGATCTAATCCAGACAGAGGTCAGAGAGTCTTTAAGAGGCTTAACCTCACTCAAAAAGAAGAAGCGGAAACTAGTTTCTTCAGAATCAGAGGAATCAGTGGAGTCCCGTTTTACGAGAGAACTGCCTTCCTCCTCTAATCACTCCTCATCGTCTTCGGATGATGATGGGGGGGGCAGACCTTGTTTTTCGGTTGATAATACTGAGAGACTAGTTAAAGCCGTCAGAGGGACTATGGGTATTACCGATACCAAAGTGCCCAGAACAGTCCAGGATGTTATGTTCGGGGGCTTAGACCAAAGGAGGAGACGCTCATTCCCGGTCAATGACCGGATTAAATCTCTGATAGAAAGGGAATGGAAGAAACCGGAGAGGAAGGGTCAGCTGCCATCATCCTCCAAGCGGAGGTACCCCTTTGAGGATGAGGATGCGGCTAAATGGGACAAAACCCCTTAGATTGACGTGGCCATTTCAAAATCTTCAAAAAAATCCACTCTGCCCTTTGAGGATTTAGGAGCCTTAAAAGACCCGCTGGATAAAAAAGCGGAGTCCTTCCTTAAGCAAACCTGGGAGTCGTCAGCAGGGGCCCTTAAACCGGCAATAGCAGCGACCTGCACTGCTAGATCTATGATGATCTGGCTTCAACAATTGGAAGACCAGATCAGGGGGAATGTGTCCAGGGAGAAAATTCTATCAGACCTTCCTCTTGTGCAGGGAGCGGCTGCATTCCTGGCAGATGCATCGGCAGATTCAGTTAGGCTGGCTGCCCGGTCTGCAAACCTCTCTAATGCAGCCCCTAGGGCACTATGGCTCAAGAGCTGGCCAGGAGATGTGCAGTCAAAGTCTAAACTGTGCTCAATCCCTTGTGAGGGGGACTTCTTGTTCGGCAAAGGTCTAGATGACATCCTAGATAAAGCCGCAGACAAAAAACATGGATTTCCCACGGTGTCTGGTTCCCGATTTAACAGTTCCTTTCGGAAGAGAAAATACAGCCGCAGTAAAGCTCTCAGAGACCAAGGTAGCTGGAAAGACCGAAAGCCGTATAGCAGAGGCTTCATGTTTGGGGGTCCCTCCTCCGAGAATAAGAAAGCCCCTAAGTGACAGTTCCCCCAGGTGGGAGGAAGATTGTCCCACTTCCTGCCTGCCTGGAAGGAAATTTCATCCAATTCTTGGATCTTAGGGATAATCAGGAGGGGGCTCACATTAGAGTTCAAAAGCAGGCCCAAGAACACTGTCAAAATATCAGCCCCCAGGGGTTTAGCGGAACAGATAGCCTTACAGCAGGAAGTTCTCTCTCTGCTCATGAAAGGAGTTCTGGTGGAAACACCTGCACCCGAGCAAGGAAGAGGATTCTATTTGACTCTCTTCCTAATAAAGAAGCCGGACGGCTCCTTCAGGACCATTGCGAACTTAAAGAGACTGAACGACCATTTAATCTACAGGCCTTTCAAGATGGAAACAATAAAATCGGCCATAAAGATGTTATTTCCGGACTGTTTTATGTGCGTCCTCGATCTGAAGGACGCCTACTACCACGTCCCGATTTTGCCAGATCATCAACAGTTTCTAAGAGTAGCTGTACAATTCGGCAGGCACGTAAGGCATTTTCAGTTCGCAGCTCTTCCCTTTGGCATTTCCATGGCGCCGAGAACCAAAGAGGGTTCAGTCTTTCCTGGGTCTCATTCTGGACTCAGAAAACCAAACCTGTCTTCTGCCAGAGGAAAAGAAACTGAAGATCAGATCCCTAACATCTCAGGTTGTCAGCAATCCGACCATGACCCTGAGGAGTGCAATGTCTCTGTTGGGTACAATGACGTCTTGCATCCCGGCGGTTCAGTGGGCCCAGCACCATTCCAGATGTCTTCAACAGGAGATTCTGGCAGCGGACAGGCGGCTCAAAGGTCGCCTGAATGGGAAAATATCTCTTCCAGATGTTGTGATCAACTCCCTGGACTGGTGGACATCGCCGGTCAACCTATCTTTGGGGGTTCCTTGGACCTTCCAGGTGTCGGATACAATTACAACAGACGCAAGTGCGGAAGGTTGGGGAGCTCACCTAAGGGATCGTTCTGTACAAGGCCTCTGGTCGGACAGCGAGACAAGTCTCTCTTCCAACATGAAAGAGCTGTTGGCAGCCAGAAACGCGCTAAAAGAATTCAGTTCTGTTCTTCAGGGTCCTCACGTCAGGATAATGTCAGACAACAAATCAACAGTCGCCTACATCAATCATCAGGGGGGTACCAGGTCTCTCCCTCTGATGTTAATAGCGGATCAGATCTTCAGGTTTGCCGAGAGTCGGCTGGTTACGCTCTCGGCACTGCATATAAAAGGGGAAGAGAACATAAAGGCCGATTTCTTGAGTCGTCACATCTTGAAACAAGTAGAGTGGGAGTTGAATCCAGCCGTTTTTCAGCAGATTGTGGATCGGTGGGGACAGCCCCAGATAGATCTGTTTGCAAACAGACACAATCGGAAGACCGAAACCTTTTGCTCCCTGAATCCAAAAGAGGGGGCGTTTGCGGTGGACGCGCTGCAGATTCAGTGGAATTTCACTCTAGCTTATGCCTTTCCCCCTTTAGTACTGATCCCTACTATCCTGAGGAAGATCCGAGAGGAACGGGCGAAGGTTATATTGATCGCCCCGTTCTGGCCCAAGAGACCATGGTTCACTTGGATGAAGAGAATGTCCCAAGCAGATCCATGGGTTCTTCCGGACATCCCGGATCTCCTCAGGCAGGGCCCAGTCTGTCATCCCCAAAGAGCGGGCCTGCATTTGACGGCTTGGATTTTGAGAGGTCGCTATTGACGCAAAGGGGGTTTTCTCCGGATCTTGTTACTACCCTTCTAGCAAGTAGAAAGCCGATAACAACTAGAATCTATGGTAGAACCTGGGCTAAGTTCTTGTCTACCTCGGGTCAGTCTGCCAAAGGGAGGATTCCTATTGAGGCCATACTAGAATTCCTCCAGAAGGGGTTAAACATGGGACTAGCCACCAGTACTCTTAAAGTACAGGTATCGGCTCTGGGGACACTGTATAATTATGACTTGGCAGCAAATAGATGGATCATTAGATTTATTAAAGCCTGTCATAGATCCAGACCTATTCCTGTTCCAAGAATGCCTCCTTGGGACCTTAATTTAGTTCTGGAAGCATTAACCAAACCTCCCTTCGAGCCCTTAGAGAAGGTTTCAGAAAAAATCTTAACTTTAAAGACTGCGCTATTGGTGGCCCTGACATCAGCTCGTAGAGTCAGTGACTTACACGCACTATCCGTTAACCATCCATTCACTCAAGTATGTATGGATAGAGTAATCTTAAGACCAGACCCGGCCTATCTTCCAAAGGTAGCCTCCAAGTTCCATAGGACGCAAGTAATCACTCTCCCTTCCTTCTATCCTAATCCTAGGGATTCTGAGGAACATAAGCTTCACACCTTAGATGTTAAGAGGGTGTTAGTCCAGTATTTGGAAGTGACAAAAGCCTGGAGAAAGAGTGACGCTTTATTTATATCCTTTCAGGGGGCTAGGAAAGGACTTAAGGTTACAAGGGGGACCATAGCTAGATGGGTCAGGGATACTATTACCTTAGCCTACTCTTCTAGCAATCTGCCGGTTCCTGAGAACCTGAAGGCCCATTCCACCAGAGCGGTAGCTGCTTCCTGGGCTGAGAAGGCGGATGTGCCCATCGACATTATATGTAAGGCGGCAACTTGGTCATCCCCTGCTACATTTTACAAACATTACCGTCTTGACCTTTCCTCTTCTACTGATCTGTCCTTTGGTAGAAGGGTGTTGCAAGCGGTGATCCCTCCCTCTGGTATTTGATCTCTATAAATCTCTCAGGTGGTGCTGTCATGGGAGAAGGGGAAAAGATCCTAGTTACTTACCGGTAACGGGATTTTACAGAGCCCATGACAGCACCCTATTAATTCCCTCCCCTTTATCACTGTGGTGTGCACTTTTTTTAAGGTGTTTAGTACATATGTTGAGGTGGTGGTTATGTATTAACCTGTCTTCGGAGGCCCTCTCATGCTCTGAAACAAAAACTGATGCGGAGGAGAGGTACCGCCTTTTTATTCAGTAGGTTCCTGTCCTTGGTGGGCGGATACCCTCTCTCAGGTGGTGCTGTCATGGGCTCTGTAAAATCCCGTTACCGGTAAGTAACTAGGATCTTTTCTTTAGACTTTCCCATGATGCTACACAAAGAAGCAGTGTGTTTCAGGTGTGCATTAAAATACATCCACAGGTGTGTCTCTAATTAACTCAGATGTTGTCAGAAAAACTATCAGAAGCTTCCAAACACATGACATCATCTTATGGGCAGTCCAGAATTGTTCAAAGGCATAGTAATCTTAGTGTATGTAAACTTTTTACTTTGCATTAAGTAATAAAAATGCCTTAAAACATTCTCTCTCTCTCATTATTCTGGCAAATATTAAAAAAAATATGATAATCCTAATTGACCTAAAACGGGAAAGGCTTATTCTGATTTCATGTCAGATATTGAGAAAAACTTACATATGTGTCTTTTTATATAGTGTATGTAAACTTCTGGCTTCAACTGTATGTGTCTCCTGAAGGCTCCAATTCTAAAAAAAAAATCAACACGCCCTTATTCACACTGACATCACTTTGACACCAGGTAAGGTTTTAATACTAGAGGTTAGGACCATCCCGATTAGGGTCACTTTGACACTGGTGGGGTGGTTTTTATGCTTTTTTTTTTTTTAATCAAAAACTGTGTTTAGTAAGTACGCAATGTTATTTATATGGACTATTGCTTTTACTTATTCACTTACCAAAATGTACATATACCCTACTGTTTCTGTCTTAGGCTTTGTCTGTTTAATGGCCAGTGTGAACATGCTCCTATTTTGCATGCTCTCCAACTTATACTCCAGTTCATTTTTGTTGGTTAAATAAACCGTGCAGTATACGTTTTTTTACTCAAAGCCTCTGCATTGAAAAGCATATGGGTGGAAAAAAAAATCAATATAATATATGTATTTATATGAGTGTGTGGTAAGAGGGCCCTTTTTTTCTGTTAATTTTTTCTTTTCCTCCGTAGGTTCTCGTTATCATGCACTTTTAATCCCGCATTGTCCGGGGGCGATGACGGACTTGGCTAATAGCGGTTATCTGGCCAGAATCTTACAACACTTCAAAACAGAAAAAAGTAAGATGGGAAATGCGTAACGCGGTGAGGAATCAGTGCGGGATTTTAGTGTTTAGTGAGAGATCAGTGCTGAAAAATGGCTTCCTTAGGGCATGTGCACACCATGACTTTATCAGCCGGGTATGCTCTGTAACCTGCCTGAAAAGGCACTTAAAAAAATGCTAAAAAGAATGAGCACATGCATTGGTATGCCAAAACGACTGCCATCTTTTTGATCTTTGTTTCACCTCTCCAAGCTTCAAAAGCTGCAAAATAAGTGACCTGTCCATTCTTCAGTTGGCTTTCTCTTTGAAGCTTTTTACAATTGTGTATATATAATGTAAAAAACAAAATGCTGGCGGTAAGGCTGCCGCAAAGAGCAACATTAAAGATGCCAAATATACACTGTAGGAAAAACACCTTCCTCGTTCTCCTGAAGCGACTTCTGCTTGAAACACTCTATAGATATCCTGGCGTCTAAATGACGTTGTGTCGTCACCTCTTTATGGAGATGAGAGTGCCTGCTCATCGCCAAGCAGATCTAAAGATTTGGATTTTTGGAAATGCCTCTGTACCCGTGTTCGCCATTTTAAGGCCGAAATACGCATTAGATTAAAGTCTGCTGAACCTGTCGATATCTGTGGCATCAGCCAACGATCTAATGTTTATGGGGACCTCCCGATTCTCACCCTGTTTGGCTGGAGGCAATCTCCTGGCTCCCCTATAAACATTAACAGTGGCGTACCGCCAATAGCAGCAGACCACACGGCCGCTATGGGGCCTGTGAGTCAGGGGGCGGTGCCATTGCCTATATGCTGATACAGTTGAAAGCAATGATGGAAGAGGAAGCCATCGGCTGACTCTCCCACCTCCATCATTCTCACTCTGCGTCCGAGACCTGACGTCTCATCACAGCGGGCGCGATGATGTCACTACATTGCGCCCGTTGCGCTGAGACGTGCGGCGCTTCACACCACATGCTGCAGAGATCGGAGCGGCGGTGGAACGAGGAGAGGTGAGTATTTATTGATTTTTTTTTTTTTTTAAATCAATGAGAACATTGTGGAGCACATCATACTACATGGAGGACTATGTGGAGTGCATTATACTACACAGAGGACTATGTGGAGTGCATTATACTACACAGAGGACTATGTGGAGTGCATTATACTACACGGAGGACTATGTGGAGTACATTATACTACACGGAGGACTATGTGGAGTGCATTATATTACACGGAGGACTATGTGGAGTGCATTATACTACACGGAGGACTATGTGGAGTGCATTATACTACACGGAGGACTATGTGGAGTGCATTATACTACACGGAGGACTATGTGGAGTGCATTATACTACACGGAGGACTATGTGGAGTGCATTATACTACACGGAGGACTATGTGGAGTGCATTATACTACACGGAGGACTATGTGGAGTGCATTATACTACACGGAGGACCATGTAGGAGATTAGGTAGATAGAGAGAAGTGTAGAGTATTGTTTAATAAAGGAAACTACAAAACTTTTCACAAGTTTTCTGAAAGTACATTGATGATTTAAAGGGGTTGTCCCCTACTTGGAATGTTGCAGTCCCCCAAGTAAAGTAAAAGTTAAAAAAAAACAAAAAAAAAACACCTTTTTATAACCTCCCGCTCTGGCGCCAACCCAACAAAGTAAGTGCCGTGTCTACCAGCACTCACGTGAGCACTGCAGCCAATCAATGGGCTTTACTGGACTGCTTTACTCACGCTTCCCTCAGTCAATACATGGATGCCTAAAGGAAGTGTGAGTGCTGGGAATGGCGCAAGTGAGTATGAGGGATTTTTTTTTTATTTGGGCAACTACAGTAATTAAGAAGGAGATGTCCAAGTAGTGGACAATCCCTTTAACCCTTTCACGACATATGACGTACATTTACGTCATATGTCATGTCCCTGCCTTTGATGCGGGCTCGCATGCTGAGCCTGCATCTTTCCCCGCTTATGATGGCTGTCAAATCCTGCTGTCAGTCTACATGCGCCATTCTACGCGCCTGTGACGTGATGACGGGGCGCTGATGGGTTGTCATATGACAGTCGGGGGGGGGGGGGCGTCTGCTGATTACCCCTGTGCCTATCACTACAATCCTCCTGTGAATGCCGGCCTTAAACCAGGAGATCGTGATTTATGCTATATGTATCAGTGCTGATGCACTACTATATATAGAACAAGCGATTGGATAAACAAAACTTCAAGTCCCCTAAGGGGACTATTAAATACAGTGAAAAGTAAAAAAAAAAAATCTGAAAAAAATATATATATACTGTATATAAAAAAAAAATACACATATTTGGTATCGCTGGGTTCAGAAATGTCCGATCTATCTAAATATAAAGTAAATTAATCCAATCCGGAAACGGCGTAAACAAAATTAAAACAAAAATCAATACCCCAGAATTACATTTTTTGGCTGTCTTAACATTGTAATAAGATGCAATAACAGGCGATCAAAACATCGTATCTTACCCAAAATGATATCAATAAAACCGTCAGCTCAGGGTGCAAATAATAAGCCGTCACCCGGCCCCAGATCCCAAAAAATGGAAACAAAAGCAAAACTTTTTTTTTTTGTTAAAAATTTCCGTTTTTTTTTTTCTCTTGTTTTTTTTTATTTAAGTAAACTATACATGTTTAGTATCTGCGCACTTGTACTGACCTAGAGAATTATATTGCTCAGTTTTACCATGTAGTGAACATTTTTTTCAATGTCATCGCACTTGGATTTTTTTTCACCGTACACTGTGCTGTAGAATGAATGATGTACTTTTGAATGACAACTCGTCCCACAAAAAAAAAAAAAGCTGTCATACGGCTATATGGATGGAAAAATAAAAAAAAGTTATGGCTCTTGGAAGAAATGGAGGAAAAAAATGAAAATGCAAAAAAACGAAAAATGGCCCTGGGGTGAAGGAGTTAAATTGACATTGACTGATAGGGAGCTTCTTCTCCTTGGTGGCAGTTTCTTTGCTCTTGTCAGACATCGAATGTGTTTATATTTGATGTAAGGAGGCAGTGTTTTTGACTGTTTTGACACTGTAAGTTCTATGTACGGGGGGGTTTGTCATCACCTCTTCCCATTTATTACAAAGCTATATCACTACAGTTGTGACATCACCCTCTTCCTTTTATTGTACAGCCAAATCACAGCTATTTCACCCCTCTTATCAGTTATACAGCTGTACCACCATAACATTGCCAACTCTACTATTGATTATACAGCTACAGTATATCACTATTTATTTAATTCTTTTTTTAACGGTCTTCGACTTGATGGATGAACGCTCTGTATGAAGATCGATCTTGTGCAAGCTTGGTAGGTCCACCAGGGTCTTCTCCACCGTTTCTCCACGGGGTTTCTAGTCTTTCTCTTCTCCTTGTTCCTTCTATTCTTCCCACCATGATGTCCTTCTCCAATGATTGCTCTCATACACATTCATATGATGTGTAGAAACTAGGCAAGTCATAGCTTGGTGATCCAGGCTTCCAGTGACATGTCTGGATTCATTTGTTCCAAGATTGATTTGTTTGTTCTTCTTGCCATCCGTGGTATTGATAACCTCCTTCTCCAGCACCACATTTCTAAGGCGTTGATTCTTCTTCTGTCTTGTTTCTTTATCGTCCAGTTTTCGCATCCGTATGTTACCACAGAAAAGACCAATCTATCTACAAGCCGTGTCTTCTTCACCAGTGAAATGTTCCTCGATTTTGAAGATATTGTCCAGTGACTTCATTGTTGATTTGCCCATAGCTATTCTCATATTGACTTCCGGTGTCGTTGCTGCATCTTGAGTGATCATTGATCCGAGTAGGTTGAAGTCATTTACAACTTCCAGATTGTCGCCGTCCATCTCAAATGTGTCCCGGTCGTACCTGAGTCAATATCTTTGTCTTCTAAATGTGCAGGAGCAGTTACGGTAGTTGCAATGCAAAAGAAAAAAAAAAAAAAGGCAACAAAATTCTGCCAGCACAAATACGTAAAAATTATACTGTATACATGAATTTTGAATTGCCTTACTGCCAAATTTACTACACAGTACCTAGAAATGTGAGGTTCTTAGCACACAATTTGATCAAATTGTGCGAGTCCATCTGCCAACGACAAGGCGACCTCTTCAGATGGGTCCCTACACTAAAACTACACTAACTTGTATTAATAAAGCCCCTATGTCTAAAGCTGTTGATCCAAAAGAAGGCTATATTAATAGAATAGTTGTTAATACTAGCTGACTACCCTTGTTATGACAAATACTTCTCTATACCCGATTTATACTATTGTAACTAATTGTTATTATTATTAATGCTATGCCCCTGCCAATAATAAGGTCCCAAATGCTTACTTTGCTAGATCAAACCTTCTGTTATAACTACTATTATTACTTTTGCATTTTTATTTCTGCTGTTTTTTTTTTTTTACTAAAATTACTACTTTTCTGTTTTTCCTACTAATATTAATATGCTGCTATAATAGTTTTATACCACTCTTATTATAACTATTATTTTTTTGTATAGTTGCCTCTAAGTAATCGCCGTATATGATGTTATTGGCTGAGAGGTCTCAGCATGATTGTGCAGATGATGTTCTTCTTTCCTCTCAAATACTGGTTGATATATTGGCAGATATGGCAGTGCGTGGTCCTGGTGCTTCTTCTTCTAGTGCTTCTTCTTCTGGTGCCGATCTTAATTCTGATGTTGATATCTTTTTTTCTTCCTTTCTTCTTTCTGGATTTCCTCTTCTTCATCCAGGTTCATACACAGTTCTTAAGCCATCATTGTCCTTGCTTCTGGATCTTCCGGGATGGTATAGGTTGTTCTTCATATTCATGCCTTGGTGCATATTTCTTCTGGCCTTTTGGGCTGGTCGGCATGAAGAGAGCAGATTACTAACTTAATGTAATTAAACATTCCTATAATACATCCCTTTGTCTTTAAAATTAAAGGCCGCAGTATAATCGTCTTCTCACTAACCTCCATCTTGTAGAGGGGTGACAGGAGAAGCTTCATACATAAGGCCAGTCTTCTTGGTCATACATAAGGCCAGTCTTCTTGGTCATACATAAGGCCAGTCTTCTTGGTCATACATAAGGCCAGTCTTCTTGGTCATACATAAGGCCAGTCTTCTTGGTCATACATAAGGCCAGTCTTCTTGGTCATACATAAGGCCAGTCTTCTTGGTCATACATAAGGCCAGTCTTCTTGGTCATACATAAGGCCAGTCTTCTTGGTCATACATAAGGCCAGTCTTCTTGGTCATACATAAGGCCAGTCTTCTTGGTCATACATAAGGCCAGTCTTCTTGGCGTCTTCTCCGGTGTGATATTAACTGAAGAGAAAAGTACCAGATATAAGGATCAACCATAACCATACAATGAGGATGTGACAGAGCGGCACTACTGATCGCCATATTGCTAACTATCCCGCTAAGTACTAGGAGGGGAAATGTCCGTGAAAAGAAGCTAGAAAAATTATTTTTTTGTATATGCAAGATGCTAACATTCTGTAGCCTTCATGGACAGCAGTTTGATTCCCCGCTCTACCTATGAGGCTTATGTTATGTTCAGACCTGCACCTCTGTTGGGGATCAGTTAAGCTTTCTCGTATTTTTTTGGTGCAAAAATCTACAGTGTTATATTTACCCCCCCAAAAAAATTTACTGGAAACCTGAAACATCCCAAAGATAAAGAAACGTAAAGCTGTCGGGAGCCATCTGACCACAGTGCAGAGAATGGTCAGCTAGCAATGGGAGGAATCTTATCTGATCCAACGCCGGCTGAAGGTCCTGTCCACATGGTCTCCGCTGTAGTCTTCACTCATGTCAAAATCCTATAAAATAGCAGGAATAGTCAGAATAGGTTTTGGGTACTTGGTTGCAGGTTCTGTTCCCTATAGAGGACTGAGCTGTTGTTAAATATTGGATCCATCCAGATGGAAGATGTGACAAGTGGTGATGACTGAGTACCAGCTGCAAGCTCCTTATCATGTAGATGTCTCTTCAGTGTTGGACCGTGGCGCCAAGGGCCCACCAGTAACCAACTCTAGGGTCCCACTTATCAGCTATATGCAAATGTGACATTATTCTCAGTCACAAATGTATATAACAAAGAACTGGGTGGTAAATCAGGAAGATGCTGCCTTTGTCTGTACATATTGATTCACTTATATTTTTCCAAGTACTGCTCATATAAGAGGGAGGTGGCCCACTGGAGGATTCTCCTGTTCTCCTGTGGGCCAGTCCAAGCCTGAGTCTCTATGTGAAGTATTTGGGCCAATACTAACAATTAGTAACATGACATCTTGGTTTATTCTGTATGGACATGTGATGAGACAAATCAGCTGTCACTTATATTTTATTACAGGTTTATAGCTGATATATCGCTGTACGGCCGGTGTCCATCTTCACTCTCCTCTGAGATAGAGCAGCCTGAGAATAACGGACTTTTTTTTCTTTTTCAAATTGAAATCCAGCAATCCTATTGGCTGTTTATTGTCATGGTGACAGATGTCACTGATAACTTAAAGGGACATGGCGGTATTATTGCACTACAGTGAATTCTGCTATATATTTCTTATAATACTGGATACATGAACTTATAGAGAGAGAATTTGTAGATAGACTGATAAAAAGACGATAATAATGAGAGGGATACAGGGATGTAACCAAGGTCTGATTAATCAAAATAATTCCCCTTCCCCAATAAAAGATGACCTTTATTTGACATGCTCATATCTAGGCATCATGACTCCAAGAAACTTCTCTGGACTATCCTAAAATGCCCCCTGATGAGCAAATATCAAGGATGGGGAAACGCGTCAAGGTCGTTGTGAACTGGTAGCTCTGAGGTCCTTTATTAACTGACATTTATCCCATACGTTTGTGCGGTGTTATGCTGCTGCTCATATGACCTAGCAGGGGTTATCTGTCTCAATTAGGTATTATTATACCCCCTTTTTTGCTTTAAGCACTATTTGTGCCTTACTGTGATATTATCATGTATTAATAATTTTTGCACTGTCACTTTTTTATATGGTATCTTTCTGTTGTCCTTCTTGGGTGGTATTTTGTGCACGCTGTAGGGTTTGATCACTAACCATATGACCCTGCTTGTTCTGCTGCATAAACACAGCGCAGTACCTATATGTGATCTATGTGTCTTATCTACATCAGATCACCTAGTATCTACCTTGGATAGTCAATTTGTCTATATCTATGGATGTTTTGTCTTCTTCTTTTCTTGAGAATTCATCCAGATTAGGGGTGATTTTTGAACACAGGGCTCCCTAGGGTTTCCTAGGGCTAGATGACGGTGAGCGGGAGTGCCAATGTTGCGTGGGGTGTCTAGGGTGACAACTTTCACTGGCAGGTAGGGCTATTTAGAGGGCATTGTCTCAGGAAAGTATCAGGTCCCTTCATTACCATGTCCCCTGACCTCTCTAGTCCTGTAGGTCATTTGGCATAATTATGGAGATTCAGAGTAGACACAATAGTCATACAGCACATCATATACTAGTAAGCTAGGAACAAAAAGGAATTACCAGGTTGCTCCAATATGTAAGAATAATGGGGGGTTGAGTATTCCTATAAACTATAGACCCAGGAGCATGCAAGAAACGGAGTAACCATGAACCACCAAATACCATAAAACAATACTTATTAGAACCTATTAAATCTTTTTTTTTTTTACAAAACGTATATATGAGGTCTAATCAGGAGGAAAAGAAACATGTAGTATAATGCACCCCACATAGTCCTCCATGTAGTATAATGCACCCCACATAGTCCTCCATGTAGTATAAAGCACCCCACAGTCCTCCATGTAGTATAATGCACCCCACATAGTCCTCCATGAAGTATAATGCACCCCACATAGTCCTGCATGTAGTATAATGCACCCCACATAGTCCTCAATGTGGTATAATAATGCACCCCACATAGTCCTCCATGTGGTATAATAGTGCACCCCACATAATCCTACATGTGGTATAATAATGCACCCCACATAGTCGTCCATGTGGTATAATAATGCACCCCACATAGTGGTCCATGTGGTATAATAATGCACCCCACATAGTCCTCCATGTGGTATAATAATGCACCCCACATAGTCCTCCATGTGGTATAATAATGCACCACACATAGTCCTCCATGTGGTATAATAATGCACCCCACATAGTCCTCCATGTGGTATAATAATGCACCCCACATAGTCCCCCATGTGGTATAATAATGCACCCCACATAGTCCTCCATGTGGTATAGTAATGCACCCCACATAGTCCTCCATGTGGTATAATAATGCACCCCACATAGTCCTCCATGTGGTATAGTAATGCACCCCACATAGTCCTCCATGTGGTATAGTAATGCACCCCACATAGTCTTCCATGTGGTATAGTAATGCACCCCACATAGTCCTCCATGTGGTATAGTAATGCACTCCACGTTATACTGATGGAGGACTATCAATAAATAGTATCACCCTGGGGAATTCTGTCAGTTGTGCATATTTCAAAGTGAAGAAACTATGAGGGCTACAATATACAAAGTCTTAGAAGATAGTTAATACACATACTTCCAATAACATCAGAATATACCCATAGTTATACATATCAGACAGGGACTATAATAGTCAAAAGCACAATGCGTTGCTTACCCATGGTGCATAAGATAGTATCTCTTCACACTGTCCCGACTCGCGTTTCGCCTTATTGCTTTCTCAAGGGGAGATGTGTTGTAATTCCCTGCATAGCGGATAGGAGCATCACTGTGCAGATAAACTTTATGAAGGACCAGTATCCCATTTGTTCTAAGGATTTGTGCGGGTCCCAGAAATTGATTTCTAGCAATATGTCATCGTTTACCAAAAACCCTTTAACTGCTTATATTTCATTTTATTTTGTGTGGCTTTGATATCTTATCTTATTATCTAGTTGGATCACTCAAGTGAGTGAGTACAAGGCAAACATAAACTGAACTGTTACTGTGAAATATCTTAAAGGGTTCTTTAAAGACAGGCTACCAATATGGATTCCTGATGGCCATTAACATCTTAGCACTACAGGAGCCATTATTTTGTATGGAGGACTATGTGGGGCCCATTATTCTGTATGGAGGACTATGTGGGGCCTATTATTCTGTATGGAGGACTATGCGGGGCCCATTGTGCTGTGTGGGGATCACTGTTGGGGCATCATACTGTGTCACCATAGTTTACAGGCGGAGTTGAGGGGGGGGGGGGGTCAGTAGGGTCATGATACCGTGAATGTGGAGGAATTAATTGTGGGGGTATCTTACTGTGTTTAGGGGACATATTTTTGGCGTCATACTTTATGGGGGCAATGAAAGGGCAATTCAATCTAGGGGCTTCAATAGGAGGAAAAGGGCTGCAAAGTTGTGAGATATGCTCTTCTGTGACCTCACCAAATATTAAGTTGTTGCTTTTTTGTTTGGGAGGGGGGGCCCCAAGCAGAACTTCTGCTATGGGTCCCTATGATTTCTATGTGCACCCCTGCACATGCATTCTCTGCTCCTATGTTCTCTATGAGAGAGTCTTCTCTGGTGGCAGTTTATCTAGAGAAAGAACACAAGGATTAGCTGCTGAAATTCCGCAGGCCGGATCCTTCTCTTCCCCGACCCTTTCACTGTCATCATCTGTACTCCAGATGAGTACGTCCTTATCTCAATGCAGCTGAAGGCAGCAGGGAATAGACAGGGGAAATGAAGGGGTTTGGAAGACACTTGCATGCAATTTTTATTTTTTTTTTACAGGAATGAAGACAAAGTTTTATAACTTTCCATGAAGGACAAAATAAAATTTTTTATAAGATTTTTTTTTGCTAAGATTTAAGGGGATGGAATTACCCAAGCATTTCTATTAGAAAAGCAAAAATGTTCCTTTTTTATTTTCGGATGTGATTCCTGTGAATTCCTCTTTAAAGGTTACTTTACTAATTTATGTTCTTTCCTTGCAGAACCCATTTGTGCCATTGGGCACGGAGTGACTGCCCTATGCTGCGTGACCAATGAGGATAAATCCTGGGCTTTTCAGGACTACAGTCTGACCGGGGTGAGAATAACGCTGTGACATCCCTGTGTACGCCGGCTGGAGACCATTGTGGGATCTGTAATTGTGTCCTTGTTACTTTGTTGCCTAAAATCTGATATTACTGAAATATCGCCGTATTTAACATGAACACGTTTGAACCCACTCACATTTAGTTACTGTCATTTATTCATGTTGTACCAGTGTGTAACACCCATCGTGGTCGCTAAAATCATCTGACACCATTATCTCTATAACTTCTAGAATAAATGACGGCGTTTGAGCAAGTCCCTGATAATACTTTCATCCTCTCGTATACATTGATTGACAGTCCTTGCCAAATGAAGAACATCAGACACGTAGCCGTTATTGAATATATTACTTTTATTTAAAAAAAAATAAAATCGAAATCCGTATTTTCAATGAAATTTCAAATAAACACTAAAAGTACCGTAACTTTTATCACCTTTGTTTTATACCAAATATCTCAAATTGCATCACTATAAAGAGCCAGTATAGAATATGAAATGCGGTAACTATGTAATATTCACGCTCACAGAAAATAAAACTTGATTTAAATGTGTGTTTATAGGGGATGTTCACCTTCGAGACATTTTTTCTACTTGAATGTAATTGGAGCTAAAAATAATTTTTATTAAAAATTTTGCACCGTTCGCCTTCTTTAGTCTCTGCGTGGCTGCAGAATGAGTTAACTGAGAATCCATCAGTAGGCCCACTATGACGGTTTGATAAGGTGTTGGTAACTCTTACCTGTCTTTTTCTGAGTTCCTCTGCTGATTTATGGCCACAGACCCCAATCATAGTTGAATGTGCAGGGCTACAAAGAGCCAGTCAAAGCCAAATCATGCAAAATTTTTAATGAAACCCAATGGTAAAAATGATTTTTAGCCCAAAATACATGCAACAACCTAATTAAGGTTTTTAAATGCACCTTTCCTTCTGTTCTTTTCAAAGCAGAACACAGAAAAACTGGCAGTGCCAAATATTAACCCATGATTTCGCCCAAAAAATCTTTTGGCATTTATCATAGCCAGTATTGAGGCCCACACCTCGCCATATTCTGGCTAGTAGCCCTGTCTTACATCACTGGGGCTGAGCTATCAATATGGTGGTTACTGCCTATGAAATTGTGAGGCTGACCCTTCTGCTCCTTCCTCAGCCCTCTGTGTATGAGCTGGTCCGTCACCCAGACTTTGCCAGCTTGCCGCTCATCCTTGAAGACTTTGCTAAAGACTCGGGGGCAACATTTAGTGGTAAGTATTGGTAACCGGGGGTCTCACCTTTGGCTGCTGTCTGTAAAGTCCCCCGATATACCTGAGATTAAAGTAACAAAGATTGTGGGGAGCAAAATGTATAGATTTTATAGTGTATTGTATGGCACAATCAGGGGTCACCTGAAGATAGTGAAGTTTATTGCCTCTTCCCTTTTTTCCCCACAGTATTCACAGCAATATCTTACTCCTCACTTTTCCCCACCGTAGTCACTGCAGTGCTTCTGCCTGCCCATAGTTGTACCTTGTATCTCCCTTTTCCCCACAGTCATCACAGCAAGGCTTCCCATGCCCACAGTAGTCACACACATACCTTGCCACTCTCCATTTCCCACAGTAGTCACAGCAGTGCTTCTCCTGCCCACAATAGTCACTGCAGTACCTTACCACTATGTTTCCCCCATAGTAGTCACTGCAGTACCTTACCACTGTTTCCTCCACAGTAGTCATTGCAGTACATTACCACTATGTTTCCCCCACAGTAGTCATTGCAGTACATTACCACTATGTTTCCCCCCACAGTAGTCATTGCAGTACATTACCACTATGTTTCCCCCCACAGTAGTCATTGCAGTACATTACCACTATGTTTCCCCCTACAGTAGTCATTGCAGTACCTTACCACTAGGTTTCCCCCTACAGTAGTCATTGCAGTACCTTACCACTAGGTTTCCCCCTACAGTAGTCACTGCAGTACCTTACCACTAGGTTTCCCCCTACAGTAGTCACTGCAGTACCTTACCACTAGGTTTCCCCCTACAGTAGTCATTGCTGTACCTTACCACTAGGTTTCCCCCACAGTATTCATTGCAGTACCTTATCATTGTTTCCCCCACAGTAGTCACTGCAGTACCTTACCACTAGGTTTCCCCCACAGTAGTCACTGCAGTACCTTACCACTAGGTTTCCCCCACAGTAGTCACTGCAGTACCTTACCACTAGGTTTCCCCCACAGTAGTCACTGCAGTACCTTACCACTAGGTTTCCCCCACAGTAGTCAGAGAAGTACTTTGCTTTTCACTTATATTGTACAATTCCCCTTATGCCAAACAGCAGTCATAAAATTGCCTTATTGTAACCCCGATATTCGGTGCAGCAGCGCCTTTCTCCTCCTTTTTCCCCCATATCGGATACGTTCCATACACCCTCTCCACCCCAACCTCACAGTGGTCACAGCAGAAGTTTATGTCCCCCCTTTCACATTATATTCACCTCTTAATACACTTTTATGTGCGCCCCCTGTTGGTAGGAAGTTACATGTGAGTTGCCCATTCTTTTATTTTTTCATGTAGATTCCACTTCCTGAATTCATCTCCACATCAGAGATTGATGGCAGCATTGATGCCATGTTTTCTTATGTGGCGGCTGCCATGTGCTCTTGCTTTCTGACTGAATTAGCCCCTGGCAGCCTCTGCTGGACAATGATGATGTCAGTGATGACGATGATGCGGTCGGCGACAGCCCGGCTCTTTGATTTTGGCAGTGGGTGGAATCACCCAGCAGTCACACAATAGATCTAGGCGGAAAACCAAGTCTCCAGGGCCAATTTTCTAATTGTCGGTGATCTGGTGGCAGCTTTTTGCTCCTGTTTTGGGTCACCCTCTTAGTTTTAAGACTCTTAGGGCAGGGGCACACGTGCGATTTTGTTATCTGAGAAAATCTGATAAATTTTGCAAATGACACTCAGATCACACTAAGATATCACTCTGATCAGAGTGCAGTCTGATGGTTTCCACGGACTCATTGACTTGCATGGTCGAATACGACCTGAATATTGGATCAAACTCGGACATGCTGCAATTTCTTTTCTTAGACAATCTCTGTTCGAGGAAAGAAATCGGACATGTGCTCAGTTCCATAGATTAACATTGGTCCTATGTTTTGTCAGATCACACTAGGTCCAAAAACACGCTCGTCTCCATCTGCCTTTATAATGTTTTTTTTTTTATTATACTAAGAAAACAATTATTCTAGTCATTTTCATGAAGTGAACCTGTCTGCTGTTTCCTGCTGCTGGCACCTTTAAATCTAGATATGGTCCTTCATTATCCTGTGAAATGTTGCGGTGTTTTAGAGAAAGCATGGCTGAAAAAACGAGGTGGACATGGGAAGAAGGAGGTCTTCTTGTGCCGCTCGCTCCAACTTCTCTCCGACGAGCTCCGCTTGATTGACAGGTCTCTCTTTAGTTGCCTCAGCGGAGGCAGGGTGGGGAGAAGCCAGAGGGACCTGCCCCGCAGACTTTCTCCCCCCCCCGCTCCCTATGCTTCACTTATTTCTTAAGCTGTGTTGTTGGGCTGCAACATTTCAGAATAAAACATGGCTGATCACTATAAGGGGATGTTAGGGGACTATAAAGGTAATAACGTCAGTTAATGAACTGAATAATATTGAATATCTTTCATCGTTTTGTCCGTTTTTAGCCAGTGAGCCGGACGCCGTTCACATGGTCTTGGACAGACATTTGATCACGGGACAAAATGAAAACTCCACAATGGCGGCCGTTCAGAATCTAATCCTGCTCTGTAATGGAAGGTTAGTGCCAACTCTCGTCACCTCATCCAGAGGCTGAACATTGTGTTCTCTGATTTTAGGATTGCACCACAGTATCCAGAAGCCTCCAGCGCAGTCCAGCTGCTCTACAGTCATGGCCAAGAGTGTTGAGACTGAGACAAAGTTTTGCTACTTCGGTGTTTTAAGACCTTTTTGTCGGATGTTTCTCTGGTTACTGATGTAACATTTGTAAGTTTTTAAACTTTTATTAAGTTTATGCAGTGAGTCAATATTTACACCCTTAAATTTCAAGACTTCTACCTCTTGCCCTGGGGGCTGGATATCAACTTCTGGGCCAAATTCTCACTGATGACCCATTCTTGTCTAATCAGTGCTGGGAGTTTATCACAATTTCTAAGGTTTTGTCCTCCACCCTTCTTTTTGAGAATTGACCACAGCTTCTCAATGGGATTGACATCTGAGGAGTGTCCAGGATTTGGCCCAGAAGCTGACATCCAGCTGCCAGTACAAGGGGTAGAAATCTTGAAAAATAAGGGTCAGTGGTGTAAATGTTACATAGTTGTATAGGTTTAAAAAAGATCAAGTTCAACCTTTCTCCACCAATTCATTGCCTAAAAATTAATAAAAGTTTAAAAACTTATGAAATTGTTTATAATTGCAGTAACCATAAAAACATCTGACCAAAAAAGCTAAAAACACTCAAGCAGCAAAACTTTGTGAAAACCAAAAACTTGTGTTGGCCTGAAAACTTTTGGCCATGACTGTGCAGTAGCAATACAAGCGGAATGAATAGGAAGAAGCAAAGCAATCAGGTTATGAAGAGTCCATCTAGTCCTTTAGGCTATGTGCACATGATGTGGATTTGGTGCGTTTTTTTTGTGCTTTTTTTTTTTTTTTTCGTGCGGAAATGCAGCAGAAACGCATTGCACATCTTATCCCATGACTTCCTATGATATTTTGCAAGTTCTGTGCACATAGTCAGGATTTTTTCTGCGCGGATTTTAGGTGCGGAA
Source organism: Phyllobates terribilis (assembly GCF_046119375.1). Taxonomy (NCBI): domain Eukaryota; kingdom Metazoa; phylum Chordata; class Amphibia; order Anura; family Dendrobatidae; genus Phyllobates; species Phyllobates terribilis. The sequence goes on along the minus strand of NW_027362773.1, from coordinate 130,592,862 downwards.
AAAAAAACGCAGCATGACCATTTCTTATGCTTTTCCGCATGCTGATTTGCCTATACAATGCATTGGAAAAACGCATGGCAAATCCGCAAGTAAAAAAGCGCTTCAAAAACGTGTGTAAAAATCTCACGCGTTTTTTCTGACATGCAGAAATGCTCCGGAAAATTTCTGCTTCATTTCTGCATTGTGGGCACATAGCCTTACATTGTCGCTGGCAGCAGATCCCATTTACACGGGTGGATGTGATACCGACCAATGATAATGTTAAGGTAAAAAACACAATTGTGATAATCAAATTACTGTATCCTTTATCTTTCATTTGCTAACCATTATCATGAACAGTTATTTGGGCAATCATCACCACCCCCCACTCCCAGGAAAAGATCTTATGGCCTGTTTTACAGCTGTCCATAGTCAGTAGCCAACTAAACATTTGAAGGATGCTGGGTAAGGAACATCTAATTGGAAGAGTGTGTCAAGTGGGGTACCACAAGTCTCTGTCCTGGCCCCTGTGTTGTTCAACATTTTTATAAATGATCTAGATAAAAGGAACTGAAGGTAAACTAATCAAATTTTCTGACGATGCAAAGCTAGGAGGAATAGCCAACACTAGAAGGCAGAGAAAGGATTCAGAACGATCTGGATAAGCTTGAACAATGAGCAGCGACTAATAGAATGGTATTTAACAGAGAAATGCAAGATTCTACATCTGTGCAAGAAAAACAAAAATGACATCTACTGAATGGGAGGAATAGAACTAAGCAACAGCACGTGTGAAAAAGACTTGGGTATACTAATAGATCACAGACTGCACATGAGTCAACAGTGTGATGCAGCAGCAATAAAAAGGCAAACAGTTCTGTGATGTATTAAGAGAAGCAAAGAGTCTAGATCACGAGAAGTAATTATCCCCCTCTACTCCTCCTTGGTCTTACCTCATCTGGAATACTGTGTCCAGTTCTTGGCTCCACATTGTTAAAAAAAAGACATTGAAAACCTGGAGCAAGTTCAGAGAAGAACTACCAGGATGGTGAGCGGACTGCAAACTATGTCCTACGAGAAACGGTTAAAGGATTTGGGAATGTTTAGCTTGCAAAAAAGAAGACTGAGAGGAGACTTAATAGCTGTCTACAAATATCTGAAGGGCTGTCAGTGTAGAGGGATCAGCTTTATTCTCATTTGCACATGGAAACACAAGAAGCAATGGAAAGAAACTGAAAGGGAGAAGATACAGATTAGATATTAGAAAAAACTTTTTGACAGTGAGGGTGATCAACGAGTGGAACAGGCGACCACGAGAGGTGGTGAGTTCTCCTTCAATGGAAGTCTTCACACAGAGGCTGGACAGACATCTGTCTGAGATGGTTTAGTGACTCCTGCACTGAGCAGGGGGTTAGACCAGAAGACCCTGGTAAGGTGACCAGGGGACTAAGGCTGTGTGCCCACGTAGCGTTTTTCAAGCGTTTATGCTGCGGAATTTCCGCAGCGGAAACGCTTGTGAAACGCTAGGTAATCCGCACCCCATGGTCCCCAAGGGGATTCCGCATGTTCTATGCACATGCTGCGGATTTTTCCGCAGCGTTTATGCTGCGTACAGAAATCCGCAGCATGTCATTTAATTTTGCGGAAGCGCAGCGGAACTCCCGCCATTGACTTGTATTGAGACGCACAGAAACCGCGACTGTACATTTTTCAAGCGGCTTCTATGCGTCTCTATGTGCGGATGGTACCCAGTTCTGGAGGAGAGGAGACTCTCATCCAGACCTGGGTACCATTGTACCTGTGAAAAAAGAATAAAATAACAAATAAAGTTTATACTCACCTGTCCGGCGTCTTCTCTCTGAATGCCAGCAGCGCTGAAGGACCTTCGGTGACGTCACAGTCATGTGACCGCAGGCCCTTCACCGCTCTGTCTCGTGATGTGCCGGCAGCCAGGAAGCAGACAGGAACGAGCGCTGCAGCCACGCCGGGGCCTCGGGGGTGAGTATAGCTTTATTTGTTTTAATTTTTACGGTTCACACTGTATAAATCCATGCTGTTTTCATGGATTTATACAGTGTGACCTAGTTGTCAAGCACTTTCCAAGTGATGCTATCGCCTGGAAAGCGCTTGTCAATCTGCATGCGGAAACGCATGTGAACCCGCATGTGGATCCGCATGTATTCTGCAGGAAAAACGCATGTACAATCTGCATGCGTTTTTTCTGCCAGGGAGATGCAGAAATGCTGCAGAAATTTTCTGCTTCATTTCTGCATCGTGGGCACATAGCCTTAGACTTTTTGGTGATTACATTAGGGAATGGTTATAAATGCAGGATACTAATAACCGGAGGGGAAGAGTTTAACTCCAAACTAAACCAAACTTAACTTAACTTTTCAATATAATTAGGTTACAAATTCTGAACTGATTAGTTTCTCAAAATATTGTATTTGTAGTTTACTGGTACAAAACTGCAAACCCCCTATGTAGATAAAGGCTGATTTCACACATCCTTGAAACACAGAACATTCTCGCAGCGGAAGATGCGGCCGAAGCACCTGATACATGCTAATTAGTGATGAGCGAGTATGTTCTATTAACCCTTTCTCCGAGTATGCTCGGCCGAGCTCCGAGTATTTACAGCTGCTCGGTGATAAGGTTGAATCGCTCCCGTGTGCATGATTTGCAACTGTGTAACAGCTTTGTTACATGTGAGGAATGTGTAAGAAATAGACATTCCTCACATGTAATAAAACTGTCAAACAGTCGCAAATCATGCACACGGGAGCGATTCAACCATATCACCGAGCAGCTATAAATACTCGGAGCTCGGCCGAGCATACTCGGACAGAACATACTCGCTCAACACTAATGCTTATGAAGCAGTTGGCTCAGGTCGGGAGGCCCGCTGCTCGAGCCGGATCTTCCAAAGCTAAAATGGTCTGTGTTTGCTGAATGTGTAAAACTGTCCAAAAATATATTATTCTGGCTGCATGCAGTCTCCGCTAGAGGAAGCACATGATCCTAATCACTCCCCTAAGGGCTTGTACAGATGAGCTTATTTTCAGTCCAAGTGCGGTCCGAACATGGGATCACACAAGGACCAATGTTATTCTATGGGGCTGTGCACACGTCTGATTTTCATCCATAAATCGGATCGCACTCTGCCATGCAACTCCAATGAGTCTGTGGAAAAAAAAACAGACTGCACTCAGATGACATCCAAGTGCAGTCTGATTTTTACAGACTGACAGAATGGAGAAGATGGAGATTTTTTTTTCATCATCTTCTCATCTGAGAAAATTAAATGGACAAACTCTGATCAGCGTGTAACTAGCATAATGGGACCAATTTTCTTGAACCCTGATACATTCCCATTGAGCATACATTGTGACCTGCCATCAGCGTGTTATATAGAGTAGGAAGAAATGAGAAGATTGGTATATACTGTAGTTTTGTGAGAAAAGATTCGGTTTAACCTATCCCTGATCTTTCTATGTTTTAGGAGTCCAGTGGGTGGTCCTAATCAATGATTGACAGCCAATGCAGAATGCATGCTCATACAGGGTAAGCTGTCAATCATGGAGACAGGCCACACCCACTGGACTCCTACGCATAGAATGAGCAGGGATTTCAATCAGTAAGTTACAAGTCTGTTCTATATATCAATCCACTTGGCTCCTCTTACTCTATAATATACTTTAGGTAGATTAAACTGGATCTTCATAATGACAGGTTCCCTTTCAGTCTATGTCTCTTGAGGGGATGTAGAGAAAAAGGAAAATTTTTGGGAAACACTACAGGTAATGATTTGAGTAAAAAGTTTTGTTCTGCCCTGGTCCAGTCCGTCCTGGCATCTGGACCAGGGTAGTCTTTACTTCTGAGGCTGGTATCCTTGGCCTGGCATCCTAGGTGCCTCTGATGTTTACTAGTCCTCGTGGAAGGTCATGACATCGATGGGTCACATAAAGAGGAGCCTCAAAAGTGAAGACCACCCTGGACCGGCTGCCACAGATGATTGGACTGGACTCAAGCAAGGTCATGACATCGATGGGTCACTTAAAGAGGCACCATGGATGCCAGCCTCAAAAGTGAAGACCACCCTGGATTGGCTGCCACAGAGGACTGAACTGGACTCGTGCAAATCTTTTTTGTTCAGCTCTAGATTTAATTGATCTGGTTTCTTCTCTATAGGAAGTAAATCTACTGAAGGACCAAAGCATATCACCGCTCCACATGTGCTTGTCTGTGTCTAGAAGGCCTCGAGACACGTGCCGTGTACCTTACTGTGAACGCCAGGAGCACCGAGACGCCACACCGCACCAGACTTGCCACACTGCTTTGATTATTCCGCTGCATGGAGGAAGCGGATAGAACCAGGGTCCTGGTGGGCTTCTGTTGACCCTTACCAAAATATCATGGAAGTGCTGAGATCTTGCTTTTTGATTATACTTTAGGAGGTTGCCCATGTAGTTATCATTATATTCTGTACATCTCCATTAGTTTCTTTTTGTACGCTTGAAAATCTTTTGTCACCGACCAATACCCTTCATTTCATTGAAGACGGACACATGGAACCGTTCACGTCACTGTGATTGTCTGCAGATTGTCACCTGTGGTTTTGTATTTGTAAAATGTATATCTATTCATTGTCCTTTTTTTTTTTTTCCAAATAAAATATCCCGTTCCTCCGGTCTTGCTCTTTCCTTTACACATCCTTCTGCAGAGAAGATGACCCTGTCGGTCACAGGTCCATTAGTATATTCCTCCGTCGCACTCCAGAAAAAGATTTCCTTACAAGCAAAACCACCACAGCTAAAACTGTGGCACCAAGAACCATACCGATCACCATGGCTGCATAGTTTGTGGTGGCTGGTGGGAAGAAGAAGAAAAATATATGTATTATTTGTAGCCTGATTAGTACAAAATCACTTATTTTTTAATTACAATTTTAAAGAAGTTTTACAAAAATTAAACAACTTTTCTGCTTTCTTCCAGAAAGGTCAGATCCATTCAGATTCCATTTCTCTTTCTACCTGGTCAATTACCGTTTCATTTCTTGAATTAGGCCAGCCTAACTAAGAAACGGGAGACTTTGATGTCATATATTTAGGGGTACTGCTTGGAAACATTTAAAGGGACCTATCATCGTAGAAGATATGATCAGTGGGGGTCCGCGTGCTGAGGCCCACAACAATCGCTAAAATGAAGGAGCCAAAGTGCCGTATATTTCTGATCATCTCTCCTTGGAGAGTAGATGTAAAGATTCATAGAAAGTCTTCAGACAGCTGTGGTCTGCACTGTCTTCTAGCTTTCCTTCTCGTGCAGTGGAAATGGTAACCTAGAGGACAGCACGGACCACAGCCGGTCTGTGCTGCCATTTGGAAGCAAAGTCAGCAATAAAGTGATTTAGAAAAATGAATATTGTGGACACTTTCTGTATAAGTGGAGGAATAATTTACCTAACACTGCAGTTCCCATTTACCCTCCATGGAGGATAATGCAGCACTGCTCCATTCACGTGAAATAAGTATGGTGCAGTTCCCCTGCACAAGGAGATAGATGGCCAGGAGCACCGCTGTGCAGGAGAAGTGCCAAAAGGGATCTCTATCCCTTTATTTTTAGGAACGTTAGACGCTTATGGAATATCCTAGCATTGCTATCTGGAAGCTGTGATTAATGATGTTCTCCAAGAATACAATAAAATGGCCCCCGTCACTAATTCAAACAGTAACCTGTCCTAGCCAGGTGCCAAAGCGGGCTGCCGTCTAAAGAAACACAGCTCCTAAGACCTGTGTCTCCACTGACAGGAGCTGTATCCAAAGCACACATACCTCCAAGAGCCAAGCAGAAGTACTGTGATCGGAGAAGAAATACATCTTGGCTGTGTGAGTGCAAAGGTTTTTTTTTTCTCCAGTCTCAGTCCTCCGTTTTCAGTCAGCCGAGTAGAAGATTTATTTTTTCTTCTGTCACACACTTTTCTGGCAGCTCCATTGTATGTGTTTACGGTTCTTTGTCTTCTGTGAGTTGAGACACAGGTCTCAAGAGCTGTGTTTTTTTTCAGACTGCAGCCCTTATTGACACATGACTCACGGGCTGCAGTTTGAATTACGTGACGGGGCCGTTTTATTACATTGTTGGAGAATCCCTTTAAAAGGAGTTTGGCACTTAGAGTATGCTGTGTTATTGATTCATTATATAAATTGCATGCAGTTAGAGCTTGAGCTCCCAATAGTGGTGAATTTATACAGACGGAATTTTATAATAAAATCAGTTTTCCGGTTTCAGAAAAATCTTTGTCTTCCGGCTGCAGTTTATTTTTAAAACAAGCTGGCTTTACTCCCCCTCCCCAGGTCCAACGCAGAGTCTTATCCACTGGTCCCAATGTCTGTTATTATCTGTAGGTCTGAACTCATGTGGACAGCGCTGTAACCAATAACTGAGCCAGTGCCCGGTGGCATGAGCCAGTCAAAGCCGCTGAGCTCAGTCATTTGCGGTAGCGCTGTCAACGTTATGTCAGAGCTTCAGACAGTAGCAGACACTAGGAGCAGAGGGGATTGCCTGTGTTTGTCAGACCAGCAGCTGTACACCCTCATATATACGGTATTCTAGAATGCTGTCTATACAGTGGGTACGGAAAGTATTCAGACCCCGTTAAATTTTTCACTCTTTGCTTCATTGCAGACATTTGGTAAATTCTAAAAAGTTCATTTTTTTCTCATTAAAGTACACTCTGCACCCCATCTTGACTGAAAAAAAACAAAATATAGAAATTTTTGCACATTTATTAAAAAAGAAAAACTGAAATATCACTTGGTCATAAGTATTCAGCGCCTTTGCTCAGTATTGAGTAGAAGCACCCTTTTGAGCTAGTGCAGCCATGAGTCTTCTTGGGAATGATGCAACAAGTTTTTTCACACCTGGATTTAGGGATTCTCTGCCATTCTTCCTTGCAGATCCTCTCCAGTTCTGTCAGGTTGGATGGTGAACGTTGGTGGACAGCCATTTTCAGGTCTCTCCCGAGATACTCAATTGGGTTTAGGTCAGGGCTCTGGCTGGGCCAGTCAAGAATGGTCGCAGAGTTGTTCTGAAGCCACTCCTTTGTTATTTTAGCTGTGTGCTTAGGGTCATTGTCTTGTTGGAAGGTGAACCTTCGGCCAAGTCTGAGGTCCAGAGAACTCTGGAAGAGGTTTTCATCCAGGATATCTCTGTACTTGGCCGCATTCATGTTCCCTTCAATTGCAACCAGTCGTCCTGTCCCTGCAGCTGAAAAACACCCCCATAGCATGATGCTGCCACCACCATGTTTCACTGTTGGGATTGTATTGGGCAGGTGATGAGCAGTGCCTGTTTTTTTCCCACACATACCACTTAGAATTATCACCAAAAAGTTCTATCTTCGTCTCATCAGACCAGAGAATCTTATTTCTCATAGTCTGGGAGTCCTTCATGTGCTTTTGAGCAAACTCTATGCGGTCTTTCATATGTCTTGCACTGAGGAGAGGCTTCCGTCGGGCCACTCTGCCATAAAGGCCCGACTGGTGGAGGGCTGCAGTGATAGTTGACTTTGTGAAACTTTCTCCCATCTCCCTACTGCATCTCTGGAGGTCAGCCACAGTGATCTTGGGGTTCTTCTTTACCTCTCTCACCAAGGCTCATCTCCCACGATTGCTCAGTTTCGCTGGATGTCCAGGCCTAGGAAGACTTCTGGTGGTCTCAAACTATTTCCATTTAAGGATTATGGAGGCTACTGTGCTCTTAGGAACCTTGAGTAATGCAGAAATTCTTTTGTAACCTTGGCTAGATCTGTGCCTTGCCACAATTCTGTCTCTGAGCTCCTTGGGCAGTTCCTTTGAGCTCATGATTCTCATTTAGTCTGACATGCACTGTGAGCTGTGAGGTCTTATATAGACAGGTGTGTGGCTTTCCAAATCAAGTCCTATCAGTTTAATTAAATACAGCTGGACTCCAATGAAGGAGTAGAACCATCTCAAGGAGGATCACAAGGAAATGGACAGCTTGTGACTTAAATATGAGTGTCTGAGCAAAGGGTCTGAATACTTATCACCATGTGATCTTTCATTTTTTCTTTTTTAATAAATTTGCAAAAATTTCTACATTTCTGTTTTTTTTCAGTCAAGATGGGGTGCAGGGTGTACTTTATTGAGAAAAAAATGAACTTTTTAGAATTTACCAAATGGCTGCAATGAAACAAAGAGTGAAGAATTTAAAGGGGTCTGAATACTTTCCGTACCCACTGTAAGTCCCCGTCATGACACAAAAAAAGAGCTGCTATTATGCTGCACGGTCCAGTCCGATGGGTGTCGCTGGTCTTGATCCGGCGCCTCCTCTCTCCTTGTGATCGCCATCCTCCTGGCCTGCTTTATATGAATGACGCGACCTACTTCATCCACACAGCGTCCTCCATCGCACTCCTGCGGAGGCGCACTTCTCTCTGCCCTGCTGCGTGCAGAGCACAGTACTGTAATGTGCATGCGCTGGAAAAGGTCAAAGCGCCGGCGCATGCGCACTACAATACTGTAGAGAGAAGTGCGCCTGGGCAGGAGCACGATTCCATTTTGTTGTTTGGCAACAACAAAATGGAAGATTTACTAAGAAAAATAGGTCAGAATTCAGACTAAATTTGTGCCACCTTAACCACATTTATCATTTTTTTTTCTTTGAAAGTAGATGAGGCTTTAGCAGGAGGTATATGGCTTAAAGGGAATCTGTCATCGGGATATTTCCATCTAATCTGAGAGCAGTGTAAGGTAGAGACAGAGACCCTGATTCCAATGACGTGTCACATACTGGGTTGCATGCTGTAGTTTTGATAAAATCAGTGTTTTATCAGCAGAAGATTATCACTGGGGGATTAATAAACCTCCTGCCAGGTAGTACTTCATATTTCTGAGCTCTGTTCAACCCCACTTCCACCACTGATTGGCAACTTTCTGTGTATACTGTGCATAGACAGAAAGCAGCCAATCAGTGGTGTGGGCGGGGTTATACAGAGCTCAGCATTCAGAGAACTGTTAGATCTGGTGCAGAGAAAACAAGGATTTTATCAAAACTGCAGGGAGCAGCCCAGTAAGTGATATTACTGGAATCAGGGTCTCTTTCCCTACATTATGCAGCTCTCAGATGGGGTGGCAAAATTCTGATGACAGATTCCCTTTAAATTGTAACAATGTGTGTAAAAATTTAGTCAACTCCTTTATTGGCACTGACTGGACATGACATGGAGTGACTACTTCCAAGCTGTGGTTCTGCTTATCGGTTGTTAGGGCCAGCGCCAAGTCCCTCTTGGATGTATTTCTAATTGCTTGTTACTATGGTTACAATGCCTGACAACCACCCACTCTCATACAATGTCATCAGGCCCAAGTCCCTAGCAACCAGTCTGTCCCAGGTGGTCCAAGTCTTTAGATGAGATCCATTGTTCCCGATACTTGCCTTTTTTTCTTTCCTCCCGTATCACATAGATGGGTCTGGTGCTGATGTGGTAGGTTCTTGTCTCCAGTGCTGGTTCTGTTGGTTGTTTAGAGAGTAATTGTAATGGACAGTAGGAACCGCAAGACTTTGAGTGGTTAGAACTGAGGCAGAGCTTCACTTCACAGCTTATAGATACCTAATGGGAGAAACCATACAATATATGCATAATGACGGGTGGCCATAATATGTTATCATATGTCTAATCTGAAAAAACACATCAGGTTTTTGTGCTACATGTATCTTTTTTTTTTTTAAAAAATGGCATTTTTTTTTAAATAACCTTTATTAAAAAAATAAATAAAATTGCAATTTTCACACTGGCCTCCATGACTTTTTTTTACAACTGTTACTTCCTGTCCTTTCAAGAAGAGTTTTCAGCAGTCTCCTTATCATCAGAGGGAGGATTACAATGGCAGGTAACACCTCTATACACAGGATCCACAAATCACAATAGGTGATGTCACAGCTCACCTCCTGTACAATGAGAGGTAACACCTCTATATAAAGCTGATGGCACAAGATCCACCAATTACAATATGTGAAGTCACAGCTCACCCACTCCCCATCCTGTACATTGACATGTAATACCTCTATATACAGTAGATAACACAGGATCCACCATTCACAATAGGTGATGGCACAGCTCACCTCCTCCTCCTCCTGTACAATGACAGATAACACCGCTATACACAGCTGATTACACAGGATTCACCAATCACAAAAGGTGTCACAGCTCTCCTCCTCCCTTCACAATGACCAATGCACAGTTCAGGACAAAAGATAGGGTCAGCATCTGTTCATTTTGGCTATCTACATGTGTTTCTTGAAACAACAGGAAGTTTCATTGTTTATAAGGCTGAAGAAGACACAAGTCCATCAAGTGCAACCTATATAGATTTTGACCCAGAGGAAGGCAAAAACCCCATGGAGCAGACACTAATAGCTCCATATTAGGGAAAAAATTCCTTCTCGACTGCACATACAACAATCAGACTAGTTCCCTGGATCGACGCCCCATCACAGAATCTAGTGCCCATGAATATACACTGCTCAAAAAAATAAAGGGAACACTCAAATACCACATCCTAGATCTGAATGAATGAAATATTCTCATTGAATACTTTGTTCTGTACAAAGTTGAATGTGCTGACAACAAAATCACACAAAAATCATCAATGGAAATCAAATTTATTAACCAATGGAGGCCTGGATTTGAAGTCACCCCCAAAACTAAAGTGGAAAAACACACTACAGGCTGATCCAACTTTGATGTAATGTCCTTAAAACAAGTCAAAATGAGGCTCAGTATTGTGTGTGGCCTCCACGTGCCTGTATGACCTCCCTACAACGCCTGGGCATGCTCCTGATGAGGTTGCGGATGGTCTCCTGTGGGATCTCCTCCCAGACCTGGACCAAAGCATCCACCAACTCCTGGACAGTCTGTGGTGCAACGTGACGTTGGTGGATGGAGCAAGACATGATGTCCCAGATGGAGGGGGCCGTAGGAGGGAAACAACCCAGCAGCAGGACCGCTACCTCCGCCTTTGTGCAAGGAGGGACAGGAGGATCACTGCCAGAGCCCTGCAAAATGACCTCCAGCAGGCCACAAATGTGCATGTGTCTGCACAAATGGTTAGAAACCGACTCCATGAGGGTGGTATGAGGGCCCGACATCCACAGATGGGGGTTGTGCTCACAGCCCAACACCGTGCAGAACGCTTGGCATTTGCCACAAAACACCAGGATTGGCAAAGTCGCCACTGGCGTCCTGTGCTCTTCACAGATGAAAGCAGGTTCACACTGAGCACATGTGACAGATGTGACAGAGTCTGGAGACGCCGTGGAGAGCGATCTGCTGCCTGCAACATCCTTCAGCATGACCGGTTTGGCAGTGGGTCAGTAATGGTGTGAGGTGGCATTTCTTTGGAGGGCCGCACAGCCCTCCATGTGGTCGCCAGATGTAGCCTGACTGCCATTAGGTACCGAGATGAGAGCCTCAGACCCCTTGTGAGACCATATGCTGGTGCGGTTGGCCCTGGGTTCCTCCTAATGCAGGACAATGCCAGACCTCATGTGGCTGGAGTGTGTCAGCAGTTCCTGCAAGATGAAGGCATTGAAGCTATGGACTGGCCCGCCCGTTCCCCAGACCTGAATCCGATTGAGCACATCTGGGACATCATGTCTCGCTCCATCCACCAACGTCACGTTGCACCACAGACTGTCCAGGAGTTGGCGGATGCTTTAGTCCAGGTCTGGGAGGAGATCCCACAGGAGACCATCCGCAACCTCATCAGGAGCATGCCCAGGCGTTGTAGGGAGGTCATACAGGCACGTGGAGGCCACACACAATACTGAGCCTCATTTTGACTTGTTTTAAGGACATTACATCAAAGTTGGATCAGCCTGTAGTGTGTTTTTCCACTTTAATTTTGGGGGTGACTCCAAATCCAGGCCTCCATTGGTTAATAAATTTGATTTCCATTGATGATTTTTGTGTGATTTTGTTGTCAGCACATTCAACTTGTACAGAACAAAGTATTCAATGAGAATATTTCATTCATTCAGATCTAGGATGTGTTATTTGAGTGTTCCCTTTATTTTTTTGAGCAGTGTAATATTAGATTTATCAAGAAAGGTATCCAGGCCCTCCTTGAACCTTAGAGTCTAAAATAAGCTCCAGTGTGAAAATTGTAAGATTTCTATTTTTTATTTTTTAATATACGGTAGATTGTGCTATGTAGAAAAAAAAAATCAGAACATTTGTAAAAAATACATTTAAAACAAAAACTTGGTTTAAACAATAAGTAATTTCCTGATAATAACTTCCCCTAAAGGGACCACAAGTTTACCGAGAAGGGCCTGGTGAGCTATTTATTTCTTATGCCATGCACTTGAAAAGTGACTCAGTGGGCACGGGAGCCAACTGACACCATAACAAGAGCTCCCGCTATGTATAAGATCCCATGATGTGGCTCCAGGAATAGTCATTGCGGGGAAAAAAACACTTTTCATTAAGCAGTGGTATGCTGAAGTAATTGTTGAGTAGGTCCGAAGTGTGTCCCAGTATTTCCGTAGGGAGTTACCTACAAATGATGTCGGGGCAGAGAAGGATTCAACCTTTGGAATTTCAACAATTGATCCTTTTGTCCAGCCAGAAGACGAGCCACTGCCATGCCAAGTATTTCTGCGTTTGGGGGGAGTTGTTAATACGACTGACCACTGTCTAATGTATATGAGGGCCCGGAAAGGGGTTGTCAAGTTTAAATAAATTATCACCTATCTAAAAGGGATGAGGATTCCCCATTCTGCTGATCAATGCATGTCTCTGAGATTAGACCCCCACCTAATCCATAGGTAATAACTTGTTTTGACCAGAAAGAAGAATTTGAGAAGTAATCTATGAAGAACTTGAGAAGTTATCCATGAAGAACTTGAGAAGTAATCTATGAAGAACTTGAGAAGTAATCTATGAAGAACTTGAGAAGTAATCTATGAAGAACTTGAGAAGTAATCTATGAAGAACTTGAGAAGTTATCAATGAAGAACTTGAGAAGTTATCAATGAAGAACTTGACAAGTAATCTATGAAGAACTTGAGAAGTAATCTATGAAGAACTTGAGAAGTAATCTATGAATAAATTGAGAAGTTATCAATGAAGAACTTGACAAGTTATCATTGAAGAACTTGACAAGTAATCTATGAAGAACTTGACAAGTAATCTATGAAGAACTTGAGAAGTAATCTATGAAGAACTTGAGAAGTTATCAATGAAGAACTTGAGAAGTAATCTATGAAGAACTTGAGAAGTAATCTATGAAGAACTTGACAAGTAATCTATGAAGAACTTGAGAAGTAATCTATGAAGAACTTGAGAAGTAATCTATGAATAAATTGAGAAGTTATCAATGAAGAACTTGAGAAGTTATCAATGATGAACTTGACAAGTTATCAATGAAGAACTTGACAAGTAATCTATGAAGAACTTGACAAGTAATCTATGAAGAACTTGAGAAGTAATCTATGAATAAATTGAGAAGTAATCAATGCTCTGGGTGTGACCCGTGTAAGGTGAATGGAGACCTGAAAAATAAGGCTACACCACCACCATAATGTTCTTTTTATTTGGTTTGATCTGATAAGAAATGTCTGAAACCTCCACGATTCTATAGCTCATGTGAGTGTTGAAACCAGCAAGCATATTGTGCCTCTTGAAGAGAAAGTAACCAAAAAGCTTCTGGTGCCTCTATTGGTCTACAATTGTCCCCTTTTTTTTAAAGAGAATCTGTCATCAGGATTTTGCTATTTAATCTGAGAGCAGCATAATATAGGACATTAGAGTCTGATTAAAGGGATGTGTCAATTACTAGGCTGTGTGTTGTAGTTTCAATACAATCGGTGTTTTATCAGCAGGAGATTATCTCTACAGGACTAGGGCTCACATGCCAGGCAGTCAGGGTAATCTGTGTAACCCCGCCCCCACCTCTGATTGGCTTGGCAGTTTACTGACAGTGTACACAGGAAGCTTCCAATCGGGTGTGGGCGGGGTTATGCATAGTCTAAAAGTCTTATCTCTGCTACATCTACATCAAAGAAAACAGGGATTCTATCAAAATTACACCAAGCAGCCTAGTAAGTGACACATCACTGGGATCAGGCTTTCTTGCCTTCTATTATGCTGCTTTCAGATTATATAGCAAAAACCTGCTGACAGATTCCCTTTTAGACGGCCACTGAAGAAATGCTAAGATCCGAGCTTCTTTCTATATCATACAAGGCAAAGCACTAGAAAAACTCATCATGCCTACCATAGAGGAGCCGGAAATCTGCGCTGCTCCTGAGAGATGCAGAGTGAACACCATCTTGTTGTCTTCCCTTGAGATGTTCTTTGCCATTTTGTTGTCTAAACACCTGGAATTAAATAAAAAGTATTTACATTAGGAATTAATGAAGTTTTATGTAAAGACGACCTGTCGCCTCCGCTGACGTGTCTGTGCTACTAAACGGAAGACCTAACAAAAGATGCGCTGAAATTGTTATTTTATCAGGAGTCCCAAGTATTTAGTAAAACAGACCTGTCAGGAGAACTCCACTTTAATTTTTTTAATTATGGAGCAATACTACTTTAAGGAAATCTGAGCAAAATAAGTTATTCTCATGTGATTGTTTAACAGATGTTTGAATTCCAGCAGAGGAGATAGCATCACTAATTCCACTACGTCACGTACAAATCCCATCATATGTTACAAAGACAGGACCTTGGTGTCTCTCCAGAACGTTACCTTGCTCCGTGCTGACTTGGTCAATGTGAGGATAGCAGAGCAAAGTAGACATAAAGGTCTCTCTTCACGATGCTTCTCCAAAATTCACACCTTTTGGTCATTTTATAGATTATGATCAAGTGCCTCTGCATCATGGTAGAGATGCTTTAATTAAAGGGAATCTGTCTGTAGGATCAGCCCTCCTAAGCCATCTATATGGTCATGTAGGTCATAGGAAATGGAATAAAATGATACCTTGATATCTGCGATCTGAAGTCTTATTCTAGAGAAATCTATGTTTTTCTTAATATGTAAATGAGCTGTTAAGATCTATGGGCCGGACATAGATCTCCCTGAGAATCCAGACCTTTTTATAAATGAAAGGGGGTGTTACCCGTGTGAGACATGTAATGACTGACAGTCCGTTTTCCTGATCTACATGTCTCACACTGGTAACTCCCCTATTCATTTCTAATAAGCTCAGGAGGCAGATTCTCGGGAAGACCTATGTAAGGCCCATAGATCTTAACAGCTCATTTGCATATTAAGAAAAGCTTGGATTTCTCTGGAATAAAATATCGGAACGCAGATATCAAGGTATCATTTTATTCACCTTCCTATGACCTGCGTGTCCGTATAGATGGCTTAGGAGGGTTGATCCTACAAGAATTATTAAGGACAGAAATAGCTAAATATAAGGATGTAACAGTCAATGGAAATTCTGTAAAAACTCCTTTCACTTAGGCAAGGAAGTTAAACACAATAATTGTATATGCAGAATTTTTTATTTTTCTAAGATTTTCCTTGGATGTGTAGGAAGAAAATAAAAACAATAAAAGTTTGTTTCTTACCCATCCTGGATGAAGTAGGATCTGGTTTCGTTCCTTTTGCTCACCAGCTTGCATTCCATGATGACCAGCCGGACATCGCTCCTGTTGGTCTCTGCGGTCACAGTGACAGAAAGCCTCTCCGAGCCCCTGATATGCAGGAGAGGGGATGGATCCTCATTCATGTTTGTGCTGAGGACCGGTCCTAGTCCAATGCCAAAACGGAAGTGACCAAACTGTCTGTCAGTCAAGCAGTCCGTCCACACAAGATTGGTTTGCTGGGGATTTTGTAGATGAGTTTGGACAACCAATGCTGCGGTGTCATTACTGACGTTTCTTACTGCGGAGCTTGTAGTGAATTCCAAGTTATGATCCTTTAATAAAGAAAAAAAGACTCTTGACAAAATGCTGTGAAGATCTCATCATACCCCATACAACCAAACAGTAGAAGCCATAAAATATCCACTTTGCCAAAATTGGAATGCAAAAAAAATAAAATAAAATAATAATTATATATATATAATAATAATAATAATAATCTCCAGTCAAAATCTTCCCTCCCCAATAAAGATTTTGGGGCATCCTACCTTCACACCCGGCACCGACAGTCTTGCATTTAAAGAGTACCTGTCATTTTAATTTTTATTACATAAATCATTAGTACACGTGAAAATAAGCTACTTTGTAATATATGTTTTAGTAGAAATCTGCTATTTTTTCCTCTTTCTGTTCTGATCACTCACGCTCAATTCATGGATAAAATATATTCAGTGAAGACAAATTTTCACATTACTGGAATAGCTGATGACAGCTAGTGCTTTTAAGACTCTATGGAGAAGGGAGGCAAATACAGATATTCTGCTGCAAGTTCTCCTTGAACAACAGTTACAGTTCTCCATAGAACTTTATGAGCACCAACTGTCGGGTCCTGTCTCAGTAATGGGAAAATCTCTATTCACTGAAAAAAAGTGAAAATGATGGTTACCCTTTAAATGATGGTTAGAGAACAACCATAGGCCAGTTTTACACATCTGTGAATCATGGATTGTGCTCGCATCAGAAGACCCAGCCCAAACACCGAGGATCCTCACCTGAGCTAACTGCCTCAGGTTGGAAGATCTAGTGGTCGGGCTAGGTCTTCTGATCTGAGCAAGGTTCATATTTCATAGCCTTATTAAACCAATTTATAGAAGTGTTTCAACCTCCTAGACCAGACCTGAGCAAAGTGTGGACCGAGACAGCCGAAGGGCTGAAACAGTGGCCCACAGCCCGCACCCTACCCACCCCCACCACCCATCCGCCACCGCCTGACACTGCTAGCCACATCCTCGGGATGCAGACACCGGTGAATACATTGATGGAAGACGGCCGCTGGCCCCTTCTCCACCAATCAGCATGTGAGACAGCAGACACGATTACGTCATTTCATTGCGTCAGCTGTGCACTGCAGGGAGTCAGTGCACCGGAGACAAGAGCAGAGCGTGCTGCCGGGTGAACTGGAGCAAGGTGACTGTGTGTTGTTTTTTTTCATGTGTATGGGATGGTTGTATGTGCATAGGAGGCTATGTGGTGGCTCACACTATATATAGAAGGTTATGTGGCGGCTCATACTGTATACAGGGGCTGTGTGTGGGCTCTTACAATATATAGGGGGCTGTGTGCAGGTTCATATGGTATATAGAGGGGCTATGTGGGGGCTCATACTGTATACATGGGTGCATTGTGTGGGCTCATATGGTATATACACTGTGTTCCAAATTATCATGCAAATAATATTTTCTCAGATTTTCCCAAATTACCTATATGAATTGCAGTCATTGTAATTTTCCAGTCAAATAACTATTAGTGTACAATTGAAAGGTTTTTGTACAAACTGCCTATGATAACAGTATATTTTTAAAAAAATAAAAAACTCAAACTGCACTCAAAATGCATGTTCCAAATTATTATGCACAGCAGAGTTTTCCACCTTTTCATTTTAATAAAGAACAAAAAAATGGTCATTTTTGAAATTATAAGCATTAGCAGGTTATTACAAACTGAAATCAAACAGTTTTCAACTCAAAACTTTATTCTAGGTGATGTTACATTTGCACATAGGACCCCTTGTCCGAAAGGAGCTTCTGAACTCTCTCATTCATTGAATTTGTCAGGTTTTGGATGGTTTCTGCTTCAATTGTTTTGCATGAGGACAGAATACCCTCCCAGAGCTGTTGCTTAGATGTGAACTGCCTCCCGCCATCATAGACACTCCTTTTGATGATGCTCCAGAGGTTCTCAATGGGGTTGAGGTCAGGGGAGCATGGGTGCCACACCATAAGTTTGTCCCCTTTTATGCCCATAGCAGCCAGAGATGCAGATGTGTTATGTGCAGCATGAGACGGGGCATTATCATGCATGAAAATGATCTTGCTGCGGAATGCACGGTTCTTCTTCTTGAATCATGGAAGGAAGCGCTGTTTGAGAAACTCAACATACATTATGGAGTTCATCTTTACCCCTTCAGGGATCCTAAAAGGGCCGACAATCTCTCTCCCCATGATTCCAGCCCAAAACATTACTCCACCTCCTTCTTGTTAGCGCCGTAGCTGTGTTTGCATGGGGTGTCCATCAACCAGCCATCCTCCACTCCATCCATCTGGACCATCGAGATCATTTCATGCATGATAATGCCCCGTCTCATGCTGCACATAACACATCTGCATCTCTGGCTGCTATGGGAATAAAAGGGGACAAACTTATGGTGTGGCCCCCATGCTCCCCTGACCTCAACCCAATTGAGAACCTCTGGAGCATCATCAAAAGGAGTGTCTATGATGGCAGGAGGCAGTTCACATCTAAGCAACAGCTCTGGGAGGGTATTCTGTCCTCATGCAAAACAATTGAAGCAGAAACCATCCAAAACCTGACAAATTCAATGGACGAGAGAGTTCAGAAGCTCCTTTCGGACAAGGGGTCCTATGTGCAAATGTAACATCACCTAGAATAACGTTTGGAGTTGAAAACTGTTTGATTTCAGTTTGTAATAACCTGCTAATGCTTATAATTTCAAAAATGACCATTTTTTTGTTCTTTATTTACATGAAAAGGTTGAAAACTCTGCTGTGCATAATAATTTGGAACACAGTGTAGAAGGATGTCAGCATGTTTAATTCTGCTCAATATTAAGTGATACAATTAATATTAATACAAAATAATTATCTATTATATAATCGTAGATGCGTCTCTCTGTCCAAAGCCTTTATAGACTGTGCAAGTGCAACGCGCCTGCACAGTCTGGCTCCAGACAGAAGAATGCATGGAGCCGTTAGAGGTAAGAGGAGCATATGGCGCCGGAGATCGCGGTATGCGTAGGCACTGAACGCATACCGCGATCTCCGGCACCATACTTACATACTTACCTGACCGGGAGGAGCATTGTCGCGGGGCCTCTGTTCTGACCGGAGACCGGGGCAGGAGTGTGGCGTCGGAATCGGCGCATGCGCATAGCGCGCTGTCCGGTGCCATTTTACTGAAGACACATTTGTGTGTCTTCAGCAAAATGGCGTCGGACAGCGCGGTATCGGCACACGCGTACTCCGGCACCACACTCCTCCCCCGGCCTCCAGCAGAACGGGACGCAGCGCTAGAGCACAGGGAAGAAAGGTGAGTATACAGTTAGGTCCATATATATTTGGACAGAGACAACATTTTTCTAATTTTGGTTCTAGACATTACCACAATGAATTTTAAACGAAACAATTCAGATGCAGTTGAAGTTCAGACTTTCAGCTTTCAATTGAGGGTATCCACATTAAAATTGGATGAAGGGTTTAGGAGTTTCAGCTCCTTAACATGTGCCACCCTGTTTTTAAAGGGACCAAAAGTAATTGGACAATTGACTCCAAGGCTATTTCATGGACACGTGTGGGCAATCCCTTCGTTATGTCATTCTCAATTAAGCAGATAAAAGGCCTGGAGTTGATTTGAGGTGTGGTGCTTGCATTTGGAAGGTTTTGCTGTGAAGTAAACATGCGGTCAAAGGAGCAGGTGAAACAAGCCATCCTTAAGCTGCAAAAACAGAAAAAACCCATCCGAGAAATTGCTACAATATTAGGAGTGGCAAAATCTACAGTTTGGTACATCCTGAGAAAGAAAGAAAGCACTGGTGAACTCATCAATGCAAAAAGACCTGGGCTCCCACGGAAGACAACAGTAGTGGATGATCGCAGAATAATCTCCATGGTGAAGAGAAACCCCTTCACAACAGCCAACCAAGTGAACAACACTCTGCAGGAGGAAGGGGTATCAATATCCAAATCTACCATAAAGAGAAGACTGCATGAAAGTAAATACAGAGGGTTCACTCCATGGTGCAAGCCACTCATAAGCATCAAGAATAAAAAGGCTAGACTGGACTTTGCTAAAAAACATCTAAAAAAGCCAGCACAGTTCTGGAAGAACATTCTTTGGACAGATGAAACCAAGATCAACCTCTACCAGAATGATGGAAAGAGAAAAGTATGGCGAAGTCGTGGTACAGCTCATGATCCAAAGCATACCACATCATCTGTAAAACACGGCAGAGGCAGTGTGATGGCTTGGGCATGCATGGCTGCCAGTGGCACTGGGTCACTAGTGTTTATTGATGATGTGACACAGGAGAGAAGCAGTCGGATGAATTCTGATGTATTCAGAGCCATACTGTGTGCTCAGATCCAGCCAAATGCAGCCAAACTGATTGGTCGTCGTTTCATACTACAGATGGACAATGACCCAAAACAGAAAGCCAAAGCAACCCAGGAGTTTATTAAAGCAAAGAAGTGGAATATTCTTGAATGGCCAAGTCAGTAACCTGATCTCAATCCAATTGAGCATGCATTTCACTTGTTAAAGACTAAACTTCAGACAGAAAGGCCCACAAACAAACAGCAACTGAAAACCACCGCAGTGAAGGCCTGGCAGAGCATCAAAAAGGAGGAAACACAGCGTCTGGTGATGTCCATGAGTTCAAGACTTCAGGCAGTCATTGCCAACAAAGGGTTTTCAACCAAGTACTAGAAATGAACATTTTATTTACAATTATTTAATCTGTCCAATTACTTTTGGTCGCTTTAAAAACAAGGTGGCACATGTTAAGGAACTGAAACTCCTAAACCCTTCATCCAATTTTAATGTGGATACCCTCAAATGAAAGCTGAAAGTCTGAACTTCAACTGCATCTGAATTGTTTTGTTTAAAATTCATTGTGGTAATGTCTAGAACCAAAATTAGAAAAATGTTGTCTCTGTCCAAATATATATGGACCTAACTGTAAGTGTTTATTTTTTTGTGTGTGCAGCATGATAGCGATGAGGGGTGCCATGCATACCAGGCTAGGGATGAGGGGTACCATGCATACCAGGATAGGGATGAAGGGTACCATGCATACCATGATGAGGGACGGGGTACCATGCATACCATGCAATCAAACCTCTACTATGGGCCATGCTGGTATGTATAGATTTACTTTTCTATACCCTGTATGGCAATAGTAGAGGTCTGATATTGCCCAGAGGGGTGACAGATTCCCTTTAGATATGGACACTCTTAGGGGCATTTTTTATTATTAAATGCACATAGTTTTTTTGCACTAAAAATCATTTTTGCAATTGAGTTTTATTAAACATTTTGCACTGTTTGCCTTCTGTAGCCTTTGACTTGCGTTGCCTAATGCTGACTGAAGAATGAGTTATCTGAGACTCTATCAGTGAGTTTGTTCTGATGAAGAGTCTGTAACTTGTTTATCTGCCATTATTTTAGCTATTCTCAGCTGATTTATGACCACAGGTCACATAAAAGTTCAGCTAAGAGAAACTCCAAAAAAGACAAATAAAAAATTAACAAAATCCCACTGACAGATTTTTAGTTAACTACTTCTGCATTCTACCAACAAATGGTACCAAATTTTTATCGAAAAATCTAGATGTTATTAGAAAATGGCACTGATTTTGTATGCCTAGTAAATAATTTAATGAGAAAATCCATTAAAATATTACATAGGACGTACCTTGTACCTTATGGTGCTGGAGATGGATGTTATCAATACCATGGATGGCAATAAGAATAAACAAAACAATCTTGGAACAAATCAAGCAAGACATGTCACTGGAAGCCTGGATCACCAAGCTACGACTTGTACGAAGAGAGCAATCACTGGAGAAGGACATCATGGTTGGAAGAATAGAAGGAACAAGGCGAAGAGAAAGACTAGAAACCCCGTGGAGAAGACCCTGGTGGACCAATCTAGGCTTGCACAACATCGATCTTGCTACAGATCGTTCATCCATCAAGTCGCCATGTCTCGAGATCAAGCTGAAGGCTGCTAAACAATCCCCAAAAAGCCAAAAACCTTGTGCCATCACGCATACAATTTATCCTGGATTGTCCTCTTTGTGATGCACCTTGACAGATGATGTTGGGGGAGAGAAGGATCGGGCAGATGGAATTTCAATGCTCGATCCTTTAGAAAACACATGAATGCTCAACCAAGTCAACTTATGGCTTAGTGGAGTCGGAGAGAAAACTCATGTCTATGGTCAGCTTAGTCTTTAGCATCTGGATCTCCAATGATAATTTGATAACTAATACTATACATTTCTCTTTCCCTAACTCTGTGCTACATTGTTAATGGGAGACAAACCACCCAGACTCAAGAATCAGGTACATAGGCTATCCCAACACATCTGTATGGCGGCTAGAATTCATGTGAATAGTCAATGGAAAATGTCTACATTGTCCAGGGACAGGGTCTTCTAGGATGAGATAATGTGAACATCTACATTAGGAGGTATTAGGTCAAGGTCAAAACCCTCCTCAATAACCACTTCAAGAACTCCTGGAAAACTTTTCTAATTCATTTATATGGGAAATCAATTTTATAGTTCATATCATGAGTTTTGTGACTTTTTTTTTGTAAAGAAGTTTTGAAAAACTGGTGGAAAATAACAACTAGGCAATTTGTCTAATCAAAAAAACTATTCCAAAACTGCTTCAGCAAAAGAAAAACGCCCCAGAAAAGTTTACGGACGTTTTCTGCTTGAAAAACTCATTGTTTTTGAACACCTCAAAAAAAGTCGGTCTGTACATGGCCTTATGGATTGCTACATAGTTTTATACACCGACATATGGTGCGGATAGCGGCATTGCTGCAATTCTTGGGGATGTAGTTCATGTATGTATAGTGCTATGGAGGGTTGTGTAACTATATACAAAGTCTCACTCACCAATATCAATGGTCAGGAAGGAGATTTCATCACATGGAGAGAAAATAGTCTGAGGCATTAGTGAACTATAGACGTTGCATACCTTCCTCTAATAGAGTGCTAATGTACACATCTGTGACTGTATAATGGGACGGATACCGCCGCTGCTGCCCCTCGGGGGAATGACAGCTCCAAGAGGAATGCTCCGTATGGCAGTATTATGTGAGAGTGTATTAGTACCAAGCTGACAGGTTCTACTTTCTGGGTAAGTGAAATATCAGCAGACATTAAATGTACTAACATGCAGATTCTCTGTACATCAGCTGTTAGACCACATTCACACGCTCAGTATTTGGTCAGTATTTTACATCAGTATTTGTAAGCCAAAACCAAGAATGGGGGAAAATACAGAAATTCTATTATATTTTTCATCTGATTGTTCCATTCCTGGTTTCTCTTACAAATACTGATGTAACACACTGACCAAATACTGAATGTGTGAACGTGCCCTTAAGGTCAATGTATGGATATCCTAAATATTGTGGGTTGAATGGTCTAATATAATCCATTAAACATGGATTCGATGCCGTGTTAGTGGACTGTATAGACATTTTCGTCACAATCTGTTAGCAAGTAAACCAATATTTTTTCAGGACTATATACAACCATTTCCCATGGAGCTAATATGATCCATTCATAACTCATCAAACTGATACATACATGTGATATTGTTGTGATTATTATTAGCAACCGATCAAAATGTAATTGTCAGTAATCCATCAAAATGTAATTAGCAACCGATTAAAATTTAATTATTAACACTGATCAAAATATAACTATTAGCACTGATCAAATTTAATTATTAGCAACCAATCAAAATGTAATTATTAGTAATCAACCAAAATTTAATTAACTATTGATTAAAATGTAATTATTAACAACTGATCAAACTGAATTATTAGCAACTAGTCAAAATGTAATTATTAGCAACCGATTAACTTTAATTATTAGCAACCAATCAAAATATAAATTATTAGTAACAAATCGAAATCTAAATTATTGGTAACAGATTGAAATATAAATTATTAGTAACAGATCGAAATATAAATTATTAGTAACAGATGAAAATGTAAATGATTTGAATCTACAGATATTTTCCTATTAATTCACCAACATTCTATCGATCTTCTAGATCCCATAATCCTGTTCTTTGGCTTCTTGGAAGCATAATTGTATCAGTATAAGTAAATACAGATCTTACCTGCATGTGATTTTGCTCCTCTGGTCCAGCGCTGATCGGCTCACATAGTAATGTTACATATAAAATCCATGGTACAATGAAGTCTTGTAGCCCCATATCAAAGATAAAGGTCCATAGACGCCTGGTTGGTAAAAGGGGTCTTCTCCGAGCTCTTATGGCTATACCTTTAGTGCTGCTTTAGTGTCTAGTAATGGAGTGTCTGTAGAGCGGAGGGTGGAGACTTTTAACCTTTTAGTTGCCAAGTTAGGAATCTGATGTTTACTCATTAAAGTGTTGATACCTCTCTATATGACTTTTCCTCCAGGCGGGGTCAGGACATCCGTACATGATAGAAAATGCTTCCAAACCACAAACAAGTGTTTTCTTTTTTCTGTCTTTAGATTGGAGTTTGCGGTTTGGGAGTAATAAGAACAGGACAATGTGTAAGCAGATGTCAGATAATTATAACAGAAGACATCTTCCAGGCTTCCGGCTCATCCTGTGCAGCCAGGAGACTTTTTTTTTCCTTTTGTGTGTGGTGGGATGTGCGGGATCAGGGGACTGCTTGTTCTTAGTACATTAGTGAAAGATGATACTAAAAGGGTGGGAAGATGTCATTCTTTTTTTTCCAAATCAAAGTTGCTTTCAAATTTCTATGCTGTATTTTTGGCAAACCTCCTTGAGATGGTCATATATTTTAACTTGGCTGCTTGCACTACAACACAGAGGTGCACAATATTGGCAAATGAATTATTGATTATTCTTTATTCATTTGACTTGCTTCGGCTTGGGTCACGCCACCGTATTTTCCCTCATCCGAAGCACTGCAATAAAGACCAGACCATGTGATTTTACTCATTAAATACAGTGCCGATAATTCCGCAGCACTTTACAGAAATCATCGGCACTGTCCCCATTGGGGCTCACAATCTACATTCCCTATCTGTGTGTCTTTGGAGTGTGGGAGGAAACTGGAGAACCTGGAGGAAACCCACACAAACACGGGGAGAACATACAAACTCCTTGCAGATGTTGTGTCACGTGTAACAGACAGTCACTCTGAATCTGGCTGCAGAAGGTCACTGCATTTGGCATTGCAGACGCCTTCTTAATCCTTCTTAATTTTGGACCCAGTGGCAACCTCCCTCATGCTCTGAGTGTTTATAAACGCTCAGTCTGCTTCAGGGAGTCGCCAGTGATATTCTCATTTTCCCTTGTGCAGGCTTGGAGCTATAGCAGTCGGCTAGCTTACTCTTTGGTGCCCTTGGAGGATGTTTGGTGTTATATCTCTGGTGTCTGCTCAAGCTAAGTTCTCCCCCTTTGTTTGTCTCCCTTGTTGTCTTTAGTTTATAGTGGGGACTGACCAGTGCTCACCCCTCCCTCCCTATCTAGGGCCTAGCTCTAGGGATATACAGGGATTTGGTTTCCTGTTTGGCGATAGGAGCGGAACCTATATAGGGATGGTAGGGTGATATTAGATCTGCCTAGGGGTCTCCACTCCCCTTTCCCTAGCGTTTGGGCTACCTTCCCCTCGTCCCTTCGTTTTGCACTTAGTCTTTCCCACACCATGCATGACATGTTGTCCTTGATGAGATTCAAACCCAAGACCCCAGCGCTGCAAAGCAATAGTTCTACCCAATGAGCCACCGTGCTGCCATAATACAATACATCTTAAGGTCTTCATTAAATCTTGGGTGCCATGAATACTTATAGGCACAGAGGAAACTCCTCTCTTCTGTCTAACCGCTTAGATGCAGCGATCACTGTTGATCGTGGCGTCTAAGAGATGTCTCCCATCCGGGCTGTTGAATAAAAGTTTCATTTTACATGTGACATCCGGTGAATATCAGTTCCTAAGCTTACTCCATAGATATACAGCAGCTGGCACCAAGAGGTTAAATCCTAGACAACCCATTTAAGATAAAAAAAAAAGAACCTAACACTAATATCATCTTTAATTTTTTCCACTTAGAATTCTGTCATTCAGTCATTTCCTACTTATTTCTGTATCTGAGAAAGCTGAGAGATAAGTAATGTATCCGCCATTACATCTCTCCAAAATGCATCTAGATAGCAAATCTCCAGAGCATTAGGACTCATATTATGGCCACAACATCCGGACCTCCCATAGAATAACTGGATATTACATAGACATATTTGGTATCTCCATAATTGTAATAACCCGTAACATACAGTGAATACCATATTTATGACGACTCGTAAATGCTGTAAATAAAAATGATGGATTGTTTCTATTTTTGCATTTATACCACAATACAAATGTAACGCTTACTTATGGTAAAGGGACACCTAAAAAATACTTATGCGTGTAAAGAAAAAAAGTTGTCCGTTTAGGCTATGAAGTTTGTAAACTTTTATTGACAAATACATTACATTTATGGAAAGACTCAATATTTGCAGGGTTGACCCTTATTTTTTAAGACTTCTGCCCTTCGCTCTGACAGCTGGATATCGACTTCTGGGTCAAAGCTTGACTGATCCCAACCCATTGTTGCATAATCATTGCTTGGAGTTTATCACAATTTCCGGGTTTTTGTTTGTCCTCCCGCTTTTTGAGGATTGACCACAGGTTCTCAATGACATTGATATCTGGGGCGTTTCCTGGCCATGGATCCAAAATTTCAATGTTTTGTTCACCGAGCCACTTAGCTATCACTTTTACTTTGTGACATGGTGTCCTTCATGCTGGAAAAAGCCTCGTTCATCACCAAATTGTTACTGGATTGTTAGGAGGAGTTGCTCTTGGAGGAGGCTTAGATCCCATTATTTATCCCTGGCAAAGTTCTTAGGTATATTTGTGAGTGAGCCCCTCCATGATGAAAAGCCCCCACACATGTATGGCCTCAGGTCGATTTACTGTTGGCATGACACAGGGCTTATACGAGCACTCTCCATTTCTTCTCCGGACAATGATTCTTCCAGATGTCCCAAAGAATCTGAAGGGGAAGTTCTCTGTAGTCCAACTCTTTAGTTTCCTGCAGAATCTTACTCTGTCCTTGATATTTTCTTTGCAAAAAAGTGACTTCTTTGCTGCCCTTCTTGACATCAGGCCAGCTTCCAAAAGCCTTTGCCTCATGTCTGCGCAGATGCACTGACACACGCCTGCTGCCGTTCCAGAGCAAGCTGTGCACGGGTGTTGAACTGACCCTGTAACTATATCCTCTTTAAGAGCCGGTTCTGTTCTGTGCTGAACTTTCTTGGGTTCCCTGAATCCTTCCTCAAAGGATTCAGGGAATCTCTTTGAAGTTCTTGATGATCTGATGAATGGCAGATTTAGGGCAAATTGTACAAGCAGCAATGTTCTTGCCTGTAAAGCCCTTTTGATGCAAAGCAATGATGACTGCACATGTTTCCTTAGAAGTCACTATGGCTAACAGAAGAAGACAACAATTTCAAGCATCAGCCCCCTTATAATGCAACCAGTCTGCTTTTATAATTCAATCAGCATGACAGAGTGAGATCCGCTACCTTGTCCTCGTTAACACTTGCTCCTGAACCAATGAGAACACTGAAATTATGTAAGCAGGTAATTTTGCAGCAGGGCTAAAATTCAGTGGAAATGGGGTGCTTGTGATTATAGGGATTGTCTGAGACTTTTATATTTATGGCCTATCTGATCGGAGGGGGTGCGACACCCGACAACCCCACCAATCAGCAGTTCCCGGTACTAGACGGATGTGATGAGTAGTGGAGCTCAGAGTGGTCATGGCCAGGTACTGCGCAACCTACTCCTATTGATTCAAATAGGTAGTGGATGTGCAGTACCCCGCCGCGGACACTATTCTGATGACAGAGCTATGCAGCTCTACTACTCCGCACACCAAGCCGCCTCTGGGAACAGCTGATTGGCAGTGGTACCGGGTGTGGCACCACCACCACCGATCAGATATTCATGACCTATCCTAAAGGATAGTGCATCAATATAAAGATACCGGACAAACCCTCTAAAGGGACTGTCAGCACAGGAGGACTGTTCAAACTAGGTGCTCGGAGCTTTAAATACACTTTTCCACCTGCTTGTTTTCCTTCAATCTCCACCCCCTCTTTTTTTGATTGACAGCTCTGGCTTCAAAGGAGCAGAGAAGGGTGGAGATAGATGGGAACCAAGCAGGTGGGAAGGTGTATATAAATTACTAGCTATTGAGCCCATTCTACTCCCGGGTGGCGAGCATTTTTATTGGTATATGTTCTGCCATGCTGGTATTTGTGCTGCCCCCATCTTGTTCATCCATCCTGTTATGTGCTGCCCTCATCCCTATCCTGGTATGCATGGCACGCCTCATCCCTATCCTGGTATGCATGGCACCCCTCACCCCCAATCCTGGTACGCATGGCACCCCTCACCCTCAATCCTGGTATGCATGGCACCCCTCACCCCCAATCCTGGTATACAAGGCACCTCTCACCCCTAATCCTGGTATGCATGGCACCCCTCATCCCTATTCTGGTATGCATGTCACGCCTCATCCCTATCCTGGTATGCATGGCACCCCCATCCCCAATTCTGGTATGCATGGCACCCTTCACCCTCAATCCTGGTATGCATGGTACCCATCACCCCCTATCCTGGTATGCATGGCACCCCTCATCCCTATCCTGGTATGCATGGCACCCCTCACCTCCAATCCTGGTATGCAAGGCACCCCTCACCTCCAATCCTGGTATGCAAGGCACCCCTCACCCCCAATCCTGGTATGCATGGCACCCCTCATCCCCAATCCTGGTATGCATGGCACCCTTCATTCCCAATCCTGGTATGCATGGCACCCCTCATCCCCAATCCTGGCATACATGGCTCCCTCATCCCTATCCTGGTATGCATGGCACCCCTCATCCCTATCCTGGTATGCATGGCACCCCATCATTCATCCTGGTATGCATGGCACCTCTCATCCCAATCCTGGCATGCATGGCTCCATCATCCCTATCCTGGTATGCATGGCACCTCATCCCTCATCCTGGTCTACATGGTACCCCTCATTCCTATCCTGGTATGCATGGCACCCCATCCCTCATCCTGGTATGCATGGCACCCCTCATCCCAATCCTGGCATGCATGGCTCCATCATCCCTATCCTGGTATGCATGGCACCTCATCCCTCATCCTGGTATACATGGTACCCCTCATCCCTATCCTGGTATGCATGGCATCCCTCATCCCCAATCCTGGTATGCATGGCACCCCTCATCCCAAATCCTCGTATACATGGCCCCCCTCATCCCTATCCTGGTATGCATGGCACCCCTCATCCCTATCCTGGAATGCAGGGCCCCTCATCCGAATCCTGGTATGCATGGCCCCCCTCATCCCTATCCTCGTATGCATGGCCCCCCTCATCCCTATCCTGGAATGCAGGGCCCCTCATCCGAATCCTGGTATGCATGCCCCCCCCGATCCCTTTCAAGCTGCACACATACAAAAAAAATAAACACTTATACTCACCTTTCTTCCCTGTGCTCCAGCGCTGCTGTGTCCTGTTCTGCCAGAGGCCGGGGGAAGAGTGCGGCGTTGGAGTACGCGCGAGCCCATACTGCGCTGTCCGGCGCCATTTTGCTGAAGACACACTGCAAATGTGTCTTCAGTAAAATGGCGCCGGATAGCGCTATGCGCATGCGCCGATTCCGACGCCTTCACTCCGACCCCGGTCTACGGCCAGAAGAGAGGCGCTGCGGCAACACTCCTCCAGGTCAGGTAAGTTATGGCGCCGGAGATCGCGGTATGCGTTCAGTGTCTACGCATACCGCGATCTCTGTCGCCATACACTCCTCTTACCTGTAACGGCTCCATGCGTTCTTCTATCTGGAGCCAGACTGCGCAGGCATGTCTCTCTGTCAGGCTCAGACAGAGGGACCCTTGAAGCGTTATATTATAGATTGGCCCCACCGTGAAGCACCAAGCTTGAACAGTCATTCCATGCGGACAGTCCCTGTAAGTTAACTTTCATGGCAACAAATGACTTTCCAATTCATTTGCTCACTCCTCAGAATAATGCAAATTGTCACTATAAAAACTGAAGCAGCAAACTGTGAAAACCACAATTTGTGTCACTCTCAAAACATTTGGCCACCACAGCATATTTCATATAGGCGGGTGTATATACGCTAGCGGGGCACAATGTGATGATGGCCTTTGGCTGACAATTTCCATCCCTGCTGCACCTGTGCTTCCATCCTGATACCACGGCATGCCCAGATGCAGCTCGGCAATTAGCGTAATCCACATGCAGTCTCTGCCTCTCAGACACGCACTTCTACTTGCGCTGTCGTGGCAGTATTATTGGTCATCCTCCAGATTTCCTAGGTGGTGAACTAACTGTCTTACACTCATGGCGGTTGGGGCATGCCAAGAGTTTCTGCAGATTGCTTGGTGGGGTGAAACAATTTCTCTTCTCTTTTTCAGCACCTCAGTCTTCAGATATGAGTCTTTAGTCTCCGCTGCGTCTTAGGAGCAGGTGTCAAATCCTCATTTTATGAATATTGCTGCTTAAACGTTAGAACTTTTCCTTTGTACAATAGGTTACACCGGAGACGAGAAGCTTCATTAGCTGCAAGATGACACTAACCAGACTCGGAGCAAGCACCATAAACAAGCCCTCGTCCTCAGACGTAACGCAGGTGTATCCATATATAAAGACTTCATACGGCATCAAATCAAAGGCGCCATGTCAAGCCATTCATTCTACAGCAAGTATTAAACAACTGCTTGGTAAAATATATAGCAAAATATTAGCGTATATGCAATGTACAGGCCGGCAGCTGCATGCTCCCTGAGACTATACTATATTTTAAGATGATCTGGTGTTTGTTACATTAAATTAATTTTATACATTCAGCAATTTTTCTTTATGTTAATGGCTTTCCAGACAGAAGTGCAATATGGCGAGAAAGGGGTTAAGACGCACGGCTATTTTAGGAGCAGGCCATGGATTTCGATCACCTTTTATGACTCTGTCTGGGGTTGTGTTTAGGAATCGGCCACCTTCCTATTCTTTGTTATTGTATCTGCACATTTCACGACAATGTAAAGTGGATAGGGACCGAACGTTACATCCAGCGCAGTATTTCCATACAAGTTCAATGTTCTACATCTCTATAAATGACACGAGTATCTGATGAGGACCCGAGTAACAATAAGCCGGGTGGTGCCATTGGCAGCCCCTAAAATAACAGGCGAGGACTAAGTAGATTAGGGCTCAGCACTTGTCTAATAAAGGGACTGTCAGCTCAAAATGACTGTTCAAACCAAGCACATGTGCTCGGTGCACTCTTGGCATGGCCAATCCGTTCAGTTCACCTTCTCACCAGCTTGATTTTCATCTAATCTCCACCCTTCTCTGGCTCGATCATGCCAGAGCTGTCAAACAAAAGAGGGGTCAGGGAGAAAGCAGGAAAACAATTAGGTGGGAAAGGGTTTGGCCACACCAAGGGTGCACCAAGTGGCTGTGCAATTAAACAGTATACTGTATATAGTTAATAGTTTCCATCACAACCTCTGTTTAACGCAAGTGTCGGGAGTTTTTTCACAGTCCATACATTAAACAAAAAATGCAGCTTGAAAACCACCCAACATTTTTCTTATGATGCGCCATATTTATCACCTAGCGTGCACCTCTGTACAATTTGGCACAGTTTTAAGCAGTTTTAATTTGGGACAGTAATAAATCTCAACATTCTGATTGTGAAAACTTGTTATATTAAACACCACAACCTTCTTACCAAACACAAAAGGGGTGGTCCAGTCATTACCCATCAACATAAGTAATAACTTTCCGATTGTTGGGATCCAAATGGCATCAATCTCACTCACTTAAAGGAGTTGTGGCCTTGGGGTAAAAGTCTGCAGTTATTGTACACTTGTGAATTTTCACAGTGCATGCTGTGAAGATTCTCTAGTGCCTGGAGTAGGTGGTCACATGACTGCAAGTATGATTTGAATACTTCCAGACACACTCAGACTAGACTGTCTAGCCTCGCTCAATACACTTATGTTAAGTGAGGCCGCACACATCTAGTTGTCATGTGACAATATGTATGAAAATTGTATACTTGCAGTCATGTGCTCGCCAGCTCCTGGTGAATCCCGACAATGTGTGCTGGAAAAACCAGACTGCAGAGCTCAGCAACCCCAAAGCGAATGAATGGCGTGCATGTTTAGCATGTGCACTTACCATATGATGATCCAAAACCAGGAAAAAAAAAAAAAAAAAAAAAAGACTCCAAATTCAATAAAAAAAAACACCTCAATTCTGGTCTTTTTTGGGGTTGGTTTTAATGGTTTGGCAAGAATGACCTGGCCATATTATTGTTCAGCTCAGTATAAACAGCAATACCAACATTTTATAGTTTATTTTAGCTGTAAAGAGAATCAGAAATTTGTAACAAGTTTGTCTATCATTTTCTGAGACCACCATTTGTGTGAGATTGTTTTTTATACTGGGTGAGCTGTTTTGTGGGTACTTCTGTTTTGATCACTTTTTATTGCATGTTGATGGGAGCTGTAGAAAAAGTAGGCATTAGACCTACAGGTAATGGGGTTTCCAGGAGTCCCTCATGACAGCACCCTCAGGAGGACGTCCTTCATATCTCCGAAAGGGACAGGAAACACAGAAGAGTTTAAAAGGCCCCCCTCCACCCATACCTTCAGTGATTTTCCAAGTACCACACCAGGATGGATGCAACGCTATTTTATTTAGCTTCCTTCTATCTGTTACCATCACACAGCAGAATGGAATATAAGGGAGGGAATATAATAGGTGCTGTCATGAGGGACTCCTGGAAACCCTATTACTGGTAGGTCTAATGCCTACTTTCCAGGATGTCCCTCCTGACAGCACCCTCAGGAGATTACCACAGTATATATTCAGGGAGGGATTATAGCTTGGAGGACCTTCCTCCCAAAAGCAATTTTCTGGATAGACAGAATGTCCAGCTTAGTGTCTGCAAAAGGTGTTTAAACTTGTCCATGTTGCAGCTCTACACATTTGGTCCATAGATGCACCTGCTCGTTCTGCCCATGATGTGGCCATTACATGGGTAGAATGGGCTCGGATATTACCTGGAATAGGCTAGATGTATCACAGATGTGACCCATCTTGCCAGAGTCATTTTTGAAGCCTTTTTCACTGAAGGTATGGGTGGAGGGCAGGGGGGGGGCTTTTAAACTCGTGTTTCATGTCCCTATAAGATATGAAGGACGTCCTCCTGGGGGTGCTGTCTGGAGGGACGTCCTGGAAAAGTGAGTTCAAATGTAGTGTCTTACTTTATGGCATTGTACAGGATAATTATATATTTTGATAAATAGGGCTTTTACAGATGTGACTATACCAAATCTATTCTTTAAATGTCTTTATTAAAGGCTTTGTTCACTACATGCACCTTTTAAATACTATATTTCTCAATGTAAATTAAAAACAGATTACGTGGTTAACACTGGTGCCTTGCAGCACTGGGGTCCTGGGTTCAATCCCACCAAGGACAACATCTGCAAGGAGTTTGTATGTTCTCCCCAGGTTCTCTGGTTTCCTCCCACACCCCAAAGACATACTGATAGGGAATGTAGATTGTGAGCCCCAACGGGGACAGTGCCCATAATGTTTGTAAAGTGCTGTGGAATTAATGGTGCTGTATAAGTGAGTAAAACCGATGTTCTTCTCTCCTCACACACCAGCATTATTCTAGTGAAGTAGTCACTGGATGAACCTCAGGAAGTGAGAAGCATCCAGGTAGTGGCCACTGATTGTCTGCAGTGCTCATGTGGCAGA
Source organism: Phyllobates terribilis (assembly GCF_046119375.1). Lineage (NCBI taxonomy): Eukaryota > Metazoa > Chordata > Amphibia > Anura > Dendrobatidae > Phyllobates > Phyllobates terribilis. Next base: position 130,559,061 of record NW_027362773.1, on the reverse strand, counting down.
GCAATCTGCACATCAGGGTAGAACTGGTGCAGAAGATCTTATTTTAGACTAGGGAATGTAGTATTTAAGAAGGGATTCCCCAAGTAATGACAAAAGGGATACATACACTTTCTTCACTTTTTTGGTCTCTAGGCATCAGGTCTTGATTGCTTGTTCTATGTATTGCTATACAAGTGTATTGAAGTATTTACCCAAAATCAGGGTCTCCTCTATGAAGCCTTCTCTGACTTGGCATCAGAAGAAGGCCCATGTCCGACTTGTTGGTACTTTCAGAAGGCTCCTGCAGGCGACCCTATAGGCACACTTAAGTAATGTGCAACTTTAGTGTTACTGTTGGACAGCCGTATTTAAGGCGTTAACAGCTCAGCTCCAATCGTTCCTCTTCCATGTAGATGTTGGCCATGTAACAGCTGGTATATGCCAGGGGATGTTGCAAGCTGAGAGCCCCATCTATACAACCACACTCCTCGTCTGAAGTATGATTATATCACACATCGGAATGGTTACGTGCCAGCCTTCTAATGATTGCAGTCACAACAGTCTCACCCAGTACAGTCTCTAGGGGGCAGCAGCCTGGCATCAGTACAATCTGCACAGCTACACAGGTGCTTGCATGGTAAGCGAGCCCCACTACTTCCTCCAAAGCAGCAAACTGGTCCTGACAGATATTATTGGACTGCAAAGTGTCTATTCTGCGTGTCCAACACTGCACTGTGTAACCTCCTCTACCTTAGTTTAGTGGATAAGATTTTGCCCTGGTTAAACACAGAATGCTAGTATGGGATCACTGCAAGCAGAGATTTTACATTTTCAATATACTCTGTAATGACCAACTTGGGCAAAGAAAAACAATGCATTTGTGGAAACTAATACACTTACAGGAGACTATTCCTTTACTAACAAAACCATAAAAAAAAATCTATAATTTGAAAATAAAAAAAAAGATTCTATTGACTTTTCTGAACAGGATTATGGGAGCAGCCATCTTGCCTGAGCTGGGGTGAATAGCATTTGGATATATACTTTAGACAGGCCCTGGTCTGAAGATGCATTGATTTCTATAGGAGACTTTTCCAGGCATGCTCTGGAACCCGTGCAGAGACCCTTGAGCAGGGAGGAGAGAAGAGCAGCAACCATTAACTATTCTGAATGGTGTGAGCCTTTCTCCTCTATATATTGATGTTTTCCTTCACTGTAATCCTGCCTGTGATAATGATGAGTGGTCAGTTTGAAGAATTTCTGATATTCTCAATCTAGAAATTTGATAGTCATTAGCAGACTAGTAAAACTACCATGTAGTCCTCCATATTCATGAGCACTGTACAAAACCACCACTGATTGGTGGCTTTCTGTGTACACTCTGCATAGGCAGAAAGCTGTTAATCAGTAGTGTGGGCAGGGTTATACAGAGCTCAGCAGCAGATAAAACAGGGATTTTATAAGAACCTCAGCAAACAGCCAAGTGACATCACTGGAATCAGGGTTTCTGACCCTTCATCATGCAGCTCTCAGGCTAGAAAAACCTGCTGACAGATTCTAACAATGTGCAACTAGAAAATGATCTATTGCCTTTAAATCCAATACACAGCTCAGACGACTTTGAGATAAAGTACTGGGTTTAATCAGTGCATTATAAGAATCAAGTACAAAACAGAAAATGGAAATGTTACAATGCTGATAAAAAAACAGGAGGAGATGGAGGATGAGGGACTGCTGGCTGATTGTAGCTGAGGAATGATCTTGATGTCATGGCTGGGTATATAAAAAGGAACCATTAGCATCACTTGTGGCGATCCTGTTGAAGAAACAAAACAAGTCACATGTAGCAGCAATCAGTCTCCTAATGGGTTAGCCAAGAAAAATTCTCAATTTTAAGTCAGAATCACAGCACATTAAGAACAGATCCTCCTTGCCGAAGTACAGACTGCAGTGAGCAACAGGGGAACATTTAGCACTGGTCCCCCACAGCTTCTCATGATGCCCAACAGGACATTACCCCCAATTTGACTCCATTATGGATGACCTTAAACAGGTTGAATATTTTAAAGTGGCATGACTAAGCAGTATATAAAAGCCAGGTAATTAGGATATTTTTACTTTTGGGATGAATAATGATTAATCAGTCTATGCAATTTACCTTTAACATTTTTTCTAGCTTGATGGCATCTGCAGCAAACTTCCTGATCCCATCAGACAGCTTCTCCACTGCCATTTGGTCTTCATTGTGTTCCCAACGGAAAGATTTCTCATCCAAGTGGATCTTCTCTAGATTGCAGGCCTGGGCTGGATGACAAAAAGGAAATGCGCATAAGCCACTTGATGAAAGGAGTTGTGCAATTTCTACATAGTCGTTCCTTTTCTTATAGGAACAATCTGTTCACATAATCAGTGTGTAAAATTAATTATTTGCCCATCATAAGTTTTGACACCATATTGTCCTGCAGCATAAGAAATCCAACTACTGAATGCAATGCTGTAATACACAAGAAACTTTCAGGACATGGCCACAAGATGGCACTGCAGCAGTCACTATGCTGAATGTAGTTGATCTATAGGCGCTCTGCTCTCGCACCAAAACTATTAAAAAGGTTATTCCAGCTTTTTTATTGACAAATTTGCAAAGTGATTCTATAACCAAGCAACTTTGCAATTTACTTATTAAAATTCTCTGCTCTCAAGAACAGTCATTTTTAATTTTGTTTCCTGCTCATTGCCTAGGTTACCTGCCACTGCTGCAGGGTTGAGCATGTGTAGCACTTGCTTACAAGCACTTTAATAGAACGTGTAAGGACTGCTCTAAAGCAGGCTGGATGGCTGGAGCAGTTTGCTCCCAATCATGGCAGCTTCCATACCACATCTCACCTCGGTTGCAGCTATACGAGGCAGCTTCGTGGCTGCAGCTCCCAGCTAGCCAGGAGGCCAACGAGTGGTGTACTCTTACTTGAAAAAAATGGGATAACACTTTAAAACTAAAAAAAAGGATAAAACTGCCAATTCGCAGGAAGGAGTTTAAGATAAGATTAGTCTAGTCTCAAAATAAAGTCAAAATATGAAAAAAAAAAAAAAACACCGTTCCCCTAAAAAAAAAATTTAAGCAACACCCCAATACAATTTTTTGGGGTGCCATTGAAAAACTACAAGTGAAGAGACTAGAGTGAACAAAAAAAACCTGCCCACAGCATTTCAGTACTACTTCAAAATTAAGTTACTCCTTCCCCCATGACTGACTACACTAATGTGTTACTCTCTTCCTCCTAGTATAATAAAGCAGAAGTTCCCATGGGAAAGCCAATCCTCAGATGTTGTGGCTACAGATCAGGAGATGTCGCTGCCTAGCACTACAGATGATGGCCATGGACGTGCAGCGGCCTCTTTACCTTCCTTCGCCGTCAGTGTCGGGCTGAGCTTAGTACAGTCTTTGCTCAGCTCTCCAAGCAGCTTGGGAGAAATGGTCAGATAATCGCAGCCGGTCAGGGCCTTGATCTCTCCCGTGTTTCGGAAAGACGCCCCCATGACTATGGTCTTGTAGCCAAACTTCTTGTAGTAATTGTAAATCTTGGTAACACTCTTCACACCTATATCAAAAAAATATATATTAGCGTTGTGACTAATAAAAGCAATAAGGCTACTCCTGTGTAATATGCACCGATAGCACGACAGGACCAGCTACCGTATGTTTTTATTTTAATGTGACAAACTTTGTATTATACAGAATAAAACAGATTCTCTTGATACCTAAAGACCCTGCTTAGGAGTCACATGAAGACCATTTACAGTACACAAGGGGGAAGTGTAACTTGATAATGATGCAGCTTATTTTCCGTTTTGCATTCTCTTTTTGCTAGGGAATGTAACAAGTGTTGGGGTTATTGCCCATTTCACCCTCATCCCTAATTAATGTACCAGAAAGAATCCCCCATATAGTACTGGTATATAATGTACTGCAAGAAGGCTACCTCTTCTGTTCCTGGAAAAACCCTTAAAGCTTTATTTTAGGTAAAGACTTGCAGAACAAGTCACAATGACTTCACTACAGAGTGTTCTGGAATGGGAGCATAAAGGAGCACACTGAACATTTATCTGCATTTGCTTTCCTGTTAATTTTAAAGGGGTTGTCTGGTAGTCATGACTGCAGATTTGTGAATCCTCACAGTGCAGTCATGTGACTGCAAGTATGCATTATACTTTCGACCACATTCTGACTAGACATGTAAGGCCTCACTCCATTCACTTGCACCGCTTCACTCAATGCAAGTTTAGTCTGCACATGACTGCATGTATACAAATCACATACTTGTGGTCACACGCGCACCGCTCCCAGCACTGGAGAGTCCTGACTGCGAACAAGATGCGAGGATTTGAAAGTCTGCAGTCACATGTCCGCAGACTTCTAGTCTAAGGCCAGACAACCCCTTAATATTTAGCTCTTACCTGGGTCCTCTGATGGTTCATAACTCTTCTGGTTAGAGTTTGCCACATGCCAGTCCAATATTCTCCCAACAAATGGAGAAATGAGGGTGACACCAGCCTCGGCACAGGCTACAGCTTGGGCGAAGGAGAACAGTAGAGTCATATTGCAGTGTATGCCGTATTGCTCCTCCAGAACCCTGTATGATCAATCAGAAACCCTTATTGTATTCAGTTCAGAGTCATTACAACAGAAATTACTGAATAAACAGACTTACTTTCCAGCTTGTATTCCCTCCCATGTTGACGATAACTTGATCAGGATTCTCTCCTTGTCAATACCTGCCTCCTTGTACAGAGCGATAAGACTCTTGGCTCGTTCCACCATCGCATCCTTATCAAAAGACAGTCTGGGGGAAAGAAAAAGGATTCCATAAAATGAGAAAGTGCACCAGGGTATAAGTCCAGACCTGAAACCAGAGCCTGTCTACAGGGCACAGGAGAGTCAACAGGGCGGGGCCTAGAGGATGGTCAGCAGGATTTTGGATGTTTAAAGACGTGTAATAGCAGGTGGAAGTTTTATGCTAATGAAGCACAAGTGCAGCAGGACTGGGCATTGTACTTGGTCTTTTCCTGCCCATCTGATTATCTGCACCCCCACCTGCCACAGGTGACTACAGGTTATTGCTATGTAATCTGAGAGCAGCATGATGTAGGGTCTGAGACCCTGTTTCCAGTGATGTGTCACTTGTGCTTTGTTTTACTATTTTAAGAAAATCAGTGTTTTATCAGAAGGAGATCAGGACTAGGAGCCTCCTACCTCCTGGTCCAGCCACACCCTTACACCTGATTGGCAGCTTTCTGTGTATACTGACAAAAAGCTGCCAGCCTGCGGTGCAGGCGGGGCTACACCGCAGGAAGTAGCCTGCGGTGCAGGCGGGGCTACACCGCAGGAAGTAGCCTGCGGTGCAGGCGGGGCTACACCGCAGGAAGTAGCCTGCGGTGCAGGCGGGGCTACACCGCAGGAAGTAGCCTGCGGTGCAGGCGGGGCTACACCGCAGGAAGTAGCCTGCGGTGCAGGCGGGGCTACACCGCAGGAAGTAGCCTGCGGTGCAGGCGGGGCTACACCGCAGGAAGTAGCCTGCGGTGCAGGCGGGGCTACACCGCAGGAAGTAGCCTGCGGTGCAGGCGGGGCTACACCGCAGGAAGTAGCCTGCGGTGCAGGCGGGGCTACACCGCAGGAAGTAGCCTGCGGTGCAGGCGGGGCTACACCGCAGGAAGTAGCCTGCGGTGCAGGCGGGGCTACACCGCAGGAAGTAGCCTGCAAAATCCGTATCACTCAATTGGGATTTAAGCTTACTGCACATTTAGTGCAAGATAAAGATGTACCTGGCATCCACTTCAGTGGAGACGCGACCGGGAATTTTCTTCAAGATTTCAACTCCAAACAAGACGAACAGCTTGTCCATGATGTTATTGATCTGCTCCTCTTCAGTCCTAAAAACATAAAGGTCCAAAAACACAATGAAGCCTAACAATCTGGATGACGTCAAAGAAACTTTTGTAAAGCCAAGTTGGTATGTTTAGATTCAGCTCTAATTAGATTTCCAAAATTAGTCTCTGTGCTCCTACGACTGATCATTCTTGTAATTACTAGCGCCTGACAACAATGGAGGCAATCAGAAGCTTCAGTGAACACGAGGCCGCACAATATACAAGTGCGGCTGCTGGGAAATATTGATAAGGGGCCTGAATACTCTATTTGAGATGCAGTGAGGAGAACTGGCATTTATATGGAAAACACTATGCAGATTTTACAAAAAAAAAAAAAAAAGGAGGAGTCTCATGCAAATCCCCTCCGAACTGGTATAATTTCACAGCTGCAGGGTTTCCATCAATTATCTCTGAACTCGCTCCCTCTGCAGCAAGTTCTGCAAACTGTCTGCACAGTACAGTCTCCCTGGACTCCTTAGCTCTGCTGGACTCCTAGATGCCTCATACAGAGCAGGGTTATTTCCCAGCTCACTGCAGAGGAAAGGAAAAAAAATCTTTAGGAATATCTTCAGCTTCCATACATTGTGATTCAGGAGAATGTTCACATTGCATACTTCATTCTAGGAAGGTCTGCAAGTGACTCATCTGAAACAACCACATTTCAGAGGAATGAAAACCATTTTCAGATGTACATTTTTACAACAAAATGTGCAGCAAAGCGCTTTAACATATTTAAGGTCCAAAATGTTGCTTATTCCCCCCCCAGATTTAGAATCTAAAAATACCCAGAAAAAACAAACTAAGAATTCTGGTTAGCACCACTAAAGGAGGTCAAGGTCCCAGTTCTAAGGGGTATTCTGGTTGGACATCACCTACCTAAAGTATGGGTGATAACTTCTAGATCAGTGGGGGTCTGAACAGACCCCAAAAACTAACAGGAATAACCATACCCCATTCTGCAAGACTGAAGCAGTAGTGTGCATGGTCGACCACACCATTCATTCCCTATGAGGCTGCTGGAGACAGTACAGTGCACTGGCAGTCACTCCATTCCAAAAGTGATAGAAGTGCCCCATTCTGATCTAGAGGTTGGCCCCACCAACATAGAAAGTATCTATCCTATGGACACCAACCCAAATGAAATTAACATTAAAAGCTGGGCATAAACTAATGTCCACAAACCTCAAGTGAGTGTAGGGGAGGTGAAGAACGGGCCAGAATCCCTCCACAACAATGTAAGTGATCACCAAGTTATTGCTGCTACAGATAGGCCTGTCTACAAGCTATTGATTCGTGGGGTGTACTTATTTTTCTGCAGTCTACATTTTGGTAATTGGACAGTGTCATTTATTACTTGTGGTTCATCCAAGGTTGTATTAACCTAATTTTAAGACCTAAGGACTTGATTTTGTATTACATCACATTACGTAAAACTAGAAATTTAAGAGCACGTGCTTCAATTGTTTCTTATAACTGATTAAAAATGTTAAACCTTGCAGAATTGGAGCCATTTTTTGCTACAGATTTCACCCATACTGAAGAGCGGGGAAAAATCTGCACCAAAAACACAAGTAAAAATGGCAGCAAAAACACGGCTTTTTTTCCTTCTATAAGATGCAGAAATTTCTGCACTGAATACTTAACATGTGCAAACACCCAAAGGAGGCAGAGTCCTTCTCCTGCAGGGCCACAGGGTATTTTAGGACTTCATACTAACCTCATTTACTAGTCAAGCTGAAATGTTCAAAAATGTTGGTAGGACAGAATGATTTAAAGGTAAATAATTACGCAGACATTCTAAAAAGTGAAATCTGCCCCTAGCAATGGCTTTACCGACACATTTCAGCTCCATGTAAAGAAAATACTTGCAACAGGTGACACCAACCTATGCGAGGAATGTCAGTTTGCAAAAGACTAGAGGTAAACGCCCAGAGGCACAGACACAATGAATGGTGACTTACCCGCCAAGCTTTTTGCCGTACTGAATAGCATCATTTACCAGCTGCTTGTATTCTGGCATTTGTGCGGCTGCCAATATCAGTGATGGGTTAGTGGTGGCATCCTGCGGCTTGTATTCCTCAATAGCTGGGGAGATTAATATTAGCGACACTCAGTAGAGCACATGCAGAACTGATCCCCAAAGATAAAAAGGTTCAGGAATCCATGAAATCAGAATAAGCCTTTATCCCAAAAGCATCACAGGCATTATCTATGTGCAGCATCATTGATCAGAAACCCAGAGTCAGCTTTTTCTCTGTACAGCCTCATGTTTGGGGTTTTTGTCCAGTTTAAGAAAACTGCAGATGGACGTACCGTGACAATGTCATGCATACAATGCCACCATTCCCTGGTCCAAGTGGGTGATCACTTGACCACATGTATGAGATTTGTAGTCACGTGCCAGCTAGACTCCTCCGCTAGAAGATGGAGATATGGAGGAATAAAGTCAGATGACCACAAGTATACAAGTCACATAATAGTAGTAATGTGACTGGCTACCAGCACTGGGAATCGTGACCAGGTGACAGAAGACTTTTCTTAGACTAACAATACTTTTGCAAAGGAGTATGATATCAGTCTTTCAAAGGATGTGGAAGATATATGAAAATGGAAACCTTTCAATACCTTTTGCCATGTAATCTAAGCCTGTTATCACCTGTCCACTAGATCGGTGTGGGTCCTACCGCTGGAAGACCCAACAACCAACAGAAGAGACATCTTCAGCGCCAGACTATAGTGGAGCAGCAGAACACAAGTGTCCTCCACAACCCTCATCTCCCAGCCACAGACCTGAAGCCCAGGGAGAACAGGGGTCTTGTGCCCTTTCATGATAATCGGCGAGGGTCCCAGCAGTGGGACTCTTACTAATCCAGTTACCTGTTGTAACTTGTTTAGGCTGGAAAAGCTTTTAAAATGGTGTTTGAGATCAACAATCTGAAGCTGAATGGGGATGAATTGAGATTAAAAGGGTTGTCTGATGGGAATACATCATCGCCCATCCACAGGATAGGTGATCACTTAGATCTGCAGCTACCCCTCATTCTGCTGGGACCCCCCAACAATAGGCAAACGGGGCACTTTTATCCCCATTGGAATGGAGTGGCCATGTACATGCTAGACCGCAGCTCCATGCATTCTCTGACTGCTGGAGCATGGCATTTGCCATTCACAAGCAGCCCCATAGCAAATACACTAAGCAGTAGAGCATGTGCCCTGCCACTCCATTTTAAGAGGGGATAAAAGGGCCTCAGCAGCCATATCCCACTGATCTAAAAGTCAATACCTATTAAGTGGATAGGCAATTGTTATAACCATGTGTAGTTATGTGATGACCAGCCCAAGATGGCCAGCGGATGAATTTGCAACATGTCACAAAGCTGGAGCACTGAGGATAACCAAGGGGCACATGCCATTAAAAGTTAGGCGACCTACAGCTACTAGTATGTTTCATCTCCAGTATCCCTTTTGCAACACATGCACAATCCAAAAGGCAACATGTGGTGCCGATTCCAGCGTAGGCTACGGATGCCATTGTCGGACCTCCATTGCCCCCACCTGGAGGCCATACGAGGCAATACACTGCTCAGAACAGAAAGATGGCCACTCCTCAGTACAGCAAGTTCAGGGGGAAAGTCTTTGAAAGTTTTTAGATTTTTACTAGTGATGAGCGAGCATGCTCATTACTAGAGTTTTAAAAGCATGCTCGGGTGTTTTCAGAGTATCTTCTGCATGCTTGAATGTTATGTTTGAGTCACTCCGTGTGCATGATTTGCGACTGTTTGACAATTTTAATACATGCGAGGAATGCCTGTTAGGCATTCCTCAAATTTATTAAAGATGTCAAAGTCACAAATCATGCGCACACAGTAACTCCACATAACATTCAAGCACGCTGCAAATACTCGGCAAGCACCCGAGCATGCTCACCGAAAGGGTTAACAGAACATGCTCGCTCATCACTAATCTTTACACTAAGGTTATGGTCTGTTACGAAGGATCTAGAATTTTTTATTGAGTAAATTGTCGGCTTCTGATCCTGAACGATTAAGCTTCCTGATATTTACTGGAGGCAGAATAGGTGTGTCCAGAATATGAAAGCAGAGACAATGAAGTGCAATCATACAATATAAAGTCTCGCTCACAGTGACTAGGCAGATTGGACGGACTGTTGCCAAATCAGGAAGAAATTCTTATATAAGTAATGTAGGAAACCACGGCTGAAGCTGCTCATTTGCAATGTGAAGCTTTATGAAGATGAAATCATGATAAAGTCCAATACTGTCCTCATATTGCAAAATGTAGGGTTTAGCTGTGAGCCAAGTGCAATTAGTATTTGATCTGTAATAAGGCTCCCTCAGGTACAATGGGTTTCTAAAGTATCTACAGAGCCTCAGAGTTCATAGAAGTCCAATAGAAAAACCATGACAATCCAAAACAGTCCATGTACAGAGGTATCCTACCCTGGAAGCCTACAGACCAGAAGGCGCCTGTATGACCACACGGAGGTTGTGCAGCTCTTCACTAGGAGCCATAAAGCATCTGTACATGCGCCACTGTGCGGTATTCACAGGAGCAAGGCTTATAGATGGGAAGACGTTCTTACAGGACAGCCTTTTATTATGCGATGTTTGCAGATTGGCTTTGTGAACCCCCAACTACTACAAGGAATATTGGATTTAATTTCAAATCCCAGAAAGCACAGGTAACTCACCACCCCATAGACCAGGGAAGAGGTGTCTGGTCTTAACATTTTCTTCTGTAGAGATGACGTGAAGGATGGCATTACCCCAAGCAGAACATTACTGAGATCATCCTCATTTCTGGTGCTTGAAGATAAGTCATCGCTGGAGTTTTTAATCAATGTCACCCAAACAGGTCTCCCATTACCCACAGCTAACAGGCTGAACAGAGACTCCGCTGGCCCCATACTCCAGACAGGCAAGGGCTACAGTACAGCCCCTTTCTGAATGAGGCAGGACAGGTTGTGGTATCTATATCGGGTATTGGTTAATTGGCAGCAGAAGTGGCGTCTTAGAATATGGCAAGAAGTTCAGTAAGTGCACTGTAATAGGAGGCCTGTTTTGGCTAGAGGTGGCTGCACTCATGTGGACACACGCTTCCATCACAACAAACAAGGACACACTACACTTGGGTTAACGCCATCCAGCACAAGAATGAGTAGTGTTAATAGGAATACACCATTGTTTATGGACACCAGACTACAGTACCCTTTTCCCCCTCTAGTCTATAGGGGTGAGGAGTGACCTGTATTTTCTCATAAAGCTGTGATACTTTTTATATCTGGATGGACTAGAAACTTCTGTTCTGAACCAGCTCTGTACAGAACTTGAAGATTATAGTAGGAGCTGTATGCGCTGTACATGGTTTCTACAGGTACAACATCAGCAAGATAAGTGGAGTGCCCAGCTTGATGCAGTATGTGATGGATGGCATGATTTTCACGAGTCCATAAAAAAACAACTACTAGAACTATAAGTTAGAGACAAGTTGCAAGTCGGTGACTAATGGGGTGGTTTTGGTACAGTGTCCTGCTTGTCATATCGATCCTGTGACTGACATACAATGGCCCAGTGTTACTACACTAAACAGGTTGCCATGCTATGAATTGCACGCACCACATGTATGCCACGCTTCATTTACACCTCTTATAGATTGGGACATAATCCATATTACAGTTCAAGCTTGTGCAGAGTGAACCTTGTAAATGTCACATATGAGCAATTTGTGGCCGACTTACTGAAAGCTGCTGATCTTACCCTGTCGTATGCAAGCACTGCCTCAATGCACATTCACAGTGAGACCCTCTTACTGTAGCCCTATTAAACCTTAAGACCAGGGATCCTATAGCTGATAGATAACCCCCTTTGGGTGTACACCAGTCAGCACTGCATTGGGTCAATGCGGAGCTGCTTTTGTTGTGAGTGACTAGGGATGTCTCCTGTGCCTGACCTGCTGAGTCGGCTCTAGCACATTCAGTCTATTGTAGACTATGTACCAACTCATGCCAGTATATCTGGTGGTGTTTTGCTTGCTACGAACATTAATTCCAGTCCTAACCAGGCAGATACATGCAGGAAAACCAGCTAACAAACAAGTGTTTCCACATTGTCCCTGCAAGACATTGCTCCATGATGCGGTGCTGAAAACCAATTAGGTAACTAGATATTACACTTTCCATACAACGGAGGAACTTGGGCAATTATGATGAAAAACTGCTGAGACTTTGTGGTCTTGTAATGCAAAAGTGGGAAACTGATTATAAACTAGATAAACTGAATAGCACGGAGAAGTCACTACACACAAGGATGGGCAGCCATTAAACCCAATATTTCATTAAGGCTAGCACAGTATAAATATCACTTATGTTATTCTATAAAGAACTAGACCGCAAGAAAGAAATTAATAGATTGCAGGCATGCAGCACTGTGCACCAATGGTTTGGCAAAGGCTTCTTGCACAAAGTAAGCAGTGGTGTAAGCTTAGACAGTCTTAAAATGTGCCAGATTTATATATAATAAATATAGTTACCAGTGTCCACTGCAGTCTATTATAATATAGGGTCATTCTGAATGCAGTGTCAGGAGAAGTTAAAGGTCGGCCTGAGCACTGTGGTCCCCGGGAATCTGCCCGGGACATTCCCAACGCAGGGGTGGATATGGTCTAATCTGAACAAATGCAATAAGTTTTGATTTAGGTAAAGAGTAATTTATAGCCTTTCCCCTGCATGCATCTTTAGGGTCAGATCACTTACATAAATGCCTAATTTATGTTACAAGAAGAACCAGGGTCATTACTTTTTGTAAATACAGTTCACCATCATCTAACCCCAAAGCTTTTAAGCAACTGACTGTAAACTTAATATTGGAGCATCGCATCTTCCCAGTCTCTGACTTTCATGAATGGCTGCAAATCACATCCGGGCCATCCTGTAGGTTACAAACAAGACAGAGGACAGAGATGCAATGTACGTGCAAGAGCAAATAAAGAAAGATTCCTGTTCTGCACATGCAGTGTGCCCTGTATACTGCTGCTGGACCCATCCTCTGCTGATGTCATGCTACAACAGCTTTCCTATAGTTGTGCATGAAATCCTCAGATAAAGCCGGGGCACAGTCTGCACCTTTATTTACTAGGATTTGTGTGACCGCTCCTTTCTTACAGGCCACTTAAGGTGAGCCAGGGACAATGCTTCCCCCATCCTCCAAGACTATTGTGCCTATGGGAACTTATAACTTTGCACCAACTTTAAAGAAAACACAACCAGCACCACAGCCACTGTTTACTGTGCACAAGGCATCAGGACTACTGAGAATTACCCCTCAGGTCCCATTGCTATGTATTTTGTGTGTGAACTCCATATTTAGTAGGCATGTGGATTTTAATCCAACAGGGAAAAAGTAGGTAGAATATCCTCATGTAACAGGGATACCATGCTGCTTGGCTACATTTCTCAGAATTTAAGGCAGGCATTGTTCTTACAGAAAGCACTGCGCCCCTGTACAGGTGTATGCCATGTGGAGGAATATGAAACTCTACTGCCTCCAAAGCCCTTCATTTGTATGGACAGTACTACACTCCATACAACTCTGGTCATAGTAGGCTATATACAGCCATGTGGATGAGTCCTTAAAGGGCTATTCATGGCATAGACACAGGATGCTAGCCTGGCCATTTTTGGAACACCCCGGGGGGGGGGGGGGGGCTCACATACACAGCTATAAGACAGGAGTCAAATGACCCCCTTCTCAGGGCAAGTTGCACTTGGGAAGACTTTCAGTTTTTTTCCCCCAGTATATATTATGCAGTACAGCTATGGAGTTTCGGATTTTTTTTGTGTCTCAATCTCACTATTTTTCAAGAGCCTGAATCTCTGCAAATTAAAACTTGCATCCAGAGCAAAAACCATGTAAAAACCCAATAAATCTCACACTGAACGAAATAGTCACAACTTTATAACACATTGCATTTTAATTTCTCACCATTTTCAACATTTGTTTGTCAGTGAATGTAAACTCCCTTAGAGGATGGGGAGACTGAGTTTATTGAGAAATCTTTTGGACCAAATGCAAATGGTACAGGCAGAGGCTGGCACTATCCCCAGCGCTATACCCTGTGGGTACAGGCAGAAGCTGGCACTGTCCCCAGCACTGGAGGGGCAGCACTACACCCTGTGGGTACAGGCAGAGGCTGGCACTGTCCCCAGCACTGGGGGGGGCAGCACTACACCCTGTGGGTACAGGCAGAGGCTGGCACTGTCCCCAGCACTGGGGGGGGCAGCACTACACCCTGTGGGTACAGGCAGAGGCTGGCACTGTCCCCAGCACTGGGGGGGGCAGCACTACACCCTGTGGGTACAGGCAGAGGCTGGCACTGTCCCCAGCACTGGGGGGGCAGCACTACACCCTGTGGGTACAGGCAGAGGCTGGCACTGTCCCCAGCACTGGGGAGCAGCACTACACCCTGTGGGTACAGGCAGAGGCTGGCACTGACCCCAGCACTGGGGGGGCAGCACTACACCCTGTGGGTACAGGCAGAGGCTGGCACTGTCCCCAGCACTGGGGGGGCAGCACTACACCCTGTGGGTACAGGCAGAGGCTGGCACTGTCCCCAGCACTGGGGGGGCAGCACTACACCCTGTGGGTACAGGCAGAGGCTGGCACTGTCCCCAGCACTGGGGGGGGCAGCACTACACCCTGTGGGTACAGGCAGAGGCTGGCACTGTCCCCAGCACTGGGGGGCAGCACATGCGCACTAGGGCACGTGTCCAGGAGGCAGAGCTCCAGCACCCGCCGCACGTGTCACCGCTCGGCTCTGGCAGGACACGCTTAGACTTGTAGTCCCTCAGACCTGTGCACTCCGTTGTGGTGGAGGTCCCAGTACTAGCAGCGCTTACCATTGAAGTCCCCGGTGTCGGCCACCACCACTGTGTGGCTCTTGAGCTGTTCCAGCGCGGACTCCTCCATCTTTTGCTTCTTCACTGCACAGTTGGACATCACAGGGGCTTGAATGGGGCCGGTGGGGGTTATATATAGCTGCGGCTGGCAGAGGGGCGCGAGGGACTTAGCCAATGGGAGCGAAGAGATGAGCGCGCGTCTACACCACACCGCGGGAGCGAGCGACAGGGACCGGTCCCACCAATCAGCGCACGCCGAGTTGAACACGTGATCTGAGCCCGCCTCCTCACCTGCCAGACGTGCCAGGAAGAATGACAGCTCAGTGGACCAATCAGAGAGGAGGAGTGTGACGGACGGTCCGGTGTGAGGAGAATCCTGCCGTCCTGTCACAGTCCTGTAGGGACAACTCTGGAGATAGGGAGTCTCTGCATAAAAGATGTATGTCAATAAAAGTATTATAACTTATAATTATACTTCAGTAACCATAGAAACATCCAAAAGAAAGATTGGAAAACACAAAAGTTTTGTCAGTCTCAAAACTTCAAAAACTTAAAAAAGTAGTCAATGCAAAACAAAATGCATTAAAAAACCACAATGTTTTTATAATAAAATGGTTTATTAAAAAACACCCTAAGGGCTCATTCACACTAGTGATTGTCCCATGTGTTGCTCCTGTCTGCACCAGTTTGGAGGAATCGGAGCAATGGGGGGATTCTGAAAAACAGTCCTGTAGTAAATTCTGATCAATCTGCAGACATGGGCCACGATCCACCATGAGGGGGTCTGCACTGCAGTCTGGATGAGGGGAGCGCTGGAGGAAGAGGAAGATCTTTTCACCTCTTAAGGAGTTTGGTTTTCTTTGCGCTCCGTGTGTCTCTGTGTCAGTGCAGAAGATTTCTGTCTTTATTTACATCTCTTCTGTGGCGTTAATTAGGAGGCATTTTTCGTCTGCTCCCCTCCTCTGCCCGTTTTCATATATATATATATATATTTATTTATGAATCCCCCCAGAGACAGAGTTCATTATAAACTTCTCCCTCTCACCCACAACATCCTCCACGCTTCAGTACCCCCCTACATCTCCTCCCTTGTCTCAGTCTACCACCCTACCCGTGCCCTCCGTTCTGATAATGACTTAAAACTAAAATCTGCAATAATCCAAACTTCCCACTCCCGTCTCCAAGACTTCTCACGTGCTGCGCCAATTCTCTGGAATGCACTACCAGAACAATTCCATTAATTCCCAATACCCACAGTTTTAAGCGTGGCCTAAAAATGCATTTCTTTAGACTGACCTATCGCCCCTCCTCACTTATGTAACTATCCCTATTTTGCCCAAAATTTTCTTCAAAACCAGGACCCTTGTATCATCTGTTCACACCCTCCATACACATAATAGCCCTCTGTGTCTGTACTGTACACATACTGGCTTATTCAGACATCAGTTTCTCACGTACGAGTGCTCTCTGTGGTTTTCACAGATAACATTTGTAACTAGTATTGTCTATGGGGCCCTTCACATGTGTGATTTTTTTCCTCAGATATAGTGGTTCATGCAGAATCTCGATGACATCCAATGTTGATCCGAGTGTAGGATCAAAATCAGCAATGCGAGTCTATGGGGCTGGTAAAATATCAGACAGCACTCAGATGACATCTGTGTGCTGCAAGTTTTTCACTGACTGATAACAGAAGGTGGAGAAACTTTTTTTTTCTCATCAGTGAAAAAGCTGATGAAACTGATGAAAATCACTGATGAAATTCGTTCAGTTTTCCTCTTATGTAAGAAAACCTGATGTCTGAATGAGGCCCTAGTCATCATAACCCCTTTATTAAAAATAATCCCTCGACCAGAACTGTTCTGCTAACTATAGACCAGTCTCTTTATTTCTAAACTCTTGGAACGCTTGGTCCACTCCCATCTAATCCGCTATCTCTCAGATAACGCTCTTCTTGACCCTTTACAACACACATGTCAAACTCTGGCCCACAGGGTGATTATATTTGGCTCGTGATACCAGAATCCCGCCAACCCTAAGTGGGACCTTTATTCTGTATGGAGGACTTTGTAGGGCCCATTACACTGTATGGAGGACTATGTGGGGCCCATTATTCTGTATGGAAGACTATGTGGGGCCCATTATTCTGTATGGAGGACTATGTGGGGCCATTATTCTGTATGGAAGACTATGTGAGCCCATTATACAGTATGGAGGATTATGTGGTATGTGGGGCCCATTATTCTATATGGAGGACTTTGTGTGGCCCATTATACTGTATACTTGTTGACCCGCGACTTTGTCCAAGTTTTTCATTTTGGCCCTGTTTGTTTGAGTTTGACATCCCTGCTTTACAATCCGATTTCCGCTCCTCACACTCTACTGAAACTACCCTCACTAAAGTCTCTAATGATCTACTAACAGTTAACTTCAACGGTCACTACTCCTTATTGATTCTCCTGGATCTCTCTGCCACATTTGACACTGTGAATCACCAGCTCCTCCTCACTATGCTCCGCTCCATCGGCCTCAAGGACACCGTTCTCTCCTGGTCATCCTCCTACCTCTCTGACTGCTCCTTCACTGCTCATCTTCCTCTCCTCTTCTCCTTAGGCTATGTGCCCACGATGCAGAAATGCTTCGGATTTTTTCCTGAGCGTTTCTGCATCTCCCTGGCAGAAAAAACGCATGTGGATTGTACATGTGGATTGTACATGCGTTTTTCCTGCCAGGGACAAGCGGATGTGAAGCGTTCTTCACATGCATTTCCGCATGCGGGTTGTCAAGCGCTTTCCAAGCGATTTTAGCATCACTTGGAGAGTGCTTGACAACTTGGTCACACTATATAAATCCATGCAAACGGCATGGATTTATATAGTGTGACCGTAAAGAATGGTAAAAAATAAAAAAATAAATCTATACTTACCTTCCTATGGCCCCCGGGGACTTTACTCGATCCGTCCCGGCTTGCCGGCAGCTGCTGTTACATGACTAAATGACGTCAGCGCAGGTCCTTGAGTCCACCGCGATCTGCCGGCAAGCCTAGACAAGCACACCGGGGGCTATCAGAAGGTAAGTATAATATTTATTTTTTATTTTATTCTTTTTTTTACAGGTACTATGGTACCCGGGTCTGGAGGAGAGTCTCCTGTCCTCCAGACCCGGGTACCATCCACACATTGAGCCGCATGATATATCCGCATGTGCAGATTCAGTGATGCGGATGTCATGCTTTCCAATGCAAGTCAATTGCGGCGAAAATGTCGCGATTCCGCAAAATAATTGATAGTGCTGTGGAATTTTCCACAATGATAATCCGCAGCGGAAATTTCCGCAGCATAATGCGGATTATCATTGGGGAACATAGCATACCTTCTACCATGCGTTTTTTAAGCATTATTGCAGCGTAATTGCCGCTGCGGAAACGCTTTTTCCTCACCAATCTATCCTGACTGCGTCAGCCAGGGTCATATTTCTATCCAGCCTTTACACCGATGCCTCCATCTTGTGCCAGTCATTGCACTGGTTATCCATCTGCTACAAAATACAATATAAACTCATGTCTCTCACCCACAAAGCTCTCCACAGTTCTACACCACCTTATATCTCATCCCTCATTTCTGTCTATCACCGCTCCCGTGTCCTCCGTTCTGCAACTGATCTAAAACTAACATCCTCCATAATCCGAACCTCCCACTCCCGTCTCCAAGACTTCTCTCATGCTGCGCCAGTTTTCTTCCATGTTCCCTCCTTCTAAGTTTTCTCAGCAATGTGGTCCCTCCCATTCATCTGTCTCCACATCCACCAAGCTCCCAATAGCACTTGGTGACTGCACTTAGATACTGGCTGATGACCGGATCATGCGGCTTATTAGAAATGCCCTATTTCTTATGATGATGGCTGGACCGTACATGAGGAGCACTTTCTACCTATTGTGTCCCCCTATTTCCTCATAGATTGTCAGCTTGTGAGGGGGGCGCTCACTCCTCCTGTATAGTGTTGAGCGAGCACTAAAATGCTCGGGTGCTCGAAGCTCGGGCCGAGCTCACCGTGATACTCGGGTGCTCGACCCGAGCAACGAGCCCAATGTTAGTCTATGGGAGACCCGAGCATTTTTGCGGCGGCACACCCGGCAGTCTGTAGAAAGCCTAAAAAGTACCCAAAACGATAGTGACAGTGCTCAAAAGACATGGGGACAGCATGGGCATCGCCCCAGGAAGCATTTCTGACCCCCAAGTCACTGCTGTCAACAACGTGGTCAGAGGTATTAAGCCACTTTTACAGGCTCACAATAAAACGTTCAAAAACGAAACTGAAACTGTTTTCCTGTGAAATATGTTAAGGAAGTTCCTTTCCAGGGTGAAGACTTGTGTATAAGGTAAGATAAATAACCAAAAACAAAAATACTCCTCCACACCTTGGGCTATGTTCACAAGTAGCATTTTTTATGCGTTTTTTGCACTTTTGTATTGCTTTCAACCGTGACAAATGCATTCACCGGGAAATGTCATTTTAACACTTTACAATCTTATCTGGCCATGTGCTGTGTGACACATGCATACAGTGCTGAAAAGACATGGGAACAGCATGGGGAAGACCCCTGGAAGCATCTCTGACACCCAGATCACTGCCTAAAAGTGTGCCCATCAGAAGTGATCCTTGCCGTGTAAGGTGCCTCTGCGAGGTAGTCATGGGCGAGCTGTAGCCCCTGCTCGCTCTGGCACCCTACAGACAATACGTGTCCTCTCTCTGATGTGTGGCTGTATATGTGGTGTTCTCCACTTACTTCAAACCATCCGATCGCGGCTGTCTCCAGGCATTTCTCTTCTGGGACCAGGGCAGCAATAAATTCAGAGGACACGAGGTTCTTAACCATAACTTGGACTTTACTTGGGGAAGAGGAATATGTACAATATTTACAGGCAGATATAATGGATAAGGCCCGACAGATTATTATCTCCCTCACAGGCGCTGGCAACATCTTCAGCCCTGGTTCCCTCTTTGAATGAAGCATCTCTGTGACTCTATCTCTAGCCCAAGAGACTCCTCTGCAATACCAACAGTGTTCTGGATCTGATATCTCCCCCACGTCTTAGCCTGGAGTCCTATTTATCTTCCTCTGCTTCCTGCAGACTAGAAGTGCCCAGGGTCCTCAATACCTCTGTTGAGTTTCTCCGGCCGGCTAACAGGACTCTTGCGTAGGGAGACTTTTACACTGGTGATCCCACTGTCTGAGGGTATGGAGCTCCCATCTACCCTAGCAGCCACCATATAGTCAGGCTGCCCATACAGTTCACTGTCCTATCTCTTACTACTCATCATTTCCTGCTTCTGGAAACTAAGCAGAGATTTTCCTAATGTGCCCACCCTCTGTGGACTGTCATCACACAGCATTAACCCCATCACTGTCTGTAACACTGCTAGCAGACTCAACCTGACATCTGCACCCAGGACAGTGGCATCTTGTGGCTGATTACAGGTACTGCAGCCCACAAGGAATTATGCCAGGAACAAGCTCTACAATACTCAAGGCTTGATCAGGGCACTAAGTTCCCCCTCTACTCTACTGACTGGACCACTGAAGCTAACCCCTTAGCTTGGCCTACCAACAGTTAGAGAGGTTTAACTACGGAAACACCTTCTTTAACTACTTCAGTGCCAAAGGAAGGCTACGTCCTTCCCCACTATTACATTCCCCTGCACTTTAATGTTGGTCGTCCCCGACCACACTAAACAATTAATACGGATCAGCAGCTATGACATCATATCACATTACTACATTTACTAAAACATTTTAGTACACGACTGGTCCTGAAGTCTTCTTCTTGAGTAGGAGACCGGCCCTTCTCGGTTAAGGGCCCCGGAACTACAATTCAGGACAGTCCATTATCAACTTTCAAACTTCTCAAAAGTATCGGTCCTTCTTGGTAAGGACCCTGGAAACACAATGTCCATGTCCATATTTTTAAGACAGGTCACACACCAATAGCCCTCAATCTTCTTCGAAAGCTGCATTCTGAGGCACACGGTCACAGGGAGCACCCCGTGAGTCACTTTCTTCTTGGCCCTAGCGGGGGTCACCGGTTCTTCCCGCTAGGCCGCAAGTCTCTTAGATTTAGAGGACAGTCATCCTCACAGTGTGTCTCAGTGTTTCAAATTCCAGCAGAAAAAGGTGCAACAAGCGCAACAAAAATAAAAATAAAAGTAAAAACAAAAGGAGCAGCTCTCTTGGGCACACAACTCAGTGATGCTTAGGGCCTTACTGGCCAGGGAGGTAGGGAAACAGTCCTCCATTTTTTTCTTGACTTAACTCAACATGGGGCACTCCGCCCCCATTGGGAAACAGTCCCAGACACAGGACCACAGCTGGTGGATCCTAGTAGAGGAAGAAGTAGAAGGTCAACGGACCTTTTAGCCAACTAGCTCACTTCTTCCGGGCCTCCTTCCGCTCCTTCATAAAGGCGGCCCATGCTGTAGATGAAGGTGGATTTTTCCACTTCCAGGGCTGATCAGGGTACCTACTGGGCCCAGGGTCCTCATCCGAGGATGTGGCACTGCCGCAACCAACCTGAGTAGGGCCATAGCTGGTAACTGTAAAATTGTGCACCACATTACTGATGCCAGCCTGAAATCTTTCGACAGCTCCCTGCTCAACTGCCTCAGCCCCTCCTGGGTATTTAATTGCTGAATCAGCATCAGGAGTCTCACTGGGAGAGTCGGCTCTGCTGCAGCTCGTGAAGTCTTCCTCCTCTTTACTTACGATGTCTCCCCACTGCTGTTTCCTTGATTCGTCCTCCTGCAGGACGCCGGCCTTGGGAGGGGGTAAGAATCCTTTAATGGCTTCTCTAGCCCAGCGCTTCAGGGCCTCTCTCTTGGCCCTTCGCCTAAAGACCTCCTCGTCCTTCTCAAGGACATCTTCCCACTTATACGGTCGGGTGAGCGCAGCCGCGTACTACCCTCTAGAGCATTCACACATTACAAAGTGTACTATGTCTCCCACACGCAGGTTGTGGAGACGTTCGGGCAGATAGTCCCGCTTAATCACTTCACGGGCCACGAACACCTCGTGCCCGGTCCACTCCTCTTCTAGAAACCCGTAGCCCTCACGGATACGGAACTGTATGACCCGCCCCCGGGTCTGTGAAGCCTCTACCGACTCCCTCCGCGCCGCATTGGACCCCTCCAGCCAGCCTCTCAGGAAGGTATCAGTCCATTGCCGCTATTCTCGTGGCGTCATCGGGGGGTTACGGGTAATCCACTTCAGACTACCGAGCTCGGCGTAACGCTTTGCCGAGGAGGCGTTTAGGGCCTTCAATGCCAACTGCCAGAAATTCTCCCGTGTGGCCTTCCTTCTAGGAAGCCTCGCCTGTTAGAACCTTGCTGTTAGGTTTTTTTTCCTTTGCTGGTCACATGACCTTGTTGGCCTATTTAATCCTGCTCCGCCCTTCTGGCTTTGCTGGACTTCATTGTATATCTACTTTCTAGCTAGCCTGTGCTCTGTATCTAACTCTGTTAGTTTGCTTGGTCTACGGACCTCTAGGTTCTATCTATTTTGTTTGTTCGTCTGTCTGCTACTATTTCTGTTAGGAGGTGTCCCATATTCCTCCCAGTCCTTAGTACTTGTAGGGATTCCCTCCCCAAATCTATAGGTCTCCGTACAGACTAGATTAGGACTTTAGCAGGTCTGATCGCAGGATCAGGTTCCCTGTTACATCGTAGGGATTCAGCTGAGTCTTATAGTAGGGACAGATCTCCTCTCTTTCCTTAGCTTTGGTAGCAGAACATAACATCGCCCCCGCATCAGCTCCTTCAGGCCTAGGGGCTCCCTCCGCTGCCCCAGAAGTTGCCATTAGTGGCTCCGCAAGCGGGACCAGCCACCGGGATTTGGGCCGCTCACCTTCATCAGGCCATGCTGTGGCAGCTGCTTCGGCCCCACCGGGATGTCCTTCGCCCTCCACCGAGGAGAAAGCATCTTCCGGCATCCGGCTCCAACTCCACTCACGCAGTTCATGGATGAGCAGACCCATCTCCGGGTCAGACCTAGTGGACCAGTGGACGGCCACTCGGGGAAAAGGCAAAAACTCATGGGCAGCGGCTGCGGGTGAGTAACTTCCGATTGCGGCCCCTGGGGTGATCAGCTTTAGGATTTCCTCCTCACCGCTCATCCTGGACAGGTCATCCGATCCTCCGGCAGCCATCTTCTTAGAGCGTCCACTGCAGCACCTCCTTCCTCTCGTGCACTGGACAGAAAATGGCGCTGGTCGCTTACCAGTGACGCGCGTCCTGCGCGACCAACTCCTCCTCTTCCTGGGCCGGACTTCTGACGCGACCGCCGCGTCACTCGTCACTCCAGGCAGCTCCGCCTTCAGCTGCGCCCCTTCTTACATAGTTTATAAGGCCGAAAAAAGACAAGCGTCCATCCAGTTCAGCCTATTTCTTGTGCACTGCAGCTATTCCGCAGCGTTGATCCAGGGGAAGGCAAAAAAAAAAAAAACATGCGGTATAGGCCAATTTACATCATTGAGGAAAAATTCACTTCCCGACACCAATCTGGCAGTCAGATTAAATCCCTGGATTAATTAACTAAGCATAAGATGTAATTTTATTGTTCTCAAGAAAGGCGTCCAGGCCTCTCTTGAACTCATTAAGTGAGTTGGACATCACCACTTCCTCTCCCAGAGAGTTCCAGAGTCTCACGGCTCTGACCGTAAAGAATCCTCTTCTATGCTGGTGCAGGAACCTCCTTTCCTCCAGACGCATAGTGTGCCCCCTCGTCTTTGTCACCATCCTTGGTATAAACAGGTCATGGGAGAGATCTCTGTACTGCCCCCTGATGTATTTATACATGTTTATGAGGTCTCCCCTAAGCCTTCTCTTTTCCAACGTAAATAGGCCTAATTTTGACAACCTCTCTGGGTATTCTAGTCCCTCCATTTCCTTTATTACCTTAGTCGCCCTCCTTTGTACCCTCTCTAGCTCCAATATGTCTTTCCTGAGCACCGGAGCCCAGAACTGTGCACAATATTCTAAGTGCGGCCTTACCAGCGCTTAATACAGAGGAAGAACAATGTTCTCATCATATGCCCCTATTCCTCTTCTGATGCATGCCATGACTCTATTTGCCTTCTCTATGCGTGCTGATACTCACTGGGCCGGACTTCGCTTTACACCGCTCCCTCTTCCTCACTAGACGTCCCATCCTGGGACGCATCTTCACTGCTGGGCCCATCCTTCTTTGGGCCGGAACTCGTAGGGGCTGGACATCTTTTCGCGCTCTCCGGCGCTGTCCACTCCCACGATAGGCGGTACTTCTCCTAGACTTTACCGCCACTGTCACCATCTTGGAATCCATGCTTCGGGCCGCCATCTTGGGCCGCATGCCTTCAACACTTTCTCCTCAGTGTTCTGCGTCGGCTCTTCCCCGTTTTCTTCATGCGAGGAGCTCGCATCCTGCCGACTACGCCAAATGTAAGGTGCCTCCGCGAGGTAGTCGTGGGCGAGCTGTAGCCCCTGCTCGCTCTGGTACCCTACAGACAATACGTGTCCTCTCTCTGATGTGTGGCTGTGTATGTGGTGTTCTCCACTTACTTCAAACCATCCGATCGCGGTTGTCTCCAGGCATTTCTCTTCTAGGACCAGGGCAGCAATAAATTCAGAGGACACGAGGTTCTTAACCATAACTTGGACTTTACTTGGGGAAGAGGAATATGTACAATATTTACAGGCAGATATAATGGATAAGGCCCGACAGGTTATTATCTCCCTCACAGGCGCTGGCAACATCTTCAGCCCTGGTTCCCTCTTTGAGTGAAGCATCTCTGTGACTCTATCTCTAGCCCAAGAGACTCTTCTGCAATACCAACAGTGTTCTGGATCTGATATCTCCACCACGTCTTAGCCTGGAGTCCTATTTATCTTCCTCTGCTTGCTGCAGACTAGAAGTGCCCCGGGTCCTCAATACCTCTGTTGAGTTTCTCCGGCCGGCTAACAGGACTCTTGCATAGGGAGACTTTTACACTGGTGATCCCACTGTCTGAGGGTATGGAGCTCCCGTCTACCCTAGCAGCCACCATATAGTCAGGCTGCCCGTACAGTTCACTGTCCTATCTCTTACTACTCATCATTTCCTGCTTCTGGAAACTAAGCAGAGATTTTCCTAATGTGCCCACCCTCTGTGGACTGTCATCACACAGCATTAACCCCACCACTGTGTGTAACACTGCTAGCAGACTCAACCTGACATCTGCACCCAGGACAGTGGCATCTTGTGGCTGATTACAGGTACTGCAGCCCACAAGGAATTATGCCAGGAACAAGCTCTACAACACTCAAGGCTTGATCAGGGCACTAAGATCCCTCTCTACTCTACTGACTGGACCACTGAAGCTAACCCCTTAGCTTGGCCTACGAACAGCTAGAGAGGTTTAACTACGGAAACACCTTCTTTAACTACTTCAGTGCCAAATGAAGGCTATGTCCTTCCCCACTATTACAGCCGCATCAGAAGATGCTGACTTGCAACTACCCGTGCAAGTCCTTGTCCCAGGGCAGTGTTCAATTGTACCTCCCCCATTCCTTGCAATGCAAGCGCAAGTATGCAACCTGACACCCACCCACCCCCAGGCTGCAATACCATACTGCTAGCTTGCACTTGAAATGGGGCCTTTTAGTTTGGAGGAGGCCGAAGCTGGCCACTACCTCATGGCTGCATTGGCAGCGAGGTATCCATACTCAGTCCCCAGCCGCCTGGCGGCCGGGTGTCCACGCTCGGTCCCCAGCCGCCAGGGGGCAGCCGGGTGTCCATACTCGGTCCCCAGCCGCCCCACGGCCGGGTGTCACACACGGTCCCCAGCAACCTGGGGGTGGCCGGGTGTCCATAAACGGTCCCCAGCCACCCCTATTTCTCCTTGGAAGTTCCCCCTACACTTTTCTTAGCCTGGCCTGCTTTAGGGCAGCATTGGACGAGCCCACCAGAGAACCAGACTCCTCCGGTGGCTTCTCCATCAGGGGAGTTGAGAGTGCCAAGGTGAGGAGCATGATGTTGATGATAGAAGTTAGCATCTGCTTTGTTTTCTTGGAATGCAAGCATAAGTGTGCAACCTGCCACCCACCCCCAGGCTGCAATACCATACTGCTAGCTTGCACTTGAAATGGGGCCTTTTAGTTTGGAGGAGGCCGAAGCTGGCCACTACCTCATGGCTGCTTTGGCAGCGAGGTATCCATACTCGGTCCCCAGCCGCCCCGCGGCCGGGTGTCCACACACGGTCCCCAGCCGCCTGGGGGCGGCCGGATGTCCATAAACGGTCCCCAGCCATCCTTATTTCTCCTTGGAAGTTCCCCCCACACTTTTCTTAGCCCGGCCTGCTTTAGGGCAGCATTGGACGAGCCCACCAGAGAACCAGACTCCTCCGGTGGGCCCTGGCTTCTCCATCAGGGGAGTT
This sequence comes from Phyllobates terribilis, assembly GCF_046119375.1. Lineage (NCBI taxonomy): Eukaryota > Metazoa > Chordata > Amphibia > Anura > Dendrobatidae > Phyllobates > Phyllobates terribilis. Next base: position 130,532,805 of record NW_027362773.1, on the reverse strand, counting down.
GAGAGTGCCAAGGTGAGGAGCATGATAATGATGATAGAAGTTAGCATCTGCTTTGCTTTCTTGGAATGCAAGCGTAAGTGTGCAACCTGCCACCCACCCACCCCCAGGCTGCAATACCATACTGGTAGCTTGCACTTGAAATGGGGCCTTTTAGTTTGGAGGAGGCCGAAGCTGGCCACTACCTCATGGCTGCTTTGGCAGCGAGGTATCCATACTCAGTCCCCAGCCGCCCGGCGGCCGGGTGTTCACGCTCGGTCCCCAGCCACCAGGGGGCGGCCGGGTGTCCTTACTCGGTCTCCAGCCGTCCCGCGGCCGGGTGTCCACACACGGTCCCCAGCCGCCTGGGAGTGGCCGGGTGTCCATAAACGGTCCCCAGCCACCCCTATTTCTCCTTGGAAGTTCCGCACACACTTTTCTTAGCCCGGCCTGCTTTAGGGCAGCATTGGACGAGCCCACCAGAGACCCAGACTCCTCCGGTGGGCCCTGGCTTCTCCATCAGGGGAGTTGAGAGTGCCAAGGTGAGGAGCATGATGATGATGATAGAAGTTAGCGTCTGCTTTGTGTTCTTGGAATGCAAGCGCATTTATGTAGTAGCGGCTAGGCCTGAGGTGGTCAGCATTTTGGCGCATATCCTACCTCCTCCGAGGATTGCTGGATGTTTTCCTGCTACTATCCCAGTTCTATGACTCCCGTTAAAACAAAGCTTCAGATGATGAATGATGGATGAGGTGGTGGCAAAGGAGAAAGAGCAGGAGGAACAGGGACCATTCACATCAATATCAGGCTAGTCAACCACACATGTCTTGTAGGATATGTTTCTGTACCAAAAGGAGCGGTTCGGCTACACAGTTATAGGGCATGCAGTGAGTGCAATGCCTACCAAAAATTTCGAGGCACTCCAATGCCCCTTGGAAGTGACATGGAGGTCAGAGGGCCTTAACTAAACCGTTTTTTCCATTTATAGCAACTGTTGGCCTAAGCAGTGAATGGAAGGCTTTCCAAAAATTATGAGGAACTGCAATGCCCCTTGAAACATACTAAAAACCTTCTACCCATTATTGGGGTGTGGGTCTCCCTTAGTGCTCGCATATGCATTGAAAAGCAAAAGCTGACTAAAATTAGGAGGAAATGCAATGCCCGTGGAATAAAAAGACAATATCAATGCCCCTTGGAAAAGTGGTGTAGGTCGCAGTATTATTATTATTATTAAATATTTATATAACGCCATTAGGTTCTATGGCGCTTTGTAAGTGTAGGGGCAGACAGGGACACGAACATGAAACATCAAACGAGACGCACTGGTACAGTAGGGTAGGGGGTCCTGTCCACGAGGGCTCACAGTCTATAGGGGGTGGGTGGGGAGACAGGAGGAAGGCGAGAGGAGAGGGTGAGATGGTGTAGCGGATGGGTCTCAGTGTGGGCTGTAGGCCTGAAGGAAGAGGTGGGTCTTTAGGTTTTTCTTGAAGGTTCCCAGGGTAGGGGAGAGTCGGATGTGATGGGGGAGAGAGTTCCAGAGTATGGCGGATGCACGAGAGAAGTCTTGTAGGCGGTTGTAGGAGGAGGAAATGAGAGGGGAGAAGAGGAGAAGTTCTTAAGAGGAGCGAAGATCGCGCGGGGGGACATATCTGGAAACCAGGTCGGAAATGTAGGGAGGGGACAGGTTATGTATGGCCTTGTTTGTTAGGGTTAGGGTTTTGAACCGTGATCTCAGGGCAATGGGGAGCCAGTGAAGGGCTTGGCAGAGGGGGGAGGCGGGGGTGAAAAGGGGAGATAGATGGATGAGTTGGGCAGCAGAATTGAGGATGGTGCGGAGAGTTGCGAGGGAGGAAGCGGGGAGGCCAGTGAGCAGGGGGTTGCAGTAGTCGAGACGGGAGATGATGAGGGCGTGGATAAGCGTTTTTGCTGAGTCCTGGTCAAGGAACGAGCGGATTCGGGCAATGTTCCTCAGTTGGAGTCGGCAGGCGGTGGCGAGGGCTTCGATGTGGGGCTTGAAGGAGAGGGAGGAGTCGAGGATTACCCCGAGGCACTTGGCGTGGGAGACGGGTGAGAGGGTGCAGTCGTTGATTGTGATGGATAAGTTGTGGAGCTGGGGAGAGCGGTTGGGGGGGAAGACGATTATCTCGGTCTTGTCCATGTTGAGTTTGAGGAATCGGGCAGAGAAGAAGGATGAGATGGCGGATAGGTATTGGGGAATTTTGGATAGTAGGGCGGAAATGTCGGGGCCAGACAGGTAAAGCTGGGTGTCGTCAGCGTAGAGGTGGTATTGGAGGCCGTGGGATTCGATGAGTTTCCCCAGGCCGAGGGTGTATGCGGAGAAGAGTAGTGGTCCCAGGACTGAGCCTTGGGGAACTCCAACAGAAAGGGGGTGGGGCGAGGATGAGGTGTGGGAGTGGGTGACGCTGGAAGTCCGGTCCGTTAGGTAGGAGGAGATCCATGAGAGGGCTATGTCAGTGATGCCAAGGCATTCTAGAATGCGGAGTAGGAGGGGGTGGTCGACTGTGTCGAAGGCGGCGGAGAGGTCGAGAAGAAGGAGGACGGAGTAGTGTCGCTTGCTCTTGGCGGTCAGTAGGTCGTTGGTGACTTTAGTTAGGGCTGTTTCGGTGGAGTGGTGGGGTCAGAAACTGGATTGAAGGTGGTCGAAGAGGGAGGAGGAGGAGAGGTGGGAGGACAGCTCGGCATGAACGTGCTGTTCAAGTAATTTTGAGGCAAAAGAGAGGAGAGATATCGGGTTGTAGTTGGAGACTATTGCAGGGTCAAGGGAGGGTTTTTTGAGGATGGGTGTGATTGTGGCATGCTTGAAGGATGATGGGAAAGTGCCGGATTTAAGTGATAGGTTGAAAAGATGGGTTAGGGCGGGGATGAGGACAGTGGTGAGGTTAGGGATGAGGTGGGAGGGGAGGGGGTCAAGGGCACAGGTGGTGAGGTGTGAGTGAGCTAGCAGAGAGGAGAGGAGGCCTTCTGTCATGGGGGAGAAACTACATTTGGGTGAGGGGGGTTGGGCAGTGGGGGTGGGGGGCCGAGCGGCTTGTAGATAGAAGCTTTGTCTGACTTTGTCAATCTTGTCCTTGAAGAAGGTGGCGAAGTCGTCGGCTGAGATGAGGGGCGAGGGGGGGGTGCAGGGGGACGGAGTAGAGAGTTGAAGGTACTGAAAAGTTGCTTGCGGTTGTGGGATAGGGCGGTTATTAGGGAAGAGAAGTAGTCTTGTTTTGCATTCGTGAGAGCAGTCTTGAAGGCGGTGAGGGACTGTTTGAACAGGGTGAGGTGTTCAGCGGAGTGGGATTTCTTCCATTTCCGCTCAGCCACTCTAGACGTCTGCCGAAGTTTTTCCGTGAGGGGCGTTAGCCAGGGTTGTCTGTGTGCCCGGGTTGTGACATGTGAGAGCGGGGCAGCTTGGTCGAGGGCTGTGGTGAGGGTGGTGTTGTAGAGGGTGGCGATGGCGTCAGCGTCCTGAGAAGAAGCTAGGCCGGAGAGAGGGAGGAGGGACTCGGAGAGTGAGTGGAAGTCGATGAGTTTGAGGTTTCTACGGGGGTGGGGGAGTGTGCGGGGAGGGGCGATCAGAGAGGGGGGGGAGGGAGGAGAAGGTCAGTAGGTTGTGGTCAAATGGGGGAGAGGTGAGTTTTCGAGGTCAGCGAGGGAACAGAGGCGGGTGAAGACAAGGTCCAGTGTGTGACCGTCGGTGTGTGTGGCGGATGAGGTCCATTGGGAGAGACCGAGGGAGGAGGTTAGGGTTAGGAGTCTAGAGGCGGCGGTGCAGGGGGTGTCAACGGGGATATTGAAGTAACCCATGATGATGGTGGGGATGTCAGAGGAGAGGAGGTGGAGGAGCCAGGTTGTTAAGTGGTCAAAGAAAGAGGCGGGGGATCCTGGGGGACGGTAGATAACTGCCAGTTGGAGGTTGCAAGGGGAGAAGATGCGAACGGAATGTGCCTCGAAGGAGGGGAGGGGGTAGGAGGGGGGTGGCGTAATAGGGATGAAGGAGCACGTGTTGGCCAGGAGTAGGCTGACGCCTCCACCGCGGGTGTTGTTGGGGCGGGGGGTGTGGGAAAATGTAAGTCCACCGTAGGAGAGGGCGGCCGGGGAGGTTGTGTTAGAGGGGGTGAGCCAGGTTTCCGTGATGCCGAGGAAGGAGAGTTTTTTGGAGATGAAGAGGTCGTGGATGTATGGAAGTTTATTGCAGACTGAGCGGGCGTTCCAGAGGGCGCCCGGAAGGGAGACTGGGGAAGCAGGGGCGGGAGGGATGGGTCTGAGGTTGTTGAGGTTACGGGGGTTGGTTATATGTCGTGGGAGTGGGGGGGTGGTGTGATGGGGTGGGCCAGGATTAGGGGAGATATCACCCGCAATTAGGAGGAGCAGGGAGAGGGTGAGAAGGTGTGGGCAGGAGAACTTGCCTGGCGGGCGTGTTTGTTTGGAGATGGAGGGTTGAAAGTGGAGGAACAGTTCAGAGGAGAGGGTGAGGTGAGTAGGTAGGATGGAGGGAGAGATGAGCATTTCATTACTGGGAGGAGTGATGAGTGGGGGTAGTAGGAAGTGGAGAAGGATGGGAGTGAGGGTGAGAAGAAGCGGGAACATTGCGGGGGTGAGTAGTGGGCGAGAGGTGACAGGTGTAGGAGACAGCCCGGGAGCGATGTAGGTGGGGTGAGTCCTAGTGGGGGACAGGTGGCCACATGTGAGGTGCTGCTGGGGGATAGGATGCGATCAGGGATGGGGAGCAGTTCAGGGATGAGTTGCAGTCCGGGGGAGAGGTACAAACAGCCGGAGTAGAGATAAAGGTGAAGTAGCCAGGGGAAGATGCAGCTGCCGTGGACGAGGTGATGGAGCCTGGATGAGAGGGTGTGGCTAGGGATAGGATGATACGGCAGGGATGGGGTGATGCGGCAGGGATGAGATGAAGCAGCCGGATATGAGGTGATGCAGTAGGGGTGAGATGATGCAGTCAGAGATGAGGTGATGTAGCCGGGGTGAGGTGATGCAGCCGAGATGAGAGGAGGCAGCCGAGGATGAAGTGAAGCAACCGATGATGGGAAGATGCAGCCGAGGATGCAGTAGCTTAACAAGATGCTTTTAATGCCCCTTGGAAGAATGGTGGAGGTCGCAGTAGAATAAAAAGACAATATCAATGCCCCTTGAAAAAGTGGTGGAGGTCGCAGTAAGTTAACAAGATGGTTTTAATGCCCCTTGGAAGAATGGTGGAAGTCGCAGTAGCTTAACAAGACGGTTTTAATGCCCCTGGAAAAAGTGGTGTCGGTCGCAGTAGCTTAACAAGACGGTTTTAATGCCCCTGGGAAAAGTGGTGGAGGTCGCAGTAGCTTAACAAGATGGTTTTAATGCCCCTTGGAAGAATGGTGGAGGTCGCAGTAGCTTAACAAGACGGTTTTAATGCCCCTTGGAAGAATGGTGGAGGTCGCAGTAGCTTAACAAGACGGTTTTAATGCCCCTGGGAAAAGTGGTGAAGGTCGCAGTAACTTAACAAGACGGTTTTAATGCCCCTTGGAAGAATGGTGGAGGTCGCAGTAGCTTATCAAGACGGTTTTAATGCCCCTTGGAAAAGTGGTGGAGGTCGCAGTAGCTTAACAAGACGGTTTTAATGCCCCTTGGAAGGATGGTGGAGGTCGCACTAGCTTAGCAAGACGGTTTTAATCCCCCTTGGAAGAATGGTGGAGGTCGCAGTAGCTTAACAAGACGGTTTTAATGCCCCTTGAAAGAATGGTGGAGGTCGCAGTAGCTTAACAAGACGGTTTTAATGCCCCTTGGAAGAATGGTGTCGGTCGCAGTAGCGTAACAAGACGGTTTTAATGCCCCTTGGAAAAGTGGTGGAGGTCGCAGTAGCTTAACAAGACGGTTTTAATGGCTCTTAGAAAATTGGTGGAGGTCGCTGTAGCTTAACAAGACGGTTTTAATGCCCCTTGGAAGAATGGTGGAGGTCGCAGTAGCTTAACAAGACGGTTTTAATGCCCCTTGGAAAAGTGGTGGAGGTCGCAGTAGCTTAACAAGACAGTTTTAATGCCCCTTGGAAGAATGGTGGAGGTCGCAGTGGAATTAAAAGACAATATCAATGCCCCTTGAAAAAGTGGTGGAGGTCGCAGTAGCTTAACAAGACGGTTTTCATGCCCCTTACAAGAGCCATGCAGTACAGCATATTAAAAACATTATTCCCATTATTGGGGAGTTGGTCTCCCATAGTTTTTGCCTATGCCTTCCAAGCAAAAGCTGCCAAAAATTAGGACGGAGGAACTTGCAATGCTGGCAACACGGACCACGGTCACCCTGGTGGTATAGTGGTGGTGGAGGCTGAGGATAAGGAGAAGAGCAAAATACAACCGAAATGAGGAAGCGTATACCCATGTGTGGGTGTGAAGCGGTGCATGGGAATACACCTCCCGAAATAACACAGTGGATTTGACTTTATGTTACTCTGCTGTCATTTGGTGGTGATGAGTAGTCTGGCCCAATCCAGCCCTTGTTCATTTTGATAAGGGTCAGCTTGTCAGCATTTTCAGTTGACAGGCGAGTGCGCTTATCAGTTATAATTCCCCCAGCAGCACTAAAAACACGCTCCGATAACATGCTAGCGGCAGGGCAGGCCAGGACCACCAAGGCGTACAGAGCGAGTTCATTCCAAGTGTCCAGCTTGGATACCGAATAAATAAAAGGCACAGAGGAATCACGGAGGACGCTGGTACGGTCGGCAAGGTACTCCCTCACCATCTTTTGAAACTTTCCACTCCTTGTGAGAGTACCCTGCGCCTCAGGGTCTGTAAGCTGGGGGGGTCTCAGAAAACTGTCCCAGAATGTTGACAGTGTTCCCCTGCCTCTGCTGGATTGGAGTTTCGTCTCTCTCGTCTGTACGCCTTGGTTGGTCAACGAACTGTGACCTCTGCCGCTAGCGTGTTCAGATGGGAATTTTTTTAACAGTTCTGCAGCAAGGGCCTTCTGGTACTGCCACATTTTTGTAGACCTCTCCACCTCAGGAATAAGAGAGTGAAAGTTCTCCTTGTAGCGGGGGACTAAAAGTGTCACCAACCAGTAATGACTGTTACCCAACATTTTGACAACGCGAGGGTCACGGTTAAGACAGCGTAACATAAAGTCAGCCATGCGTGCCAGACTGGTAACGGGCAAGACTTCCGTGTCCTCACCAAGATGACGACTGACCATGATCTCCTCCTCCTCCTCGCCCCTGTCCTCAGGCCACCCACACTGAACCGACTGTATGACAGTGGTACAGGTACTACCGTCTACAGCGCATGATACCAGCTCCTGTTCTTCCTCCTCCTCCTCCTCTCCTTCATTGTCCCCCAATGCACACTGGGATGAGATGAGGCTGGGCTGTGTGTAATCGCCCATTATGGGTTCTTGATCCATCTCATCATACTCTGGCTGAAATGCCTCCTCTTTAATTCTCTGCAGAGAGCGTTGCAAAAGACAGACAAGTGGGATGCTGACGCTAATGATGGCCTCCTCAAAGTTTGTCAGGATGGTACATATGTCAGACATCCAGGTCCACTCCTGAGGTCTTATGTGTGGAGTCTGATCTGTTGTTGAGGGCACGGCAGATGTTTTGGGACACGTGCTTGTGTAGTGCGGGGATGGCACACCGGGCAAAATATTGTCGGATGGGGACCGAGTACCGAGGGACGGCCACCGCCATAAGGTTGCGGAAGGATTCCGTCTCCACCAGCCTAAAAGGCAGAATTTCCAACGCAAGCAGTCGTGAAATGTGCGAATTTACGACTGTGGCCTGTGGGGCGTTGGCTGCGAATTTGCGCTTTCGTTCAAAGCTCTGGGATATGGACAACTGAACGCTGTGGTGGGACGTGGACGTGGATGCTGTTTCTTGAGAAACTGCCATAACAAGTGAAGACTGAGAGGAGGGGGCATCTTTGCCTGCAGTATGGACAGGGGATTGCCTTGCACGCACAACAGGGGGTTCTATTACACGCACAACAGCGGAAGAAGCAGTGGTGTAACCCGCTGACACTGGTCGTGGACCCTGGGGTTCGCCCCACAAAGTCGGGTGCTTTGCTGACATGTGCCTGATCATGCTGGTGGTGGTCAGGCTGGTAGTTTTGTCACCCCTGCAGATGCTGGTGTAGCACCCTGAGGATTCGGCTGCTACAGGGGTATTGCACCTCAACCCAGAGGTGTGATATTCCACTCCCGGGTAAGGATGGAGTGTGGAACTGAGCTCGGTAGGCTGCATGCACTACATACATCCCATTTCCGAGGAGCAGACCGACGGTACTCCCACTTAGAAATGTGCAGGTACGACCGAGTCTGTTCCTGGCTGGAGTGGGAGGGGGGTGGTACATCCCAAGTAGTGTAGGGGCAGATAGGGGGAGCAGCCTGGGTAAAGATAGGAGCTCATTGGGTGCTGGTCACCTGAGCTCACACATAGAGGGTGTATATAAGGTGGGCACCAACTAAGAACAGGGTCAGTTGCAGAGAGGAAGTCTGAGAGCAGAGGAGAAGAAAGACCCAGAGTGAGAGAGGAGAAGAGAAAGAGAGACCCAGAGGGGGAAACAGCAGAAAAGGACTCCAAGATCCCAACTTAAATCCCCGGGTGAAGAGTCGGCACAGGGTACCGGATCCCAAGCTGGTGGGGGCAGAAAACACACCCTAGCCAGAGACCGGAGACCGTGGGCAGCGTTTGCCACGGTCACCCATCACATCCACCCCGAAGGCACACCACATGAAGGGTCAGGGAACCCAGGGCCAAGGGTGTCCCAACAGAAGGCCCGAGGGAGCTGGACCTAGGTGGATCACTGGTGGGGACGGCCAGAGAACGGGACAGAAGGAGAGCTCAGGGCCACGCTCCGGACTTGTTTGGGGGTTGGCTGGATCCAGGACCTGGTGGACGCAGCACGGCTCGGGTGGTCACTCGAAGCTGGAGTGACCAGTACAACATCTGCAGTAAGTAAACACCCTTAACTGCACAACCCGACTCTGTCTTCATTGCCGTTTGCACTGCACCACCACAACCCCCATCCTCTGCACCTGTCCCCCCTGAGGCTATACCCCTCCCGTTGGGGGTTATCTCACCAAGCTGCGCACCCACCATCAGCCTCAGCGGACCCTGCTGCAGCGGCGGCCACAGTGACCGCATCACAACGGGTGGCGTAGTCGACACAAAAGAACTCTTAATAACATCTGTAGGACTGCCACATAACACTGAGCTTGACGCCCTGGGCACGGGCCGGGTCACAGCCGCTCGGAGACTACAACCCCCCATCTGATCCGGTGCCGGGTATTCCCCTCAAAAAGGAGTATGTCCCAGGGGGCGCGTCAACTTTGGCGTAGTCGGCAGGATTACGTGCCCGCAACACCCGGGTACTGCGTGCCTGAAGAAAAGTGCAAGTTTACCTCAGAAAGAAGTCTCCCGCCGGTTCCGGAGGGTCCACGCCATCGGACCCCATCACAGGTCGTTTCCCGCCGATTGTCCGCCATTTCCAGCTTGTTCCCGCCATCTGCAGAGTTTCCCGCCACTGGGCGACGCTTCCCGCCAAATCCGCAGATTTCCCGCCTTGGAAGAGCAGCGGACGCCATTATGGGCGTGCCAAAGGAGGGCAGGAGGCCGCCTCCCATCGTGGGCCAGGACAGAAAATGGCGCCAAAAGTGGAAACCGCCCCCACCAACAGAGACTGTGATGCTGGAGGTGTCTGTCAGCGTGAAAGAACTGCCCCTGGAGCTGACAGTCACCGAGTTGCCCCGGGACCGCCCTCTAAGTGGGAGGAGACGAAAGAAAAGAACGAAGATGGGTGCCGCCTGGAGCAGTCTGGAGCGAGCGCACCCGGAGGCAAGAAGTCTAACGAGGAGTAGCGGAGGAGCTTACCCGGATATGGAGAGAAAGCAGAACAGCACCGGCCCGCTGGCCAGGAGTCTGCTAGAGACCGAGGAAGGAGAGCAGAGCAGCACCGGCCCGCTGGCCAGGAGCCTGCTGGAAGAAGAGCAGAGCAGCACCGACCCGTTGGTCAGGAGCCTGCTAGACACCACGACCCCACTAGGCCTAGTGGAGGTCCTAGCACAGCTCCCCCGAGACCGGGAGTGTGCACAGACTGCCCTGGAGGGCCTCGCACGGAGGATGGCCCGGGTACAGCGCGAGATATTGGCGGAATGGAGCCGGGAGATGGCCCAGCAAGCTGAGACCAGTCAACGGAGCACGCTACCCTGGAAGAGGAAGCAGACCGCCTCTGAGGATGGCGCGGGAGGACCAAAGGCTGAAGACGGCGCCGAGAAGGGAGCCGAACGCATGGAGGCAGGTAAAGGGGACGCCTATACCCCAAGCCGGGAAACCGCCCACCTGCCCCAGCTCCCCGTCGCAGAGCCCGAAAGTCCCCCTGCTGTGCCCGTAGCCGCCATGTCACCGCTATGGACTAGGCCCCGACCGGAAGCCGCCGCAGCGACCCCTGTGACGTCACGCGCCTCGACCCGGAGCGTGACAAAGCAGGAAATACCACCAGCCTGGTCGCAAGGCCTAGTACCCCCGGGCGCCGCATCACCAACAGCGCCCCCTACCTCCGCGGAGCCTCCGGCCTGGCCGCAAGGCCAGGTAGCCCAGGGCGCCGCCGTCCTAACGGTGCCCTTCACCTTCCAGGTGCCCCAGGCCTGGCCGCAAGGCCTGGGCAACCCGGGCGCCACCACCACCGCGCCCGCGCCCGTAAAACCAAGGGTGCCACACCTGGGGGAGGACTTGTTCAGCCAGCTCACATGGCCGGACGGGCGGCCCTTCATCTGGCCCGAAGAATACCATGAGCTGGAACGGCAGCAGAGACTAAGACCCCTGGATGAACCCCTGATTCCGGCTCCGAAGCCCGTGGCACGGATCTCGCCCCCGCTAGCGGAAGCACAGTTTGAGTGGGACCCCACCGGAGAAGACCTAATGGGGTTCACTCAGGAAACCAGGGCAGCTGCAGCAGAGCGCGCTGAGTGTTGCCGACAGCAGCTCGAAGAGTTTGCGAGGGAGCGGAGAGAGAGGCGGGTCCGGGAACAACAGGCCCAAATAAGGAGCGCCGAGCAGAAGAGCCGGACCAGGAGGGACCCCCGTGCAGCGCATTGTCCCCGCACCATCGGGACAGTGATCAAGTTCAACCAGCAGCATGGGTGGGGCTTCATCCGAGACAACAACACCCCCGGCGACGTCTTTGTCACGCGCAGAGACGTGGAGTCCCATCTGCCGGAGGGGCACAGAGGTCGTGACCTCTACATCGGAGACGAGGTCACCTTTACCCGGCACAAGTGTGCCAAAGGACCTTATGCCCTCCACGTACACCGCCTGACGGAGGAGGAGTTGCGGTGCGAGGAGGAGGAGCAAGAGGACCCGGACGGGTCTGAAGTTACAACCAGCTACAAGCAAAGAGCAGGAGGAAGACGCCGTTGAGTGCGGCAGAGCAGTGGATGTAAATAGTTACCCGACCGGGTACCAAAGAAACTGTTGCTACATATATATAGTCCCCGTTGGGACCAGTATGAGTGAACTTTTTACCCGTTATTCCGTAATCCATACCAGGCTGAGGACTGTGAGCAGCCATTCCCTTCCCTTTACCTGGCCGAGGACTGAGAGCGGCCAACTTCCCCTGTATATAGTTGCGCTTCCTAAAGCGCCCCCTACTGGTTTTATAGGAAAACCAGTTTTCCAGAGAGACTGTCGCACTTTACCCGGTCACACGTTGCACAGTGACCGGAGGAGGAGCCAGAGGCGACGAGAATGTTTTATTTGCTAATATATGTTGTTTTATATGTTTATGAAAAAAAAAAAAAATGTATGTTTTTGGTGTTATTTATGTCTTACAGCCCGAGGACGTGCTGTGATTTACCAGGGGGGAATGTAGCACCCTGAGGATTCGGCTGCTACAGGGGTATTGCACCTCAACCCAGAGGTGTGATATTCCACTCCCAGGTAAGGATGGAGTGTGGAACTGAGCTCGGTAGGCTGCATGCACTACATACATCCCATTTCCGAGGAGCAGACCGACGGTACTCCCACTTAGAAATGTGCAGGTACGACCGAGTCTGTTCCTGGCTGGAGTGGGAGGGGGGTGGTACATCCCAAGTAGTGTAGGGGCAGATAGGGGGAGCAGCCTGGGTAAAGATAGGAGCTCATTGGGTGCTGGTCACCTGAGCTCACACATAGAGGGTGTATATAAGGTGGGCACCAACTAAGAACAGGGTCAGTTGCAGAGAGGAAGTCTGAGAGCAGAGGAGAAGAAAGACCCAGAGTGAGAGAGGAGAAGAGAAAGAGAGACCCAGAGGGGGAAACAGCAGAAAAGGACTCCAAGATCCCAACTTAAATCCCCGGGTGAAGAGTCGGCACAGGGTACCGGATCCCAAGCTGGTGGGGGCAGAAAACACACCCTAGCCAGAGACCGGAGACCGTGGGCAGCGTTTGCCACGGTCACCCATCACATCCACCCCGAAGGCACACCACATGAAGGGTCAGGGAACCCAGGGCCAAGGGTGTCCCAACAGAAGGCCCGAGGGAGCTGGACCTAGGTGGATCACTGGTGGGGACGGCCAGAGAACGGGACAGAAGGAGAGCTCAGGGCCACGCTCCGGACTTGTTTGGGGGTTGGCTGGATCCAGGACCTGGTGGACGCAGCACGGCTCGGGTGGTCACTCGAAGCTGGAGTGACCAGTACAACATCTGCAGTAAGTAAACACCCTTAACTGCACAACCCGACTCTGTCTTCATTGCCGTTTGCACTGCACCACCACAACCCCCATCCTCTGCACCTGTCCCCCCTGAGGCTATACCCCTCCCGTTGGGGGTTATCTCACCAAGCTGCGCACCCACCATCAGCCTCAGCGGACCCTGCTGCAGCGGCGGCCACAGTGACCGCATCACAACGGGTGGCGTAGTCGACACAAAAGAACTCTTAATAACATCTGTAGGACTGCCACATAACACTGAGCTTGACGCCCTGGGCACGGGCCGGGTCACAGCCGCTCGGAGACTACAACCCCCCATCTGATCCGGTGCCGGGTATTCCCCTCAAAAAGGAGTATGTCCCAGGGGGCGCGTCACTGGCATGTCAGGTGGTACAAATTGCCTTTTTGGGGTTATCAGCAGAGTCTTTAAAAAAATTCCAGACTCTGGAAGACCTACCGGTTGTACTGGCAACGTCCCTCATGTTGGTGTTATGGGGAACTGTTGCCCGCCTTCTGTGTGCGGCCACAACACTGCTTCTTCCTGCCTGTTGGGGTACTCTGCCTCCCTCCCCCTATGTGCTGCTGGCCTCTCTCTGAGTGTCCTCCTGCCACGTTGGGTCAGTTACTAGATCATCCACCACCTCCTCCTCTTCCACTTGCGCACCACGATCCTCCTCCTCACTTCGTGGCAATTGTGTCTCGTCATCGTCTACCTCTTGTGACAAATTGCCAGCGTCGACTTCCTGTGGCCGTGGCTGTTCAAATATTTGGGCATCGCTACATGGGAACGCCTTTTCCACCACTTCAAGCGGAGCAGGCGAGGGGCACAAATATGGAAATGGACCAGTGAACTGCTCTTCAGAGTGTCCAACTGTGGGATCAGTTGCTGTCTGACGACACTTGGCATGGTGGGAGGAAGGAGCATCAGGGTGAGGAGGAATATGCGGTCGAGACTCACGTGTACTAAAACTTGACCATGTGGAAGACAGACCGGAGGTGGTGGTGCCCAGGTAACTGGAAGTATTATCTGCTATCCAATTAATAACCTGTTCACACTGATCAGTTCTCAATACTGGTGTATTAGTGTGCTTCCCTAGTAATTCGGTCAAGAAGTGGGAGAGAGAAGATGTGGCTGTTGGTTGTGGCACATTTTCACCTTGGCCATGGCCCCGTCCTCTACACGCACCATCACCAGAACGTCCAGTTCCACGTCCCTTGCCACGCGCCTTGCCCATTGTAAATTAAGTAAAATAGCTTACACTCGCACTATCAATGGAAAAAAGGTAATAAAAGGGAGATTAGAACTGTGGAAGAGGAAAACCAGAGTTCTATTTGTCTGGCCTACACCAGAATCTTTTAAACAGACATATTTGTGACTGAACAGACAGGGAGACATTATTACTGTTTTTTTTTTTACGTAAAACAGGCCAAAAGCAGGATAATACAGAGATTTGACGCGTGGAACTGCAAAACTACAGTTCTATTTCTCTGGCCTACACCAGACTCTTTTAAACAGATATATTGGTGTCTGATCAGTCAGGGAGATACCATTACAGCTTTTTTTACGGCAAAAAATACGAAAAGCAGGATAATACAGAGATTTGACCAGTGGAACTGCAAAACCACAGTTCTATTTCTCTGGCCTACACCAGACTCTTTTAAACAGATATATTGGTGTCTGACCAGTCAGGGAGACACTATTACAGTTTTTTTTACGGCAAAAAATGCCAAAAGCAGGATAATACAGAGATTTGACCCGTGGAACTGCAAAACCACAGTTATAGTTATGTGGCGTACACCAGAATCTTTTAAACAGATATATTGGTGTCTGACCAGTCAGGGAGACACTATTACAGTTTTTTTTTACGGCAAAAAATGCCAAACCAGGATAATACAGAGATTTGACCCGTGGAACTGCAAAACCACAGTTCTATTTCTCTGGCCTACACCAGACTCTTTTAAACAGATATATTGGTGTCTGACCAGTCAGGGAGACACTATTACAGATTTTTTTTTTACGGCAAAAAATGCCAAAAGCAGGATAACACAGAGATTTGACCCGTGGAACTGCAAAACCACAGTTCTATTTCTCTTGCCTACACCAGACTCTTTTAAACAGATATATTGGTGTCTGACCAATCAGGGAGACACTATTACAGTTTTTTTTACGGCAAAAAATGCCAAAAGCAGGATAATACAGAGATTTGACCCGTGGAACTGCAAAACCTCAGTTCTATTTCTCTGGCCTACACCAGACTCTTTTAAACAGATATATTGGTGTCTGACCAGTCAGGGAGACACTATTAAAGGTGTTATTTTGGGCAAAAAATGCCAAAAGCAGGATAATACAGAGATTTGACCCGTGGAACTGCAAAACCACAGTCCTTTTTCTCTGGCCTACGCCAGACTCTTTTAGACAGATATATTGGTGTCTGACCAGTCAGGGAGACACTATTACAGCTTTTTTTTTCGGCAAAAAATGCCAAAAGCAGGATAATACAGAGATTTGACCCGTGGAACTGCAAAACCACAGTTCTATTTCTCTGGCCTACACCAGACTCTTTTAGACAGATATATTGGTGTCTGACCAGTCAGGGAGACACTATTACTGTTTTTTTTTACGGCAAAAAATGCTAAAAGCAGGATAATACAGAGATTTGACCCGTGGAACTGCAAAACCACAGTTATAGTTATGTGGCGTACACCGGAATCTTTTAAACAGATATATTGGTGTCTGACCAGTCAGGGAAACACTATTACAGTTTATTTTACGGCAAAAAATGCCAAAAGCAGGATAATACAGAGATTTGACCTGTGGAACTGCAAAACCACAGTTCTATTTCTCTGGCCTACACCAGAATCTTTTAAACAGATATATTGGTGTCTGACCAGTCAGGGAGACACTATTACAGGTTTTTTTTATGGCAAAAAATGCCAAAAGCAGGATAATACAGAGATTTGACCCGTGGAACTGCAAAACCACAGTTCTATTTCTCTGGCCTACACCAGACTCTTTTAAACAGATATATTGGTGTCTGACCAGTCAGGGAGACACTATTAAAAAAAAAATTACGCCAAAAAATGCCAAAAGCAGGATAATACAGAGATTTGACCCGTGGAACTGCAAAACCACAGTTCTATTTTTCTGGCCTACACCAGTCTCTTTTAAACAGATATATTGCTGTCTGACCAGTCAGGGAGACACTATTACAGTTTTTTTTTACGGCAAAAAATGCCAAAAGCAGGATAATACAGAGATTTGACCCGTGGAACTGCAAAACCACAGTTCTGTCTCTCTGGCCTACACAAGACTCTTTTATACAGATATATTGGTGTCTGACCAGTCAGGGAGACACTATTACAGTTTTTTTTTACGGCAAAAAATGCCAAAAGCAGGATAATACAGAGATTTGACCCGTGGAACTGCAAAACCACAGTTCTATTTCTCTGGCCTACACCAGACTCTTTTATACAGATATATTGGTGTCTGACCAGTCAGGGAGACACTATTACAGTTTTTTTTTACGGCAAAAAATGCCAAAAGCAGGATAACACAGAGATTTGACCCGTGGAACTGCAAAACCACAGTTCTTTTTCTCTGGCCTACACCAGACTCTTTTAGACAGATATATTGGTGTCTGACCAGTCAGGGAGACACTATTACAGTTTTTTTTTACGGCAAAAAATGCCAAAAGCAGGATAACACAGAGATTTGACCCGTGGAACTGCAAAACCACAGTTCTTTTTCTCTGGCCTACACCAGACTCTTTTAGACAGATATATTGGTGTTTGACCAGTCAGGGAGACACTATTACAGTTTTTTTTTACGGCAAAAAATGCCAAAAGCAGGATAATACAGAGATTTGACCCATGGAACTGCAAAACCACAGTTATAGCTATGTGGCGTACACCAGAATCTTTTAAACAGATATATTGGTGTCTGACCAGTCAGGGAGACACTATTACAGTTTTTTTTTACGGCAAAAAATGCCAAAAGCAGGATAATACAGAGATTTGACCCGTGGAACTGCAAAACCACAGTTATAGTTATGTGGCGTACACCGGAATCTTTTAAACAGATATATTGGTGTCTGACCAGTCAGGGAGACACTATTACAGTTTGTTTTACGGCAAAAAATGCCAAAAGCAGGATAATACAGAGATTTGACCCGTGGAACTGCAAAACCACAGTTCTTTTTCTCTGGCCTACACCAGAATCTTTTAAACAGATATATTGGTGTCTGACCAGTCAGGGAGACACTATTAAAGGTGTTTTTTTGGGCAAAAAATGCCAAAAGCAGGATAATACAGAGATTTGACCCGTGAAACTGCAAAACCACAGTTCTTTTTCTCTGGCCTACACCAGACTCTTTTAGACAGATATATTGGTGTCTGACCAGTCAGGGAGACACTATTACAGTTTTTTTTTCGGCAAAAAATGCAAAAAGCAGGATAATACAGAGATTTGACCCGTGGAACTGCAAAACCACAGTTCTATTTCTCTGGCGTACACCAGACTCTTTTAGACAGATATATTGGTGTCTGACCAGTCAGGGAGACACTATTACTGTTTTTTTTTACTGCAAAAAATGCCAAAAGCAGGATAATACAGAGATTTGACCCGTGGAACTGCAAAACCACAGTTATAGTTATGTGGCGTACACCGGAATATTTAAACAGATATATTGGTGTCTGACCAGTCAGGGAGACACTATTACAGTTTGTTTTACGGCAAAAAATGCCAAAAGCAGGATAATACAGAGATTTGACCTGTGGAACTGCAAAACCACAGTTCTATTTCTCTGGCCTACACCAGAATCTTTTAAACAGATATATTGGTGTCTGACCAGTCAGGGAGACACTATTACAGGTTTTTTTACGGCAAAAAATGCCAAAAGCAGGATAATACAGAGATTTGACCTGTGGAACTGCAAAACCATAGTTCTATTTGTCTGGCCTACACCAGACTCTTTTAAACAGATATATTGGTGTCTGACCAGTCAGGGAGACACTATTATAGTTTTTTTTTAGGGCAAAAAATGCCAAAAGCAGGATAATACAGAGATTTGACCCGTGGAACTGCAAGACCACAGTTCCATTTTTCTGGCCTACACCAGACTCTTTTAAACAAATATATTGGTGTCTGACCAGTCAGGGAGACACTATTACAGTTTTTTTTTATGGCAAAAAATGCCAAAAGCAGGATAATACAGAGATTTGACCCGTGGAACTGTAAAACCACAGTTCTATTTTTCTGGCCTACACCAGACTCTTTTAATCAAATATAATGGTGTCTGACCAGTCAGGGAGACACTATTACAGTTTTTTTTTACGGCAAAAATGCCAAAGCAGGATAATACAGAGATTTGACCCGTGGAACTGCAAAACCACAGATCTATTTCTCTGGCCTACACCAGACTCTTTTAAACAGATATATTGGTGTCTGACCAGTCAGGGAGACACCATTACAATTTTTTTCTACGGCAAAAAATGCCAAAAGCAGGATAATACAGAGATTTGACCCGTGGAACTGCAAAACCACAGTTCTATTTCTCTGGCCTACACCAGACTCTTTTAAACAGATATATTGGTGTCTGACCAGTCAGGGAGACACTATTACAGGTTTTTTTTTCGGCAAAAAAACGCCAAAAGCAGGATAATACAGAGATTTGACCCGTGGAACTGCAAAACCACAGTTCTATTTCTCTGGCCTACACCAGACTCTTTTGGACAGATATATTGGTGTCTGACCAGTCAGGGAGACACTATTACAGTTTTTTTTCGGCAAAAAAATGCCAAAAGCAGGATAATACAGAGATTTGACCCGTGGAACTGCAAAACCACAGTTCTATTTCTCTGGCCTACACCAGACTCTTTTAGACAGATATATTGGTGTCTGACCAGTCAGGGAGACACTATTACTGTTTTTTTTTACGGCAAAAAATGCCAAAAGCAGGATAATACAGAGATTTGACCCGTGGAACTGCAAGACACTATTACAGTTTTTTTTTACGGCAAAAAATGCCAAAAGCAGAATAACACAGAGATTTGACCCGTGGAACTGCAAAACCACAGTTCTATTTCTCTTGCCTACACCAGACTCTTTTAAACAGATATATTGGTGTCTGACCAATCAGGGAGACACTATTACAGTTTTTTTTACGGCAAAAAATGCCAAAAGCAGGATAATACAGAGATTTGACCCGTGGAACTGCAAAACCACAGTTCTATTTCTCTGGCCTACACCAGACTCTTTTAAACAGATATATTGGTGTCTGACCAGTCAGGGAGACACTATTAAAGGTGTTTTTTTGGGCAAAAAATGCCAAAAGGAGGATAATACAGAGATTTGACCCATGGAACTGCAAAACCACAGTTCTTTTTCTCTGGCCTACACCAGACTCTTTTATACAGATATATTGGTGTCTGACCAGTCAGGGAGTCACTATTACAGTTTTTTTTTTCGGCAAAAAATGCCAAAAGCAGGATAATACAGAGATTTGACCCGTGGAACTGCAAAACCACAGTTCTATTTCTCTGGCCTACACCAGACTCTTTTAGACAGATATATCGGTGTCTGACCAGTCAGGGAGACACTATTACTGTTTTTTTTTACGGCAAAAAATGCCAAAAGCAGGATAATACAGAGATTTGACCCGTGGAACTGCAAAACCACAGTTATAGTTATGTGGCGTACACCGGAATCTTTTAAACAGATATATTGGTGTCTGACCAGTCAGGGAGACACTATTACAGTTTGTTTTACGGCAAAAAATGCCAAAAGCAGGATAATACAGAGATTTGACCTGTGGAACTGCAAAACCACAGTTCTATTTCTCTGGCCTACACCAGAATCTTTTAAACAGATATATTGGTGTCTGACCAGTCAGGGAGACACTATTACAGTTTTTTTTACGGCAAAAAATGCCAAAAGCAGGATAATACAGAGATTTGACCTGTGGAACTGCAAAACCATAGTTCTATTTGTCTGGCCTACACCAGACTCTTTTAAACAGATATATTGGTGTCTGACCAGTCAGGGAGACACTATTACAGCTTTTTTTACGGCAAAAAATGCCAAAAGCAGGATAATACAGAGATTTGACCCGTGGAACTGCAAAACCACAGTTATAGTTATGTGGCGTATACCAGAATCTTTTAAACAGATATATTGGTGTCTGACCAGTCAGGGAGACACTATTACAGTTTTTTTTTAGGGCAAAAAATGCCAAAAGCAGGATAATACAGAGATTTGACCCGTGGAACTGCAAGACCACAGTTCTATTTTTCTGGCCTACACCAGACTCTTTTAAACAGATATATTGGTGTCTGACCAGTCAGGGAGACACTATTACAGTTTTTTTTTATGGCAAAAAATGCCAAAAGCAGGATAATACAGAGATTTGACCCGTGGAACTGTAAAACCACAGTTCTATTTTTCTGGCCTACACCAGACTCTTTTAATCAAATATAATGGTGTCTGACCAGTCAGGGAGACACTATTACAGGTTTTTTTTACGGCAAAAAATGCCAAAGCAGGATAATACAGAGATATGACCCGTGGAACTGCAAAACCACAGTTCTATTTCTCTGGCCTACACCAGACTCTTTTAAACAGATATATTGGTGTCTGACCAGTCAGGGAGACACCATTACAATTTTTTTCTATGGCAAAAAATGCCAAAAGCAGGATAATACAGAGATTTGACCCGTGGAACTGCAAAACCACAGTCCTTTTTCTCTGGCCTACGCCAGACTCTTTTAGACAGATATATTGGTGTCTGACCAGTCAGGGAGACACTATTACAGTTTTTTTTTTCGGCAAAAAATGCCAAAAGCAGGATAATACAGAGATTTGACCCGTGGAACTGCAAAACCACAGTTCTATTTCTCTGGCCTACACCAGACTCTTTTAGACCGATATATTGGTGTCTGACCAGTCAGGGAGACACTATTACAGTTTTTTTTACGGCAAAAAATGCCAAAAGCAGGATAATACAGAGATTTGACCCGTGGAACTGCAAAACCACAATTATAGTTATGTGGCGTACACCGGAATCTTTTAAACAGATATATTGGTGTCTGACCAGTCAGGGAGACACTATTACAGTTTTTTTTTACGGCAAAAAATGCCAATAGCAGGATAATACAGAGATTTGACCTGTGGAACTGCAAAACCACAGTTCTATTTCTCTGGCCTACACCAGAATCTTTTAAACAGATATATTGGTGTCTGACCAGTCAGGGAGACACTATTACAGGTTTTTTTATGGCAAAAAATGCCAAAAGCAGGATAATACAGAGATTTGACCCGTGGAACTGCAAAACCACAGTTCTATTTCTCTGGCCTACACCAGACTCTTTTAAACAGATATATTGGTGTCTGACCAGTCATGGAGACACTATTAAAAAAAAAATTTACGCCAAAAAATGCCAAAAGCAGGATAATACAGAGATTTGACCCGTGGAACTGCAAAACCATAGTTCTATTTTTCTGGCCTACACCAGAATCTTTTAAACACATGTATTGGTGTCTTACCAGTCAGGGAGACACTGTTACAGTTTTTTTTACCGCAAAAAATACGAAAAGCAGGATAATACAGAGATTTGACCCGTGGAACTGCAAAACCACAGTTCTATTTCTCTGGCCTACACCAGACTCTTTTAAACAGATATATTGGTGTCTGACCAGTCAGGGAGACACTATTACAGTTTTTTTTACGGCAAAAAATGCCAAAAGCAGGATAATACAGAGATTTGACCCGTGGAACTGCAAAACCACAGTTATAGTTATGTGGCGTATACCAGAATACCAGAATCTTTTAAACAGATATATTGGTGTCTGACCAGTCAGGGAGACACTATTACAGTTTTATTTTAGGGCAAAAAATGCCAAAAGCAGGATAATACAGAGATTTGACCCGTGGAACTGCAAAACCACAGTTATAGTTATGTGGCGTACACCAGAATCTTTAAACAGATATATTGGTGTCTGACCAGTCAGGGAGACACTATTACAGCTTTTTTTTCTGCAAAAAAAGCCAAAAGCCTGAAAATACAGAGATTTGACCCGTGGAACTGCAAAACCACAGTTCTCTTTTTCTGGCCTATACCAGACTCTTTTAAACAGATATGTTGGTGTCTGACCAGTCAGGGAGACACTATTACAGTTTTTTTTACGGCAAAAATGCCAAAAGCAGGATAATACAGAGATTTGACCCGTGGAACTGCAAAACTACAGTTCTATTTTTCTGGCCTATACCAGACTCTTTTAAACAGATATATTGGTGTCTGACCAGTCAGGGAGACACTATTACAGTTTTTTTTTACGGCAAAAAATGCCAAAAGCAGGATAATACAGAGATTTGACCCGTGGAACTGCAAAACCACAGTTCTATTTCTCTGGCCTACACCAGACTCTTTTAAACAGATATATTGTTGTCTGACCAGTCAGGGAGACACTATTACTGTTTTTTTATGGCAAAAAATGCCAAAAGCAGGATAATACAGAGATTTGACCCGTGGAACTGCAAAACCACAGTTCTAGTTCTCTGGCCTACACCAGAATCTTTTAAACAGATATATTGGTGTCTGACCAGTCAGGGAGACACTATTACAGTATTTTTTTACGGCAAAAAATGCCAAAAGCAGGATAATACAGAGATTTGACCCGTGGAACTGCAAAACCATAGTTTTATTTCTCTGGCCTACACCAGACTCTTTTAAACAGATATATTGGTGTCTGACCAGTCAGGGAGACACTATTACAGTTTTTTTTCGGCAAAAAATGCCAAAAGCAGGATAATACAGAGATTTGACCCGTGGAACTGCAAAACCACAGTTCTATTTCTCTGGCCTACACCAGACTCTTTAAACAGATATATTGGTGTCTGACCAGTCAGGGAGACACTATTACAGGTTTTTTTTACGGCAAAAAATGCCAAAAGCAGGATAATACAGAGATTTGACCCATGGAACTGCAAAACCACAGTTATAGCTATGTGGCGTACACCAGAATCTTTTAAACAGATATATTGGTGTCTGACCAGTCAGGGAGACACTATTACAGTTTTTTTTACGGCAAAAAATGCCAAAAGCAGGATAATACAGAGATTTGACCCATTGTACAGCAAAACCACAGTTTTAGTTTTCTGGCCTACACCAGACTCTTTTAAACAGATATATTGGTGTCTAACCAGTCAGGGAGACACTATTACAGTTTTTTTTTATGGCAAAAAATGCCAAAAGCAGGATAATACAGAGATTTGACCCGTGGAACTGCAAAACCACAGTTCTATTTTTCTGGCCTACACCAGACTCTTTTAAACAGATATATTGGTGTCTGACCAGTCAGGGAGACACTATTACAGTTTTTTTTATGGCAAAAAATGCCAAAAGCAGGATAATACTGAGATTTGATCCGTGGAACTGCAAAACCACAGTTCTATTTTTCTGGCCTACACCAGACTCTTTTAAACAGATACAGTACAGACCAAAAGTTTGGACACACCTTCTCATTTAAAGATTTTTCTGTATTTTCATGACTATGAAAATTGTACATTCACACTGAAGGCATCAAAACTATGAATTAACGCATGTGGAATTATATACTTAACAAAAAAGTGTGAAGCAACTGAAAATATGTCTTATATTGTAGGTTCTTCAAAGTAGCCACCTTTTGCTTTGATGACTGCTTTGCACACTCTTGGCATTCTCTTGATGAGCTTCAAGAGGTAGTCACCGGAAATGGTCTTCCAACAATCTTGAAGGAGTTCCCAGAGATGCTTAGCACTTGTTGGCTCTTTTGCCTTCACTTTGCGGTCCAGCTCACCCCAAACCATCTCGATTGGGTTCAGGTCTGGTGACTGTGGAGGCCAGGACATCTGGCGTAGCACCCCATCACTCTCCTTCTTGGTCAAATAGCCCTTACACAGCCTGGAGGTGTGTTTGGGGTCATTGTTCTGTAGAAAAATAAATGATGGTCCAACTAAAAGCAAACCGGATGGAATAGCATGCCGCTGCAAGATGCTTTGGTAGCCATGCTGGTTCAGTATGCCTTCAATTTTGAATAAATCCCCAACAGTCTCACCAGCAAAGCACCCCCACACCATCACACCTCCTCCTCCATGCTTCACGGTGGTAACCAGACATGTAGAGTCCATCCGTTCACCTTTTCTGCGTCGCACAAAGACACGGTGGTTGGAACCAAAGATCTCAAATTTGGACTCATCAGACCAAAGCACAGATTTCCACTGGTCTAATGTCCATTCCTTGTGTTCTTTAGCCCAAACAAGTCTCTTCGGCTTGTTGCCTGTCCTTAGCAGTGGTTTCCTAGCAGCTATTTTACCATGAAGGCCTGCTGCACAAAGTCTCCTCTTAACAGTTGTTGCAGAGATGTGTCTGCTGCTAGAACTCTGTGTGGCATTGACCTGGTCTCTAATCTGAGCTGCTGTTAACCTGCAATTTCTGAGGCTGGTGACTCGGATAAACTTATCCTCAGAAGCAGAGGTGACTCTTGGTCTTCCTTTCCTGGGGCGGTCCTCATGTGAGCCAGTTTCTTTGTAGCGCTTGATGGTTTTTGCAACTGCACTTGGGGACACTTTCAAAGTTTTCCCAATTTTTCGCACTGACTGACCTTCATTTCTTAAAGTAATGATGGCCACTCGTTTTTCTTTACTTAGCTGCTTTTTTCTTGCCATAATACAAATTCTAACAGTCTATTCAGTAGGACTATCAGCTGTGTATCCACCTGACTTCCGCACAACACAACTGATGGTCCCAACCCCATTTATAAGGCAAGAAATCCCACTTACTAAACCTGACAGGGCACACCTGTGAAGCGAAAACCATTTCTGGTAACTACCTCTTGAACCTCATCAAGAGGATGCTAAGAGTGTGAAAAGCAGTCATCAAAGCAAAAGGTGGCTACTTTGAAGAACCTAGAATATAAGACATATTTTCAATTGTTTCACACTTTTTTGTTAAGTATATAATTCCACATGTGTTAATTCATAGTTTTGATGCCTTCAGTGTGAATGTACAATTTTCATAGTCATGAAAATACAGAAAAATCTTTAAATGAGAAGGTGTGTCCAAACTTTTGGTCTGTACTGTATATTAATAATAATAATAATTTTTATTTATATAGCGCCAACATATTCTGCAGCACTTTACAATTAAGCGGGGACATGTACAAACAATAAATTCCATACAAGGTGAGACAGTTTAACAGTTACATCAGGAGTGAGGTCCCTGCTCGCAAGCTTACATTCTACAAGGAAATGGGGGGACACAATAGGTGGAAAGTGCTTGTTATTTCAGGTCAGGCAATTATAATAAATCGGGATTATCATATAAAGCTGTATGATCCGGTCATCAGCCTGTATGTTAAAGTGCAATACTCAATTACCGAGTGCAGTTATCATGTGCATGGAGGGTGTAGATACAGATGAACAGTAGGGGGCAGATTCTGAATAGTATTTAGGAGGGAACAGGGGAAAGTTAGTTTACTGGGTATTTGAGGTGGTAGGCTTGTTTAAAGAGATGGGTTTTTAAAGCGCGCTTGAAGACATCGGGGCTAGGCATCAATCGGATCGTCTGGGGTAGAGCATTCCAGAGAACTGGCGCAGCACGAAAGAAGTCTTGAAGACGGAGGTGCGAGGTTCGGATTATGGGGGATGTTAGTCTTAGGTCATTTGTGGAACGGAGGGCACGTGTAGGATGATAGACTGAGATGAGAGAGGAGATATAAGGTGGTGCAGAACTGTGGAGAGCTTTGTGGGTGAGAGCAATGAGTTTATATTGGACCCTGTTGCGAATGGGTAACCAGTGTAATGACTGGCACAAGGTGGAGGCATCGGTGAAGCGGCTGGACAGAAATACGACCCTGGCTGCCGCATTCAGGACAGATTGGAGAGGGGAAATTTTGGTAAGAGGGAGACCGATCAGAAGAGAGTTGCAGTAGTCCAGACGAGAATGAATAAGAGCGACAGTAAGAGTTTTAGCAGTTTCAAAAGTGAGAAAAGATCAGATTCTGGAGATGTTTTTAAGATGCAGGTCACAAGAGCGAGTGAGTGATCGGATATAGGGAGTAAAGGAAAGGTTAGTGTCGAATATGACCCCAAGGCAGCGGGCGTGCTGCTTGGGAGTTATGGTTGAACCCTCCAAGGTAATTTCGATGTTAGGTTAAGTTGGGTTAGTAGAGGGGGGAAACATAAGAAGTTCAGTTTTGGAGAGATTCAGTTTAAGATAGAGGGAGGACATGATGCTAGACACAGCAGACAAACAATCCTTGGTATTTTGTATTAGAGTAGGGGTGATGTCAGGGTAAGAAGTGTATAATTGGGTGTCGTCAGCATAGAGATGATACTGGAACCCAAATCTGCTGATTGTTTGTCCAATAGGGGCAGTGTATAGAGAGAAGAGGAGGGGACCTAGGACTGAGCCCTGCGGAACCCCGATAGTAAGGGGATGAGGAGGGGAAGAGGAGCCGGCAAAAGATACAGTGAAGGAGCGGTCAGAGAGGTAGGAGGAGAACCCGGAGAGAACGGTTTCCTTGAGGCCTATAGAGCGGAGCATAGTGAGGAGGAGCTGGTGTCTGAACACTCACAGACACACTCAATTTTTTTTTTTTGGGGGGGGGAAATACCAAAAGGTTAATAAGACGCGTATTTGTACAGTCTGACTGAGGGAAAAAAAAAAAAAGGATTTAGATGAAAAAAAAAAAGGATTTTTCCTGGCCCCTGAGACCGGGGAATAAGTCTAGCAATTTGACCAACAGGAGCACACAGAACTGTAATGCAGTGTTTGTTGGTATAACCACTGCGTCTCCTATACAGCCTGCCTGCCTGATATCTGGAATGGATATTAGTCCTGAGAAGGACTGTTTGTTTGATTAGGCAGGCTTTAGAGACCCTACACTACCTATTTTGCAGTATAAATCTCTCCCTAACTCAGCAGCACTCACCCTACACTGTCTGATCCGGAGCGACTGTGTCCAAGATGGCGGCACCCGGTTTTAAATACTCGAGGTGACGCTGTGCGGCCAGCCAATCACTGTAATGCCCACAACCAACATGGCTGCGGCATTACAGTGACTGGCTGGCAATCCCTGCATGTTCATGGACTCTGTAAAGAGCGCCAAACATGCAGGGCGGAGACCCGAGCTCCCGCCCGAGTAACCCGGAAATGCTCGGTGCTCGCCGAACATCCCGAGTAGTGAGATGCTCGGGCGAGTACCGAGCAGTGTCGAGCATGTTCGCTCAACACTACTCCTGTAACTATTGAAGTTCACTATGTGTTACTTTGTATTGTCTTTATTGCTTGTACATGTCCCCGCCTAATTGTAAAGTGCTGTGGAATATGTTGTCACTGTATAAATAAAATTATTATTATAGTCTGTTGCTAAGCTGAAATGAGAATTTCATAAGACATGCAGGAAACCTCTGTAAGACCTGTGTGGTAATACCGGCATGTAATGAGTGTCTTCCTTGTATAAATATAGTACTTGTAATAGGGAAAATGAACAAGAGGAATGCTATGTTTTGGGTGGAGTTCTTATTTAGGTGCAGGAAGAGTAATATAACAAGATGGTGGAAATTCCAAATTATCAAACGCAATGTGACTACATACATATTTCAAGTATTTTGTCATTTTTATCTCATGACCTGATCTCTCTGAGCTGTAAGGAACGGACATTCAGCCCATGTGCACTATACACTATATGGAAGTGTTGGGACACACATCTCAATCAATGGATTCAGGTTTTTCATTTAGTCCCATTGTCTCAGGTTTATAAAATCCAGCCCTTAGCAGTACACTCTGCCTTTATGGTTTATCCCTACGTGGACCTGCTCCAGCAACGTCTGCCTTTGTCACCAGATGCCCCCATATTCCCTCTGCAGGCCATGCTGGTGATGGAGTAGATGGCCAGCCAGGGAAAATGGTGCTGTTCAGCAGCCTATGGGGCAGTGCCACACCCTACTTAAACTACCAACAGTCTGCTGAGGGTTCCCAGTTATTGTATTTAGTTTTCTTTAAACTGTTGGGGTGCCTTTGTCGTATTCTGTTCCTGACCATGATTTGACTTGTGACCCCAACTTTGTCTTTCTCTTCTACGCTCCCTGATCCGAATCTTCCTGGTACCTGACCCCAGCTATTTTCCTATGGTTTTGTCTCCTGATTCTGTGCCTGGTTCTGCTCCTTCACTTATTGACCTGCTAGTTTGAGTACTTTTACCTAAGGCTTGCTCCTCCAACCAGCAGCTACTCCGTGGACGCATCCCAGTGGGCCCCGTTGGAAGTCCAATTCCTGTGTGCTGATTAAAGGGTGAAGACTGGGGTTCCTCAGGAACCTGATAGACATTAATGCCTAGTGCCAAGATTGTCAAAAGTAGCTTTTTTAGCTGACAGCCTCTGACAGACATACTTTACAAACTTTTTTGAAAGAGTGGTTCGTTCTAAAAAGTTCACTTTGCCAATGTTGTAAAGCAATAGGAGCCACGGTTCTAGCAAGTCAGTTCATGAAATTTCTTCCCTCCTAAATTTTCCACCATCAACTGTGGGTGGTAATATTGAAAAGTGGACGCATTTAGGAATCACAGCAACTCAATCACAAACTGGAGACCAAGTAAAGTTATAGAGTTCGGTCTCTGAGTACTGAACCGCATGGTACATAAATGTTGCCAATGCTCTGGAAAGCTCCAAACTTAATATTAGCACACAAACTGTGCACCCACAGCTTCATGGTATGGGTGTCCATAGCTGAGTAACTGCATCCAGCCTTACAGCACCAAGCACAATGCCTAGCGTCAGATGTAGTGGTGTAAAGCAGCCACATGATTTTATAATCTAATAGAAGTTAAAGATTTTATCTCTGTTTGAGCTGGATCCATCTTTGTGCAACTGGGCCTTACAAGGACTAGGGAGATTATGTCACTGAGACATGCTGGGCAGCTTGTAAAACCTGACATGGAGCACAACAAAGGGCATCAGCCGTAGGGGAAAGGAACCAAGCCAGGTGCTTAACAAGCGTACCAAGATATTTTGGACAATTGTAGCTTCCAACTTTGTGGGAACAGCCGTTTTCGGTTTCAGAGTCACTGTGCCCCAGTCCACAAACCTCTATAAAGGCTTGGATTGTGAATTTGGTGAGGAAGACTTCAGTGTATGAGTAAGTATATGTGTCTATCTACTCTCAGATCTTGTTACACTCGTATATATTTTTATACAGCTTTTGCATAAATTCTGAAAGTATAAGGTATACATTTTGCAACAGGTGAGATCCAGTGATGTTATCGCACCTATGAAAACGAGACTCAGACATACAGGCTGAATGGTGGAACAGGGAGATGATGGCTCCCTGCTCCACCATTGTATGCAACTGTATATGCATCATGTGAATGTAGAAGCTGTAGAAATTGAGATGTCGGTTAAGGGGGAAGGGCCGATGGCATTCAGTACTGGGTCTCGCCAACTCACAGACCCCATAGCTGCTGTGTGGACTGCCACTATTAGCAGTATGCCACTGATTTCATGCCCAAGTGATTCTTCTACTCTTCAAAGATTAAGAATGCCGCTGTATCGACTGATGACTTGCTATATGCAACCTTTCAGCATTGGCACTCCAGGTGGTCTCAGGTCTCATTTCTTGTCCCCCCTGGATTGGTGTTTGGATGAAATGGCTCCTTTTTATGACATTACGCACAATAAACCTTTTGGAAGTGCTGTTTTTGGGAAGCTCCAGAAAGGTTTCAGTATATGCCGGGAGATTTTCCATCTTCAGCACAAATCAGGTAGAACGCCTCTTTTTTTTTCGTTACATATCGAGAGAGTTGCCAAGTGTACATAGGATCTATATGGATTTGTATACTGAGATGCCTTCATCAGGCATGTTTACATCGTTGTGCATTTATCACCATTCTTTTTTCATGTGAATGGTGACCTATCGTCCCAATAGATTCCTGGGGCCATGTTGTGATTGGAACCTTTACAACCCGTACGGTTATCGACGCAGCTGATATCTATAGTAAGAGACAATAATTCTTAACATCTGATTATATACACTGTACAAATGTGTCATTTACATGTTTATTAATTGTTGCACTTTACATTGTACACGTGATATATCATGGAATAATTACAGTATATCGCTTTTACACATGAATAAGAAACAGATAGAGATAGACTGGAGAAGGCCTCTGTGTGACATTGCAAACCATTTTATTTAACATGGATGTTTGACAGTTTTCTGAATGCTCGGCAGAAGGAGTGTCGATAAGAAGGCGGCCTAAGAGCTTGCCAACACCACCAGAGATAACTTGTTTCTACTTGCTTGATATAAAAATATATTTGCTATACCAGGGTGTATCCATTGGAAGAAAAGACTGGAAAACTACACGCTACACGTTACAAATTCTAATATACCGCGACAATCCTGCAAGAAAACTGTGAGATCCAGCTATGTTCATCGATCGCTGCTATGCATCCACATACCATTTCCTTTATCACTTTGTAAAAATTGTAGTCATTAGCGCTTTCCTATAATAGGGCTCTGGGAATAAATATTTTTTTTTTATAATGGGGAGCAAAAGCAGAATGCTTAGCATACAATTGCATATATTGGGGCATACATTATGGGAGTATATATTGAAGCTGCTGTAAAAATGAGGCTTACTAAGTGATAAAACTAGTATATATAAAAAATATTATAATAAATAATGTCACTTTTGCTCTTCTGACATGGTACGTGTGTTCGACAATGGCAGCATATTTACAATGATCATACTGATAGAAATATGTCATTTTCTAAAAGACAGATAGTAAGTATATTGTTATGTTGAAAACGTAATATGTTTAAATGGACCTTTAAAGGACCTTTTTGTTTTACCTGTTGTGATTGTCAATTTTCCCCTGAATCTGGTGCTGCTTTTCTTTTGTTCCTGCTCCTCTCTATACCCGAGTTATGGCCTTTTCTACCAGTTATGGCCTTTTCTACTCTCTATGTAAATACAGTCTTTTTAGCCATATAGGTGTGATCCTCTTGTAAGAAGATGGGAGTTGTGCCCATGTTCCGCCTTGTTGATATGTGATGTGCTGTATTATTATGTTTTACATTGTTGTGTAATAGAGTTGTGTTCTGCCCAGCAACAGGTAGTGAGTAGTTATGGATAGATTTAAGAGTTGGGACTAGCCCAGAGAGGGATGAGCTATGTAGCAATATCAGAGATGACTTCCTGGTAGTGAGGCAGACAGGGCCTAGCTTGCAGCTAGAGCACACCTTTGGTCTGAGTACTCAGCAGAGCCGCATGAGTTGGGTGTCCCCAAAGTGGTTGGAGACCGAGGCAGTGAGTAGCGTGATCCTGAGCAGAGAAAGGAAAAGCAATAGAAGGACAGAGTGAGTTATCGGAGACAGAACGCCTAGCAGTACGGCCTCGAGTTTGCCAGACAGAGAGGTAACGGGCGAGGATGGAACAGGGAGTGTGAGGTGAAGAGAGTGCCCCAGGTGGTAGTTTCAAGGTGTCGGAAAGGGAAAAAGTTAAGTAACGGCCATAGTGGGAAAACTAGTTCGCCTTAGAGGAAAAGAGGACGGGGAACTACAGGTTGAGAATAGGAATCTCAGTAACTGAACCGGGGCGTGAAAGACGAGTACCTCACCCACCGCCCCGAGCCACGTTACACTCTCAAAGACTACCAGAAAAGTTGAAGACCATTCCCACTTGGCTAAAAAGACTGCATTTATATACAGGGAAGAAAAGGTCATATCTCAGTAACATAGAGGCGCAGGAACAAGAGAAAAGCAACACCAGATTCAGAAGAACAGCGGCATTTACACAAAGTAATACAAAATTACACATATGTAACAAATGAAAGGTCCGTTTTAAATCATTAGTTTATGCCGCAGAGACTTTCCTGATACTATAACAGCATACAATTAGTTGTCCAATAGAAGACGCTGTATACTAGTATACATATCCTGCTCAGTACTTCTTTCCTGCAATATGTCTGTCCACCTCTTCTCCTTGCGTGCTTACTTGGCACCCCTACAATAATAGGAATATCCACCACGTGCCCTGGGATTCAGAGATGAAAACTTCTCTTATTTACCATTCATTGCAATGAAGGGCACAGCATGAGGGAACACATTTATAAATACGGACATACACATTATAAATAGAATGTAGTCTTCTAATTGCAATTACTTAAAGGGGTTGTCCATTACTTAGATAATAATGGACTATCCTTAGGAGCCTGACTTCCAGCACCTCCACCGATCAGTATCTCCTGCAGTGAATGAAAGCTGCAGTTCAGCACAGCTCCTTACACTGTGCGCTGAATTTTCTCGATTATGCCTTTTCTCGGGTACGCCATTCACTCCGATAGTAGTTGTGCTACACTACCTGATAATGGCCTTCTGATTTTAATGCCCTATCGTAAGGGTGAGTCATCACTATCTAAGTTCTGGATGACCCCTTTAACATCAGGTATCTTAAAAAGGACATGTCGCCAGGTCTAAGTTGACCAGGTTTGCTCTTATTTTATTCTTCCTTCTCACCTGAGCATTCCGTTTCTTTTTTAAATTTGTAAATTTGCCATATGGTTCCAGAGATACGGTACTTTTTATTTAGTGTTAATATTTATGGTCTTTACCAAGGAGACGATGTTTTCGGGATCCTCGGGGGCGGCTCTTTAGGCTGTTTTATATAATTACCCTCTGAGCACCATACAAATTAGCACTAAATAAAATGACCCACATTTCTAGAACCGTATGGTGGATTAAAAAACAAACAAACACAACAGCATGTGGGAGCAGCAGGAATAAATTAAAGAAGCCCAGACCCATTTTTTTTTATCTAATAATCCCTCCTAATTACCTATCTATTAACGTGTAAATGAATTGAAATACTTTCCGATCACTGTCTTCTTGTGTTTCTAGAGTCGTTCCGGTCCTAATTGACAGCTCCTCTTCTTTGCTCGTTGTTTGGGGTGAAGCCATTTCCTTCAATGTAAGACTATGGAGCCTCAGAACAAGGTTCCTTAGACTTATATTGAGAAAGTGACTTCCTGTTCACACATAAACTCCTGTGTGATCCAGTTATTCTGCTTGCAGGTGACACGGGCCAGAAGAGGACCACAGTATCATTGCAAACCGGGGAAGATGGTGATTGGAAAGTATTTTAATACATTACACTGCATTACATAGACAATTAAGATGGATTATGAAATAATAATTTTGTTGGGACTTCTTTAAAGAAGCACTCCCATCCTCTTAATATATTTCAGTCATCATATTATACAGCACTGTGTACTTACAATTGCTCATTTTGCCTTTCTACCCAGTTAATTCTTCTCGTTTCCATTAGGTCTATGACATCATGTGATTAAAAACTGACTAGCTGAATCCCTCTAAGCTCTATGTAGAAACAGGAAGTCTCTTTTCCCTGCATGAGTCATCATTAGAACTTCAATAGTCCCTGAAAAGGGGAGGAACGGAGCCGTTGGGTCAGGAGATGAAGAGAGGGTGGAGTTCGGCAGCCAATGACTTTGAAGTCATGTAGGGTTGTAGTTCTAATGATGATTCATGCAGGGAAAAGAGACTTCCTGTTCCTACATAGAGCAGAGAAAAAAAGAAGAATTAACTGGGTAGAAAAACAAAATGAGCAATTGTAAGTACATAGCGCTATATAATATGATGATTGAAATATATTACTGTAATAGGATAAAACTTTGATGGGAGGAGTGCTTCTTTAAGAGAAAAAAAATGATTACTTACAACCTGATTACAGATGCTGAAAAAATAGCTGGAAATGCTTTCAATGAGAGAACTTGGTTCTTTAATGTATCATATTATTTTTATATTAGTCACATTGTTCAGATAAAATGTCAGGAAATATATTAGTTTCGTCATACTTTTTCTCCAACGGAACAATCTATCTGGAAATGAGAGTGACAGAAGCTGGTGGATAATTAAAATGAAGCATTAAACAAAACTAAGCGAATCATTTTCATGAAACCCTCTCCTTGTCTAACAGATAATATACAACTTTTTTTTTTTTTTATTTCACATACATGTTATACCTGGAATACACACTCACACACATAAAATATTCACGTTATAGGCAAGTAGTGTTTATTATCAGCGAGAGACTATTCATTGATCGTAGAGCTCCAAGTCGTTTAGAAGGGTATTTAAAATATTTGTTAGAATTAGAATTAATATTGGAAAAAGAGCTTAAGTCACTATTTATATAACTTCTCTTATTTTTTATTTATTTTCTTTAGTATTATTTTTTTTTTTTACTTTCATTAAAATAGTTGTGTACTTCAGTTGGAGAAACGGAAGAGTAGTGTGGGCTATAATAAAAATAACAGGTCTTCTTTTTAAAGCTGGCCTTATATATCAGTTTTACTAATGAGGATGCAGTTTTACCTCTTTTTGTGTACACATCTAAAATTCTGCTTATCTCGTTAACAAGAACATAAAGTATTAATATTATTTTGATTGGTATAGTGCTGAATATTTATTTCACTTGTAATGCTCGCAAACTTTGCATAAATCAATAGTACAAACGCATATAAGAAACTTTGTAGTACATTGTCTCAGAGAATTCAGTTTCTATCTCCACTTATGAGCCACTTCTTTCCCTCTCCTCTGCCTCTTCTAAGTTAAAAAAAACAGCTCAAATCCATATTGGCGAGACGGACTGCCAGCACAGGAATGCGTCAGGTTACAAAGCATATAAAAGTTTATTTAGAGGAGAGGGGGAAGGAGGACCGAGGAGCACTCAACACAGTGAGATACCAGAGGCAGGCACAGGCAGATCATGCTGCAGCTTCTAGGGGTTTTATTTCACTTCAGTGCTGGATTCACAGCCACACAGCACAGTATTGTTTTATAATGTCTTTTATGCTGCTGCCACAGGGAAAGAAAAACAGAAATCCGCTTCTATCTGTGTGCAACAGGAAAATAAAAGCAGAAATCCGTCTCTCTGTGTGTATGGGAGACATCATAGCAGCTTGTCTCCACTCCCTAGCTCAGAGACAACTGAAAAGTAGACATAGAGCCTGCAGAGGAGGAAACCAGTGAAACATGCAAGATACAAGTCATAATGGATAGAAATTGTGTTATTCCTCATGTACACACAACATCCTACTCTGAAAAGTTACCTGAAACTGCAGCCACCACTAGAGGGTGCTAAGGAGCTTACTGCATACAGTTTATATGATCAACCTGAACTGAATACAGATCAAAACCATCACTGATTAATAAAAAAACAAAACAAAGAAACATCACTAGAAAATGTCCTCTTAGTTGAGCTAGAGCTATTGTTAAGAAAAATATTTTTGGAAAAATATTGTTTTTGACATATATATATTTTTGGAACACAAATGTTGAATTTCTTGTTGGATTGTTTATTTTATATCACAATAATCCTTTTTTTATTTCCATTGTTAGATTTCATTAGTTCTGCCTAGTTCAAGCAGAACCCTCCTCTGTAGCAGCATCTTACGCTATTATGTGCATGGTAGAAAAACGAGCAGAACAAGGGATATTTATTATTAATCTGCTGAATGATATGACCAACTACATGCCCTTCATTTCCAGTGGAATGGAGATTTTTCAACATGCCTCGCAAAAGACCCTTGGTAAGACTGTCTCTAATGCCTCGGCAAAAAAAAATAGTTTAAAAAATAAAAGTACATACATATAAAAATAATACTTTCATGCAATACTTATAGCTCTCTTCCCTATTCACCCTTTAACTCCTAGCAGGACAGTTGGCCTCATAGGCAGCGAAGAAAGCAAAGTGTTATAGAGATGATATATATCCGTGAGATATACAAACATAAATATATGCATTTTATATATATCTATACATACATGCAGATATCATCTAGCAGGTTCTGCTACTGACAAATGCTTACAAGCAATGATGTTTGGTGGTGGAAATTCTGCAATCCCCCAAATTCCCCACTAGAGGGCCTTATAAAACGTGCTGCGCATCTATGTATACATTTATATATGTTTCCTGCTGAGTTCCTTTTTTTTTCTCTCGAGCTTTAACAAGTTATGAGTGTCAAACCATAAACCTTATACAGCCAGAGGCATAAATATCTGCAGCGAGTGATTTTGCAAGGTTACGTGGGTAGAGAAACGGAAAGGGGAGATCTTCTGCTAGTTGGTGCCTTCAGCCTTCTCTTGACGTCGTTTCATGATTTCCTGAAGTTCTGATTCACCCTGACTTCTCTGCAAGAGAAAAAAAAAATCAGAAAAGGGATCAGTAAGGGCTCATTCAGACGTCAGAGATTTTTCTCATATGCAAAAAAAGTTTTATCATTGTGTCCTCAAGAGTTTGATCAATGTCAGTTTTTACCATCAAAGTGGTCAAACTTTGATGGTAAAAACTGACATTGAGCAAACTTGGAGTACTCTGAGGACACCAGAAGGCATTGCTTTACCTAGACTAATCATCCCACTAATCATGGTGTTGTGCCCCTATGACATTATTTTTAGAGCGGGGTCGCTGATCCTCTTTGCAAATCTGAGCCTTACTGGCAATGCGCAGTGAAGCCGGTGGACGCTCCCTGGCTTCATTGGCATACTGCTCATGCCCAGCGAGGCAGCAGAGACACAGCCAGCTGTTACCCCCGGCTCACTTGCTTTCTTGTGGCAGAGTCACTGCTGCCTCCCTGGGCATGAGCAGTGCACCGATTCCCTTTGCTGTGCATTGCCAAGGTGGCAGAGACTTGCAAAGAGCCAGCGGCGATACCGCACTGGCATTATGACATAACTGTGTTTATTATTCATGTACTATGACATCAGTGTGTATTATCCCCACACTGTGACATCACTGTTTGTTAACTCTGTACTGTGACATCACTGTGTTTATTATCTCTGTACTGTGACATCACTGTTTATTATCTCTGTACTGTGACATCACTGTGTTTATTATCCCTGTACTGTGACACCACTGTGTGTATTAACCCTGTACTGTGATATCAGTGTGTATTATCTCTGTACTGTGACATCACTGTGTTTATTATCCCTGTACTGTGATATCACTGTGTTTATTATCCCTGTACTGTGACATCACTGTGTTTATTATCCCTGTACTGTGACATCACTGTGTTTATTATCCCTGTACTGTGACATCACTGTGTTTATTGTCTCTGTACTGTGACATCACTGTGTTTATTATCCCTGTACTGTGACATCACCGTGTTTATTATCTCTGTACTGTGACATCACCATGTTTATTAGTCCTGTACTGTGACATCACTGTGTTTATTATCCCTGTACTGTGACATCGCTGTGTTTATTATCCCTGTACTGTGACATCACTGTGTTTATTATCCCTGTACTGTGACATCACTGTGTTTATTATCCCTGTACTGTGACATCACCGTGTTTATTATCCCTGTACTGTGACATCACTGTGTTTATTTTCCCTGTACAGTGACATCACTGTGTGTATTATTTCTGTACTGTGACATCACTGTGTGTATCATCCCTCTACTGTGACATCACTGTGTTTATTATCTCTGTACTGTGACATCACTGTGTGTATTATCCCAGTACTGTGACATCACTGTGTTTATTATCTCTGTACTGTGACATCACAGTGTTTATTATCTCTGTACTGTGACACCACTGTGTGTATTATCCCTGTACTGTGACATCACTGTGTTTACTATCTCTGTACTGTGACATCACTGTGTTTATTATCTCTGTACTGTGACATCACTGTGTGTATTATCCCCACACTGTGACATCACTGTGTTTATTATCCCTGCACTGTGACATCACTGTGTTTATTATCTCTGTACTGTGACATCACTGTGTTTAGTATCCCTGTACTGTGACATCACTGTGTGTATTAACCCTGTACTGTGATATCAGTGTGTATTATCTCTGTACTGTGACATCACTGTGTTTATTATCCCTGTACTGTGATATCACTGTGTTTATTATCCCTGTACTGTGACATCACTGTGTTTATTATCCCTGTACTGTGACATCACTGTGTTTATTATCCCTGTACTGTGACATCACTGTGTTTATTATCTCTGTACTGTGACATCACTGTGTTTATTATCCCTGTACTGTGACATCACCGTGTTTATTATCTCTGTACTGTGACATCACCATGTTTATTAGTCCTGTACTGTGACATCACTGTGTTTATTATCCCTGTACTGTGACATCGCTGTGTTTATTATCCCTGTACTGTGACATCACTGTGTTTATTATCCCTGTACTGTGACATCACTGTGTTTATTATCCCTGTACTGTGACATTGTGTTTATTATCCCTGTACTGTGACATCACTGTGTTTATTATCCCTGTACTGTGATATCACTGTGTTTATTATCCCTGTACTGTGACATTGTGTTTATTATCCCTGTACTGTGACATCACTGTGTTTATTATCCCTGTACTGTGACATCACCGTGTTTATTATCCCTGTACTGTGACATCACTGTGTTTATTTTCCCTGTACAGTGACATCACTGTGTGTATTATTTCTGTACTGTGACATCACTGTGTGTATCATCCCTGTACTGTGACATCACTGTGTGTATTATCTCTGTACTGTGACATCACTGTGTGTATTATCCCAGTACTGTGACATCACTGTGTTTATTATCTCTGTACTGTGACATCACAGTGTTTATTATCTCTGTACTGTGACACCACTGTGTGTATTATCCCTGTACTGTGACATCACTGTGTTTACTATCTCTGTACTGTGACATCACTGTGTTTATTATCTCTGTACTGTGACATCACTGTGTGTATTATCCCCACACTGTGACATCACTGTGTTTATTATCCCTGCACTGTGATATCACTGTGTTTATTATCCCTGCACTGTGACATCACTGTGTTTATTATCTCTGTACTGTGACATCACTGTGTTTAGTATCCCTGTACTGTGACATCACTGTGTGTATTATCCCTGTACTGTGACATCACTGTTTGTATTATCCCTGTACTGTGACATCACTGTGTTTATTATCTCTGTACTGTGACATCACTGTGTGCATTATCTCTGTACTGTGACATCACTGTGTGCATTATCCCTGTACTGTGACATCACTGTGTTTATTATCCCTGTACTGTGACATCACTGTGTTTATTATCTCTGTACTGTGACATCATTGTGTGTATTATCCCTGTACTGTGACATCACTGTGTTTATTATCTCTGTACTGTGACATCACTGTGTGTATTATCCCTGTACTGTGACATCACCGTGTTTATTATCCCTGTACTGTGACATCACTGTGTTTATTATCCCTTTACTGTGACATCACTGTGTTTATTATCCCTGTACTGTGACATCACTGTGTGTATTATCCCTGTACTGTGACATCACTGTGTTTATTATCTCTGTACTGTGACATCACTGCATTTTTCTCCTCCTTGGAGGAAGGTGGGGTCTATATGTTATGTTTCCATGTGCAGCCCTCCCTCTGCATTAGAGGACAAGGGGAATTGGATATATTGTGTGTTCACCTTATCTAAGGTAGCTAGCTCACCAACACCACAGTGGATGTAAATGTTTAATAATGACCTTATTTACCTCTAATTGGGACTTTTGTACAGCCAGCTGACTGTAGACCCTTGCACCTTCTTCTCCACAAACTTTCTTTAGCTCTTCTTTATTGAGAGAGAAAAGTTGTACTCCATTTAATATGCCCAGCTGTCCTGAGGTTCTGTAGAGAAGGGACAATATCCATTAAAGTTACATGACCACTATAGAACGACCATTACTGGCTCATATATAAAGTGTTCACATTGTCAAGCATGTCATTATCACTTGTGTTACACTATTCTATCCAGTAAATAAAATGTACTTTCGATTGTAGTTGCATTTCTGGTAACCTTTAATAGAGCTTTTATGCAAGGCACAAGCTACTCCAGTTAAAGGGAATCTGTCTATTTTTCTATGTAATTTAAAGCAGCACAATGTATGGGGCTGAGACCCTGATTCCAGCGATGTGTCACTCACTGGGCTGTGTGCTACCATTTCAATAAAATCAATGTTTTATCAGCAGGAGATTATTACAAGACTAGGTGTCACGTGAATCCTAGTCAACTGCTATGTGTAACCCCGCCCCCACACCTGATTAGCAGCTGTCAATATAAAGTGTACACAGAAAGGGGCCAATCAGCGGTATGGGCGGGGTTATACAGGGCTCAGCATTCTGAGCTCTGCTAGATCTGCAGCAGAGAAAACTGTGAGAGTATTAAAATGACAGCAAGCAGACCAGCAAGTGACACATCGCTGGAATCAGGCTCTCAGTACACAACTCCAATCTAAGCAGAGGAGGCAAACAGAGTGCACCAGGTATGGTGACTATACATGAGTAAGATACAGTCACTTTTCTGTCCCATGATGTTATTGCCAGGGAGTGGTAGCGGCCTCTGCAGGTGAAGTTTAGTATTACATGATGGCCTTTTAAATTAATGTCCCACTGTGCAATACATAGACAAACGTGGTTAATGATGTCCGACAGACAGTAATTTATAGAAGTAGGGGATATAATACTGAGGACCAAGCCGAAGTGAGAATACAAGCCCTGGTTTACAGTTATACATCACTGCCATATTTGCGGAGGACCATAAAACTGTGATTTTTGTTACTTACCCTTGACTAAAGCCCTTGGCATCAAGCCAAGCTTTGACTTCCTCTGGCTCTGAATCGAAAGTTAATGGTACATGCACTTGTTGAGGTTTTGGTACAGCAAAATTCCTTTTAGGTCCCTGCTGCGTTGTGAGCTTCTTCAGGAGTTCATCGTTCAGTTCATCCATATTGTGAATTATCTCTGCAAGAAAAACAGACCTGTTATCCACCGTCGACACCTTCACCCTTTATTATAAACTAGCAATTGACAGCCCATTAATGCAAAGACTGAAATGAAACAGGTAACAACTTTGTAAAACGAAGCGCGTCGGTGCACAATCACACAATTCCGTGAGTCCAACAACCCAGTTTCAAGAAGAATTCCCATGGAATTGGCTGTTATTATTTGCACATTTGGTTGCTGTAGATCTGTTATCTCTGGTTTTCCTTACTTCTTAGTTCCTAGGAGGCGAGATGAAGAAAACTAAATTCACCATATACATAAAAGATCTCAGGGAAACTTACGCTCCTTCTTGTTGTTTGACCATCCAGACGTCTCACTCCCCCATTTGTCACCAGCATAACTACCAGGAATCTTATATACTGGGCTAACGGGTCCTCTGGAGCTTGTATCTCCTTTGTATTTGGGTGCAGCCTGAACATAAACCAGATAAGCATTAAAAAGGGCAAATAAGGTTACACTCAGTGTCAGACTGAATAACATTGGGCCCACCAGAGGATTTGATTCTGAGGGCCCACCTTTCTCCCCCGCTAAAGAGCCCCATAGCAGCTGCAAGGTTTGCACTATGAACTAGAAGCCATGGCCCACCGGAGCATTCTCCGGTTCTCTGGTGGGCCAGTCCAACCCTGGGTTTTGCATGCATGATTAATACATTTATTTTGTAGTGGTACACTTACACTGTGACCGTCCAATTGATCGGTTTCATCAGTAGACACTACATCTAGGATATTATACGGGACATATCCCTCCTGCCCAATCCTGTTTCTTAATTTCCACCACTGTTTATTGTCCTCCAGAATCTACAAAATAAGAATTAACGTTCTAAGAAATGTGGATTCTCGATGGAACTATTTTTGATGTGTTTATTATTTTTTTTTATTGAAACTTTTGATTATAGACAGTTCTTACCTCCAGGACTTCATCTCTCAGCACTGAAAGCTCGGTGGCATTTCGAGCGGTGAAATCGTAGCGAATTTTGGCGCATTTCTGTGGCTGTGCCGGTACTGGTGCATCATAACTGTTTATAAAGAAATACATAGGTATACCCTTATTGTTTTCTACAGTTTTATATATTTTTATGGGGTGGAGGAGAGTCCACAGAGGTGGTTGCCTAAGGCTCCAAAGTCTATGGGAGTGCAAAATTTTGCCCACATTTTCCCCCACTGTCAAGTGAGTGGTGCCAACAAGCCTTGCTGAGTGCCCACCTGGCGCCGTCTCTGCAGATCACAACATTTGCAATAAACTTTTCATCATCTGCTGCTCTCTGCATAAGCATCGACCATCGACAGGCTAAACAGTTAATGCAATGGCGGACTCAGACAGAAAAGGGCCCCGGTGCAAGAACAATATATGGACCCTTTGCAGTCCAATAGTTCTGTTCTAGTAGGCAGTGATAGTGTAATAAAATGTAAATAAATATAACATAAGAAATGTAATAACATAAAACTTTATAAAATATAATTCTTATTTATTTTTTATATTTTATATTGGATTTAGCAAAATAATTGTTGGGGGACAAGGGATTCAATACTGGACTGGAGGAAGGGACTCGAGGAGAGCTAAGGGTCCACACGTTGGGGGGCACAAAACACTTGCTCTGCCTCTGCCGGTGGCAACCCATGCCATGCCACTGATATGAGTCAGTATTTATGGATCCGTGCATAAGGCTGGTTGGCATACACACTGATTAAACAACACATTATTACCACTCACCTTGCGAGTTTTGGGCTTGTGCTATACTCTGGTTTTATTTCTACAGGAATGGGCTGCTGTTTGAATGATGGTGTCCTATAAGGATTACCGTTAGGAGGAGGAAACTGAAAGACAATATGAGGACATTACAGCATCATCATCTCTGTTTTTTTTTTAACAATTGAGCTGGCAACATAATAAAATAGAAAAAAATATATATCTTACATTGTTCCTTGGTCCAAGGTTTTCCATTGGCTTTGGTGGATACTAAAAAAGGAAATCATTAATTATAACGGGCTACCAAAACAATGGAATTGGAAATGGTGAGCTTTGTAGCTGGAGACCTTTTCGCTTTCCTGACTTGTCTCTTTTAGTAAATATTTGTGTTTCTTATGAAAAGACAAAGCTGATAAATGTTTTCTTATGTTTTCTTATCGGTTATTCCACCTAGGAATATGCAACTTCTTTTGCCATTTCCATTGTCAGGGAAATATATACCCTCAAACAATTAGTCTAGTTCATGTTAGAGAACAAAAATGTTTTTTGAGTCTTTAGCCCTAAAGTAAAACTTCTGCTTTGTCTACATGGTTGGTGAGGGGTAGTGATGTGCGAGTATGCTCTGTTAACCCTTTCGGCGAGGATGCTCAGGTCCTCGCCGAGTATCTTCAGTGGTGCTCGGTATTATGTTTTCGTCACTCAGGGCTCATGATTTACGACTGTTTGACAGCTTTAATACGTGTGAGGAATGCCTAAGAAACAGGCATTCCTCACATGTATTAAAGCTGTCAAACAGTCGCAAATCATGAGCACTGAGTGACGAAAACATAACACCGAGCACCACTGAAGATACTCGGAAAACACCCAAGCATGCTCGTAAATCTCGAGTAACGAGCATGCTCGCTCATCACTAGTGAGGAGGACTCTAGGAAGGATGGCTCTAAGTAGGACTAAGTAACTAACTGCTTTTATAAATCACTTTCTAGAAGTCTCAATGTTAATCTTACCTTTGGTTAGAACTAATTTCACTTCTCAATCATGAAGTTGTAGTGTTGAAAATCTGCGAGCACCTATAGC
The DNA here is from genome assembly GCF_046119375.1 of Phyllobates terribilis. Lineage (NCBI taxonomy): Eukaryota > Metazoa > Chordata > Amphibia > Anura > Dendrobatidae > Phyllobates > Phyllobates terribilis. Next base: position 130,489,528 of record NW_027362773.1, on the reverse strand, counting down.
TACTGTATTATAGTGGTGGTAATACCAACTACATACTTCTTTCCTAGTCATTAAAGCAAATTTGGTCCTTTGACTAAGATGTGAGAAGACTTTTGTTCTAAAAGCTCGAAAAATAATTTCCAATAATAAATAATTCACATACCTCGTCTAAGACGATGAGTTTTGCAGGCTCTGGTGGGTGTATGATTTCTAGCTCCCAAGATGCTCCTAGGAAGATTTCTATTGGAGGTAGCCATCCACTATTGAATTTGGGTATGTATTGTGGAATTATAGGTTCCCTTGGCCATTCTGACCTGAAAGGTTAAATAGAAAAATTAGTTACCCTCACTGAAGATGGAATTTAATGGATGATGTCAGAAATGAAATAATAGTTAAAATATTGAAATGATGCTCTTCTCCATTTACCTTGGCTTAGTCCATCGCTCTCCCAAGCATTCCCAGAGTTTCATTTCTTTTGGAGTTAGATGACCCCTCAGGAAGTCGGTGGCTTCTTTGGACAGGAGGGGACAGGTAATAGCCCTTCCTAAATCTGGTCCTCCAGAGCTGTCTACTATCTACAAGAAACCACATCAAGCAGGTTGCAGCATGTTAAGAAGATTCACATCTTTAAGATCTGGTTGCTTGATCCTTATGCTCAGATCTATGTATGCATTCTGTAGATTTTTGTCTCTGGGCAGTACTCCGAAACACCGTGTCTGCAAACTGAGGTTCTGAGTTGGCTATAATCCTAAGTCATATGGCAAGGCTCATTAAAGGGTCGATATTGACTTTTAGGATCGGTGCTTCCAACTAGAGTTCTAGTCCTCTTCCTCTCTACAGAGACAATTTGCATGTTTAATTTCCCAGAGGAGCATGCATGGCTTATAAGTCTCCTCACACTGACATGCCAGGTCCGGCTTGTCATTCTCCAAAAGGAGAATGTTGCCCCTTACATTCTTGTCTCTGGGCTGAAAGCTTTGGTGGTCCACATAGCTTGGCTAGCTTCTGACTATTATTTAGTTTCTACTATTTTGATTAATTGAATAATAATATGTTGAGTCAAAACTTATTCTGATTGCAAGGTGCAATATTTGACTAATTTGGTCAATTCTTAAAAAAAGGCTCCCAGTCTTCCTTCCCACTTTCATTTATTTATTTTTTCTTGTAAAATATGGCACGTTTTTTACAAACATCTATTTGCGGCTTTTTAAAAAAAAAAAAAAAAAAAATTTATGTAAAGACACTGAAAAAAATGTGCATTTTTTCATAAAAACCTGTGTGTGACACTGACCACCCAGTTGTTTTTGTTTTTTTTTATTTTGTTCATCAATAGCTAGGTGAACAATGCACATATAATTTAACATTGGACTTAAATGCCATGAAAATGTACAGCCAGGCTCGGACTGCCCCACAGTAGAACAGGGGAATCCTCCGATGGGCCACCACCCTCTTATTTGAGCAGTACTTGGCACAATATACTTGAATCACTATGTACAGACAAAGCCAGCATCTTATTCATGTAACAATCTACCCAGTCCCATTGTTATATACATTTGTGATTGATGATAATGTCACATTTGCACGTGGCTGAAAAGTGGGGCTCTGGAGTTGGTTACTGGTGGACCCTTGGCACCACGGTTCGACACTGTGTACAGCCATGGACAAACAGTATTGAAAGGTGTGTATATATATATAAAAGTCATAGAGAAAACATTTATAAATCAGTGATAAAAGCAATTACCATTTCCAGTGGGTTAAAGAGAAAATGGACCAGTTCAGCTGAACTCGGGTTCTGAATATGTTTCTGTAACTTGGCCTGAAAAGGAATAATTTTTTCTTAAAGTAAGTTGTATTGAGAAGGAAAATGATAGAGATATGAAAATTATCTAGTTTACAATGTAAAGGCCTGTGTAATGTGGAGAACCTCTTTAAGCCTGTAAGAAAGTGGTAAGACCCCTTTAAATTGATAATCCATGTGTTGAATGTGCAAGGGGTATTCCTGCCAATGCAGAGGGGCGCCACCTGTGTTTTTCTTCTACACACAGTATATCATACTTTTTGTGTCAGTCTTGTGTCTGATGTGTAAATGGGGTTAGAAGAGAGCCAAGCACCAATAAGAGTTCTTGTTGCAGGTGGCTGAACCTCTTCCAGATCACCCATACATTTTAAACATCTGGGTGGTCCGGCTCCTATTCTGCAGTAATGTTCTAAAACATCACTGCATAGTTGCGGGAGCGGAGATCTGGATGTCAGAGACAGCCAAAGTCTCCCACAGAGAAGGTACAAATGGTTTATTCCAACAACAAGAAGTCCTGGAAGTGATGATATGACCACCATAGAACCCTGATCTCAACATCATTGAGTCTGTTTGAGATTAAATGAACAGATAGAAGGATTCGCACAAGCGACATCCACAGAAGACCTGTGGTTAATGCTCCAAGAACAAACTCCCTGTTGAGTTCCTTCAAAAACTGTGAGCAAGTACAAGTGTACCTAGAAGACTTGAAGGCAGAGGACGGTCACAGCAAATATTGATTTCATTTAGATTTATCTTTACTTCATTCGCTTTGCATTTTAATTGGTAAAAATAAACTATTAACACTTCTATTTTTGGAAAGCATCCTTACTTTGCAGCATTTTTTCTAAACCTGCCTAAAACTTTGGCACAGTACTTTAACTGTTAGGGAGCTTTCACATTGTGTTCCGGCACCTGTTCGGTGGCCCTGTCGGGGCTCACACTGCCCGCAAAATGGGATTCGGATGTAGGCCCCAAGGCGGCCATAGACTATAATGGTGCCGACAGAATGAACGTGTGTGTTGCCGTGCATCATTTTCAAGTGCATCATTTGGCTCCAGCAAAATGGCACTGGCGGCTCATGCTCTTAATTTGCGCAAGCCCCAGTGGACTGGAGTATCATTCCTGGCATAAGAAGCGCTGGCACATTTGATGAATTTGACGGAGGGGGTATAGCCACACCCCACACCCATTTTGGCTTAAAACTGATTGAAAACTCCAAAAGATGCAATTTTGTTGCGCAACTTTGCATTTGCGCAAAACATTTACGACTATTCAAAGAGTTTTACGACAGTTTTCTGGTGTAAACACTTTGCTGTATCGACACCTAAATGTCATAGGAAGTGTAATAATAAACTACTAAATCATTAAATGTGGTTCCTTACCAACAAGTTAAAGGCCAGCTTCATCTTCTGATAGCAGTCTATGAACTCCTTCTCAGTGGGGGGTTTAGATCGTAGTGTCAGGACTCCCTCTGTGGGGTTGGAAAAAACAAATCCATATTGGAAGAAACATCAAGTTTGCTTTATAAGGATATTAATATATTTTTAATGTCTAATATGAGTCACTTTTCTATCTATCTATCTATCTATTTATTTAGAATACAGTGTAGAAACAATTGACAGTAATGTCCCAAGTACTTTGAGAGTATAAAGGTGTATCTGTATAAAATCCCATTCAGAAACATATATTGCAGTGCATGTATGAAGCGGATTACCTGCTGGTCCTTTCTTTTTGCTCTTTTTGCCTTTCTTCCTCTGGTCCAGTTGTTGGTAAGCTTGTGCCGCTTTTTTTAGCTTTGCCACAAAATACTCTATGTCATCCAGTGTGCAGTTTAAACATTGCTAGAATGGTAATAGGTATATAAAATAATAATTAATATTGTTTGCTATCTGCACTTCAAGCACCACTTCTGACCCTCACTACAGTACCTCCTGCTGTCCAATCCATACATCTCCTACCTATTCTCCCGCCACCTCCCCACACATAATCTCTGGTCCTCACAAAATCTCCTTCTTTTTTGTCTGTTCTTCACACAACTGTCTTCATGATTTCTCCCGTGCTTCCCCTGTGCTCTGGAATTTTCTACCCCAATCAATCAGCCTTTCCCACCTTCAAATGCAGCCTGAAAACCAATCGTTTTAAGAAAGCTTACAAGCTGCAAAAACCCTTCTGCCAATTTACTCCATTAGCACCTTCTACTTTCATCTACTGTCTCCTTATCTGTCCCCTGTAGATTGCAGGGTCCTCTCTTCTATTGCCCCTGTCTGTCACTTACTTAGCCTTGTTTTTTATTATAATTTTTGTACACTGTCATGTATTAATAATTGATTGTTAAAGGGAACCTGTCAGCAGGTTTTGCTATGTAATCTGACAGCAGCATGAGTTAGGAACAGAGACCCTGATTCCATCGATTTATCTGTTAGGTTACTGGGTGCAGCATTCGTGATAGAATCAGTTTTCTCTGCTGCAGATCTAGCAGAGCTCGGAATGCTGAGCTGTGTATAACCCAGCCCACATCACTGATTGGTAGCTTTTGTGTACAATGTATAGTAACAGAAAGCTGCTAATCAGTGCTGGGGGAGTAGTTGGACTAGGAGGCATGAGACACCTAGTTCGGAAGTGATGATCTCCTGCTGATAAAACACTGATTGTATAGAAACAGTCAGAGTCTCTGCCCCTATATTATGCTGCTCTCAAATTATATAGAACCTATATAAAAATATCTGACAAATAGGTCTTTGATGTAAATAAACGAGACATTTATTGTAACAAGTAGGGTACATGGTGATACAGAAAAGGAGCACACACACATAATACTGACATGTTAAAACATACGGTTAATAGTAGTATACAAACAGGATATCACGGCTTAATGTCAATAAAAACACTCTAGTGACGGGATCCTTAGTAACTACCACTAAAACCTGCTACATTGGCAGGGTATCAATCCCGAATAACTACCACTGAAACCTGCTATGCTAACAGGGTATTAGTCTCAGATGCTGTAAACTTATAGCCAATTAGGCACAACCAGGGATATAGCCAGCAGTCTCTGTCTCTATCAGGAATAAGTACCATTTGAAAGTAGAGGTAATTATTGATACATTGCATTAATTGCTTATCATATCCATATATCTAATTGTACATGATTATATAATATTCAAATGGTTCATACCTGGTTTATGAAACATATGCTTTGTCTAGTTGCTCTAAGTTCACTGGTCTAAGGGCGTGCATATATGTAGAGTGGCTCTGGATTCAATGGTCCTGCTGTTGGTGTGGTGCTCACCCCGACGCACGTTTCGGTGCGTCCTTCATCAGGGGGTCTGAACCATTTGAATATTATATAATCATGTACAATTAGCTATATGGATATGATAAGCAATTAATGCAATGTATCAATAATTACCTCTACTTTCAAATGGTACTTATTCCTGATAGAGACAGAGACTGCTGGCTATATCCCTGGTTGTGCCTAATTGGCTATAAGTTTACAGCATCTGAGACTAATACCCTGTTAGCATAGCAGGTTTCAGTGGTAGTTATTCGGGATTGATACCCTGCCAATGTAGCAGGTTTTAGTGGTAGTTACTAAGGATCCCGTCACTAGAGTGTTTTTATTGACATTAAGCCGTGATATCCTGTTTGTATACTACTATTAACCGTATGTTTTACCATGTCAGTATTATGTGTGTGTGCTCCTTTTCTGTATCACCATGTACCCTACTTGTTACAATAAAGGTTTCTTTTATTTACATCAAAGACCTATTTGTCGGATATTTTTATATAGGTTCTAATTCTGTTCCGATTGGTCTATCCAATCTAGTCAGCAGATATACATATCTCTACTATGTTGATGTTCATGACTATTAAGACTGTATGCAAATGGAAATGTATATTAAAGAGGTTTTCCCATAAACAAAAGTTCATTTTAATCAATAGATCTTGGAATAATAATAAGTTCCACAATTGGATGTGTTTAAATAAAATGTTCCTGTGCTGAGATAATCTTATAAATGTGCCCCTGCTGTGTACTGTGTAATGGCCGTGTCTGACCGTACAGGAACATGGTCTGATCATACCACAGCTCCTGGGCTGGATTGGGGTGAAAAAGAGTATAGAGACATTACAGCACAGGATTAATTTTCTCCCAAGATTAGACTCAACCAACTTTCTCACTTAGATTCACATTAGACAAAACTTAGATGAGGAGCCCTTCATTTTAGGTGGGAGCGACATACTAATTAATATGTATAGGACTCTCCATTGACTGCAGAGGTTGCGGGAAAAAAAAGCTTCAGGCATTTTGGATTTCAACACACCAGGTCATTTGTTCTCCTAGGAAAGATGGTAAGCCGCTGTTTCCGAGATGTCTCCACTACAAACCTGTACTGGGTCCAGACCCTGTTCGCCTCACACTGGTCCACTGAACTCTGTTGTGCTCCACGTTGGGCTTTGCAGGTTGCCTGGCGTGTGACATCATCTCCCTAGGCCTTTTAAGGTCCATCAGGACAACCTGTGTCTTAGTATTAAGACTCTAGTCTCTAGTGTTTGTTGTGCTCCAACTCAGATCCTGCATATCTACAGCTCAGCAAGTTAACTCTCGTTTTTGCCATCCCTGCATTCACCCTCGCTTCATCGCACTGAACCTGTACTTTTGGTCCACAGTCTCCTGAATGTGCCAAGTCCTGGATTCCCCCGTGCCTTACCTGCTGCACCAACACCCCTGGTCCGTGTGCTCACCCGTCTCTCGGGCTTGGACCATCCACCTCACCAGGTGAGCCAAAACAGTCTCACCATGGTTTATGTCCCTTTCCCTAATATGTATGGGCACCCTTGCAGAGTGCAGGCACTTGGTATTGCAGAATTCACGTAAGTTGGAAGAGAGTGGTCACTGCAGATAAAACTCTTAGCATAGGAAATAATCGACTGAGTAAAGTCTAAAAAAATATAAAATCAGCTTACTGTGTCTCTCTCAATCCTCTTTGCCAGAGCTTCCCGCGATTCTTCTGTTTCTTGAGACATATTACTTCTTCGGTCGAATTCTCAAAAATTATAAAACAGATACTTTTTATATAGAAAATGAAGGAAAAAGAAAGTAATAACTAAGAAATGGATTAAAGATACACAATACATTGAGGGGCGGTGGCTTAGAATCAGGAGAGGATGCAGACAGAAGAGGGTCCTTGTGCAAGAACAATATATGGTCCAATAACTCATCATAATGCATAATTCCGCCTGCTAGTATAATTTCTTCTGTGGCATAAAGTGAGGACCATCCTGAGAATGAGAACTTACCAATTTCACTTGCTGAATTTGGAGAGATGACGCGGTTCTTGTTATCTCGCATGGCTGACTTGGGGGCAGTGGTAGGAGGGAGAATTGATTCTCTTTGCCTGATTCTTTCCTGATTAGCTCTGTAAAATAAGTTAACATAGACGTGTTCATTGCTGTTTCTCTATTTTTCTGGAGTAACTTCCACCTGTTAGGCTATGTGCCCACGATGCAGAAATGCTGCGGAGCGTTTCTGCATCTCCCACGCAGGAAAATCACATGCGCATTGTACAGGCGTTTTTTCTGCCAGGGACAAGCGGATGTGAAGCATTTTGCACATGCGATTTCGCATGCGGGTTGTCAAGTGATTTTAGCATCACTTGGAAAAGTGCTTGACAACTTGGTCACACTATATAAAGCCATGCAACCGGCATGGATTTATGTTGTGTGACCAAGTTACGATGCTGCAAACGCAGCATCAATAGTAAAAAAAAGAATAAAAATGTTGGAAAATAAAAAAAAACATTACACTCACCTTCCAATGACCCCTGGTCTCCTCCGCTGCATCCGGTGTCTTCGGCTGCTTGCGGTGCTCTAAAAGGACCATCCATGACGTCATTTAGTCATGTGACAGGTCACGCGACCGCCGACGCCAGCGGTCGCGTGACCTAGCACATGACTAAATGACGTCATGGAAGGTCCTTCTACAACACCGCGCGCAGCCGAAGAGCCAGCAGCACTGCCGGGAGCAGACAGGGGCCATCAAAAGGTAAGTATATGTTTTTTTTTTTATTTTAATTCTTTTTTAACTACAGGTAATATGGTACCTGGGTCTGGAGGAGAGTATCATCCGCGCATTGAATCGCATAACATCCGCATGCATACTTGTATACATGCGGATGTTATGCGGTTCAATGCAAGTCAATGGTGGCGATTTCGCTGCGATTCCATAAAATTAATGGTAGTGCTGAGGATTTTTCCGCAATGATAATCCGCAGCGGAAATTTCTGCAGCATGTGCACAGTACATGCGGATTATCATTGGGAAACATGGCAGACAACTTAACATTCATTTTTAATGCGTTTTCGCGGCGGAAATGCAGCTGCGGAAACGCATTAAATCCGCATCGTGGGCACGCAGCCTTATAATGACTTTTTTATTTGCACTTTATTCTTCATATGTTTTGCACCACTTTTTAAGTTATATTTTTTTATTACTCTTTTTATTGTTTCTCGACAACTTTTCTTTTTAAAATGTTTTAGACCGAGTCCATGAAATGCAACTTTTACCAAATGTCACATTGTTTTGGGAACATCTCACTCCAGTCCCCCCTGAAATAGGTATTTTGGAAGAGTTTTCAATTTTGTACTTTTTAAAGAATTTGCAACTTTTGGTGCTCAAAAGTCACAAAAACATGTAAAAGAGATAAAGAAAAAAAAAGTAGGATTTTTGGATTTTGTGCATGCCAAGGTGAGGAGACTTTTAAGCCGCAATACTCCTCTGGGAAATATGCAAATTGTCTCTTCAGAGAGGAAGAGGACTAGAACTCTAGCACCACCTACAGGAAGTAGCAATCCTAAAAGTCAATATCGACTCTCTAACGAGACTTGTCACATGGCTTAGGATAAAAGCCAAAACCAGAATCTCAATTTGCAGACACTGTGTTTCAGGGTACTGCCCCTCGTCAGTGCAGAGTATACTCTCAACAAGGAGAAATGTTGCCCCTAGATACCGGTCAAAAGTCTCTCACTCAGCCAAACCAGATCTCACACTTTGCACTGATGAGGGGCAGTACCTTGAAACACAGTGTCTGCAAATTGAGATTCCGGTTCTGGCTTTTATCCAAAGTCATGTGATAAGGCTTGTTAGAGAGTCAATAGTGACTTTTAGGATTGCTACTTCCTATAGATGGTGCTAGAATTCTAGTCTTCTTCCTCTCTGAAGAGTCAATTTAGATTCTGTGCCAAATTCATGAATCACGTGGGGAAATTTGATGAATTTGGCACAAAAAACATCAGCAAATACCACAAAACAGAAAAGAAAAAAGTGACTTCAATAAATCGCAAATAATGAATTGGGCTCTATTTGTGTGGGGCAGGACAGCCGCTGCCTGAGAAGCTCCTCTTGCAACAATTATCCTACACCATACATGGTTTTACTTGATAAAGGTCCTCTCTCGTCCCAAATATTATGTCTGTTGTGTGGACAAATTCTAAATTTCTGCAGAATAATTGCATTTCCTAAAAAATGTTGTTTTAAGATTTCATTTGATTGAAACTTTTCAAATTCAGTTTTCACACTTAGGCCCCAATTCATCAAGGATTTTAAGTCAGAATTTTGGAGTAAAAAGCTCTGAAAAGTAGCAAAATTTTTGTGCAACGCGGAGTTGCACAAAAGTTTTGTGACTTTTCAAAACCTTTTACTCCGGTTTTGTCCATATGGGAGGAGCTGGGTCAGGACAGGGGTGCATGACTCTTTTTGAATCAGGAGTCTGGTAAGTGGCATGCACCTCCATGCTCCTTGCCATAAATCATACTCCAGTCAGAGATTGGAGTAAGATTTCTCATGTAAGGAACAGCACAGGTTGTCATGAATTAGACAAGGTGTGGCATCACGCCCCTGTTGAGCTTCCAACCCATCTCTTAACCCTAGAACGCATGACCATAAAAATCTACTTTTTCACATACCTGGGGCCTTTTAGGCCCGTGTGCAAATAACATGGAATCACTCAAACAAAAATGACAAACAACTATATACCTGAGGAATACCTAGAGTTTCAAAATTCTAACTAAAGTAATCTTGCAGAAAATAGAAAACAATTAACAGGGCGGGCCTGCGAGGCCCCAGGTATGCGTTCTAGGGTTAATAAATCAGGTATGTGCTTCTTAATGAATCCGGATCGTCTGACTCCAGCATGCCCCCTCATCAAGACCAGTGTGAAAATCGACTGTCTCGATAAATCAAAATCCCAACCCAGCTTTGATGCTAGGAACCCTTTTATATAAACTCCCGTCACTTCCGGTCCATCTGTCTGGAGCAGTTGGCAAGTATGTATTTTCTCTCTTTTCTGTTTAGCTTTTCTGGTTAAAGTGTTAGAAAATGGTTTTTTTTACCCCAAAGCTTACAGCTTGCAGATATTTGCACTTTTCCATAAACATATAAAATTGAAGACAAGAATACAGAAAGTGGCAAAAATTTTATCTGTAAATTTTCAAAATGTGCTCCCTGAAAATCAGACATTAGCATTTTACCTTGTAGACTCTTCACTTCATGATATTTTCTGTGTTTATAACTGTGTAATAAATCTCAACCTTGCACTATGTGTCACATATTTACCACTGTGTCTGATTTTCCAGCTTTCTTCTGTGCTAAAGTCCTTACGCTCAGGTGATACACAACCGGAGGCGAGAGTACCGACATAGCAGCCGATGTGGCTATTTCTGTCCACACAACATTACTTTTAAAGAGGTCCTCAAAGATTTTATAGGGACTAATAATTTCAATTTTTAGCTTAAAGATCAGAAATTTTTTGTGCAACTCAAAGCTGCAAAACTTGCTACATTTCAGGCAGTTTTATGCCATATAACTGGTGTAAACTGTTTGATAATCTCACCAAAAGTTTCCACCACCTATTGGTTGGATTACTTAGTGCCAGGAATTTTGCATCAAAATTTTGGTGTATTGTGTTGCACGTTAGATCACATCCCTTTTCTGAAAAGTCATGCACCTTTATAGAGAGGCAAAGTTCCCTAGTCAGGAAAGTCATAAAAAGTGTCTAAAACACATCATAAATTTGGTGCAGCTCATAAGAGAGGTTTTTTATTTTGGCCAAACGACACCAGAATTCCAGCGCTTTTAGCTCCAGACATATGCCTCAATTTATTTTTAACGTCTGGAGTTTTTAAAATTGTGAATTTTAGGCAATCCTGAAAACAAAATGTCAAATAATAATAATAATAATAATAATATTTTATTTCTATAGCACCAACATATTACACCGGAACTTTACATTTTAGAGGGGACTTGACAAGTCAAATCTGTGGTGTGGTGGTATGTTCGGTATTGCCCATACTTTTAGTAGAAATAGATGTTTTACACAATGATTGATAACTCGTTAATATTGGATGAAGTACTCACTTGAGAGTCTGGGGTCGCATTTTATTTCCAAGTTTAATGTCTGCGAGTGCACTTTCTATATCGTCATGAACCATTTCAGCCTTTGAAAATAAAGTTTTAGGTGTTATTTAGTCGGTGCAAGTTGTTTAGCAAAATATTCCAAATCATCTGTACAAAACATGAGGGGTCCATTTCTACGCTATTACCCTCGCAGTGCCGTCTCCTCCTGCTTGACTCCTTTATTTGAAGTCACAAAGCATAGAGGCTGTCAGTCAAGAAGGAGGAGGCGGAGCTAGGCGGTGGAATAGAGCTGGAGTGACAGAGGCTTCAAATTTTCATCCTCATTTGTCTATCAATTCCATCTCTAATTTATCAGTAATGGAGGAACCGACTGGCCATGTAAAGATATCGCTGGACTTGTCTTTCAAAGAGCTACATGTACATAAAAATAGTTTTTTTTTGGGGGGGGTGTAATCATGCTGACAGATTACCATTAATAAGGTCCTCTTCTCCAGTTAAGAGCAAGACCTGAATAGGGACCTTTGGGACCTTGATAAACACTGGTCTCTATTACGGATGATTTCACACATCCGATTTTCACTGTCAGTGTCAGACTGAAGAACATTGGACCCACCAGAGGACTTGATTCTGAGGGCCCACCTTTCATGTATACAAAACCAATGCATTATCATTAAAGTGTTTTTTTGGACCTAGACTAATTTTTATCAGGCACTGTATCAAGTGGTATAGCCATAAGATACACAATGTTAGAATTTGGCTATGCTTGCTGATTCGATCGGTTATCACGTGATTGTTCAGATACTGTTGAAATCCAGATGGTGGAGCCAGGTTCTTCCCCACTCAAGAGCCTCATAGCAGCTGCAAGGTTGGCACTATAAACGCTCCTGAAGGAGAAGCCAGGGCCCACCAGAGGATTCTCTGGTTTTCTGGTGGGCCAGTCCAACCCTATTCACTGTCCATGTGCAAACTCTGATGACTGGAACTGGCTGGTGGTCTCCTGACCAAAATATGAGAGTTCAAAGATTTTTATGAGGCTGTTGAGTTGTGGTCAAAAGACCAACGTCCAGTCCAAGCATCACGGTCTGCAATGAATCTTGGATGTGGGAAACTGGCTTAAAATGATATCTACCAATAGGGACCAATAAGAAGCTTAATTTTCTGAAAATCGCAGATCAGATCATCACTTCTAGTCAATACAAATTCCATATTGTATTTACGATATGGACATTTCCAGAAGATAGCTTCTTCACAAAGCTTCCAGAAGTAGTCACATAAGAAAGTGTTTTCCATCAGTCTATAACATATCTGTTGATGCTTGTCGAGATGTCAATCAGTTACACACAAAACCAAAAAAACTAATGTTGTACCAATATAAAGTACAGTGATTACAGCTCAAAGCCTATAGCATTGCTCCAATAATAGAAAACCTACATTTATTGCTTGCTAATTGTGGAATGGGGCCATATAACTCCTGTAATTATTATACAGGACTGTCAAAAGTGAAATATTGCATTTCTAAGATCATACTGCACTTCTCTTTTTAAGGATATTTTTGTACCTTCGAGCTTAAATTTACATAATGCCTGCTGGTGAGAAAGAACAAAGGGCAACCTGCTTTATCTAGATGAATATCAAAAGGCTAGAAATTGTTTTAAGGAATAAAGCTGTAGACATGCTCCTACTTGCTAAGGCCCCCTTCACACGTCTGTTTTTTGGTCGCTGTGCGGTCTGTTTTTAAGACCCGCAAATATGGACACATGCACACCCATAGTTTTCTATGGTGGTAAGCACATGTCGTTTTTCTCTCACGGGCTGGGAAGCTCCATTAATATTTTTCCCTTCCCCGACTAATAAGACAAGCTCCCAGCTATCTGCTTTCCCTTAGCTGGTTATTAAAATAGGGGGGACCCTTCACCAATTTTTTTTACATTGATTCCGGAAAGCTGCCGGATAAGCTCCAGAAAGCTTATTAAATATCTTGACGGCTATCTCTCTCTGTCTGTCTCTATCTATCATTTATGTTCCTCATCGCTGTCTATCTCTATCTTTAAACATCTTTAATACATAACACTTTTTAATTTCTATGCTACATTTTATTCCATATACTGTATATCACACGGACAGGACACTGACGGCGCATGGACAGATGGATACAGACAGCAGGCGGTCACACGGATAGCACACACGTACACACAGATGACCCAGAGACACGGACCACGGATATCACCAGTACTGGAAACACCAGGACATGTAAATGGAGCCTAATATATAGTAAAGTGACAGTGGATCCTAGGGGTATGTGCACACGTTAAGTATTTGGTGCAGAAATTTTGCACCATTTCTCCATCTCTTGGCAGAAAAAACTTAGCTGCAAAAACGTGCGTTATGGAATCTACATGTGCTGTAAACTATTTTTGACATTTTGTTCCAATTACCTCTATCTCACAGTTGAAAAAATGTATGTCAGGTTTGCTTTGGTCGACCTCCTGACACACTAGAAGCAGGAGGTGAGGGTATCGTTGAGGACCTTGGAGGCTGCGGCACTTGTGGACTATGGAGAGGGGGAAATTTTCCAGTTCTTCCTGTCATAAAAAAAAAGAAAGAACAATGTCAGTTAAAGAGTTATTTCGGTCTTCTTAGACGGATAATGCTGGATAGCACTTATATAAACAAGCACTTTTTGAAATTTACTGCTTATTAAAATTTGCAGCCGTTCTTGAAATATTAACCGATCTTTCCAGCTCATTGTCTACGAGACCGACCACCATTGCTGTTTAGCTTGTAAACCCAGAGTTGAAGCTGGCCTGGATTAGGAGATAACAGCATGCACCAGATATCCCACCAGCTTGAAGACAGTGTTTACAAGCTCAATAGAAAAGAGCCTTTAAGCGCTGTGCATATTCTGCTGTCTTGCAGAGGTGGTCGGTGTCCAAGACAATGAAGTGTAAACAAAAGAAAGGAAAAGTGTTAATATCTCAAGAACGACTAAAAATTTTAATAAGTGGTCAATTGCAAAATTGCTTGTATTTAAATGCGCTGTTTGACAAAACCCATTTATGAAGATGAGTTATTATAATCCATTGATACACATCTTGTTAGGCCAGTTTCACACGGCTGACATCCACGGTCCAAGTGTGGACTGAATTCTGGACTGGCCGCAGGTCTGGTGATCCAGACTCAACAACCTCATAGGCATACGTGAGCAGTGTCAGACTGAAGAACATTGGGCCCACCAGAGGATTTGATTCTGAGGGCTCAACTTTCTCCCCCACTCAAGAGCCCCATAGCAACTGCAAGGTTTGCACTATGAACTCTCCTGAAGGAGAAGCCAGGGCCCACCAGAGGATTCTCCGGTACTCTGGTTGGCCAGTCCAACCCTGTTAACGTGAGACTGTTGAATTCGGGTCACGAAATCTGCAGCCAGGCTGAACATTCAGAACATATTCGGACTGTGAATGTTGGATGAGTGAAATCAGCTTTATACTGTCAACTTCTTCCTCGTGAAAAATTATACCTGTGTGGCGCAGTCGAGAAGGCTGATTGATGTGCTCATTACTTGAAGAACCATTTCCTGGGCCCAGATCTTGTCCTTTGTTTCCAACTGCAATAATTGTTTTATAGCATCCTCCACAGTGCCGAGGGAATCATTCTTATCCATCACAAATGTTGCCAGGTGCTGGAAAAAACGAAGCAATAATTGTTAATGCATAGTATGGAGAGTTTACACAGAAAAGAAATGTTCACGTGAAAAGAAATGTAGCTACAGGTTGTAGATCACTGTCATAGGATGTTTTTCTCAGTCACGTATGTAAGACGGCTACATTAGGATTTCATTTTATGTTTCATCATTTTACATGTCTAATTAGTACAGAATTTTAGAACAATTTAGATTTAGGCTGCGTGCCCACCATGCGTTTTTTAAGCGTTTCCGCAGCAGAAACGCTTAAAAAACGCTTGTTAATAGGTCTGCAATGATCCCCAATGATAATCTGCATGTGCTGTGCACATGCTGCGGAAATTTCCGCTGCGGATTATCATTGCGGAAAAATCTGCAGCACGTACTTTAATTTTGCGGAATCGCGGCGTTTTAGCCGCCATTGACTTGCATTAGACCGCATAACATCCGCATGACTACATGTGCACATGCGGATATTATGCGGTTCAATGCGCAGATGGTACCCGGGTCTGGAGAAGAGGAGACTCTCCTCCAGACCCGGGTACCATAGTAACTGTAGTTAAAAAAGAATTAAAATAAAAAATAAACATATACTTACCTTCTGATGGCCCCCGCTCTCCTTCTCCGGTGTTTTCGGCTGCTCGCGATGGTAAAAGGACCTTCCATGATGTCACTTAGTCATGTGACAGGTCACGCGACCGCTGACGTCGGCGGTCTCGTGACCTGTTACATAACTAAATGACGTCATGGAAGGTCTTTTTACACCACCACGAGCCGCCGAAGACACTGGAGAAGGAGACAGGGGCCATCGGAAGGTGAGTATAATGTTTTTTTTTTTATTTTTCACCATTTTTATTATTTTTTTTTACTGTTGTTGCTGCATTTGCAGTATCTTAACATGGTCACACTATATAAATCCATGCCGTTTGCATGGATTTATATAGTGTGACCAAGTTGTCAAGCACTTTTCCAAGTGATGCTAAAATCGCTTGGAAAAACGCTTGATAACCCGCATGCGAAATCGCATGTTCAAAACGCTTCTACCTGCCAGAAAAAACGCATGCAAAATCCGCATGTACAATCCGCATGCGTTTTTTCTGCCAGGGAGATGCAGAAACACTCAGGAAAAATCCGGAGCATTTCTGCACCGTGGGCATATAGCCTTAATGTATACTTCCACATTAAACACAAAAAATAATGATAGTGCTGGACTTGGCAATGTAAGCATTTTTCAATCAGCTTCACTTTTTGCTACAATCTTCAGTGTGTGAACAAGCGCTATAGGATCTTATGACAATCGCTCCAGCATTGAAGATGATAGTCTAGAAGCAGAATGCTGCTTAATTTAGAGACCACATCTTCCATGACATAATATTTTAAGTATTTTCTGATAACCAGATTTCCAGGGCATTCCCCTCAGTGAAAAATATCCAACATGTCCATTGGCAAAAAGCTTTAAGACGATTGTTATTATATGTAATCATGTTTTACATATTCATAATATTGTTAACCTCTTCCACCCATGCACCCAAAGTGGGAGTTTTGTGGATTTCCAGTTACGTGGAATAATTGACTTGACAGCTGTTAGAAAGTGCCTTCTTTCTTTGCCTTTGAGATTGAATTCAGAGTAATGGAAAGTAGGCCTATTTGGGGGGAGGGTGTGACTACCAGTGAGACTATTGTATAGTGAGAATGTTGAATTCCATAACCCACAAACCAATGGGCATTCTCACCATACATGGACCCGGCTGCACCGCCACACCACCAGCACAAGTCCAACAAAAAGGGAAATATCCTATGTAGCATAATGGAACAACGGTACCATCTAGATAAAATCTTATAGTTTTTCTCCTGAGCACAGCAAGTAATAGATAATTTCAGATCGATTATGTTAATGACACCCGGATCAAACTCTGATCCCAGTGTCGGCTTAGTATGATCTGATTCTCTTGGATGAGAGAATCGTAGCACAGGTGCTGAGAAGATGGAGAACAAGATTTCTCCATTTTTCCACGGACTCACACAATGGAGAAGAGGGAGAACAAGATTTCTCCATCTTCTCCATTGTGTGAGTCTGCGGAAATGGGACTGCACTCTGATATCACCATAGTGCAGTCTGATGTTTTCCACGCACCCATACACTTAAATGTGTGAGTGCGATCCGATTTACACTCATACTGAATTGGCATGAGAAAGATACGTTAATCAGCACTGCCCCATAAAATAACATTGGTCCGCGTGCTATCCGATAAAACATCGGAAAGCACTTGTCCGATGTATACGCTCCTGTGAGGGATTCCTTCTTTTTAAAGTGAAGGTACATTTTAAAGGAACACTGACAGTAAGGTATGATCCCCCCTGAACAGAATATATAGGGATGCAGGTCTTTGAAATGTAAATTCATCAACACCTTTACATCTTATATCTGATGCTGCATTCCCAAATGATTAGCATTTTTATTTATATGTAAATGAGGTATTAAGAGTTCTGGGTGTGACAGAGCACTTCCCAAGCCTTTACTTCCCCAGGTGGTTTCCCCATTCATTGTCAGCCTCTTTAGCTTGATTGACAGCTCCCCATCCTTGTGAGGTCAGGTGCTAGGCAAGGAAATCAAACAATATGTACTTAATCTTGAGATTATGGGCAGGAAACCACCTGGGGAGGCAGAGGCTTGGGAAGTGCTCTGTCATGGGCAGAGAACTTAGTGTCTCATTTGCATATGAATTAAAAAGTGAACATAAGTTTCTGGGAGTTTGGCTCTGCACTACAAAGGTTAAAATAGGGACTGTGTGCTGCAAGGAAACAAAACAGTCAATGCCAGCTGATGTTTGGGAATATTGTAACAAATCAGCATTATCCAAAGCAGACAACTTGGACATCCGAAAGAGGTAAAAAAATGATGGTCAAATTGACTGCAGGTTCAAATGATACTAAGCTGTTGTATCTCACATAATATCATCTATTGAGTCAGGAAAAGGTGAATAATCATCCAAGCCAGTGTATATTTATACACAGATTTAAAAAAAGACTAAAAAATGTCCATCAGTTCAACATTTATCAGACCGAGCTGTTTGGATCTGGAGCTTCCAGTAAAGATGACCTGTCGCTTGCGCAAAAAATTGCATCAAATACCTTGTAAAAATCCCTGAGCTTCCCTGATTCTGTAGCTCTTTTCCATTTTGCGATGCATCACTCTATTGCGGAGATATTTGCATTTGAATCTTCTGGAGAGCACTATGTGAAATCTCTGCTTGCAGTCCTACTGGGCATTTCTTCAGTCTTCTCTGGGGGGTGAGGGCTTTGACTCCTCCCTCACACACACTGCCAATTACAGCTGGGCAGTGTTGGAGACTGCTAGATCAGGCACTGAGCTGTGATTGGCAGTACCTGGGAGGGAGAGGAGTGAATGCACACGCCCCCAGAGAAGACTGTGAGGAAACATCCAGTAGGACTGCAAGTAGAGATTTCACATGCTGCACTCCAAAAGAAAGAAATGTGAATATCTCTGCAATAGAGTGACACAGAGCAAAAAGGAAAAGAGTGACAGAATCAGGGGAGCTCGGGGATTTTGACAAGGTATTTGACTCAATTTTTTTGAGCAAGAAACAGGTCTTCTTTAACCAATTAGTAAGTTTCTTTTCATAGCCTTATTCAACAAGGGAGTTTGGCAATACTCAATGCATTTGGCTTCAGGACCAGAACAATTAGATTAGACCATCTGCTATTGGACTGTGTAATTACCCCCTAGGTTACAATCCTCTTAATCTTATCTAAGGCTGTTTATTTCAATGAACCTGGTAAACCAGAAAATGTATCTTTATTGCTTTTTAATTAAAAATGTCTTTATGATGCTTAGAAATTGAACCCTTGTGTATTTTTGATTCAGTATCAAAAGGTAGATAGGTTGTCATGTTCCATGACTTCGTTGCCTTCCAAGACTCAGACTTTTATGATACAAATAAGCTGCTTTATTTACTCTGTCAACTTTTTTTTTAAAGGTAAAATAAATTGTAGAGCATAATTACCTGGATTGATCGCCCTGATTCTGGCTGAGCGATTAAGTATCCTACTCAATGCCCGTTGAGCTCCCCTTTCACTGCTGACATAACATTGCCAATTTTTTTCTGCATTTGTACAACTTGGTCCGTTACATTTTTGTATACGGAGGAAAGTCTTTTTGGCCACATTGGTAATTCATGACAATCTCAACCTTACAGAAAGTCAAATAAAGATCTTTGTATGATCCCTTATTTAATGTACAGTACAGTTATATGAAAAGTTTGGGCACCCCTATTAATCTTAAGCTTATTGTTTTATAAAAATTGGTGTTTTTGCAACAGCTATTTCAGTTTGATATATGTAATAACTGTTGGACAAAGTAATGTTTCTGCCTTGAAATGAGGTTTATTGTACTAACAGAAAATGTGCAATCTGCATTCAAACAAAATTTGACAGGTGCATAAGTATGGGCACCCTTATCATTTTCTTGTTTTAAATACTCCTACCTACTTTTTACTCACTTACTAAAGCACTTTTTTTGGTTTTGTAACCTCATTGAGCTTTGAACTTCAGAGCCAGGTGTATGCAATCATGAGAAAAGCTATTTAAAGTGGCCACTTGCAAGTTGTTCTCCTGTTTGAATCTCCTCTGAAGAGTGGCATCATGGGCTCCTCAAAACAACTGTCAAATGATCTGAAAACAAAGATTATTCAACATAGTTGTTCAGGGGAAGGATACAAAAAGCTGTCTCAGAGATTTAACCTGTCAGTTTCCACTGTGAGGAACATAGTAAGGAAATGGAAGAACACAGGGACAGTTCTTGTTAAGGCCAGAAGTGGCAGGCCAAGAAAAACATCAGAAAGGCAGAGAAGAAGAATGGTGGGATCAGTCAAACTTTTTCATATAACTGTATATGGCCAGCTGTTGCTGAAATATTTCTCAAATAATTAACATTCAGAATATCTAAGTATGCAAAAATGTATAAAAAATTGGATACATTGTGGTCACTCATACTTAATCTCACCAAAAGGATTAGGAGATAGAGCAAAAACAAGTAATTAAAAACATGTACTTAGAGAGTGTCTGGCTTTATTTAAGAGATAATGCGCTTCAAGTATGTACAATCAGATTGAGAGAAGCAGGAGGAGAAGCATTTGACCAAAAATATGCCAATTTCATATAAATGGTCATTTGACGACCACTTAAACTGGCAAGCAGAATCCTAACTTTGTGCATATTACCCACTGTTCAGATTCTGCATCATACACTGCCTGACAAAAATTAGCCCTTGTTTGAAAAACCCTTTTAGTTACACTACTTAACCCCAGTCTTTTCAATAGGTTTGTTTGATGTCACTGTTATGTCTCAGCCAGATTGCTCAAGCCTCAAATCCCCCCATACACATTAGAGCTAAGTGAACAGGTTATGTCAAGGGAAAGAAAGATCAGGCATGTTAGATTTCAGAGTAGATGAGCTGTTGATAGTGGTGTCTGGTCGTCTCATTCTCCCTTCTCTCTATTAAAAACATATACATGCGAATAGTCTTTAATTCCTAATTTAGTCCATTTCCCAGTTGGAATTTTTATAATGATTAGACTGAAAGTATTTAAAGGAACTTTTTCAGGGGGATAGGGACAAATTTTGTCTAGAGATAGTTTGTAAAGTCTTTTCCATTGTGTAATGGTGGATTTTAAAAGAGGATGAGATGGTAATGATAGATTTGGGATTAATAAATGGATTAGGATTAGGGAAGATAAAGAGATATTTCAGTTTGAATATTCTTCGAAAGAGACCCAATTTTGTATGTTGGTTTTTAATAGCCATTTCTTGCTTTGTAATACGATATTAGCCTCGCAATACGCGCAAATATTGGGTAAAGCTATACCTCCATTGGCCTTACTTTTGAAGAGAAGATTTTTATTTACTCTTGGAGTAATATAATATATATATATATATATATATATATATATATATATATATACACATACACACACATATATATATATATATATATATATATATATATATATATATATATATATATATAATCTGATAATTGCTTGTGTAATTTGTGAATCCAGTGGGGGTGGGAGTTATAAAAAGGAGAATTGATCTAAAAATATATAGGAGTCTGGGAAGAATCATCATTTTGGTTGTTATTATTCTTCCTAGCCAAGATGTGTCAGTTTTAGCGAAATTTCTTAGCGTGTTCTGATTTTCTTTAAATATTTCCAAAAGGTTTGTCTCGACTATATGACTCAAAGATTTCGTTATTCTTATACCTAAAAAAGTGATTTTGGACTCCTCCCAATAAAAAGAGAACTCACCCTTAATGATGTTTTTTAAATTCAAATCCAAGTAAAAACTGAGTTTTTTTTTATTTTCTTTCATTTACTTTATAATAAGAAAGAAACTAGAACTTTTCAGTTATTTTGGTTATTTGACGAAGAAAATTTAAAGGATCCGTAATGGTTATGAGGATGTCGTCAGCAAAAAAGGCCTATCTTGTGCTGCCTCAATCCCGAGGGAATTCCCTTGATGTTTTCATTAAGTCTGATTAGTTCTGCAAGAGGTCCTATTGATGGGGTAAATAGTAGCAGTGAAAGACGGCAACCCTGACGAGTACCATTTGTTAAGGGAAATAAGTTAGAGTAGTGATTATTAACTATAGTTTTGGCAGAAGGATTGGAGTAGAGCGCTATGATAGAGTTTAATATATTGCCTTCAAAGCCGAATATTTTAAGATATATTTAAAATCATGTAGTTCCAATTTATTCGATCAAACGCTTTCTCGGCATCTATTGATAATAAAATTGATGAGATTTTTTTGTTTTCTATCATAGATTGTAGATTTATCACTCTTCTGGGGATTGTCTATTTTTAACAAAGCCTACTTGGTCAGAATGAATTAATTCTGGAATAATGTCTTTCATTCTATCTGCTATAATTTTTGCGTATAATTTAACATCTACGTTAATTAGGGAAATGGGACGGTAGTTTTGTGTTAATTCTAAGTTGCTATTTGGTTTGGGGATAACTGTAATATTTGCAAGTAAGGATTCCCTCGGAAAAGAGCCAGCACAGGAATTAAAGTTAAAGAAGGAAAGTAAAAGTTTTGTTAAATATTGTTGGAATATTTCATAGTATTCATTGGGGTATCCGTCTGGGCCGGGGGATTTATTGTCTTTGAGTTTAGTGATAGCAGAGATTATCTCTTCTTTTTTTAAAAAAAAAAAAATTTTATTCTTACAGGCCCAAATAAAGACAGAATACTAAACTTTTATACTTTAAAAACTGTTGACTGTCTACCAGAAGAGGAAATTTTCAACTTGATAGAACTGAGGAAACTTATAAGAAATAAAATATCATTACCTTTGACCTTACCACGGGCCATCATTACGTTATTAGACCAACCCTCTTCAGATAAAATATGGAATACGAAAAATACATATTCCCTATTCAACTCGAACCTTGAATTCTCCAAGTCTAAACAAATCTTAAAATGGGAAGCTGACCTTCACAAGAATTTTTCCAAAAGTGACTGGCAACATACACTAAAATACACATATACATTTTTTTATTAATGCGAATATTCAAAAAAAATTTTTCAAAATAATTTCCCGATGGCATTTGACTCCTTTCAGACTCAAAGAAGCCTACCCAGACTATTCCGACCTACAGTAGAGACCAAATGTTTGGACACACCTCATTTAAAGATTTTTCTGTATTTTCATGACTTTGAAAATTGTACATTCACACTGAAGGCATCAAAACTATGAATTAACACATGTGGAATTATATACTTAACAAAAAAAGTGTGAAACAACTGAAAATATGTCTAATATTCTAGGTTCTTCAAAGTAGCCACCTTTTGCTTTGATGACTCTCAGGTAAGGAAGGAGTACTGCCCGGGACCCAAACACCTGCATCCAACACTACACTACTCCAGACCAGCAGGAGGGGCAAGATTCATTGCTGCGCTGCTGAGCCCTGACCCTGGCTGGAGTGGGGGAACCAAGAGAGGGGGAACCATGTAGTGGGTGTGGGTGGAGGAAGAAGATCAGGGGAGCACTGAAAGGAGGACATAAAAAGGAGGAGCCATCTTGGGTGTGTGGTGAGTTCAGTTCAGTCAGAGGAGAGAGTGTGTGGAGCAGGAGCTCTGCTCAGGAGGAAGGCCTAGGGAGAGAGGCCCAGGACAGACTGAAGAGAGGAGAGGAGTGAGAAGAGAGGCTACAGTAAGACAGAACTGATCCCAGGGGCATGGGCAGTGCGGATGCCACCCGTGCGCACGAACCCACCAGGAGTGGAAGGATCAGGTCGCAGAGAGGGCTTAGGACATAAGATAGGTAGGATAGTAACTGTAGTTAGATAAGTGACTTTAGGATAAGGATAAAGTTAATGTTCGGGACTAGCCCATAGAGGAAGGGGATTAATGTTAGGGCAAGTGACTGCTTTCTGTATATAGTCAGATAGTGACAAGGTCGAGTTCAAGTAGGAAGTGTCTGTGAGCAGTGTTGCTGTTGTGGGTGAACTACAGCAAAGGGGACAAAGGGACAAGAGAGTAACGTGACCGTGAAGTGTCCGAAGAGACAGAGTGGCCTTCCACCTTAAAGGGGTGCTTGGATAGAACAACTTGTAATGAGAAACCCTGAGCTTGCTAAAAGCTGAAGGTAACGGAACTAAACAGGACTGAGTTCGTGGGACTAGTGGGTGGTCCCGAGCGGTAGATCCAGGGCACCAGTATAGGAAGAAATAGGACGCGGAGCTGCTGAGCAGGCAGAGAGACCTGCTGATCAGGACTGTGGTGACAAGCTAGGCTGTGACGAAGTAGGGCGAAACAGAGTGCTTCACCGGACCTGGAGTGGACTACAGTGAAAGGATACTGTGTGTGTGAAAATGCTCTAAACTGCGAAAGAAAGATTCTTAAGACTTTGCACCAGCTACCCCTTGTACATACAGTAACCCTTACCAAGTTACCGTTACTGTGTTTTTGAATGGAACGCTTTATTGAACACTTAAACCTATGGTCCTGGCTGGCCGACGCCATTGGCTACAGATGGCCAGCACGGGCGCAAGGCCCTCACAGCACCAACACCCAGCCAGGACCCACTCTTTCATGTAGTGCATCGGGGCGTGACAGGAGAAGACGAGTTCCTCGCCTGAAGCTACCAACCCACGCTGCACTACATCACCAAAGAAACTTTCAACCAACGACACCCACACATGCCACCCATTACCTACAGTTCAGTTGCCCAAATTCTTGCCATAACTGAACAGCACCTGATAGGGAAAATTAGGTTTAAAGGGGTTATGACCTTTCAGAAAATACTTGACCTTTGGCGTAGTTTTGTTACGAAAAAAAATCAACTGCACTCTACCCACTGTCTCCAGGTCCACGGCTTCTGCTACCAGTGTCAGTAATTATCTGCAACGCTGACGTCATGACAGCTAATTACAAAGCTCATCAGCTCGGCCATTGAAGATGGAATGCCCCGCTCCGAGCCGCTGAGGTCCCTGATTGGCTGCCGTGCTGCAACCAGGATATTCTGAAAGGCAACAACCCCTTTAACCGAAGCTGCTGCATTACCCATTGGTATGGACTGCCCTCAAGCAGGTGTTGCAGCATCTGAATGTTCTGAGGGTGCCATTTTTGGATAGTCTTGCTGAAGTTAGTTACATCTGTCCCAACATTCCAGATAGACGACGTGAGCTATGCTGATACTTGCTGAATGAGGACAGAACAGCAATTGTTATTTTTAGGGTTATTGGAGACAAAACCTGTTTCTTGGGATTTGTCAAAAAGTTTGGCAAGTGCACCGTCATTAGTGGGAGTCCTATTTGGGTGTCCTTGCTTTAACTGTTGCATGATGACCCGTATGTTGATGATGACGTTCTAAGCATGTTCTGGTGGGGACAACACCATCATTCACGTCATCTGCACAAAAGAAAACTCACATGGGAACATTCCTTTAACATGAAGCAGATCATCAGTGTGATGGGTCACACACCCGCCTTCACATTAGAAAAACTGAAGTTGAATCCAACAGTGTGGCATTCATGATGGCTGCCATGTTCGTAACACAGCCTAACTGTATTCGCCTTGTCCAACCTCAAGTTTTGTCCAAGATTATGTCACTGGCAAACCATTTTCATTTGATTTGGGTGTGTCTTTACTTTTGAGACACCCTGTTTAAGTAAAAGCTTTGAAATTTTTGCGTTTTAATCCTGGGTAATTTCCTAAATCTTTGCATGTTTCCAATGGTTTACATCGAAGGTCCAAAAAACTGTTCTGACCTGTCTGTGTTCTGCTTACACAGTCGCTGGGTTTGTTAACAGTGTATAAATATAAGTAAAAAATCTTCAGCCCAGAATCCAGTACATGAGAAACAGTTATGAGTAGAACATCATCCATATCACCTAACATCATATATTGCACCAAAAAAGAAGCAGCTCCACACAGCACATTAGGGGGGAGTTAATTAAATGTTCGACCAAATATATCAGGGTTATTTTCAAGTTGATAATTTTGTATGGCCCTGAAGGATGGTATAAATATCCAAATGGACCTTGACAGAAAAAAAGTTCCCCACCCCTGCTCTAAATGGAACTGACAGATGAAATGTGCAAATGGAAATGTGAACTTAGCCTCACAAACGGCATGCCAAGATCTTGAAAATGTTAATGAAATCAAGCAAAAAGAAAAGCAGAATTCTATTTTAGGATTGTTTTTTTATTATTGAATATGCCCTTTCATGATTTTCCTTATTGCATAATAAATGTTTTATAGTTGCAATCAGAATCATATAATACAGATTCATATCAATTCCCAAAAGGACATTAATATTATATCTGTCGATCAAATGATCTATTTCTACCTGTTTTAAAAGGGCAATTCATATTTTATCTCATCTTACTGTAAAGAATCCTTCCTGCTTTGCAAGTGTCTGCAAGTGTCAGAACTCCGGCTTTGCATGTGTCTGCAAATGGAGTTTCTGGTTTGGCTTCTTATCCTAAGTCATCTGGCAAGGCTCATCAAAGGGTCAATATTGACTTTTAGGATCCCTACCGCCAATAAGGGGCACTAGAGATCCTGTCCTCTTCCTCTTTGAAGAGGCTATTTGCATTGAAATGGAAAGAAGCTTGAAAAAAATCTAACAGCAAATATCTTTCAGATGTGAGTTCACTTGTGACGTATTCCTACCACATGAGATATAATTATCCATATGTTGTGTAGTTGACATGTTTTCTGTTCAGTTTCAGCCTGTTACATGCAGGTGGCATGCCCACGTATAATATAATGTCATTTGTGGTGACATCAATGAAATATAATGGTGAATAGTTAACTTGCTTATGTATGTCATTAAAAATATTACCTATAGGCTAGGCCTGCGACACAGGCCAAAGATTGCTGTACACCTCTGCTAACTCACAGCGTATTGCAAGTGAATGGGGTTGCATTGAGACCCGTAAGGTACCGGGACTACGAAAAGCAAATCCCCAAAAATTCTACTTTTTAAGACTTTTTATGATTCGTGTGTCACAGTTGAGACCCTATTCACTTGCCATATAGCAGTGGCATTCAGCGTACTTTGGCCACATGACCTGTTTTGCAGCCAAAATCGCTGTGTTTATTGTGGTACATGTTGTCTCTACAGGTCCGTACTACATGTGCTTCTATATGGTGATTCCACAAGGCACAATTTTCTGCCTGGAAGCAATGGTTGGAGGAGAGATTACCCCATAATAGAACATGGGATGAAAATTGGCACATTATTTTGCAAATGAATCTGTAAGTAAAAACTTGTTTGCATCCTCCCTGGTTGTAAGTTATGTTGTTACTTGGCCATATGACAATCATTGTACACACACAGATAAATCATTATTGATTACAGTGGTGGCTTAGTGATGACCTCTGCTCTTTTTCTTCCTGCCGCTGATGTATATACAGTTTTTATATTGATTATGGTTATCTAACCTAAATTCTTCATATTTACCTGTGATTGTAAATACATCAGAAATATTTTTGACGGATATATTAGAAGAAAATTTCTACGGATAAAGAAGACCCATCCTTGGCTAAAAAGTCATTTTGTGGCATTCTTCGAATAAATTAGACCCAATGGTTAGGTTTTGCATGTGCGCTCGGAAATAGCCATCTGACATAATTTCACTATGGGTGCCTGGTTTCACAATCCACAATAATATAATGATAAAGAGGGAAATGCTCTAAAAAAATGCAAAAGAGTGAGAATTTTATAGTGCAAAATGTGACATTTCAGCCCCTAAAACCTGGGATTTTTTTGAGCCAATAAAGTCTTCACTTTTTTTGCATTATTTTTTAGTTCTGCCTTCTTTTATTTTTTTTTGTCTAATACAGCAACATATATCAGCACCATCTGGTGATATATGGCGTACATGCAGTTACCTGGTACAAAGCTATGGGGACTCCCTGTGACTGTGTAAAGGCTCCATGAAGGTGTCACCGGTTTACCGTGACAGAGAGGGGCCAGAAGATCGTGGTGTCTGATTCCACATACTCCTGAACTGATTAGAAGCACTCCACCATCATATTAAACAGTGCAGGTTTCTGCTAGCAGTGCAAGGGTTAATCTGTTCAGTTGAGAGTTTCTGGAGCTTTCCTGCTTTGATGGTCTCAGCTGTTCAGTGTTGGCCACTCCCCTCTGCTATTTATACTCGCTTCTGGCAATCTGGTTTGCTAGTGTTAGTTTCATACTGCCTAGTTCTGGTGTTGAAGGTGTTTGTTGTTTGAGGAGGCATTTGGACTGTTGTTCTAAAGACTGTTGCTTGGTGATTTGTTTGTATGATTGGTATTTTCATTTATCCCTGTACATATTTTCTTGTTAGTCTAGTTTGTGTATTCTTATACACTACAACTCCGCACATCCCTGGGTGGGAGAGGGGACAGATAAGGGCTGATTTAGGAGCTCAGCAAGGTATGTGGCCCCGGCATCTTTACCATCAGAAGTAATCCGGGGAGCAGGGATATCTAGGGCACCCCTAGCTTTAGGAATAGAAAAGGAGCCTCTAGCCCCAGGATATCCTGCAACAGTGTAATGACAGAAGGTTTTGGTGTGTCAATGAAGCCTAAAGCACATAGTATTTAATTTTTTATTTTTTTTACAATCTAAGTAAATATGAGTCTCTTTCTTTGACACTTATGCTTTCTGGATTAGATCTGTTATTCATAAATTCTAATCAAAAGGGAGAACTAGTCTAGGGGGTGGAACAGAATGGCACAAAAGTAGGAAATATGGTATAAACATTACAGTTAATTAGTGTGGATTTAGATGTAGAGGTAATTAGCTACAAGACTCTGGACTGCACATGACAGTTGTGCAAACATGGAATTACACATCATTACTCTCCGTAAATATACACTAAAATACATATAATCCAGTGGACATGGCTGGTTTATTGGTTATGGCTAATGAACTGGTGAAGCAATTAGCCGCTTGTGATTTATTTCAGCTCAGGTGGATGGCTGAGTTGTTAGGAAATGGCTCTGATAAGTGGAGCTCTGTAGGAAAGAGCCCTCTGCCAACCTCCTGTCATTCTATCTGTGAATTCATTTTTTTTGGTCATCTTTATTCATCATCACCTTTGGACAATCTAGCGCCATTCAAAAGGAGTGGCATCACATTGCAGGAATCAACCTTTGAGCTGAACGTGCACAAGGATATGGGAAGCACACCCTGCTCTGCAGAGCTGCTCACATGTCACCTGCGTACTCTCGGCTGTGACATCCAGCTACCTGCATTTCACCCTTTATTCACAGAACTGCCCTTGGTGAAAGGTGCATTCACACTATCTATGACCACTTTATCGGTCTTCCACATCTTTACACATTTATTTGGCTGCTATTTTTGTGCACTAGTTATGCAATGCTGAGCCAATTTTTCACATATATTCTAGTTTGTAACACTATCAAAATATTATTGAGCACAATAAGCCAGCTAATATCATGACACCATAGCTAAACATAGTCTATACCAGTAATCTAATTCATGTACGGGGATCATGAGTACAATGTAGTAATATATAAGAGCTACCATGACATAGGTATATAATTCCACCATACTCAGTACGTGTGTATATATAGTTGCCTGATCTCATACATGTACATATAGATAGACACATATCATATTAGTACATACAGATAGCCAGAACTTATACATGTACATATAGATTGACAGAGTTTATATATGTACATATAGATAGCAAGAGTTTATACATGTACATACAGATTGCCAGAGCTTATACAAGTACATATAGATTGCTAGACCGTATACACGTACATACAGATTGCCAGAGTTTATACATGTACATACAGATTGCCAGAGCTTATACATGTACATATAGATAGCCAGAGCTTACACATGTACATATAAACAGAGCTTATACATGTACATATAGATAGCCAGAGCTTATACATGTACATATAGATAGCCAGAGCTTATACATGTACATATATATAGACAGAGCTTATACATGTACATATAGATAGCCAGAGCTTATACATGTACATATAGATAGCCAGAGCTTATACATGTACATATAGATAGCCAGAGCTTACACATGTACATATAGACAGAGCTTATACATGTACATATAGATAGCCAGAGCTTATACATGTACATATAGATAGCCAGAGCTTATACATGTACATATATATAGACAGAGCTTATACATGTACATATAGATAGCCAGAGCTTATACATGTACATATAGATTGCTAGACCTTATACATGTACATACAGATTGCCAGAGCTTATACATGTACATACAGATTGCCAGAGCTTATACATGTACATACAGATTGCCAGAGCTTATACATGTACATATAGATAGCCAGAGCTTACACATGTACATATAGACAGAGCTTATACATGTACATATAGATAGCCAGAGCTTATACATGTACATATAGATAGCCAGAGCTTATACATGTACATATAGATAGCCAGAGCTTACACATGTACATATAGATAGCCAGAGCTTATACATTTACATATAGATAGCCAGAGCTTATAAATGTACATATAGATAGCCAGAACTTATACATGTACATATAGATATCAAGAGCTTATACATGTACATATAGATATCAAGAGCTTATACATGTACATATAGATAGCCAGAGCTTATACATGTACATATAGATAGCCAGAGCTTACACATGTACATATAGATAGCCAGAGCTTACACATCTACATATAGATAGACAGAGCTTATACATGTACATATAGATAGCCAGAGCTTATACATGTGACGCGCCCCCTGGGCCAGTGTTGTTTGGGGGATACCCGGAGCCGGATCAGATGGGGGTTGTAGTCTCCGAGTGGCGGTGACCCGGTCCGTGCCCAGGGTGTCAAGCTCAGTGTGTGGCAGTCTTGATAGATGTTATTAGTGTTCTTTAGTGTCGACTACGCCACCCGTTGATTTGCGGTCACTACGGCCGCCGCTGCAGCAGGGTCCGCTGAGGCTGGTGGTGTGTGTGCAGCTCAGGTAGTATAACCCCCAACGGGAGGGGTATAGCCTCAGGGGGTCAGTTGCAGAGGATGGTGGTTGTGGAGGTGCAGTGAATGAAACTCAGAGTCGGGCTGTGCAGTTCAGGGTTTTTACTTACTGCTTTTGTGTTGGTCACTCCGGCCTTGAGTGACCACCCGAGCCGTGCTGCGTCCACCAGGTCCTGGACTCGGCCAACCCCCAGGTGATTCTGGAGCGTGTTCCTGAGCTCCCTTTCTGACTTGTCCTTCTCTCTGGCCTTCCCCACCAGGGATCCACCTAAGTCCGGCTCCCTCGGGCCTCTTGTTGGTAAAACCCTTGTCTCTGGGTTCCCTGACCCTATTCTTGGTTTGCCTTCCGGGTGGATTTAGTGGGTGGTCGTGGCAGATCCTGCCCACGACCTCCGGTCTCTGGCTAAGGATTAGTGCCCTCCACCAGCTTGGGATCCGGTACCCTTGTGCCAACTCTTCACCCTCTGGTCTAATTTTGGGTTCTTGGAGTTCCCTCTTCTCCCCCTCTGGGTCCTTCTTTTCTCCTCTCTCTCACTCTCTTGGCCTTGGAGCTGGCTGAGCTGCTCTGCTTGTCGGACCAAACCTCTACAAAAGACCCTGTTCTAAGATGGTTCCCACCTTATATACTCCCTCTATGTGTGAGCTCAGGTGACCAGCACCCAATGAGCTCCTAGCATTACCCAGACTGCTCCCCCTATCTGCCCCTACACTACTGGGATGTTCCACCCCCCTCCCACTCCAGCCAGGGACAGACGCTGTCGTACCTGCACATTTCTCTAGTGGGAGTACCATTGGTCTGTCCCCCGGAAATGGGATGTATGTAGTGCATGCAGCCTACTGAGCTCAGTTCCACACTCCATCCTTACCCGGGAGTGGAATACCACACCTCTGGCTTGAGGTGTAATACCCCTGTAGCAGCCGAATCCTCAGGGTGCTACACATGTACATATAGATAGCCAGAGCTTATACATGTACATATAGATAGACAGAGCTTACACATCTACATATAGATAGACAGAGCTTATACATGTACATATAGATAGACAGAGCTTATACATTTACATATAGATAGCCAGAGCTTATACATGTACATATAGATAGCCAGAGCTTATACATTTACATATAGATATCAAGAGCTTATACATGTACATATAGATAGCCAGAGCT
This sequence comes from Phyllobates terribilis, assembly GCF_046119375.1. Lineage (NCBI taxonomy): Eukaryota > Metazoa > Chordata > Amphibia > Anura > Dendrobatidae > Phyllobates > Phyllobates terribilis. The sequence continues at coordinate 130,457,961 of NW_027362773.1, read as the reverse complement.
TATACATGTACATATAGATAGCCAGAGCTTATACATTTACATATAGATAGACAGAGCTTATACATTTACATATAGATATCAAGAGCTTATACATGTACATATAGATAGCCAGAACTTATATATTTACATATAGATAGCCAGAGCTTATACATGTACAAGATTGACAGATCTTATATATGTACATATAGATCGCCAGTTCTTATATAGATCGTCAGATCTTATAGCCTATACAAATCGATAGTCATTGAAACATGCAGAAGAACATACTTAAAGAAACTCTTATGTAACACAGCAATAAATGTACTGATATAAAATGAAATATATAGAGATACAACCATATACGACATATATTTCTGTGAAATAAACCAGTCATTTGCCAGCACACGGGGATTCGCTCACTTACCTCGACGTTGTAATGAGAAGTTTCGTGCATGATGACGTTTGAGTTGGAATACTTTTTCCTCTGTTCTGTAAGGTAAAACATATAATTATAGCACAGTACTAGTATAATCCTATCACATACATGGTACAGTTTAAAGGTCAATCACGACAATTCTCAGACACGGAGTAAGGGGCACAGACATACCTTGGATTGGTGGGTTTCCCCATGGTGCATTTTGTAATTGACTCATTGATCCCGCCTGAAATCTACTGGTGAAATCTTAATCTGCCTGTTGTATCTGGAATTGTAAGACGCACTTCCAAACAGGACAGCTGCTCAGTCTACTGGCTTCTCTACAGGAAGTAACATCCCAATCACATCTGAACACACCTTCGGCTACCAATCTACCCTCCTCGGTGTAGTTTGACCCCAGACTTCTGGCTACACCCTCTTGGGTTCCTGACAGGCGTTAACTAACCACTTTGTTGCTCTGCCTTTCACTTTATGATGTTTTATGATTGTTTGACACAGGTTTACGACTGCAGCATTTGACTTGATGAGGCCGGTATATTGGTAGGACAATTTTGCTCTGAAGTAATAGTGATTATTTTGTCTGGTTGATGACACATCTGATCTCTCCCATCACATATATTTTGTGAATATGTGGTACCTAGTATTGGTGAATTAAAGGAACCTGTCACTTGTCATAAATATGTAATGGTGTAAATGCCACTGTTCTTCTGAATCTGGAGATGTTTTTCTTTTTTTTCCCACGCCTCTCCATTCCTGAAACATGGCTCTTTCTTCTGTGTATTTAGAGCTATTCTTGTTAATAATAATAATTTTATTTCTATAGCACCAACATATTCCGCAGCACTTTACAATAAAGCGGTGACATGTACAGACAATTAAGACAATACAAAGTAACACATAGCGCTATGTATGAACTATCGGAATTAGATGGCATAAATGACATTATAAGAAGATGCTTGTTTATTTAACAAATAAAATAAATATTGCTGTAAACATTGCTGAGGGTAAAATGTATCCTGTTTATTGTTCGGCAGTATATAAAATGTATTTGGAAGGGAACGCCTTATTAATCCTAATGCCATTTTAACCCCTTCAGGACCCAGCCTATTTTGACCCTAAAGACCTTGGCATTTTTGTCAATTCTGACCAGTGTCCCTTTACGAAGTAAAAACTCTGGAACACTTCAACGGATCCTAGCGATTCTGAGATTGTTTTTTCGTGACATATTGGGCTTCATGTTAGTATTAAATTTAGGTCGATAATATTTGCGTTTATTTGTGAAAACATCAAAAATATGGGAAAAAAATTGAAAATTTAGCAATTTTCAAATTTTGAATTTTTATTCTACTAAACCAGAGAGTGATGTGACGCAAAATAGTTAATAAATAACATTTCCCACATGTCTACTTTACATCAGCACAATTTTGGAAAAAAATAAAAAATTTTGGTAGGAAGTTTGAAGGGTTCAAAGTTCATCAGCAATTTATCTTTTTTCCAGCAAAATTTACAAAACCATTTTTTTAGTGACCACATCACATTTGAAGTCCCTTTGAGGGGTCTTTATGACAGAAAACACCCAAAAGTGACACCATTCCAAAAACTGCACCCCTCAAGCTACTCAAAACTACATTCAAGAAGATTATTAACCCTTCAAGTGCATCACAGGAACTAAAGCCACATGGAAGAAAAAAAATGAACATTTTTATTTTTCTAACAAAAATTTTCTTTTAGCCTAAATATTTTAATTTTCACATGGGTAACAGGATAAAATGCATCCTAAAATTTGTTGGTCAATTTCTCCTTAGTACACTGATACCTCATATGTGGTCATAAAGCACTGTTTGGGCACACGGCAGGGCTCAGAAGGGAAGGAGCGCCATTTTACTTTTTGAATGGAAAATTAGCTCCAAAAGTCAAATTGCGCTCCTTCTCTTCGGAGCCCTGCCATGCGCCCAAACAGTGGTTTATGACCACATATGAGGTATCAGTGTACTCAGGAGAAATTGACCAATACATTTTAGGATGCATTTTATCCTGTTACCCATGTGAAAATTAAAAAATTTAGGCTAAAAGAAAATTTTTGTGAAAAAAAAAGTACTTTGTTTTCACAGATCATTTTGTGAAGCACCTGGGGGTTCCAAGTGCTCACTATGCATCTAGATAGGTGCCTTGGGGGGTCTAGTTTCCAAAATGGGGTCACTTGTGGGGGAGCTCCACTGTTTAGGCACATTAGGGGCTCTCCAAACGCAACATGGTGTCCGCTAACAATTTGAGCCGATTTTCCATTCAATTTGTTAGCGGACACCATGTCGCGTTTGGAGAGCCGCTGTGTGGCCAAACATTGGAGCTCCCCCACAAGTGACCCCATTTTGGAAACTAGACCCCCCAAGGCACCTATCTAGATGCATAGTGAGCACTTGGAACCCCCAGGTCCTTCACAAATTAATCCGTAAAAATAAAAAAGTGTTTTTTTTCCCACTTTTTCATTTTTATGAATCAATTTGTGAAGCACCTGGGGGTTCCAAGTGCTCACTATGCATCTAGATAGGTGCCTTGGGGGGTCTAGTTTCCAAAACGGGGTCACTTGTGGGGGAGCTCCAATGTTTGGGCACACAGCGGCTCTCCAAAAGCAACATGGTGTCCGCTAACAAATTGTCGGCTCAAATTGTTAGAAGACACCATGTTGCGTTTGGAGAGCCGCTGTGTGCCCAAACATTGGAGCTCCCCCACAAGTGACCCCATATTGGAAACTAGACCCCCCAAGGCACCTATCTAGATGCATAGTGAGCACTTGGAACCCCCAGGTCCTTCACAAATTAATCCGTAAAAATAAAAAAGTGTTTTTTTTTCCACTTTTTCATTTTTATGAATCAATTTGTGAAGCACCTGGGGGTTCCAAGTGCTCACTATGCATCTAGATAGGTGCCTTGGGGGGTCTAGTTTCCAAAATGGGGTCACTTGTTGGGGAGCTCCAATGTTTGGGCACACAGGGACTCTCCAAACGCAACATGGTTCCAATTTGTTAGCGGACACCATTGTGTAGTGTATGTCAGGTTGGTGTGCGGTGTGGTATATTGTAGTGTATACACCACACACACACACACACACACACACACACTACAACACACACACCAACCTGACATAGCCTCCTCAGCTGAGTACGCCCTAGACTGGGATGAGCGGGACGGGCGGGACATTTTGTGTGCTGTGTGCGTGTGTAAAAAAAAAAAAAAAAAAAATCGAAACTTTATTATAGTGTGAGTGTACGTGTGTGTGCTTGGTGTAACCTTCTGCAGTCACGTGTGGGGGCTGTCAGGCGCAGGGGGCTGTCAGGCGCAGGGGGCGGCTGAAGAGATGGAGGAGCCAGCAGCTGCAGCAAGGGGGCTGATCACTGGGGCAGGAGCCGGCAGCAGCAAGGGGGGTAGGAGGCCGGCAGCATCAGGGGGGTGATTACTGGGGCAGAAAGGGGAGCAGGAGCCAGCAGCAAGGGGGTGATCACTGGGTTTGCGGGGGGGGGTGATCACTGGGATGGGGGGGTGCACACTGGGGATGGGGAGTGAACACTGGAGACAGGTGGGGGTGAACATTGGGGACAGGGGGGGTGAACACTGGGGACAGGGGGGGTGAACACTGGGGGGGTGAACACTGGGGACAGGGGGGGTGAACACTGGGGGGAGGGGTGATATCACTGGGACTGGGGGATGGTGGGTTTGATCACAGGAGCAGGGCATTTACACTGAGCCTGCTGCTGCTGTGATCACAGTCCACCGGCTGTCAAAAGGAGAGCAGCAGCCGGTGGATGAAGACGTGGGAGAGGGAGCAGAGGGAGCGGAGGTCGGGGTGCAGGTATGAAAGTGGAGGGGGGGTGGAGGGGGGGTCAGGGTGGAGTGGAGGGGGGGGTTGGGGGGGAGTGGGGGCAATACTACCTGATGCAGATCAGCGGCGGCAGCAGGCGATCAGCGGCGGCAGAAGCGATCCACGAGCTCAGCAGCAGAGGGTCCACGGGGGGCAGCAGCAGAGGGTCCACAACGGCCGGCACACGATCCATGGACGGGCAGTTGCAGCCATCATTAAAAACTCCCTCCACATCTGATTGGGGCTAGTATCCATGTGACGCTAGCCCCCCAATCAGATCTGGGGGGGAGGGGGGGACAGAGGTGACACTCCCCCCAGCCAATGGCTGATGCTGTAAGCATCAGGCCATGCCCAGATTTAAATATTACACCAATTTTCATTGGTGAAATATTTAATTCATACCGATTGGCAGTTTCACTAAAAGTGAAAATGAAACAGCCAATCGGAGGGGTCCCAGGCACGGGGGGGTTAATCCACCCCCCGTGGGGTCGACTTCAGGATGTCCAGTTGCAGTAGCAACTGTGACACCTGAGCGACCCCGCTCGCAGGCGCTGCAGGGGCTCTTTCCCTCCATGTCACACACACTGTGACACGGGTCGGGAAGGAACTGTTTTCCATGTCACAAACGGTGTGACACGGGTCGGGAAGGGGTTAATAAAACACAAGGTTTTTAAAAGTTTTTGATAAATGACCAGATTTTGGACAGGAAAAGTGGAAAGAAAAATAGCACCATCCATACATCCATTGCCCAGTATTACAGAGCTATATATGAATAATAAAAAGGATAATATTCCAATAGGAAAATTCTTCAGATTAAAATGTAACAATTTACTTTATACTTTCCATGAAAGTCAGAAACACAAACTTTCCAATTGATCTGTTTCCTGAATGACTTTCTAACTAATTGTCCATTGAGTTTATCTAATAGATTACGTATATGTACATTTATCTTTACAGTACTGACACGACAATGAGAGTTGTATGGAACCAGACAAAATAAATGGCCATAAAATGACACTTAAATGGATTTTCTGGTTTTATGTTAATAAAGCTCAGTTGTGGTGTATTTCACATGAATGAAAACACTTTTGTTTACATCCAAAGGTTAAAAACCAGCACATGGCTAAAGGCCTCGTCACTAGTGTTGAGCGATACCTTCCGATATCAGGAAATATCATATCGGATTGGATCGGACCGATACCCAAAAAGTATCGGATATCGCCGATTCCGATACCGGAAACCAATGCAAGACAATGGGACACAAATATTCCTTGTAGGTTAATTCTACATGAAGTAAAACAACTAAGAATAATGTAGAATGTATTACACGAAAAGCCGGCAATTCATCAGCGGCATACACCGGTACCCGACAATTTACAACAGAAAGAATAGAACATCACACATAGATTAGATAGATAGAAACATGTCAGTCACATATATATGAAGTACAGTGACAATGTTGCTTACTGTACTTGTCATTTAGTGTAAAGGATTTATTAAAAAAAATAATAGTGTTTTCATGCACCGTCTCTTTAAAAAAGCCGGCCGGCAATTCAGCATCGGTACCCGACAATTTACAACAGAAAGAATAGAGCATCACACATAGATTAGATAGATAGAAACATGTCAGTCACATATATATGAAGTACAGTGACAGTGTTGATTACTGTACTTGTCATTTAGTGTAAAGGATTTATAAAAAAAATAATAGTGTTTTCATGCACCGTCTCTTTAAAAAAGCCGGCCGGCAATTCAGCATCTGTACCCGACAATTTAGAATATAAGGAATAGAGAATCACACATAGATTAGATAGATAGAAACATGTCAGTCACATACATAAGAAGCACAGTGATAGTGTTGATTACTGTACTTGTCATTTAGTGTTAAAATAAAGGATTTATTTTAAAAAAAAAAATTGGCGTGGGGTTCCCCGTAATTTTAGGCTCTAGCGGAGGTTAAGCAGACGGCTGGGGCAGATGTTTGAAGCCTGGGAAGGGCGTAATACCCACGGAGCTTCCCAGGCTACTAATATCAGCCCCCAGCTGAATACCTAGCCTTTACTAGCTATTAAAATGGGGGACCCCCCCAAAAAATGATGTGGGGTCCCCCCTAATTTAATAGCTAGCAAAGGCTAGGCAGACAGCTGGGGGCTGATATTAATAGCCCAGGAAGGGTGCCATGAAATATTGGCCCCCTCCCAGGCTAGAAACACCAGCCGTCAGCCGCCCCAGAAATGGCGCATCCATAGGATGCGCCAATTCTGGCACTTAGCCTCGCTCTTCCACGCTGCCCTGGTGCGGTGGCAGGGGGTAATAGTGGTGGGGTTCATGTCAGCGCCAGCTGCCATGAAGCCCAGGTTAGTAATGATGGGCGTCTATAAGACACCCCCATTACTAACCTACAAAGTGTTAAAAATAAAAAACACACTACACCCAGAAAAAAATAATTTATTTGAAATAAAACACACCATTTTATTTAATTCTTAGTTTGCTAAAAAAAAATAGTTACCTGTCCACGTTCCTGCGCGGATCTCCCATGCACAGCCGTCACATCTGGAGATGTGACAGCTGTAATTGCTGCTGTAAGCTCACGCTGCCGGGAACACGTCCGCTCCCGGCAGCGCGAGCCCCTGACTGAGGTCACTGGAGTGCATTCAGTCAACGCTGCTCCGGAGACCTCCTTTACGGCACTGCTGTACCGTGGGAATTTCTCACGGTACAGCAGGGCCGTAAAGCAGCTAACCGGAGCAGCGCTGCCTGAACTCCGGCGAACCCGCTTATGCAATGACGGGGCTGCTTTACGGCCCCATCATTCTAGCGGCGGTGGCGGTTCAGAGCGGTCACATTCTATGTGGCTGCTCTAAACTGGAGATCTTCGTGGGACACTTGTGGTCTACTATGGAGGGGTAAGGATAAGGTTGTGGTTTATTATTTTATATTTTATTACAGGGGATCGATGGCTTCGGGGAATTAGGTGTCTAGGTGAGTATAGGTGTAGTTTTTTATTTTTTACTTTATTTTAGGTGGCGATCGGCGGGGACAGGTAATGTATAAACTAATTTATTTTAGGTAACCACTGGCCACTAATGAAATGTATTTAAAATTTATTGGGGACACAGTAGGGCAATTTAAATAGCAGGATCAGGCTGATGGGAACTACTGCTCCCATCGAGCTGATCCTGCTGGCACGAGTGGACGGGGGCAGACATAGGCCGATGGGAGTAGTAGTGTCACATCGGCCTATGTTTGCCTGCACGCACACACCCGTAGACATCGCACAGACACCGCGCACACCCGCAGACATCGCACAGACACCGCGCACACCCGCAGACATCGCACAGACACCGCACACACCCGCACACATCGCACAGACACCCACACACACCAATCATGACGGGCTGATGGTCTGCGAGGTGTGGCTGACCTGTGCGGCCGTGGGAAAATTCATGTGAGTTCATGCAATGCAGTCAAGCATGAACTCACATGAACCCTCCGAGGGCACCGCAGCTACTTCTAATGAACAGCTGATCGGCATCACCTGATACCTCAGCTGTTCATTTGAAATAACCGGCGGGAAAGCGCAGCACAGAACGGGAAAGCCGGCGGTGAAGTCTTTTCACTGCCGGCTTCCCCGCCCGGGTCCTTCGCTCCCCGCTCCTTGGTGCTGTGCTCCCCACCCGGTCCTAACTTACGATCGGGATGGGAGGTGGCGAGGGGAGCGGAGGATCGGGGTGGGAGGCTGCGAGGGAAGCAGTATGGGGCTGTGTGATTGTTTAAAAGCCGGCGGCTTTTTACCGCCCGCCGGCTTTTAAACAATCAGGAGAATTGTCTCACGCTGGGATGGCATTCTGATGACAGGCTGGATCGCAGCTGAGCGCTGCCATCCAGCTTGTCATCCTTCAGAGACACTGCAGAGTGCAGGCATTATGGGAACTTCCGATTCCGGTATTCGAATTTGTAAAAGTATCGGAATTAAGTATCGGAATTCCGATACCGCGAATATCGGCCGATACCCGATATTTCAGTATCGGAATGCTCAACACTACCCGTCACACTTAGCGACGCTGCAACGATCCCGACAACGATACGACCTGTCAGGGATCGTTGCTGCGTCACTATGTGGTTGCTGGTGAGCTGTCAAACAGGCAGGCTCACCAACGATCAGGGGAGCAGCGACATCGTCGAAAGAATCTTTCCACGATGTCCTGCTCCTGGTTACGAGCCAGCTGAAGCAGGAGCAGGCTGGTAACCATAATAAACATCGGGTTACTAGGGCCACACGCGCTCCTAGTAACCCGTTGTTTATCATGGTTACAACTCTGCTACTGTGAGCGGGAGGTTACCGCTCACTGTAGCAGGCTCGTAACCATGATAAACAACGGGTTACTAGGTGCGCGTGTGGCCCTAGTAACCCGATGTTTATCATGGTTACCAGCCTGATCGCTGCTCCCGCTGGTCACACACAGCGATGTGTGCTGACCAGCGGGAGGGCAACGACCAAAAAATGGTCCAGGACACTTTGCAGCGATCAGCGACCTCACAGCAGGGGCCTGATCGCTGCAAAGTGTCACACATAGCGACATCGCTGGTGAGGTCGCTGTTGCATCACCAAAACCGTGACACAGCAGCGATCTCGCTATGTTAGACGGGGGCTTAATACTTCTCAATGCTGAGCGTTTGTTAGAATTGTATCCAGTCTAGACAAATATCTATGGACTTAACAGTCCAGACCCATACATGATACCTGCATTAAAAACATTGTTGCAAATTATTAGAACTGTGCCAGTAATTGGTTTAGTTCCACTAGAAAACAGGAATAGTTGGGTGTATTCACACACACAGAGATTAACTTTCCAATTCATCTAAATGGGACCTACAGAAATTCATGTCCTCTCTGCTGGAGAAATCACATTTACATGAATGAAACCGATTTTATACACAGAAATTTGACTATACCCGTAGGACTGTCTAGATTCCTGTCTAGGCTGCTTGCAAATAATATTGCTTACATCACTAACAAAGATCTTTAACCCCTTAACTACTTGACTAGTTTGGACCTTAATGGCACAGCTGATCTATTTTTGCATTCTAAGAGTCATAACTTTTTTCATGTTCTTTATATCTGTATAATGAAGGAAGGGAAAAAAGGAAAGCGGCATCTACTGAGCGCTGCAAGGAGGAGGAAGCAAGTTGTCTCCTCTTTGCAGCGCCCAGTAGATGCTGCTTTCCTTTTCTTTGCTCTTGGCCACGGCCCCACTATCAGTTTTTGGTCAGTATTCGGTCAGTATTTTTTCTCAGGAGTAGAAGCCAAAACCAGGTGAGGAACAATCAGAGAAAAGGTATAATAGAAACAAGTCACCAATTCTGCATTTATCACCCACTCCTGGTTTTGGCTCCCACTCCTGAGAAAAAATACTGACCGAATACTGATAGTGGGGCCGTAGCCATACTTGAATACTACAGCAGATACTCTCTGGTGATGATGATGCTGTCACTAAGGACTTTGTTGTATATTTAGAGGTTAAAATTGTGAAGAATCAAACAAAAAAATTCTAAAAGATGCAATGCTATTTTATAAAATGATTAAAGTTGTTGTCGGAGATTTGATTTAGAGGGCTAATAGAAAAAATAATTCTGGACAACCCCATTGAGCTTTACTTAAAGGCTAAGTATACAGCATTTTTTTTACAATTGTTTATTTGCTTCCTAAATGCAAAGTTAAGCAACTTTCTAAATAGTCCTCATTAAAAATTTTGTTTCATTTTGTCACTTTGTCTGTTAGTCCTTTAGCTGAATGTAACAAATCCATCAGAGCTCCTTTTCCTGAAGTCTCTCTCTCTCTGCTTCCCCTCCCTTCTCTGAGTGTTAGAGATAGCAGCAGGGAGGGGTCCTACACAGATTTGTAGTGGAGAGGGGAGAAAGTATCTCTGGAGGGAAGAGAAAAGAGGCTATAGACAAGGAGGAATGTAAGTGGGGAGTGCTGATAAATGAAAGCAAGACAGCAGCGCCCTTATACACACAAAGCTCAAATCCAGCCTGTATTACAGGGAGGGAAACTCCCACAAGAAATGGGAAAAATCTGAAACCTTGATCATGCTACAAATTGCATATCAAGGGTTCAGAAAATGAATGTAGGAATAAACATTGCAGACTGAAACTTAGTCATTTTTTTTAATAAAAGGAAACCACTAATGTGTAAACATATTTTTTTAACATTTCATAGGTGTTCTATAGTCTTTAAATAAAACCATAAAAGTTATATGGAATAGATACAAGTGCTGTTTAATGACTACAAGATTACCAAAAGAGCCACAAACAGTAATTATACATATATCAATCATATTATTGATTGTGAACTCACCAAATAAATCTTTTGCACTCATTTTGCTTGGTCCTCCACTGAAAAGCAAAAATAATCATCATTTTATCAGTAAACACTTTAGCAGAATGTTCACATCTTAGAATCTCTCCTTCGCAGATAAAAGAACAGATCGTAGTAATGATAATAATAAGCAAGATATAATCATGATCTATATGTATACAATATCTGTATGTGATGATAATTAATTGGAAGAGAACAGACTTGAACCAAAGTGACAGTATTAGGACCAGGATTTGTATTAGGACAGTATTAGGACTGGATTTGTATTAGGACAGTATTAGGACTGAATTTGTATTAGGACAGTATTAAGACTGAATTTGTATTAGGACAGTATTAGGACTGGATTTGTATTAGGACAGTATTAGGACTGGATTTGTATTAGGACTGAATTTGTATTAGGACAGTATTAGGACTGGATTTGTATTAGGACAGTGTAGCATCGGCGTCTCTGCCCCGTACTAGGCAGAGACGCCGTCCCTCTCACCTCCCCGCTCCTGGCGCGGCGTCCTCCAGCGCTTCTCTCCCCGCAGCTTCCGGCACGCGCCTTTCTCCCCCGGCAGTGTGCTTAGGGCGCGCGCGCGCGCGTGTTCGCCCTCTCTTAAAGGGACCGCGCGCGCCGTCCTAAGGAGTCCCCAGCCAATTGCCGAAGGACCTCCCATATATAAGGCACCTCCTCCAAAATGGAGGTGCCCGAGCAATGTTGTTGCAAAGCCTTCACTCTGCTTCAGCCCTCAGGTCCCGTTGCCAGTTACCTGCCAGTCACCTGCCAGTCACCTGCCAGATTCCTGCCTGTTACCTACCAGTCACCTGCCAGATTCCTGCTTGATACCTGCCTGATATCCGCTACCCGCTTGCAAGCCTGCAGTCCGACGGTCTGCCCTCCGACTCCTGTCAGTCTGTCTATGGACCAGCCTGCCCGCTCACCTGGGAGCGCTCACCTGTTAACTGCCTGCTAGCCTACCTGGAGGCTCTGCCATCACTTGCCGTGACCACCTGCCTGTCCAGAGACTCCTGCCCGCTCACCTGGGAGCGCTCACCTGTTACCTGCCTGCTAGCCTACCTGGAGGCTCTGCCGTCACTTGCTGTGACCACCTGCCTGTCCAGAGACTCTTGCCCGCTCACCTGGGAGCGTCCATCCGCTACCTGTCTGCTAGACTACCTGGAGGTTCTGCCGTCACTTGCCGTGACCACCTGCCTGCCCAGAGACTCTCGCCCGCTCACCTGGGAGCGCTCACCAGCCACCAGCCCGCTGCCCTTCTACCCAGAGACTGTCCCTGTCACTTGCCGTGACTACCTGCCCCTCTACCCAGAGACTGTCCCTGTCACTTGCCGTGACTACCTGCCCGTATTCCCTGGGAGCCACCCGCTTCCTTACAAGGACTGCCCCTTTGTATAGTTGCTCAGAGGTTCCACCTCCCAGACCCGTTACAGTTTGCTCGGGCCATGGAACCCGGTGGCCCCCAGATCTCCGATCTGCACCAGGAAGTCTTACGTCAGAAAACTCAGCAGGAGGTGGTACTGTCCTATCTACGGTCCGTTAACTCTCGTCTAGGCGCATTGTGTGACTCGTCTATGTCTACCTCTGGTTCAGCCGTGCCCATTCCTGCGGTACCGCAATCCAGTCCCTTCATGGTACCTGACTATGGACCTCGGCTTCTGGCACCTCCACGCTTTGCCGGCGAACCTACTTTAGCTCGAGGTTTCATAAACCAGTGCACCCTGCACTTTGAGCTATTGGCATACCAGTTCATCTCCGACCGGGCCAAGGTGGCCTTCATCATGTCCCATCTCACTGGGGAGGCACTGGCATGGCTAAATCCCCTGTGGGAGAGAGGGGATCCCCTGGTGTCCGACCTGCCGTCTTTCCTCGCTGCTTTCCGGAAAGTCTTCGATGAACCTGGACGGAAAACCTCTTCTGCCTCCTCTCTGCTACGTCTCCGCCAAGGGAGTCTCACTGTGGGCCAATATGCCATACGGTTCCGCACCCTCGCTTCTGAGCTTGCCTGGGAAAATGAGGCTCTGGTGTCCGTCTTCTGGGAAGGTCTTTCCGGTCGGATTAAGAACGAGTTAGCTGGTCGGGACATTCCCACCACTCTGGATGACCTGGTGTCACTAGCTACCCGGATTGGCATCCGGTTCCAAGAACGTGCCAAAGAGACTGCCTGGGAGAAAGACTTTTCTTGCTCTGCTCCTACTTCCCTGAGACCTGCCTCTCAACCAGTCACTCCGCGGGCGCTCTCGCCTGAACCTATGCAGATCGACCAGACCAAGATGGTCAGATCTCGCCAAGAATCTCGCCGAGCCGAGGGAAGCTGTTTCTATTGTGGCAGTATGGAGCACTTCATCCGTTCCTGCCCGGAAAAGCCGGGAAACGCCAGTGTCTAGGACCGCTCGGAGAGGTCGTCCTAGACAAAAGTAAGCCCTCTCCGTCTCTGACTTTACCGGTCTCTATTGCTTGGGGAGAAACCCGTCACTTTGAACTCGCCCACCTGGATTCTGGAGCTGGGCGAGTCTCTGGTAGAGAGATACCGTATTCCCACCAAGTACCTGGCTGAACCATTGTCAGTCGCCTCCGTGTATGGAAGACTTCTCTCGGAGACAATCCTGCTCGTCACTGAACCCATAACACTGCAGGTGAGAATGCTGAACTCTGAGGAAATCTCATTCCATGTGCTGTCCGGACTTTCTCACTCCCTGTTGCTAGGTCTACCTTGGCTCCAGACACACGAACCCGTACTGAACTGGTGATCCGGTGAAGTACTTCCATGGGGTCCAGACTGCCATAGGACCTGCCTGGTTCCGGTCCGCCCAGCTCGCCCTCGGCCTACTCCAGCTAATTTACCAGGTCTCCCGGCTCCTTACTGGCCCTATGCGGACGTCTTCGGTAAGAAGGAAGCAGAGACGTTGCCACCCCATAGGCCATATGACTGCCCGATCGACCTGGTACCTGGCACCACTCCTCCCCGTGGGCGTATCTACCCGTTGTCTGCAGCCGAGACCCGGGCCATGTCTGAGTACATTGAAGAGAATCTGGCTAGGGGATTTATCCGAAAATCTACCTCCCCGGCTGGAGCCGGATTCTTCTTTGTCAAAAAGAAAGACGGCTCGCTACGTCCCTGTATTGACTACAGAGGACTCAATCTCATCACAGTAGAAAACAAATACCCCCTGCCGCTCATCTCCGAATTGTTTGACCGTCTCAAGGGCGCCAGGATCTTCTCCAAGCTGGATCTACGAGGAGCATATAACCTGGTCCGTATCCGTCAAGGAGACGAGTGGAAGACGGCATTCAATACCCGGGACGGTCACTATGAGTACCTTGTGATGCCCTTCGGTCTCTGTAATGCTCCCGCTGTCTTTCAAGAACTAGTCAACGACATCTTCCGCGACCTCCTGTACTCCTGCGTAGTGGTATACCTGGACGATATCTTGGTCTTCTCTCCAGATCTCCCCACACACCAAAGGGATGTTCGTCAGGTCCTGCTTAGGCTTCGGCAGAACCACCTCTATGCCAAATACGAGAAGTGCCTCTTCGACCAGACCTCCCTACCGTTCTTGGGCTATGTCATCTCCCAGACAGGTCTGCAAATGGATCCCGAGAAGCTCTCTTCCGTTCTAAAATGGCCTCGTCCTGAAGGTTTGAAGGCGATACAGCGATTCCTGGGCTTCGCTAATTACTATAGTCTTTTCATCCCACACTTCTCGTCTCGGACTGCTCCCATATCTGCACTTACCCGTAAGGGGGCTAATCCCAGGACATGGTCGCCTGAAGCCGAGGAGGCCTTTCTTTCCTTAAAGAAAGCCTTCGCCTCTGCCCCCGTCCTGCACCGTCCGGACTGTAATAAACAATTCTACCTGGAGGTTGATGCCTCCTCCTCCGGAGCCGGAGCGGTACTCACCCAAAAATCTTCTACCGGGAGAATGGTAACCTGCGGCTTCTTCTCCAAAATCTTCTCCTCGTCTGAGCGCAACTACTCCATAGGAGACCGTGAATTGTTAGCCATTAAATTGCCACTGGGGGAGTGGCGCTATCTGCTTGAAGGGGCTCTCTACCCGGCAATTATCTACACGGATCACAAAAACCTGGCATATCTCCAAAATGCCCAGAGACTCAATCCTCGCCAGGCCCGGTGGTCGTTGTTTTTTGCCCGCTTCGACTTCATTCTTCATTTCCGTCCGGCGGACAAGAACATCAAAGCTGATGCCTTGTCCCGGTCCTTCCTGTCCTCCGATCAAGAGGAGGAGCCTACGCACATCATCGACTCCTCCAAGGTGATGAATGTGGCCCCCTTGGATCTGACTCGTCTCCCACCCGGTAAGACGTTTGTAGCCGTACCAGATCGGGAGAGGGTTCTTCGCTGGGGACATTCTTCTAAGCTAGCTGGCCATGCTGGCCAAAAGAAGACCTTCCAACTCATTTCCCGGCATTACTGGTGGCCTACCCTGCGTAAGGACGTGGTAGACTTCGTCGCGACCTGCTCATCCTGTGCCCGTATCAAAGTTCCCAGACATCTACCAGCCGGCCATCTCCTGCCCCTTCCCGTACCTGCTGCTCCTTGGCAGCACATTGCTATGGACTTTATCACCGATCTTCCTATTTCTGCCGGTTGTACAGTCATTTGGGTTGTCGCTGACCGCTTTTCTAAGATGGCCCACTTCATTCCCCTGCCTGGTCTCCCATCTGCACCCGAGCTGGCTAAAGACTTTATCTGCCACATCTTCCGTCTCCATGGCCTGCCCCTCCACATCGTGTCGGATCGTGGGGTTCAGTTCACCTCACGCTTCTGGAGAGCCACATGTAAGCTGCTAGACATCACCCTGGACTTCTCCTCCGCTTACCACCCACAGTCCAATGGTCAAGTGGAGCGGATCAATCAGATCCTGACCAGTTACCTCCGGCACTTCGTTAATGCACACCATTCGGACTGGGTGGATCTCCTACCATGGGCCGAGTTCTCTTACAATAACCATGAGAGCGAATCCTCTTCCAAATCCCCGTTCTTTATAGTCGTTGGCCAACATCCCCGGATTCCACTTCCTGTCTCCATTTCTGTGGACAACCCTGCTGCGGAGTCTCTTGTCAGCGAATTTTCTACTATTTGGGAGAGTACCAGGTCCGCTCTTCTTCTGTCCTCTGAGCGGATGAAGAGATATGCTGATAAAAGACGTCTGGATCCGCCTCAATTCCGTCCGGGAGACAAGGTTTGGCTCTCGTCCAAACATGTGCGGCTCAAAGTACCCTCCTTCAAGTTGGGCCCTCGATTCATCGGTCCCTTCGAAGTCCTCAGGCAAATTAACCCTGTGGCCTACAAATTAAAACTCCCGGCCACCTTACGGATTCCCAACTCCTTCCACGTATCTCTCCTCAAACCCGTTGTCTTTAACTCTTTTTCCAATAATCCAGGTGCCCCTCCTGCTCCGGTTTCCGCTGATGACGTCTTTGAGGTAGAGAGTATTCTGGCCTCCAAGAGGGTAAGAGGAAAGACCTTTTTTCTGGTAGATTGGAAGGGGTTTGGTCCTGAGGAGAGAACTTGGGAACCCAGGGAGAACATCAACGCCCCGCTTCTCCTTGAAAAATTTCTTTCTGGCCAAAAAAAGAGGGGGCCTAAATGGGGGGGTACTGTAGCATCGGCGTCTCTGCCCCGTACTAGGCAGAGACGCCGTCCCTCTCACCTCCCCGCTCCTGGTGCGGCGTCCTCCAGCGCTTCTCTCCCCGCTGCTTCCGGCACGCGCTCCTTCCCCGGCAGTGTGCTTAGGGCGCGCGCGCTCCCCCTCTCTTAAAGGGACCGCGCGCGCCGTCCTAAGGAGTTCCCGGCCAATTGCCGGAGGACCTCCCATATATAAGGCACCTCCTCCAAAATGGAAGTGCCCGAGCAATGTTGTTGCAAAGCCTTCACTCTGCTTCAGCCCTCAGGTCCCGTTGCCAGTTACCTGCCAGTCACCTGCCAGATTCCTGCCTGTTACCTGCCAGATTCCTGCTTGATACCTGCCTGATATCCGCTACCCGCTTGCAAGCCTGCGGTCCGACGGTCTGCCCTCCGACTCCTGTCAGTCTGTCTATGGACCAGCCTGCCCGCTCACCTGGGAGCGCTCACCTGTTACCTGCCTGCTAGCCTACCTGGAGGCTCTGCCGTCACTTGCCGTGACCACCTGCCTGTCCAGAGACTCCTGCCCGCTCACCTGGGAGCGCTCACCTGTTACCTGCCTGCTAGCCTACCTGGAGGCTCTGCCGTCACTTGCCGTGACCACCTGCCTGTCCAGAGACTCTTGCCCACTCACCTGGGAGCGTCCATCCGCTACCTGTCTGCTAGTCTACCTGGAGGTTCTGCTGTCACTTGCCGTGACCACCTGCCTGTCCAGAGACTCTTGCCCGCTCACCTGGGAGCTTCCATCCGCTACCTGTCTGCTAGTCTACCTGGAGCTTCTGCCGTCACTTGCTGTGACCACCTGCCTGCCCAGAGACTCTCGCCCGCTCACCTGGGAGCGCTCACCAGCCACCAGCCCGCTGCCCTTCTACCCAGAGACTGTCCCTGTCACTTGCCATGACTACCTGCCCCTCTACCCAGAGACTGTCCCTGTCACTTGCCGTGACTACCTGCCCGTCTTCCCTGGGAGCCACCCGCTTCCTTACAAGGACTGCCCCCTTGTATAGTTGCTCAGAGATTCCACCTCCCAGACCCGTTACAGACAGTATTAGGACTGAATTTGTATTAGGACAGTATTAGGACTTGATTTGTATTAGGACAGTATTAGGACTGAATTTGTATTAGGACAGTATTAGGACTGGATTTGTATTAGGACAGTATTAGGACTAGATTTATATTAGGAAAGTATTAGGACTGGATTTGTATTAGGACTGTATTAGGACTGGACTTGTATTAGGACAGTATTAGGACTGGATTTGTATTAGGACTGTATTAGGACTGGATTTGTATTAGGACAGTATTAAGACTGGATTTGTATTAGGACAGTATTAGGACTAGACTTGTATTAGGACAGTATTAGGACTGAATTTGTATTAGGACAGTATTAGGACTGGATTTGTATTAGGACAGTATTAGGACTGGATTTGTGTTAGGACAGTATTAGGACTGGATTTGTATTAGGACAGTATTAGGACCAGGATTATTATTAGGACAGTATTAGGACCAGCTTGAGATGACCTGCTATTCAAATGTTCCCAGAGAATGAGATCTATATGTACTGATCAATATGGCTCTGTCTGGGTTATCTGCTGCAGCCATGGAGCAGCCTCTAATACCCAGTGACACCAACATTAGATTCATCCACGACTTTTGCATGACAATTAACAAGTATCACGGTCACATTCCAATACAAATAAATAATAAATATGAAGCTATGGCTGCCTTCATTATATTAGGGTCCTGTGTTTCCAGTCATAAGTATCTAAAAATAAAACTATAAAATAAGTAATGAGCCTACAGAAAGTTTTACACTTAGGCTTACTTGGAGGATCCATGTTTGCTCCCTGTAGATCCTGACTGACTCATCGCTGCATCAGCTGCAAGAAAAGAAGAAGCCATGTTACGTTTCTGATGCTGATAGACGTCATACTTAGATGTATTTTTTGTTTATACAGTTATAGGGCTATTATTTTGGTTACAGAGTCACGCGGCATTTTTAGAAAAGCACTGCCCTTGTTATTTCCCACCTACACCCCCTACAATATATATTCTTTCTGTTCCTCTTCATATTAGGCTTATCTTTGGGACTATGGAAGTCAAATTCTTGAACAATCAGGTAAAACATTGAATTTTTACACCAATCCCATAGTGTATGCAGTAGTAACTGGAGATCTGCTATAGGGATATTTCAATTACCCAGACGGAAATATCTCTCACTGTCTGTTAGTTACATACTCTGCAGCCACTAATTCCTGCGTTCCTCACAGTCCAGTCTCCTATTTTAGGCTCTTGCATCTGTAGATACTTGGGCAATAACCTAGTGCTGTAAATCAATGACTTGTTGGTATATTTTTGAAGGTAGGAGGACACTTGGTGGTGAACACAAGAGAAAAATACAAATACTCTGCTACTGTTGCCCCAGCATGACTTAAATCTCATGGAGGTGAATGGGGGTAAGGCTAGGGTCACAAAGTGATTTCTCTCCATCCGAGAAAAACTGTCTGATTACGCTAATCAGGCTCTGATCAGAGTTTGATCCAATTTTCTCAGAGGCAGAAAGAAAAAAAAAAGCTTCTCCACCTTCTCATGGAATGTTAGAGTTGTAGGGGACCTCCAGGGTGATGATGTCATCTGCGACATGCTGATGTCATCTGCGTGACAGTGTGGCAAATCAGGGATGTTCATGGGCGGAGCCGATTTTTTGGCGCGACCAAGTCGGAACCACGAACACGAACCCGAATTTGAAATGCTGAACAAATTCGCTCAACACTACTCACCCCCTCTCGTGGCCGTCTGTTCCACTCATTAATCACTTTCACTGTCAAAAAGTTTTTTCTAATATCTAATCTGTATCTTCTCCCTTTCAGTTTCATTCCATTGCTTCTCGTGTTTCCATGTGCAAATGAGAATAAGGATGATCCCTCTACACTGTGACATCCCTTCAGATATTTGTAGATGGCTATTAAGTCTCCTCTTAGCCTTCTTTTTTGCAAGCTAAACATTAGCAGATCCTCTAACTGTTCCTCGTAGGACATAGTTTGCAGTCCGCTCACCATCCTGGTAGCTCTTCTCTGAACTTGCTCATGTTTTTCAATGTCTTTTTTAAAATGTGGAGCCCCGAACTGGAAACAGTATTCTAGATGAGGTCTGAGATGAGGTCTGACCAAGGACCGTTCTCCATTATGTCAGTGCGTGAAAATCAGACTGCACTTAGATGTCATCTGAGTGCTGTTCGATTTTTTTCACGGACCCATAGACTTGAATGGGCGCGTGCCATCCAATTTTTGGAGGCAAATTGTGCATGCTGAGATTTTCGTCCTTGGACCACTTTGTCCAAGGATAAAATTGGACATGTGCACAGCCCCATAGAATAACAAGGGTACGATTGCTATTCATGAAAACCACGGATAGCACTCGTCCGATTAAAACAGTCGTGTGTAGGAGCCGTAATGCAGCCCACTTAGCCATCATTACTTACTGTACATCCACTGTAATAATAGCTACCATAAATAGAGTAAAAAAAATCCAATAAAAATGATAGTTTTAATACACAACAAATGATTATGAATGCCTGAAAGTAATAGGATGCACACATTAACGCTTAGCGTGAATCAATGGACGGAGCTGTACCAGGTGGTATTTTCAGTTTATTAATGGTTAGGTAGAAACTCAGCATATGGTCAATATGTCCACATACAAAGCTCAACATTCAGCAAACATTATAAAATATCCTTTATAGAGCAGGCAGGTAAGGAGCGACGACACAATTTTGCAGCGGCACCAGTGAATATACTGTCATGCTCACAGAGCAAGCAACAATACGAGCAATGATCCTGTGACCAGGTAATATTAATGCACACACTGGAGAATTAAATAAATTTGTGTACAGGTTTTTAACTAGAAAATAATTAGACCTTATATAATAAAAATCTTTGATTTCCACATAGAGAACAAACTTGCCACCATTTTTTCACAATGATATATATTTATATTCAATATTGCTTATTCTTTATATTGAAATCACACCGGTTTATAAAAGGGGTAAGTCTTACTATTCCTTTGTGACTTTTGATTGTGTGATTCTTTTTATGTTGTCTGGTGGGGTAGGATGTGGCGAGGAGCTGCCTTCTATAGACCCCATGTGGCACTACAGGCAAAAACTAGAAATGAGTGAATACATTTTCAGGAGCCAGGTCCAGTGTCCAGGTCAGTATTAAGTGTCTGCTGGACGGGAGCTCAGGGAATCTCCTCCTAACTTCCAGCATCTGCGGCGCATTTGATTACCCAGGCTGGTGTGATGTTGTGTGTGTCATGGCGCAGTGATGATGCCACACCAGTCCAGCTAATCAAAAGAGGAGCCATGGATGCTGTCAGGTAGGAGGTGCTTCTCTGGGCTCCCAACTTGTGGCCACAGATTACTGACCTGGCCAATGGACCTAGGCCCTGCAAATCAATTCGCTCATCTCTAGTGACAGCCAATTGTCACTTTAGGTGTAACCCGACTTTGAAGAACTCAACTTTAGGGACATTGTTGTGCCACTGAAGAAAAAAAAAGTTATTTGTTCAGTTACCCTATTACGTTTTATCCTTTATCCTAAGTCAGTTTTTGGTGGAAGCTCTGATTACATCTGTCAGAGGTCACAGACTCAAACAGCTACATCGGACAGACTTGGTTCAAGCCACTAGCAGATTACAGAGAAATTTTCACAAAAAAAGAGATTTGAGCATGCGCCCCAAAATGTATAAAATACCGTCACTGGCGGAGTGCGCATGCCCTATAGAATGAATGCGCATGCCCTATAGAATGATAAGAGATAAGGAGGTTTTGCATATGACTATCCCTGATTTTCAGGGTCACTTAGGACATTTCTAGGGATAGCCGCCAAAGAGCGGGGGGTGCCATTATTGACTGCAAATAGGGTGCCAACCTCTGCGGACAGGCAGCTGTGCACCTAGGATTCAGTCTAGGGTGATTTAGTGCCTTCTTTTTACTTGGTTCTATTGTTGTATTTTATCAACTTTGTATTTATCCCGTATGTATTTTCAATGTCTGTCTAGTTTTTTTGTTTTTAATGCATATCTAGGAAATTGTTCTTTTAGGCCCCTGCAGCCTTAATCTCTAAAATTGGTAATTATTATAGCATGGCGAGTTTTTTTTATCAGGTCCAATAAATCCTGATCATTGGCTGGAGGACGCAAATCAGGCATTTTGTTTGGACACTACTCCTTCTGATGATAAAAATACACTCTCCCCTTCTATAGGTTTGACAACAAATCAGGGAGGATGATGGCCAATTTAGCGAAAGGTCTGAAAGAGCCACAGGGAATTTTCCAATTAAGAAATATCAACGGGGTAATTCACACGAATCCTAAATCAATTAATGAGATTTTAGGCTCATTCTATAAGGACCTATACAAAATTCCAAAACAAACCTTGCCCCTCTCTGATACACTCTTGGATAGGGTCAAATAAACCTATTTCATTAGAAGAGATTACTAATACAATTAGAAATTTGAAACCAAACAAAGCCCCTGGACCTGATGGATACACTTCTGACTTCTTTAAATCCTTAACGGAAGAGATTTCCCCGTTATTAGTATCGATCTTCAACAAAAATCTTCAACAAAATAATCAATGGCGATCCCATTCTCCCATCCGCAAATATGGCCTATGTCAAATTATTACTAAAACCAGGCAAAGATCCATTATCCCCCAATTCATACAGACCGACTTCCCTTATAAACATCGACATTAAGCTTTTATCTAAAATAATGGCTGACAGACTGGCCTCTATTCTACCCCACCTTATATCCCATGTACAAGCAGGCTTTGTTAAGGGTCGCTCAGCCACACTAAATATTAGGAAAGTATTACTGGCGCTTGATATAATCCACTCTACACCTGATTTTAAGGGGTCCACGGCAATTATCTCCCTTGACGCCGAAAAGGCCTTTGATAATATAAGTTGGGATTGGTTATATATGGTTTTAACCAAGATGTCATTGTCAGGCCCTTTTTTTTAATTACATTCGTAATTTATATATGTCTCCAAAAGCCCAGGTGTATAACCCGGGCTTTCTGTCCACTCCCTTCCCTCTTGAAAAGGCAACGAGACAAGGGTGTCCTTTGTTCCCCTTACTTTTTAACCTGGCACTAGAATCCTTAGTCCGTATTCTATCTGACCCTAAAACTTTTTCAGGCATCCAATTTAATAAAAAAATCAGTTCAGGCGGCATTTTTTGCTGACTACATCATTTTGTTCATGTCGGATCCCATCCTGCATTTACCTCTAGTGTTGGATCTACTTAAAAATTTTGGCACTTACTCTGGGTTTAAAATAAATGCTAAAAAATGTGAATTGCTACCATTAACTGAAAAAGGAATGAAACTACTCAAAAAATCTTTCTATGATATTAATATAGCTACATCTCATATCACCTATTTGGGCATAATAATAGGCCGTTTGCCATCCTCTTTGTATACGCTAAATTATCCCCCCCTCATCAAAAAAATCACTGATCAATTGAAATTGTGGCAGGATTTGCCCTTGTCTTTTTTAGGTAGGGCGCATCTCGTTAAGATGATCAGTACTTCTAAAATTAGGTATCAACTCCAAACTCTACCATTGCTACTGAAACACTCTGATGTAGTCACACTTAATAGGGCCTTTAGTCGTTTTATATGGAGAGCAAAACGTCCTAGGATTAATCTGGACAAACTTATGTCATCCAAGGATGATGGAGGCATCAATTTTCCCAGTATCAGGAATTACAACCTTGCTTGCCTTTCTCGTTACATAATTGACTGGCTCCATAAAAGACATACATACTCTGATTACTCTTTGGAATCAGACTATGCTTACCCCTTCAATTTAACCGCACTTCTACACTCTCGCTACTCTTCCCTACCCCCAGCAATCAAAAAATCTGTAACTTTTAAAGACACCATTTCAGCTTGGAAAGCGGTTAGAAAGAATTATGGCCTTTCTTTCAGAATTTCTAAGCACTTGCCGCTATGGCGGAATCCGGAATTTCCACAGGGCAGTGAAAATAAATTATTTCTTAATTGGCAGCAAGCAGGTATACATAACATATCTCACTTACTTCACCCAACCGATCAGAGATGGTTGACGTACCCAGAATGTATGGATAAGTATGATCTACCTCTTCAGCAGGGCTTTCAATTTGAACAAATTAGACTATCCATTATGTCAAACTTAAGGGATGTTACCTTCGAGAACTTTCAAAACGAATTAGATGTAATTTTACTATCTCCAACTGGTACTCCCTCAATATCTAGTCTTTACTCGGCTATGAAATCCAATTTATTAAAAATACACCTAGACATTTTCTTTAAATATTGGAAGCAACAACTTGATGACGTTGAAATTCCCACTAAGATCAGACTAGGCTGGAAGATATTTAGAAAATACATTATAAATGAAACATGGAGAGAAACTCAGTATAAAATAATACACGGGGCCATTTACGCTTTTAATATACCGAAAAAAGATCCATTATCAAATAGACTAATTGCATGCCCTAAATGTCATCACCCATACTCTGACCTTATGCACGGCTTATGGTCCTGCCCTGATTCAACAGTATACAGGGATCAGGTCTCAGACTTGATGAATACTATATGGGGTCCAGGGTACACTCTCTCTCCATACTTAGCCCTACTACATCATTGGAGCAACACAGAGAACCCCGACAAAAAATCAAAAGGCCCCCCACAACTGCTTCATACTCTACTCTTCCTGGCAAAAAAACAGTTACTCAAACATTGGCTGGATCTTATCATTCCCCCTATAGCAGAGCTAATAATCCAAATGAAACATTTTATGGGAGTAGAACACCTAGATGCCCTTAGTAACAAAGAACAACAGGCTGGGAAGTTTCTATCAAAATGGAAGCAGTTTATTATAACATGTTGCTCTCTGTCTGAAAAGAATAAAATTGTCAAACCATTTACTTCTACAGAATGGTATATACTAGAGGATTTACACAACAACCTAGGACTTTTACGCGTTAACTAAAACATGGGAGATAATTGACACAAATCACCAATATTTACTTAATTCTTTTGGTTAAAGATGACTGTATTCTGCAAGACTTAATCTTTGTATCTTTGTTTAGCTGTTTATTTGTTAAGCCAGCTAACCTGAATTTATCGGGTATTCAGTGTGCCTGATCTATGGACAGGCTCCTTATTATTGTGCATCCTGGCTTTGTTTCATATGTCTTTATATGTTTTTGTTTTTCTGAAAAAAACAAATAAAAATGATGTTTGAAAAAAAATTTGTGTTTTTTTTAGATGCGGTATGGCTAAGTGCCCACGATGCAGAAATGCTGCGGATTTTTGCTGAGCGTTTCTGCATCTCCCTGGCAGAAAAAACACATGCGGATTTTACATGCATTTTTTCTGCCAGGTAGAAGCGTCTGTGAAGCGTTTTTAACATGCGATTTCGCATGCGGGTTGACAAGCGCGTTTCCAAGCGATTTTAGCATCACTTGGAAAACTGCTTGACAACTTGGTCACACTATATAAATCCATGCAACCGGCATGGATTTATGTTGTTTGACCAAGTTATGATGCTGCAAATGCAGCATCAATAGTAAAAAAAAAGAATAAAAATGTTGAAAAAAAAAAACATTATACTCACCTTCTGATGGCCCCTGGTCTCCTTCTCCGGTGCATCTGGTGTCTTCGGCGGCTCGCGGTGCTCTAAAAATAACCTTCCGTGATGTCATTTAGTCATGTGACAGGTCACGCGACCGCCGATGTCAGCGGTCGCGTGACCTGTCACATGACTAAATGATGTCATGGAAGGTCCTTTTACACCACCGCGAGCAGCCGAAGAGCCAGCAGCACTTCCGGGAGCAGACAGGGGCCATCAGAAGGTGAGTATAATGTGTTTTTTTTTATCTTAATTATTTTTTAACTACAGGTACTATGGTACCTGGGTCTGGAGGAAAGTCTCCTCTTCTCCAGACCCGGGTACCATCCGTGCATTGAATTGCATAAAATCCGCATGTGTACATGTAGTCATGCGGAAATTATACGGTCCAATGCAAGTCAATGGCGGCAATTTTTCCGCGATTCCGCACAATTAATGGTTGTGCTGCGGATTTTTCCGCAATGATAATCCACAGCGGAAATTTCCGCAACATGTGCACAGCACATGCGGATTATCATTGGGAAATAACTTAACAAGCGTTTTTAATGTGTTTCCGCGGTGGAAATGCCGCCGCGGAAATACTTTAAATCCACATTGTGGGCACACAGCCTAATTGCTGTGTTTACAGCTGGATGAGTCCAGGAAAATCCTTCTCTAGTGCTTCCACAGGACGTACCTTTTTCCTGAGAGATTTCGCCAACTGCAAAACCTTTGGCTTAGTATATATGGCTACCTGTATTTGTCCCCTCAACTATGTAGGGAAAACTAAGATGGAATTTAGAAAAACGACGATGGAGCATTTGGGGGACATTCGCAACAGCCGCGATACCCCACTGGCTAAACACATCGATAATGTCCATCATGGGGAGTCTAGGGATGAGTCCTTCCAAGCAGAGGAGGTGGTTAAACCCAAAATGAGGGATGGAGATTATAATAAACACATTTTAAGGAAGGAAAGTGAGTGGATTTTTAGGTTGCATTCCGTGGCCCCCAAAGACCTCAACGAGCAAATGTCATATGCCTGTTTTTTGTAGTCCCTTGCCTTGGTTCTTTGTACCTTGATATGTATATACCGATATTCGCCTTGGCTACAGGGTCTCCGAATATAGGGATCCCTTATCATTTATTTATCCTATTATCTTTTCTTTACTACCCTCCTCACCCATTGGCCCATTCATGATCAATTTCATTATTATCTTTCTATACAATTTTGGTGACAGGGTTATTGTTGACCTCTTTCTGATTATGTTCCTTTGCCAGTTTTTCTGGTTAGAATCTCGTGTCCTGGAAGCTTTAATACAAGCATCTAATTCCCCTCTTGCCCGTGCGATCCAGCTTGGAACGCATCGGCGTCTCGGACATGCGCACATCGGTTGCTATCCTCTCCTCTATCCGGCCTCCTTTACACCGCCCATTGTGGATGCGTTCCAGTGTGGAGCGCACTCACTTCCGGCCATGCTCATCTACCGCCTTGTCCTCGGCGGTGCGTTCCAACCATGGAACGCATGTATTAACTGGAAATGCACATTCGTTCTATCGGGCATGCGTGATGATATTTTATACCTCTTGTGGCATGCTTTTGGGGAGCATGCGCACTATGGGAATGAGGACATTGAGTGTCCACTATATGCATTACACATTATAATGATTGGGCATGATCTAGTTAGTGATGAGTGTTACCAACAATTAAAAATGATTGAAACTTGATATTTTCAGAGTCAGACATACTTTGCTGGTCATGTTATCCTGCTATCACAACTTAATATCGGCCTCCTGATGAAGCTGCTGGGGAAACGCTTAGAGCCTAATTTTGAGGCAATTTTGAAGAATATACTCTGATAATAATTATTTATTAATTTTCCCTGATCTGCCCAATAGAGACGCCTCTTTTCATATCATTTTGCAAGTATTATTATGTGCCATATAGGTGTGCCCAATTATATATGACTATTCCTGATTGCTATGATCACATTTCGAGAGATAGCCGCTGAGCAGTGGAGGCGCCATTATCGACTACAAATAGGGTGCCAACCTCCACGGACAGGCAGCACCTAGGATTCAGTCTAGGGTGAATTAGTGCCTTTTTTTTGCCTGTTTCTATTGTATTTTTATCAACTTTTCATTTATCCCGCTAATTGTGTTTTTAATGTCTATCTAGTCCTTTGTTTTTAATGCATACCGTAGCTAATAAATTGTTCTTATATGGTTTATTCGACATTACTCAGATTCCAGAGAAACCCCGGCCTTCACCCTTTAACCACACAGCAGTTAACCCTAGGTCTCCCAGCATGGATGGGACTACAAGTCCCAGAGAACACAATGCAATGAGAGCGCGGCGCCACCTGGCAACAGAAGCAGGGGCAAGATGGGCAGGCACTGACATAGAAGTCACAGCTCCTTAGTTTTCACCCTCTATGCAAGAGATCTGGCCTTCTTTGCAGGGCTCCTAGGTTGTATCTGCAGAGTAGTTTCTGACCAGTGAAGCAGACTGATGGAATAACCAGATAACCCAAGGTCAGAGCCATAGTATAAACAACAGGGAAAGATTTGGAACCAAATACTGAGGGCTAGTAGTCTGAGAGTCCAGGAGGTCAGGCAGAGCGAAGTCAGGCAGTCCAAGAGTCAAGTCAATGAGAAGTTCATAACGAGAATAGTCAGGCAGAAAGCTGTGTCAGAGTTCAGAGTAGCAATACTAACTGCACCAGGTCAGTATAGATGTGACAATAGCTGGCACAGGGCAAGTGGCTAGTGGAATTTAAATAGGTCTCTGATTTGTCAATGCACCTGTCCATTGATTTGTCTGATTATCGGCTCCTTTGACTGGCCTATCAGAAGGACCCCAGTCACATCAGTAGGATGGCTGTGCAGCCTAGATCTCTTCCAGTGCTGACCAGAATACTCATTTAGTAGTGTCTGGTCAGATAGGATAGCCACTGGACCGGGAGAAGGTGAGTTTGTGCCATTAGGTTAACCTTGCTACCAGGCATCATCTGCTAAGGACCGGGAGGAGGTGAGTTTGTGCCATTAGCTTAACCTTATGTCATGCTAGGTATGGGAAGAACCCAGCGTACGACGACGATAATAGGGAGGAAGCCCAGCAACTAGGGAAAAGGGAAGTGGAGACCCCTAAGCAGATCTAACAACACCCTTAATCCCCTATCGTCCCTAAATAGGTTCCGCACCTATCGCCGAGCAGGATACCTTAGCCCTGGCTGACCCTAGAGCTAGGCCCTAGGAAGGGAGGGTGAGGGGTGAGCACTAGTCAGCTCCGCTGCAACTAAAGACAAACAAGGGAAACCGACAAAGGGATAGCTTTGAGAAGACACCAGAGCAATCACGTCTACAATCCAAAAAGGAACTCCAAGGAGAATCTGGTCGACAGCCAGAATTCCAGATCTGAACAGAGGAATTTACTCTATTACCAGCAACTCTCTGGAGAAACTGAGTGTATTTAAAGATCCAGCAAGGGTGTGTTAATTAGCAGCAGAAGGTGGAGATCACCGCTGGATCCTAGAGAGGGAGGGATGATGAAAGAATCAAGAAGGTGTCTGCAAGGCCAAGCGCAGCGACCTTCTACAGAATGACTGTCTGTCAAACCTGACACACCCGTGACACCTTGTAACCAGCCATCATCTGCTAAGGCCGGGAGAAGGTGAATTTGTGCCATTAGGTTAACCTTGTCACCAGCCATCATCTGCTAAGGACCGGGAGAAGGTGAGTTTGTGCCATTAGGTTAACCTTGTTACCGGCCATCATCTGCTAAGGACCGGTAGAAGGTGAGTTTGTGCCATTAGGTTAACCTTGTTACCAGCCATCATCTTTTAAGGACCGGGAGAAGGTGAGTTTGTGCCACTAGGTTAACCTTGTTACCAGCCATCATCTTTTAAGGACCGGGAGAAGGTGAGTTTGTGCAACTAGGTTAACCTTGTTACCAGCCATCATCTTTTAAGGACCTGGAGAAGGTGAGTTTGTGCCATTAGGTTAACCTTGTTACCAGCCATCATCTTTTAAGGACCTGGAGAAGGTGAGTTTGTGCCATTAGGTTAACCTTGTTACTAGCCATCATCTGCTAAGGAGCAGGAGAAGGTGAGTTTGTGCCATTAGGTTAACCTTGTTACCAGCCATCATCTTTTAAGGACCGGGAGAAGGTGAGTTTGTGCCATTAGGTTACCATTGTTACCAGCCATCATCTTTTAAGGACCTGGAGAAGGTGAGTTTGTGCCATTAGGTTAACCTTGTTACTAGCCATCATCTGCTAAGGACCGGGAGAAGGTGAGTTTGTGCCATTAGGTTAACCTTGTTACTAGCCATCATCTGCTAAGGACCTGGAGAAGGTGAGTTTGTGCCATTAGGTTAACCCTGTTACCAGCCATCATCTTTTAAGGTGGTGTGAAGGGCAATCTCCTACTACAGCAATAAAAATTCCTTGTTCTTACCTTTGGGCACTGATCACATTCTTTGCATACCATCAAAAAAACCAGAGGAGTTTATGACATGACAGCTCCACTCGATAACAATGAAAGCAATAATTTGCAGTATCAAAATGAACTACTTTAGGTAGAACAGGGGGAGGCACACTGAAGGATTTCAATGGTGTCATATCCTTTTCTGGAGAACAGAGCAAGTCCCTGTATATTGAACGGTCTTTATAACCAGTCATACATGTAACAAATTTTTATGTGATAGGACAAAAGTTAGCGATGATTGGAAAATCTTGGGAAATATACAAATCTAAGGTTAAGTTCCCATGATGAGTTTTTGTGAGTTTCTGACGCTGCGTATTTTCGCTGCACAAAAAATGCAGCGTGTTACAGTTCCAGCAAAGTGGATGGGACTTATAGAAATCTCATGTCCATAAACTGATCTGCGGTGCGAGTTTCAAATCTGCAATATGTCAATTTCTCTTGTGAGTACGCTGAGTTTTATGTGCGGATTTTCTCCATAGAATTGTATTAGATGCGGAAAATCCGCGGCAAAAACGCACTAAAAACACATGTAATCTGTACATGAATGCATCAATAAAGTTTTGTTAATGCCAAATACTAGGAAGTATCAAAATCAAAGCAGCTTTATTTAAAACATGACACGACAAAAAGAACAACATCAAAAATGCAATAAAAATGCATGTAAAATAAGCTGTAAAAACACAATGAAAAAAATACAAGTAACCAAATTTACCTAAGGCCACGCTCAGTATTTGGTCAGTATTTTACAACAGTATTTGCAAGCCAAAACCAGGAGTGGGTGAAAAATGCAGAAGTGGTGAGGTGGAAAATATCGGACTGCACTCTGATGACATCTGAGTGCAGTCTGATTTCCACGGACTGACAAAATGTAGAAGATAGAGATTTTTTTTTCCATTTTCTCCTCATCTGAGAACATTTCTCAAGAGAAACTATAGCTCCAATTCATTAAGAATAGAGTTTTGTATGTCAGTCTTATTGAGATGAGTATAGGAAAAAGAAGTGCCAAATTCATTAGGGGGCGCACACCACTTGATGAATTCAGTGCATCTTATCAATGGCATGCGCCTCCATGCACCTCACCAGTAATGGGGACTAGAGTAACATTTCTGGTGCAAGAAATGCCGCCAATTTAATAAATTGGGAACGCCCTGTCTCAACACAGATCCGCTCATTTCGGCGAAACTTCTTGAAACTAATGTGAAAACGTCAAAAGTCACAAAATTATTATGCAACGCTACACTGAAAGATGATATGCTAAATGCACTCAAAACAGCAAAGCAAGAAACCCGATATTACAGAAAAATAACGAGGAGGAAATTCTCAAGAATCATTTTTCTTAAGTCTTAATTGTTTAAATCAGGTTTCTGTGTTAAACGTCATTTTCTTGACATTTTTTATATCACAATTTGTATTAAAAAAAACTAGAAATCTTGCCATTTTCACACTTATCACTTTCCCCACTGGCCTCTAGGGCTCAATTAAAATCTAACTTGCTGTTGTTTCAGGAAACACATGTACAGCAGGTGAAATAAGTATTGAACACGTGACCAATTTTCTAAGTTAAATATATTTCTAAAGGTGCTATTGACATGAAATTCTCACCATATGTTGGTAACAAGTAACAACCCATCCAATCCACACAGGCAAAGGAATCAAACCATAGATGTCAATAAATTAAGTTATGTGTAATAATGAGAAATGACACAGGAAAAAGTATTGAACACAATTACTGAAATTTAATTATTACTTCGTACAAAATCCTTATTTGGAGATGACAGCTTCAAGATGCCTCCTGTATGGAGAAAGTAGTCGCATGCATTGCTCAGGTGTGAGTTTGGCCCATTCTTCTGCACAAACACTCGTCAAATCCTGGAGGTTCTGTGGGCTCCTTCTATGAACTCTGAGCTTTAGTTACTTCCATAAATCCATAAATTTTCTATTGGATTCAAGTCCAGTGATTGACCGGGCTATTCTTGCAGCTTTATTTTCTTTCTCTGAAACTAATGGAGCATTTCTTTGGCAGTGTGTTTGGGATCATTGTCTTGCTGAAATGTCCACCCTCATTTCATCCTGGTAGATGACAGCAGATTTTTATCAAGAATGTCTCAGTACATATGTCCATTAATCCCTCCTTCAATCACATGAATTTTGTCAGTGCCGTATGCTTAAAACCAGCCCCACACTATGATGTTCCCACCTTCAAACTTCACTGTTGGTATGGTGTTTTCGGTTGATATGCAGTGACTTTTGGCCTCCAAACATGGTGTGTATTATGACATCCGAAGAGTTCAGTTTTGATCTCATCTGACCAGACTATATTCTTCCAGTATTTCACAGGCTTGCCTAAATGTTGCTGAGCAAACTTTAAACGCAATTGAATATGCTTTTTGTTCAGCAATGGAGTCTTGCATGGTGAGCGTGAATACAGGCCATGGAGATTGAGTGCATTACTTGTTGTTCTCTTTGAAACAATTGTGCCAGCTGATTTCAAGTCTTTTCTGTAGCGCTCCACAGGTAGCCCCTGGCTCTTGGGCAACTCTTTTGATAATCCTTTTCACTCCTCTGTCTGAAATTTTGCAGGGAACACCTGGTCGTGGTGGATTTATGATAAAATTATGTTCTTTCCACTTATGGATTATGGCCCCAACAGTGCTCACTGGAAGCTTCAGAAGTTTAGAAATTCTTCTGTAACCAATGTCATCAGTATGTTTTACAACAATAAGGTTGCGAAGGTCTTGAGACAACTGACTGGTTTTGCCCATCTTGAGATGTTTCTTGTGTGGCACCTTGGTAATGAGACACCTTTTTTTAGGCAATCAGGTAAACCAGCTGACATTATTTTTCACTAAGAGGCAGGATTGCTTTCCAATTACTGATAGACTTCAGCTTGTGTCATGACTTTCTATGGCTTTTTGCACCTCTCTTCATGTGTTCTATACTTTTTTCCTGTGTCATTTCTCATTATTATACATAACTTAATTTATGGACATCTATGGTTTCATTTATTTCTCTGTGTGGATTGGATAGGTTGTTACCGACATCTGGTAACCCCCTTTTTTTAATTTTGCCCCTGATCCACAGATTCCTCTCTTATTTCTAATTTTCCAATTTACTAATTATTTTCTCCTTAATGTTCTATTTTTATGCCAGACTGAGGGGTCTGGTTACAGCAACGGCATTATTTCTGGAAAGTACAAAGCACTTATTGTGACAATTTTAATAGTGGGAAAAAATGGCAGAATTCTCAGGGGTAAGAATTCATGTTGCACTTTCTGTCAGTGCTCCTGAAACTTTCCGCGAGTCGCTTGTTGTGGGTCTGAAAAAAATTCAGGGTTCAAAGTTCTGGCCTGGCCCATAGCTCAACGTAGTAAATAAGTCATTATCCATTGCAGCGTGTTCCCTTCCTGTTATCTGCTGAGAGAGCTGTGATAAGTCTTGATTTTTATGGGCACACGATCAATGTATGATTTATTTGGTTTTATTTATGGAGACTTAATTGTCCTAACGTACCAGTGTTGTGCAAGGGATGATGTGTTCTGCTCTTGTATAGTCCCAGTCATTTATGCAAAGTTTTCAGTGGAGTTGTGGCTTTTGGATATGCACCATGAAAATGCTATATTTAGTATTTTTGCTTCCAAGTTTCCACCCATTAGATGATGAATAACAGCTCTGAAGCACAAGCTGCTTCAATTGAAAATATATTTTTGTGCTTAAAAAATACCTTAGGAAAAAAAAACAAATTAGGGTTAAGGGTCCGATTACACAGACCCATCAGTGGCAATAAACAACCATGGATCAGTAACCCTTTACCAATTATACGTGATAAATCTGGCACATTTTGTTGAGAATCACATTTGTTGGATTATTTTAGGTAATTAAAGGAGTTGTCCGGTCTTAGGCTACAATTCTGCAGTTAGTCTATGTGACTGCAGGCTTGCGAATCCTCACATCACGCACACTGCACACTGTGAGGATTCTCCGGTGTCAGAGCTGGGAGTGGCGGACTTGTGACCACTAGTTTGCGACTGCAGTGTGTCACATAGAGTGACTCCAGACTTATGGCCTAAAAACGGGGAACCCCTTTAATTTGCCTTTAAAATCTGGCAAAAAATGTATATGACACAACTTATGAGCCTATGTTTATTGCAGATTGTGCTGTAAGGAGATTAACATGCTGCCCTTGTTTCCCCTTAAAGAATATGTAAATTGTTGTGATGCGTAATGTGAACTGTGATGTATAATGTGAATTGTGACTTGTTTTAATGATGATAATATGTGTAGTTTGACAGTAGGGATAGTGAAAGTTACTGTTTGGAACTAGCCCAAAGTGGGAGGGAATAAGTTGAAGGGAAGGAGACAGTTTTTTGGTAGTGAGTTAGATAGGTCCTAGAGTGCATAGAGAAAGGAACTAAGGTCCAACGTGAGCAGTGCCGCATTCTTGGGTTTCCCTAAGTGAGAGGAGACCGAAAGGGAGAGATAGTGAGATCTGGAGCACACGTGACTGTAAGACAGAGTGATTTTCCAGAGACAGGTCCTGGGAGATGATGCCTAGCACTAAGGCCCAGAGTTTATTTTTCCAAGAGGTAACGGGCCTAGATAAGACTGAGTACGTGAGATGAGTAGATTGTGCCAGTCAGGAGTTCCATAGCATCAGCATTGGAGAAGATGAGTACCGGCCATACTGGCACATTAGCTCCCCTAATGGGAAAGAAGACGCGGAATCACAGTATGAGTCTTGCTAAACAGAACTGTAGTGTCGAGCTGGGTTGTAGTGAAGTAGTGAGAAACAGTGAATGCAAAGGACAAGTAAAGAGAGTAAAGAAGAGGGAATTGAAACTGTGTGGAAAATGCTCAGAGTTGTGAAGGAATAGGATTGTGTACCCGCTATCTTCTGTATATATTCCCCTATAAAGTTCCCTTTCAGTAAAAAGTTTAGTTTTGAATGGTGGTCTCCCTCATTGAACTGTGAAACATCTTGTCCTGGCAAAATAGAATAATCGGTTATATGCTGCCTGCAAGGGTGTAGCGCCCTCAGAGCACAAGTCCACACAGCCAGCCAGGACCCCCACCTTCATGTAACATGCCGGGGCGCAAGAGGCGAGTACCTCGCCTACGGCTACCTCCCCGCACCACATTACAGTACCATAGGGTCAGCAGAAACCACAGTAGGTGGAGGAGAGTCATCTCTTAGAGTGTCATTCTTGACACCATGACCTGAATGGTACAAGCTTCAAAAGATGGGCAGATGGATATATGTTATCCAAACTGAATATTTCACATCCCCTATAGCGGAGGGATGAAAATTTACTACTAATTATTCATTGGATTTGGCCAATTGAAAGAGTTTCACATGGTGGGCATCAGCCAAGTCTGAGTGTGTTCCTTCATTCTCCCACCCTCAAGGAAACAGAAGAACAACAATAGATTAGAAAAATTTAGGTATTTTCTGTTATTCCTCCTTATTATTTTGTAACTATTTTCCATATGTCTATGTCACATTGTTTTCTTAGAAGCACTGTACTTTTTATATTAAAATCTAAAACTTTAGTAAGTTTGTCTCTAAAAAACCCTCTAGCCTTTCTGATAGGATTTGGTCTTTGCTTGTTTGAGTGTAGTTTGGAGACTTATCACGCCTCTTGATTGGTGGTTAGTGGTTGTGTATCTGGGGTGTGTGGACTTTATTGGGGTGACATTTATGCAAAATGTGCAGCCAAAGTGCAAGATTGAATGAATTCAGATAGATTAACCCCTTGCAGTTGCACCCACGTAACCTGCTGAGAAGTTGTACGTGACAGTATCCCAAATTGTTTAAAGATAAAAAAAATGTAATAACCCCCCCCCCCAAAACAAAGCCTTTTCTCTTTCAAAACAAAATGCAAAATCAGTTCAAAATATTATTACCATCTCCCAAAAAAGTTTTTTTCCACCTAACTAAAGTATTGGGGGCCTGACTGCTGAGACTCACAGCATTCCCAAGAACAGGGCTCTGCGGAAATGCATGTGATCAGTCTCTGCTTCATGCATTGTCAATGGGATTGCTGGGAATAGTAGAGTTCTCGACGTTCTTCATCAGTCCCATAGACAATGAAGGGGAGACTGAGCTTAAGGACCTTTGCTCCGTTCAAGAAAGGTTTGCAAAGATGTTTTTGGGGGTCCCAACAGTCAGACCCCCCCCCCCCCCCCCAGCAAACAGCTAGTTAGTTATTCCTTATCCTATTAATAGGGGATAACTTGTATTTTTGTTTATAATAACTGCTTAATTAAATATCATATAAGAAAGTTATGGTTATTTAACCAGCAGAAGCAAAAAATATATACTTTAATATATATTATCAGTAGCTAGTAAATAATGATGTATCGTATGGATTTCTAAATATTATTCTTATTTTACTACAACATATTCCAGAGCGCTGTGCACACATTGTGTCACATCAGACCCCTTTTTTGCATTTGATACTTTGGTGATACAATATTAATTCCACATTTACAAACTGTGGAGACTGAATTGTGATCGCATCAGAGGAAGCTGCGTTTTCCATAAGCACCCAGAGATCACGATGCAAATACTCATCTCCTGAAGTGCCAGCTGTCCCAACATTGTGGCACAACACCGAGTCTGGGCAGCAGCGGGCGATCAATGCTCTTTTGTTTTCATTGCAATCATATTTTATTTCTCTTTGATTTGTGTTATTGCCATTCCCTTTGTATAAGAGGGAAAGCACTTAAAGCACAATTCCATCTTCAGAGCCGCAATGGATAAACTGAATCATCAATGCAAGAAGTCACCCATTACTCCTGACCTGTATATGTTATAAATATTTGTATTTCCAATGTAAAATGTAGCACCAGATTCTGTAGCGATATGCTCCTTCAATGAGGGGAATAGTACCCCTTATATAACAACAAGTGCCATACATACAAGATATGGGGTGGGTACGGATAATGGAGCTGACACTCTGCTGCAATGATTCCCATTGGAATAGCTTGGATCACAGCCTTTTAACCTCTTAGATGGCACGGTCAATAGCTACAATGCCAACTAAGCAATTAGACAGAGGAAGGGGGTTCCCTCAGCCTCGAACCAAATGAAGACCCACAGGTCTTCAATTTTTTGTAATGAGCCAGGTCCTAATTTAACACCTTTCACTGGAAACAAAAGCCTCATAACAAAGACACTGTCTTGTACAAAGAGAAAAAAAAATTGCCTATATATATATATATATATATATATATATATATATATATATATATATATATTTTTTTTTTAATTTAGGAACTTCAAAAAATTAAACTTGTATTTGGTGTTGACCCAAAGTCTAACATTTCTTTTTTAAAGTGGTACTGTAAGAAAGTAACATAAATAGATTAGTTATAGCCTATTATTATTAATTAGTTGTTAGTTATAATTATTTACAAATAGATTAGTTATAATTAGTTATATATTAGTTATACTTATAATATAACAATATATTAGTTATATAATTAGTTATAACCTATTGTTATTAGTTATAATTTGCTATAAATATATTAGTTATAATTAGTATATATATATATATATATATGTAAACATATGGAATAATATATATAATAATATAAATATATATATATATATACACTGCTCAAAAAAAATAAAGGGAACACTCAAATAACACATCCTAGATCTGAATGAATGAAATATTCTCATTGAATACTTTGTTCTGTACAAAGTTGAATGTGCTGACAACAAAATCACACAAAAATCATCAATGGAAATCAAATTATTAACCAATAGAGCCCTGGATTTTGAGTCACCCCCAAAATTAAAGTGGAAAACACACTACAGACTGATCCAACTTTGATGTAATGTCCTTAAAACAAGTCACAATGAGGCTCAGTATTGTGTGTGGCCTCCACGCGCCTGTATGACCTCCCTACAACGCCTGGGCATGCTCCTGATGAGGTTGCGGATGGTCTCCTGTGGGATTTCCTCCCAGACCTGGACTAAAGCATCCGCCAACTCCTGGACAGTCTGTTGTGTAACGTTGGTGGATGGAGCGAGACATGATGTCCCAGATGTGCTCAATCGGATTCAGGTCTGGGGAACGGGCGGGCCAGTCCATAGCTTCAATGCCTTCATCTTGCAGGAACTGTTGACACACTCCAGCCACATGAGGTCTGGCATTGTCCTGCATTAGGAGGAACCCAGGGCCAACCGCACCAGCATATGGTCTCACAAGGGGTCTGAGGATCTCACCTCGGTACCTAATGGCAGTCAGGCTACCTCTGGCGAGCACATGGAGGGCTGTGCGGCCCTCCAAAGAAATGTCACCCCACACCATTACTGACCCATTGCCAAACCGGTCATGCTGAAGGATGTTGCAGGCGGCAGATCGCTCTCCACGGCGTCTCCAGACTCTGTCACATGTGCTCAGTGTGAACCTGCTTTCATCTGTGAAGAGCACAGGGCACCAATGGCGACTTTGCCAATCCTGGTGTTCTGTGGCAAATGGCAAGCATCCTGCACGGTGTTGTGCTGTGAGCACAACCCCCATCTGTGGACGTCTTGCCCTCATACCACCCTTATGGAGTCGGTTTCTAACCGTTTGTGCAGACACATGCACATTTGTGGCCTGCTGGAGGTCATTTTGCAGCTCTGGCAGTGCTCCTCCTGTTCCTCCTTGCACAAAGGTGGAGGTAGCGGTCCTGCTGCTGGGTTGTTGCCCTCCTACGGCCCCCTCCACGTCTCCTGGTGTACTGGCCTGTCTCCTGGTAGCGCCTCCAGACTCTGGACACTACGCTGACAGACACAGCAAACCTTCTTGCCACAGCTCGCATTGATATGCCATCCTTGATGAGCAGCACTACCTGAGCAACTTCTGTGGGTTGTAGAGTCCGTCTCATGCTACCACAAGTGTGAAAGCACAACCAACATTCAAAAGTGACGAAAACATCAGCCAGAAAGCATTGGTACTGAGATGTGGTCTGTGATCCCCACTCCTCCTTTATTGAGTGTGTCTTGATAATTGCCAATAATTTCCAAATATTGTCTATTCCATTTGCACAACAGCATGTGAAATTGATTGTCAATCAGTGTTGTTTCCTAAGTGGACAGTTTCATTTCACAGAAGTTTGATTTACTTGGAGTTATATTCTGTTGTTTAAGCGTTCCCTTTATTTTTTTTAGCAGTGTATATAATATTAGTTATAATATAATAACCTATTATTATTATTAGTTATACAGAGATTAGTTAGAATTAGTTATATATTACGTATAATTAGTTATATATTAGATATAATATTAGTTATAGTTATAATATAATAATATATTAGTTATATAATTAGTTCTAATTAGTTAAACATAGATTAGTTCTAATTAGTTATATATTAGTTATAGCTTCGTTATAATTAGTTATAATATTACTTATAGTTATAATATAATAATTTATTAGTTATATAATTAGTTAAACCATGTCATTTATACCACATGGTAAAGATAAAACCAAAACCTGTGACTAAATTGCATTTTTTTTACAAAGTTTATTTCTA
Organism: Phyllobates terribilis; assembly: GCF_046119375.1. Classification (NCBI taxonomy): domain Eukaryota; kingdom Metazoa; phylum Chordata; class Amphibia; order Anura; family Dendrobatidae; genus Phyllobates; species Phyllobates terribilis. Next base: position 130,418,992 of record NW_027362773.1, on the reverse strand, counting down.
ACATTTATGCAAACCAAATACTGCAATTAAATAATACAACTGTCAGGGGTTTACGGCGACAGACAGGGGGGCCTCCTCATCAGTCTTATTAGAGTTCAGTGATTTCCTATGCAAGGAGCGAGTATTTGCAAGCTCTTTGCTATACCGTCTACTAGCGCTGCGTGGAAACGGACCAGCTCCGATGCCCCGGCGCTCCTCTGCTTACAGCATCTGAAAACATTCGGGCGAGTGCCGCTGGTCTGCACTGTCAATCTTCAGGAGCACACCGCCCCCTGGGAACCAGGAAGCTGGGAGACAGGGGAGCTGTGTGCTCCAGAAGAAAAAATATTATACAAACCCTTTAATTGTTATTATTTGTACTCCTGAATTATTACCATTCTCTGATAAATATGAACCGAGGATATAAATAACTGAGAGATAAGATGTGCCAGTGCGAAATAAGTGTGATCACAAGGAAGTAAGGAGACTTTATATGAAGAAATCCAAAGTTCTGTCTAAAGCATTTATACGATAATAAGGTATGATCTCGTCATATCAATCAATATACATTTTTTTGGGACATACTTCCATACACTTTGCATTGCTGCTTTATGTACATGAATGCTGTACATAAACATTGCTGTAACACAATCAGTCTGATGTGTTCTATACATTATCATATCAATACATCCTCTGTACTACATGTTAATAAGAGAGTCACCTGGCCAGAGATTAAATATTGTTGTCTCGTCCGGTGTCTATTTGCTTTGACTATTGTGCTTTTTTTTGCTATGTTTGTCAAAAGCTACAAAGCAAAAAGAAAAAACAAATTTGCACTTAACCATCTGCGACCGGATCAACTTTCTAAATTCTAATCAGATCGTTGCTGTCACATGCAACCAAGATCCAATGTGCAGCTCTTTTTTTATAATGTCTGCCGCTCCTTAGCCATATTTATATATGGAGCATTTGTTGTATAGTTTAGGTGTAAATTTTACTAAATCTTTAACCAATGTATATTACAATGCTAGCGAATGGGGAGTTACATCCTCGAAATACATATATTACAAACAGGTGCACATTCTCTACATAAATGCATGCCCTCTACATACGTACATATTCACACCTGTTCATGTAGTCTCATACACACACATATAAGCTGAAATAAACCAAATACTTTCCATTCTGATTGACGTTTTATACAATGGCACCAATTAATATACTTTATTTTTCAGATGTGCCCTAATGTTCCAGTTTCAGTGCCCTCTTGCTGCCCCTTAGGTTCGACAAGAGAAGAGAGCTTCCTACGTCAGTATATGGCCAGTGATGTCTATGAAGGGGGCTGGCTGACAGGTTTATTTTAATAGCTAAGCCACTAAACCAGCCACTTTTCTGTCTGTAAATCCCTGCACCCCCTATAGCAATGCCCCAATTTAGTGGTCACCCAACTTTCCAGATACAAAGATGAGTTAATCCATGGAGAAATGATGCGTAACTCAACTGAAACCGAATTCTTAGGTCATGGAATCTCTTGGCTTTGATGAGAAGTAACAACATTTGCAGTCTTCCATTACTAAACCCTTTGTACCTGGGTGGTTGATAAAGTATATATGTTTCTTTGACGTCTATGCTGTAATACTAAAGATCAAGAGATAAAAGACTAATTCCAAGTACAAGGTAATAAAGCTATTTGTATAAGGACAAGAATATATAACATGTTCCATAGCAGCGAACGATTATTATTAACAGGGACAAGTCTTCCAAGAAAAAAAACAAAAAAGCCATTTTTTTAAGGTCATTTTAGGCGCCTCATTGTTTTTAAACAGAGCTGTAAAGACTTAAGGGACAATTATCATGTTTAAAAGTCAACCAACCACGACAAGGTGAACCTTTAATATGAAAACTCCCTACCACTTGTGTCTCACCTCTCTATGTGCCAAGCCAGGCTTAATTTGATGGCTTTAAAGCCTTTTGAACAAAAAATGTTAACTAAGTACCTTACGTTTTTAACTTTCACAGTAATATTGCAGGTCATGTATTCATAATTCTTAAAGGGGTTGTCCGATCTGTTGATGAAAGTCTGCAGTCAATCTATGTGATTGCAGACTTCTGAATCCTTACAGCGTAAACACTGCAAAAGGTCAGGAATCTCTGGGGTTGTCAGTGAGCGATTTGCATACATGCGGTCACATGCCAACTAGACGTGCTTGACTTCACTCAATATAAGCAAATTGAGTGAGGCCGAGCATGTCTAGTTGGAATGTGGCTGAAACTATACAAATCGCATAACATAACACCTAGCAGACTTTCACCAGAAGAACAGACAACTTCTCTTATAAACCCCCAACAGGGCATATTAATAACAATCTGGCTACCTGCAGTCACCACTAGAGGGAGCTTACTGCATACAGTTTATACATCGAACGCAATAGCAACCCAGTATACAGTGAGCTCCTAAACTCCCTCTAGTGGTGACTGCAAGCAACTTGAATGCTTTTACTGTACCTTATTTCTACACAGGGAATTAGGAGCTATTTGAAAAAAATCCACAAAGAACAAAATCGACAGATCGACTGCAAACCGAGCGATTCAGAACTGCAAAGTGCAGAACATAAAGTAGTCAGGACTAGAAGAAGGGAAATGTAACTATGAAGCTCTCATTTGGGCTTTGAACCTTTATTAGAAGGTTATCTGTTTGCTACACATCAGCCAGATTATTGCAAAACTACTTCCATTCATTTAAAGAGATTCTCCGCCCAAAGAATGAAACTCACGCCTCGCTTTTACTGCTTCTGTTCTCTTTTGGCTTGTGTACAAGACAAAGCTTTGTTCAGGGATCCTTTAGCATTTACATCCATATGACTTGTATTAAAGGACACTAGGTGCTCAATGTGCCGCCATATAGTGCTTGTGTGAATTAACATGTTCAATCTAATGAAGCAATGCTTCTAGGTTCAATAGCACCTCAATACATCACTGCGTGGAGCATAAAATCATATTTATTCTCAAACAAATATAAGGAATCAATAAAAAGGTGGCCCTACTATAATATAATATGAGCCTATAGCAGGCTGTGGGTGCATATTACAGATCTATATAACACAGATCCATCATCGGGTATTCCACAAAAAAATGGGCAAGATACAAGTACAATAAAGCAACGCGTTTCGGATCACTTATCCTTCTTCATAGTACATCGCAGCATTTCTATGCTTTGAAGCTATGAAGAAGGATCATAAGTGATCCGAAATGCGTTGCATTATTGTACTTGTGTCTTGTCCATTTTTTTTTCGTGGATTACCCAATAAAGACAACTTTACATTTATTGGATCATGGGAGCTGGATTTTCTTTGTTTCTTCTCTGTTATGATAGTGTAGCAACTCATTCAGGAAAATAGGAAACACACTAAAAACTGCCACTGAACCTGCCGGTTCTTGTACAGACTAGCTATCCTGACCATAGTGGTTCCATAGTGGTTCCTGTGTGAGCTGAGATAGCCCTAACCACAGACTAGATGATCACAACTCGGACTTATGCTACATGAAAGGCTGTCGACTGCTTCACGTACCTCCTAAAGAACCGGAGGGCAGAGCAGAGTGTGAATTACCTACAGAAGAAAAAGTGTGCTTAAAAAAAGAAAAGATCCCAGAGTGAAAAAAACAAAAGAAATATAAAGGAATTAAATAAGTATTGTTAGAAAATAAGCCACCTACTTCCCAAAGAAACAGAAGATAGGTGCAAGGTAAAGAACATAAACAGCAAAGAGATAAACCCTAGCTGATCTTTCACTGACTGACTTAAAGTACAGCAATATGGCTGGACATCCAAAATAAACTATCACCAGCAGGAAATACCAGCAGGGATAACGTATATAAAGCCGCACCCGGAAGGTGATAGGGCAAACAAATGAGTAAATGAAAACACCTGTTACCCTAAAAAGACTGCAACAAGGATAACAGAAACTAAACATCAGTAGAAAAGATATATCTGCTGTGGCTCGGCGGCCAGAGAAGCCAACCACAAAGCACCGGCTCAAGGATTCAATCCCAGACGCTTGACATTCTCATTGCTACATACAGACCGTGTGATCCATGGTAGTGAGTTAGCTGGACTTTTTTTCTTTTGATTTACAGATCCATCATCCACTTGTAAGTATGAGCTTTTTTACTTGTAAAACGCACTCAAAAATGTAATGAGAAAAAACGCAAGTAGCCCAAATTACCTAATAGGTGTAGAAAATTGGCAACATCAAAAACTCACCAAATACTCCTGGTAGGAACATAACCTAATAAGTAAAAGCTGTGCAGTGTTTGCTGGTCATGGGCAAGAACGTTTTCTTTATGCAGTTTCAAAAATCCTTCATATGAAACGTTTTGTCTTTTATGCAAATCTTTATGCGTTAAAAAAAAAGTTTGCACCAGCCTCTAACAGCAGTGACCGGAACTGAGCTCCAATCGCTGCTGTTCAAACCCTTAAATGCTGCTATCAATCCCTAACAACGGAATTTAAATGGCACAATCATGGTGTACATCCATTTGGTTGTGATTGCATTGCGCTGATGGGCTACTGAATGTCCTGTCACCGCCATCTTGGTGCTCCAGTGAGGCTGGACTTCTCAGTAGACCATCACTATATACTACAATACTGAAATATTAAAAAAAATTTCAAAATTCAAATCACCCCCCTTTTTCCCATCCAATAAGCTAAAAATAAAAAAAAAGGAAAAAAAGGTAGATTTTCATTTGGGTATTGTCGCATGCATACAAGTCCGATCTATCAGAAGTCTAAATGACAATATTAAGGTTTTTGTTCTGTCCTTAAAAATGCAATAAAAATCTATCAGAACATCATATGTACCCCAAAATGGTACCATTACAAACTATAGCTCAGCAGGTAAAAAACAAGTCCACACACAGTTCCATCGATAGAAAAAAAAAAGTTACGGGCCTCTGTAAATTGCAACACAAAAAACTATTTTTTTTACAATGTTTTGCATTTTTTTACGTCACTGAAATAATAAAAAAAAAGCTATACAAGGCTGATATTACTGAAATCGTTCTGACGTGGAGACTCATGTTACCAGGTCATTTTTACTGCACTCTGAATGTCATTAAAAAAAAACAACACAAAAAACAATGGGGGTATTTCATTTTTTTTTTTCAACATTTCACCTCACTTGGATTTTTTTTCCAGTTTTTTCCTGTTGTAGGGGCCTTCCCCGTCTTTTGAAAAATAATATATAAAAGGATGCTATAATCCTGTCAATGCAATAGATTTTTTTCATACCTTGTAAACCTGACACACCATGAGGCATTCACTGAAAGTGAACTTGGTGAGAACACAATTAATATAAATCCATTTTCTATTTATAGAGTTTATATTTGCCCTATAAAGAAAGCTCCTAGAATTAGATGGGGCTGGCACCATTACAAACATTGTGACTGAGGATAAATGGAACCTAAGTGTGTGTGTCATCTCGTGTTTCCTTGTGCGTGGTTTAGTAATTGATTCCTGAGCTTCCCACTGCTACATTATAGAAACAATCCGCATCGTCCAGTGATGTACGTGAACATAAGACATGGTGCCTGTTGGTTTATATTGTACATACAGGTAAAATAAAGAATCATTTTTCACTGAACAAATCTCCAAGCCCATCATTTTTAAATACTTTTGGTTATTTTGTTATACAGTAAGGCTGTGTGCCCACTAAGCGTTTTTTAAGCGTTTCCGCAGAAGCAATTCCGCCACAGAAATGCTTAAAAAACGCTTGGTAGAAGGCCTGCCATGTTCCCCAATGATAATCCGCATGTGCTGTGCACATGCTGTGGAAATTTCCGCTACGGGTTATCATTGCGGAAAAATCCGCAGCACTACCAATTATTTTGCGTAATTGCAAATATACATTATACTCACCTTCTGATGGCTCCCGGTCTCCTTAGCGATGCGCCCTGGCTTCCCAGCAGCTCGTGATGGTCTAAAAGGACCGGCCATGACGTCATGGAAGGTCCTTTTACACAACCGCGAGACACCAGGAAGACCGGACGCATCGGATAAGGAGACCGGGGGCCATCGGAAGGTGAGTATATGTTTTTTTTATTTTTTACCATTTTTGTTCTTTTTTTAACTAACTTGGTCACACTATATAAGCTGTTTGCATGGATTTATATAGTGTGACCAAGTTGTCAAGCACTTTCCAAGTGATGCTAAAATCACTTGGAAAGCGCTTGACAACCGGCATGCGGAAATGCAAGTGAAGAACGCTTCACATCCGCCTGTCCCTGGCAGGAAAACGCATGTACAATCCGCATGTACAATCCGCATGTACAATCCGCATGTACAATCCGCATGCGTTTTTTCCGCCAGGGAGATGCAGAAACGCTCAGGAAAAATCTGGAGCATTTCTGCATCGTGGGCACATAGCCTTAAGCCATTTAGAATGTACTGAAACTGATCTTCTTGTGTCTCCCCCATCTCCTAACCTACCTATATCCTATTTTGCAATTCCCTTGGGTGGTCCAACCCAGGGGGCAGACATACCGCCGGTGCAGCTGCAACGGGGCCCAGATGATGAAGGGGGGCTTTGCAGGCAGGTGTGTACTGGCCATAGCAGCAGCCCACACAGCTGCTATGGAGACACTTCGTAAAGATTACAGGCGGGAGTGAAACGGGCAGGTGTCAAGCAGAACGGGGCCCCTCTCACTACCACCTGTAATCATTCTGATTACCCAGGACTGGGGAGAGAGCAGAGTGCAGGACTTCAAAAAGGGGGCGTGTCATGCAGGGAGAGAGAGCTGGCCAATGAATGCTTCCCCCAGCAGACTGGTGAGCGTACTCTCTGGCTGCAGCATGGCGCGTCCCATTGGTGAGTGTTCGCCTGTAGTCAGGGGCCCGGGCCACACAGCACACAGGGGACAACAGTGGAGGAAGAGCAGGAGTGACTGTGTATTCTGCTCCCTCCACTGTTCCTTGCAGCAGCATCTCACACAGAGAAGAGGTCGGGGGAGGAGGGCTCTGCACGGGACAGCATGGCAGCAGCAGGGGTCTATCAGTCCTGTCTGCTGTGTCTCCATCCCCCACAGTAGTTTCTGCGCCCTCTCCGTCTGTCCTCTGACCTACACAGCTCATCTGAACACCTGATATAGAAGAGTAGTAGTTGTGTATGTATATATGTGTGTTTATCTATGTGTATCTCTCTGCATGTATGTACAGTGTGTATCTGTGTATACATGTGTGTATGTACGGTATAGGTGTATGCATATGTGCGTGTATGTACGGTATGTGTATGTACAGTTTGTGTATGTATGTACAGTGTATGTGTGTGTATGTACAGTTTGTGTATGTGTGTATGTACTGTATATATGTATGCATGCGTGTGTGTATGTACAGTGTGTGTATGTACAGTGTGTGTATGTATGATATATGTACAGTATGTGTGTCTGTACAGTATATGTGTATGTACAGTATATGTATGTGTGTACAGTATATATATGTACAGTATGTATATAGTATGCTTGAATGTACACTATGTGTGTATGTACGGTATATGTTTATGTATATGTGTGCGTACGTATCTCAGTGAAAAAATATAAATATTTTTTAGAGATGTGGGGAGGCCCAAATAGAACTTTTGCTATGGTGCCCTGTGATTTCTATGTTCGCCCCTGCTTGCAGGGTGGCAAGAATGAGGGAAACCTGGCCTATTGCACATAGCCCAAGGCTCCTGGGGTTCCATTGCCAGATTGCCCTAATCATAAGCGGTGTGCTGGGTATGGAGGGAGGCCAAGACACATTTCATGCACAGGGGCCCCAAGCTGTCAGTGTCCGCCCCTGGTCCCACCATAACACAGAACTTTCCTTCACTCTGTATATCCAATCACTCGCCCTCTCCTGTCACCTCCAGAATGCGACCTTTTCTCACCTTCAAAACTGCAAAAACTCTTACTGTCACTCTCATCTGGACTACTGCAACTCTCTACTGATTGGTCTCCCTCTAATCAAACTTTCTCCTCTCCAATTCATCCTGAATGCGGCAGCTAGAGTTATATTTCTATCCAGCAACTACACTGATGCCTCCACCTTGTGCCAGTCATTACACTGGTTACCCATCTGCTACAGAATACAATACAAACTTATCTCTCTCACCCACAAAGCTCTCCACAGTTCTGCACAACAATATATCTCATCCCTCATCTTTATCTATGACCCTATCTGTACCCTCCATTCTGTAACTGATCTAAGACTAACATTTTCCATAATCCTGACCTCCCACTTCCCTCTCCAAGACTTCTCTCCTGCTGTGCCAGTTTTATGGAATGCACTACCCCAGACAATCCGATTAATACCCCCCACATTTTTAAGTGTGCTTTAAAAACACACCAGCCAATCATATCACTTTACTTATCTAACTCTTCCCTGTTCCCCCTTTCTAAATATTCCTCAGAATCTGGTCACTCCCATTCATCTGTCTCCCCATCCTTCATACACCCAATGGCACTTGGTGACTGCACTTAGATACTGGCTGATGACCGGATCATGCAGCTTATTTGATGGCTGAACCGTACATGACAAGTACTTTCTACTTATTGGATCCCTCCATTTCCTTATAGATTGTAAGCTTGCAAGCAGGACCCTCACTCCTGTAACTGGTGAACTATGTGTTACTTTTTATTCTCTTTATTGTCTGTAGATGTGGCCAACTAATTGTAAAATACGGCAAAATACTTTGGCGCTATTTAAATAAAATGATTTTTAGTTTGTATTTTTTTTTTCTACTGGAGTCTGTCAGCATAAAATGACTGTTCAAACCAACCACAGGCATTGGTGCACATTTGGAGGGGCCAATAGTTCTTTGACCATTCCCACTTGTTTTCCATCTATCTCCATCCTCCTCTGGCTCCTGTAAAACCAGAGTTGTCAATCAAAGAAGAGGAGGTCGGGCATATATGGAAAACAAGAAGAAGTGAGGGTGCACTGAACCGTTCCGCCACACCAAGGGTACTCTGAGGCCCTGTGCTTGGTTTGAGCAGTCATTTTGTGCTGAAAGACTCCCTTTACATTAAAGGGCAGTGGGCATGTCACCTGTCTTCTATTATTCACATTTCTATATCAGGTCCCAGATGTGATTTAATTAGCTTCAATGCCACCTGATCAGTGTGCAAAGTAACTTTAATATTAAGCTGCACTTTGCTCCTAATCACGGCACTCCCTCCATCTCTGTCATCACAATCTGTAATTCAATAGAGTTTTCCTTTCTGGATATTGCATAATTTGACTTCAGTCTTAGTTAAAATACCAGAAGTGCAATACATGTGGCTCTTTACTGCACATTACAAATTAGGAAAGTACTGCGCTCGCTTATTTCTTATCACTGTAATCAGTGTTGGAGGTTACAGGCCCAAGGTGCAATATGTAGCTCATCTGTTCCTATGATCTCATGACAACACTTCCTGCACTTTTCTCTTTGCCACTTTTTTTTGTTGCAAAGTTTACCTTAATGTAAATGGTAATGACAAGCCACACATTTATGACACCTGTCGCACCCCGCTGATCAGCTGTTCCCGGTGTCGCGTGGAACGGCTCACTTATGGAGCTGCACAGCTCCGTCAACTGTATAGTGACCGCAGCCGGGTACTGCACATCCTCCCCCTATTTAAACCAATAGTGGGTGGATGTGCAGTACCTGCCGCAGCCACTATTCCGTTGACGGAGCTGTGCTGCTCCATAATTGAGCAGTTCCAGCTGCCACTGACATCGAGAGCAGTTGATTGGTGGGGACACCAGGTGTCGCACCCCCACTGATCAGACATTGATGGCCTATCAATGTTAAAGTCCTAGGCAACCCCGTTAAAAGGAACTTGTCAGCTGATTGATGCTGCCCAAACCGCGGGCAGCATGAAGCAGATCCTGAGTGCACGATTGCACTAGCTATATTTGTCTCAGAAATGCTTCAAGATTTCATAAAAAATATAGTTAGACAATCCAGCCAGGGACCATTGAGAGAGAGGAGACTAGTCCAGCACCACCGCTCCTGAAAAAGCGATTCTCCTGGCATTGCCAGAGGTGATTTACAGGTCTTCCTCATAGTAGAGGAGCTGTCAACACCTGGAGATGCTTGGGGACTATGGTTTGGGTAGTGTGGATCAGGTGACAGGCTTCTGAGGAGCTTGCCTAGCGTACCAGACTCATCTAAGCTCTTCTTCATCGTTATGTTAATCCTGCTAGACATGATGCAGAACATGCTAAGGTCTCATCATACAGAAAACCCCATCATTTAGCTCAGTGCCCCTGTTAAACTGCAGCCATAGCAGACAATAGAAACAACATTCAATACATCTGAGAGCCATAAAGACCTCATGACGCTACTAGCAGTTAAACATTTTTATAGCTATTTGTACAGAACGTTGACCTTCATCTTGCACAGTTTATGGATTCGCAGAATCCCGAGAATGTCTTTATTATCTCCTTGCAGCGAGCGCAGTGTCGGGGCACACCCGCTGGATGTTCTGTATCAGTGAACCGCTTCTGGACAAACTATCATTTCACTACACCTTGGTGTGGTTTTACCTATAAACCTCAATACCTCAATTTGTATTTTCCCTGCCTAGTGATGTCACACACCCTTCAGCATTTTCCATATTTTTGCATAAATCTGATCTAAAACCAAATCAGATTTTTACAGAAGTCCTAAAAGTAGATAAAGAACCAAATCAAACAAATGAGTCAAAAATATTAGACTCTGTCATTTTTCTTTATTACGGAAAATGATCCGATATCTCAAGTCTGTGAGTGGCAAAAGTATGTGAACCTTTAGGATTAGAGCTTGTTTTTTTTTTTTTTTCAATAAATGAGATGACAATCGGATGTGAGTGAGCGACCTGTTTTATTTGAAGAACAGGGATCTATCAAAGTCTGATCATCACAACATATCTTTTTGGATTTTTATCATGGCATGGAGAATGGAGAGTTCTGTAGGTTAATGGTTGAACGTTCATCAGGTGAACGATTATTCCTCTGGTGCATCCATACACATTTGGTTGATATTGACCCTTACATTTGTGTCACGCAAGGTGAGGGAAGGAACAAGTTTACAACAACGGGAAGAGGGGGAAGGGAGCTCAACAACTAGGGAAAGGGGGAGTGGACCTCCCTAGGCAGATCTAATATCACCCTGACTACCCTATCATCCTTATATAGGTTCCGCACGTATTGCCGAGCAGGTAACCTAATCCCTGAATGTCCCTAGAGCTAGGCCCCAGGTAGGGAGGGGATCAGGTGAGCACTAGTCAGGCCCCACAGTAACAAAAGACAACAAGGTAAACAAACAAAGGGGATACACTTAGGTTGAGAAGACACCAGAGAGATAACGCCAACTGTCCTCCAAGGAAAGTCCAAGAAGAAACTAGCTGACTACTAGTACTCCAGTCATGGACAGAGGAACATAGAACTATAACCGGCGACTCTCTGGAGACACTGAGAGTTTTTAACTACCAAGCAAGGGTGTGTCAATTAGCAGCAGAAGGTGGAGGTCGCTGCTGGGTCCTAAAGGAAGAAAGATATCACTACACTACAGAGATGAGAGGATCAAGAAGGCGTCTGCAATGCCAAGCGCAGTGACATTCTACAGCTGGATCCAGAGCGACTGTCTCTCACACTAGATACACTCCTGACAATTTGTCTAAAGGGACATACATATTCGATTACACAAGGAAAGTAACAGCAGATCTACAGCCGGAAGTGGCGTTCTTTATGGAAGGAGGAAAGATCTTCTATATCTTACATAATCATTTGGGTATTGGCTGGAAAAGGTGGCGATACACATTAGACTTAGGTCTGAAGAAGGGCCAAGCATCTAATGGGTATAACATAATAGGCCGATGTCTATATCAGGGTAAAAAAAAAATTGGGCAAGTGGAATTTCAACTAAGATAATATAAGAGATAAGGCACCATCCGAAGTGTCTGGTAACTCTCCTCTCCACATTGACAACACATACACACTCAGCCAAGGGGTCATTAGGAATAAGGGTCAGCCATCGACAGCTATTGAAAGTGTATGGCCTCTTTTAGTTTAAATAATGATGGATTGTCATTGGATGGCTAAAATGAATGTTCCTTATTAACTTCCTCCGACAAACATCATCCAATTTCATCAAGTCTAGTCTTTAGAAATGTATATAGAAAAGGGTTCTCTACAGTTAGAGCAGTAAGAATATGGAATTCCCTACTTGTTTTTCAGCGCAGGGTTTCTGGGTTGAAATCCCAACCGAGACAACATCTGCAAGAAGTTCTCCCCATCTTTGCGTGGGGTTTCCTACCAAAGACACACTAATAAGGAATTTAGATTGTGAGGACAGGGATGATGATATGTATAAAGGGCTGTGGAAATTAATGGTGCTATAAAAGAGAGTAAAATAAATAGATTTTATATTAGCAATTAAAAAAGGTCTCCATAATATATGGTACTGGAGGTTATAAATAATCTAGTGACATTATATAATTGATCAAAAAAGTTGAACTTGATAAACCTGTCTTTTTTTCTTTAATGTAATTACATAAATATGTGTATGAGCACCTTAAAGAAGATATATCACTTGCCATACAAATATATGTTTGCCTGGTATAAATCCCGCTGTTCTCCTGAATCCAGTGATGTTTTCCTTTTGTTCCTGCACCTCTCCATTCCTGAGATATGACCCCCTTTATTCTTGTATTCTTTTTAGCCAAGTGGGCGTGGTCATCGTATGTCCTCTATGGGAGTCTTTTAGAGGACCACACCCACTTAGTAACAAAACTAGATATATCTCAGGAACGGAGGGGCGCGGGAACAACAGAAAAACATCGCCGGATTCAGGAGAACAGCGGCATTTACAAAAGGGAAAAAAATTGGCAAGTGACAGGTTCTCTTTAAGAATCATCTGTTATATTCTTATTTTAGGGAAGAGCACTTACATCCTGGATTTTACAGCGAATCTTGTCATCAAAGAGGAGGCACAAAATAAAGAGGATGCAGTAATATAATGTGATCCGAGAGCAGAGGCAGAAATTTCTGATGGACACATTTGCATATAAGGAGCATTGCTTTACTACTCACTGAGGATCAGGTCTGAATTTTATCATTTGCTACTGTTTTATTTCCTTGCCGTTATCTTTCTTTGTATGATAGGTTGGATATTAGTCATCAATTGCTGCATTGAACGTTATATAGATTCTCCACCACTAGGGGGCAGCGGTGTGAAGATGACTTTCTCCTATTAGATCATTGATCGCATACAATGATGATATCAATACATAATGAAGCGTCTGCTATATCCCATTGTGCATTTGTTGCAGATTACAGTAATAATTACAAGCATTATTAGCAATAAAAAGAATATAGTGATGAGCGCATTGACACAATGAAACTGGATGGTGACGTTCCCATTTAAATTGCTATGACTTTCCCAATAAAGTGACTGTATATGAAAGATCATGTCTTTGCTCTCCCAAAATCTGAAATTTGTGTTCGGGGCAGGTGTAATCCTGTGTAAAGTCCCTTCCTCTGGCCCCTGTCATAGGACCATCGGCTGCTAATTTGGGCAGATGGGAGGCAGGGCTCAGCTATAGGGGAGTCACATAAGATGACACCAGCATTAAAAATAATATATGGTAGTTTGGGACCTATCATAGATTTTGCATTGTGCTCTATGAATTTCAAGTAACATGTCTGTCTCTTTAAAGAGTAAACGTCATTTTAATTTTATAAATCAATAGAACACATGAAAATAAAAAAACTTAAAATATATTTTATCAAAGAAATCTGCTCTTTCGCAGACAAGATTGATCATTCATTTTCAAAATTCTTAATTCCTGGGTAAAATCTGTATTCAGTGACAGATTGTTACATTACTGAGATAGGAGATGACAGTTGGTGCTGATAAGATTCTATGTAGAGGGGAGGAGCAGATAGGAGCAAGAAGCAGAGCTCCTCCCCCTCCCTTCTACATAGAATCTTATCAGCACCAACTGCCATCTGCTATCTCAGTAATGTAACAATCTGTCTTCACTGAACACAGATTTTACCCAGGAATTAAGAATTTTGGAAATAAAAGATAAGTCCAGGAGGAGAAAGAAGCAGATTTCTCCGATAAGATATATTACAAAATTTCTTATTTTCATGTGTACTATTAATTTGTAAAATGACGGTTACTCTTTAAGTTACTTCTATATAAGAAGCAGCTCCCTGACCAAATGAAAGATGGGTCGGTATAAAGCGGCCCACTCCTGGGGAAGGCTCAGAGTCACTCTTTCTATTATGCCTGAGACAACAAGCTTGTTGATTGTTTCCAATGACAAAAAGCAGAACTGTGAATACAGCTCCAGACTATAATAGAGGGTGTGACTGGATAAGTACAAGTTAGTAAGGCAAGGCATTTCCAAAATTACTCTTCTTTTTATGTAGAATATATAGGCTGTAAGATGTTATTAAGGTAGCCCACCTATAGATAGAATATGTATAAAATATAGGATCATGGGGGCTCCGATCACTGGGACCCCCAACAATCATTGGAACGCCAAACTCTGTGTGACTGCACGTGTGTGAACACAGCTGTATCCACTGTCTTTAGCAGCAGTAATCATATGCATGCGCAGAAGCGAAAGGAGCATGATCATGACAGCTCCATTCACACATGGAACATTGGGACCCCCTTCTTGTGATTGCAGGGGATCCTAGTGTTCTGACCTCCTTGGATAAGGCACTTTCCTTTAAAGGGGTTGTCCAGGACTAAGTTTTTATGTCCGTAGTAAAAAAAACAAAAAAAAAACAGGAAGGTTGTTGCTAAAGGAGGCAACTACCTGCCTGCTTTACCCTGCTGGAGATTCAGCTGCTTCATGTCAACAGGACAGCTCTTCCTCTTCCGCTCTGTTGACGGGGCTTGACTGCTGACATCATGCTGATTGACAGCCAGCTCCCCACAGTTAGGCTGCAGGGAGCCGGATGTCAATCAGCATGATATCAGCAGTCACGCCCCATTAACAGAGCGGAAGAGGAAGAGCTGTCCTGTAGATGAGATGTCAGCAGAAGCCACTGAATTGCCGGAAGGAGCAATCTGTGACCGCTCTGTGGCAGCAGAGATCGGCGCCGGACACAACAGGCAGATGGTTATCATCTACCTCCCTGTTAGTTCTTAGGCCCATAGTAAAAAAAATTAAATAGTCCTGGATAACCCCTTTAACAGCACTATGCTTGGCCATGGGCTGTGTCTGTTGATGTGATGTTTATTTTTGGAAAAAAAAGTATTTTTTTTTTCTAATTATGGATAACATGTACACAGTGAATAGCACAATAAAATCAAACTAACACTGGACCATTTTCCACGACCCATTGGCCCGCGGGGCTCACTATCATCCTGTTCATACTTGCCTCTACTGAAAATAGATCAAGAAGAAAAGTTCTTTGTTGGGGATCACATATGTTCTTTTGTTGTAAACAAAAACACAGAAAATAAACTTGAGTTATAAATAGATATATTATCCCTTCAATAATTATCTTTGGAAACTCTAGCCTCTATTAATTATTAATGTTCTTTTATGTATTTTGGAGACTTATTTTGCCCAACTAGAACGCTTCTACTTGTGTCGGGGTTTCTGTAGCCAATCCATGTGTAATTACATAGCAATATATAATTACAAATGCTGCATCTGGATTGAGAAGATGGTACTGGTGGCCATGGTTCAGTGGAGTAACCTGAAGCTCATGAGCCCCAACGCGGCCCCCAACTATCAGAGGTCTTTCATAGTAATAGTCGTTTCATATGGGTCAAAGGGACCTTTTGGGCCCCTCTAGGGAACGGGAGCGATTGCAACCTCTGCACCCGGGGTAGTGATGCCCGTGTTGGTGGCTTGTATTGATAACTCTTACTGTAGCTCTTATTCACTCTCGTCTGGACTACTGCAACTCTCTACTTATCGGGCTCCCTCTTACTAAACTCTCCCCTCTCCAATCCGTCCTTAACGCAGCAGCCAGGATCATATTCCTCGCCAAACGCTACACCGATGCCTCTTCCCTGTGCCAGTCATTGCATTGGTTACCCATCCAATATAGAGTTCAATTTAAACTTATCACACTTACCCACAAAGCGCTCCATGCTTCAGTACCCCCCTACATCTCCTCTCTTGTCTCAGTCTACGTGCCCTCCGTTCAGCCAGTGACTTAAAACTAAAATCCTCCATAATCCGAACTTCCCACCCCCGTCTCCAAGATTTCTCACGTGCTGCGCCAACTCTTTGGAATGCACTACCCAGGACAGTTCGATTAATTCCCAAGTTTCAAGCGGACCCTAAAAACCCATTTCTTTAGACTGGAGTATCGCCTCCGCACACTATCTGTCCATCTCAGTTTTCCCCCATATTAAAATCTTCTTCAATTTCAGGTTCATACCAACCATGCACATAATAGCCTCGGTCAGGACTGCACACATACTGGCAGGCGACCAGTCCATGTATTATTTATCCTATATAGTATATCAAGGCTGCATTATACAATATATGTACATTCTACCTTTTGTGTCTCCCCCATTTCCTCATAGACTGTAAGCTTGAGAGCAGGGCCCTCACTCCTTTCGATATGAGATATGTTTATTCTGTATTGTTTGTATAAGTCCCCCCTAAAATTTGTAAAGTGCTGCGGAATATGTTGGCGCTATAAAAATAAAAATTATTATTATTATTATTATTATAACATACCAACAAATCTTTCACCCCCAGGATGCCTTCCTAATAAAACCACTGGAGGTTAAAGTGTCACTCCGGCACAAAAGACTGTGTTCACATGCAGTAGCCAAAAACCACATCAGCCTTGTTCTGATCACTGTTCTCCTGCACAATCACCGAATTTTGCAGTGCAACGGCCATATCCATGCAAAATTAAGTGATTGTGCCAGAGAATAGTGATAAAACTGCAGGGGTAGAAGGCTGCCAAGGTTTTTGGCTGCTGCGTGTGAACAAAGCCTTAGAATACGTCTTTGGAAGAAGCCGCTTCATAATGGTGTCCAGATGAAAGATTGGTCTGCAGTTATAAATGATGAATGGTAGGTGAGGGCAAGCTCGGACTGGCCCTTGGGAGAGCAGGAGAATCCTCCGGTAGGCCGCCCCTGTGAAGGAGTGCTAATGAGTAGTGAATTACAGTTTATATACAATTTGCAGAAAAAGGTATAATCTAATCATTCATTAAACAAGCTAGTCAAGTTAATATTACATAGAAGCAAAAGTAAATTTGTGTACCAGGGTCAGGTTATTTTTACATGTAGCTGAAAGGTGGGCCCCAAGAATCACTGTTAATGGTGGGCCTTTGCCAACCCAGTCCGATACTGGGTGAAGGGGAATACTACAAACTTTGTATTGGGGGTCAGAAGCTTCATGTAAGGCCTCGTTAAGACATCTGTTTTTTTTTTCACGTATGAGAAATACAGACTGAGATTCATCAGTGTTTTTGATCCGAGTCTGATCCGACTTTCAGCAGAGGGTCATCAGAATTTGGTCCATGTTTCGTTATATTATCTAAAAAAAAAAGTGTCCACAGCTTCTCCGATCTACCAGTCAGTGAAAAATGGACAGTACTCTGATTTTTTCACGGACCCGTAGACTTGCGTTGCTAATTTTGGTCTGACGCTTGGATCAATATAGGACATGTCTCCGCTATTTTGTGTGGACAGCTTGCTCCGACAAAAATAAATTGGATATGTGAACAGCCCCATAGATTATCATAGGTACGAGTGGCATCCAGGAATCGTACTGCACTCGGGTGACATCCGAGTGCAGTGCGATATTTCACACGCACCCATAGATTTGTATGGGATCTGAATTTTGCATGCAATCACAGCAATTTTTTCAGTTCGATCTTGATCCGAGCTGAAAAAAAAAACGCAGATGAGCACACACTCATAGAATAACATTGTCCCCAATGCAATTCGATCTTTTCGATTGAATTCATCCCATTTTTTCGGAAGTGTGAGCAAGCCCTTAATCTAATGACCCAGAATATTTGACAATCTAACAGACAGTGGATGCCTACGTATCTTGTACTCATGCCTTGCTTTCTCTTCATGGGTCTTTGTTATAAATCTTGCACAGTGTTATCCAACACAATTACCACAAGGAAACCTCAGGGTAAATAGTAAAGCACCTTCAATGCATTTTCTATTCAATCCGCACTTGTTATACTTATCATTTCCTTCTTTGCATAATGCTGCAGGTAAAGAAAAATAAATATCCACTCCTCTAGTGAGATATAAGGACATGAGTCAATAACACCAAGCTGATGGCACACAGAAATAAAGAGGGATGTCTCGTTCTCCTAAAAGAGGTGCTGCCTTTGTCCATACACTTGTTAGGGTCTATGCCTCGTGGGAAATGTCACACACAGTTTGTGCATTTTATTCCTTTCCATATTGTGGAACACACTGCTTAAAAAGGTTCTTCTGAAGGAGAGGCCACGGCCCACCTGAGGATTCCACGGTTCTCCAGAGGGCCAGTCCAAGCCTATCTCACCCCCACTGATCAGATATCGATGGCCTATCAATAAAAAAGTCGTGGCAAACCACTTTAATGGCGCCAAAGTGGATCTCTCACCAGATTTCACAACACAAAAAGAGATTGGAACAGCCACAAAGTAAAAAGCTTCATTCAGACATAGTGATTTTTTACGTACGCAAAAAAAATTGTACAAGTGTCAAAAGTGTTTTAGATCAGTGTGTCATCAGTGTTTGTGTGCTTTTTTTACCATCAGTGATTTTTACGGATGGATAAATGATAAAGTTTCTCCTATACTTTGCAATGTTAATCACAGACAGCACATGGATGGCACACAGATAGCATCCGTGTGCTGGCCGTGATTTTCACAGACCCATAGTCTTGTTTTGGTATTTTTCATCTGAGATAACAGTAAAAAACAGATATGTCTCCGTGACTCTTGCACAAACACAAAGTCCACAAAGAAAAAAAATAAAATACGGACATGTGAACAGCCCCACTGACTATAACGGGTATGGGAAAAACACTGATAGAATACGTATATGCAACATGGAGGTCTGTATAAAAGGAGCTTCACTTGCAGAAAACTATGACATAAAAATATAAAGACAAAATAATGTAAAAATTTTGTGCGCCCCATTGTTTAAACATATTTGATGACTTTATTTCAACAAAAACTTATCCTGCAACATTTAACATCACACAATGGGAACATTAAGCCACATGTGGACAGTTTCAGCTGGAGCTGAAAGCGTTAACCCCCACTCCAATATTTTAATATACCTCTTCAAAAAATTAAATATAGTAACCTGAAGCCAAAGTAAAGCAAGAACAAGAGACACAATGTAGACAGTGGATCAAGAAATTTGTAAAACACAAATAATGTGGTATCCATATGCAAATTACAGATATACCCAGAGAAAAAGGTGGAAGAGATACAAACGGTGTCAAAATAAGAACCCCATGTTGTTGCTACACAAGGGGCTTTCTCAGGGGTGAAGGTAAGAAAGAGCAAGTCCCATCTTTAACGCCCAATGAGGGGCTTAGATACATTAACAATGATTAAGAAATGATACATACATGATGTGCTGATCAAAGGAAGGCTGCTAGTAGGTGATACCTGGAGTGCATGTGTAGAAGTGCTGCCCTGATGTGCACACTATAGTAATACGTTGATGATATGTAAAGCGCATGTGCCAATCTGTTCAGATAAGCAGGTGCCACTAATGAGATTTGCACCAAAGTAAGTTGGTAAAGAAGGTAATAAATGGCCGCATGCATTCACTTGTACCAAAAAATGCACCAAAAGTTCAAAGTGCACGTGTCACAAGTCAAAAGCAGCATCCCCTAAATATGCTGTGCCCAAATCTGGAATAAGCGCAGGCGCACGAGTCGGCCCATGGATTGCTTTTACCCATGAGATCTGAGAAAGTCAGATATCAAATGTGATCAGTATCAGGCGCCATATTGGTAGTGAAAGATCAGCTGCGTAAGTGAGGTATCAAATATAATCAGTATCAGGCACCATATTGGTGGTGGAAGATCAGCTACGTAAGTGAGGTATCAAATATAATCAGTATCAGGCACCATATTGGTGGTGGAAGATCAGCTGTGTAAGTGAGGTATCAAATATAGTCAATATCAGGTGCCATATTGGTGGTGGAAGATCAGCTACGTAAGTGAGGTATCAAATATAATCAGTATCAGGCACCATATTGGTGGTGGAAGATCAGCTACGTAAGTGAGGTATCAAATATAATCAGTATCAGGCACCATATTGGTGGTGGAAGATCAGCTACGTAAGTGAGGTATCAAATATAGTCAGTATCAGGCGCCATATTGGTGGTGGAAGATCAGCTGCGTAAGTGAGGTATCAAATATAGTCAGTATCAGGCGCCATATTGGTGGTGGAAGATCAGCTGCGTAAGTGAGGTATCAAATATAGTCAGTATCAGGCGCCATATTGGTGGTGGAAGATCAGCTGTGTAAGTGAGGTATCAAATATAGTCAATATCAGGTGCCATATTGGTGGTGGAAGATCAGCTGTGTAAGTGAGGTATCAAATATAGTCAGTATGAGGAGCAATATTTGTGGTGGAAGATCAGCTGCGTAAGTGAGGTATCAAATATAGTCAGTATCAGGCGCCATATTGGTGGTGGAAGATCAGCTGTGTAAGTGAGGTATCAAATATAGTCAGTATGAGGAGCAATATTTGTGGTGGAAGATCAGCTGCGTAAGTGAGGTATCAAATATAGTCAGTATCAGGCGCCATATTGGTGGTGGAAGATCAGCTGTGTAAGTGAGGTATCAAATATAGTCAGTATGAGGCCCCATATTGGTGGCGGACCATGGGCTTACTGGCACTGAGGGGATATGTGCTAAACATATGGTATAGATATAAGAGCAATCAATATCTTATTATATTGAAAATGAGAAAGAAACACTACAAGTAAATATCAGAAGACATGTAAGAGTCCTCATTAGGAAAAATAAAACAGACAACGGAAGATAATAAACCTGATAGAAAAAAACTATCAATGAAACCACCATATAGACAGTGCTACATCATTAAACTTGAAACCGGGTGACCCGGCGGTCGGGTATTCTGATCCGAGCGCGGTTCGTGTTTCATGGCCGTGTGAAGCTGGCCTCAGGTTCAGTCCCTCACTGTCTGCTCTTGGATGGCTGTTGAGGCCCAGACCTCCGCTCAGTCTTACAATAGGAGTCACTGCCTCATAAGTGGTCACAGCTCACACTCGCCAGAGGCACCAAATGCACACGATGTATGGTCACCACACCGCCCCACCTACAGATTGTGTAGAGCAACCCTACTGACGATCAATGTCCTCCATCAAGTCAGCACAGGATACCAACATGGAGGTGCCTAGGCAGATCCTAGAGATAAGGGATTGGATCCAAAGGATATTATCTTCGGCTGGACCTATAGTTCACTGACATTGTGGCGATGGCCCCTGGAGAATCATGTGTTGCAAGTCGAATCTTGCATGTGAGGACAAGTAAAAATCATGGTATCTGCCTAATTAACTCTTCTGGTTAATAGATGATCTCTGAACCTGTTAAGTACATTGGGTGCAATGCGAGCCCCCGGGTAAAGTATCAGACCTCGTTGCATTTTACACATGGCACACTGCATTTAGAAATGATGCAATACAATTAGCTATCAGGTCAATAAATATATGCACAAGATGCAATTAAAACATCAAACATGTAGGCTGGGGCTACAAAGATCTTTCCGTGTGGCCGCTAAATTGCAGCACAGTACAAGTGAATTGAGACCCTGATGGTACTATGACCGTGGAGAGCAAGGTGCAAAAAATGTGACTTGGTTGGATTTTTTGCTACTTGCTTGTCGCAATACCCTAGAGTCGCAACGTTCTGATGTTGCAGCTAGTATAGTTTTTCTGATTAAGGTCCTGCAATTCCTCATGTGCAGGCATTGCAGGACCTTAGGTATCGATGGTTACAACCACTAGCAACTAGCTAATTAACTGTCACTATATCAGTGGTCGGAACCATGGATACCTAAGATCCTGCACATGAGGAAAGAGACGTAGCTAATCAGAAAAACTATACTACATTTCTAATTGGAGGTATTTGCTAATATTATTATTATTATTACACCTACTACATATTGGGATAGGATCTTGGAGATGGAAATACCCCTTTAATAGGCAGTGTCTTTGCTGTCATTCAGACTCCATGCAAATTTAAGTTACCCCAGAAACAAAATCCTAGATGAGTTTAGGTTACTATCCAGTATTTAGTGCATTATCTTTATTCTTTCAGACTGATATGATTGATATATTTAATCTCGCACCCATTACTTATAATAATTTGTGACGACAAGAAGTTAAATAAGCGCTGGAGAATTAGTCCAACAAGATCATCCACTTGACTCTGGTGATAATTACTATTTTATATTCACGACGTTAATCAAATGATTGTAAATCACTGATACAATAATAATTATCCAGCTGAAAGTAATGATTGACATAATTGACAATTAGCTGTATGACTGTAATTATCAGCAAAATTATACACATACACCTAAAAAATGTATGGCTCATCATTGCAAAATCAGCATCTTATTGTTGACCATGGTATGATACATATCAGGATCCAATATACCCTCAGTGATCAACCTATTATTATGAGTAGGATGAGTTGGGTGCAAAGTGGTTATTCCTTAGAGATCTGATAACTGTGAAAGAAACCAAAAAGGCGAGCGAGAAAAACAGCAGCACTCCAACTGAGTAATAAAACTCAAACCATGAGTAATACCCTACCAATCAATTCCATCCCTTCAGATAGAGGTTCACCTGGTGGGGTTGAGCTTCTCTATTGTAGGCTTTCTTCATCTAGTGGTTTCAAGGTTGCTCCAACATCTTTTTTCCAAATGTAGTACATCCTCTAGGCCAGCTAAACACATCCAGTATTGATGATCCAGGTACGGACTACAATATTTGGACCAGACAAGGATTTTCTGACCTGATCGTGACAGCTTCATAGACATGGGTCATGAGACCCCCTGGACAATCCGGACATTTAGGTTTGTGCTCAGGCGATAAATATAATCAGTCTTAGTCCACAATAACAATGGGTTTTAGCGGCAAAAAAACAGATGAACATTGGCCGCCTCATACAGTGGAAGAAATCACCCGGTGGTCCGTGAGTTCCTTAAAAAACATCTTTGGTGCAGTTTTATAGAAGTTGGATTATGTGTTCAAGACAGCATGGCTTTATTCATAGGACCACATAAAAACTTTGGTAAAATGGCATTTTTAGCATAGTTTTATTTAGTATTTCACTTATACCAAAGTTTTTAAAGTTTTCTGATGAAGAGAGGCATGCACTCATGAAACGCGCAATCCGACTTCCAATAAAAGACAACGTACGTGTTTTTTTATATGAACCTGACAACGTACTGACTGATTTATTCCACTCCATGACGCCCGATGTGCATGTGTGTTTTGATCAAGAACCAACTGTTGATGTTAAGTCACTGGGGTGAGGCCACAAGTTGCAGTTTTGTTTCCAGCTCTTCCTAACTTTTTTTTAAGCAATTTGAGCTACAAGAGCTCTTCTATAAGGTTTGGAACAGACGGCCTAGACCCATACGTATCAATAAGCCTTGAGTTCACTGGTTGTCTTTCTTTGGACCACTTTTGGTAGGTACTAACAAATGCATAACGGGAACAGCCCCCAAAAAATCTTCCATTGTGTACATGCTCTGACCCAGTCATCTAGGCATCGCAACTTGGTCCTTGTCATAGTCACTTAGGTCCAAAGTGTTTTGCCATATTTCCTGCTCCTAACATCAAATTTAAGAACGGAATTTTCACAAGATAAGAGACCAAGGGAGAGAGAGAAGAGTCTGTAAGCTGCCATAGAGTTTGATCAGTGTGATCATATTGTACTCTGATTCTCTCAGAAGAGAAGATGGAGAAAAAAATGTATCCATCTTCTCCATTCTGTCAGCCCATGAAAATGTCATCCGAGTGCAGTCCGATGTTTTCCATGGACACATTGGCTTACATCGCTTAGTTCGATCGGCCAAAACTGGCTCTGTACGAGATAAAAATCGGACATGTGCAAGGCTCCAAGGAATAACACTGGTCCGACTGCGATCCGATGTTTTGTTGGATGGTACTCGGACCGAAAATACAGTCATCTAAAACTGCCCTTCGAGTGATAGCTTGGTAATTCAGCACCTGATTCTTCCGACAGAATTCATATAAAATCATACGATTTTCTACAGGCGCTACGTTCCTGCTCCATAGAACCTGGAGATTGTACCATGCTATAATATGACCTTGTGCATGATGCCTACAGCAAACGATGAGTTCATGGTCATTTGCACAGCTTATAGGGTAAGGTCTTGCTCTTCAGATCTTAGGATTTCATCAAAATGGCTTGGTCAGTCCCAACAGATTCTCTAACATTCATTTGTGAGAACCTTACACAAAAAGATGAATGATCGTTGACCAAGAAGGATGATTTTCATTACAATAAGTAATTTTATAATCACATTTAGTTACCATCTTGTGCTGTATGGTTCTCACAGACAATATCCTGACGTATAGTATGTAATGGAGCATTAGTAAGTTGAAGACCTAATATCTGGCAATAGATTGGCTCCACCAACCATCCATCCTATCATGGCTGTAGCTGAATATGAAATGGTTAATGGTATACACAAACTTCAAGACAACTCTGTGTGGATTACAAAGGCCCAGTAACTCTACACCTGAGTGCTTGCTCTGTGCCGTGTGCCCCACGCCCCTGCTCTGTTAATATTTCATAGCATGCAGGTGTCCTTCTGTTCCTCTGCCAAAGATCCTCTGCTGGAGACATGAGGCGGAGGGGTATAACATTTCTTTGGCATATACCTACCTAGGTGGGGGATTTCTGCAGGCAATATATATGTTGTCATCATGATTCATGACATCTATTTTATA
Source organism: Phyllobates terribilis (assembly GCF_046119375.1). Taxonomy (NCBI): domain Eukaryota; kingdom Metazoa; phylum Chordata; class Amphibia; order Anura; family Dendrobatidae; genus Phyllobates; species Phyllobates terribilis. Next base: position 130,394,027 of record NW_027362773.1, on the reverse strand, counting down.
AGAATATAATTATATATATATTATGCGGATGTATTATTTACATGATTGGAACAGCTCCTATAAAAAAGGGGATAGCTTTGATGAGACAACCTCTCAAAGAAGACCAGGACAAAAGTGACCAGTGTTTGCTCCTATCTTATTCCTGCTGCTCTTTAGAGTTTTCAGATTTTTTCTTTTTTAAAATCAGCCGTACGGTTCCAGAGATATGGGTCTTTTTATTTTGTGCGTCCAATATGCAAATTTAATGGACTTAACCAAAAATGAGAGGGTAACTATGCAGAGCAGCCTAAAGACACGCCCCAGAGGAACCTGCGATCCATGCCCCCTTGGAACGACGCTATATAAAAAGACCCATATCTCTGAAATTATATGGCGTATATAGAAAATGAAAAATACCGAATACTCAGGGAAGCTGCCGGAATAAAATAAGAGTGAACACTGGCCACTTTTGACTTGGTGAAAAGTTCACTTTAAACTACAAAAACTTTTATATAAAATCCAGACTTGTTCACCTGTCAATGAAGAAGTCTCTCTCAGGCTGAGATGGCTTGGGACAGAGGACATAGGGTTTTGTATTGCCTCATTGTGTGCACACAGCTTGTTTTGGTGATTTGCATTCTGGTGAAGTCTTCACATCAGGAGGATTTGGTCGGGCTGTGTCTGCCTGCAAGCGGATTGCTTCCAAAGTAAACTAGCAGAAGCTTGAACACACCTACATTACATGATACACGTAAGATCTGCATTCTTACTTTGTACAAATATGCAAAAAATATACTGGGTCAGTATGTCAATTTATAAAAGGCTATATAGATACACAAAACATTACTTATTCTAAAATCTCAAAAAGGAGATAATAATTTTATATCGGAATAATATTGATGGAGAAACTTGCCCAAACCCATCTGGAAAGCAGAAACATTCTTGGTGAAGGTTCCGCATTTTGGCTTGAAGTATTTGTTACTCAATGCCTCTCTTAAATAATATTTGTCTCTTGCCATACATTTGTCATTTCTTTACCTGGTGTAAATGCCGCTGTTCTCCTGAATCCAGAGTTGTTTTTCTTTTGTTCCTGCGCCTCTTGGTTCCTGAGATATGGCCTCCTCTTCCCTGTGTATAAATTTAGGCTTTTTTATCCAAGTGGGCGTGGTCCTCTAGAAGATACCCATTTGGCTAACAAGATTAGATTTATACACAAGAAACAAGGGGTCATATCTCAGGAGTGGAGAGGATTAGGAACAAAAGAAAGACAGCTTCGGATTCAGGAGAATGGCGGTATTCACACAGGGTAAAAAAATACATATTTAAGGCAAGTAACAGGTTGTTTAGCCTGTCTCTGTTCACACTTGCATTCTTATCTCTGTTGTATTTTTGTTACAGGAGCAGTAATAAAAAAAAATGTGGAAGTGCCGGACCTCAGCATAGGGGACACCAGCTGTGCCTGGTGGACTCCATTGACCATAATGGGATTTGTCGGGTTCCTATCATGGAGTCTGGCACACAATGCTGCTGGATTTTGTCTTGTCTTTTTGACTCAGAATGGCAGACAACCTGTAGACAACTTAAAGTAGAAAAACTTTCAGAAAACACTTAAAAGAAACCATCTGTATATAGGTCATTACTGTAGTGGCCTCATTTTTACTGATCGTGAAGGACCGAAAAAAAAAACAGGAATATCCATAATTTCGATGGCTAAGAAAAGTCAAATATGGAGCAATAATGCAGTTCATTTAATCCCTAGGGTTAATTTCCTCATATACAGTGTCGGACTGGGGTGCCAAGGGCACACCAGTAACCAACTCCACTTTTCAGCCACATGCAACTATCCTCAATCACAAATTTCTATGACAAGGAACTGGGTAGATTGTTAAATGAGTAAGATGCTCCTTTGTCTGTACATAGTGATTCAAGTATATTGTGCCAAGCACTGCTCATATAAGAGGGAGGTGGCCCACCGGAGGATTCCCCTGTTCTCTCGGTTGCCAGTCCAAGCCTGCTCATATAACTCTGAGAGGCAATAAATAAGCCGAGGGTAATTCTCTAATTCTCGTTCCTCTGGTGCAAGGATTTTCATAATAGGACTTGATAGATTTGACTTTCGCCGTCTGAGAAGGAATCCTGTGAGCAAATGCTAATACTCAGATAAGACTCTAACAATCCAGAGTGTGGGGATTACAGACGGCAAGCCGGAGGCGTCTTTTATTAGCTATGTTGGTGCATGATCCACCAGACACTGCCCTTGATGATTGGGCGGATGTCACTCCGTTTATGTGAATGCTTTATAGTCTGGAATGTGACATTGTGCGCTGCGTGGCTGTAACATCTGCTAAAGTCTATGGGCGTGTGACATTTTTACAGGTCGCTCCTGTCTGTTTTCATTGCTATGGAGAGGAGAGACATCAATTACGCTGCATCATGGACCTGGGAAGCCTGGGGCGATTACCATTATGTGACAGGATGGCCAGAAGAGGACATTGTTGGTGTTCCACTTCCATCACGCTTTCAGGGTGTACGTGTTATAGTCACCACTACCTTTTCCTGAACTCTGACATTTTAGTGACGCAGGTTAAGTACAGGTCTCCCATCAAGTGACTATTAAAGAGACACCAACGCTTGTAGATTAGAGCATTGCAAAAATAGCAATTGTCTAATTTACCTCTGTTATTGGAATGATTCATATTAGGAACCGAAGACTGTAAACTTCTAAGGTCGCGAGTCTAAAGTAGTTGGATTTTTTGGTAACAAGCTTGTTGCGATATTTTGCGGGGAGCAATGCAACCACTTGCACTATGCAATGCTAGGGTATTAAAAGATCAGGGGCCCAAACCCCAAGGGACTTCTCTCCCCCCTGCCACTTAAAATAAAATTCTAAATATACAATTATATACATATACTTTGAGGTACAATACAAAATTATGTTGTGGTACCATGTTAGCCAGAAAAATCAATGTAAATACTTTACTTTTATGCCCAAAAATGACAAAAGTATTCACGGACTGATACCTTTATTGGCTAACCAGAAAAAGAAATATATAAGCAAGCTTTCAAAGCACAGGGGCTCCTTCTTCAGGCAGGTTTACAAATGGATTGGTAATAATTGTCTTATCAATTAATTTGTAATCCTGCCTGAAGAAGTAGCTCCTGTGCTCTGAACGCTTGCAAATATATATTTTTTCTGGTTAGCCAATAAAGGCATCACTCCAAGAATGTCATTTTTGGGCATACAAGTATTTACATACATATACTTTAACACTGCTTCTGCTATACCAGGACTATAATAATAATAATATACAAATCCGAACAAAAGAAGCCGTGACAAAGACCATTATTACCAATAATACCACTAAACTCGGCCAAAATAATACCGCCACAGCATAACCACTACAATTACCGCTACAGAGTGAGTAAATAATAATTCTACAGGACAAAACACTCTATACAAAGAGCAATATTGTCAAAAATACCATGATATATTGCAGTATCTTATATACAGGTGCTTCTCACAAAATTAGAATATCATCAAAAAGTTAATTTATTTCAGTTCTTCAATACAAAAAGTGAAACTCATATTATATAGAGTCATTGCAAACAGAGTGATCTATTTCAAGTGTTTATTTCTGTTAATGTTGATGATTATGGCTTACAGCCAATGAAAACACAAAAGTCATTATCTCAGTAAATTAGAATAATTAACAAAAAAACACCTGCAAAGGCTTCCTACGCAATTAAAAAGGTCCCTTAGTCTGCTTCAGTAGGCTCCACAATCATGGGGAAGACTGCTGACTTGACAGATGTCCAGAAGGCAGTCACTGACACACTCCACAAGGAGGGTAAGCCACAAAAGGTCATTGCTAAAGAAGCTGGCTGTTCACAGAGTGCTGTATCCAAGCATATTAATGGAAAGTTGAGTGGAAGGGAAAAGTGTGGTAGAAAAAGGTGCACAAGCAACCGGGATAACCGCAGCCTTGAAAGGATTGTTAAGAAAAGGCCATTCAAAAATTTGGGGGAGATTCACAAGGAGTGGACTTCTGCTGGAGTCATTGCTTCAAGATCCACCACACACAGACGTATCCAGGACATGGGCTACAAGTGTCGCATTCCTTGTGTCAAGCCACTCATGACCAATAGACAACGCCAGAAGCATCTTACCTGGGCCAAGGAGAAAAAGACCTGGACTGTTGCTCAGTGGTCCAAGGTGGTTTCAGATGAAAGTAAATTTTGAATTTCATTTGGAAATCAAAGTCCCAGAGTCTGGAGGAAGAGTGGAGAGGCCACAATCCAAGCTGCTTGAGGTCTAGTGTGAAGTTCCCACAATCCGTGATGGTTTGGGGGGCCATGTCATCTGCTGGTGTAGGTCCACTGTGTTTTATCAAGACCATAGTCAGAGCAGCCATCTACCAGGAAATGTTAGAGAACTTCATGCTTCCCTCTGCAGACAAGCTTTTTTGGAGATGGAAATGTCATTCTCCAGCAGGACTTGGCTCCTGTCCACACTGCCAAAAGTACCAATACCTGGTTTACACAACAGTAACACTGTGCTTGATTGGCTAGAAAACTCGCCTGACCTAAATGCCATAGAGAATCTATGGGGTATTGTGAAGAGGAAGATGAGGGACACCAGACCCAACAATGCAGACGAGCTGAAGACTGCTATCAAAGCAACCTGGGCTTCCATAACACCTCAGCAGTGCCACAGGCTGATCGCCTCCATGCCACGCCGCATTGATGCAGTAATTGATGCAAAAGGAGCCCCGACCAAGTATTCAGTGCATTCACTGAGCATACATTTCAGTAGGCCAACATTTCAGATTTTAAAAACATTTTTCAAGCTGTTGTTATAAAGTATTCTAATTTACTGAGATAATGACTTTTGTGTTTTCATTGGCTGTAAGCCATAATCATCAACATTAACAGAAATAAACACTTGAAATAGATCACTCTGTTTGTAATGACTCTATATAATATATGAGGTTCACTTTTTGTTTTGAAGAATTGAAATAAATTAACTTTTTGATGATATTCTAATTTTGTGAGAAGCACCTGTATATTGCACAACCAAACTGGCTGGGCACACATTGCGTTTGTGCCTGGTGTCAGGTGCATACACTGAGGAAGTATGTGCTCGGCAGTGTGCACAGTCTGGATGGATCCAGAGCCAGTGTGCACCTAGCCTAACCAAATAAAAAAAAACACTATAAAAATGACGGCGATATTACCCCATACTGTGACCATATTACGGTAGATATCAGCTCTGCAGTCCGTAGAAGTGGTTACAGTACAGTTATATAATATAGTTCACTTTTCTCCTCTTTTTCATACGGCCCAGGCCAACGTAATGACTTCTGTCTGCAGAGTTTGTAATACAAGACACATTTCACGCACATCTCCATATATTACCAATCCAAAGAAACTCCACATCCTGCTACTACCCCTCTGTGGCTTAAGTAATAATGCCCCCAGAGTGTCCTCTGCAGTAATAATGCCCCCAGTGTGTCCTCTGCAGTAATAATGCCCCCACAGTGTCCTCTGCAGTAATAATGCCCCCCACAGTGTCCCCTCCAGTAATAATGCCTCCAGAGTGTCCCCTCCAGTAATAATGCCCCCAGTGTCCTCTGCAGTAATAATGCCCCCAAAGTGTCCTCTGCAGTAATAATGCCCCCACAATGTCCCCTCCAGTAATAATGCCCCCAGAGTGTCCCCTCCTGTAATAATGCCCCCAGAGAGTCCTCTGCAGTAATAATGCCCCCACAGTGTCCCCTCCAGTAATAATGCCCCAAGAGAGTCCCCTCCAGTAATATTGCCCCCAGAGTGACCTCTGCAGTAATAATGCCCCCAGAGTGTCCCCTCCTGTAATAATGCCCCCAGAGTGTCCCCTCTTGTAATAATGCCCCCAGAGAGTCCTCTGCAGTAATAATGCCCCCAGAGTGTCCCCTCCTGTAATAATGCCCCCAGAGAGTCCTCTGCAGTAATAATGCCCCCACAGTGTCCCCTCCAGTAATAATGCCCCAAGAGAGTCCCCTCCAGTAATAATGCCCCCACAGTGACCTCTGCAGTAATAATGCCCCCAGAGTGTCCCATCCACTAATAATGCTCCCAGAGTGTCCCCTCCAGTAATAATACCCCCCAAGAGGGTCCCCCCAGTAATAATGGCCCCCCTAGAGTGTCCCCTCCAGTAATAATGCTCCCAGAGTGTCCCCTCCAGTAATAATGCCTCCCCAAGAGGGTCCCCTCCAATAATAATATCCCCAAGAGGGTCCCCTCCAGTAATAATGCCCCCAGAGTGTTTCCTCCAGTAATGATAGATCGATTAGTGCCACCATCAGCAATAATGCCCCCAAAGTGTCCCATCAGTAATAATGCCTCAATCAGTTATAAAGCTGCAGGAGTGCCCAATTAATCAGTAATAATGTCCTCAGAGTCCCTCTCCACCCAAGTATAATGACCCCCGAGTGCCCCCTTCAGTAATATTGATCCATTAGTGTCCTCCCAGTAATAACGCCACCTGCACCAGGACGCTGACGTCTGTAAGGCCATAGATCTTCAGCAGCCTGTAGCCTACAAGACAGTGAGTGCTAGGACCTGATGCCTGCGGCTCTCTGCTCTGTGTCAACGCTATGATGACCTGCCACCTACGTTTGTGGCCATTACAGTCGAACACGTCTAATGACGGACAGTGCTGTAGATAGTTTGTCTCTTCTTAATTTTTTCTGAAAATGTGAAACCTCTTTATTGGGGGATTCGAGGTGCCCAATCCATCGGATCAAAGGTGCCATCTGTGATTCACTTCACAAGGACTCATCTTTCATCTATGGTAACCTAAGCAAGTCTCCTGTCTATATGGAAGAGTATATCACAAAGTCTACACCTTATCATTGGCTGACCACTATTGTTTTGTACTAACCGATATAATAGTTAGGATGCAGTCGGACGGCGGTATAAATCGGACCGAGATCGGAACGCAGTGCACGGACTGGCTGGTGGCTCTCCCGACACAAGCATGACAGCTCTATGTGTTTCTATGAGGCTGTCAAGCTCGGGTAGGGAGAGCCGCCGGCCAGTCGGTGCACTGCATTCCGATCTCGGTCCAATTTATACCGCCGCTCACTGCGCCTTTGGATGTTTTATCAGATTAGGGTTTCATTTCCTTTTTTTTTTTTACTTCTCTATAAACTGGATATTGTGTTGGCTTTTCATGTAAATGAGTGTAAGAAAAGAGTTAATATTATTCTGCTAGAGCTGAAATTCTGGTTTGAGTCTGCACTACCCGTGCGATGGATCCGGTTTATCTTCTCTGCAAAGGACAAGTCAGGGAAAAAGTGACTTTCTATACAACGCCTAAAGTGAAGACGTCTAAGCAACGCCCAGAAACCTTTCAGCTCCTATAAAGCTCTGTAATGGACGGAGATGCTTTATCCTCTGACTTATTAATCAAACCCATTTATATCCCTTCTCCCAGAGTTCCAGGCTCCATGGTTTCGGACGGCTTGATTTCCCAGCAGCACGGAAGAAAAAAATGTATTATCTGAGTAATGAAACACACCCAGACACTCTGTGCCTCCGCCCTGGCACTGCCAGCAAAAGTAAAGATATATATGAAAAAGAGGGCTGGGCATGGAAGCAGAAAAGTAGCGAGTACTGTAACAATCCGACCAGGAATGTCAGATCATCGTGATACAAAATTGTCACAATGTTCAGACCCAGCAGATCTAATCATTAATAATCTGACCTACATCAAAAAGACTAGTCTTTGTAAGCATAGCCACTGTCTGGTCACAAATGTGAAGACTGATGCCACCGCTTTTCCTGGGGGGCATGCTATTATTCTTTGCTTTTGGGATGTGGGAAAGGAAAAAGCACAAACAGTCTGATGATCGTCAGGATGTAAACAATTCTCTCCATTCAAAATAATTTGCATCATGGCAAGTGACTAAGAGTGTAGCCGCCGGCGGTTCAGATGTGGCAGTCACAACCAAGCCCTAGTGTCTGCGAGTTAGAGACAACAAACAAACCCTGCGTAGTATGATCATTCGGTCGTACTTCCACCCATCTGCCCTCTACTACTGTATATGCTATTATTCTCTAGGTTAGCAAACAAGGAAGTATGATTGCAGGATCAGACTACACAGGATTTGTTTGTTGTCTGTTACCATGGAGACATATAAGTCTGCAGAAGAGCTGCATAAACACTAGTAAATTTGTAATTAGGACCTATTGCTTTGTTTTCTATCTCAGATGCATTGCGGTAACAAATACATTTGGTTTCCATACCCCTTAAAGGGAAGAATTCATCTGAAAATTACCTATTACTTAAATGTATTTTTTACAATTTTTTGACAATTTTTTTTTTTACACATCACAATCTGTATTATAAATAAAAAAAATAGAACTCTTGTAATTTTCACACTGGCCATTGAGGCTTTTTTTTTTTACTAATATTTCCTTTTGTTTCAGGAAATTAGTCACAATGGTCAGATCTTGACCCTATCTTTTGTATTGAAGCATCTAATGAGCGTGTGCAGGAAGGGGAGTAGGGTCAGTTGTGACTTCACCTATTGTGTATGGTGGGTCTTGTCCTGCGTTATCAGCTGCGTTCAGAGCTGCGTTACCTGTCATTGTACTCCTGCCTCTGCTGATAAGGAAACTGCTGTAAGCTCTTCTTCAAAGGACAGGAAGTATGAGGCAAAAAAAAAAGCCCCAGTGGCCAGTGTGAAAATTGCATTTATTTTTTAATATAGACCCAGATATGAAAAAAAAAAATTCTCTCCGGACTTGCCCCAGAACTGCAAACACAGGGGGAAGTCCATTTTTGGCGTTCAGGTCCAAACAGTGACTATCTGGTACGAATGCCGAACATTTCTGTTTGGGTTCGCCCATCCCTAGTTGTGGTAAATGCAGGAGATTAAGTACCAGTGTAAATAGCACACTCCCTGGGTAATGGGTCTGGCTCGTGCCCTGGACAATCAATTGGCTCCTAAGGAAAAATGTCTCAAAATATTTATCTTACTGCTCCATTGTTTAATTAGAGGCCGATACAATAAATTACTATCTCAAATAAATCTTGCAATTCATGGAAGTGCCGACCTCAGGATTTCATAATCGTTCTAAAATTCTTTAGGAAAAATGTCAAGTGCTATTACACACGTCCATTGATCCTGGTAACTTTACATATCTAAAAATGCCCTATGCATACAAACACTCAGAAATTCGGAATCGCCAGGTACTTGGGTAGGGCAACATGGTGGTTTTAGGCAATATTAAGACTGCATTTTTTGTTCCAATTTTTGAAAAAAGTGTTTACAGAAAATTATGGCAAAAAAAAAAACGCATCGGGAAGGCATTGTGTGAATGCATCCTAAAGCTGCGTCTGTGCGCAGAGCCCACACTGTTGCCGAAAACCACAGCAGGGTCCGTCCAATGGATGGATAGAGCCTCTGATTGGCTGTAGCTTTCACATGGGATGGAACATATGAATAATGGGGTTGGAGTGTTCAGAGACCGCCATAGAAGCTCTGCTCGGATCACAGCACTCACTGGTGGAGGTGAGTATATCTATTTTTTTTCTAATTAAGTTTTTTCTTCATTTTTAGCCCGTGTTCCCATGTTGCATAAATAAGTGTATGGAAGCAAGGCTGCACCCACTGGCCGGAAGTATGTCTAACTCATACATGATCTCCGGTCCCGGCTCAGAAACCGGTGAATCCCCACAGCGCACAGTGCGAGTGCTTGTGGGATTCATAAGTCGGCAGTCACACAGAGTGACTGCAGACTTTTTGATTTGGACTGGACAATCCCTTTAAAGGAGTGGTCCTAAACTAACATAGATTTAATCCTAAATGCCTGTCAATTTAATGAAATAGCCAAACCTCTTTTCTAATATACTATAATTAAAAATTCCCTATTGTTCCCTTACTACTCTACATAACTGCTTTTTTTAAATAACTTTCTGTGTGATGACGCTTTGCTTGATAATCCCCAGTGCATGCTGGATACTCAAACGAGACAACATCAGGGGTAGAGGCTGCGGTCACTGCCACAGCCCCTATCCCCAGCCTTAAAAGAAGCATCATCAGTGATGTCCGTTTCTGGGCTGGGCTAGTTCCTGTTCTACTAAGCATGTGTTGGTTTTCAATTCTGAAATTCTGACATATGCTCAGTACTATCTCCCTTGTCTCTGTGCAATATTACTTTTAATGCACAGTGACAGTGTGCTCTCTCGCCAACTCTAATGAGAGGTGACGAGCCGGCAAGCAAGACATCATCAGGGCAGAGGCTGTGGTCAATGCTACAGCCTCTGCCCCTTCCCAGAAATGAAGCCTCATCAGTGACATTTGTTTCCAGGCTCTGGGCTAGTACCTGATCTACTGAGCATGTGTCTATTGTCAATTGTCAGATGAGAAGTGATGAGCTGGCAAGAGATTGCATTGTCAGTGCGCATTGTAAGGGGAAATCCTGGCGAGCAGGGAGAACAGAGACCAGCGCTGCCCCTGAAACAGAACAAACCAGAACTCACATGGCAGGACTGGTCTCTGTTCTCACTGCTCGCCGGGTTATCTCCTAACAATGACCATGCTCTTTCTTGTCGGTCGGCTCATCACTTTTCATCAGCGTTAGAGAGGGAGTGCACTGTCACTGTGCATTAAAAGATTTTAGGGGAGACCTTCTCAGCTTGACAGGTGCAGTGTTTTTCCTTAGTCCAAATTCACACAAGTATGGACCACAATGCACAAACCAGCTGCGGTTCTTCAAACCCGAACTCAATAACCTCATAGCCATAGATGGGCTTTCGAGTTTGGGTCAAGAGACCTGCTGCCGAACCATAAAGCGCGGATGTGTGAATCCGGCCTTATGCTGATGCCAACCCTGTTTTTAATGATATGTTACTTCACAATAACATATACAATTACAAAAATATTTCCTAATCCTTCATTAGTATTCTTTCAGCAGCGTATTATATAGATGACAGTTAATTTTAGGAAAATTTGTTCCTTCTGTGATGACCACAAGGGCTATGCATTGAGCAGAAATTTAATGTTCTGTTTAAAAAGATCAAAGTTCATTGTTTTCTGATGACATTAGTAAAGCAAAGAGCAAGTAGCAGAGCAAATCGGGATGTCCTTTCCAGCCTTACCACGCCCTGACCAGATTAGGCGGACTTAACCCTTCGCTGACACTGGTAAAATAAATATTAGTGCGGTTTATCCTTTCTGTTTGAAGTGGAAATGTCTACACCAATAATAAAGCTCTTGTTGACCTCTTTATTGTGACAATTCCTCCATCGTGGCAGGTAGAACCCATTTTGCTCAAACAATCAGCCTACTCGTGAACAACTATTGTTACAACATCAAGGTTAAGAGATTGGTCAGAAGTGACAACAATGTAACAAGAACGCTCCCATATAGTTACTTTGCCGCTTCTTAACACCTCCCAAAGTTTGATGTGTATGGGGGCCTCCTGACTTTCCCACAACAGATGAAGTTGGTATATATATGTGGCACCCCAGGGGTCTGGTTTCCACAGTAATGTAATGTTATGTCTGAGAGCAGGTGGGAGGTCCTTTGGTCAGGGATCCTGTGCATGCCACACCTCCTGCTCAGTCTTGGGAGGGGAAGAACTTCCCCTATATAAACCCGGGGCTGAAGCAGGGTTAGCAGTCAAGGAGAGTAGAGACAAGAAACAGCAGAAGCAATACTACTATGAGTCAGGGGCTGGCAGCTGCAGAGCTCGCCCTGACTGAGAAGCTTTCTTACCGGACCCGGCGTCCGAGGCTGTGGGGACTAACTCTTACCCAGCAGCAGAAGCCGACCGGCAGGGGATTTCAGGTCCTCAGGCCCAGAAACCCGAAGGCACGGTCACACGCGTGGGACCAGCACCGCCATCGTGGAGCGGAAGCCATTAGAAGGCCCCGAGTCACCGGCCATACGGGTGAGCACCACACGGTACACTCAGGGACGTGGGCTACTTATATCCGCTTCTAGCAAGGTAGCCAGAAGAGTACAGTCAGTTTGGGAGGCCTACAACTCCGCCTGGCCAGGGGAGATCCCATCTGCTCAAGGACTGACCAGGCCCCGTTCACTAGCAAGTACTCCGGGAGGGTCTATCGTTGTTACCAGTAAAGACCCTGAATTACACCGCACCGTCTCTGAGTGGTTCCTGCTACCCCCATCATCCACATCTGCTGCCCTGAGGCCATACCCCTCCCGTTGGGGGTTATACCATCTACGCTGCACCATCCATCCACCGGCCTCAGCGGACTGTCCTGCAGCGGCAGCTCCATAGCTGCATTCAACGGGTGGCGTAGTCGTCCTGCATCTACCGCTGTTACATCGCCGCTCAGTTTGACTCCCTGGGCACGGACCGGGTCACCGCCACGAGACTACAACCCTCAAGAGATCCGGCTCCGGGTAAGCTCCCGCGTGCGCAACGCAGCGCGACACAGGCCCAGGGGCGCGTCAACTTTGGCGTAGTCGGCAGGATTTCGTGCCCGCAACCACCGGGTACTGCGTGCCTGAGAAAGAGACTTTTCAAACTTACCTGTGGTGAAGATTCCCGCCATCCGGCGCCATCTTCAGCCTTCTTCCCGCCATCGGTGAAGTTTCCCGCCATCCGGCGCCATCTTCTGCCTTCTTCCCGCCATCCGTGGAGTTTTCCCGCCATTGGACGCCATCTTGAGGACGCCGCGCGGGAAGAAGAGGGGCGTGGACTCCGAAAGCGCGCGAGAACTGAAGCCCCGCCTCACGTCCGGACGTTGCGTAAGGTCCTGGAAGGAGCCCAGCAGACGCCGACGTCACAGGAGCGCGACGGAAGGTCCTCAACCCTGACGATCCACTGCGGAGCCGCGGCCTACGGAAGAGGATCATCGCAAGGTAGGCCACGGTCCACTAGGGGGGAGGAAGATGTCGGATACGGAGGAGAGCTTCACTGCCTCAACCCCCGCCAGCGCTACCGCTGCTGCAGTTATGCCCTTCACCATGCCCTATATCCCGGGAGCAGCTTGGCTACCCCAGTACTCAGGGGAGTCACATACCCTGCATGACTTTAGAGAAAAGCTGGATAGCCTCTTCCAGGTGTACCCCCTCACAGAAGAGCAAAAAGTGAGCATCCTGGTGGCCCAACTAACCGGGGCAGCCAAAAGGGAAGTAAAATCCTGGCCACCTGGGAGGAAGACTGTCGCAGGGATACTAACCCGGCTGAAGGACACCTTTGATACCCGCACCTCAGCCGAGATTAAGCTTAGATTCTACGGGTGCAAGCAGCGAGCGCATGAGAGTATAAGGGACTATGCACTAAACCTACAAGAGGCCCTGGGGGCCATTAAGCAGACCGACCCTGATGGAGTGGGAAACGAGGACAGGCTGTTGACCGAACAGTTTATAGAGGGACTGTATTGTAATACCCACCGAACCCAGTTGCGGGCAATGGCCTTACAGGATCCCCATCTGGGCTTTGCACAGTTCAAGGACAGAGCCATCCGGGTGCTCCGAGAACCGGCACCGGGTGGCGTTGTGACCCACAAGCGCCCTGCTATCACTTACCACCAGGAGGCGGCGCCCTTGTCGGCAGGGCCTGTGGGAGCTGATGCGCAGGCTTTGGACAATGACCCGGCTCCAGACCTACACCATCAGGTCCAAGAGCTAGCTAAGAGCGTTGCTGCGCTAACCCGAACTGTGCAGTCTTTACAGGCTTCCACCCCAGGGAAGATCCAGCTGGCATCCGGACCGGAGGACATCCCGTGGCGTCGACCAAGGAGGACCCCACCGGCCAGAGGAAGACCCAGTGACCGATACAGCGAGGACGGACGACCCATCTGCCGCCGCTGCAATCAACCTGGACATATGGCAAGGTACTGTTCTTTAAACAGGCACAACCTGGGGTAGAGGGCCAACCCCCAGGAAAAAGATCACCAGGCCCATCGAACTGGCGCGACAGATATGTGGGAGGACGTCCAGTCTTGCCTGTGGTACTGGATGGCATTCCCATGAGTGCCCTACTGGACACCGGGTCACAGGTCACCACCATCCCGTACGTGCTCTTTAAGCAGTACTGGAATGACTCGGATATTACCCGCTACCCTGACGACGACTTGAGTATCATCGCTAGCAATGGCCAGCCCGTGCCACAGATCGGATTTAAAGAGGTGACCATCAAAATCGGTAGAGTCGAACTGGCAGCACAGGGACTGATCATTGTAGATATTGACAAACATGAGAGTCACCCAAAAATAACTCTAGGAACTAATGTAATTGAAAATTGTCTTGCAGAGGTGATTTTCCTTTTACAGCAGGTTGCCAAGAACGCCAGCTCCGGCGAGCAGCGGGTGCTCCAGAAAGAGATCCGGGCACTGATGCGACGGCAACAGGTGGAACTCTCCGGCGGTGAGATTGGTAGCGTAAGAATGTGTGACCCTTTTCCTATTGCCATGCCCCCAAAAAGTGAAATGATGATTTGGTGCCGGGCAGCTATTGGTCTGAGAGGTAGAGATTACCAGGCAATGGTAGAACCAGTTTACTCGGACAGTAGGCCCACCATTTTGACAGCACGGGGGGTGGTTGATGTACGCCATGGGAGGGTGCCCGTTCGCATAATAAATATCGGGGAGAGGGAAGTGTACCTGCCCCGGTATGCCACGCTAGCCAAATTATATACCATTAACCAAAATTCTATACAATCTGTGGAACCCTTGCCTCCATCTCACCCGGAGGAAGGTAACGGCTCTAAGAAAAACATGGAGGACTGGTGTCAGCAACTACATCTGGGTACTGACTCCACTCCCGCACACCAGAAACAAGGAGTCTATCGGCGATAGTACGAGAGAGTGTTCAGTAAACACCCGTTAGACTTCGGGCGAGTCAAGGGGGTAGAACACCACATCCCCACGGGAGACCATCCTCCTATAAAAGAGAGGTATCGACCCGTACCCCCTGCCCACTACCAACACGCCAAGGGGATGCTTAGAGACATGAAGGAGGCTGGGGTGATCAGGGATAGCTGTAGCCCCTGGGCAGCTCCACTAGTCTTAGTCCGAAAGAAAGACAACACCATGAGGATGTGTGTAGATTACCGGAAAATCAATCGTATCACACACAAGGATGCGTACCCCTTACCAAGGATAGAGGAGTCATTGGCTGCTTTAAGATCTGCTAACTTCTTCTCTACCTTGGATCTCACTAGCGGGTACTGGCAGGTTCCTGTAGCAGAGGCGGACCGGGAGAAGACCGCATTCACCACCCCGATGGGACTTAGCGAGTTCACCTGCATGCCGTTCGGACTCTGCAACGCACCGGGAACCTTCCAACGACTAATGGAGTGTTGTCTGGGCCACAGAAACTTCGAGACGGTCCTGTTGTACCTGGACGATGTCATCGTATATTCCAAGACGTATGAGGACCACCTGAAACACCTGGCGGAAGTGTTCGAAGCTCTGGCAAGTTACAGCCTAAAGGTGAAACCCTCCAAGTGTCACCTCCTGAAACCAAAGGTGCAGTACCTGGGACACGTGGTGAGCGCTGACGGAGTGGCTCCCGACCCTGATAAGATCACCGCAATTAAGGAATGGCCAAGCCCCTCCAGCGTAAAAGAAGTGCGGCAGTTCCTCGGGTTGGTAGGCTACTACCGAAGGTTTATTCCCGGTTTCACCAAAAAGGCAGCACCTATGCAGGACCTCCTGATAGGCCAGTCCCGGAAGGCCAAGAACCAGAAGCCGCCCTTCAAATGGGAGGAGCTGGAAGAAGAGTCCTTCCGCCAGCTGAAGATGGCCCTCACGGGGGACGAAATCCTGGCGTACCCGGATTATAGCCAGCCCTTTATCCTCTACACCGACGCCAGTAACATCGGGCTAGGAGCCGTACTGTCCCAGATCCAGCAGGGGAAGGAACGAGTAATCGCCTACGCCAGCCGAAAACTGCGACCCACCGAAAGGAACCCCGAGAATTACAGCTCATTTAAGCTAGAGTTCCTGGCCGTAGTATGGGCAGTCACCGAGCGCTTTAAGCATTACCTCGCTTCTTCCCGGTTCACCGTGTACACGGATAACAACCCGTTGACACACCTGGACACGGCAAGACTCGGTGCCCTGGAGCAGAGGTGGATGGCCCGTCTGTCCAACTACGAGTTCACAATCAAATACCGGGCAGGACGCTCCAATACCAACGCGGACGCCCTGTCCAGGATGCCCAACCTGCCGGACGGAGGAGAAGATCCGGAGGGACTGGAAGAAGTTGAACTCCCTGCGTTCCACCGTCATGGGACTATCCAGTATTCCCACCGGGTAAGGAGTAAGCAGGCTGCTACGTTGAACCCCTTACCCGACTACAACTGGGCGGAAACGCAAGACAGCGACCCTGCCGTCCGACTGGTGAAGGAGATGCTGACTCGGCCGGAGGCTCGCCTTGAACCAGACGCTCCGGAGGAAGCCAAACAACTATGGGCAGAGAAGAGTCGACTGTTCCTTTACAAAGGGAAGTTGTGCCGCAGAATGGTTAACTCCCGGACGCATGAATTACTCTGGCAAGTAGTGGTGCCACGAAGAGACGCAGCCATGGTGATGGAGGCATACCACGACGGAGCTGGACACTTCGGGTGGAAGAAGCTGGAGTTCCTGCTGCGCGAGCGGTTCCACTGGGTAGGCATGAGGGGAACCATCGAGAAGTGGTGCAGAGACTGTGGCCCGTGCAACCTGAGAAGGAAGGACCGTGCCAGCCAGAAGACTCCCCTGCAGTCCATCGTCACCCGGCAACCGTTGGAACTGGTAGCTTTGGATCATGTAAAACTGACCCCAAGCAGAAGTGGCTACGTCTACGCGTTAACCATCGTGGATCATTACTCCCGGTTTCTGGTTGTCGTCCCCGTCAAGGACTTAACGGCTCAAACAGCAGCTAGAGCCTTCCAGCAGCACTTTTGCCGTCCACACGGGTACCCGGACCAAGTGCTGACGGACCAGGGACCTGCCTCCCTGTTTTGGTGAAATGGACACCTTGCTTTCTTCAAAGACTGCACCCGGTTACGGACATGCCGTAACCATCTTTATATGTTTTTCTTATTGTATTATTATTGTTTTTACCTTGTTATGTTTTTCTAAAATATGTTTAGTCCCGGAGTACTAAATTTTACTAGGGGGGAATGTGGCACCCCAGGGGTCTGGTTTCCACAGTAATGTAATGTTATGTCTGAGAGCAGGTGGGAGGTCCTTTGGTCAGGGATCCTGTGCATGCCACACCTCCTGCCCAGTCTTGGGAGGGGAAGAACTTCCCCTATATAAACCCGGGGCTGAAGCAGGGTTAGCAGTCAAGGAGAGTAGAGACAAGAAACAGCAGAAGCAATACTACTATGAGTCAGGGGCTGGCAGCTGCAGAGCTCGCCCTGACTGAGAAGCTTTCTTACCGGACCCGGCGTCCGAGGCTGTGAGGACTAACTCTTACCCAGCAGCAGAAGCCGACCGGCAGGGGATTTCAGGTCCTCAGGCCCAGAAACCCGAAGGCACGGTCACACGCGTGGGACCAGCACCGCCATCGTGGAGCGGAAGCCATTAGAAGGCCCCGAGTCACCGGCCATACGGGTGAGCACCACACGGTACACTCAGGGACGTGGGCTACTTATATCCGCTTCTAGCAAGGTAGCCAGAAGAGTACAGTCAGTTTGGGAGGCCTACAACTCCGCCTGGCCAGGGGAGATCCCATCTGCTCAAGGACTGACCAGGCCCCGTTCACTAGCAAGTACTCCGGGAGGGTCTATCGTTGTTACCAGTAAAGACCCTGAATTACACCGCACCGTCTCTGAGTGGTTCCTGCTACCCCCATCATCCACATCTGCTGCCCTGAGGCCATACCCCTCCCGTTGGTCCCGTTGGGGGTTATACCATCTACGCTGCACCATCCATCCACCGGCCTCAGCGGACTGTCCTGCAGCGGCAGCTCCATAGCTGCATTCAACGGGTGGCGTAGTCGTCCTGCATCTACCGCTGTTACATCGCCGCTCAGTTTGACTCCCTGGGCACGGACCGGGTCACCGCCACGAGACTACAACCCTCAAGAGATCCGGCTCCGGGTAAGCTCCCGCGTGAGCAACGCAGCGCGACACAGGCCCAGGGGCGCGTCATATAAGCATCCGGGCTATTGAATTTCAATGCCTGATACTTGTTTTCAGGGCAGAGATTACCCATACTGTAGGTATCTGTCAGTGTCTTCCTCAAAGAGAACACAGGAGCACTCAGTCAGATAAGCTCCTGTGTGTGGCGGAATTGGGAAGGAGGTGTTTACATATTCCTCTACCAAATTTTGAATCCTGTCTTAGAACCGATTGATAAAACATCTATGGGGTCTGAGTTGGAATAAAACTAGACTCCACAATGATCAACTTCAGTAATGGGTCCAGTTATTTTGGCCTCTTTGCTTTGACATATTTCTTTCCCTACTTGCACACAGTGATGTCACAGTACAAAGAAAATAGACATGTGATGTCACAGTATGGGGTTGATGCACATGGTGATGCCACACCATATAGATGGTACACATGGTAATGCTACAATATAGGGTCAATGTACACAGTCATGTCACAGCATGGAGATAATACATACAGTGATGTCACAGTATAACTATCATGCAGTAGTGATGTCACAGTAGAGAGATAATACATACAAAAATGTCATAATTAAAGGGAATCTGTCAGCAGGTTTTGCTATGGCGTCTGAAAGCAGCATGATGTAGGGGCAGAGACCCTGATTCCAGCGATGTGACACTTACTGGACTGCTTGTTGCAGTTTTGATAGAATGCCTGTTTTCTCTGCAGTAGATGTAGCAGAGCTCTGAGTGCTGAGCTCTGCATAATCCCACTCACAAGCCTGATTAGCAGCTTCCTGTGTACACTGTGCATTGTCAACATTCTGCCAATCAGTGGTGGGGGCGGAGTTACACAGATTAGCTGGACTGGATTACATGTGAGACCTAGTCCTGCAGTGATAATCTCCTGATTATAAAACACTGATTGTATTCAAACTACAGCACCCAGCCTAATAAGTGACACATCCCTGGAATCAGGCTCACTTGTCCTATATTATATTGCTCTCAGAATAAATAGCAAAAACCTGCTGACAGATTCCCTTCAAAGGATAATTACAGTAATTCTACGTAGAAAATTGAGCCACATTTTCTTTTTTAGTAGCCATCTCTATCATTCACAGTGATCACTGCACCTTACCTCTTTGAGACGTCCTTTAGTATGAGTAACTACCTGCTCTGCTGGATACCCTGGTAGTTATGTGCATGAATGTTGTGCAACAATAGTACAGGCGGTTATCAAATAAATCAATAAATTGAGGAAACGAGTAATGAACAGAGAGCCGCCAGCTTGTACTCAGACTAAATGACTTCCTATTTGCTCAGCCAATAATAAGTATATATTTTTGGGTTAGCATCAAGCCATGTAATGAGTTAGTCAAGCAATCTCTGTTTCTAGGCGTATAGTATGCATCATGTACTACTGTCACCTGTCTACTGCAGATTATAGTGCACTTTCCTTCACATCCGCTACTGTTGTGCTTTACTTTCCATTCTGAAGATGAATATGTAGGCACTTGTCCTTTCTATACTTACTTTAAAAGTAACCTGTCATGTGAAAAAACGCTATTAACCTGCAGATATGGGGTTAATCTGCAGGTTAATAGCGTTCTGAACCTGCCTGAGAGCCCCGCTGCCTGGAGGAAAGTAACTGTATTCCTCAAGATAGGGTTCAGGTTTCAGTCACTGGGGCGGCGCAGTCATTGCTCTGTATGTAGAGAGTGGCGGATGTAACCGCACCCCTGGCACTGACTGACAGCCGGCCCTAATGCTGAGCTCCTGTCAGTCAGTGCCAGGGGTGCGGTTACAGCCGCCGCTCTCTATACACAGAGCAGTCACTGAACCCGAACGCTGCCGGGGGGAATAAAGTTAATTTTCTCCCGGCAGCGGGGTTCTAAGTGCAGGCACCAGGCAGGTTCACAAGTCTATTAACCTGCAGATTAACCCCATATCTAGCATTTTTTCATGTGACAGGTTCCCTTTAAAGACACAAAAATTGTAATTGACCAACACTCACCAGATAGACAACAACTCATTGCTGATTTATTGGTGTGCAAAGTCTTATTTATTTAGCAAATAGTATTCATTTCTCATTTTATTAATTGTAATTATTCTATTATTATTTTTTATTATTGTATTTTATTTTTTATTATTTTTATAAGTATAATAATTTTATTATGTAATATTATCATACTTTATTGACTATAATTCTTTATAAATCTTATTGATTTCTTTATTAATTTTCTTTATTCGATTATTATTTATTTTTTATTATTTTTACAATTATAATAATTGTATTATTTATTATGATCTTATTTTATTAATTATAATTGACTATAAATCCTATTAATTTCTAATTTTAATTTTGCAATACAAGGCTATGTGCACACAACGTGTAATTCCAAAAGTGGAGACGCCAAGATCTTTTACCTAAAGTGGCTTCGTTGGCGGGGTTGCCATCATTTTTTGGGGCGGCTGCGCAGCCAGCATCTTTTTGCTATAATTTAAACTATAACTAGTGAGTAGTGTTGAGCATTCCGATACTGAAATATCGGGTATCGGCCGATATTCGCGGTATCGGAATTCCGATACTTAATTCCGATACTATTGCAATATCGTATACCGGAATCGGAAGTTCCCATAATGCAATGAGACATTTTCATTTTATTCAGCCAATGAGGATCCTAAGAAGTGTGGGCACATCCTGTTAGGCATGTAGGCATCTTAACTAATGGCATGGCTGTGATTGGCTGCTGAAATGATGTCATGATGCACTATAAAAGCCACCGCCGCCATTTTGAGCTCACTCTGCTGTGAATTCAGTTAGGGATAGGACGCTGTTGTTCTGAGGGACAGTTTTAGCTACCTATTTGCTCTATACTGCTTTACCCAAGCTACTTTCTAAATCACTGTGCCTTGCAGTGCTAGTGCACAGTTCCCTGTGCTGTTCACCGCTATCTGCAAGGTCTGTGTGTGTGAGTGCAGCTCACCCTGTAGTGTGTGCTTCAGCCAAGTCTGGTTGTAGTGCACTCAGTGTGTGTCACTGCCTCATACATTGTCCTTTTTTGCCAATTCATAATTTTTCCTGATATCTCCTATTAGTGTGGTGGTTCCATCTGTATTCAGCTAAATTGGTTCCAAACACACTATATAGGAGTAGATAGAGAAATTTTTTTCCGTCTTGCAGCACTAGTGCACAGTGCTCTGCATCTGTACTGTTCACCGCTGTCTGCAAGGTCTGGTGTGTGAGTGCAGCTCACCCTGTAGTGTGTGCTTCAACCCCGTCTGGTTGTAGTGCACTCAGTGTGTGTCACTGCCTCATACATTGTCCTTTATTGCCAATTCATAATTTTTCCTGATATCTCCTATTAGTGTGGTGGTTCCATCTGTATTCAGCTAAATTGGTTCCAAACACACTATATAGGAGTAGATAGAGAATTTTTTTCCGTCTTGCAGCACTAGTGCACAGTGCTCTGCATCTGTACTGTTCACCGCTGTCTGCAAGGTCTGGTGTGTGAGTGCAGCTCACCCTGTAGTGTGTGCTTCAACCCCGTCTGGTTGTAGTGCACTCAGTGTGTGTCACTGCCTCATACATTGTCCTTTATTGCCAATTCATAATTTTTCCTGATATCTCCTATTAGTGTGGTGGTTCCATCCATATTCAGCTAAATTGATTCCAAACACACTATATAGGAGTAGATAGAGGAGCCTTTCTGCAGCATTGGGCCCTGCAGCCCCAGCCAGATTAGTATTAGCCTATTTTTTGCAGCCTCATCTATTGCATTGTAGGTTACCTTCCTACATTGTAATAGCTACAAAAAGTTTGTGATACTATCGTTATTACATCTTTAGGCACATCCAGTGTCTTTTTGTGACAAAAAAAACCTAAATAAAGTTCACCAAACACTCCACTTTACAGTTGTGTAGGCCACATTAGCTCATATTAAAGTCTAGTCCACACTTTATAAAATTAGTGTTTCTTATACCTGTTAGCAGCTGTTCAGGAATAAGCACACTAAGCCCTTAGTACTTTTCTGCCTATCTTTATCAGTCTACCAAGATGAAGAAGGCAGGGAGTAAGGCATGTGGTCGTGGTCGTGGGCGTGGGCGTGGAGTTTCTGCAGGGAGAGGACGTGAGGATTCTGTGCCTGCAGGGAGAGGACGTGGGGATTCTGTGCCTGCTGCGGGCACCAGTGACTCAGCATCCCCCAGTTTTACCAGGGAACAGTCCTTTATGCGCAGCTTTGTAGGAGCTAGCCGTACCCCACTGCTGCGCGAGGACCAAATTGAAGCCGTTGTCGGATGGATGGCAGCTAACGCATCGACTTCAATTAGTTCCAGATCCTCTCAGGTCCTGAGCACTGAAGAGCACCCATCTGTCTCTTCACCACCTGCCAAATTGCCCAGGCAGTCAGAGAGCCCTGGACAGGAGCCATCTCTACTTCTGTTCTCTGAATCTCTTGGCTTGGAAAGAGGGGGCCAGCCAAGCAGAATTCGAGAATTTGAAGAAGAGGTAGTATGCAGTGATGCGCAACCGTTTTGTCTCTCTGAATCTGAAGAGGCGGGTGGGCCAGTGCCTATGGTCAGCAGCACACCTCAGTACGCATCTGATGATGAGACTCAGGTGCCACTTTCTGGTGCGTACTGTGCTGTCGAGACTACCCAGGAGAAGCAGTTGTTTGAAGAGGGTGGTGTAGATGATGAGGTCCTTGACCCATCATGGCGTGAGGGACAGGAAGGTGGTGGGAGCAGCTCTGAGGAAGAGATTCCCCGAACGGCCCAAAAAGGAGGGAGAGGGAGGGGGCAGACTTGGTTGCCTGTAGCCTCCACTTCGGCACCCATTAGGAGCATGGCTCTTCCAAAATCCAAAGCGGGCGCTCCCAAGACTTGCAGTGCCTGGTCCTTTTTTGACACAGTTGCAGATGACATTTGCTTTGTCAAATGCAAGCTGTGTAATCAGAAGGTGAAAAGAGGGAAAAGTGTCAGCAACCTCAATACCACAAATATGTGGAAACATGTGCGGACCAAGCACGTGGTGGAGTTACACAAACACACTGAAGACCTAGGCCAACCTACAGCGCCACCTACCACCTCTTCAGCTCGTGTTGTAGCCTCTTCCTCCAGCTCACACACAGCTGGTTCGGCTTCCTCACAGGATCGCCATGGAAGAATCTCTGGCACTGTTGTACAGAGACACAGTGTAATTCCACCCACAGCACCACTTTCCCAGTCATCCTCACACTCCCAGGCCAGTCTACAGCCATCGTTAGCACAGGCATGGGAGAAAAGGCGCCCATACTCGGCAAACCACCCCCGAGCACAGGCTCTGAATGCTGGCATTGCTAAACTACTGGCCCTTGAAATGCTATCATTCAGGCTGGTGGAGACTGACACATTCCGTAACTTTATGGCATTGGCAGTCCCACAATACAACGTGCCCAGCCGCTTTTATTTCAGCAGGCAAGCCGTCCCTGCCCTGCAACATCATGTGGAGGGAAAAATTAAACATGCGCTACAAAACGCCGTCAGTAGCAAGGTCCACCTGACCACTGATGCGTGGACCAGTAAGCATGGACAGGGACGATACCTTTCCCTCACTGCCCATTGGGTAAATGTTGTGGAGCCGGGTACAGATCTTGAGAGTGGCGCTGTACGTGTTCTGCCAACTCCAAGGATTGCAGGAATCCAGTCTGTACACATTGACTCCTCCTCATACTCCAGTTCCTCTGAATCAGCGCTGCAGGAGCCGTCACGGTCTACCTCCACATCGACCCGTGAACGGTTACCTGTTATGATGACCGATATGAGCACAGCCGTGGCCAAACGTCAACAGGCCGTATTAAAATTAATTTCTTTGGGGAATCGAAGCCACACAGCGCAGGAGCTCTGGAATGCCATCAAGCAGCAGAGTGACGTGTGGTTTGTGCCAGCGAATCTCCAGCCAGGCATGGTAGTGTGTGACAATGGCCGAAATCTGGTGGCAGCTCTGGGCCTAGGCAACCTCACTCACATCCCATGTCTGGCACATGTGCTCAACTTGGTCGTGCAGAGTTTTTTGAGGGACTATCCGGATCTTGATGCACTGCTTCACAAGGTCCGCATAGAGTGCGCTCACTTGCGGCGTTCCAGCAATGCAAGATCACGCATTGCAGCTCTGCAGCGCCGATTATGTCTTCCGGAACATCGCATCATATGTGACCTACCCACCAGGTGGAATTCAACGTTACATATGTTGGAGAGGTTGTGTGAGCAGCAGGCAGCAGTAATGGAGTACCAGCTGCAGCAGGCGCAAACAAGTCGCAGTGCGCGCCGTTCACACTTCACCACCACTGAGTGGGCCTCTATGAAGGACATTTGCCACGTTTTGCGTGCCTTCGATTATTCCACGCGGATGGCGAGTGCAGATGATGCACTAGTCAGCATGACTATCCCCCTTATCTGCCTGCTTGAAAAAACACTGCAAGCACTAAGGGACGAGGTTTTGGAAGAGGTGGAGGATGAGGAGTCACAAATGCCATCTGCTTCTCTACAGTCTGCGCAATGTGGTTCCTCACAAAGGCCTAGGCAGGGGACACTTTGTGAGGAGGATGAGGAGGAGTCAATGGATGAGGAAGACATCTGTCCAGAGGAGGGAGGTACACAATGCTCTAGTAGTCAGTATCTAGAGCGAGGGTGGGGTGATGCAGAGCAGGCAGAGATCACGCCTCAAGCAGGGGACAGCGTTTCTTGGCCAGTTGGCAGTCTGCAGCACATGGTTGATTTCATGCTGCAGTGCCTCAGAAACGACCGCCGCATCGCCCACATTCTCAACACGGCTGATTATTGGGTGTCCACCCTCCTAGATCCTCGCTACCGGGACAACTTACAAAGCCTCATAACACCATTGAACCGGGAGCGTAAAATGCGGGAGTACCAAGACGCACTGGTGCATTCCATCATGTTCTCCATTCCAACCGAGAGCAGTGCTGCTAGTGCTTTACAAAGCAGCTCAGTGCGTCGAGGCAGTGGAGGAAGCTCTGCACAAAGAGGGAGCAGAAGCAGCGCCTCAGCACAAGGCAAGACCAGTATGGCCGAAATGTGGCAAAGTTTTGTGTCCCCGCCGCCACAAATGTCTACACCATCACAGACAGCTCCAGTCAGCAGGAGGCAACGTTTCCGTCAGATGGTGACAGACTACATGTCTTGCCCTCTTAGTGTACTCCCAGACGGCTCTTCTCCCTTCAAGTTTTGGGTCTGTAAGCTGGATACATGGCCAGAGCTTAGTCAGTATGCACTGGAGGTGCTAGCTTGCCCTGCTGCTAGTGTATTATCGGAACGCGTCTTTAGTGCCGCAGGTGGTGTACTAACAGACCGTCGCATGCGACTATCCTCCGATAACGTTGACCGGCTTACTTTTCTCAAAATGAACAAGGCCTGGATCTCTCATGAATTTGCCAGTCCTCTTCCAGAATAAATAATTGGTTGGCAACAGTATCCAGGTCTCCTGTTCTGTTCATGTTTCTACCACCTGAACTGTAATCCCTGAGCTCCAACACCGCCAGTTGGCGCTCGGAAGTGCCGTCTGCACAGTCAACACTTGCTGCCGTGTTATTGGGGTTCAGTAACGTCAGCTGTTCTCCTGCTGTGCGGACGGCAATTTCTCCTGATTTGTCCACATCCACTGTACTACACATTTTAAAGTTGCTCCAATTACTCCTCTGGCTCCTCTGTTTTCATTCTTATCCCTGGGCTCCAGCACCGCCAGTTGGCGCTCGGAAGTGCTGTCTGCACAGTCAACACTTGCTACCATGTTATTGGGGTTCAGTAACGTCAGCTGTTCCCCTGCTGTGCGGACGGCAATTTCTCCTGCTCTGTCCACATTCTCACTACTACAGATTTTAAAGTTGCTCCAATTACACCTCTGGCTCCTCTGTTTTCAGTATTATCCCTGAGCTCCAACACCGCCAGTTGGCGCACGGAAGTGCCGTCTGCACAGTCAACACTTGCTGCCGTGTTATTGGGGTTCAGTAACGTCAGCTGTTCTCCTGCTGTGCGGACGGCAATTTCTCCTGCTTTGTCCAAATCCACTGTACTACACATTTTAAAGTTGCTCGAATTACACCTCTGGCTCCTCTGTTTTCATTCTTATCCCTGGGCTCCAGCACCGCCAGTTGGCGCTCGGAAGTGCCGTCTGCACAGTCAACACTTGCTGCCGTGTTATTGGGGTTCAGTAACGTCAGCTGTTCTCCTGCTGTGCGGACGGCAATTTCTCCTGCTTTGTCCACATCCACTGTACTACACATTTTAAAGTTGCTCGAATTACACCTCTGGCTCCTCTGTTTTCATTCTTATCCCTGAGCTCCAACACCGCCAGTTGGCGCACGGAAGTGCCGTCTGCACAGTCAACACTTGCTGCCGTGTTATTGGGGTTCAGTAACGTCAGCTGTTCTCCTGCTGTGCGGACGGCAATTTCTCCTGCTTTGTCCAAATCCACTGTACTACACATTTTAAAGTTGCTCGAATTACACCTCTGGCTCCTCTGTTTTCATTCTTATCCCTGGGCTCCAGCACCGCCAGTTGGCGCTCGGAAGTGCCGTCTGCACAGTCAACACTTGCTGCCGTGTTATTGGGGTTCAGTAACGTCAGCTGTTCCCCTGCTGTGCGGACGGCAATTTCTCCTGCTCTGTCCACATTCTCACTACTACAGATTTTAAAGTTGCTCCAATTACACCTCTGGCTCCTCTGTTTTCATTCTTATCCCTGGGCTCCAGCACCGCCAGTTGGCGCTCGGAAGTGCTGTCTGCACAGTCAACACTTGCTACCATGTTATTGGGGTTCAGTAACGTCAGCTGTTCCCCTGCTGTGCGGACGGCAATTTCTCCTGCTCTGTCCACATTCTCACTACTACAGATTTTAAAGTTGCTCCAATTACACCTCTGGCTCCTCTGTTTTCATTCTTATCCCTGGGCTCCAGCACCGCCAGTTGGCGCTCGGAAGTGCCGTCTGCACAGTCAACACTTGCTGCCGTGTTATTGGGGTTCAGTAACGTCAGCTGTTCTCCTGCTGTGCGGACGGCAATTTCTCCTGCTTTGTCCAAATCCACTGTACTACACATTTTAAAGTTGCTCGAATTACACCTCTGGCTCCTCTGTTTTCATTCTTATCCCTGGGCTCCAGCACCGCCAGTTGGCGCTCGGAAGTGCCGTCTGCACAGTCAACACTTGCTGCCGTGTTATTGGGGTTCAGTAACGTCAGCTGTTCTCCTGCTGTGCGGACGGCAATTTCTCCTGCTTTGTCCACATCCACTGTACTACACATTTTAAAGTTGCTCGAATTACACCTCTGGCTCCTCTGTTTTCATTCTTATCCCTGGGCTCCAGCACCGCCAGTTGGCGCTCGGAAGTGCCGTCTGCACAGTCAACACTTGCTGCCGTGTTATTGGGGTTCAGTAACGTCAGCTGTTCCCCTGCTGTGCGGACGGCAATTTCTCCTGCTCTGTCCACATTCTCACTACTACAGATTTTAAAGTTGCTCCAATTACACCTCTGGCTCCTCTGTTTTCATTCTTATCCCTGGGCTCCAGCACCGCCAGTTGGCGCTCGGAAGTGCTGTCTGCACAGTCAACACTTGCTACCATGTTATTGGGGTTCAGTAACGTCAGCTGTTCCCCTGCTGTGCGGACGGCAATTTCTCCTGCTCTGTCCACATTCTCACTACTACAGATTTTAAAGTTGCTCCAATTACACCTCTGGCTCCTCTGTTTTCATTCTTATCCCTGGGCTCCAGCACCGCCAGTTGGCGCTCGGAAGTGCCGTCTGCACAGTCAACACTTGCTGCCGTGTTATTGGGGTTCAGTAACGTCAGCTGTTCTCCTGCTGTGCGGACGGCAATTTCTCCTGATTTGTCCACATCCACTGTACTACACATTTTAAAGTTGCTCCAATTACTCCTCTGGCTCCTCTGTTTTCATTCTTATCCCTGGGCTCCAGCACCGCCAGTTGGCGCTCGGAAGTGCTGTCTGCACAGTCAACACTTGCTACCATGTTATTGGGGTTCAGTAACGTCAGCTGTTCCCCTGCTGTGCGGACGGCAATTTCTCCTGCTCTGTCCACATTCTCACTACTACAGATTTTAAAGTTGCTCCAATTACACCTCTGGCTCCTCTGTTTTCAGTATTATCCCTGAGCTCCAACACCGCCAGTTGGCGCACGGAAGTGCCGTCTGCACAGTCAACACTTGCTGCCGTGTTATTGGGGTTCAGTAACGTCAGCTGTTCTCCTGCTGTGCGGACGGCAATTTCTCCTGCTTTGTCCAAATCCACTGTACTACACATTTTAAAGTTGCTCGAATTACACCTCTGGCTCCTCTGTTTTCATTCTTATCCCTGGGCTCCAGCACCGCCAGTTGGCGCTCGGAAGTGCCGTCTGCACAGTCAACACTTGCTGCCGTGTTATTGGGGTTCAGTAACGTCAGCTGTTCTCCTGCTGTGCGGACGGCAATTTCTCCTGCTTTGTCCACATCCACTGTACTACACATTTTAAAGTTGCTCGAATTACACCTCTGGCTCCTCTGTTTTCATTCTTATCCCTGAGCTCCAACACCGCCAGTTGGCGCACGGAAGTGCCGTCTGCACAGTCAACACTTGCTGCCGTGTTATTGGGGTTCAGTAACGTCAGCTGTTCTCCTGCTGTGCGGACGGCAATTTCTCCTGCTTTGTCCAAATCCACTGTACTACACATTTTAAAGTTGCTCGAATTACACCTCTGGCTCCTCTGTTTTCATTCTTATCCCTGGGCTCCAGCACCGCCAGTTGGCGCTCGGAAGTGCCGTCTGCACAGTCAACACTTGCTGCCGTGTTATTGGGGTTCAGTAACGTCAGCTGTTCCCCTGCTGTGCGGACGGCAATTTCTCCTGCTCTGTCCACATTCTCACTACTACAGATTTTAAAGTTGCTCCAATTACACCTCTGGCTCCTCTGTTTTCATTCTTATCCCTGGGCTCCAGCACCGCCAGTTGGCGCTCGGAAGTGCTGTCTGCACAGTCAACACTTGCTACCATGTTATTGGGGTTCAGTAACGTCAGCTGTTCCCCTGCTGTGCGGACGGCAATTTCTCCTGCTCTGTCCACATTCTCACTACTACAGATTTTAAAGTTGCTCCAATTACACCTCTGGCTCCTCTGTTTTCATTCTTATCCCTGGGCTCCAGCACCGCCAGTTGGCGCTCGGAAGTGCCGTCTGCACAGTCAACACTTGCTGCCGTGTTATTGGGGTTCAGTAACGTCAGCTGTTCTCCTGCTGTGCGGACGGCAATTTCTCCTGATTTGTCCACATCCACTGTACTACACATTTTAAAGTTGCTCCAATTACTCCTCTGGCTCCTCTGTTTTCATTCTTATCCCTGGGCTCCAGCACCGCCAGTTGGCGCTCGGAAGTGCTGTCTGCACAGTCAACACTTGCTACCATGTTATTGGGGTTCAGTAACGTCAGCTGTTCCCCTGCTGTGCGGACGGCAATTTCTCCTGCTCTGTCCACATTCTCACTACTACAGATTTTAAAGTTGCTCCAATTACACCTCTGGCTCCTCTGTTTTCAGTATTATCCCTGAGCTCCAACACCGCCAGTTGGCGCACGGAAGTGCCGTCTGCACAGTCAACACTTGCTGCCGTGTTATTGGGGTTCAGTAACGTCAGCTGTTCTCCTGCTGTGCGGACGGCAATTTCTCCTGATTTGTCCACATCCACTGTACTACACATTTTAAAGTTGCTCCAATTACTCCTCTGGCTCCTCTGTTTTCATTCTTATCCCTGGGCTCCAGCACCGCCAGTTGGCGCTCGGAAGTGCTGTCTGCACAGTCAACACTTGCTACCATGTTATTGGGGTTCAGTAACGTCAGCTGTTCCCCTGCTGTGCGGACGGCAATTTCTCCTGCTCTGTCCACATTCTCACTACTACAGATTTTAAAGTTGCTCCAATTACACCTCTGGCTCCTCTGTTTTCAGTATTATCCCTGAGCTCCAACACCGCCAGTTGGCGCACGGAAGTGCCGTCTGCACAGTCAACACTTGCTGCCGTGTTATTGGGGTTCAGTAACGTCAGCTGTTCTCCTGCTGTGCGGACGGCAATTTCTCCTGCTTTGTCCAAATCCACTGTACTACACATTTTAAAGTTGCTCGAATTACACCTCTGGCTCCTCTGTTTTCATTCTTATCCCTGGGCTCCAGCACCGCCAGTTGGCGCTCGGAAGTGCCGTCTGCACAGTCAACACTTGCTGCCGTGTTATTGGGGTTCAGTAACGTCAGCTGTTCTCCTGCTGTGCGGACGGCAATTTCTCCTGCTTTGTCCACATCCACTGTACTACACATTTTAAAGTTGCTCGAATTACACCTCTGGCTCCTCTGTTTTCATTCTTATCCCTGAGCTCCAACACCGCCAGTTGGCGCACGGAAGTGCCCTCTGCACAGTCAACACTTGCTGCCGTGTTATTGGGGTTCAGTAACGTCAGCTGTTCCCCTGCTGTGTTCACGGCAATTTCTCCTGCTCTGTCCATATTCACTGTGCTACTTATTTAAAACTTGCTCCAATTACACCTCTGGCTCCTCCGTTTTTAGTATTTACCCTGGGCTCCAACACCGCCAGTTGGCGCTCGGAAGTGCTGTCTGCACAGTCAACACTTGCTGCCGTGTTATTGGGGTTCAGTAACGTCAGCTGTTCCCCTGCTGTGCGGACGGCAATTTCTCCTGCTCTGTCCACATTCTCACTACTACAGATTTTAAAGTTGCTCCAATTACACCTCTGGCTCCTCCGTTTTTAGTATTTACCCTGGGCTCCAACACCGCCAGTTGGCGCTCGGAAGTGCTGTCTGCACAGTCAACACTTGCTGCCGTGTTATTGGGGTTCAGTAACGTCAGCTGTTCCCCTGCTGTGCGGACGGCAATTTCTCCTGCTCTGTCCACATTCTCACTACTACAGATTTTAAAGTTGCTCCAATTACACCTCTGGCTCCTCTGTTTTCATTCTTATCCCTGGGCTCCAGCACCGCCAGTTGGCGCTCGGAAGTGCTGTCTGCACAGTCAACACTTGCTACCATGTTATTGGGGTTCAGTAACGTCAGCTGTTCCCCTGCTGTGCGGATGGCAATTTCTCCTGCTCTGTCCACATTCTCACTACTACAGATTTTAAAGTTGCTCCAATTACACCTCTGGCTCCTCTGTTTTCATTCTTATCCCTGGGCTCCAGCACCGCCAGTTGGCGCTCGGAAGTGCCGTCTGCACAGTCAACACTTGCTGCGGTGTTATTGGGGTTCGGTAACGTCAGCTGTTCCCCTGCTGTGTTCACGGCAATTTCTCCTGCTCTGTCCATATTCACTGTGCTACTTATTTAAAACTTGCTCCAATTACACCTCTGGCTCCTCCGTTTTTAGTATTTACCCTGGGCTCCAATACCGCTAGTTGCTGCTCAGAAGTGCCGTCTGCACAGTCAACGCTTGCTCCAGTGTTATTGGGATTCAGTAACGTCAGCTGATCCCCAGCTGTGTGTCCGGCAAATTCTCCTGCTTTGTCCACATCCACTGTAGTACGGATTTAAAACCTCCTCCAAATACACCTCTGGCTCTTCTGTTTTTAGTATTTACCCTGGGCTCCAGCACCGCCAGCTGGTTCTCGGCAGTTCCATTGGCTCTTGTACCTTCTGCTACCCATCCGGGTTCCAGTACCGTCAGCTGGTTCTCGGCAGTGTCTTTGGCACGGGTACTCCCTCCTGCCCAGCCTGGTTCCAGCACGCCAGCTGTTTCCGGGTAGTGTCAACGTCACTTTGCCTCCAATGCGTTGTCCTGTCGTGTTGCGGTCGGGTTAGCCGACTCTATGGTGCCTGCAGTTTAGGTGACTCCTATGTGGGCTGCGGGATCTGGCAATGAAGGCTGGTTCCATAGTGCCAATAGGACAAGCACCCTCTGTAGGACTGTGGGTTTTGGTAACTGCGGCCGGCTCGCGGCCTTGAACTTTTTTTTTACATGGGTACCTTCTGCTACCCATCCGGGTTCCAGTACCGTCAGCTGGTTCTCGGCAGTGCCTTTGGATTAGGTGCCTCCTTCTCGGTATCCAAGTTCCACCAACGTCTGCTGGTCCTTGGTAGTGCTTTCTGGCACAGGTACCTCCTGCTTAGTAACCGAGTTCCAGTAACATCAGCTGGTCCTCGGTAGTTCCATTGGCTCTTGTACCTTCTGCTACCCATCCGGGTTCCAGTACCGTCAGCTGGTCCTCGGTAGTTCCATTTGCTCTTGTATCTTCTGCTACCCATCCGGGTTCCAGTACCGTCAGCTGGTTCTCGGCAGTGTCTTTGGCACGGGTACTCCCTCCTGCCCAGCCTGGTTCCAGCACGCCAGCTGTTTCCGGGTAGTGTCAACGTCACTTTGCCTCCAATGCGTTGTCCTGTCGTGTTGCGGTCGGGTTAGCCGACTCTATGGTGCCTGCAGTTTAGGTGACTCCTATGTGGGCTGCGGGATCTGGCAATGAAGGCTGGTTCCATAGTGCCAATAGGACAAGCACCCTCTGTAGGACTGTGGGTTTTGGTAACTGCGGCCGGCTCGCGGCCTTGAACTTTTTTTTTACATGGGTACCTTCTGCTACCCATCCGGGTTCCAGTACCGTCAGCTGGTTCTCGGCAGTGCCTTTGGATTAGGTGCCTCCTTCTCGGTATCCAAGTTCCACCAACGTCTGCTGGTCCTTGGTAGTGCTTTCTGGCACAGGTACCTCCTGCTTAGTAACCGAGTTCCAGTAACATCAGCTGGTCCTCGGTAGTTCCATTGGCTCTTGTACCTTCTGCTACCCATCCGGGTTCCAGTACCGTCAGCTGGTCCTCGGTAGTTCCATTTGCTCTTGTATCTTCTGCTACCCATCCGGGTTCCAGTACCGTCAGCTGGTCCTCGGTAGTTCCATTTGCTCTTGTATCTTCTGCTACCCATCCGGGTTCCAGTACCGTCAGCTGGTTCTCGGCAGTGCCTTTGGATTAGGTGCCTCCTTCTCGGTATCCAAGTTCCACCAACGTCTGCTGGTCCTTGGTAGTGCTTTCTGGCACAGGTACCTCCTGCTTAGTAACCGAGTTCCAGTAACATCAGCTGGTCCTCGGTAGTTCCATTGGCTCTTGTACCTTCTGCTACCCATCCGGGTTCCAGTACCGTCAGCTGGTCCTCGGTAGTTCCATTTGCTCTTGTATCTTCTGCTACCCATCCGGGTTCCAGTACCGTCAGCTGGTTCTCGGCAGTGCCTTTGGATTAGGTGCCTCCTTCTCGGTATCCAAGTTCCACCAACGTCTGCTGGTCCTTGGTAGTGCTTTCTGGCACAGGTACCTCCTGCTTAGTAACCGAGTTCCAGTAACATCAGCTGGTCCTCGGTAGTTCCATTGGCTCTTGTACCTTCTGCTACCCATCCGGGTTCCAGTACCGTCAGCTGGTCCTCGGTAGTTCCATTTGCTCTTGTATCTTCTGCTACCCATCCGGGTTCCAGTACCGTCAGCTGGTTCTCGGCAGTGTCTTTGGCACGGGTACTCCCTCCTGCCCAGCCTGGTTCCAGCACGCCAGCTGTTTCCGGGTAGTGTCAACGTCACTTTGCCTCCAATGCGTTGTCCTGTCGTGTTGCGGTCGGGTTAGCCGACTCTATGGTGCCTGCAGTTTAGGTGACTCCTATGTGGGCTGCGGGATCTGGCAATGAAGGCTGGTTCCATAGTGCCAATAGGACAAGCACCCTCTGTAGGACTGTGGGTTTTGGTAACTGCGGCCGGCTCGCGGCCTTGAACTTTTTTTTTACATGGGTACCTTCTGCTACCCATCCGGGTTCCAGTACCGTCAGCTGGTTCTCGGCAGTGCCTTTGGATTAGGTGCCTCCTTCTCGGTATCCAAGTTCCACCAACGTCTGCTGGTCCTTGGTAGTGCTTTCTGGCACAGGTACCTCCTGCTTAGTAACCGAGTTCCAGTAACATCAGCTGGTCCTCGGTAGTTCCATTGGCTCTTGTACCTTCTGCTACCCATCCGGGTTCCAGTACCGTCAGCTGGTCCTCGGTAGTTCCATTTGCTCTTGTATCTTCTGCTACCCATCCGGGTTCCAGTACCGTCAGCTGGTTCTCGGCAGTGTCTTTGGCACGGGTACTCCCTCCTGCCCAGCCTGGTTCCAGCACGCCAGCTGTTTCCGGGTAGTGTCAACGTCACTTTGCCTCCAATGCGTTGTCCTGTCGTGTTGCGGTCGGGTTAGCCGACTCTATGGTGCCTGCAGTTTAGGTGACTCCTATGTGGGCTGCGGGATCTGGCAATGAAGGCTGGTTCCATAGTGCCAATAGGACAAGCACCCTCTGTAGGACTGTGGGTTTTGGTAACTGCGGCCGGCTCGCGGCCTTGAACTTTTTTTTTACATGGGTACCTTCTGCTACCCATCCGGGTTCCAGTACCGTCAGCTGGTTCTCGGCAGTGCCTTTGGATTAGGTGCCTCCTTCTCGGTATCCAAGTTCCACCAACGTCTGCTGGTCCTTGGTAGTGCTTTCTGGCACAGGTACCTCCTGCTTAGTAACCGAGTTCCAGTAACATCAGCTGGTCCTCGGTAGTTCCATTGGCTCTTGTACCTTCTGCTACCCATCCGGGTTCCAGTAACATCAGCTGGTCCTCGGTAGTTCCATTGGCTCTTGTACCTTCTGCTACCCATCCGGGTTCCAGTACCGTCAGCTGGTTCTCGGCAGTGCCTTTGGATTAGGTGCCTCCTTCTCGGTATCCAAGTTCCACCAACGTCTGCTGGTCCTTGGTAGTGCTTTCTGGCACAGGTACCTCCTGCTTAGTAACCGAGTTCCAGTAACATCAGCTGGTCCTCGGTAGTTCCATTGGCTCTTGTACCTTCTGCTATCCATCCGGGTTCCAGTACCGTCAGCTGGTCCTCGGTAGTTCCTCAGCTTTCTTGTACCTTCTGCTACATTTCCAAGTTCAAGCTTTTTGAAATGGTTCTTGGTAATCACTCTGGATCTCCCTGACGAGGACCCTGAAGACGAGGACCCTGAAGACCAACCCTAAGAAGACGAGGACCCCGAAGACAATGACCCTGAAGACGAGGACCCTGAAGACCACCCCGAAGAAGACGAGGACCCTGAAGACCACCCCGAAGAAGACGAGGACCCTGAAGACCACCCCGAAGAAGACGAGGACCCCGAAGACGAGGACCCAGAAGACCAACCCGAAGAAGACGAGGACCCCGAAGACGAGGACCCCCGAAGACGACGACCCTGAAGACCACCCCGAAGAAGACCAAGAAGATGACCCTGAAGAAGTTGACCAAGAAGACAAAGAAGAGAAGACAAGCACCAAGATACAGAAAAACAAGAGACAGAAAACCAAGAAGCAGAAATACAAGAAGCTGCAGAACAAAAAGCGGAAGAACATTAAGCATAAGACTAAAAATCAGAGCAAAAGATAATATCTAAATTATAAGCAGAAGATGACTAAGCAGTGTATGGGGGTGAGTCCGTTCCTCCTCGTGGTGCCCCTGGAAAAGACCTGCTGCTGCAGGCCAAACTGAACGCGGACAAATCCTGTTGTAAATCTTTTGTGACGGGCAGAACGAAAGGTGTAATGTCCAACCTTTTATAGATAACAACTACAGGAATGCCTGTCACAAATAAGAATATGATGAAGAAGAAGAATATGAAGAAGATGAAGAAGTAGAATATGAAGAATGTAAAAAAAAGAATAATACGAAGAAGGTGAAGAAGAAGTGGATGAAAAAGATGCTGAGGATGATGAAGGAGAAAGTGTGGGAGAAGTAAAAAAGAAGGTGAAGAGCATGGAAGTAGTGAAACATAAATATCTGACAAAATATAAAAATACTTAACATAGTTAATATTTCCGTAACTCAGAACATAATAAAAAAATATTAATTCCTGCTATTCCATTTGACTGGGCTAAACCTCTATGCCTTTATTGTCTCCCCCACCTCCCCCAATACATTCTACATTATTCTTAGTTGTTTTCCTTCATGTAGAAATAACCTACAAGGAAAGAAAGGGTTTATTTTAATTCCGATATTTATGTCCCATTGACTTGCATTGGTTTCCGGTATCGGAATCGGCGATATCCGATACATTTTCGGTATCGGTCCGATCCAATCCGATCCGATATTTCCCGATATCGGAAGGTATCGCTCAACACTACTAGTGAGCAGGTTCCTAGCGGAAAACGCCCGAAGAAGGAACATGCTGCTTCTTTTAACCACTTCTACGTGTCTGAACCCCGAAGCAGTAAAAAAAGTAACAATAGACTGAACATGTGCACATCAGTATAATTTTTACATTGCTGTGCACTATACTCTTTATTTTGCGGTGAGTTTGTCGCACTTTTTCAGGTGGGTTCCAGGCAGAATCCACTTAAAACAGATATTGGGGGCAATTCATCAAAGCTTTTTCACCAGATTTCAGGTACTGAATAACACAATAAACCTTGTAAGTTGTAAATCTTGTATACGGCCATAGTTGGATTACTGCACAGTATGATAGCGGAAGAGATTCTGACCACGGCCAGTCGCTGTATAGCAGAGGTTGTGCGGAGGCTCAGCCTTAGGAACTAGTTGCTATGTGCTCTATTTAAATATACAGAAGTTCTTCTTATATGATCACCTGTAATACCGGCCATAAAGGTTCATAGGGCAGAATGATTCCTCCTTCTCCAAGTATGACAGAAGCAAAGGAACATGCTTAGGAAAGATACAATGATATCACAATATAGGAATTATATACAGTATACGGGAGCCTCACTATACAGATGGTGACATCACGGCACAAGATAACAAAAAAAATAATCAAGATGCGCTGCGGGGCTAATGCACACTGACGTCACAATGGAGGACTGATGCTTACTCCGAATATGACTGCATCTGCTGCATAATGAAAATGAAGGAAGAACGGCTGAATAACTGCAACAATACCAAACAGAGAAAACTGCTCAATATAATAGAAACAGCCCAAAATGTGTACTCAGCACAGAGCGTAAGATCTGTCCATCCATCCATCTATCTATCTATCCATCCATCCATCTATTCATATCTACCTATCTATCACATATCTATCACATATCTATCTATCTATAGATCTATCTATCCTCATCCATTCCATCTATCTATTATCTGTCTCATATCTACAAGTGCATCTCACTAAATTAGAATATCATCAAAAAGTTAATTTATTTCAGTTCTTCAATACAAAAAGTGAAACTCATATTATATAGAGTCATTACAAACAGAGTGATCTATTTCAAGTGTTTATTTCTGTTAATGTTGATGATTATGGCTTACAGCCAATGAAAACACAAAAGTCATTATCTCAGTAAATTAAAATAATTAACAAAAAACACCTGTAAAAGCTTTCTAAATTTAAAAAGGTCCCTTAGTCTGTTTCAGTAGGCTCCACAATCATGGGGAAGACTGCTGACTTGACAGATGTCCAGAAGGCAGTCATTGACACACTCCACATGGTCCCAGAGTTCCAATTTTCATTTTGAAATCAAGGTCCCAGAGTCTGGAGGAAGAGTGGAGAGGCCACAATCCAAGCTGCTTGAGGTCTAGTGTGAAGTTTCCACAATCAGTGATGGTTTGGGGAGCCATGTCATCTGCTGGTGTAGGTCCACTGTGTTTTATCAATACCAAAGGCAGAGCAGCCGTCTACCAGGAGATTTTAGCGCACTTCAAGCTTTTTGGAGATGGAAATGTCATTCTCCAGCAGGACTTGGCACCTGTCCACACTGCCAAAAGTACTAATACCTGGTTTAAAAACAACAGTATCACTGTGCTTGATTGGTCAGCAAACTCGCCTGACCTTAACCCCATAGAGGATCTATAGGGTATTGTCAAGAGGAAGATGAGAGACACCAGACCCAACAATGCAGACGAGCTGAAGGCTTCTATCAAAGCCACCTGGGCTTCCATAACACCTCAGCAGTGCCACAGGCTGATCACCTCCATGCCACGCCGCATTGATGCAGTAATTGATGCAAAAGGAGCCCCGACCAAGTATTGAGTGCATTTACTGAACATACATTTCAGTAGGGCAACATTTCAGATTTTAAAATCATTTTTTCAAGCTGTTGTTATAAAGTATTCTAATTTACTGAGATAATGACATTTGTGTTGTCATTGGCTGTAAGCCATAATCATCCATATTAACAGAAATAAACACTTGAAATAGATTGCTCTGTTTGTAATGACTCTATATAATATATGGGTTTCACTTTTTGTATTGAAGAACTGAAATAAATTAGCTTTTATGATATTCTAATTTAGTGAGAAGCACCTGTGTATCTAACTATCTATTTATATATCCATCTATCTATCTACAGTATCTATCTCTCTCATACCTATCTATCTATGCTCATCATATCTATCTATTTATCTATCTTATCTATCTATCTATCTATCTATCTATCTTATCTATCTATTCTCATCCATTCTATCTATCTATCTATCTATCTGGCTATCTACCGTATATTCCGGCGTATAAGACGACCTGGTGTATAAGACGACCCCCCTACTTTCCTGTTAAAATATAGAGTTTAGGATATATTCACCGTATAAGACTACCCCTTTTCCAACGCATACCAAACACCGGTAAAAATTAAAAAAAAACAGATTTGAATTTAACATGGTCCTTTTTTAATTTAAATTCTTATGACATGCAGGTATATAGCAGGAAAACTGTCACTCATAAACATATTAAAATAGGGGGGACCCCACGTCATTTTTTGGGGGGGTCCCCCATTCTAATAGCTAGTAAAGGCTAGGTATTCAGCTGGGGGCTGATATTAGTAGCCTGGGAAGCTCCGTGGGTATTACCCCCTTCCCAGGCTTCAAACATCTGCCCCAGCTGTCTGCTTAACCTCCGCTAGAGACTATAATGATGGGGGATCCCACGCCAATTTTCTTTTTAAAAAATCCTTTATTTTAACACTAAATGACAATTGAGGGGTTAATAAAGATGCAGTCCCTAAATTATTAATTTTGTAATTAATTTTTCCCAAAAATGTTGACGTGGGCTTCGCCATATTTTTGTGTCCAGCCAGGTACAGCAGGCAGGAACGGGCTGCCCCCAACCACCAGCTGCCTATTTGTACCTGGCCGGACACAACAATATAGGGAAGCCCTTTTTTTTTTAATTATTTCATGAAATAATTAAAAAAAAAAAGACGTGGGGCTTCGCCCTATTTTTGTGTCCAGCCAGGTACAACTAGGCAGCTGGTGGTTGGGGGCAGCCCGTTCCTGCCTGCTGTACCTGGCTGGACACAAAAATATGGCGAAGCCCACGTCAACATTTTTGGGAAAAATTAATTACAAAATTAATAATTTAGGGACTGCAAGCTTTCTGGCCCCCCCCCGCTGCAAATTGCAGTCCGCAGCCACCCCGGAAAATGGCGCGTTCATAGAAGCGCCATCTTCTGGCGCTGTACCCAACTCATCCAGGGCCCTGGTGCGGTGGCTCACTGGGTAATAAAGGGGTTAGGGCCAGCTTGGCATTATCAGCTGGCCCTAAGCCCGAAATTCATGGGGTCACGCCAATATTAGACATGACCACCATGAATTTCTAGTAAAGTAATTAAAAAAAACACAACACCCAGAATAAAGTCCTTTAATCGAAATAAAGACACAATTTTTTAATGTTCTAAATTAAACCATACTTACAGTCACGCCCATTCCAGCTGAAGCCAACGATCTCCTGCAATAAAAGTAAAATAATAAAGCAACCTCATCCTTACCTTTCCATGGTTCCCAGGACTGGTCCAGCTCTGCTACATTCACATGACAGGCTGCACCGCAGCAGAACGCTGCCGTTCAGCTTGCCATGCGGCAGACACTGAGAAGCGCAGGCATGCTTGTGCTCCTCAGTGTCTGACTGTGACGGCATCCAGATGAGCCGAGATCATGTCCAATGAACTCGGCTCACCTCATGCACGTCACTGACAGCGTGGGAAAATTCTCCTGCTC
The DNA here is from genome assembly GCF_046119375.1 of Phyllobates terribilis. Taxonomy (NCBI): domain Eukaryota; kingdom Metazoa; phylum Chordata; class Amphibia; order Anura; family Dendrobatidae; genus Phyllobates; species Phyllobates terribilis. The sequence goes on along the minus strand of NW_027362773.1, from coordinate 130,354,011 downwards.
CCCGCATGCGCAGTAGAAGTTTCCCACGCTGTCAGTGACGGACGTCCAGGAGGTGAGCTGAGTTCATTGTCGGCTCATCTGGATGCCGTCACAGCGAGACACTGAGGAGCGCAAGCATGCCTGCGCTTCTCAGTGTCTGCGGGATGACAGGCTGGATGGCGGCGTTCTGCTGCGGTCCAGCCTGTCATCTCGATGTAGCAGAGCTGGAGCTGTCCTGGGAACCATGGAGAGGTAAGGATGAGGTTGCTTTATTATTTTACTTTTATTGCAGGAGATCGTTGGCTTCAGCTGGAATGGGCGTGACGGTAAGTATAGTTTAATTTAGAACAATAAAGAATTGTGTGTTTATTTCAATTAAAGGACTTTATTCTGGGTGTTTGTGTTTTTTTTAACTTTTACTATGGGGTTAGTAATTGGGGTGTCTTATAGACGCCTCTCCATTACTAACCTGGGCTTGATGTCAGCTGGCATTATAAGCTGACATCAACCCCAACCCTATTACCCCACTGACACCGCTACAGGGCAGTGGGAAGAGCGAGGCTAAGTGCCAGAATTGGCACATTCTATGGATGCGCCATTTCTGGGGCGGCTGACGGCTGGTGTTTCTAGCCTGGGAGGGGGCCAATATTCATGGCACCCTTCCTGGGCTATTAATATCAGCCTCCAGCTGTCTGCCTAGCCTTTGCTAGCTATTAAAATAGGGGGGACCCCACGTCATTTTTTTGGGATCCCCCATTTTAATAGCTAGTAAAGGCTAGGTATTCAGCTGGGGGCTGATATTAGTAGCCTGGGAAGCTCCGTGGGTATTACCCCCTTCCCAGGCTTCAAACATCTGCCCCAGCCGTCTGCTTAACCTCCGCTAGAGACTAAAATTAAGGGGAACCCCACGCCAATTTTTTTTTAAATAAATCCGTTATTTTAACGCTAGATGACAAGTACAGTAACCAACACTGTCACTGTACTTCATATATATGTGACTGACATGTTTCTATCTGTCTAATCTATGTGTGATGCTCTATCTTTCTGTTATAAATTGTCGGGTACAGATGCTGAATTGCCGGCCGGCTTTTTTAAAGAGACGGTGCATGAAAACACTAATATTTGTTTTAATAAATCCTTTACACTAAATGACAAGTACAGTAATCAACACTGTCACTGTACTTCATATATATGTGACTGACATGTTTCTATCTATCTAATCTATGTGTGATGCTCTATTCTTTCTATTCTAAATTGTCGGGTGCCGGCTTATGCCGCTGCTGAATTGCCGGCTTTTCATATATTGTCACAGAAGCGATGCGAACTTCCCTGCTCCGGACACAGCGCAGCGCTTCTGTGACAAGTGAAAGCTGTCGGCACAGAAGCCCTGCGCTGTGTCCGGAGCTGGGAATACGCAGCGATGTGTCAGTTTCAGCACAGAAGCGCTGACTGTCTGGACCTACCGCCGCCGTATTTTAACTCCCTCCACCTTATATTAACTCCGACATGGCAGGGATACGGCCACGGCAGCTTATTAACACCCCCAGAGTATCCCCGCATGTCAATTTCTGAAAGTTCAAAAGCATTACCGGCGTATAAGACGACCCCAGACTAGACAGAAGATTTTTCAGTCTTCAAAAGTCGTCTTATACGCCGGAATATACGGTATATATTTATGATCTATAGATCTATCCTCATCCATCCTATCCATTCTATCTATCTCTCTATTATCTATCTATCTATTATCTATCATCTGTCTATATTCTATCTATCTATTATCTATCTCTCTATTATCTATCTATTATCTATCTATCTATTATCTATCTATTATCTATCTATCTATCTATATATCTATCTATTATCTATCTCTATTATCTATCTATCTATCTCTCTATTATCTATCTATCTATCTATCTCTCTATTATCTATTATCTATTTATCTATTATCTATCTCTCTATTATCTATCTATTATCTATCTATTATCTATCTATTATCTACAGTATCTATCTCTCTATCTATCTATCTATCTATCTCTCTATTATCTATCTATCCATTCATATATCTATCTATCTATCTATCTATCTATCTATCTATCTATCTATCTATCCATCCATCCATCCCATCTGCTCCCAGAGCCTTTGTTATATGAGAATAGTTGTCTTTGCCTTTTATCCTCTGCTTTCTACAGGTTGTATAATCTCCTGACTATTTGCACATCATGATGTTGTGGACACTCGGCTTCTATAAAACTACTTGATAATCGTCATCTGTAAAACTCTGCTTTCAGGTTGATGAGATGAAAACTCCCAAACTAATCATGACCTTTAGTCAAGGATTATAAATGTGAAGCTTGGCTGGAGACATGAAATACCTTATGGCCTGGCCTGCGGATGTACAGCAATCGGTAGCTTTGGCTTCTGTTCACATTACTATTTTTAATGACTTCTGTATTCCACATCAAACCTAACTCCACATATTGAGGATTGTGATCCCAGCACCTGGACGTCCTGCTATCTCGACCTTTACTAAAGTCACATTTATTTTTGCCAACTTTTTTTCAGTTTCTAGCAGGCAGTAAAGCAGATACAAAGTAACAGAAAATGAAAACTAAAGCCTAAAGCGGCCCACAAACGCTTGTCCAGCCAACAGCCTTTCCTCCTGACACTCTCACACATGCATGCTCAGTTTGGCTGAGGATACATGTGCTTTCATTAAGAAGATGGGAGTAACCAGCGACCGGCCTCCTCTGTGAGCAGCTTATCTTCTTTAAGAACAAAGGATCGGACATTGATATTCAACATGCCCAATCCTCTGTCAGTAAGAGCCTGAAGTTGCCGAAACACATTTGATTGTTGACAGGTTTCGTCTTTTCTATGAGATGTATGGGGACCTTAAAGGGGATGTCTGGGATTAGTTTTTTGTTGGTGCATTGGCTGGATGATGATAACAACAAGTACAGCAATAGTCACCCTCCCCAGGTCCAATGATGCCCCTCTGCTGCTGTTGCAATCCTTGTTGACTGGCTGCAGACATAACATTACAACTATAGTGCATGTGGCCGCTGCAGAAAATTTTGGATCTGTCCCTCCTGAGCATGTTGGTCAGATGTATGGTCTCTTGCAGTTTTCTAAATTCTATTAGGACAAACGTGTTGCCCCCACTTCACCATTATGTAGTAATGTCCCCAACTTTGTACTAATGTTCCCCATCCTGGGCCCATCCTGGAATATATGTCCCCCATCCTGGTATATATGTCCCCCAAACTGGTATATATCTCCCTTATCCTGGGTCCTTTCCTTGTATACATGTCCCCTATCATGGTTTATACGTCTCCCATCCTGATATATATGTCCCCCATCCTAGTATATATGTCTTCCATCCTGGGCTCCTTCCTTGTATCTATGTCTCCCATCCTGGTATATATGTCATCCATCCTGTGCCCATCTTGGTATATATGTCCCTTATCTGGGCCCTTCCTGGTATATATCTCCCATCTGGGCCCATCTTCGTATATATTTCTCATCTCCCATCCTGGTATATACATGTCCCCCATCTGGGCCCATCCTTGTATATATGTCCCCCATCTGGGCCCATCTTGGTATATATGTCTCCTATCTGGGCCCATCCTGGTATATATGTTCCCCATCTGGGCCCATCCTGGTATATATATGTTCCCCATCTGGGCCCATCCAGGTATATATGTTCCCCATCTGGGCCCATCCTGGTATATATGTCCCCCATCTGGGCCCATCCTGGTATATATGTTCCACTTCTGGGCCCATCCTGGTATATAAGTTCCCCATCTGGGCCCATCCTGGTATATATGTCCCATCCTGGTATATATGTTCCCCATCTGGGCCACTTCCTGGTATATATGTCCCCCATCTGGGCCCATCCTGGTATATATGTTCCCCTTCTGGGCCCATCCTGGTATATATGTTCTCCATCTGGCCCAATTCTGGTATGTAGGTCTCCCATCTGGGCCCATCCTCGTATATATGTTCCCCATCTGGGCCCATCCTGGCAGATATGTTCCCCATCTGGGCCCATCCTGGCAGATATGTCCCCCATCTGGGCCCATCCTGGTATATATGTCCCCCATCTGGGCCAATCCTGGTATGTATGTCCCCCATCTGGGCCCATCCTGGTATATATGTCTCCCATCCTGGTATATATGTTCCACTTCTGGGCCCATCCTGGTATATATGTTCCCCATCTGGGCCCATCCTGGTATATATGTTCCCCCTCTGGGCCCATCCTGGTATATATGTTCCCCATCTGGGCCATCCTGGTGTATATGTTCCCCATCTGGGCAATCCTGGTATATATGTTCCCCATCTGGGCCCATGCTGGTATATATGTCCCCCATCTGGGCCATCCTGGTATATATGTCCCCCATCTGGGCCCATCTTGGTATATATGTTCCCCATCTGGGCCATCCTTGTATACAATAGCTGTTGGCTGAAAAGGTATCTAATATGTATGACCAGTTTAACAAAATAATGGCTTTGCAGGGTTGAGTCCAAATATCCTCTTTGTGACAGAACATTTTGTTAGTCACGGAAAAAAATCAATAGTGACCCCGATATCACTGAGAGCCGCTCCAACAGCCTTCCTATGTGATAAGTTGCCACACAACACTTGGAGCCTGTGAGCAGGATAAAGGTAATAGGATTCTGTGATTGAGCCATAAAGAATGAAATACAAATATTGTTACATTCTTTTGAATTGGGCAAGTGCAAAACCCATGCAGCCAGAAACACCAGCTTCAGATGAATGAAGCAAATTTTTAATTGCAGAAATTATATATTTTTTCATTATGTCTGCTTATATATATAAGCACTTTACAGATTATATATAAACTATAAATATTATTATATATTATAATATTATTATATATAAGCTATATATACACAGATTATATAAGCGCTGTACAGACAATATCATCACTGTCCCCATTAGGGCTCAGAATCTAGATTCCTTATCAGTCTGTCTCTGGAGTGTGGGAAGAAACCGGAGAACCCGGAGGAAACCCACACAAACACGGGAAGAACATACAAACTCCTTGCAGATGTTGTCCTTGGTGGGATTTGAACCCAGGACCCCAGCGCTACAAAATAACTATGCTAACCACTGAGCCATCGTGCTGCCAAAATCTGCTGTGCATGAAGTCACTTATAAAAGTCCTTGATATGGCAGGACAAATCATCGATAAATAATTAGTGCTTTAAATAGTCATGTAACAAGAACTTAATGGTCATCTCTGAAACACACAAAGATGGAAACACCCTTGATCTGGTCTTTGTCCGGCTTAGTTCAATCCCCCACCTAAATAACTCCCCTCTTCCCCTCTCTGATCATAACATTCTCTCCTTCACGCTCACAAATCCTCGCCCGCCCCAGCACACTCCCACCCATCACACATTCAGAAATCTACAAGCCATTAACCCTCATACACTTACAGACTCCCTTCACTCATCACTGTCCCCAATCTCCTCCTTTTCCTGTCCTGATCTCGCTGTAAACCACTACAATGACACTCTCAGAAGCACGCTGGACCAAGTAGCGCCCCTCACCCTCAGAACCTCCAAACACAGAGTAAAACAGCCCTGGCTTGCACCGCAAACCCGATTTCTCCAGCGTTGCTCTAGAAGTGCTGAACACCTATGGAGGAAAACTCGGACACCAGAAAACTTTATCCACTACAAATTTATGTTAAAAACATATAACTCTGCCCTTAACCTTGCCAAACAGACCTACTTCACCACCCTGATATCCTCACTATCCAACAACCCCAAAAAACTCTTCGATACCTTTCACTCCCTCCTCAGTCCTAAAGCGCAGGCCCCCACCACGGACATTTGTGCTGAGGACCTGGCCTCCTACTTCACAGAGAAAATAGACACCATCCGTCAGGAAATCAGCTCCCAGCCACCAAGTGCTGTGACTCCCATCCCCCCCCCCCCCACATCCCCTCTGGATCACTCTCCACATTTGACCCAGTCACAGAAGATGAAGTCTTCAGGCTCCTCTCTTCTTCTCATCCCACTACATGCACCACTGACCCCATCCCCTCACATCTACTCCAGTCTCTTTCTTCAGTCGTCATTATTCACCTAACTAAAATCTTCAACCTCTCCCTCTCTTCTGGTATTTTCCCCTCCTCCTTCAAACACTCCATCATTACTCCATTATTAAAAAAGCCCTCTCTTGACCCTTCCTGCACAAACAACTACAGACCAGTCTCCAATCTTCCCTTCATCTCTAAACTCTTGGAGCACCTGGTCCACTCCTGCCTTGCCAGTTACCTCTCCACTCACTCTCTTCTAGACCCATCACAGTCCGGCTTCCGCCCCCTACATTCTACAGAAACTGCACTCATCAAAGTAACCAATGACCTTCTGACAGCAAAACATAATGGCGATCACTCTCTGCTCATTCTTCTTGACCTCTCTGCAGCCTTCGACACCGTTGACCACCACCTCCTACTCTCTATGCTCCACTCAATCGGTATAAAAGACACTGCTCTCTCCTAGTTCTCCTCCTACCTATCTGACCGCTCTTTCAGTGTATCATTCGCTGGCTCCACTTCTTCCCCTCTTCCTCTCACTATTGGGGTTCCTCAGGGTTCAGTCTTTGGCCCTCTTCTCTTCTCTCTCTACACAGCCCCAATTGGACAGACCATCAGCAAATTTGGCTTTCAGTACCATCTTTATGCTGATGACACACAACTATACACCTCATCCCCTGACCTTACCCCCGCTATACTACAGGACACCAGTGACTGTCTGGCCGCAGTTTCTAACATCATGTCCGCTCTCTACCTGAAACTCAACCTTTCCAAAACTGAACTTCTTCTACTCCCGCCGTCTACTCACCTCTCTAAATCTGACATCTCTCTCTCCGTGTGTGGCACCACAATAATGCCGAGCCAGCAGGCGCATTGTCTGGGCGTTGTGTTTGACACCAATCTCTTGCCCGCTCTTGTCTCCTGCACCTGAAGAACATCTCTAGAATCTGCCCCTTTCTCACCTTGGAAACAACAAAAACCCTCACTGTTGCCCTGATCCACTCCCGCCTTGACTACTGTAACTCTCTATTAATTGGCCTCCCCCTCACTCGACTTTCCCCCCTCCAGTCCATCCTTAATGCTGCAGCCAGGGTCATCTATTTGGCTAACCGTTACTCAGACTCCACCACTCTGTGCCAGTCATTGCACTGGCTGCCCATGAATTATAGGATCCAATTTAAATTGCTTGTTCTCACCCACAAAGCCCTCCACAGTGTGGCACCCCCCTACATCTCTTCCCTCATTTCTGTTTATCGGCCTACCCGTTCTCTACGCTCCGCAAGCGACTTTCGACTAACATCCGCACTAATCCGTACCTCCCACTCCCGGCTTCAAGACTTCTCCCGAGCTGCACCTATTCTTTGGAATGCTCTACCCCAAGAAATTATGATGAACCACAACTTACACAGTTTTAGGCGCTCCCTAAAAACACACCTGTTTAAAGCAGCCTATCACCTTCCCTAATCAAAGTCCTTTTATATTCTTATAGCCCATCCCTTATTTCTCCAAACATAAGTCTCCACCGAACCCAAAAGCACTACAGATACTGGCTGGTGATAAGCTCATGCGGCCTTTATCTATCCCTTATCCCCTCAAGATGGCTGGACCATCATTGTAAATAAGCCACTGTGCTTTGTGTCACCCCCACCTCAATGTAGATTGTAAGCTTACGAGCAGGGTTGTCATTTTTGCTGTAATTATTGTATTAGCTTTAGCTATGTTACTTATGACTGTTGTATATGAACCTGTGAATTGTTAAGCGCTGCGGAATATGTTGGCGCTATATAAATAAAGACTATTATTATTATTATCTCCTCAGGACAATTTGTCGTGCCGGCGGGGAAGAAACCTTTCCCTGTTGATTCATACAAACTTTTGTGAGAGTTTCTGGCTACATTAGCATTTACTCCTTGTCCCCAGTTTTATTTTCCTCCCCGAGGCACATGTAATGAAGCACTGAGCTATTAATGATCACCCTTAAGGCTATGTTCCCACGATGAGCTTTTGGTGAGTTTTTGATGTTGCAGTTTTCTGCACCATACCTGCATCTATCAAAGAAGCCCACCTCCTCCTCCCATCAAAGTTTTTATCCTCTGAATATATTGCAGTCATCATATTATATAGCACTGTGCACTTACAATTGTTCATTTTGCCTTTCTACCCAGCTAATTCTTCTCTTTTCTCTGCTCTATATAGAAACAGGTAGTCTCTTGTTCCTGCCTTTATTTATTTATTTATTTTTTGTTTCTTGTTAGTATGTCATGATTGAAACAAAGCTGCTGTGGTTTTGATACTTCCTGTTATTTGATACTCTTTTTCTGATTTTCCGCATCAAATGCAAATCTATGGGGAGAATTGGAACATAAAACTCGGTGTCCGCAGGAGAAATTGACATGTTGCAGTTTTGAAACACACACCGCAGGTCAGTTTACACTGAGTAAAATAACAGCACAGTGGGCAGGAGATTTCTTTAAATCCCATTAACTTTGCCGAAACTGTAAGACGCTGCGAAAATACCCAGCACCAAAAACTCATTGTGGGCACAAGGTCATAGAGCGTGGCCGGTACGGAACTCCTTTCTCCTCTATGCTTACATGTCACCAACTGAACCAGGAAGATTTCTGTATTTACTGCTGGTGCTGCCAATCATGATTCATTTTTACGATGCCACAATTAATGAATATCAAAGATAAAAAATGGTATAATCATTGACTTTCATTCCTCTCCATCCCTATTATTGTACAAGTCCTCCTCATGCCACCAAAACTGCTGTTACGCTCACGCCCGGACTGACTGGCGTGAGCGTGGTTAGTGGTCCCACTGGGCCACAAACCAAGGAGTGCCTGGAGGGGCATGACTAGGGGCCTCGCCAGATCTGACCATGAACACATGGCGGCTTAATCGACTCCGTGGTCTGAGGAGGGACGTGGGAGGTGGCCCAGGTGCTACTACAGGTCAGACCCCGGTCACAACTGTTGACCCACACCGGGGAATGCAGGAACGGGCAGGCACGGCTGGTATGCAGACAGGTGGGTACTGGCAGGCACGGCTGGTATGCAGACAGGTGTGTACTGGCAGGCACGGCTGGTATGCAGACAGGCGGTTACTGGCAGGCATGGCTGGTATGGAGACAGGCAGATACTGGCAGGTAGAAATGCAGGCTGGATAGGGACCAGTACAGACTGGGATACAGGAACAGAGCCACAGGTGTGGTGGAGAAGCAGAGCAGAACCGCAGACGCGGAGGAGAAGCGGAGCAGAGCAGAGCGAAACCGCAGGTGCGGAGGACAAGCAGAGCAGAGCGAAACAGCAGGTGCGGTAGACAAGCAGAGCAGAGCGAAACCGCAGGTGTGGTGGACAAGCAGAGCAGAGCGAAACCGCAGGTGCGGTGGACAAGCAGAGCAGAGCGAAACCGCAGGTGCGGAGGACAAGCAGAGCAGAGCGAAACCGCAGGTGCGGAGGACAAGCAGAGCAGAGCGAAACCTCAGGTGCGGTGGATAAGCAGAGCAGAGCAAAACCGCAGGTGTGGTGGACAAGCAAAGCAGAACGAAACCGCAGGTGCGGTGGATAAGCAGAGCGAAACCGCAGGTACTGGCAGGCACGGCTGGTATGCAGACAGGCAGATACTGGCAGGTAGGAACGTAGGCTGGATAGGGACCAGTACAGACTGGGATACAGGAACAGAGCCGCAGGTGCGGTGGACAAGCAGAGCAGAACCGCAGGCGCGGAGGTCAAGCGGAGCAGAGCAGAGCGAAACCGCAGATGCGGAGGACAAGCAGAGCAGAGCGAAACAGCAGGTGCGGTGGACAAGCAGAGCAGAGCGAAACTGCAGGTGCGGTGGACAAGCAGAACAGAGTGAAACCGCAGGTGCAGTGGACAAGCAGAGCAGAGCGAAACCGCAGGTGCGGCGGACAAGCCAAGTAGAGCGAAACCGCAGGTGCGGTGGATAAGCAGAGCGAAACCGCAGGGCAGAAGATGCAGACAGACAGGACGTGGCTCTGTTCACATGGAACAGATTGGGAAACACAGGAAGATAGCTAGAACACAGGAGGTAGATACGGAGGCAGGGAAACGGGACAAGCAGAACCAGATACACACAAGGTACTTGCAATGAAGTAGCGAGTGGAGACAAAACTCACAAACAGAAGTACAGAGACAACAAGTTGGAGTTAGGTGCAGGTTTAGACACTGCAGGAAAAGGGAAGGTTCGGACATAGAGACAAAGAGGTAATGGGCTACGACACAGTTCAAACAGGAACTGAACCAGGAACAAGATACAGGAACGAGCCTGGAAACTCAGCCCCCAGGGTGGCGGAAACAGACTAGAAGTCATAGATACAGGTAACGGGCCTGGGTATACAGCCCCCAGGGTGGCGGAAACAGACTAGAAGTCACAGATACAGGTAACAGGCCTGGGTATACAGCCCCCAGGGAGGCGGAAACAGACAAGATGCAGGACAGGACCTGGCAACTCAGTTGCACACAGCACACTGAAAGAAAGTGTTGCTCAGGCACCTCCTACTGGGTGGAGGGGGTTTAAGTATCCAGTGACTCACAGCAATAGGCTGGGGAGGCATTAGGACTGCGCACACTGTAACTTTAAGAATCAGGCAGTAACAGCGCGGCCGCCCTAAGCAATCAGACAAGAGACATGCACACAGCAAGTACTGGAGCAAAGTGTGCAGCCTGGATTGATAGGTAAGTTGGCGGTCTTGCATGGTGGGAGATGGTAAGCCATGCCAGCACGCCGCCAGGGATGTTACAACTGCATTGTCAATGACTGCCTTCTGGACATCTGTCAAGTCAGCAGTCTTCCCCATGATTGTGGATCCTACTGAAACAGACTAAGGGACCTTTTTAAACGCTTAAGAAGCCTTTGCATGTGTTTTTTGTTAATTATTTTAATTTGCTGAGATAATGACTTTTGTATTTTCATTGGCTGTAAGCCATAATCATCAACATTAACAGAAATAAACACTTGAAATAGATCACTCTGTAATGACTCTATATAATATATGAGTTTCACTTTTTTACTTTTTGTATTGAAGAACTGAAATACACTGTGTTCCAAATTATTATGCAAATAATATTTTCTCAGATTTTCCCAAATTACCTATATGAATTGCAGTCATTGTAATTTTCCAGTCAAATAACTATTAGAGTACAATTGAAAGGTTTTTGTACAAACTGCCTATGATAACAGTATATTTTTTAAAAAATAAAAAACTCAAACTGCACTCAAAATGCATGTTCCAAATTATTATGCACAGCAGAGTTTTCAACCTTTTCATTTTAATAAAGAGCAAAAAAATGGTCATTTTTGAAACTATAAGCATTAGCAGGTTATTAAAAACTGAAATCAAACAGTTTTCAACTCAAAACTTTATTCTAGGTGATGTTACATTTGCACATAGGACTGCTTGTTCGAAAGGAGCTTCTGAACTCTCTCGTCCATTGAATTTGTCAGGTTTTGGATGGTTTCTGCTTTAATTGTTTTGCATGAGGACAGAATACCCTCCCAGAGCTGTTGCTTAGATGTGAACTGCCTCCCGCCATCATAGACACTCCTTTTGATGATGCTCCAGAGGTTCTCAATGGGGTTGAGGTCAGGGGAGCATGGGTGCCACACCATAAGTTTGTCCCCTTTTATGCCCATAGCAGCCAGAGATGCAGAGGTGTTATGTGCAGCATGAGACGGGGTATTATCATGCATGAAAATGATCTTGCTGGGGAATGCACGGTTCTTCTTCTTGAACCATGGAAGGAAGTGCTGTTTGAGAAACTCAACATACATTATGGAGTCCATCTTTACCCCTTCAGGGATCCTAAAAGGGCCGACAATCTCTCTCCCCATGATTCCAGCCCAAAACATTACTCCACCTCCTCCTTGTTAGCGCCGTCCATCAACCAGCCATCCTCCACTCAATCCATCTGGACAATCGAGATCATTTCATGCATGATAATGCCCCGTCTCATGCTGCACATAACACATCTGCATCTTTGGCTGCTATGTATAGCAAAAATCACTATCTCCTATGAACGCCAGTCGCGAGCCTGTCCTTTTAAGAAGAATTTCCAGCAGGCTCTTTATCATTACAGACAGAATTACAATCACAGGTAACCCACCGGATCCACCAGTCACAATAGGTAATGTCACAACTGACCCTCCTCACCTCCCTTCACAATGACCTTTGTACACGCTCATTAGTTGCTTTAATACAAAAGATAGTGTCCGGTCCTGACTATGGCTGCTAATGTACATGTGCATTTTCTAAAACAACAGGAAGTTATAGACTATAATAGCCTCAGCGGAGGTGTGAAAATTGCAAGACTTCTAATTTATATTTTTAATATAATGATGTGGGCAAAAAAAACATTGCCCATATTTTAAAAAATTATATTTAATAGGTCGTTTTCTGATGACACATTCTCTTTAAAGGGTTATTCTTAACTCAGACATTTATAGCGCAGCCACATCCCTTGCCATTACAGCCATTGTCTAATTCAGTGAGAACATGTTACACAACTTTACAGTTGCTGAAATATTTCTCCTGAAATCACATCTTCTTTAACTACAAACAGATATATATATATGTATGAGAACTATGGCTCCGATTCATCACTTACGTTTTTTTTTTTTAAGACGCTTTTCTTTTTTTGTCTTGTGTTATTCCATTTCGTTTTTTTTTTCCAAAGTCTTTACCCAGTTCATGAATTTTTTGCAAAGTGAAAAATTATCTTTCCATTTGTTCCTAACATCTTTTGAGACTCTTTGGCACAAAAAAAAGTTGTACTTTTTTCACAAAAAAATTGTGGGGGAAAAAAAAATAAAAAAATTTGGGAATACATATAATCACTCCAGAGATGGACTGGATTACATCAGCCACAAGTATTGCAACTTTCTGAAAAGTTGCAAATGATAAATCAGATGAAAACATGTGGAAGCCCTAAAATCTGACGCAATAGCGAACATAAAAAAATAAAAGGGTAAACACATAAAATAGATTTAAAAAAAAAAAAAATGCGAAAATTAAAAGAATAATAAGGAACAAATGAAAAACAGGCAAAAAAAAGACACCAAAAAATAGACAAAATAAAGTAAACAGATGGAAATGCAATAATAGATTAACTGGACAAAACTTAGGCCACGCTTGGAACATATAGCGTGCGGTGTATGTTTTTATACAGTTGTACTGAAAGGTTTAGTATATTATACTGTACATATTTATACATATTTAAAGTGGTCCTCTAAGATTTTAAAGGGGTTGTCCAGTATTAGGATAGGTCATCAATATCAAATTTTTGGGGGTCTGACACCCGACATCCCCACTGCTCTGCTGTTCTCAGCTCTGGTGGCATTTACATGTAAACCGACAAAGCACGGCTCCATACACTGCATAGTGGCCATTTTCAGGTACTGCACCTAGTGAATATTAGCTGAGATGTAGATCTTGGCAAGTGCTACTATACAGTGAACAGAGCTGTGTTGTTCTGTATCTGTTCATTGTTTAAATCTAACTGGGGCTGAAAACAGCTGATCGGTAGGAGCGGCGGACCCCCACTTATCTGATATTGATTAATATCAGGCAACACCTTTAACATTGCAGTATAGGTCACCAATGTTTGCATGTTGGAAGTCTGATGACCAGGATCCTCGATAATCAATAAATGTGAGAAGGATGAGCTGCAGTGCAAAGTATAGACATCAGTATGAAGAAACCGGTTAATGGCATGCAGAAAGACTGTGACCCCATCATGACATCATCATTAATCATTGAGCCCCCATCTACAGGCATTGATGATCCAAAAGAAACCCCTGAAGACCCTTTTGGTATGATCACTATTTTGTAAAATTCTGTGTACCCACCCAAAATATGGAGGGCTAAAGTTGGCCATACAAATATAGTAATCCAAAATGATCAGCACTCCACTAGGAAGGGTGGTGGACATGGAAAAAAGCAATAGTGTAAGATCAAGAAGGTCCCGACACTCACATATAGGTTACTAGTTTAATTCAAGAATATAATTACGCGTTTCAGCCCATCAGACTGCTGATGAAAGCTTTGGATGGACTGAAACGCGTCCAGTTATTTGCTTGAATTAAAAGAGAAAAAAACTATATGTGAGTGCCGGAACCTTCTTGATCTTGTATTTTTGGCCATACAAATATGGCTGTGTGACAGCTAGTGCTTCCAAACCCCTCTTACAGCTCGGCAGGGGGCTCCTGTGTCCTCTACAAGAGATCTGCTACAGCAATCATCTGGCAGCGGCTTATCTACCATGCCAACCAATAACATCGGGTAAATGAATTCCAACTGCCTGATCCTTATGTCCCCCAACGATACCTGTTTGGGGGCAGTCAGGAGGCCCCAATACAGACTAGATAGGCAGCTGGTACGGTCAACTTTTATATAATGCATAAAGGGGCCAGATTGGTCCACCTCCTAATCAGAAGCTTACGTGACACATATACATGTACATGCTGGATTGTAATCAGGGATCCTGATGGAGAAGATCTTCTGGGGGGGCAGTGAATAAGTAATATCTGTATTATGAAATGAGTTTATAATCTGTTACTAGAATTCTTTCACATTTCTTCAGTTATGTGACCTTGGAACTACAGATCGTATGAATTTGGCCATGTATGTAGAAGCGGTGAAGATCGCAGAAGCAAATTCGCTTGCAGATATGAAACTGTTACATGTAGATTTGCAATTGTTAGGGCTCGCTCTCACTTATGATTAAATCGGATGAATGCAATCCGATAAAAAATCAAATTGCATTCGGTCCAATGTTAATCTATGAGTGTGTGCTCATATGCGTTTTTTTTCCAGCTCCAATCCGATCGCGATCAGACTGAAAAAAAAATGCAGCATGCTGCGATTGCATGCTGAATTTGGATTGCACCCACGCATATAAGTCTGGGTGTTATCCAAGTGCAGTGCGATTCGCACAGACGCCAGCAACAAGGGAGATGGAGAAATTCATTTCCTCGTCTCCTCTGCAGCTGTGCTGCGATTCTCTCATGCGAGAGGATCGGAGCACAGAGCACTAAGCTCCCGCTCGCAGCAGATCAGGAGCCGAGTGTCATTAGTATATGGAGTCCTATGCTATCGCATGCATCGGATGTGATTCGCTAATGTGTCTCCAGCCTTACATGGGAATTTGCGATTGTTATATGCGTATTTGCAAATGTTGCATGCGGATCTGCAACTCTTACTTGCAGATATACAAATGCTATATACGGATTTGCAATTGTGACATGCGGATTTGCAACTGTTACATGCAGATTTACAAATGTTACATGCGGATTTTCAACTGTTACATGCAGATTTGCAACTGTTACATGTGGATTTGCAATTATTACATGCAGATTTGCAATTGTTACATGCGGATTTGCAATTGTTACATGCGGATTTTCAACTGTTACATGCAGATTTGCAACTGTTACATGTGGATTTGCAATTGTTACATGCAGATTTGCAATTGTTACATGCGGATTTGCAATTGTTACATGTGGATTTGCAATTGTTACATGCAGATTTGCAATTGTTACATGTGGATTTGCAATTGTTACATGCGGATTTGCAATTGTTATATGTGGATTTGCAATTGTTACATGTGTATTTGCAATTGTTACATGCGGATTTGCAATTGTTACATGCGGATTTGCAACTGTTACATGCTTATTTTGCAACTGTTACATGCAGATTTGCAACCATTTTAGGGCCGTTGACTCCTAATGGAGTTTCTGTTTAAAATCTGTATTAAGAATAAATATGATGTGGACTTATAAAACCGTAGTGCCTTCACTTATGCGTTTGGTCTTTTTTTATTTGTGGTGTGAACCCGATTCACGTGAATTGCTGGCAGATTTTGTTGATGCGTGAACATGATCGTCTTTACTTTTTACACAGCCTGAAACATTCCAACGCTTCCCGGAAACATGTGATTCAGTATGAAAACAGAAATGTCTGCGCTGCATAGTGACACTTTTATTGCTGTTTTTTTAAATCATGTTGTTTTGCCTAGATGTCACATAAAAAAAAATGGCCGTAAATGACAACTAGTATTTGACACATCATCCGATCACAATCCAGTTGCCATTGTGCAGAACTTTTGAATGAGTTTGATTGAATGGTCTGGTGTCAGAGGATCAGCGGCAGAACCTGGAAGTTCATGGAACCCAATGCAAAATCTCCAACGGGACCCCCAACTATCATGGACCTTTTTTTGGACCTTTTGGGCCCCCCCACCTAAACTCCAAGGCCCATGTGCTTGTGCCATCGCTGCACCCAGCATAGTTTTGCCCCTGCTGAGGACACTGATATCACCTGCTTATTTGTCTGCCTGTCAAATTTGGGAACCCACTTGGAAATAAATGTAGTCTTGTTGTTTTAGGCGTGAATCTAGAATTACATGGGGAATAAGCTTGCTATTTATAGACAGATATACTTTGCATATCTATCAGCTGCACTGAAACGGATGGGCATGCTACAACCATGCACAAGTTATTATAGAAAATCATGTTTCATAGAGCCACACAAATCAGACACTTAAAGGGGTTGTCCTGTAAAGATAGCTCATCCCCTTATCACCACGAGGATTGGAGATAACTTGTTAATTGGTAGAGGTACGACCGCTGGGATCGGCACCAGTCGGCAAAATAGAGCATTTTTATCCCCATTAGAATGGAGCGTCAGTCAGTGCCCATGCTCAACCACCGCTGAGGTTGCCGAGAAAACTAAGAACAGCCCTCAGCAGCCTCATAGGTGGTCAGACATGGCATTGCTGAGGGCATTGGTGACCCAGCGAGGAAAAAAGAGCCCCATTCTGCCAATCATCGCTGGTCCCATTGGCTGGACCACCACTGATCTAGGGATAGGTAATAACTTACCTTCACTGGAGGACACTTTTAAGTCATTTACATTAATGCCTTTGACAATATTGGTTATGACAACCCAAACCCAAAAAAAGACATTGAATTGTTTGGTAATTAAGGAAGTATCAATGGAGTTGGAATCATCCTACACACAGTGAAGGTTTCCATTTTTTAGGGTAACATTGGCAATACACATTAGACTGATGTCAGCTGAATCTCCTACTTCATCAGGGAATCTTCACTCTCCCCCCGAAAGATGATGTCAGGAGCAAAAGAACCATCGGGCGTGTTAAAATTTAATATCCAGTCCTTTTGTCCCCAAGGTAGATAAGTCCGCACCAGAAGTGTATGACATTCACTTAATCCACTCATCCATGCAGAACACATGCACATTCAGCCAAGCTGAGAGTGCATGTATATAGGGCAAAAATGAGCAAAAAGAATTGCAATAACCTGGTCCAGCATCGACTTTGGTATTCAGTGACAGCTGGACCAGATCAGTATGAACTTCCTTGACCGGCACTCAAATTCCAACATTCTGGCATTCAGGGTGCCTCTTGCAATTATTTAGCCGCTGAGACGACATGACATTGGTAAAGCTTAGCAACTGGGCATCCTGGGTGACTCTTGTGAGTAGTAGGCCACATTATGACATCTCAGGGGACTGATTGCAAGAGGCTCCCAGTATGGCAGTAATCCGGTAGTGACCGAGGAAGTTCTCACTGTCTTTGTCTGACTGCCATACAGTACCAAAGAGTACACCGGACAAAGGCAATGCGGATCTTTTTGCTTATTATTAATATAGAGAGATAGCTTTCAGCCAAACGAGTCTGCATGGCTGGCTTCAGAATAATAGGATGGCCGCAAGGCAACTAGAATCCTAGAATGTTAGAGTTGAAGGGGACCTCCAGAGTCATCTGGTCGAACCCCCTGCTCAGTGCAGGAGTCACTAAACCATCTCAGACAGATGTCTGTCCAGCTGCTGTTTGAAGACTTCCATTGAAGGAGAACTCACCACCTCTCGTGGCCGCCTGTTCCACTCGTTGATCACCCTCACTGTCAAAAAGTTTTTTCTAATATCTAATCTGTATCTTCTCCCTTTCAGTTTCATTCCATTGCTTTTTAGGCTATGTGCCCACGATGCAGAAATGAAGCAGAAAATTTCTGCAGCATTTCTGCATCTCCCTGGCAGAAAAAAACGCATGCAGATTGTGCATGCGTTTTTCCTGCAGAATACATGCGGATCCACATGCGGATTCACATGCGTTTCTGCATGCAGATTGACAAGCGCTTTCCAGGCGATAGCATCACTTGGAAAGTGCTTGACAACTAGGTCACACTGTATAAATCCATGCAAACGGCATGGATTTATACAGTGTGAACCGTAAAAATTAAAACAAATAAAGCTATACTCACCCCGGAGGCTCCGGCGTGGCTGCAGCGCTCGTTACTGTCTGGTTCCTGGCTGCCGGCATCTCGCGAGACAGAGCGGTGAAGGGCCTGCGGTCACATGACTGTGACGTCACCGCAGGTCCTCAAGCGATGCCGGCATTCAGAGACAAGCTGCCGGACAGGTGAATATAAACTTTATTTGTTATTTTATTCTTTTTTTACAGGTACAATGGTACCCAGGTCTGGATGAGAGTCTCCTCTCCTCCAGAACTGGGTACCATCCGCACATAGAGACGCATAGAAGCCGCTTGTACAAATGTACAGTCGCGGTTTCTATGCGTCTCAATGCAAGTCAATGGCGGGAGTTCCGCTGCGCTTCCGCAAAATTAAATGACATGCTGCGGATTTTTGGGGACCATGGGGTGCGGATTACCTAGCGTTTAACAAGCGTTTACGCTGCGGAAATTCCGCAGCATAAACGCTTGAAAAACGCTACGTGGGCACACAGCCTTAGTGTTTCCATGTGCAAATGAGAATAAGGATGATCCCTCTACACTGTGACATCCCTTCAGATATTTGTAGACAGCTATTAAGTCTCCTCTTAGCCTTCTTTTTTGCAAGATAAACATTCTCAGATCCTTTGTAGATTCTACTGTAGATCTATTATCTATTATCTCTTTGTGAATGAGTACAAACAATGTTGGATCAATATTAAAAATGTCAAAAATAGTCAGAGAAGACCCAACCCTCTCCGCATCTCAAAGGCACATTCCTATGGATTAGACCGGGGAAGAAACCATGCATGATCTAATGATGCTCCGAAAACTGATCTTTCCCTAAATCCTTTTTTCTTAGAGTATTGTAGTCTCCCCTACACATATTACTTTGCCTTTACAAGAGAAGGTTTTGTGAGATTGTCTTGATGTAAGGAAAAAAAAAAAGTTGCAAAACTGATTCTGCACAGAGAAGGGTGAAAGGGTTAAACAAGTGGCCGCCTGAAAGGTTACGTAACCTCTACCTGGCACTGCTGAATGAGCGCTGTGACATTGGGATTGCCACATTCACATTCCGCAGCCTCGGCGCTGACGGCACGTTCAGGGGCTCTCAATAATGGATCAGGAATTTAAACCTATTCACGTGTAAGTCCTTGTGTGACTAAACCTCTAATTAGGTTTGGCTTCTTGGCATTTTTTTTGTTCCATAGATTTTTCTCGATTGTTGTGATGAATGGCCATTGTTCGGAGCAGCGTCTACTGACATGTTAGACAGTGAAATACATATTATCCTGATGAGTAGCTCAAGCACAATAATAGCAGTGCGTTCTGATATTAGGGAACTGCTGTAACTGAATCCTGACAACCCTGGACTAGCAAAAGTATCGCCTTGAACAACAATCAGATAACTTCACGCAGCGGTGGAAATGAAGTAGAGGCAGTCACACGGTGTGGTGACTATAGGCCCACTACAGAGAAGGGGCCCAGAACTGGTAAGTCCTGCTCCCACTACTACAGGAGGCTCCAGAAAATTGGTGAATTGACCTAATGGTCACATCAATCCCTGCCGCCTTGGATAGCAAAACTGCTTAGATCTTTGCCATCAGGTCCCCTCACGTCTGCATATGCCATTGGCTTCAGTTTTAACTTCACACATTTTAGCTGCTCTCTAGGTTGTCTGAGGAACGTTCGGCCACGCTGAATGTCCTTGGGCAAATCATCAAGATCCGCTGCTAGAAGCACCCTTTACAATTGCCGACCAATGATGTCCCAGATGTGCTCAATGGGAGACAAGTCCAGAGGCGCTGCAGGACATGGTAACATGATTAGACCAAGCAGGCTGCTCACAGTAGAATGAGTAACATGCAGCCTGGTTGGGCCTTGTTGAAAAACAGCTCCCGGGACATGTTGGAGAAATGATCATACCGCTGGTTCCATGACCAAATCAATGTAATGCTGAGCTGATAGTGTACCTGAAATGAAGACTAGAGGGGTCTGACTACCGTACATTATGCCACCCCACACGATAATCCCAGGGGTAGGACCAAAGTGACGTTCCCTTGTGAAGGTCTCTTGATGGTGGTGTTACTCACATGGTCTCCAGAGCAATCTCTGGCTATCTTTGCATCTAACACAAAAGCAGGACTCAACGCTGGAGAGGATAGACCTCCATTCCAGCCTCCATTGTCGTCATGCTCTGCACCATGATAACCTATGAGATCAGAGACGTGAGGTCAATGAAGAAGCCTTCAGGAGAGACTGTCACATATATATACAGTGGGTGAAATAAGTATTGAACACGTAATCAATTTTCTAAGTAAATATATTTCTAAAGGTGCTATTGACATGAAATGCTCACTGGAACAGTAGTTTAAAAATTCTTCTGTAACCAATGCCATCAGTATCTTTGCAACAATAAGGTTGTGAAGGCCTTGAGACAGCTCACTGGTTTTACCCGTCATGAGATGTTTCTTGTGTAGCACCTTGGTAATGAGACGCCTTTTTGTAGTCCATCAGTTGAACCAGCTGATATTATTTTTCACTAAGTAGCAGGATTGCTTCTAATTACTGATAGATTTTAGCTGGTGTCATGACTTTCCATGGCTTTTTTCACCTCTCTTTCTTCATATGTTCAATACTTTTTTCCCTGAGTCATTTCTTATTATTTCACATAACTTAATTTACGGACATCTATGGTATGATTTATTTGCCTGTGTGGATTGGATGGGTTGTTATCGACATCTGGTGAAAATTTCATGTCAATAGCACCTTTAGAAATACATTTACTCAGAAAATTGGTGATGTGTTCAATACTTATTTCACCTGCTGTTTATAAATATTTATGATATACATCTATATTACAAAGAAGGCTGTGAAATTTTAGGTAGTTTCCATCTTTTAACGATTTATTGGGAATGTTATTTTGGAAGATCCTTTCCTTCCAACTACTAGAATATCACTCGTTGCTGACATGACAGCAGGATTAATACTGTGCATTGTGTCTTCAACTCAAACCCTGTCCATCCAGATGATCCAGGTTCATTTGGAGTCAAAGGGTTCATGCCTGTTATGACATTCAACATGCAACCAGAAAAAGATTGGCGAGGTTCTTTCAGCTGGGAAGACCACCAGTCATAAGAATGAGGTAAGGCCCATTTTTTCTCGTTAATGAGTTGATCAGTGCTTTTTTATGGGCCTATTCACATGAGCTCATGAAAACTACATGGGGAAGAACAATTATTAATACGATGGTTCTGTTTTCAAACAGAATCATGCTATCGGCAGTACAACGATGACTTTTATGCACGGATAAACAATTAGACCCCCAACGAATGATCATTTTGCTCATTCTTATTCTGATTGGCTACATGTTTTCATGGGTTGATAATCAGGAACAATCGTTTTGTTAGCCAATTTTCTGACTTGTGTAAAATAGCAAATGAAATTAATGAGTTACAGAAACCACTCCATTCTCCGATGATAGCTGTCATGCCATAGTAGTCTACTTTGAGACAACTCCATGATGTCAGTATCCCAAAAGCCATATGAACAAGAACCATGGAAGCTGAGGTCTGTGGGTCGGTCACACTGGACAGCTGTTTAAATGTCTATCTCTCTATGGAAAACTGAAATACAAAAGCAATAGTCCATCTACTGGGGCAAAAAGATCCATTTGTGACTCCATGAACCCAGAAGAGCCACTACTCAACCAGAATATTTCACCATTGACAGCCTTGTTGCCTCCACGTTAGTTGCGAGAGCACTAGGAATGCACTAATCCTTTGTAACGTCAAGAAACCTTTCAAGAGGCACCACATGTGATAGGACCTTAAATATGGTACACAATCCCATCACGTAAGGCTGGAGATGGTCATATCTCACACATAAAAGTTAAAGTAACAGCGAAAATACTTGTAGCAATAAACCAGACCACAACTTTCATTCTGCAACTCAAGCATAGAATATAAAAATCATAATTTCCGTGGTTCTGATGGGTAAGAACTGGGCAGATTAATGTTGGTAGAGGCCACTGGGCAAAAGGTTCGATCTTCTGGAACCTGACATGACCCTTTCCTGCTGTCATCTGGATGTGCACGTTCTTCTCAATGAAGTCTCCCAAAATATAGCTATTATAAAGATGTGATTGTTAACAAGTCAGCATGATGTGGGTAAGGGCACATGCCTTTTCCAGTTTGGGATTACCGGTCCTGGTTTTCATTTTACCAAACTGGTCCCGAAAGTGGAGGAGGCTCCAAGGTCTCATGCCCCATGTGGCCTCCCTATAATTCAGCCACGGGTAACATCACTATTTAACACTATATTACTTTCTCTACATGACTCAAATGGTGACGATGGTGTCCACTTAAAGGGACATTGTGAAATCTGCATAAAACAACACTATAAACCCCAAAATAAGTAGAATTGTCGTTCATTACAAGAGCTCAGCTTTCATTGTGATTGCTTATGATGGGACTGTATTTCTGTTAGGTAGCTTTGATCACTTACTTTAATATTTACAGTGCATAAAAATCATTGCACTGATTAAATAATGTTTTGTTTCGACGGACCGATAGTCAGGATTGCTCCTTTCCCGATTATTGGGTCATCTAAAACAGGGTTCCCCAACTCCAGTCCTCAGGGCCCACCAACAGGTCATGTTTTCAGGATTTCCTTAGTATTGCACAGGTGATTGAATTATTGTCTGTGCAGGTGATGCAATTATCACCTGTGTAATACTAAGGAAATTCTGAAAACATGACCTGTTGGTGGGCCTTGAGGACTGGAGTTGGGGAACCCTGATCTAAAAGATCCAGCATTCTGTCCTTCCATAACCTCTAGTAAAGATGATATCTTTATTAGTTCAGGTTCACATTGAGTGATGGGCTTTCCTGTTCCTAAGTGCGCCATAACCGTTATAAAAATGCATTTTCTATTATTTTACTGCAAGTGGCTTGTACAATGCAAAACTATTGTAGTTGTTTTTTTTTACAGATTTTTGGGGTATTTAGTTTAAAGGGAAAGAGTCAACTAAAACAAAACAAACATTACAGGTTTAGAGCATGCTACATATTTAAAAGGGTTGTCCTATAAACAACACATCACCTATTCGCAGAAGAGAGAGGATAAATGTATGATCGCTAGGATCAAACATCTAAATCCTGGTCCAAAATCCCCGAAAAAATTGCAGTTTTCAATAATGTCACATATGAATGGCACATATTCAGTGCACATATTGTACAGCCGCAAAATCATTACCTTATTTATCATTGCATATTATTTGTTTTTTTATTATGCTTTGCTTATATAGCGCCATTGTACTCCGACATAATTGCTGTCCCCATTGGGGCTCACAATCTAGATTCCCTATCAGTATGTCTTTGGAGTGCGGGAGAAAACCAGAGAACCTGGAGGAAACACACGCAAACACAGGGAGAACATACAAACTCCTTGCAGATGTCATCCTTGGTGGGACTTGATCCCAGGACCCCAACATTGCAAGGCTACAGTGCTAACCACTGAGCCACCCTGCCTCCCGTATTTTCTTTTAATGTTATTTTAGGTTTTCTAGAATGTTAATCTCACCTTAAAGGGGTCGTCCGGTGAACACAAGTTATCACCTGTCTGCAGAATAGGTGATAACTTAGTGATCGTGGGGGTCCGTACTGATCGGCAGATGAGGGTAATTTGATACCCAACGGGGAACTGTTCTACTCCTTGCAAAATGGAGCAGCAGGTCAGATGCCCGACCCCTGATCCATTTTCTATAAAGCCGAGGACAGCGCTTGCCAGCCCCATTGAGCAGCGCACTGCGGATCCATTCTATCCATGGAATCAATGGTGCTATATAAATAATAATAATAATTCTAACGGGGGTCAAAGTTACAATTCTGCTGATCAATACTGGTCCCAGTCAGACCCCATGATCAATAAGTTATCACCTATCCTTGTTTTCACCGGACAACCCCTTTAATAATGATATACCCCCTTATCTGCCTCCGTCTCCCTCTCCCCCATTCCTATATCTTGCAGTGACTCTCATACACACATCGCACCATTCTTTACACCGAGGCCAGTCTTTACTATCACCTTACGAGACACCCTGCCAAAGCTTTCAGTGATGAACACAACAGAAACAGCACGGGGCACAGGTAGTGCCAGGCTCGCTCTCATGTTACTCGCAGTCCTGCCAAGGGGCCCATTAAGGAGCAGATAAAGCAAGTGACAACCTCTTCCCCACCATGAATATGCCATTGCATTTAAAGGTACATTATGGGTACATTTTTCTCCGACGTCCTGTCATTTTCTATCCCATCAGATACATGTGTGACATATTTCCGTGCATCTCTAATAAACACAGATGTGGATCTGTAGACACTTTCGAGCGTGCCTTCTTTGCATCGTCAATGTTCTACACGTCATATGTATAATAAAAGGGGTCGCTTTAAATAATGATGTTAGATGGGTACTCACCGTCCAAACTTTCCTTCGTTCTGTGCCTTGTTGACCCCTCTTTTTAATTCCAGCAGATGCCAAAAAAAAAAAAAAGAGTCGTCCCCCGCTCGTGTAGGGTCTCCCCTTTTGCTGTCACTTTGTCTAGGTATCACTAAACTGTCTCTGGTTGTGGTCTGATGGCAGGTGAATGTTTCACTGTGCACAAACAGAGGTGGAGTTAAACCAGAAGGACAGGTCTAGTGATCCAGGGAGGGGACGCCCCTGTGACCGCCCTGTCCTGGGCCTGTGACTAGACAAGAGGCTATGTGTGTGACGCTGGGAGGATGAATACATTGTTTCCACTTCGCTGTTCATTTAGAAACAATGTTTGCATAATGAAGAGTAGGGGCGGACATACACATAGGAGCACCTAGCCCCTGCAGAAAGGCTGCTACATTGTATAACACAGCCAAATATCTGACACTACACTATGTCCTCCGCAGGTGTCAATCATTGCACGGGGTAACATGGTGTATGACATACGTCATGCCAATGATTCAGAAAGGGACGCGATGCTTTATCTGCATGTCACCCATGCTAAAGGGAAGGTAGAAAAGGAAGTGATAGGGACATAGCGGACCTACGTGTACGATCTCATCGAATCCGCCATCAATTACCAGCGACCAACCTGAAATTAACCCCTTAAGGATCCAGGCGTGTTTGGTCTTTAAGGGTTAATCCCCTGAATAGTTTTACATACCAAACCTCTTTTATGGCTGATACACTAATTCATCAAACACTTTGAAAAAGTCGAGGTTGTGTAAAAAAAAAATAGTTTAGGGACTTTTGACGTTTTCACATCAGTTTTCGGCCAAAATGGGCATAACTGGGGCGGGACAGGGGCGGGATGATGCCTACTTGTCTAATTTGTGACAAGCTATGTCGTACCTTAAAGGGATAGTCACACCTCCAAGATCCTATCTAAATATAATAATAATAATATTAGCAAATACTTCCACTTAGAAATGTAGTATAGTTCTTCTGATTCGCTTTGTTGCTTACCCCATGTGCAGGGCATTGCAGTAGCTTAGGTATCCATGGTTATGAACATTCATATAGTGACAGTTAGTTAGTTAGTGGCCATAACCATGGATACCTAAGCTACTTCAATGCCCTGTACATGGGGTAAGCAAAAAAGAAAATCAGAAGAACTATACTACATTTCTAATAGGTATTTGCTAAAATTATTATTATTACACCTACTACATATTGGGATAGGACATTGGAGATGGGAATACCCTTTTAGAATCGTGGCCTCTTTTAAGGAGGTTGTTATTCATTAAGAAGCATGAGCCCTCATCAAGACTGGTGTGAATAACGCTAGTCTTGATGACTCAGGACTATACTGTAGTCTTTGTAGCGTATCACCTTTTTGTCATTTTTCTTTCCATTTGTTGTTGATCTGTGCGGTGAGGACGAATCAGGGCTGAATCAGTATCCTGCCCCTTCTGGCAGCAGACAATATAATACCTTCTTACTTCCCCCCAGAAAAAGTCTTACCATGCCACTGCAGAAACTCGGCTCCTTCCCTGACAAGAAAGAGAGAACGTTATTTGTATTGGTTGCTCAGCAGTGAATAAAGGATCATTATGCAGAGAACTGCTTGTGTGCACTAGCACTCAGCACATTAGATGCAAGGTTTTCCACCTTTCGATCTTTGTAGAACAGTTTTTTTACATTTTTTTTATTAAGTGCTTGTAATTGATGCAATTGTGTTTCATTAAAAATGTTGCACCATTTGCCTCTTTATTGCAGCCTCTGTATAACTGGCTGCAGAATGAGTTAACTGTGAATCCATCAGTGAGCCCACAATGGCGATCGAATAGGGACTTTGTAATACTTTTTATCTGTTTTTTGTTTTATTTCTGAGCTCCTATTAAATCTAAAGATCACATAAAAGTTGAATGTGCAGGGGGAACAAAGAGTCTGGAAAAGGCAAAATGGTGCAAAATTATTGATAAAAGCACAACTGCAAAAATAATTTTTAACCCCAGATACATGCATTTAAGAAAAAAAATGTCCTCAGATGTGTACAATCCTTTAAAAACTATGTGGCACCATACTATGCAAACGTAAAGTACATAAAAAATTATCTTGAACAAAAAATTAAGCCAATGCCGCCAACTGGTTATTTATGAAATAAAGTAGGAACAAAGCGCTGAGCTCAGTGAGTGATAGGACACTGCTCACTGAGCGCAGCTTCGGGGCTTTTGCTTAACCCCTTAAGGACCGGGCAATTTTTTTTGTTTTTGCTTTTTTGTTTTTTCCTCCTCTTATTCCAAGAGCCATAACTTTTTTATTCTTACCGTCCCCATTGCCGTGTGAGGGCTTGTTTTTTTGCGGGACGAGTTATACTTTTGAAAGACAACATCCATTTTATCATGTAATGTACTGGAAAGTGGAAAAAAAATCTAAATGTGACGAAATAGCAAAAAAAGCAATTCCGCAATTATTTATTTATTTATTTTTTTACAGCGTTCATTTATGGTAAAAATGACCTGACAATATGATTTTCCGGGTCATTACAAGTACACAGATACCTAACATTTATAGTTTTTGTTTTATTTAAATGGTGGGAAAAAATGCAGAAATTTGTAGAAAAATTTTTTTTTGCTTTTGATGCCATTTTCCAAGAGCCGTAACATTTTCAATTTTCAGGATATGGGGCTGGGTGAGGGCTTATTGTTTGCACCCAGAGCCAATGTTTTTATCGATATCATTTTGGGGTAGATACAGTGTTTTGATCGCCTGTTATTACATTTTTTTGTTGTTGCAACCAAAAAAACGCAATTCTGGCGTTTTGATTTTTTTCTCGTTACGCCGTTTACCGATCAGATTAATTTATTTTATAATTTGATAGATTGGACATTTACGAATGCAACAATATAAAATATGTGTATTTTTTATTTCTTATTTTTTAATGGCACAAAAAGGCAGGTGATTTCAACTTTTATCTTTTTTTTATTATTTTCATATTTTTTAAAACATTTTTTTTTACTGTATTTGTTATTCCCCTTAGGGGACTTGAATTTGTGATAGTCTTATTGGTTGTGGTATAAACAGCAATATAGTAGTATTTGATATCAGAATGTACACATTTGGAGTACAGATGATGGCAGTGCTGACCCTTTCACTGCCATCATCTGTACTCCATATGTGAACATTCTGATATTCTCCAGTACTTTGTGATATGAACAGAGCTGAAGGCAGACAAATAGACTGGGGAAAAGCAGAAATATGGAAGCCGCTTACATGCGATTCTTTTAGAGGAATAAAGAGAAATCCCCTAATAAAGTGATTTGCAAAGTTTCATAACTTTTCACGCTGGACAAAATAAAAAAAAATAAAAATGAAAGTTTAGTTACTCATTAAAATGTGAAGAGTCTGATTCATTGTTGCATTTCCGACAGTTTTTTTGGCATGAATAACTCTCAATTAGTGACTTTTTGATTTTTGACAAATTCATCAAAGCTTTTTTTTTTTCAAGTTGTCTTTTGTGAATTAGTTAGTTTTCTGATTTTTATGTCAATGTGAATTTTCCAGATCTTTTACACAGATTCATACAATGCAATTAAAAATAAAAAATCTCAAAATTCGGCATAACTCTGCTTCAGCCTCCGCCTGGAGTGCTTTTATGTACCCCAGTTATTTTGGCGCATTTTATTGCGTCATTTTGCAAAACGTGCAACTTTTCCCTGCTAAAGAGTTGCAAAACCATATAAAGACAGAAAAAAACACAATTTTGAGCTTTGTGCAAAACTCATAAATTGTGTGCACCATTTTGATGTATTTGGCGCAAAAAACATCAGTGCAGACCACAAGTCAAAAAAGAAAAGCAACTTAAAAAAAATTAAAATGATGAAGCGGCCCTAAAAGTTTACAGAACTGTTGGGTAGTCTGCAGAAAGCATAACTTTTTTTGGTGGCTGCCTTTTTCTGTGGTTGCACTGTGAAGGGCACTTTGAATAATGCATGGCAATCTACCTGCACTGTTAATAATAGGGGCACTCTCTTGGCATTATTAATAATGGGGCGCCCGCAGTTTGCACTATTAATTAATTTTGGGGACCACTCTGCAGGTACACCTTCTTGCTATAAAACCTACTGTATTTCACCTCTGACCCAGTGATGGACACAGACAGAAGAAGGTCCCTGTCCAAGAATAGTCTATGGACCCCTTTTTGTGTCTGCTTCCTGCTTTGGAGGTGGTAGTGGCCCCCTTACCTCTTGGGCCCCTGCACAGGTTGCATCAATGGTATGTCTGCCCCTGCTCGGACCAGTTAACCTGTTAGCCATCCTACTTTATAACTAGAATGTAAAGTTATCCTTCATTATAGAATATAAAATATTCATTGGGACTATGGGTACCTGACACATAGTTACAGGCAGTGTCAGACTGAGCAACATCGGGCCCACCAGAGGACTTGACTCTGAGGGCCCACCTGTCATCTATACAAAACCAAATCCTTATCATTAAAGCATTTTTCCATACCAGGGCTAATTTTCGCCAGACACTGTATCTTACGGTATAGCCACAAGATACACAATGTTAGGATTCGGCTCTGTTTGCTGATTCGATTGGTTATTATTACGTAATCATTGAGATACTGTTTAAATCCAGTTAGTGGCACTGGGTTCTCCCTGACTCAAGAAAGTCTGAAGGAGATGCCACGGCCCACCGGAGGATTCTCCGGTAGTCTGGTGGGCCAGTCCAACCCTGGTTACAGTTTATGTCTGTGTGACAGGAGCCTTTTAGCAGGGGAATCAGATATTTTTGGGCGCCATACAACAAAAATGTGTGTGGTAGGGTAGTTTGCGACAGGAGTACAAAGAGGGATAAAAATGGTGATGATAGGGGAGAAACAGAAGGTGACAGAGGCTTTGTTAAAGTTAGAGGGGCAGCGGGACACCATATAGTGGAGGCTCGGTGGAGGGAAGATGTCAGGGGCACTCTTGGCACAGAGGAACCACAAGGTAGCAGGGATTATTAAAATGATGTGGTGATTGGTGGTGATACATAAGGAAGAAGGGGGCTCCGAGATGGGATAAGGGAGAGATATGAGATGGCAAGGACCAGTATGTCAGTTCCGGTACGACATGTGTTCACGGTCCTTTGTGTCAAGATAGGTACACAAGTCGTTCTGCCTTGGCTGGGGTTAAGGGCACCAGTGTAAAGCCACGGCCCCACTATCAGTATTTGGTCAGTATTTTTTCTCAGGAGTGGGAGCAAAAAACAGGAGTGGGTGATAAATGCAGAATTGGTGACTTGTTTCTATTCTACCTTTTCTCTGATTGTTCCTCTTCTGGTTTTGTCTCCCACTCCTGAGAAAAAATACTGACCGAATACTGACCAAATACTGATAGTGGGGCCGTGGCCTAAGGCTTTGTAAGATATCGAGTGAACGGTTACACCGCTGTTAATAAGGTCTGGAAGTAAATGTGCGATAATAACTACCAGTTGCCTCTTTCCTCACTGATAATAAAGGTTGTGGAATATTTTGTATGTTATGTTATAATTACATCTTTGTATCAGAACCAGGAAACTCATCACTGGTGACGAAGCTGCAGAAAAACAACAGATACAGGAGCAACACTTGGCCAGGCCAACAATGGGCCCATTGTCTGCCACGTGAGAGAAGTCATCTGGGACGTGGCTCTCATGCTTGGAATGTTCTCCTTTACTTCATGGGTTTGACGACTCGTCAGGAATGTACCTTCACGCTGCTTCAATCACTTGGTGAGATAGGGTGATATTACTGATAAGTTGTGTTGGCTTTCATCTTGACTTAGAACTAAAATAAAGAAAAGCGGGAGCGTGAAGAAAAGGCAATGAAGTAGGTTGACCTTCCAGCGTCACCGGTGCAGGCTGCTCTGAAGATCTCACCAGTTCCAGATGTCTGCTCAGTTCAGAAGTCAGAATACTGCTGCAAGCTATGATTGGCTGCAGCGGTCAGGTGACTAAAGGAGCGCATCATTGGATTAAACACTTTTCTAGTCAACCTGACCTCTGCAGCCAATCACAGGCTGCAGTGGTCTGATGACTTACATGTGTAACAGATATTGCTTCCAGAGCCGGCGCAGACCTTCAGGGGCGCTAGAAGATGAATATGCCTTTGTTTAATATAAAACCATCAGTGCAAAAAAAAATTGGTGTAGGACATCCCCTTTAAATTCTATATTACAATATAAAACGAATCACATGCAATGCATTTTAGTTTGTGGAGTTTTGTAGACATTTTTTGGCATTTTATCCTGGTGTTTTCCCATAGGCTTTTGATAAATACCAGAATAAATAAACGCAAGTAAAAAATGTAATAAGTTAAAAAACAAAAGCAAAAATGTTTCTTAAAACAATTAAAATAAGGCTTTAAATTAATTGAAAAAGCATTAAAAAATTCTGTACTATAAGGTGTGTGACAAAGGGACCGGAGTTCGGTTACACAGAGGAGCATTTTTCATGACTTTCTGTGTTTTTTTTCTGTTGAATTGTTTTACAACCAGATCTACAGTGACATATAAATCGCACTACAAACAATGGGTTTAGTTTTGTCTCATTTTGGTGCTTTTTTTTAGCATATTTTCAAAACTCAGCATGTTCTAGATTTTTTTCCTATAAACTTCTCTATAGGAATTGAAAAACACATGCGCAAAATGTCATTTAATAAAAATGCCAAAAAAAGCCACTAGAGATGTCATAAGTTTTGTTTTTCTGGTGTACGTCTCATCATTTATGGGAGCCCATAGCAAAAATAGTGCTCTGCAGAAATTAATGATCAACCTGCTGAAGGTCCTGTGCTTTGTCTTCCCTTCCCCCACCTCCAATGCAGGGAAAACGGATCCATTATGGCATTCCTATTAGTTATGCATGGTGGAAACCTGGTATGAGGTGTTTCTGACTGCAGTAGAATGTGTATGGACATTTCTAATAACAACACACGACAGTAGTGACTTTCCCATGCAAAGTCATCTAAAGCCACGTTCACATGTTCAGTATTTGGTCAGTATTTTACATCAGTATTTGTAAGCCAAAACCAGGAGTGGGTGATAAATACAGAAGTGGTGACGTGTTTCTATTATACTTCTCCTCTGATTGTTCCTCTCCTGGTTTTGTCTTACACATACTGATGTAAATACTGACCAAATACTGAACGTGTGAACGTGGTCTACTGACTCTTTTTGTCAGCATTTGTCTGTACACTAGGTACGCATCTGACACGCCCTCTGGGCCGTGAGGTACTCGGTAGTCGGGCCGGTCGGTGCTGGGGGTGTCACGGTAGCAATGACCTGGTCCGTGACCCAGGGTGGTCAATAAAAGGGGAATAAAATAAAAGGAATAAAGTTTTTATATACAATGTTCGTGACGCCACCTGTGGTATGCGGCTATATGGAGCTGCCGCTGTGGTGCAGATCCACTGGAGCTGATGGTGACACAGCAGAGTTGGTTCAGCTCTCCACAGGCAGAGCTTAGCTCCAGGGCAGGATGTAGTGATACTATAGGGTAGATGTTGTTGGTGCGGTGTAGTACCGGTGATGGCACAGATAATGACCAGTCCACAGCTTAATGGCGGTTTCCTCTTATCTTTACTTGCGGTTTGTTAAGCAGACCGGCGCACGGGTACTATCTGGTAGTAGAGATCTGGGCGGCCTGGGAGCAAGTTGGGGATCCACCTCGCCAGGTGAAGTTGTAGGCCTTCCCTCTGCGGTAATCTCTTTGGCCCTGCTGCTTGTAGCTATTCTGCGGCCCTCGTCCCTGAGTAAAACGTCTGTTCCTCACTCATATGGCAGCTCAGGCCTTCCTTATGTGTTGCTCCCACGTGGCGGTGCTGGGCCCTATGGTGCTGCTGTGTCGCCGGGCGTCTGATGGGGCCAGGAGACCTGCAGTCTCCTGCCCTCCGGTTTCTGCTGCTGGGCCTTCAGTGCCCCACAACCTCGGACTCCGGTGTCCGGTTCTTCTATGCTCCTCTCTGAGGTGAGCTGGTTTACAGCTCCACTTCCCAGGTCCTTCCTCGTTGCTGTCCTGTCTCCAACTCCTCTCAACTCACTCTTACTAACCCCGCCTCCAGATTCCAGTTGCTAAGGGGAGAACCCCTTGCTGGTCTGGAGCCAGGAAAGTGTTGTATGCTGGTAAATCTGATTAGGGGACCTCCTTGCTTCCAGGCATGGCATCACCTCTTGTAAGGGAGGCAATGCCACTGTGGCAACCGGACCCCTGGGGTGCCACATTCCCCCCTAGTTAAATTCAGTACTCCCAGACTGAGGACACCTTTTAGAATTAACAATTAACAATTTACATTACAAATAGTTTACAAAGTCTCAAAAAGAAAAAATCACAAAAACCCAACAAAAATTGGTAGCAGTCACTGCGGCGCTTAGTCTTTACTATCCAGGAATTGTCTTTTTCCGGATAAGTGAAGTTTGGTTGGTGGGAACCGCCTCAACCCGCTTTGTGTATCGTCCCTGGGCGTGGCTTCAGGGCACTCTGTCGGTGGGCCTGTTTTTCGGCCACGCCTGCGGTTTATTTTCAAGGCCAATTATTAACTATTTTCAACATTGTCCTGACCACACCTAGTCCTGTGATCCATTTGTCCATAAGTTTAACAACTATATACTTTACATTTTTATTCTCTTACACTTTCCTCCAGCGGGCAGGGAGCTGACCTCTAGTACTACGGGTTGATCTACGCAGTACATTTGTTGCCACTGACCTACCCTGGTCTCTAGTGTCTACCGCTGGTGTGGTGGGTTCAGTGTGGACTACACTACGGTTAGTCTGAGGTAACACCGGTAAGCTTGGTAGTCTTCTACGAACTCTTTGACTCACCATGGGTATGACAGATTCACCGCAAGCAGAGGGTATATTCTCCTGATCTGCTGCTGATGAAGCATCTGTTTCTGGGGCCGACTGGTCTCCCTGCTGTTCTGGAGACTCTGCAGCTTCCGGTAAGGCCGCTTGGAGAAAGGTCAGGACAGGTACCACGATTGCTCGGTTCACCTGCGTCCAAGACTGGGGAAATTCTCCAAGGATTGTTTGGACTGTTTCTTCCACCTTTCCTGTGTGCTGGGGGTTGTCTTGGTCTTCTTCTTTGTGTTTCAACTGATCAGGGCATATCTTGAAGTGGTCTCTTGAGACTGCCGCTGAAGTTTCCCCTCCATCTTTACTGATGAGGCACACCTTGGTGTTATCGAAATTTGAAGGTAAGACGGTGTATGGCTTAACCTCCCACTGGTTATCTAATTTGTGGACTCGTCTCTTCCTTTTGAGTACCTGTTCTCCAGGTTTCAAGGGAACTGCAGGTGCGTGCTGATTGTAAGTTTTCTCTTGACTCTGTCTCGCCTGGGACAAACTTCTTTCCGCCCATTCTTGCACCTTGCGGTATTGTTGCTGCCGCTCCGTATCAAAGTCTGCATCTGGTGATGTCGTCTCAGGTGTTGAGACTCCCATGTCTAAGTCAATAGATAGCTTGCCAGGTCTTGCCCTCATCAGGTAGGCGGGTGTACAGTTGGTGGAGTTCACCGGGATGTGGTTATATAGGTCCACCAAATCTGGCAACTTCTCTGGCCACAGGCTATGTTCTTCAAGGGGCAACGTCTTCAACAGGTCTATTACCACCTGGTTCATCTTCTCGCACAACCCGTTGGTCTGGGGATGATACCGCGTCGTCCTTATTTTCTTGCAGCCGTACAAGTTACAGAATTCCTGGACCACTTCTGCTTCAAAGGCTGGACCTTGGTCTGTCAGCACTCGTTCAGGTTAACCGTGCGGGCGACAAAAGTGTTGTTGAAACACTTTGGCTGCCGTCTGAGCCGTCTGATCTTTCACTGGCACTACTACCAAGAACCGGGAGTAGTGGTCTACTATGGTGAGAGCGTAGACATAGCCTCATCAGCTTGGGGCTAGCTTCATGTGGTCCAAGGCTACCAGTTCCAGTGGTTGTTTGGTGATTATGAGCTGCAGGGGAGCCCTCTGGCTATCACGGTCTTTCCGTCTCAGGTTGCATGGGTCACATTATCGACACCATCTCTCGATTGCTTTCTTCATGCCAGCCCAGTAGAATCGCTCACGTAGCAGGGCTTCTAACTTCTTCCACCCCAAGTGCCCTGCTCCATCGTGGTACACTACTAAGACCATTGGCACATCCCGCCTCGGG
This sequence comes from Phyllobates terribilis, assembly GCF_046119375.1. Taxonomy (NCBI): domain Eukaryota; kingdom Metazoa; phylum Chordata; class Amphibia; order Anura; family Dendrobatidae; genus Phyllobates; species Phyllobates terribilis. Next base: position 130,319,056 of record NW_027362773.1, on the reverse strand, counting down.
ACTACCACCTGCCAGACCAATTTGTGTGTCCGGGAGTTGATGCTTCTCCGACACAGCTTTCCCTCGTAGATGAACAGCTTGCCCTTCTCCTTCCACAACTGTTGGGTCTCCTGTGGAGCATCTGGATCAGGGTGCGAGTCAGCTTGTGTCAGCAACTCCTTTACTAGGTGGACAGCTGGGTCAGTATCCTGCATCTCTGCCCTTCCATGGTGAGGCAATGGGTTAAACGTGGCCTCTCTGTTTGCGGAGCGCTTGTTCCTCACACAGTGGGAGCATTGAGTCACCCCGTGATGATGGAAAGCGGGTATCTCTATCTCCTCCAGCTCTTCCGGGTCTTCTCCCCCATCTGGCAAGTTGGTCATCCTGGACAGCGCATCAGCATTAGTGTTTTTATGCCCCGCCCGATACTTGATGGTAAAATCGTAGTTAGACAGTCGAGCTATCCATCATTGTTCTAGGGCACCAAGCTTCGCAGTCTCCAGGTGCGTCAGCGGGTTGTTGTCCGTGAAGACTGTAAATCTGGAGGAGGCGAGGTAGTGTTTGAAGTGCTCTGTTACAGCCCAGACTATGGCTAAAAACTCAAACTTAAAGGAACTATAGTTGTCGGGGTTCCTCTCCGTAGGACGGAGCTTCCTGCTGGCGTAGGCAATCACTCTCTCTCTGCCCTGCTGTACCTGGGACAGCACCGCTCCCAATCCCACGTTGCTGGCATCCGTATGGAGTATAAAGGGTTGGCCATAGTCGGGGTAGGCCAGGATTTCGTCTCCCATAAGAGCCACTTTCAGTTGAGTGAAGGATTTGTCTTCTGTTTTACCCCATTTGAACGGACGGTTCAGGTTCTTGGCCTTCTTGGACTGGCCCACTAGGATGTCCTGCATGGGTGCCGCTATCTTGGTGAAACCCTTTATGAATCTCCTGTAGTAGCCTACCAGCCCGAGGAACTGTCGCACTTCTTTGATAGTGGAGGGTCTTGGCCAGTTCTTGATCACGGTGACCTTTTCAGGGTCTGGTGCTACACCTTCGGCGCTTACCACATGACCTAGGTACTCCACCTTGGGCTTCAACAGGTGGCACTTGGACGGCTTTACTTTCAGGCCATAACCAGATAGGGCTTCAAACACCTCGGCCAGGTGGTCTTCATATGTCTTTGAGTAGACGATTACGTTGTCTAGGTACAGCAGGACGGTTTCAAAGTTTTTGTGTCCTAGGCAACACTCCATTAACTGCTGGAAAGTTCCTGGGACATTGCAGAGCCCGAATGGCATGCAGTTGAACTCGCTGAGGCCCATTGGTGTCATAAATGCGGTCTTCTCTCTGTCCGCCTCTGCCACGGGAACCTGCCAGTACCCACTGGTGAGATCCAAAGTGGAGAAATAGTTAGCGGATCTTAGTGCAGCTAATGATTCCTCAATTCTGTGTAATGGGTAGGCGTCCTTATGTGTAATGCGGTTAATCTGCCTGTAATCAACACACATCCTCATTGTACCATCTTTCTTTCTAACGAGAACTAATGGAGCTGCCCAGGGCTACAACTATTTCTTATCACCCCAGCCTCCTTCATCTCCCATAACAATCCTTTGGCACATTGATAGTGAGCTGGGGGTAAAGGCCGGTACCTCTCTTTAATGGGCGGAAGATCTCCTGTGGGGATATGATGTTGGACCCCTTTTACCTGCCCAAAGTCTAGTGGGTGTTTGCTAAAGTCTCGCTCATATTCTTGGACCACCCGGTATACTCCATGCTTTTGGTGCAAAGGGGTGGAGTCAGTGCCTACTTGTAGCTTCTGATACCAATCCTCCATCTGCCCCTTGGAGCCATTATCCTCCGCCGGTTTGGACGGAGGCAAAGGTTCCGTTGTTACAGACAGTGAACAGCTTAGCAAGGGTGGCATACCGGGGTAAATGGACCTCTTTCTCCCCACAATTCAGGATGCGAGTCGGTACTTTCCCCTTGCGGACATCGACCACCCCCCTGGCCGTCAAGATGGTGGGACTACTATCAGAGTGCACTGATTCTACCAGGGCCTGGTAATCTTGACCCCTGAGACCTATTGCTGCCCGACACCATATTAACATTTCACTCCTAGGGGGCATTGCAATGGGGAATGGATCACTCATTCTGACACTGCCGACTTCTCCACCAGACAGCTCTACCTGTTGTCTCTGCATCAGGGCTTTGATCTCCTTCTGCAGAACTCGCTGCTGACTGGAACTGGCAGTCTCTGCGACCTGCTGCAACAAAACAATAATTTCCCCAAGAAAATTCTCTATCACATTGGTGCCTATAGTTATCATAGGATGACTTTCTCGGCGATCAATATCAACAATAATCATTTCTTGTGATAGCAATTCTCCTCGGCCAACCTTTATGGTCACCTCTTTATACCCCACCTGAGGCAAGGGCTGACCATTGCCGGCATAGATGTTAAGATGTTCATCTGGACAGCGGGTAATGTCTGAATCAGTCCAGTATCGTTTATAAAGGATATATGGCATCGTTGTCACCTGGGAACCAGTGTCCAGCAATGCGTTCATCGGGAAGCCATCAAGCACGACAGGTAGGACCGGTCGTCCTCCCACGTACTTGTCTCGCCAGCTTTGTGTGCCTGGTCATCTTACTCCTGGGGGTTGGCCCTCTGCCCCAGAGGTTGCTCTTTTTAAATCGCAGAATCTTGCGAAGTGCCCCGCCTTTTGACAGCGGCAGCAGATGGGTTGTCCGTCCTGGTCGTGGCGATCGCTGTTCCTCCCTCTGGTCGGTGGAATTCTTCTCTGCCGTCGCCACGGGACGTCATCTGGACTGGAAGCCAGCTGGATCCTTTCCTTTGGAGACACTTGCATGGCCTGCACAGTTTTGGTTAGTGTAGCCACACTTTTGGTCAGCTCTTGGACCTGAAGGCGTAGGTCCGCAGATGGGTCATTATCTAGGATCTGTGCGTCACCCTCCACTGGTGCCGGGAAAAAGGACGCCACCTCCTGGTGGTATGTGATAGCTGGGTGCCGGAGGGGTGCAGTGCCACCTGGGGTTAGTTCTCGCAGCACCCGGATGGTTCGGTCTTTAAATTGCACAAAGTCCAGATCAGGGTTTTGCAGAGCCATAATGCGCAGCTGTGTCCGGTGAGCGCTGGACAAGAGCCCCTCAATAAACTGCTCAGTTAGCAATCTGTCCTCGTCTCGCACACTGTCGGGGTCTACCTGTTTAATCGCCCGCAGCGCCTCCAGCAGGTTTAGAGCATAGTCCTGTACACTGTCCTGCACCCATTGTTTGCACCCGTAAAACTTCATTTTAATCTCTGCTGCTGTGCGGGTGTCAAAGGTATCCTTAACTGGGCCAGTATTTCCTTAACAGTGCTTTTGTCCCTACCCGGCCAGGACTTCACCTCTCTCTGGGCTGCACCGATTAGCTGGCCTATGAGGATGCTGACTTTCTGCTCAGGGGGTACAGGGGGTACACTTGAAACAAACTGCGCAGTCTCTCCTGAAAGTCGCTCAGGGTGTGTGACTCCCCTGAGTACTGGGGCAACCACACCGCCCCTGGTATATATGGCATTGATAAAGGCATTACAGTGGTAGCCGCGCCCGCGGCTGAATCCTCTCCCAGGTTGGGCATCTTCCTCCCCCCTAGTGAACCTCAGCCAGGTCCTGGGTTTCTGCTGACGTACCAGTATGCTGCTCTGCAGGTGAGAGGGATCGCTTACCCGGCGGTTCCGGATCGGGGCCCCCTGCTTCCCCTCGGCTGACGGCAAATGACGTGATGATACAGTTCAGTTCAAAGTCTATGGCACACAGTACCCGGTTATACCGGGTTTCGTGAATCCTGTTCGTGACGCCAAGTTGACGCGCCCCCTGGGCCGTCGGGTAGCCGGGCCGGTCGGTGCTGGGGGTGTCACGGTAGCAATGACCTGGTCCGTGACCCAGGGTGATCAATAAAAGGGGAATAAAATAAAAGGAATAATGTTTTTATATATAATGTTCGTGACGCCACCTGTGGTATGCGGCTATATGGGGCCGCCGCTGCGGTGCCGATCCACTGGAGCTGATGGTGACGCAGCAGAGTTGGTTCAGCTCTCCACAGGCAGAGCTTAGCTCCAGGGCAGTATATAATGATGTTGTGAGGTAGATGTGGTTGGTGCTGTGTAGTGCAGGGGATGGCGCAGATAATGACCAGTCCACAACTTAATGGCGGTTTCCTCTTATCTTTACTTGCGGTTGTTAAGCAGACCGGGACACGGGTATTAGCTGGTAGTAGAGGACCGGGCAGCTTGGGAGCAAGTTGGGAATCCACCTCGCCAGGTGAAGTTGTAGGCCTTCCCTCTGCGCTAATCTCTTTGGCCCTGCTGCTTGTAGCTGTGCTGCTGCCCTCGTCCCTGAGTAAAACATCTGTTCCTCACCAGTATGGCAAGCAGCTCAGGCCTTCCTTATGTGTCGCTCCCATGTGGCGGTGCTGGGCCCTATGGTGCTGCTGTGTCGCCGGGCATCTGATGGGGTCAGGAGACCTGCAGTCTCCTGCCCTCCGGTTTCTGCTGCTGGGCCTTCAGTGCCCCACAACCTCGGACTCCGGTGTCCGGTTCTCCTGCGCTTCTCTCCTCTGGGGTGAACTGCCGTGCAGCTCCACTCCCCAGGTCTTTCCTCGTCGCTGTCCTGTCTTCAACTCCTCTCAACTACTCTTACTAACCCCGCCTCCAGATTCCAGTTGCTAAGGGGAGGAGCTCCCCTTGCTCGTCTGGAGCCAGGAAATTGTTGTATGCTGGTAAACCTGATTAGGGGACCCCTCCTTGCTTCCAGGCATGGCATCACCCCTTGTGAGGGAGGCAATGCCACTGTGGCAACCGGACCCCTGGGGTGCCACACATCTTCTGCTTTTTAGTCTATACCAACTAATAGAAAGTTCCCACTATGAGTTTTTTATGCTGCGTATTTTTGTAAATTTTTTTTTTTAAAAATGGCAGTAACTTATTTTGCTTAATAGGTGCAGAAAATCTGCAACATCAAAAACTCACCATAGCAACGTAGCCTAAAGGGATATTCCATTAAGAAGAAATGATCACCTATCCATAGGGTCCAATGCCACTGTTCCCCAAAAAGGGCACTTTTGCCCCCACTTTTCAAATGAGCACTTATCTATTTACAGCAGTCCCGTAAAGATTGAATAGAGTGGCTTTTGGCTATGGTTGGGGGGTCGTCCCAGCAGTCAGACCCCCACCAGTCTAGAAGTTATCATCTATCTTTCCCAGAATACCCCTTTAGGTTGCTCAATAAAAATGGGATAATCCAGAAAGTAAAAAAGAAAAGTTGTAAAAAATTCTGAGCTTCCCTAAGGTTTATTAGGAGGGGCACCGTGGCTCTGATGCATTCGGGAGTCTAACGGCACATTTGTCAAACCAAAAGACACCAGTAATATAAATTACACACTATATGTAGAATGGGGGGGCTTTTACAGGTTTTGCATTAGGGTCCAGGTTATGACCATGTTCCATTTTGGGTTCCCCACTAGTGATATTAGTCTTTGTCTTTCGACGGTGGCTTGAGATTTGATTGTTGACCTAGTTTACAGACCTCAACTACTGCCGTAAGCTGAAAATTGTCTGTTTTTCCCATCCAGCTCGATTGTCCCTGTTGGGGCACACAGAGATTCTGACTACTTGTAGGGGAGTTTTCTTTCATAGCCAATTTCGAAAGAGACATTTTTGTAGCTCGTCTCCCATAGAACTATTACTTTTAGGGAAGAAGGTCTCCACAATGTGTCCCAGGATGGAGACCCCATATGGTGGCATACAATGCCCATAGCTCCATAGAAAAATCTGATTGAATCTTCTGATCAATTTTCTATGCCGAAAAAAAAGCCTGCATCCAAAATGTGGGATCTGGTAATTTCCTTCTTAGTTGTAGGACTCATGGACATTGGAGGAGCGGTATCTAGAAGGCTGTATGGTGGCAGAAGGAATTCCCACACCTATGGGGCTCATTGTGCTGTCAGATGTTGCTCCATCTTCAGATATGGTCATCTAGAAGCCTATGGCCACGGCCCCACTATCAGTATTTGGTCAGTATTTGGTCAGTATTTTTTCTCAGGAGTGGGAGCCAAAACCAGGTGAGGAACAATCAGAGAAAAGGTATAATAGAAACAAGTCACCAATTCTGCATTTATCACCCACTCCTGGTTTTGGCTCCCACTCCTGAGAAAAAATACTGACCGAATACTGATAGTGGGGCCTATGGATGATTTTTGGATGGAGCCATGATGGGGCCATGTGGGGCCATAAGAATCCTCAGCTATGAAGTGTAACATGTTCTGTACAGATTGTAATGGGAATGGAAGTCACTGCGTTACGTTATTCCAGCCAGTGATCTCCTGAGTCATCGCTTGTGCTCCACACTTGTAAAAACAGATATTTTTCTTTTTTATCAGGATGACACCTTTGTGGGGCGTGAAGCTTGGGATCAGTAATTACTGAGCTGCATTGTAGCTTGCTAATTTAATGACTGCATAGGAAACACAATGTAATCTCTGGGAGGATGACAGTGATCACATGCACATGATATCGGTCTCACATACTTATCTACGTACGAACCTGTTGTAAATGTCACGTAGGAACATCATACAATGCTATTATGCCTCAAGGCTGGAACATCATTGTGGACCTGTCAGTTATAACAAGAGCTTAAGGAGGCAGACCCAGAATTGAAGGGTAGCCCCTATCAATAGGATAAGAGATAACTTACTGATTGCTGGGGGTCTGAATGCTGGGACCCCCAGTCATACCAGGGTTCTAAACGGGCTTGTATGAAAGGAGTGGAGGTTGAGCATGTGCACATCTGCTCCATTCATTGTCTATGGGTCTGCTGGTGAAAACCCAAGTGCTACTCTCTGCTATTTCCAGCAGTCCCACAGACAGTGAATGGAGTGAAGGTTGAGCATGTGCACATCTGCTCCATTTATTGTCTATGGAACTGCTGGTGAAAACCCAAGTGCTACTCTGCTATTTCCAGCAGCCCATAGACAATGAATGGAGTGGAGGTTGAGCATGTGCACATCTGCTCCATTTATTGTCTATGGAACTGCTGGTGAAAACCCAAGTGCTACTCTCTGCTATTTCCAGCAGTCAAATAGACAATGAATGGAGTGGAGGTTGAGCATGTGCACATCTGCTCCATTCATTGTCTATGGGACTGCTAGTGAAGACCCTAGTGCTACGCACTTCTATTTGCATCAGTCCCATAGACAATGAATGGAGTGAAGGTTGAGCATGTGCACATCTGCTCCATTCATTGTCTATGGGACTGCTGGTGAAAACCCAAGTGCTTTGCTCTGCTATTTCCAGCAGTCCCATAGACAATGATGGATTGGAGGATGAGCATCTGCATCTCCCCACCATGCAAGACAGGGCTTAAATTTCAACCTTGAAATACCCCTTTAACAATTAAATTTGACATTGTGGTCTGCAGGGTATGTTCATACAAGGCAGCAGTAACAAACCTCATCGACGCGCTGCGGAAAAAAATGTCTGGACTCTACACACTGATGTCTTGTCCTATGTAATAGCTGCAGCTATTCAGAAATTGCAGTGGTCAGATGGAATGAGGTGTTATCATGGAAAGTTGTGTTGTATAGAGATCAGAAGAAAGCGATAGGGGAAGTGAGAATCCATCCACAGTGGTAAATCTGCAGACAAATACGCAAATAAAGGTGCATGATTTGGCAGAGTTTTGATGATCTGGGTGTCCTTGCAGTTTCTGGGGAAATTGCTTCAGATTTTTTTTTGTAGTAATTCTGCCCTGTATGAACAGACTCTAAGGGTTCTTTCACACGTCAGTGTTTCCGGTACGTGTGGTGACAGTTTCCACAAATACCGGAGACACTGACACACGCAGACCCATTCAAATGAATGGGTCTGCGCACATCTCAGTGTGTTTCCATGGACCGAGTGTCCATGTGCGCCACACGGAGGAAAGTCCGTTTTTTTGCGGACACACAGTCCGCAAAAGTGCCTCATGCTGAACACACACAGATGACAGCTGTTCCCAAGCGCCAGGTGCTGAACACTGCCCTCATCATGGTTCACTGCCGGTGCTGCGATCAGCACCAGCAGGGACAATGATGAGGGTAGTAGTAGTCTGCTCCCGCCGTGTCCACCTGTAAAAATAAGAATAAAATAATAAAATTCATGTACTCACCTGTCCGGAGATGTCCCCTGCTGTAATCCTCTGACCGCTGCTGCAGAGGAGCCGGGGAGAATAAGCAGCTCCGGAGCTGCGCTCAGTGAGTGACAGGACACCGCTCCTGACCGCAGCTCTGGAGTGGCTCGTTCTCCCCGGCTTCTCGGCAGCAGCGGTCAGAGGATTACAGCAGGGGACATCTCCAGACAGGTGAGTACATGAATTTTATTATTTTATTCTTATTTTTACAGGTGGGGACACTGCGGGAGCAGATAACTACTACCCTCATCACTGTCCCTACTGGTGCTGATGGCAGTGCTGGCAGGGAACCATGATGAGGGCAGTGTTCAGCACCCGATGCTTAGGAACAGCGCTAACTGTACACTGATTCCCAAGTGCCTGTACGTGTGATCCTGATGCGGCACACAGTTGCCACACGTGTGACACACTCGGACACACGGGACATGGATATCTCCGATACCGGAGCTATGCAGACGTGTAAAACTGGCCTAAGGCTGTGTGCCCACACTGAGTTTTATGTGCAGATCTTTTCCATAGACTTGTATTAGATGTGGAAAATCCACAGGTAAAAAACAAGTATGCGTGTTTAGTGCATTTCTACAGCAGAAATATATAATAAAATGTATGTAATCCACAGATGACTATAGCAATAAAGTTTTGGGAACTTACCCTTGGGGCTTGTTCACACGACCGTATTTTCGGTCAGAGCCCTGTCTGTGAAAAAAACGGATCAATGTTATTCAATGGGGTAGTGCAGATGAGCGATTTTTTTTTCACTGACTGAATCTGTGTATGAAAAAAAATGGCAGCATGCATAAGTTTCCTCTGTAAATCGGTTAAGACTCACCCATTCAAATCTATGGGTGCATAAAAATAAAACAGATGCCGCAGTACAGCATCGGATTTTTACGGATACATTACAGTTCTGTAGCATAGAAAACTGTAAATGGCCCTGTAAATGATTAATAGCTGCTGAGTAAAAAAACGGATTGTGCACGGATGACAAGTGAGAAAAAATCATTTTCTGGATGAACCTCTGAACTATTTTCACATGCTTGTGTTAGCCCGGCCTTACAGGTAAAACCAAATCATTTATCAATTGAATTTTGTCTTTATTCAGGTTGCATATTTCCTATATCATCAACCTGTGGTGTTCACACTGGGTGGCATATGCTGTGACCCATATATATTATTTCAAGCATGGACCACTAATGCACAGACTTACCGCAGGTCTCCCGATTTCAGCGTTACAGCCTCATAGAAATACACAAAACTGTCATGCTCCAGTTGGGAGAGCTGTGGCTGTGACACCCTCCCTGAGCTGCGGGTTGGTTACTCGGAGCCGGGTCGGTGTAGGTGTCGCAGGGAAATGCAGTCGTGGCCTGGACCCGTTCCGTGCCCAGGGCTGTCACATAAAAATAATGGGCTTTCAAGTAAGAGTGGTATTTTCGACGCCACCTGCTGTTCCTGGTGACGGCCACCAGCGCTGCATCAGTCCACTGAGGCCGGTGTTACGGACAGCTAAGATGGGCCTGCTCCCCGCAGGCGGAGCAGGCCTCAGGGCAGTGTGAGTAGGAATGGTGGGTGCAGTGCCGCGCAGGAAATAACGAGCTGAGACGGTGTATGAAGTCATCCGGGTCTTTACTCACTTGGAATGAACTTTCAGCCGCAAAGCTTCTCTCTGCTACTCGCGGTGTACTGCGGCCACCGGGAAGGGGGTCAGCACTTTCCAGGTGGATCAAGAGCACCTGTCGAGATCCCGCTGGTGTGTGTTCCTCTCCTTGGTAGGTTCTCCCACTAAGTCTTCTCCTGACTGTGTGTGGTATGAACGTGTAGTAAGGCCGGGTCCCACTGGATAAACGCAGTATAAGAGATACAGGTGGCGACTCCGCTCCGTCCATATCCCCCTGGGATCCACTCAGCCTCCGGGCTTTTCTGACTGAGACGTGAAGTAACAAAGTCAGATATCGAGGGCCGGTCACCCCTCCTGCAGCAGGAATCCCTCTGACTAGGCCATCCTTTTGCCTGTGGAGCCTATCTCCTCTGCTCCCCTCCAGGCCTTCTTAGGTCAGGAGTGGACCTTGACCAGATAGAGACAGTGGTTAACTCTGACCCGCTCCTCGTCTCAAGCCCAGAGTACGAGGACCGCGAACCTTCCGCCAGCTACAGCCTCTTGCTGGACCCCGACAGAAGACCCTCAATCAAAGACCTTGAACGTAAGATGGCCGTAGATTGAATATGAATCAATAAGTGTTTCCTAAAAGTGTGTCCTCCACCCTCACCCACTACATGGTTCCCCCTATCTTTGGTTCCCCCCATCTCCTCTATCCCGGGCCGGGACAGTACCCTGGTGCATTTAGGCCCCCTTCAGGACAGGAGTGGTGTAGTGTTGAGTGGTGAAGTGGGGTCCTGAGAAATGCTCCATCCTTACCTGGAAGAGGAGATACCACACCTCGTACTGAGGTGCAGTACCCCTGTGGCGACTGAACCCTCAGGGGCGCCACACAGCCAGTCTGTGCATTGCGGTCCGATCTAGGGCGGATTTTGCATGGATGTCTGAATGAGCCTTAAAGGGGTTTTCACACTAACAAAGTTCATTTTAATCAATAGATCTTGGAATAATAATAACTTCCACAATTGGATGTGTTTAAATAAAATGCTCCTGTGCTGAGATAATCTTATAAATGTGTCCCTGCTGTGTACTGTGTAATGGCTGTGTCTGACCGTGCAGGAACATGGTCTGATCATACCACATCTTCTGGGCAGGGGAGGACACAAAAGAGTATACAGACAGTACAGCACGGGATCACAGCTGATTCTTTTTGTGAGGTAAAACATTTCCCTGCCTGTTTTCAAACAATATTTTACGTCACAGAAAGAATTAGCTTTGATTTCATGTTGTCCTGTCTGTATACTTTCTTCTGCTTCCTCCCCTGCCCAGGAGATGTGGTATGATCAGACCATGTTCCTGCACTGTCAGACACGGCCATTACACAGTACACAGCAGGGACACATTTATAAGATTATCTCAGCACAGGAACATTTTATTTATACACATCCAGTTGTGGAAATTATTATTATTCCAAGATCTATTGATTAAAATGTTGATTGAAATTAACTTTGTTAGTGGGGGAAAACCCCTTTAAATCAGATAAATCAATAGATAAAGCAATCAGTCATTTTTCAGACTTTTTTAGGACATATTCAGATGGTGCATTTGGGAGTGGTGAAGGGCTGTATTCATTTTCACCGCAGTTTTCAATTCAGTTGAGTTTCTTTTGAAGCAACTGGATTGAAAACTGTTGCACAAGTGATTGCATTTATTTCCAATGTGGATTCTAGGGGTGATGTGAATATACACTGCTCAAAAAAATAAAGGGAACACTTAAACCAGTGGTCCCCAACCTTTTTTGCACCAGGGACCGGCTTGAAGCAAGATCATTTTTCCATGGCCCAGCAAGGAGGGGGTGGGGTGGGCGGGGCTTTGGTCATATGGGGGCGGGGTAATGGAGGGATTTGGAGTTTAGTGCATACTTATCATATAGTGTAGACCAGGTCCCCGCCAGGAGCTATGCCAGGAGCCCCACATAATGTGCTGTGCCAGGAGCCGCATCACTGAGGCCCCATCACGCCCTGCAGCAGGACAGGGCAGCTGTCCTGACAGCTGCTGTTCAGCTGCATTTACTTCATCCCAGGGGCGGACACAGACTGTAGTGGGCCCCTGTGCAAGAAATTTTTGGGGGCCCCCCCCCGCCCTTCATAAGGCAACAAAGTTATGTAAACATAACCCCCCATGTGCATCTCTCACCCCCCCATGTGCAGCTCACCCCCGTGCATCTCTCATCCCCCTCCGTGCATCTCTCATCCCCCTCCGTGCATCTCTCATCCCCCCCTGTGCATCTCTCATCCCCCTCCGTGCATCTCTCATCCCCCTCCGTGCATCTCTCATCCCCCCCCGTGCATCTCTCACCCCCCCGTGCATCTCTCACCCCCCCGTGCATCTCTCATCCCCCCCGTGCATCTCTCATCCCCCCCGTGCATCTCTCATCTCTCCCCTCCCTCCCATGTGCATCTCTCATCTCTCCCCTCCCTCCCATGTGCATCTCTCATCTCTCCCCTCCCCCATGTGCATCTCTCATCTCTCCCCTCCCCCCCATGTGCATCTCTCATCTCTCCCCTCCCCCCATGTGCATCTCTCATCTCTCCCCTCCCCCCCATGTGGATCTCTCATCTCTCCCCTCCCCCATGTGCATCTCTCATCTCTCCCCTCTCCCCCATGTGGATCTCTCATCTCTCCCCTCCCCCATGTGCATCTCTCATCTCTCCCCTCCCCCCCATGTGGATCTCTCATCTCTCCCCTCCCCCATGTGCATCTCTCATCTCTCCCCTCCCCCCATGTGCATCTCCCATTCCCCCCACTCCTAGTTAATTGTATTTAAAAAAAAATAAAACTTGTTATACTTACCCCCATGCGATCCCCGCAGAATCCTGGCGCTCGTCCAAATCGCTTACACCAGGTTCTCCTGACTTCCGGCCATGTGACGGCGCCGTCACATGACCGGAAGTCAGGGGAATCATGAAGGTGCTGCCGCAGCAGCGCAGCGCTAAGATGTTCCGGACCCGGCGCTTAGCATGCGGCCGGGGGCCCCATGAGGAGAGAGACGCACAAGAGGGGGGCTCCGAGGGGGCTCCTACCGGCCGGGCCCCATACTGGAGTCAGGGCAGTCATGCCCTGATGGCGGCCCTGCTGGAGGCTGAAGGGGCCCCCTCTCCCCGCGGACCGGCTGAAAAACCCCAACGGCCCGGTCCTGGTCCGCGGACCGGCGGTTGGGGACCTCTGACTTAAACAACAGAATATAACTCCAAGTAAATCAAACTTCTGTGAAATCAAACTGTCCACTTAGGAAGTAACACTGATTGACAATCAATTTCACATGCTGTTGTGCAAATGGAATAGACAATAGGTGGAAATTATTGGCAATTATCAAGACACACTCAATAAAAGAGTGGTTCTGCAGGTGGGGACCACAGACCACATCTCAGTACCAATGCTTTCTGGCTGATGTTTTGGTCACTTTTGAATGTTGGTTGTGCTTTCACACTCGTGGTAGCATGAGACGGACTCTACAACCCACAGAAGTTGCTCAGGAAGTGCTGCTCATCCAGGATGGCACATCAATGCAAGCTGTGGCAATAAGGTTTGCTGCATCTGTCAGCGTAGTGTCCAGAGGCTGGAGGCGCTACCAGACAGGCCAGTACACCAGGAAACGTGGAGGGAGCCGTAGGAGGGCAACAACCCAGCAGCAGGACCGCTACCTCCGCCTTTGTGCAAGGTGGAACAGGAGGAGCACTGCCAGAGCCCTGCAAAATGACCTCCAGCAGGCCACAAATGTGCATGTGTCTGCACAAACGGTTAGAAACAGACTCCATGAGGGTGGTATGAGGGCCCGACGTCCACAGATGGGGGTTGTGCTCACAGCCCAACACCGTGCAGGACGCTTGGCATTTGCCACAGAACACCAGGATTGGCAAAGTCGCCACTGGCGTCCTGTGCTCTTCACAGATGAAAGCAGGTTCACACTGAGCACGTGTGACAGACGTGAAACAGTCTGGAGACGCCGTGGAGAGCGATCTGCTGCCTGCAACATCCTTCAGCATGACCAGTTTGGCAGTGGGTCAGTAATGGTGTGGGGTGGCATTTCTTTGGAGGGCCGCACAGCCCTCCATGTGCTCGCCAGAGGTAGCCTGACTGCCATTAGGTACCGAAATGAGATCCTCAGACCCCTTGTGAGACCATATACTGGTTCGGTTGGCCCTGGGTTCTTCCTAATGCAGGACAATGCCAGACCTCATGTGGCTGGAGTGTGTCAGCAGTTCCTGCAAGATGAAGGCATTGAAGCTATGGACTGGCCCGCCCGTTCCCCAGACCTGAATCCGATTGAGGACATCTGGGACATCATGTCTCGCTCCATCCACCAACGTCACGTTACACCACAGACTGTCCAGGAGTTGGCGGATGCTTTAGTCCAAGTCTGGGAGGAGATCCCACAGGAGACCATCCGCAACCTCATCAGGAGCATGCCCAGGCGTTGTAGGGAGGTCATACAGGCTTGTTTGACTTGTTTTAAGGACATTACATCATGGTTGGATCATCCTGTAGTGTGTTTTTCCACTTTAATTTTGGGGGTGACTCCAAATCCAGGCCTCCATTGGTTAATAAATTTGATTTCCATTGATGATTTTTGTGTGATTTTGTTGTCAGCACATTCAACTTTGTACAGAACAAAGTATTCAATGAGAATATTTCATTCATTCAGATCTAGGATGTGTTATTTGAGTGTTCCCTTTATTTTTTTGAGCAGTGTAGTTGTAGTGAAGTATTTTGTAGGCTAAAGCCACATTCACAAAACAAATTATGTAAAAAACAAATTGGTATTACAGGGGACTTTACTGCAATTGCCAGACATCACTTCTATGGTTCACACTGCTGGAGTTTTTCTATTGAAGTCTTAAGAAAAAAATGCTGCAAAACTGGAGGAAAGAATAAAAGCACCATTGTTCCATAGCAAAAAAAAAAGAAAAAAAAGAAAAAATGGAGGGGAACAACCCTTCAACAAATTCCTGCAATTGCACGTGATCGAAATGGATTCAGCAAAAAAAAAAAAAAAGATATAAAGGTTTAGGAGATGTTGCAGATCCTGCCAGGTTTAAGGGGTTAACCAGAAACAAGAAGGCAACCCAAGATAGAGCGTTACATGGCTGACTGCCCTTGTTGTGTTTCTTCCTTCCTCGCAGGGTGAAGTATCAGCTTTTGTAATCAGCTTGTGATGACAGAGTCAGAGAGGACACCTTCAGAGAGAAAGCCGATTACCTCCAATAGGTAACACCTGAGCCTTGACATAAGCCTCTTCAAATATGTCCCTCTTAAATATTTCAGCCCCCGTGCTGCCCAGTCCAGCTTCTTGAATTGCAGAAGATTACATTCCCGCCTGCTCCACCCCCGTATCGTGGACTCCTAGGCGTTACACCAACTAAAGGGCGATATAACAGCCTAATAGTGGGTAGAAAACACAAAATACCGCCCACTCAGTAGAGTATTCCCTAGCGCCGGGTGCTGAACGCTGCCCTCATCATTGTCTCTTGCTCGAACTGTGATCAGCACGAGCAAGGGACAATGTTGGGAGTAGTAGTCTGCTCTGTAGTGTCCATGTGTAAAAAATAAAATCCTTATACTCACCTGTCCGGAGATGTCCCCTGCTGTAATCCTCTGACGCCGAGGAGCCGGGGAGAATGAGCCGCAGCGTTTACACTATGTCTTTTTCCGGCAGCCAAAAACAACTTTTTAAAACAGAAGAACTGAAGCGTCTTTCTCCTTTCTTAGGTAGTTACCTGAGCGCTTTTTTTTTTCTATGCCGCCTTTTTTATTCAGCACCTGTGCTTGGTTTGAACAGTCATTTTCTACCACTACGTCTGTAATCTTTTGACTGCCGTTTTTTTTTAAATCCGTTAAACAATGATGAGGCTAGCTTTTATTTTTTTTTTTAAGAAAAAACACTGGCGAAATACCCAACGTCTTCTAGGCATCTTCTTAGCTTTTCCGTTGACTTCTATTGTAAAGTATTGAGCGTCCTCCTAGGGAAGAACACCGGGAGAATGAACATGTTCATCCCTTTCAATTTCCTGGCGTCTTTTGAAAACCTGAAGCGTTTAAAAGTAGCTCAAAAGCCTGAATATATGAGTGGTGAGTCGTTTTTTTATGGAAATGAATAGGACCATTCTTTTGAGCATTTTCAGAATGGATTTTTCCAATGTTTTCCTTTCCAAAAACGTCGGAAAAAGACGCAGTGTGAACATACATGGAATGGAAAATGGATAATATTTGACATTTACAAACCATTTTTTCTCATCAAACTTTTTCCTCTTTCCAACTCAAATCCCCACCGAAAGGCTTATTCCTGAGGGTAAGGTGTTGGCACACTTAGGATCCATCCAGTGTTGTCAACGCAACATTTTTTTTTTTTCTGGACAGCTTATCAAAAAATCACAAACAGACAATAATTTTTATGGACACATTGGAAAGCCATATGATCCTTATGATAATCATAAATATCATAAATCATAAATATCATAAATCCTTATGATAAGTGATCCATGTCTACCTCCCATAACTCTGATATGAAAACATCAGCTGCGTTCACTGTAAAATTATAATTGTAGTCAAAATAATCGGCCTACGTTTTTTCAGCTTCAAAGAAATTATTTTAAATTTACATTTTTTTATGGACAGAGGAAAAAAGTCCACTGTTTTTACGGATGGTTGCCAATCATGGATCAATCCCTATTGTAGTGTATGAGTGATACAAAAATTCACCAGCCTGACTTTTATGATATATATCCAATGGATAAAGAGCTTGCAAGCGCTATGTTCCTTGCCTAGGAGACCGACCAACACGGATAGACTGCAAAAGTGCCCGGTAACCTAAGGCAACGAGCAGTGCACAATAAAGTAAAAAGTCCTTTGTTTTTTGAGAATGTAGAAGATTTTTAAGAAGTGGTAGATTGCAAAGTTGCTTGTTATTACAGGAACTTTATTATGCATTGCTTATATAGTATCATATTCTGTAGCACTTTACAGACATCATCACTGTCCCCATTGGGGCTCACAATCTAAATTCCCTATCAGTATGTCTTTGGAATGTGGGAGGAAACCGGAGAACCTGGAGGAAACCCAAGCAAATATGGGGAGACTATACAAACTTCTTGCAGATGTTGTCCTTGGTGGGATTTGCACCCAGGACCCCAGTGCTGCAAGGCAACAATGCGAACCACTGAGCCACAGAACTTTGCAAATTTACCAATTTATGATGATGAGAGAACCTGTTTAAGGTAACAGATCACATATACTTCAAGTATTAAAAACTAACACGTGTCACATGAAAAGCCACTAAAGCCTCCTGTCATGTTTCACCAATAGTCGGTATCTTCAGAGGATTGGGACAATAGCACATGGTCATGCTAACGTGATAACCTGCCATTGATGCACATGTAGACTTAAGGATGTGTGACGCCCAGCTGCGCTTGGTATCACAGATCCTAGAAGAGTGCATTGATGGATTCCTCCACAAGAGGCCCCCATAAACATTCACACATCTCCACCTTCCACCTCAGACCAGCAGAGGGAGCCCGTTAGGGATATAAATAGGGAAGGCGGAGCTAGGTAGCTGAGTCGAGTCTGGAATCTAGTCTAGTTTAGTCCAGTTTAGAGTACGGAGTGATTCAGCAGTTTCTCTGAAGAGATACCTCAGAGGACAGAGCCTATTCCAGCTCCTGCAGTTGCTAGCCTGCAGTGGAGCTCATCCAGACTAAGACTCAGTTGTAGCTCAGAATAGTGAGCTTTAGGTGTGCCAGCGCCATAAGATCGGTGAAGCGCGGCAAGCTGCCGTTAGTGTGAGTAGCCTAGTGAGGGCCCGAGCGTGGCCGAAGGCGAGTGGAAAGTGAGTAGCAGTGGGGGCAGAGGAGCTTACCCAGCTCACCCCAAAACATATACCGGACACCGGGTCCGAGCTTACCGGGATCTCTACGACCCAGTAAGGTATAACCGGAATCCCTGGAGAACTACAGGTCCCAGGTTCACCAGAGAGCTGATACGTAACAGAGCCAGGAGACACATAGGCCCCATAAGCTGGGAGCGTGCACTCAAAAAGAAGGCCCTACCACAACGTCAGCCGGTGCAGGACAGAGATAAAGTTAGGCCTAGCTTCAGGCAGGTCAGAAACTTACTACGCAGAGGCAAGAAACAGGAGGCCCTACACCCGCTCATTGGGAGCATCCTGATATGCACCCTTCACCCTACAGTGCTCCGGGATGTGCCTGATTTTCCACCAGTAAAAGGTACTGAAGTGACTACCGTGTCCGTCCCCGTTCTTGCTCTGACCCGGCTGGGTCTCGCCTGTCCTGCATCCCCCCTCTCCGTACGCTGCCCTGAGGCCTAGCTCCACCTGTGGGGAGCTATACCATCGAGCTGCCTTATAACCGGCCTCAGTGGACTGCCGCAGCGCTGGTGATTCTCACCAGAAACCACAGGTGGCGTCACAAACTTTCATAAAATTAACAAACAATCCCCTTTTTAAAGCTGACCCCAGGGTACAGGCCCGGGAGCCGACCATCGCGACATCCCCAAGGCCAGGCAAAGGCCCGGGTACCGAGTCATCCCCATCCCCTGGGCGAGTCATCTTCCCTGGCGTCACGAACAGGATTGCGTGCCCGCTGCAACGACGGAGTGTTATGCCCGTTGCCAGCGGGTACTGTGCGCCTTTAATTAAAAACTGTATATTTGACTGTGGTGAAGATTGCCGCCATTGTTGGGCCGCCGAGTGAGAAGAAGGGCATAACCGCGGGAAACTGAGGGGCGTACCTGCAAAAGCGCTCGTAACCCCGGACACGCCCCACGCCTCGATGTCAATCCAAGAAGCGACAGGTCCTGGAAGGAGCGTCGCTGAACGCTCTGACGTAGGACGCAAGCGACGCAAGGTCCTGAAAAAGACCGTCACCTGCGGAGCAGCGGCCTACCAGAAGAAAAGAAAAGAAGGTAGGCCACGGTTCGCTAGGGGGGCGCCAGAATGTCCGAGGAACAGCACAACGCCGTTATACTGGTTAACGGCCCTGATGTTCAACCCGCGCCCAACGCTGGGCAGGCCGAAGCGGCCGCTCCACCAGCAGCGCCATTGTTGGGCCACCGAGCGAGAAGAAGGGCATAACCGCGGGAAACTGAGGGGCGTACCTGCAAAAGCGCTCGTAACCCCGGACACGCCCCACGCCTCGACGTCAATCCAAGAAGCGACAGGTCCTGGAAGGAGCGTCGCTGAACGCTCTGACGTAGGACGCAAGCGACGCAAGGTCCTGAAAAAGACCGTCACCTGCGGAGCAGCGGCCTACCAGAAGAAAAGAAAAGAAGGTAGGCCACAGTTCGCTAGGGGGGCGCCAGAATGTCCGAGGAACAGCACAACGCCGTTATACTGGTTAACGGCCCTGATGTTCAACCCGCGCCCAACGCTGGGCAGGCCGAAGCGGCCGCTCCACCAGCAGCGCCTGTAACTCCTGTCATCCCCATAACTCTACCGTACATTCCTGGAGCAAAGTGGCTCCCCCAGTACAACGGCAAACCAGATACCCTGTCTGGATTCAAACGGAAGATATGTGGTATCTTGGACATGTACTCTATGACATGCAAGCAAAGAGCCGCTGTTGTATTAGGACAACTGACTGGTGCTGCGGAACGGGAAGTGGAAACATGGTCGGCCGCAGACCAGGAGTCAGTGTCCGCCATCTTTAAAAAGCTGCAGACTATTTTTGAGGATCATACTGAGGCGGATCTCTGGATGAGGTTCTACAACTGTTCTCAACAGCCGGAGGACAATGTTCGGGACTATGCCTGGCGTCTACAAGGGGCCCTGCGGGTTCTGAAACAGGTTAGTCCGACCAGCATCGAAAATGAAAACAAAATGCTGAAGGAACAGTTTGTCCGGGGACTGACGTCTCCAGAGGAGAGCAGGACTGTGCATTGGTGGTCCTTAGATCATCCAAATGCCACCTTTCACAATCTTAAGGACATGGCTATAAAAGAACTGCAGCCCGTGGAAACAAATGCCATCCAATGTTACCAGGGTGGGGCTACCCCAGTGCCTGCTACACCCACCTTTTCCCCAGTGGCTGCTGAAGCCAAGGTTCCAGCAACGTCCCCTAGAGAGCTGGACAGTCTGCGCTCTGAAGTGCGTTAGTTGAGCAAAGCCCTGACCACTGTGCTGAGTGCCCTGCAGATGCGGACGGAGCCCGAGGAAGGAGGGAAAATCCTGTTAGCCGATAGCCCTGAGGATGTCCCCTGGATGCGAAGGAGGAGGAGGACAACACCACCCTCTACGAGGATCAGTGACCAGCGCCGTCCACAGAAGGACCCTACCTGCTACCGCAAGACCGGACACACCGCCCAGAATTGTCCTTTAAACGAGAAAACCCTGGGGCCAAGGGCCGACACCCAGGAGTAAACTCCCCAGGCCCATCAGACTGGTACAACAGGTTCGTCGGAGGAAGACCTTTCCTGTCCATTGTGCTGGACGGCATCCCGACGCTCGCTCTGCTGGACACAGGATCTCAGGTAACCATAATGCCTGACATCCTCTACAAGAGGTTCTGGTCCATGGACGACCTACATCCGCCAGCTCCAAATCTTTCAGTTTATGCCTCAAATGGACTCCCCCTTAACCTAATCGGGGTTAAGAATGTGACAGTAAAAGTGGGGAGAGTGGAGCTGAAGGACCAGGGACTAATTGTAGTAGAGACTAATCCTGATGATACCAATCCGTATATGGTACTAGGCACTAACATTGTTGGTAACTGTTTGGGAGAAGTTGTGTTCTTGCTCCAACAGATAGCTGACACTGCCAGACCAGGACAGAGGAGGGCGCTGCAGAAGGAGATCCGAGTCCTGAAGTACCAACAGCAAGTAAGGTTAACAGATGGTGAAATCGGTAATGTGCGGGTGACAGACCCCATACCCATTGTAATCCCCCCAATGAGTGAAATGCTTATCTGGTGTAGAGCTGCCATAGGTCTTAGAGGACAGACCTACCAGGCGATAGTAGAACCCCTTTGCTCCAAGCACAGACCCACGCTCTTAACCGCCAGAGGAGTGGTAGATGTACGCAATGGGAGGGTGCCCGTCCTTCTTCTCAACCGTGGGGAAGATGAGGTCAGATTGCCACGTTATGCCACTGTCGCCAAATTACATGCTGTAAATAACAACTGCATTCACAAGGCGGAGTCCTTAACCTCACCAGATGAAGTGGAGGATAATGACCCTGCAACCCAGGTGGAGGATTGGTGTCAACAGCTCCATGTTGGGACAGACACCACTCCTGCCCATCAGAAACAGGGTGTACACCGGGTGGTTCAAGAATACGCGCAGGTGTTCAGTAAACATCCACTTGACTTCGGGAGGATTAAGGGGGTTCAACACCATATCCCCACAGGTGACCATCCACCCATCAAAGAACGTTACAGGCCTATACCACCAGCTCACTACCAGAAGACTAAGGAAATGCTGCACGACATGAGAAAGGCGGGGGTAATAAGGGATAGTTGTAGTTCCTGGGCAGCTCCCCTAGTGCTAGTTAGGAAAAGGGATGGGAGCATGAGAATGTGTGTAGATTACCGACAAGTAAATCGCATTACACATAAAGATGCATACCCTTTACCACGCATAGAGGAGTCCCTAGCTGCCTTAAAGTCTGCAAATTACTTTTCCACCCTTGACCTCACTAGTGGGTACTGGCAGGTAGCTGTGGCTGAGGAGGATCGGGAGAAGACGGCCTTCACTACCCCGATGGGACTCTGCGAGTTCAACAGTATGCCGTTTGGACTCTGCAATGCCCCTGGAACGTTCCAGAGATTGATGGAGTGCTGCCTGGGACACCGCAACTTCGAGACTGTGTTACTTTACATGGACGATGTGATAGTGTACTGTAAGACGTACGATGACCACTTGAAGCACCTGGCAGAGGTATTTGAGTCACTGTCCCGGTACGGGATGAAGTTGAAGCCCTCAAAGTGCCACCTGCTCAAGAGAAAGGTACAGTACCTGGGGCACATTGTCAGTCCGGAAGGGGTAGCACCATACCCGGAGAAGATCACTGCCATCCAGAAGTGGCCGACGCCGAAGAACCTCAAGGAGGTGCGTCAGTTCCTGGGACTAGTAGGATACTACCGGAGGTTTGTAAAAGACTACACCAAGAAAGCAGCTCCTCTGCAAGACCTCCTGATAGGGCAGTCCCCCAAAGGCAGAAATCCCCCATTCCACTGGGGTAAGGAGCAAACCGAGTCGTTTCAGGAGATGAAGGAGATCCTGACAGGCGATGAGATCCTAGCCTACCCTGACTACAGCCAACCGTTCCTGCTGTATACAGATGCCAGCAACTAAGGGCTGGGCGCTGTCCTAAGTCAGAAGCAGAATGGCCAAGAGAAGGTAATCGCATACGCAAGCAGGAAGCTCCGCCCGACCGAGAGGAACCCAGAGAACTATAGCAGCTTTAAGTTGGAGTTCCTGGCCTTGGTGTGGGCCATCACTGAAAGGTTCAAGCACTATCTAGCCTCCAGTATGTTCACTGTCTTCACTGATAACAATCCTTTGACCCATCTTGAAACAGCTAAGCTAGGGGCACTGGAACAACGATGGATGGCTTGGCTGTCAAATTATCAATTCACAATTAAATACCGGGCGGGCCGCAAGAACGCCAACGCCGATGCCCTGTCCAGGATGCCTCACCAGTCAGACACAGAAGAAGAAGTGGATGACCTGGAAGAGATTGAGCTACCTGCCTTTCACCGGAATGGGATGATCCACGAGCAACGAGCCTCCAGGAGGCAGCGTGGAAAGACGTTAAACCCCCTGCCTCACCACAGCTGGAAAGAGACCCAGGACAGTGAACCGGTTGTCAGCCGCATCAAGGAGCTGATAACCCAAGAAGGTTCCTCCCTGGAAAAAGAAGCGTCTCCGCAAGCAAAGCAGCTGTGGAACGAGAGAAGCCGGCTGTTTATCTACCGTGAGAAGCTGTGCCGGAGGTACAGTACAGACCAAAAGTTTGGACACACCTTCTCAATTTAAGATTTTTCTGTATTTTCATGACTATGAAAATTGTACATTCACACTGAAGGCATCAAAACTATGAATTAACACATGTGGAATTATATACTTAAAAAAAAGTGTGAAACAACTGAAAATATGTCTTATATTCTAGGTTCTTCAAAGTAGCCACCTTTTGCTTTGATGACTGCTTTGCACACTCTTGCCATTCTCTTGATGAGCTTCAAGAGGTAGTCACCGGAAATGGTTTTCACGTCACAGGTGTGCCCTGTCAGGTTTAATAAATGGGATTTCTTGCCTTATAAAAGGGGTTGGGACCATCTGTTGTGTTGTGCAGAAGTCAGTTGGATACACAGCTGATAGTCCTACTGAATAGACTGTTAGAATTTGTATTATGGCAAGAAAAAAGCAGCTAAAGTAAAGAAAAACGAGTGGCCATCATTACTTTAAGAAATTAAGGTCAGTCAGTGCGAAAAATTGGGCAAACTTTGAAAGTGTCCCCAAGTGCAGTTGCAAAAACCATCAAGCGCTACAAAGAAACTGGCTCACATGAGGACCGCCCCAGGAAAGTAAGACCAAGAGTCACCTCAGCTTCTGAGGATAAGTTTATCCGAGTCACCAGCCTCAGAAATCGCAGGTTAACAGCAGCTCAGATTAGAGACCAGGTCAATGCCACACAGAGTTCTAGCAGCAGACACATCTCTTCAACAACTGTTAAGAGGAGACTTTGTGCAGCAGGCCTTCATAGTAAAATAGCTGCTAGGAAACCACTGCTAAGAACAGGTGTGTCACACCAGGCCTGGATGCCACAAACTTGTAAGGCTGTGTCTGAGAGCAGGAGGGAGGTTCTCTGGTCATGGACCATTTGCATGCAGCACCTCCTGTCCCAGGCCAGTAGGGGGAGCAGGCTGCCCCTATAAAAACTGGTACTGAGGG
Source organism: Phyllobates terribilis (assembly GCF_046119375.1). Classification (NCBI taxonomy): domain Eukaryota; kingdom Metazoa; phylum Chordata; class Amphibia; order Anura; family Dendrobatidae; genus Phyllobates; species Phyllobates terribilis. Next base: position 130,295,311 of record NW_027362773.1, on the reverse strand, counting down.
CAGGGTTAGAGAGACCAGGACCCACTTCTGAAGCATCCAGAAGGGTTCCCAGAAGAGAGGGACAGGTCAGCCGCAGCTGAGGAGTCCAGGAGGCAAAGGAGGAGCAGAAAGCCAGGGACAGAGGCGACGAGAGCCGGTCCTGGCAGAGAGAGAGATTACACAACTGGACATTGGGGTCCGAGGCTGTCAGGGTTGCAGGTCCTGCAGCAGAAAACCAACCCGCAAGGGATTTCAGGTCCCTTGGCCAAGAAGCCTGGAGGCTCCGCCACACAGAAGGACCGGTACAGATGGGGAGGAGAAGCTACAGGTACCTAAGGCCCGAGTCGCAAGCCATACAGGCGTAGTACACGGCAAGCTCAGGGACGTGGGCTATCATACCACTAAAGGGGGAGATAGTCAGCAAGGGCAGATAGAGAGAACGGTAGGCCTACCCACTCACCCTGACCAGCGGAGCTCGCCCGAATGCCCTCAGACACCCAGGTCCATTCCTACCCTGTACTCCTGGTGGGTCGGTGATAAGATCAGTAAAAGACCCTGGACTGAATTCTTGGACTCTGTGTGGTTACTGCTGTGCCTGCACCATCACCTCCAGCATCCTATTACCTGCCCTGAGGCTACACTCCTCCCGTGGGGAGTAGTACTATTCCCTGCTGCATCCCCAACACCAGCCTCAGCGGTCTGTCTTGCAGCGGCGGTCCTCCCTGACCGCAATCCACGGGTGGCGTAGTCAGACATTACCTACAGCACATCACAGACTACCACTGGTCTGACCACCCTGAGCCACGGGACCGGGTCGCCACTACTACTCCCAGCATTGCCCTGAAGTCCGGTCTCGAGTGCCCCACGGCCCAGGGGGCGAGTCAGCTTTGGCGTAGTCGGCAGGATTGAGACCAACCCGCCACAAACGGGTATTGCGTGCCTGAAAAAGACTGTACACGTACCTGAAGAAGAGGTTTCCTGCCATCCGGAGCCGTTTCCCGCCATTTTCTGCCGTCTCCCGCCATCTTCCGTTGGTTCCCGCCATCTTCAGCCGTTTTCCCGCCCTCGGACGCCATCTTCAGGACGCCGCGCGGGAAGAAGAGGGGCGTGGACGTCCAAACCGCGCGAGACCTGAAGCTCCGCCCCACGCACCGACGCTGCGCAAGGTCCTGGAAGGGAGAGAGAGCGACGCTGACGTCACCAGGACGCGATGCAAGGTCCTCGACCGGAGCAGCACCAGCGGAGCCGCGGCCTATAGAAGAGAATCGTCGGAAGGTAGGCCACGCTTAACTAGGGGGGAGGAAGATGACGGACACGGAGGGGCCTTCTACAACCAGCGGGGCTGCAGCAGCGGTGATGCCGTTCTCTATGCCCTACATACCCGGAGCAGCCTGGCTGCCCCAATACTCAGGGGAATCCCATACCTTAACTGACTTTAGGGAAAGACTGCACAGTTTGTTCAAAGTTTATCCCCTGACGGAAGAACAGAAAGTGAGCATTCTAACGGAGCAGCTCACCGGTGCAGCCCAGCGGGAAGTGAAATCATGGTCAGATGAAGAGAAAAAGACAGTAAAGGACATTCTGACCCGGCTGCGGAGTACCTTTGATACCCGTACCTCAGCAGAAATAAAAATGCGGTTCTATGGCTGTAAGCAGCGGGCCCAGGATAGTATCAGAGACTATGCCTTGAACCTGCAAGAAGCCCTGAGAGCTATCAAACAAGCTGACCCTGGTAGCGTGCAGGACTCTGATAGACTGTTGACTGACCAGTTCAAAAAAGGTCTGCTGTCCAGCTCCCACAGAACCCAGCTGCGCCTCATGGCCCTACAGAACCCCGATTTGACTTTTGCGCAGTTCAAGGATCGGGCCATCCGAGTGCTCAGAGAACCCGCAGCAGGTGGCGCTGTAGCTTCCCGGTGCCCTGCCATCACTTACCACCAGGGGGCAGCGCCCTGCCCTGCAGACCTTGTGGGGGCTGATGCACAGGCCCTAAATCCATCCCAGCCTGCAGACCTGCACCATCAGGTCCAGGAGCTAACAAAGAGTGTGGCTGCATTAACCAGGACCGTACAGTCGTTGCAGGTGGAACCGTCAAGACCAATCGAGCTGGCTTTCAGTCTGGAGGATGTCCCGTGGCGTCGACAGAGGAGGATCCCGCCGTTCAGAGGGAGGCCCACCGACCGCTACACTGAGGATGGACAGCCGATTTGCCGCTGTTGCAGTCAGCCAGGACGCATAGCAAGGTACTGTACTTTAAATGGGTCCGACCTGGGGCAGAGGGCCAACCCCCAGGCATAAGGTCATCAGGCCCGTCTAATTGGCGTGATAAGTACGTGGGAGGACGCCCGGTCTTACCCGTAGTGCTGGACGGTATCCCCATGAGTGCACTGCTGGACACCGGGTCTCAAGTGACTACCATCCCCTACGTACTTTTCAAGCGGTACTGGAGTGACGCTGACATAACCCGCTACCCAGACGATGACTTAAGCATCATTGCCAGCAATGGCCAACCCGTGCCGCAGGTGGGGTTCAGAGAGATGACCATCAAGATTGGTAAGGTGGAACTGCCGGCACAGGGAGTGATCATTGTGGACATTGACCGTCGTGAAAGTCACCCTAAAATAACTGTGGGTACTAATGTGATTGAAAACTGTCTTTCAGAAGTAATTGTGATTTTACAGCAGGTGGCGATGAATTCGAGCTCCAGCCAACAGAGGGTCCTCCAGAAAGAGATAAGAGCCCTGATGAGACGGCAGCAGGTAGAACTGTCTGGTGGTGAGATTGGTAGCGTAAGAATGAGTGATCCATTCCCCATTTCCATGCCTCCCAAAAGTGAAATGATGATCTGGTTTCGGACTGCAATCGGGTTGAGAGGCAGAGACTACCAAGCCATGGTAGAATCCGTGTACTCAGACAGCAGGCCCACCATTTTGACAGCCCGGGGGGTGGTTGATGTCCGTCATGGGAGGGTGCCCTTTCGCATTCTCAACATTGGGGAGAGGGAGGTACACTTACCCAGGTACGCTACACTTGCCAAATTGTTTGCCGTCCAACACAATGCTATCAGGGCCGTGGAACCGTTGCCTCCATCTCCTCAGGCGGAGGGTAATGGCTCCCAGAAACAAAAGGAGGACTGGTGCCAGAAACTCCATGTGGGTGCTGACTACACTCCCCTGCACCAAAAACAAGGAGTCTACCGGGTGGTTCAGGAGTACGAGAGAATTTGTAGTAAGCACCCGCTAGACTTTGGCAGAGTAAAAGGGATAGAACACCATATCCCCATGGGGAGCCACCCACCAATAAAAGAGAGACACAGGCCTGTACCCCCTGCCCATTATCAGAACTCCAAGGGTATGCTGAGAGAAATGAAAGAAGCTGGGGTCATTAGAGATAGCTGTAGCCCCTGGGCCGCTCCCTTAGTTTTGGTAAAAAAGAAAGACGGTACCATGAGAACGTGCGTGGACTATAGGCAAATCAATCGTATCACCCATAAAGATGCGTACCCGTTACCTAGGATAAAGGAGTCTTTAGCAGCTCTAAAATCAGCTAATTTCTTCTCTACTTTGGACCTCACTAGCGGGTACTGGCAGGTTCCTGTGGCAGAGGCTGACAAGGAGAAGACCGCCTTCACCACCCCGATGGGACTGAGCGAGTTCAACTGTATGCCCTTTGGGCTCTGCAACGCACCAGGGACCTTCCAGAGGCTGATGGAATGCTGTCTAGGGCACCGAAACTTCGAGGCAGTCCTCCTTTACCTGGATGACGTGATCGTCTATTCGAAGACTTACGAGGACCATCTAAAGCACCTGGCCGAGGTGTTCGAAGCCCTGGCAGGCTACGGCCTGAAAGTGAAGCCTTCAAAGTGCCACCTGTTAAAACCGAAGGTCCAATACCTAGGACACGTGGTGAGTGCAGAGGGAGTAGCCCCCGACCCTGACAAAGTTACAGCCATCAAGAGCTGGCCAAGCCCCTCTAACATCAAGGAAGTGAGGCAATTCCTCGGGTTGGTAGGCTACTACCGAAGGTTCATCCCCGGGTTCACTAAGATGGCAGCCCCTATGCAGGACCTCCTGATAGGGCAATCTAAATCCAGAAGTCATAAGCCATCCATCAAGTGGGACAAGCCGGAAGAGGAGTCCTTCCGCCAGTTGAAGATGGCCCTCACGGGGGATGAGATCCTGGCCTACCCCGATTATGGTCAGCCTTTTATCCTCCACACAGATGCCAGTAATGTGGGGCTGGGAGCTGTACTGTCACAGAACCAACAGGGCAGAGAAAGGGTGATCGCGTATGCCAGCCGGAAGCTGAGGCCCACTGAAAGAAACCCGGAGAACTACAGCTCCTTCAAGCTAGAATTCTTGGCAGTGGTGTGGGCCGTCACAGAACGGTTTAAGCATTACCTGGCCTCCGCAAAGATCACCGTGTACACGGACAACAACCCGTTGACACATCTGGACAATGCAAGACTAGGTGCCCTAGAACAGCGGTGGATGGCCCGGCTATAAAATTACGACTTCACAATCAAATACCGGGCAGGCAGAACCAGCGCCTACGCAGACACCCTATCAAGAATGCCCCAGCTACCTGAAGGAGAAGACGACTCGGAAGAGCTGGAGGAAATAGAGCTCCCTGCGTTCCACCGGTATGGGGCCGCTCAGTATTCTCACCGGGTAAGAGACAAAGACTTGACCACCGTCATGTTCAATCCCTTACCCCACCACGGCTGGGCTGAAACGCAAGATAGCGACCCTGCAATACGCCTGGTGAAAGACATGTTAACCCAGGAAGACGCTAGCCCTGGCCCGGACGCTCCAGAGGAAGCCAAGCAGATATGGAAGGAGAAAAGCAGGCTATTCCTCTACGAGGGTAAGCTGTGCAGAAGGCTTGTCAACCACCGGACGCACGAACTGACCTGGCAGATAGTGGTCCCAAGGCGAGATGCAGCAATGGTCCTGGAGGCCTACCATGACAGAGCGGGACACTTCGGGTGGAAGAAACTGGAGTTCCTACTGAGAGAGCGGTTCTACTGGGTCGGCATGAGAAGGGCCATCGAGAAGTGGAGCAGGGACTGCGGCCCATGCCACCTCAGAAGGAAGGACCGTACCAGCCAGCAGACACCCTTGAGGCCCATTGTCACCAGGCAGCCTCTTGAGCTGGTAGCTCTGGACCATGTGAAATTGGCTCCAAGCCGGTCGGGCTACGTCTATGCCCTGACAATTGTGGACCATTACTCCCGGTTCCTGGTAGTGGTTCCTGTTAAAGACCTGACAGCCCAAACAGCGGCCAGAGCCTTCCAGCAACACTTCTGCTGTCCACATGGGTATCCGGAACAGGTCTTGACAGATCAAGGTCCAGCGTTTGAGGCTGAAGTATTCCAGGAGTTCTGCAACCTCTACGGCTGTAGGAAGATTCGAACAACGCCTTACCACCCGCAAACCAACGGGCTGTGTGAGAAAATGAACAATATCGTCATCGATCTCCTCAAGACGTTACCCCTGGAAGAACGCAGCCTGTGGCCGGAGAAGCTGCCAGACCTGATTGACTTGTACAACCATATCCCTGTGAATGCTACAAATTGCACCCCGGCTTACCTGATGCGAGCAAGACCAGGTAAACTGCCGATAGACCTGGAGATGGGAGTCCTGACACCTGAGGACACCTCCGCAGACGCAGACTGGGATACGGAACGGCGGCTACAGTGCAAGAAGGTACAGGAGAGTGTGGAGAGGAGTCTGGCTCAAGCGAGAGAAAAGCAAGAGAGGCTCTTCAACCAACACGCCCCTGCTGGTCCCCTGGAACCTGGTGAGCAGGTCCTGAAGCGGAAGAGAAGGTTACACAAGCTGGATGACCAGTGGGAGAGAGACCCTTACACAGTACTGCAGTCCGACCACGACAACCCGAAGGTATGTGTGATTACCAAGGATGGAGGAGAAACCACTAGCACCGTCTCCAGAGACCACCTAAAACGGTGCCCCGAGCAACTACAGAGTCCAAGTGAAGATCAAGATGACCTTGAACCCGCAGAGGACAAGGAAGAGATGATCAGCACTGTTCTCGGAGAGTTCCCCCGGACCTGGACTCAGATAAATGGCGCAATAGTGGTACCCATCCTACACTTCCTTCAGCCTACCCAGCAGGAGCCTACAGGAGGACAGGAAGAACAAGAAGAGCAAGCAGCCCCAGAGGCGGGAGAACCCATGCCAGCAGCCCAGGAGAGTCAACCCTCTGCTGACAGTGAGCCTGTCATGCCTGCGGTGAGCCAAAGGACCCGCAGACCGCTGCCTGCCCTGCCTGTACAGCCAGCTAGTAGTTGTACCCTCAATGATGGTGGGGAAAGCCAGGTTGGTCCACCACCAGACAGTGGGTTAAGGAGGTCAACCAGGAGCACTAGGGGTCAAATGCCAGCTCGCTGGAAGATCTAAATGTATAATGTATATATTTAATGTGTTATGTTTGTACCCTGGTTATTAATACTGTTTTCCAGTTTTTCATAGTGACAAATGGACTAAAAGGTTATGAACTTTGAGTAACCGGGACTTCCTTGTAAATATGTTTGGAGCCTAAGCAAAGGAAAGAATAAAGACTGTCAAGGACTCGGGGCAAGGACAGACCCTCCACCTGGTTAAGGCTCCCGTTGTGTTGGTGAAATGGACACCCGGTCACGGATCATAGTGTGACCCTCTTCTTTTGTTGGTGATATGGACACACGGTCACAGGCCATACTGTGACCTAAAGAACTCAATATGTGGTGTTCTTTGTTGTTTTCTTCTCTGTTATGTTTATGTTATAATTTCTACCCTGTATCGTGTTTCTTGTTTAGTCCCGGAGTACTAAGCTTTCCTAGGGGGGAATGTGTCACCCCAGGCCTGGATGCCACAAACTTGTAAGGCTGTGTCTGAGAGCAGGAGGGAGGTACTCTGGTCATGGACCATTTGCATGCAGCACCTCCTGTCCCAGGCCAGTACGGGGAGCAGGCTGCCCCTACAAAAACTGGTACTGAGGGCAGGGTTAGAGAGACCAGGACCCACTTCTGAAGCATCCAGAAGGGTTCCCAGAAGAGAGGGACAGGTCAGCCGCAGCTGAGGAGTCCAGGAGGCAAAGGAGGAGCAGAAAGCCAGGGACAGAGGCGACGAGAGCCGGTCCTGGCAGAGAGAGAGATTACACAACCGGACATTGGGGTCCGAGGCTGTCAGGGTTGCAGGTCCTGCAGCAGAAAACCAACCCGCAAGGGATTTCAGGTCCCTTGGCCAAGAAGCCTGGAGGCTCCGCCACACAGAAGGACCGGTACAGCACGGAGAAGCTACAGGTACCTAAGGTCCGAGTCGCAAGCCATACAGGCGTAGTACACAGCAAGCTCAGGGACGTGGGCTATCATACCACTAAAGGGGGAGATAGTCAGCAAGGGCAGAGAGAGAGAACGGTAGGCCTACCCACTCACCCTGACCAGCGGAGCTCGCCCAAATGCCCTCAGACACCCAGGTCCATTCCTACCCTGTACTCCTGGTGGGTCGGTGATAAGATCAGTAAAAGACCCTGGACTGAATTCTTGGACTCTGTGTGGTTACTGCTGTGCCTGCACCATCACCTCCAGCATCCTATTACCTGCCCTGAGGCTACACTCCTCCCGTGGGGAGTCGTACTATTCCCTGCTGCATCCCCAACACCAGCCTCAGCGGTCTGCCTTGCAGCGGCGGTCCTCCCTGACCGCAATCCACGGGTGGCGTAGTCGGACATTACCTACAGCACATCATAGACTACCACTGGTCTGACCACCCTGAGCCACGGGATCGGGTCGCCACTACTACTCCCAGCATTGCCCTGAAGTCCGGTCTCGAGTGCCCCACGGCCGAGGGGGCGAGTCACAGGCAACAAGCAGAAGAGACTTGTTTGAGATAAAGAACACAAGGAATGGACATTAGACCAGTGGAAATCTGTGCTTTGGTCTGATGAGTCCAAATTTGAGATCTTTAGTTCCAGCCACCGTGTCTTTGTGCGACGCAGAAAAGGTGAACGGATGGACTCTACATGCCTGGTTCCCACCGTGAAGCATGGAGGAGGAGGTGTGATGGTGTGGGGGTGCTTTGCTGGTGACACTGTTGGGGATTTATTCAAAATTGAAGGCATACTGAACCAGCATGGCTACCACAGCATCTTGCAGCGGCATGCTATTCCATCCGGTTTGCGTTTAGTTGGACCATCATTTATTTTTCAACAGGACAATGACCCCAAACACACCTCCAGGCTGTGTAAGGGCTATTTGACCAAGAAGGAGAGTGATGGGGTGCTACGCCAGATGACCTGGCCTCCACAGTCACCAGACCTGAACCCAGTCGAGATGGTTTGGGGTGAGCTGGACCGTAGAGTGAAGGCAAAAGGGCCAACAAGTGCTAAGCACCTCTGGGAACTCCTTCAAGATTGTTGGAAGACCATTTCCGGTGACTACCTCTTGAAGCTCATCAAGAGAATGCCAAAAGTGTGCAAAGCAGTCATCAAGGCAAAAGGTGGCTATTTTGAAGAACCTAGAATATAAGACATATTTTCAGTTGTTTCACACTTTTTTGTTAAGTATATAATTCCACATGTGTTAATTCATAATTTTGATGCCTTCAGTGTGAATGTACAATTTTCATAGTCATGAAAATACAGAAAAATCTTTAAGAGAGAAGGTGTGTCCAAACTTTTGGTCTGTACTGTATGTCAATCCAAAAACCCATGAAATGGTATGGCAGATAGTGGTCCCTAAGACAGACATCCAAATGGTGTTGGAGGCCTACCACGATCAGGTGGGGCACTTTGGCTGGAAAAAGCTAGAGACTCGGCTGAAGTGTCGATTCTACTGGGTAGGAATGCGCAGCTCCATTGAGAGGTGGTGCCGGGACTGTGGACCCTGTGGCCTCAGAAGAAAAGACTACAGCAGCCAGAAGGCACCCCTGCAACCCTTCAAGACGACTCGACCCCTGGAGATCGTGGCCCTGGACCACGTCAAGCTGTCCCCCAGCAGGTCAGGGTACTCTTATGCTCTGACTCACGTTTCCTGGTGGTCGCCCCCGTCAAAGACCTGACGGCAGAGATAGCAGTAAAGACTTTCCAAGCGTATTTTTGTAGACCCCAAGGTTATCCTGAGCAGATGCTGATGGACCAAGGCCCGGCCTTTGAGGCTGAGTTGTTCAAGGAGTTCTGCCATCTCTACGGGTGTAAGAAAATAAGAACTACACCATACCACCCACAAACCAATGGTCTCTGTGAGAAGATGAATAACATCATCATCGACCTGCTAAAGACCATACCACTTGAGGAGAGGAATCAGTGGCCAGACCTACTACCGGATCTAGTAGATCTGTACAATCATATACCAGTAAGTTCCACCAATTGCACTCCGGCATATCTCATGCGGGCAAGGCCAGGAAAGCTGCCCATGGATCTGGAGCTTGGTGTTGTTGAGCCTGAAGCTGATATAACCACTGAGGACTGGGACACGACCAGACAAGAGCAGTACAGGAGGGTACAAGCCTGTGTCGAGGACAGTCTCACTCGGGTGAGAGAAAAGCAGGAGGCGCACTACAACAAAAACGCGCCCGCAGAACCCTTCACACCTGGTGAAGTAGTATTGAAAAGGAAATGACGAAAGCACAAACTTGATGACCAGTGGGAGAGAGAACCCTACACTGTGTTGAATTCAAGATTCGACAATAAGAAGACCTGCTTAATTAGTAGAGATGAAGGAAGAACGTCTGCAACAGTGTCCAGGGATCACCTAAAGTTGTGTCCAGATCTACTGAAACCCCAAGAAGAAGTGCCTCTCACAATCCCGGAAGAGCCTAAAGAAGCAGTGATACACACTGACCTAGGAGATTTCCCGGCAGATTGGCCTCAAATAGGAGGAGCAGTAATCATCCCCGTACTCCAATTCTACGAACAGCCAGAAGACCCTCCACAGGAAGATGAACCTGTAAGTGCTGCAGAAGAGCCTAGTGCTGCAGAAGAGCCAGCTCATGAAGTATCGCCAGTAGAAGAGCCAGAGGGCCCAGCCAATGGTACACTTGCCAGTTCCAGAGAGAGGTTAAGGCAGTTTTACAACTTAGTCACACGTAGAACTGGTAGGGTAACTGACAATGCAGACTCTGATACCACACAGACCATCGCACTACGCAGATCAACACGTAGTACTAGAGGTAAACCCCCTGTCAGATACACTGAGTAAAATAGCTAAACTCTGACAAGTGTAGATAGTTATGTAGCGCCCCGAGGGTTCGGCCGCTACAGGGGTATTGCACCTCTGCCAGAGGTGTGATATTCCACTTCCGAGTAAGGATGGAGTGTGGACCAGGGCTCAGGTAGCTGCATGCATCACACACACCCCATTTCCGGGGGACAGCTCAACGGTGCTCCCATTAGTACAGTAATGCGGGCACGACAGACCATGTCCCTGGCTGGAGTGGGGAGGGGGGAGGAATACCCAGTGATGTAGGAGCAGGAGGGGACGGTTTCTGAGCATAGGTAGGAGCTCATTGGTTGCTGGTCACCTGAGCTCACACACTAGGGGAAGGTATATAAGGTGGGCACCATCTTAGTTCTGTGTGCAGAAAGAGAAGTTCAGTCAGTGGAGTGAGAGAAGGAGTTCAGCCAGAGAGGGCTGACAGGGGGCTGTGGCTCAGTCTTGGCCCAGCTCCACGAGGCAGGCCTAGGGTGAAGGCCGGAGCAGAAGAAAGGAACAGAAACAGAAAGGAACAGAAAAGAAAAGAGAAGTACCCAAAGTGTAGAAGGGCTCAGAAACAAGAAGGCAGAAGGGACCCTAAGAGCCCATGAGAATACCGGGTGAAGGGTCAGGCAGATTAAGGGAACCGGATCCCAAGTTGGTGGAGGAGAAACTACCCTCAGCCAAAGACCGGAGGTCGTGATCATTTATTGGTGCGACACCTCACCAAACCTGCTAGGAAGGCACCATATAGGACAGCGGGGAACAGGGCCCACGTTTACCCGCGCAGATCCGCGGTAGCTGGACAAAAGCTTGGTCACTGGTGGGGCAGTCCAGAGAAAGGATAGAAGGGGGTTCTGAGCCATATTCCTGATCTGCCTGGGGGTTGACCGAGCCCCTCACCTGGTGGACGCAGCACGGCTCGGGCGGTCATTGCTGACAGAAGTGACTGGGAATATACGAACTGTGAGTAAAAGACCCTGGACTGCAACACGTTGTCTTTGTGCTTTTTGCTTCGCCAGCACTAACGGTACTGGGACTCCCTGCACCATCACCCCCACCATCCACTACACTGCCCTGGGGCTGCACTCTTCCCGTGGGGAGTAACACTACCTCAGCTGCAAACACCATCAGCCTCAGCGGTCTGCCTTGCAGCGGCGGTTCATAATAGCCGCAATCCACGGGTGGCGTAGTCGGACATTACCTACCGCACATAGCGGACTACCACTGGTCTGACCACCCTGAGCCACGGAACCGGGTCGCCACCACTACCCCCCAGCGTCTCCCTACTGCCCGGCTACGAGTGCCCCACGGCCCGGGGGGCGAGTCAGTTACCCCTGGGGTATTGTGTATGATTGTACTGTATTATTGTGTATTTTCATGCATATGTTTATTACTTTGTGCTTTGCCCTATTGATGAACAGATTAAGTGATACGGACACTTCCTTTGCTGTGCATAAAGAACTGCGTGGCTGAGGACTATGTACAGCCCAAAAACTGCTTCTTGTATATAATTGCGCTCCCTGGAGTGCCCTTCTAGGTGACCTGAGAAGAAAAACCTGTCTGGAGTGGCTCTACTGGAGGTCCAACTCGGGATCTTCATGCCCTGCAGCCACCCCAGGCCCTACGTTGAGGGTTTTGGACAGGTCCCTCAAACCACCAAGTACTCTACCCTGGGAGATGGACATCCTGTCTGGGAACCTCACCACAAGAGACTTGAATTCTGAGGACACTTTGTATTTGGTTATGTTATTATGTAACGTTTAAGCTTGGTGCCTCCCATAAAGGGAAGATTGTTCATGTTTCCTATTGTTTTATAAAATGTACTTCAGCCCGGGAGTGCTGAGCTTTGCTAGGGGGGAATGTGACACCCAGCTGCGCTTGGTATCACAGATCCTAGAAGAGTGCATTGATGGATTCCTCCACAAGAGGTCCCCATAAACATTCACACATCTCCACCTTCCACCTCAGACCAGCAGAGGGAGCCCGTTAGGGATATAAATAGGGAAGGTGGAGCTAGGTAGCTGAGTCGAGTCTGGAATCTAGTCTAGTTTAGTCTAGTCTAGTCCAGTTTAGAGTACAGAGTGATTCAGCAGTTTCTCTGAAGAGATACCTCAGAGGACAGAGCCTGTTCCAGCTCCTGCAGTTGCTAGCCTGCAGTGGAGCTCATCCAGACTAAGACTCAGTTGTAGCTCAGAATAGTGAGCTTTAGGTGTGCCGGCGCCATAAGATCGGTGAAGCGCGGCAAGCTGCCGTTAGTGTAAGTAGCCTAGTGAGGGCCCGAGCGTAGCCGAAGGCGAGTGGAAAGTGAGTAGCAGTGGGGGCAGAGGAGCTTAAACAGCTCACCCCGAAACATATACCAGACACGGGGTCCGAGCTTACCGGGATCTCTACGACCCAGTAAGGTATAACCGGAATCCCTGGAGAACTACAGGTCCCAGGTTCACCAGAGAGCTGATACGTAACAGAGCCAGGAGACACATAGGCCCCATAAGCTGGGAGCGTGCACTCCAAAAGAAGGCCCTACCACAACGTCAGCCGGTGCAGGACAGAGATAAAGTTAGGCCTAGCTTCAGGCGGGTCAGAAACTTACTACGCAGAGGTAAGAAACAGGAGGCCCTACACCCGCTCATTGGGGAGGATCCTGATATGCATCCTTCACCCTACAGTGCTTCGGGATGTGCCTAATTTTCCACCAGTAAAAGGTACTGAAGTGACTACCGTGTCCGTCCCCGTTCTTGCTCTGACCCGGCTGGGTCTCGCCTTTCCTGCATCCCCCCTCTCCGTACGCTGCCCTGAGGCCTAGCTCCACCTGTGGGGAGCTATACCATCGAGCTGCCTTATCACCGGCCTCAGTGGACTGCCGCAGCGCTGGTGATTCTCACCAGAAACCACAGGTGGCGTCACGAACTTTCATAAAATTAACAAACAATCCCCTTTTTAAAGCTGACCCCAGGGTATGGGCCCGGGAGCCGACCACCGCGACATCCCCAAGGCCAGGCAAAGGCCCGGGTACCGAGTCATCCCCATTCCCTGGGCGAGTCAGATGGACTAGAGCTAAGTGAAGAAATGGAACCAGAAATCAAAACCAGAGATAAACCAGAATGGAGAAGCAGATGGACCTCACAACAGTCAACTGGATCATAGAGTAAAAACCAAGGCTAGCGTCAGGCTGGGGCACTAAAGATCGGGAAATAAGAGGCTTGCAGGAAGACATTGTCAATAAGTCTACACATTGGATTGGACCAGTTGCTAGATCAAATGCTGAAAAGCAGTGAGGTGGGTAATGCCCCAGCTACAGCATTGACAACCATGACAGTTGCTAGGAAAATATCTGTGGTTATCGGGTAACAGAAACATTAAGGTAGACTGTCAAGGTGAGCCCATAGGGAAGAAACTAAATCAACTAGTTGCAGTTATTGAGTCAGCACTTCATCCATCAGGTGGAGTATATGCCCGTCTGGAGCTATAGCGTCACCATAATGACGGGAAGCACTCCTCTCCTCTGTTCTCATCTATGATGTTAGTCTAAGGATCCAGACCTGACTCTGCTTGTGACAACACAATCCTAACACAAGCACACCTTTATACAGAGAGCACGTAGAGCAAATACTCTGCATACACATTCTTCACACTAGTATACACCGCCGAACAGATACATAGAACTCGATCGTCAATCGTTTAGTAGCCTGTTTACACAGGCTGACAGCACTTTACAGATAGTTCTGTGCATATGACGTGCCCCCTGGGCCCCTCCGGGCCTGTAGACGCTGGGGGTTGTAGTCACTGTGGCGGCGACCCGGTCCATGACCCAGGGCGGTCAAACCAAGGGTAGTTTATGTATAGGTTTTTAATGTCCGACTACGCCACCTGTGGAGTGCGGTCAATAGGAACTGCCGCTGCGGAACAGTCCTCTGAAGCTGGTGGTATAGCAGCTAAGGTAGTGTAACTTCCCACAGGAAGAGTGTAGCTCCAGGACAGCGGGTGTAGATGATGGTGGTTATGGTGCAGGTAGTCAGTAATAACATGGAGTCAAATAGTGCAGTCCCAGGGTCTTTACTCGTGGCAATTATACAGGCCCCAACGGGAGTACTGGCTAGTAATAAGGGTCCGGTCGGTCTGGGAGCAAGCATAGAGTCCCCCTGGCCAGGTGGAGTTGTAGGCCTGCCGTGCTCACTATTCTCTTTGGCTATCCTGCTTATAGCTGTGTTGTAGCCCACGTCCCTGAGTGTAACGTGATGTGCTCACCCGTATGGCTGGCAGCTCGGGCCTTGTGGATTCCTCGCTCCTCTGTGGCGGTACTGGTCCCTTTATGCTGCTGAGCCTCCGGGCTTCTGATGGGGCCAGGACACCTGCAATCTCCTGCCCTGCGGTATCTGCTGCTGGGTTTGCAATCCCCACAGCCCCGGACTCCGGTGTCTGATACTCTGTGTATACTGGCCAGGACGAGCTATCTCCAGTTCCAGTCCCTGGCTCCTTGCTCCTTCGTGTCCACAACTCGACTCCTCACACTGAACTCTTCTAACCCCGCCTCCAGATCCAGTTATATAGGGCAGGATCCTCCCCTTTCTGGTCTGGAGCCAGGATGTGTTGCATGTATTAGGTTCCTGACCAGGAAACCCCCGACTTGCCTCCAGACATGGTATTACCTCTTTTAAGGGAAGCAACACCACTGTGGCAACCAGACCCTCTGGGGTGCCACACTCCCCCCTAGTTAATCTCAATACTCCGGGACTGAGCATATTTAACAAGGAATACAACAGGTAGCAATAACAATGGCAATAAAGGTACATTAGGAATTTTTACAAGTATTACTGTTGTTATCAGGTCACAGTATAGTCTGCAACCCGGTGTCCATTCCACTGAAACAAGGTGTACTTCTTGAGGGACCCGTCTCAAACCCTCCACAGAGGCTCTGGGGTGGCTGCAGGGCATTGATGATCCGGATGTTGGACCACGTCTTCAGCCACCTCCACGGGTTTTTGTTCTGTGGTCTGGCACAAAGGGGCACTTTTACAGGTGCAACTATCCACAGGCAAAGTTTTTGGTTATTCACTGTCCATAACCTAAAAGTCTTTGGGCCCTTTTCGGGTAACCGGGAAAAAACAGGTTAAATGCACACATATAAAACATTTAAATACGTTTATACTTTAAATTTCTGCAGTTTAAATTCTCCAACGAGCAGGGGGCTGACCTTTTGTAACTCTGGTAGATCTACGGAGTACACTATCTGTCACTGCTCTACCCTGGTCCCTTGTGTCTACCTCTGGTGTGGTGGGTTCAGTGTGAACTGCATCACTAGTATTTTGAGGTGACACTGGTAGGTTGGGCAACTTCCTACGGATTCTTTGGCTTACCGCGGGTACGACAGGTTCACTATTAGCAGAGGGTTGATTCTCCTGGTCTGCTGATGAGGAAACTTCTGCCTCCGGGGCCAACTCTGCTTCCAACTCTTCTGGGACTTCTGCAGCTTCCTGAGGGGCTGGTTGGAGAAAGGTGAGGACTGGCACAACAATTGCATTATTCACTTGTGTCCATGACCGGGGAAATTCTCCGAGTACTGTTTTGACTATTTCTTCCACTTCCTCTGCGGGTTGAGGGCTATCTTGGTCTTCTTTAGGGTATTGCAGCTTTCTTCAAGTGGTCTCTGGAAACTGTTGCTGATGTTTCTCCTCCATCCTTACTAATGAGGCACACCTTGGTGTTATCATGAGTCAAGGGTAGGATGGTGTACGGCGTTCCTCCCACTGGTTATCCAATTTGTGGAGTCGCCTCTTTCGCTTAAGGACCTGTTTTCCAGGTGACATGGGGACAGCAGGTGCATGTTGATTATAAGTCTTCTCTTGTCTTTGTCTGGCTTGGGACAGACTTCTTTCAACACTCTCTTGCACTTTGCGGTATTGTTGCTGCCGCTCAGTATCCCAATCTGCATCTGGTGAGGCTGTCTCTGGCGTTAGGACTCCCATGTCCAGGTCGATGGGTAGCTTACCAGGTCTTGCTCTCATCAGGTAAGCAGGTGTGCAGTTGGTAGAGTTCACTGGGATATAGTTGTATAGGTCCACCAGATCTGGCAACTTTTCTGGCCACAGGCTGCATTCTTCCAGGGGCAACGTCTTCAACAGGTCTATCACCACCTGGTTCACCTTCTCGCACAACCCGTTGGTTTGGGGGTGGTACAGCGTTGTCCTGATTTTCTTGTAGCTGTACAGGTTGCAGAATTCCTGGAACACCTCCGCTTCGAAGGCTGGACCTTGGTCAGTAAGCACACGGTCAGGGTAACCATGCAGGCGGCAGAAGTGCTGCTGGAAAGGCTTTGGCTGCTGTCTGAGCCGTCTGGTACTTTACTCGCACTACTACCAGTAACCGGGAGTAGTGGTCTACAATGGTGAGAGCGTAGACATAGCCTGACCTGCTTGGGGCTAGCTTCACGTGGTCCAAGGCTATCAGTTCAAGTGGCTGTTTGGTGATGATGGGCTGCAGGGGAGCCCTCTGGCTGTCACGGTCTTTTCGCCTCAGGTTGCATGGTCCGCATTCTCGACACCACCTCTCGATTGCTTTCCTCATGCCAGCCCAGTAGAACCGTTCACGTAGCAGGACTTCCAACTTCTTCCAGCCAAAGTGTCCTGCTCCATCGTGGTACGCTTCCAAGATCATTGACGCATCCTGCCTCGGGACTACCACCTGCCAGACCAGCTCATGTGTCCGGGAGTTGATGGCCCTTCGACACAGCTTCCCTTCATAGATGAACAGCTTGCCTTTTTCTTTCCACAGCTGCTTGGTCTCCTCAGGAGCATCTGGATCAGGGTCTGCGTCAGCTCGTGTCAGCAACTCTTTGACTAGGCGGACAGCCGGGTCACTGTCTTGTGTTTCTGCCCATCCATGGTGGGGCAATGGATTAAACGTGGCCTCTCTGTTGGCGTAGCACCTGTTCTTCACACAATGGGAGCACTGGGTTACTCCATGACGGTGGAAAGCGGGGATCTCTATCTCATCCAGCTCTTCTGGGTCTTCTCCCCCATCTGGCAAGTTAGGCATCCTGGACAGCGCATCTGCATTTGCATTCTTGTGCCCAGCCCGATGCTTGATGGTGAACTCGTAATTAGACAACCGGGCCATCCATCTTTGCTCCAGGGCACAAAGCTTTGCAGTCTCCAGGTGTGTCAGCGGGTTGTTGTCTGTGAAGACGGTGAATTTGGAGGAGGCGAGATAATGCTTGAAGCCAGGGGCGGACACAGACTGTAGTGGGCCCCTGTGCAAGAAATTTTTGGGGGCCCCCCCCCCGCGCTTCATAAGGCAACAAAGTTATGTAAACATAACCCCCCCATGTGCAGCTCTGACCCCCCCCATGTGTAGCTCACCCCCCCGATGCATCTCTCATCCCCCCCGTGCATCTCTCATCCCCCCCCGTGCATCTCTCACCCCCCCATGTGCATCTCTCACCCCCCCATGTGCATCTCTCACCCCCCCATGTGCATCTCTCACCCCCCCATGTGCATCTCTCATCTCCCCCATGTGCATCTCTCATCCCCCCCATGTGCATCTCTCATCCCCCCATGTGCATCTCTCATCCCCCCCATGTGCATCTCTCATCCCCCCCATGTGCATCTCTCACCCCCCCATGTGCATCTTTCATCCCCCCCATGTGCATCTCTCATCCCCCCCATGTGCATCTCTCATCCCCCCCATGTGCATCTCTCATCCCCCCCATGTGCATCTCTCATCCCCCCCATGTGCATCTCTCACCCCCCCATGTGCATCTCTCATCCCCCCCCATGTGCATCTCTCATCCCCCCATGTGCATCTCTCATCCCCCCCACTCCTAGTTAATTAATTGTATTTAAGAAAAATAAAACTTGTTATACTTACCCCCATGCGATCCCTGCAGAATCCTGGCACTCGTCCACGTCGCTGCCACCAGGCTCTCCTGACGTTCGGCCATGTGACGGTGCCACATACACAGCCAACAGCTTTTGTTTTGGCCAAAAGATTTTTAAAGCCGCCACCACGATAAGGTAGACTCTTCTGGCCGGGCCCTACTCTAACCTTTTAAAATTTTCTTAAAATATCCAATACTCTTTTTAGATATATTTTTATTTAGTTTTCTTTAAGGGAATGTGTCATATACATTTTTTTTTTAAATGACCAATAATACCACATACAGGGAATACCGCCACACCATCACCAGACCACATATTACCACAACATAGTGACCGAATAATACCACACAGAAGGGAGAAAAACTGCCACACCATGACCAGACCACATATTACCACCACATTACTAATATTACCACCACATTACTAATATTACCATAAGTGTCATTATACACGGGAGCTCTATACATGGTATGTATAATGTAAGTGTCCAGGTAATCTAGTGATCACCAGTGACATTATACACAGGAGCTCTGTATATAGTGTCAGTGTACAGGTAATACAGTGATCACCAGTGACATTATACACAGGAGCTCTGTATATAGTGTACAGGTAATACAGGGATCACCAGTGACATCATACACAGGAGCTCTGTATATAGTGTACAGGTAATACAGGGATCACCAGTGACATTATACACAGGAGCTCTGTATATATTGTCAGTGTACAGGTAATACAGTGATCACCAGTGACATTATACACAGGAGCTCTGTATATAGTGTCAGTGTACAGGTAATACAGTGATCACCAGTGACATTATACACAGGAGCTCTGTATATAGTGTACAGGTAATACAGGGATCACCAGTGACATTATACACAGGAGCTCTGTATATAGTGTACAGGTAATACAGGGATCACCAGTGACATTATACACAGGAGCTCTGTATATATTGTCAGTGTACAGGTAATACAGTGATCACCAGTGACATTATACACAGGAGCTCTGTATATAGTGTCAGTGTACAGGTAATACAGTGATCACCAGTGACATTATACACAGGAGCTCTGTATATAGTGTACAGGTAATACAGTGATCACCAGTGACATTATACACAGGAGCCCGGTACATAGTATATAGTGTAAGTGTACATGTAATGCACTGACTCACTGGTGACGTCTCTAGGTGAAGTCCTTCAGCTACGCTTTTCTCCTTCATCCAGCACAGACCGCCATCACGTCTTCCAGCCAGGACTCGTCTCTGCATAAAATAACATAGTTATCTACAGCACATTCCCCAACTTCTACATTACGCAGCTGAATACAGACGTGCATCCACCATCAATATATGGTTAGTTATTATGCAACCTACCATTCCAAATATAAATTGTAATCCACCACGGTGCCCCCATTAACTGTAAATAGGCACTTAATATATAATTTAATTAGAACCTCTACTCTATACTTCCTGCTCCCCGCATTCATTATTTACATGCACTCCCTGCCCCAATTCATTATATCATGTCCGTGCTCTCCCCACCCCATCGTCATTTATCATTTACTCTCCCCCACCCCACATTCATTATGTGCAGCTCATTATCCCCCTACTCCTAATTCCCCCATGTGCAGCTCATTTTCTCCCAATTCCCCCATGTGCAGCTCTCACCCCCCCATGAGCAGCTCTCACCACCCCCCCATGTGCACATCTCTCATCCCCCTCATGTGCCCCTCTCTCATCCCCCTCCCCCACATGTGCCCCTCTCTCATCCCCCCCATGTGCACATCTCTCATCCCCCTCCCCCACATGTGCCCCTCTCTCATCCCCCTCCCCCACATGTGCCCCTCTCTCATCCCCCTCCCCCACATGTGCCCCTCTCTCATCCCCCTCCCCCACATGTGCCCCTCTCTCATGCCCCTCCCCCACATGTGCCCCTCTCTCATCCCCCTCCCCCACATGTGCCCCTCTCTCATCCCCCCCATGTGCATCTCTCATCCCCCCATGTGCATCTCTCACCCCCCCATGTGCATCTCTCATCCCCCTCCCCCACATGTGCACCTCTCTCATCCCCCCCATGTGCATCTCTTATCTCCCCCCCATGTGCATCTCTTATCCCCCCCATGTGCACCTCTCTCATCCCCCCCACCCCATGTGCATCTTTTATCATCCCCCCCCCACGTGCACCTCTCTCATCCCCCTCCCCCCACGTGCACCTCTCTCATCCCCCTCCCCCCACATGTGCACCTCTCTCATCCCCCCCACCCCATGTGCATCTTTTATCATCTCCCCCCACCCCATGTGCATCTTTTATCATCTCCCCCCCCCCATGTGCATCTCTTATCTCACACACACACACACACACACCTCCCATTCCCCCCACTCCTAGTAAATTGTATTTTGAAAAAAACAAAACTTGTTATACTTACCCCCATGCGATCCCTGCAGAATCCTGGCGCTTGTCCAAATCGCTGACACTAGGTTCTCCTGACTTCCGGCCATGTGACGGCGCCGTCACATGACCGGAAATCAGGGGAATCATGAAGGCGCTGCCGCAGGAGCGCAGCGCAGCGCTGAGATGTCCCGGACCCGGCGCTTAGCATGGGGCCGGGGGCCCCATGACAGGGCCGGCTCCAGGTTTTTCTGGGCCCCGGGCGAAAGAGTCTCAGTGGGCCCTTTTAACACATACACGATTCATGATGCACAGATACGGCGGAGAAATATATATATATATTTATTACACATGGCCCAGCCTGCCCCCTCATCCTTCACATACGCAGACATATGCGCGCGCACACACGGTACGCAGACATATGCACACGCACACACGGTACGCAGACATATGCGTGCGCACACACGGTACGCAGACATGCGCGCGCACACACGGTACACAGACATATGCGCGCGCACACACGGTACGCAGACATATGTACACATACAGACATACACATAGATAAAACAGATAAATATATATACACAGTCATATACACTGACATTCACATACATGCACTCACACAGACCCATTACTAATATTTTTAATATGGGGATTGGGGAAGCCTCACTCACCTGTCCCCGGTCCAGTGTCCTGTCCAGCAGCTCCTCGGGTATGGGGCAGTGCAGGGCCCCCGGCGTGTCACAGACTTCATGGCCCTGGAACATCAGAGGGGCCCACTTGCGGTCGGGTCCGGGCCCCTCCCGCCCATCTGTGCAGGACCTCCGCTCCGACGGTGTTTGATTGCCGGCACTCCCCCAGACATGGCCGCGCGCTGTGCGGCTGTGTCTGCTAGTAATGACGCGGCAGGAGCGACACACAAGCACAATTAAAGGTGCAGTGCCGTCGACCCTGCCGTGTCATTACTAGCAGACACAGCCAGACAGCGCGCGGCCATGTCTGGGGGAGTGCCGGCAATCAAGCAGCGCCTGCGTCCCTGAACAGGTGCCGAGGAAGCGGCCAGGGCCCCGACAGTGAGTGGGCGGGTGGGTGTGTGGGCCCTGCCCCGACAGTGAGTGGGCGGGTGGGTGTGTGGGCCCGGCCCCGACAGTGTGTGGGCCCGGCCCCGACAGTGAGTGGGCGGGTGGGTGTGTGGGCCAGGGCCCCGACAGTGAGTGGGCGGCTGGGCCCCTCTGATTTTCCAGGGCCCCGGCACTTGCCCGGGTACGCCGGGTGCTGACGCCGGCCCTGCCCCATGAGGAGAGAGACTCACAAGAGGGGGCCCCCAATGGGGCTCCAAGGGGGCCCCTACCGGCTGGGCCCCACACTGGAGTCAGGGCAGACATGCCCTGATGGCGGCCCTGCTGGAGGCTGGAGGGGCCCCCTCTCCCTCGGGGCCCCCGTTCAATGAACCGGCTGCACGGGCGGTAGTTCCGCCCCTGCTTGAAGCGCTCTGTCACAGCCCAAACTACGGTGAGGAACTCCAACTTGAAGGAGCTGTAGTTTTCGGGGTTCCTTTCTGTGGGCTGGAGCTTCCTGCTGGCATAGGCAATCACTCTTTCTCTGCCTTGCTGTATCTGGGACAGCACCGCTCCTAGCCCCACGTTACTTGCGTCTGTATGGAGTATGAAGGGTTGGCCATAGTCAGGGTAGGCCAGGATCTCATCTCCCGTGAGAGCCATTTTCAGCCTGCTGAAGGATTCGTCTTCCAGCTTATCCCATTTGAATGGAGGCTTCGGGTTTTTGGCCTTCCTGGACTGGCCTACTAGGAGGTCCTGCATGGGTGCCGCCATCTTGGTGAAGCCTTGGATAAATCTTTGGTAGTAGCCCACCAACCCGAGGAACTGCCGCACTTCCTTAATAGTGGAGGGTCTTGGCCAGTCCTTGATTACTGTGACCTTGTCAGGGTCTGGTGCCACACCTTCAGCGCTTACCACATGACCTAGGTACTGTACCTTGGGCTTCAACAGGTGGCATTTTGACGGCTTCACCTTTAGGCCAAAACCAGCTAGGGCTTCAAACACCTCTGCCAGGTGCTTCAGGTGATCTTTCTAGGACTTGGAGTATACTATGACGTCATCCAGGTACAGCAGGACTGTCTCGAAGTTCTTATGTCCTAGACAGCACTCCATCAACCGCTGGAAGGTTCCTGGGGCGTTGCAGAGCCCGAATGGCATGCAGTTGAACTCGCTGAGGCCCATCGGGGTTGTAAATGCGGTCTTTTCTTTATCCGCCTCTGCCACAGGAACCTGCCAATACCCATTAGTGAGATCCAAAGTAGAGAAATAATTAGCAGATCTTAATGCAGCTAGTGACTCTTCAATCCTGGGTAATGGGTATGCATCTTTGTGTGTGATGCGGTTAATTTGCCTGTAGTCTACACACATTCTCATTGCGCCATCCTTTTTCTTTACAAGAACTAATGGAGCTGCCCAGGGGCTACAACTGTCTCTTATCACCCCAGCCCCCTTCATCTCTCGTAAACATCCCTTTGGCATTTTGGTAGTGTGCAGGGGGTACAGGCCGGTACCGCTCTTTAATGGGTGGATGGTCTCCCGTGGGGATATGGTGTTGAACCCCTTTCACCTGCCCGAAGTCGAGCGGGTGTTTGCTGAAGACACTTTCATACTCCTGGACCACCCGGTATACTCCATGTTTTTGGTGTTGAGGGGTGGAGTCAGTGCCCACATGCAGCTTCTGACACCAGTCCTCCATCTGTCCCTTGGAGCCATTATCCTCCGCCTGTTTGGATGGAGGCAAGGGTTCCACTGTCTTTATAGAATTGTGGCTGACGGTGAATAGTTTGGCCAGGGTAGCATACCGGGGCAAATGGACTTCTTTTTCCCCAATATTCAGGATGCGGACGGGCACCCTCCCATGGCGAACATCAACCACCCCCCTGGCTGTCAAGATGGTGGGCCTACTGTCAGAGTATACGGGCTCTACCAGGGCCTGGTAATCTCTACCCCGGAGACCGATTGCTGCCCGGCACCATATCAGCATTTCACTTTGCTGGCATAGATGCTTAAATGTTCATCTGGACGGCGGGTAATGTCCGAATCAGTCCAGTATCGTTTGTAAAGACTGTAGGGGATAGTGGTCACCTGGGATCCAGTGTCCAGCAACGCGCTCATTGGGATGCCATCAAGCACGACAGGTAGGACCGGTCGTCCCCCCACATACTTGTCTCGCCAGCTGTGTGGGCCTGGTGGTCTTACGCCTGGGGGTTGGCCCTCTGCCCCAGGTTTTGCTCGTTTAAATTACAGTACCTTGCATAATGTCCTGGCTGGTTACAGCGGCGGCAGATGGGTTGTCCATCCTTGTCATAGCGGTCACTGTTCCTCCCTCTGGTTGGTGGAATCCTCCTCTGTTGTCGCCACGGGACATCCTCCGGACTGGAAGCCAGCTGGATCTTCTCTTTGGGGGACACCTGCAAGGACTGCACAGTTTTAGTGCAGCTACACTTTTACTCAGCTCTTGGACCTGAAGGTGCAGGTCTGTAGACGGATCATTGTCCAGAGTCTGTGCATCAGCTCCCACAGGCTCTGGGGAAAAGGGTCCCACCTCCTGGTGGTAGGTGATAGCTGGGCGCCGGTCAGATGTAGCGCCACCTGGTGTTGGTTCTCGCAGCACCCGGATGGCTCTGTCTTTAAATTATGCAAAGTCCAGATCAGGATTTTGCAGAGCCATTATGCGTAGCTGGACAGTAGACCCTCAATAAACTGCTCAGTTAACAGTCTGTTCTCATCATGCACACTGTCGGGGTCTACCTGTTTGATGGCCTTCAGCGCCTCCTGCAAGTTTAAAGCATAGTCCCGTACACTGTCCTGCGCCCGTTGTTTGCACCCATAAAACTTCATTTTTATCTCAGCCGTAGTGCGGGTGTCAAAAGTGTCCTTTAGGTGGGCCAGTATCTCTTTCACAGTCCCTTTGTCCCTGGTTGACCAGGACTTTACTTCTCTTTGGGCTGCACCAATCAACTGGCCTATGAGGATACTCACTTTCTGCTCCTCGGACAGGGGATACACTTTAAACAAGCTGCTCAGTCTTTCTTTAAAGTCACTCAGGGTGTGTGACTCTCCTGAGTACTGGGGCAACCAGACCGCCCCCTGTATATATGGCATGGAGAATGGCATTACCGCGGCAGCGGTCGCGCTTGCGGCTGAAGTTCCCTCCATATTGGGCGTCTTCCTCCCCCCTAGTGAACCGTGGCCTACCTTCTTTCACTTTGTCTCCGTAGGCCGCAGTTCCGCAGGCGATGGTCTCCTTTGAGGACCTGGCGTCGCTTGCTTCTGACATCAGCGCTCGCCGGGGCTCCTTCCAGGACCTGGCACTGCGTCAGTGCATGAGGCGGAGCTTGGGCTTCGCGCGCTTCCTGCAGTTACGCCCCTCATCTTCCCGTGCGGCGAGCCGGAAATGGCGGCCAATGGCGGGAAACAGCGGTAATTGGCGGGAAAACTTCACCACGGTATGCAACACAGTTCGTGAAGGCGCACAGTACCCGGTGGTAGCGGGCACGAAATCCTGCCGACTACGCCAAAAGTTGACGCGCCCCCTGGGCCGTGGGGTAGCCGAATCCGGGCCTGTAGACGCTGGGGGTTGTAGTCACCGTGGCGGCGACCCGGTCCGTGACCCAGGGCAGTAAAACCAAGGGTAATTTATGTATAGGTTTATAATGTCCGACTACGCAACCTGTGGAGTGCGGTCAATAGGAACCGCCGCTGCGGAACAGTTCTCTGAAGCTGGTGGTATAGCAGCTAAGGTAGTGTAACTCCCCACAGGAAGAGTGTAGCTCCAGGGCAGCGGGTGTAGATGATGGTGGTTATGGTACAGGTAGTCAGTAATAACACGGAGTTAAATAGTGCAGTCCCAGGGTCTTTACTCGTGGCAATTATACAGGCCCCAACGGGAGTACTGGCTAGTAATAAGGGTCCGGTCATTCTGGGAGCAAGCATAGAGTCCCCCTGGCCAGGTGGAGTTGTAGGCCTGCCGTGCTCACTATTCTCTTTGGCTATCCTGCTTATAGCTGTGTTGTAGCCCACGTCCCTGAGTGTAACGTGATGTGCTCACCCGTATGGCTGGCAACTCGGGCCTTGTGGATTCCTCGCTCCTCTGTGGCGGTACTGGTCCCTTTATGCTGCTGAGCCTCCGGGCTTCTGATGGGGCCAGGACACCTGCAATCTCCTGCCCTGCGGTATCTGCTGCTGGGTTTGCAATCCCCACAGCCTCGGACTCCGGTGTCCGGTACTCTGTGTATACTGGCCAGGACGAGCTATCTCCAGCTCCAGTCCCTGGCTCCTTGCTCCTTCGTGTCCACAACTCGACTCCTCACACTGAACTCTTCTAACCCCGCCTCCAGATCCAGTTATATAGGGCAGGATCCTCCCCTTTCTGGTCTGGAGCCAGGATGTGTTGCATGTATTAGGTTCCTGACCAGGAAACCCCCACCTGCCTCCAGACTTGGTATTACCTCTTTTAAGGGAAGCAACACCACTGTGGCAACCAGACCCTCTGGGGTGCCACACATATAGATTGTCATTGTTCTCTGCAGCACATGTCTTATTGACACAGGACGATGTGCTGCCAAGAGCTGTATTTTTTAAGCCAGCCTAAAAATTATTTTATCAGACTACAAAGCATGTTTTGCTCATTAAGCAGGTGAGTGGTACCCTAATTTATATTTTCATTTAATTTTACCCATCAATAAGCAAATAACTAAAACTGAACAAAGGCCCACCTCATATTACTAATCAGGCAGTGGTACCTGGTCACAATCGCCAGACCATAGCCTGAATAATGCCTACTCAAAGGATACGTAGAAAAACTGGAGGAAACGTGAGTATGACGGCATAGAATTTTATTCAATAGAAAATAGTACATATAAGTACATAAATAATTAATTACAATACATCAGACAGGGTGTAAGGTGCAAGGTTCTGCAATGACACATAGAGAGGAGGATAAACATATACATGTTTATAGATAGTAGTGGTGAGTATGTGGAATATATATATCAAATTTGCCATTTCAGATATGCTTGATTTGCTCAGAAGCCATAATAGGCTGTAGTATTGGGACGTCCCTATGTTCCTATCCACACAAGGAACTCTCCAAAAGACAAAAGGCCTTCAAACAGCTATGGACATCACAGGGGTACAGCGGTGGTTGAAACACACCTCGACGCGCGTTTCCCCGGTCTTTTTCAAGAGGCGCATCTAACAAGTGCCAGAAGGACCTTCTTAAATATGCCCATGTGTGTACTACAGCCTATTATGGCTTCTGAGCTAATCTAACATATTTGAAATGGCAAATTTGATATGTATATTCCACATACTCACCACTACTATCTATAAACAGCTATATGTTTAACCTTCTCTCTATGTGTCATTACAGAACCTGGCACCTTGCACCCTGTCTGATGTATTGTAATTAATTATTTATGTACTTATATGTAATATTTTCTATTGAATAAAATTGTGTCTTTTATGCCGTCATACTCATGTTTCCTCCAGTTTTTCTAAATAACTAAAACTGTCTATCAGAGAACTTCAATCTAGACGGGATCATGAATCTGACTACCTAAATGTGGCAATGGCGTTCCACTGCATCACTGGAAATGAATTAATAGGCGGCCTATTGTCAGAACTCTGCTTTTTAGCAGACGCACCTTGCTCGGACGCGTGCTGCCCGTACACCGAGCGCTATGTGTGACCCCAGCCTCAGGGCAGTAGACTGTGGCTATCCTGTAATCAATGCAAAAGTGCGTACATTCCGTAAGACAGGCACTGTGTCCCTTGGAGAGAGGAGCTCCATTCCAAGAGAGTCTCATTATTATTTTAAATTGGTTGTCTAAAATTGGGGACAATTTTTTTTTTATTCAAATGCATGTAATTGTGGCTAAAAATCAATTTTTTTTGAAATTTTCAATTTGATTACAATAGAAATGTTATGCCGTTTGCCTTCTACACCATCTGTGTTGCTTTGACCGTTGCTGGCTGCAGACTGAATTAACTGAAAATCCTTCAGTGAGTTCATTCTAAAGGTCTGACGGGGAGTTTGTAACTCTGATATATCTTTTTCAGAGCTTCTCTCAGCTTATTTATGACCACTAAACACTTTCAAGTTAAAGAGTAACCATCATTGTCGTTTTCTTTTTCATAAATGATTAGTATGTTTGAAAATAAGAAAATTTGTAATATGTCTAGTTAGAGAAAGCTGCTTCTTTCTCCTCCTGGACGGATAATTTTTTCTCAATTTACAGGTAAACCTGTTTTCAGTGAATACAGATTTCCCATTTCTGAGATAGGAAAAGATGGTTGGTTCTCATAAAGTTCTATGAAGAACTATAAAAGTCACTTCAGGAGTAGGGATGAGCGGACCTGTGGAAGTTCGGGTTCTGGTGCCCACCCTGAACTTTATTCCAAAGTTCGAGGACCAGAGCTATACCCGAACCTCAACCATAACTCGTACCCGAACGTCATATCTCTTTCTTTCTTCCCCCGGAACTCCGCTCTCTTTCTCTCTCTCTTTCTTTCCCCGGAACTCCGAAACGTGCAACGGACTTCTGGGGAAAGAACGCTACGTAGTGACTTTGGCGCCTCTTCTAAACGGTGTTCGCCTCCGTGTGCTGGGCCAGAAATGCTTCTTTAGTCAGAGACTGGAGTAACATTTCGGTCGTACACTTTTAATTAATCTGACGGGCGGGGAGCCGGCTTGACCAAACCCCTGTCCCTTCCCAGCTGCGCCCATTTTAGCGTAGCTGAGTCAAACTTGCGAAAGAAAGCCAAA
The DNA here is from genome assembly GCF_046119375.1 of Phyllobates terribilis. Classification (NCBI taxonomy): domain Eukaryota; kingdom Metazoa; phylum Chordata; class Amphibia; order Anura; family Dendrobatidae; genus Phyllobates; species Phyllobates terribilis. The sequence continues at coordinate 130,267,050 of NW_027362773.1, read as the reverse complement.
AGTCACAACTTTGTGCAGCTCCCTGCTGCGTAGAAATCTTGTAACTTTTCAAAGTTTTTACAACAATTTTCTTATTTAAAAGCTTTGATGATTCGCCTCCTAAGAGCCTGTAAAAGCCAAATGGTGCAACATTTTTAACGAATGTTGCAAAATTGAATTGCAAAAATGATTTTACATGTAATTATGTAAAAAAAAGAAAAACAAAAAGAATCTGTCATAGAGATGTGTTGTTTACAAACAAGAAAATGATTTATGTACTACAGTTACAAAAATAGGATGGAGGAAGCGGGACGTCCTGGGTGATGTCAGCACCAGAGCAAGTAACAGCACCTGCAGAGGACCTTATTGTCACCTGTGATCGGTGACCTCTATGTACATGTATCTGCATTAGGATATTATTCAAGCTGTTATATCCGTATGGTCCTGCACCCCCGGTGATACAACAGCTCTGGTCTGTTCTGCACAAAATCCTTGCTTATCTTTGATACATTGCGTGGGAAGAAATGGTGTCCTGATACTCGCTGCACAAACAACATTCTTGTTTTGACACAGTTTTGGCTGACAGCGCTCATATTTCTGTTTATTATAGTTACCTCCCTTCTGGGGTGTAATAAATACCATCTACAAGCCATTAGCCAGGTCATCAGTTATTAAACACATTCAATATTTAACCATTACACAGTAAAACAAGGTGGGTCCGCGATTTGGACGTGTCACTGTCTCTAAAGATAAAACTGCTGGAGCTTTAATTATACAAGAAGAGTTTGGGAGCTGTAAACTATGTCTAGGACAGATAAAAAAGGAAAAATGGATTATGAATCCTTCCTCCCAGGCTCGGACTGGCCCTCGGGAGCACAGGAGAGTCCTCTGGTAGGCCGCCCCTGTGAAGGAGTACTAATGAGCAGTGCTATTACACTTGATTCACAATTTGTAGAAAAAGGTATAACCTAATCATTCATTAAACAAGCTAGCCAAGTTAATATTATATAGATGCAAAAGTAAATTTGTGTACTAGGGTCAGGTTATTTTTGCTTGCAGCTGAACAGTGAGCCCCAAGAATAAATGTTACTAGTGGGCCTTTGCTTATCCAGTCCTCCCAAATGTCCTTTTCAGCTAGAGGCTAGGCCAGTCAGTCAGATAATGGGAGCTGACTGCACCTTATGGGCATACAGTATATTCTCAGTTTTAATGTTGCTATGCAGTGATGCATTAATCATATAAACTATACATATCCACTCAAACATTGGGCATATTCATATTTATTAACCACCAAACATTGGGCACCCCTACATTTCTTCATGTTGCCAATTGTCTTTTATAGAGACTTCTATAGCCTTTGAAGGAGGGAGGGTGTTTTATGCATGTAGCGTTGGCTACAAATCACTTTTGAAATTGTGTTTCATTTTAAAAAAAATTGCATTGTTTGCCATTTATAGTTTGTGTCGCCCTGCTAATTGCTGGCTGCAGAATGAGTTAACTGAAAATCCATCAGTGAACCACTCGCTGTCACCAGTTTGTCAAGGGAACTTAACTCCACTGTCTGCAATCGTCAGGACAATTCTGCAATTGGCTGACGAGTGATGGACTAGGCAGCGGCTGTTTCCACTACTAAGCCGGTTATTGGGGAACTCGCAGTGAGTGTATGGTATATACACCTCCGATTCCAACGCATGAAATATATATATATATATATACACCCAGGTACGGTAACTGAAAACTCTACAATAACAAAAAGAACCACTAGCTATCACCACCAATCGTTTATACAGGCGGATTGGACACCCGTTACAAGTTGCGTATGGCATCAGGGGTGCAGTTTATAGAGAAAGAGGTACAGAGCTATTACATTTTATATATTTAATCCAGAAAGGAAGGCAGTGTTTATAAAAAATATACAAAGATGTTACAAAATGGGAACAAAACAATACGATAATACAATACATAAAATAAAAAGGAATAATGAAAGAGAATTACTAAACCTGATGTTGCATGAATGGCTCTTATCTTTATGGAGGAAAGCACTTTGATTGGGAAAATGGAACACTCTCACAGTGAACTGTGTCTTCCAGAATGACAAATGACAAACACCCAAACTCAGATTTTTATTAGATCAAGGTTATGCCCTCATACCTCCCCTTCGTATGGGTCTGGTTGTGGGATGTGCTAGGTCTGTTAGAATTTTATGAGATCCCTAACTTTCAGTATCTCTAAACCTCTGGAGGTCCCAGGTGGTAGATATTGTTGTCATGTTTCTTATCGCAATTTTATCTGTCTATAAAGATGAAACATGGCATGGATACAACCTTCCATCGGACCAATATTAAGTTGGTAAGTTGGAGGGGTTCTGCCAGCCGTACAGTGATGTGAGTAAATGTGTTATATACAGTACAGACCAAAAGTTTGGACACACCTTCTCATTTAAAGATTTTTCTGTATTTTCATGACTATGAAAATTGTACATTCACACTGAAGGCATCAAAACTATGAATTAACACATGTGGAATTATATACTTAACAAAAAAGTGTAAAACACAACTGAAAATATGTCTTATATTCTAGGTTCTTCAAAGTAGCCACCTTTTGCTTTGATGACGGCTTTGCACACTCTTGGCATTCTCTTGATGAGCTTCAAGAGGTAGTCACCGGAAATGGTCTTCCAGCAATCTTGAAGGAGTTCCCAGAGATGCTTAGCACTTGTTGGCCCTTTTGTCTACACTCTGCGGTCCAGCTCACCCCAAACCATCTCGATTGGGTTCAGGTCTGGTGACTGGAGGCCAGGTCATCTGGCGTAGCACCCCATCACTCTCCCTCTTGGTCAAATAGCCCTTACACAGCCTGGAGGTATGTTTGGGGTCATTGTCCTGTTGAAATATAAATGATGGTCCAACTAAACGCAAACCGGATGGAATAGCATGCCGCTGCAAGATGCTGTGGTAGCCATGCTGATTCAGTATGCCTTCAATTTTGAATAAATCCCCAACAGTGTCACCAGCAAAGCACCCCCACACCATCACACCTTCTCCTCCATGCTTCACAGTGGGAACCAGGCATGTAGAGTCCATCCGTTCACCTTTTCTGCGTCGCACAAAGACACGGTGGTTGGAACCAAAGATCTCAAATTTGGACTCATCAGACCAAAACACAGATTTCCACTGGTCTAATGTCCATTTCTTGTGTTCTTTAGCCCAAACAAGTCTCTTCTGCTTGTTGCCTGTCCTTAGCAGTGGTTTCCTAGCAGCTATTTTACCATGAAGGCCTGCTGCACAAAATCTCCTCTTAACAGTTGTTGAAGAGATGTGTCTGCTGCTAGAACTCTGTGTGGCATTGACCTGGTCTCTAATCTGAGCTGCTGTTAACCTGCAATTTCTGAGGCTGGTGACTCGGATAATCTTATCCTCAGAAGCAAAGGTGACTCTTGGTCTTCCTTTCCTGGGGCGGTCCTCATGTGTGCCAGTTTCTTTGTAGCGATTGATGGTTTTTGCAACTGCACTTAGGGACACTTTCAAAGTTTTCCCAATTTTTCGGACTGACTGACCTTCATTTTTTAAAGTAATGATGGCCACTCGTTTTTCTTTACTTAACTGCTTTTTTCTTGCCATAATACAAATTTTAACAGCCTATTCAGTAGGACTATCAGCTGTGTATCCACCAGAGTTTTGTACAACACAACTGATGGTCCCAACCCCATTTATAAGGCAAGAAATCCCACTTATTAAACCTGACAGGGCACACCTGTGAAGTGAAAACCATTTCCGGTGACTACCTTTTGAAGCTCATCAAGAGAATGCCAAGAGTGTGCAAAGCAGTCATCAAAGCAAAAGGTGGCCACTTTGAAGAACCTAGAATATAAGACATATTTTCAGTTATTTCACACTTTTTTGTTAAGTATATAATTCCACATGTGTTAATTCATAGTTTTGATGCCTTCAATGTGAATGTACAATTTTCATAGTCATGAAAATACAGAAAAATCTTTAAATGAGAAGGTGTGTCCAAACTTTTGGTCTGTACTGTATGTCCCTTTGCTTTGACGCCAAAAATATATCTCCCATAAATATTGGATCGATGCAGACCTTAATATTCATCATCACTGACCACTGGCTCCAAAGGGTACAGAAAGATCTGACGGCGATTCAAAGCGCCGGATATTTAAAAGGAAAAAGAGCGCCAATTCTGATGCGGGGAACGGAGGGACCACCAGCGCGGCAGGCACACCTGGCGATGTACCTGTCGGGGTGCCTGCCAGACAGACCAGCGGGGGAAGACAGCAGCGGAGGTACACGGGCAGGCAGCAGCAATTCCAGGACCTGCTGCCTGGCCCAAGTCATACCATGCAGAGTGATGGAGCGACAGACAGCGGCACGGGGTGGCCTAGCAGTTATCCATGGACCAGCACGGATTGGGCTAGGGAGTCCGGGTCTGAAAATCGCGGAGTTACACGGATGGCGGTGAGGACCGGAGCAGGGACGAGCGGAGGACGAACGGCAGGGATATCGGCACGGGCTCGGGTCCCCCCTGGTGACGAGGAGGCCAGGGGCGCGGGCCTTGAGCAGCAGGAGTCGGTCGGATTGGACTATGGAGAAGATCAAGGCGAATTAAGGAATCATCAGGACTCGGGGCATACGGCTGGCGGGGACACAGCACCTGCGCAGCTTGGTGAGTATGCATCTATGTATGGTTTGTCGCCCGCGGGGTCATTAGCGGATGGGGTGGGGGATAGGCAGTTGGCTGGGCCCAGCGGGGAAAATGTTAGGGGAGGTAGTGTGTCGGACGTATGCAGGCTTAGGGATATGTTGGTTAGCATGTCGCGCATTTTGGCTAGAATAGACGGCGGCGGAGCCAATCAAGGAGGGTTGTCACCGGCGGGGGCTTGGCTACCTAGTCAACCGGTGTTGTCGCAGGTGGGGAGCGAGTCGGCCAGGTCGGCGGTGTATGCAGCTGGGACACCTTCTGGGGTATTGGTTTGTGTGCAGACAGAAAAGGAAAAAGCGGATACTGTAAAACTGGATGATATATGTTTGCTTTGAGGGGAGGTATATGTTTGCTTTGAGGGGCTGTTGGGGGCACACTTAGAAAAAGAGGTTAAAGAAAAAATTTGGCAGGATGAGTATGTTGAAATTTTTTCACTTCTTCCGTTGGAAAAGTTTAACCTGGATAAGGGAAAAAAGGACGACAGTAAAAAAGAGGAGGAAGAGAAGCGTAGGTGGAGGTTGATTCCACAGACGTTTGTCAATTGGTTACAAGCTTTTGCAATAATGGCTAGCGTTATTGTGGAAAAAGCTCTTGATAATTGCTCGGGTTTGTTTTGCTACCTTGATGCTATTGGGGAGGCTCATAGGACTTACGGGGGTCAGGCGTGGTTACGATATGACGAGCAATTTCGGCAGAGGAAGGCAGTCCGCCCGGAGATTAGATGGGATCAAAAGGACATTGGATTGTGGCTGAAGGTTATGGCCCCAGTGAGGTATGGGCAGTCCTTTCACAGGAGCAGCAGTAGTGGGAACCAATCAGCAGGACACGGGGGAAGTAGCCAGAGCGCACAAAGCACTAAGAAGGAAGTGGGAACTTGCTGGCAATTTAACGATGGCCAATGCAAGTACGGGAGCTCCTGTAAATTCAAACACGTGTGCTCCCATTGTAATGGAAGCTCACACGGAGCATCAAAATGCTTTAAGAAGGGTAAGGGAAAGCCGACAGTGGGTTACGGTCAAGGGGGTGACTCCGGTGAGGGTGCACGCGATGGCCCCCTTTCTAAGTAGGTATCCGGATCAGTTGAAGGCTAAGGTCATTTCAGATGGGTTTTTGGAAGGTTTTAGAATCCTTCCTCCTGAGCACGAGGTCCCCTTTTCAGTAAAAAATTTGACGTCGGCTTCCCTTCATCTGGAAGTGGTTAGTGTGAAATTGGCTAAGGAGGTGGAATTGGGCAGGATGGCTGGACCGTTTCGGGAATTACCTAGCAGCAAGGTGATTATTTCGCCGTTGGGGGTTGCGCCCAAGAAAGAGCTGAATAAGTTTCGTTTGATTCAGCATTTGTCGTACCCGAAGGGGCTCTCGGTGAATGATGGCATTGCACAGGAATTGTGTTCAGTTGAATATACATCATTTGATGCGGCAGTGCAATGGGTACGGCGATAAGGGTCAGGATCGTTGCTAGCTAAGACTGATATAGAGTCTGCTTTTCGGTTGCTGCCAGTTCACCCGGATAGCATCCCATTGTTAGGTTGTTTTTGGAATGGGGCATATTACATGGATAGGTGTTTGCCAATGGGTTGTGCAATTTTGTGTTCTTTGTTTGAAACGTTTAGTACCTTTTTGGAATGGGTGGTGAAGGACCTGGCATCAGTCAAGTCAGTCATTCATTATTTGGATGATTTTTTGTTTATAGGCCCTCCGCAATCGTTGTTGTGTAGGAATTTATTAGGTACTATGGTGTGGGTAGCAGAGCATTTTGGCGTACCATTGGCAGAAGAAAAGACGGAAGGCCCTTGCACAATTCTAAGTTTCTTGGGCATTGTAATTGATACAGAAAGGATGGAGTGTCGATTACCTGAAGATAAATTGAGTTTGCTCAAGCAGGAGGTCGATAGAGTCGGGAGGTTGCGCAAGGTGACCCTGAGGGAGCTACAATCGCTGTTAGGGCGCTTGAATTTTGCATGCAGGGTTATGCCAATGGGCAGAATATTTTGTCGCAGGTCGTCAGACGCGACAGCAGGAGTGCGGGCGCCCCATCATTTCATTCGCTTAAATAAGGAACACAAGGAGGATCTGAAGGTTTGAAAGTTGTTTTTGGAAAGTTATAACGGCAGGTCGTTAATCCAGCAGGAGTTTTTAAGCAGTTTTGATTGTGAGATATTTACGGATGCAGCAGGAAGTGCTGGTTATGGGGCCCACTGGAAAGGTCGGTGGAGTGTTGAAGCATGGCCGATTGGGTGGACGGAGAGGGGTCTTACGAGGAACCTGGCATTTTTGGAATTGTTCCCTATTGTTGTTGCGGTTACTATTTGGGGTGAGTGTTTTGCCAACAGGAGAATTTGGTTTCATTGCGATAACATGGGAGTGGTATCTGTTATCAACAGCTTGTCGGCCTCGTCTCCGCCCGTGATTAGGCTGCTCAGGGAACTAGTTCTTTGTTGTCTCAATTTGAACGCTTGGATTACAGCGGTACATGTTCCAGGTGTACAAAATTCCATAGCAGATGCCTTGTCTCGTTTTCAGTGGGACCGTTTTCGGGCGCTAGCACCAGAGGCAGAGGACGTGGGACAGGAATGCCCTTCGCATTTGTGGCAGCTGGTTATGGAGGAGCGGGACGGTTAATACGGGAGTCCATTATGAGGCAGACCTGGGCATCATACAAGGCATTGTGGCGAGTATGGCAAAGTTGGATTCTGCAGTGGGGTGTGGTGGAAAGTGAGGGAGATAGAGATATGGCAGTGTGGTTTCTTGTGGGAAGGGCAGCGGAGATTGGATGGTCTGTTTCAAAAGTTAGTAAATTTGTCACAGGATTGGCATTCGATTTTAAATTGCAGGGGATAAAAGATGTTACAAAGTCCTTTTTAGTGAAGCAAGCACTTAGGGGCTTTAGGAGAGGAGGTAAAGTGTTGGATAAACGAAGACCGGTGACTTTTAGTATTTTAGAGCGGTTGGGTTTTGTGTTGGATAAGATTTGTTGTTCAGTTTTTGAAGCCACACTGTTTAGATTGGCTTTTTCATTGGCGTTTTTTGGCGCGCTAAGATTAGGTGAGTTGGTGGCACCAAGTAGGAATAAGGTTGGGGGTTTGTTTACCGAGGACGTGAGCAGTCGGGATAGGGGCATTGAATTTTGGATTAGGAGGGGGAAGACGGATCAATTGGGCAGAGGCAAGCGAGTGGTATTGGGTGAGGTTAATGGATGTTTTATTTGTCCTAGGAGATGTTTAATGGCTTATTGGCAGGTTTGGTCGGGACGTAAGGGCCCATTATTGTGTCATGAAAATGGAGAGTTTTTGTCACGTTTTCAATTCATTGCAGTGTTTAAGAAAGGGATCCTGGAGTTGGGCCTTAGCCCTGAGGTGTATGGGTCGCATTCTTTCAGAATCGGTGCGGCGTCAGAAGCGGATGGTTTGGGTTTAGGCAAGGACGTGATAAAACGCATCGCGAGGTGGAGTTCTGATCGTTATCTGTCCTATGTACGGTGTGCGGGCTTATGGTTTTTATCTTGTCCAGAAGTGAATACCTTTTTGATTGTCTTGTTGCAGGTGGCGTCCCATTATTAGTCTGGATTCTTGGACACTGTTTCGTTCATTGGGGGGCGCTGCGGGCGGATGTGAGGCCAAACGGTAGGCAATTGGGTTTTAGCAGAGAGCAAGTGGTGGTCCGGTGGCTGGGTTTTCGAGGGATGGTATGGAGAAGGGTGCTGCCTGAATTCCATAAGGCGGCTCGTTTGGACCGGGCGCCGGATATTTTGGTGGTGCATATGGGGGGGGAATGATTTGGTGGCTCGGCCGGTTAGGGAATTGATGAGGGATATTCAAATTGATCTTTTAAGGTTATGGACATCTTTTCCTGGGATGTTGACGGTTTGGTCTGACATTGTGCCGAGAAAAAAATGGAGGGAGGCCAGATCAGTGAAGGGCATTAATAGGGCACGAGTAAAGTTGAATAGAGCCATAGCACCTTTTGTTGGTAGGAACGGGGGAGTAAGTGTTCGGCATCTTGATCTTGAGGCAGGGGTTGGAGATTTTTGGGCAAAGGATGGTGTGCATCTGAACGATATTGGAATTGATTTATGGGCATTATCTATACAGGAGGGGATTGAGAGGGCTTTGGCAGTGTTGGGGCGCTCACAAGCCTGAGGTGGTCAGGGCTGTTCGTTTGTGACGGGGGTGGGGTTCTTGGAGTTGGCACAGAAGTGTCGGTGGAAAGTTATTGGAAATTTACAGGCAGTGGTTTGATTAAGCGGGGTGATCTGGCATTTATTTTTTGGGGCTCTGGATGGGGTTTTACCCTGGGAGCTTTTGGTGCCCTTGAGCTGGTGATGGACGGCTGAGGGTAACATGGTGGTTCGATTTCGGTTTAGTTATGCCAGATCTATTTTTAACTCCAAGAACCCCTCCCTTCTTATTTATTTATAATAATGTTTATATGTTAATGTTGTTTGTTAATAAAATGGCCGCTGTGGCCAAATTTATCCAAAGAAAATTACAGGTGCAGTGTTTTTATTTGCTAAGGTACGTGAGGCAGTAAGATGGGAGGGGGCATACAGAACGGTGGAACCCGGGTTGGCCGTACACGGTCAAGTCTCCACTGCGTAGTTTCACCCGTAGCCATTCATTACATGCGGTAAATCCGCATGGTTCAATGAACACATATAAATACGCTGCTTCCAAAACGCTGCTATATCCTGATCGTGGACACATAGCCAAAGGGTCGGTGTTACGTGACCGCTGCAGACAATCCCTGATCGGCTACAATCTTTAAATTCCATCTGAACAATTTCTTCTTGTTAAAACGTAATGTGATGGCTGCAGCCAATCACAACAGTGGCATTCTATTACAGTATCACATTTGCATTCAGTGAGCTCTTTCCCAAGAGCCATGCCATCACAAATGTTAGTAACAGCAGACTGCACAGCAAGAGGCTGGATTTTATACACCTGTGGCAATGGGACTGCATAAAAAAACCTAAATTCATTTGTTAAAGGGGTTATTCGGTCATGTGATATAGATGACCCATACGGCTCCATTCTGTGTATAGCGGCTGATCTGCAGTATCCGGCAGTGGCCACTACACTCTGAATGGAGCTGTGCTATTCACTTTAATGTTTAGATCCTGCCGCAGCTGATCGGTGGCGGTACCGGGTGACTGATCCCACTCATCTGATATTAATAATCTATACCGATGATAGGTCATTAATATGATATGACCAGACATGCCTTTTCAGAGGTGTGTCCCGAGTCTATACAGTGTAAAACCTTACTGACAGATTCCTACTGTAAATTCTGCACCACGAGCTGGATCTCATCAACATTACTCCCATTGCATTGTAGCTGTAGCCCCCCAACAGGACCCTCAGTGTTATGTTGGCCTACAAAACTGACAACTGTTGCTTTATTAAAAGCCGGGACAAAGCCCTGACGTTCCGGGACCGTGGGACTGAGACCTCAAACCGGAACAGTTCCACTGAATCCGGGGCAGTCCCGCTGAATACAGAACGGTTGGGAGCTATGACATTACTCCCATTGCATTGTAGCTGTAGCCCCCCAACAGGACCCTCAATGCTATATTGGCCTACAAAAACTGACACCTATAGCTTTATAGTTGTCAATTATTTTATGATTTTATAAATTATCCTAAAAACAATGAAGAGTATACAGCATGCTTTTTATGATGACACAAATCTCATACACTGCTCAAAAAAATAAAGGGAACACTTAAACAACAGAATATAACTCCAAGTAAATCAAACTTCTGTGAAATCAAACTGTCCACTTAGGAAGCAACACTGATTGACAATCAATTTCACATGCTGCTGTGCAAATGGAATAGACAATAGATGGAAATTATTGGCAATTATCAAGACACCCTCAATAAAGGAGTGGTTCTGCAGGTGGGGACCACAGACCACATCTCAGTACCAATACTTTCTGGCTGGTGTTTTGGTCACTTTTGAATGTTGGTTGTGCTTTCACACTCGTGGTAGCATGAGACGGACTCTACAACCCACAGAAGTTACTCAGGTAGTGCAGCTCATCCAGGATGGCATATCAATGCGAGCTGTGGCAAGAAGGTTTTCTGTGTCTGTCAGCGTAGTGTCCACTGGCTGGAGGCGCTACCAGGAGACAGACCAGTACACCAGGAGACATGGAGGGGGCCGTAGGAGGGCAACAACCCAGCAGCAGGACCGCTACCTCTGCCTTTGTGCAAGGAGGAACAGGAGGAGCACTGCCAGAGCCCTGCAAAATGACCTCCAGCAGTCCACAAATGCGCATATGTCTGCACAAACGGTTAGAAACCGACTTCATGGGGGTGGTATGAGGGCCCATCGTCCACAAATCGGGGTTGTGCTCACAGCCCAACACCGTGCAGGAACCTTGGCATTTGCCACATAACACCAGGATTGGCAAAGTCGCCACTGGCGCCCTGTGCTCTTCACAGATGAAAGCAGGTTCACACTGAGCACGTGTGACAGACGTGACAGAGTCTGGAGAGGCCGTGGAGAGCGATCTGCCGCCTGCAACATCCTTCAGCATGACCGGTTTGGCAGTGGGTCAGTAATGGTGTGGGGTGGCATTTCTTTGGAGGGCAGCACAGCCCTCCATGTGCTCGCCAGAGGTAGCCTGACTGCCATTAGGTACCGAGATGAGATCCTCAGATCCCTTGTGAGACCATATGCTGGTGAGGTTGGCCCTGGGTTCCTCCTAATGCAAGACAATGCCAGACCTCATGTGGCTGGAGTGTGTCAGCCGTTCTTGCAAGCTGAAGGCATTGAAGCTATGGGCTGGCCCGCCTGTTCCCCAGACCTGAATCCGATTGAGCACATCTGGGACATCATGTCTTGCTCCATCCACCAACGTCACATTGCACCACAGGCTGTCCAGGAGTTGGTGGATGCTTTGGTCCAGGTCTGGGAGGAGATCCCACAGGAGACCATCCGCAACCTCATCAGGAGCATGCCCAGGCATTGATGGGAGGTCATACAGGCACGTGGAGGCCACACACAATACTGAGCCTCATTTTGACTTGTTTTAAGGACATTACATCATAGTTGGATCAGTCTGTAGTGTGTTTTTCCACTTTAATTTTGGGGGTGACTCCAAATCCAGGCCTCCATTGGTTAATAAATTTGATTTCCATTGTTGATTTTTGTGTGATTTTGTTGTCAGCACATTCAACTTTGTACAGAACAAAGTATTCAATGAGAATATTTCATTCATTCAGATCTAGGATGTGTTATTTGAGTGTTCCCTTTATTTTTTTTGAGCAGGGTATTTAGTTACAGCTCACATTGAATCTATCATAAATGTGAAATGTTCATCATATAAAATGTCTGTAGAATTATTCAATCATTGGTATTATAGGAAATATACTTTTAAACTAATAAAGTAATGAGAAAAATAGAAATAGTATGATGGGTAATAGTTAGTGCTGCCATCTAGTGGCCAACTACAGTATTGCCATGTAAAGGTTAACACAATTGTGATATACAATATATATTTGTTAAAGGCTTAAGAAAAGATGCTTGTTTACTACTTTTAGTGCAATTTAAGTAAAGCAAATAGAATTTTAATTGTATGGTGCAGGATACCTCCGACTAAATAAAAGTCTACAATATATGCCAGTATCAGTGTACACCATTTGTAATGTTTTTTACTTTTTACTAATTTATATAACACCAATAATTCCACAGCGCTTTACAAACATCATTGCCACTGCCCCCATTGGGGCTCACAATCTACATTCCCTATCAGTATGTCTTTGGAGTATGGGAAGAAATCGAAGAACCTGGAGGAAACCCACACAAACACGGGGAGAACATACAAACTCCTTGCAGATGTTGTCCTTGGTGGGATTTTAACCCAGGACCCCAGTGCTGCAAAGCTGCAGTGCTAACCACTGAGCCACCGTGCTGCCCATGGTATTTGAAGTGGGTATGCTTTTATATTTAGCTGATACAGTATTACTACTAATATATGGAAGCCACCATGTTGATCAGCGATGACAATGTCTCTAGAGTGCTGCAGAATATGTTGGCGCTATATAAGAAAGCGTAATAAATAAACTGGCTCAGTGATGGGAAAAAGTGTTATTCTCCACTTCTTAAATGGGTAAAATTGCAAAGTTCTTTTAAAAACAAGCAAATTTGCAATTTACTCCTTAATAAAAATCCTCTCAATTCTCAAGAATGGATGGATTTTTAATTGTTTAGTTTACTGTTCATTGCCTAGGTTACCGGCTACTGCTGCTGTAAGTCAGAAGTGGCCGGTTTCCTAGGCATGTAGCGCATACTTGAAAACTTTTTGCTATACAGCTTGTAAGCGCTGCTCTGAAGCTGGCTCAGGTCAACCTCAATGTCCCTCGGTGCTGTTGAGGCAAACATCCTGGTGGTCTGAATTGTCAATCTTCAGGAGTGAGCCACTGCCCGACAATCAGGAAGCTGGGAGGCAGAGGAGCAGTGTGCTCCAGCAGAAACAAGCTAAGGCTGTGTGCCCACGTAGCGTTTTTCAAGCGTATATGCTGCGGAATTTCCGCAGCGTAAACGCTTGAAAAACGCATGTATATCCGCACCCCATGGTCCCCAATGGCATTCCGCAATGTCAATGCCCATGCTGCGGATTTTTCCGCAGCGTATATGCTGCGGTCAAAAATCCGCAGCATGTTCATTAATTTTGCGGAAGCGCAGCGGAATCAATGTGCGGATGGTACCCAAGTCTGGATGAGAGGACACTCTCATCCAGACCTGGGTACCAAAGAACCTGTAAAAAAAAGAATAAAATAAAGTTTATACTTATCTTCTGATGTTTTCCCTCCGTCGCGCTGTTGTCTGAAGGACCTGCCACGTCATTGAGTCATGTGACCCACCACATGACTCAATGACGTCACCGCAGGTCCTGCACACAACAGCGTGAGCCGCTCAAGACTCCGGACAGGGCAGAGAATGCATCGGAAGGTGAGTATAAAGTTTATTTTTTTATTTTTTACCATTCTGAACAAGTTGTCAAGCACTTTTCCAAGTGATGCTTGGAGAAGTGCTTGATAACTCGCATGCGGAAATGCATGCAAAGACGCCTCACAAACGCTTCTACCTGGCGGGAAAACCGCATGTAATATCCGCATGCGATTTTCCCGCCAGGGAGAAGCGTAAAAAATATGCTTCAGGTCCGCAACGTGGGCACATAGCCTTAAACAAACCCTTTAATGGAATACACTCTAAAAGGGTTAAAGTTAATAGCAGCATACCACAGAGGTCAGCAAATCGCCCTTTTCTCTTTAATATATTTATTAATGACATTGTACAGGGCATAAAAAGTAGAATTTCAATATTTTCAGATGATATAAAGGTCTCCAAGGTAATCAACACAAAGGAGGATAATTCAATACTACAGAGGGGTTTAGAGAAGCTGGAGACTTGCAACAAAAAATGGCAAAGTTTAAATAGTACAAACTTTTTAAAAATCTATAGTACAGGAGGATGTAAGAAGCTTTGTCACATATCTTAAAAGAGAATTGTATGTCTCCATCAACTGTAAAAAAAATCTCAAATCTATTTTGGTGAAAGCAAGAAGAACTGCCAGCAGTGTCGGACTGGGATACCAAGGCCCACCAGTAACCAACTCCAGGGCCCCACTTTTCAACTACATGCAAATGTGACATTATCCTCAATCACAAATGTATATAACAATGAACTGGGTAGATTGTTACATGAATAAGATGCTGCCTAGGTCTGTACATAGTGATTCCAGGATATTGTAAGAAGTGCTGCTCATATAAGAGGGTGGTGGCCCACCGGAGGATTCTCGTGTTCTCCTGTGGGCCAGTCCAAGCCTGACTGTCAGCATAGTGAGGTGTTAGGTTACACAGTATATTGAAGATTATGAAGAGAGGAGTGATGGGCAGAGTGAGAAAACAAGCAGAGGCAGCCGCACAGCTCAGTGATCTCCTCCATGCTGTCGCTCCTTCTGAACACATTATAAAACAGGTAGAAGAACAGGAATCCCTTTCTCTGTGTGTACTGTTTATATGAGACATCATAGCAGCTAGTCTCCAACCACTAGCTCAGAGAGAACTGAAAATTGGAGATAGAGCCTGAAAATGGGAAAATTAGGGAAAATGCAGGATACAAGTCATGTAATGGCCAGAGATGGTGTTATTCCTTATTTTAGAGGGTTATTAAAAAAAAAATGGTGTGGCGACCAGATTGGAAAAACTATGGTTTTAGGGGTGATCTAATTACAATATTCAGATATATGAATGCACAGTACAAAGGTATTTCTAATGATCTTTTCACAACTAGGCCTGCAACAACAACGACAAGGAGGCAATGTCTACAACTGGAGGAAAGTAGGTTTAATCATCATCACAGATGGCGATTCTTTACTGTAAAAGCAGCGAGATTATGGAACTCACTGCAAAAGTTCAAGAAGGGCCTGGATTCCTTTCTTGAAAAATATACAACAGCTGATGGGATGTTGATCCAAGAAACCAGCCTGATTGCCAAATCTTGAGTTCAGAGGGAATTTTTCCCTTGATATGGAGCAATTAACATCTACCTCATTTCTTTCCTCTAGATCAATTTTTTAAGTTTAGGTTAAACTTGAGGGACTGGTGTCTTCTTTCAAAATTAAAAAAAAATGAAATAAATAAATGAATAAAAAAAAAACAGGGTTTCCATCTAGGATTTTTTTTATTTTTTTTCTGGACAATTTATTAAAAAAATCAAGGACAGTGAACTTATTCACAGATATAGTTGAAAATCATACTAAGTCATTTTACATATACGCAGCCCGTAATTCAGATATGAAAACATACGCCGAATTCATTGTGAACTGCAAAATTATGATAATTTTTTGTTAAGCGATTCGTTGGCACAGTTTTTCCTACTGACTCATGTGAACACACACAAATTAGCAGAATTGATGGGATTGGTAATGCATTGAAGAACTTGAAATTCCTCTGAGCCCGGCCTGTTCTTATTAGGTCTCATTTGTAAAGCAAATTATTCTAATGTAAAGAACATCAGGACAGAGAATATGACAGATTTACACTCCTTAATTAAATATATAGGACCGAAATGTTCTTTTTCTTTGTATAACCAGTTGTAGGAGGCAGTTAAGGAGTTCTTAAAAAGCTGTAAATAGTCATTTTCTACCATAAAAAGATATATCTTTCACCATTTTTTGCTTTCATGTCCCTGTTGATGCCGTTCTAATCTGTGCTATAGGGCGATCTTTGATCAATCTCCTTCCCCCTCTGGCAGCTGTCACTTTGACTTCAGAAATAGACTTAGATGGTGCGCCATTGTTCGGGCGTCTCTCTCATACACAGGAGCGCTCGTTCGGCCGAGCGCTCCTGTGTTCTCTATGAGAGAGTCGTCATCAGCGTCTGGGAGAACGAAATGATAGGCAGTCTAAAAATGGACACGCCGGACCCTTAACTCCCCTGACAATCAATTGTCTGGGGCCTCGCTACACATTAAAGTGTTGGCTGAGCCTGTCGATATCGGCTCGGATTATACTGATAAAAATCACTGATGAAACAGTCAGTCTTGTAGGTGAAAAAAAACTGAAGTGTGAATGAGCCCTGAGTGAAACTCAACACTGGATAATGTAAAATGTACATGTAGTTCACTTTTATGCTCTGTACAATAAATATGATATTTAATGGTGACACGCTCCTTCCGTAAATAATCAAATGCAGACTTTTTACAAAGGCGTAAATGTTTAATGAATTTCAGAGTAGTAAAATAAATTATTCATTTAATAGAAACATTTCTGTGAAAAAGTATATAAAACTGAGTTCACATATATGAACCATGATTAAAAAAAAGATGCAAAACTATAGATCACTGAGATTTTGAAAACCTCATCCATGTGTAGTGTAAAAATTCTGTGTGGAAATTGATATTTATGAATCCACATAATGTGACAGATTAGTCATAGTTGGTTTAACCCATTCATTGTGAATCTGCACGGAACACTTAAACACATGTGGACGTCATTGCGAAATTTCTGCAGATTCATCATGCATTTGCAATATGTATGTATATATATATTTGTGAGAAGGTCACAAATATATATATATTTGTGAGAAGGTCACTGGAGGGGAGATATGTATCACTGAGGATATTAGATTCAGAGATATGAAACTGGTAAAATGCTCCAGCACACTATGTGCTGAAAGGGGTTAATCGGCCATGTTAAGGGCTGTTTTTTTGTGGACAGGTGAAGTGTGGGTGAAAGGCTGTTCACCATATCTCCACCCCAGGGTATAGTTCAGAGGCTAAAGATGAAGCCTTTGGACTCATTCAATGCTGAACAGTCTCCCACACACTCTTCAACTGTTCACAAAAACCCAGCCCTTAACATGGCCGATTAACGCCTCTCAACACATAGTGCGCTGGAGCATTTTTCCAGGTTCATATCACTGAGGCTAACATCCTCAGTGACACATATCTCTCCTCTGGTATTTTACCAGTGACCGTCTCAATTATATATATATATATATATATATATATACAGTTATATGAAAAAGTTTGGGCACCCCTATTAATCTTAAGCTTAATGTTTTAGAAAAATTGGTGTTCTTGCAACAGCTATTTCAGTTTGATATATGTAATAACTGTTGGACACAGTAATGTTTCTGCCTTGAAATGAGGTTTATTGTACTAACAGAAAATGTGCAATCTGCATTCAAACAAAATTTGACAGGTGCATAAGTAAGGGCACCCTTATCATTTTCTTGTTTTAAATACTCCTACCTACTTTTTACTGACTTACTAAAGCACTTTTTTTGGTTTTGTAACCTTATTGAGCTTTGAACTTCATAGCCAGGTGTATGCAATCATGAGAAAAGCTACTTAAAGTGGCCACTTGCAAGTTGTTCTCCTGTTTGAATCTCCTCTGAAGAGTGGCATCATGGGCTCCTCAAAACAACTGTCAAATGATCTGAAAACAAAGATTATTCGACATAGTTGTTCAGGGGAAGGATACAAAAAGCTGTCTCAGAGATTTAACCTGTCAGTTTCCACTGTGAGGAACATAGTAAGGAAATGGAAGAACACAGGGATAGTTCTTGTTAAGGCCAGAAGTGGCAGGCCAAGAAAAACATCAGAAAGGCAGAGAAGAAGAATGGTGAGATCAGTCAAGGACAATCGTCAGACCACCTCCAGAGAGCTGCAGCATCAATTTGCTGCAGATGGTGTCACTGTGCATCGGTCAACTATACAACGCACTTTGCACAAGGAGAAGCTGTATGGGAGAGTGATGCGAAAGAAGCCGTTTCTGCAAGCACGCCACAAACAGAGTCGGCTGAGGTATGCAAAAGCACATTTGGAGAAGCCAATTTCTTTTTGGAAGAAGGTCCTGTGGACTGATGAAACCAAGATTGAGTTGTTTGGTCATACAAAAAGGCATTATGCATGGCGGCAAAAAAACACAGCATTCCAAGAAAAACACTAGCTACCCACAGTAATATTTGGTGGAGGTTCCATCATGCTTTGGGGCTGTGTGGCCAATGCCAGCACCGGGAATCTTGGTGAAGTTGAGGGACGCATGGATTCCACTCAGTATCAGCAGATTCTTGACAATAATGTTCAAGAATCAGTGATAAAGTTGAAGTTACGCAGGGGATGGATCTTTCAGCAACACAATGATCCAAAACACCGCTCCAAATCTACTCAGGCATTCATGCAGAGGAACAATTACAATGTTCTGGAATGGCCATCCCAGCCCCCAGACCTGAATATCATTGAACATCTGTGGGATCATTTGAAGAGGGCTGTCCATGCTCGGCGACCATCAAACTTAACTGAACTGGAATTGTTTTGTAAAGAGGAATGGTCAAAAATACCTTCATCCAGGATCCAGGAAATCATTAAAAGCTACAGGAAGCGACTAGAGGCTGTTATTTTTGCAAAAGGAGGATCTACTAAATATTAATGTCACTTTTCTGGTGAGGTGCCCATACTTATGCACCTGTCAAATTTTGTTTGAATGCAGATTGCACATTTTCTGTTAGTACAATAAACCTCATTTCAAGGCAGAAACATTACTGTGTCCAACAGTTATTACATATATCAAACTGAAATAGCTGTTGCAAAAACACCAATTTTTATAAAACATTAAGCTTAAGATTAATAGGGGTGCCCAAACTTTTTCATATAACTGTATATATATATATATATATATATATATATATATATATATATATATATATATATATATAAAATGTAAACCAGTTATGTATGGTATAATTGGTTAGTCTTACACCTGACTATAATCCCACAAAATCCTGGACTTTGTGCAAGTATGCTTAGAAGAATTGATGCTGTTTTAAAGGCAAAGGGCGGTCACACCAAATATTGATTAGATGCAGATCACACTTTTGTTCATCCAAGTTGAATTTTAATTAATAAAAATAAACTATTAAACCTGTTTTTTATACAGACTTCTTACTTTGCAGCATTCTTTCCACTCCTGCCTAGACCTTTTGCACAGAAAAGTATATAAACCAACATACACATCTATCTATACAATATATTTTACTGCAAAGTCTTCCAGTCTTTTCTATTGTTATTGGTGGATCCCTGATTTCTGAGGAATTTTGCACAACTTTCTTGCCCTTTTAGAAACAAAGTCACATATAAAACACCAATATCCCAAAAAGCAATTCCCTTTAACTGAAGAATGTTGCAATGGTGAACAGCTGTAGGATAGCTTCCAGCCCATATAAAACCAATAGGATCGCGTTGATAATTACATCGGCTCTCAGGATATATGTCTCCCATATAAGAAAATATACAGACAGCATGATATTGCCAGCGGTGAAGAACAGACTGGATCCTAGTGGGAGCTCTTCTTCTTTCAAGTTTCCCATTGATCCTGTAATAAAATGTATCATCAGTTTACAGTGAGGTTGTGCTATAAATCCATAGATTTCTTATTCCAGCAAGAAACTCATTAACAATGTGATCTAGAAAATTCCCTTATAAGTCACTCTATGATCAAAGTTTCTTCGGTTTTGTTATAAACTCATAAAATGTAGCAACTGAATGATAAACATGGAGTAAGTCTCTAAGACTCTTTGTGCCTTTATATAATATATGATGTTTCTTACCCAAGTAAAGCCGCACAGATTCCAGAATCGCCATTAAGAAGAGTAGGCCGAGGTCTAATGCTAAATTAGAATCAGGATAACTGAAGACCTGACCTGTGAGAAAGATGGAAAATGTTAAAAAGGTGAACGGCAGAAGGAAATGTGGAGGATGGCACACAACGCTCATGCTGTAGTGTTGTTCACAATGGGGGGGAGAAGAATAAGCCGGTAACAGACACCTCTACTGACAGATTATCTCAAGTGAAAACAAATGATCGGGCATGATGAACTCAACATGCTCTATCCTTCTGTACCCTAACACATACTACCAGGACACGACAACTGTCCCCTGGTAGTCGGATGATCATTCGATGATCAGTCAGTAGAAATAGCAGGTGAAGTTTGATTTACTTTAATATTTTTCTCAGTTAAATCTTCTTTTTTAGAAAAAGTATCCCATCCAGGTACATGGAGCAGAGCCGGATCTAAACTGTGATACCAAAATGCAAAGATGAGGCCGCCGGTGCTGTGTCTGGTGGGCAGTATCAGGCCCACCAGAGGACTTTATTCTGAGGGCCCACCTTTCATCTATACAAAACTAATTCATTACATTAAAATATTTTTCAGACGAAGGCTAATTTTCGTCAGGCACTGTGTATTACGGTATAGCCATAAGATACACAATGTTAGGATTCGGCTCTGGTTGCTGATTCGATTGGTTATCACGTAATTGCTGAGATAGTGTTTAAATCCAGATGGTGGCGCTGGGTTCTTCCCGAATCAAGGGCCCCATAGAGGCTGCAAAGTCTGCCTCTATGGATGCCCCTGAAGCAGAAGCCAGGGCCCACCGGAGGATTCTCTGGTTCTCTGGTGGGCCAGTCCAACCCTGCTGGTGAGGATCATTGCTTGATGCAGCTCTACCAGTTCTCGCTCTTCTGGACACAGCCCACCTATATGACCACTATTAAACTGCATATCCGGCATGTAATCCTAAGGGTTATTTCCCCTGCACTCCTGGGCTGGAGTTGTCTGGATGAGACTACAGGCAGTCCCCGACTTAAGAAAATTCAATTACATGGGGGGTCTCCTAGTTAGGAACATAAGATGTTAAATAAAAACCTGACTAATTCTCACCTAATCGCTGATCTTCCTGGGCGCCCCACTGTGCAATGTCCAGTCCTCTTCTTTCCACCATCTCCTGCCTCTTCACTATAGGCCAAGACTTCCGGCCGCACATTCAGGTCTCAGACATCACTGCATGTTTTTGTAAGGTCGCGACGTCAAGACGTGCACCACAACCTTATGAAGCGCAGTGACTTCCGAGGTCTGGATGTGACTGCAAGTCTATGGCGAAAAGAAGAGGTCATCGAGCAGCCGGAGACGTCAGCGATGTGGTATTAGTTGTTTTTTTTTCTTTCAGGTCCTGTTCCAACTTTCACATTTCGATAACGAACAAACCTACAGATCTTATCCAGCTCATAACCCAGGAACTGCCTGAACTGGAGGATAATTGGCAATGCACAGGTCTTGTGATTACGATGGTATATTATATATGTCAGGTACTTACTTTTATAAATGATCATAATCAGCGTTGCCAAAAAATAGAAAACATAGTACAGCACATTGATGTACAGGAGGATTTGCAGTGGGACCGATGAGCGCTGGTATTATGCAGCTGAGAAAAATGGCTTTAAGAGACTGGAAAAACAAAGAGAGAAACACAATAGATTGCGGCAGCGAGAATATAAGGACCAGAGATGAGGACTTAGATCTTGGGACTGAAGCCCAGAGTCTTAGATTGCATATGGTACCAGGCTCAATATTTAGGTGTGGTCTTTGGGGCACAGCATTAAATATTTTATTCCCTGATTATTTGTCTCTGTACAGCAGAAGGAAATCTGCAATGGAGGAAGAAAGGAAGGACACAGACAGCCACTGTCATATTTCCATCTCGCTTTTCCCAAACAAAGGGAATTTGTCCTCTTTTTTCCCACATATTTACTGGCGCTTGGATCATGGGGATATTTGGGCTCTAGCTGTGGTGATTTTGTGCAGATCACCGCATGGAGAAAGACTCCTCTCGAACATATGCATCAGATTTTGCATCCAACTAGAATCACTACATGCCTGCCGAATGGCTACATGCTGCTAATCGGCGGTGCTTTAATATCCTGTTTAGGTGATCCGGTTACCGGGATCAACAAGGGCTCCAGTATCCTTTGGATAGGGGATAACTTTAAAGGGAACCTGTCATCAGGATATTAGACCCTTAACTAAAGGCATGTGTGTAAAGGTCCTTTAATGCCTATAAGATCCTTACCTTGCTTGTAGTCTTTTTTAAGGAAATTGTAGAGAAAATTAGACTTGAAGTTTTAATTGTAAGTGCAGGTGGTGGACATTGCACTTCCAGCTCTTCTGCCTCTTTCCCTATTTCTCCACCTGCCTCCGGTCACTGACAGACAGGTCACTCTTCTCTCTGACCTGCCTTCCCTGAGATTTTGCGCAGCAATCGTCATTGTTCTGGTGTGCAGATCGACAGTCCAGATCTCGCAGAATCATCAGGATCGTATTGTGCATGCACAGATCAACAGTATGGATCTCACAGCATCATCAGGAGCTTACTGTGCATGCGCAGATCAACAGTCCGGATCTCGCAGCATCATCAGGAGCGTACTGTGCATGCACAGATCAACAGTCTGGATCTCGCAGCATCATCAGGAGCGTACTGTGCATGCACAGATCAACAGTCTGGATCTCGCAGCATCATCAGGAGCGTACTGTGCATGCACAGATCAACAGTCCGGATCTCGCAGCATCATCAGGAGCGTACTGTGCATGCGCAGATCAACAGTCCGGATCTCGCAGCATCATCAGGAGCCTACTGTGCATGCGCAGATCAACAGTCCGGATCTCGCAGCATCATCAGGAGTGTACTGTGCCTGCGCAGATCAGGTTCCCTTTAAATTTCATACAAACACTAAACTTCTCCTTTTTATATTAATTCTAATGGGTCAGTTTGTAAGAATCATGTTCACATTCATGTCAGCCTCCTAATGTACGGAGAGAGGATTACACTTCATCCAAAGGATACAACCAGCGAGCTCCTCCCTGGGGAAAAAAAACACAAATATAATTAAAAGTAATATCATTATAGTCCATAATAAATGACATAAAGCAACTAATCACGTCTGCTTTCAGCTTAGGATATTACTAATGTTCATAGCCTCAGTCTACAATGTGAGACTCCAGAGATGAGGGGGGATCTTATAACTTCACAGCAGCCGCAGGGTGCAGACCCCATACAGAAGTCTTGTAGAAATTATATTTTCTGGCTAAAAAAATCAAAGTCTAAAAACCACTTAAAAAAAATAATAAACTGGCGTGATTTTTGTAAGCACACGTGTCATTTTGACAGTATTTTGAAGTGGTTTTCCTCTATCTGTTTTTTTGATGTATTTTAATTAGAATATAGGTGGTAGCAATAGGGAGTGCTTGATGTCACATTTAAAGGGGAAAAAAAGCTTCAAAATCGCATAAAATAAAGCGTAGAAAACCTGTGGCAAAACTTCCCAAAGAATTAATGACATTTTTAACATGCATTAAAAAAACATATAAGAAAAAAAGCACCAAAAATACGTTTTCCAACTCAAATGAATGGGAAGCAAATTTGAAGTGGTTTTTGAATCTAAAACTACCAAAAGCAACATAAAAAAAACCCCTTAAAACTCAGTCTGAACATTCCTCAAGAGGATTTTGATGTCGATTTTGAAAAGGATCTGATTCAAAATCCACATAAAAAAAACTCAGTGTGAGGAAACCCAGAGTTTTTTATGTGGATTTTGAAGCAGATTCTGCTCCGAAATGCACATGAACAGACTTATGTCTAAGGGAATATTCACACTGCGTTTTTTCAAACAGAAGACGCTTCAGCAAAATCTCCTTTAAGTTTTGAAGACCTGAATCATGTTTTTTTTTTTTGTTGTTTCCGGACCGTTTTTTCCAGACTTTTTTTCTCCCACCTTCCTTTTTTTTCCAGACAGTTTTGAGATCCATAAAGCAATGATGAAAACAGTAGCTTTTTATGCAGAAAAACTGAAAAAAAAATGCAAAAAAAAAAAAACAGCGAAAAAAGACACAGTGTGAACATGTTCTAAAACAAAAGGCAGCCTGGAGGTGCAGGTGGTGACAACAACATGGAGGAAGGATTTATATTCTCAGCCTGTATAACAGAATTGTAATATTTCCCTAGGCAAGACAAAGAAAAGGGGTCTCTAGGCCTCGTTTGAGGGTAAGCTGGCATGTTACTATGGCAACGCGTCTCGGCCTTACCTCTTCTGGTGAGCGCCATGTTCCTCACAGCTTCGGAAACTCTCGGCTTTCTCCGCCACGTATACGACTATATTAAAATTCTTCCATGTTTGTTAAGGGCAAACCTACTTCGTTAAGAAAATATGGGGCACAACCTTTACAGAAAGGACAAGAATATAATACAGGTAATTCATGTCAGTTTAGTTTAATGATATACTAAGGTAAGAAGAAATTACAAACCCATACGAAGAATTCAGGAATTCAATACGCCCACATCCAAAATGGCTTCCTCCCTGGAACTGACGTCATGGGAACGCCCCGTAGCGTTTTTTCAAGACATGCGTAGTAGAAGTCCCGCGCGGGGGGGCGTTTCTTCGCTCAGTCGCCATTTTCGGCGTTGATCGGATATACTCGGTGGTTTCCGTGAGCGAAGCTCACTCTCGTCTCGAGGAGTGCTCGGGTATTTCCGGAGACCATCGGGTTTTTTCGGTGTATCAATTTTCCTTCGCCTTCCGGAAAGGGTGTTCGGGTGTTTGCCGAGGTCCACTTTCGTTTCTTTCCGGAATTGGGTTCGGTTGTTTCCGGATGCATGGATGAAACTCAAGCATCCCGACTTGGTTTATCAGAAGCAGCGGCGGCGGTGGCTGCTGTAGCTGCTGCAGTGCGGGATGGCCCCGAGGTAACTTCGGTCACTGTCATGACTGGGCCTGATGGGAGAAGTGCAACTGGGAACGGGTATACCGGTAAGTTCTCGTGCTGTACTGCTAACCGACCACCAGCTGGCGCTGTGAACTTTACTCTTCTCAATAGGGTTCACCTTGTAATATAGCGCCGTACCACCAGATGGCGCTAAGTTCTATCTACCATACAGAACTATGTACACACTCACGTTATGTGTCCAACCGAGCAGCTCAGGTCTGGGCTGACAATATGTGCAGGGGGTATAAAAAGTCTACACACCCCTGTTAAAATGCCAGGTTCTTTTCATGTAAAAAAAAAAAATCATACCAAGAATAATCATTTCCAAACTTTTTCCATCTTTAATGTCATCTTTACAAATCCATTGAGAAACTGAAATAATTATGAGGAGGAAAATAAAAATAACAAAACTAAAATAATGTGGCTGCATAACTGTGAACACCCTCTTATAATTGGGGATGTGATTATGTTCAGAATCTGCCAATCTCATGTTACATAGTAGTCAGTACACAGCTTCCGTCATTTATAGTGATCCCGATTAACCCCTTATCAAGTTTAGCTCTTCTAGTTGGATTTTCCTGACATTTTCTTAGTTACATATTGCAGCTAAACCCGTAAACATCTCATAATTAAAGCTAAAGCCATAAACAGCTGACAACACAGCACAGGGATCTCATAATTAAAGCTAAAGCCATAAACAGCTGACAACACAGCACAGGGATCTCATTATTAAAAGTTATCAGGAGAAAGGTAGAAAAAATCTCCAAGGCATTAGATATAGCATGGACACTGAAGATGTCATCAAGAAGTGACTTGAATTTGGTAGAACAGTGACATTACCTAGAATTGGACATCCCTCAAAAATGTATGAAAAGACAAGAAGAAAATTGGTAGCTGCCAAGAGGCCGAAAGCCACATTGAAGGAGCTGTAGGAATATTTGACAAGTACTGGTTGTGTACTGTGTGTAATAACAATCTCCCTTATTCTTCATATATCCCGCCTGTGTGATAGGGTGGCAAGATCCACGCCCAGCTATATTTTACCAAAACCTACAAGTCTGCCAAAATCATGTGGGAAAACGTTTTATGGTGTGATGAGACCAAGGTGGAACTTTTTGACCTTAATTCCAAAAGGCATGTTTGGCACAAAGCCATCACCAGAAGAACACCATACACCCAGTGAGGCATGGTGGAGGCACCGTTATGCTTTGGCCTGTTTTTTTTTGTCAGCTGGAACTGGGGCTTTAGTCAATGTGAAGGGAATTATGAACAGTTCCAAATATATGTCAATTTTTTGCAATAAAACCTTCGAGCCTCTGCTAAAAAGATGAAGATAAATTTCACCTTTCAGCTCCACAGCAATCCTAAGCAACCTCCAAATCAACTGAATGGCATCACCAAAATATGAAAGTTTTGGAATGGCCCAGACCTGAACCCAAATGATAAACTATGGGTAACCTGAAGAGGGCGCCATACGCAGGTGATGCCCTCACAATCTGGCAGATTTGGAAGAGTGGGCAAAGATTACTAGATGTGTAGTGTTGATAGACTCCGACCCAAAGAGACTGAATTTTGTCATATATTCAAAGGATACTTCAGCAAAGTAGTAGTTTAAGGGTGTGCGGATTTATGCAACCACGTTATTTTAGCTCTAGTGATTGACAGACATGGCTGTCAATCATTGTAAGCCCCGCCCTCCAGACTCCTAAACCGCCAGATTATCTTAGTTTTGTAATTGTGCAACCTCCGTTCCCAGGAAATGTGCAGAGGTTGGAGCTTTATCTATAAGCATTAGTCACAAGTGCAGTACCTGGCAGTGGCCACTACACAGGGTATGGCGCTGTGGTGCTCCTCTCTGTACACTGCTCATATCCAGGTGCTGCTGGAGCAGATGACAGCTGATCGGTGGTGGTGCCAGGTGTCGGACCCCCGCCGATCTGATATTGCTGGCCTATGCTATGGGTCGCTCATCAGTATATGTGTCCATTACATAATGTTCAGCCCCAGCAGGCCGCCTCGCCTACTTATTTGTACAGGGTAGTTGTCGATCGCTTTCTGTCTTATAGGTGAATTCTATAATGTATCCTGTGTCCTTTTCCTTGTTCCAGAGGTCACGGTGTCTAGCGTCGGCGCTCCCGGGGAGAATGTCTTCACCACATCAGTGGCCAGCACCGCCTCTCTTTCGGATCACGTACTGGTGAGTATTCACTTTAATAAATGAGTAATAATCAAATGACAGGAAACAAAGCTGATTGACAGCTCCTCACTGTCCCTCCTCCCTGCTGAGATCTCGCGCTGCTCAGTACAAGCTGCAGCCATCAGTCATTCTGGGTGGGTAGAGACTGAATACACTTGGATCATGAGCTATTTCATTCTGTACCTGGACCCATCTGAGTATCAGGATTGTACAACCATTCTAACATGGCTCTTCAATGGAAGTACACCAGTCTCATCAGGTCTAAATGATCTATTTAACATTATATGCATGAAATCTGCTGACAGATCCACTTTATAGAGTATCTGTCATCATTCTTGATGGTGTCTTTCATAGTCACTGCTATAGTATGGCAGGTCTGGACCATGTTTTCTTATAAGGCTGCATAGAGGGCGGCTTTTGTGTCGAGTAGGGACCACGATGTCCGGAGAGCTCGGGGGTCTCCTTCCCTGAACTCAACAGTCTCTTAGCCATATACGATGCTGATGACTTCAGGTCAGGAGCCCTGGTGTCACACGCTGATTGTGGGACGTGTGACACCAGCCATACTGTTGTCTTTACATATATATTGCAGGCGGAGAGGGCGTCTCTTCAGATTGGAGACGGCCTGAGCACTGAGAAGGCCACGCTGATCGTGGTGCACACTGATGGCAGCATCATGGACGCCCAGCATATTAAGGTGCCGACAGCCTCCATGACGCCAGGTGAGCGGAGGGATCACACACACGTCAATGTCCGATGCAGATCTTATCCATGCACTAATGTCGCTGAACTAAGGCCTCATTCACACATGTCCGAGTAAGGACCGTGATGCACGGACCTGACCTGAGTTTTTTATTGGGGATTTTTATGGCAAAAAAAAATAGGATCACTGTTGAGTTGCACATTTTACGCTAAGAAGCTTCCATTTATTACAGAGAGCCGTCGTATTAGTCTTCATTACTCATAAAGTCTGATATTTAATTGCTTGTTTTTTCTTTGGATTTCCAGCAGGTGGCGCTCTTTTCCTGTAATCTCATTTACTCTATGCAGGAGCTGATTAAACGCTCTGTGCCGAGATCCTCACATGTGAAGTTTTTAGTGTCTATGAACCGTCCTATAAGTAGATTAGTATCCGACCGAGAGCAATATCTGCCGGAAGTTTCTATGTTCTCCTTGTGTTTGCACCGGCTTCTTCAGTATTTATACAGCGCCGCAGTATCTATTGGCGCTATATAAATAAATATCTCCGTCACTCAAAATACAAAATTACTAACATGTAAGGTTCTTGGTCAAAGACGTAGAATGTCCTATATCTATGTAATGAAATGTTAATGTCAGATTCAACTCATTATTGAAATTTTTTAAGTATGTATTTTACTCACTTGTATAGCGCCATCATATTCCGCAGCGCTTTACATCATCACTGTCCCCATTGGGGCTCACAATCTACATTCCCTATAAGTCCTTGGATTGTGTGAGGAAACTGGGGAACCCGGAGGAAACCCACGTAAACACGGGAAGAACATACAAACTCCTTGCAGATGTTGTCCTTGGTGGGATTTGAACCCAGGACCCTAGCGCTGCTAACCACTGAGCCACCCTGCTGCCCACCATAAGTGCTAACCACTGAGCCACTGTGCTGCCCACCATACAGTGCTAACCACTGAGCCACCCTGCTGCCCACCATACAGTGCTAACCACTGAGCCACCCTGCTGCCCACCATATAGTGCTAACCACTGAGCCACCGTGCTGCCCACCATATAGTGCTAACCACTGAGCCACCGTGCTGCCCACCATAACAGTGCTAACCACTGAGCCACCGTGCTGCCCACCATAACAGTGCTAACCACTGAGCCACCGTGCTGCCCACCATAACAGTGCTAACCACTGAGCCACCGTGCTGCCCACCATACAGTGCTAACCACTGAGCCACCGTGCTGCCCACCATACAGTGCTAACCACTGAGCCACCCTGCTGCCCACCATATAGTGCTAACCACTGAGCCACCGTGCTGCCCACCATAACAGTGCTAACCACTGAGACATCGTGCTGCCCACCATAACAGTGCTAACCACTGAGACATCGTGCTGCCCACCATACAGTGCTAACTAGTGTTGAGCGAGCACTAAAATGCTCGGGTGCCCAAAGCTCGGGCTGAGCTCACCGTGATACTCAGGTGCTCGACCCGAGCAACGAGCCCAATGTTAGTCTATGGGAGACTCGAGCATTTTTGCGGCGGCACCCCCGGCAGTCTTTTAAAAGCCTAACAAGTGCCCAAAACCATAGTGACAGTGCTCAAATGACATGGGGACAGCATGGAGATTGCCCCCGGAAGCATTTCTGACCCCCAGGTCACTGCTGTCAACAACGTGGTCAGAGGTATTAAGCCACTTTTAAGGGCTCACAATAAAACGTTCAAAAACGAAAGTGAAACTGCTGTCCTGTGAAATATGTTAAGGAAGTTACTTTCCAGGGTAAAGACTTGTGTATAAGGTAAAATAAATAAGCAAAAACAAAAATACTCCTTCACACCTTGGGCTATGTTCACAAGTAGCAGTTTTTATGCGTTTTTGCACTTTTGTATTGCTTTCAACCGTGACAAATGCATTCACCGGGAAATGTCATTTTAACATTTTACAACCTTATCTGGCGATGTGCTGTGTGACACATGCATACAGTGCTGAAAAGACATGGGAACAGCATGGAGAAGACCCCTGGAAGCATCTCTGACACCCAGGTCACTGCCTAAAAGTGTGCCCATCAGAAGTGATCCTTGCCGCATCAGAAGATGCAGACTTGCAACTATCCCCGTGCAAGTCCCTGTCCCAGGGCAGTGTTCAATTGTACTTCCCCCATTCCTTGCAATGCAAGCGCAAGTATTCAGCCTGCCACCCACCCCCAGGCTGCAATACCATACTGCTAGCTTGCTTGCACTTGAAATTGGGCCTTTTAGGCATGTGGAGGCGGAATCTGGCCACCACGTCATGGCTGCGTTGGCGACCTGGTATCCATACTCAGTCCCCAGCCGCCCGGCGGCCGGGTGTCCACACTCGGTCCCCAGCCGCCTGGGGGTGGCCGGGTGTCCATAAACTGTCCCCAGCCGCCCCTATTTCTCCTGTCACCTTCCCACACACCTTTCTTAGCCTGGCCTGCTTTAGGGCAGCATTGGACGAGCCCACCAGAGAACCAGACTCCTCCGGTAGGCCCTGGCTTCTCCATCAGGGGAGTTGAGAGTGCCAAGGTGAGGAGCATGATGATGATGATAGAAGTTAGCATCTGCTTTGTTTTCTTGGAATGCAAGCGTAAGTGTGCAACCTGCCACCCACCTACCCCCAGGCTGCAATACCATACTGCTAGCTTGCACTTGAAATGGGGCCTTTTAGTTTGGAGGAGGCCGTAGCTGGCCACTACCTCATGGCTGCTTCAGCAGCGAGTTGTCCATACTCGGTCCCCAGCCTTTCCGCGGCCGGGTGTCCACACACGGTCCCCAGCCACCTAGGGGCGGCCGGGTGTCCATAAACGGTCCCCAGCCACCCCTATTTCTCCTGTCAACTTCCCCCCACACACTTTTCTTAGCCCGGCCTGCTTTAGGGCAGCATTGGACGAGCCCACCAGAGAACCAGACTCCTCCGGTGGGCCCTGGCTTCTCCATCAGGGGAGTTGAGAGTGCCAAGGTGTGATGAACCTGTAGCCGCCATCTTGGTAATGATAAATCATATCCAGGGATGGCCACACTTCAGCAGCCCCCACCCTTGGGACCTTCTGTTAAAACGTCAACTAGATAGTTTCCCCCCATCCAGGCTCCTGTAAGATAAGAAGCCCCGGGGCCTACTTAACACTTGAATGCTAGGAGCTTCAAAGACTTCGAGAGGAAACACAGCCAGCAGGGGGGGGTGCTTCGTCTATCTGTACCTGACCATTTGTCCCATAGGACTAGTTTCTTTGTCTGTCACAAGCATGGAGGCATAAGATATAGAAACATGAAAAGTACACGCATGTTGCGTGGGATGGGCCAATAAAAAAATATCACGGCGTCCCGGAGCCATTGCGCACACAAGCCTCCGCGGTAGACGTTTGTACGTGCTCTGGAAGCCAAGATATAGCGCTGAGCCATTCCTGAGGACCGTATGGTATCATAATTGATATCAAAAGGTCGGTTACGGCGGCCCGAATCCATGGGAACCCCTGGGGGTATCCTGAGACCATCCCAGAAGAAGTTATTGGGTTCCATAGAATTTGGGCTTCTGATCGAAGTTAGACCTGAGGGTGGAGACTGAGCCAGCTGACCTCACCAGCAGTGGGCGGGACGGGGCAGGTAAGATAGCAGGACAGACAAGAGATAAGTCAGTTTTGACCCAAGAGTGGGGTGCTGAACATCTGAGCACCAGCTGAGGCCACCAAGGGGAGGAGCAGTTTGACCATGCGGTGGTAGGCCTCAGCCTGTAACAAAGAACCGTGCCTGCGACCGCAGAATCCTCTCCCTGCGTCACAAGAAAATCAAGAAACCGGTAACTGATATGCTGTGGTGATTCTGTGTGTTGTATTCCATTGTTGTATAGTTTAGCCTGACCTTATACCTGTGTATATTTAGTTGTATATCGTGTATCTAGTGTATTATTATAATCAATTACCTCAAGTAATTGTGGGCCTGCCTTTTATTCTGCATAACGAACGCACGTCCGTGTGAGCTCGGCTCAAGCCAAAAACGCTACCCAGGGTTGGTTCCTGACCCGATATAGGCCCATTCACGGACTGGGCGTATATCTAAAATAGGGACTGGTGGCAGCATACCAACTGGGGATTGGGGAAGGCTGGTAGTGACGGTCGGAGGTTCAGATATATATATTCCTGGCGCGGCCAAGGAAGATATATATACCGCCCTCACTACAGAGGGCCCCGATACCCAGTAGGTTACAGGACAGTCTCCCTGGCGACCGCTTATCCTAGGTGCAGTTCCTTGACTGACCTGAGGCTAAGAGGGCGCTAGCGAGTTGTGCTGTGTAGTGACGTTACGGTTTAGTGACGTTGAAGGGATAACACACTACCGTGTTCCCTGCGCTGGTTGCAGCTTCCTGGCACTACTTTCTCTAGGTGCAGTACCTTGACTGACCTGAGAGGTAAGGGGGCGCCAGAGAGCTGCACCCACCGGCCGGCTTTCATAACATTGGTGGCAGAGAGGTGGGATTGCAGAATAATAGTGTTGTGGGACCCCTACTCCCAGGCACTAAAGACTGCCAGTGGTAACTTCCACTGCTGGAGTCTTAAGGTCAGCCCAACATTAGACGGTCAGGCTAAAAGTATAACAAGGTGTGTGCAAACTCAGGGTTGCAGCGGTGTCGGTTACCAAGATGGCAGACGGCACCAGGAGCAAGACCCTGCAGGAGGCTAATGCTACGGTCCGTGTGGCAGGAGGGGAGGACATTGCTACTCATGGCGAGGAGGAGTCCAGCCCGGGCACCTCAGGGAGCCAGTCCCCAGTATACGGTCCCGCAGTGGGCTGCCCACCACCTACCCAGCCCAGCCTGTCCAGATCACAAGCCCTTTTACAAGCGGCTATGGCAAGTCTCCAGTCTCATGGCGATGCCGTCTACAAAACCCTCCTGGCAGCATCAGAGAAGGCAGCGGAGGAGGAGCGCGAAGCTGCGGAGCGCCGGGAGGCTGCGGAGCGTGCAGAGCGCCGGGAGGCTGCGGAGCGTGCAGAGCGAGCTGCGGAGCGCCAGCACCAACTGGACCTGGCCCAGCGGGGGCTTCCGCTAGAGCAACCAACCCATCAGGAGACCAAGTCGTCCAAAGTCCGAGCTGAGGACTTCCCTCTACTGGAGAAGGATGGGGACCTGGACTCCTTTCTGGTGGCATTTGAACGGACCTGTCTTCAGCACCATCTGGCCCGGGATCAGTGGGCCAGATACCTGACCCCCCGTTTGAGGGGTAAGTCCCTGGATGCCTTGGGGGACTTACCTGCCGGGGAGGTACAGAACTACGACTGCATCAAGCGGGCCCTGATCCGGCAGTACAACCTCACTCCCGAGTCGTACCGCCAGAAGTTCCGGAGCCTGCTGCGTGGCCCCAAGGACACCTGGACCGATCATATGCGGGCGCTGTTGAGAGCCGCAGAGCACTGGACCTCGGGTCTAGCGCTTACTACCCGCCAGGAGGTCCAGGAACTGTTCGTCACGGAGCAGTTCTTGTGGAACTGCCCAGAGGACCTCCGACAGTTCCTCCGTGACCGAAAACCAACAGGGGCTTCTGCTACAGCCGCCCTGGCAGACGAGTATGCCAATAACAGGGCGCCTGAGCTGAAGAAGTCTGCCAGCAGCACCTGGAGAGGGGGTAAGCCCAGTCATGCCCCTGTTTCCCCGGCCCCTAGAACACAAGGGGTGTATCCCCCTGTTGCCCTCTCCAGGCAAGGACCAGACGTAAGACGTTGTCATCTATGCAACAAACCAGGACACTTTAGGGCTGAGTGTCCCCAGCGCCAAAAGACCCCATCCCAGTCCCAGAGAGCGCCCAATGTTTTGTGTGTGGGAGGGGGTGGTGGTAGGTCCCTGGACAACATCCAACCCGTCACCATAGGCCGTTCTGCGGTCATGGGACTGCGGGACACGGGCGCTGAACGAACACTGGTACGGCCTGAGGTGGTGTCCCCCCAGGACTTGGTACCAGGAAAGACTCTTTCCGTCTCCGGGGTTGGAGGCGTGGAGCCGGCACTTCCCGTTGCCATGGTGTATTTGGACTGGGGTGCCGGAAGGGGGATGCGGGAGGTGGGAGTAACGCCAAATATTCCCGCAAATGTTTTATTAGGGACCGACTTGGGGCGTCTAGTATCGCAGTATGTACCCTCTGAACCCCCAAGTTCGGCCCCCCAAGAGTGTATTGATTTGTCTGCTGCTAATGCCAACCATGTTGTATGTAGTGTGTGTCCTGCTGAGGAGGAGGGAGTGAAACCTGAGGGTAACACCTGCACAGACACAACACAAACAGGGTTAGTGAAAGCAGGTGGGGAGTGTGGGGATGCCCGCAGAGGTGCTCAGCCGGCGTGCCGTGACCTCTTGTCCTCCGGTGAGGGAGGGGGCGGGCAGGATTCTGTAGAGGGAAGCTCAGGGATGGAGAGGGGGGCAGCTACCGGCAGTGTAGGGCTCCCAGGGGTATCCAGGCTGCTGAGTATAGGCCCACTGCAGGGGGAGGAACAGGCCATGGGAGGTGGGGGTGTCCCAAGAGAGGAGCCGCCAGGTAAGACCCCAGGGCAGGAGTTCCCCACATCCGAGATGTCCAAAGGCCTAGGAAGCCTGCCTGATCGGGCGGCTTGGTCAGAAACAGAGGGGAAGCAGGCACTACCCACGGTCACAGCGGTCATAGCCGCTGTCACCAGGAGTGGGAGCGCCGGAGCCCAAGGAGCCTTGCAGAGGTCCGACGGCTTCCCCACTTCTGACCAAGTGTCTGCCGGTTCAGACGGCGGCCAGGTGACATGCCCGGAGGGGCTGACAGAGGATGTGGCAGTTTCGTCGATTCTGGCCACATCAAGTCAGGAATTTCAGGCTGCGTTGGAAGCAGACGACAGCCTGAAAGCTCTCAAGGAACAGGCGGCACAGCCTCCCATGGAGTCGGACTGCGAGCGTGTGGTCTGGGACCAGGGACGGCTGTACCGGGTAACGGTCCAGCAGGGTTCACCGGAGGCGTGGCCCAGGGACCGACAGTTAGTGGTACCCTATCCGTTCAGGGCGGAATTGTTGCGGATCGCACACGAGATTCCGATGGCCGGACACCTAGGGATCGCTAAAACCAAGGCCAGGATAGCTCAGCATTTCTACTGGCCTGGGATGGGAGCCGCGGTGGGTGCCTACTGCCGTTCGTGTGACACCTGTCAGAGGGTGGGGAAGGCGGGGCCGCGCCCCAAAGCCCCACTGGTAACTCTGCCAATCATCGAAGAGCCTTTCTCGAGGGTTGCTGTGGATCTTATTGGACCTCTGTCCACTCCCAGCCACTCCGGGAAATGCTTCATACTCACGGTAGTGGACTATGCCACCCGGTACCCGGAAGCGGTAGCTTTGTCGTCCATTCGGGCCGACAAGGTGGCTACCGCCTTACTGGAGATCTTCTCCAGAGTGGGTTTCCCCCAAGAAATGCTCACCGACCGAGGGACCCAGTTCATGTCGCGGCTGATGGAGTCCCTCTGTAAGCAAATGCAGGTGCAACATCTGGTGGCCAGCCCGTATCACCCACAGACTAATGGCCTGTGTGAGCGGTTCAATGGCACCTTAAAGCAGATGCTTAAGATGTTGGTCGACTCCCACGGGAGAGACTGGGAGCGTTACCTCCCACACCTCCTATTTGCTTACCGGGAAGTTCCGCAGGCCTCAACGGGGTTCTCCCCCTTTGAGCTCCTGTACGGGCGACGGGTACGGGGCCCCCTGGCTCTGGTGAAGGAAGCATGGGAAGGGGATTTGGCCACCCCCGAGGTGTCGGTCATCGAGTATGTCGTGCGCCACCGGGACAGGATGATGGCCTTGGCAAAGCTGGTGCAGGACAATATGGCCCAGGCCCAGGCCGACCAGAAGCGGTGGTACGACCAGAATGCTTGTGAGAGGACCTACCAGGTGGGTCAAAAGGTGTGGGTACTGGTCCCCGTACCACAGAACAAGCTTCAGGCAGCCTGGGAAGGTCCCTACTTCGTGCACCAGAAACTCAATGCCGTCACCTATCTGGTCACCCTGGATCACGCCCGTGGAAGGAGGAAGGCCTTCCACGTGAACATGATGAAGGCTCATCATGAGCGGGAAGCGACTGCCCACCCAGTGTGCAACCTTCCCGAGGAAGGAGAGGTAGAAACCCTCCTGGATCTGCTCACCCAAGCCAAGGCGGGTGGGTCCATCGAGGATGTGGGGGTTGGCCACCAGCTCACGGAGGACCAACGGTCCCAGCTGGGGACCACCCTGCACCCCTTCCGGGGGCTGTTCAGCAGCCTGCCCGGAAGGACTGAGATGGCTGTCCACGACGTGGACACTGGCGATCACCCGCCGATCCGGCGTTCAGCATATCGGGTCTCTTTCGAGGTGCAGGGAAACATGCGCCAAGAGATAGACGAGATGCTGAAGCTGGGGGTGATCCAGGCATCCAGCAGCGCGTGGGCCTCGCCTGTAGTCCTCGTACCAAAGAAGGACCGAACTACACGGTTCTGCGTGGACTACCGGGGGCTCAACGCTGTAACGGCCACCGATGCGTTCCCCATACCACGCATCGATGACCTGCTCGATCGGATGGCCGGGGCTAAGTACCTGACCATCATGGATCT
The DNA here is from genome assembly GCF_046119375.1 of Phyllobates terribilis. Classification (NCBI taxonomy): domain Eukaryota; kingdom Metazoa; phylum Chordata; class Amphibia; order Anura; family Dendrobatidae; genus Phyllobates; species Phyllobates terribilis. The sequence goes on along the minus strand of NW_027362773.1, from coordinate 130,230,767 downwards.
GAGCCGGGGGTACTGGCAGATTCCTCTGACCCCCGCGGCAAGGGAACGCTCTGCCTTTATCACCCCTTTTGGACTGTACGAGTCCACAGTGATGCCATTCGGCATGAAGAATGCCCCTGCCACTTTTCAGCGGATGGTCAATACGCTGCTTGAGGGACTTGAAGGGTACGCGGCTGCGTACTTGGACGATATTGCAGTCTTCAGTCCCACTTGGGAGGATCACCTAGAGCACCTGCGGCAGGTGCTCGGTCGGATCCACCGGGCAGGCTTGACCATCAAGCCGGAAAAGTGCCAGCTGGGCATGAGTGAGGTCCTCTACCTGGGTCACCAGGTAGGCGGGGGGGTTCTGAAGCCAGAACCGGGGAAAGTGGATGCCATCGCATCCTGGCCCACTCCTAGGACCAAAAAGCAGGTGATGTCCTTCTTGGGGACCGCCGGGTACTATAGGAGGTTCGTCCCACACTATAGCACCCTGGCCAAGCCCCTGACGGACCTCACCAAGAAGAAGCTGCCCGTCGCAGTCGACTGGACAGTCGCCTGCGAGACAGCTTTCGGGGCACTCAAGGCCGCCCTAAGTAGCTCCCCTGTACTGCAAGCTGCCGACTTCGACCGGCCGTTTGTGGTACAGACCGACGCCAGTGACTTTGGCCTCGGTGCTGTGCTAAGTCAGGTCAACACGACAGGCCAGGAACATCCTGTCTTGTACCTGAGCAGGAAGCTACTGCCCCGGGAGGTGGCTTACTCCACGGTGGAAAAAGAATGCCTGGCAATTGTATGGGCCCTGCAGCGTCTGCAGCCCTACTTGTACGGGAGCCATTTCACCGTGGAGACGGACCACAACCCCCTCAGCTGGTTACACACGGTCTCTGGGTCGAATGGCAGGTTGCTACGCTGGAGCCTCGCTCTCCAGCAGTACCACTTCTCCATTCGCCACAGAAGAGGCCGTGACCACGGTAACGCTGACGGGTTATCCCGGCAAGGGGAGGGTGCAGAAGGACGCACGGGGGAACACAGGAATGTGCTACCCCCTCGCGCCCTCGTATAGGGGGAGGTGTGATGAACCTGTAGCCGCCATCTTGGTAATGATAAATCATATCCAGGGATGGCCACACTTCAGCAGCCCCCACCCTTGGGACCTTCTGTTAAAACGTCAACTAGATAGTTTCCCCCCATCCAGGCTCCTGTAAGATAAGAAGCCCCGGGGCCTACTTAACACTTGAATGCTAGGAGCTTCAAAGACTTCGAGAGGAAACACAGCCAGCAGGGGGGGGTGCTTCGTCTATCTGTACCTGACCATTTGTCCCATAGGACTAGTTTCTTTGTCTGTCACAAGCATGGAGGCATAAGATATAGAAACATGAAAAGTACACGCATGTTGCGTGGGATGGGCCAATAAAAAAATATCACGGCGTCCCGGAGCCATTGCGCACACAAGCCTCCGCGGTAGACGTTTGTACGTGCTCTGGAAGCCAAGATATAGCGCTGAGCCATTCCTGAGGACCGTATGGTATCATAATTGATATCAAAAGGTCGGTTACGGCGGCCCGAATCCATGGGAACCCCTGGGGGTATCCTGAGACCATCCCAGAAGAAGTTATTGGGTTCCATAGAATTTGGGCTTCTGATCGAAGTTAGACCTGAGGGTGGAGACTGAGCCAGCTGACCTCACCAGCAGTGGGCGGGACGGGGCAGGTAAGATAGCAGGACAGACAAGAGATAAGTCAGTTTTGACCCAAGAGTGGGGTGCTGAACATCTGAGCACCAGCTGAGGCCACCAAGGGGAGGAGCAGTTTGACCATGCGGTGGTAGGCCTCAGCCTGTAACAAAGAACCGTGCCTGCGACCGCAGAATCCTCTCCCTGCGTCACAAGAAAATCAAGAAACCGGTAACTGATATGCTGTGGTGATTCTGTGTGTTGTATTCCATTGTTGTATAGTTTAGCCTGACCTTATACCTGTGTATATTTAGTTGTATATCGTGTATCTAGTGTATTATTATAATCAATTACCTCAAGTAATTGTGGGCCTGCCTTTTATTCTGCATAACGAACGCACGTCCGTGTGAGCTCGGCTCAAGCCAAAAACGCTACCCAGGGTTGGTTCCTGACCCGATATAGGCCCATTCACGGACTGGGCGTATATCTAAAATAGGGACTGGTGGCAGCATACCAACTGGGGATTGGGGAAGGCTGGTAGTGACGGTCGGAGGTTCAGATATATATATTCCTGGCGCGGCCAAGGAAGATATATATACCGCCCTCACTACAGAGGGCCCCGATACCCAGTAGGTTACAGGACAGTCTCCCTGGCGACCGCTTATCCTAGGTGCAGTTCCTTGACTGACCTGAGGCTAAGAGGGCGCTAGCGAGTTGTGCTGTGTAGTGACGTTACGGTTTAGTGACGTTGAAGGGATAACACACTACCGTGTTCCCTGCGCTGGTTGCAGCTTCCTGGCACTACTTTCTCTAGGTGCAGTACCTTGACTGACCTGAGAGGTAAGGGGGCGCCAGAGAGCTGCACCCACCGGCCGGCTTTCATCACACAAGGTGAGGAGCATGATGATGATGATTGAAGTTAGCATCTGCTTTGTTTTCTTGGAATGCAAGCGCATGTATGTAGTAGCGGCTAGGCCTGAGGTGGTCAGCGTTTTGGTGCATATCCTACCTCCTCCGAGGATTGCTGGATGTTTTCCTGCTACTATCCCAGTTCTATGACTCCCGTTAAAACAAAGCTTCAGGTGATAAATGATGGATGAGGTGGTGGCAAAGGAGAACGAGCAGGAGGAACAGGGACCATTCACATCAATATCAGGCCAGTCAACCACATATGTCTTGTAGGATATGTTTCTGTACCAAAAGGAGCGGTTCGGCTACACAGTTATAGGGCATACAGTGAGTGCAATGCCTACCAAAAATTTCGAGGCACTCCAATGCCCCTTGGAAATGACATGGAGGTCAGAGGGCCTTAACTAAACCGTTTTTTCCATTTATAGCAACTGAGTCTCCTGTACACTGTTGGCCTAAGCAGTGAATGGAAGGCTTTCCAAAAATTATGAGGAACTGCAATGCCCCTTGAAACAGACGTGGATTACAGCGTACTAAAAACCTACCCATTATTGGGGAGTGGATCTCCCTTAGTTTTCGCCTTTGCATTGAAAAGAAAAAGCTGACTATAATTAGGAGGAAATGCAATGCCCCTTGGAAGAGCTGTGGAGTTCAGAGTGGCTTAAGAAAACGCTTTTAATGCCCCTTTGAAGAGACGTGGAGGTCACAGTAGCTTAACAAGACGGTTTTAATGCCCCTGGGGAGAGACTTGGAGGTCCCAGTAGCTTAACAAGACGGTTTTAATGCCCCTTGGAAAAGTGGTGGAGGTCACAGTAGCTTAACAAGACTGTTTGAATACCCCTTGGAAAAGTGGTGGAGGTCGCAGTAGCTTAACAAGACGGTTTGAATGCCCCTTCGAAGAGACATGGAGGTCCCAGTAGCTTAACAAGACGGTTTTAATGCCCCTCGGAATAGTGGTGGAGGTCGCAGTAGCTTAACAAGACGCTTTTAATGCCCCTCAGAAGAGACGTGGAGGTCCCAGTAGCTTAAAAAGACGGTTTTAATGCCCCTTGGAAAAGTGGTGGTCAAAGTAGCTTAACAAGACGCTTTTAATGCCCCTTACAAGAGCCATAGAGTATAGCATCTTAAAAATATTATTCCCATTATTGGGGAGTGGGTCTCCCATAGTCTTTGCTTATGCCTTCCAAGCAAAAGCTGCCAAAAATTAGGACGGAGGAACTTGCAATGCCCCTTACAAGAGCCATGTAGTACAGCATATTACAAACATTATTTCCATTATTGGGGAGTGGGTCTCCCATAGTCTTTGCTTATGCTTTCCAAGCAAAAGCTGCCAAAAATTAGGACGGAGGAACTTGCAATGCCCCTTACAAGAGCCATGCAGTACAGCATATTACAAACATTATTCCCATTATTGGATAGTGGGTCTCCCATAGTCTTTGCTTATGCCTTCCAAGCAAAAGCTGCTAAAAATTAGGACGGAGGAACTTGCAATGCCCCTTACAAGAGCCATGCAGTACAGCATATTGCAAACATTATTCCCAATATTGGGGAGTGGGTCTCCCATAGTCTTTGCTTATGCCTTCCAAGCAAAAGCTGCCAAAAATTAGGAGGAAATGCAATGCCCGTTCGAAGAGTCGTGGAGGTTAGAGTTAATTAAAAACAACATTTCAATGGCCATTGGAAGAGCTGTGGAGTTCAGAGTGGTTTAACAAGACACTTTTAATGCCCCTCAGAAGAGACGTGGAGGTCCCAGTAGCTTAACAAGACGCTTTTAATGCCCCTTGGAAAAGTGGTGGAGGTCACAGTAGCTTAACAAGACGCTTTTAATGCCCCTCAGAAGAGACGTGGAGATCCCAGTAGCTTAACAAGACGGTTTTAATGCCCCTCGGAAAAGTGGTGGAGGTCGCAGTAGCTTAACAAGACGCTTTTAATGCCCCTCAGAAGAGACGTGGAGGTCCCAGTAGCTTAAAAAGACGGTTTTAATGCCCCTTGGAAAAGTGGTGGTCAAAGTAGCTTAACAAGACGCTTTTAATGCCCCTTACAAGAGCCATAGAGTATAGCATCTTAAAAATATTATTCCCATTAGTGGGGAGTGGGTCTCCCATAGTCTTTGCTTATGCCTTCCAAGCAAAAGCTGCCAAAAATTAGGAGGAAATGCAATGCCCGTTCGAAGAGTCGTGGAGGTTAGAGTTAATTAAAAACAACATTTCAATGGCCATTGGAAGAGCTGTGGAGTTCAGAGTGGTTTAACAAGACGCTTTTAATGCCCCTCAGAAGAGACGTGGAGATCCCAGTAGCTTAACAAGACGGTTTTAATGCCCCTCGGAAAAGTGGTGGATGTCGCAGTAGCTTAACAAGACGCTTTTAATGCCCCTCAGAAGAGACGTGGAGGTCCCAGTAGCTTAACAAGACGGTTTTAATGCCCCTTGGAAAAGTGGTGGAGGTCACAGTAGCTTAACAAGACGGTTTGAATGCCCCTCAGAAGAGACGTGGAGGTCCCAGTAGCTTAACAAGACTGTTTTAATGCCTCTTGGAAAAGTGGTGGAGGTCACAGTAGCTTAACAAGACGCTTTTAATGCCCCTCAGAAGAGACGTGGAGGTCCCAGTAGCTTAACAAGACGGTATTAATGCCCCTTGGAAGAGTGGTGGAGGTCACAGTAGCTTAACAAGATGCTTTTAATGCCCCTCAGAAGAGACGTGGAGGTCACAGTAGCTTAACAAGACGGTTTTAATGCCCCTTGTAAAAGTGGTGGAGATCACAGTAGCTTAACAAGACGCTTTTAATGCCCCTCAGAAGAGACGTGAAGGTCCCAGTAGCTTAAGAAGACGGTTTGAATGCCCCTTGGAAGAGACGTGGAGGTCCCAGTAGCTTAACAAGACGGTTTGAATGCCCCTTGGAAGAGACGTGGAGGTCCCAGTAGCTTAACAGGACGCTTTTAATGCCCCTCAGAAGAGACGTGGAGGTCCCAGTAGCTTAACAAGACGGTTTTAATGCCCCTTGGAAAAGTGGTGGAGGTCACAGTAGCTTAACAAGACGGTTTGAATGCCCCTTGGAAGAGACGTGGAGGTCCCAGTAGCTTAACAAGACGGTTTGAATGCCCCTTGGAAGAGACGTGGAGGTCCCAGTAGCTTAACAAGACGGTTTTAATGCCCCTCAGAAGAGACGTGGAGGTCCCAGTAGCTTAACAAGACCGTTTTAATGCCCCTTGGAAAAGTGGTGGAGGTCACAGTAGCTTAACAAGACGCTTTTAATGCCCCTTAGAAGAGACGTGGAGGGCCCAGTAGCTTAACAAGATGGTTTTAATGCCCCTTGGAAAAGTGGTGGAGGTCACAGTAGCTTAACAAGACGGTTTGAATGCCCCTTGGAAAAGTGGTGGAGGTCACAGTAGCTTAACAAGACGCTTTTAATGCCCATCAGAAGAGACGTGGAGGTCCCAGTAGCTTAACAAGACGGTTTTAATGCCCCTTGGAAAAGTGGTGAAGGTCACAGTAGCTTAACAAGACGCTTTTAATGCCCCTCAGAAGAGACGTGGAGGTCCCAGTAGCTTAACAAGATGGTTTTAATGCCCCTTGGAAAAGTGGTGGAGGTCTCAGTAGCTTAACAAGATGCTTTTAATGCCCCTCAGAAGAGATGTGGAGGTCCCAGTAGCTTAACAGGACGGTTTTAATGCCCCTCAGAAGAGACGTGGAGGTCCCAGTAGCTTAACAAGACGGTTTTAATGCCCCTTGGAAAAGTGGTGGAGGTCTCAGTAGCTTAACTAGACGCTTTTAATGCCCCTCAGAAGAGACGTGGAGGTCCCAGTAGCTTAACAAGACGGTTTTAATGCCCCTTGGAAAAGTGGTGGAGGTCACAGTAGCTTAACAAGACGGTTTGAATGCCCCTTGGAAGAGACGTGGAGGTCCCAGTAGCTTAACAAGATGGTTTGAATGCCCCTTGGAAGAGACGTGGAGGTCCCAGTAGCTTAACAAGACTGTTTTAATGCCCCTCGGAAAAGTGGTGGAGGTCGCAGTAGCTTAACAAGATGCTTTTAATGCCCCTCAGAAGAGACGTGGAGGTCCCAGTAGCTTAACAAGACGGTTTTAATGCCCCTTGGAAAAGTTGTGGAGGTCACAGTAGCTTAACAAGACACTTTTAATGCCCCTCAGAAGAGACGTGGAGGTCCCAGTAGCTTAACAAGACGGTTTTAATGCCCCGTGGAAAAGTGGTGGAGGTCACAGTAACTTAACAAGACGGTTTGAATGCCCCTTGGAAAAGTGGTGGAGGTCGCAGTAGCTTAACAAGACGGTTTGAATGCTCCTTGGAAGAGACGTGGAGGTCCCAGTAGCTTAACAAGACGGTTTTAATGCCCCTTACAAGAGCCATACAGTACAGCATCTTAAAAATATTATTACCATTATTGGGGAGTGGGTCTCCCACAGTCTTTGCTTATTCCTTCCAAGCAAAAGCTGACATAAATAAGGACGGAAGAACTTTCAATAATGGCAACACGGACCACAGTCACCCTGGTGGTATAGTGGTGGTGGAGGCTAAGGATAAGGAGAAGAACATAAAACAGCCGAAATGAGGAAGCGTATACCCATGTGTGGGTGTGAAGCTGTGCATGTGAATACACCTCCCGAAATAACACAGTGGATTTGACTTTATGTTACTCTGCTGTCATTTGGTGGTGATGAGAAGTCCGGCCCAATCCAGCCCTTTTTCATTTTGATAAGGGTCAGCTTGTCAGCATTGTCAGTTGACAGGTGAGTGCGCTTATCAGTTATAATTCCCCCAGCGGCACTAAAAACACACGGCGTACAGAGCGAGTTCATTCCAAGTGTCCAGCTTGGATACCCAATAATTAAAAGGCACAGAGGAATCACGGAGGACGCTGGTACGGTCGGCAAGGTACTCCCTCACCATCTTTTGAAACTTTCCAATCCTTGTGAGAGTACCCCTCAGGGTCTGTCCGAAGGGAGGGTCTGAGAAAACTGTCCCAGAACGTTGACAGTGTTCCCCTGCCTCTGCTGGATTGTAGTTGCGTCTCTCTCGCATGTACTCCTTGGTTGGGCAACGAACTTTGACCTCTGCCGCTAGCGTGTTCAGATGGGAATTTTTTTAACAGTTCTGCAGCAAGGGCCTTCTGGTACTGCCCCATTTTTGTAGACCTCTCCACCTCAGGAATAAGAGAGTGAAAGTTCTCCTTGTAGCGGGGGTCTAAAAGTGTCACCAACCAGTAATGACTGTCACCCAATATTTTGACAACGCGAGGGTCACGGTTAAGGCAGCGTAACATAAAGTCAGCCATGCGTGCCAGACTGGTAACGGGCAAGTCTTCCGTGTCCTCACCAAGATGACAACTGACCATGCTCCCCTCCTCCTCCTCCCCCCCCCCCCCTGTCCTCAGGCCACACACGCTGAACTGACGGTATGACAGTTGTATAGGTACTACCGTCTACAGCGCATGATACCAGCTCCTGTTCTTCCTCCTCCTCTCCCTCATTGTCCACCAATGCACGTTGGGATGAGATGAGGCTGGGCTGTGTATAATCGACCGCTACGGCTTCTTGATCCATCTCATCATACTCTAGCTGCAATGCCTCCTCTTTAATTCTCTGCAGAGAGCGTTGTAAAAGACAGACAAGTGGAATGCTGATTCTAATGATGGCGTCATCGCCACTCACCATCTTGGTGGACTCGTCAAAGTTTGTCAAGATGGTACATATGTCAGACATCCAGGTCCACTCCTGAGGTCTTATGTGTGGAGTCTGACCTGAATATCGACTGCCTTGTTGCAGCTGGTACTCCACAACTGCTCTCTTCTGCTCACAAATCCTTTGCAACATGTGGAGGGTAGAGTTCCAACGTGTGGGGACATCACACACCAGTCGGTGTGACGGAAGCTGCAAACGCTGCTGCAACACAGCAAGGGCGGCGGAAGCTGTAGCCGACTTGCGAAAATGAGCTGACAGGCGGCGTACTTTGACGATCAGATCTGGCAACTCGGGGTACGATTTAAGAAACCGCTGAACCACGAGGTTAAGCACATGAGCCAGGCATGGTACGTGTGTGATCTCGCCTCGCCTCAGAGCCGCCACCAGGTTACGGCCGTGGTCACACATGACCATGCCTGGATGTAGGTTCAGCGGTCTCAGCCACAGATCTGCCTGCTCTTTCACAGCTGTCCACAACTCACAAGCAGTGTGAGGTTCCTCACCTAAGCTTATGAGTTTCAGCACAGCCTGTTGCCGCTTGGCGGAGGCAGTACTGCAGTGCTTCCAGCTTGTAACTGATGTGATATCTGAGATTGAGGCTGAACAGGAGGAGGAGGAAGATGCGCAGGAGCTGTACACTGTGGGGGCAACTCTGAATGACAGGGCCCTTAATCCTCGGTGTGGGGAGGATGTGTTCCCTCCCAAGGTCCGACTGGGTCCCGGCTTCCACTATGTTTACCCAGTGTGCCGTCAGGGAGATGTACCATCCCTGGCCACAAGCACTTGTCCACGTGTCCGTTGTCAGGTGGAATCTCCCAGTAACTGCGTTGTTGAGGGCGCGGCAGATGTTTTGGGACACGTGCTTGTGTAGTGCGGGGATGGCACACCGGACAAAATAGTGTCGGCTGGGGACCGAGTACCGAGGGACGGCCACCGCCATTAAGGTTGCGGAAGGATTCCGTCTCCACCAGCCTAAAAGGCAGCATTTCCAACGCAAGCAGTCGTGAAATGTGCGAATTTAGGACTGTGGCCTGTGGGGCGTTGGCTGCGAATTTCCGCTTTCGTTCAAAGGTCTGGGATATGGACAATTGAACGCTGCGGTGGGATGTGGACGTTGATGCTGTTTCTTGAGAAACTGCCATAACAAGTGAAGACTGAGAGGAGGGGGCATCTTTGCATGCAGTATGGACAGGGGATTGCCTTGCACACACAACAGGGGGGTTCTATTGCACGCACAACAGCGGAAGAAGCAGTGGTGACACCCGCTGACCCTGGTCACACCTGCTGACACTGGTCGTGGACCCTGGGGTTCACTCCACAAAGTTGGGTGCTTTGCTGCCATGTGCCTGATCATGCTGGTGGTGGTCAGGCTGGTAGTTTTGTCAACCCTGCTGATGCTAGCATGGCAGGTGGTACAAACGGCCTTTTTGTGGTTATCAGCAGAGTCTTTAAAAAAATTCCAGACTCTGGAAGACCTACAGGTTGTACTGGCAACGTCCTCGTGTTGGTGTTACGGGGAACTGTTGCCTGCCTTCTGTGTGCGGCCACCACGCTGCTTCTTCCTGCCTGTTGGGGTACTCTGCCTCCCTCCCCCTGTGTGCTGCTGGCCTCACTCTGCATGTCCTCCTGCCACGCTGGGTCAGTTACTAGATCATCCACCACCTCCTCCTCTTCCACTTGCACACCACGATCCTCCTCCTCACTTCCTGGCAATTTTGTCTCGTCATCGTCCACCTCTTGTGACAAATTGCCAGCGTCGTCTTCCTGTGGCCTTGGCTGTTCAAATATTTGGGCATCGCTACATGGGATCTCCTCTTCCACCACTTCAAGCGGAGCAGGTGAGGGGCACAAATCTGGAAATGGACCAGTGAACAGCTCTTCAGAGTGTCCAAGTGTGGGATCAGTTGCTGTCTGACGACACTCGGCATGGTGGGAGGAAGGAGCATCAGGGTGAGGAGGAGTATGCGGTCGAGACTCACGGCTACTAAGAGTTGACCGTGTGGAAGACAGACTGGAGGTGGTGGTGCCCAGGTAACTGGAAGTATTATCTGCTATCCAATTAATAACCTGTTCACACTGATCAGTTCGCAATACTGGTGTTGTTCGGTCAAGAAGTGGGAGTGAGAAGATGTGGCTGTTGGTTGTGGCACATTTTCACCTTGGCCACGGCCCCGTCCTCTGCACGCACCATCACCAGAATGTCCAGTTCCACGTCCCTTGCCCCGCGCCTTGCCCATTGTAAAGGAAGTAAAATAGCTTACACTCGCACTATCAATGGAAAAAGGGTAATAGAAAGTAGATTAGAAGCGTGGAAGAGGAAAACCACAGTTCTATTTCTCTGGCCTACACCCGACTCTTTTAAACAATCTGAACAATCAGGGAGAATAATAGAGATTTTTTACCGTGGAATGGCAAAACCACAGTTATTGTTTACTGGGGTATACCAGACAATTTTAAATAGCTATATTTGCGGCTGAACAGTGAGCGAGACACGCAAACTGTTTTTTTTTAGATACAAATGGCCCAAAAGTGGATAATACAGAGGTTTGAACCGTGGAACTGCAAAACCACACTTCTGTTTCTCTGGCCTACACCAGACTATTTTCAACAGATATATTTGTGTCTGAAAAATCAGGGAGACACTATTAGTTTTTCTTTACGGCAAAAAATGCCAAAAGTAGGATAATACAGAGATTTGACCCGTGGAACTGCAAAACCACACTTCTATTTCTCGGGCCTACACCGGACTATTTTCAACAGATATATTTGTGTCTGAAAAATCAGGGAGACACTATTAGTTTTTCTTTACGGCAAAAAATGCCAAAAGCAGGATAATACAGAGATTTGACCCGTGGAACTGCAAAACCACACTTCTATTTCTCGGGCCTACACCAGACTATTTTCAACAGATATATTTGTTTCTGAACAATCAGGAGACACTATTAGTTTTTTTTTTACGGCATAAAATGCCAAAAGCAGGATAATACAGAGATTTGACCCGTGGAACTGCAAAACCACACTTCTATTTCTCGGGCCTACACCAGACTATTTTCAACAGATATATTTGTGTCTGAAAAATCAGGGAGACACTATTAGTTTTTTTTTACGGCAAAAAATGCCAAAAGCAGGATAATAGAGATTTTTTACCGTGGAACAGCAAAACCACAGTTATAATTTACTGGTGTATACCAGACTTTTTTAAATATATATATGAACAGTGAGCGACACACTCAAACTGTTTTTTTTTAGATACAAATGGCCCAAAAGCAGGATAATACAGAGGTTTGACCCGTGGAACTGCAAAACCACACTTATGTTTCTCTGGCCTACACCAGACTATTTTCAACAGATATATTTGTGACTGAAAAATCAGTTTTTTTTTGGGGGGGGGAGGGGGACACCAAAAGGTTAATAAGACGGGTATTTGTCCAGCGTGAAGGAGGAAAAAAAAAAGGATTTTTCCTGGCCCCCGAGACCTGGAGCTAAGTCCAGCAATTTCAGCAACAGGAGCACAGAGGACTGTAATGCAGCGTTTGCTGGTGTAACCACTGCGTCTCCTATACAGCCTGCCTGCCTGCCTGATATCTGGGATGGATATTAGTCCTGAGAAGGACTGTTTGTTTGATCTGGCAGCCTTTACAGACCCTACACTAACTATTTCGCAGTATATATCTCTCCCTAATTCAGCAGCGCTGTCCCTACACTGTCTGATCCCAGCCGTCTGTGTCCAAGATGGTGGCGCCCGGTTTTAAATACTCGAGGTGACGCTGTGCGGCCAGCCAATCAATGTAATGCCCACAACCAACATGGCTGCGGCATTACAGTGACTGGCTGGCAATCCCTGCATGTTCATTGGCTCTATAAAGAGCGCCAAACATGCAGGGCGGAGACCCGAGCTCCCGCCCGAGTAACCCGGAAATGCTCAGTGCTCGCCGAACATCCCGAGTAGCGTGATGCCCGGGCGAGTACTGAGCAGTGTCGAGCATGCTCGCTCAACACTAGTGCTAACCACTGAGCCACGCTGCTGCCCATGGTGAGACAGAGCAGCCTGTAATGAGGCGGATTGTAGACTACCTCAGGCATATAGTATTCAGCAGAGCTAACAATGGTAGAAAATAGAAAGACAGTCAGCAGATACATTAGATCACAGATCTTCCTCTTCCTCTTTCCGCCTTTTCCTCAGATGAGTCGCCCTCCTCGCCGTCCCCTGGATCAGACAAAGATGGCACCAGGTACAGCTGGGACCCCTCCGCCTATGACAACGAGGTACCTGTGAGGTGTCGTAATATCAGCGGCATCCTGTACAAGAACCGCTTGGGATCCGGTACGTTGGGTTACAGGACTCCAGAGTTCAGTCCGGTTCTATCTTATTTTTTTTCTATAGTTGAATATTAAAGGGTTAAGACGGTGGCGCTAAGACTTGGTCCTGATGAGAGTTGTTGGCCAGCTGTGGGGGTCCTCATGGGCTCAGGACAGTGTCCCCCTGCAATGTATGTGTGTGACCTGACAGGGGGCAGAGGCCGCTGCGTGAAGCACTCGGATGGCTGGTACACGCCGACGGAGTTTGAGGCCATCGCGGGCAGAGCGAGCAGCAAGGACTGGAAGAGAAGCATCCGCTATGCAGGAAGACCCCTGCAGTGTCTGATCCAGGTAACCATTATCACCGAACCTTATCCGATGTAGTGTTTAAAGGGGCTGTCACTTCTGCTATGGAGGCAAACGCTGATGACGTTACAGCCCCATGTACCTGACGATACGCGTTCACACCTGTTTAATACAAACATGGGGCTGCAGAGCCCCACTCACAGGACCAGTGGGGTCTCAGCAAGTTATCCATTATCCTGAGGCCGCTGACTTGTATTTATAGTACAGCACCTTAATTTCTTGCACAACCGACTGGATACAAAATATAAGTTTATCGAATCAAGTTAAAAGTCCATTAAAAGTCAAAAAACTTTTAATGGACTTTTAACTTGATTCGATAAACTTATATTTTTATCCAGTCGGTTGTGCCGTCAACTCCCCTCGTTTTTCTCTCTGTCAGCTGCAATCACCATCAGGTCCGGCACCCACTAATTTCTAATCAGAGCAACGAAGTCATCCATGTTACCAGCATGAACAGCTCTATGACGAGCGAGCAAAGTACTCGGGTGAAATAATCTTTTGCGCAGCGCAAAATATCATCGTTCTCAGCGGCGCGTTGACCTGTGTAAACAGCACTTGCGCTGGCAAGAACAATGGCAGCCAATCAGCACTGAGCAATCGATTACAGATCACTCCGTGGTCACCGTTCTCAGCGACGTGCCGACCTGTGTAAACAGCACTCTTGCTGGCGAGAACAATGGCAACCATTGCACACTTAGCAATCAATTACAGATCTCTCCATGGTCATCCTTCTCAGCGACCTGCCGACCTGTGTAAACAGCACTCTTGCTGGCGAGAACAATGGCAACCATTGCACACTTAGCAATTGATTACAGATCTCTCTGTGGTCATCGTTCTCGGCGGGGCGCCATCCTGTGTAAATAGCACTGGTGCTGGAGAGAACGATGGCAGCCATTGCACACTTATGGCAGCCAATGCACACTGAGCGATCGATTACAGATCTATTACAGATTGCTCCATAGTCATCATTCTCGGCGGCGCGCCATCCTGTGTAAACAGCACTGGTGCTGGAGAGAACGATGGCAGCCATTGCACACTTATGGCTGCCAATGCACACTTAGCGATCAATTACAGATCTATTACAGATTTCTCCGTAGTCATCGTTCTCGGCGGCGCCATCCTGTGTAAACAGCACTGGTGCTGGAAAGAACGATGGCATCCATTGCACACTTACAGATCGCTCCATGATCATCGTTTGAGCGCAACATATTTATGCTTCACATTCGGCCCCCCGCATGGTCCGGCATTGTCTATCTGCTTTCTAGGACTTTACCAGAAGGATTTTTATTTTAGGGAAGTGATTTACGACATGATGACTGTAACTGAGGGCTCATCCTCTTGTATTTCCAGGACGGCCTGCTCACCCCTCACGCTGCGTCCTGCACCTGTGCCGCCTGCTGTGATGACCTCAGCCTGGTAAGGATGGGTCAGATTGTAACGTGACAGCAGGGAGTCTGCTTTTTCTTTTTATTTGCCCCTAAATTATATGAATATGTAATTGTTGGAGTTTATTACTCCTGGTACTCGCCCTTGTCCTCATTTCACACTTCCATTAGGCTCCACTTCCCATTCCCAAAATGTGCTGGTCCTTCACTGAAGATGATTTCACTCATCCTGCTGCAGGCGACCATTTACAGATCTGTGGGGTCTCACAATGTCCTGGTGGGCATCATCATAGCTTCCCAATCCTTCTTACCGCACAGAATAGCAGCAGGAAAGGTACAGACCGCGAGTCCGGCTGGCAAAGTGTTTGGTGATCAGTTGTGTTCACTAAGGAAAGCTATAAGAAGGTTTCCATTTTGAGAAAACCCCGGTATTCCAGTGTCAAAAAAACAAAACAAACTATTCTTTACTCACCCTCCCCAGCTCCAGCGCTGAGTCTCAACAGCGCTGCAGCCAATCAGTGAGATAAGCGATTCTTGAGTGGTATGTGCCGTCGATTCAGGCAGTCGCTGAGCTCAGTTATTGGCTGATGTGACATCAGCACTGCAGATAATAAAAGACACCAAAACAACAATAGAGACTCTGTGGTGGACCTGGGTTGGGGGAGTAAAGATCTTTTTTTTTCTTCTAAACAAAAATCAGTTGAGGGATTAGAGTTTTTTACAAAACTGGAAAACCCCTTTAAGTCCACCAGAGTGGAGAAACTTTTTATAGAGACTCTTTTCTTTGGCTATTAGAGTAGGGCCCTTATTC
This sequence comes from Phyllobates terribilis, assembly GCF_046119375.1. Classification (NCBI taxonomy): domain Eukaryota; kingdom Metazoa; phylum Chordata; class Amphibia; order Anura; family Dendrobatidae; genus Phyllobates; species Phyllobates terribilis. Next base: position 130,215,649 of record NW_027362773.1, on the reverse strand, counting down.
CCTGATGTCCATGTGTCCTTAAGACCTTGTTCACACTTTAGTATGTTGCATCAGTGTATATATGCCAAAACCAGGAGTGAAACTTGTAGAGAAAAACTATAATTGAAAGACTGACACCTGTTCTGTGTTTTGGAGACACTCCTGGTTTTGGCATACAAATACTGATGTGTGAATGAAGCTTTATGGTTAGCCATTTTGGGCATTCCCCTTGAATTCAGCACTTTTCTCTCGTAAAGTGATGATGTATTGCTAGGGTGTGCAATCATTTTCTGTTCCTTGGGGGGTCACCTCTGAGACTATAGGAGTTGGTGGGCTAATTTAGGGATGCGGTGTCTTCACAGTTTTTCTTGCGCAGAGGTGCTGCATGCCGTCCAGGGGGAACTGTTGCGCAGGGGGAACTGTTGCGCAGGGGGAACTGTTGCGCAGGGGGAACTGTTGCGCAGGGGGAACTGTTGCGCAGGGGGAACTGTTGAGCAACAGAACTGTTGCGCAAGGGAACTGTCGCACAGGTTCATTCAAGGAACCTCTGTGCAAGAAAAACTGAGGACGGCGTCGCTGAATTGACTCATTCTCAGGATTGATGGGGGTTCCAGAAGTCGAACCGTCACCAATCAGAAAGTGATGGAATATCTTAGTAATGCGCCATGACTTTACGAGGAGGAATACCCCTTTAATTTCTACAATGTGCACTAAAAAATTGTACTTCTGATTGTCCGAAGTGGAATAATCCAAGATCATCGGAGTGTGATATTTTCGCAGTGTGAAGTGCGTGAACTCTCCTGCGCTCTCGGGGGGATGGCGTTTTGCTGATTTGTCAGGTTTTCTTTCCGTGCCTCGCCGGAGAGGTCCGTAGCATTTGTCTCGGTGCTTTTCCTTCACAAGCAATGTCAGTCTCTCCTCCAGATCTCGGAGGCATTAGGAGTATTGCTGATTCGGCCACCTCGTCTTGTCGTCTCATACTCCTAATTAGCGATGCAAGTTGGTGAAGGAGAATTCTAGTTTCCAATGTCCTCTGGCATTTATAATTCTATGTTTTGTGAGCTGTCACCTGCAAAAAATGATGGCAGAAAAAGAGAGCGCAGCCTGCAAAACACTGCCTAGTACTCCATTGTGGATGTTACTTGATTTCTTTTATTCTCTGCTTTCCCGTGTATCGCTCACTACCTATATTTTACACATTATTTATGGCAAAGGCATCCAGAGTGTCAAAATACCAAAATCGCCATCACTTACCCCAGTCGCTCCAGCGCTGCCTGTCCACTGCTGACCCAGGTCTTCTTTGACATCACAACGACTTCTCATGACTGCTGCAGCAAGTCACCGGGCTTAGCGGCCATGCCCATGTAGACGATTTCTTGAGTCCAGTGACTGGCTGCAGCGGTCAAGAGCTGTACTCGTGATGCCATGGCTACTGCAATATCAATAAGGACTGCGGGCAGCATCAGAGAGGCAGCGCTGGAGCGTCAGGTGGGAAGATAGCTGATTTTGTTTTCTGGTGACATTACAGCTCATGACTGCTGCAGCCAATTACCAAGCTCAGCGACCATGCCGATTTAGACAAGACCCCAAGACTAATGATTGGCTGCAGCTTTCACGATCTGTGTTTGTGATATCACAGCCATTGCAATGTCAGAGCTGGGGTGGCAGGGGGAAAGTAAAGCTGATTTTGTTATTCTGGTGACATCACAGCTACAGCTCATGACCACTGCAGAAAGTCACTGGACTTGGCAGCCATGCCGATCTAGACAAGACGTCTAGTCCAGTGATTGGCTGCCAATAAGGACTTTGGGCAGCAATGGAGAGATAGTGCTGAAGGAGAAGGGGAAAAGTAAAGCTGATTTTGATATTTTTACTCTCAGGATGCCTATGCTATAAAAAAATGTAAACCTGGAAAACCCCTTTAAGACCATAAAAATCACAGAATTTTAGACCTGTTGTAAAAAAGAAATAAAACAATAAAAATGTTTATTTTAGCAAAAACGTTAATTATGTCATCTACTTTGATCAGTGGCATACGGGTGCGGAGTTCACAACTGATCGCTTACATGGAGGGGCAGCAGGACTGAGCCGATGACTTCTCTCCGGACTGAAGACCGGCTCAACAGGACGTCCAGGAGCCCATCTTCAGCCAATGAGGAGAGAGGGATCTTGGAAGAGCGGTCCTTCCTCTATCAGTTTTGGATGCAGTTCCCAGATACCCACTGATCAAAATTTCGGATATGTCTCTATGAACTGTTAAAAATTTTTTTCATGAAAGTTGACTTAAAAGAGTTGGTCCATCAGCCAAGTAGTCTGTGACCGCTGGACGGGAGCCTCGAGACCCGCCTGTTACCTCTGTGGCTCTTCTTTTGATTAGCCGTCCTGGCTTGTCATCATTGCGGCGTGTCACACATGTGACGTCGCCCCAGGCCGGTTAATAAGATAAAGAATCGCGGAGGCAAGAGGAAGTTGTCCGTGATGAGCGCAAGTGTTCGATACTCGAGTTTGCCGAGGGTGCTCGGTATGCACAGAGTATCATGGGTGCTCGAGTGACATTTTCGAGTCCCCGCAGCCTCATGTTTCGACAGCCATAAAACATGCAGGGATTGCCTGACAAACACGGGCAATCCCCACATGTTTTGTGGCTGTTGAAACATGCGGCTGCGGGGACTCGAACATGTCACTTGAGCACCCGCGATACTCTGCGTACCCGAGTACCCTCGGAAAACTCAAGTAACGAGCTTGTGCTCATCAGTAATCCATTCGGACCACCTCTTATAGAATTTGACAACCATGAGAACGTCACCATTTTGCATGATAAAGTAACCTCCGCTGTGTCACTTCCGCACTTACAGAGTGGCCCCGTCCGTCTGTTCATTCCTTACAAGCGCCGGAAAAAGGAAGGAGAGATGTCAGTCGGCTCCGGCAAAAAAGACCAAAGCAAAAACATCAGCCTCCTCCCAGCGACAGCAGAAACCACCTGTAAGGACCAAAGAAAGACTCGGGTGGGGAAAGCTCTTAACCTTGGGGCATCAGGAGAGGAACAAGAATGTAGAGAATCCGCTCAGTGCTTGTTTGTAACGCTGCAGCCTTTATTACTATTCTCCCGGGATTCAATACATCATCACTCCCTTTGGTACAAGGCCCTACTACATGTCAGTCTCTGGTTTTACAGGTTTTCTTCTTTTCTGGGATTTGTAGTCCCACAATAGCTGGAGATCCACAGGGTGCAGGGCATTTCTCTACATAGACCTTTCCCGCTCACTAACTCTGAGCTGTAAACACTCTTTTTCTATTAATTCCATGTGAATGTGACATCTAACAAAACGAATGTTACCAGACCCACTGCTCATGACTCACAATACATGGACCGGGGGGGTGAGGGGCTGTATATTATTCTCCGGGGCGCGAGGGGCCGGAGGTTATGCACTGGGGCGCGAGGGGCTGGAGGTTATACACTGGGGGGCGAGAGGCCGAAGGTTATACACTGGGGGGCGAGGGGCTGGAGGTTATACACTGGGGGGCGAGGGGCCAGAGGTCATACACTGGGGGGCTGGAGGTTATACACTGCGGGGGCGAGGGGCTTGAGGTCTTACACTGGGGGGCGAGGGGCCAGAGGTCATACACTGGGGGGCCGAAGGTTGTACACTGGGGGCGAGGGGCTAGAGGTCATACACTGGGGAGCGAGGGGCCGGAGGTCATACACTGGGGGGCGAGGGCTGGATGTTAAACACTGGGGGCGAGGGGCTGTATGTTATAAACCGGGGGCAAGGGGCTGGATGTTATACACCAGGGCTGGGGGTTGAGGGGCTGGATATTATACACTGGGGGGGCAAGGGGCTAGAGGTCATACACTGGGGGGCCGAAGGTTGTACACTGGGGGCGAGGGGCTAGAGGTCATACACTGGGGAGCGAGGGGCCGGAGGTCATACACTGGGGGGCGAGGGCTGGATGTTATACACTGGGGGCGAGGGGCTGTATGTTATAAACCGGGGGCAAGGGGCTGGATGTTAAACACCAGGGCTGGGGGTTGAGGGGCTGGAGGTTATACACTGGGGGGCGAGGGGCTAGAGGTCATACACTGGGGGGCGAGGGGCTAGAGGTCATACACTGGGGAGCGAGGGGCCGGAGGTTATACACTGGGGCGCGAGGGGCCGGAGGTTATACACTAGGGGGCGAGGGGCCGGAGGTTATACACTGGGGGGCGAGGGGCTGGAGGTTATACACTGGGTGGCGAGGGGCCTTAGGTCATACACTGGGGGGCCGGAGGTTATACACTGGGGGGCGAGGGGCTAGAGGTCATACACTGAGGGGCGAGGGGCCGGAGGTTATACACTGGGGGGCGAGGGGCTAGAGGTCATACACTGGGGGGCTGGAGGTTATACACTGGGGGGGGCGAGGGGCTAGAGGTCTTACACTGGGGAGCGAGGGGCCAGAGGTCATACACTGGGGGGCGAGGGCTGGATGTTATACACCAGGGCCGGGGATTGAGGGGCCGGAGGTTATACACTGGGGAAAGAGGGCTGGATGTTATACACCGGGGGCGAGGGGCTGGATATTATACACTGAGGGGGGGTGAATAATATACACTGGTGTTAGAACCTTGCTCTTAGGTTTTTTCCTTTGCTGGTCACATGACCTTGTTGGCCTATTTAATCCTGCTCCGCCCTTCTGGCTTTGCTGGACTTCATTGTATAACTACTTTCTAGCTAGCCTGTGCTCAGTATCTAACTCTGTTAGTTTGCTTGGTCTACTGACCTCTATGTTCTATATATTTTGTTTGTTCGTCTGTCTGCTACTATTTCTGTTAGGAGGTGTCTCATTTTCCTCCCAGTCCTTAGTACTTGTAGGGATTCCTTCCCCACATCTATAGGTCTCCGTACAGACTAGCTTAGGACTTTAGCAGGTCTGATCGCAGGATCAGGTTCCCTGTTACATCGTAGGGATTCAGCTGAGTTCTATCGTAGGGACAGATCTCCTCTCTTTCCTTAGCTCTGGTAGCAGAACATAACAACTGGGGGGCGAGGGGCCGGATGTTATACACCGGAGAGGGGGTGAGGGGCCAGATGTTATACACTGGGGGGCGAGAGGTCGGATATAATACACTGTGAAGAGAGGGCTGGATGTTATACCCCGGGGGGCGAGGGGCCGGAAGTTATATACTGGGAGGGGGGGGGGGGGGTAAGGGGCTGGATGTTATACACTGGAGGCAATGGGGCTGTACAAAACACCTGAATTCAATGAGAAGATGTGTATCCATTACTTTTATCCATATAGTGTATGCTTTAAGGCTCCGTACACACATTGCAGCACTTTGCTTTTTTTTCGCCACAACCCCGGCAGAATTGTATAATTTTTGCTCCAATGTTGAAAAATGTGGCTAAAAAAACCAACGTTTGAATCCACACGTTTCCCGACCATCTCTGTGTGTGCAGTTAGCTCCCTTATCTCCTCACCTAATTGTCCTGTCAATATCTAGTCCGGCCTTTTACAACTATTCCTGTCACATCGCCGATCCTTTCTGTTTGCAGTTACCGTCTCCTCGTCCGGACAGATCACGGCCACAGATGCACTGACGTTTGAGAGGGAGGTCACTGCTGAGGCGACTACTATACTGACCGACAGTCCTCCACAGGGGGATGACTACAGCGGAGCAGCAGGTGAGGAGCACGTTACACCAGGGTCCGACACCCGGCACTCCTACCAGTGGCCTCTGCACAGTGACGGGCGCTGCACAGTGCACCTCCATTCAGTGTTTACATCCAGCCGCCCCTGGACCTAACAACTGATCGGGGGGGGGGGTGCAAGTTGTCGGACCCCCCACCACTCTGATCTACCCACATGTTAGGTTATCAATATTGTATGACTGGGATAACCCCTTTAATTACAAAGCCAAATTTTTTAAATGTGACATGTGTCACTTTATGCTGTAGTAACTCTGGAATGCTTCGACATATCCCATTGATCTTGAGATTGTTATTTCATGACACATTATAGTTTATGATAGTGGTAAACATAGTTTGATATGTTTTGTGTTTATTTATAAAAATATCAGAATTGTGACAAAAATTTTAAAAAATTAGCAATTTTCAAACTTTGAATGACTATCCCTTTAATCCAGACAGTCATACCACACAAAAATATTAATAAATCACATTTCCCTCCTGTCTGCTTTACATCTGCACCATTTATAAAATGTTGTTTTATTTTGTTAACATTTTAGAAGGTTTAAAAATATAGCAGTAATTTTTCATTTTTTTTTTCAAGGACATTTACAAAACTTATTTTTTTTAGGGAACTATTCAATTTTGAAAGGACTTTGGGGGTCCTATATATTGGAAACCATCCAAAAGTGATACCATTTTAAAAAGGATGCTAGTCTCTGCTAGTATGCTAGTCTCTGCTAGTATGCTAGTCTCTTATATCGCAGATCAGTTTTAAGTCATATTGGCGGTCATTAAGGGGTTAAATGGAAAATTAATGAACAAACAGTTGTCCAACGGCCGCCAGTAACATTAGATATATGTGTGGTCTAGTGTGTATGGCCAACTTTTGTGTCTGCAACTTGTGACTTATTTCATTTACATCATAAGATGCAGCTCATTAGTGAGCAAAGACTTCCTTTTAATTTCTGTTGTTAACACTAGAACCGCTAATAATATAATTTTTTAGAACCGTTAGAATTCTTTTTTATAGAACGAAAAAAAATATCTTTTGTAGATTGCCATACCTATTGTTAAGACAACAAAAAATAAATAAAAGTGACTTGGAGGAAAATAGTGAAAAACTGAATAAATTATTAAAGAAAAATAGGCAAGGGGTCATTATGACCCCTTTCGCAGTTCTAGTGTTTTTAAACCACTTTGCTGTTCATATGTTCAGTTGGTTTTGCGTTTTTTTCCCAAAATGCCGGGGAAAAGAAAGTGCAAGTTACTCCTTTGAAGCGTCTCCTGATGGAATCAGCTCCAAAGTTGTCTTTTACCAGTCAAAAGGTTTCAAGTAATGCTTCAGAAGAAAAAAAACTCTCCCAAAATTGTTCAAAAACGCTATAATACCACTTAAGAGAAACAAACAACTCCTCCAAAAACAAAAAATGAGCTTCCTGAAGCAGTTTCCACTTGAAAACGTTTGACTGCCTCATAAAAAATTATTTTTGCTGAGTGTTTGGAGCAGAAACTGTTCAAAATAGGGCAGCACAGTGGCTCAGTGGTTAGTACTGCAGCCTTGCAGCGCTGGGGTCCTGGGTTCAAATCCCACCAAGGACAACATCTGCAAGGAGGTTGTATGTTCTCCCCGTGTTTGCGTGGGTTTCCTGCGGGTTCTCCGGTTTCCTCCCACACTCCAAAAACTAAAGGCCCCGTCACACATAGCGAAGCTACAGTGATCCTGACAACGATACGACCTGTCAGGGATCGTTGCTGCGTCGCTATGTGATCGCTGGTGAGCTGTCAAACAGGCAGGCTCACCAGCGATCAGGGGAGCAGCGATATCGTGGAAAGAATCTTTCCACGATGTCCTGCTCCTGGTTACCAGCCTGCTCCTGCTTCAGCAGGAGCAGGCTGGTAACCATGATAAACAGCGGGTTACTAGGGGCACACGCTCACCTAGTAACCCGCTGTTTATCATGGTTACGAGCCTGCTACGGTGAGCGGGAGGTTACCTCTCACCGTAGCAGAGTGGTAACCATGATAAACAGCGGGTTACTAAGCGATGTGTGCTGACCAGCGGGAGGGAGGGCAAAAACCAAAAAATGGTCCAGGACATTCTGCAGCGATCAGCGACCTCACAGCAGGGGCCTGATCGCTGCAAAGTGTCACACATAGCGACATCGCTGGTGAGGTCGCTGTTGCATCACCAAAACCTTGACTCAGCAGCAATCTCGCTATGTGAGACGGGGGCTATACTGATAGGGAATCTAGATTGTGAGCCCCAATGGGGACAGCGATGATAATGTCTGTAAAGCGCTGTGGAATTAATGGCGCTATATAAGTGAGTAAAAAAAAAAAATACTCTTCAAAAACGTTGAGTTACGGCTTCACAAACTCAGCAAAAATGCTCAGTGAGAACACACCCTAAGGGCATGTGCACACAATATCTTTTTCAGGCATATTCTGCCTGAAAAAGTGCCATAAAAGCAGTGCAAAAAAATGAACATAATGCACAGCGATGACAAAACGACGTTGCTGTGCACATCTTAAGTCTAATAATCACTTCTTTTTAACTCTTCAGGGTTCAGAAACCTTGAAGCAGTTAAAAGAACTAACATTCATTTTTCAGGCTGCTTCGTTTGGAGGCCACCCGCTTTATATACATGAAGGTGTAGGGAAAAAACACCGCTGACAGAGCCATTGCGATAACCACCAGCGAGAAAAAAGACCGCCGTCTTTTTCCTGAAGCTGCTTGACCTTTGAAAACTTATATTCACACCGAGTTTTCGTGTTCAAAAACTCATGAGTTTTTCAAGCAAAAACCGCTTCAGGAAATGTTGTTTTGGGGAGTTTTTGGAAGAGGCAGAACAATAAAGTGGATTTCCCTTACAATTAAATTGGAAGAGTTTTCCAAAAGTTTTTGAGGAAGATTTTAGTGAGGATCCGTCACAAAAAACTCTTCAAAAAGTGTGAACACAACCCTAAACGTCATTATTGTCTTCAGCTTGCACACTGCTCAGTGTGGCATCGTGGCCAGGCAGATATTGTGATCCATGTTTCATTGATTTAATTAATTGACATTTCTTCTGACACGGAGAATCAGGCAGGGGAAAACCAAGGTCATTTGCTAAAGTAGGACGCGGCCTCTGTGGTATTAATCTGCAGCACAGAACTTAACCCAAAAGCGATTAATACAAAGATTTGGGGTCAGCGCTTGATCCAAAGCACAAGTCGTATTTAATACTGACGATAAGCAAGGTTGATACAGGCAATTTGTGCACTGGCTGAATGCCCGACATGGGCTCACTGGCCTGGGTTCAGCCACAACCCCAGGCAGGTTCCTGCCACCATGCAAAATTATTAGCGTTGTTCTTCATGAATAATGGGTAAGGTTCAGTATCCTCCTTCCTTATGGCTTGTCATAAAGTGGTAAAATGCAGGCATTATTGTGCCCTGGTTCAATGCCACCTCGGAATTGGAGATGTTACAATAAGGTCTCAACTAGAGAGGAGCAGATCGATTCGCGGGACTCCGATCCTGGTCAAGTGGTACCTGGCGGCTAGACAGGAGGCCGCAAATCTTTTACCTTTTGGTGTCCCCGGTGCGGCTTTTGATTAGCCAGTGCTGGCCGACATCATCTGTGCATCATGTTGTCGGGCCACCGGAAGAAAAGAGATGCGCGGGCCTCCCGTCTAGCCGTCAGGTGCCACTGACCAGGACCACAGTCCGCAAATCAATCTGCTCATCTCTGGAGGGGAAAAACAGCAGCCATATGACATATCTGTCTTGCTTCTGATGTTTTCTTGTTGTATATTGTCTCCATTTTCTTCTATTTCCATGAAATGAAAAGCCTGTGGCAGCACATAACCTTGGATGTGAGACTTCACGGTACTATATATACACTCTGCAGCGCTCAGAGCTGTACGATCCAGAGGTGCAAATTGGCATCAAACATATCGGAGGAGAGACACAACTAGAAAAAAGTTTTCTTCTCCGTCACCTCGGCTGATCTTGCTTTTTCTTCAGCGACTTTTTTTTTTTTATTCTTAAAGGGGTTTTCCCACGAACAAAGTTAATTTGTTATCAACATTTTAATCAATAGATCTTGGAATGATAATAAGTTCCACAATTGGATGTGTTTAAATAAAATGTTCCTGTGCTGAGATAATCTTATAAATGTGCCCGTGCTGTGTACTGTGTAATGGCTGTGTCTGACCGTGCAGGAACATGGTCTGGTCATACCACATCTCCTGGGCAGGGGAGGAAGCAAAAGAGTATACAGACAGGACAACAGAAGATCGCAGTTGATTTTTTCTTTGAGGTAAAACATTGATTAAAAAACGAGCAGTGAAATGTTTTACCTTGCAAAAAGAATCAGCTGTGATCCCCTGCTGTACTGTCTGTATACTCTTTTGTGTCCTCCCCTGTCCAGGATCTGTGGTATGATCAGACCATGTTCCTGCACGGTCAGACACAGCCATTACACAGTACACAGCAGGGGCACATTTATAAGATTATCTCAGCACAGGAACATGTTATTTAAACACATCCAATTGTGGAAATTATTATTATTCCAAGATCTATTGATTAAAATGAACTTTGTTCGTGGGAAAACCCCTTTAAGTATACAAAAGGTATCGGTGACTGAGAATAATCATTTCCTAACCTCTCAAGGTGGTTACCTTTTTATTTTTTTGTAGATCAAACTCTGTTTTTATACTTCGGGAATTCAAAAAAGTAAAATGAAGATCGTGTATCTAAAAAAAGGTTGCTTATTTATGCAGTGTTGTGAGCGTATGCTGCTAACGAACATAATACAACGGCTTCATGTTAGCTATATAACTTGGGCGTGAAGAAAACAATCCCCAAAGCGACACCAGAGATTTTTGATTTTTAATGTACAAGTCTTCAATATCTGTCGTTTTTTCCCCAGCTAATTGGATGGCACCATCTATGTTACACATAATATAATCGGAACCATTTAAAGCAGTGATGGAAATTCAAGATTCTAATATAGAATTTAATAAATGTTCTCTATGTGACTTATTGCCTTCATTCATAGTCAGGCTGCACACTCCATTCATTTTATACATGATAAAGTCAGAGACTTTAATTAGTGCAGTCCTTTACTTCCTCCCTGCTGGTGTTCACTACAGATGGTGGAGACGGCAAGAATGCTATTGGAAGGGTTGTCCACACGTTAGACGAGAAGGAGCAGACAATAACTAAATAAACAGTACTCGCTGGTTGGATTCGGATCAGCACCCCCATTAATTGTTACCATGCTGTCAGCGGTGATGCCAGAAGTATGGGATAAAACTGCTGAGATCTCTGATTGGCTGAACTGGCATTTCACATTATCGTTTGCATTCTGTTTTGATTCACCCTGGTAAGGTGAATCTTCTAAACCTTTTGTCCAGAAGAGCAGTTTTAATGCAGCGCGAACTGATGATGGGTGATACAGCAGGGAGGTCCAGTTGGAACAATGGAGGCTGTAGAGGCTGATGGGCAACTGGATAAGTAGAGCAGCAGTGGCAGAGCCGAGTAGATAAGGAGGGTCACATAAGTGCTGAAGCACAGTCCAGTAAAGTAGTTAAATTGAGTATGTCACGAGGCACACTGTAGAAATGTAGTAGAGCCCAATGATGTAGCAGAGTTGGGTATGTCAGGAGGCACACAGTGACAATGTAGCTAACCTAGCAAAGGAGCAGAGCTGGGTGCATGTTCACCTGTGGTCACATTCATTGCTATTATTTAGCAGAGGTCGTCAGAGTCCAGTTATGTAACAGAGTTGGGTATGTTAGGAGACACACACTGGCTGTGAAGAAGAGTCCAGCATTGTAGCAGAGCTGGGTATATAAGAAGGCACTTTATGGCAGTATTGAAGAGCTGAGTGTGTCAGGAGACAGAAGATAAGCGAAATGGAGCAATGATCAGCAGAAAGATTAATGGACACCAACAGCCTTAAAGGGGTTGGCCACTACTTTGCAAGTCCCTTTCATGTGAACTAACTGCCATAGATAACCACTTTACTAAATACTTTTCTTTTTCCAATCCTTCTGTAATCTGAGCTGCCCCACTAGTCAGATGATCTCTGGCTGAAAATTTTCTGACTTCCTGTGATGTCACCTCAATATCTTCCTCAAATCCTGATTCTGGAAACTAATGAGTGGGTGTGGCTTGCCGTGCGGGTGGGCGGGGCACCATTCAGCAGAGCTCACTCTGCTCCTATGCATGTTCCAGCAGACACAGCTCTCCCTTTTATCTGTATATATATATATATACACTGCTCTGTACCCTGTGTAATGTATATACACCCTCTATATTATTAATACATTCATATTTCTTTCCCTATCCACTTACACATCCATTAGTCAGTGAGGGGCAGTAGGGGAAAAATCTGTATTGCTAGAGCTGGTGTTCTGGTGCTTTGTGTTACTTCTTTTCCCTGTGTCAGTGACTTGCCTGCAACAGTATCTTAGACAGGAAGTTATGCTGAAGCTGTGTCTGACTCTGGAGTGGGAGGGGTGTAGGCGGAGTTACAGGGGCTGTTCTCACTGCTGGCTTGCAGCCCAGCACAAGGAGTGATGGGAAATGTAGTAAGAAGTGAGCAGAGGATCCTGAAGAGGAAGTGATGGCTGTGACAGCAGAGCTGGTGCTAGGGAACAGGAAGTAAAGCAGAAAGGCGTAAAATAACGTGAAACTGGCAGAAAAGGTATATAGGGGTCTTTAGAAGCATTATCCTTAATCATTTATGGCAAAAATAGTAACTGAGTTAGGGTAGTGGATTACCTCTTTAATTTTCAGATGGAGTGTTGCCACCTGACCTGGGCTAAAGGGCCTAGGTGAGTGGGTTTGTAGAAGGTTTGTAGAAACAATAGCTACCTAGGCAATAACATAGCTGGCAACGAAAACCATATCTTGCATCAAAATTTTTGCAATGCTGGGATCAGTATTGATGGCATACTGCCATATTAAACCACATTGTGCTCATTATCTGTCGTTTACCTACAGTGTTGTCCTCACTCCCCGCATTGGCGCTAGCACCCAGCACTCCCACAAAAGAGGCTTCATCCAGCGTGGTGAACGGGTTGGAAGTGTCGGAGCAACAGAGGCCTTGGCTGTATCTGGAAGAGATGGTGAATTCTTTGATCAGTACCGCACAGCAGCTAAAAGCCTATGTGGAGCAGGGGAAAAATGAGGCCGTCGCCAACGCGGAGAGGAAAGAGGTAGGACAGGATTTAGGATTTCCATGTGAAGACAACCCCAATGTTACGTGAGCTAAACTTTTTTGTCACCTGTGAAGAGAGTTTTGTGGTGAATGAAGTGGGAGTAGATCGGATTGGCAGGGGAGTGACCTGACTACACACATTGTTTGTAGTCTGTAACCATGGAGACACAAGTCTTCATAGGAGATATAGATGCAAAATAACAGAAGATTTTCAATCAGGGCTATTGTAAAGTGGCTTCATTTTATTTGTTTTTTTTACATCCACTGGCTGCTGACATGTAAAAATAGCTTACAAGGGTGTAACAAGAGGAGTAATACTCACCAGTCCCTTACATTCTTTCTGATTCCCTGGTCGCCAATCCCTGTTTACTGGACTCCCAACAATGACATGTGACCCCAGAAGCCAATCACTGACTGTAGCAATGGTGCTTTCAATCCGATAAGGTTACGATTACGGTGGTCCCATGATGCATTACATTAGCTGGGTGAGATCGGCGATCGGAGAAGTCAATGCAGAAGAGGCTTGGGATTGGTAAGGTATAATTACTTTTATTGTTTTAGACTATTGGCAGCTGTTTGTTAAAAAAAAAAAATTATACAGAGTTGGATAACCTCGGTGGTCCGGTTACTGAAACAACTGTGTAAACTCTCCTCCAGAGCACTTATTATTTAGAATAGTCATCCTTCCTTGCTGCTCTTGAACTGTCACTAAGTAAGTTAAAAGTATCCAGTTTCGGCAATTATTTTATTCCTGCTGCTCCCCTGAGTATTTCATGGCTTGTTTTTTAATCCGCCATATGGGTCCAGAGATATGGGCCTCTTTATTCAGTGCTTATATTTATGGTCTTTACCAAGAGGGCGTGGCTCACAGAATAACTATGCAGAGCAGCTTAAAGACACACCCCCAATGATCTTGTGAGCTACACCCCCTTGTAAAGACTAAATATTAGCACTCAATAAAAAGGCCAATATCTCTGGAACTGTATGGTGGATTTAAAAAAAATAAATAAACAGGGGAGTAGCGGGAAAAAAATAAGAGCAAGCACTGGTCACTTTTGACCTAGTCACAGAGCCTCTTTAAATTTTTATTCTGGTTTTAGCATGTAAATCCTGTTTTTTCTGTAATGAACAGTTATATGATTTTTCAATAAACTTTCTATATTTGTATATTACTGCTTTGGATGCTATAATTCTTTAATGACTTCAGTAATGTGATGGATACAACTTGTTGCAGTACAGTGAAGATACCTGTGGGAACATCACATGATCGGCACTGATCTATCGGAAGTTAATAATAAAGGTTCTATTCAATGACAGCAATCCGACATCTGAGAAACTGATACAGATAGCAAAACTTTTGAAAAAGCAAAAAAAAACTTTTTTTTTCTGAAACAAGAATACACCATCAGCTGGCAAAAAGAATGAATGAAAAAGATAGAAAAGTAAAACTTGGACTATTTTGGAGTATTTTAAAGTTTTCCTTATAGTTTTTTTTCTCTAAATGTCAGCAAGAGTCTGAGGTTGTAACCCCCTTATCCAGAAGAGTGTGCACGGTGACATTACATGCCAGCCCTCTCCATGCCTATGACACAGGTCAGCGAGATGATCTGTTATTAAATCCGTAATCTTCTTATGGGACAGACAGGTCCCTTTGCGGCTGAAACCTGCTTTAAATCCTTCATGGTTGAACAGATTGTTTCCCATACAGTCGTCTTCCAGGACCCGAGATTCCCTCACTTAGCCAGTATTAGGTGTCTGATATTATGTAGTTTGCTGGCTGCCCATCTAGTGCCAATGCCACTGCCCACCATACACGGATGTGTGAATACAGCCTAAGACAAGCTCATAGAGCCCGATTCATCATTTGTGATTTATTGAAGTCACTTTTTCTGTTTTTTGTCTTTTGGTATTCACTGACGTTTTTTTCAAAATTTTTCAAAATGGCTGACGCGGCTCATGAAGTTGTCACAAGATCAAAAAATGCTCTTTTTTTTGTCTTTAACAGTTTTTTTTTGTGACTTTTCTCAAGTGTTTTGTAAAGTCACAGAAATGTTCCAAATTGAAAAACTGTTCCAGAAATCTTACTCCAGGTAGGGACTGGAGTAAGATGTTCTTAAATTTTTTTTAGACATTTGGTAAAAGTCGCTCTCATGCCTCTTGTCTATAACATTTGGAGTAAAGTATAAAAAGAAAAGACTTAAAAAAGAAAGACAACTTAAAAAATAGAGCAGCTCTTCCTCTTCCGGGCTGCTCTGTCGACAGGGTATGACTGCTGATGTCATGCTGTTTGACAGCCGGCTCCCCGCAGTTAGGTAGCAGGGAGCTGGCTGTCAATCAGCATGACGTTAGCAGTCACGCCCCGTCAACAGCAGGGTAGAAGAGAAGCCGCTGCTGTGTCGATGTGAATTTGGTATCATACTGACCCGCAGAATGAAGCTTCCAGGTGATTTTATTACTACACATTGGAGCTGTAAAAAATAAAGCTCAGCCTCCAGATTTATTTATTTTTATTCCACATTTTTTTTTCGCTGTCAGTAGATGATAAATTAATGGTGTCATCCAAAACTACAACTTGTCCTGAATAAAAAAAAAAAAACAAAAAAAACAAACAAACATTGTTAATGAAAAAAAGACTGAGGCGAAAAAAAGGAAACCGTTGGGAAGGGGTTAAACCTTGGCGTCATCAGCTTTGTCTTATGAACCTTCTCTTTTGCTCTTCTTTTCCGACAGTTCTCCAGTCATCTTTTCCAACAGGCAGAGGACATGGATGGCAAACATGAGATTTTGCTCCGGGTAAGCCCTCGCGCCCTTAGGTTTGGAGTCTTTTCTGCAGTGCACTGTTACAGTCTGACGTGTGATTTTTCACAGGACCCTCGGGTTCCATACTGTCATATCTGCCTGATCTATACATGTGATAATTGTGCCGCTCCTGAAGAATTACGCACATTTTTGAATATTAATGCTCGGGTCTATCTTTAGAGTTCATGTGTCCTATATATATATATATATATATATATATATATATATATATATATATAATGTATGTTCACGCAGCACAAAGCACTGGAAGTGTGACAGATTTATGAATGTGCCGTCATGGAGAGTCGCACCTCCCTCCTCTCCTCTCTCTGCATCTCATTACCTCCCACTATTTTAAGGAGTTTTATTTCCTTCCCTTCACACTCTCTCCTCCACCCTGATGTTACGTGTCTGCTCATCCCCTCACGGTCCTCAATGACTTCATGCTGCGGTATTCTTTGCAGTGAATGCATCTTGTTGTATTTCTTCTTCTTGGTTTTCTAATTGCGTCTTTTTCATGGCAAGCGGAGGTGATATTCTCGTCTTTCGAGGATAATTATCATCTTCTTGGATATTTCTTTCCTGTTGCTTAATTGGTTCTCTTCCGCACCCGAATGGCGTTGATTCGTGGATAAATAACAAAGAACGAAAATAATGAGATAACTAGAAAACCGTCGTCAGCACTCAGTATAGTATACCGCACTTTTTCCAATAGTATTAAAAAAAAAAATTTCATACGTGTGGTGGATACAATTTTCGTCCATTTTTGCCATCAGTGCAGCATTCCTTTTTCTCATATGCAAAAAAATATAAAGTTTTCCAAGCTGCTCCTACCCATTAAACAGTTAAATATGGACAATACTTAATGACACATGGATGGTATCAGCATGCTGTTTTTTTCCCCCAGACCCATTGATTTGAATGAGAGAAAGTTTGAACCCCCCCTCCAAAAAATGCATGACATGTGAACTGCCCTAGTAGGGTTTGTATTCTGTGAAAAACACGGATGAAACATGTTGGGACAAAGTCTTAGTGTCGGGTTAAAAGATCTTCCTTTTAGCTAGACCTTGTGGCTCAGTAGCTTAGGCTCCTGCCTGTAATGTTCAGGTTGTGGGTTCGAGACAGGGAGACTCACTAAAAAAAAATAAAGATCTTCCTTATCGCTTAATTTTTTTTAAGCCCACTGCACCTCCACAGGGGTAGCTTTACCAGGGTATGAAGCCTAGTATCTCATTAGAAGTGCTCTTTAGGAGGGGTAATAGCACTTTGTAGAGTACGTTAATACAAAACACAACACAAAACTCCACCAGCAAAAGCCAATATTGGAAGTAGGAATCCTAGAAGTCAATGCCGGCCCTCTAAAGGGCCGTGCCACGTGGCTTAGGATAAGAAACCAAGCCAGAAACTCCATTTGCCAAAACGTGTTTCAGGGTGTTTACCCCTCATCAGTGCAATGCAGGAAAACTGATTTGGGTGGGTGAGTGGCCTCTGACAGGGGCAGGTGTAAAGGGTAATGTTTCTTCTTCTGGAGCATGCCAAGTCCTATATTTTTTTGCTCTCAAATTTGATACAAACATTTGAGCCAAACATTCATTCTGCCAATCACCATCTCCCATGACGACCCCACGTACATACACGCTCAGCACTGTCGAGCTTGCATGTTTTCAGTAAGAGGACAAGAGTTTGACAATGACAGCACCTCTGTTGACAGCTTATCTCTCTATAAACAAAAGGATGGGGCAGTTGAAAACCATCTGCCTGATCGTTATCTTCCCCAACATCTGCTGTTTAGGGAGAGTCGGGAGGCCCCCATACACCTTATTAGATGGTCATCCGGTCCTGCCAGGATCGGAGTGTTTGGCTAACTTTCCTATAATGTGTATGGCGAGCTTTAGGCTCTCATCTATTGTTAGAGAAGAACCATATGGGAAGGCAGGGTAGGTTTTAGTGATTCCTAATGCACTGGACTTTATGGTCACTGACTTTATTGCCTGGATGACACTTGTATTCCATTATATTACATGTCCTGTATATTTTATGTCCTGCTCTTACAATGGTGCTGAATTCATTCTTCTAAGAAGGTGACATTAAGTATCTAACACTACTCTGCTCTGTGTTCAGCAGTCCTGTGTAAATTGCGGCAGAGAAGCTCTTAACGAATGCACCGGCTGCCACAAAGTCAATTACTGCTCCATCTTCTGCCAGCGTAAGGTAGGAAGTTTCTCAAGTATGTCTGTAAGAGCCTCGTTACTGGACCAGCTGAGATATGTTTTACCCAGACCGCATCTGAACAGTCCCATAAAAGCCCAACTGATGAGAAAAGTGAATAATGTGCTAATGGTGTACAGCCGAACAAGAACAAGGTGTCGTCATGCCCCCATCATGAGGCAAGGACATATGGGACACCTGCAGACTAATGAGATTTTTCAGTTCTTTAAAATGGATGGAAGATAGCTAGAAGATCAGTATTGGATTGGCGTGGATCCATCCCTTGGCCCCATACTCATCAGCTATTTTAAAGGGGACATGTCACCAGGTCAAAAGTGGCCAGTTTTTGCTCCTATTCTATCCCTGCTGCTCTACAAAGTGTTACGTTTTTTCTTTCTGTTACATCCGCCATATGGTTCCAGAGATATGGGCCTTTTTATTTGGTATTTCCCAAGAGGGTGTGGCTCACAGGATCCTCAGGGGCGTGTCTTTAGGCTGTTCTACATAATCACCCTGTGAGCCACGCCCCCTTTGTAACGACTATAAATATTAGCACTAAATAAAAAGGCACTTTTTATTTTAATTTTTGTACAATATGATGCTTTTCTATAATAGTAAAAAAAAGTCTTAAAAAAGACGTGTGATCGCCTGTAACACGTCTGTTATAGTAACCAATAGTTTTTCCTCTAATATAAGAATCCTGGAACATCTTTTTTTCTGTCTCCGTGTTATACTATTCCTCCGTTGTTCTTCCTTGAGACATGAATCGGTTAACAACTTATTGTCACCAGTTGGGGCTGTGACCCTACATATTCTGACATTGCCCAAACACTGCAGACAGCATCACACTCTGTAAGGACATTGACAAGGGGAATTATAATACTTTCTTTACATTTGTAAGAGGAATGGTGCAATCCTAAAAGTCAATATTGACCCTTTAATGAGCCTTGTCACATGACTTAGAGTAATAGCCAGAACCAGAATCTCAATTTGTAGACACTGTGTTTCGGGATACTGCCCCTCGTCAGTGCAAGTGTGAGATCTGGTTGGGCTGGGTGAGAGTTGTCTGCCAAACCAGATCTTACACTTTGCACTGACGAGGGGCAGTATCCCAAAACACAGTGTCTGCAAATTGAGATTCTGGTTCTGGCTTTTATCCTAAGTCATGTGACAAGGCTCGTTAAAGGGTCAATATTGACTTTTAGGATTGCTACTTCCTATAGGTGGCACTAGAGTTCTAGTCCATCCTCTTCCTCTCTGAAGAGACAATTTGCATATTTCCCAGAGGAGCATTGCGCCTTAAAAGTCTCCTCACCTTGGCATGTCAGGCTTGACATGTCATTCTCCGCAAGGAGAAACATTACTCCTTGGATCCAGATAAGATGAATGGTAAAATGGTGAGTTTTAGAAAAAAAAAGTTCCAAGATTGTTACTTGATGAAGCATACAAGTATTTATTATAATGATCAAGTCCTGAGAATAATAATTTCTGTAAAAAAATGTTAAACTTGCTTTTGTTGTGAATTTTTACATTATACTATAAACATTTGCGGCCAGAAAAGTTACTTTCCTGAATTTATCATCGGGTCGTCACTAGATGATGGTCAGGTTTTGCTCTGATTTTATTCCCGCTACTCCACCAAGTGTAACGCTGGTGGGCATGGAACCATGGAGGGGCATGACTAAGTGTCTACCGGGTCTTCACTAGGACCTCTGATGGTGAGGATAGGCTGCGCTACTGATAGACACCAGGTACCACTCCAGGGCAGTCCTCTGTCTGCAGCAGCTGACCGGAGGGTCAGAGGCGCAGGTATGAGGTACAGGAGGGCGAGACAGAAGCGTAGTTAAGACGGTCCGAGGTCAAGGTAGGCAGCAGGAGTTCACAGCACAAAGCCGGAGTCAGGGATGGAGAAGTCAAACAGAGTGGGTAAACAGGCTGGGTCAATAATGGGAGACAGATTAAGGAGATCTGTATAAACAAGGTACTAGAAGGCTAGTAACCAACGTTCGGGCAACGAGTAGTGTCAGAAGTTGCCTAATATAGACCCTGATTGCATGGAACCTAATCTCTACAGGACACAGCAGGGTTAAATTCCTGCAGAGACTGGCCATGCCCCTCTAAAGCCAAATGGAAGCCACATGCAGATGCAGCAGTGCTGAGGACTACTGCAAGAGGCAAACTCAGCGAGATGGTCTGACACGAGGAGAAGCCACACTGTAACCACGGTGAGTAGGGCGGCGCTGAGGAGGCATGCGCGTTACCGCCATGACTCCAAGTAATGCATTTTTTTTTAACCCGTCTAATGGTTCCATCTTTTTATTTATTGCTCATTATTATGATCTTTAGTCTGCTTTGCATTATTACTTAGTGAGTCACGCCCCTAAAGACACACCCCAGAGGATCCTGTGAGCCATACCCCCTTGTAAAGACCATAAAAATTAGCACTAAATAAAAAAGTCCATATCTCTGGAACTGTAAGATGGATTTAAAAAAAACAAACAAAAAAATCGGAATGCTTATGGTAGCAGAGGAATACAATAACAGCAGAAAGGGGCCACTTTTTACCTGGTGACAGGTCTTCTTGAATATTGAACAGTCTGGTAAGTCCTCTACTCCTACATCCAACTGCTTCTAGTGGAAACTGGACATCGGAACATTGTATGGTAGCAACGTTTTTCTAGTCTTCATTGAAGTGTTAATTTGAATTTCTGCTACTGTAAAAGCAAATTATTTAGTGTGATATTTTCCACCCTAGGGGATATCTTTCTTACTTTGCTATAATACAGGTGCTGTCATCAGCTGTTGTATAATTTGCACAGTTCAGATCTTGCATATCCCTCATTCATGTTCTCGTACACTGCAGGATACATTTTGTCATTAATAGATTTGTAGTTTTCCTGCCATCCTATAGATGATAATATTACACCTGATTTTTCCATTTACTTGATTGATTTGCTCTTTGATAGGACTGGAAGGATCACCAGCACCTCTGTGGCCAGGCCTCCACAATAACAGTCCATGCTGATGAAGTTCACGTTACGGAGAAGGAGCCGGTCTGATCTCCCCCGTACACCGGTCTGATCTCCCCCGTATGCCGGTCTGATCTCCCCCCGTACGCCGGTCTGATCTCCCCTGTACGCCAGTCTGATCTCCCCCATACGCTGGTCTGATTTCTCCCGTGTGCCAGTCTGATCTCCTCCATATGCCAGTCTGATCTCTCCCGAATGCCGGTCTGATCTCTCCCGTATGCCGGTCTGATCTCTCCCATGTGCTGGTCTGATCTCCCCCGTATGCCGGTCTGATCTCCCCCCGTACGCCGGTCTGATCTCCCCCCGTACGCCGGTCTGATCTCCCCCGTACACCAGTCTGATCTCCCCCATACGCTGGTCTGATTTCTCCCGTGTGCCAGTCTGATCTCCTCCATATGCCAGTCTGATCTCTCCCGAATGCCGGTCTGATCTCTCCCGTATGCCGGTCTGATCTCTCCCGTGTGCTGGTCTGATCTCCCCCGTATGCCGGGTTCTGATGATGTCATCACTTTCTTCTTAAACACTTTGTAATGGAAAGTGCTTGTAAGGGCTGTACACATATAAAATGTCTGAGATGATCTACTTGTCGGACTGAAGGAGAATCTGGATGGATTTAGTTATTTATGGTTCTATTGGAACATTTCAGCAAAGAAAATGGTACAAAGCAGTAATCTGC
This sequence comes from Phyllobates terribilis, assembly GCF_046119375.1. Lineage (NCBI taxonomy): Eukaryota > Metazoa > Chordata > Amphibia > Anura > Dendrobatidae > Phyllobates > Phyllobates terribilis. The sequence goes on along the minus strand of NW_027362773.1, from coordinate 130,194,079 downwards.
AGGAATTTACCTGTTGAAACTAATGTGGAAGTTTAAATTGAAGAACAACTAAAGGGAGAAAATTAAATTATATTCTCCCTGCAGCCACTTGCTTCCAGTAATCAGTGCTGACAGCAGATAAAGTCCCCACCTAATACACAGTGAGCGTGCTGTAATTACTCCTCGGCACATTGGTTGACAGTCTGCTCTGCAGCGTGTATGTGCAGCTTATATGTAGAGCTGACTGTCAATTAATGTGATGACAGCGCGCTCACTGTACAGTGACTGTGTCTGCTCCCTGCACTGCCCTGATGACTAGAAGCGGGCAGCTGCAGGGGGAATAAAGCTTCATTTTCTCCCTGTAGCCACACTTCCTATTACACTGCTGCACATGTTTCTAATGGTATTTACCTGCAGATTACCGCTATGTCTTTTTTTTTTTTGCTGACAGGTTCTTCTTAAAGACATTTGAACAAAATATCTTCATTGAAGCTACTTGTGTCATGTGCATTTATCATTCAAGCTAGGTTCAAAGGTTTATGTTAGGCGAGGAATCTATGCCGGCACACTCTTATAATGAGCCAGTTATGTGCCAAAAGCGAGAGATGCACATGTATAAGTGCGTATGAGTGAATACTGTATCTCTGAAGGCTATTTGCTTCCTAGGCGAGGGGACGGACTCCTGCTTGATTGACAGTTTGGACCAGCGGCTGTGTGCTCTCCGGTGCTGCTTTGCCTCCGCAGCATTGGAGGAGCGTGGCAGAGTTGATGTTCGTTGGATCGGGAGCTATCTGTGCACTCCAGTGATCCAACAATTGATAGAAAAATGACTTGTAAGCACTTTGCATGCTTGGCCAACACCGCTAGACGGCAGCGATTGGTGATCACTTAGGTAACGAGCCATAAAGTAAATTGTAAAGATGTCTGTTTTTACAAGCACTTTGCAATTTTAATTATTAATGAACATGCAAATAACCTCAAGGGGTTGTCCACTTTAAACAAGTTATCACCTATCCATGGAATAGGTGATAACTTGCATGACCAATCAGCAGATTGGGGAACTTTTATTCCCGTTACAAGGTGGAACGCCCGACTGTGGCTCCATTCATAATGCACTGTGGACTATATGGACGGAGTCGTCTTTCTGGTTTACATGATGATCGCGTGGGTCAGTCAGAGTGTGTCAATGTGCTTTACAAAAGTGTTACATTTCCGATTGTATTCTTCTGAATTTGCAGAGAGCAGGTATTTTATAGAATTTCAATAAACCTTCGTTCTGCATCACGTCTACATTGTTTGTTTCTTTCCACATTTTGTTACTTTGTTCATTAATAACAGCCAGTTTCCTCTGACGTTACCCTCTCCTGCACTCTCCTTCACTGCGCCGGAGCTGTCAATCAAGTCAAAGGGGGAGAGGCACGGAACGGTTTAAGAAGGAGAACCTACTGACCTTGTTACTTTTTTGTTTTTAATCCCATCGTGTGTATTGTATTACCCTCATTAAAAAAAAACAATAAAGATAATTTGAAAAAAAAAAGGAGAACCTGAGCACTTGTCATGGACATACCCACCCACTGATTCCTTTAGTGTTAATTTGCATGACTGCTAAAACTTATTTTCCTATGAAATTAGACCTTGTTCCATATCCATGTTCACAAATATGTTTCACCCCCCTAGTGAAATACTGTAATTAGTTTATTACTCTCCTTAAAGGGATTGTGCCATGAGAATATAGAGAAAATTACCTGTTTAAAACAGGTTTCTATGTTAAAGGGAATCTGTTACCTTATCTGTCAGCATCATGATTTAGGGGTAGAGACTCTGATTCCGGCGATGTATCACTTAGTTTACTTTGTGCAGCAGTTGTGATACAATCACTGTTTTCTCTGCTACAGATGTAGCAGTGCTCAGAATGCTGAGCCCTGTATAACCCTGCCCCCACATCACTGATTGGCAGCTTTGTGTACAGAGTGCATAAGCAAAAATCTGCCAATCAGTGGTAGGGGCGGGGTTATACACAGCAGTTGAATAAGAGGCACGAGACACTTAGTCCTGTAGTGATAATCTCCTGCTGATAAAACACTAATTTTATTGAATCAACAGCAACGCAGCCTAGTAAGTGACACATTGCTGGAATCAGGGCCTCTTTCACTACATCATGTTGCTCTCAGATTACATAGCAAAAACCTGATGACAAATTCTATTTAAATGCATAATTGGCAAATTTTTGCCAATGTTTTTTTTTTTTTTTCATATCATAATCTGTAATAAAAAAAATACAAATCTTGCAATTTTCAGAATGGACACGGTGGCTATTCTACACTCACGCTGTCTATTGTTTGAGGAAATATACAAGTACATTAGCAGCAATAGACTGACCCTAGCATCTAATGAGCATGTGCAAAGGTCATTGTGAAGGGAGGGGGAGGAGGTGAGCTGTGACCTCACCTATTCTGATTGGTGGAACCTGAGTTATCAGAGGTGTTGCCTGTCATTGTAATCCTGTCTGTAATGATAATGAGACTTGTGCAAAATCTTTTGTAAAGTACAGGAAGTATGAGTTTAAAATAGCCCCATTGACCAGTATGAACATTTTCATTCGTTATTATGAAAAAAAATATATATTTTTTTTTTATTATGCAGAATTTTAAATAAAAAACATTTGCACAAAAACTTAATTAAAACAGTAGGATACATTTGCTGAAACTCTTTCTTCTACTTTTTTGAAAATAATTAATCATTTTAATTTTTTTTTGTTTATTAATTGTAATTTTTTTTTAATAATAATGACCATAACCACTCATGTAAAGTTTCTGATTCATAGATATTTCTTTATTTTTTTATTGTGCATGTTGGGTATTATTGGTGCCAAACTGGATAAACGTGCTTTTAGTGTTGGCCACCTAGATGGTATATACTTCCTATATAATGTATGATAGATGCAAGAAAAATGTATATACCATAGATTGCCCAAGAAAAAAGACAATTATATGGATCATTAACCAGAAGCAATAGAATTTTCCATACATTAGTGAGAAGGGCAGTGGCCATCTTCGCACTCGTCTATAAATCACACTGGAGATCATGATGGCTGTTCTATGACCGGCTGACACATTGCATGTTATTATTTTCATATATGAAACAGTCATCTTTATATAAAATAATCTGTTTATTGATCTATAGAAAATCGGTCTTCTCCCGGGTTACTGGACCTTGGTTTACAACCTTACATTTCTTAGTTTCACCATAAATCAAAACAGTTAAAATTTTCCAGGACCCCCATCAACTGATTAATCAAGTTGTGGAAAAACGGGTCTTCTCCCTGGTTCTGCACAGCAGAAAGGGGCTACGTCTGTAGAGAAAGCAATTTAGTCCTTAGTTTCCCGTAAGGAAAGCTTATTTTAAAACTTGGATTGTTTTACCCATCACATAAGATCCAGAGAGAATTGATCCTCATGACATGATTCTACTGTTTGCCTGGTGCTTCTCCAGCATCTCTACTACTGAACGCCATATTGCAAATTTTCGGTTCCCTCTCATCTTACATCAACCAAGAACATCTCCAGATCCGGAATGACTAAATCAGTGAGAGAATATTGACTTATTTCCATATCCTGTCATGTCCATTTGTATCAGCCCAACGTAATTGATTGGAAAGCTTGAAAAGAACCATGTCTTATAGTCCACACGGTAAAGTTCAAAGCAAGTAGTTCCTTTAGCAAGGAGGACACGTTGCACTTTGTACTAACATCTCCATGGATCAGCAACACAGTCGAAGGACTTTGCGAAAATAGTTCCTAAACTCTGTGTTGAATATGGTATAGATGACCGGGTTCAGGGCGCTGTTGACATATCCCAACCACGTGACGGTGCTGAAGAGGGGCGCTGGCATGTAACAAGACTCGCACAAAGCTCGGGTGATGTGCACCACAAAGAACGGTGTCCAACAGAAGAGAAATGTGCCTAGAAAGAGGGGAAAATACCAACAGAATTAATGGAAAGGAGGAAGACGGAAGAGCAATTGACTTATGTACAAATTAGGGGATACTAAGCAGTAGACCACGTTCACACGTTCAGTATTTGGTCAGTATTTTGCATTAGTATTTGTAAGCTAAGACCAGGAGTGGGTGATAAATACAGAAGTGGTGACGTGTTCCTATTATACTTTTCCTCTGATTTTCCCACTCCTGATTTTAGCTTACAAATACTGAGGTAAAATACTGACTGTATGAATGTGACGGTATGGTGAGATCCACCTAATATTTCAGAATGTCATATGACTTCTAGAAAGACATATTGGCAGTACTAAAAAATGGTTAAACGGATCTTACATTTTTTATTTTAGCATTGAACACAACAAATTGGGTGCCATGTGGGAGGATAATGAATTTCATGGGGTTTCTAGAGATCGCGTCTGCCATGAGGAGGATGCACACGACTTGTGAAGACCTGCAAAAATATTCGATGGATCGGTCATTTGATGCCCATGGAAGCCTACTCATTTTACACTGAGTTTATGCAGTATGTCCAGGATTGAGAAGAAACCCTCGGTGGTGCCATAGAGTAAACATCGTATGTGCATTTTTCCTTGACAGTATCCAACTTTTCAGATGGGCAGTAGAACGCAATCTACTACATTTTTATGCCCGTCTGAAGTGAGAGACAACGACAGGAAAGTCTAGGACCCCATTAGAGGTTTGGAGATTCAGATGAAAACAAACAAACTAAATAAAGCTACGCTCGATCAGACTATCTGAAAATACAACACCCTATAGATCACCATATGATAGGACAGGGAGTGCTGTAGACAGCCTCTGTGCACATAGATCTGCCGTGATTATGACGCTTAGGAGTACCAATTGTAGAGACATTCCCCCCAACAAAAGTTTTCCTGGAATTACTAATCTATAGAGTCTACTTCATACAGCACAGTTTTTTGGTTAGGTTTGAAAAATATTACAATGGTGGTTGAGGCCCACTAGAGGTTAGAAATCAGGGCAGGGCCACGTGATAACCTTCCTGATTAGAGATGAGCGTTGTTCTACTCGAACTGTTCGCCAATCTCAAATTCGAGCTGTTTTGGGCGGTGTTCGAGCCGGTCGGCGAACACGAACAATTTGAGAAAAATTCGGCTGTTCGAGGTTATGTTCGATAACTGTTCGTGCACCAAAATCATAACTGGATTTTTTCTCAGTAATGATGAAAATTAATGTTAATACGCAGTTTGAGTGTACAGCGGGGTGGGGGGAGGGGCAGGGGATGGATCTCTGCAGGAACAATGAAGATCTCCATTTTTTTTTCTCTTTCCCGCATTTGCAGTGGGGAGGTGCAATCTGTCAGCCTATCAGCAGCGCACACACGGAGCGAAGTGCTTTTTTTCACACAAGCAAGGGCATGTGTGATTGGCAGTGTATGTCACATGTCCTTGCCCTATAAGACCAAGCCATTTTCCCCGTCGCCACCATTTTCTCACTGCTGCAGCTGCGTGTTAGACGGCACCGCTGTTGATGTGTGTGCTATACCTTGTTAATTTCAAGCCAATTTTCGCACAAATATACAGATAGCTTGGGAGTAGGGAATAGTTGTGATTGCAGTCCTTTTAAGGACTAGGTTACAGCATTTCCTACGACTTTTATCAGGCAGGTCTGTGCTCTTAAATAGATAGATTGTGGGAGTAAAGACTAATTGTAATTGGAGTCCTTTTCAGGACTAGGTTACATGAGTTCCTATCAGTTTTTGCCAGGCAGGTCTGTGCCAGTGCTGTGCAAGTTTTTTTCACAGCATTTGGCTGAATCTAGCAAAGCTAATCCTTTTTGGCCTATTGCAGAGTGTGTTAGTCAGTGGAGTAGCCTATCTGTGTTGCAAGATATAACACCTGTGTATAGAATACCAATTTTTTTACTGCACCTAGTGAAGTAAAATCTTTTGGGCATAGCATCATTCTATTAGTCCATCTATACTGACCTCCATCAGGTTGCAAACTGAATATAATTTTTTTCTGCATCTAGCTCTGAAAAAATATTTGGCCTTCTAGCAGTGTGTGGGACTTGGTCTATTAGTCCATCTATACTGACCTACATCAGGTTGCAAATTAAAAATAATTTTTTTCTGCATCTAGCTCTGAAAAAATATTTGGGCTTCTAGCGGTGTGTGGGACTTGGTCTATTAGTCCATCTATACTGACCTCCATCAGGTTGCAAATTAAAAATAATTTTTTTCTGCATCTAGCTCTGAAAAAATATTTGGGCTTCTAGCGGTGTGTGGGACTTGGTCTATTAGTCCATCTATACTGACCTCCATCAGGTTGCAAATTAAAAATAATTTTTTTCTGCATCTAGCTCTGAAAAAATATTTGGGCTTCTAGCAGTGTGTGGGACTTGGTCTATTAGTCCATCTATACTGACCTCCATCAGGTTGCAAATTAAAAATAATTTTTTTCTGCATCTAGCTCTGAAAAAATATTTGGGCTTCTAGCGGTGTGTGGGACTTGGTCTATTAGTCCATCTATACTGACCTACATCAGGTTGCAAATTAAAAATAATTTTTTTCTGCATCTAGCTCTGAAAAAATATTTGGGCTTCTAGCGGTGTGTGGGACTTGGTCTATTAGTCCATCTATACTGACCTCCATCAGGTTGCAAATTAAAAATAATTTTTTTCTGCATCTAGCTCTGAAAAAATATTTGGGCTTCTAGCAGTGTGTGGGACTTGGTCTATTAGTCCATCTATACTGACCTCCATCAGGTTGCAAATTAAAAATAATTTTTTTCTGCATCTAGCTCTGAAAAAATATTTGGGCTTCTAGCAGTGTGTGGGACTTGGTCTATTAGTCCATCTATACTGACCTACATCAGGTTGCAAATTAAAAATAATTTTTTTCTGCATCTAGCTCTGAAAAAATATTTGGGCTTCTAGCGGTGTGTGGGACTTGGTCTATTAGTCCATCTATACTGACCTACATCAGGTTGCAAATTAAAAATAATTTTTTTCTGCATCTAGCTCTGAAAAAATATTTGGGCTTCTAGCGGTGTGTGGGACTTGGTCTATTAGTCCATCTATACTGACCTCCATCAGGTTGCAAATTAAAAATAATTTTTTTCTGCATCTAGCTCTGAAAAAATATTTGGGCTTCTAGCAGTGTGTGGGACTTGGTCTATTAGTCCATCTATACTGACCTCCATCAGGTTGCAAATTAAAAATAATTTTTTTCTGCATCTAGCTCTGAAAAAATATTTGGGCTTCTAGCAGTGTGTGGGACTTGGTCTATTAGTCCATCTATACTGACCTCCATCAGGTTGCAAATTGAATAAAAAAAATTTCTGCATCTAGCTCTGAAAAAATATTTGGGCTTCTAGCGGTGTGTGGGACTTGGTCTATTAGTCCATCTATACTGACCTCCATCAGGTTGCAAATTAAAAATAATTTTTTTCTGCATCTAGCTCTGAAAAAATATTTGGGCTTCTAGCAGTGTGTGGGACTTGGTCTATTAGTCCATCTATACTGACCTCCATCAGGTTGCAAATTAAAAATAATTTTTTTCTTCATTTATCTCTGAAAAAATATTTGGGCTTCTAGCAGCGTGTGGGACTTGTTCTATTAGTCCATCTATACTGACCTCCATCAGGTTGCAAATTAAAAATAATTTTTTTCTGCATCTAACCCAGCCAATAGTTTTGGCCTAATACCACAGTTTGGCCACTCAGCTCTGCTCGGTTACCATCCATTGTTTTTTTGTGCAAACAACTCCAGAGTTGTGAATTAGTTAACCACCAAAATGAGTGGAAAAAGGCCTGCTGCTGGTGGAAAGGGGAATAGGCGTGTTGGGAAGGGGAAAAAAGGTTGTGTCCGTGGGGTAGGTGCAGAAGAAAGACCATCTTCCAGCCAAACTAAAATGTCTACTTCTTTTAGCGGACAATGTGATAAGATCCCTTTCTTACGGCCACGCCAATCGCTACAAATTCCAGATGAGGCACAAAAACAGCAGGTGCTTCAACGGATATCAAGTGCTCCTTTAAGTGGGCTCTCCTCCACATCAACTTCAACATCACAAATACTCCAGTCCTCAAAGGTGTCACCCAAATCGCACTTGCTTCCTCACAGCTCCCAAATCTCCAGCTGCCCGTCTGAGTGTGAGGTAGAACAGATGGTTGAGTCTGCAGAGCTGTTTACTCATACTATAGCCTGGGAATCAGAGGTCGACTCCAGCGCTTCTGTGAATCCAGATGAGGAAATGATCTGCACTGATGCCCAGAATCTTTATGAGTCGGATCCAGGACCAGACGCAGAAGGTTCTGACCATAATGTAGACCCTCATTCCCAAACTGTAACTCCTGTTGGTGGAGACAATGAAGAAGATGATGATAAGACTCAAATACCTGATTGGAGCGACAACTTTAGTTTTTTGTCAGGGCAGGAACAGGTTGGCTCTGAGGACGACGGGTGTGATAACGCACAGGGTGATGATGATGAGGTCGGAGATCCCACTTACTGTCAACCCACAGTCAGCCAAGAGATGAGGTCAGCAGAGGAGGTGGAGGAAGATGCTAGTGACGACGAGGTCAGGTTGCGCCTTCCTGGACAGAGACGTAGTACTGGAAGCACGTCAACAACTGCATCCTCAAACACAACTCTGCCTCTCACCACAAGTCGTGGTGGCTCTTCAGGTCGCATGGGTGCTAAGCCTTGCATAGCCTGGGCATTTTTTCAGATCGATAAAGATGACCCAACTCGTGTTATCTGTAACATTTGTCAGCAAAAGCTAAGTAGAGGCCAAAAAATACATAGTTTGAGTACTTCATGCATGAACCGGCACATGGACATGAAGCATAAGTTGCAGTGGGAAGCTCAGTGTGCTACAATGCGGCCTAGCCGGCCGGGCCAATCACCGTCTGCCATATCTTGTGCATCCGCGGCCTCTTCATCCTCTGTGACTGGGGGGACAGCAGTCACACCTGTTTTGGGGCGCAGACCTGCCACCTCTTTACCCGCAACAGCCAGCGTGATTGGCAGGTCATCATTTTCTTTGGAGGTGGTAACACCAGCTGGTGTTGAGCGCTGTCCGACATCGATAGCACCACCTTTGGATCAAGGCAACCTAACATGTCCGCCTGCATCTTCCTCACAGACCGGCAGTTTGCCGGGGACACCCTTATCAACCCCGTCTAAGCACAATAGCCAGCCCTCGGTCCCTCAGATGTGGACAAGTAAAAGACCATTTCCTCCTAGCCATGAGAAAGCTAAGAGGTTGAATTTCACCATCTGCAAGCTCTTGGCTACAGAAATGCTGCCTTTCCGCCTGGTGGACACAGAGGATTTTCGAGACCTTATGTCCGTCGCAGTGCCCCAGTACCAGATGCCCAGTCGGCACTACTTCTCAAAGAAAGGTGTGCCTGCGCTCCACCAGCATGTCGCACACAACATCACCGCTTCTTTGAGAAACTCTGTGTGTGACAGGGTGCATTTCACCACAGACACTTGGACGAGTAGGCATGGACAGGGGCGTTACATGTCGCTGACTGGGCACTGGTTAACTATGGTGACAGCAGGACAAGGGGCTGCTGTCCAAGTCTTGCCGTCCCCACGAGTTGTGCGTCAATCCTCTTTATGTCAAAGTTCCTCCACTGCTTCTGCCTCCTCAACCTCCTCTCGGTCTTCCACCTGCACCCAAAGCCTGTCTGGTCATGCCACAAGCTTTCTAACTGCGCAGAAGGGATCCTGCACACCTCCTTACTATGCTGGCAGTAGGGCTCAACGTCATCAGGCGGTTTTTACATTGAAATGTCTGGGAAATGTGAGTCACACAGCTGAGGAGTTGTGGTCAGCTCTGGAGAACCAATTTCATGAATGGTTGTCTCCACTGGACCTGAAACCAGGGAAGGCCGTGTGCGACAATGCTGCAAACCTGGGTGCGGCCCTTCGCCGGGGCAATGTCACACACGTGCCTTGTATGGCTCACGTGTTGAACCTGGTTGTCCAGCAATTTTTAGCCCACTATCCCAGACTAGATGGCCTTCTGCAGAGGGCACGGTCGCTGTGTGCTCACTTCCGCCGTTCGCATCCCGCAGCTCAGCGACTTACATCTCTACAGAAGTCGTTGGGCCTGCCACTTCACCGGCTAAAATGCGATGTGCCTACCCGGTGGAATTCAACTCTGCACATGTTGCAGCGACTGTGGCAGCACCGACAAGCCCTGGTGCAATACGTTCTGACGTATAGCCTGGGCCAACGAGATTCAGAGGTGGGGCAAATCACGCTGGAGGAGTGGTCTCAGATCAGGGACCTATGCACCCTTCTGCACAGTTTTGAAATGGCGACGAAGATGTTTAGTGCTGACGATGCCATTATCAGCATGACTATTCCGGTGATTTACATGCTGGAGCACATGTTAAACAGAATTCGGAGTCAGGTGGTGGCACAAGAGGAGGTGGAGGAAGTAGAGGAGGAGGAGTTGTATGCGGAAGGGCTAACATCTGCAAGGTCCAGACGGTCGGCAGCACCAAGGCGGCAGGCATATGAGGGTGGGGGAGATGGTTTTACCAGGGCGCATGGTAGCAGCCAAACTAGTGAGGAAGGTGCAGGAGCCCAGGAAGAAGTGGAGGACGAACTGATGGAAGACTCATCAGATGAGGGAGACCTTGATCACATTTCTGTTGTGCGAGGTTGGGGGGAGAGGACAGAGGAAGGAAGCATGATTGTTACCTCGCCACCAACACAACAGGGACTTGGTGCTCCTGGATGCGCAACACACATGAGTGCCTTCTTGCTGCACTACCTGCAACATGACCCTCGAATTGTGAGAATTAGAAATAATCCTGACTACTGGGTTGCCACACTGTTAGATCCCCGGTACAAAAGTAAATTTGCAGAAATTATTCCTGCCATAGAAAGGGATGCACGCATGCAGGAGTATCAGCAGAGACTGTTGCAGAATCTTACATGTGCTTTTCCACAAAATACCAGTGGTGCACGTAGTGAATCTCACAGTTCCAACTTGCCAACCGTGGGACCGTCAAGTGTTCAGCACTCAAACCGTGACAGAACCACAGTATCTGCTGGTAACATCAATTTTGCGGAATCATTTCACCACTTTTTTAGCCCATCCTTTGCAAGGCCACAGGAGACAAGAAGTCTGACACATAGTCAACGCCTAGAGACGATGGTACAGGAGTATCTCCAAGTAAACATTGAAGCCACGACTGTGTCACTGGACCCTTGCTCTTTTTGGGCTTCCAATCTGGATAAATGGCCGGAGCTAGCCACTTACGCCTTGGAGATCTTGTCATGCCCCGCAGCCAGCGTTCTGTCTGAACGTGTGTTCAGCGCTGCTGGTGGTGTGCTGACAGATAAGCGCACGCGGCTCTCCACTGATAATGTAGACAGACTCACGTTCATAAAGATGAACAAATCATGGATCCGAAAAGACTTTTCTACCCCTGTGTCATCCTGGGGAGAGTAAAAGCTTGATGATTGGTTAAAATCACCCTACCAACCGTTTTAAGCTTTCAAATTACTAATCATGTTTATCTGTATCTTGACTGGAAAATAATTTGGGCTTTGTAGCAGTGTGCAGCACTGATCCTATTAGGCCATCTATACTAAAGCTTCACCAGATTTAAAATTAAAAATAATTTTTAGCTGCATCTAGCCCGGAAAATAATTTTGGGGCTCCGAGATGCGCAAGGCACATAAGTGCCTTCTTGCTGCACTACCTGCAGCATGACCCTCATATTGTCAGAATTCGAAGTAATCATGACTACTGGGTTGCCACACTCTTAGATCCCCCAAACTTTTCGATCAACCTTTTCATTTTAATAAAGACCAAAAAAATTGTCATTTTTGAAATTATAAGCATTAGCAGGTTGTTAGAAACTGAAATCAAACAGTTTTCAACTCAAAACTTTATTCTAGGTGATGTTACATTTTCACATAGGACCCCTTGTTCGAAAGGAGCTTCTGAACTCTCTCGTCCATTGAATTTGTCAGGTTTTGGATGGTTTCTGCTTCAATTGTTTTGCATGAGGACAGAATACCCTCCCAGAGCTGTTGCTTAGATGTGAACTGCCTCCCGCCATCATAGACACTCCTTTTAATGATGCTCCAAAGGTTCTGAATGGGGTAGAGGTCAGGGGAGCATGGGGGTCACACCATAAGTTTGTCCCCTTTTATGCCCATATCAGCCAGAGATGCAGATGTTTTATGTGCAGCATGAGATGGTGCATTATCATGCAGAAAAATGATCTTGCTGTGAAATACACGGTTCTTCTTCTTGAACCATGGCAGGAAGTGCTGTTTGAGAAAATCCACATACATTATGGAGTTCATCTTTAGCGCCTTCAGGGATCCTAAAGGGGCCGACAATCTCTCTCCCCATGATTCCAGCCCAAAACATTACTCCACCTCCTCCTTGTTGGCGCTGTAGCCGTGTTTGCGTGGGGTGTCCATCAACCAGCCATCCTCCACTCCATCCATCTGGACCATCGAGCGCTGCACGGCACTCATCCGTGAACAAAACAGTTTTGAAATCAGTCTTCATGTAATGTTTGGCCCACTGGAGCCGTTTCTGCTTGTGTGAAGTGGATAGAGGAGGTCGACAGGATGGCGCATGCACAGCTGCAAACCTCTGAAGGACCCTGCATCTTGTTGTTCGGGGGACGTTGGAGGCACAAGCAGCTTCAAAAACTTGTCTGCTGCTATGACAAGGCTTTTTTGCCGCTGCTCTTTCAACCTGACGTAATTGCCTGTAGGAAAGAGTCCTCAATTTGCCCTTATCAGCACGCACACGTGTGTACTGTGAATCAGCTACATACTTCTTGATTGCCAGGACACTTCATCCTGATCATCGCACAATGTTGATTGTAGTCATGCCTTGACCTAAACACTCCACAATTTGTTGCTTCTCAGCAGCCGACACATCCTTTTTCTTTCCCATTTTGGCAGAAAATGTAGGCTGCTTAATAATGTGAGAGAGCCTTCTTAAGTAGTCTTGCCTTTCATTGGACACACCTGCCAAACTAATTAGCACAGGTGTCTGCAATTGCTTACAGTGATATAAAGAGCCCTGACACACATCACCATCAATGAGTTTAACTGACAAACAAACAAATTCTTCCCTTATCACTCCTAAACACTTTTTGTATAATAATTTGGAACGCAGTGTACATGTGCTTTTCCACAAAACACCAGTGGTTCACGTAGTGAATCTTACAGTTCTAACTTGCCAACCGTGGTCTGTATGGAGTTGTTCAATAAAGGGCCCAAAATTAAGATAACATAGATGGGAGAGGTCTCTATGAATAGGAATTCCTAAGTATTTGATACCCTGTGAGGGCCAGGCAAAGGGAAAGTTGGACTGGATGGAATCCTATATGGATTTGGGGAGGGAGACATCGAGGGCCTCAGACTTCGCTGCATTGATTTTAAAATTTTACCATGTAACAAAGTGATCTATTTCAGCCATAACAGCATGGATGGATATATGTGATTGAGTGATATATACTAGGACATCATCAGCAAATAGAGAGCACTTGTACTCGGTGCCTCCCACCTCAATCCACCTAATATTGGGGTTATGGCGAATTGATGAGAGCAGGTGCTCCGTCACTAGGATGTATAAGAGAGGGGACAGAGGACATCACTGCCTTGTCCCATTGGTGATTGTGAAAGGTGATGAAAATGTTCTGACGCACCCCCTGGGCCTTGGGACACCCGGAGCCGGACCCTTTTTGGTGGATGCTGGTGGTTGTAGTCTTCGTGGCGGCGACCCAGTTCCGTGGCTCAGGGCGGTCAAACCAGTGGCGGAACTATTTATGTGGTTTTCATGTTTAAATGTCCGACTACGCCACCCGTGGATTGCGGTCAGAGTGAACCGCCGCTACAGGGCAGACCACTGAGGCTGGTGTTGTGGGTGCAGCAGAGCGTAGCATAACTCCCCACGGGAGGAGTATAGCCTCAGGGCAGTGTATGCGGAGGATGGGGGTGATGGTGCAGGGCAGCAGCAGTAACGACACGGAGTCAGTGATGCAGTTCAGGGCCTTTACTCACAGTTCTTATTATCCAGACCACGTCTGCAGGTAACGGCTGCCCACGTCGTACTGTGCTCACCAGGTGAGGGGCTCAGACAACTCCCAGATAACTTTGGAGCACTTCACAGGACCCCCTTTGTGTGTCCTTTGTCTGGCCTTTCTTACCAACACTTGTGTCCGGCTGCCTCGGGCCTCCTCTTGGTAAACTTGGCGCCAGTTTCCCTGACCCTATGTGGTGCCTTCCTAGCGGGTGTAGCGAGGGGCTGCGCCACATAAAATGTCAGAGCCTCCGGTTTCTAGCTGAGGGTCGTTTCCTGCCTCCACTAGTTCGGGGACCGGTCTCCCCCTTTGGTCTGACCCCTCCACGCAGGTGGATTCGGGCGTGCGGTGGCGACTCGCCCGTCCGCACCCCTGGGATCCCTTCATTCCTCGTTCCTGGAGCCTTCTCCGCTCCTCTTCCTTCCTTCTCCCTCTTCCAGGCCTGGGCCTCTGTTACTAGGCCCGCCTCCGGAGCAGAGCTCATGCAGAGCCCCTGCTCCCTGCCACTTCTGCTCAGACTTCTCTGCACTGAACTAAGATGGTGCCCACCTTTTATACTCCCTTCTCAATGCACCCAGGAACTGCTTCCTCCCTGCTCCTGCACTACAGGGTTCCCCTTCCTCAGTGTTCCCTCCCCCCACTCCAGCCAGGGACAGGGACTGTCGTGCCCATCTCAGGGGCATATTGGTCGCCCTGCCCCACGGCAATGTGGTGTAATGCATGCAGGTGTCGGGTCCTGATCCACACTCCATCCTTACCTGAGAGTGAGATATCACACCTCTGGGTGAGGTGCAATACGTCTTTAGCAACCGAGCCCTCAGGGTGCTACAGTTCCATTTATCTTCAGCCTAGGTGACGTATTGCGATACAGGGCCGTGATTTTGGCTATAAAAGGGTCCCCTAGACCCCTACCCCAAGCTTTTTAAGAGAATCATATATGGCGTGCCAGGAGACTCTATGGAATGCTTTCTCAGCATCCAACGAGAGTATCTAATTACAAATTTTTAACTGCATCTAGCCCAGGAAATACTTTGTGCCTAGTAGCAGTGTCTGCTAGTAAGCGGATTATCCCGGTTGTTAAGCAAGCTGCACCACCTGTAGTTTAGACACTTAATTTTTTCAAAGGAAATGCTTCGGGACCATGGGATACTTAGTGAAGAGCATCAGGAGGCACCCCAAGGCATAGGGGCTGGGACTGGCAGTAGGATGCCTTGCGGTGGACAGCCGAGCTCGATCCTTATAAAAGCTTTTTAACTGCAGCAGCTTTAGTGGACGCTACTGGAGCTGGAATTACCGTGGCTGCTGGCATGAGACTTGCCCTCCAATAGATCCTTGTAAATGGATTTAAAGTGTATTCATTCAAATTAGAGAGACAATTTAAATTAAAAAGCTTAGAGCTGCCTCCACCACAGGGGGGGTCGCTCGACCCACCAGCGGACAGGCACCAGTATTGGGAGAGGGGGGCTGGCCGTCAGGGTTCACCGCGGCTCTGGCACAAACCCGGCGACACGGAGGTGGCACGGGCAGGAGCGGACTGGCCGTGTCGGCTTCTCACTTTTTGGATTTTAGAAGGGCATGACATGCCTATATCTGTGTCTCCCCCTCCTTTTACTCCTCCACCTCTTTTATTTTCGCATGACTATATGTACTTGTCACTTTTCCATGTGTTAGTTATGTCTTCTGAGCAGTTTGTCAGCTTTTGGACACCTTTGAAGGTGTTTTCTATGTGTTTCTATGTGTTTTTGTTTGCCTGCCATTGGTTTTAACGGTGTTCGAAGGTGTTCGACGAACAGTTCGACGAACAGTTCGGCGAACACACGGGTGTTCGACGAACCGAACTCGAACACTACGGGGGTGGCTCAACACTATTCCTGATTACTTATGGCTCTCCATCAATTACTGACTTTGGAGACATAACAGTGGTTTTCGATTGATGCCTTCCAGTATGAATATAGTTCACGCAGAATGATATTATTGTTATGCTTAGTCTCTGTTTTTTCTAGACATTCATGAGGAACCCAACATTTATATTTATACATTTTATTATTGCTGACTACTAAGCTTTATTTCTTTTTTTTTCCCTGAAAATACTACAGGTTGCCGGTCACTATTAACAAAATGTTGAGAATGTTTTATCAAACCTTATGTCAGGATTTCGTCAGGGATCCGTGCACACACGATCCCGACTACTCTACGTAGCTATCGGCAAGCGAGCAGAAAGCGTATGGCGTCACACCTCCGGATTCCAACGCATGGAATATGTGTATACGCCCCTGTACGGTTACTGTCAGCTTCACGATAGCCCAATTATTATTCGCTGCCACCACCGGCCAGATTTGAAATATAATACAGGCCTGGTCGGACACCTGATTACAGAGCAAAAGAAACAAGACTATTACATTTTATATTTAATCCAAAAGAGAGGCAGTGTTATGAAAAATATACAAGAATTTTACAAAGGGAACATTTACAGTACAGAATAGACAGTTACACAAAATAAACAGGATTAAAAAAGAAACTTACTATACAGTTCGCAGAGACTAATCAGTACAGCTGGAGAAGGCGCTCCCCAATTTGACCGTGATCATTTGCTTATAGTCTCTATACCCCCCAGACAATGAATACTGATCTATCCTCAGTGGGGTCTTTTATGCCGAAGTGGGAGGCCGGCCCACACCCTCCTTGTGCTGACATCATGTGGGCTGGGCTCCAACCTTCACATTTTTATTAAAATCGCTAGCTTCTGGGATAATGTATCGCTGGTGGATTGCAGAAGCTCGAAAGTGATGCTGTATTTTTTATTATGAATTTACCTTTCCATAGAGACTACACATGGCATAGCTGCAGTCCGTTATTCTGGTACTCCTGCACTACCGCTCCCCGGAGGGGCTCACAGCTATGGAAAAATGAGCAAATTGTTCCTTGGCTGACCCTGCCACTAAAAATATAGGTCCCGTTATTGTCGGACTTATGGAACTTGAGATATTCATATTTCGTGTCGATGCCGGCCAGACTGTAGTTTGCAGCTGGGAATTGTGAGTGTGTTTGAAGCCTAAACAAGCTTTCCTCCTCACCCAGGTGTAAATTATCATAGGCATGCACCAGTGGAAACTACCCTCGCATTTTAATTGGGTTGGCAGCACCCTTTGTGCTAGCATTTGCTTACAAGGCACTTCTCATGTGTGTGTTAATTTGCATACAGACAGACAGTGGATTGTCAGCTCTTCTCCTCTGACCAATACTTTAGGGGAGGGGGGATGAAGAGGGATTTCAGAGGGAGAAAGAATATTTTCAATATTTCATGACACCCCCCCCCCTCTTTGAAGTAGCGTAAGGGCCGATTTACTGATTGCCCCTTAAGCCTACCTCGCGGCCCACCCTCCCTTCTGATCCGACAAGCCGTGGACCCAACTAGCCCACCACCCTGACCGACTGGGGATCCAGCTTTCCGATCACCCTGACCAGTTTGGGATACATTTTCCCCACACCTCTGACAGGCTATGGGTACTTTCCTCCCATACTCTTGACAGACAGGGGGAAACACCTTTCTTTTACCTTGCCCGGTTGTGGGGTCTACCTCTCCACCTTTCATTGTTACCTTGAGAGCCGTGCTAGTTATGGGGCAGCTACGACCGGCCATGTCACAGTCCGTCGTGACACTGGTCGGCGGCACGGGACCACTTTCCCTATGATCCCCGTGTTTCTCCCCATCCTTGCTCATTACTTCTGGAGCCGTGCTGGTTATGGGGCAGCTATGACCGACCATGTCACCATCTGGCGTGACACTGGTCACCTGCACGGGACGACCTGCTTCCTGGTGTCCATGCCTGCTCCCCATGCCCATAGCACTTATGCTGGCTCGTTTTAGGGGATCCTCAGCACTATCACCCCACGGGGTGAGGTGGCTGGGTTCCCCTCTACCACAACACACATTTTTATTATGCATGACATTGACAGTGGCATTACCTGACATATCAGATCTGGGAGGGTTGTCAGGAAGGTATCTGGCAACCAACCATCCCAGATCAGTTCCTAATAGCCCATTAGTGGGCAGGTTCTCTGACACCCCCACTTCCCTTAACCCCCTCCCCGCATCCCAGTCCAGGAAAACTTGGGCCATCGGTATGGGACGGCGAACACTCCCAAGCCCGGTGACAGTCAGGGTCTTCCCAGGAATGAGTTCTTCTGGTAACACAAACTCAGGGCGGATGAGGATACGTTCTGAACCAGTGTCCTTAAGGCCAACAGTAACGGTGTTGCCCACAGTAACCGGTTGTAAGTTCTCACGGGCCCGGCCACCGCCCCACCCACAAAAAGAATGGCTGCAGTAGGCCCTGGGGCCTCAGGTGTGCGGTTCATCTTCTGCCTCTCCGGGCAGACAAGACTGATGTGACCCATTTAGTCACAAATATAACACGGGAGTCAAATGCAGGCCGGGTGCTGGAAGATGAGCCAGGATCCGCTGAGAGCTGGTTGGTGTTAGAACCTTGCTCTTAGGTTTTTCTTCCTTTGCTGGTCACATGACCTTGTTGGCCTATTTAATCCTGCTCCGCCCTTCTGGCTTTGCTGGACTTCATTGTATATCTACTTTCTAGCTAGCCTGTGCTCTGTGTCTTGCTCTGTTAGTTTGCTTGGTCTACTGACCTCTATGTTCTATATATTTTGTTTGTTCGTCTGTCTGCTACTATTTCTGTTAGGAGGTGTCCCATATTCCTCCCAGTCCTTAGTACTTGTAGGGATTCCTTCCCCACATCTATAGGTCTCCGTACAGACTAGCTTAGGACTTTAGCAGGTCTGATCGCAGGATCAGGTTCCCTGTTACATCGTAGGGATTAAGCTGAGTTCTATCGTAGGGACAGATCTCCTCTCTTTCCTTAGCTCTGGTAGCAGAACATAACAGTAAGTCCAGCCAGCAAATTCTCTAAGGAAAGATTTTTCTGTTCCATCATGGTGTCGGTTCAGGATTTGGTTCATCGCCTGCAGGGACTCTCTCTGGAGGTGGCCGAGCTCCGTCAGCACGTGAGTAACTGTCCTGGAGCACATTTCTTGGAGCCTAAGGTGTGTTTGCCGGATTTATTTTTTGGTGAACACCGAGAATTTTTTTCATTCAAAAATGCTTGCTTATTGTATTTTCGTTTGAGACCTAAGTCCTCTGGGGATGAATCCCAGCGCGTAGGGTTCATAATGTCACTTTTGCGCAAAGAGCCTCAGGAGTGGGCCTTTTCTTTGCAACCTAGTGATACATGCTTCAGATCAGTGGATAGTTTTTTTTCTGCTTTGGGACTATTATATGATGATCCTGACCGTGTCGCATCAGCTGAGACTGAGTTGAGACGTTTAAAACAAGGATCAGGTAATGTGGAAAAATATTGTACTCATTTCCGTCGTTGGTCTACTCAAACAGGGTGGAACGATTCTGCTCTGAAAAGTCTATTTCTTGCTGGGCTCAGTGAAAGGGTTAAAGACCTGCTAATTGCTTATCCTACACCTGAAGATTTGCAACAGGCTATGCAATTAGCTATACGGGTGGATAGAAGACTGCGTGCAAGGGTTAATGAGAGCAAATCCTCTGCTATGTCAGTTTCTGGTTATGAGAATATGTGTCACTTGGTTCCTTTCGTCAAACTGCCCTGCGCTAAAACTCTCGCTAAGGCCTTTGTCAAGGAAATTGTCAGACTTCATGGCGTTCCTACTGACATTGTTTCTGATAGGGGTCCTCAGTTCGTGGCTCGTTTTTGGCGTGCCTTTTGTGATAGGTTGGGAGTTCATTTGTCGTTCTCGTCCGGATATCATCCTGAATCTAATGGCCAGACAGAAAGGAAAAACCAGGATGTTGAGCAGTTCTTGCGTTGTTTTGTGGCAGACAATCAAGAGGGGTGGTCTGAGTTTCTGCCACTTGCTGAATTTGCTCTGAACAATCATACATCTTCTTCTGCTGGTTGTTCGCCTTTTTTTTGTTGTTCTGGGAGACATCCGTCGTTTGGGTCGTTCTCCAAGTTGGGATCTGCCGTGCCTGAGGAGGAGAATTTTTCCGGTGATTTGGAGAGAGTTTGGACGGATGTGCGTGGTAATCTTCAGGAGGCCAACAGAAAATCTAAAGACTACTTTGATAGGAAACGACAGGAGGTTTTGTTCGCTGTTGGTGACATGGTTTGGTTGTCCTCTAGGAATCTGCGGTTGAGGATTCCTTCAAAGAAATTGGGTCCCAAGTTTGTAGGGCCCTTTAAGGTGCTTCAGGTTGTCAACCAATCTGCTGTTAGGTTGGAGGTTCCTACCTCCTGGAGAATTAATCCGGTATTTCATGTCTCTCTGTTGAAAAAAGCTGTTGTATCGGATTGTGACGCCTCTGCCTCTGTTCCTCCGGTGGTGGAGGACGAGGAATATGAAATTTCTCGCATCCTTAACTCTAGACGGTATAGAGGTAGTTTGCAGTATCTTGTGGCCTGGAAAGGTTTCGGTCCCGAGGATAACTCTTGGGTGAGGTCGGATGATGTTTCCGCGTCCAGACTTATCAGAGCGTTTCACAGGAGATTTCCTGATAAGCCTGGTCCTAGGGGATCCGGAGGATCCTCTTAGAAGGGGGGGTACTGTTAGAACCTTGCTCTTAGGTTTTTCTTCCTTTGCTGGTCACATGACCTTGTTGGCCTATTTAATCCTGCTCCGCCCTTCTGGCTTTGCTGGACTTCATTGTATATCTACTTTCTAGCTAGCCTGTGCTCTGTGTCTTGCTCTGTTAGTTTGCTTGGTCTACTGACCTCTATGTTCTATATATTTTGTTTGTTCGTCTGTCTGCTACTATTTCTGTTAGGAGGTGTCCCATATTCCTCCCAGTCCTTAGTACTTGTAGGGATTCCTTCCCCACATCTATAGGTCTCCGTACAGACTAGCTTAGGACTTTAGCAGGTCTGATCGCAGGATCAGGTTCCCTGTTACATCGTAGGGATTAAGCTGAGTTCTATCGTAGGGACAGATCTCCTCTCTTTCCTTAGCTCTGGTAGCAGAACATAACAGTTGGCTGGAGCACGGGGGGTGGTTGTAGGCTTACCCTCTCTCCAGCTGGCGGCGGCTGACTTCCGCACCTCTGGTGTGCGGTTGGCCTTATACGCATCCGCGATCTGGGCTGCTTTGGCGACTTCCTTTGGCTCCCAGTCAAGCACAAATTGTCGCACTTCCACTGGGCAAAGATGAAGAAACTTGTCCTTCACCATCAGATCCTTCAGGCCCTCAAAGGTGGTGACGGACAGTTCCTGGACCCACTGTTCAAAGTTGGTCCTCAGCCCATCCACCACATCACTGTAGCTATCATGTTGTCCACGTTGGAGGGCTCTGAACTTTTTCCGGTAAACCTCTGGAGTCAACTGGTACTTTTTTTATCAGGGCCTGCTTGACAGCCTCATAGTCTACATCTTGTTCTCGAGAGAGAGAAGTAAACACCTCCAGAGCTTTTCCTCTGAGCCCTGGAGTTAAGTACCTGGCCCACTGGTCCGCGGGCAGTTGGCACTGTCTGCAGGCCTTTTGAAATCCTCGCAGAAATGTGTCCAAGTCCCCGTCCTTTACAAGTACAGGAAAGAGCTCCGGACGGGGTTTAAAGCTGTTGGCACTGTTGGACTCACGGATCTACAGGGTGGATGGCTCCCTCTGAATCCGGGCTAGCTCCAGCCGGTACAGTCGCTCCCGCTCGGCAGCCTCTCGTTGCTCTGCTCGCTCCTGTCGGTCAGCTTGGGACTGTCGCTCAGCAGCCTCTCGGTCAGCTTTGGCCTGTTGCTCTGCTCGCTCCTGGAATTTCAGGATCAGCTGCAGTCGTCCGTCACAATCATCTGCGGCGAGCTGCTGCAAGGCCATCTGCAGGTGGGGGTCCACACTACCCTGGCTGCGGGTTTGACTAGCAATCACAGGTGGGACCCCTGTAGCAGCACCATCCGGGCCTTGGCTGGCCGCCCCAT
Source organism: Phyllobates terribilis (assembly GCF_046119375.1). Classification (NCBI taxonomy): domain Eukaryota; kingdom Metazoa; phylum Chordata; class Amphibia; order Anura; family Dendrobatidae; genus Phyllobates; species Phyllobates terribilis. The sequence goes on along the minus strand of NW_027362773.1, from coordinate 130,172,098 downwards.
CATCAGGGCTCTGCTGTCGGACTGGCTCTGTGGCCCCTTGCAACAGTTCAGAAATCATTTGGGCCTTGGTTTTGCCCATGGGGTCAATCTGCCTCAGCTCACAGAGGGCAGTGATAGTGGCCTTCGCCTGATGGTGATACCAGGGCTCTCCACGTGTAGCCATCATTGCCAAATAAAAGATAGGACAGAAAAACAAGAGAAGGGGAGGGGATGCAACTGCTATACGTACAGTAATGTCCCAGATAGAAAAAATATTAAAACACTGAGTCTGATTTCTTAAAACTCTACACAGAATTCTCGCAAGAACCATGCAAGTTTTCAGTGACAGGAATGATTGCTCAATCCAGTCACTGATGTTCTGTAATATCCCACCGCTTGCCACCAATTTGTCAGGATTTTGTCAGGGATCCGTGCACACACAATCCCGACTACTCACTACGTAGCTATTGGTGAGCAGAAAGCATATGGCGTCATACCTCCGGATTCCAACGCATGGAATATGTGTATGCGCCCCCGTACGGTTACTGCCAGCTTCACGATAGCCAAATTATTATTATTTGCTGCCACCACCGGCCAGATCTGAAATATAATACAGGCCTGGTTGGACTCCTGCTTTCTGGTAGGGTATATGGCTTCGGGGGAGGGAACAATTACAGAGCAAAAGAAACAAGACTATTACATTTTATATTTAATCCAAAAGGGAGGCAGTATTATGAAATTGACTGACAATTGATGAACGAGGTCACAGATGCTTTCGCTACTAGGCAGACTGGGCACTTTACAGTTAACTTATAGTATATACGCATCTGATTCCAACACATGGGATATATATACTGTATACCTCGGTACAATCACCACCAAGCTCTGCAATAACCAATGAAAAATCCAGCTGTCACCACCAATCATTTATACAGGCCGATTGGACACTCTTTTCTGGTAACATATGGCCTCACGAGGCTTCAGAGATGCAGTTTATAGAATAAAAGGAATAAAGCTATTGAATTTTTTATATTTAATCCAAAAAAATAGGCATTGTTTAGTAAAAATATACAAAAGACATTACAAAGGGGACAAGACAATACGGTATATACAATCACATAAAAATAAAAAGGATAAACAAAAGAAAATTACCAGACCTGATATCACCAGAATGGTGCAGATCTTAGCGGAGGGCAGCACTCCCATTGGAAAATGGTGCAGTTCTATAGCCAGCTGGATCTCCCAGCACTGAACAATGACAATAATTCAGAATTTTCTTTTAGCAGGTACAGGCCACTCCCCTTACTGACCTCAAATGGGGGCTGGTATATGGTATGCTGCTCAGGTACCAAAAATTATGAGATCCCCGATCTTAAAGGGAATCTGTCAGGTCATTTTTGTGTAGTACACTAATAGTATCTTGAAATAGGGTTTGGGCAACCCTTTCTGGAAATGTAACTTTTATTTCTTTATGTGGCCCCATTGTGTTCCTGCAAGCCCTGGACAAATTCATTGTTTCGCTGGCAAATCAAGCATATGTAAATTGCAAATGAATATGCACCCATTCCCCCGACCATAATCCTGCCCACCCCTCTGCACTGGCGTCACTGATTGAGTCAGACTGCCATATGACCAAGGATCACATCGCAATACTCGGACGGGGTAAGGGGTGAATATTAATCTGCAATTTACATATGCTTGACTTGCCACCACGAAACAATAAATTTGTCTGGGGCTTACAGCAACACAATGGAGCATCGTACAGAAATAAAATTACATATCCAGAAATGGCTTCCTAAGCCCTATTTGAGGATACTATTAGTAGGGTATACAGAAATCACCTGAAAGATTCCCTTTAAGAATATCTGCCCCCCTGGAGGTCCCAGGCGGGAGATATTAATGTTATATTTCCTGTCATGATTTTAAATTCCTTTAGATAGGATACATGGCATATCTAACTTTGTCCATCTGGCCAATATTAATTCGGGGCTGATCAGCAGACCGCACGGTGATGCAAGTAAATGCATTGTGTCCGCCACTATGTCACGATGCCGAAAATGTCTTTCATAACTACAAGACCTACGGCTGTCACAAAAAAAACAATATTCATAACTGGTATCCGGCTCCAAAGACTCTGCTTGTAGATATTTTGAAGGCAGGGAGACTAAAGGCCCCGTCACACTAAGCGATATCGCTAGCGAGATCGCTGCTGTGTCACGGTTTTGGTGACTCACCAGCGACCTCACCAGCGATGTCGCTATGTGTGACACTTTGCAACGATCAGGCCCCTGCTGTGAGGTCGCTGATCGTTGCAAAGTGTCCTGGACCATTTTTTGGTCGTTGGCCTCCCGCTGGCCAGCACACATCGCTGTGTGTGACCAGCGGGACCAACGATCTGGCTGGTAACCATGGTAAACATCGGGTTACTAGGGGCACGCGCGCACTTAGTAACCCGCTGTTTACCATAGATACCACTCTGCTACTGTGAGCGGAGGCTCCAGCGCACGGTAGCAGAGTGGTATCCATGGTAAACAGCGGGTTACTAGGGGCACACGCGCACTTAGTAACCCGATGTTTACCATAGTTACCAGCCTGCTCCTGCTTGCAGCAGGCTGGTAACGGGAGCAGGACATCGTGGAACGATTCTTTCCACGATATCGTTGCTCCCCTGATCGCTGGTGAGCCTGCCTGTTTGACAGCTCACCAGCGATGTATTAGCGATGCAGCAACGATCCCTGACAGGTCGTATCGTTGTCGGGATCGCTGCTGCATCGCTTAGTGTGACGGGGCCCTTCGGGTCCAATTCATTAACACCGGCATTGTTCACACTGGTCTTGATAAGGAGATGTGCTGGAGTCAGAAACTCCTGATTCATGAAGAGGTGTACACCCTTCATGAATAAAGATCATCAGACAAGTGGCATACACTTCTGCGTGCACCTCGCCATAAAATCAGTTTCTCTTGGGGGTACACTGAGTTTTATGTGCGGATTTTACCCATAGATTTGCATTAGGTGCGGAAAATCCGCAGGTAAAGAACGCATGTAATCCATAAATGAAGTGTTGTCAAAGCCAAATACCAGAAAGTATAAAAAAACAAAGCAGTTTTATTTAAAACAAGACACACCAACAAGAGACAAATATTGCAGCAACAAAAACGCGCTAATAAAGCAAATAAAAAACGTACTCAACAGCACAATGAAATTTTTTTTTACCTAATGGGTGCAGAAATTCTGCAGAAAATTTGCAACATCAAAAACTCACCAAAAGTTCATCATAGGCCTGTTAAACATTTGATAACTTTTTGATTGATTGAATGTTAGCAGGTATAAAATTAAACAATCAGGTCACTAATTTCCTCGTGAGTTTCTTTATTCAACTCACTAATATGAAATTTACTTTTGATGTATAAGTGCCATAGTTGAGTGGAACAATTCAGGTCAAGTGTTGAATTTTCTAAAATTTGCTGTTCACTTTCTTTTTCCTGTAGTGTAAGCTCTTATGATCAGTGGGGTCCTCTCTCTTTACTGTACAGTGTAAGCTCTTATGGTCAGCAGGGTCCTCTCTCTCTACTGTAGAGTGTAAGCTCTTATGGTCAGTGGGGTCCTCTTTCTTCTGTACAGTGTGACGGGGCCTTTATTCACACCGTGGTGGCAAATATCACTATACAAGTCTGATATTTACTCTATGTACACAGTCCACACTGACCACTCCACAGGAGGTGGCTCCCTAGCAGCGGGGAATCGTGGCACAAAGGGAATGAAGTGTTAGCTCTTTTTCCCTTTATAGTTTATGATGAAGCCATGCTTCAATGCACAATATGAGGGTGACACGTTCCATATGGTCTAAGAGGCATTGGTTCTATTTTGCTATTACATTTATGACACTAAGTAATGTCACATCTGTATACTGCTTCTTGCATGTGGACTGCTAAGTGCAGATGGCACTAGTTAAGATTAACTACTTATATTAGACTGTCCTAATGTCATTCCTTACCAGAATAGTCATTTTGTGAACAGAAGCACGTTACATCATCTGCTCTATCACCAGACGCTGTCACATTATGCTATGAAAAATGGCAGTCTACTCAATACTGGTGACTTATGGTGGAAATGAATGGATGGTTGTGCCTCTGATCTCCGTTTCTATTTATCAGAACAAAATGACTCCATCCAATGCTAATTTTTTGTGCTTTCCTCATTGTGACTCTAGAAGTTGTCTCATCAGAGCAAAGACAGGAAAGTAATCTAATCTGTTATTACTACCATGAGGGGCTAATGAAGCATATGGTGTCCTTGGCAGTTGTCCTTTCTTCCAGTCTTGGTGGACCACTAATGAGCGTTACAACATCCAAGTTGTTCAGAGCTGTAATGTGGCACTCATAAACTTTTACGGGGCCCGAATGCCTCTTATTCTGCATGCATGTTTTTTTTTCTGTCGGATATTGAATGAATCTCATTCTCCAACGGACACCATATCAAAATTATTCACCCCCCCCCATTGAAAATTAGGTTTATTAGCAACATTTACAAACTTTGCTGTTTGCAATAAACCAATAAAACAAGAACAATTTAAATTGCTAAACAACTAATATAACAAAAGGTTTCTCCAAATCTAGCACATAATGCCGCATTTAATGACTACTACAGTATCAGAAATTATTCACCCCTTCATGACAAGCGTCTTTTGTACTTAGTAGAGAACCTTTGACTGTTGTGACCTGCTGCAAACATGATGCATAACCAGACACCGGCTTTTGGCAGCGTTCCTGAGGAATCTTATACAATACCTCATAGGCTGTGGCCTCCAGTTCATTGATAGCACAGGATTTGCGTCATGAACCACCTTCTTCAAACCCCCTAAAAGATTTTCTGTGGGGTACAAGACAGGCGACTGTCACTCCAGAATCTCCCAGGACTTCTTCTAAATCCTAGGACTAAATCTTGGTGGATTTTGAGGTCACTTGGGATCATTGTCCTGTTGGAAGGTCCAATGACATCCAAGCTTTAGCTTCCTCATCAATTAGTCGCTGCCATGTTTCACTGTAGGTATCACAGAGCCACTGCCATACTTTACTAAAGGCATCAACGAACCACCACCATGCTTCCCTGTGGGCATCATTGAGCCACTGTCACACTTCACTGTAGACATTATTAAGCCACCACCATGCTTCATTGTAAGCATCATAGAGCCACCACCATGCTTCTTTTTACGCATCCGCAAGCTACCACCATGCTTTACTATAGGTAGGGTGTTCTTTTCAGTCTATGCTTCACTCTTACTACTTCATATATACTGCTGTCCCGAAAAGTTCCGGTTTTGTTTAATCTCTTCACAGAATAGAATCCTGAAATGTCTACAGATTATTTATTTGGTTTTGAGCAAATTTGTGGCAACTTTTTCTTTTGCGTATGTCTTGGAGCTCAGGCATGGACATCTTCAGCATTTATTATGCTCCTTACTGTGCAAACTAAAGCCTCAGTGACTGCTGCAGAAGAAAAGTCGACTCCAATATGCTCAAAAACAAATCTTGCGGTATGACTTTTGCAGTCACTTAAAGGTTTTTGACCACCTGCTTCTTAAGGAACCTGGAGGCAACCAGTATGTTTCCTCTTTCTGTCCCATCCAGGTAGTGGAGTCAGTGTTCCTATAACTTGAACTTGTGAACTCCAACTGTATCTCAAGAAACTTTCAATGATTTTCCTTTCTTTTTCTATCCTTTTTATTGATTTTAAGGCAATGATCACCTCTCTTAACCTTTTTTTTTACAACCCACGAATATTCGTGAACTGGAGGTCATTGCCCATGAGGAATGGGCTAAGATTCCTCAGGAACACTAATAGAAGCAGGTGTTTGAGTATGCATTACTTTTGCAGCAGGTCATAACAGCCAAAGGGGGCTCTGCTAAGTGCTAAAGACACTTGTCATGAAGGGGTGAAAAATTCCAAGACTGCATTAGTCATTAAAAGCAGCATTCTGCCCTTAAAACCGCTGTTTTGTATGTCAGTCTTAGCCTATGTTCACACATGTTGGGTTTTTCAGCGTTTTTTGCTGCAGATTTTTATGCAAATTTTCAGCTGCGTTTTGCAGTACCAGCAAAGTCTATGAGAAACCAGAATTCTCTGTTCACACATCATGGTTTTTTTGTTGCATATTCTGTGCCTTGGTTGGGTTTTTGGAAAATAGAGCATGTCACTTCTTTCAGCGTTTTTTCACCCTTAGGAAGTAATGGGTGGTGAAAAAAACGCAGCAAAATTTGCATCAGAGTTTTTTCAGCGTTTTTGATGGCAAAATAGAATGGGGTTCTTTTTTTTCACAGAACTTTATGTGCATGCATAAATGGAGACGGAAGGACGGTGAAAAAAATGCTGAAAAAATGCACAAAAACGCATCAAAAAACTCAGCAAAACTTGCGTTTTTGACGCACCTGATTTCCTGCTAGAGATTAGGTTTTGCAGCAGATTTGTGACGCTTAAAAACCCAACATGTGTGAACGTAGCCTTAATGAAGGGAGCACTAGAGTAAGATGCCCTGAATTAATTAAGAGGTGTGCGCCTCTTTAATACATTTCAGTTGTAATTTTCATCACTTTTGTGGTGTAAATTATGATGAATTCAAGTTAAAAAAAAAAAAAATGTTAGAGCTGGCCGCAAAAACACTACTTTTTTGAGCAACTTTGACTTATGCAAACAATTTAAGACATTTCAAGCAGTTATACGCCAGGATTTTAGTGAAAACTGTTTGATGAATGAGGGTTTTGTGTTAAATTTAGAGAAACTTAGTTGTGTTGATCTATTTAAATTGTTCATGTTTGGTTTATTGCAAACAACAGAAAGTTTGAAATTTTGCTAATAAACAGAATTTGCATTGGGGGTTGAATAATTTTGATTGCAACTGTATATAAAACTTCTAATCTTCTGGATAATGAATGATTACTATATCCCAAAGTTGAAGTATTGCAGACAGCTGCATGGATCTTCAATACTCCAATGTTGCAGGCAACCTTAGTGACCATTATCTATTTATAAAGAAGGCTTAACTAAACTGGGATTGAATGAAGCGCACTAGGAGTGATTTAGAAGCTGAATGATGTCAGCAGCTCTGGCTAATCATCAGCAGAAGGCAAGGGAAGCCTGAGATCTGACTGCCACAGCAGATCTGCCAGCCCTGTTCCTTTCCCAATGAGATAATGTTCTCTTTCTGCTTTTCACACTCTGATAACTTCAGCTTAGCTAATTATCTACTTAATTATCGGATTTTTTTTAACAACATTTAAAGGGCCAGAAAACCTAAAGTGCATGTTGACTTAAAGGCATGGGTAACTGATAGCATGTAGGCTGAGTTCACATGATGTGACCTAAAGGACATAGCCATTCTTTTTTTTTTTTTCCTTTAAAATGGATCTAAGAAAGGATCTGGGGTATAGTTTATTTTAATCTAAAATGTAATCCTGATTTTATCTTTGTGACCAGTTTTTTAAAATGTAAAATAATAATATAATAATAATTAATAAAAAGCAAATACGACACAAATTAAGACACAATTTATGAACTTTGCTACAACAGTAATACCTCCCATAGCATTTAAAGGGTACAGTTTTCATCTCTTACTTGTCCGATTTTTTGGCGTGAACAAGCCGGAACCCCGAACACGAACCCGAATTTGAAATGCAGAACAAATTCGCTCAATACTAGTTCTGACCATCTGGCTAAGTGAGATGCTCTTGCACATAGGGCAGTAGAGTATGTTGGAATTGTACCATGGGTGCAGATTATTGTGCCTTGTCCTATTCTAATGAAACACACAGGCAGGATAACTACCAGACGTTCAGTATCCAGCAGCAGCATCTCTGCTACGTACTGTTTACATGTACCCCAGATGAAGCCGTTGGCGAAACGCAAGTTATGTGTGTGTTGGTGGGTGAATCTTTGCATCCCATTTAGTTTTCTATACTTGGCTTGATACTATGCTTATTTTTAAACTTTTTGACCTGGTGTCATTGTAACTCACTTGTTTAGGCCACGTTCACACGTTCAGTATTTGATCAGTATTTTGCATCAGTATTTGTAAGCCAAAACCAGGAGAGGAACAATCAGAGGAGAAGTATAATAGAAATATCTCACCAATTTTTAAAATTTATTTTTATTCATTTTACTCACTTATATAGCACCATTAATTCCACAGCTCTTCACAGACAATATCGGCACTGTCCCCATTGGGGCTCACAATCTAAATTCCCTATCAGCACTTCTGCTTTTATCACCCACTCCTGGTTTTGGCTTACAAAAAATACTGACCGAATACTGATAGTGGGGCCGTGGCCTTACATTTTTAGATGTTTTCAAAAGTCTTTTTGTTGTATCCCTTGTTTTGTATATTATTTTTTACTAGGTGATGTAAGGCAGGTGCGTTCTCTTTTTTTTTGTAATGTTTTGTAGTTTTGAATACCATTCGTTCATTTCTTTGTAGCATTGAAAACCTACATATAAAATCACTGTAGCATTAATTCACCTTCCTCCAAAATCCAATTTTAAGTTGTCAGACATCTGTAGACAATCTAATCAATCAGTACTTAGTATACATTTGCTATTTATGATAAAAATATATAGAATTTGATAGACTGACAAATTTTAGGGCTGCTTTATATCATCATAGTTTTTTTTGGTGTTTACAATTATATGAAAGTTTGAGAGCTGACAAAAATATTCATTACCACTAGTGTTGAGCATTCCGATACTGAGTTCCGATACTTTTAGAATATCGAATACCGGAATCGGAAGTTCCCATAATGCCTGCGCTCTGCAGTGTCTCTGAAGGATGGCAGCGCTCAGCTTACTGTACTTGTCATTTAGTGTTAAAGGACTTATAAAAAAAAATAATAGTGTTTTCATGCACCGTCTCTTTAAAAAAGCCGGCCGGCAATTCAGCAGCGGCATGCAGCGCCATACACCGGTACCCGACAATTTAGAAGAGAAAGAATAGAGCATCACACATAGATTAGATAGAAACATGTCAGTCACATCTATAAGAAGTACAGTGACAGTGTTGCTTACTGTACTTGTCATTTAGTGTTAAAGGATTTATTAAAAAAAATAATAGTGTTTTCATGCACCGTCTCTTTAAAAAAGCCGGCCGGCAATTCAGCATCGGTACCCGACAATTTAGAATAGAAAGAATAGAGCATCACACATAGATTAGATACATAGAAACATGTCAGTCACATATATAATAAGTACAGTGATAGTGTTGATTACTGTACTTGTCATTTAGTGTTAAAGGATTTATTTAAAAAAATAATACTGTTTTCATGCACTGTCTCTTTAAAAAAGCCGGCCGGCAATTCAGCAGCGGCATACACCGGTACCCGACAATTTACAACAGAAAGAATAGAGCATCACACATAGATTAGATAGATAGAAACATGTCAGTCACATATATAAGAAGTACAGTGACAGTGTTGTTTACTGTACTTGTCATTTAGTGTTAAAGGATTTATAAAAAAAAATAATAGTGTTTTCATGCACCGTCTCTTTAAAAAAGCCGGCCGGCAATTCAGCAGCGGCATGCAGCGCCATACACCGGTACCCGACAATTTAGAAGAGAAAGAATAGAGCATCACACATAGATTAGATAGAAACATGTCAGTCACATCTATAAGAAGTACAGTGACAGTGTTGCTTACTGTACTTGTCATTTAGTGTTAAAGGATTTATTAAAAAAAAATAATAGTGTTTTCATGCACCGTCTCTTTAAAAAAGCTGGCCGGCAATTCAGCATCGGTACCCGACAATTTAGAATAGAAAGAATAGAGCATCACACATAGATTAGATAGACAGAAACATGTCAGTCACATATATAAGAAGTACAGTGATAGTGTTGATTACTGTACTTGTCATTTAGTGTTAAAATGAGCGCTGCCATCCAGCATGACATCCTTCATAAACACTGCAGAGTGCAGGCAATTCTCCCACGCTGTCAGTGACGTGCATGAGGTGAGCTGAGTTCATTGGACATGAGCTCACCTCATGCACGTCACTGACAGCGTGGGAAAATTCTCCTGCACTCACTGCAAGCGCAGGAGAATTTTCCCACGCTGTCAGTGACGTGCATGAGGTGAGCCGAGTTCATTGGACATGACCTCGGCTCATCTGGATGCCATCACAGTGAGACACTGAGGAGCGCAAACAAGCCTGCACTTCTCAGTGTCTGCGGCATGGCAAGCTGGATGGCAGCTTTCGGCTGCGATCCAGCCTGTCATGTGAATGTAGCAGAGCTGGAGCCGTCGTGGGAACCATGGAAAGGTAAGGATGAGGTTGCTTTATTATTTTACTTTTATTGCAGGAGATCGTTGGTTTCAGCTGGAATGGGCGTGATGGTAAGTATGGTTTAATTTAGAACAATAAAGAATTGTGTCTTTATTTCAATTAAAGGACTTTATTCTGGGTGTTTGTGGTTTTTTTTAACTTTGACTATGGGGTTAGTAATGGGGGCGTCTTATAGACGCCTCTTCATTACTAACCTGGGCTTGATGTCAGCTGGCATTATAAGCTGACATCAACCCCAGCCCTATTACCCCACTGCCACCGCTACAGGGCAGTGGGAAGAGCGAGGCTAAGTGCCAGAATTGGCGCATCCTATGGATGCGCCATTTCTGGGGCGGCTGACGGCTGGTGTTTCTAGCCTGGGAGGGGGCCAATATTCATGGCACCCTTCCTGGGCTCTTAATATCAGCCCCCAGCTGTCTGCCTAGCCTTTGCTAGCTATTAAAATAGGGGGGACCCCACGTCATTTTTTGGGGGTCCCCCATTTTAATAGCTAGTAAAGGCTAGGTATTCAGCTGGGGGCTGATATTAGTAGCCTGGGAAGCTCCGTGGGTATTACCCCCTTCCCAGGCTTCAAACATCTGCCCCAGCCGTCTGCTTAACCTCCGCTAGAGACTAAAATGACGGGGAACCCCACGCCAATTTTTTTTTTTAATAAATCCTTTATTTTAACACTAAATGACAAGTACAGTAATCAACACTATCACTGTACTTCTTATATATGTGACTGACATGTTTCTATCTATCTAATCTATGTGTGATTCTCTATTCTTTCTATTCTAAATTGTCGGGTACCGGTGTATGCCGCTGCTGAATTGCCGGCTGGCTTTTTTAAAGAGACGGTGCATGAAAACACTGTTGTTATTTTTTTAAATAAATCCTTTAACACTAAATGACAAGTACAGTAAGCAACACTGTCACTGTACTTATTATATATGTGACTGACATGTTTCTATCTATCTAATCTATGTGTGATGCTCTATTCTTTCTATTCTAAATTGTCGGGTACCGGTGTATGCCGCTGCTGAATTGCCGGCTGGCTTTTTTAAAGAGACAGTGCATGAAAACACTGTTGTTATCTTTTTTAATAAATCCTTTAACACTAAATGACAAGTACAGTAAGCAACACTGTCACTGTATTTATTATATATGTAACTGACATGTTTCTATCTATCTAATCTATGTGTGATGCTCTATTCTTTCTATTCTAAATTGTCGGGTACCGGTGTATGCCGCTGCTGAATTGCCGGCTTTTCATGTAATACATTCTACATTATTCTTAGTTGTTTTCCTTCATGTAGAATTAACCTACAAGGAAAGAAAGGGTTTATTTTTATTCCGATATTTGTGTCCCATTGACTTGCATTGGCTTCCGGTATCGGAATCGGCGATATCTGATATTTTTTGGGTATCGGTCCGATCCAATCCGATCCGATATTTCCCGATATCGGAAGGTATCACTCAACACTAATTACCACTGAAGTTTGGTTACATCATTGTAGTTACTTTTTATCTATTTTATTTTGAATGATCATATATACAGTGCAGAGCAAAAGTTTGGACACACCTGATCATTTAAAGATTTTTCTGGAAAATTGTATATTCACACTGAAGGCATCAAAACTAGGAATTAACACATGTGGAATTATATACTTAACAAAAAAGTGTGAAACAACTGAAAATATGTCTTATATGCTAGGTTCTTCAAAGTAGCCACCTTTTGCTTTGATGACTGCTTTGCACACTCTTGGCATTCTCTTGATGAGCTTCAAGAGGTAGTCACCGGAAATGGTCTTCCAACAATCTTGAAGGAGTTCCCAGAGATGCTTAGCACTTGTTGGCCCTTTTGCCTTCACTATGCGGTCCAGCTCACCCCAAACCATCTCGATTGGGTTCAGGTCTGGTGACTGTGGAGGCCAGGTCATCTGGCGTAGCACCCCATCACTCTCCTTTTTGGTCAAATAGCCCTTAAACAGCCTGGAGGTGTGTTTGGGGTCATTGTCCTGTTGAAAAATAAATGGTGGTCCAACTAAACGCAAACCGTATATTCCGGCGTATAAGACGACTTTTGAAGACTGAAAAATCTTCTGTCTAGTCTGGGGTCGTCTTATACGCCGGTAATGTTTTTGAACTTTCAGAAATTGACATGTGGGGATACTCTGGGGGTGTTAATAAGCTGCCGTGGCCGTATCCCTGCCATGTGGGAGTTAATATAAGGTGGAGGGAGTTAAAATACGGCGGCGGTAGGTCCAGACAGTCAGCGCTTCTGTGCTGAAACTGACACATCGCTGCGCTGTGTCTTCTCAGGCCTGGGACACAGCGCAGCGTATTCCCAGCAGCGGAGACAGACAGAACCTAGTGAACTTTTCTGACACATCGCAGTGTCTTCCCAGCTCCGGACACAGCGCAGGGCTTCTGTGCCGACAGCTTTCACTTGTCACAGAAGCGCTGCGCTGTGTCCGGAGCTTGGAAGTTTTAAACAATCACACAGCCCCATACTGCTTCCCCGCAGCCTCCCACCCCGATCCTCCGCTCCCCTCGCCACCTCCCATCCCGATCGTAAGTTAGGACCGGGCGGGGAGCGCAGCACCAAGGAGCGGGGAGCGAAGGACCCGGGCGGGGAAGCCGGCAGTGAAAAGACTTCACCGCCGGCTTTCCCGTTCTGTGCTGCGCTTTCCTGCCGGTTATTTCAAATGAACAGCTGAGGTATCAGGTGATACTGATCAGCTGTTCATTTGAAGTCGCCGCGGTGCCCTCAGAGGGTTCATGTGAGTTCATGCTTGACTGCATTGCATGAACTCACATGAACTTTCCCACGGTCTCACAGGTCAGCCTCACCTCCCAGACTCGTCATGATTGGTGTGTGCGGGTGTCTGTGCATGTGTCTGCGAGTGTGTGTGGGGTGTCTGTGCGATGTCTGCGAGTGTGTGCGGTGTCTGCGAGTGTGTGCGGGTGTGCGCGGTGTCTGTGCAATGTGTCTGTGCGATGTCTGCGAGTGTGTGCGGGTGTGCGCGGTGTCTGTGCGATGTCTGGGGGTGTGTGCGGTGTCTGTGCGCGGTGTCTGTGCGATGTGTCTGTGCGATGTCTGCGAGTGTGCGCGGTGTCTGTGCGATGTCTGTGCGATGTCTGCGGGTGTGCGGGGTGTCTGTGCGATGTGTGCGGGGTGTCTGTGCGATGTGTGCGGGGTGTCTGTGCGATGTGTGCGGGATGTGTGCGTGCAGGCAGACATAGGCCGATGTGACACTACTACTCCCATAGGCCTATGTCTGTCCCCCGTCCACTCCTGCCAGCAGGATCAGCTCGATGGGAGCAGTAGTTCCCATCAGCCTGATCCTGCTATTTAAATTGCCCTACTGTGTCCCCAATAAATGTTAAATACATGTCATTGGTGGCCAGTGGTTACCTACAATAAATTAGTTCATACATTACCTGTCCCCACCGATCTCCACCTAAAATAAAGTAAAAAATAAAAAACTACACCTATACTCACCTAGACACCTAATTCCCTGAAGCCATCGATCTCCTGTAATAAAATATAAAATAATAAACCACAACCTTATCCTTACCCCTCCGTAGTAGTCCACGAGTGTCCCACGAAGATCTCCAGTTCAGAGCAGCCACATAGAATGTGACCGCTCTGAACCGCTGCCGCCGCTAGAATGACGGGGCCGTAAAGCAGCCCCGTCATTGCATAAGCGTGTTTTCCGGAGTTCAGGCAGCGCTGCTCCGGTTAGCTGCTTTACGGCCCTGCTGTATCGTGAGAAATTCCCACGGTACAGCAGTGCCGTAAAGGAGTTCTCCGGAGCTGCGCTGCCTGAATGCACTCCGGTGACCTCAGTCAGTGGCTCCCGCTGCCGGGAGCTGACGTGTTCCCGGCAGCGTGAGCTTACAGCAGCCATGCACAGCTGTCACCATCTCCAGATGTGACAGCTGTGCATGGGAGATCTGCGCAGGAACGTGGACAGGTAACTATTTTTTTTTTAGTAAACTAAGAATTAAATAAAATGTTGTGTTTTATTTCAAATAAATTATTTTTTTCTTGGTGTAGTGTGTTTTTTCTTTTTAACACTTTGTAGGTTAGTAATGGGGGTGTCTTATAGACGCCCATCATTACTAACCTGGGCTTCATGGCAGCTGGCGCTGACATGAACCCCAACCCTATTACCCCCTGCCACCGCACCAGGGCAGTGTGGAAGAGCGAGGCTAAGTGCCAGAATTGGCGCATCCTATGGATGCGCCATTTCCGGGGCGGCTGACGGCTGGTGTTTCTAGCCTGGGAGGGGGCCAATATTCATGGCACCCTTCCTGGGCTATTAATATCAGCCCCCAGCTGTCTGCCTAGCCTTTGCTAGCTATTAAAATAGGGGGGACCCCACGTCATTTTTTTGGGGGGGTCCCCCATTTTAATAGCTAGTAAAGGCTAGGTATTCAGCTGGGGGCTGATATTAGTAGCCTGGGAAGCTCCGTGGGTATTACCCCCTTCCCAGGCTTCAAACATCTGCCCCAGCCGTCTGCTTAACCTCCGCTAGAGACTAAAATGACGGGGAACCCCACGCCAATTTTTTTTTAAATAAATCCTTTATTTTAACACTAAATGACAAGTACAGTAATCAACACTGTCACTGTACTTCATATATATGTGACTGACATGTTTCTATCTATCTAATCTATGTGTGATTCTCTATTCTTTCTATTCTAAATTGTCGGGTACAGATGCTGAATTGCCGGCCGGCTTTTTTAAAGAGACGGTGCATGAAAACACTATTATTTTTTTAATAAATCCTTTAACACTAAATGACAAGTACAGTAAGCAACACTGTCACTGTACTTCTTATATATGTGACTGACATGTTTCTATCTATCTAATCTATGTGTGATGTTCTATTCTTTCTGTTCTAAATTGTCGGGTACCGGTGTATGCCGCTGCTGAATTGCCGGCTTTTCATGTAATACATTCTACATTATTCTTAGTTGTTTTCCTTCATGTAGAATTAACCTACAAGGAAAGAAAGGGTTTATTTTTATTCCGATATTTGTGTCCCATTGACTTGCATTGGCTTCCGGTATCGGAATCGGCGATATCTGATATTTTTTGGGTATCGGTCCGATCCAATCCGATCCGATATTTCCCGATATCGGAAGGTATCACTCAACACTAATTACCACTGAAGTTTGGTTACATCATTGTAGTTACTTTTTATCTATTTTATTTTGAATGATCATATATACAGTGCAGAGCAAAAGTTTGGACACACCTGATCATTTAAAGATTTTTCTGGAAAATTGTATATTCACACTGAAGGCATCAAAACTAGGAATTAACACATGTGGAATTATATACTTAACAAAAAAGTGTGAAACAACTGAAAATATGTCTTATATGCTAGGTTCTTCAAAGTAGCCACCTTTTGCTTTGATGACTGCTTTGCACACTCTTGGCATTCTCTTGATGAGCTTCAAGAGGTAGTCACCGGAAATGGTCTTCCAACAATCTTGAAGGAGTTCCCAGAGATGCTTAGCACTTGTTGGCCCTTTTGCCTTCACTCTGCGGTCCAGCTCACCCCAAACCATCTCGATTCGGTTCAGGTCTGGTGACTGTGGAGGCCAGGTCATCTGGCATAGCACCCCATCACTCTCCTACTTGGTCAAATAGCCCTTACACAGCCTGGAGGTGTGTTTGGGGTCATTGTCCTGTTGAAAAATAAATGGTGGTCCAACTAAACGCAAACCGTATATTCCGGCGTATAAGACGACTTTTGAAGACTGAAAAATCTTCTGTCTAGTCTGGGGTCGTCTTATACGCCGGTAATGTTTTTGAACTTTCAGAAATTGACATGCGGGGATACTCTGGGGGTGTTAATAAGCTGCCGTGGCCGTATCCCTGCCATGTGGGAGTTAATATAAGGTGGAGGGAGTTAAAATACGGCGGCGGTAGGTCCAGACAGTCAGCGCTTCTGTGCTGAAACTGACACATCGCTGCGCTGTGTCTTCTCAGGCCTGGGACACAGCGCAGCGTATTCCCAGCAGCGGAGACAGACAGAACCTAGCGAACTTTTCTGACACATCGCAGTGTCTTCCCAGCTCCGGACACAGCGCAGGGCTTCTGTGCCGATAGCTTTCACTTGTCACCGAAGCGCTGCGCTGTGTCCGGAGCTGGGAAGTTTTAAACAATCACACAGCCCCATACTGCTTCCCCGCAGCCTCCCACCCCGATCCTCCGCTCCCCTCGCCACCTCCCATCCCGATCGTAAGTTAGGACCGGGCGGGGAGCGCAGCACCAAGGAGCGGGGAGCGAAGGACCCGGGCGGGGAAGCCGGCAGTGAAAAGACTTCACCGCCGGCTTTCCCGTTCTGTGCTGCGCTTTCCCGCCGGTTATTTCAAATGAACAGCTGAGGTATCAGGTGATACTGATAAGCTGTTCATTTGAAGTCGCCGCGGTGTCCTCAGAGGGTTCATGTGAGTTCATGCTTGACTGCATTGCATGAACTCACATGAACTTTCCCACGGTCTCACAGGTCAGCCTCACCTCCCAGACCCGTCATGATTGGTGTGTGCGGGTGTCTGTGCGTGTGTCTGCGAGTGTGTGTGGGGTGTCTGTGCGATGTCTGCGAGTGTGTGCGGTGTCTGTGAGATGTCTGCGAGTGTGTGCGGGTGTGCGCGGTGTCTGTGCAATGTGTCTGTGCGATGTTTGCGAGTGTGTGCGGGTGTGCGCGGTGTCTGTGCGATGTCTGGGGGTGTGTGCGGTGTCTGTGCGATGTGTGCGGTGTCTGTGCGATGTCTGCGGGTGTGCGCGGTGTCTGTGCGATGTGTCTGTGCGATGTCTGCGAGTGTGCGCGGTGTCTGTGTGATGTCTGTGCGATGTCTGCGGGTGTGCGCGGTGTCTGTGCGATGTGTGCGGGGTGTCTGTGCGATGTGTGCGAGGTGTCTGTGCGATGTGTGCGGGGTGTCTGTGCGATGTGTGCGGGATGTGTGCGGGATGTGTGCGTGCAGGCAGACATAGGCCGATGTGACACTACTACTCCCATCGGCCTATGTCTGTCCCCCGTCCACTCCTGCCAGCAGGATCAGCTCGATGGGAGCAGTAGTTCCCATCAGCCTGATCCTGCTATTTAAATTGCCCTACTGTGTCCCCAATAAATGTTAAATACATGTCATTGGTGGCCAGTGGTTACCTACAATAAATTAGTTCATACATTACCTGTCCCCACCGATCGCCACCTAAAATAAAGTAAAAAATAAAAAACTACACCTATACTCACCTAGACACCTAATTCCCCGAAGCCATCGATCTCCTGTAATAAAATATAAAATAATAAACCACAACCTTATCCTTACCCCTCCGTAGTAGTCCACGAGTGTCCCACGAAGATCTCCAGTTCAGAGCAGCCACATAGAATGTGACCGCTCTGAACCGCTGCCGCCGCTAGAATGACGGGGCCGTAAAGCAGCCCCGTCATTGCATAAGCGTGTTTTCCGGAGTTCAGGCAGCGCTGCTCCGGTTAGCTGCTTTACGGCCCTGCTGTATCATGAGAAATTCCCACGGTGCAACAGTGCCGTAAAGGAGGTCTCCGGAGCTGCGGTGCCTGAGTGCACTCCGGTGACCTCAGTCAGTGGCTCCCGCTGCCGGGAGCGCACGTGTTCCCGGCAGCGTGAGCTTACAGCAGCCATGCACAGCTGTCACCATCTCCAGATGTGACAGCTGTGCATGGGAGATCTGCGCAGGAACGTGGACAGGTAACTATTTTTTTTTTAGTAAACTAAGAATTAAATAAAATGTTGTGTTTTATTTCAAATAAATTATTTTTTTCTTGGTGTAGTGTGTTTTTTCTTTTTAACACTTTGTAGGTTAGTAATGGGGGTGTCTTATAGACGCCCATCATTACTAACCTGGGCTTCATGGCAGCTGGCGCTGACATGAACCCCAACCCTATTACCCCCTGCCACCGCACCAGGGCAGTGTGGAAGAGCGAGGCTAAGTGCCAGAGTTGGCGCATCCTATGGATGCGCCATTTCCGGGGCGGCTGACGGCTGGTGTTTCTAGCCTGGGAGGGGGCCAATATTCATGGCACCCTTCCTGGGCTATTAATATCAGCCCCCAGCTGTCTGCCTAGCCTTTGCTAGCTATTAAAATAGGGGGGACCCCACGTCATTTTTTTGGGGGGGTCCCCCATTTTAATAGCTAGTAAAGGCTAGGTATTCAGCTGGGGGCTGATATTATTAGCCTGGGAAGCTCCGTGGGTATTACCCCCTTCCCAGGCTTCAAACATCTGCCCCAGCCGTCTGCTTAACCTCCGCTAGAGACTAAAATTAAGAGGAACCCCACGCCAATTTTTTTTTAAATAAATCCTTTATTTTAACACTAAATGACAAGTACAGTAATCAACACTGTCACTGTACTTCATATATATGTGACTGACATGTTTCTATCTATCTAATCTATGTGTGATTCTCTATTCTTTCTATTCTAAATTGTCGGGTACAGATGCTGAATTGCCGGCCGGCTTTTTTAAAGAGACGGTGCATGAAAACACTGTTATTTTTTTAAATAAATCCTTTACACTAAATGACAAGTGCAGTAAGCAACACTGTCACTGTACTTCTTATATATGTGACTGACATGTTTCTATCTATCTAATCTATGTGTGAAGCTCTATTCTTTCTGTTGTAAATTGTCGGGTACCGGTGTATGCCGCTGATGAAAATGGATGATAGTAATGTTGTTGTTGTATGCCTTATGTTTATGAGTGACAGTTTTCCTGCTATATACCTGCATGTCATAAGAATTTAAATTAAAAAAGGACCATGTTAAATTCAAATCTGTTTTTTTTAAATTTTTACCGGTGTTTGGTATGCGTTTGAAAAGGGGTAGTCTTATACGGTGAATATATCCTAAACTCTATATTTTAACAGGAAAGTAGGGGGGTCGTCTTATACACCAGGTCGTCTTATACGCCAGAATATACGGTATATAATTCCACATGTGTTAATTCATAGTTTTGATGCCTTCAGCGTGAATGTACAATTTTCATAGTCAGGAAAATACAGAAAAATCTTTAAATGAGAAGGTGTGTCCAAACTTTTGGTCTGTACTGTACATAAGACCTTCACTTTTCCACAGAACTTGTGGAGCTCTGTTTCCTGAAGGAGCACCATGTTTATCCTAGGGATGTGAATGGAATTGTAGTTCAGGCAATTTAAAGTGAGTGGTCCAGTTTCTCTAACTGCAGCCTACCCTTTTTTGCCCGAAAACTTAATTTGTAAACATATTTTTGTTTTTAACCCCTTAGTGACCAATAGACGTCTTTTTACTGACCTGCGATATAAGAGGCTAGCATTCCCCGAAAGGTGACAATCCTATAGCTGACAACTTTCCGCATCAGCCAGGATCCGTGTTGGCACCGACCATGCACGTTTAACCCCTTAGATTCTGCTGTCAATAGTGACTACAGAAACTAAATAGTTAACAAGAGTGTGGGGGCTCCCTCTCTAACCCCATCGGCATCCTGAGATCTTGATTGTGTGGTCCTGATATTTGCTCTGGTAGTTCATGGCCAAATAACGGCCTTAGAGTCTTCCGGCTATAGAGGCCTGTTCAGAAGTTATCAAAATTTCGGTGGTAAAAATAAACTTTTTCATTCTTGTCATGCCACTTTCCATTACTTCCTGAAAAGAATCTGAAGGGTTAATGAACTACATGAAAGCAATTTTAAATACGTTGTGGGGTGCTTTTTTTAAAATGGTATCACTTTTGTGTGGTTTCCAACATATAGGACCCCCAAAGTCACTTCAAAACTGAACAGGTCCCTATAAAAATAAGTTTTGTAAATTTCCTTGAAAAAATGAAAAATGAATTTTTATACCTTCTAAAATGCTAACAAAATGGAAGAACACTTTACAAATGGAGCTGATGTAAAGCAGACATAAGGGAAATGTTATTTATTAATGTTTTTGTGTGGTATGACTATTGGGATTAAAGGGATCGTCATGAAAAAGTTTGAAAATTGCAATTTTTAAAACATTTTTTGTCAAAATTCTAATATTTTTATAAATAAACGCAAAACATAGCGACCTAAATTTACCACTATCATAGTACAATGTGTCACAAAAAACAGTCTTAAAATCAATGGGATATGTTGAAGCTTTTCAGAGTTATTACTACATAAAGTGACACTGGTCAGATTTTAAAAAATTGGTGCGGTCACTAAGGGGATAAATTAACAAAGTTTTATCTGACCTCATTTAGACAGATGACAATAAAGAGAAACATAATTTTCTGTAATAGAGGACCTGTCACCAGGTCAAGGGTAGCCAGTTTCCACTCTTATTTTATTGCCACTGCTTCCCTGAGTATTCCGTTGTTCTTTTCATTTTTTAGAGATATGGGACTTTTTATTTAGTGCTAATTTTTAAAGTAGAAATGGGTACGACTTACAGGATCCTCTGGGGCGTGTCTGTAGGCTGCTCTATATTATTAGCCTCTAGCCACGCCCCTCTGTAAGACCATAAAAAATAGCACTAAATAAAAAGGCCCATATCTCTGGAGCCATATGGCTGATTTAAAGAAAACATGGAATACTTTTGTCCCAGTGACATGTCCTCTTTAAAGGGAATGTGAATGCTCTCTTCTACCAGGTAGTAGACTTTAACATGTGAAAACATACTTTTGGTGTTTTCAGAAATATTTAACTGAAGAGAATTTCTTATTAGCAAATATAAATAAGTGTCCAATAGCTCTACTCAGTAAACCATGCCCCTCATCTCTTCCTTGGACTTAACTTGATAGGTTGAGCATTGTCATCTCTCTTCTGTACGGCACATGGATGTGTTGCATGTGCAGTATTTGGTAGACGTCATTGCACACAACAGGGAGAGTGGTACGCGACATGTGTAGGACTTCAGTGGAAAAGATGAAGGGCAATTCTTGAGCCATCAATGACTATACTGACACCACCCTCAAGGGTTGTCACTCAGCTTTCTTAGAATTCAGAAAAACTAAGTGACCTTTTATCACATCTCCTGAAGTCTATATCGTTGCGTTTCAAGAATTCAGTAAAAAAGGATTTCTAAAGAAAATGTAAAAACTATATTGTTAAATGATAATTTAGGCAGCTATATATATCTCACATACAATACACTGAGACTGCTGTACATGCATCACATAGGAGACACTGAGACCACTGAATACATCACATAGGAGACACGGAGAATGCTGTGTACATTACATAGGATACACTGAGACTGCTGTATGTACATCACAAATGATGCACTGAGACTGCGGTATACATCACATAGGACACCTTGAAACTGCGGTATACATCACATAAGACAAATTTAGACTGTTGTGTACATCACATAGGACACACTGAGACTGCTCTATATACATCACATAGGGAACACTGATACTGATGTATACATCACATAGGATACACTGAAACTGCTTTATATACATCACAAATAATACACTGAGACTGTTGTATACATCACATAGGACACCTTGAGACCGCTGTATTCATCACATAGGACACATTGAGACTGCTCGATATACATCACATAGGGAACACTAATACTGCTGCATACATCACACAGGATACACTGATACTGCTTTGTATAAATCACATAGGATACACTGACACTCTGCAGTATACAGTGGCTTGCAAAAGTATTCACCCCCTTGGATTTTTACCTATTTTGTTACACAACAACCTGTATTTAAATATTTTTGTAATCCAATTTGTGTGTGATGCATTAGCACTAAATATTCTAAGTTAGTCAAGTGAGAAAAATACAGGCATAAATTAAATGTATGGGATTGAATAGCTAAAAATTGGCATGTGCATATGTATTCACCCATTTTGCTATGAAGCCCCTAAAAATTTCTGGTGCAAGCAATTACCTTCATAAGTCACATGCTTAGTGAAAGGAAGTCTACTTGTGTGCAATCTCAGTGTCACATGTATGTCAGTATATACACTTTACCTGCTCTGAAAGGCCACAGAGGCTGCAACACCATTAAGCAAGAGGCTCCACTAACCAAACACCATGAAGACCAAGGAGATCTCCAAACAAGTCAGGGACAAAGTTGTTGAGAAGTACAAGTCAGGGTTGGGTTATAAAAAATATCCCAATCTCTGATGATCCCCAGGAGCACCATCAAATCCATTATCATCAAATGGAAAGAACATGGTACCACAACAAACCTGCCAAGAGAGGGCTGCCCACCAAAACACTCAGCCTGGGCAAGGAGGGCATTAATCAGACAGGCAGCACAGAGACCTAAGGTAACCCTAAATGAGCTGCAGAGTTCCCAAGCAGAGACTGGAGTATCAGTCCATACGACCACAATAAGCCGTACACTCCATAGAGGTGGCCTTTATGGAAGAGTGGGCAGAAAAATACCTTTACTTACACACACAAATTTTAAGGCTTGTTTTGAGTTTGGCAAAAGACATGTGGGAGACTCCCCAAATGTATGGAGTAAGGTGCTATGGTCAGATGAGACCAAAATTGAACTTTTTCTCCACCAAGGTAAACGCTATGTCTGGCGCCAAACCAATACAGCTCATCACCTGAAGAACACCATCCCCATAGTGAAACATGGTGGTGGCAGTATCACGCTGTGGAGAAGTTTTTCGGCAGCAGGGACAGTAAGAATGGTCTGAGTTGAGGGGAAGATGGATGGTGTGAAATACAGGGATATTTTTGAGCAAAACCTGTTTCAGTAGGTCAGTGATTTGAGACTGGGATGGAGTTTCACCTTACAAAAAGACAATGACCCAAAGCAACACTCAAGTGGTTTAAGGGGAAACGTATAAATGTTTTGGCGTGGCCTAGTCAAAGCCCAGACCTTAATTCAATTGAGAATCTGTGGTCACACTTGAAGATTGCTGATCACTAGAGGAAACCATCTAACTTAAAGGAGTTGAGCAGTTTTGCCTAGAGGAATGGGCAAAAATCCAAGTGGCAAGATGTGGAAAGCTCATAGAGACTTATCTAAAGCCACTTGCAGCTGTAATTGCCACAAAAGGAGGGTCTACAAAGTACTGACTTTAGAGGGGTGAATAGTTATACACACTTAAGTTTTCAGTTATTTTGTCCTATTTGCTGTTTGCTTCACAATAAAAAGAAAACCTAATGTTCACAATTATAGGCATGTTCTTTACATGAACTGATGCAAACCCTAAAAAAAAAAAAAAACAGTTAAATTCCAGGTTGTGAGGTAGCAAAACACGAAAAATGCCAAGGGGAGTGGGAGGTGGGGGGTGAATACTTTCGAAAGCCACTGTACATCACATAGGACACACTGAGACTGCTGTATATACATCACACAGGATACACTGAGACTCACCTAGACTCAGGAAATAGGGGAAACTTACAGTCTGCAATCCGCCCGGTGGCCACAGGGGTTGATTCAGCTTACTTTGACTATGGCTGTGGAGCTACAATGGTGGGAGCGGGACAGATGAGCAGAGAACGCTTACTGTGACTACAAAGAACGTACTAATACTGTCACTGGCTAGCATCAGACTTAATCCGGCCTTGTGTACGTCACAGGGATGTTCAGTACTGAACGCTGTGTGCGTGCACAGTGCTGATTTGCAAAAAATGAATGGGCCGTGTCAGGCAGATGGCCAGCCCAGGCCCTTCCACAGCCCTTTTTTGGGGGTTTTGTGTTAGGCTGCACTCACAGCCACCCTCGGCTGCTTGTAGCCTGTGGGCCACGGTTTGGAGATCCCTGCTTTAAAACATGCCCTATTCTATTACAAGTTTTGAAAAATACTGGAAAACACATTTAATGTAGTTATAAATTAGCACAACTTTTTATCATGCGGGCAGTAAGCGTTCCATACTCCATAATCTATTCTTTATATTATGCAGTGTCTAGAAGAACCTCAGAACAGAACCTATTTACATGGCAGCAATAGTCAGCCGCAGGGATCATCAGTAGGACAGATTGTTGTTCTATATATTTAGTAACTTCATATTGTTCTGTATCCATCAACTCAAAAAGGGCAAAGACAATCTTGGAACTGGGTTGCAAGGGCTCCTTGGTGTACTGTTCACCCTTTCATTCTATATATGAATCTGGGTTGCATCCATGGAGTAGCTGCTGGCTGGTGGAGCGAGGTAAGAGATGTCAACCAGCAAGGTCAGAACCTTAGAGACAGGGACAATGACAAAATTATATACATTAGCATAGTCAGGGCATAGCCGGGTTCAAGTCCAGGTGGTCAAAAACACAGAAGGTCATTCCAATACATGCGTTCCAGGGCTCAATGTCTCCAAATATCCAGCAGTGGTGAGATACAGTGAATATGTCCTAAATAATAAGCTGTTTCAACAACAAGGTTGTAGCAGTGGTAAAAGGATTACACAGTGCAACACCAGAAAATCTCTCAATCCCGTGACATAGCAGGGAAAATATGTCCCCATCTCTGCATGCGGGGCTTCATCAGGGGTAACCATAGGAGGATTTAATCTTTCCTTTAATCATAGGTTAATGGTGTAAAAAACTACACCTCCTGGGTCCTTAAGCCAGCTACCCGCCACTGCTCTGTTTTCTGTGTATTGCATGTGGCAGTGATATCACGACTGCAACAAACGTCACCGCTGCAGCCAATCACTGAGTTTAGAGTCTTGTGCCGTCTGCTTCAGCAGAACAGCAGAGCTCAGTGATTGGCTGCTGCGGTGCTTTTGCTGGTAGTTGTTGACATACTTGACTGCTCCAGCTAAAGTACAGAGACAGGAGCAGCAGCAATGAGCGGGACCTGGGGAGGGTGAATACTATCTAAAGTAGGTATATCCAATGGATACACAATAAATGTCCAAGGGAATTGGATTCTCAGAGCACAATCCTAATAAGCAGCACTTCAGTAATTCTTCATATAGATAACAGTAACATTAGATTAATATATAAAGGGAACCAGAAAAGTTTAGTATCTTCTACAAATATAACCAAAGTTAAAGGTGTTTTCCAAGCTTACAACAGCAATTACCTACACTTCGAATTGGTCATCAATATCTGATAAGTGGGCATCTGACACGCGGCACCGCACCGATCAGCAGTTTGGCCGGATGTAAACAATATACAGATTTAAAAGGGCACGGCTCTGTTCACTGTAAAGAGTCCTTTCTCGGGTATTGCAGTGCTTGAATAGCACCACCTGAATCTGTCATCTGTTTTTTTCTACCTAATCTGAGAGCAGCATAATGTAGAGACCGAGACCCTGATTCCAGCGACGTGTCACTTACTAGGATGCTTGCTGTAGTTTTTATAAAAAATCATTGTTTCATCAGCAAGAGCTTATCACTAGAGGACTGCTTGACATGCTGCCAAATAGTCCAACCCATCCTCCACCACCGATTGGTAGCTTTTTGCCTATGCTGAGTATACGCAGAACTGCATTCAGAGAGAGGCTAGACCTGCAGTAGAGAAACAGTTTATCAAAACTGCAGCAACCAGCAAAGTGACACATCACTGGAATCAGGGTCTCTGCCCCTGCATCATGCTGCCCTCAGATGGGGTAGCAAAATCTGTTGACAGATTCCCTGTAAGAAGTGCCATAGAATCATATAATGAATAAAATTTAAACACTTGTCACAGATTTGCCTATGGCAAAAGTGATGCGTATTTACAAAACGATCGGTGGCAGAAATCTAAGATGACACTGGGATTTTTTGCAGGAGATGTGAAGTTGATCTGCCGCGGATCTCCACAAGGATTAGTCTTATTCAATGGGATTTAGTTCACATAAGGCCAACATACTGTAGCAGGTTTAATTTTAAAATTTATTTTACTTGACAACCACAAAAGAAATAGTGCCTTACTTGAGAGGCAGAGCGACTTGAACGTTACAGATTCACAAGCTTCATAGCAATAGTGGAGCGGGCCTCAAGGAAACAGTGGTGCGGGCCTCAAGGAAACAGTGGTGCGGGCCTCATAGCAACAGTAGTTCGGGCCTCATAGCAACAGTGGTGCGGGCCTCATAGCAACAGTGGTGTGGGCCTCATAGCAACAGTGGTGCGGGCCTCATAGCAACTCTGGTGTAGACCGCAGAGCAACAGTGGTGTGGGCCC
This sequence comes from Phyllobates terribilis, assembly GCF_046119375.1. Lineage (NCBI taxonomy): Eukaryota > Metazoa > Chordata > Amphibia > Anura > Dendrobatidae > Phyllobates > Phyllobates terribilis. Next base: position 130,145,724 of record NW_027362773.1, on the reverse strand, counting down.
ATAGAAACAGTGGTGCGGGCCTCATAGCAACTATGGTGCGGGCCTCAAAGCAACAGTGGTGTGGGCCTCATAGCAACAGTGGTGCGGGCCTCATAGCAACAGTGGTACGGGCCTCATAGCAACAGTGGTGCGGGCCTCAAAGCAACAGTGGTGCGGGCCTCATAGCAACAGTGGTGCGGGCCTCATAGCAACAGTGGTGCGGGCCTCAAAGCAACAGTGGTGCGGGCCTCAAAGCACTTAGCTAGGGGGACACACGGGGGCACAGGCCCAGTCATTTTAATATTAATTTTCTGTTATGGTTTTTTTGTACCTTCACCCCTTTTCCCCTCTCTATTGGTCTCCCCCTCTCCCCCCTCTTTAGTATTAATGATAACATTTGGCTCTCCCTGATGCTGCCTGTTACTCCGGGTAGCATGAACTACTTGGTAGGTTCCCTTTAACTTTGCACTGACAAACCCAATGAAACCAAAGGGGCCTCTTCACACCTTACAGTCTGTAATATCTTAAAACAAAAATTAAATCATTCATCAGGGATAACAATTTTGTAGATATGAATTATCCCACATTGAAGGATTCGCAGCAAATTAATTAAATTGTAATAAACTGTAAGAATGATGAAACGTCACACTCCGGCCTCATAATACTGACAGGCCGAGTCTGATTTATAAAGGGAGAATTCAGATAAATGAGTTTTAATTATCAAGAATGAATGCATGACTTTACCACGAAGAATGATGCCAACAGCATGAATGAAATATTGTGTGACGGCCATTAGTGGTAACTACGATATCAATGCTAGAGGCTACAAGGACGACTCGGTAATGTGAAGCACACACAGTATCACACGCGGAAACCTAGAGGGACACCCCACACGTTTCCTATCCAATTGACACTATCTAGCACGAAACATGGCTACAAGTAACGATGGACATTACAGATTCATTCATTATACTGGGCATGATCAATTCTATAGGAAGGGAATGGAAGCAGTGATTTATGGTGTGGCGTTTGCCATATTTGTTTTAAACATTAGTAAAAAAATCCCATAAAATATGAAAAATACTGCGAAGGGTCTTCTGTGGGCATAACGCTACTCAGACAACACAGGGTGAGCGTAAAACAGCGTCGCAATACTTTATTGAACCACAAAGCGGACAATAAACACATAGAACAGTCCCAGGAAATACCAAAGATGGTACAACATTACACAGTCTCACCCTTCCTTCTCGCTCCTCCTGGGATAGAACAGCTGTGACTTTGGAGACTTCCATGGCTGACTGTCACGCCGTAAATGGCGAAAACGTGAAATAGCTAAGAGTTGGGACCAGGACCTGTCTCTGCCAGACTAGGGGGGGCCTGACTTTCCCTTATCTCAGGGGTACCTCTGATGGTGAGGAGGCCTGAACCGCCAGTGTCTCCCTATCTCCTGCACAGGCCTTGCCAGTGACCCCCTCTCCCCCAGGGAGGAGGCAGTACAAATAGACAAATAGACTGATACTGCAACTAGGTATGGTAAACATGCAGGGTAAACAGAAATAGCAAGCTCACCAAAAAATACACTTGAAGCCACAAAGGAAAACACAGGGAAAGAGTAGGTAGGAAAACTAAATGGGATAGAGGGTAGGAAAACACTCAGCCAAACAGCAAGCAGCAATCCCAAGATAAACCTCCAACTACTCCAGACAACAGACTCCTTCTCCTTACTCCAGGTTAGGCAGAATGAACTGAACACCAACCTCAGCTGAAGAGGCATGAGACTATTTATAAGGTGGAGCAAGAGGTCCCACCCCCATCAGCTGAACAATCAACACATCAAGCTAGGCCAGGAATACTGACGTTAACCCCAGAATGCCCAAAGGGAAAAAAAACAGCATTTAAACAGCAAAAATGACAGAGCCGTCACAAATCATTTAATACTTTGTGACATCGACTACCTCAACTAGTGGCCCACCGCTTCTGGTGGACCCCCACAGAGAGAAGGTAGCGGCAAGCTTAGGAAGCTAGCATTCCATTGAGGTACAAGGCCAGGAGACCCGATAGTTCCACCCTGGCCTCTCCGAGAGTTTCCATGGGGCCAGATGACTGGTGGGTCCCAATCTGGCTTCTCTGAATGTCTCCATGGGTTCCAGGCGACCAGTGGGTCCCTCCTGGCAACCCCAAACAACATATCCATGGGGCCAGGTGACTTCTTCGTCTCAACCTGGTCTCCCCCAAATGTATCCATGGTCTCTCTGATGGTTAATCGAGTAGATCCGTATCTTTCCACTCAGGGCCGATACCATTAGGCTGGAATCATGTAGAATCCAAATCTGTGTATCCGTGCTTCCAAGCTGATAGTCTTAGAATCTGTGTGTCCTCTTGCTTCTCCTTAATTCTGTGTTTGCAGCACTACAGACATCCCTGTTTATATTTACATCTGTGTAAGGTCATCAGTGACAGGTCGGAGTTAGGGAGGGCATTACTCACATGTCTCATCTCTCATTGTTTGAGCTAACCTATTTACATAGTTGGTATAGTAGGGGGCTCTTGTAAATAAACCTCTAGCAGACTTTGAGTACAATATGTCATTAGAATAGTAAACATTGTTTCTAAAGGAATAAAGGTCAACATTCAGGGTTATACAAATAGTATGACCTTTTTTGAACAGCAAGAGAAATACAAATATGTTGATAAGTCAACACAACACAATTGTGTATTTCTCTTGACTTAACAAATCTAATCGTCTGGCTAATTAAGATTTTAAGCTGTATCGTCACAAATACATTTCCAAATCAGTCATTTTATGCTCTGCTCACTGTATAAGTCCCAGATTAAGCCACTATGCCCGGCAGTAACCCATATGTATGGGTAGTAAAAATAGGGAATATTGGGTCAATTGATTAAAAGAGTTGTTCATCAATGGGTATTATTTTTTTTGTTACTTAATTGTTACTTAATTTAATGTATTTGGAGTTGTAAATTCTTTTTGCAATTCAGTTTTATTAAAAATGTTGCCCCATTTGGTTTTTCCGGGCTCTTTGTTTCCCTGTACATTCAACTTTAATGTGGCTGGTGGTCATAAATCAGCCGAGAGGAGCTCAAAAAATGACAGATTAAAGAGTTAGAATATGGTTTCTTGTCCTGAGTAAGAAGTAGGTTTCTTCGATCGACAATAAAAAAACGTACAGGATGATTTGCCTTACCATCATCGATCAGCAGAGCGGGATATCCATATTTTTCCTTATTCAAGATTAAAGAGTTAGAAACTCTCACAACGGATCATCAAAATGAGTTCACTGACGGATTCTCAGGTAAAGGGGTTGTCCGGCCTTAGGGTACAAGTCTGCAGTCACTCTATGTGACTGTAGACTTGTGAATCCTCATATCGCGCGCGATGTGCTTTGTGAGTGTTCTCCGGTGCTGGCAGGTGCGTGACTGCAAGTATGTGATTTGCATACATGTAGTCACATGCCGACTAGACATGCGCATTCTCACTCAATGCAAGTGTATTGAGCAAGGCCGGACACGTCTAGTTGGAATGTGGCTTCAAGTATGCAAATCACATGACCACCTGCTCCTGGAGCCGGCACTGGAGAATCCTCACAGCGCGCAGTGCGATATGAGAATTCACAAGTCTGCAGTCACTTAGAATTGGCTTTAACCCTTTATGCAGACAACAATTTTCAATGACACTCAATTACAAAAGTGATTTTTAATTAAAAAAAAAAAAGTATATAAGTAAGAAATACATATTGATCGTAAAGGTGGACAAGGAAAAGTATCAAGATAAAATGGCACTCTGGCTCTGAAGAACATCGGCACTTTTACTCCTGCACTGAGGTGAGCAGCATATATACTTTTTTTAACCTATGAAGTTTCTGAGCTGAAAAAAATGGGAGCAATGGAAATAATATCGTTGATTCAATCTAAAAGAAAGTAAAAAATCTAGACTTCACGCACAACACTACTCTATATGTACAGTGTATCCACTGCCCACTGCAGTAAGCAAAGGGTCACACTAATCCATTTTACACAGCAATCTGCAAAGCATCATTGGCTTTAATAAGGTCTGGTGTTTCACCCTTCACTGCCATCTGGAAGAGCATCTGTTTCCCAAAATGCACTCTGTGTTAAGCAGGTGCTCATCCACACAGCTGGCTATTGGTGAACACCACAAAATTAACTCCTTGTCTCCTAAAGTGTAAACTATGACAGTAAAAGACACGTGTGTGCAAATACATGGAAATGATAGCGCTGGGGTTTGTACTGTTTCTAGTGCACATTTTCCATCAACTCCAAATATTTGAATACGTTTTATTTTTTTCCCCAAAATTTGGTCTGAGTATAGAATATTTTTGTGCTTCAAAAGGGTAAGAAATAGGCAAAATGTTCAGAACACAGAATGTGTCAGAAGATAACGGATATGGTGACCATACCGCCTTAGTGGTCCCAGGACTACTTTTACACAGTTAAAGAAGCCCTCCCATGAACTTTTATTTTTTTACTAAATCTGTGTATATGTGTATATTGTGTGGTGTGTGTGCTGATATAGACCCGGAGACTTTACAAATCAGTAAAATTTTGCTACTTTTCCCCCTAATCGTTCTAGTTAACACTTTTGTGCACCCTGAAGTACATGTACGACACCATCAATGGTGTTTATGGAGCAGGCCCAGAAGCTGAAGGCCTAATGAAGGTCCCCGTCATTCTGGTCCTCCTATGAAGAGACTGTCAATTTTACTGTATACTTAATGATCATAGTCCCCCTAGTGGGACTAAACATTAAACTGAAAATGAGTTAATAAATGTTTTTTTAAAAAATTAGGAAATTGAAAAATTATAAACGTTTAAGTCACACCTCCTTTTCCTAATTAAAAAAAAAAAACATATTTGGTATCGTCTATAAAAGTCTATACTATAGAAATCTAAAATTAAAACCAAAACGGTAAACCATATAAAGAAAAGAAGAAATTGAAATGCCAGAATTGCTTTTTTTTGGTCACCACACCTCCACCAAAAAATGCAATAAAAAGCCATGAAAACATCATATGTATCATGAAATTGTAAAAACATAAACTACAGCTTTTGAAGCAAAAAATAAAAACAAATCCTCATATAACTCCATTGATGAAAAATTAAAAAGTTTTGGGTCTCAGAAAATGGCGACTCAAAACTATTTTTTCTTATATAAAGTTCTAACTGTTTTTGATCCAGTAAAAAAAATACGCAATTGTACTGACCTGAAGAATAATACTGTCAGGTAAATTTAACAGCACAATTCACTTGGAATTTTTTTCCCGTTTTACAAGAAGTTTATAAGTAAAATCAATGGTGTCAGTCAACCCCCCCCCCAAAAAAAAAATCCTCATATGGATATATGGATGGAAAAAAGTACATCCCCATATGATATTGGAAGCATAGAGGTGCAGAGTAGCCCCAAACAATCCCATGGGTGCTGTAGTATAGGTCCGCACTACAGAGAAGTATTTCGGCCATGTGCGTGAGGCTTATCTGGAGTAAGAAAATGCCTGTCAGCATTTTTATTAAAGAGTAATTATAACCACCGCCTTCTCAGCTTGTTTGTCTCTGTCGACGCTGAAATATGGCAGTAGGATAAACCCTGCCTAGAAGTTCACTTTAGGGTCAAATATGAGCATCATGTGATCACAGAGGACAATCCCTTTAGACAAAGACCTTGTTGTGATGGAGAGTCTTAAATACAGCCCTCACAGCTGGGATTTCCATCATAAGAAGCCCAACTAGATGCCTTCATTTTATTCATCATTGCAAATATATTTGTATATCTTTATATAGAGAGAATTTATTAGACTCCCTAATGTAACCTTGAAAGAGTAAATTGATATAGTTCAGATCTCTAGGTCAAATAAGTCTGAAAAAAAGAATCAGGAGTATTGACCAGATGTTCCTCAGATTCAGGTTCCTGAGCACTTTGTAAAATCTGTATCGTGGTTCTCACCTACCAAGTGCTATTTTTTATATGGCAGGGAAACCTTAAGCTCCAGATCTGGGTCTGTTATATAACATGGGTCCATGTAAGGATAGATTTACACTTGTGCCATGCATTAACTGGTCAAAAAGAGCTGCTCAATTACTGTCACGCAGGGTGTGGGAAAGACTAAGTGCAACATGAAGAGAAGAGGGGGAGTGTTAATCAGCAGCAGGAGGGAGGTCGCCGCTGGGTCCAAAAGGAATAAGGATTAAGAAGGCGTCTGTAATGCCAAGCGCAGTGACCTTCTACAGCTAGATCCAGAGCGACTGTCTATTACACCTGACACACCCGTGACAGTACCCCCACTTCTACTAGTGGCCTCCGGACACTCAGGACCAGGTTTTCTGGATAAGAGAATTAGACTATGAAAATTATGGGGTTCACCTTTTAAGACTTTTCTTATTTCCCAGATATTGCTTGATTGTGTGAATTTCCAGGCACATTTCTCGAATGAGACTGGGCATAATTTATCTTTATTCTGCTACCATGGTGTAGACACAATGAGCGGGATTTATCAAAACTGGTGTAAAGTAAAAGTGTTGGAGTAGTCATGATAACACACTTGACAACTTTCCAGTCTTTATTCTGGGGGATTGATGCTTTGTGGTATGTGAAAATTTTTACCTGTAGCATGCCCACTTTTTATTGGCCATGACTGGTTACCCTTCCCTTTTAAAAGTTGTATCGACGACTAGTTTTTTTTACTATGGTCCTAAAAACTATCAGGTAGATATTTTGAACTACTTACCTGTTTTACCCGGTGCCAGTTCAGAGTGGTCACGGACTGCTCCTGCCAGCGATTCAGCTGCTCCAGGTCAACAGAGCAGCTCTTCCTCTTAAGGGCTGCTCTGTCGACGTCATGCTGATTGACAGCCGACTTCCCGCAGTTAGGCAGCGGGGATCCGGATGTCATGCCCTGTCAACAGAGCAGAGTGGAAGAGAAGTATGACGTTAGCGGAAGATGCTGAATCACCAGCGGGACCACTTTGTGCTTACAGAGATCGGCACCTAGAACAACAGGCAGGTAGGCAGTAACTTCCTTCCTGTTAGTTCTTCGGCCCATAGTAAAAAAAAAAACAATAGTCCCTGATAACTCCTTAATGCCCAATGGACACCATCTCCTTACAGATATGCATAGCTCACAGCTGTCCTGTTGCTAACTTTATTCTGGGAGATTGATGCTTTGTGACATGTAAAAAAATGTTTATCCCTAGCCATGACACTTTTAGTGGCCATGACAGTTCCCCTTCCCCTTAATAACCAATGGTTACAAATTCCCTACAGACATGCATAGTTCCATAGTTCTGGATCCACTAGGACTGTCACAAACTTTGAGAGCTAGCCCGTTGTCTCAGGAGATCAGGGATACATCCCAATGTTAGTTACATCTGAACCCCTCTTTCTTATTTTTTAAGGTTGGGAGGTATGTATATGTGATTAGACAATGGAACACAATAAACCTTCTAAAATAGGTAGTTTCCTTGAGGTTTCAGGAGGCTTTTGCCCAAGAAGCACATCGGAGCTTTTCCCACCATTAACCTTCTGGACATTTTGGGAGAGTTGGCAACTATGCAATAGAAACCAATTAGATTCTTCATTCATTTTAGGGCGTCTGATTATCGAAAAATGACATGTGAGTGAAAGCTAGGGCGAGTGGAGCCAGTTGCCGTAGCCTCAATAAATGTTCTCTATACACTCAACAGACTTTCATGTGATGACGGTACAACCGACTCTACATACTATAGATAAGAATGACTCTAGAATGAATCTAGCTACTTTGACTGCTCAACAGTTAAAATGCGTTAAATCTTAACTTACCGACCACAACTGGGAGCACCCTCATGGCTTTTCTCTCTCGCCCATTGATCTTGCTATGCTTCCTTTCTGGCTCCATGCTTGATGAATATTTGAGGTGGGGATAAGCAACAGCCTGTATCCCATGGCCATTGTCCACGTAAGCTTTGGAATACGGACAGTCTGTCTCATCATATAAATGGAGTTCATCCAGCTTGCTGTCAGTAGGGCTTCGATCAATCCTATCTATCCTATCAAATATTAGAGTTTGGCTTGGTGGCTTAGGTCTTGGAGACATGTGATTCCGTAACTTGGATTTTCTGGTTTCTTCCCATTTCCGGAGTCCATGAAACATGGCGCAATAAAGAACTAACATTATAGGACATGGGATGAAAAAGGAACAAACAGAGGAATAAACCACATAATTGTTGTCTTCAAGTTTGCACTCGGTGGGATCCCGATTTTTGACATTATTAAGTCCAAAAATGACTGGAGAAGCCACAGCAAAGGCAAAAATCCAAGTGGTTGAAATCAGGAACAGCTGCCGATTATCCACTTGCCGCCTGTTGTAATTCAGCGGGATAGACACAGCAATGAACCTGCGTAATGAAGAAGAATATCACACGCTGGATTATGTATCAGGAGAATGTTTAGAAGTGATTGTTTTCTTGTCGTCATTACATTACTCAGCTGATCGCTACTGTGTATTAAATTGTACTTAAAGGAGATTAGCAAAATCATATGCTGTACACTTAATATGATGTATATTTATAAAGCGAGCATGTGCGCCCACGGTGAAGGACGGAACAACAACCTAATGCAAAGGTCAAAAACCCTGTTTTGGAGGAGGAAGCATCAGTAATAATCATGGCTCTATGCTAGACGGATGGATCTTACAAATTTGACAGCTGAGTTATTACATCATTAAGTTTAATAACTGGCTCTTGCCAGCTTAAAACATTTGTTCACCTTTGGACATATACAAGGAACCTAAAATTTACCAAATCCTTTTGAAGTACGTAGCTTCTTGCTTAGAAAGAGTAGTGTTCTGCAACACTGTATTAGAGAATCTTTTTTATGTTCTCTAAAGAGAATTAAAGGGGTGGTTCGGGACTTTTTTCTTTTTTTACTATGTGTCAAAAAACTAACAGGCAGGCAGCTATCTGAATGTTGCACCCGACACCGTCACAGAGTGGTCAGTGACCGTTCCTGCCAGTGATTTAGTTGCTCCACATCAACAGAGCAGTGCTTTTTCCAGGCTGCTCTGTCGATGGGCCGTGACCGCGGACGTAATTCTGATTGACAGCCGGCTCCCCCAGTTAGGGAGCAGGATCCGGCTGTCAATCAGAATGATGTCAGCAGTGATACCCTTTCAACACAACAGAGTGGAATAGAAGCCACTACTCTGTTGACGTGACGTCAGAAGGAGCAGCTGAATTTCTGGTAGGTGCGGTCTGTGCCGGTGAAAAATGGCACCGAGCACCGAGTTAGCAACTACCTGCCTATTAGTGCTAAGGCACATTTTTTCTTATTTTACAAAGTCACAGATTTCCTCTTTAAAATATTTCTGATAAAGTAGATGCATGACATTAGAAAAAAGGTCAACTTTTTTAATTCTCTTTTTTTACTGAAACAGCACCACTGCGCCAGAAAAAGTCTATGGACAAGATTGGCACTTCACCACTGGTTTTCACCGGGAAGTCTAAAGTTGGCCATGCACATACAATAGCTGAAGACTGAAGGCTCATTAGCCCACCAGCTATCTCTCCTGACACCCCCATGTACACGAATGGTCAGCTAGGATGAGCGTCCATGTGCTTTCAAAGGGAACAGTGGAGCCAGATAGCTCCAGGTACCGCTTATCTCCTGAAGAACAAAAGGGTCGAAAGTTAAAATTCAAATTGATTAATGTCATCTGTCGGGGAAGAGTCGAAGGCTTCCATACACATTAGACTGGTGACTGATCCCACCAATATCAGTGGGTTCAGGTGACTTTAGTCTAATGTGTATGTGGGCCTTAAAGGGGTTTTCCCACGAACAAAAGTTCATTTTAATCAAGTGATCTTAGAATAACAATAATTTACACAATTGGATGTGGTATGATCAGACCATGTTCCAGTACGGTCAGACACAGCCATTACACAGTACACAGCACGGGCACATTTATAAGATTATCTCAGCACAGGAACATTTTATTTAAACACATCCAATTGTGGAAGTTATTATTATTCTAATATCTATTGATTAAAATTAACTTTTGTTTGTGGGAAAAACCCCTTTAAACAAGATATTTTCATACTCAGGATACCACAGCTATATTCCTTTTGTCTCCTTATTTTTGAATATCTCATTCTAACTTTCCTTTAGAATAAACTTGTACCTGCTACCACTAAATCTTCCTTTCTCATCTGTCGTATGGATCTCGCAAAATTGTACTTTGTTAGACTAAGCTTTTATATGAAGAATCAAAAAGAAGTGAAAAGTCCCAGCATGTAATCAGGATGACTGTTGCCTTGTATGAGTTTTTATTACTTCTCATAGCTGGCTCTACCTATACTTTCTTCCTTAAGATATAACTGTGAGCCACTGTTGGATTCCTCAATACGGTGTGGGGGGGAAATCCTCTGATAACTTAATAGCATAATCTAATTTTCAGAAAGATATCAGTGCTCATTCTATTTAAGAAGGTACTGTAAGTACATCAGCTGGATTGTCCTCTTTTTATAAATCCTTTTCATAGTTACTAAAAGATCAAAAGAGATTAAAGACACAGGGAAGATTGAATGGTCAGGACACAGACCAGAAATCAAGGAAAAAGGCACATGAAATAAGTATTGTGCAATAAGAAATCTTAAGTATGAGGCGAGAATCTAATGGGTTCTCTACTGAGAACTTGGCTGATGGTAGAATGTTTCGATTCTCTGCACTTTTATCTCTCTAATATTTTATCTTCAATTTATTTCCATTACAACGGGAACAAGATTTGTACAAATGTCCCATAAAATGAACTGACAATCATTTAGAAAAGAAATAATAGTTTTGTGGGAGCTGTGGATTTTCATTTAAATTCTGGATGAAAGTCAATCAAGTGACTAATTCTACATCGAGGATTGTCCTCTCTCCATGTCCTAAATAACGAGGCAGATTTATTACTCGGTCAGGAAAATCTTGGTAACAACTGAACAGTAGAGGACATCTAAAAGACGTTAAAGGGACTCTCCAGTATATTTTTATACTTCACAGGGGGAAGTCAACCTGAAGAAAGAAAAAAAAGGCTCTCTGTGTACATTGTCTATTGACAGTAAGCTGCTTATCAGTGCAGGGGGGCGGAGTTGGACCAGGAGGCATGTGCAACCTAGTCAGGCAGTGATAATCTCCTGCTGATAAAACACTCATTGTATTGAGACAACAGCACACAGCCTAATAAATGACACATCGCTGGAATCAGGGTCTCAGACCCTACCTCATGCTGCCCTCAGATTAAATAGCAAAAACCTGCTCACAGATTCCCTCATTATTCTGTAATTTTTGACCATGCAGAAAGTCTGCGTATTATAATTCCAGCACTGTGGATGAGATTTCCGGAAATTGACCAGCACTGTTGATTTGAAATCAGAGGCATGTCAATATGTGCTGCGAATATCAATGCCACTTTGCTACTGTAGATTTTGCTGCAGATTTTTTTTTGCTGTGGGAGGTCTGCAGAAAAAAGATCTCATTAAAACACACCCTTAAGAGGCTTTGTGTACTCTCCAGACATGTCTATTTCAGTAAATACTTGAATTTTCCAAAAAATAATAATTCTGCTACATCTTATATTAAAACTTTGAGTCATGCAGTTCCCCTACTATTCCTCCTGAAATGTCTAAATAAAGGTACAGTTGGGTATCACCATTCCCACTGTGAACGGGATGATTCTCTACAGACTCTGACACTGTTCAACTGTATGAGATTGTGTAAAGATGTCGGAAGAGCAGACAGGACCTTTTCAAGTTACCACTAGTGTCTCTTAACTGGTGACATCACTGGGGCATAAGAAGGAAAATCCACCTTACTGATGACATCATGCAGCACAGAACCTCAAAAGTCTTTTTATAACAACTCACTAAAGGTAGTAGTAGTAGTAGTAGTACTAGTAGTAGTAGTAGCAGTAGTAGTAGTAGTAGTAGTAGTAGTAGTACAGTAAACACTTCCTATTATATTGTTATTGGTCCTAAATGGTCTGATGATGAATCAACTCTCATAGCTGTTTCCTCTACCATATGTAATGGAAAGTAATAATACTAATGTTAAAGGCATTAAACTTGTCACCTTAATAAAATATGTCCATTTTACACATTTTTTGATCACCTACCTGTCCACACTGATTGCACAGAGGTTGAAAATGGAGGCAGTGCACAACATGACGTCCATGGTCATGAGGATATCACATAGGACAAGACTAAGGGTCCACACCCCGCCTAGAAACTGCAATGGAATTAAAATGATTAGCAAACACACAGTAAAAAGAAACCAATAACGTAGATGACAGGTAATGATATGAGATATTTCTATCTACCAGTTCCTTCACTCCTGACGGATATCGTTGGGCACAGGGCGCCGATGACCCTATTGCTGGTTGTCCTTTCTTGCACCATTTTTGGTAGGTGCCGTACTAACCTCTGAGGTCCAGAAAGAAGACTTGCTGCTTTGGTTTAGCTTTACAAGGGTTATCTAATAATCACAATAGTCACTCAATAAACAAGCCGACAATCGGTGAACGAGCGCTCGTAGGAAAGAACTCTCATTCCCAATTATCAGCCTACGTAAACAAGAAAGTGGTCACCCGATTAATGTACAAAGTGCTCATTCGTGGATGAGTGGATCGCTTATGTGGGTATTACAATAATTGGAATTGGCAGCACATTGGCACGTGACAATGAGATAACATGATCCTGCACGGGGGGGACAGAACAATTGTATTAGAAATAATTATTTTCCCATCAATAATTCATCAACCTGTCTAGGTGCTTGTTAATGGACCAAAATTGGCCCATGCAAATGGACCATTACACTTGGCCATTTTTCTTGCTTCCAACACATCAAAGTCAAGAACTATCTAATATATCTATCTCCTGGAGAGGCGCCATTGTAATGGGATAGTCAATGTTTGAGTTGTGAAGGTGCGTTCGCACTAAATCTAGGTAAACAGAGTAGGCTCTTCCTTACATTATAGTCTACCCCCTAGAGTAGGGTCACACAATCGTTTTCTCCACATCCGAGAAAAGCGGTCTGATTATTCTGATCTGATCTGATTATTTCATCAATTTTTCTTGTATGTGGAGAGAAAGAAAAAAGAAAAAAAAAGGTTTCTCCACCTTCTCAATTCTGTCAGTCCATGAAAATCCGACTGCACTTTGATGTCATCCAAGTGCGGTCTGATTTTTTCCCCGGACCCATAGACTTGCATTGTTGATTTTAGATCAAAATCAAATATGTTTCTGAACTTTTCTGCGGACCAATCGGTCTGAGGAAAAAAATCAGAAGTGTGCTCAGCCCCATAAAATATCATAGATACAAGCGTTATCAGTAAAAACCACAGATAGCACTCACCCAAGAAAATCGGTCGTGTGCACGAGCCCTAATTCTGGCTTCAAAAACTGCATGAAATTAACACCATTTCAGCTGAAATGCTTTGTAAAAACATGCAGGCAGCATTTTAAAGCTGAGTTCCTACAATGAGTATTTGGTGCGTTTTTAATGCTGTGTATTTTCCATACGCACATAATTTTACAGTTCCAGTAAAGTGAATGGGATTTATAGAAATGTCATGCCCATTGACCTGTGCTGCAATTCTGAAATCCACAACATGTCAATTTCTCTTACAGTAAATTGATGTACCAGTAAGAGGTAAAACCTGCACTCAAAATGCAAGAAATCTAAGTAAAATAATTGGTGTAGAAATGCTGCATCTTGGTGTAGAAATGCTGCATCTTGGTGAAGATATGCTGCATCTAGGTGTAGAAATGCTGCATCTTGGTGAAGATATGCTGCATCTAGGTGTAGAAATGCTGCATCTTGGTGTAGAAATGCTGCATCTTGCTGTAGAAATGCTGCATCTTGGTGTAGAAATGCTGCATCTTGGTGAAGATATGCTGCATCTAGGTGTAGAAATGCTGCATCTTGGTGAAGATATGCTGCTTCTAGGTGTAGAAATGCTGCATCTTGGTGTAGAAATGCTGCATCTTGCTGTAGAAATGCTGCATCTTGGTGTAGAAATGCTGCATCTAGGTGTAGAAATGCTGCATCTTGGTGTAGAAATGCTGCATCTTGGTGTAGATATGCTGCATCTAGGTGTAGAAATGCTGCATCTAGGTGTAGAAATGCTGCATCTTGGTGTAGAAATGCTGCATCTAGGTGTAGAAATGCTGCATCTAGGTGTAGAAATGCTGCATCTTGATGTAGAAATGCTGCATCTTGGTGTAGATATGCTGCATCTTGGTGTAGATATGCTGCATCTAGGTGTAGAAATGCTGCATCTTGCTGTAGAAATGCTGCATCTTGGTGTAGAAATGCTGCATCTAGGTGTAGAAATGCTGCATCTTGGTGTAGAAATGCTGCATCTTGGTGTAGATATGCTGCATCTTGGTGTAGATATGCTGCATCTAGGTGTAGAAATGCTGCATCTTGGTGTAGAAATGCTGCATCTAGGTGTAGAAATGCTGCATCTTGGTGTAGAAATGCTGCATCTTGGTGTAGATATGCTGCATCTTGGTGTAGATATGCTGCATCTAGGTGTAGAAATGCTGCATCTTGGTGTAGAAATGCTGCATCTAGGTGTAGAAATGCTGCATCTAGGTGTAGAAATGCTGCATCTTGGTGTAGATATGCTGCATCTTGGTGTAGATATGCTGCATCTAGGTGTAGAAATGCTGCATCTTGGTGTAGAAATGCTGCATCTTGGTGTAGAAATGCTGCATCTAGGTGTAGAAATGCTGCATCTTGGTGTAGAAATGCTGCATCTTGGTGTAGATATGCTGCATCTTGGTGTAGATATGCTGCATCTAGGTGTAGAAATGCTGCATCAAAGAAGCACCAAATACTCTTCTTGGGAACTTAGCCTAAATGTTATGGCTGATAATTGTTACTAGTTTACGGATACATCAATTAAACTAGTTCTAATATTAAACAAATATAAATAAAATATTTCCAGAAGATTTGCAACAAAAGTGTTTTGATACAGTTTCGTCTCAGGTATTTTATACATTTTGTCTCCTTACTATGACCAAGTAATAACCTAATTTGTAGGATTATATCTCCTTGTATTCCTTAGTATATTGACCCTTCATGTGGCTGTAGAAGTCTATCTTGTTTCACGAAATACAGTTCTAAAATACATACCCCAAGATAATGTGCCACAGAGATACAAGTCCTACCACAACAAAGTTCCTCTCCCCATGACCCATGATGACTTGTGATACCTGCAAATTGCTATCCCCACAAACTCTACGCTATGACAGTATAAAGCTTTATCTGCTCCAGGACCTAGTGTCACTTGAGTGCTGTATACTCCTTGCAGCAGACTTACCTCTGTGTATACATATAGTGGCAGCACTAATACAGCTAGGAGAAGATCAGCCACAGCCAAGCTGACTATGAAATAGTTGGTGGTCGTCTTCAAAGCTTTCTCTGTACAGACACTAAGACACACCAATACATTTCCACAGATTATAAACACAATCAATAGGAGCCCAAAGATCAAAGCCAGAAAGTTATAATGAGTGTCTTCTGACTCTGAGGGCTCAGAAGTCTGGTTGGAGATGTTCTGGAGCATGGCTTCCCAGCAGTGCTGTACTCACTGACCCATCAATACAGAAGAGTGTGCACCAGACAGGAACTTGGACAGTCTTCTTCTTCTTCCTTTCTTTTCTAGAAAGAGCAGTTTTTCCCATGGGAAAGTCATGTAATCTTCTCACTTTTGTAGATGTTCTCATGGGTGAAGTCATAAGTATCTTGTCCTTGAATTCAGAGCTTGGTAGGGTTCTCGTGGTCTTCCATTCCTTCTTATTGATTGTTTCCAAGGTGTCCTGCTCCTCAAAACGCACACATACTAATGCTTACATGGAGTACTTGAAGGCGTCCTACTCCTTGCTGGTTGACTTATGGGACCATGTAGTGATGTACAGTGTTGACTTTGCAGGAGACACATGTCCACATGTCAAGCATAATGAAGAGTAATTGGAGGGTGGGAGTGCTTGTCATTAGTGGTCTCCATCCCGATTTTGATGTTGGCAGTAGGGGAATTCTTTCCTTCCTTCTGAAGAACTGAGTGATCCCAAGGTGATTAATTTGCAAGTGGGTCGCGTCCAGGAGAAGAAAGCCGATTAAGGTGGAGAGGGTTTGTGCAGGAGCTGCTCCAATCAGCACAGTGATCTGGGAACTGCTCACATCTCAACACAAAGCTCAGCTTAGTTTAGCTGTGAATGTGACAGCACAGGGAGGAAGCCTGATGTGTGTCTATGGGCACAGTCACCTGGGCTGTCACACATACTGCATATATAGCATGCACACATCATTAACACCTCCTGAACACAGAGCAGAAACAGATTCTTATGCAGAATGGAAAGACTCAAAGCTACAATTTATAGAAACAGAAATAAACATAAGGAACTAGTCTGCTACTAAGGAAACAAACTCTTTTTTTTTAGCATATGGGGTTAATCTTGCAAACTAGGACCATCCAAGGAGTCATAAGGGGTTAATCATGATGCGGAAAGGATTGATGATGATATCTGTGTATGAATGGGATGATAGTGAGAGGTGTGGGCTGAAGAGCAAGGGGGTGGTGATTAACTATTTGCTGTAGCATGCACAAGGGGGGTTAGATGTGGATTTTGAAAAGTTGCATTTTAAAAGATATGTACATTTTCTTTTTTTACTTGAGCGGGTTGTTTCAAGTTTTTAAATGGTTAAAATTGCTAAGTGATTGTTAAAACAAGCCCAATTTCAATTTACCTCCTATTAAAAATTCTTTCCATTCACAAAAATGGAGGAAATTTTAATTTTATACTGTACCATTGCCTAGGTTACCGACCACCCGGCAGTCTCAAAGTGGCCGGTTAGCTAGGTAAGAAGCATGCGTTGCTTGCAGGCTCTATGATTTAGATCTTACTTGTGCTGTTCAGAAGCTGGCCAGGTCACTGGATCCAACCAGCAAAACTGCCTCCACTAACAGCAGTGTGACCAGCGGCACGACCATGTACTGGTCCAAACTGTCATTGTTCAGAAGAAGCCAGTGATTTCCTAAAGAGGGAACATTGTTTATTTTGCTTACTTATATAGCACCGTTATATTCTGCAGCACTTTACAGACATCATCATCATCACTGTCCCCATTGGGGCTCACTATCTAGCGTGTGAGAGGAAACTCACGCAAACACAGGGAGAACATACAAACTCCTTCTAGATGTTGTCCTTGATGGGATTTGAACCCAGGACCCCAGTGCTGCAATGCAACAGTGTAAATCACCAAGATACCGTGCTGCCCTCATTAGAACAAACCATTAAATGCATATTTTTTGGACTAAGAATAATTTTTGCAATTGTGTTTCACTAAATATTTTCCACTATTTGGCTTTTAAAGGGGTTGTCCACTGCTAGGACAACCCTTTCTCAATCTAAATAATTGTCCCTGTTAAAATAAAAACATGCCATTCCAGCAGTGTCGGCACTTGCATTCCTGGGGCTCACATGACGAACTTTGGATCTGGAAAATTCTCACTCTCTCTCGAACAGACTATCTCTGGAACTCCGAATATTAAAACAGAGTTCCAGGAGAAATCTGTGTTCGGCGTTTTGCACCGGATGTGTCCTTATAAATTCAGGTTCGCTCATCTCTACTCATGAGTGATCCCTTTTGCATATTTGTTACATCTATTTATTTGTCATTCATTTTTAATCACTGAATCAGTAAACTCAAATGGGTAAATGGGTCAGTTAAAACAGGTGAAATGTTAAAAGGATGTCTTTTGTTTTTCATCCGGTTTTATCAGCTTTATCAGATACACATAGACTTTAATGGGCAAGTCTGATCTGCAAAACGAATGAGAATAGGACATGCTCAGAGTCTAGTGGATTAGACACATAGATCCAATTTTAAAATGAATGTGTGTATGGCTCAATGAAACTGTCACAATTCCTCTGCTCAGTGTGTCTTGGGCGCAGTGAATTACCGTTTTGCTGACCTATGGAATCAGGGTCATGCTGAGCTGTCAGTTTGGCGAGTGACAGCTCAGTCATCCAATCTAGTGCAGGGGCATGCTGAGCTGTTGGTATTTTGATAGTCAGCTCAGCCGTCCAATCTGAGACTGGGAGGTGCTCAGCTTCCTTCAGGTGTTCCCTGTTCTAAATGATTACCCAGCTACTTAACTAGGCTGTCAATCCCAGATCTCTGTCAGTCGTAGCATTTGCTCGCCGGTGCCAGTTTGCCTTGTATTCCTGTGCTTTGTTCATTGATCTACTGCTGCCTGACCTTGGACCTCGTTCTGACCATCCATTTGCCTAGCCCCTTTGCTCTGATTTGCTGTCTTGCCGGTATTCTGATCTCAAACCGTGACCTGACTATGCCTTTGTCTTTCCCCTTAGTTTACGACGTTCTCTCTTGGTATCTGACCCCAGAATGTTTAACTACCCTGCCTCACAGCTTGTCCATGAGTAGTGGCTAGCGTCACAGAAACCATATGGGTAAAATACTAGGCCTCACATATATGTGTGAATTCAATCTAAGGCTATTTGTTACCCTGTTCATTGGTGGCTGGTGAATCATATTAAGGAAGAATCAGTAAGCGAGCTAGTTCTGAGGGATTTTATACATTTTTTTATCTCTCTTATTAAGCTCCAATAAACCAATTTATAAGCACAAACTGCATAAAGAAGAGTTGAACTTTCATATTATCATGAATCAGCTGATAGGAGCTCCGTCAACAACAGATAAAAGGAGCTACAAACTCCCTGCCCGAAGGAGCTCACTGACAGATTTTTAGTTAAAGAAGCCCTCCTGCCATCAAAAACGTTATCCTCTTAATACAGTCATCATATTATATGCCTGTCACGATTCCTCCGCTAAGTGAGTGATTGTTTTGCTGTAATATGAAAACTGGGTCATGCTGAGTTGTCAGTGTTTTGATTGACAGCTCTGCTGTCCAATCTTGTTATGTGCGTGCTGAGCTTTCTGTGCTTTGATTGACAGCTCGACTTTCCAATCTGTGACTGGGAGGTGCGGGACTTTCTTCAGGTGTTCTCTGTTCTGCAGATTGCCCAACCTATTTAACTGAGCTGTTTGCCTCTAATCCCTGCCAGATGTAATTTGTACTTCCTGGTGAGTGTTTGTCTAATTCTGTTGTTCTGACTGAGTTCTCATCTTCCACTCCCTGACCCTTGTACCATGTTCTGACTATCCCTGTGTCTTGTCCTCTTATCCTTTTGCTTTGATACGCTTTCTCCTGGTATTTTGACCCCAGACTGTGACCTGACTACGCCTTTGTCTTTTCCCTTGGTTTTGTATGTGCTCTCTTGGTACTAACCCCGGAACGTCTGATCTCTGCCTCCCGGTCTGTCCGTGAGTTGTGACTAGCATCACAATAGCACTGTGTAGTTACAATTGCTCATTTTGCCTTTCTACCCAGCTAATTTTTTTTCATTAGGTCTATGACATTAAATGATTAAAAACTGACTATCTGAATCCTTAAGCTCTATGTAGAAACAGGAGGTCAATTTTCCCTTTATGACTCATCAATCACTGCAACAGTCCCTGGCAGGGAGAGGAGTAAGGCAGATGGGTCAGGAGTAGTGCTGAGCGATACCTTCCGATATCAGGAAATATAGTATCGGATTGGATCGGACTGATACCCAAAAAGTATCGGATATCGCCGATTCCGATACCGGAAACCAATGCAAGTCAATGGGACACAAATATCGGAATGAAAATAAACCCTTTCTTTCCTTGTAGGTTAAGTCTACATGAAGTAAAACAACTAAGAATAATGTAGAATGTATCATACGAAAAGCCAGCAACTCAGCAGCGGCATACACCGGTACCCGACAATTTACAACAGAAAGAATAGAGCATCACACATAGATTAGATAGATAGAAACATGTCAGTCACATATATATGAAGTACAGTGATAGTGTTGCTTACTGTACTTGTCATTTAGTGTAAAGGATTTATTAAAAAAAATATTAGTGTTTTCATGCACCGTCTCTTTAAAAAAGCCGGCGGGCAATTCAGCATCTGTACCCGACAATTTAGAATAGAAGAAATAGAGAATCACACATAGATTAGATAGATAGAAACATGTCAGTCACATATATATGAAGTGCAGTGACAGTGTTGCTTACTGTACTTGTCATTTATTGTTAAAATAAAGGATTTATTTAAAAAAAAATTGGCGTGGGGTTCCCCGTAATTTTAGTCTCTAGCGGAGGTTAAGCAGACAGCTGGGGCAGATGTTTGAAGCCTGGGAAGGGGGTAATACCCACGGAGCTTCTCAGGCTACTAATATCAGCCCCCAGCTGAATACCTAGCCTTTACTAGCTATTAAAATGGGGGACCCCCCAAAAAAATGACGTGGGGTCCCCCCTAATTTAATAGCTAGCAAAGGCTAGGCAGACAGCTGGGGGCTGATTTTAATAGCCCAGGAAGGGTGCCATGAATATTGGCCCCCTCCCAGGCTAGAAACACCAGCCGTCAGCCGCCCCAGAAATGGCGCATCCATAGGATGCGCCAATTCTGGCACAGCCTCGCTCTTCCCACTGCCCTGTAGCGGTGGCAGTGGGATAATAGGGCTGGGGTTGATGTCAGCTTATAATGCCAGCTGACATCAAGCCCAGGTTAGTAATGGAGAGGCGTCTATAAGACACCCCCATTACTAACCCAATAGTCAAAGTTAAAAAAAAACACAAACACCCAGAATAAAATCCTTTAATTGAAATAAAGACACAATTCTTTATTGTTCTAAATTAAACCATACTTACCATCACGCCCATTCCAGCTGAAGCCAACGATCTCCTGCAATAAAAGAAAAATAATAAAGCAACATCATCCTTACCTTTCCATGGTTCCCAGGACAGCTCCAGCTCTGCTACATCGAGATGACAGGCTGGACCGCAGAAGAAAGCTGCCATCCAGCCTGTCATCCCGCAGACACTGAGAAGCGCAGGCATGCTTGCGCTCCTCAGTGTCTGGCTGTGACGGCATCCAGATGAGCCGACAATGAACTCAGCTCACCTCATGCACGTCACTGACAGCGTGGGAAAATTCTCACGCTGAAGCGCTGAGTGCAGGAGAATTTTCCCACGCTGTCAGTGACGTGCATGAGGTGAGCCGAGTTCATTGGACATGACCTCGGCTCATCTTTATGCCGTCCCAGCGAGACACTGAGGAGCACAAGCAAGCCTGCGCTTCTCAGTGTCTGCGGGATGACAGGCTGGATGGCAGCCTTCTGCTGCGGTCCAGCCTGTCATCTCGATGTAGCAGAGCTGGAGCTGTCGTGGGAACCATGGAAAAGTAAGGATGATGTTGCTTTATTATTTTTCTTTCATTGCAGGAGATCGTTGGCTTCAGCTGGAATGGGCGTGATTGTAAGTATGGTTTAATTTAGAACAATAAAGAATTGTGTCTTTATTTCAATTAAAGGACTTTTTTCTGGGTGTTGTGTTTTTTTTAAATACTTTACTAGAAATTCATGGTGGTCATGTCTAATATTGGCGTGACCCCATGAATTTCGGGCTTAGGGCCAGCTGATAATGCCAAGCTGGCCCTAACCCCTTTATTACCCAGTGAGCCACCGCACCAGGGCCCTGGATGAGTTGGGTACAGCGCCAGAAGATGGCGATTCTATGAACGCGCCATTTTCCGGGGTGGCTGCGGACTGCAATTTGCAGCGGGGGTGGCCCAGAAAGCTTGGGCCTCCCAGCGCTGCGGATTCCAGCCCCCAGCTGCCTAGTTGTACCTGGCTGGACACAAAAACAGGGCGAAGCCCCATGTCAATTTTTTTTTAATTATTTCATGAAATAATTTAAAAAAAAAGGGCTTCCCTATATTGTTGTGTCCGGCCAGGTACAAATAGGCAGCTGGGAGTTGGGGGCAGCCCGTTCCTGGATGCTGTACCTGGCTGGCATACAAAAATATGGCAAAGCCCACGTCAAAATTTTTGGGAAAAATTAATTAAAAATAAATAATAATTTAGGGACTGCATCTTTATTAACCCCTCAAGTGTCATTTAGTGTTAAAATAAAGGATTTATTAAAAATAAAATTGGCGTGGGATCCCCCATAATTTTAGTCTCTAGCGGAGGTTAAGCAGACAGCTGGGGCAGATGTTTGAAGCCTGGGAAGGGGGTAATACCCACGGAGCTTCCCAGGCTACTAATATCAGCCCCCAGCTGAATACCCAGCCTTTACTAGCTATTAAAATGGGAGACCCCCCAAAAAAATGACGTGGGGTCCCCCCTATTTTAATAGCTAGCAAAGGCTAGGCAGACAGCTGGGGGCTGATATTAATAACCCAGGAAGGGTGCCATGAATATTGGCCCCCTCCCAGGCTAGAAACACCAGCCGTCAGCCGCCCCAGAAATGGCGCATCCATATGATGCGCCAATTCTGGCACTTAGCCTCGCTCTTCCACGCTGCCCTGGTGCGGTGGCAGGGGGTAATAGGGTTGAGGTTCATGTCAGCGCCAGCTGCCATGAAGCCCAGGTTAGTAATAATGGGCGTCTATAAGACACCCCCATTACTAACCTACAAAGTGTTAAAAATAAAAAACACACACTACACCCAGAAAAAAAATAATTTATTTGAAATAAAACACACCATTTTATTTAATTCTTAGTTTACAAAAAAAAAAAAATAGTTACCTGTCCACGTTCCTGCGCTGATCTCCCATGCACAGCTGTCACATCTGGAGATGGTGACAGCTGTGCATGGCTGCTGTAAGCTCACACTGCCGGGAACACGTCCGCTCCCGGCAGCGGGAGCCACTGACTGAGGTCACCGGAGTGCATTCAGTCAGCGCAGTTCCGGAGACCTCCTTTACGGCACTGCTGTACCGTGGGAATTTCTCACGGTACAGCGGGGCCGTAAAGCAGCTAACCGGAGCAGCGCTGCCTGAACTCCGGCGAACCCGCTTATGCAATGATGGGGCTGCTTTACGCCCCGTCATTCTAGCGGCGGCAGCGGTTCAGAGCGGTCACATTCTATGTGGCTGCTCTAAACTGGAGATCATCGTGGAACACTCGTGGACTACTACGGAGGGGTAAGGATAAGGTTGTGGTTTATTATTTTATTACAGGAGATCGATGGCTTCGGGGAATTAGGTGTCTAGGTGAGTATAGGTGTAGTTTTTTATTTTTTACTTTATTTTAGGTGGCGATCGGCGGGGACAGGTAATGTATGAACTAATTTATTTTAGGTAACCACTGGCCACCAATGACATGTATTTAACATTTATTGGGGACACAGTAGGGCAATTTAAATAGCAGGATCAGGCTGATGGGAACTACTGCTCCCATCAAGCTGATCCTGCTGGCACGAGTGGACGGGGGACAGACATAGGCCGATGGGAGTAGTAGTGTCACATCGGCCTATGTCTGCCTGCACGCACACACCCGCAGACATCGCGCACACCCGCAGACACCGCACACATCGCACAGACACCGCGCACACCCGCACACATCACACAGACACCCACACACACCAATCATGACCGGTCTGGGAGGTGAGGCTAACCTGTGCGGCTGTGGGAAAGTTCATGTGAGTTCATGCAGTCAAGCATGAACTCACATGAACCCTCTGAGGGCTCCGCGGCTACTTCAAATGAACAGCTGATCTGCATCAGCTGATACCTCAACTGTTCATTTGAAATAACCGGCGGGAAAGCGCAGCACAGAACGGGAAAGCCGGCGGTGAAGTCTTTTCACTGCCGGCTTCCCCGCCCGGGTCCTTCGCTCCCCGCTCCTTGGTGCTGCGCTCCCCGCCTGGTCCTAATTTCCGATCTGGATGGGAGGTGGCGAGGGGAGCGGAGGATCGGGGTGGGAGGCTGCGGGGAAGCAGTATGGGGCTCTGTGATTGTTTAAAAGCCGGCGGCTTTTTACCGCCCGCCG
Source organism: Phyllobates terribilis (assembly GCF_046119375.1). NCBI lineage: Eukaryota > Metazoa > Chordata > Amphibia > Anura > Dendrobatidae > Phyllobates > Phyllobates terribilis. The sequence continues at coordinate 130,121,805 of NW_027362773.1, read as the reverse complement.
GCTTTTAAACAATCAGGAGAATTCTCTCACGCTGGGATGGCATTCTGATGACAGGCTGGATCGCAGCTGAGCGCTGCCATCCAGCTTGTCATCCTTCAGAGATACTGCAGAGTGCAGGCATTTTGGAAACTTCCGATTCCGGTATTCGATATTCAAAAAGTATCGGAATTAAGTATCGGAATTCCGATACCGCGAATATCGGCCGATACCCGATATTTCAGTATCGGAATGCTCAACACTAGTCAGGAGTAGTGTTGAGCGATACCTTCCGATATCAGGAAATATCGGATCGGATTGGATCGGGCCGATACCCAAAAAGTATCGGATATCGCCGATTCCGATACAGGAAACCAATGCAAGTCAATGGGACACAAATATCGGAATGAAAATAAACCCTTTCTTTCCTTGTAGGTTAATTCTACATGAAGGAAAACAACTAACAATAATGTAGAATGTATTGGGGGAGGTGGTTGCCCAAATCGATGGGAACAGTGCTCACAGTGAAACATGAAAAGCCGGCAATTCAGCAGCGGCATACACCGGAACCCGACAATTTATAACAGAAAGAATAGAGCTTCACACATAGATTAGATAGATAGAAATATGTCAGTCACATATATATGAAGTACAGTGACAGTGTTGATTACTGTACTTGTCATTTAGTGTAAAGGATTTAATAAAAAAAATATTAGTGTTTTCATGCACCGTCTCTTTAAAAAAGCCGGCCGGCAATTCAGCATCTGTACCCGACAATTTATAACAGAAAGAATAGAGAATCACACATAGATTAGATAGATAGAAACATGTCAGTCACATATATATGAAGTACAGTGACAGTGTTGATTACTGTACTTCTCATTTAGTGTAAAGGATTTATTTAAACAAAATATTAGTGTTTTCATGCACCGTCTCTTTAAAAAAGCCGGCCGGCAATTCAGCGTCTGTACCTGACAATTTAGAATAGAAAGAATAGAGAATCACACATAGATTAGATAGATAGAAACATGTCAGTCACATATATATGAAGTACAGTGACAGTATTGCATACTGTACTTGTCATTTAGTGTAAAGGATTTATTAAAAAAAATATTAGTGTTTTCATGCACCGTCTCTTTAAAAAAGCCGGCCGGCAATTCAGCAGTGGTACCCGACAATTTAGAATAGAAGGAATAGAGAATCACACATAGATTAGATAGATAGAAACATGTCAGTCACATATATAAGAAGTACAGTGATAGTGTTGCTTACTGTACTTGTCATTTAGTGTTAAAATAAAGGAAAAAATTGGCGTGGGGTTCCCCGTAATTTTAGTCTCTAGCGGAGGTTAAGCAGACGGCTGGGGCAGATGTTTGAAGCCTGGGAAGAGGGTAATACCCACGGAGCTTCCCAGGCTACTAATATCAGCCCCCAGCTGAATACCTAGCCTTTACTAGCTATTAAAATGGGGGACCCCCCAAAAAATGACGTGGGGTCCCCCCTATTTTAATAGCTAGCAAAGGCTAGGCAGACAGCTGGGGGCTGATATTAATAGCCCAGGAAGGGTGCCATGAATATTGGCCCCCTCCCAGGCTAGAAACACCAGCCGTCAGCCGCCCCTGAAATGGTGCATCCATAGGATGCGCCAATTCTGGCACTTAGCCTCGCTCTTCCCACTGCCCTGTAGCGGTGGCAGTGGGGTAATAGGGCTGGGGTTGATGTCAGCTTATAATGCCAGCTGACATCAAGCCCAGGTTAGTAATGGAGAGGCGTCTATAAGACACCCCCATTACTAACCCCATAGTCAAAGTTAAAAAAAACACAAACACCCAGAATAAAATCCTTTAATTGAAATAAACACACAATTCTTTATTGTTCTAAATTAAACCATACTTACCATCACGCCCATTCCAGCTGAAGCCAACGATTTCCTGCAATAAAAGTAAAATAATAAAGCAACATCATCCTTACCTTTCCATGGTTCCCAGGACAGCTTCAGCTCTGCTACATCGAGATGACAGGCTGGATTGCTGCAGAACGCTGCCATCCAGCCTGTCATCCCGCGGACACTGAGAAGCGCAGGCATGCTTGCGCTCCTCAGTGTCTGGCTGTGACGGCATCCAGATGAGCCGACAATGAACTCAGCTCACCTCATGCACGTCACTGACAGCGTGGGAGAATTCTCATGCGCATGCGGTGAGCATGAGAGACTCGGCTCATCGGGATGCTGTCACAGCCTGACACTGAGGAGCGCAAGCATGCCTGCGCTTCTCAGTGTCCGGGGGATGACAGGCTGGATGGCAGCGTTCTGCAGCGGTCCAGCCGTCATCTCGATGTAGCAGAGCTGGAGCCGTCCTGGGAACCATGGAAAGGTAAGGATGAGGTTGGTTTATTATTTTTCATTTATTGCAGGAGATCGTTGGCTTCAGCTGGAATGGGCGTGACGGTAAGTATGGTTTAATTTAGAACAATAAAGAATTGTGTGTTTATTTCAATTAAAGGACTTTATTCTGGGTGTTGTGTTTTTTTTTTAAATACTTTACTAGAAATTCATGGTGGTCATGTCTAATATTGGCGTGACCCCATGAATTTCGGGCTTAGGGCCAGCTGATAATACCAAGCTGGCCCTAACCCCTTTATTACCCAGTGAGCCACCGCACCAGGGCCCTGGATGAGTTGGGTACAGCGCCAGAAGATGGCACTTCTATGAACGCTCTATTTTCCGGGGTGGCTGCGGACTGCAATTTGCAGCGGGGGGGGGGGGCCCCAGAAAGCTTGGGCCTCCCTGCGCTGCGGATTCCAGCCCCCAGCTGCCTAGTTGTACCTGGCTGGACACAAAAATAGGGCGAAGCCCCACGTATTTTTTTTTTTAAATTATTTCATGAAATTCACGAAATAATTAAGAAAAAAAGGGCTTCCCTACATTGTTGTGTCCGGCCAGGTACAAATAGGCAGCTGGTGGTTGGGGGCACCCCGTTCCTGCCTGCTGTACCTGGCTGGACACAAATATAGGGCGAAGTCCAATGTCAATTTTTTTTTTATTATTTCATGAAATAATTTAAAAAAAAAGGGCTTCCCTATATTGTTGTGTCCGGCCAGGTACAAATAGGCAGCTGGTGGTTGGGGGCAGCCCGTTCCTGCCTGCTGTACCTGGCTGGACACAAATATAGGGCGAAGCCCCACGTCAATTTTTTTTTATTTCATGAATTTCCTGAAATAATTAAAAAAAAAATTATGTGGGGCTTCGCACTATATTTGTGTCCAGCCAGGTACAGCAGGCAGGAACGGGCTGCCCCCAACCACCAGCTGCCTATTTGTACCTGTCCGGACACAACAATATAGGGAAGCCCTTTTTTTCTTAATTATTTCATGAATTTCATGAAATAATTTAAAAAAAAATACGTGGGGCTTCTCCCTATTTTTGTGTCCAGCCAGGTACAACTAGGCAGCTGGGGGCTGGAATCCGCAGCGCAGGGAGGCCCAAGCTTTCTGGGTCCCCCCCCCCCCACTGCAAATTGCAGTCCGCAGCCACCCCGGAAAATGGCGCTTTCATAGAGGCTGGATAATGTACCTGGCTGGCATGCAAAAATATGGCAAAGCCCATGTCAAAATTTTTGGGAAAAATTAATTAAAAAATAAATAATAATTTAGGGACTTCATCTTTATTAGCTCCTCAAATGTCATTTAGTGTTAAAATAAAGGATTTATTTTAAAAAAAATTGGCGTGAGATCCCCCAGAATTTTAGTCTCTAGCGGAGGTTAAGCAGACGGCTGGGGCAGATGTTTGAAGCCTGGGAAGGGGGTAATACCCACGGAGCTTCCCAGACTACTAATATCAGCCTCCAGCTGAATACCTAGCCTTTACTAGCTATTAAAATGGGGGACCCCCCCCAAAAAATGACGTGGGGTCCCCCCTATTTTAATAGCTAGCAAAGGCTAGGCAGACAGCTGGGGGCTGATATTAATAGCCCAGGAAGGGTGCCATGAATATTGGCCCCCTCCTAGGCTAGAAACACCAGCCGTCAGCCGCCCCAGAAATGGCGCATCCATAGGATGCGCCAATTCTGGCACTTAGCCTCGCTCTTCCACGCTGCCCTGGTGCTGTGGCAGGGGGTAATAGTGGTGGGGTTCATGTCAGCGCCAGCTGCCATGAAGCCCAGATTAGTAATGATGGGCGTCTATAAGACACCCCCATTACTAACCTACAAAGTGTTAAAAAGAAAAAACACACTACACCCAGAAAAAAATAATTTATTTGAAATAACACACAACATTTTATTTAATTCTTAGTTTACTAAAAAAAAATAGTTACCTGTCCACGTTCCTGCGCTGATCTCCCATGCACAGCTGTCACATCTGGAGATGGTGACAGCTGTGCATGGCTGCTGTAAGCTCACGCTGCCGGGAACACGTCTGCTCCCGGCAGCGGGAGCCCCTGACTGAGGTCACCGGAGTGCATTCAGTCAGCGCTGCTCCGGAGACCTCCTTTACGGCACTGCTGTACCGTGGGAATTTCTCACGATACAGCGGGGCCGTAAAGCAGCTAACCGGAGCAGCGCTGCCTGAACTCCGGCGAACCCGCTTATGCAATGACGGGGCTGCTTTACGGCCCCATCATTCTAGCGGCGGCAGCGGTTCAGAGCGGTCACATTCTATGTGGCTGCTCTAAACTGGAGATCATCGTGGGACACTCGTGGACTACTACGGAGGGGTAAGGATAAGGTTGTGGTTTATTATTTTATATTTTATTACAGGAGATCGATGGCTTCGGGGAATTAGGTGTCTAGGTGAGTATAGGTGTAGTTTTTTATTTTTTATTTTATTTTAGGTGGCGATCGGTGGGGACAGGTAATGTATGAACTAATTTATTTTAGGTAACCACTGGCCACCAATGACATGTATTTAAAATTTATTGGGGACACAGTAGGGCAATTTATATAGCAGGATCAGGCTGATGGGAACTACTGCTCCCATCGAGCTGATCCTGCTGGCACGAGTGGACGGGGGACAGACATAGGCCGATGGGAGTAGTAGTGTCACATCGGCCTATGTCTGCCTGCACGCACACACCCGCAGACATCGCACAGACACCGCACAGACACCGCGCACACCCGCACACACATCGCACACACCTGCAGACATCGCACAGACACCGCGCACACATCGCACAGACACCGCGCACACACTCACAGACATCGCACAGACACCCGCACACACCAATCATGACCTGTCTGGGAGGTGAGTCTGACCTGTGCGGCCGTGGGAAAGTTCATGTGAGTTCATGCAATGCAGTCAAGCATGAACTCACATGAACCCTCTGAGGGCACCGCGGCGACTTCAAATGAACAGCTGATCAGCATCACCTGATACCTCAGCTGTTCATTTGAAATAACCGGCGGGAGAGCGCAGCACAGAACGGGAAAGCTGGCGGTGAAGTCTTTTCACTGCCGGCTTCCCCGCCCGAGTCCTTCGCTCCCCGCTCCTTGGTGCTGTGCTCCCCGCCCGGTCCTAACTTACGATCGGGATGGGAGGTGGCGAGGGGAGCGGAATCGGGGTGGGAGGCTGCGGAGAAGCAGTATGGGGCTGTGTGATTGTTTAAAAGCCGGCGGCTTTTTACCGCCCGCCGGCTTTTTTCCGCCCGCCGGCTTTTAAATAATCAGGAGAATTCTCTCACGCTGGGATGGCATTCTGATGACAGGCTGGATGTGTTGAGCATTCCGATACTGAAATATCGGGTATCGGCCGATATTCGAGGTATCGGAGTTCCGATACTTAATTCCGATACTTTTACAATATCGAATACCGGAATCGGAAGTTCCCATAATTCCTGCGCTCTGCAGTGTCTCTGAAGGATGACAAGCTGGATGACAGCGCTCAGCTGCGATCCAGCCTGTCATCAGAATGCCATCCCAGCGTGGGAGAATTCTCCTGATCGTTTAAAAGCCGGCGGGCGGTAAAAAGCCGCCGGCTTTTAAACAATCACACAGCCCCATACTGCTTCCCCGCAGCCTCCCACCCCGATCCTCCGCTCCCTTCGCCACCTCCCATCCCCATCGTAAGTTAGGACCGGGCGGGGAGCGCAGCACCAAGGAGCGGGGAGCGAAGGACCCGGGCGGGGAAGCCGGCAGTGAAAAGACTTCACCGCCGGCTTTCCCGTTCTGTGCTGCGCTTTCCCGCCGGTTATTTCAAATGAACAGCTGAGGTATCAGGTGATGCTGATCAGCTGTTCATTTGAAGTAGCCGCGGTGCCCTCAGAGGGTTCATGTGAGTTCATGCTTAACTGCATTGCATGAACTCACATGAACTTTCCCACGGCCGCACAGGTCAGCCTCACCTCCCAGACCATCAGCCCGTCATGATTGGTGTGTGCGGGGTGTCTGTGCGATGTCTGCGGGTGTGTGCGATGTCTGCTGGTGTGTGCGGTGTCTGTGCGATGTCTGCGGGTGTGCGCGGTGTCTGTGCGATGTCTGCGGGTGTGTGCGGTGTCTGTGCGATGTCTGCGAGTGTGTGCGGTGTCTGTGCGATGTCTGCGGGATGTGTGCGTGCAGGCAGACATAGGCCGATGTGACACTACTACTCCCATCGGCCTATGTCTGTCCCCCGTTCACTCGTGCCAGCAGGATCAGCTCGATGGGAGCAGTAGTTCCCATCAGCCTGATCCTGCTATATAAATTGCCCTACTGTGTCCCCAATACATTTTAAATACATGTCATTGGTGGCCAGTGGTTACCTAAAATAAATTATTTCATACATTACCTGTCCCGCCGATTGCCACCTAGAATGTGACCGCTCTGAACAGCTGCCGCCGCTAGAATGACGGGGCCGTAAAGCAGCCCCGTCATTGCATAAGCGGGTTCGCCGGAGTTCAGGCAGCGCTGCTCCGGTTAGCTGCTTTACGGCCCCGCTGTACCGTGAGAAATCCCCACGGTACAGCAGTGCCGTAAAGGAGGTCTCCGGAGCTGCGCTGACTAAATGCACTCCGGTGACCTCAGTCAGTGGCTCCCGCTGCCGGGAGCGGACGTGTTCCCGGCAGCGTGAGCTTACAGCAGCCATGCACAGCAGTCACCATCTCCAGATGTGACAGCTGTGCATGGGAGATCAGCGCAGGAACGTGAACAGGTAACTATTTTTTTTTAGTAAACTAAGAATTAAATAAAATTGTGTGTTTTATTTCAAAAAAATTATTTTTTTCTGGGTGTAGTGTGTTTTTTCTTTTTAACACTTTGTAGGTTAGTAATGGGGGTGTCTTATAGACGCCCATCATTACTAACCTGGGCTTCATGGCAGCTGGCGCTGACATGAACCCCAGCCCTATTACCCCCTGCCACCGCACCAGGGCAGCGTGGAAGAGCGAGGCTAAGTGCCAGAATTGGCACATCCTATGGATGCGCCATTTCTGGGGCGGCTGACGGCTGGTGTTTCTAGCCTGGGAGGGGGCCAATATTCATGGCACCCTTCCTGGGCTATTAATATCAGCCCCCAGCTGTCTGCCTAGCCTTTGCTAGCTATTAAAATAGGGAGGACCCCACGTCATTTTTTGGGGGGGTCCCCCATTTTAATAGCTAGTAAAGGCTAGGTATTCAGCTGGGGGCTGATATTAGTAGTCTGGGAAGCTCCGTGGGTATTACCCACATCCCAGGCTTCAAACATCTGCCCCAGCCGTCTGCTTAACCTCCGCTAGAGCCTAAAATTATAGGGGATCCCACGCCAATTTTTTTTTAAATAAATCCTTTATTTTAACACTAAATGACATTTGAGGAGTTAATAAAGATGCAGTCCCTAAATTATTATTTATTTTTTAATACATTTTTCCCAAAAATGTTGACGTGGGCTTTGCCATATTTTTGTATGCCAGCCAGGTACAGCATCCAGCTTCTATGAACGCGCCATTTTCCGGGGTGGCTGCGGACTGCAATTTGCGCCGGGGGGGTGGGGGGGGGGGGGGGCAGAAAGCTTGGGCCTCCCTGCGCTGCAGATTCCATTCCCCAGCTGCCTAGTTGTACCTGGCTGGACACACAAATAAGGAGAAGCCCAACGTATTTTTTTTTTAAATTGTTTCATGAAATAATTTAAAAAAAATTGACGTGGGGCTTTGCACCATATTTGTGTCCAGCCAGGTACAGCAGGCAGGAACGGGCTGCCCCCAACCACCAGCTGCCTATTTGTACCTGGTTGGACACAACAATATAGGGAAGCCCTTTTTTTCTTAATTATTTCATGAATTTCATGAAATAATTTAAAAAAAAAAATACGTGGGGCTTCGCCCTATTTTTGTGTCCAGCCAGGTACAACTAGGCAGCTGGGGGCTGGAATCCGCAGCGCAGGGAGGCCCAAGCTTTCTGGGGCCACCCCCGCTGCAAATTGCAGTCCGCAGCCGCCCCGGAAAATGGCGCGTTCATAGAAGCGCCATCTTCTGGCGCTGTACCCAACTCATCCAGGGCCCTGGTGCGGTGGCTCACTGGGTAATAAAGGGGTTAGGGCCAGCTTGGCATTATCAGCTGGCCCTAAGCCCGAAATTCATGGGGTCACGCCAATATTAGACATGACCACCATGAATTTCTAGTAAAGTATTTAAAAAAAACACAACACCCAGAAAAAAGTCCTTTAATTGAAATAAAGACACAATTCTTTATTGTTCTAAATTAAACCATACTTACCAGTACGCCCATTCCAGCTGAAGCCAACGATCTCCTGCAATAAAAGTAAAATAATAAAGCAACATCATCCTTACCTTTCCATGGTTCCCAGGACAGCTTCAGCTCTGCTACATCGAGATGACAGGCTGGACCGCAGCAGAACGCTGCCATCCAGCTTGTCATCCCACGGACACTGAGAAGCGCAGGCATGCTTGCGCTCCTCAGTGTCTCTCTGTGACGGCATAAAGATGAGCCGAGGTCATGTCCAATGAACTCGGCTCACCTCATGCACGTCACTGACAGCGTGGGAAAATTCTCCTGCACTCAGCGCTTCAGCGTGAGAATTCTCCCACGCTGTCAGTGACGTACATGAGGTGAGGTCAAGTCCAATGAACTCAGCTCACCTCATGCACGTCACTGACAGCGTGGGAAAATTCTCACGCTGAAGCGCTGAGTGCAGGAGAATTCTCCCACGCTGTCAGTGACGTGCATGAGGTGAGCTGAGATCATTCGACATGACCTCACCTCATGTACGTCACTGACAGCGTGGGAAAATTCTCCTGTACTCAGCGCTTCAGCGTGAGAATTTTCCCACGCTGTCAGTGACGTGCATGAGGTGAGCTGAGTTCATTGGACATGAACTCGGCTCATCTGGATGCCGTCACAGCCAGACACTGAGGAGCGCAAGCATGCCTGCGCTTCTCAGTATCCGCGGGATGACAGGCTGGATGGCAGCTTTCTGCTTCGGTCCAGCCTGTCATCTCGATGTAGCAGAGCTGGAGCTGTCCTGGGAACCATGGAAAGGTAAGGATGATGTCGGTTTATTATTTGACTTTTATTGCAGGAGATCGTTGGCTTCAGCTGGAATGGGCGTGACGGTAAGTATGGTTTAATTTAGAACAATAAAGAATTGTGTGTTTATTTCAATTAAAGGACTTTATTCTGGGTGTTTGTGTTTTTTCTAACTTTGACTATGGGGTTAGTAATGGGGGTGTCTTAGAGACGCCTCTCCATTACTAACCTGGGCTTGATGTCAGCTGGCATTATAAGCTGACATCAACCCCAGCCCTATTACCCCACTGCCACCGCTACACGGCAGTGGGAAGAGCGAGGCTAAGTGCCAGAATTGGCACATCCTATGGATGCGCCATTTCTGGGGCGGCTGACGGCTGGTGTTTCTAGCCTGGGAGGGGGCCAATATTCATGGCACCCTTCCTGGGCTATTAAAATCAGCCCCCAGCTGTCTGCCTAGCCTTTGCTAGCTATTAAATTAGGGGGGACCCCACGTCATTTTTTTGGGGGGTCCCCCATTTTAATAGCTAGTAAAGGCTAGGTATTCAGCTGGGGGCTAATATTAGTAGCCTGGGAAGCTCCGTGGGTATTACCCCCTTCCCAGGCTTCAAACATCTGCCCCAGCTGTCTGCTTAACCTCCGCTAGAGCCTAAAATTAAGGGGAACCCCACGCCAATTTTTTTTTAAATAAATCCTTTATTTTAACACTAAATGACAAGTACAGTAATCAACACTGTCACTGTACTTCATATATATGTGACTGACATGTTTCTATCTATCTAATCTATGTGTGATTCTCTATTTCTTCTATTCTAAATTGTCGGGTACAGATGCTGAATTGCCGGCCGGCTTTTTTAAAGAGACAGTGCATGAAAACACTATTATTTTTTTAAATAAATCCTTTACACTAAATGACAAGTACAGTAAGCAACACTGTCACTGTACTTCATATATATGTGACTGACATGTTTCTATCTATCTAATCTATGTGTGAAGCTCTATTCTTTCTGTTGTAAATTGTCGGGTACCGGTGTATGCCGCTGATGAATTGCCGGCTTTTCGCGTAATACATTCTACATTATTCTTAGTTGTTTTACTTCATGTAAAATTAACCTACAAGGAAAGAAAGGGTTTATTTTCATTCTGATATTTGTGTCCCATTGACTTGCATTGGTTTCCGGTATCGGAATCGGCGATATCCGATACTTTTTGGGTATCGGTCCGATCCAATCCGATACGATATTTCCTGATATCGGAAGGTATCGCTCAACACTACTCAACACTAGTCAGGAGTTAACGAGGGGAATGATAAATGCAGGGACAAGAGACTTCCTGTTTCTACATAGAGCAGAGAAAAGTGAAGAATTAGCTGGGCAAAAGGGCAAAAGGAGCAATTGTTAGTACACAGTGCTATATAATATTATAATATGATGAATTCTTTGAATTCTCTCCAAAAAAACATTGAATAAGGGTAATCTGTGTATGGACAAACTGCAAAGCTAAGCTTCTGCATTGGATTTATGCTGCAGATTTCGTCACAAATACAGAGTATTTTTCTGATGTGTATTTTGTCCATGTTAACATACTTATTTACACTACAAGCAAAGTAGATGAGAATCTAACAAATCTCAGCTATTTGTGGCAGGGATTTCTCATACTGAAGTTGATGGATTATGTTGATTTTAATATAGCACCATGTCAATGTAGCACCATGTCAATTCTTTTCGAGGATTTGCATTGAAGATTGCACCCACTTACCCACTTCTCTGCAGAGAGGTCAATTCATGGTGAAATTTACAGCAACATCAGCATGTTATTACAGTAAGCAGTCCAATTCAGCCATCCTGTCACCATCAGCATGCACCCTTCTCAGAGCTTGTTCACACTGACCAATGGCAGCTATTAAATAACTACTGATAGACTACTTTTAACCCTATCAACAGTTGTTTAATATCCTGTTTAGACAGACTGAAATCACTTCCAATATGCACAGAACAATGGGTAATAGATCTGTTATAGATCATTCTGTGTGCATAAACTGTCCTTGCTCTCGACAGCACAATGCGCTGCAGAGAACAATGATTTTAAAGCAAGCTCGAAAATAATTTCACATAATGAACAAGCGTTTAGCTTGTTCAGTGGTTGAATGGCAGCCTGTTTACACTGCCAATAATCATTGAATGAGTGTTCCCAGGGACCCTCAGCTAGTGTAATTGCACTTTCAGACTACATTGTATGATTAGTCTGCTTTTTTTTCAAAACTGCAAGAGTCCAATACACCGTCAAAATGATCAATTACTGCTTTATTTTGGCATACAAAAAAGCATTAATTGATCATGTCACTAGTACTTTGGATTCTTTAAGACTAGGTGCCCTCACTGTCTCTGGAGCAGTTTCCTCAGATTTTGTAGTGAGTCATCAATCCTCCTAACAGATTTATCCATGTGTGGAGGCAATCAAAGACTCTAATAAGTTTGTATTCCCAAACCCTTTGATGTTTTTGTGATTTAAAGTTGCCTTTTAATATGACAACTTTCATATTGTTGATGTGTCCTGGACCACAGAAATGTTTGGCCACCGGTACATGTTTTTTTTTATTTGTAATCATATAGCGATGAGACTTCATCTTTTCTCTCAGTTTCTCTCCTGTTTCTCCCACATAGAGTCCCCCAACAGCACATATAGTGCACAAAATTAAGTACACCAGCAATATTAAAGTTGTCATATTAAAAGGCAACTGTCATGCAAGGTGAGGGAAGGAACAAGTTTACCACGACGGGAAGAGGGGGAACGGAGCCCAACAAGTAGGGAAAGAGGAAGTGAAAACCCCTAGGCAGATCTAATATCCCCCTGACTACCCTATCGTCCCTATATAGGTTTCGCACCTATCGCCGAGCAGGTAATCTAATCCCTGAATGTCCCTAGAGCTAGGCCCTAGGTAGGGAGGAGACTGGGTGAGCAGTAGTCAGGCCCCACTGTAACTAAAGACAACAAGGTAAACAAACAAAGGGGATACACTTAGCTTGAGAAGACACCAGAGAGATAACACTTACTGTCCTCCAAGAAAGTCCAAGAAGAAGCTACCCGACTACTAGTACTCCAGGCATGGACAGAGGAACATAGAACTATCACCGACGACTCTCTGGAGACATTGAGAGTTTTTAACTAGGAAGCAAGGGTGTGTGAATTAGCAGCAGGAGGTGGTGGTCACTGCTGGGTCCTAAAGGGAGTATGATATCACTACACTACAGAGATGAGAGGATCAAGTAAGCATCTGCAATGCTAAGCGCAGTGACCTTAATCATAGAATCATAGAATCATAGAATCATAGAATGGTAGAGTTGGAAGGGACCTCCTGGGTCATCTGGTCCAACCCCCTGCTCAAAGCAGGATTCACTAGATCATCTCAGACAGATGTCTGTCCAGCCTCTGTTTGAAGACGTCCATTGAAGGGGAACTCACCACCTCTCGTGGCAGCCCGTTCCACTCATTAATCACCCTAACTGTCAAAAAGTTTTTTCTAATATCTAATCTGTGTTTACTCCCATTTAGTTTCATCCCATTGCTTCTAGTCTTTCCTTCTACAGCCGGATTCAGAACGACTGTCTGTCACACATGAAACACCTGTGACAGCAACTTTAAATCACAAAACATTGAAAGTTTTGGGAACACAAACTTATTAGAGTCTTTCATTCCCTCCACAAAGGACTCTATCTGTCAGGAGGATTTATGACTTACTACAAAATCTAAGGAATCTGCTCCAGAGACAGTGAGGGCACCAGGCCTCTGATCTTACATCCATATTGGGACCATAAAATTTTCACACCACTAATCTAATCCAATTAAGGATTCACTCTCTAAACTCAGTATGTTTGTTTATTTAAATGTCCAAACTGTCCATTTATTATGCCATTCTTCTGTCTTTCCTTGTGCATATATTTGTGTTTCTTCAGATATTTTGTTATACCATGCCTGAGGAAGAGACCTAAGAAGTCTCAAAAGCTTGCTTTGTAACATCATTTATTTTATTTTTGTTAGCAATTAAAAGGTATCATAACTACAAGATTATCTTGTTTTTCCCACTGAGAGCAATCTTTTTTCAACTGGCTAACACGGTACCAAACTCTTTTTTTCTTTTTACTCATTATGAGGCACAGAAGCATTACAGTTACTACTCAGTATGAGGCACAGAATCATTACAGTTACTACTCAGTATGAGGCACAGAAGCATTACAGTTACTACTCAGTATGAGGCATAGAAGTATTACAGTTACTACTCAGTATGAGGCATAGAAGTATTACAGTTACTACTCAGCATGAGGCATAGAAGTATTACAGTTACTACTCAGCATGAGGCATAGAAGCATTACAGTTACTACTCAGTAGGAGGCACAGAAGCATTACAGTTACTACTCAGTATGAGGCATAGAAGTATTGCAGTTACTACTCAGTATGAAGCATAGAAGTATTACAGTTACTACTCAGTATGAGGCACAGAAGCATTACAGTTACTACTCAGTATGAGGCATAGAAGTATTACAGTTACTACTCAGTATGAGGCATAGAAGTATTACAGTTACTACTCAGTATGAAGCATAGAAGTATTACAGTTACTACTCAGTATGAGGCATAGAAGCATTACAGTTACTACTCAGTATGAGGCACAGAATCATTACAGTTACTACTCAGTATGAGGCACAGAAGCATTACAGTTACTACTCAGTATGAGGCATAGAAGTATTACAGTTACTACTCAGTATGAGGCATAGAAGTATTACAGTTACTACTCAGCATGAGGCATAGAAGTATTACAGTTACTACTCAGCATGAGGCATAGAAGCATTACAGTTACTACTCAGTAGGAGGCACAGAAGCATTACAGTTACTACTCAGTATGAGGCATAGAAGTATTGCAGTTACTACTCAGTATGAAGCATAGAAGTATTACAGTTACTACTCAGTATGAGGCACAGAAGCATTACAGTTACTACTCAGTATGAGGCATAGAAGTATTACAGTTACTACTCAGTATGAGGCATAGAAGTATTACAGTTACTACTCAGTATGAAGCATAGAAGTATTACAGTTACTACTCAGTATGAGGCATAGAAGCATTACAGTTACTACTCAGTATGAGGCATAGAAGTATTACAGTTACTACTCAGTATGAGGCACAGAAGCATTACAGTTACTACTCAGTATGAGGCATAGAAGCATTACAGTTACTACTCAGTATGAGGCATAGAAGTATTACAGTTACTACTCAGTATGAGGCATAGAAGTTTTACAGTTACTACTCAGTATGAGGCACAGAAGTATTACAGTTACTACTCAGTATGAGGCACAGAAGCATTACAGTTACTACTCAGTATGAGGCACAGAAGCATTACAGTTACTACTCAGCATGAGGCACAGAAGTATTACAGTTACTACTCAGTATGAGGCATATAAGTATTACAGTTACTACTCAGCATGAGGCACAGAAGCATTACAGTTACTACTCAGTATGAGGCATAGAAGCATTACAGTTACTACTCAGTATGAGGCATAGAAGTATTACAGTTACTACTCAGTATGAGGCACAGAAGCATTACAGTTACTACTCAGTATGAGGCACAGAAGTATTACAGTTACTACTCAGTATGAGGCACAGAAGTATTACAGTTACTACTCAGTATGAGGCACAGAAGCATTACAGTTACTACTCAGCATGAGGCACAAAAGTATTACAGTTACTACTCAGTATGAGGCATATAAGTATTACAGTTACTACTCAGCATGAGGCACAGAAGCATTACAGTTACTACTCAGTATGAGGCATAGAAGCATTACAGTTACTACTCAGTATGAGGCATAGAAGTATTACAGTTACTACTCAGTATGAGGCACAGAAGCATTACAGTTACTACTCAGTATGAGGCACAGAAGTATTACAGTTACTACTCAGTATGAGGCACAGAAGTATTACAGTTACTACTCAGTATGAGGCACAGAAGTATTACAGTTACTACTCAGTATGAGGCATAGAAGTATTACAGTTACTACTCAGTATGAGGCATAGAAGTATTACAGTTACTACTCAGCATGAGGCACAGAAGCATTACAGTTACTACTCAGTATGAGGCATAGAAGCATTACAGTTACTACTCAGTATGAGGCATAGAAGTATTACAGTTACTACTTAGTTTGAGGCATAGAAGCATTACAGTTACTACTCAGTATGAGGCACAGAAGCATTACAGTTACTACTCAGTATGAGGCACAGAAGTATTACAGTTACTACTCAGTATGAGGCATAGAAGCATTACAGTTACTACTCAGCATGAGGCATAGAAGTATTACAGTTGCTACTCAGTATGAGGCACAGAAGTATTACTGTTATTACTCATTATGAGGCACAGAAGCATTACAGTTATTACTCAGTATGAGGCACAGAAGCATTACAGTTACTACTCAGTATGAGGCATAGAAGCAATACTGTTACTATTCAGTATGAGGCACAGAAGTATTACAGTTACTACTCAGTATGAGGCACAGAAGCATTACTGTTACTACTCAGTATGAGGCACAGAAGTATTACAGTTACTACTCAGTATGAGGCACAGAAGCATTACAGTTACTACTCAGTATGAGGCATAGAAGTATTACTGTTACTACTCAGTATGAGGAACAGAAGTATTACAGTTACTACTCAGCATGAGGCATAGAAGTGTTACAGTTACTACTCAGTATGAGACATAGAAGTATTACAGTTACTACTCAGTATGAGGCACAGAAGCATTACAGTTACTACTCAGTATGAAGCACAGAAGCATTACAGTTACTACTCAGTATGAGGTACAGAAGCATTACAGTTACTACTCAGTATGAGGCATAGAAGTATTACAAGTACTACTCAGTATGAGGCATAGAAGTATTACAGTTACTACTCAGTATGAGGCATAGAAGTATTACAAGTACTACTCAGTATGAGGCATAGAAGTATTACAGTTACTACTCAGTATGAGGCATAGAAGCATTACAGTTACTACTCAGCATGAGGCATAGAAGCATTACAGTTACTACTCAGTATGAGGCACAGAAGCATTACAGTTACTACTCAGCATGAGGCATAAAAGTATTACAGTTACTACTTAGTATGAGGCATAGAAGCATTACAATTACTACTCAGTATGAGGCACAGAAGCATTACAGTTACTACTCAGTATGAGGCACAGAATCATTACAGTTACTACTCAGTATGAGGCACAGAAGTATTACAGTTACTACTCAGTATGAGGCATAGAAGCATTACAGTTACTACTCAGCATGAGGCATAAAAGTATTACAGTTACTACTTAGTATGAGGCATAGAAGCATTACAATTACTACTCAGTATGAGGCACAGAAGCATTACAGTTACTACTCAGTATGAGGCACAGAATCATTACAGTTACTACTCAGTATGAGGCACAGAAGTATTACAGTTATTACTCAGTATGAGGCACAGAAGCATTACAGTTACTACTCAGCATGAGGCATAAAAGTATTACAGTTACTACTTAGTATGAGGCATAGAAGCATTACAATTACTACTCAGTATGAGGCACAGAAGCATTACAGTTACTACTCAGTATGAGGCACAGAATCATTACAGTTACTACTCAGTATGAGGCACAGAAGTATTACAGTTACTACTCAGTATGAGGCATAGAAGTATTACAGTTACTACTCAGTATGAGGCCCAGAAGCATTACAGTTACTACTCAGTATGAGGCATAGAAGCATTACAGTTACTACTCAGTATGAGACATAGAAGTATTACAGTTACTACTCAGTATGAGGCACAGAAGCAATACAGTTACTACTTAGTATGAGGCATAGAAGTATTACAGTTACTACTTAGTATGAGGCATAGAAGCATTACAGTTACTACTCAGTATGAGGCATAGAAGTATTACAGTTACTACTTAGTTTGAGGCATAGAAGCATTACAGTTACTACTCAGTATGAGGCATAGAAGCATTACAGTTACTACTCAGCATGAGGCATAGAAGTATTACAGTTGCTACTCAGTATGAGGCACAGAAGTATTACTGTTATTACTCATTATGAGGCACAGAAGCATTACAGTTATTACTCAGTATGAGGCACAGAAGCATTACAGTTACTACTCAGTATGAGGCATAGAAGCATTACTGTTACTACTCAGTATGAGGCACAGAAGTATTACAGTTACTACTCAGTATGAGGCACAGAAGCATTACTGTTACTACTCAGTATGAGTCACAGAAGTATTACAGTTACTACTCAGTATGAGGCACAGAAGCATTACAGTTACTACTCAGTATGAGGCATAGAAGTATTACAGTTACTATTCAGTATGAGACATAGAAGTATTACAGTTACTACTCAGCATGAGGCATAGAAGTATTACAGTTACTATTCAGTATGAGACATAGAAGTATTACAGTTACTACTCAGCATGAGGCATAGAAGTGTTACAGTTACTACTCAGTATGAGACATAGAAGTATTACAGTTACTACTCAGTATGAGGCACAGAAGCATTACAGTTACTACTCAGTATGAAGCACAGAAGCATTACAGTTACTACTCAGTATGAGGTACAGAAGCATTACAGTTACTACTCAGTATGAGGCATAGAAGTGTTACAGTTACTACTCAGTATGAGGCATAGAAGCATTACTGTTACTACTCAGTATGAGGCACAGAAGCATTACAGTTACTACTCAGTATGAGGCACAGAAGCATTACAGTTACTACTCAGTATGAAGCACAGAAGCATTACTGTTACTACTCAGTATGAGGAACAGAATTATTACAGTTACTACTCAGCATGAGGCATAGAAGTGTTACAGTTACTACTCAGTATGAGACATAGAAGTATTACAGTTACTACTCAGTATGAGGCACAGAAGCATTACAGTTACTACTCAGTATGAAGCACAGAAGCATTATAGTTACTACTCAGTATGAGGTACAGAAGCATTACAGTTACTACTCAGTATGAGGCATAGAAGTATTACAAGTACTACTCAGTATGAGGCATAGAAGTATTACAGTTACTACTCAGTATGAGGCATAGAAGTATTACAGTTACTACTCAGTATGAGGCATAGAAGTATTACAAGTACTACTCAGTATGAGGCATAGAAGTATTACAGTTACTACTCAGTATGAGGCATAGAAGCATTACAGTTACTACTCAGCATGAGGCATAGACATATTACAGTTACTACTCAGCATGAGGCACAGAAGTATTACAGTTATTACTCAGTATGAGGCATAGAAGCATTACAATTACTACTCAGTATGAGGCACAAAAGCATTACAATTACTACTCAGTATGAGGCACAGAATCATTACAGTTACTACTCAGTATGAGGCACAGAAGTATTACAGTTACTACTCAGTATGAGGCATAGAAGTATTACAGTTACTACTCAGTATGAGGCACAGAAGCATTACAGTTACTACTCAGTATGAGGCATAGAAGCATTTCAGTTACTACTCAGTAGGACGCATAGAAGTATTACATTTACTACTCAGTATGAGGCACAGAAGCGTTACAGTTACTACTCAGTATGAGGCACAGAAGTATTACAGTTACTACTCAGTATGAGACACAAAAGTATTACAGTTACTACTCAGTATGAGGCACAGAAGCATTACAGTTACTACTCAGCATGAGGCACAGAAGTATTACAGTTACTACTCAGTATGAGGCATATAAGTATTACAGTTACTACTTAGTTTGAGGCATAGAAGCATTACAGTTACTACTCAGTATGAGGCACAGAAGTATTACAGTTACTACTCAGTATGAGGCACAGACGCATTACAGTTACTACTCAGTATGAGGCACAGAAGCATTACAGTTACTACTCAGTATGATTCACAGAAGTATTACAGTTACTACTCAGTATGAGGCATAGAAGCATTACAGTTACTACTCAGCATGAGGCATAGAAGTATTACAGTTGCTACTCAGTATGAGGCACAGAAGTATTACTGTTCTTACTCATTATGAGGCACAGAAGCATTACAGTTATTACTCAGTATGAGGCACAGAAGCATTACAGTTACTACTCAGTATGAGGCATAGAACCATTACTGTTACTACTCAGTATGAGGAACAGAAGTATTACAGTTACTACTCAGCATGAGGCATAGAAGTGTTACAGTTACTACTCAGTATGAGACATAGAAGTATTACAGTTACTACTCAGTATGAAGCACAGAAGCATTACAGTTACTACTCAGTATGAGGTACAGAAGCATTACAGTTACTACTCAGTATGAGGCATAGAAGTATTACAAGGACTACTCAGTATGAGGCATAGAAGTATTACAGTTACTACTCAGTATGAGGCATAGAAGTATTACAGTTACTACTCAGTATGAGGCATAGAAGTATTACAAGTACTACTCAGTATGAGGCATAGAAGTATTACAGTTACTACTCAGTATGAGGCATAGAAGCATTACAGTTACTACTCAGCATGAGGCATAGACATATTACAGTTACTACTTAGCATGAGGCACAGAAGTATTACAGTTATTACTCAGTATGAGGCATAGAAGCATTACAATTACTACTCAGTATGAGGCACAGAAGCATTACAGTTACTACTCAGTATGAGGCACAGAATCATTACAGTTACTACTCAGTATGAGGCACAGAAGTATTACAGTTACTACTCAGTATGAGGCATAGAAGTATTACAGTTACTACTCAGTATGAGGCACAGAAGCATTACAGTTACTACTCAGTATGAGGTATAGAAGCATTTCAGTTACTACTCAGTATGAGGCATAGAAGTATTGCAGTTACTACTCAGTATGAGGCACAGAAGCGTTACAGTTACTACTCAGTATGAGGCACAGAAGTATTACAGTTACTACTCAGTATGAGGCACAGAAGTATTACAGTTACTACTCAGTATGAGGCACAGAAGCATTACAGTTACTACTCAGCATGAGGCACAGAAGTATTACAGTGACTACTCAGTATGAGGCATATAAGTATTACAGTTACTACTCAGCATGAGGCACAGAAGCATTACAGTTACTACTCAGTATGAGGCATAGAAGCATTACAGTTACTACTCAGTATGAGGCATAGAAGTATTACAGTTAATTCTCAGTATGAGGCACAGAAGCATTACAGTTACTACTCAGTATGAGGCACAGAAGTATTACAGTTACTACTCAGTATGAGGCACAGAAGTATTACAGTTACTACTCAGTATGAGGCACAGAAGCATTACAGTTACTACTCAGCATGAGGCACAGAAGTATTACAGTGACTACTCAGTATGAGGCATATAAGTATTACAGTTACTACTCAGCATGAGGCACAGAAGCATTACAGTTACTACTCAGTATGAGGCATAGAAGCATTACAGTTACTACTCAGTATGAGGCATAGAAGTATTACAGTTAATACTCAGTATGAGGCACAGAAGCATTACAGTTACTACTCAGTATGAGGCACAGAAGTATTACAGTTACTACTCAGTATGAGGCACAGAAGTATTACAGTTACTACTCAGTATGAGGCACAGAAGCATTACAGTTACTACTCAGTATGAGGCATAGAAGTATTACAGTTACTATTCAGTATGAGACATAGAAGTATTACAGTTACTACTCAGCATGAGGCATAGAAGTATTACAGTTACTATTCAGTATGAGACATAGAAGTATTACAGTTACTACTCAGCATGAGGCATAGAAGTGTTACAGTTACTACTCAGTATGAGACATAGAAGTATTACAGTTACTACTCAGTATGAGGCACAGAAGCATTACAGTTACTACTCAGTATGAAGCACAGAAGCATTACAGTTACTACTCAGTATGAGGTACAGAAGCATTACAGTTACTACTCAGTATGAGGCATAGAAGTGTTACAGTTACTACTCAGTATGAGGCATAGAAGCATTACTGTTACTACTCAGTATGAGGCACAGAAGCATTACAGTTACTACTCAGTATGAGGCACAGAAGCATTACAGTTACTACTCAGTATGAAGCACAGAAGCATTACTGTTACTACTCAGTATGAGGAACAGAATTATTACAGTTACTACTCAGCATGAGGCATAGAAGTGTTACAGTTACTACTCAGTATGAGACATAGAAGTATTACAGTTACTACTCAGTATGAGGCACAGAAGCATTACAGTTACTACTCAGTATGAAGCACAGAAGCATTATAGTTACTACTCAGTATGAGGTACAGAAGCATTACAGTTACTACTCAGTATGAGGCATAGAAGTATTACAAGTACTACTCAGTATGAGGCATAGAAGTATTACAGTTACTACTCAGTATGAGGCATAGAAGTATTACAGTTACTACTCAGTATGAGGCATAGAAGTATTACAAGTACTACTCAGTATGAGGCATAGAAGTATTACAGTTACTACTCAGTATGAGGCATAGAAGCATTACAGTTACTACTCAGCATGAGGCATAGACATATTACAGTTACTACTCAGCATGAGGCACAGAAGTATTACAGTTATTACTCAGTATGAGGCATAGAAGCATTACAATTACTACTCAGTATGAGGCACAAAAGCATTACAATTACTACTCAGTATGAGGCACAGAATCATTACAGTTACTACTCAGTATGAGGCACAGAAGTATTACAGTTACTACTCAGTATGAGGCATAGAAGTATTACAGTTACTACTCAGTATGAGGCACAGAAGCATTACAGTTACTACTCAGTATGAGGCATAGAAGCATTTCAGTTACTACTCAGTATGAGGCATAGAAGTATTACATTTACTACTCAGTATGAGGCACAGAAGCGTTACAGTTACTACTCAGTATGAGGCACAGAAGTATTACAGTTACTACTCAGTATGAGACACAAAAGTATTACAGTTACTACTCAGTATGAGGCACAGAAGCATTACAGTTACTACTCAGCATGAGGCACAGAAGTATTACAGTTACTACTCAGTATGAGGCATATAAGTATTACAGTTACTACTTAGTTTGAGGCATAGAAGCATTACAGTTACTACTCAGTATGAGGCACAGAAGTATTACAGTTACTACTCAGTATGAGGCACAGACGCATTACAGTTACTACTCAGTATGAGGCACAGAAGCATTACAGTTACTACTCAGTATGATTCACAGAAGTATTACAGTTACTACTCAGTATGAGGCATAGAAGCATTACAGTTACTACTCAGCATGAGGCATAGAAGTATTACAGTTGCTACTCAGTATGAGGCACAGAAGTATTACTGTTCTTACTCATTATGAGGCACAGAAGCATTACAGTTATTACTCAGTATGAGGCACAGAAGCATTACAGTTACTACTCAGTATGAGGCATAGAACCATTACTGTTACTACTCAGTATGAGGAACAGAAGTATTACAGTTACTACTCAGCATGAGGCATAGAAGTGTTACAGTTACTACTCAGTATGAGACATAGAAGTATTACAGTTACTACTCAGTATGAAGCACAGAAGCATTACAGTTACTACTCAGTATGAGGTACAGAAGCATTACAGTTACTACTCAGTATGAGGCATAGAAGTATTACAAGGACTACTCAGTATGAGGCATAGAAGTATTACAGTTACTACTCAGTATGAGGCATAGAAGTATTACAGTTACTACTCAGTATGAGGCATAGAAGTATTACAAGTACTACTCAGTATGAGGCATAGAAGTATTACAGTTACTACTCAGTATGAGGCATAGAAGCATTACAGTTACTACTCAGCATGAGGCATAGACATATTACAGTTACTACTTAGCATGAGGCACAGAAGTATTACAGTTATTACTCAGTATGAGGCATAGAAGCATTACAATTACTACTCAGTATGAGGCACAGAAGCATTACAGTTACTACTCAGTATGAGGCACAGAATCATTACAGTTACTACTCAGTATGAGGCACAGAAGTATTACAGTTACTACTCAGTATGAGGCATAGAAGTATTACAGTTACTACTCAGTATGAGGCACAGAAGCATTACAGTTACTACTCAGTATGAGGTATAGAAGCATTTCAGTTACTACTCAGTATGAGGCATAGAAGTATTGCAGTTACTACTCAGTATGAGGCACAGAAGCGTTACAGTTACTACTCAGTATGAGGCACAGAAGTATTACAGTTACTACTCAGTATGAGGCACAGAAGTATTACAGTTACTACTCAGTATGAGGCACAGAAGCATTACAGTTACTACTCAGCATGAGGCACAGAAGTATTACAGTGACTACTCAGTATGAGGCATATAAGTATTACAGTTACTACTCAGCATGAGGCACAGAAGCATTACAGTTACTACTCAGTATGAGGCATAGAAGCATTACAGTTACTACTCAGTATGAGGCATAGAAGTATTACAGTTAATACTCAGTATGAGGCACAGAAGCATTACAGTTACTACTCAGTATGAGGCACAGAAGTATTACAGTTACTACTCAGTATGAGGCACAGAAGTATTACAGTTACTACTCAGTATGAGGCACAGAAGTATTACAGTTACTACTCAGTATGAGGCATAGAAGTATTACAGTTACTACTCAGCATGAGGCACAGAAGCATTACAGTTACTACTCAGTATGAGGCATAGAAGCATTACAGTTACTACTCAGTATGAGGCATAGAAGTATTACAGTTACTACTTAGTTTGAGGCATAGAAGCATTACAGTTACTACTCAGTATGAGGCACAGAAGCATTACAGTTACTACTCAGTATGAGGCACAGAAGCATTACAGTTACTACTCAGTATGAGGCACAGAAGTATTACAGTTACTACTCAGTATGAGGCATAGAAGCATTACAGTTACTACTCAGCATGAGGCATAGAAGTATTACAGTTGATACTCAGTATGAGGCACAGAAGTATTACAGTTATTACTCAATATGAGGCACAGAAGCATTGCAGTTACTACTCAGTATGAGGCATAGAAGCATTACTGTTACTACTCAGTATGAGGCACAGAAGTATTACAGTTACTACTCAGTATGAGGCACAGAAGTATTACAGTTACTACTCAGTATGAGGCATAGAAGTATTACAGTTACTACTCAGCATGAGGCACAGAAGCATTAGAGTTACTACTCAGTATGAGGCATAGAAGCATTACAGTTACTACTCAGTATGAGGCATAGAAGTATTACAGTTACTACTTAGTTTGAGGCATAGAAGCATTACAGTTACTACTCAGTATGAGGCACAGAAGCATTACAGTTACTACTCAGTATGAGGCACAGAAGCATTACAGTTACTACTCAGTATGAGGCACAGAAGTATTACAGTTACTACTCAGTATGAGGCACAGACGCATTACAGTTACTACTCAGTATGAGGTACAGAAGCATTACAGTTACTACTCAGTATGAGGCATAGAAGTATTACAAGTACTACTCAGTATGAGGCATAGAAGCATTACAGTTACTACTCAGCATGAGGCATAGAAGCATTACAGTTGCTACTCAGTATGAGGCACAGAAGTATTACTGTTATTACTCATTATGAGGCACAGAAGCATTAAAGTTATTACTCAGTATGAGGCACAGAAGCATTACAGTTACTACTCAGTATGAGGCATAGAACCATTACTGTTACTACTCAGTATGAGGCACAGACGTATTACAGTTACTACTCAGTATGAGGCACAGAAGCTTTACTGTTACTACTCAGTATGAGGCACAGAAGTATTACAGTTACTACTCAGTATGAGGCACAGAAGCATTACAGTTACTACTCAGTATGAGGCATAGAAGTATTACTGTTACTACTCAGTATGAGGCACAGAAGTATTACAGTTACTACTCAGCATGAGGCATAGAAGTGTTACAGTTACTACTCAGTATGAGACATAGAAGTATTACAGTTATTACTCAGTATGAGGCACAGAAGCATTACAGTTACTACTCAGTATGAAGCACAGAAGTATTACAGTTACTACTCAGTATGAGGCACAGAAGCATTACAGTTACTACTCAGTATGATTCACAGAAGTATTACAGTTACTACTCAGTATGAGGCATAGAAGCATTACAGTTACTACTCAGCATGAGGCATAGAAGTATTACAGTTGCTACTCAGTATGAGGCACAGAAGTATTACTGTTCTTACTCATTATGAGGCACAGAAGCATTACAGTTATTACTCAGTATGAGGCACAGAAGCATTACAGTTACTACTCAGTATGAGGCATAGAACCATTACTGTTACTACTCAGTATGAGGAACAGAAGTATTACAGTTACTACTCAGCATGAGGCATAGAAGTGTTACAGTTACTACTCAGTATGAGACATAGAAGTATTACAGTTACTACTCAGTATGAAGCACAGAAGCATTACAGTTACTACTCAGTATGAGGTACAGAAGCATTACAGTTACTACTCAGTATGAGGCATAGAAGTGTTACAAGTACTACTCAGTATGAGGCATAGAAGTATTACAGTTACTACTCAGTATGAGGCATAGAAGTATTACAGTTACTACTCAGTATGAGGCATAGAAGTATTACAAGTACTACTCAGTATGAGGCATAGAAGTATTACAGTTACTACTCAGTATGAGGCATAGAAGCATTACAGTTACTACTCAGCATGACGCATAGACATATTACAGTTACTACTTAGCATGAGGCACAGAAGTATTACAGTTATTACTCAGTATGAGGCATAGAAGCATTACAATTACTACTCAGTATGAGGCACAGAAGCATTACAGTTACTACTCAGTATGAGGCACAGAATCATTACAGTTACTACTCAGTATGAGGCACAGAAGTATTACAGTTACTACTCAGTATGAGGCATAGAAGTATTACAGTTACTACTCAGTATGAGGCACAGAAGCATTACAGTTACTACTCAGTATGAGGCACAGAAGCATTACAGTTTCTACTCAGTATGATGCACAGAAGTATTACAGTTACTACTCAGTATGAGGCATAGAAGCATTACAGTTACTACTCAGCATGAGGCATAGAAGTATTACAGTTGCTACTCAGTATGAGGCACAGAAGTATTACTGTTATTACTCATTATGAGGCACAGAAGCATTACAGTTACTACTCAGTATGAGGCACAGAAGCATTACAGTTACTACTCAGTATGAGGCATAGAAGCATTACTGTTACTACTCAGTATGAGGCACAGAAGTATTACAGTTACTACTCAGTATGAGGCACAGAAGCATTACAGTTACTACTCAGCATGAGGTATAGAAGTGTTACAGTTACTACTCAGTATGAGACATAGAAGTATTACAGTTACTACTCAGTATGAGGCACAGAAGCATTACAGTTACTACTCAGTATGAAGCACAGAAGCATTATAGTTACTACTCAGTATGAGGCACAGAAGCATTACAGTTACTACTCAGTATGAGGCATAGAAGTATTACAAGTACTACTCAGTATGAGGCATAGAAGTATTACAGTTACTACTCAGTATGAGGCATAGAAGTATTAAAGTTACTACTCAGTATGAGGCATAGAAGCATTACAGTTACTACTCAGCATGAGGCATAGAAGTATTACAGTTGCTACTCAGTATGAGGCACAGAAGTATTACAGTTATTACTCAATATGAGGCACAGAAGTATTGCAGTTAGTACTCAGTATGAGGCATAGAAGTATTACAGTTACTACTCAGTATGAGGCACAGAAGCATTACACGTACTACTCAGTATGAAGCACAGAAGCATTACAGTTACTACTCAGTATGAGGCACAGACGCATTACAGTTACTATTTAGTATGAGGCATAGAAGCATTACAGTTACTACACAGTATGAGGCACAGACGCATTACAGTTACTACTCAGTATGAGGCACAGAAGCATTACAGTTTCTACTCAGTATGATGCACAGAAGTATTACAGTTACTACTCAGTATGAGGCATAGAAGCATTACAGTTACTACTCAGCATGAGGCATAGAAGTATTACAGTTGCTACTCAGTATGAGGCACAGAATTATTACTGTTATTACTCATTATGAGGCACAGAAGCATTACAGTTACTACTCAGTATGAGGCACAGAAGCATTACAGTCACTACTCAGTATGAGGCATAGAAGCATTACTGTTACTACTCGGTATGAGGCACAGAAGTATTACAGTTACTACTCAGTATGAGGCACAGAAGCATTACAGTTACTACTCAGCATGAGGTATAGAAGTGTTACAGTTACTACTCAGTATGAGACATAGAAGTATTACAGTTACTACTCAGTATGAGGCACAGAAGCATTACAGTTACTACTCAGTATGAAGCACAGAAGCATTACAGTTACTACTCAGTATGAGGCACAGAAGCATTACAGTTACTACTCAGTATGAGGCATAGAAGTATTACAAGTACTACTCAGTATGAGGCATAGAAGTATTACAGTTACTACTCAGCATGAGGCATAGAAGTATTACAGTTACTACTCAGTATGAGGCATAGAAGTATTACAAGTACTACTCAGTATGAGGCATAGAAGTATTACAGTTACTACTCAGTATGAGGCATAGAAGCATTACAGTTACTACTCAGCATGAGGCATAGATATATTACAGTTACTACTCAGCATGAGGCACAGAAGTATTACAGTTATTACTCAGTATGAGGCACAGAAGCATTACAGTTATTACTCAACATGAGGCACAGAAGCATTGCAGTTACTACTCAGTATGAGGCACAGAAGCATTACAGTTATTACTCAATATGAGGCACAGAAGCATTACAGTTATTACTCAATATGAGGCACAGAAGCATTGCAGTTACTACTCAGTATGAGGCACAGAAGCATTACAGTTATTACTCAATATGAGGCACAGAAGCATTACAGTTACTACTCAGCATGAGGCATAGATATATTACAGTTACTACTTAGCATGAGGCACAGAAGTATTACAGTTACTACTCAGCATGAGGCATAAAAGTATTACAGTTACTACTTAGTATGAGGCATAGAAGCATTACAGTTACTACTCAGTATGAGGCACAGAAGCATTACAGTTACTACTCAGTATGAGGCACAGAATCATTACAGTTACTACTCAGTATGAGGCACAGAAGTGTTACAGTTACTACTCAGTATGAAGCATAGAAGTATTACAGTTACTACTCAGTATGAGGCACAGAAGCATTACAGTTACTACTCAGCATGAGGCATAAAAGTATTACAGTTACTACTTAGTATGAGGCATAGAAGCATTACAGTTACTACTCAGTATGAGGCACAAAAGCATTACAGTTACTACTCAGTATGAGGCACAGAAGTATTACAGTTACTACTCAGTATGAGGAACAGAAGTATTACAGTTACTACTCAGTATGAGGCACAGAAGTATTACAGTTACTACTCAGTATGAGGCATAGAAGCATTAGAGTTACTACTCAGTATGAGGCATAGAAGCATTACAGTTACTACTCAGCATGAGGCATAGAAGTATTACAGTTACTACTCAGTATGAGGCACAGAAGCATTACAGTTACTACTCAGTATGAGGCACAGAAGTATTACAGTTACTACTCAGTATGAGGCATAGAAGCATTAGAGTTACTACTCAGTATGAGGCATAGAAGCATTACAGTTAATACTCAGCATGAGGCATAGAAGTATTACAGTTGCTACTCAGTATGAGGCTCAGAAGTATTACAGTTATTACTCAATATGAGGCACAGAAGCATTGCAGTTACTACTCAGTATGAGGCATAGAAGCATTACTGTTACTTCTCAATATGAGGTACAGAAGTATTACAGTTACTACTCAGTATGAGGCACAGACGCATTACAGTTACTATTTAGTATGAGGCATAGAAGCATTACAGTTACTACTCAGTATGAGGCACAGACGCATTACAGTTACTACTCAGTATGAGGCACAGAAGCATTACAGTTTCTACTCAGTATGATGCACAGAAGTATTACAGTTACTACTCAGTATGAGGCATAGAAGCATTACAGTTACTACTCAGCATGAGGCATAGAAGTATTACAGTTGCTACTCAGTATGAGGCACAGAAGTATTACTGTTATTACTCGTTATGAGGCACAGAAGCATTACAGTTACTACTCAGTATGAGGCACAGAAGCATTACAGTTACTACTCAGTATGAGGCATAGAAGCATTACTGTTACTACTCAGTATGAGGCACAGAAGTATTACAGTTACTACTCAGTATGAGGCACAGAAGCATTACAGTTACTACTCAGCATGAGGTATAGAAGTGTTACAGTTACTACTCAGTATGAGACATAGAAGTATTACAGTTACTACTTAGTATGAGGCACAGAAGCATTACAGTTACTACTCAGTATGAAGCACAGAAGCATTATAGTTACTACTCAGTATGAGGCACAGAAGCATTACAGTTACTACTCAGTATGAGGCATAGAAGTATTACAAGTACTACTCAGTATGAGGCATAGAAGTATTACAGTTACTACTCAGTATGAGGCATAGAAGTATTACAGTTACTACTCAGTATGAGGCATAGAAGCATTACAGTTACTACTCAGCATGAGGCATAGAAGTATTACAGTTGCTACTCAGTATGAGGCACAGAAGTATTACAGTTATTACTCAATATGAGGCACAGAAGTATTGCAGTTAGTACTCAGTATGAGGCATAGAAGTATTACAGTTACTACTCAGTATGAGGCACAGAAGCATTACACGTACTACTCAGTATGAAGCACAGAAGCATTACAGTTACTACTCAGTATGAGGCACAGAAGCATTACAGTTACTACTCAGTATGAGGCATAGAAGTATTACAAGTACTACTCAGTATGAGGCATAGAAGTATTACAGTTACTACTCAGTATGAGGCATAGAAGTATTACAGTTACTACTCAGTATGAGGCATAGAAGTATTACAAGTACTACTCAGTATGAGGCATAGAAGTATTACAGTTACTACTCAGTATGAGGCATAGAAGCATTACAGTTACTACTCAGCATGAGGCATAGATATATTACAGTTACTACTCAGCATGAGGCACAGAAGTATTACAGTTATTACTCAGTATGAGGCACAGAAGCATTACAGTTATTACTCAATATGAGGCACAGAAGCATTGCAGTTACTACTCAGTATGAGGCACAGAAGCATTACAGTTATTACTCAATATGAGGCACAGAAGCATTACAGTTATTACTCAATATGAGGCACAGAAGCATTGCAGTTACTACTCAGTATGAGGCACAGAAGCATTACAGTTATTACTCAATATGAGGCACAGAAGCATTACAGTTACTACTCAGCATGAGGCATAGATATAT
This sequence comes from Phyllobates terribilis, assembly GCF_046119375.1. Classification (NCBI taxonomy): domain Eukaryota; kingdom Metazoa; phylum Chordata; class Amphibia; order Anura; family Dendrobatidae; genus Phyllobates; species Phyllobates terribilis. The sequence goes on along the minus strand of NW_027362773.1, from coordinate 130,091,102 downwards.
TACAGTTACTACTTAGCATGAGGCACAGAAGTATTACAGTTACTACTCAGCATGAGGCATAAAAGTATTACAGTTACTACTTAGTATGAGGCATAGAAGCATTACAGTTACTACTCAGTATGAGGCACAGAATCATTACAGTTACTACTCAGTATGAAGCATAGAAGTATTACAGTTACTACTCAGTATGAGGCACAGAAGCATTACAGTTACTACTCAGCATGAGGCATAAAAGTATTACAGTTACTACTTAGTATGAGGCATAGAAGCATTACAGTTACTACTCAGTATGAGGCACAAAAGCATTACAGTTACTACTCAGTATGAGGCACAGAAGTATTACAGTTACTACTCAGTATGAGGAACAGAAGTATTACAGTTACTACTCAGTATGAGGCACAGAAGTATTACAGTTACTACTCAGTATGAGGCATAGAAGCATTAGAGTTACTACTCAGTATGAGGCATAGAAGCATTACAGTTACTACTCAGCATGAGGCATAGAAGTATTACAGTTACTACTCAGTATGAGGCACAGAAGCATTACAGTTACTACTCAGTATGAGGCACAGAAGTATTACAGTTACTACTCAGTATGAGGCATAGAAGCATTAGAGTTACTACTCAGTATGAGGCATAGAAGCATTACAGTTACTACTCAGCATGAGGCATAGAAGTATTACAGTTGCTACTCAGTATGAGGCACAGAAGTATTACAGTTATTACTCAATATGAGGCACAGAAGCATTGCAGTTACTACTCAGTATGAGGCATAGAAGCATTACTGTTACTTCTCAATATGAGGTACAGAAGTATTACAGTTACTACTCAGTATGAGGCACAGACGCATTACAGTTACTATTTAGTATGAGGCATAGAAGCATTACAGTTACTACTCAGTATGAGGCACAGACGCATTACAGTTACTACTCAGTATGAGGCACAGAAGCATTACAGTTTCTACTCAGTATGATGCACAGAAGTATTACAGTTACTACTCAGTATGAGGCATAGAAGCATTACAGTTACTACTCAGCATGAGGCATAGAAGTATTACAGTTGCTACTCAGTATGAGGCACAGAAGTATTACTGTTATTACTCATTATGAGGCACAGAAGCATTACAGTTACTACTCAGTATGAGGCACAGAAGCATTACAGTTACTACTCAGTATGAGGCATAGAAGCATTACTGTTACTACTCAGTATGAGGCACAGAAGTATTACAGTTACTACTCAGTATGAGGCACAGAAGCATTACAGTTACTACTCAGCATGAGGTATAGAAGTGTTACAGTTACTACTCAGTATGAGACATAGAAGTATTACAGTTACTACTCAGTATGAGGCACAGAAGCATTACAGTTACTACTCAGTATGAAGCACAGAAGCATTATAGTTACTACTCAGTATGAGGCACAGAAGCATTACAGTTACTACTCAGTATGAGGCATAAAAGTATTACAAGTACTACTCAGTATGAGGCATAGAAGTATTACAGTTACTACTCAGTATGAGGCATAGAAGTATTACAGTTACTACTCAGTATGAGGCATAGAAGCATTACAGTTACTACTCAGCATGAGGCATAGAAGTATTACAGTTGCTACTCAGTATGAGGCACAGAAGTATTACAGTTATTACTCAATATGAGGCACAGAAGTATTGCAGTTAGTACTCAGTATCAGGCATAGAAGTATTACAGTTACTACTCAGTATGAGGCACAGAAGCATTACACGTACTACTCAGTATGAAGCACAGAAGCATTACAGTTACTACTCAGTGTGAGGCACAGAAGCATTACAGTTACTACTCAGTATGAGGCATAGAAGTATTACAAGTACTACTCAGTATGATGCATAGAAGTATTACAGTTACTACTCAGTATGAGGCATAGAAGCATTACAGTTACTACTCAGCATGAGGCATAGAAGTATTACAGTTGCTACTCAGTATGAGGCACAGAAGTATTACAGTTATTACTCAATATGAGGCACAGAAGCATTGCAGTTACTACTCAGTATGAGGCATAGAAGCATTACTGTTACTACTCAGTATGAGGCACAGAAGTATTACAGTTACTACTCAGTATGAGGCACAGACGCATTACAGTTACTACTTAGTATGAGGCATAGAAGCATTACAGTTACTACTCAGTATGAGGCACAGACGCATTACAGTTACTACTCAGTATGAGGCACAGAAGCATTACAGTTACTACTCAGTATGATGCACAGAAGTATTACAGTTACTACTCAGTATGAGGCACAGAAGCATTACAGTTACTACTCAGCATGAGGCATAGAAGTGTTACAGTTACTACTCAGTATGAGACATAGAAGTATTACAGTTACTACTCAGTATGAGGCACAGAAGCATTACAGTTACTACTCAGTATGAAGCACAGAAGCATTACAGTTACTACTCAGTATGAGGCACAGAAGCATTACAGTTACTACTCAGTATGAGGCATAGAAGCATTACTGTTACTACTCAGTATGAGGCACAGAAGTATTACAGTTACTACTCAGTATGAGGCACAGAAGCATTACAGTTACTACTCAGCATGAGGCATAGAAGTGTTACAGTTACTACTCAGTATGAGACATAGAAGTATTACAGTTACTACTCAGTATGAGGCACAGAAGCATTACAGTTACTACTCAGTATGAAGCACAGAAGCATTACAGTTACTACTCAGCATGAGGCATAAAAGTATTACAGTTACTACTTAGTATGAGGCATAGAAGCATTACAGTTACTACTCAGTATGAGGCACAGAAGTATTAGAGTTACTACTCAGTATGAGGCACAGAATCATTACAGTTACTACTCAGTATGAGGCACAGAAGTATTACAGTTACTACTCAGTATGAGGCACAGAAGCATTACAGTTACTACTCAGCATGAGGCATAAAAGTATTACAGTTACTACTTAGTATGAGGCATAGAAGCATTACAGTTACTACTCAGTATGAGGCACAGAAGCATTACAGTTACTACTCAGTATGAGGCACAGAAGTATTACAGTTACTACTCAGTATGAGGCACAGAAGTATTACAGTTACTACTCAGTATGAGGCACAGAAGTATTACAGTTACTACTCAGAATGAAGCATAGAAGTATTACAGTTACTACTCAGTATGAGGCATCGAAGTATTACAGTTACTACTCAGCATGAGGCACAGAAGCATTATAGTTACTACTCAGTATGAGGCATAGAAGCATTACAGTTACTACTCAATATGAGGCATAGAAGTATTACAGTTACTACTCAGTATGAGGCACAGAAGCATTACAGTTACTACTCAGTATGAGGCATAGAAGCATTACAATTACTACTCAGTATGAGGCATATAAGCATTACAGTTACAACTCAGTATGAGGCACAGAAGCATTACAGTTACTACTCAGCATGAGGCATAAAAGTATTACAGTTACTACTCAGTATGAGGCATAGAAGCATTACAGTTACTACTCAGCATGAGGCATAGAAGTATTACAGTTACTACTCAGTATGAGGCATAGAAGCATTACAGTTACTACTCAGTATGAGGCATAGAAGTATTACAGTTACTACTCAGCATGAGGCATAGAAGTATTACAGTTGCTACTCAGTATGAGGCACAGAAGTATTACAGTTATTACTCATTATGAGGCACAGAAGCATTACAGTTACTACTTAGTATGAGGCATAGAAGTATTACAGTTACTACTCAGTATGAGGCACAGAAGCATTACAGTTACTACTCAGTATGAGGCACAGAAGCATTAGAGTTACTACTCAGTATGAGGCACAGAATTATTACAGTTACTACTCAGTATGAGGCATAGAAGCATTACAGTTACTACTCAGCATGAGGCATAGAAGTATTACAGTTGCTACTCAGTATGAGGCACAGAAGTATTACAGTTATTACTCATTATGAGGCACAGAAGCATTACAGTTACTACTCAGTATGAGGCACAGAAGCATTACAGTTACTACTCAGTATGAGGCACAGAAGTATTACAGTTACTACTCAGTATGAGGCACAGAAGCATTACAGTTACTACTCAGCATGAGGCATAGAAGTGTTACAGTTACTACTCAGTAGGAGACATAGAAGTATTACAGTTACTACTCAGTATGAGGCACAGAAGTATTACAGTTACTACTCAGTATGAAGCACAGAAGCATTACAGTTACTACTCAGTATGAGGCACAGAAGCATTACAGTTACTACTCAGTATGAGGCATAGAAAGAAGTATTACAATACTACTCAGTATGAGGCATAGAAGTATTACAGTTACTACTCAGTATGAGGCATAGAAGTATTACAGTTACTACTCAGTATGAGGCATAGAAGCATTACAGTTACTACTCAGCATGAGGCATAGACCTATTACAGTTACTACTCAGCATGAGGCACAGAAGTATTACAGTTATTACTCAGTATGAGGCACAGAAGCATTACAGTTACTACTCAGCATGAGGCACAGAAGTATTACAGTTATTACTCAGTATGAGGCATAGAAGCATTACAGTTACTACTTAGTATGAGGCATAGAAGCATTACAGTTGTTACTCAGTATGAGGCACAGAAGCATTACAGTTAGTACTCAGTATGAGGCACAGAATCATTACAGTTACTACTCAGTATGAGGCATAAAAGTATTACAGTTACTACTCAGTATGAGGTATAGAAGTATTACAAGTACTACTCAGTATGAGGCATAGAAGTATTACAGTTACTACTCAGTATGAGGCATAGAAGCATTACTGTTACTACTCAGTATGAGGCACAGAAGTATTACAGTTACTACTCAGTATGAGGCATAGAAGCATTACTGTTACTACTCAGTATGAGGCACAGAAGTATTACAGTTACTACTCAGTATGAGGCATAGAAGCATTACTGTTACTACTCAGTATGAGGCACAGAAGTATTACAGTTACTACTCAGTATGAGGCACAGAAGAATTACAGTTACTACTCAGCATGAGGCATAGAAGTGTTACAGTTACTACTCAGTATGAGACATAGAAGTATTACAGTTACTACTCAGTATGAGGCACAGAAGCATTACAGTTACTACTCAGCATGAGGCATAGAAGTGTTACAGTTACTACTCAGTATGAGACATAGAAGTATTACAGTTACTACTCAGTATGAGGCACAGAAGCATTACAGTTACTACTCAGTATGAAGCATAGAAGCATTACAGTTACTACTTAGTATGAGGCACAGAATCATTACAGTTACTACTCACCATGAGGCATAGAAGTGTTACAGCTACTACTCAGTATGAGGCATAGAAGCATTACAAGTACTACTCAGTATGAGGCATAGAAGCATTACAGTTACTACTCAGCATGAGGCACAGAAGCATTACAGTTACTACTCAGTATGAGGCACAGAAGCATTACAGTTACTACTCAGTATGAGGCATAGAAGCATTACAGTTAATACTCAGTATGAGGCACAGAAGCATTACAGTTACTACTCAGTATGAGGCATAGAAGCATTACAGTTAATACTCAGTATGAGGCACAGAAGCATTACAGTTACTACTCAGTATGAGGCATAAAAGTATTACAGTTACTACTCAGCATGAGGCATAGAAGTGTTACAGTTACTACTCAGTATGAGGCATAGAAGCATTACAGTTACTACTCAGTATGAGGCATAAAAGTATTACAGTTACTACTCAGCATGAGGCATAGAAGTGTTACAGTTACTACTCAGTATGAGGCATAGAAGCATTACAGTTACTACTCAGTATGAGGCATAAAAGTATTACAGTTACTACTCAGCATGAGGCATAGAAGTGTTACAGTTACTACTCAGTATGAGGCATAGAAGCATTACAGTTACTACTCAGTATGAGGCATAAAAGTATTACAGTTACTACTCAGTATGAGGCATAGAAGTGTTACAGTTACTACTCAGTATGAGGCATAGAAGCATTACACTTACTACTCAGTATGAGGCACAGAAGCATTACAGTTACTACTCAGTATAAGGCATAAAAGTATTACAGTTACTACTCAGCATGAGGCATAGAAGTGTTACAGTTACTACTCAGTATGAGGCATAGAAGCATTACACTTACTACTCAGTATGAGGCACAGAAGCATTACAGTTACTACTCAGTATGAGGCATAAAAGTATTACAGTTACTACTCAGCATGAGGCATAGAAGTGTTACAGTTACTACTCAGTATGAGGCATAGAAGCATTACAGTTACTACTCAGTATGAGGCATAGTAGCATTACAGTTACTACTCAGCATGAGGCATAGAAGTATTACAGTTACTACTCAGTATGAGGCATAGAAGCATTACAGTTACTACTCAGTATGAGGCACAGAAGCATTACACTTACTACTCAGTATGAGGCACAGAAGCATTACAGTTACTACTCAGTATGAGGCATAAAAGTATTACAGTTACTACTCAGTATGAGGCATAGAAGTGTGTCACCCCAGGCCTGGATGCCACAAATATTAAAGGCTGTGTCTGAGAGGAGGAGGGAGGTTCCCTGGTCAGGGACAGTTAGCATACAGCACCTCCTGTCCCAGGCCAGTAGGGGGAGCAGGCTGCCCCTATAAAAGCTGGAACTGAGGGCAGGGTTAGGGAGAACTGGACGACCTAGCTCAGGACTGAGACTAGTCCCAGAGAAGGAGGGACAGTTGAGCTGTAGCCAAGGAGTCCGTGAGGCAGAGGAGAAGCTGCGAGCCAGGGACAGAGGCGACGAGAGCCGGTCCTGGCTGAGAGAATCACCACCGGACATTGGGGTCCGAGGCTGTCAGGGTTGCGAGCCCTGCAGCAGATAACCAACGCGCAAGGGATTTCAGGTCCCTTGGCCTAAGAAGCCTGGAGGCTCCGCCACACAGAGGGACCTGTACAGCACGGAAAAGCAAAAGGTACCTAAGGCCCGAGTCGCAAGCCATACAGGCGAAGTACACGGCCAGCTCAGGGACGTGGGCTATCACACCACGAAAAGGGGGATAGTCAGCAAGGGCAGAGAGAAAACGTTAGGCCTACCCACTTACCCTGACCAGTGGGGCTCGCCTGAATGCCCTCAGACACCCAGGCCCATTCCTGCCTGGTACTCCTGTTGGGTCAGTAGTAAAACCTACAATAAAGACCCTGGACTGTTTGAAGCGGACACTGAACTCTTATTACTGCGGCCTACACCATCACCCCCAGCATCCACCTACATTGCCCTGAGGCTACACTCTTCCCGTGGGGAGTTATCCTATCCCTGTGCTGCACACCAACACCAGGCTCAGCGGTCTGCCTTGCTGCGGCGGCCATCCCTGACCGCAATCCACGGGTGGCGTAGTCGGACATTCATAGCTCTACAAATAGACTGCCACAGCATTTGGTCTGACCACCCTGAGCCACGGGATCGGGTTGCCACTACTACCCTGAACATTGCACTGAAGCCCGGTTCCGGGTGCCCCACGGCCCAGGGGGTGAGTCAGAAGCATTACAGTTACTACTCAGTATGAGGCATAGAATTATTACAGTTACTACTCAGCATGAGGCACAGAAGCATTACAGTTACTACTCAGTATGAGGCATAGAAGCATTACAGTTACTACTCAGCATGAGGCACAGAAGCATTACAGTTACTACTCAGTATGAGGCACAGAAGCATTACAGTTACTACTCAGTATGAGGCATAGAATTATTACAGTTACTACTCAGCATGAGGCACAGAAGCATTACAGTTACTACTCAGTATGAGGCATAGAATTATTACAGTTACTACTCAGCATGAGGCATAGAAGTGTTACAGTTACTACTCAGTATGAGACATAGAAGTATTACAGTTACTACTCAGCATGAGGCATAGAAGTATTACAGTTACTACTCAGCATGAGGCATAGAAGTATTACAGTTACTACTCAGTATGAGGCATAGAAGTATTACAGTTACTACTCAGTATGAGGCATAGAAGTATTACAGTTACTACTCAGTATGAGGCATAGAAGTATTACAGTTATTACTCAGTTTTAAAAATATGACTCAGGGCAGGTCCTATTCTAATCCATTTTGTGGATTAAACTCGGCCATTAAAGTCTTTTACAAATTAGCACATATTAATCAGTTAGAAGAAACACTCACAATGCGCTATGTGCGAAGCAAAGGATTAACTGCACAGTCTTACACTTATACAGGACTAAGGAGGAAAAAATCAAATCCACTGGACAACAAGCGGGGACATTAAATTGCTGAAAACTGGAGACTTGTATTGACCTACTGGACTTAAAAGGAACCTGTCAGAAACTTCAACCTTCCCAAACCATTTAGAAAATTCTACAGCCCTTAAAAGTTAAGCCCTTTATAACCCCAGAGTGCTGCTGCAGGAGCTGTAAAATGGTGTTTTGAAGTTCAGTATGCATTTTTCAGAGTGCATTGTTGCGTGACGACACACTTCCAGCTCTTCAGCTGCCTGTATTCCCTGCCTAACCGCCAACTTCCTCTGGTGGAGTCACAAGTTGTTGGCTGTGTACCTGAACAAACGACCTGTCAATCAACCAAATGAGAGTGGCGCCAGGCAAGGAATACTGGGTGGCTGAGAAGCTGAAAGTGCATTGTCAAGCCCCAATGCACTTCCAGGCACATGTGCACTAAACTTGAAACTGAGATTTCTCATTGCTACAGCAGCGCTTGGAGGTCATAAGAGGATTAACTGACTTATCTTTTACAGGGCTCAATAATCATCAAATGATCAAGGAGGGTAGTTTCTAGCAAGTTACCATTAAAGGGGGTGTCTGATATTGTTGTATATACCATCAACATGAGATCGGTGGGGGTCCAACACCCAGCACTCCCAATAATCAGCTGAAATCTACATTGGCAGATATAAGTAAAGTATTGACCGGGTATCAAACCGCCTCTGATATAATATCCTAGAGATAAGTCTTCAATTATTTAGTCCTGAACATCGTCTTTAAGAAACCAATTAGAGATGACCCATTAATATGTTCTAGATTAGACTTAAAACTGGTAAATGCCTAACCAGTGACCCAGAGATGAGAGACTATAGAATAGACATGAATTTGGGGAATATCATCTATTGGGAGTCAATTGTTACAGGCAATTTATCCACCCTTGTTAAAGGTCCTTTAAGTTGCATTCCCATGCAGCATGGTGGAGGAAAACCCCAACAGCCCTGTTTTGCCACAGTCTTTCCAGTGGAAGAAAAAGAAAAAAAAATGTTTCTCCGCGTTCATCATTCAGTCTGTCTGTGAAAATCGAACCACACTTGGTTGTCATCGAACTATGATCTGATGTTTTCCACGGACCCATAGACACGAATGGCCAATTGCCATCCGATTATCGGATGCAACTCATGCATGCTGCAATATTTTCCTCCGACCGACTCAGTCCAAGGAAAAAAAATTGGACATGTGTAATTCCTCCTAGAATAACATGGGGACAACTGCTATCCGTCAAAATGATGGATAACTCGCCATTTTTACGGTCGTCTGCATGAGCCCAATAAGTGGAAAGACCGCAGCGGTACAGGGCTGTTGTAGTTTTATGGTGCAGCGTGACCGCTGCATGTGAGCACAACCTTATTATTTGAAGCAATTTTCTTTTACCTGGTGTTTTACAATAATGAAGATACACAACATGGTTTGATTTTATTGTATAGGCACAGTAGGTTTATAGTATTAAGAGGTTAAGTCAAATATCAGCTGATACAGATCACTGTCACCTCACAGAATGAGGCCAGAAGTGTGGCTTTGACCTAATCCCTTCTTTAGGTTTTACCTATTTTTCATGCGCCCACTCATTCTTGGACAAATCATATTAAAGATTTATGGAGATTTATGCTAGGTGTATGTATGACATAACTAAGGGTTAGGATGATGATGATGATGATGATTATGAATAGCAGGTTACCACCCCATAGATGTAGCATGGCGCAGGGTGGATCAGGTTCAGAGACAATTGTATGTTTGTGTGGTTCTGAGCAGCCCGGTATCTTGTGACAATGTCTTTGCGTCCTGCTGAGATATGACTGGTTGAGAACAGAAGGATTAGCTGGGTTTAGCCTGTGAAATGTTATGTTTTTCTTACACTGCTGTGTTAAGCTGCATAGTATCTACAGCTACTGGAAGAGCACCGGTGAAAGGGAAAATGATGGGTAAAGTTCCATTAGTGATGTACTTGTGTTATTATGACTAAGACTGATCCCAGATCCAGAGCCATAAGGCAGTGTTCTCACAATGAGATTTTGGTGAGTTTTTGATGTTGCAGATTTTCTGTACCTATTCAAGAGTAACTGTAGCACCCTGAGGATTCGGCTGCTACAGGGGTATTGCACCTCAACCCAGAGGTGTGATATTCCACTCCCGGGTAAGGATGGAGTGTGGAACTGAGCTCGGTAGGCTGCATGCACTACACACATCCCATTTCCGAGGAGCAGACCGACGGTACTCCCACTTAGAAATGTGCAGGTACGACCGAGTCTGTTCCTGGCTGGAGTGGGAGGGGGGTGGTACATCCCAAGTAGTGTAGGGGCAGATAGGGGGAGCAGCCTGGGTAAAGATAGGAGCTCATTGGGTGCTGGTCACCTGAGCTCACACATAGAGGGTGTATATAAGGTGGGCACCAACTAAGAACAGGGTCAGATGCAGAGAACAAGTCAGCGAGCAGAGGAGAAGGAAAGACCCAGAGTGAGAGAGGAGAGAGAGAGACCCAGAGGCACAGAAGAAAAGGACTCTAAGATCCCAAATTAAAACCCCGGGTGAAGAGTCGGCATCAGGGTACCGGAACCCAAGCTGGTGGGGGTAAAAACATTCCCCAGCCAGAGACCGGAGACCGTGGGCAGCGTTTGCCACGGTCACCCACCACATCCACCCCGAAGGCACACCACATGAAGGGTCAGGGAACCCAAGGCCAAGGGTGTCCCAACAGAAGGCCCGAGGGAGCTGGACCTAGGTGGATCACTGGTGGGGACGGCCAGAGAACGGGACAGAAGGAGAGCTCAGGGCCACGCTCCGGACTTGTTTGGGGGTTGGCTGGATCCAGGACCCGGTGGACGCAGCACGGCTCGGGTGGTCACTCGAAGCTGGAGTGACCAGTACAACATCTGCAGTAAGTAAACACCCTTAACTGCACAACCCGACTCTGTCTTCACTGCCGTCTGCACTGCACCACCACAACCCCCATCCTCTGCACCTGTCCCCCCTGAGGCTATACCCCACCCGTTGGGGGTTATACCATCTCAAGCTGCACCTGCACCATCAGCCTCAGCGGACCCTGCTGCAGCGGCGGCCACAGTGACCGCATCACAACGGGTGGCGTAGTCGACACAAAAGAACTCTTAATAACATCTGTAGGACTGCCACATAACACTGAGCTTGACGCCCTGGGCACGGGCCGGGTCACAGCCGCTCGGAGACTACAACCCCCCATCTGATCCGGTGCCGGGTATTCCCCTCAAAAAGGAATATGTCCCAGGGGGCGCGTCAACTTTGGCGTAGTCGGCAGGATTACGTGCCCACAACAACCGGGTACTGCGTGCCTGAAGAAAAGTGCAAGTTTACCTCAGAAAGAAGTCTCCCGCCGGTTCCGGAGGGTCCACGCCATCGGACCCCATCACAGGTCGTTTCCCGCCGATTGTCCGCCATTTCCAGCTTGTTCCCGCCATCTGCAGAGTTTCCCGCCACTGGGCGACGCTTCCCGCCAAATCCGAAGATTTCCCGCCTTGGAAGAGCAGCGGACGCCATTATGGGCGTGCCAAAGGAGGGCAAGAGGCCGCCTCCCATCGTGGGCCGGGACAGAAAATGGCGCCAAAAGTGGAAACCGCCCCCACCAACAGAGACTGTGATGCTGGAGGTGTCTGTCAGCGTGAAAGAACTACCCCTGGAGCTGACAGTCACCGAGTTGCCCCGGGACCGCCCTCGAAGTGGGAGGAGACGAGAGAAAAGAACGAAGATGGGTGCCGCCTGGAGCAGTCTGGAGCGAGCGCACCCGGAGGCAAGAAGCCTGGAGAGGAGTAGCAGAGAAGCTCACCCGGAGATGTCCAGAGAGCAGAGCAGCACCGGCCCGCTGGCCAGGAGCCTGCTGGAAGAAGAGCAGAGCAGCACCGACCCGTTGGTCAGGAGCCTGCTAGACACCACGACCCCACTAGGCCTAGTGGAGGTCCTTGCACAGCTCCCCCGAGACCGGGAGTGTGCACAGACTGCCCTGGAGGGCCTCGCACGGAGGATGGCCCGGGTACAGCGCGAGATATTGGCGGAATGGAGCCGGGAGATGGCCCAGCAAGCTGAAACCAAGACCCGGAGCACGCCAGCCAAGATGAGGAGACAGACCGCCTCTGAGGATGGCGTGGGAGGACCAAAGGCCGGAGACGGCGCCGAGAAGGGAGCCGAACGCATGGAGGCAGGTAAAGGGGACGTCTACACCCCAAGCCGGGAAACCGCCCACCTGCCCCAGCTCCCCGTCGCAGAGCCCGAAAGTCCCCCTGCTGTGCCCGAAAACGCCATGTCACCGACGCAGACTAGGCCCCAACCGGAAGCCGCCGCCGCGACCCCTGTGACGTCACACGCCTCGACCCCGAGCGTGACCAAGCAGGAAGTACCACCAGCCTGGTCGCAAGGCCTAGTACCCCCGGGCGCCGCAATACCAACAGCGCCCCCTACCTCCGCGGAGCCTCCGGCCTGGCCGCAAGGCCAGGTAGCCCAGGGTGCCGCCGTCCTAACGGTGCCCTTCACCTTCCAGGTGCCCCAGGCCTGGCCGCAAGGCCTGGGCAATCCGGGCGCCACCACCACCGCGCCCGCACCCGTAAAACCAAGGGTGCCGCGTCTGGGAGAGGACTTGTTTGCCCAGCACACGTGGCCAGACGGGCAGCCTTTCATCTGGCCCCAGAAATATTATGAACTGGAGCACCAGAGGAGAGTTGGGGCCATGTGTGCACCCCTGATTCCGGCTCCGAAGCCCGTGATAAGGATCTCGCCTCCTCTGGAAGAAGCCCAATTTGAGTGGGACCCCACCGGAGAAGACCTAATGGGGTTCACTCAGGAAACCAGGGCAGCTGCAGCAGAGCGTGCTGAGTGTTGCCGACAGCAGCTCGAAGAGTTTGCGAGGGAGCGGAGAGAGAGGCGGGTCCGGGAGCAACAGGCCCAAATAAGGAGCGCCGAGCAGAAGAGCCGAACCAGGAGGGACCCCCGTGCAGCGCACAGTCCCCGTACCACCGGGACTGTAATAAAGTTTAACCTGCAGCATGGGTGGGGCTTCATCAGAGACCACAACACCCCCGGCGACGTTTTTGTAACGCGCAGAGACGTTGAGTCCCATCTGCCGGAGGGGCACAGAGGTCGTGACCTTTATATCGGGGACGAGGTCACCTTTACCCGGCACAAGTGTGCCAAAGGACCTTACGCCCTCCATGTGCATCGCCTGACAGAGGAGGAGCTGCGATGTGAGGAGGAAGAGCAAGAAGATCCGGACGGGTCTGAAGCTGAGATCCCCAAAGCAAGAGCAGGAGGACGCCGTCGTTGAGGACAGCGAAGCAGAAGCTGTAAATAAGTTACCCGATCGGGTACCAAAGAAACTGTTGCTACATATATATAGTCCCCGTTGGGACCAGCTGAGTGAACTGTTTACCCGTTTACCCTTAATCCCACAGGCTGAGGACTGTGAGCAGCCATTCCCTTCCCTTTACCTGGCCGAGGACTGAGAGCGGCCATATCCCTTGTAAATAGTTGCGCGTCCTAAAGCGCCCCCTACCGGTTTTATAGGAAAACCAGTTTTTCTAAGAGACTGTCGCACTTTTCCCGGACACACGTTGCACAGTGTCCGGAGGAGGAGGAACCAGGAGCCTGAGACGACGAGAAAGTTTTATCTACTAAGATATGTTATTTATATAATGTTTTATATGTTTATAAAAATTTGTATGTTTTGGTGTTTTGTCTTACAGCCCGAGGACGTGCTGTGATTTACCAGGGGGGAATGTAGCACCCTGAGGATTCGGCTGCTACAGGGGTATTGCACCTCAACCCAGAGGTGTGATATTCCACTCCCGGGTAAGGATGGAGTGTGGAACTGAGCTCGGTAGGCTGCATGCACTACACACATCCCATTTCCGAGGAGCAGACCGACGGTACTCCCACTTAGAAATGTGCAGGTACGACCGAGTCTGTTCCTGGCTGGAGTGGGAGGGGGGTGGTACATCCCAAGTAGTGTAAGGGCAGATAGGGGGAGCAGCCTGGGTAAAGATAGGAGCTCATTGGGTGCTGGTCACCTGAGCTCACACATAGAGGGTGTATATAAGGTGGGCACCAACTAAGAACAGGGTCAGATGCAGAGAACAAGTCAGCGAGCAGAGGAGAAGGAAAGACCCAGAGTGAGAGAGGAGAGAGAGAGACCCAGAGGCACAGAAGAAAAGGACTCTAAGATCCCAAATTAAAACCCCGGGTGAAGAGTCGGCATCAGGGTACCGGAACCCAAGCTGGTGGGGGTAAAAACATTCCCCAGCCAGAGACCGGAGACCGTGGGCAGCGTTTGCCACGGTCACCCACCACATCCACCCCGAAGGCACACCACATGAAGGGTCAGGGAACCCAAGGCCAAGGGTGTCCCAACAGAAGGCCCGAGGGAGCTGGACCTAGGTGGATCACTGGTGGGGACGGCCAGAGAACGGGACAGAAGGAGAGCTCAGGGCCACGCTCCGGACTTGTTTGGGGGTTGGCTGGATCCAGGACCCGGTGGACGCAGCACGGCTCGGGTGGTCACTCGAAGCTGGAGTGACCAGTACAACATCTGCAGTAAGTAAACACCCTTAACTGCACAACCCGACTCTGTCTTCACTGCCGTCTGCACTGCACCACCACAACCCCCATCCTCTGCACCTGTCCCCCCTGAGGCTATACCCCACCCGTTGGGGGTTATACCATCTCAAGCTGCACCTGCACCATCAGCCTCAGCGGACCCTGCTGCAGCGGCGGCCACAGTGACCGCATCACAACGGGTGGCGTAGTCGACACAAAAGAACTCTTAATAACATCTGTAGGACTGCCACATAACACTGAGCTTGACGCCCTGGGCACGGGCCGGGTCACAGCCGCTCGGAGACTACAACCCCCCATCTGATCCGGTGCCGGGTATTCCCCTCAAAAAGGAATATGTCCCAGGGGGCGCGTCATAACCATCATTGTATTTTTTAGTCCTTAAATCAATAGAACTAGAAAAATAATCATGACATCCTGAAAACCACAGGCGGGCACGTAGAAGAGGTCTTAGAAGACCGGAGACAGGTAGCAGACAAACTCCGGAGTGACAAAGTCTAATACCTTGGAAGCCAGGAAGATGTCCTGGAAACCCCAGGTTGATACTGGAAACCACAGGCAGGTTGATACTAGAAACCGGAGATAAGTAGGTAGCAATACTGGAAACCGCAGACAGGTGGGTAACTGTAACTGGAAGCCATAGACAGCCAGGAAGACATCCTGGAAACTGTAGTCGGGTAGATAGCGATAATGGAAGCCGCAGGCAGGTAAGTAGTGATACTGGAAATCGCAGGGAAGTAGGTGAGGTCCTTCACAGATAGGTAGCAAGGTTACTGAAAACTGCTGACAAGTGGGTAGCGATACTGACAAATGGGAGACCAACTCCATATTAATTCTTATGGATTTAGAATGGAAAGTCATAAAGCTCCTGTAGATGGAATGTGTAGGTGTCCCAATACCTTTGTCCACGAAGTATATTATAACTTATTCTATTATATTAAAGACTGTAATTATATAATTTCTTTGTATATATGCTTCTGCTACAGGTTCCACTTTTGTATTTTTTTTAGAAAACTTTCTAGGTAACCTAATATCTAGGGGTTAACATTTCTCCCTGCGGAGAGTGACATGTTAAGCATGTCACGGTGAGGAGACTTTTAAAGCCACAGTGCTCCTCTGGGAAATCTGCAAATTGTCTCTTCAGAGAGGAAGAGGACCAAAACTCTAGTGCCACCTACAGGAAGTAGCAATCCTAAAAGTCAATAGTGACCCTTTATAACCTAATAAAACTTTAAGTATATTTCGAGAAGTACCTGTATATACAATTGATTTTGAAGACGTCTCTTATATCTGTTACCTATCCACTGTCATATTATACAAAAAAGACTTCACAAGTGTTATGTCATAATTATGAGCATTTCTATCTTTAAAGAAGTAATGTCCAATTATGAAAATCTTACATTTGTAGAATACAATAGAAAGGCTAGGTCATACCTCTTGCATATTCAGAATTGGCACCACTTGACCAAGTTGTCTTTTGTAGTTTGACAAGAAGTGAGATAATGTGATTCACTGCATAAATGCCTGCCAACAGAGATCAATCACCTCTGTCTAAAGTAAACTGTGCTTTTCTTTTACTTTTCTCAGAACTATGAAATTCAGACTGCATATATTAAATGGGGCTAATATTGTTCTTCATGAATCACTTAACCCACCCCCAGAATATTGTCTTACCCATACTCTTTTTCAGTTTCTAGAAATATCTGCATGTTCCCGAAGCAATAAGTCTTTTAGAAATCTTGAAGGGAACACGGGCTATTCTCTTGCTTATCTGCTTCATTTTGAGCTGCAGAATGGCTGAGGGAGGTATATGCTGGTCAATCATCTTTTTGTCCTTGGTGAATGGGAGAAAGGACAAAAAACAAAGATCGACGATCAGCTGCCATTGGTGGCAGCGGCGGCAGCTGCCAGCCGTAAGTACTCACTTGCTGAGCTTAGCCGTCTACGTGTAGTGGCCGCCGTGGGGTACTGCACATCCGCCTCCTATTGAATTGAATAGGAGGCGGATGTAAAGTACCCAGCCCCGGTCACTATAACTGGATGGCCAAGCTTGGCAAGTAAGAACTTCCGGCTGGCAGCTGCCACCGATAACAGCTGGTCGGCGGGGGTGCCGGGTACCGGACCCCGGCCGATCAGACATTGATGCCCTAAGTAGTGGGCAACCTCTTTAATTAATTAATTGCAGTACAATTCTGGCTTCAAAAAGTCGCTTTGATAGCATTGTGAGCCTACAAATTGAAATACAAAATAATTATATGAGATATTTTATGACCCAAGAAACTGCTAAAGAGTCAAAAGATAGACCAAAAGACCAAAAGCTATTGCATTTGTTACCACACACAAGTCACATTGGGGGAATGCATGATTTTGGTGGATGAATTATCTCAAAACCTAGAACCAATTCAGCAAAAGTAATGGGATTTTTTAATTCAGCATCCTCAATATACCCTAATTCCATTCAAAAATCCTTGGCACCTGAATACATTGTTTTTGTAGACCTGTGTTATTTGCACTGTCCTTATTGGGTCTTACTATCTAGATTCTCTATCAGTATGTCTTTGGAGTGTGCGAGTAAACCAGAGAACCTGGAGGAAACCCACGAAAACACGACGAGAACATGTTTGTTATCATTGGAGGGATCTGAACCCAGGACCCCAGCGCTGCAAGACTACAGCAGAAAACACTGAGCAACCGTGCTGCCCCACTGATGAGGAATGGAATACACCTGAACCACTGCAAAGCAGGCTAGTATTCAGATTGTCACATTACTGGTTTCAATGCCATAATGTCAGATTATAACAGTGAAAACAAAGTGGATCAACCAAAATATATACCTTGAGACATCTTGTATACTGTGGGGGGCAAACACAACCTCGACGCACGTTTCACCGCTACCTTGCGGTTACATCAGGAGGTGTTTTAAGGAGATAAGTAGTTAGTTTTTTACAGTATATCTAACATTTACCCTTATTAGGAGATGAACAGGTAGGGGGCGTATGGATATAAAGAATTACCTCACATATTAATATTCAAGGTCCTACCACACCATGTAAAACGCAGAGACCCAGCATTGTAGAGCGCAGCATCGCCATGATGACGTGAAGGCAACAGTGTGCAGCGTCATTGCCTGGGAGATGTGTTGCCGGAGCAGCACTACCCCATGGCGCCGAGACAGCGCATGCGTGGTGCGTCCTCACACTAGGTCCTGGTTGAAATCTTCAATGATAAGTATTTCGGAATCTCCACAACAAATAAACATGAATACAAGTAACAGTACATTTTACTGTACATTGAATAGCATGGTATGTATGCAATAAAATATTGGATGATAGAAAAATAATATGTATACATTTACAGCAGACTATTACATGAATTATTGCAACAGTATAATACTATAAATGCTGCATAAATTAAATAACTAAAGAATAAAATACATTTACATGCTATAAATTGAAAAAAAGACACCAATACTTAACAATAATGAAATAAATAATGTGCAAAACGACCAGATGAGTTATTATATGGTCTTCTATATAAATGTGTAGAAAACCCAATCCCATAATCTACCCCTAACTGTGTGCATGTGACGCGCCCAGGGGATGGGGAACGTCTCGGCGCCCGGGCCTTGTTGTTGCCTGACCTTGGGGGATGTCGCGGTGGTCGGCTCCCATACCTGTACCCTGGGGTCACTCTTAAAAGAAGGGGGAAAGTTGTATGGGATAGGGAATGTTCGTGACGCACCTGTGGTGTCTGGTGAGGATCACCAGCGCTGAAACAGTCCTGCCTGCCGGTGGTCAGGCTGCTTAGTTGGTGCGGCTCCCCATAGGTGGAGCGGGGCCTCAGGGCAGCGTAAGTGTAGGGATGCAGGACAGAGGGGACCCAGTCGGGTCAGAGGAAGAATAGAAGAATAGGCACGCACACCGGAGTTCACTTCAGCACCTTTACTGGTGGTGTTTCTGGCACGGTCCAGGGTACTTCAGGGTGAAGGGTGCATATCAGGACTCTCCCCAGTGAGCGGGTGTGGGGCCTCCTGTTCCTTGCCTTTCCTTGATAAGTTTCTGACCTGCCTGGAGCTAGGCCTAACTTGGTCTCTGTCTTGCACCTGCTGACCTGATGGTAGGGCCTTCTGTTGGAGATCACACTCCCTGGTCTCTTGGGCCTCCGTGACTCCTGACCCTGGTACGTAATCAGCTTTTGGTGTTCCTGGGACATATAGTTCGCCAGGGGTTCCGGTTGTTTCTGCTGGATGTAAGGAATCCCTGCAGACGTGGACCCGGTGTCCGGTAAATGGTTTTGGGGTGAACTGGTTAAGCTCCTCTGCCCCCTATGTTGCTTGCTTACTCCACTCGCCTTCGGCCACGCTCGGGGCCCTCTCTAGGCTTCACACGGGCAGTAGGCCTCGCTACTCTTCACGGCTCTTTTGGCATCGGCACGCCCTAGGCTCACTAACTCGAGCTCTCTGAGTCTGGACTGAACTGACTGAGCTCCACTGCAGGCTAGCTTCTGCAGGAGCTCATCTCAACAGACTCTGACTGAAACTAAGACTCAGACTTCACTGAGACTCAGACTTCACTGAGCTGCCTGGCTCCACCTTCCCTTTATCTATCCCTAACGGGCTTCCTCTGCTGGTCTGAGGTGGAAGGTGGAGGTGTGTGAATGCTATGAGGGCCTCTTGTGGAGAAGTCCGTCCATGCACCCCTCTGGGATCTGTGGCACCAATGCGCAGCAGGGCGCCACATATGCAGTGAATAACTAATAGAGATACTGAAGCATCATATAAATATATCTCCATAAGTGTGAAAGAATGAATAAGTACACCATAATTGTGAACATTTCTTGTGAGAACTATCACACATTGTGAGATTTGGCAGGCTTGAAGACATTCCCCCCTTCCTAAGGGCTCATATAGACGTCAGTTTTTCTTGTACGAGTGCTATTTATGTTTTTCATGGATAGCACTCGAACGTATCATAATCTATGGGGTAGTTCATATATTCGATTTTTTTCCTCATACTGGTCCGTGCAAAAACATGGAGACTTGTCCAATATTGGTCTGAGTGTTGGATCATATTCCCCAATGTAAGTCTATGGGTCTGCGAAAAAACTCGGATGCCAGTCTGTTTGGACTGTTTGTGTCATGTGTCATATCTGTCAAAAAGGCTACCTCTGACAGACTTGCAAAAGCCACTCTTTTCTGGCACTGGATTGCTTCCACGGAAGGGCTACTGTCCAGAGAAGCGAACCAGAGGCAATAAGGGTCGCCATGCAGGGTCAATGCCAAGAGGTCTCTTTAGGGACAAAATCGGAAAACAAGCAGATGGTCAGAATTCAAGCCAAGTCAGAAAACTGGAGAAATCGGGAAGTCAGGAAGACAATACAAGAGCAGGGACAAGAGCCACAAGCCAGGTAAGCAGACTCATTCACTAGCAGCGGAAGTCAGAGACTCAGGAGTTTAAATAGCAGGCAGCTTCACCCAGGGCTCTCAGAAAGGAGAAATCGAAACCAATCAATGGGACAGACTCTGTCACGTCTCACCCACAGCAAAGGTGCAATACTGCCTAGCAGCCAAAGCAGGAGCAGAAGGAACAGGAACCAACACATATATTACAGTTTGATAAGAGAGCTGGAGAAACTTTTTTTTTTCATCCAAAATAAACTGATGAAACTCTGACTAAACTCTGCTGAAAATTTGATGAAACTCTGATCACAAACACTGATGAAACTTGGACCATTTTCTCGTATGAAAAAGTGACTTTCATCTGAATGAGACCTTACTCTAAAGGACTTGTTAATATGACCGTATTTTCGGTCAGAGTGCTGTCCATGGAAAAAACGGACAGCACTTGGACCATTGTTATTCGATGATGCAATGCAGCAGAGCAATTTTTTTCACTGATCGAATCTGTGTATAAAAAAATCACAGCATGCACTAGTTTCTTCTTTAAATCTGATGAGCGTCATCCATTCAAGTCTATGGGTGCGTAAAAAAAAAACGGATGCCATACGGAGCCACTGTACAGCACCTGATTTTTACGGATACACTGCACTTCTGTGAGCTACAGGAAGCTGTAAATGATCCTGTAAGTGATTAATTGCTGCTGCTGTAAAAACAGATTGTATACGGATGAGGAGTGAGAAAAAAATAGTCCCACTTTACTGGATGAAACTCTGAACGATTTTTTATACGCCGTGTGAACCTACCCTAACAGAGAGACACATGACGGTGAGGAAGAGGAGGGAGTTCATTACTGAGCTCCTGGGACACACAGAGAACATTACATTATATATTTCTCAGTTTAAATTGTAATATGAAGCAAAATATGATCGAAAGTAAAGATTAAAAGGGTATTATTATTTATTATTATAGAGCCATTTATTCCATGGCGCTTTACATGTGAAAAGAGGCATACATAATAAAAAAACAAGTACAATAATCATGAACAGTACAAGTTACCGACTGGTACAGGATTACTGCTCCATTCACACAGAGCTCTTCGGAGCCCCGGTTCTCGGGATCGGTGAGTGTCCCAGTGGCCGGATCCCCAGCGATCAGGAACATAACTTTCAAACTTGAGAATTATTATGATGTTTTTATTTTGTGCATTTGTAAAACAACAACTAGTTTTCAAACGTTACTCAGATTTCAACAAAAAATGTGCGTCGAGAGGTAGTCGCTTCCCATAAAAGTGATCAGGAAGATTGAATGTTCTATTGTTTCAATTCAGTACCATAAAAAAAGGCATCGCAATCTAGAAGGGATCTAGAAGTGGTGGTAGACAAGACTTATCTTCTTCACACTGCAGGATGAAGGGATTATCTTTTAGCACTTTGATAGATGACATGTCATAGAAGCCACATGATGGTTACATTGATAAGCTGCAGTCATGGCTCACTCCAGGAGAGAGAAGATGGATTCTATAAGCAAAGAAATACATTGTTGCCCTGGAACTCCACCATGCAGGGCAGAATATTGCATGTCATGCCACTGATCATTGATCATGACAATCACAAAAGAATTCCTGTGAATGTTTAGTGGTGATTGTTTTATTATCATTGTAACCTATGATGAGTGGGCGCAGGGTATGTCTTACATGCTGTATGTGCTTACATATTTTACAAATCCTGGTGAGAGCAGCAGAAAGACATAATCGCAGATTAATAAAACATCAGTTTCTTTATTTATTTTCTTTTTTTTATTCACCCGTGGGTAAATTTAAAGGGGTTTCTCGTTACTTTTGAAAAGTTTACAGATTGTATAGACCCTTATAAAAGAAAGAAAAATGCAACACTTATTTCTAGAATCTAGTTCAGTACTGATCACTGGTCACTTGACTAGTGCAGTAAGTCAGTGGCCTTTGGTGATCAAGTAACTGGTGGTCGGACGTCATCACTGCTGGTCCCAGCAGAGACCATTAGAGCAGCAGCTCTGAAGAGGCGTGGGATTCTAGTAGCAATTATTCCTTATTTATTTCTGTTATAGGTTTACAACCATACCCTCAGTAAATTGTGTCAAAAAATCCCATTAAAGAGGTTGTCCATTAATTTTACATTGATGACCCATCTGTAGGATAGGTCATCAATATCTGATCGGCCGGTGTCCAACACCCGGTACCCCCGCCAATCAGCTGTTTTCGGTGTCTGTGGCAGAGGCCCCCAGACAGGAGTACTCACTTGCCAAGCTGCTCCATCTACTTGTAGTGGCCTCCGCAGGGTACTACACATCCACCTCCTATTGATTTGACTAGGAGGTGGATGTGCAGTACCCTGCCCTGGCCACTACAAGTAGACAGAGCAGCTCGGCAAGTGAGTACTTCCGGCCGGCGGCCGTCAACACCAATAACAGCTGATTGGCAGGGGTGCCGAGTGTTGGACCCCCGCCGATCACACATTGATGACCTATCCTAAGGATAAGTCATGAATGTAAAAGTAAAAGGGGCCCAAAATTAGGGGTCAAAATGTGTTATTTTACCCTTGGTCCATGAAGGTCACAAAGTGATAATGAATGAAAATAATTTCCAGGGGTTGTCTACCACTTTTTTTAATACTTTGTTACTTCTGTCCAATCCCCCACCACTCCAGCACCAGTATTCTAATGATCTCCACATGACCAGAAGTAATGACGTCCTGCCAATCAGCTTAATTTGCAACCAATTGGTGGCCTCAGCAGTCAGGTTATTGAATGACTGGACATCATCACTTCCATTGGGGACACCAGAAACAATGGCAGGGAACTGAAGAGGAAGATAACATTTATTTTATAATGACCCCCTTTTTCAAAAGTGTTGGAAAACTCCTTTAATTGCTCCATGTAGCCCACTCCCTTACAATTTACTGGCGTTTCTTGTAATATATGGTACATACATGAAATACATATTCCCTATTTCTTTCTAATCCATTTCTTTATTTTTTGCTTTGTCCTTATTTTGTACTCATTGTGCCACCCCCACTTACCCCATATAGGGTCATAAAAGACCATTGCGAGACATTTCAGCAGTAAACTACATTTTTGTTTTCCCATGTAACTGGGGCTGGCAATTAATCTCCAGATACAGGGCAATTTTGACCATCTGCCTGCACCGAAGAGCTGATCTGGGTCTAAGACCCAGCAGCACCTGCACCCTTCTAGCACCCGACAATCATGTGATCACCAGGAATGGGAGCAGGACACACTATCACTGCTTCATAAACTGTATACACAGCACTCATTCAGTGCTGTGTATATGACGCGCCCCTGGGCCTGCTGTGTCGCGCAGCGTCTCGCGCACGGGGGCTTACCCGGAACCGGATCAGATGAGGGTTGTAGTCTCCGAGTGGCGGGGACCCGGTCCGTGCCCAGGGAGTCAGACTCAGTGTGTGGCAATCTTGATAGATGTTATTTGAGTGTTGACTACGCCACCCGTTGATTTGCAGCTATGGAGCTGCCGCTGCAGGGCAGACCGCTGAGGCCGGTGTAGAATTGTGCAGCGTGATAGTATAACCCCCAACGGGAGGGGTATGGCCTCAGGGCAGCCGACGTGGAAGATGGGGGTAGCAGGAACCACTCAGAGACGGTGCGGTGTAATTCAGGGTCTTTACTGGTAACAACGATAGACCCTCCCGGAGTACTTGCTAGCGAACGGGGCCTGGTCAGTCCTTGAGCAGATGGGATCTCCCCTGGCCAGGCGGAGTTGTAGGCCTCCCAAACTGACTGTACTCTTCTGGCTACCTTGCTAGAAGCGGATATAAGTAGCCCACGTCCCTGAGTGTACCGTGTGGTGCTCACCCGTATGGCCGGTGACTCGGGGCCTTCTATTGGCTTCCGCTCCACGATGGCGGTGCTGGTCCCACACGTGTGACCGTGCCTTCGGGTTTCTGGGCCTGAGGACCTGAAATCCCCTGCCGGTCGGCTTCTGCTGCTGGGTAAGAGTTAGTCCCCACAGCCTCGGACGCCGGGTCCGGTAAGAAAGCTTCTCAGTCAGGGCGAGCTCTGCAGCTGCCAACCCCTGACTCGTAGTAGTATTGCTCCCACTGAGCTCCTGCTGTTTCTTCCTATGACTGTTTCTTGTCTCTACTCTCCTTGACTCCTAACCCTGCTTCAGCCCCGGGTTTATATAGGGGAAGTTCTTCCCCTCCCAAGACTGGGCAGGAGGTGTGGCATGCACAGGATCCCTGACCAAAGGACCTCCCACCTGCTCTCAGACATAACATCTCTATCACTGTGGCAACCAGACCCCTGGGGTGTCACATTCCCCCCTAGTGAAATTTAGTACTCCGGGACTAAACATATTTTAGAAAAACATAACAAGATAAAAACAATAATAATACAATAAGAAAAACATATAAAGATGGTTACGGCATGTCCGTAACCGGGTGCAGTCTTTGAAGAAAAGCAAGGTGTCCATTTCACCAAAACAGGGAGACGTAACCAGGTAGGGGTTTGTCCTACCCCGAGTCCTTAACAGTCTTTAGTCCATCCTGGGTTACGCTCCAACTATGTACAAGGATTCCCGGTAAATCCGCCAAGGACTCCTATAAATAACTAGAAACACAAAATTATACACAAGCAACAATACACAGGTAAACATAAATAAAACAATTTATACACTTCAAATCCTCCACCGTGCGGGTAACTGGCCTCTAGTGGCCCTAGTGGACCTACGGAGCTGACTGCCTAGCCCTGAACTACAGGGTGTAGGAGCTGTCAAGGGTAAACTGGGCAGCTGTCTACCGGCTCTTTGGCTCACTAGGGATATGGCAGGCTCACTGCAAGCAGAGGGTTGATCCTCCTGGTCTGCGGGTGTGGGGTCTTCTGCCTCCTGGACCGGCTGTTCTTCCAGCTCTACCTGTTGCTCCGTAGGTGCTTGGGATGCTGGTTGGAGGAAGGTGAGTACGGGTACCACAACTGCACCATTGACTTGAGTCCAAGACCGAGGGAAGTCTCCGAGCACAGTACTAACCATATCTTCCCTTTCCTCTACGGGTCGATGGTCTTCTTGTTCCTCTTCAGGGTTCCTCAGTTGTTCGGGACACTTCTTCAGGTGGTCCCGGGATACAATAGCTGTGGTTTCCCCTCCGTCTTTACTGATGGTACAAACCTTCGGGTTCTCGTGGCTTGAGGGCAGTACGGTGTACGGGTCCTTTTCCCACTGGTCGTCCAACTTGTGGAGCCGTCTCTTCCTCTTCAAGACCTGCTCTCCGGGTACCAGGGGAACAGCGGGAGCATACTGGTTGTAAGTTTTCTCTTGTCTTTCCCTAGCCTGACAGAGACTTCGCTCCACGCTCTCCTGTATTCTCCGGTACTGCTGCTGCCTCTCTGTGTCCCAGTCTGTTTCTGGTGAAGTGTCCTCGGGTGTCAGGACTCCCATTTCCAGGTCAACAGGTAACTTACCAGGTCTTGCCCTCATTAGGTAAGCCGGGGTACAGTTGGTGGAACCTACCGGGATGTGGTTGTATAGGTCCACCAGATCGGGCAACTTCTCAGGCCACAGACTGCGTTCTTCCAGGGGCAACGTTTTTAAAAGATCCATTACCACCTGGTTCATTTTCTCACAAAGTCCATTAGTTTGCGGATGGTAGGGTGTCGTCCTTATCTTCCGGCAGCCATACAGATTGCAGAATTCCTGGAAGACCTCCGCTTCAAAGGCAGGTCCCTGGTCCATCAGCACTTGGTCCGGGTACCCGTGTGGACGGCAAAAGTGCTGCTGGAAGGCTCTAGCTGCTGTTTGAGCCGTTAAGTCCTTGACGGGGACGACAACCAAGAACCGGGAGTAATGATCCACGATGGTTAACGCGTAGACGTAGCCACTTCTGCTTGGGGTCAGTTTTACATGATCCAAGGCTACCAGTTCCAACGGTTGCCGGGTGACGATGGACTGTAGGGGAGTCTTCTGGCTGGCACGGTCCTTCCTTCTCAGGTTGCACGGGCCACAGTCTCTGCACCACTTCTCAATGGTTCCCCTCATGCCTACCCAGTGGAATCGCTCGCGCAGCAGGAACTCCAGCTTCTTCCACCCGAAGTGTCCAGCTCCGTCGTGGTATGCCTCCATCACCATGGCTGCGTCTCTTCGTGGCACCACTACTTGCCAGAGTAGTTCATGCGTCCGGGAGTTAACCATTCTGCGGCACAACTTCCCCTTGTAAAGGAACAGTCGACTCTTCTCTGCCCATAGTTGTTTGGCTTCCTCCGGAGCGTCTGGTTCAAGGCAAGCCTCCGGGTGAGTCAGCATCTCCTTCACCAGTCGGACGGCAGGGTCGCTGTCTTGCGTTTCCGCCCAGTTGTAGTGAGGTAAGGGGTTCAACGTAGCAGCCTGCTTACTCCTTACCCGGTGGGAATACTGGATAGTCCCATGACGGTGGAACGCAGGGAGTTCAACTTCTTCCAGTCCCTCCGGATCTTCTCCTTCGTCCGGCAGGTTGGGCATCCTGGACAGGGCATCCGCGTTGGTATTGGAGCGTCCGGCCCGGTATTTGATTGTGAACTCGTAGTTGGACAGACGGGCCATCCACCTCTGCTCCAGGGCACCGAGTCTTGCCGTGTCCAGGTGTGTCAACGGGTTGTTATCCGTGTACACGGTGAACCGGGAAGAAGCGAGGTAATGCTTAAAGCGCTCGGTGACTGCCCATACTACGGCCAGGAACTCTAGCTTAAATGAGCTGTAATTCTCGGGGTTCCTTTCGGTGGGTCGCAGTTTTCGGCTGGCGTAGGCGATTACTCGTTCCTTCCCCTGCTGGATCTGGGACAGTACGGCTCCTAGCCCGATGTTACTGGCGTCGGTGTAGAGGATAAAGGGCTGGCTATAATCCGGGTACGCCAGGATTTCGTACCCCGTGAGGGCCATCTTCAGCTGGCGGAAGGACTCTTCTTCCAGCTCCTCCCATTTGAAGGGCGGCTTCTGGTTCTTGGCCTTCCGGGACTGGCCTATCAGGAGGTCCTGCATAGGTGCTGCCTTTTTGGTGAAACCGGGAATAAACCTTCGGTAGTAGCCTACCAACCCGAGGAACTGCCGCACTTCTTTTACGCTGGAGGGGCTTGGCCATTCCTTAATTGCGGTGATCTTATCAGGGTCGGGAGCCACTCCGTCAGCGCTCACCACGTGTCCCAGGTACTGCACCTTTGGTTTCAGGAGGTGACACTTGGAGGGTTTCACCTTTAGGCCGTAACTCGCCAGAGCTTCGAACACTTCCGCCAGGTGTTTCAGGTGGTCCTCATACGTCTTGGAATATACGATGACATCGTCCAGGTACAACAGGACCGTCTCGAAGTTTCTGTGGCCCAGACAACACTCCATTAGTCGTTGGAAGGTTCCTGGTGCGTTGCAGAGTCCGAATGGCATGCAGGTGAACTCGCTAAGTCCCATCGGGGTGGTGAATGCGGTCTTCTCCCGGTCCGCCTCTGCTACAGGAACCTGCCAGTACCCGCTAGTGAGATCCAAGGTAGAGAAGAAGTTAGCAGATCTTAAAGCAGCCAATGACTCCTCTATCCTTGGTAAGGGGTACGCATCCTTGTGTGTGATACGGTTGATTTTTCGGTAATCTACACACATCCTCATGGTGTTGTCTTTTTTTCTGACTAAGACTAGTGGAGCTGCCCAGGGGCTACAGCTATCCCTGATCACCCCAGCCTCCTTCATGTCTCTAAGCATCCCCTTGGCGTGTTGGTAGTGGGCAGGGGGTACGGGTCGATACCTCTCTTTTATAGGAGGATGGTCTCCCGTGGGGATGTGGTGTTCTACCCCCTTGACTCGCCCGAAGTCTAACGGGTGTTTACTGAACACTCTCTCGTACTCCTGAACCACCCGATAGACTCCTTGTTTCTGGTGTGAGGGAGTGGAGTCAGTACCCAGATGTAGTTGCTGACACCAGTCCTCCATGTTTTTCTTAGAGCCGTTACCTTCCTCCGGGTGAGATGGAGGCAAGGGTTCCACAGATTGTATAGAATTTTGGTTAATGGTATATAATTTGGCTAGCGTGGCATACCGGGGCAGGTACACTTCCCTCTCCCCGATATTTATTATGCGAACGGGCACCCTCCCATGGCGTACATCAACCACCCCCCGTGCTGTCAAAATGGTGGGCCTACTGTCTGAGTAAACTGGTTCTACCATTGCCTGGTAATCCCTACCTCTCAGACCAATAGCTGCCCGGCACCAAATCATCATTTCACTTTTTGGGGGCATGGCAATAGGAAAAGGGTCACACATTCTTACGCTACCAATCTCACCGCCGGAGAGTTCCACCTGTTGCCGTCGCATCAGTGCCCGGATCTCTTTCTGGAGCACCCGCTGCTCGCCGGAGCTGGCGTTCTTGGCAACCTGCTGTAAAAGGAAAATCACCTCTGCAAGACAATTTTCAATTACATTAGTTCCTAGAGTTATTTTTGGGTGACTCTCATGTTTGTCAATATCTACAATGATCAGTCCCTGTGCTGCCAGTTCGACTCTACCGATTTTGATGGTCACCTCTTTAAATCCGATCTGTGGCACGGGCTGGCCATTGCTGGCGATGATACTCAAGTCGTCGTCAGGGTAGCGGGTAATATCCGAGTCATTCCAGTACTGCTTAAAGAGCACGTACGGGATGGTGGTGACCTGCGACCCGGTGTCCAGTAGGGCACTCATGGGAATGCCATCCAGTACCACAGGCAAGACTGGACGTCCTCCCACATATCTGTCGCGCCAGTTCGATGGGCCTGGTGATCTTTTTCCTGGGGGTTGGCCCTCTACCCCAGGTTGTGCCCGTTTAAAGAACAGTACCTTGCCATATGTCCGGGTTGATTGCAGCGGCGGCAGATGGGTCGTCCGTCCTCGCTGTATCGGTCACTGGGTTTTCCTCTGGCCGGTGGGGTCCTCCTTGGTCGACGCCAGGGGATGTCCTCCGGTCCGGATGCCAGCTGGATCTTCCCTGGGGTGGAAACCTGTAAAGACTGCACAGTTCGGGTTAGCGCAGCAACGCTCTTAGCTAGCTCTTGGACCTGATGGTGTAGGTCTGGAGCCGGGTCATTGCCCAAAGCCTGCGCATCAGCTCCCACAGGCCCTGCCGACAAGGGCGCCGCCTCCTGGTGGTAAGTAATAGCTGGGCGCCTGTGGGTCATAACGCCACCCGGTGCCGGTTCTCGGAGCACCCGGATGGCTCTGTCCTTGAACTGTGCAAAGCCCAGATGGGGATCCTGTAAGGCCATCGCCCGCAACTGGGTTCGGTGGGCATTACAATACAGTCCCTCTATAAATTGTTCAGTCAACAGCCTGTCCTCGTTTCCCACTCCATCAGGGTCGGTCTGCTTAATGGCCCTCAGGGCCTCTTGTAGGTTTAGTGCATAGTCCCTTATACTCTCCTGCGCTCGCTGCTTGCACCCGTAGAATCTAAGCTTAATCTCGGCTGAGGTGCGGGTATCAAAGGTATCCTTCAGCCGGGTTAGTATCCCTGCGACAGTCTTCCTCCCAGGTGGCCAGGATTTTACTTCCCTTTTAGCTGCCCCGGTTAGTTGGGCCACCAGGATGCTCACTTTTTGCTCTTCTGTGAGGGGGTACACCTGGAAGAGGCTATCCAGCTTTTCTCTAAAGTCATGCAGGGTATGTGACTCCCCTGAGTACTGGGGTAGCCAAGCTGCTCCCGGGATATAGGGCATGGTGAAGGGCATAACTGCAGCAGCGGTGGCGCTGGCGGGGGTTGAGGCAGTGAAGCTCTCCTCCGTATCCGACATCTTCCTCCCCCCTAGTGGACCGTGGCCTACCTTGCGATGATCCTGTTCCGTAGGCCGCGGCTCCGCAGTAGATCGTCAGGGTTGAGGACCTTCCGTCGCGCTCCGGTGACGTCGGCGTCTGCTGGGCTCCTTCCAGGACCTTACGCAACGTCCGGACGTGAGGCGGGGCTTCAGTTCTCGCGCGCTTTCGGAGTCCACGCCCCTCTTCTTCCCGCGCGACGTCTTCAAGATGGCGTCCAACGGCGGGAAAACTCCACGGAAGGCGGGAAGAAGGCTGAAGATGGCGCCGGATGGCGGGAAAACTTCGCGGATGGCGGGAAGAAGGCAGAAGATGGCGCCGGATGGCGGGAAACCTCACCACTGGTAAGTTTGAACAGTCTTTGCTTTTCAGGCACGCAGTACCCGGTGGTTGCGGGCACGAAATCCTGCCGACTACGCCAAAGTTGACACGCCCCTGGGCCTGCTGTGTCGCGCAGCGTCTCGCGCACGGGGGCTTACCCGGAACCGGATCAGATGAGGGTTGTAGTCTCCGAGTGGCGGGGACCCGGTCCGTGCCCAGGGAGTCAGACTCAGTGTGTGGCAGTCTTGATAGATGTTATTTGAGTGTTGACTACGCCACCCGTTGATTTGCAGCTATGGAGCTGCCGCTGCAGGGCAGACCGCTGAGGCCGGTGTAGAATTGTGCAGCGTGATAGTATAACCCCCAACGGGAGGGGTATGGCCTCAGGGCAGCCGACGTGGAAGATGGGGGTAGCAGGAACCACTCAGAGACGGTGCGGTGTAATTCAGGGTCTTTACTGGTAACAACGATAGACCCTCCCGGAGTACTTGCTAGCGAACGGGGCCTGGTCAGTCCTTGAGCAGATGGGATCTCCCCTGGCCAGGCGGAGTTGTAGGCCTCCCAAACTGACTGTACTCTTCTGGCTACCTTGCTAGAAGCGGATATAAGTAGCCCACGTCCCTGAGTGTACCGTGTGGTGCTCACCCGTATGGCCGGTGACTCGGGGCCTTCTATTGGCTTCCGCTCCACGATGGCGGTGCTGGTCCCACACGTGTGACCGTGCCTTCGGGTTTCTGGGCCTGAGGACCTGAAATCCCCTGCCGGTCGGCTTCTGCTGCTGGGTAAGAGTTAGTCCCCACAGCCTCGGACGCCGGGTCCGGTAAGAAAGCTTCTCAGTCAGGGCGAGCTCTGCAGCTGCCAACCCCTGACTCGTAGTAGTATTGCTCCCACTGAGCTCCTGCTGTTTCTTCCTATGACTGTTTCTTGTCTCTACTCTCCTTGACTCCTAACCCTGCTTCAGCCCCGGGTTTATATAGGGGAAGTTCTTCCCCTCCCAAGACTGGGCAGGAGTTGTGGCATGCACAGGATCCCTGACCAAAGGACCTCCCACCTGCTCTCAGACATAACATCTCTATCACTGTGGCAACCAGACCCCTGGGGTGTCACATATACAGTGATCAGCAAGGCAAAGTTAATATTAAAGAGAATTTGTCATCAGATACATGTTGGCCTAATAACGGCCAGCATGAGTTAGAGAACAGTTGTGCAATTGCAGTTAGGCATATTTTACTCTGTGTAATAGATCTAATGTTAAAATGGGACCAATATCAAAACCATCTCTTGAGAGGGGATGTGTCACCTTCATATTGAGGATTGAAGCATGGCTTCATCACAACCTGACAGGAAAAAGAGCTAGTACTTTAAACATCTGACCTCTGTTCAGTTATGACCTTCTGCTGAGAACAGGTAATTAAAGTAGGTTATCTCCTGGAGAGCAGACAAGAAGTTTAGACTCAGTGTATACCAGAGGCTGGGAGGAGACAAATTTATGACCTCTGGAGATAAATTTTTTTGGTTTTCAAAGGAATTATATCAAACAACTCTGGTGCCAAAGTCCAGTTAGAAATATTAGGGTTTTTTTGGCGAACATAACACATTTACCTACATCACTGTGCGGTCTGCGCATCAGCCCCAAATTAATATAGACCAGATAGATAAAGTTGGATATGTCATGTCTCCTATTTATAGAAAGCTAAAATCATGATGAGAAATATGGCATTAATATCTCCTGCCTGGGACCTCCAGGGGGGGCAGATATCCTAAAGGTTGGGGATCTCGTAATTTTTTGGGACTGGAACCACATCCCATTGACCAGCCCCATCTGAGGTCACCAAGGGGAGGTATGTGGGAGTGACTTTTATCTAATAATATCAGATACTGAATTATAATCATTGTTCAGGCCTGGGAGATACAGCTTTCTGTAGGATTGTTTCATATTTCAACAGGAGCGCTCCCTCTGTAAAGATCCAGTACCACATCAAGTCTAACCATTTTCTTTTGTTATCCCCTTTTATTTTATGTTATTCTATATACTGTACTGTTTTGTCCCCTTTAGTAACATCTTTTGTATATTTTCGTAAACACTGCCTACTTTTGGGATTAAATATATAAAATGTAATAGTTTTGTTCCTCTTGCTCTATAAACTGCATCCCTGAAACCTTGCGAGGCCGTACGTTGCCAGAAATGGGTGTCCAGCCGGTCTGCTTAAATGATTGGTGGTGGCAGTTGGGCTGATTGATATTGGTTCTAAAATATTCTTGCAGATTCATATGTGAATCACCCCGATGTTTTAAAGCATTGGGATATCAGCTAAGATAAGTAAAGAAATTAATGATGCTCATTAATGACAACTCAAACTGCTGTGTATAGAAGGGGGCGCCAAACTGAATTTTTGCCCCGGGTGCAGGAAAACCTAGATTAGCCTCTGGTAGTGTGTCATCAGTCAAGATGAGGAACATCTTAGCTGCAGGAATAGATGCATATAAAGATGTACAAGTTAATCAACTTTATGTACAAAGAAATAGGCTCTACATTAAGATGAGGCTGATCTATTGCAATTCAAATATGCCAGCTTTGGGGAATTATCCCAAAACGTTTTATGGTTTTCTCTCCATATCTCTATTGCTAAACTGTGAGCTCTGACATCCTTTCACTATACAGATTCACCCTAAAATGGCTGCTGCATTCCCAGGCTTTGCTTTTATACAGGCTATGATAGTCCTTTCTGAATGGCTGATGCAATCTTCTGCAAAATCCAAAATCAAATCGCAAATTGGTCGAATTCACCGGGTTTAGCGAATTCCTAAAAATTTGACACAAAATCGATTTGCTCATCTATACTTTACATTTTAGACACTCAGGTATTAATCCTTCTATAATTACTTGCCAAGACAAATATATGTTTGCAATTTTGAAATACAGCACTCCTAGTTAGCGAGTTGCTCGGTAAGTAGGCTGATGGCAGGAACACTATTTCTAAATAAATATCAATGAGGGAGGAACATTATCCGAGATAGCATCCTGCTGTGACTACCTCTCCCACTGTCTCCAATATGATCTTGTTAAAATGATTTCCAAGCAGGAGGAAACAGTGGGAGTCTTATGAATATGCATATTTGCAATGCAAACTATTATGTGTTCTTTTGGCATCTCCATGATTTATAAATCCCAACAGCTAGTATGTAGGTCAATATCTAGGCCTAGACTTGACGGACTTGAAAACATATATTTATACATACACATATACATAAAAAATACATATATACACTGTGTGCAGAATTATTAGGCAAGTTGTATTTTAGAGGATTATTTTTATTATTGATCATCAACTATGTTCTCAATCAACCCAAAAGACTCATAAATATCCAAGCTTAATATTTTTGGAAGTTGGAGTAGGCTTTTTTTCGATTTGGCTATCTTAGGAGGATATCTGTTTGTGCAGGTAACTATTACTGTGCAGAATTATTAGGCAACTTAATAAAAAACAAATATAATCCCATCTCACTTGTTTATTTTCACCAGGTAAACCAATATCAGTGCACAAAATTTAGAAATAAACATTTCTGACATGCAAAAACAAAAACAAAAAAAATTAGTGATCAATATAGCCACATTTCTTTATGATGACACTCAACAGCCTTCCATCCATAGATTCTGTCAGTTGCTTGATCTGTTTTCGATCAACATTGCATGCAGCAGCCACCACAGCCTCCCAGACACTGTTCCGAGAGGTGTACTGTTTTCCCTCCCTGTAGATCTCACATTTTATGATGGACCACAGGTTCTCTATGGGGTTCAGATCAGGTGAACAAGGGGGCCATGTCATTATTTTTTCTTCTTTTAGACCTTTACTGGCCAGCCACGCTGTGGAGTAGTTGGATGCATGTGATGGAGCATTGTCCTGCATGAAAATCATGTTTTTCTTGAACGATACCGACTTCTTCCTGTACCACTGCTTGAAGAAGTTGTCTTCCAGAAACTGGCAGTAGGTCTGGGAGTTGAGCTTCACTCCATCCTCAACCCGAAAAGGTCCCACAAGTTCATCTTTGATGATATCAGCCCAAAACAGCACCCCACCTCCACCTTGCTGGCATCTGAGTCGAAGTGGAGCTCTCTGCCCTTTACAGATCCAGCCTCTGGCCCATCCATCTGGCCCATCAAGAGTCACGCTCATTTCATCAGTCCATAAAACCTTTGAAAAATCAGTCTTAAGATATTTCTTGTCCCATTCTTGACGTTTTATCTTATGCTTCTTGTTCAAAGGTGGTCGTTTTTCAGCCTTCCTTACCTTGGCCATGTCCCTGAGTATCGCACACTTTGTGCTTTTTGATACTCCAGTAACATTGCAGCTCTGAAATATGGCAAAACTGGTGGCGAATGGCATCTTGGCAGCTTCACGCTTGATTTTCCTCAATTCATGGGCAGTTATTTTGCGCCTTTTTTGGCCAACACGCTTCTTGCGACCCTGTTGGCTATTTGCTAGGAAACTCTTGATTGTTCAGTGATCACGCTTCAAAAGCTTGGAAATTTCAAGACTGCTGCATCCCTCTGCAAGACATCTCACAATTTTGGACTTTTCAGAGCCCGTCAAATCTCTCTTCTGACCCATTTTGCCAAAGGAAAGCAAGTTGCCTAATAATTAAGCACACCTTATATAGGGTGTTGATGTCATTAGTCAACACCCCTCCTCATTACAGAGATGCACATCACCAGATTTACTTAATTGGTAGTTGGCTCTCAAGCCTATACAGCTTGGAGTAGGCCAACATGTATAACATGTACAGTTTGCATGGATCAACATCATTTATGGTGTGATTACCATTAATGTACATAGGTGTTAATGCTCCACTATTAGCGCTGTGTGATGCTAATGTCAGCGGATAGTGTCAGCTTGACCTGATTCCTACTTGATAAGTGGTTTTCTATTGAAATACAGCATTATTAAGCTACAGGCGCACTCTGTGTGCTGATCTCTTCCGAGAATATCTCTTGAGCACTTTTCTGGTGTTTTAGAATAACAAGGTCATTGTGACTGGATTTCAGATCCATTTTAACTCTACATCTAAAACATATCTGTATATTAACGATCAGTACATTAATGGGAACTACACTGGTGGTAGTGCAAGGGTGCCGGTCTAAGAAATCGGAGAGATAGTAATTACAGCGCTTCCTAACTGCAAAGAAAGCAGCCCAGCTAGAAGTTAGGGGACAGCAAAGTTCACAAGTCATGGATTTATCACATATTTGTGGTGTGGATTCTGCATTTTACTGTACAATGCAAGTAAATTGGTTTTCAAAATCTCATTCACACATTGCGGAAAGAAAACAGCACAAAAACGAAAATATAGTGCAGATTTGAAAGGTTGTGGATTTTCATTGCAGATTTCATCCTAGTAGAGTAGATGCAAGTAAAGGTTTGTGTATATGGCGTCTTTGCTATAGTAAGATGCTTCACCGGGCATGTTTTTCCTGTAGCGTCTTGTCTAATGTCGCTTTGGGCATCTTTTGCGGCTGCTTTGCTGACAGCTTTTTACTTTTTAAATTTCAAATAAAAACATAGTTACCGCCAGAAGAATGGACTGGTAACTCCTTTTAGTCGTTTCACGTCTTTCAACGCCTGAAGAGGTTAAAAGAAGTTAAAAAAGATGGAAGATATGCACAGCAAGTCGTTTTGACATTGCTGTGCATATGTTAATACTTTTTGTCCTTTTTTGTGCTTTTTCAGGTGGGTTCTAGGTGAAATCTGCCTGAAAAAGATGTGTGCACATACCATAACACATGCAGATTATGTCTGGGAATTTGTGATTAAATTTACAATGGAAAATTTTTGCAACGTGTAAACATAGCCTTAGGGGGAAAAGGGATATAGTAGGCAGGAATCCTGATAGAATATATTTGTTTTGTCAGGATCATCGTAACAAAATGGTCTGTTTTCTCCTAGTGCCAGGGTAGGACAGCTAGAGGATCTATAGAGAGGTTAGAGGCCTAACCTTAGACAGGCATGTCAACTTCAAGGCCCATAGGCCGAATCCGGCCCACAACATCATTTTATGTGGCCCGTGAGGTCAGGACACAGAAGGACCGGCTCTCCACTTTCCCCATATGGAGAGTGTGGAAGTGTGCGCCGGAGGTCAAGATCTGGTATTCCACCCAACCCCCGTGCTGGCATCACCCCCTATGCTAAGTAGTGGCAACGCTCTTCGTCGATACAGCGGGTGCCATCTTTGAAACCGAGTGAACGCTGTTAGCCAGCTCAAAAAATGAATGCAGAGAATACAGTTAGCCGGCCAACACAAAAGTGAATGCAGATAACCAGCCAGCACAAAAAGGGAATGCAGTCAGCCAGCCAACACTTTTGTACGGTTCCATCTTTGAATCAGAGCAGACGCATCCAGGACTTAAAGTCCAAGATGGACTGTTCCCTATGCTGAGGTCTGGCACAGCTCTTAGCCCTACTAGCCAGGGACAGTTCTCTTAGCCATACTACCCAAAAGCAGCTCTCTTAGCCCTACTACTCAGGGACAGCTCTCTTATAGTCCCTGGCCAGTCCTTGCACTGCAGTCCGTGCTTGTACCATGTTGCAAGGATGTTTCTATGAGCCCTTACAATTACAAATCCTATGGGCATTGAATCCTTATTTCCCACAGTGCTGTTACATGCAGTGAACCATATGCAATCTTTCTGAATAAGGCCCTTTAGACCGAAACGTCACTGTTTTTGAATTTCTTTACTAATAAATCTGATATTTTTTTCTGCAAGGAATGTTTGACTCTGAAATCCTGCAGGTGGCGTTTCAGAGACAAACAAACTTTAAATGCCACCAGGGACTGAGACCATGATGTAAACTAGTTGGACAGGTGGTCCTCGACGGCTTCTCCCTGCCCGCTGCCCTGGAGTGACAAGTCTCTGCCTACACATGGCACATAGACTGTGACCTGTAGTCACTGGCTGGCGGCATTTAAAGTACGGTATGTTTTTCTCTGAAACACTGCAGAATTTTAGAGTCAAACATACCTTGATGAGATAATATAGCCAAATTTATATGAGAAAGAGGCTTCTCAACAACTTGGAGATGGCAATTGCTATAAGAGGTTGACATTTAACCCTACTTCTGCTTTCTTAAACCAGCTCCCATAAATTGTTGATGATGCCTGTCAAGGAGGAGTCATATCTAACAATGTCAAATATGGCCTAGTTCCATAATTTCCCTGTACCGCGTGTCTCTACCTGCTCCTCAAGGTACATAAGAACATGTCCCACCCACCTGGTCATTCCATTGTATTTGGGAACAATAGCTTGTGTGAATCTGTCTGCAAGTACTTGGAATTCTACCTTAAACCTTGTGTAAACAAAACCATCTGATTTGTAGGATACTGGGGACCTATTGAATAAGGATGAGCATATTTATGGCGGAAGGGATGTGGCTTGTGACCCTTGATGTGGAATCCCTGTCTACATCTATCCAACATCAAGATGGAATAGAAACAGTGAGAATGTTTTTATCCATGATGAGTTTGAACTGTGGTTTGATCCAAGTTTTATTAACTCATTTGAATTTTACCCTCACACACACAATTTCTTCATCTTTGAGAAGACCATCTACCTACAGCTCCAGGGTATCCCTATTTGGGCCACTTTCACACTCCCATACACAAACCTTTTTTGGGGGGCTATGAAAGAAAATGATTTTCTTTACCAATCCTGTGCATTTTATAGAAAAAGTTATTTTTTGGGCCTGGTACATCGATGACATCTTGATCATCTGGCAGGGAACTGAGCAGGAGTTGATTTAGTTTATTCAACATCTAAATAATAACCATCTTAACATTTGACTGACTAGTCATTATAGCCAAATGACCATTGATTTCCTGGATAATCAGATTTGTAAATGGGTGTATGGTTCCAATCATACTGAAGTGTTCAGGTAAAACACAGTAGTCAATTTGTTATTACATGCGCCATCTTCCCATCCGCGCTCTCTGATCAACGGGATTACTGTGGGGCAATTTCTTAGAACTCACAGGATTTTCTCCACTGATCACTCTTTCTTCAAATACATAGAAGATCTGGCCACCAGATTTGATGAAAGTAGTTTACTTAAAAGAAGTATTAAGAGAGGATTCAAAAGAGCATCACGTTCTAAGAGAGAAGACCTTCTGAGACCAAGAGTAAAATCTCTATGCAGTCAGTAGGTAAGATTCATTTCCACATTTAATGAGAAATGGGCTGATATTAGGAATGCCCTACAGAAAATTTGGCCAATTTTGAAAATAAATCTTACATTATTTAAGTATACATTTGAGCATTATGCCATTACATGTAGAAGAACACGTAATTTGAGAGACTTACTCATTGACAGCCACTACAAAGGTGGAAAATGTCTTTGGCTCAAGATGATGCAAATGGGGATTTTTTCCATGTAAGAATTGTGTCGCCTACGTGTACCCAACTTTCAGTCTAGTGATGGCTTGAAGGAGTTTTTGATCATGCAACACATCACATGCAACACTGAGGATGTTGTTAACTATGCAACACGCCATTGCAAACTTATTTATGTCGGTCTAACTTCTACTTATGTCAGAAAACCTGTCCGAGAAATGCCTCAGACGTTATAGACCATCACAATTGAAATGTTTGTCAAGACATTTCAGAAGTGCCCATGGTTGTGATTCAGGACTCATGAAGGTTATTGGTATCAATTCCGTCCAAATAGATAAACATGGTGGGAACTGGAAAAAGAAACTGGCACAGTTGGAAGACAAGTGGATTACGAAAGTGGATTCTGTCTGAACTAAAGGAATAAATTAGGTCATTAGTTTGTCCCCCTTTCTGTAATTATTAAAGTGTTTTAGGGTGTTGTCTGTTGGTTTTGCATTTTTATTCACATTTTTTTCCATTTTTCTTTCCTTTTTTTTTTAGGTATAGGGTGTCACGGTTCCACCCCTCATTGTGTTTGGGATGCAGTTACTGACAGCTCAGCCGTCCAATCTTGTGCAGGGGCGTGCTGAAGCAGTCAGAACTTTGATTGACAGCTCAGTCATCCAGTCTGGTGCAGGGGCGTGCTGAACAGTCGGTGTGTTGATTGACAGCTCGTCCATCCAATCTGTGACTGGAAGGCGCTGGCTGTCTCCAGGTGTTCATTGTCCCAATTGATTGCCAGGCTACTTAACTAGGCTGTTACTCTCAGACCTCTGCCAGACTTACATTCAGCTACTGTGTGGTTTGTCTCTCTGAGCCTTGTGTTCTGTTTGTAGATCTTTCATTGCCGGACCTTGGACCTCGTTCTGACTATCCTTCTGTTTAACCCCATCTGCTTTGATCTGCTTTCCTCCTTGTATTCGGACCTTGGAAACGTTACTTGACTACGCCTTTGTCTCTTCCTTCTGTTTATGACGTACCCTCCTGGCTTTTGACCTCGGACTGCTTGACTATCCTGTCTCATGGCTTGGCCGTGAGAAGTGACGCAGCGTCACATAGGGAAATACTCTTACCTAGCTGGTAATCATGACATCATATTTTTTTTTCCTCTCCTTTGTCGTTATAGCCAGCCGTTCATAAATTGAAACAATCTATTTACTTACCTTTCTTCTTTGTTGTATGCATGACGTTTATTGTTCTTCAATCTGCCTTGCTATGTTCTTGGGCCCTTTCTCTGATTGATGACTCTCCTTTAACTTACTATAAGGATTGCCTTTTAGCATTATATATGCCTTTCTAATTTGCTCCGAACACATGTATGCCTGTTTTATGTGCACCAATACGCTTTTCACATTCTATTAATGTTTTTAATTTTACTATTTGTCTGTGTGCAATTTTGTAATTCACCAATTTTCGTATAATTTTGTGTCCCACCACTTACCTGCTTATTTACTCTTGCATATTTTCCTTACAGCTTCATGTGTATGACACTATCCATTTCTTTATATGTTCACATACTACACAACCCATGCACTTGTTTCTTATTGACCTCAGATTTTTTATTTCTTCTGGCACTGTTTTTTAATAATTATAAAATATAATAATGCACAATAGTGTTGCTTTTGACAAATATTGTTACACCACACACCTTTTAATGAACAAATGTCTTTTCACACTTTTTTTCTTTTCTCTATCTTTTCAATCAATATTGCATATGACTTTTACTTTTTTGCACATGTCAATTCTCACTGTTTGGATAGTAGAAAGAGATTGGTGTCTTTCCTGCGCTGCCGTCAATATCCCACAAAGGATAACGGAGAATCAATAAGATAAAAGCATTTGTTTATTCTGTGGTGTGGATCTACGCATTTCGAGGTACTCCAACCTCATCCTCAGGAAACAACCAAGTTGATATCCTTTGTGGGATATTGATAGCAGTGCAGGAAAGCTGTCCATCTCCTTCTACTATCCGATTCCTAATGGTCTATCTACAGCAAACAAAACAAGGTGAGCTTACACCCCCTGTTTATTCACCCTTTGCATCACCCAATATGCACTATTTCTCCTTAGTTTCTTCACAACTCTCACTGTTTACCACGCTGGCTTACATTGAAGGAATCATTCATCATCTGAATACTGTAACTTGTCATCAATATCCGAATATTGGCACATTACTTGGTGGCTGTTCTTGTTCACTCTCATCCTGTCTTTTTTCATACCTGATAGTTTCTGCTTTGATTTTCTTTTCTCCTTCATTATTCTCACTCTATTCTTCTTCTTTTTTCCCCTCTATTTCTTTTCTTCACTTTGCATACACTTGTGTACTACCCCTCATTATCTCCAATATAGTCCTTGTGATCTATCCACTTAGCACATGCTCCTTTTTTTAGGTTTAGGCATGATACATGGTCTTTGAACTTACACAACTGCTGCTAGCAGTGAGCACTAGCCCTGTCCACTCAGCATGTGGTTGTTTACGCATCTCCTTGGCCTTGCCTCTTCCCACCTTCATTTTTTTCCTATGGTTGGGTGGGGACTGGTGACCCCATGGCTTCCTCACCATGGCTTGTGAAGCCAGTGAGAGTGCTGCTTGCAACCACCTTAACTACTGGTAAATAAGTATATCAAGAGATACCGCCATCAATGTAACTCATCCCCCCAGAAAAAGCTAAATGTGAAACGCGCATTGGGGTGCCTCCTATCTCCACACAGGTTTTGACCTTTCATGTTTACCCTTGCTATGTGGCTTTGCAGTGATTTGCTTTTATTTGTTTAAATATGCAGTATCAGTTTGTCAGACCGCACTTTGAAGCTAACAATTGGACATTGTCTAACATACCCTACGATACTATATGTACAATATCGAATTGGCTAGCACTAGTTATGTTCTTGGGCATTATTATATTTTCTAACGGTCATGGTCAGAAGAATAGAAGGAACAAGGTGAAGAAGAAGTCCAGCAACTCGATGGCTTGATACTATCAAGGTAAAAGTGGAGAAGACCCTGGTGGACATACTGTATCTAGGCTTCCAATCTTCCTATAGAGCGTTCATCCATCAAGCTGCCATGGCTCGAGTCGTGATCAAGTTGAAGCCTGTTAAATAATAAAATAAATAGTTTATGGATATTTGTCCCTCTTTGTGACTTAATCTAGCTTGCTTAAAGTGTTATTTACCATACTATTTTGAACGATCACTCTGGTTACAGAGCTTATTTCTTTAGGCCATATCTGGGTTACCTTTGTGGAATAGTTATCTGTATTACATTCTCCTTTTATCTGTTTTTTAATTATGTGTGTTATTTGAAAAGTAAAGATTTATTTTTTGATTACTTGGCCTATACACTCCTGATTCTTGGTAGGTTTCTTTACCAATTGAGGAGGGCGCAGCATTTGATTTAGTCTTACATAGGATCATACAGAAGGAAGAAGTATACGCCCCAAATGAAAACTATCTGATAACACCCACTTGGACGTAACTAAAGTTAACTCATTAGGTGCCCAATATTTCGATTGCTAATATCTCCACAACGGAAGGTTTATTTCCCTCTGCAGCCACTTTTACATTGTGTGTCAAGTTCAACATGTAAAATTTCATGAAAGGTCCTCTTTAAACGGGGATTGAAAATGAAATCACACACAGGTTATAATTGTGCATATATGACCCCTTCTTAGCAAAAGCAGCAGAGCATGCAGCTATTGCTGAATTTTAGTACATACTTCTGCATCATATAATGCAAAGTTTCTAGCAGAAGCACACGATTATTATTTAGATTAAATTATGTCCTATTAATTATGCAAATATGGAATTACCACGAGAAGGAACTATAAGACATACTGTATCTACCTTGATAGCTTAAAGGATAATTTTCTTAATATTAATGACAACTCAATGTGGAAAGACAAAGTGGAACCGGCACCTCCAACCAGGATATATGTAAAAACTATAAAACTTTATTTGAGGAAAAATTAAAACATGATGGTAAAACTTGAAACCTCAGAGAAACCTGACGTGTTTATGGTGCAAATGTGGCACCCCAGGGGTCTGGTTTCCACAGTAACAGCCATGTTATGTCTGAGAGCAGGTGGGAGGTCTCTTGGTCAGGGATCCTATGCATGCCACACCTCCTGCCCAGTCCTGGGAGGGGAAGAACTTCCCCTATATAAACTTAGGGCTGAGGCAGGGTTAGTGAGTAGAGAAGAAGTAGAGAAGAGAAGCAGCATAGGAAGAAACAACAGGAGCTCTGTGGGAGCAGTGTTACAAGGAGTCAGGGGCTGGCAGCTGCAGAGCTCGCCCTGACTGAGAAGTTATCACCGGACCCGGAGTCCGAGGCTGTGGGGATTAACTCCTATCCAGCAGCAGAAACCGACCGACAGGGGATTGCAGGTCCTCTGGCCCAGAAACCCGAAGGCACGGTCACACGCGTGGGACCAGCACCGCCGTCGTGGAGCGGAAGCTACTAAGAAGGCCCTGAGTCACCGGCCATACGGGTGAGCACCACACGGTACACTCAGG
Source organism: Phyllobates terribilis (assembly GCF_046119375.1). Classification (NCBI taxonomy): domain Eukaryota; kingdom Metazoa; phylum Chordata; class Amphibia; order Anura; family Dendrobatidae; genus Phyllobates; species Phyllobates terribilis. The sequence goes on along the minus strand of NW_027362773.1, from coordinate 130,047,849 downwards.
GACGTGGGCTACTTATACCCGCCTCTAGCAAGGTAGCCAGAAGAGTATTGTTAGTTTGGGAGGCCTACAACTCCGCCTGGCCAGGGGAGATCCCATCTGCTCAAGGACTGACCAGGCCCCAATCGCTAGCCAGTACTCCGGGAGGGTCTATCTTTGTCACCAGTAAAGACCCTGAACTACACCGTACCGTCTCCGAGTGGTTCCTGCTACCCCCATCATCCACGTCGGCTGCCCTGAGGCCATACCCCTCCCGTTGGGGGTTATACTATCACGCTGCACAATCCTACCACCGGCCTCAGCGGTCTGCCCTGCAGCAGCAGCTCCTTAGCTGTACTCAACGGGTGGCGTAGTCGTCCAACATCTACCGCTGATACAGCGCCACTTAGTCTGACTCCCTGGGCACGGACCGGATCACCGCCACGAGACTACAACCCTCAACAGATCCGGCTCCGGGTAAGCTCCCGCGTGCGCAACGCTGCGCGACACAGGCCCAGGGGCGCGTCAACTTTTGGCGTAGTCGGCAGGATTTCGTGCCCGCAACCACCGGGTACTGCGTGCCTGAAAAAGACTGTTCAAACTTACCTGTGGTGAAGATTCCCGCCATCCGGCGCCATCTTCCGCTTCCTTCCCGCCATCGGTGGAGTTTTCCCGCCATCCGGCGCCATCTTCAGCCTTCTTCCCGCCACACGTGGAGTTTTCCCGCCATTGGACGCCATCTTGAGGACGCCGCGCGGGAAGAAGAGGGGCGTGGACTCCGAAAGCGCGCGAGAACTGAAGCCCCGCCTCACGTCCGGACGTTGCGTAAGGTCCTGGAAGGAGCCCAGCAGACGCCGACGTCACAGGAGCGCGACGGAAGGTCCTCAACCCTGACGATCCACTGCGGAGCCGCGGCCTACGGAAGAGGATCATCGCAAGGTAGGCCACGGTCCACTAGGGGGGAGAAGGATGTCGGATACGGAGGAGAGCTTCACCGCTTCAACCCCCACCAGCGCCACCGCTGTTGCGATCATGCCTTTCACCATGCCCTATATCCCGGGGGCAGCCTGGCTACCCCAGTACTCAGGGGAGTCACATACCCTGCATGACTTTAGAGAAAAGCTGGATAGCCTCTTCCAGGTGTACCCCCTCACAGAGGAGCAAAAAGTGAGCATCCTGGTGGCCCAATTAACCGGGGCAGCCCAAAGGGAGGTAAAGTCCTGGCCACCTGGGGGGAGGACTGTCGCAGGGATACTAACCCGGCTGAGGGACACCTTTGATACCCGCACCTCAGCCGAGATCAAGCTTAGATTCTACGGGTGCAAACAGCGGGCACATGAGAGTATAAGGGACTATGCCCTGAACCTACAAGAGGCCCTGAGAGCCATTAAGCAGACCGACCCTGACGGCGTGGGAGACGAGGACAGGCTATTGACTGAACAATTTATAGAGGGTTTATATTGCAATGCCCACCGAACCCAGTTGCGGGCAATGGCCTTACAGGACCCTCATCTGGGATTTGCACAGTTCAAGGACAGAGCCATCCGGGTGCTCCGAGAACCGGCACCAGGTGGCGTTGTGACCCACAGACACCCCACTACCACTTACCACCAGGAGGCGGCGCCCTTGTCGGCAGGGCCTGTGGGAGCTGATGCGCAGGCTTTGAACAATGATCCGGCTCCAGACCTGCACCATCAGGTCCAAGAGCTAGCTAAAAGCGTTGCTGCGCTAACCCGAACTGTGCAGTCTTTACAGGTTTCCACTCCAGGGAAGATCCAGCTGGCATCCGGACCGGAGGACATCCCGTGGCGTCGACCAAGGAGGACCCCACCGGCCAGAGGAAGACCCAGCGACCGATACAACGAGGACGGACGACCCATCTGCCGCCGCTGCAATCAACCCGTACATATGGCAAGGTACTGTCCTTTAAACTGGCACAACCTGGGGTAGAGGGCCAACCCCCAGGAAAAAGATCACCAGGCCCATGGAACTGGCGCGACAAATATGTGGGAGGACGTCCAGTCTTACCCGTGGTACTGGATGGCATTCCTATGAGTGCCCTACTGGACACCGGGTCACAGGTCACCACCATCCCGTACGTGCTCTTCAAGCAGTACTGGAATGACTCGGATATCACCCGCTACCCTGACGACGACTTGAGTATCATCGCCAGCAATGGTCAGCCCGTGCCACAGATTGGATTTAAAGAGGTGACCATTAAAATCGGTAGAGTCGAATTGGCAGCACAGGGACTGATCATTGTAGACATTGACAAACACGAGAGTCACCCAAAGATAACTCTAGGAACTAATGTAATTGAAAATTGTCTTGCAGAGGTGATTTTCCTTTTACAGCAGGTTGCCAAGAACGCCAGCTCCGGCCAGCAGCGAGTGCTCCAGAAAGAGATCCGGGCACTGATGCGACGGCAACAGCTAGAACTCTCCGGTGGTGAGATTGGTAGCGTGCGAATGTGTGACCCTTTCCCTATTGCCATGCCCCCGAAAAGTGAAATGATGATTTGGTGCCGGGCAGCTATCGGTCTGAGAGGTAGAGATTACCAGGCAATGGTAGAACCAGTTTACTCAGACAGTAGGCCCACCATTTTGACAGCATGGGGGGTGGTCAATGTACGCCATGGGAGGGTGCCCGTTCGCATAATAAATATCGGGAAGAGGGAAGTGTACCTGCCCCGGTATGCCACGCTAGCTAAATTGTATACCATCAATCAAGATTCCATACAGTCCGTAGAACCCTTGCCTCCATCTTCCCTGGAGGAAGGTAACGGCTCTAAGAAAACAATGGAGGACTGGTGTCAGCAACTACATTTGGGTACTGACTCCACTCCCTCACACCAGAAACAGGGAGTCTATCGGGTGGTTCAAGAGTACGAGAGAGTGTTTAGTAAACACCCGTTAGACTTCGGGCGAGTCAAGGGGGTAGAACACCACATCCCCACGGGAGACCATCCTCCCATAAAAGAGAGGTATCGACCCGTACCCCCTGCACACTACCAACATGCCAAGGGGATGCTTAGAGACATGAAGGAGGCTGGGGTGATCAGGGATAGCTGTAGCCCATGGGCAGCTCCACTAGTCTTAGTCAAAAAGAAAGACAACACCATGAGGATGTGTGTAGATTACCGGAAAATCAACCGTATCACACACAAGGATGCGTACCCCTTACCAAGGATAGAGGAGTCTTTGGCTGCTTTAAGATCTGCTAACTTCTTCTCTACCTTGGATCTCACTAGTGGGTACTGGCAGGTTCCTGTAGCAGAGGCGGACCGGGAGAAGACCGCATTCACCACCCCGATGGGACTTAGCGAGTTTACCTGCATGCCGTTCGGACTCTGCAACGCACCAGGAACCTTCCAACGATTAATGGAGTGCTGTCTGGGCCACAGAAACTTCGAGACGGTCTTGTTGTACCTGGACGATGTCATCGTATATTCCAAGACGTATGAGGACCACCTGAAACACCTGGCGGAAGTGTTCGAAGCTCTGGCAAGCTACGGCCTAAAGGTGAAACCCTCCAAGTGTCACCTCCTGAAACCAAAGGTGCAGTACCTGGGACACGTGGTGAGCGCTGATGGAGTGGCTCCCGACCCTGATAAGATCACCGCAATTAAGGAATGGCCAAGTCCCTCCAGTGTAAAGGAAGTGCGGCAGTTCCTCGGGTTGGTAGGCTATTACCGCAGATTCATCCCCGGTTTCACCAAAAAGGCAGCTCCTATGCAGGACCTCCTGATAGGCCAGTCCCGGAAGGCCAAGAACCAGAAGCCACCCTTCAGATGGGAGAAGTTAGAAGAAGAGTCCTTCCGCCAGCTGAAGATGGCCCTCACGGGGGATGAAATCCTGGCGTACCCTGATTACAGCCAGCCCTTTATCCTCTACACCGACGCAAGTAACATCGGGCTAGGAGCCGTGCTGTCCCAGATCCAGCAGGGGAAAGAACGAGTAATCGCTTACGCCAGCCGAAAACTGCGACCCACCGAGAGAAACCCTGAGAATTACAGCTCATTTAAGCTAGAGTTCCTGGCAGTGGTGTGGGCAGTCACCGAACGCTTTAAGCACTACCTCGCTTCTTCCCGGTTCACCGTGTACACGGATAACAACCCGTTGACACACCTGGACACGGCAAGACTCGGTGCCTTAGAGCAGAGATGGATGGCCCGTCTGTCCAACTACGAGTTCACAATCAAATACCGGGCAGGACGCTCCAATACCAACGCGGACGCCCTGTCCAGGATGCCAAACCTACCGGACGTAGGAGAAGATCCAGAGGGACTGGAAGAAGTCGAACTCCCTGCGTTCCACCGTCATGGGACTATCCAGTATTCCCATCGGGTAAGGAGTAAGCAAGTCGCTACGTTTAACCCCTTGCCTCACTACAACTGGGAGGAAACGCAAGACAGTGACCCTGCCGTCCGGCTGGTGAAGGAGATGCTGACTCGGCCAGAGGCTCGCCTTGACCCGGACGCTCCGGAGGAAGCCAAACAACTGTGGGCTGAGAAGAGTCGACTGTTCCTTTACAAGGGGAAGTTGTGCCGCAGAATGGTTAACTCCCGGACGCATGAACTAATTTGGCAAGTAGTGGTGCCAAGGAGAGACGCAGCCATGGTGATGGAGGCATACCACGACGGGGCTGGACACTTCGGATGGAAGAATCTGGAGTTCCTGCTGCGCGGGCGGTTCCACTGGGTAGGCATGAGGGGAACCATCGAGAGGTGGTGCAGAGACTGTGGCCCGTGCAACCTAAGAAGGAAGGACCGTGCCAGCCAGAAGACTCCCCTGCAGTCCATCGTCACCCGGCAGCCGTTGGAACTGGTAGCCTTGGATCATGTAAAACTGACCCCAAGCAGAAGTGGCTACGTTTACGCACTAACCATCGTGGATCACTACTCCCGGTTCTTGGTTGTCGTCCCCGTCAAGGACTTAACAGCTCGAACAGCAGCTAGAGCCTTCCAGCAGCACTTTTGCCGTCCACACGGGTACCCGGACCAAGTGCTGACGGACCAGGGACCTGCCTTTGAAGCGGAGGTCTTCCAGGAATTCTGCAATCTGTATGGCTGCCGGAAGATAAGGACGACACCCTATCATCCGCAAACTAATGGACTTTGTGAGAAAATGAACCAGGTGGTAATGGATCTTCTGAAAACGCTGCCCCTGGAAGAACGCAGTCTGTGGCCTGAGAAGCTGCCCGATCTGGTGGACCTATACAACCACATCCCGGTAGGTTCCACCAACTGTACCCCGGCTTACCTGATGAGGGCAAGACCTGGTAAGCTACCTGTTGACCTGGAGATGGGAGTCCTGACACCCGAGGACACTTCACCAGAAGCAGACTGGGACACAGAGAGGCAGCAGCAGTACCGGAAAGTACAGGAGAGCGTGGAGCGAAGTCTCTGTCAAGCTAGGGAAAGACAAGAGAAAACTTACAACCAGTATGCTCCCGCTGTTCCCCTGGTACCCGGAGAGCAGGTCTTGAAGAGGAAAAGGCGGCTCCACAAGTTGGACGACCAGTGGGAGAAGGACCCGTACATCGTACTGCCCTCAAGCCACGACAACCCAAAGGTCTGTACCATCAGTAAAGACGGAGGGGAAACTACAACCATTGTATCCCGGGATCACCTGAAGAAGTGTCCCGAACAGCTACGGAACCCTGAAGAGGAACAAGAAGACCCTCGACCCGTAGAGGAAAGGGAAGACATGGTTAGTACTGTGCTCGGAGACTTCCCTCGGTCTTGGACTCAAGTCAATGGCGCAGTTGTGGTACCCGTACTCACCTTCCTCCAACCAGCATCCCAAGCACCTACGGAGCAACAGGTAGAGCTGGAAGAACAGCCGATCCAGGAGGCAGAAGACTCCACACAAGCAGAACAGGAGGATCAACCCTCTGCTTATAGTGAGCCTGCCGTACCCCTAGTGAGCCAAAGAGCCGGTAGACAGCTGCCCAGTTTACCCGTGACAGCTCCTACACCCTGTAGTTCAGGGCTAGACAGTCAGCTCCGTAGGTCCACTAGGGCCACTAGAGGCCAGTTACCCGCACGTTGGAGGATTTGAAATGTATAAATTGTTTTATTTGTGGTTACCTGTTTTTCTTGTTGCTTGAGTATAATTATGTGTTTCTAGTTATTTATAGGAGTCCTTGGTGGAATTACCGGGAATCCCTTGTACATGGTTGGAGCGTAACCTAGGAATGGACTAAAGACTGTTAAGGCCTCGGGGCAGGACAGACCCCTACCTGGTTACGTCTCCCTGTTTTGGTGAAATGGACACCTTGTTTTTCTTCAAAAAACTGCACCCGGTTGCGGACACGCCGTAACCATCTTTATGTGTTTTTCTTATTGTATTATTATTGTTTATACCTTGTTATGTTTTTCTAAAAATATGTTTAGTCCCGGAGTACTAAATTTCACTAGGGGGGAATGTGGCACCCCAGGGGTCTGGTTTCCACAGTAACAGCCATGTTATGTCTGAGAGCAGGTGGGAGGTCTCTTGGTCAGGGATCCTATGCATGCCACACCTCCTGCCCAGTCCTGGGAGGGGAAGAACTTCCCCTATATAAACCTAGGGCTGAGGCAGGGTTAGTGAGTAGAGAAGAAGTAGAGAAGAGAAGCAGCATAGGAAGAAACAACAGGAGCTCTGTGGGAGCAGTGTTACAAGGAGTCAGGGGCTGGCAGCTGCAGAGCTCGCCCTGACTGAGAAGTTATCACCGGACCCGGAGTCCGAGGCTGTGGGGACTAACTCCTATCCAGCAGCAGAAACCGACCGGCAGGGGATTGCAGGTCCTCTGGCCCAGAAACCCGAAGGCACGGTCACACGCGTGGGACCAGCACCGCCGTCGTGGAGCGGAAGCTACTAAGAAGGCCCTGAGTCACCGGCCATACGGGTGAGCACCACACGGTACACTCAGGGACGTGGGCTACTTATACCCGCCTCTAGCAAGGTAGCCAGAAGAGTATCGTTAGTTTGGGAGGCCTACAACTCCGCCTGGCCAGGGGAGATCCCATCTGCTCAAGGACTGACCAGGCCCCAATCGCTAGCCAGTACTCCGGGAGGGTCTATCTTTGTCACCAGTAAAGACCCTGAACTACACCGTACCGTCTCCGAGTGGTTCCTGCTACCCCCATCATCCACGTCGGCTGCCCTGAGGCCATACCCCTCCCGTTGGGGGTTATACTATCACGCTGCACAATCCTACCACCGGCCTCAGCGGTCTGCCCTGCAGCAGCAGCTCCTTAGCTGTACTCAACGGGTGGCGTAGTCGTCCAACATCTACCGCTGATACAGCGCCACTTAGTCTGACTCCCTGGGCACGGACCGGATCACCGCCACGAGACTACAACCCTCAACAGATCCGGCTCTGGGTAAGCTCCCGCGTGCGCAACGCTGCGCGACACAGGCCCAGGGGCGCGTCACAAACAGCACCCCTAGTCATAAGATCCTATGCATGGAGTGCATTCATGGCTGCGCCATCCTCACTGCACAAGGTGGACATGGGCAATATGCGCCTGCGGATGTCAAAGGTGCAACAACTATCCTCCTCTCTGATTGTGGAGGGAAAGATGCAGCGCAGCCAGCACTAAAGTACTAGCCACTAATGTGTTTTTTTTTAGTAAAAGAGGGAATATGTCTGTCCCTATTTGTAATAATGGCACCTTCTATCCATAAACACAATATAAATACAACTAGGCCTTAATCTGTACTCCCTAAAAGAAAAACTGTCTTTGTTGCCCACAGCAACCAATCAGAACTCAGCTTTCATTTTTTAAATAGCACTCGTGAAATTAAAGCTGTTCTGTGATTGGTTGCTATTGGCAACAAAAAGCTCGGAAAGCATATATAAGGGAAATACGGTATATCTAAAACACATACATAATTCATTGTGGAGGATTATAAACCTTTATGTAGGGCGATGGGGACAGAAATGAATTACATTTATTGATAAAACGATTCATAAACATTAATAATGAATTAATAAAATTAATATGTATTGCCATTAAGATGTCTTCTCCTGTCAGCTCTGCCCCTGTTGCCAATAGCAGATCACAGACTAGATTGTCGGTTATGAATACGAGAGAGCAGAAGAAGAAGAAGGCAGTTGTGGGAAATGTAGGACCAGGGCTCATCCCACTGAACGCCCGCTCTCCTTTCCCGTAGGCAGAACACTACTCAGACAACACAGGGTGAGGGTAATACAGTGTGACAATACTTTATTGAACCACCAAACAGACAATAACATATAGAACAGTCCCAGCAAATACACAAGATGGTTCAAGATACAGAGTCTCACCCTTCCGCTGGCTCGCCTGGATTAGAGCAGCTGCGACTTCGGGGCTTCCAGCACTGACTACCCCCCACCAGTGGCACCCTGGTTTTGGTGGGCACCCACAGAGAGGAGGCAACCTCAAGCTTAGGAAGCTGACAGTCCATTCAGGTACGTGGCCAGGTGACCTGATTGTCCCAACTTGGCTTCTCCGAATGCCTCCATGGGACCAGGTGTCCAGCTGGTCCCAACCTGACTTCTCCAAACAACTCCATGGTGCCAGATGACCGGATAGTCCCAACCTGTCTTCTCCGAATGTCTCCATGGAGTCAGGTGACTGGATGGTCCCAACCTGGCTTCTCCGAATGTCTCCATGGGACCAGGTGACCTAATTGTCCAAACCTGGAAATTCCAAACAACTCCATGGTGCCAGATGACCGGATAGTCCCAACCTAGTTTCTCCGAATGTCTCCATGGGGTCAGGTGACTGGATGGTCCCAAACTGGCTTCTCTGAGCATCTCCATGGGGCCAGGTGACCTAATTGTCCCAACCTGGCTTTTCCAAACATCTCCATGGGTTAAGTGTTTGTCAATGGAGCAGATCTATTTCCCTCGAGCTGGGGCCCTGGTTCCTTAAGCTGGCATCCTGTAGAGGGTCAAATCTGTATGTAGGAGCCATGGTTCCCTGGCTGTTGCTCTGTAAAGTCTCTCTGCAGAAGGACAGAGGTCCCTTTTTATACTCACATCTGTCCTTCAGGCCATCATCCATAGGTCAAGAGGAAGGTGGGATGAGGTCAACTCTCATTGTTCGAGTATTCAATTTGCATAGTTTGTCCATCAATGCCTGCAGGTCAACAATCTGCATGGACTGATACAATGGGTAATCAACATTTTAGCAAACATCAATTGTTCAGATACCCTGCGTCTCTGTCTCCCAAGGTTAAAGATCAATACAAGAGTCAACATTCAGGCTCATATAAACAATGGTCTATGTCTCCTGATCTACTGAAAAATATGTCTGGCTTAATTAAAAGTAAATGCTGTGTTGTTATATCCACAGTATGGGCAGCATGTATCAACTGACAGATTCCCTTTAACACACACAATACACACGTGTATATCAAAATTATACCCCCTGAGCTCCTTTGGTTTGTATAGAAACTCAAAAGACACATTTCCGGAAAGACATATTTATCTTTCTAGAAAATGACGCACCTACAAGATGATAACCTGATTACCAGTGGCCAGATGGGTTGTTAATACGATTATTGATGACTCCTGGGATCACTCAGGATGGAGAAGCCAAGGAGTGAAATAGACCTTCACCTTCTTTAGCTGAATATGTCATATTGATCTGTATACACACACTGTTGTGGCATCCTCATAATAGAGCACAGCCTATAAACATACACAATATATGAATGCTACGTCAATACTAGCAGCCAAAAAATATACATGCACTTGTATTCAGAAATCACAAGAATACTGTACAGGGAATAAATGCTTACAAGCACCATAGCAAAAGCTTAGTCTTTGAAGGGAATCTGTCACCAGTTTTTTGCTACCTCATCTGAGAGCAGCATAATGTAGGAAAAGACCCTGATTTCAGCAATGTATCACTTAGTTTACTGGGTGCAGCAGTTGTGACACAATCAGAGTTTTTAGATATAGCATGTAGCAGAGCTCAGAAAGCTAACCCCCACATCCCTGATTACCTGCTTACTGTCAATAAACAATGGACATAGAAAGCTTCTAATCAGTGCTGGGGGTGTGGCTGGACAAGGATGCACACTGGCACCAGTCCAGGCAGTGATAATCTCCTGCTGATAAAACACTCATTGTATTTAAACAACATCACACAGCCTAATAAGTGACACATCACTGAAATCAGTGTCTCAGCCCCTACCTCATGCTGCCCTTAGATTACATAGCAAAAGCCTACTCACAGATTCCCTTTAAAAATAATCACGTGCTTTTGTGACATCACAGCTTATAAAGACACAGGGCCTGATTCAACATTTGCTTTTTTAAGTCACTTTATTTTTTTGACTTGTGGTTTTCGATTACTTTTTTTTTGCGTTAAATTAATCTAAACACAATTCATGAAGTTTTCGCAAAGCTCAAAATTGTGCTTTATTTTGTCTTTTACCAGTTTTACCACTTTTTAGCAGGAAAAGTCGCACATCTTGCAAAATGTTGCAAAAGATGCACCAAAATAACTTGTGGATATAAAATAATTCTTGGGACAGATTGAAGTAGAATTGCTCCAAATTTTACGACTTTTTAAAAAAGTCTAATTTTATGAATTTGTCTAAAATATCTGGAAAAGCCACATTGACATAAAAATCAGAAAACTAGCTAAGCCATAAAAGTCAAAATTTAAAAAAGTGCAAATCGCTTGATGAAGTTGTCGTTAATCAAAAAGTCACTAAATGAGAGTTATTCATGCAAAAAAAAAAAATGGCGGACATACAATGATGAATCAGGCCCACAGAGCAGATTTATGAATTATGGTGTATCCTGTGCCAGTCATAAACCGTTCATTGTTGGAGCAAAAGGCACCAAATAAATTAGTAGGTCGCAAAACTTAATACATTTGGCACATCCTCGGCTATTCCTAAGACTGGTAATAAAATCCACTTCTGATATCGGCAGGCATAGATTAAAGCCAAGAAATGTGCCAATTTCTACTTAATACATTTTCCAGAATTATACAGATCACATGGCCTCCAAAGTGATTATACCAACTTTTTCCACTTTTGGTGAGTGTAGAACAAATACTGACGTTTTTTAGCAATGACTTAGAACAATTTTTGTTGGTTTCCTCAAAAGAAGATACAAATTGATACATAAATTTTCTATGCACCATGATCACAATAATATATAACTTATAATGCACTATTCATTTGGTTGTACCTGAAATACACAGCCCCGGCCAATATAGACATGACAGAGCTACTAGGATCAGGCAGCACCTGAGAACTTCCGGCTGCCGGCTGTGCTGTTAACGGCTGATTGGCAAGGTGGCCAGGTGTCGAACCCCCATCAATCAGATATTGATGGCCTATCCCATGGATAAGCCATCAATAAAAAAGTAGTGGCCAAACCCTTTAAGTATACAACATGGAATCACTCACATATGAAAAAATCCCTAAAAGTGAACCTCATATCTGACCTTGACCTCTCCGTTTGTTATAATTGAACATTGATGACAGTGTAGTCTCAAGAATGTGCCCTTACATTGGGTGTAAAGAGTTGTAATATTTTTGAGGTATTGGACCCAATGTCGGCTCAAACCAAGGTAATTTTTACGATTATTTAATTCAAATGAGTGGTGGAACTGAAAATTCTACAATTTCTGGATAAGACCTGCCTAAGAAAGACCAATGTTGTTTGATACTGTAACACACTTGCCGGCGCCCCTGCATGGTTCCCCTTCTCCCCCCATGCAGGGATGCCAACACACTCACCGCCAGCGATCACCTCTCCATCACATCTCACTGTTTACTGACCTCCGGCAGCGCGCGCTCCCCTGCTCTTAAAGGGTCAGCGCGTGCACTTGCTAAGATGCCCCAGCCAATAGCTGAAAGGCATCTTGTAGAAAAGGCACCCTCCCCAATAGGGAGGTGCCTAAGCAACATGGATTCATTAGTTAGTACAGTGGAGTACTAGTGAGTTGTTAGGTCCCCTGGTTCTTGTGTGGCTAGTGTTGGCATATGCAACAGATTAGGACTTATTATAAGTGAAAGGAGGACTTTATACTAACCAGACAGCAGATGGCGATAGTGTGTAAAGTTATATGCTTGCTGTAATGTGGGGAGAGAAGCTCTCAATTGTTGCTTGTTTTTTACTTCCTTGTGTTTTTTTTCTTTTCCTGAATGTGTTATGTCAGCAGCACACGGACTGTGTGACACTGAATTGTATCTAATGTTTATCCAGTATGAAGTAAATACTGTTTACTCAAGATATCTTGCTGATTGAAGCTCTCGTAAGTACAGTGGTTACTGTAAGAAGATGCCCTCTGCGACAGGTTATGGGCCCAGACACTACAGGCCCGCACTACAAGCCCAGACAGCAGGATCCCGGTTTATAACCCCAGATAACGGAGCACACAGATAAGCTCTGTAAACAGAAGGAAATAAATCCAGATACAGAGTGACAGAGGAATTCATGATCTCAGGAGCTAGATATAATTACAGAGAATTCAACACAGGCAGGACATACAGGAACTATCAAGAAGAAAAAAACAGGAGAATATCTTCAGTACAACTCTCTAAACAAGTAAGACTATATAAAGATGATGAGTAACACAGAATTGAAATTCACAGTAGCTAAACTGAATAGTGAAAATTATCAGTTATGGAAATTCAAAGTAGAGATGTTGTTATCTAAGGATGATTTATGGGAAGTAATTGTTACAGAAAGACCAGATCAAGATAATCAGACATGGGATAAGAAGAATAGACAAGCGAGAGCCACCATTAGCTTATTAGTGGATGATGCTCAATTAATACATATAAGAAATGAAGAAACAGCGAAAGGAATGTGGGAAGCATTAAGAAAACTGTATGAAAGACCTAGCTTGAATCACAAGTTATTTTTATTAAGAAAGCTTTACAGTATGAGATTGAGTGCAAATGACAACATGCAGAAGCACATATTCTCAATGATGGAAGTGATATCACAGCTAAGATCTATTGGTGAAGACATTAAAGAAAGTCATGTAGCAGCTATATTATTGTGCAGTTTACCAGATTCGTATACAGCCTTGATAAATGCCCTTGAGACGAGACCAGAAACTGACATTACATTAGATTTTGTGAAAACAAGACTAATAGATGAATATCAGAGAAGAAAAGAACAAAGAAATGATTCTTCTACTGAAAAGGACAGTGAAAACGCTCTTAAAGCTACAGAATTTAAAAAAACCCTATAATAAAGAGACAAGAGAATGCTTCAGATGTAAGAAAAAAGGTCATTTAAAGAAAGACTGTACCATATGGAAAGCAGAACAACAAAAATTACAACATAAAAAGCATACACAGAAAGTAAAAAACCCAATTTCCGATTCATGTTAGAATAATTGGAATGGCACAATTAAAGTAACAGACAAGAAATCATCACTTGGTTGGTTTATTGATTCAGGAGCAACGAGTCATATGACAAGTGACAAGAATTTCTTTACTGATCTTGATTTAGATAAGAAAGAAGCCATTTATCTTGCAGATGGAAGCAAAATAACCGCAGAAGGTATCGGACAAGGTATGCTAAATTGTTCAAACAAGTCCGGACAAGATTCAAAGATACTTGTACAGGATGTGTTGTATGTTCCAAAATTGGAAGGCGGATTATTATCTGTGAAACGTTTAACAGCAAAAGGACTTACAGTAAAATTCAAACACAATGAGTGTGCAATTATTGCAGGAAACAAGGTGATAACCAAAGTCAAGGCAGATGAACAATTATATCATTTTGACACACCAAAGGAACAGATGAAGGTATGTACACATGATCACAAAAACTGTATTCACATGTGGCATAGACGTCTAGGACATAGACACTCTGACAGTATAAGGGAACTACAGAGAAAAGAATTGACAAAAGATTTAAAGATATCAGATTGCTCAATTACCGTAAGATGTGAATGTTGTATAAAATCCAAAGCCACAAGGATATCTATTCCAAAAGAAAGTGAGATGAAAACCGAAAGACCACTTGATTTGGTGCATACTGACGTATGTGGACCCATGAAAGTGACTACATCAGGAGGCAATAGATACATGTTGACTTTTATAGACGACTACTCAAGATACACAGTCACATACTTAATTAAAAACAAAAGTGAAGTTTTTGATAAACTTGTAGACTATGTAACAAGATCAAGTAACAAATTTCAAAGGAAGCCAATTGTCATCAGAAGTGATAATGGAGGTGAATTTACAGGTCACAGAATAGAAGACTACTTAAGACAAAATGGAATAGAACACCAGAATACTGTTACATACACACCTGAACAAAATGGAGTAGCAGAAAGGAAAAACAGAACTCTAACAGAAATGATAAGATGTATGCTGACGGATTCCAAACTACCAGAGAAATATTGGGGTGAGGCAGCAATGACAGCTACATATCTACAGAACCGCCTTTTTTCCAGAAAACTGACGAAAACTCCATATGAACTGTGGCAAGGTATGAAACCAAGTGTCAATCATTTAAAAGTTTTTGGATGTAAAGTTTTTATATTCATTCCAACAGAAAAACGTTCCAAACTTCAAAACAGATCCATGGAAGGAATATTTGTTGGATATAGTGAAAATTGCAAAGGATATAGAATCCTAGATCCCAAAACAGACAGAGTTACGGTGAGTAACAGTGTGACATTCATTGAAGATTTAAATGAAGACATTATGATTTCAGTTGAAACAAAAAATGAGAAAAACAATAGTGACATAACTGAAGAAATATCTGATGAGAAAGAAGTAGAAATTAATGAAGAACAAAATACTGAAAGTGAAGAATCACAACTACAAACAGACACAGAACCAAGACGTTCAATGAGAGAGAACAAAGGAAAACCACCAAAACGTCTCTCATACAAGACAAGCATAAGAAAAATCTATGAGCCTACCTCTTGGGAAGACATATCTAAACTTCCTGAAGAAGAAGCTAATAAATGGATAGAAGCAACAGAAACAGAAATTAAATCCATGCATGATTCAAATACATGGACACTAACAGATTTACCAGAAGGAAGAAAAGCCATAGGATGTAAATGGATTTTTAAAGGAAAATACCAAACAGATGGCACAGCTGAAAGATACCGAGCAAGACTCGTAGCTAAAGGGTATTCTCAAAAATATGGAGAAGACTATGATGAGACATTTGCTCCAGTTGTCAAACACACTACAATAAGAACTTTACTTACAGTTGCAGCAATGAAACAGATGGAACTGAGACATCTGGATGTAAAGACAGCTTTTCTGAATGGAGATTTAACAGAAGACATTTACATGGAACAACCTCCAGGATTCAAAGATGAAAGAAATCCAAACAAAGTTTGCAAACTACAGAAAAGCATATAAGGTTTATAGCAAGCAGCTAAAGCGTGGAATGACAAAATCACGGAAGTACTTACAAATGAAAAATTTCAAAGAAGCAAAGCTGATCCATGCTTATACACAAAAAGGCTGATTAATAGATGGATTTATGTACTCATATATGTAGACGACATTTTGATTTGTTTTAAACAAGAAAGGGATAAAGAAAACATTCTAAAAATCCTGAAGCAACATTTCAAAATCAAAGACTTGGGAAATGTAAAACAGTACCTAGGAATACAGGTAGAAAGAGAAGAAGACGGAAGTTTCCTACTGAATCAAAATCACATGATTCAAGACATGACAGAAAAATTTGGATTAAAGGATGCAACAACAGTAAAGTCTCCAATGGAAACTAATTATCTCAAAGAGATGAACAGTGAAAAAAATATGCTACCAAATAATGAAGAATACAGAACAGCAATAGGAAAACTACTGTATCTAGTGATCATTACAAGACCAGACATCGCAGCAGCAGTAGGAATCCTGAGTAGAAAGGTATCAAAACCAAATAAAGCTGATTGGAATGCCGTGAAGAGAATAATGCGTTATTTGAAAGGAACTAGCAATGTTAAGCTGAAATTACCCACAAGTGATAATTGCATTTTAACAGGATATGTTGATGCAGATTGGGCTGGAGATCCAACTGACAGAAGATCTACCAGTGGATATATTTTTTTTCTCTCAGGTGGACCAATAAGTTGGACAAGTAAGAAACAGTCAATTGTGACACTGTCTTCAACAGAAGCAGAATATGTTGCCGCAGCACATGTGAGTCAAGAAGTACTGTGGTTAAGACAATTGTTGACAGAATTAGGACAACCACAGTTGGAACCAACAAAACTGAAAGAGGACAATCAAGGATGTCTTATTCTTGCTCAGATGGAAAGAGTCAATCCAAGAACCAAGCATATTGATGTGAAATATAATTTCTTGAGAGATCATCAGGAACAAGGAGTCTTGAAGTTAGAGTATTGTCCTACTGAAGAAATGACAGCAGACATCTTCACGAAGGCGATGAATGCTGATAAACACCAGAGACTAATAAAAAAGTTGGGTTTGATTGAATAAGTCCTTACTGTTGAGAAAGGGTGTTGGCATATGCAACAGATTAGGACTTATTATAAGTGAAAGGAGGACTTTATACTAACCAGACAGCAGATGGCGATAGTGTGTAAAGTTATATGCTTGCTGTAATGTGGGGAGGAAAGCTCTCAATTGTTGGTTGTTTTTTACTTCCTTGTGTTTTTTTTCTTTTCCTGAATGTGTTATGTCAGCAGCACACGGACTGTGTGACACTGAATTGTATCTAATGTTTATCCAGTATGAAGTAAATACTGTTTACTCAAGATATCTTGCTGATTGAAGCTCTCGTAAGTACAGTGGTGACTGTAAGAAGATGCACTCTGCGACAGCAAGGTCCTGAACCCGAACCCCTAGTCCATGTGTGGCCAGTGCCTGAACCCGAATCCCACACATGACCACCTACACTCTATTCAGGATGGGTCTACAAAGCCCTGTTTTCAGAGTTTCTCTCCGACCTCAAGATCCCTGGGGAATCTCAGGTGTCAAGTTATCCCCTTTTCAATGGGTATGGGATATTTTCTAAGCTTCTGCTCTAGATATGTTTCTATGTTCAGGTTTTTCATAGTTTTCAAAAAAAAAGAAATTTTAGTCTTTTCTTTATAGATGTCTTCCATTTGTGATCCATTCCTGGCTTTGGCTTCAAAAACTACATAAAAACTGAATATAGAAACCTACCATAAAGGGTTACTTGGCTCCTTTGGCCTCTACCTTGCCTTTGTCCTACATAGTTAATAAGTTTAGTGGCATCAGGTGCTTGCAAACTGAAAATAAAATCCCCTGTTGATCTATAAATCTCTACATTTATAATGCGATTTTTAATATATGTTGGCAATTTTCCATATTTAAAGTCCATTCAGGGCACAGCAGGTTATACATCAGGCTGAGTACAGGGTAGAAATAAAGGTTAGTATTTCTTCTTTTAACACCCCGAGCACCAGCATATTTTTAGTCATTGAAGTAAAGCAGCAGATGGGAAACACTTGGGTCACTAATGATTTACAAGGTACAATCTGTCTGAAACATTTCTGTTTTTATTACATCTTATGCTTACGGCTTATTTAAAGGAACACAAACTTCTGCAGGGTTATTTGGCAAGTAGCGCTGAAAAGCAGTTCCTGGGCCTGATAATCTGAAAAAGTTGGCAATCGCCTTTGCAGTTTTTGGACCATGGTCCTAAGGGGTATTTATGAAGTTGCAGGCACCAAAACTTCTAATACTCCTGAAGAGTTTTGCAAAAATGGTAAGATTATAAAACTTTCTCTTTATGCCACCTCCTTTCAAGGCAATATAATGGTTGTACAGTTGTGCTCAAAAGTTTACATACCCTGGCAGAATTTTTGCTTTCTTGGTCTTGTTTCAAAGAATATGAATGATAACAAAAAAAACTTTATCTCTACTCATGGTTATTGGTTAGGTGAAGCCATTTATTGTCAAACTCCTGTGTTTTCTCTTTTTAAATCTTAATGACAACCAAAAACATCCAAATGACCCTGATCAAAAGTTCACATACCCCAGTTCTTAATACTGTGTGTTGCCCCCTCTAACATCAATGACAGCTTGAAGTCTTTTGTGGTAGTTGTGGATGAGGTTCTTTAATTTCTCAGATGGTAAAGCTGCCCATTCTTCTTGGCAAAAAGCCTCCAGTTCCTGTAAATTCCTGGGCTATCTAGCATGAACTGCACGCTTGAGATCTCCTCTGAGTGGTTCAATGATATTGAGGTCAGGAGACTGAGATGGCCACTCCAGAACCTTCACTTTGTTCTGCTGTAGCCAATGACAGGTTGACTTGGCCTTGTGTTTTGGATCGTTGACATGTTGGAACTTCCAAGTACGTCCCATGCGCAGCTTCCGGGCTGATGAGTGCAAATTTGCCTCCAGTATTTGCTGATAATGTGCTGCATTCATCTTTCCTTCAAGTTTTACCAAGTTTCCTGTGCCTTTGTAGCTCACACATCCCCAAAACATCAGCGATCCACCTCCGTGCTTTACTCTAGGAATGGTGTTCCTTTCGTCATAAGCCTTGTTGACCTCTCTCCAAATGTAACGTTTATGGTTGTGGTCAAAAAGTTAAATTTTGGTCTCATCACTCCAAATGACCTTGTTACAGAAGTTTTGAGGCTTGTCTCTGTGCTGTTTGGCGTATTGTAGGCGAGATACTTTGTGACATTTGCACAGTAATGGCTTTCTTCTGGCGACTCGACCATGCAGCCCATTTTTCTTCAAGTGCCTCCTTATTGGGCATCTTGAAACAGCCACACTGCTAGTTTTCAGAGAGTCCTGAATTTCAGCTGATGTTATTTGTGAGTTTTTCTTTGCATCCCAAACTGCATCCTGGCAGTTGTGGCCGAAATCCTTGTTGGTCTACCTGACCGTGGTTTGGTTTTTACAGACCCCCTGATTTTCCATTTGTTAATCACAGTTTGAATGCTGCTGACTGGCATTATCAATTCCTTGGATATTTTTTTGTATCCCTTTCCTGTGTTATAGAGTTCAACTACCTTTTCCCGTAGATCCGTTGACAATTCTTTTGCTTTCCCCATGACTCACAATCTAGAAATGTCAGTGCCTGGATGAAAGATGCAAGAGTCTGTCTGGATCCCAGAAACTCACTCAGCTTTTATGCACACACTGATTACAAGCAAACAGGTCACAGGTGAGGATGTTACCTTTAGTAGCCATTCAAATCCATTTGTGTCAAATTCTGTACATGTTATCAGGCCAAAATCACCAGGGTATGTGAACTTTTGATCAGGGTCATTTGGATGTTTTTGGTTGTCATTAAGATTTAAAAAGAGGAAACACAGTAGTTTGACAATAAATGGCTTCACCCAACCAATAACCATGAGTGGAGAAAACGTTTATTTGTTATCATTCATATTCTCTGAAACAAGGCCAAGAAAGGAAAAATTCTGCTGAAGTAAATTAACTTTTGAGCACAACTGTATATCGAGAGGTCGTAAATTGATGGAACCTCATGGTTTTGGAAAAATTTCAAATTTACGTAGGATGGAGGAACTTATAACCCTAACTCTAGAAGCTTCTATGAACACATGACAAGCCTGAATCTCATATCTGTCCTCTCCTCTGGTATTTTGGCACCTTGTCTTGAGCCAGAAAAAAATTATAGCTCCATGAGTCTTCTTTATCTCCTTCACGGTTGTCAAAGGTGATGGATTGTATGAAAGCAGACATTGCCGGCTGACTTATCTCACCTTAAAGGGGTTGTTTGGTCTTAAGCTACAAGTCTGCAGTCACTCTAGGTGACTGCAGACTTGTAGATCCTCACATCACACGCACCACGAGCTGTGAGGATTCTCCGGTGCCAGGTGCATGCATACTTCCGGTCACATTTCAACTAGACTCTATTTACCTTGCTCAATGCACTTGCATTGACCGATGTCGGGCCCATCTAGTCGGCATGTGACCGCATGTATGCAAATCACATACTTACGGTCACGCGCTTGCCGTTCCTGGCAATGGAGAATCCTCACAGTGTGTGTGATGTGGGCATTCGCCAGTCTACAGTCACATAGACTGACTACAGACTTGTAGTTTAAGTCCGCACAACCTTTTTAAACTTTTTTTTAACAAGAGGGAAACAGAGTCATCATGGTTTAAAAAGGAATACATATTTTATTGAAACATTGATTAAAAATATAAACCAAAAACAAAGTGAGGAGCTAGGTGGACAACGAAATATCCGATTTAGCCAAGCAAAGCCTGCCTCAGTGCTAGATACTCAGTCAAATTGACATAACTTTACAGATAGAAAAGAATTTACCATGAAAGTAGAAAAACGCTGCACCCCAAATTCTTGACCAATAGAATAAAGATGATAAAAATATAGGTAATAGACCTAAAATTTAATAAGGTACAACATGATGTGAAGGTTAACAGGCTATTATTGAACCAACCATGTGGTGGCGCACTCTATAGTGCACTGCTAAAAAGCAGCCAGACCAGACTTGTCAAATAAGGTGCAGCGTGCATATTTACACTGGTATAAAGTTTTGCAGGTAGGAGAACATCTACACACAATCCCCCCCAAAAAGTGAAGAGAACAAAATAACCTCTTCTTACTCTTAGGCTTAGTGCCAGGGGAAGTATATCACTTAGATTAGCATAAGGGAGATAGTTGTCTTACCAAAGGTAACAGGCTGTCAGTAGGCTTATCAGATAGAAAACCACGTGCGTCCCCCGACACGCGTTTCGCGGCAGCTGGGGCCGCTTTCTCAAGGGGCAGTAGTAATGGTGGGGAAAGGAGACCTTTTAAACTGTTAGCGCCGGTCACGTGAGCGCTCACGTGACCGGTCGCACGTGTAATAGGGGCGTGCACAGGTGTCCCAGAGACGCCAGGATGGCGCATGCGCCCGAGTCCCGTGTCAGGCAACACCCCCAAGCCGTCAGGAACCACCGCACACGCGCATGCACGCCGCACAGAATGCGGAAGTGCCCGACCGTGCGTGGACGTCGTATAGACAGCTGGGGGCGCACCCAACAACAGGAGGGCCGGCGCATGCGCGCCACGTCACGGGGCAGCAGTACTCGCCTACAGTTTGCGTATAAGAGAGGAGAGAACAAAACAGGGGTAAACAGGGGAGTACATATATAGTACAATATCCATGACAATTTATCCATCAGTGGTCCTTTTCTTTATCTTTTTCCCATCGTTTTATCATCCCATCCTTCATTTCATATGGGACATCTGCATCACACAGTCATTTTGAATGGATAAGAGTTGATCCAATAAAGTGCAAAGAGAGAAGTTATTACATTATCTAGAAGAAAACTGAAAAAAATATAAACAGATTAAAAATAAAGAATTATTTAAAAACAAAAATAAACCCCAAACTAAGCATATATGTCCCTCGGGCACAGTGAGGGTAGAGAGGAGGGGGTCATTGTATGATATAGGATCAGCAATAGATATCTTAATGTCATAAGAAAGAGGAGAAGGAAAGGGACTCATTTAGTCCGCGGGGCGACAACGTCCCAAGTGTCACTATCCACTTAGCTTCCACTTGCGCCAAAACCTTTCTGACGTTGCCACCCCGCGCACCCAAATGTATCACGTCTATCCCCCGCACTTTGAAACAGCGAGGGTCGCAATTATGGACAGCCCTGAAGTGCCTGGGAATGCTTTTGAGTTCATTAACATCAGTCGCCGTCCTGGCCGCACCAATGTCGCGCACGTGCTTACGCACACGTATTCTCAGTTCCCTAGATGTAAGTCCAATATAGACTAAAGGGCAATCGCACATGGCATAATAGATGACGTTATTAGTGCCACACGAAATATAGTGTCTTATTTTAAAATAAGGAGGGTGTTGGGGGGGACTCTGTTCCCCCACTTACACCCACTTTTTGATATTTGGGCTATTTCGCTAACTAACCTTTTTAAACTTGTAAGATTTTGATCTTTTTTACCTATTCTATTCACAAGAGGATGTTCCTCTTTATGTTTTTTTTTTCTGTAGAGTTTCAGAGAAAACATAATTTGAAAAGCCAGCCAAGCCAGCCAAGGACTATAGGGACAGGCCTGACTTTTCCTATTACTCTCCTGACCCGCTTCTCTGCGAACCGCTCCAGGTGATTGATAGGTTTCTCCCATGTTCATACATAGGAGAGATCTACCAGTCACCTGGAGCTGGGCAGGGAGAAGCAAATTGGGGACGTCATCGGACCAATCAGGTCTCTCCCTATAGCCCCTGACCCACTTTTTAAACTATGTTTTCTCCGAAACGCTGCAGAATTTCAAAGATAAACATATCAGAAAAAAACTGAACTGGCTCATTCTAACTAATTGTTTTTAAGTAGTGATGAGCGAACGCGCTCGCCACTACTTGGTACTTGCCCGAGCATCATGGTGCTCGACAAGCTCGGCGAGTATTTCCGGGATGCTCGGGCGGGAACTCGGGTCCCCTCCCTGCATGCTTGGCGCTCTTTAGAGAGCCAATGAACATGCAGGGATTGCCTGCCATGCACTGTAATGCCGTAGCCATGTTGGTTGTGGGCATTACAGTGATTGGCTGGCCGCACAGCGTCACCAGGTCTATATCAGACCTGGCGCCGCCATGCTCGTCACAGTTACTCCGGATCAGACAGTGTAGGGAGAGCTGCTGCTGTGTCAGGGAGAGATTTAATCGTGTATTAGGTAGTGTAGGGAGAAAAAACGTACATTACACATATCCATCTTAACAAACATCCTTCTGATGACTAATCCATCTGCAGAGGTATCAGGCAGGCAGTGTATATGTGGCGCCCCTGCGGGTTCAGTCGCCACAAAGGTACTCCATCTCACCCAGAGGTGTGGTATCCCACTCTCAGGTAAGGATAGAGTGCTGCCCGGGACCCTAACACCTGCATCCAACACATCCACTTCAGTAGAGCAGGGCGAGATTGCTCCTAAGGGAGGGTCCCTGGCTGGAGTGGAGGGGAACCAAGTAAGGGGGAACCATGTAGTGGGTGTGGGTGGAGGAAGCAGATTAGGGGAGCAAGAAAGGAAGCTGTATAAAAAGGGGAACCATCTTGGAAAGTGAGCTCAGTCAGAGGAAGAGAAGTGAAAGGAGCAGAAGCTCTGTGTAACGAGGTGGCACAGGGTGGTAGTTGTGGGCGAGTCTACTGAGCAACCTTCAGCCAGCACCCCGGCACCTCGCACATGAATACACGGATAGAGCCAGTGCTTTTATATAAAATCAACTTTACTGACAGATTGCAGTGTACAGGCAGGTGCAGCAGATATTCTCAGGTCCAGGTCTTATGCAGGGACAATAAGCCGTTTCTCTACCTTCCGACTCAGTTTATTACAGCAGGCAGAGTTTCACCTTCAGCACACCCTTGTCCTGGTTGCCGCTTGTCCTAGGGAAGCTATGCTACTCGGATAAGGCTCCTATCCCTTTTTCCACAGTCCCTGTTCTCTCTCGCTGTGCTACTCGGATATAGATATATATATGTACATCCCTTTTCCACAGCCTCTGTTCGGTCCTCAGCTCCTGTTGAGGGCTGTCGGCACTCTCTCTCTCCTCCGCGCACCTTCTAACCCTGGCCTGGGTCTATGGCTGCCGGACTCTGCTTAGTGCCTAGTCTCTGTCCTCGGATCCGCACACCTTCTAACCCTGGCTCGGGTCTCTGGTTGCCAGACTCTCTGGTGCTTACATGGACCCTTGATGTCTCGTGTACTGGCCTCTTCTTTGAGTGCATTTACACCATCACCGGTCCTTACTCATGAGCTTACGGCCCACTGCTTCGACCTGTCCTCAGTCCCGACCTGTCACGAGCAGGTCCTCACTCGTGGGCTTACGGCCCCCACTGCCTTGACTCCTTCTTTGCGGGGACACCCCCGTCTTCACACAAGCTCCCTTTCTCTGGAGCTCTTCTCTGACACCTTGTCCTGGGCATGGCCGCCCAGACACTCCCCTTGACTTCCTGTCTCCTGTCTCTAAGCTCACTGCCTCTCCTCCTCCCTGCTATGCTCCTCGCCCTGGCCAGCTCTGCCATGCTGCTGTCACTAGGCAACTACTGCATTGTACAATACAGGGAGAACACGAAAGCATCAACATTACATTAGACATTACACTCACACGGGGACAACTACTGCTGCACGTGGGAATAATAACAGAGAAAAGTCCTTCTTAAAGGGGTGGTGGCGTCCATCCCCCTTACACTCCCCCTCTTCTTAAACATGGCCGTCCTCAGACATGCAAGGGCCCTGTAAAGAAACACAGCATAAACACAGTCCCCACGTGCGCATCTTAAAGGGGTAGCCCACACACACACTCTGCTCCGGCGGAGTCGCAACAAGTCCACTGCTGTGAAGCACAGAAGTCCAAAACATGAAAAATTCAGCCTCACTTGACGAGGCAACAAAACAAAAGAAAGACCCCGCGAAAAAATCACTTCCCCTTTAAGGGACAAAAAATCGGTACTGTCCCTTTAAGAAATGCAAAAATTGCTGCAAAGTGTCCTTTGCATGCCCAACTGCATCCGGGCACAGTCCATTACACCCCCTGTGGCAACAGAGACACGATTCCTTCTCCAACGGTACTAAAGCATTTAAAGGGGTAACACACACGTGTGCCTGCTCCTGCAAGGCAGCACCGATCCGGACCCCAGTAGCAATTGCTGAGGTCATCAAAGTCCAAGTCCATAACAGGCCACTGATGTCGAGGCTCCAACTGGTATAAGGAAGAAAACAACTGCCATCGCAACTTCATTTCGGTCCAGTTTGACCGGCTTCAACGCCCTCAACTTGCGGGGCAACACTCTTTTTCAGCAAAGAAAAATTCTCTTCAACTCTCAACGGGCCTCACTGGAAGTATCAGGAGGGCTCGGCAACATCGGTCTTCCACTCAGATTCACTCTCCTACTTGCAAATGGCGACAGGCCACCTGCACTGCTCCACACAAGGATCCGCCTACCCCCATCATGCTGCTTGGGGCGGGCCTTCTTCCTCTTTTTCCTCCATCTGCCGGCCTGCAG
Organism: Phyllobates terribilis; assembly: GCF_046119375.1. Classification (NCBI taxonomy): domain Eukaryota; kingdom Metazoa; phylum Chordata; class Amphibia; order Anura; family Dendrobatidae; genus Phyllobates; species Phyllobates terribilis. The sequence goes on along the minus strand of NW_027362773.1, from coordinate 130,022,944 downwards.
ATACAATCCTGGGGACCGCCTCCTTCTCTCAGGCGTCCCCTCAGCACACACTTGCTCTCGGAGGGCGGGCCACTTCTTTGCGCACTTTCTCTGCCTCCCCAGGATTTCGCGCCACTGACCGCCATCTTCTTGCCAGTGTTCGGCGCCATCTTGGACCACAGCGTGGTCGCCACAGCAATGTGCCATGCGGGCGCCGTCTCACAGGCCTCAGGGGTCCTCCCCACTAGTCCGGTGGGCACAGGATGTTTGGATACGATCCTGCCGACTATGCCAAGTGTAACGAGGTGGCACGGGGTGGTAGTCGTGGGCTAGTCTACTGAGCAGCCTTCAGCAAGCACCCCGGCACCTCGCACATGAATACACGGATAGAGTCAGTGCTTTTAAATAAAATCAACTTTACTGACAGATTGCAGTGTACAGGCAGGTGCAGCAGATATTCTCAGGTCCAGGTCTTATGCAGGGACAATAAGCCATTTCTCTACCTTCCGACTCAGTTTATTACAGCAGGCAGAGTTTCACCTTCAGCACACCCTTGTCCTGGTTGCCGCTTGTCCTAGGGAAGCTATGCTACTCGGATAAGGCTCCTATCCCGTTTTCCACAGTCCCTGTTCTCTCTCACTGTGCTACTTGGATATAGATATATATATGTACATCCCTTTTCCACAGCCTCTGTTCGGTCCTCAGCTCCTTTTGAGGGCTGTCGGCACTCTCTCTCTCCTCCGCGCACCTTCTAACCCTGGCCTGGGTCTATGTCTGCCGGACTCTGCTTAGTGCCTAGTCTCTGTCCTCGGATCCGCACACCTTCTAACTCTGGCTCGGGTCTCTGGCTGCCGGACTCTCTGGTGCTCACATGGACCCTTGATGTCTCGTGTACTGGCCTCTTCTCTGAGTGCATTTACACCATCATCGGTCCTTACTCATGGGCTTACGGCCCACTGCTTTGACCTGTCCTCGGTCCCGACCTGTCACGAGCAGGTCCTCACTCGTGGGCTTACGGCCCCCACTGCCTCGACTCCTTCTTTGCGGGGACACCCCCGTCTTCACACAAGCTCCCTTTCTCTGGAGCTCTTCTCTGACACCTTGTCCTGGGCATGGCCGTCCAGACACTCCCCTTGACTTCCTGTCTCCTGTCTCTAAGCTCACTGCCTCTGCTCCTCCCTGCTTCGCTCCTCCCTGCTACGCTCCTCGCCCTGGCCAACTCTGCCATGCTGCTGTCACTAGGCAACTACTGCACTGTACAATACAGGGAGAACACATAAAAGCATCAACATTACATTAGACATTACACTCACACGGGGACAAGTACTGCTGCACGTGGGAATAATAACAGAGAAAAGTCTTTCTTAAAGGGGTGGTGGCGTCCATCCCCCTTACATCTGCAGGAGCTCTGCTAGGGAGGCGGGCCTAGCCCAAGAGGCCCAGGATTGAGAGAGGAGAGGGAGCAGGAGAAAGGCTCCAGGAACGGAAGGGATCCCAGGGGTACAGGAAGTGCTGGAGGCCACCCGTACGTCCGAATCTGCCAGGCGGTGGAGGGATCGAGCCGCAGAGGGGACCGGCCCCTAAACTAGTGGAGAACTACAAGGCTCAGCTAGAAACCGGAGGCTGCTGTACTTTCAAGGTGCAGTGGCCACAACCACAATTATATCGCCGAAAAGGTGGCCACAGAGGGTCCAGGGGACTGCACGTCGCCCGACGAGACCCGAGGCTACCGGATTGGGACACTGATTGTCAGGCGCAGGGCAGGAGGGTGAGAACCAGCGCAGGAAGACGACTGAGGAAGGCACACAGAACGGGGTCCTGTCAGGCACTCTTGAACTACCTGAGGGATTGCTGAACCCCTGCCTGGTGAACGCAGCACGACGTGGGAGGTTGTAGTCCAGAACCTGTAACCTGAGGAACTTAACAACTGTGAGTAAACTCAGAAGACTGCACCCCACTGACTCTGTGATTATTATCTGCGCCATCACCCCTGCACTACAACGCCCAGCATCACCTATAACATCTACACTGCCCTGGAGCTAAGCTCTACCTATGGAGAGCCACACCAGCTTTGCTGCACTAACATCAGCTCCAGAGGACCTGCTCCGCAGCGGCGGCTCCCTTTAGCCGCATACCACAGGTGACGTCACGAACTTTGTACATAAAAACTATAAAATCCCCTTTTTACTGACCGCCCTGGGTCACGGACCGGTTTACCGCCACTGTGACATCTCCCCTAGCAATGACCGGCCCAGCACCGAGTACCCCACGGCCCAGGGGGCGCGTCATATATAGGCAGGCAAGGTATATAACAGACTGCAGTGCACATAGGACAAGAGGCTCCATTCCAGTTCTGTCTTCTGCTGCTGTTATATTTCTAGAAATAGGCCCAGGTTTCAGGGGCCAGGAATAATTTTTTTTGCATCTTAATCCTCATAATTTGCTTAAAAAGCAATCCAGAGAACACTGTTTTTATGCGCCATTTGCTTGTTGGCACTGCAGAATACAGCCAGGTCCTTTCCATATTACAGCGCTAGAAATCCAGCTATGTAAAACAGTGTTTTCTCCGTCACACGGATCACATATACGTTTTCTGAAAATACTGCCATTTCTGGCCTCCATTAAAAAAAATTTTCAGTGTGTCAGCAAAGTTTTTGACACTGGTTTGCTATTCAAAACAGTTACCTACAGGCCAGGTATATAAAAATGTGTTTTCTCCGTCACACGGATTACATATACGTTTTCACAAAATACTGCCATTTCTGGCCTCCATTAAAAAATGTTTTCAGTGTGTCAGTGAAGCCATTGACACCAGATTGCTGTTCAAAATAGTTACCTACAGGCCAGGTATTTAAAACCGTGTTTTCTCCGTCACACGGACCACATATACGTTGTCAGAAAATACTGTCATTTCTGGCCTCCATTAAACATTTCTTTCAGTGTGTCAGCAAAGTTTGTGACACTGGTTTGCTGTTCAAAACAGTTACCTACAGGTCAGGTATTTAAAACTGTGTTTTCTCCGTCACACGGATCACATATACGTTTTCAGAAAATACTGCCATTTCTGGCCTCCATTAAAACATTTTTTCAGTGTGTCAGCAAAGTTTTTGACACTGGTTTGCTGATCAAACTACTTACCTACAGGGCAGGTATTTAAAACTGTGTTTTCTCCGTCAAACGGCTCACATATAAGTTCGCTCCAAACTCAGTCATTTGTAGTGAGCGTGGAAGATACTGTCCTCCATTTAAAATGGGCAAAGCACGTGGCAAGGGACGGGGAACTGGACGTGATGGTAATGGTGCATGCAGAGGCCGAGGACAAGGCCGTGGGCAAGCCGAAATTGTGCCACAACAAACACCCACATCTTCTCGCCTGACCTTCCTGTCCCAATTTCTAGGGGACCGCAGTACACCACTATTGAACCCAGAGCAGTGTCAAAACGTTGTTGGTTGGATAGCGGATAATGCTTCCAGTCACTTAGCCACCACCACCACCACCCTTTCTTCCACACGGTCAAGTCTCAGTAGCCGTGAGTCTGGACCGCATATTCCTCACCCTGATCCTCCTTCCTCCCACCATGCCGAGTACCCAGAGACAACTGATCCCACACTTGGACACTCTGAAGAGCTGTTCACTTTTCCATTTATAGATTCGGGCCTCACGCCCGGTCCACTTGAAGCGGGGCAAGAGGAGATCGCGTGTAGCGATGCCCAAATATTTGAGCAGCCACGGTCACACGAAGACGACGGTGGGAAAGCATCACAAGAGGTGGACGATGATGAGACACAATTGTCAGAAAGTCAGGAGGAGGACCAGGGTGCGGAAGTGGAAGACGAGGTGGTGGAGACGGAAGCATTCCGCAACCTGATGGCGGCGGCCGTCCCTCGGTACTCGGTCCCCAGCCGCCACTATTTCTCCCGGTGTGCCGTCCCCGCATTACACAAGCACATGTCCCAAAACATTAGCCATGCTCTCAACAACGCAGTTACCGGTAAAGTCCACCTAACCACGGACATGTGGACAAGTGCTTATGGGCAGGGACGGTACATCTCGCTGACAGCACACTGGGTTATCATAGTGGAAGCCGGTACCCAGTCGGACCTTGGGACAGAACACGTCCTCCCGACGCCAAGGATTGCGGGCCCTAGGTCAATCAGGGTTGCCCCCACGGTCTACAGCTCCTGCACCTCATCCTCCTCAGCCTCCTCCTCCTCTTCAGCCTCCATCTCCGAAATGACCACATCAGTCACAAGCTGGAAGCACTGCAGCACTGCCTCGGCCAAGCGGCAACAGGCTGTGCTGAAGCTAATATGCTTAGGTGAAAAACCGCACAATGCTGAAGAGTTGTGGACAGCTCTGAAAGAGCAGGCAGATCTGTGGCTCACACCGCTGAACCTACAGCCAGGCATGGTCGTGTGTGACAATGGCTGGAACCTGGTGGCGGCTCTGAGGCGAGGCGAGCTCACACACGTACCATGCCTGGCCCATGTGCTTAACCTCGTGGTTCAGCGGTTTCTCAAATCCAACCCGGAGCTGCTGGATCTGCTTGTTAAAGTATGCCGCCTGTGTGCCCATTTTAGAAAGTCAGCTACAGCTTCTGCCGCCCTTGCAGTGTTTCAGCAGCTGCTTCCTGCTCACAGACTGGTGTGTGATGTCCCCACGCATTGGAATGGAACTCTACACTGCAGATGTTGGGAAGGATTTGTGAGCAGAAGAGGGCAGTTGTTGAGTACCAGCATCAACAAGGCCGTCGGTATTCAGTTCAGACTCCACACATAAGACCTCAGGAGTGGACATGGATGTCAGACATATGTACCATCCTCCAAAACTTTGAGGACTCCATCAAGATGGTGAGCGGCGATGATGCCATAATTAGCATCACCATCCCACTTCTCTGTCTTCTGAAACGCTCTCTGCTCACAATCAAAGAGGATGCATTGCAGGCGGAGCATGATGAGATGGAGCAAGGAACCATACAGGGTGATTACACATAGCCAAGCCTCATCTCATCCCAACGTGGATTGGTTGGCAATGAGGAAGAGGAGGAGGAAGGACAGGAGCTAGTTTCATGCACTATAGACGGTACTACCTGCACAGCTGTCATACCGTCTGTTCAGCGTGGATGGCCAGAGGACAGAGAGGAGGAGGAGGAGGAGAGCATGTTCAGTCATCCTCTTGGTGTGGACACGGAAGTCTTGCCTGTTAGTAGTCTGGCACGCATGGCTGAGTTTATGTTACGCTGCCTTTCCCATGACCCTCGCGTTCTCGAAATTTTGGGTGACAGCCATTACTGGTTGGTGACACTTCTAGACCCACACTACAAGGAGAACTTTATATCTCTTATTCCTGAGGCGGACAGGTCTACAAAAATGAGGCTGTACCAGAAGGCCCTTGTTGCGGAACTATTAAAAAAATTCCCATCTGAAAACGCTGGCGGCAGAGGGCACACTTCATTGGACAACCAAGGAGTACATGTAATAGTGGGGAAGGACGTAGCCTTCCTTTGGCACTGAAGTAGTTAAAGAAAGTGTTCCCGTAGTTAAACCTCTCTGGACTGTCGGAAGGCCAAGCTTAGGGGTTAGCTTCAGTGGTCCAGTCAGTAGAGGGGGAACTTAGTGCCCTGATCAAGCCTTGAGTGTTTATAGAGCTTGTTCCTGGCATAATTCCTTGTGGGCTGCAGTACTTGTAACCAGCCACAAGATGCCACTGTCCCAGGTGCAGATGTCAGGTTGAGTCTGCCAGCAGTGTTACAGACAGTGATGGGGTTAATGCTGTGTGATGACAGCCCACAGAGGGTGGGCACATTAGGAAAATCTCTGCTTAGTTTCCAGAAGCAGGAAGTGGTGAGTAGTAAGAGTTAGGACAGTGAACCGTACGGGCAGCCTGACTATATGGTGGCTGCTAGGGTAGACGGGAGCTCCATACCGTCAGACAGTGGGATCACCAGTGTAAAAGTCTCCCTACGCAAGAGTCCTGTTAGCCGGCCGGAGAAACTCAACGGAGGTATTGAGGACCCGGGGCACTTCTAGTCTGCAGGTAGCTGAGGAAGATAAATAGGACTCCAGGCTAAGATGTGGGGGAGATATCGGATCTGGAACACTGTTGGTATTGCAGAAGAGTCTCTTGGGCTAGAGATTAGAGTCACAGAGATGTTGCCAGCGCCTGTGAGGGAGATAATAAACTGTCGGGCCTTATCCATTATATCTGCCTGTAAATATTGTACATACTCCTCTTCCCCAAGTAAAGTCCAAGTTATGGTTAAGAACCTCGTGTCCTCTGAATTTATTGCTGCCCTGGTCCCAGAAGAGAAATGCCTGGAGACATCTGATGGTTTGAAGTAAGTGGAGAACACCACATAGACAGCCACACATCAGCGAGAGGACACGTATTGTCTGTAGGGTGCCTGAGCGAGGAGGGGCTACAGCTCGCCCACAACTACCTCGCTGAGGCACCTTACATACAGGCGAGAGAGACACAACTTCAATCCAGCAGAGGCAGGGGAACACTGAAAAAGTTCTGGGAGAGTTTTCTCAGACCCTCCTATCAGACAGGCCCTGAGGCGTGGGGTACTCTCACAAGGAGTGCAAAGTTTGGGAAGATGCTGAGGGAGTACCTTGCCGACCGTACCAACGTCCTCCATGATTCCGCTGTGCCTTATAATTATTGGGTATCCAAGCTGGATATGTGGAATGAACTGGCTCTCCATGCCTTGGAGTTCTTGGCCTGCCCTGTCGCCAGCGTTGTATCAGAGCGGTTTTTTAGTGCCGCTGGTGGAATTATAACTGATAAGCGCATCCGCCTGTCAACTGAAAATGCTGACAGGCTGACTCTTATAAAAATGAACAAGGGCTGGATTGGGCCAGACTTCTCAACACCACCGAATGATAGCAGCGTAACATAAACTCCAATCCAGTGTCTTTTCTTGAGAGGTGTATTCCCATGCACCTTTTCACACCCACACATGGGTATACGCTTCCTGATTTTGGCTATTTGCTCTTGTCCTCCTCCTTCTCCTCATCCTCCACCACCATATCACCAGGGTGACCGTGGTCCGTGATGCAACACCCACTTAATTTTTTTAAAGGGTGTTTATGATGCCCGTAAAAAAAATTTTTGATACAGTATGTTCATGTATACCCCCCAGGGGTAAATGTTTGTCAGCTCCTCTCACCTCCCTGCTCCGTCCTCGGCGTCCTCTTCCCGCGCTGCTGGCAGCGCTCGCCGCTTCCCGGGCACTGTGCTTAGGGCGCGCGCGTGCTCCCTCTCTCTTAAAGGGGCCGCGCGCGCCATCCTTAGGAGTCCCCGGCCAATTGCCGATGGAGCTCCCATATATAAGGCACCTCCTCCAAAATGGAGGTGCCCAAGCAAAGTTATTGCAAAGCCTTTCACCTCTGCTTCAGCCCTCAGGTCCCGTTGCCAGTCTGCTTTCCAGCTCTGTCTACCTGCTTGTATTCCTGCGGTCCGACAGTCTGTCTACCTGCCCCCGTCAGTCTGTCTATGGACCAGTCCGCCTGCGGATCAGGAAGCACCTGCCTGATACCGGCCTGATACCTGCCTGATACCTGCCTGACTCCTGCCTGATACCTGTCTGATACCTGCCTGATACCTGCCTGAGACCACCTGCCAGCCAGCCGAGAGACTCTTACCCGCTCACCTGGGAGCGCTCACCTGCTACCCGCCAGCTAGCCTACCTGGACGCTCTGCCGTCACTTGCCGTGACCACCTGCCAGCCGGCCGAGAGACTCTTACCCGCTCACCTGGGAGCGCTCACCTGCTACCCGCCAGCTAGCCTACCTGGAGGCTCTGCCGTCACTTGCCGTGACCACCTGCCAGCCGGCCGAGAGACTCTTACCCGCTCACCTGCTACCCGCCTGCTAGCCTACCTGGAGGCTCTGCCGTCACTTGCCGTGACCACCTGCCTGTCTAGAGACTCTTACCCTGCTGTCACTTGCCGTGACCACCCGCCTGTCAAGAGACTGTTCCCGTCACTTGCCGTAACCTCCTGCCCTTCTACCCAGAGACTGTTCCTGTCACTTGCCGTGACTACCTGCCCGCCTTCCCTGGGAGCCACCCGCTTCCTTACAAGGACTGCCCCTTTGTATAGTAGCTCAGAGGTTCCACCTCCCAGACCCATTACAGCCCACTCCTTTCTAATGGGAACATTTTTTTATGAGGCCCTCCTCCACGTTTCTTCCAAGGGGCATTGAAGTGCCTCCAAATTTTTGGCAGCCCTTGCATTCAATGCATAGGCCAACACTATGGGAGACTCTCTCCTTTCTAATGGGAATTTGTCGTTACTGTGGCCCTGCCAGTTTGCTCAGGCCATGGAACCCGGTGGCACCCAAGCTCCCTCTCTCTCGGACCTATGTCATGAACTTTCCCGTCAGAGGTCCCAACAGGACTCCATCTTGGTCCACCTGCGTAGTGTTCACTCCCGCCTGGACACACTGACTGCCTCGTCGGGAGCTGCTTCCACTCGCACAACTACTACCCCGGCAGCGCCGCTGCCCATCAATACCATGGCATCCCTTCCCGATCCCCGCCTTACCGCCCCGCCTCGTTTTGGTGGAGATCCCGGTCAGGCACGGGGCTTCATTAACCTGTGCACCCTGCACTTCGAAATTTTGGCACACCAGTTTTCCACCGACCGAGCCAAAGTGGCCTTCATCATGTCCCATCTCACTGGGGAGGCGCTGGCTTGGCTAAATCCTCTATGGGAGAGAGGAGACCCCCTGGTGTCCAACCTGCCAGCCTTTCTCACGGCCTTCCGGAAAGTCTTCGACGAACCAGGATGAAAGACCTCATCCGCCTCATCTCTGCTACGCCTCCGTCAAGGGAGTCTCACCGTGGGCCAATATGCCATACGGTTCCGTACCCTTGCTTCTGAGCTTGCTTGGGATAATGACGCCCTGGTGTCCGTCTTCTGGGAGGGTCTAACCGGCCGGATTAAAGATGAACTTGCCGGTCGGGACATTCCTACCACTCTCGACGACATAATAACACTTGCCACCCGGATTGACATCCAGTTCCAGGAGCGTACCAAAGAGGTCACCCGTGAGAGGAGGTTTTCTCGCCTTGCTCTTACCTTCCAGAATCCCGTCACTTCCTCTGTTACTCCCCAGGCGCACTCACCCGAGCCTATGCAGGTCGACCAGACCAAGATGGTCAAGACCCGTCAAGAGTCACGCCATGCCGAGGGGAGCTGCTTCTACTGTGGCAGTAAGGAGCACCGGATCCGTTCCTGCCCGGCGAGGTCGGGAAACGCCTGTGTCTAGGATCGCTCAGAGAGGTCGTCCTAGACAAGAATAAACCCTCTCCATCTCTGATGCTGTCGGTCTCTATCATCTGCGGGGAGAACCGTTACTTTGAACTAGCTCAACTTGATTCTGGAGCTGCCGGAAATCTCATTTCTCAGTCCCTGGTAGAGAAATACCGCATTCTCACCAAACCTCTGGTCGAACCCTTATCTGTCGCCTCCGTGGATGGGGGTCTCTTACCGGATCCCATCCAACTTATCACCGAACCCATAACTCTGTAGGTGGGAATGCTGCACTCTGAGAGCATCTTCTTTCATGTTCTACCTGGACTCTCTCATGCCCTTTTGCTTGGCCTACCTTGGCTCCAGAGACATGCACCCGTGCTTGATTGGCAGACCGGAGAAGTCCTTCGCTGGGGACAGGACTGCCATAAGACTTGTTTAGTTCCCGTTCGTCCTGCCCGTCCTTCTCCTCCCCCAGCCAATCTACCCGGCCTGCCGGTACCCTATTGGTCTTATGCTGATGTCTTTAATAAAAAGGAAGCAGAGACATTACCTCCTCATAGACCATACGATTGCCCTATCGACTTGGTACCTGGCGCTACTCCGCCCCGAGGGCGTATCTACCCTTTGTCCGCTGCTGAGACCCAGTCCATGTCTGAATATATCGAGGAGAACCTGGCCTGGGGGTTTATCCGGAAATCTACCTCCCCGGCGGGAGCAGGCTTCTTCTTCGTTAAAAAGAAGGACGGCTCACTCCGTCCCTGCATAGACTATAGAGGCCTTAACCAGATCACGGTGAAGAATAAATACCCCCTTCCGCTCATTCCTGAATTATTTGACCGTCTGAGGGGTGCTAGAGTCTTCACCAAGCTGGATCTCCGTGGGGCCTATAACCTGGTTCGTATCCGTCAGGGGGATGAATGGAAGACGGCATTCAACACCCGGGACGGCCACTATGAATACCTCGTAATTCCCTTCGGTCTCTGTAATGCTCCCGCCGTCTTTCAAGAGTTGGCCAATGATATCTTCCGTGACCTTCTCTACTCCTGCGTGGTGGTATACCTGGACGACATCTTGGTCTTCTCTCCGGATCTCCCCACACACCGGAGGGACGTTCGTCAGGTCCTGTTCAGGCTCAGGCAAAACCACCTCTACGCAAAATTTGAGAAGTGCCTCTTTGAGCAGACCTCACTTCCATTTCTGGGCTACATCATCTCTGAGACCGGTCTACGAATGGATCCTGAGAGACTTTCTGCCATCCAGAAGTGGCCCCGACCGGAGGGGTTGAAGGCTATCCAGCGGTTCCTGGGCTTCGCCAACTACTACCGCCTCTTCATTCCGCACTTCTCTTCCCGGACTGCCCCTATCTCTGCGCTCACCCGTAAGGGCGCTAATCCCAAAGAATGGCCGCCCGAGGCAGAGGAGGTCTTCCTGTCTTTGAAACAAGCTTTCTCCTCCGCTCCTGTGCAGTACCGTCCGGACAGCAACAAACAATTCTTCTTAGATGTAGATGCTTCCTCCTCCGGAGCCGGAGCGGTGCTCACCCAAAAGTCGTCATCCGGAAGAATGGTAACCTGCGGCTTCTTCTCCAAACTCTTCTCCTCATCTGAGCGCAATTATTCTATAGGAGACCGAGAATTGTTAGCCATTAAGTTGGCACTGGAGGAGTGGCGTTACCTGCTCGAGGGGGCTCTTCACCCGGTAATAATCTACACGGATCACAAAAACTTGGCTTATCTCCAGAGTGCCCAAAGACTTAACACGCGCCAAGCCCGGTGGTCCTTGTTCTTCGCCCGCTTTGATTTCATTCTTCATTTTCGCCCGGCAGACAAAAATATCAAAGCTGATGCCTTGTCCCGATCCTTTTTGTTCTCCGATCTAGAGGAGGAGCCAAAGCACATCATCGACCCCGCCAAGGTAATGCTGGTGGCTCCCGTGGATCTAAATCGTCTTCCACCCGGTAAGACGTTCGTAACAGTACCTGATCGTGAGAAAGTCCTACACTGGGGACATTCATCTAAGCTAGCTGGCCATGCTGGCCAGAAAAAGACCCTCCAGCTTATTACCCGGCATTACTGGTGGCCTACCCTGCACAAGGACGTAATAGACTTTGTCTCAGCCTGTGCGTCCTGCGCCCGCAACAAGGTTCCTAGACATCTGCCAGCCGGCCGCCTTCTGCCTCTTTCCATACCTGCTGCCCCATGGCGGCATATAGCCATGGACTTTATAACGGATCTCCCTGTCTCTGCTGGTTGCACGGTCATTTGGGTGGTCGCTGACCGCTTCTCTAAGATGGCTCACTTCATCCCCCTGCCGGGCCTTCCGTCTGCATCTGAATTGGCTAAAGACTTTATCCATCATATTTTCCGTCTTCATGGTCTCCCTCTCCACATCGTATCCGACCGAGGAGTTCAGTTCACCTCTCGCTTCTGGAGAGCCATGTGTAAACTGCTGGGGGTCACCTTGGACTTCTCCTCTGCTTATCACCCACAGTCCAATGGTCAAGTAGAGCGGATCAACCAAACTTTAACCAGTTACCTCCGGCACTTTGTTAATGCCCACCATTCCGACTGGGTGGATCTTTTACCGTGGGCAGAATTTTCCTATAATAATCACGAGAGCGAGTCTTCCTCCGAATCCCCATTTTTTATTGTCTACGGTCAACATCCTCGGATTCCGTTTCCCGTCTCCGCCTCGGTAGATAATCCGGCCACGGAATCTCTTGTTAGCGAATTCTCCTCCATTTGGGAGAGTACCAGATCCACACTTCTTCAGTCCTCCGAGCGGATGAAGAAACAGGCTGACAAAAGACGTCTGGATCTGCCCCAATTCCGTCCTGGAGATAAAGTCTGGCTCTCGCCCAAATATGTCCGGCTCAAGATTCCTTCCTACAAGTTAGGGCCTCGGTTCATCGGCACACTGGAAGTTATCAAACAAATCAACCCGGTGGCCTATAAATTGAAACTCCCGGCCAACTTGCGGATCCCCAACTCCTTCCATGTATCTCTCCTCAAACCCGTGGTACTTAACTATTTTTCCAAGTCTACAGGTACGCCTCCTGCTCCGGTTTCCGCTGAAGACGAGTTTGAGGTAGAGAACATTCTGGCCACCAAAAGGGTAAGAGGAAAGACCTTTTTTCTAGTGGATTGGAAGGGGTTTGGTCCTGAGGAGAGAACGTGGGTGCCCCGGGAGAACATCCATGCCCCGCTCATCCTTGATAAATTTCTCTCCGGCCTAAAAAAGGGGGGGCCTAAAGGGGGGGGTACTGTAGTGTCGGCGTCCCTGCCTCCTGCTAGGCAGAGACGCCGCTCCTCTCACCTCCCTGCTCCGTCCTCGGCGTCCTCTTCCCGCGCTCGCCGCTTCCCGGGCACTGTGCTTAGGGCGCACTCCCTCTCTCTTAAAGGGGCCGCGCGCGCCATCCTTAAGAGTCCCCGGCCAATTGCCAGTGGAGCTCCCATATATAAGGCACCTCCTCCAAAATGGAGGTGCCCGAGCAAAGTTGTTGCAAAGCCTTTCACCTCTGCTTCAGCCCTCAGGTCCCGTTGCCAGTCTGCTTTCCAGCTCTGTCTACCTGCTTGTATTCCTGCGGTCCGACAGTCTGTCTACCTGCATCCGCTAGTCTGTCTATGGACCAGTCCGCCTGCGGATCAGGAAGCACCTGCCTGATACCTGCCTGATACCGGCCTGATACCTGCCTGATACCTGCCTGACTTCTGCCTGATACCTGTCTGATACCTGCCTGATATCTGCCTGAGACCACCTGCCAGCCAGCCGAGAGACTCTTACCCGCTCACCTGGGAGCGCTCACCTGCTACCCGCCAGCTAGCCTATCTGGAGGCTCTGCCGTCACTTGCCGTGACCACCTGCCAGCCGGCCGAGAGACTCTTACCCTGCTGTCACTTGCCGTGACCACCCGCCTGTCAAGAGACTGTTCCCGTCACTTGCCGTGACCTCCTGCCCTTCTACCCAGAGACTGTTCCTGTCACTTGCCGTGACTACCTGCCCGCCTTCCCTGGGAGCCACCCGCTTCCTTACAAGGACTGCCCCTTTGTATAGTAGCTCAGAGGTTCCACCTCCCAGACCCGTTACAGCCCACTCCTTTCTAATGGGAACATTTTTTTATGAGGCCCTCCTCCACATCTCTTCCAAGGGGCATTGAAGTGCCTCCAAATTTTTGGCAGCCCTTGCATTCACTGCATAGGCCAACACTATAGGAGACTCTCTCCTTTCTAATGGGAATTTGTGGCCCTGCTCTATGTGTCTTTAAATTCTTAGTGGGGTTTTTCCTAAAATTGGTCAGCCATTGGATTCACTGCATACCCTATAACTGTATAGCAGACCCTCTCCTTTCTAATGGGAACATGTCGTACCTTGTTACTGTGGCCCTGCTCCGTGTGTCTTTAAATTCTTAGTGGGTTTTTCCTAAAATTAGTCAGCCGTTGGACTCACTGCATATGACGCGCCCCCTGGGCCTGTGTTGTGCAGGGGAACCCGGAACCGGGCCTGTTGTAGAATGCTGGGGGTTGTAGTCTCCGTGTGGCGGTGACCCAGGGAGGTCAAACCAGTGGCAGTCTTAATGTATAGCAAATGTCCGACTACGCCACCCGTGGATTGCGGTCAGTGGGGACCGCCGCTGCGCTGCCGACCGCTGAGGCTGATGTTGTTTGCGCAGCCGAGTATGGGATAACTCCCCACGGGAGGAGTATTGCCTCAGGGCAGCTAATGTGAGAGATGATGGGAGTGATGGTGTGAGGGTCCTAGTGCTAATGGTGCTGGTGCGGCAAGGAATCACAGAGACGTGAGGTGCAGTTCAGGGTCTTTACTGATGGTACAAGGCAGACCCTCCCGGGTGTACTGGCTAGTATAAGGGGCCTGGTCAGTCTGCGAGCAAGCAGGAGTTCCCCTGGCCAGGTGGAGTTGTAGGCCTCCCCGTTTATCTGCACTCTTCCTGGCTACCTTGCTGTCAGCGGTTACAAGTAGCCCACGTCCCTGAGTATACCGTGTGGTGCTCACCCGTATGGCTGGTGACTTGGGGCCTTCTGTTAGCCTCCGCTCCTGGATGGCGGCGCTGGTCCCTTCTTTGTGACTGAGCCTCCGGGCTTCTATGGCCAGAGGACCTGGAATCCCCTGCCGGTTGGTTTCTGCTGCTGGGTATATATCAGTCCCCACAGCCTCGGACTCCTGTGTCCGGTTTTAGTAACTTCATCCAGGGCGAGCTATATCTCTGCTCACAGCCCCTGGCCTTCTGCCTCTGCTCCTACAGAGCTCCTGATGTATCTTTTCCTGTGTCTGCAGCTTCACTCTAGGCTCTGACTGCTCTGCTTGTTCTGCAGGCTCTGTCTCACCTAATCCCACCCCAGACCCAGTTTATAAGGGCAGATTCCTCCCCTCCCAGGTCTGGGTGGACCGTGTTGCATGCTTAGGGCTCCTGACCAGAGAAACCTCCCACTTGCTCTCAGACATAATATCTCTATTACTGTGGCAACCAGACCCCTGGGGTGTCACACATACCCTATAACTGTATAGCAGACACTCTCCTTTCTAATGGGAACATGTCGTACCTTGTTACTGTGTCACCCAGGGGGAATATAGGGGACTTAGTACCCAGGCCTTTTACCTTGTTTAGGAGGTCACGGCAGTCGGCTCCCGGGCCCGTACTCTGGGTCTCTCTTTAAAAAGGGGTTTTAGTGTACAGTTTGTTTCGTGACGCCACCTGTTACCGGCGCTGCTGCAGACCTCCGGGGGGTGATGGGATGGTATCTGGGATGTTTCTGCTCCCCACAGTCGGAGCGGGCCCCCGGGGCAGTGTAGGTGCAGATGGTGGTGATGCTGGGGCTTGTAGTGCAGGCGAGATGGCGCAGCAGGAGTAACTGACAGAGACAGGGGATTCACTTCAGTACCTTTACTGGTGTGGATGTCAGGTACGGTCCAGGGTACTCAGTAAGAAGGGTGCACTTCAGGACTTCTCCCCAGTGAGCGGGTATAAGGCCTCCTGGTCCGTGTCTCCCTCTCTCTAAGCTCCTGGCCAGCCTGCAACTGGGCCTAGCTTCTGTGTCGTGCTGTTCCTTCACCTGTCGCTTGGTAGTAGGACCTTTTTCTGGCAACCACTATCCCTGGACGCCGGGGCCTTCGTGGTTCCTAGTCCTGTCAAGGGTTTAGCTTCAGGTCGACCAGGGACTTGTAGTCCTCCTGGTATGCCGGTGATCCCTACTGGGTATAAAGGACCCTGTAGGCGCGGACCCGGTGTCCAGTTTGTGTCTTGGGGTGAGCCTATGATGCTCATGTGCCCCCTCAACTCCTCTCTCCTCTCTTCCTTGCCTCCCGCCACACTCGAGGCCCTCAATACAGCAGCAGACGTGCTGCGTCTTCACTGCTCTCAGTGGCAGCACACTCTCTCTGACGTACTGACTGAACTGCCTGGCTCCACCCTCTATATATCTATCCCTATCAGGGCTCCCTCTGGTGGTATGAGGTGGAAGGGTGGAGGTGTCTGCATGTAATGAGGGCCTCTTGTGGAGAAGTCCATCCATGCACCCTTTTGGGTCCTGTGGTACCTGTGAACAGCAGGGTGCCACATTCCCCCCTAGTACAATTCAGTACTCCTGGACTGAAGCATTTTTTTTAAAAAACAGGTTACAACAATAACAATAATAACAATAACAATTATAATAATAATGTTACAGTAAGTTCTGTAACCTGGTGTTCATTTCACCGAAGAAAGTGTAACAAGGGTAACATGAGGGACCCGCCTGAAAACCCTCAACGTAGGCCCTGGGCGTGGCTACAGGGCATAAGTGATCCAGGTGCTAGACCACGTCTTTGGCCACGCCAAACAGGTTTTTGTTCTGTGATCAAATTAAGGGGGGCACTTTTGATGAGTGCAACTATTTACAAGAACAGTTTTTGGCTGCTCACAGTCCTCAGCCTACAAGTCTCTGTACCCTGATGGGTAACTAAATGCACACATTAATTTCAGTTTACACAATAAACAATAGGCAATACCCAACTGGGTTACTATTTATAATGTAGGCACTTTGTGCCTATTCCCTAAACCTGGCAGGGATTTGTCCTTGTGTGCTGCGTGTGGACCTTCGTAGCACTGGGGTGATACTGGTGTCTGTGCATGCACTTTCTGTTAACCTATCAGGTGTACGTGCTGGTAGATTATAAAACTGCCTCAATCTCTCTATGGGACTGGCAAGTGCACTGACTACTGGGCCTTCAGGCTCTGCTTCAACGGGTGATCCTCCTCTGACTGGGGACTCTTCCTGTTCCTGAGCAGGTTCCTCTAGGGCGCTCACAGGTTCTTCTTGTGGTTGATAGAAGTGTATTACTGGTATAATAACTGCTCCATCAAGTTGAGGCCAGTCCGCAGGGAAATCTTCTAGAACTGTGTGAAGCACATCTTCCTTGGGTTCTTCCGGTGCTATAGGAGGTACTTCTTCCTCCGTTGTCTTCAGTAGACCTGGGCACACTTTCAAGTGGTCTCTTGAAACTGTTGCGGTTGTCTTACCTCCATCCTTACTAATCAGGCAGGTTTTACTGTTGTAAAATCTAGAGTTTAACACAGTGTAGGGCTCTCTTTCCCACTGGTCATCGAGCTTGTGACATCTTCTTTTCCGCTTTAGCACTATCTCTCCAGGTGCCAAGGGTTCTGCTGGTGCATGTTTATTGTACTGCTCTTCCTGTCTTTCCCTCACCTTGTTTAGACTGTCTTCGACACAGGCCTTTACCTTCCTGTACTGCTCTTGCCGACTTGTGTCTCAATCTTCAGTGGAAGTATCTGCAGCAGGTTCTACCACTCCGAGTTCCAGGTCCTTGGGCAATTTTCCAGGTCTTGCTCTCATGAGGTATGCTGGGGTACAATTTGTAGAACTCATGGGTATGTGGTTATACAGGTCCACTAGGTCAGGTAGCTTTTCTGGCCACTGGTTCCTTTCTTCCAAGAGTAGGGTTTTCAACAGGTCTATAACGATGTTGTTCATTTTCTCGCACATACCTTTGGTTTGCGGATGATATGGCGTAGTCCGGATCTTCTTGCATCCATACAGGTGGCAGAATTCCTTGAATAGCTCAACTTCGAAAGCAGGGCCTTGATCTGTGAGCACCTTTTCCGGATATCCATGGGGTCTGCAGAAGTAGGCTTGGAACGTTCTTGCTGCAGTTTCTGCTGTCAGGTCCTTGACAGGGGCTACCACCAGGAGCTGGGAATAGTGATCCACCATTGTCAGGGCATAGGAGTAGCCTGATCTGCTGGGTGACAGTTTGACGTGATCCAGAGCGACAATCTCCAGGGGTTGGGTTGTTTTGATGGACTGCAAGGGTGCTTTCTGGCTGCCGTAGTCTTTCCTTCTGAGGCGACAGGGTCCACAATTCCGGCACTACCTTTCTATGGAGCTCCGCATTCCAACCCAATAGAACTGGTCCTTCAGCAGGGTTTCCAGCTTCTTCCAGCCAAAGTGACCAGCTTGGTCGTGGTAGGCCTCTAACACCATCTGGATATCTGTCCTAGGTACAACAATCTGCCACACCATTTCATGGGTCTTGGGGTTGACATACCTTCTGCACAGCTTCTCTCTGTAGATGAACAGCCGGCTTCTCTCATTCCACAGGTGTTTGGCTTGTGGGGGGAGCATTCTTCTCCAGGTGAGAACCTTCTTGGGTTATCAGTCTTTTGATGAGGCTGACAACCGGGTCACTGTCCTGGGTCTCCTTCCAGCTGTGATGAGGTAGAGGGTTTGGCGTCCTACCATGACATCTTCTGGAGGCGTGTTGCTTCTGGGACAACACAGCTCTCAGTCCCTCGTTGCTGGCGTCGGTGTACAACAGGAAAGGCTGGCTGTAGTCAGGGTAAGCCAGGTTTTCTTCACTAGTTAGGACTTCCTTCATTACTGCAAAGGATTCAGCCTGTTCCTTACCCCACTGGAATGGGGGACTTTTACCTCTCTTGGACTGTCCTACCAGGAGATCTTGTAAAGGTGCTGCCTTTTTGGTGTAATCCTTTATGAACCTCCTGTAGTACCCGACCAGTCCCAGAAACTGACGTACTTCCTTGATGTTTCTCGGTTCCGGCCACTTCTGGATGGCAGTGACCTTCTCCGGGTCTGGTGCTACTCCCGCCGAGCTGACTACGTGTCCCAGGTACTGAACCTTCTGTTTGAGCAGGTGGCACTTGGAAGGTTTTAGTTTCATCCCATACCGGGACAATGCTTCAAATACCTCCACCAGGTGCTTCAGATGGTCTTCATACGTCCTCGAGTACACGATAACGTCATCCAGGTACAGCAGCACTGTCTCAAAGTTCCGGTGTCCTAAGCAACACTCCATCAGCCTCTGGAACGTCCCGGGGTGCGTTGCAGAGCCCAAACGGCATACTGTTGAACTCGCATAATCCCATCGGGGTGGTGAAAGCTGTCTTCTCCCGGTCTTCCTCAGCAACAGAGACTTGCCAGTACCCACTAGTGAGATCCAATGTAGAGAAGTAATTGGCAGATTTTAGTGCAGCCATGGATTCCTCTATACAGGGCAAAGGGTATGCATCTTTATGTGTTATTCGATTAATTTGTCTATAATCTACACACATCCTCATGCTACCATCCTTCTTTCTGACCAGGACCAGGGGAGCTGCCCAGGGGCTACAGCTATCCCTTACTACCCCTGCCTTTTTCATGTCATGCAACATTTCCTTGGCTTTTTGATAATGTGCTGGTGGTACGGGTCTGTAACGCTCCTTAATGGGTGGATGGTTACCGGTGGGTATGTGGTGTTGTACCCCTTTAACCCTTCCAAAATCAAGTGGGTGCTTACTAAACACCGGTTCATATTCCTGAACCACTCTGTAAACACCGTGTTTCTGATGACAGGAGTGGCGTCAGTTCCAACAAGGAGCTGTTGACACCAATCCTCCAGCTGAGCTTCGGAGTCATTGTCCTCCACTGTGTCTGGTGGGGTCAAGGATTCCACTGTGTGTATGGCATCATCATTCACAGTATACAATCTAGCAACAATTGCGTATCTTGGCAATTTAACTTCCTCCTCCCCACAATTTAGGAGACGTATGGGTACCCTCCCATTGCGTACATCAACTACCCCTCTAGCAGTTAAGAGTGTAGGTCTGTGCTCTGAGCTAATGGGCTCCACTACCGCCTGGTAGTTCTGTCCCTTGAGACCTATTGCTGCCCTACACCAAATCAGCATCTCACTCATTGGGGGAATCACAATGGGTATCGGGTCTGTCATCCGTACATTACCAATCTCACCACCTGTTAGCTTTACCTGTTGCTGGTACAGGAGGGCTCGAATCTCTCTCTGGAGCACCTTCCTCTGCCCTGGTTTGGCAATGTCAGCAATCTGTTGGAGTAAAAACAACACTTCTCCCAAACAGTTACCAACAATATTTGTACCAAGTATCATATACGGATTGGTATCACCAGGGTTAGATTCTATAACAATTAGTCCTTGGTCCTTTAGTTCCACTCTCCCTACATTCACTGTCACGTCCTTAACCCCTACTAGGTTAAGAGGAAGGCTGTTAGAGGCATTCACAGAGAGGTTCGGGGCTGGCGGGTGGAGTTCATCTATGGACCAGTACCTTTTGTAGAGGACATCAGGTATGATGGTTACCTGTGAACCGGTGTCCAGTAACGTAGGTGTTGCTATGCCGTCCAGCACGATGGACGGGAAAGGCCTTCCTCCTACGAAACGGTCGTACCAGCTTGATGGGCCTGGTTGAGTTACTCCTGGGTGTCGGCCGTCGGCCCCAGGGTTTGCCCGTTTAAAGGACAGTTCCGCGCGGTGTGGCCTGCCTTTTGTCAACGGTAGCAGATGAAATCTCCTGGAGGGCGACGTTGGTCGTTGGTCCTCCCACGGGGTGGCGTTGTCCTCCTACGGGGTGGCGGCGAGTAGGATCCTTCCTTCCGGCTCGGGCTCCGTCTGTAGCTGCAGGGTGCTCAGGACAGTGGCCAGGGTTTTACTTAGCTTCAGAGCGCAGGCTGTCCAGCTCGCTAGGGGGCACTGTTTGCATTTTTGTTTCAGCCGTTAATGAAGGAGGAGTTGGTGCTGCGGGCACTGGGGTGGCCCCACCCTGGTAACGCTGGATAGCAGTCCCTGATGTTTCCAGGGGCTGAAGGCCCTTACTCGCCATGTCCTTCAGGGTGTCAAAGGTGGCATTTGGATGATCTAAGGCCCACCACCGTACGGTTCTACTCTCCTCCCGGGACCTTAACCCCCGGATGAATTTTTCTGTCAGCATTTTGTCCTCACCATATATGCTGGCTGGACTAACCTGTTTCAGGGCCCGCAGGGCTTCCTGTAAGCGCCAGGCGTAGTCCCAGATACTGTCCTCAGGTTTCTGGGTACAGTGGTAGAGCCTCATCCGGAGATCTGTCTCAGTGCGGTTTTCAAAGACAGTTTGCAGTCTCTTAAATATGATAGATACTGATTCCTGGTCTGCGGCTGGCCAGGTCTCAACTTCCCGCTCGGCGGCACCAATCAATTGTCCCAGCACAACAGCTGCTCTCTGCTTACCAGTCATTGAGTACATATCCAGTACACCACATATTTTCCTTTTGAATCCAGACAGGGTGTCTGGTTTGCTGTCATACTGGGGAAGCCATTTTGCTCCAGGGATATACGGCATGGCCATGGGTATTAACGGAGTCATGATACTTGCTGGTGGGGCGGCTCAGGCCACTCCGGCCTGAGCAGCGCCGGGCGCGAGTTGAGCATCAGGACCGTTAACTGGTGCTCCGGCGTCTCGCTGGTCGTCGGCCATGGTTGCGCCCCCCTAGTGAACCATAGCCTACCTCCTGTTTCTTTAATCGGGTAGGCCGCAGCTCCGTAGATGATGGTCTCCTTCCAGGACCTGACGCTTCCTGGTGCTGCGTAAGAGCATGAGGCGGGGCTTGAGCTTCGCGCGCTTCTAGCAGTCGCGCCTCTCCGATTCCCGCGGTTACGCCCCTCTTCTTCCCGCGCGGCGACGTGGTAATGGCGGCGATGTTCACCACAGTAAAAACATAGTTCAATTACAGCACACATTAATAATGGGAACAACAAAGCATAGCCGGCTGATGGCTCTCTAACAATAGCTCGGGCCGACTGCTGGCCTTTTAAGAATAGTAAGGGCCGTCTGATGTCCCTATAAAAATAGGCTTTATGACTTTCAGAGTCCCTCCATCATAAATAAAACAGGAAGTATCTGATGATGTGTCACACACCACATTGCGAGCTAAGGTTGTAAAATGTTAAAATGACATTTCCCGGTGAATGCATTTGTCTTAAAAAAAAACTTAAAAAAAACAAAACAATAGGATCTTTCTTTAGTATAAAAAACAGCGTTACCAATTTAACAACAATGTAATCACATTGTTCAGCTCATGCACCTCCTCCTCCATCTCCGAAATGACCACATCAGTCACAAGCTGACAGCACTGCAGCACTGCCTTGGCCAAGCGGCAACAGGCTGTGCTGAAGATAACATGCCTAATGCTTAATTGACAAACCGCCCAGCGCTGCAGAGTTGTTGAAAGCTGTAACACAGCAGCCTGATCTGTGGCTCTCACCGCTGAACATACAGCCTGGCATGGTCGCGTGTGACAATGGGTGGAACCTGGTGACGGAGAAATGACAGCCGGGGTAGATACGGTTTCCCTCTATGCCAGTCCTATCACCGAGCTAAAGAATACGGTTGTGGTGAAATACAACTCCCACTGAGAAGCTGTTTCAGATTGAAAAACATTGTGCCCACCAGAGGATTTGATTCTGAGGGCTAACCTTTCTCCCCCGCTCAAGAGCCCCATAGCAGCTGCAAAGTTAGCACTATCATGAACTCTCCTGAGGTAGAAGCCAAGGCACACCAGAGGATTCTCTGGTGGGACCGTCCAACCCTGCCGAGAAGCAGTCCTGGCTAAGAAAAGTGTGTGGAAAGGTTCCCGGACACACTATGACTGCTTTTTTACTGAGATGGAAACCCACGCAAACACGGGGAGAACATACAAAGTCCTTGCAGATGTTGTCCTTGCTGGGATTTGAACCCAGGATCCCAGCGCTGCAAGTCTTCAGTGCTAACCACTGATCCAATGTGCTGCCGTTCACCCTCTAATATCTAACAGGCTGGAAAAACTTGCCCCTGCAGCCACTCTATCTTCAGCTCCTTTGTGAGAAAATGTATTTGGGTAGCCACTCAGTCTACCAAATAAAATTCCTGAGAAGGAAATTGGGGATGGCTTCGCTACTGGTACTGGGGGCAGTGCTAATACCATGGCGTCGTACCATAGTTTCCTGGAAATATTCCAGGCTGGTAGGCGGCAAGCAAATTCCCACAGAAAAGTACCAGCAGTAATGTTCAGGGACCTGCGCTTGTAGAAGACGGAGACAACACCGGGAGAAATAGTGACGACTGGGGACCGAGTATGGACACGAGGCATGAGGCATGTGGTTGGAAAAGCTTCTGCCTCCACGAGCCTAAAAGGCCACATTTCAAGTGCAAGCAGCTTTACAGGACTTCCTGTTAGAAATGACATGCAGGCTAGATAGGGTTTCCCTCTATGCCAGTCCTTTCACCGAGCTAAATACAACTCTCAGTAAAAAGAGTTGTGGACTGGCTCCGTACCGTCCCTGGCCACATTCACCTGTCCACGTGTTTGTGGTTAGGCGGTCCTTCCCAGTAAGTGCACTGGGGAGGGCACGGGTAATGTTGTGGGACCCGTGCTTGTGGAAGGCGGAGGCGATACCGGGAAATATAGTGGCGGCTGGGGACCGAGTATGGACTCCCGGCCGCCGCCGGCATGAGGTTGTGAAAAGCTTCCGCCTCCACGAGCTTAATAGGCCGCATTTCAAGTGCAAGCAGCTGTCAAAAATTTGGCAGTATAGTATTGCAGCCTGTGGGTGGGTGGGTGGCTGGCTGCATGCATACTTGCGCTTGCATTACAAGGAATGGGGTAGGGACAACTGAACGCTGCAGTGAGACAAGGACGTGGACGGTGATTGTTGCAAGTCTGCAACAACAGGTGCATGGCGGGAGGCATCTTCGCATGTGCCAAGGATCACTTATGATGGTCACACTTTTAGGCAGTGACCTGGGAGTCAGAGATGCTTCCAGAGGTCTTCCCTATGCTGTTCCCATGTCTTTTCAGCGCTGTATGCATGTGTCTGATGATGTGTCACACACCACATGGCCAGATAAGGTTGTAAAATGTTAAAATGACATTTCCTGGTGAATGCATTTGTCTTGGTTGAAAGCAATGCAAAAGTGCAAAAACGCATAAAAAACGCAACGTGTGAAAATAGCCCAGGCTGTGGAGGAGTATTTTTGGTTTTGGTTATTTATTTTGCCTTCTATACAAGTCATTATCCTGGAAAGGATGTTCCTTAACATATTTTCCAGGAAAATCCATTTTGGTTTCGTTTTTGTATGTTTTATTGTGAGTCCGTAAAAGTGGTGAAATACTCTGACAAGGTTGTTAACAGCAGTGGCCTGGGAGTCAGAAATGCTTCCAGGGGTCATCCCCATGCTGTTCCCATGTCATTTGAGCACTGTTTCCATAGATTTGGGCAATTTTTAGGCCCTCTGCAGACCGCCGGGGGGAGCTGCCTGACAAATGCTCGAGTTTCCCATAGACTTACATTGGGCTCGTTGCTCGGGTCGAAGGCTCGTTGCTTGGGTCGAGCACCCGAGTATTCCAATTTGCTCGACCCGAGCAACGAGTACCCGAGCATTTTAGTGCTCGCTCATCACTATGTTTAAGACTTCCTTTAACCCTTTAAAAGCCCAGGGCATACTAATACGTACCCGCGCCCTGGGCTTTAAAAGCCAGGTACGTATTAGTATGCCCTGTTGATTTTGCCTGCACACAGGCTGTGCGGGCGCGATCGCTGCCGGGTATCAGGTGATTGTCATAGCTCACACCCGGTGCTATGTGCAGGGAATGGTCCCACACTGCTCCCGACACATTAACCCCCGCAATACTGCGATCGAAGTCGATTGCAGCATTGCGGAGGTAAGCGCCGATACTCACCTCTTCCCCGGCTTCCCACGCTGTCTGAGGCCGGGTCCCGTAGTTGTCATGGTGACCCGGATGTCGTCATGACAACATCTGGGTCACCAAACAACAGGAAGATACTTTGATCATGTGCAGTGCATGATCAAAGTATCTTCTGCATCTGCAGCGCTGACAGCCTGTATAGCACAGGGATGGTGCTCCATCCCTATGCTATACAGGCGATCAGAGTAAAAAAAAAAGTGAAAGTTCCATAGCGGGACAAAGTATAAAAGCAAAAAAAAAAGTGTTAAAAATGAAAAAAAAAATTGTACAAATATTTAAAAAAAATCAAAAAAATAATCCACCAAAAATAAAAATATAATGTACCCATCAATAAATATTATTATGAAAAAAAAACACAAAATAATAAAAGTACCCATATATGGTATCGCCGCGTCCGGAATGACCTGACCTATAAAACTGTCCCACTAGTTAACCGCTTTAGTGAACACGGTAAAAAATAAAAATAAAAAACGAAGCAAAAAACGATGTTTAATCATCATACCGCCAAAGAAAAAATGGAATAAAATGCGATCAAAAATGGTACCGCTAAAAACATCATCTTGTCCCGCAAAAAACAAGCTGCTATTCAGCTCCATCAGCCTAAAAATAAAAGAGTTATAGCTCTCAGAATAAAGCGATGCAAAAAATATTTTTTTCTATAAAATAGCTTTTATTGTGTAAAAGCGCCAAAACATAGAAAAACAATATAAATTTGGTAGTGCTGTAAACATACTGACTCGAAGAATAAAGCTGCCTTATCAATTTTACCACAAGTGGAACAGCATAAAAAATAATAAAAAAAAACAATTCCTGAATTGTAGGTTTTTGTTTATTCTGCCTCCCAAAAATCGGAATAGAAAGCGATCAAAAAATGTCACGTGTCTGAAAATGGTACCAATAACAACGTCAACTAATCCCGCAAAAAACAAGCCGTCACATAACTGTCTGCCAAAATCTGGAAAAATTATAGATCTCAAAATATGGCGATGCAAAAACTAGATTTTGCAAAAAAATGCGTCTTTTAGTGTGTGAAAGCTGTCAATCATAAAAACCCGATATGATTCTGGTATCACTGTAATTGCACCGACCCAAAGAATAAAGTCGTTTACTCACTTATACTGCACGAGGAACGGTGTAAAAAATAAACTCTAGGGTTAGGGTTGTGCTAGGGTTAGGGTTGTGCTAGGGTTGGGGTTGTATCAGGGTTGGGATTTTTTTCAAAAGTAAAAAAAAAAAATATGACGATATGGCGACTAGTGTTGAGCGCAAGTGCTCACTACTTGAGTTTGCATCGGGTGCTCGGGTATGCACTGAGTATCGCAGGTGCTCGAGTGACATGCTTGAGTCTCTGTCCCATATGCTTCGCGGGCCAAAAAAACTTGCGGGGATTGCCTGCCATGCACGAGCGATCCCCGCATGTTTTTTTGGGTGTCTAATAACCGTGAAACATGTGTTCGGGGACTCGAGCATGTCACTCAAGCACACGCGATACATGGTGCATACCTGAGTACCCGATGCAAACTCAAGTAGTGAGTACTTGCTCTTAAGACTAATGACAACTTATTCAATATGATGACCTAATGTTATCAAATTCTGTGTCGTACCTCTGGGTTTAAAATGTTCACTATACCCCTTGATAAAATCCCTGAGGGGTCTAGTTTCCAAAATGGTGTCACTTGTGGGGGGTTTCCACTGTTTAGGCACATCAGGGGCTCTCCAAACACAACATGGCGTCCGCTAATTATTCAAGCAAATTTTACATTCAAAAAGTGAAATGGCGCTCCTTCCCTTCCGAACCCTGCCGTGCGCCCAAACAGTGTTTTTTTCCCACATATGGGGTATATGTGTGGTCAGGGGAAATTGCACAACAAATTTTGGGGTCCATTTTTTCCTGTTATCACTACAAAAATAAAAAAAATTGGGTCTAAAGTAACATTTTTGTGAAAAAAGTTAAATGTTCATTTTTTTCTTCCACATTCCAAAAATTCCTGTGAAGCACCTGAAGGGTTAATAAAGTTCTTGAATGTTCTTTTGAGCGCCTTGAGGGGTGCAGTTTTTAGAATGTTGTCATTTTTGGGTATTTTCTGTCATAAAGACCCCTCAAAGTGACTTCAAATGTGATGTGGTCCCTAAAAAATGGTTTTGTAAATTTTGTTGGAAAAATGAGAAATCGCTGGTCAACTTTTAACCCTTATAGCTCCCTAATAAAAAATAATTTTGGTTTCAAAATTGTGCTGATATAAAGTAGACATGTGGGAAATGTTATTTATTAACTATTTTGTGTGACATATCTCTCTGATTTAAGGGCATAAAAATTCAAATTTTGAAAAGTGCAAAATTTTAAAAATTTTTGCCAAATTTCTGTTTTTTTCACAAATAAACGCAAGTGATATTGAATAATTTTTACCACAATCATGAAGTAAAATATGTCACAAAAAAATAATCTCAGAATCAGGGGTATCCGTTCCAGAGTAATTACCTCAGAAAGTGACAGTGGTCAGAATTGTAAAAAATGGCCTTAACGTGCAAACCACCTTGGGGGGTAAAGGGGTTAAACAGTGTGCAGTCAGACACAGGAACATCTCTGTTTCAATGATAGAGATGTTCCCGTGTCTGACTACACACAGCAGGCTGTGGTCGTAAATTTGCCTCTCATATCATTAACATCTAGATTCTTTACAGTGGGCCATAAAGTTTGTTTATACTTTATATATCTTGTCCATAAATGGTGAAGGTTAGATTGTATATTACCGATGATGATGTATCCACCCAGCCGTAAGAAAGTTTCATACAAGTATATTGTTATCGCAGAGAGATATTAGATCTCAACAAAAGAGAGAAGGAAAAAACAGCATGCACTGAAAATGTAATATTTATAATCACTTCTTAAAAAGTTGTCACAACACCAAATTTGTTAAATCATTTGTTTCTGTCACTAAAATCCAGTTGGCGGGGTCCACATGTGTGCTGGTGTTTAAGAGTCTCTGAAGGCTCCTCTGTAGTCCTAATAAGAGCACATGTTATATGGAAGTCGCATTGGGGCTCTGGAACCTCATATTAAAGTTTTTTTTTGGTCCAAAACTACAAGTCTGCAGTCACTAAATGTGTCACGCTAGGTAAGGGGAGGACCAAGTGTACAACGATGGGAAGCCCAATAACTAGGGAAAGGGAGAGTGGAGACCCCTAGGCAGATCCTACAACACCGTGACCTCCTAACGTTCCTAAATAGGTTCCACACCTATCGCCAAGCAGGATACCTAATCCTTAACTGTCCCTACAGCTAGGCCCTAGGTAGGGAGGGAAAGGGGTGAGCACTAGTCAGCCCCCACTGCAACTAAAGACAAACAAGGATAACAGACAAGGGGACACACTTAGCTTGAGAAGACACCAGAGAGAAGACGCTCCAGGCCTGAGGAGGAGAAAGTAGTTCTATCACTGGCGACTCTCTGGAGACACTGAGGGTTTTTATATATCAAGCAAGGGTGTGTCAATTAGCAGCAGAAGGTGGAGATCACTGCTGGGTCCTAGCGAGAGAAGGATGCCACTACACTACAGAGATGAAAGGATCAAGAAGGTGTCTGCAAAGCCAAGCGCAGCGACCTTCTACAGCCGGATCCAGAACGACTATCTGTCAAACCTGTGACAATATGTGACTGCAGACTTGTGAATCTTTACATCGTGCACATTGTACACTGTGAGGGTTCTCCGGAGTCAGCGCCTGTATGCGATATGTATACTCCTGGCCACAATCTGACTAGACATGTCTGGCCTCTCTCAATTCACTTACATTCAGCGAGGCCGCACCCATCTAGTCGGAATGTGGCCGGGAGTATATATATTGCATACTTGCGGTCATATGACTGCCATTCCCGGCGCCAGTGACGCGCCCCCTGGGCCGTGGAGTACTCGGTAGCCGGGCCGGTCGTTGCTAGGGGAGATGTCACAGTGGCGGTGACCCGGTCCGTGACCCAGGGCGGTCAATAAAAGGGGAATTTGGGAAAGGGGATTATAGTTTTTATATAAAGTTCGTGACGCCACCTGTGGTATGCGGCAAAAGGGAGCCGCCTCTGCGGAGCAGGTCCTCTGGAGCTGATGTTAGTGCAGCAGAGTTGCTTCAGCTCTCCACAGGCAGAGCTTAGCTCCAGGGCAGGAAATGGTGATGTTATAGATGTTGCTGTGCAGTGTAGTGCAGGGGATGATGGCGCAGTAATAATTCGCAGAGACAGTGGGGTGCAGTCTTCAGGGTTTTACTCACGATTTTTAGACTCCAAGTTACCAGGGCCAGGGTAACTTCCCACGTCGTGCTGTGCTTATGTGGCACCCTGATACCCACAGGTACCACAGGACCCAAAATGGTGCATGGACGGACTTCTCCACAAGAGGCCCTCAGTACACACAGACACCTCCACCCTTCCACCTCATACCACCAGAGGGAGCCCTGTTAGGGATATATATATACTGTAGGGTGGAGTTAGGTAGGGAGAGTGTGCTGGCACTTTAGAGCAGCGAAGAAGCAGCACATGTTAGCTGCTGTGCTGAGGGCAAGTTAAGGCCTAAAGCACGTGCTGAAGCCTGAGGGCCTAGAGCGTGGCCGGAGGCAAGGAGAGGAGAGAGAAATGTCGGGGGGCAGAGGAGCATCTTAGGCTCACCCCAGAACACAAGCCGGACACCGGGTCCGCGCCTACAGGGTCCTCTATGCCCAGTAGGAATAACCGGTATACCAAGGGGATTCTAGACCCCTGGTCAACCTGAAGCTGCAACCATCCAAAGAACTATGAACTACGAAGGCCCCAGCGTCCAGGGATAGTGGTAGCCGGAGGAAATTTCTTACCACCAAGCAGACAGGTGAGAGAGTGAAAAAGAGTACAGAAGCTAGGCCTAGTTCCAAGCAGGTCAGGAGCTTCAGAGAGAGAGAGGAAGAAACAGACAAGGAGGCCTTATACCCACTCACTGGGGAGAGTCCAGAAGTGCACCCTTCCCACCAAGTACCCTGGATCGTACCTGCCGTCTACACCAGTAAAGGTACTGAAGCGAATCCCCTGTGTGCATGTCTGTTAATCTCCCCTGACCCGGTTTGGCCACCTCTCACCTGCATCCCTTCCATCAACCCTGCCCCGGGGGCCCGCTCCACCTGTGGGGAGCAGAAACATCTCAGCTGCCATCCCATCTCCCCCGGAGGTCTGCAGCAGCGCTGGTACCCATTACCAGGAACCACAGGTGGCGTCATGAGACAAAACCGTTTATCATCTCTTCAAGCAACAACCCCTTTTAAGAGTGACCCCAGGGTACGGGCCCGGGAGCCGACCGCCGTGACATCCCAAGAAGGTAAAGGCCCGGGTACCGAGTCCCCCATATCCCCCTGAGCGATTCATCTCTTCCTGGCGTCACAAACAGGATTTCATGCCCGTTGCCACCGGGTACTGTGTGCCGTGTTTGAACTGTATATTCAGAACTGTGGTGAACATCGCCGCCATTACCACACGGGAAGAAGAGGGGTGTAACCGCGGGAACCAGAGAGGCGTGACCGTTGGTAGCACGCGAAGCCCAAGCCCCGCCTCGTGCTCTGACGTAGCACCTGGAAGTGTCAGGTCCTGGAAGGAGACCGCCGTCCCAGAAAGCGCGCTCTCTGACGTCAGCCGAGAGGGAGACGCAAGGTCCTGCACTGAAGTTGCTTGACGGGCAATCCCTCACTTCCCGTCTGCGGGGCTGCGGCCTACCCGATCGAAGGAAAGAAGGTAGGCTACGGTTTACTAGGGGGGCGCAACCATGGCCGACGGCCAGCAAAACGCCGGAGCCCCGGTTAATGCTCCCGATGCTCAACCCGCGCCCGGCGCTGCTCAGGCCGGAGCAGCCGCCCCACCAGCAGGGGCCGTGACTCCAATAATACCCATGGCCCTGCCGTACATCCCCGGAGTGAAGTGGCTTCCGCAGTATGACGGCAAACCAGACACCCTGTCTGGGTTCAAAAGAAAAATATGCGGTGTATTGGACATGTACTCAATGGCTTGTAAACAGAGAGCAGCTGTTGTGCTGGGACAATTGACTGGTGCCGCAGAGTGGGAAATTGAAACCTGGCCAGCCGCAGACCAGGAATCAGTACCTATTATATTCAAGAGACTGCAAACTGTCTTTGAAAACCGCACTGAGACAGATCTCCGGATGAGGTTCTACCACTGTGCCCAGAAACCTGAGGACAGTATCCGGGACTATGCCTGGCGCTTACAAGAGGCAGTGCGAGCCCTGAAACAGGTTAGTCCAGCCAGCATACATGATGAGAACAAAATGCTGACAGAACATTTCATCCGGGGGTTGAAGTCCCAGGAGGAGAGCAGAACTGTACGGTGGTGGGCCTTAGATCATCCAAATGCCACCTTTGA
The DNA here is from genome assembly GCF_046119375.1 of Phyllobates terribilis. NCBI lineage: Eukaryota > Metazoa > Chordata > Amphibia > Anura > Dendrobatidae > Phyllobates > Phyllobates terribilis. The sequence goes on along the minus strand of NW_027362773.1, from coordinate 129,992,287 downwards.
CGCCCTGAAGGACATGGCTATTAAGGGTCTGCAGCCCCTGGAAACATCAGATACTGCTATCCAGCGTTACCAGGGTGGGGTCACCCCAGTGCCCGCAGCACCCACTGCTCCTTCATTAGCGGCTGAGGCAAAAGTGCAAACAGTGCCCCCTAGTGAGCTGGACAGCCTGCACTCTGAAGTGCGTCTGACTCGCCCAGGGGGATATGGGGGAAACTCGGTACCCAGGCCTTGACCTTCTGTGGGATGTCACGGCAGTCGGCTCCTGGGCCCGTACCCTGGGGTCACTCTTTAAAAGGGGTTTGTTACTTGATGGGATGGATAACAGTTTTGTGTCGTGACGCCACCTGTGGTTCCCGGTAATGGGTACCGGCGCTGCTGCAGACCTCTGGGGCAGATGTTAGGGCAGCTGAGTTGGTGCGGCTCTCCACAGGCAGAGCACAGCTCCAGGGCAGTGTAGGTGCAGATGGTGATGCTGGGCGTTGTAGTGCAGGAGCGATAGCGTGGTAGAAGTAACTGACAGAAGCAGTGGGGTGCAGTCATCCGAGTTTACTCACAGTTATTTAGGTTCCTCAGGTAGCACTATACAGCTGACAGTCTCCCATGTCATGCTGCGTTCACCAGGCAGGGGTTCAGCACTCCCTCAAGTATCTCAAGAGCACTTAACGGGACCCCTCTCTGTATGTTCCTTTCTTAGCCGACTTCCCGCGCTGGGTCTCTCCCTCCTGTTCTGCACCCCGCCACACAAAGTCCCGAACGGGTACCTTGAGATCCCTCTGGGCAACTTGAAGTTCCCAGACCTGGCTTGGTGCCCTTTTTGGCGGCTTAGGTGCGAATGTGGCAACTGCACCTTGAAAGTGCAGAAGCCTCCGGTTTTCTAGCTCAGACGTAAAGTAACTCGGCTAGTCCAGGGACCAGTTCCCTTCTTGCGGCCTGATCCCTCTGACGCTTGGCAGATTCGGGCGTACGGGTGCCATCCTGCACTCACCGTACCCCCTGAGATCCCTTCTGTTACTGGAGCCTTTCTCCTCCCCTCCCCTCTCACTCTTGGGCCTCTCTTACTAGGCCCCACTCTGGAGCAGAGCTTCTGAAGAGACTCTGCTCCTCAGACTGCTCCGCTCCACTTCTCTCTCACTGAATCCACTTTCTAAGATGGCTTCTCTTTTTATATATATTCTTTAAGTGCTCTCCTGTTCTGCGTCCTCCACCCACACCCACTACTTGGTTCCCCCTCACTTTTGGTTCCCCCCACTCCAGCCAGGGACGGGGCAGCAGAAGAAGTGCATAATGCCCTTCCAGCCGGCCTGGAGTAGTGTAGTGTTGAGTGCAGGTGTTGGGGTCCCGGGCAGTACTCCATCCTTACCTGAGAGAAGGAGATGCCACACCTCTGGGTGAGGTGCAGTACCGCTGTGGCGACTGAACCCTCAGGGGCGCCACACGTCAGCTAAGTAAAACCCTAACCACCGTCCTAAGCGCCCTGCAGCTACAGACGGAGCCCGAGCCGGATGGAAGGATCCTACTCGCCGACAGTCCCGAGGATGTCCCCTGGATGAGGAGAAGAAGAAAGACAACGCCACCCCGTGGAAGGACCAATGACCGACGTCGCCCTCCAGGAGAACTCATCTGCTACCTTTGCCACAAGGCAGGCCACCCCACCCGGACCTGTCGTTTAAATGGGCAAACCCTGGAGCTGAGGGCCAACACCTAGGAGTAGACCAACAAGGCCCATCATGCTGGTACAACCGGTTTGTAGGAGGAAGACCTTTCCTGTCCATCGTGCTGGATGGCATAGCAACACCTGCACTACTGGACACCACGTCACAGGTAACCATCATACCTGATGTCCTCTTCAAAAGGTACTGGTCCGTAGATGAACTCCGCCCGCCAGACCCAAACCTCACCGTGTATGCCTCCAATGGCCTTCCTCCTAACCTAGTCGGGGTTAAGGAAGTGACAGTAAAGGTGGGAAGAGTGGAATTAAAGGATTAAGGACTGATTGTAGTAGAGTCTAACCCTGGTGATAGAAACCCATATATGATACTTGGTACAAATGTTGTTGGTAACTGTTTGGGAGAAGTGTTGTTTTTACTCCAACAGATTGCTGACGCTGCCAGACCAGGGCAGAGGAAGGTGCTCCAGAGAGAGATTCGAGCCCTCCTGTACCAGCAATAGGTAAAACTAACAGGTGGTGAGATTAGTAATGTGCGGGTGACAGACCCAATGCCCATTGTAATTCCCCCAATGAGTGAAATGCTGATTTGGTGTAGGGCAGCAATAGGTCTCAAGGGACAGGACTACCAGGCGGTAGTAGAGCCCATCAGCTCAGAACTCAGACCTACACCCCTAACTGCTAGAGGGGTAGTTGATGTGCGCAATGAAGGGTACCCGTACGCCTCCTAAATTTGTGGGGAGGAGGAAGTCAAATTGCCAAGATACGCCACTGTTGCCAGACTGTATACTGTGAATAATAATGCCATACACACAGTGGAACCCTTGACCCCACCAGACACGGTGGAGGACAATGACTCCAAAGCCCAGCTGGAGGAATGGTGTCAACAGCTCCATGTTGGAACTGACGCCACTCCTGTCCATCAAAAACACGGTGTCTACAGAGTGGTTCAGGAATATGAACAGGTGCTTAGTAAACACTCACTTGATTTTGGAAGGGTCATAGGGATACACCACATACCCACAGGTAACCATCCACCCATTAAGGAGCGTTACAGACCCATACCACCAGCACATTACCAAAAAGCAAAAGAAATGTTGCATGACATGAAAAAGGGATAGCTGTAGCCAATGGGCAGCTCCCCTGGTCCTGGTCAGAAAGAAGGACGGTAGCATGAGGATGTGTGTAGATTACAGACAAATTAATCGAATAACACATAAAGATGCATACCCTTTGCCCCGTATAGAGGAATCCCTGGCTGCACTAAAATCTGCCAATTATTTCTCCACATTGGATCTCACTAGCGGGTACTGGCAAGTCTCTGTTGCTGAGGAAGACCGGGAGAAGACAGCCTTCAGCACCCCGATGGGATTATGCGAATTCAACAGCATGCCATTTGGACTCTGCAACGCACCCGGAAGGTTCCAGAGGTTGATGGAGTGTTGCTTAGGACACCAGAACTTTGAAACAGTGCTGTTATACCTGGATGACGTTATTGTGTACTCAAGGACATATGAAGACCATCTAAAACACCTGGCGGAGGTATTTGAGGCATTGTCCCGGTATGGGATGAAACTAAAACCTTACAAGTGCCACCTGCTCAAACAGAAGGTTCAGTACCTGGGACACGTGGTCAGCTCAGATGGAGTTTCACCAGACCCGGAGAAGGTCACTGCCATCCAGAAGTGGCCTGAACCAAAGAACATCAAAGAAGTACGTCAATTCCTGGGACTGGTCGGGTACTACAGGAGATTCATTAAGGACTACACCAAAAAGGCAGCACCTTTACAAGATCTCCTAGTAGGACAGTCCAAAAGAGGTAAAAGTCCACCATTCCAGTGGGGCCAAGTGTCCATTGCGTTAAAGAAGGAAGCCCTAACCGGTGAGGAAATCCTGGCTTACTCTGACCACAGCCAACCTTTCCTGTTATACACAGACACCAGCAATGAGGGACTGGGATCTGTGTTGTCCCAGAAGCAAAACGGCAGAGAAAAGGTAATTGCCTATGCCAGTAGAAAGCTTCGCCCTACTGAGAGGAACCTGGAGAATTACAGTTCGTTCAAGCTGGAGTTCCTGGCCTTGGTTTGGACTATCACCGAAAGATTCAAACATTACCTTGCCTCGACTAAATTTAAAGCCTTTACCGACAATAACCCCTTGACACACCTAGAGACAGCCAGGTTGGGAGCCATGGAACAGCGTTGGGTGGCCAGATTGTCAAATTACCAGTTCACAATCAAGTACCGGGCAGGTCACAAGAACACCAATGCTGATGCCCTGTCAAGAATGCCCCACCAGTCGGGCACCGAGGATGAAGTGGATGACCTAGAAGAAATTGAATTACCTGCTTTCCACAGAAATGGAATGGTCCAAGAGCAACACACCTCCAGAAGACATCATGGTAAGACACTAAACCCTTTACCTCATCACAGCTGGAAGGAGACCCAGGACATTGACCCGGTTGTCAGCCTCATCAAAGGACTGATAACCCAAGAAGGTTCTCACCTTGAGAAGGATGCTCCTCCACAAGTCAAACACCTGTGGAATGAGAGAAGCCGGCTGTTCATCTACAGAGAAAAGCTGTGCAGAAGATATGTCAACCCCAGAACCTATGAAATGGTGTGGCAGATTGTAGTACCCAGGAAAGATAGATATCCAGAAGGTGCTAGAGGCCTACCACGACCAAGCAGGTCATTTTGGCTGGAAGAAGTTGGAAACCCTGCTGAAAGACCTATTGGGTTGGAATGCGGAGTTCCATAGAAAGGTGGTGCCGGAATTGTGGGCCCTGTAGCCTAAGAAGGATAGACTACGGAAGTCAGAAAGCACCCTTGCAGTCCATCAAAACAACCCAACCCCTGGAGATTGTCGCTCTGGATCACGTCAAACTGTCACCCAGCAGATCAGGCTATTCCTATGCCCTGACCATGGTGGATCACTATTCCCGGTTCCTGGTGGTAACCCCTGTCAAAGACCTGACAGCAGAAACTGCAGCAAGAACATTCCAAATCTACTTCTGCAGGCCCCATGGATACCCGGACAAGGTGCTAACAGATCAAGGCCCTGCCTTTGAAGCTGAACTATTCAAAGAATTCTGTCACCTGTATGGATGTAAGAAGATCTGGACTACACCATATCATCCTCAAAGCAACGGTATGTGCGAGAAAATGAATAACATCGTCATTGACCTGTTAAAAACCCTACCTTTGGAAGAGAGGAACCAGTGGCCAGACAAACTACCTGACCTGGTGGACCTGTATAACCACATACCTGTGAGTTCTACTAATTGTACCTCAGCGTACCTCATGAGAGCAAGACCCGGAAAATTGCCCATGGACCTGGAACTTGGAGTGGTAGAACCTGCTGCAGATATGTCCACTGAAGACTGGGACACAAATCGGCAAGAGCAGTACAGGAAAGTACAGGCCTGTGTTGAAGAAAGCCTAAACAAAGTAAGAGAAAGACAAGAAGACCAGTATAACAAGCATGCATCAGCAGAACCCTTGGCACCCGGAGAAATAGTGCTAAAGCGGGAAAGAAGAGGTCACAAGCTCGATGACCAGTGGGAAAGAGAGCCCTACACCGTGTTAAATTCTGGATTTGACAACACCAAAACCTGCCTGATCAGCAAGGATGGAGGTAGGACAACCACAACAGTCTCAAGAGACCACTTGAAATTGTGCCCAGGTCTACTGAAGACACAGGAGGAAGAAATACCTCTTATAATACCGGAAAAACCCAAGGAAGATGTAGTTCAAACAGTTCTAGGAGACTTCCCCGCGGACTGGCCTCAACTCGATGGAGCAGTTATCATACCAGTGATACACTTCTGTCAGCCACCAGAAGAACCTCCACCACAAGAAGAACCTGTGAGCGCCCTGGAAGAACCTGCTCAGGAACAGGAAGAGTCCCCAGTAAGAGGAGGATCACCAGTTGAAGCAGAGACTGAGGGTCCAGTAAACAGTGCACTTGCCAGCCCTATAGAGATGTTGAGGCACTTCTATAACTTACCCGCACGTACACCTGATAGGTTAGCGGATAGTGCATACACGTCAGAGACAGACACCAGTATCACCCCAGTGCTATGTAGATCCACACGCAGCACACAAGGCCAAATCCCTACCAGGTATAGGGAATAAAGTACAAAAGCCTAAAGTGTAAAAATGTGTCAAACTTGTACACAGTTACCCAGTTCGGGTATTGCCTTTTGTTATTTATTGTGTGCCTTTGATATGTGTTTTATTTATAACATGCCTTTATTTATTGTCTGCCTTTATTCCAAAAACCAGAGACTTGGAGGTCAACAACTTTGAGTGGCCCAGGACTGTCTGATGTAGATATTTACCCAGTTGGTTTTTGTTACATTTTTGAATTTTTCAAAGCTTGTACATATATTATCTATGTGTTATTGTTATTATAATTGTAATTGCTGTTGTTACCTGGTTACAAAAATGCTTCAGTCCAGGAGTACTGAATTGTACTAGGGGGGAATGTGGCACCCTGCTACCCACAGGTACCACAGGACCCAAAAGGGTGCATGGACGGACTTCTCCACAAGAGGCCCTCAGTACACACAGACACCTCCACCCTTGCACCTCATACCACCAGAGGGAGCCCTGTTAGACATATATATATACTGGAGGGTGGAGTTAGGTAGGGAGAGTGTGCTGACACTTTAGAGCAGCGAAGAAGCAGCACATGTTAGCTGTTGTGCTGAGGGCAACTTAAGGCCTAAAGCACGTGCTGAAGCTTGAGGGCCTAGAGCGTGGCCGGAGGCAAGGAAAGGAGAGAGAAGTGTTGGGGGGGCAGAGGAGCATCTTAGGCTCACCCCAGAACACAAGCCGGACACCGGGTCCGCGCCTACAGGGTCCTCTATGCCCAGTAGGAATAACCGGTATACCAAGGGGATTCTAGACCCCTGGTCAACCTGAAGCTGCAACCATCCAAAGAACTATGAACCACGAAGGCCCCAGCATCCAGGGATAGTGGTAGCCGGAGGAAATTTCTTACCACCAAGCAGACAGGTGAGAGAGTGAAAAAGAGTACAGAAGCTAGGCCTAGTTCCAAGCAGGTCAGGAGCTTCAGAGAGAGAGGAAGAAACAGACAAGGAGGCCTTATACCCGCTCACTGGGGAGAGTCCAAAAGTGCACCCTTCCCACCAAGTACCCTGGACCGTACCTGCTGTCTACACCAGTAAAGGTACTGAAGCGAATCCCCTGTGTGCATGTCTGTTATTCTCCCCTGACCCGGCTGGGCCACCTCTCACCTGCATCCCTTCCATCAACCCTGCCCCGGGGGCCCGCTCCGCCTGTGGGGAGCAGAAACATCTCAGCTGACATCCCATCACCCTCGGAGGTCTGCAGCAACGCTGGTACCCATTACCAGGAACCACAGGTGGCGTCACGAGACAAAACCGTATATCATCCCTTCAAGCAACAACCCCTTTTAAGAGTGACCCCAGGGTACGGGCCCGGGAGCCGACCGCCGTGACATCCCAAGAAGGTAAAGGCCCGGGTACCGAGTCCCCCATATCCCCCTGGGGGAGTCACTTACTCCGGGAGGGGTTCAGCAAACCTGTAGGTACCTCCAGAGTACATAACGGGACCCCCTTCTGTGTGTTTCTTCTGGCTGTCTCCCTGCGCCTAACACCCAGTGTCCCAAGCCAGTGACCGCGGACCTTGACGGGTGACGTCTTCTTTGCCCCTGGGTCCTCTATGGCCATCTTTTTGGTGAGTTAGATATGGCTTTTGGCTGCAGCACCTGAAATGCTGCACCCTCCGGTTACATAGTTGAGACTTGAAGAACTCTGCTAGTTTAGGGGCCGGTCCCCTTCTGCGGCTCAATCCCTTCACCGCCTGGTAGATTCGGGCATACGGGTGGCCTCCAGCACTGCCCGTACCCCTGGAATCCTTTCTGCTTTGCTGGAGCCTTCCTTCCTGCTCCTCTCCTCTCTTCTTTCTGTCCTGGGCCTCTCTCACTAGGCCCTCCTCCTGAGCAGAGCTCCTGCTGAGCTCCTGCTCCACACACTCTCTTCCTCTCACTGAAGTTATCAGACTGACCACCCCTCACAAGATGGCTTCCCCTTTTTATATCCTCCTTCTCAAGTGGTCCCCTAATCTGTTTCCTCCACCCACACGCACTACATGGTTCCCCCCACTCCAGCCAGGGACAGGGCTCAGCAGGAGAGCGACGCATCTTGCTCCTCCTGCTGGTCTGGAGTAGTGTAGTGTTGGATGCAGGTGTTAGGGTCCCGGGCAGCACTCCCTCCTTACCTGAGAGTGAGATACCACACCTCTGGGTGAGATGATGTACCTCTGTGGCGACTGAACCCGCAGGGGCGCCACACCAGCAGCGGAGAATCCTCACAGTGAGTACAACGTGGGATACGAGGATTTACAAGTCTGCAGTTGATAGACCAACTTACAAAAATGTTTAAACACAGGTTGTAATGTAACCAAAAAGGTAAAAAGCCAAGGAAAGTGAATACTTTTGCAATCCACTTTACATACAAACACCAGACATTTCAATGAATAAAATACAAGTTATACTGAATCTTTTCCAACAACCCTATCATTCTGCTCAGATTCTCCTTCTATACTGTGCTGACCATAGATTAGACTGTGTACAATATGACAGGTTCCCTTTAAGTTTCTGCTTGAAGGTCACTAGAATGAAGTGGCAGTGATACTAAAAAAAAGTTCTGTTCCAGTTAGTCTCCTCTTATAACAGCAATGAAACAATCTGGCAGAAAAATCAGGCAAAGCGAAAAGTGTACAGAGTGGGACAATGTTGACCTAGCAGTGCTGACACTTTCTCCCAGAGGTCTACTCGGTTCACAGTGGCTGAACCCCTACCAACTACAGTCAGTTAATGTCAGTGCTGAGACAACACTTTTAAGGGGTTTTCGGATAATCAATAAAAAACCTCATAAAAACAAGCAGCTTTGCAATTTTCCTCTTGTTAAAACTCTTCTCAATTATCAAAAAATGTCCCATTTATGTCTCCAGTTTTAACTGTAAGTTTGACAAAAAAAAAGAAAAACATCTATCATGAGAATGGAAAAGCATGTGGACCACTTAGAATAAAACAATAGTGCCACCTTCTGTTCAATGTGAAGAATTATCCATGTTCTTGTCAGTGTTTTTCTGTATTTGTTCAAAAGTACACAAGGAAATATACTTTGTAATAAACATTTAATGCAAAGCTGTTATAAAAGTGAATAATATTTTATATTTGTCTCTAATTTTTCAAATTTAAGTTTGTGCCTCTCTCTTCTTTTTAATCGGCCTGAATATAGTCTGCAAGAGCCTAGCAGTTCTCCAAGTCAGAGTGTGCTGAGCCCTGATTTATCCTTAAAGGGAACCTAGGAAACCTACAATTAGGCTGTTGAAAACCAGCATCGTTTTGTTTTTTTTCTCTTACCCTTCTGCTGCCCAGCATATGTTATAAATCAATGGGGCTATATGTTAATAAGCAAAGAATAGTCTGATACTACCCCTCTTTGATTTATGTGGATGATGTCCTTGACATCATTCATGCAGCTTTACAAATCTGGTGCTTTCACCACTGATCAGAAGACCAGCACAATTGTCTCTGCCTTGTGCAGAGTAATCAATGCTTTCCTGCACATTATCTGGTGCTCTGATTAACTGTGCTTATTAAAAAGCAAATTTAATGTATAAAAACAGAAAGGTGTCAGTATTATTATTATTTATTATTATAGTGCCATTTATTCCATGGCACTTTACATGTGAAAAAGGGGTATATAGCAAAAACAATTACAGTAATCTTGAATAAAAACGTGACAGCGACTGGTACAGAAGGACAGAGGACCCTGCCCGCGAGGGCTCACAGTCTACAAGGGATGGGTGAGGATACAGTAGGTGAGGGCAGAGCTGATCGTGCAGTGGTATGGTGGGGCGAGGGTTACTGCAGGTTGTAGGCTTGTCGGAAGAGGTAGGTCTTCAGTTTCCTTTTGAAGGTTCCACGGTAGGCGAGAATATGATATGTTGAGGTAGAGAGTTCCAGAGTAGGGGGGATGCACGGGAGAAATCTTGTATGCGATTGTGGGAATAGGAGATAAGAGGGGAGTAGAGAAGGAGATCTTGTGAGGATCGAAGGTTGCGTGCAGGTAAGTACCGGGAGACTAGGTCACAGATGTATGGAGGAGACAGGTTGTAGATGGCTTTGCATGCCAAGATTAGGGTTTTGAACTGGAGTCTTGGTTGAGGAATGTGCGGATCTGGGAGATATTTTTGAGTTGAGTCTGCAGGAAGTGGAAAGGGCTTGGATATGTGGTTTGAAGGAGAGATTAGAGTCCAGGGTTACCCCAAGGCAGCGAGCTTGAGGGACTGGGGAGAGTGGACAGCTATTGACTTTTATAGATAGGTCAGATGGGGGAGTTGAATGAGATGGTGGAAAGATGATCAATTCTGTTTTATCCATGTTAAGTTTTAGAAATCTAGCAGAGAAGAAGGATGAAATAATGGACACACATTGTGGGATTCTGGTTAGTAGGGAGGGGATATCGGGTCCAGAGAGGTAGATCTGTGTGTGATCAGCATAGAGGTGATACTGAAAGCCGTGAGACTCTATGAGCTGTCCCAGGCCGAAGGTATAAATGGAGAAAATCAAGGGCCCTAGGACTGAACCTTGGGGGACACCGACAGATAGGGGGCGAGATGAGTAGGTGGTTTGTGAGTGGGAGACACTGAATGTCCGGTCTGTTAGGTATGAGGAGATCCAAGATAGGGCCAAGTCCGTGCTGCCAAGAGATGAGACAGTCTATAGCAAGTGGAATGGTCTACTGTTTTGAAGGCAGATGACAGATCCAGGAGAAAGAGTACTGAGTAGTGCGATTTGGCGGTTAGTAGGTCGTTGGTGATTTTAGTCAGGGCAGTTTCAGTAGAATGATGCGGTTGGAAGCCAGAAGGTAAGTGGTCAAAGAGGGAGCAGGAGGAGAGGTGGGAGGATACTTCAAAATGGACATGTTGTTCCAGTAGTTTGGAGGCATAGGGGAGAAGTGAGATGGAGCGATAGCTAGACACAGAGGATGGGTGAAGGGAGGGCTTTTTGAGGACAGGTATGATCAAGGCATGTTTGAAGAATGAAGGGAAGACACCAGTTGTTATTGACAGGTTGAAAAGGTGGGTTAGGGTTGGGATGAAGACTGTGGTAAGGTTGGGGATGAGGTGGGACCGGAGTGGGCCAAGTTCACAGGTGGTGAGGTGTGACTTGGAGAGTAAAGAGGAAAGTTGATATTCTGTAATGGTGGATAAGCTGGTTTTGGAGGAGGACTGACTAGATATGAGGAGAGGCTCAGGGGACTTTAGGCAAAAGCTTTGTCTGATGGTGTCAATCTTCTGTTTGAAGAATGAGGCAAAGTTTTCAGCTGAGATGAGATGAGAGGGAGGGGATGGAGGAATTGAAAGTGTTGAATAGCTGTTTAGGGTTGTGAGAAAGGGAGGATATGAGAGATGAGAAGTAGGTTTGTTTTGCTGCAGTGAGTGTGGACTTAAAGATAGTGAGGGACTGTTTGAATGTGATGAAGTGCTCATTGGAGTGGAACCTTTTCCATCTCCACTCAGCAACCCTGGAAGCCCGTCGCAGTTCTTTAGTTAGGCTGGTGTGCCAGGGTTGCCTGTTGATTGTGAGAGCTTTGGTATGTGTGAGGGGAGCAAGCAAATTGAGATCTGCAGCTGTTGTGGTGTTATATAAAGCAGCAGCAACATCTACATCATGTAAAGAACTAATGTCTGTAAGAGGGAGAAGGGATTCAGAGAGTGAGTGTACGTAAAGGTGTTTAAGATTTCTGCGAAGGTGTGCAAGTTTGTGGAGTGGGGATTGTGGCCCTCGAGAGGAGAGGGTAGAGAATGTAAGTAGCATGTGGTCAGAAAGAGGGAGAGGTGAGATAGGGAACAGAGGCAGGTGAAGATGAGGTCCAGAGTGTGGCCATCTTTGTGAGTGGCTGCAGAAGACCATTGAGCAAGGCCGGTGAAGTGGTCGAAGAAGGTGGTGGCTGGTCATGGGGGGCGGTAGATGACAGCCAGTTGGAGGTTGGAGGGGGAGTAGATGGCAACACAGTGCACCTCAAAAGAGGGGAGAGTAACGGAGGTTGGCAGTGGGATTTGGGTGAAGGAACAGTTGTCTGACAGGAGAAAACCTATTCCTCCACCATGCTTGACGCTGTGGCAGCGGGGTGTGAGAAAGGTGGAATTCACCATACAAAAGTGCAGCTGGAGAGGCTGTGTCAGAGGAGGGTGAGCCAGGTTTCTGTGATGCCGAAGAAGGAAAGTTTGTTAGTAATGAAAAGATCATGGACGTAGGAAAGTTTGTTGCAGATGGAGCGAGCGTTCCATATAGCTCCTGTTAGTGGGAATGAATGGTTAGTATTGAATGGAAAAGCCATATCACTGGTTCACTTTAAAGACAATATAGTAATTGGCCTCAGTTATTCATATTATTGAAATGTCACCAAACTGGTGGCTTGTTGTAGACATTTAGGCCTTGATTCGTCAAAACTTTTACACCCCACCGAACACAAGCATAGAAAGCTTCGAAAAACGAAAAATTTGAGACTTTTGGAAGTTCCATGCCATTTTCGGCCAACTCTGACAAAGTGGACGGAGATGGGGTGTTATAGCGCGTAGCCGCCCCTGCTTGTCAAATTAATGATAAACAGTGGCATTCCTTACGCCACAAATCTTACTCCAGTCACTGACGAGGTGGGCGCACCCCACTTTGCGCCTCGTCTGATACATTAAGAGGCGTGCACCTCGCTCTCCACCCCGGTAAAACACAGGAGCCGTTTTTCAACATGACAATGTCAGGTTGCATTTTGCTGGTGCTACTGTGAACAGCGTTTGTTATCTAAGCATGCTACCATGGTCTGCAGCAACTCTGGACTTGTTTCCCATCAAGCATATCTAAGACATCACTATTCAGCTATTGCAAAAGGAGCTGCCAGCAGCAGATCTTGATGATTTGCCCAAGTGCATTTAGCGTGGCAGAACATTTCTCAGACAATCATTAACAACCTCATTGAAAGCAGTTAAGGCTGCAAGTGCAAGGATTTCCGTGTGTGGTGTTATTATTCAAAATTGAATAAATTGAGATGTTTTGAAAATTTTGTTTCTATTTTCCATCACTTGCAAATCAAGATCATGTCTATCCATCCTGTGATTTCAATAATTCCACGATTTTTACTTCTTGGTGTTACAATTTCAATATTGGGGAATGTGCATAAATATACAGTATATATGACCATATTACCAGCAGATACAGTAGTGAATAATACCACCATATTGTTATTGATAGGATTCCAAAGCCAATGGGATAAATAATACTGCCATAGAATGACTACATATCACAATGAACAAAAGACGCGTAATATTATACCTACAGAGTGACCAAGTAGTGATAGATACCAGCTCTGCAGTTGGTATAAGTGATTGCAATAATGTAGCTCACAGGTGCTGTTCTCTCTGGTTGGAGTCATTCATTTTCCCTTCTCCAGATGTTTCAGGCGATCAAGTAGACGCCCACATCTTGTCTCTGCAGAATTTAACACATATATATTTGGCGGATTGCTTTTTTGCCACTCCAAAGTGCTACAGCCATTCATAGTGTGCTACTGTGGCACCCCAGGGGTCCGGTTGCCACAGTGGCATTGCCTCCCTCACAAGGGGTGATGCCATGCCTGGAAGCAAGGAGGGGTCCCCTAATCAGGTTTACCAGCTTACAACACTTTCCTGGCTCCAGACCAGAAAGGGAAGCTCCTCCCCTTAACAACTGGAATCTGGAGGTGGGGTTAGAGAGAGTGAGTGAAAAGGAGTTGGAGACAGGAGAGCGACGAGGAAGGACCTGGGGAAGGGAGCTATGAACAAGCTTGCCCCAGAGAGAAGCACAAGGAAATCGGACACCGGAGTCCGTTGTTGTGGGGCACTGAAGGCCCAGCAGCTAGATCCGGAGGGCAGGAGACTGCAGGTCTCCTGGCCCAACCAGACGCCCGGCGGCTCAGCAGCATCATAGGGCCCAGCACCGCCACGTGGGAGCGACAATTGAGGAAGGCCCGAGCTGCCTGCCATACGGGTGAGGAAATAGACGTTTTACTCAGGGACGAGGGCCGCAGCATAGCTTCAAGCAGCAGGGCCAAAGAGAATAGCGCAGAGGGAAGGCCTTCAACTCCACCTGGCGAGGTGGATCCCCAACTTGCTTCCAGGCCACCTGGATCTCCACTACCAGCTAGTACCCGTGCCCCGGTCTGCTCTGACAAACCGCAAGTAAAGCTAAGAGGAAACCGCCAATAATGTGTTGTATGGTCTTTATCTGCGCCCTCAGCAGAGGAGCTTAGCTCTGCCTGTAGAGAGCTGAACCAACTCTGCTGTGTCACCATCAACTCCAGAGGATCTGCACCGCAGCGGCGGCCCCATAGAGCCGCATACCACAGGTGACGTCAAGAACATCATCTCTAAAAACTTTATTCCCTTTTACTTTTCCTTTAATTGACCACCCTGGGTCACGGACCGGGTCACAGCCACCGTGACATCCCCAGCACCGACCGGCCCAGCTACCGAGTACCCCACGGCCCAGGAGGTGCGTCATACTTGGCATCACAAACAGGATTCGAAGCCCGGTATAACCGGGTACTGTGTGCCATAGACTTTACTGAACTGTATCTGTGACGCCTCTACTCAGAAAGCCCGTGTTTTACCCTGGGTGTTAGGGGACTTGGTGTTGGGCCCTGTGTTGAAGAGATGGGATGCAGCCGTGGCCCGGGCCCGACCCTTGCTCAGGGCCGTCACATTAGAAAGAGATGGTGTGGGCTATTCCGGGTTGAGTGGCTGATTAACGACTACGCCACCTGTGGTGTCTGGTGAAGGACCACCAGAGCCGCTAGCAGTCCGCTGAGGCCCGGTGTCGTGGCAGCCAAAGTTCTCACTGCTCCCCACAGGCGGAGCAAGGCCTCAGGGCAGGCAAACAGGAAAGAGAGGGGGTAGTAGTGCGGGGAGTATGGGCACCGCGTCGCGTGGTATGGCGCGTAATGAACAGTCCAGAGACCTTAGGAGTGAACTTCCAAAGCTTTACTCACTCAGAGATGTTAGCGGGAAGGCGACTCCCTGCTCCCCGCGGAGTCCTGCGGCCACCAGGGACGGGGGTCCGACTACCTCCGAGGAAGTCCAGTGTTTGGTAGCGACCCTGCACCAGAGTGTTTCTGCACTACAGACTTCACCCATTCCCGTCTGTGCGTGTGTAGATAGGCCAGGTCTCCCTCTGAGCTCCTCTCAGGTGTAGGGGTCGGGTGGCAATTCCTCTCCATCCGACACCCGGTGAGATCCTCAGGGCCTAACCGGGCTTTCCCGTCCAGGACGTAGAGTACGAGGTCGGGTGTCGGGGGCCGGTACCCCTCTTGCAGCCGGAATCCCTCTGAATAGATCAGGTAGGCGAGGACATCCTCCCCGGGACCCATTTGCTTGGGAGCCACACTCTAAAGCTCCCGGGCCTTCTTGATCCTGGTCCTCGGCCGGGTTGAGACATTCTTTGTCTGCAACCTACCTCTCGTCCCAAAGATCGGGGTACGAGGGCTGTGTCCCATGCCGGTGCAGGCCCACACAGGATCTGCGCTCCCGGAGGGAAGTCACATTACACACAGTATTTTGACAGCATAGTGACAGCCGACAGACTAGCAAAGGCTAGACCAAAAAGAACCAGCAGAAGACCGAAAAAGACCAAGATCAAAGATGGCATTCTATTAAATATGAAATCTAAAGTGTCACTATCTAGTTGTTCCTCCACCCACACCCACTAACTGGTTCCTACTACTTTGTGTTCCCCAGTCTCCCCGTAACCAGGGGAGCAGCACCTAGTACATACTAGCTCCCTCTGGTGGAAACGTGGTGTTGGATGCAAAAGGCTATGTCACTACCATCACACTGGCCTTACCTCAGAGAAGGAACACCACACTCCATTGAAGAAGTGCAGCATTCCTGTGGCGGTCGAACCCTCAGGGGCGCCACATATCATCACCTCAGTTGCCGTCAGCCGAGGGGAAGCAGGAGGCCCTGATCCGGAACCGCCGGGAAAGCGATCCCTCTCTCCTGCAAAGCAGCATACTGGTATGTCAGCAGAAACCCAGGACCTGGCTCAGGTTCACTAGGGGGGAGGAAGATGCCCAACCTGGGAGAGGATTCAGCCGCAGGCGCGGCCGCTACTGTAATGCCGTTATCCATGCCGTATATCCCAGGGGCGGCGTAGTTGCCCCAGTACTCAGGGGAGTCGCACACCCTGAGCGAATTTGAGGAGAGACTACGCAGTTTGTTTCAAGTGTATCCACTGTCTGAGGAGCAGAAAGTCAGCATCCTTATAGGCCAGCTAATCGGTGCATCCCAGAAGGAGGTGAAGTCCTGTCCAGGCAGGGACAAAAGCACTGTTAAGCAAATTCTGGCCCTGTTAAAGGATACCTTTGACACCTGCACAGCAACAGAGATTAAAATTAAGTTCTACGGGTGCAAACAAAGGGTGCAGGACAGTGTACGGGACTATGCTCTAAATCTGCAGGAGGTGCGGCGGGCCATTAAACAGGTAGACCCCAACAGTGTGCGAGATGAGGACAGATTGCTAACCAAACAGTTTATTGAGGGGCTCCTGTCTACTGCTCACCGGACACAGCTGCGCATTATGGCTCTGCAAAAACCCTGATCTAGACTTTACACAATTTAAAGACCGGGCCATCCGGGTGCTGCGAGAACCAACCCCAAGTGGCACTGCACCTCTCCGGCGCCCAGCTATTACATACCACCAGGAGGTGGAGTCCTTTTCTCTGGCACCTGTGGAGGCTGACGCGCAGACCCTAGATAATGACCCCTCTGCAGACCTACGCCTTCAGGTCCAGGAGCTGACCAAAAGTGTGGCTATACTAATCAAAACCGTGCAGGCCATGCAAGTGTCTCCAAAGGAAAGACTTCAGCTGGCTTCCAGTTCAGATGACATCCCGTGGCGACGGCAGAGAAGGATTTGACGCGCCCAGGGGATGGGGATGACTACTCAGCGCCCGGGCCCTGCTGTTAGTTTTGGGGGATACCGTGGTGGCCGGCTCCCGGGCCCGTACCCTGGGATCACTTTTAAAAACAAGGGAGATAATGGGGGAAAGGTGTATGGGATAGGAAAAGTTTGTGACGCCACCCGTGGTGTCTGGTGAGGATCACCAGCGCTGCTACAGTCCTCTGAGGCCGGTGGTCAGGCAGCTTAGGTGGTGCGACTCCCCACAGGTGGAGCGGGGCCTCAGGGCAGCGTAGGAAAAGGGATGCAGGGAAGAGGGGACCCAGCCGGGTCAGAAGAAGAATAGGCACACTCACACCAGTTCACTTCAGTACCTTTACTGGTGGTGTTTCAGTCACGATCCAGGGCACTATAGGGTGAAGGGTGCATTTCAGGACTCTCCCCAGTGAGCGGGTGTGGGGCCTCCTGTTTCTTGCCTTTTCCTGATAAGTTTATGACCTGCCTGGAGCTAGGTCTAACTTGGTCTCTGTCTTGCACCTGCTGACCTGCTGGTAGGGCCTTCTGTTGGAGATCACACTCCCTGGTCTCTTGGGCCTCTGTGATTCCTGACCCTGGGATAACGGTCAGCTTCTGGTGTTCCTGGGACATGTAGTTCGCCAGGGGTTCCGGTTGTTTCTGTTGGTCCTAGAGATCCTTGCAGACACGGACCCGGTGTCCGGTAAATGGTCTTGGAGTGAGCTGGCTAAGCTCCTCTGCCCCCTATGTAGCTCGCTTACTCCACTTGCCTTCGGCCGCGCTTGGGGCCCTCACTAGGCTTCACACTGGCAGTAGGCCTCGCTACTCTTCACCGCTCTTATGGCGTCGGCACGCCTTAGGCTCACTAACCTGAGCTCAATGAGTCTGGGCTGGACTCACAACCTCTCTCTGGCTGCAGCAGACTGTAGACTCTAGACTGCAGACTCCAGACTCGACTGACTGCCTAGCTCCACCTTCCCTATTTATATCCCTAACGGGCTCCCTCTGGTGGTCTGAGGTGGAAGGTGGAGGTGTGTGAATGCTATGAGGGCCTCTTGTGGAGGAATCCGTCCATGCACCCCTCTAGGATCTGTGGCACCAATGCGCAGCAGGGCGCCACATTCCCCCCTAGCAAAGCTCAGTACTCCCGGACTGAAGTACTTTTTATATCAACAATAACAATAACTCTTCCCATTATGGGAGGCACTTGGCTTAAACGTTACATATAAAACATTATAAATAATAAATAGATATATACAATTTAATAAGCAACCCCAGAATTCAAGTCTCTTCTGGCGAGGTTCCCCGACAGGATGTCCATCTCACAGGGTAGAGTACTTGGTAGCTTGAGGGACCTGTCCAAGCAAACCCTCCACGTAGGCCCTGGGGTGGCTGCAGGGCATGGCGATCCTGAGTTGGACCTCTGCTTATGCCACACCGGACAGGTTTTCCTTCTGAGGTCACCTAAAGGGGCACTCCAGGGAGTGCAATTATTTACAGCAAATAGTTTTTGGGCTGCACACAGTCCTCAGCCACAAAGTTCTTTAGGTACCCTTACTTGTAGTTAGAAGCAAACAAGAAAAGTGTCCATATCACTTAGATTGTCCATTATAAGGCAAAACACAAGTTAATAAATACATATACATGAAAATACACAATATAATACCCCAGGGACAACTATCTACACTGTCAGAGTTTCCTTCTTTACTCTCTGTATCTGACAGGGGTCTGACCTTGTGTGCTACGTGTCGATCTACGTGGTATTGGGATGCGTGAGGCACTAGTATTTGCACTACCTCCCATTCTGTCAGTTCTTAGTGTTGGGGAACTGCAGGGTTGCCTTAACCTCTCTACAGGACTGGCAAGTATACCATTGGCTGGGCCTTCTTGCTCTGCTTCAACCGGGGATCCTTCTTCCGGGGATTCTTCTTGAGCAGGCTCTTCTGAAGCACTTACAGGCTCTACTTGCTGTGGAGGGTCTTCTGGCTGTTGAAAGAAGTGGATCACAGGTATTATTACTGCTCCTCCTAGTTGAGGCCAATCTGCCAGGAAATCTCCTAAGTCTGTATGGAGTACTGCTTCTTTAGGCTCCTCCGGTACGGTGAGAGGCACTTCTTCTTGGGGCTTTAGCAGGTCTGGACACAACTTCAGATGGTCTCTAGATACCGTTGCAGTCGTTATTCCTCCATCTTTGCTAATTAAACAGGTCTTCTTGTTATCAAATCTTGAATTTAACACAGTGTAGGGTTCTCTCTCCCACTGGTCATCAAGTTTGTGGTTTCTCCTTTTCCTCTTTAACACCACTTCTCCTGGTGTGAAGGGTTCTGCGGGCGCACTTTTATTGTAGTGGGCATCCTGCTTGTCCCTTACCCGAGTGAGACTGTCTTCGACACAGGCCTGTACTCTTCTGTACTGCTCCTGTCTGGTCGTGTCCCAGTCCTCAGTGGACATATCTGCTTCTGGTTCTACTACACCAAGCTCCAGGTCCATGGGCAACTTCCCGGGTCTGGCTCGCATGAGATATGCTGGAGTACAATTGGTGGAACTCACAGGTATGTGGTTGTACAGATCTACCAGGTCAGGTAGTAGGTCTGGCCACTGATTTCTCTCCTCTAGTGGTAAGGTCTTCAGCAGGTCGATGACGATGTTATTCATCTTTTCACAGAGACCATTGGTTTGGGGGTGGTACGGTGTAGTCCTGATCTTTTTACACCTGTACAAATGGCTGTACTCCTCGAACAATTCGGCCTCAAAGGCTGGGCCTTGATCTGTCAGCACCTGCTCCGGGTATCCATGGGGCCTGCAGAAGTATGCCTGAAACGTCTTCGCCACAGTTTCTGCCGTCAGGTCCTTGACGGGGGCGACCACCAGGAACCGGGAGTAGTGATCCACCATGGTCAGGGCATAGGAATATCCTGACCTGCTGGGTGACAGCTTGACATGATCCAGGGCCACGATCTCCAAAGGTCGAGTTGTCTTGATGGGTTGCAGGGGTGCCTTCTGGCTGCTGTAGTCTTTTCTTCTGAGGCTACAGGGTCCACAATTCCGGCACCACCTCTCAATGGAACTGCGCATTCCTACCCAATTAAACCAACACTTCAGCAGGGTCTCTAGCTTCTTCCAGCCAAAGTGCCCCGCCTGATCGTGGTAGGCTTCCAACACCATCTGGATGTCTGTCTTGGGCACCACTATCTGCCATACCATATCATGGGTTTTGGGGTTGACGTACCTCCGGCACAGCTTCTCTCTATAGATGAACAGCTGGCTCTTCTCATTCCACAGCTGCTTGGCTTGGAGAGACGCTTCCTTCTCCAGGGAGGAACCTTCCTGGGTTATCAGTTCTTTGATATGGCTGACAACCGGGTCGCTGTCCTGGGTCTCCTTCCAGCTGTGGTGAGGCAGGGGGTTTAACGTCTTACTGCGAGGCCTCCTGGAGGCTCGTTGCTCGTGGACCATTCCATTCCGATGAAAGGCAGGTAGTTCAATCTCCTCCAGGTCATCCACTTCTTCTTCAGTGTCCGACTTGTGAGGCATCCTGGACAAGGCATCGGCATTGGCGTTCTTGCGGCCCGCCCGGTACTTAATAGTGAATTGGTAGTTTGACAGCCTAGCCATCCATCGTTGCTCCATGGCTCCTAGCTTAGCTGTCTCCAGATGAGTCAAGGGGTTGTTATCAGTGAAGGCAGTGAACTTACTGGAGGCTAGGTAGTACTTGAACCGCTCAGTGATGGCCCAGACCAGGGCCAGGAACTCCAACTTGAAGCTGCTATAGTTCTCTGGGTTCCTCTCGGTCGGGCGGAGCTTCCTGCTTGCATAGGCGATCACCTTTTATCGGCCATTCTGCTTCTGACTCAGTACAGCTCCTAATCCTTCATTGCTGGCATCAGTGTACAGCAGGAACAGTTGGCTGTAGTCAGGGTAGGCTAGGATCTCTTCGCCGGTCAGGATCTCCTTCATCACCTTAAAGGATTCAGCTTGCTCCTTACCCCACTGGAACGGTGGATTTCAGCCTCTGGGGGACTGTCCTACCAGGAGGTCTTGCAGAGGCGCTGCTTTCTTAGTATAGTCCTTCACAAACCTCCGGTAATACCCGACTAGTCCCAGGAACTGACGTACGTCCTTAAGGCTCTTCGGCTCCGGCCATTTCTGGATGGCAGTGACCTTCTCCGGGTCTGGTGCTACTCCCTCTGGACTAACAATGTGCCTCAGGTACTGTACCTTTTGCTTGAGCAGGTGGCACTTTGAGGGCTTCAGCTTGATCCCATACCGGGACAGCGATTCAAATACCTCCGCCAGGTGCTTCAAGTGGTCCTCATACGTTTTGGAGTACACTATCACGTCGTCCAGGTATAGTAGTACAGTCTGGAAGTTGCGGTGTCCCAGACAGCACTCCATCAATCTCTGGAACGTTCCGGGGGCGTTGCAGAGTCCAAACGGCATACTATTGAACTCGCAGAGTCCCATCGGGGTGGTGAAGGCCGTCTTCTCCCGATCCTCCTCAGCAACAGCTACTTGCCAGTACCCACTAGTGAGGTCAAGGGTGGAGAAGTAATTTGCGGACTTTAAGGCAGCCAGGGATTCCTCTATACGTGGTAAAGGGTATGCATCTTTATGTGTAATGCAATTTACTCGTCTGTAATCTACACACATTCTCATGCTTCCGTCCTTTTTCCTGACTAGAACTAGGGGAGCTGCCCAGGGACTACAACTATCCCTTACTACCCCTGCCTTCTTCATGTCGTGCAGCATCTCCTTCGCCTTCTGGTAGTGTGCTGGTGGTATAGGCCTGTAACGTTCTTCGATGGGTGGATGATCACCTGTGGGGATATGGTGTTGAACCCCCTTAATCCTCCCAAAGTCAAGTGGGTGCTTACTGAATACCTGCGCATATTCCTGAACCACCCGGTGTACACCCTGCTTCTGATGGGCAGGAGTGGTGTCTGTCCCAACATGGAGCTGTTGATACCAATCCTCCACCTGGGTTGCCGGGTCATTATCCTCCACTTCGTCTGGTGAGGTTAAGGACTCCGCCATGTGTATGGAGTTGTTATTTACTGTGTACAGTTTGGCAACAGTGGCATAGCGTGGTAATCTAACCTCGTCCTCCCCATAGTTTAGGTGGTGTACGGGCACCCTCCCATTGCGTTCATCCACTACCCCTCTGGCAGGCAAGAGTGTAGGCCTATGCTTCGAGCTAAGGGGCTCTACTACCGCCTGGTAGCTCCGTCCTTTGAGACCTATTGCTGCTCTACACCAAATCAGCATTTCACTCATCGGGGGAATCACAATGGGTATCGGGTCTGTCACCCGTACATTACCAATTTCACCGCCTGTTAGCTTTACCTGTTGCTGGTACATAAGGGCTCGGATATCTTTCTGTAGCGCCCTTCTCTCCCCTGGTCTGGCAGTGTCAGTTATCTGTTGGAGCAAGAACAACACTTCTCCCAAACAGTTACTAACAATATTAGTGCCAAGTACCATATACAAGTCTGTATCATCATGGTTAGTCTCTACTACAATTAGTCCCTGGTCCTTCATTTCCACTCTTCCCACCTTTACTGCCACATCCTTAACCCCGAACTAGGTTAAGGGGGAGACCATTTGAGGCATACACGGAAAGATTGGGATCTGGCGGGTGAAGTTCGTCTATGGACCAGAACCTTTTGTAGAGGACATCAGGCATAATGGTTACCTGAGATCCTGTGTCCAGCAGAGTGGGTGTCGCGATGCCGTCCAGCACAATGGACAGGAAAGGTCTTCCTCCCACGAACCTGCGATACCAGTTTGATGGGCCTGGGGGGTCTACTCCTGGGTGTCAGCCCTTGGCCCCAGGGTTTTCTCGTTTAAAGGACAGCTCTGGACAGCGTGACCTGTCTTGTGGCAGCGGTGGCAGACAGAGTCTCTCGGTGGACGGCGTTGGTCGCTGATCCTCCCAGGGGGTGGCGTTGGCCTCCTCCTCCTTCTTATCCAGGGGACATCCTCATGGCTGTCGGCTAGCAGGATCCTTCCTTCTGCCTCGGGCTCCGTCTTCAGCTGCAGGGCACTCAGTACAGTGGTCAGGGTTTTGCTCAACTGACGCACTTCAGAGCGCAGGCTGTCCAGCTCACTAGGGGACGTTGCTGGAACCTTGGCTTCAGCAGCCACCGGGGAAAAGGTGGACACTGCAGGCAGTGGGGTGGCCCCACCCTGGTAACATTGGATAGCAGTTGTTTCCAGGGGCTGCAGTCCTTTTATAGCCATGTCCTTAAGGATGTCAAAGGTGGCATCTGGATGATCCAGGGACCACCAACGCACAGTCCTGCTCTCCTCTTGGGACCTCAGTCCCCGGATAAACTGTTCCTTCAGCATTTTATTTTCATTATCGATGCTGGTTGGACTAACCTATTTCAGAGCTCGCAGGGCCCCTTGTAAACGCCAGGCATAGTCCCGAACACTGTCCTCCGGTTGCTGAGAGCAGTTGTAGAACCTCATCCGGAGGTCTGTCTCAGTACGATTCTCAAAGACAGTCTGTAACTTTTTAAAGATGGCGGACACTGACTCCTGGTCTGCGGCCGACCAAGTTTCTACTTCTCGCTCCGCAGCACCAGTCCATTGTCCCAATACAACAGCGGCTCTTTGCTTGCCTGTCATAGAGTACATGTCCAGTATACCGCATATTTTCCTTTTGAATCCAGACAGGGTATCTGGTTTGCCGCTGTACTGGGGGAGCCACTTCGCTCCAGGCATGTACGGTAGGGCCATGGGTATAACAGGGGTTACAAGCCCTGCTGGTGGAGCGGCTGCTTCGGCCTGCTCGGCGCCGAGCGTGGGTTGAACATCAGGGCGGTTAACCGGTATTCCAGCGTTGTGCTGTTCTTCTGACATTCTGGAGCCCCCCTAGCGAACCGTGGCCTACCTGCTTTTCTTTTCTTCCGGTAGGTCGCAGCTCCGCAGGTGACGGTCTTCCTTCAGGACCTTGCGTCGCTTGCGTCCTACATCAGAGCGCTCACAGGGGCTCCTTCCCGGACCTGGCGCTTCCTGGTTTGACGTCGAGGCGTGGGGCGTGTCCAGGGCTTCGCGCGCTTCAGCAGGTACGCCTCTCAGTTTCCCGAGGTTACGCCCTTCTTCCCGCTCGGCGGCCCAACAATGGCGGCAATCTTCGCCACAGTTAAATACACAGTTCAGAATAAAGGCGCACAGTACCCGGTGGCAACGGGCACAACACTCTGTCGTTGCAGCGGGCACGGAATCCTGTTCGTGACACCAGGAAGAGATGACGCGCCCAGGGGATGGGGATGACTACTCGGCGCCCGGGCCCTGCTGTTAGTTTTGGCGGATGCCGCGGTGGCCAGCTCCCGGGCCCGTACCCTGGGGTCACTCTTAAAATCAAGGGAGATAATGGGGGAAAGGTGTATGGGATAGGAAAAGTTTGTGACGCCACCCGTGGTGTCTGGTGAGGATCACCAGCGCTGCTACAGTCCTCTGAGGCCGGTGGTCAGGCAGCTTAGTTGGTGCGGCTCCCCACAGGTGGAGCGGGGCCTCAAGGCAGCATAGGAAAAGGGATGCAGGACAGAGGGGACCCAGCTGGGTCAGAAGAAGAATAGGCACAGTCACAACAGTTCACTTCAGTACCTTTACTGGTGGTGTTTCAGTCACGATCCAGGGCACTGTAGGGTGAAGGGTGCATTTCAGGACTCTCCCCAGTGAGCGGGTGTGGGGCCTCCTGTTTCTTGCCTTTTCGTGATAAGTTTATGACCTGCCTGGAGCTAGGCCTAACTTGGTCTCTGTCTTGCACCTGCTGACCTGGTGGTAGGGCCTTCTGTTGGAGATCACACTCCCTGGTCTCTTGGGCCTCTGTGATTCCTGACCCTGGGATAACGGTCAGCTTCTGGTGTTCCTGGGACATGTAGTTCGCCAGGGGTTCCGGTTGTTTCTGCTGGTCCTAGAGATCCTTGCAGACACGGTAAATGGTCTTGGGGTGAGCTGGCTAAGCTTCTCTGCCCCCTATGTAGCTCGCTTACTCCACTTGCCTTCGGCCACGCTCGGGGCCCTCACTAGGCTTCACACTGGCAGTAGGCCTCGCTACTCTTCACCGCTCTTATGGCGTAGGCATGCCTTAGGCTCACTAACCTGAGCTCAATGAGTCTGGGCTGGACTCACAACCTCTCTCTGGCTGCAGTAGACTGTAGACTCTAGACTGCAGACTCCAGACTCGACTGACTGCCTAGCTCCACCTTCCCTATTTACATCCCTAACGGGCTCCCTCTGGTGGTCTGAGGTGGAAGGTGGAGGTGTATGAATGCTATGAGGGCCTCTTGTGGAGGAATCCATCCATGCACCCCTCTAGGATCTGTGGCACCAATGCGCAGCAGGGCGCCACAGATTCCACCGACCAGAGGGAGAAACAGCGATCGCTGCGACCAGAACGGACAACCCATCTGTTGCCGCTGTCAAAAGGCGGGGCACCTCGCAAGATTCTGCGATTTAAAACGAGCAACCTCTGGGACAGAGGGCCAACCCCCAGGAGTAAGACGACCAGGCCCACAGAGCTGGCGAGACAAGTACGTGGGAGGATGACCGGTCCTACCTGTCGTGCCTTATGGCATCCCACTGAACGCACTGTTGGACACTGGGTCCCAGGTGACAACGATGCCATATATCCTTTATAAACAATACTGGACTGATTCAGACATTACCCGCAGTCCAGATGAACACTTAAATATCTTTGCCAGCAATGGTCAGCCCTTGCCTCAGGTGGGGTATAAAGAGGTGACCATAAAGGTTGGCCGAGTAGAATTGCTATCACAAGGGATGATTATTGTTGATATTGATCACCGAGAAAGCCATCCTATGACAACTACAAGCACCAATGTGATAGAGAATTGTCTTGGGGAAATTATTGTTTTCATGTAACAGGTCGCAGAGACTGCCAGTTCCAGTCAGCAGCGAGTTCTGCAGAAGGAAATCAGAGCCCTGATGCAGAGACAACAGGTAGAGCTGTCTGGAGGAGAAGTCGGCAGTGTCAGAGTGAGTGATCCATTCTCTATTGCAATACCCCTAGGAGTGAAATGATAATATGGTGTCGGACAGCAACAGGTCTCAGGGGTCAAGATTATCAGGCCCTGGTAGAACCCATGTACTCTGATAGTAGACCCACCATCTTGACGGCCAGGGGGTAGTCGATGTCCGCAAGGCAGAGTACCGATATACATCCTGAATTGTGGGGAGAAAGAGGTGCATTTACCCCGGTATGCCACCCTTGCTGAGCTGTTCACTGTCAGTAACAATGCAATAAAGGCAGTGGAACCCTTGCCTCCCTTTGAACAGGCGGAAGACAATGGCTCCAAGGGGCAGATGGAGGATTGGTGTCAGAAGCTACAAGTAGGTACTGACTCCACCCCTTTTCACCAAAAGCATGGAGTCTAACGGGTGGTTCAAGAATATGAGCGAGTCTTTAGCTAACACCCACTAGATTTTGGGCAGGTAAAAGGGGTCCAACATGATATCCCCACAGGAGATCATCCGCCCATTAAAGAGAGGTACCAGCCTGTACCCCCAGCTCACTATCAATGTGCCAAGGGAATGTTACGGGAGATGAAGGAAGCTGGGGTGATCAGAGATAGTTGTAGCCCCTGGGCATCTCCATTAGTACTCGTTAGAAAGAAAGATGGTACAATGAGGATGTGCGTTGATTATAGGCAGATTAACCGCATTACACATAAGGACGCTTACCCATTACCCAGAATTGAGGAATCATTAGCAGCACTGAGATCCGCTAACTATTTCTCCACTTTGGATCTCACCAGTGGGTATTGGCAGGTTCCCGTGGCAGAGGCGGACAGAGAGAAGACTGCATTTACGACACCAATGGGCCTCTGCGAGTTCAACTGCATGCCATTCAGGCTCTGCAACGCCCCGGGAACATTCCAGCGGTTAATGGAGTGTTGCCTAGGACACAAAAACTTCGAAACCGTTCTGCTGTACCTGGACGACGTAATCGTCTACTCGAAGACGTACAAAGACCACCTGGAGCACATGGCTGAGGTGTTCGATGCCTGAAAGTAAAGCCGTCCAAGTGCCACCTGTTGAAGCCCAAGGTGCAGTACCTAGGCTATGTGGTAAGCGCTGAAGGTGTCGCACCAGACCCTGAAAAAGTCACAGTGATCAAGGACTGGCCAAGACCCTCCACTATCAAGGAAGTGCGGCAGTTCCTCGGGCTGGTAGGCTACTACAGGAGATTCATCAAGGGTTTCACCAAGATAGCGGCACCCATGCAGTCCAAGGAGACCAAGAACTCGAATCCTCCTTCACTCGACTGAAAGTGGCTCTTACGGGAGACGAGGTCCTGGCCTACCCCGACTATGGCCATCCCTTTATACTCTATACGGATGCCAGCAACATGGGATTGGGAGCGGTGCTGTCCCAGGTACAGCAGGGCAGAGAGAGAGTGATTGCCTACGCCAGCAGGAAGCTCTGCCTCACGGAAAGGAACCCAGACAACTATAGTTCCTTCAAGTTGGAGTTTTTAGCCATAGTCTGGGCTGTAACAGAGCGCTTCAAACACTACTTGGCTTCAGCGAAGTTTACAATTTTCACAGACAATAATCCGCTGACCCACTTTGAAACGGCGAAGCTAGGTGCGCTGGAGCTGGTGCGATGGATGGCCCGGCTGTCCAACTACGAGTTTACCATCAAGTATCGGGCGGGGCATAAAAACGCTAATGCTGATGCGCTTTCCAGGATGCCCAACTTGCCAGATGGGGGAGAAGACCCGGAAGAGCTGGAGGAGATAGAGCTACCAGCTTTCCATCGTCACGGGGTGACCCAGTGCTCCCACTGTGTGAGGGACAAGCGCTCCGCCAACAGAGAGGCCACGTTTAACCCATTGCCCCACCATGGATGGGCAGAGACACAGGATAGCGACCCAGCCGTCCGCCTGGGAAAGGAGTTGCTGACACAAGCTGACTCGCACCCTGGTCCCGATGCTCCACAGGAGACCCAACAGTTGTGGAAGGAGAAGGGCAAGCTGTACATGTACGAGGGAAAGCTGTGTCGAAGAAGCATCAACTCCCGGACACACAAACTGGTCTGGCAGGTGGTAGTGCCGAGGCGGGATGTGCCAATGGTCTTAGAGGTGTACCACGATGGAGCAGGACACTTCGGGTGGAAGAAGTTGGAAGTCCTGAACGTGAACGATTCTACTGGGTTGAGCTACACACCATCTTACCTTCAAATTTCAACAACACCAAGGTATGTCTCATCAGTAAAGATGGAGGAGAAACTTCAGCGGCAGTCTCAAGAGACCACCTGAAGATATGCCCTGATCAATTGAGACACCAAGAAGAAGACCAAAACAGCCCCCAGCACACAGAAAAGGTGGAAGAGATGGTTCAAACCATCCTTGGAGAATTTCCCCGGCCTTGGACGCAGGTGAACCAAGCAATCGTGGTACCTGTCCTGACCTTTCCCCAAGTAGCCTCACCGGAAGCCGCAGAGACTCAGGAGAATCTACCCCCTGCTAGCGGTGAATCTGTCATACCCATGGTGAGTCAAAGAAGTCGTAGAAGACTACCAAGCCTACCAGTGTTACCTCAGACTAACCGTAGTGTAGTCCACACTGAGCCCACCACACCAGCTGTAGACACTAGAGACCCGGGTAGGTCATTGGCAACAAATGAACTGCGTAGATTAACCCGTAGTACCATAGGTCAGCTCCCTGCCCGTTATAGGGACTAAAGTGTAATAAAATAATAGTATATGTTATATAACTGCAACCATTAAGTATGAGAGCCTACAGTGACTTCCTGTAAGAACATTTAATTAATCGTGAGTGTATATAATTATTAAATTTGTGGACAAATGGACCACAGGGCTAGGTTTGTCTTTTGCAACTGAGGTACCAGGTCCTGTCCTGACTCTAGTCTGTTCGCCACCCTGGAGGCTGAGTACCCAGGGCCTTTTCCTGTACCTGTGACTTCTAGTCTGTTTCCGCCACCCTGGGGGCCGAGTACCCTGGGCCGCTACCTGTATCTCTGACTTCTAGTCTGTTTCCGCCACCCTGGGGGCTGAGTTCCCAGGCTCGTTCCTGTATCTTGTTCCCGGTTCAGTTCCTGTCTGAACAGTGTCCTAGCCCGTTACTTGTTTCTTTCTATGTTCGTACCTTCCCTTTGCCTGCAGTGTCTGAACCTGCACCTAACTCCAACTCGTTGTCTCTGTACTTCTGTTTGTGAGTTTTGTGTCCACTCGCTACTTCATTGTAAGTACCTTGTGTGTATCTGGTTCTGCTTGTCCCCTTTCCCTGCCTCCATATCTACCTCCTGTGTTCTAACCATCTTCCTGTATTTTCCAGTCTGTTCCATGTGAACAGAGCCCTGTCCTGTCTGCCTTCACCTTCTGCTCTGTTCTGCTCCGCTTGTTCACCGCTCCCGGCAGTACTGCTCTGCTTCGCTTGTTTACCGCACCTGCGGTTCTGCTCCGCTCTGCTTGTTCCCTGCACCTGCGGTTTTGCTCCGCTCTGCTTGTTCTCCGCACCTGCGGTTTTGCTCCTCTCTGCTTGTTCACCGCACCTGCGGTTTTGCTCCTCTCTGCTTGTTCACCTCACCTGCGGTTTTGCTCTGCTCTTCTTGCTCACCGCACCTGCGGTTTTGCTCTGCTCTGCTTGTTCACTGCTCCTGCGGTTTTGCTCCGCTCTGCTTGTTCACCGCACCTGCTGTTTTGCTCAGCTCTGCTTGTTCACCGCAACTGCGGTTTTGCTCCGCTCTGCTTGCTCACCGCACCTGCGGTTTTGCTCCATTCTGCTTGCTCACCGCACCTGTGGTTTTGCTCCGCTCTGCTTGTTCACCGCTCCTGCGGTTTTGCTCCGCTCTGCTTGTTCACCGCACCTGCGGTTTTGCTCCGCTCTGCTTGTTCACCGCTCCTGCGGTTTTGCTCTGCTAGTCCACCGCACCAGCGGCTCTGTTCTTGTATCCCAGTCTGTACTGGTCCCTATCCAGCCTGCGTTCATACCTGCCAGTATCTGCCTGTCTGCATTCCAGCCGTGCCTGTCAGCACCCGCCTGTCTGCATACCAGCCGCGCCTGCCAGTACCCACCTGCCTACATACCAGCCGTGCCTGCTAAGTACCCACCTGCCGTCATACCATCCGTGCCTGCCAGTACCCACCTGTCTGCATACCAGCTAACCTGCCTCTTCCTGCATTCCCCGGTGTGGGTCAACAGCTGTGACCAGGGTCTGACCTGGAGTAGCACCTGGTCCCTCTGCTCGGTTCCTCCCTGGTTCACGGAGTCGACTGAGCCGCCGTGCGACCTTGGTCGGACCGGGTTGATACTTAGTTACGCCCCTCCAGGTACTCCTCGGTTCATGGTCCAGTGGGATCACTAATCTCGCTCACGCTAGTCTGCCCGGATGTATGCGTAACATCCGGGAGTACTGAATTGAACTAGGGGGGAATGTGGCACCCCAGGGGTCCAGTTGCCACAGTGGCATTGCCTCCCTCACAAGGGGTGATGCCATGCCTGGAAGCAAGGAGGGGTCCCCTAATCAGGTTTACCAGCATACAACACTTTGCTGGCTCCAGACCAGAAAGGGGAGCTCCTCCCCTTAACAACTGGAATCTGGAAGTGGGGTTAGAGAGAGTGAGTGAAGAGCAGTTGGAGACAGGAGAGCGACGAGGAAGGACCTGAGGAAGGGAGCTGTGAACAAGCTCGCCCCAGAGAGAAGCGCAAGGAAATCGGACACCGGAGTCCGTGGTTATGGGGCACTGAAGGCCCGGCAGCTAGATCCGGAGGGCAGGAGACTGCAGGTCTCCTGGCCCCACTAGATGCCTGGCGGCTCAGCAGCATCATAGGGCCCAGCACCGCCACGTGGTAGCGACAATTGAGGAAGGCCCAAGCTGCCTGCCATACGGGTGAGGAAATAGACGTTTTACTCAGGGACGAGGGCCGCAGAATAGCTTCAAGCAGCAGGGCCAAAGAGAATAGCGCAGAGGGAAGGCCTACAACTTTACCTGGCGAGGTGGATCCCCAACTTGCTTCCAGGCCACCAGGACCTCCACTACCAGCTAGTACCCGTGCCCCGGTCTGCTCTGACAAACCGCAAGTAAAGCTAAGAGGAAACCACCATTAATGTGTTGTCTGGTCATTATCTGCGCCCTCAGCCCTGCATTACACCGCACTAACAACATCTACCTCCACAATTCATCATATCCTGCCCTGGAACTTAGCTCTGCCTGTGGAGAGCAGAACCAACACTGCTGCGTCACCATCAGCTCCAGTGGATCTGCACCGCAGTGGCGGCCCCATATAGCCGCATACCACAGGTGGCGTCACAAACATTATCTCTAAAAGCTTTATTCCCTTTTACTTTTCTTTTAATTGAACGCCCTGGGTCACGGACCGGGTCACTGCCACCGTGACATCCCCAGCACCGACCGGCCCGGCTACCGAGTACCCCACGGCCCAGAGGGCGCGTCACTAGACAGTAATAATCCCCCCAGTGCGTAATTGTACCTTTCATTTGTTCTCCCCCACAGTGACAATGCCCCACCAGTAATAATACTCCTATTTGCTTCCACACAATAATATTTTTTGGTCTCTATATAGAAATAGCCCTCCACTCTGTGTCGGGATATATCATTAATGCCTCCTTTAGTCTTCAGGTGTTATTCTTGTTATTCTTTGTTCCACCATGAATTAATAGTGCCCCCACTATGCCTACATGTATTAATAATGACCCCTTTGAGACTTTATACTAATAATGCCCCCTTGCGCTACCATATATTAATTATGCCCTCTTCTGTGCCTCCATATATTATTAATGCCCCTTTGTGCCTCCATGTATTATTAATGCCCCCTTTGCGGCTCTGTATGATAGTAATTGTATTCTCATACCCTCCCATACCTCTCACCTCAGCCCATTCTCGTAACACGGACCATGATAGGTAACACAGCTCTGATCCTTCTCCTCGCATTCAGCCTGGCACAATCAGAGCAATGAAGTAATGTCATCGCACTGCCTGGCATGCGCCCTGTGCTTCTGATATTTGGCTGGCCAAAGGCCTAAAGAAAGAGTGAGTGGTGGTGCAGGGAGCTGATGACTCCCTGCTCTGCCACAGTGCTTAACTGTATCGGCATCATGAGGATGCCGATACCATTGAAAGCAGTGTCTGCCAGGGATCTGGTTTAGCCTCTTTACCCTCTAGGCTCAATTATGGTTGTGACCACAATCATTACACCACTGAGTACAACTCTCAGCCCTCCAGGTAATCAACTGATTGAAGGAGTCCCTGCACTCTAGCCATTGGCATGTAACCTTTATTATGTACCAATTATTTTAGTAATTACTGTACCTGGTTTTGAGGCTCAGTCCCATTCATTGGAATATTCGATGCAGTACCAGGCACAGCCACAACTAAAAGTAGCGCTCTATGACTTTTACATAATGAAAGGGAGGATGCTGTCACTCCTCCTGGAGTGCTGTCACTCTTTCCTTTAGTTTATTAGTTGAAGTGCTGAGAGTCCGACCCCCAGTGGTCTGGCACTGCTGACCTATCGTAAGGACAGGACATCAATTTCATGTACTTTAAGAACCTTTTTCCAATTGAAAACCAAAAAAAGCAGATACTGGTGTCACTAATATTGAGATTCCCGACAAGATAAATGAGCTCAGTCTACAACGAGAACGTCCACATATTTTTGAAGATTTACGATGTGATTATTATATCATTTGTCACCGTTTGTGTTCCCCAGCAGCAATGTACCGGCGAACACCTCGTAACTAATCTTCCATCATTGATCCCATATGAGGTACATTTCCTTGAAATAGATTTAACCCTATTAGCTATTATTCTTAACTGTTCGTGTGCTGCAGTCTTCAATCGAAAAGTTTACCGAAGGCAGTCTGTTTAATCGGAGACTTTACTTCTGAGGTGTGGGAGCAATAAAATAGTTCTATATTATTCACGTATGTAATTCTAGATGCTGCAGCTCCTGCTTGGAGGTACCTGGACTCATATATCAGATTATTAATACAATATTATTCCGTCTATTATATGATCTGCAATATTCTAATCTAGTATTTTTAAATTCCCGGAGGAGCATTACATGGCCTATACGTCTCCTTACAAGAAGCAGAAACATTCCCCCTTAGACCTACTGTCAGAGGCCTCCCACCCAGCTACCTAGTTCTTCTGCTTTGTGTTGATGAGGGGCAAAGAGCCCGAAACACATGTCTGCAAATAGAGAGTCTAGTTTATTTTTGTATCCTAAGTCATGTGGAAAGGCTCATTAAAGGGTCCATATTTACTTTTATGTTTGCTAGTGCTACCCAATAGGTGGCACTAGAGTTCCTGTCATCTTCTTCTCTGAAGAGGCTATTTGCATATTTAAATTCCCAGAGGAGCATTGTGACGCGCCCCCTGGGCCTGTGCTGTTCAGGGGGATACCAGGAGCCGGATCGCTGGGGGTTGTAGTCCTCCGTGGCGGTGACCCGGTCTGTGCCCAGGGCGGTCAAACCAGTGGCAGTCTTAGGTAATAACAATGTCCAACTACGCCACCCGTGGATTGCGGTCAGTGGGGACCGCCGCTGCGCTGCAGACCGCTGAGGCTGATGTAATTTGCGCAGCTGAGTATGGAATAACTCCCCACGGGAGAAGTATTGCCTCAGGGCAGCTAATGTGAGATGATGGGAGTGATGGTGTGAGCGTCCCGATAGTAATGGTGCTGGTGCGGCGATGAAACACAGAGACGTGTGGTGCAGTTCAGGGTCTTTACTGATGGTATAACGCAGACCCTCCCGGGAGTACTGGTTAGCAGTAGGGGCCTGGTCAGTCTGTGAGCAAGCAGGATCTCCCCTGGCCAGGTGGAGTTGTAGGCCTCCCCGACTATCTGCACTCTTTCCTGGCTACCTTGCTCTATGCGGGTAGAAGTAGCCCACGTCCCTGAGTATACCGTGTGGTGCTCACCCGTATGGCCGGTGACTTGGGGCCTTCCGTTAGCCTCCGCTTCACGATGGCGGTGCTGGTCCCTTGCTTGTGACCGTGCCTTCGGGTTTCTAAGGCCAGAGGACATGGAATCCCCTGCCGGTTGGATTCTGCTGCTGGACCTGGATGTCCCCAAAGCCTCGGACTCCGTGTCCGGGTTTAGTGTCTTCAGCCAAGGCGAGCTTTCTAGCTTCCAGCCTCTGGCACTCGCTCCTGCTCCTACAGAGCTCCTGTTGTCACTTTCCCTGTGTCTGGAACTACACTCTCTAATCCCGCCCCAGACCCAGTTTATAAGGGCAGATTCCTCCCCTCCCAGGTCTGGGTGGGCCGTGTTGCATGCTTAGGGCTCCTGACCAGAGAAACCTCCCACTTGCTCTCAGACATAATATTTCCATTACTGTGGCAACCAGACCCCTGGGGTGCCACAATTGCATGGCCTATAAGTCTCCTTACTGTGTCTTGGCACTCCCCACAAGGAGAAACGTTACCCCTTAAGCCCTCTGAAAAAACAGCGACATGTCTATTTTTGATCCAAGTCAAGGATCAAACTCGCCCATCCAAATCAATAAACCCATGAAAACGAACAAAAAAAAATGGAGACTACATGGATGGCATCTGTGTGGTCATCCAAGTGCTGCATGTTGTTTACTATTTTTTGGGTAGGAGAAGTTTTTTTGAGAAGAGAAAAATGAATGTCATGCTCATGATAGTTGGCACTAGAGTTCTAGTTCTAGTTCTCTTCCTCTCTGAAGAGATTATTTGCATATTTCCCAGAGGAGCATTGCAGCTTAAAAAGTCTCCTCACTTTGACATGCTTAACATGTCACTCTCCGCATGGAGAAATGTTACCCCTTAGATACCGGTCTGACGGCTCTCACCCAGCCAAACCAGAACTCACACTTTGCTTTGTCGAGGGGCAGTGCGCCGAAACACAATGTCTGCAAACTGAGTTTCTGGTTCTGGCTTTCATCCTAAGTCATGTGACAAGGCTCGTTAAAGGGTCGATATTGAATTTTAGGATTACTACTTCCTATAGGTTCTAGTTCTCTTCCTCTCTGAGGAGACAATTTGCGTGGTAAAAACTGACACAAAATACCTCATTGGATCCAGTACGCTGATGATTTATGGACTGTTTCAGACCTAAATTTTATGAGTCCTAACTTAGTCTTCTTATTGTTCTAACATTTGGATTTAGAACTTTTTAATATTTGACATCTGTAATAATCTAGAACAGATCTCTGGGACATTACTGCAAGTTTTTTTTATGATAGTCTTGATTTCATATACTAATATATGTCAGTGATTGATTTTGAGTATTTGTATACTGCTGGTTTAAATGATATGTGTTCTGTCTTAAAGAAGCACTCCTCCTCCTCCCATCAAAGTTTTTATCCTCTTAGTATACTGCAGTCATCATATTATATAGCACTGTGTATTTACAATTGCTCATTTTGCCTTTCTACCCA
Source organism: Phyllobates terribilis (assembly GCF_046119375.1). NCBI lineage: Eukaryota > Metazoa > Chordata > Amphibia > Anura > Dendrobatidae > Phyllobates > Phyllobates terribilis. The sequence continues at coordinate 129,957,190 of NW_027362773.1, read as the reverse complement.
GCTAATTCTTCTCTTTTCTCTGCTCTATGTAGAAACAGGAAGTCTCTTGTCCCTGCCTTTATCATCCCCCTCTTCAACTCCTGACCTAGCTGCTCCCTTCTCCCCCTGCCAGGGACTTTTGCAGTGACTGATGACTCATACAGGGAAAATTGACCTCCTGTTTCTACGTAGCGCTTAGAAGCTAGTCAGTTTTTAATCACGTCATAGAACTAATGGAAAAGAGAAGAATTAGCTGGGCAGAAGGACAAAATGAACAATTGTAAGTGCACAGTGCTATATAATATGGTGACTGCAATATATTAAGAGGATAAAAACTTTGATGCAAGGAGGAGGAGTGCTTCTTTAACAATCCATACCTAATCTATATGCTTGCCTGCCCATTGATGAACAATGTCTGCTGCGAATAGTTTTGCTTTTTAAAATTTTAGCAAAAGCTATTGAAACTCAAACGACTAAAACACAAATGAACCCATTTAAGATACTGGAGTTGGGGAGAGATTGAATATGTAATGCTAGTATCAGTAAAAACGAGTCAGATATAACCACCATTAAAGGGGTTGTCCGGTCTAAAATGAAAAGTCTGCAGTCACTCTGTGTAACTGCAGACTTTTGTATTCCCACAGCGAATGCACTGTGCGCTGCGGGGATTTGCCAGTTTCTGAGTCGGGAATGGCCCTGATATATGCGATATGCATACTCCCGGGCAGAAGCCGTCAAGTGGGTGTGGCCTCTCTCTATATAAGTGTATGGAGCGAGGCCACGCTCACTAGACGGCTTCTGCCCTGGAGTATGGATATTGCATACATCACCACCGGTCCCGGCTCAGAAACCGGAGAATCCCCGCAGCGCACAGTGCATTCGCTGGAGGGATTCATAAGTCTGCCGTCACACAGAGTGACTGCAAACTTTTTATTTTAGAAAAAATCTGGGAGTCTGAACTGAAACGTGAATTGATGTGCATGCAAAGTGTAAATGCATGTTCACATAAGGCCATTAGACAGAGAAAAACCAAAGACAAGCAAAATACCCAAATAACTGGAAGTAAATGGATAAATCGCACAGTACATAAAAATAATGATAAATAATAAAGGGTATTTAGTTAACATAATTTTGATCAAAATAATGTAAAAGCCATCCTGCCACGTCACGGCATCCCTTATGGAACAGTCCTAACTCTAATATTAAAACCTTTCCATTTGTCAAGTGACATATATATGGACAAGGGCAGAGAGACTCAACCCCTAGTAGAAGCACGGACCTGAGAGGCAGAATGAACCTTTCAGCTCAGAAAAAGGGCGGCCACACCCTTATATGCACTGAAGCACACTAAACTACAAAGAAAAAACCTGGGAGTCTGAACTGAAACGTGAATTGATGTGCATGCAAAATGTAAATGCATGTTCACATAAGGCCACTAGACAGAGAAAAACCAAAGACAAAAACTTTTTATTTTAGACTGAACAACCCCTTTAAGAACTTGGTTGTTCAGTTTCCGGACTCTTTACACACCACTGTGGAACGACGGAAGGATTATGTGAGACACTTATTTGGTTATTGTGCTGCATTAACTCATTTCCTTTCTTATTAATCCACATTTAAACTATAGATTATTACAGCCATCTATAACCTACCTATTTCTAAATCTTGTTCCTGACAGTTATTGGAAATGACCATCATGTCAATATCATTAATCACCTTCGATGTGTGTAATGGGGATTACACAATTTACCTGCGGATTAAGAATCTCTAGTTTGGTTTTCTAGAGAATAATTAATTATACTTTACGTTGTGTTTTTTTTCATGTTTTATTGGAACAGACATGTTTATGGAAGGAATTAGCAGATAGAAAGGACCATAGCTGGTATGGCAGCTCCTTCCGATGCCCATGGTGTATATATACCTGCCAATTCTGTATTTTAGTTGGGTAAGTATTTGTTAGCTTACATCCAGACAAAACAGCGCGCAGGTTTGTGAATTTTAATTATAAGTAGAAATGTCTGCATAATTTTACAGTGTGTATTTTGTGAAACTAATGTGTATAATATAGAGGTACTTTGTTTAGTAATACTGCCTTAAAGGCAGGTGGGCATTTTTTGCATGTCTTTTGAACTAAAAATTATTTTTTGCAGTTGAGTTTTGTTAAAAATGTTGCATTATTAGCCTTTGTGTTACACCCTTTATCACTGCTGCAGAATGAGTTAAAGGGAATCTGCCAGGTTCCCAAGCGTTATTAAACTGCACATACAGGGTTAATCTGCTGGTTAATAGCTTTCAGTCATACAGGCGTCTTTCAGTCATATAAGCGTGCACGGAGTGGCTACAGTCATCACTCACAGCATTGTGAGTAGTGGCTGTAAACTCACTGTGCACAGATGCGCTGCAGAAAGGGCTGTCAATCAAAGTGCTGGGGCGTGTTTACAGCCACCTCTCATTGTGAATGATCCAATATTCGGATCGTGCTCAGCCATGCAAGTTAATGAGTGCGTAGGAAACATCGGACTGCACTCGGATGACATCTGAGTTCAGTCCAAATTCCGAAGCCTCACACAATAGAGAAGAGGGAGAATTTTTTTCTCCATCTTTTCCTCATGTGAGAGAATCAGATTGCACTATGTGCACACTCTGTTAAAATTCTGATCTGAGTATGATTACCATAATCGATTCTCTTGGATGAGAGAATGCACGGTTATCTGCACCTGCCTTATTGAAATCCGGCGGCTCCTGGGAAGAATAAAGTAAATTTTTTCCCTGTAGCCACACAGCATTGGAACACGATAAACCTGCAGATTAACCCCATATCTGCAGATTATTAGCGTTTGGAGACATGACAGGTTCCCTTGAACTACGAATCCATCAAGTACGCCCAATCTGACAGAGAGTTTGTAGCTCTTTTGCTTGGTTTTTTGAGCGTCTCTCAGGTGATTTCTGATCACATGGAAGTTCAGCTCTTCTTTAATATGTTTCATTATCAAATATCAGCTGAACAGCTCAGGAAAAAGAGAGATAAGGATGTGTTCACACCATTACATGTGTTTATTTTTGTTATGATTTTGGTAAAAATGCAAATTGCGTTGATTTTCAAAATAATGTGAAAAATATGATGGAATTTTACCATGATCATGTAAAAAATGTGAATTCTTTTTTTAAAGCTCGTGGCAAAACCATAATTTGTGTGTGATTTATGACAAAGAAAACCTGTGTTGTGACCACAAGTTGTGAATGTAGGCAAAAATGGTAACAGATCCCATGTCAGAGCAAGCCCACTGATGTTTTCACACAATTCAGCCACATTGTGTTGTTGTTTTTTGTTGTTGCTACAATTGTAGCAATTTTTTCTTAACTAAACATTGTGCATACTGTAAACCTACAACAAAAGAAGTACTACGCCCAGAATATAAAACTCAATAATGTTTATTAGTATCAATATTAAAAAGACATACAGGCATTAAAAAGTGGAGATAGATACAGAGAAACTACTGTACTAAGGTGACCCAGACAAGTAATAAATCATATTAATTACAAGTGTTGCATAAATGCCAAAAATCCAAGAAAAAATTGTACTAAAGTGCTACTGCAGCATATTTGAATGGCAGAAAACATACACGATTTGATCAATCCAAAGAATGCATATAAGCTAGAGGTAATTCTGGTATATATACAGATGTCCTCAAGTGGTCAGTGATGATCAATAGCTTTTAGCACCAAGTCATATTAATTACAACAAGCATTGCATAAATGTCATAAATCCAAGACAAAAATGCTATTAACCCCTTCAGGACCCAGCCTATTTTGACCCTAAAGACCTTGGCATTTTTGTCAATTCTGACCAGTGTCCCTTTACGAAGTAAAAACTCTGGAACACTTCAAGGGATCCTAGCGATTCTGAGATTGTTTTTTCGTGACATATTGGGCTTCATGTTAGTATTAAATTTAGGTCGATAATATTTGCGTTTATTTGTGAAAAAATAAAAAATATGGGAAAAAATTTGAAAATTTTGCAATTTTCAAATTTTGAATTTTTATTCTACTAAACCAGAGAGTGATGTGACACAAAATAGTTAATAAATAACATTTCCCACATGTCTACTTTACATCAGCACAATTTTGGAAAAAAAAAAAAATTTTGGTAGGAAGTTTGAAGGGTTCAAAGTTCATCAGCAATTTATCTTTTTTCCAGCAAAATTTACAAAACCATTTTTTTAGTGACCACATCACATTTGAAGTCCCTTTGAGGGGTCTTTATGACAGAAAACACCCAAAAGTGACACCATTCCAAAAACTGCACCCCTCAAGCTACTCAAAACTACATTCAAGAAGATTATTAACCCTTCAGGTGCATCACAGGAACTAAAGCCACATGGAAGAAAAAAATGAACATTTTTATTTTTCTAACAAAAATTTTCTTTTAGCCTAAATTTTTTAATTTTCACATGGGTAACAGGATTAAATGCATCCTAAAATTTGTTGGTCAATTTCTCCTTAGTACACTGATACCTCATATGTGGTCATAAACCACTGTTTGGGCACACGGCAGGGCTCAGAAGGGAAGGAGCGCCATTTTACTTTTTGAATGGAAAATTAGCTCCAAAAGTCAAATTGCGCTCCTTCTCTTCTGAGCCCTGCCATGCGCCCAAACAGTGGTTTATGACCACATATAAGGTATCAGTGTACTCAGGAGAAATTGACCAATACATTTTGAGATGCATTTTATCCTGTTACCCATGTGAAAATTAAAAAATTTAGGCTAAAAGAAAATTTTTGTGAAAAAAAAAAGTACTTTTTTGTTTTCACAGATCATTTTGTGAAGCACCTTGGGGTTCCAAGTGCTCACTATGCATCTAGATAGGTGCCTTGGGGGGTCTAGTTTCCAAAATGGGGTCACTTATGGGGGAGCTCCACTGTTTAGGCACATTAGGGGCTCTCCAAACGCAACATGGTGTCCGCTAACAATTTGAGCCGATTTTCCATTCAATTTGTTAGCAGACACCATGTCGCGTTTGGAGAGCCGCTGTGTGGCCAACCATTGGAGCTCCCCCACAAGTGACCCCATTTTGGAAACTAGACCCCCCAAGGCACCTATCTAGATGCATAGTGAGCACTTGGAACCCCCAGGTCCTTCACAAATTAATCCGTAAAAATAAAAAAGTGTTTTTTTTTCCACTTTTTCATTTTTATGAATCAATTTGTGAAGCACCTGGGGGTTCCAAGTGCTCACTATGCATCTAGATAGGTGCCTTGGGGGTCTAGTTTCCAAAATGGGGTCACTTGTGGGGGAGCTCCAATGTTTGGGCACACAGCGGCTCTCCAAAAGCAACATGGTGTCCGCTAACAAATTGTCGGCTCAAATTGTTAGAAGACACCATGTTGCGTTTGGAGAGCCGCTGTGTGCCCATATATTGGAGCTCCCCCACAAGTGACCCCATTTTGGAAACTAGACCCCCCAAGGCACCTATCTAGATGCATAGTGAGCACTTGGAACCCCCAGGTCCTTCACAAATTAATCCGTAAAAATAAAAAAGTGTTTTTTTTTTCACTTTTTCATTTTTATGAATCAATTTGTGAAGCACCTGGGGGTTTCAAGTGCTTACTATGCATCTAGATAGGTGCCTTGGGGGGTCTAGTTTCCAAAATGGGGTCACTTGTTGGGGAGCTCCAATGTTTGGGCACACAGGGACTCTCCAAACGCAACATGGTTCCAATTTGTTAGTGGACACCATTGTGTAGTGTATGTCAGGTTGGTGTGCGGTGTGGTATATTGTAGTGTATACACCACACACACACACACACACACTACAACACACACACCAACCTGACATAGCCTCCTAATCTGAGTACGCCCTAGACTGGGATGAGTGGGACGGGCGGGACATTTTGTGTGCTGTGTGCGTGTGTAAAAAAAAAAAAAAAAAAAAAATCGAAACTTTATTATAGTGTGAGTGTATGTGTGTGTGTGTGCTTGGTGTAACCTTCTGCAGTCACGTGTGGGGGCTGTCAGGCGTAGGGGGCTGTCAGGCGTAGGGGGGGGCTGAAGAGATGGAGGAGCCAGCAGCTGCAGCAAGGGGGGTGATCACTGGGGAAGGAGCCGGCAGCAGCAAGGGGGGTGATCACTGGGGCAGGAGCCGGCAGCAGAAAGGGGGGTGATCACTGGGGCAGGAGCCGGCAGCAGCAAGGGGGGTGATCACTGGGGCAGGAGCCGGCAGCAGCAAGGGGGGTAGGAGGCCGGCAGCATCAGGGGGGTGATTACTGGGGAAGAAAGCGGAGCAGGAGCCAGCAGCAGGGGGGTGATCACTGGGATGGGGGGGTGCACACTGGGGATGGGGAGTGAACACTGGGGACAGGTGGGGGTGAACACTGGGGACAGGTTGGGGTGAACACTGGGGACCGGGGGGGTGAACACTGGGGACAGGGGGGGTGAACACTGGGGGGAGGGGTGATTATTGGGAGGTGGGGGGTGATATCACTGGGACTGGGGGATGGTGGGCTTGATCACAGGAGCAGGGCATTTACACTGAGCCTGCTGCTGCTGTGATCACAGTCCACCGGCTGTCAGAAGGAGAGCAGCAGCCGGTAGATGAAGACGTGGGAGAGGGAGCAGAGGGAGCGGAGGTCGGGGTGCAGGTATGAAAGTGGAGGGGGGGTGGAGGGGGGGTCGGGGGGGAGCGGGGGCAATACTACCTGATGCAGATCAGCGGCGGCAGCAGGCGAACAGTGGCGGCAGAAGCGATCCACGAGCTCAGCTGCAGAGGGTCCACGGGGGGGCAGCTGCAGAGGGTCCACGGGGGGGCAGCAGCAGAGGGTCCACAACGGCCGGCACACGATCCATGGACGGGCAGTTGCGGCCATCATTAAAAACTCCCTCCACATCTGATTGGGGCTAGTATCCATGTGACGCTAGCCCCCCAATCAGATCTGGGGGGGAGGGGGGGACAGAGGTGACACTCCCCCCAGCCAATGGCTGATGCTGTAAGCATCAGGCCATGCCCAGATTTAAATATTACACCAATTTTCATTGGTGAAATATTTAATTCATACCGATTGGCAGTTTCATTAAAAGTGAAAATGAAACAGCCAATCGGAGGGGTCCCAGGCACGGGGGGGTTAATCCACCCCCCGGGGGGTCGACTTCAGGATGTCCAGTTGCAGTAGCAACTGTGAAACCTGAGCGACCCCGCACGCAGGCGCTGCAGGGGCTCTTTCCCTCCATGTCACAGACGCTGTGACATGGGTCGGGAAGGAACTGTTTTCCATGTCACAAACGGTGTGACACGGGTCGGGAAGGGGTTAAAGTGCTGCTCTAACATGTATATACAGTTATATGAAAAAGTTTGGGCACCCCTATTAATCGTAAGCTTAATGTTTTATAAAAATTGGTGTTTTTGCAACAGCTATTTCAGTTTGATATATGTAATAACTGTTGGACACAGTAATGTTTCTGCCTTGAAATGAGGTTTATTGTACTAACAGAAAATGTGCAATCTGCATTCAAACAAAATTTGACAGGTGCATAAGCATGGGCACCTCACCAGAAAAGTGACATTAATATTTAGTAGATCCTCCTTTTGCAAAAATAACAGCCTCTAGTCGCTTCCTGTAGCTTTTAATGATTTCCTGGATCCTGGATGAAGGTATTTTTGACCATTCCTCTTTACAAAACAATTCCAGTTCAGTTAAGTTTGATGGTCGCCGAGCATGGACAGCCCTCTTCAAATGATCCCACAGATGTTCAATGATATTCAGGTCTGGGGACTGGGATGGCCATTCCAGAATATTGTAATTGTTCCTCTGCATGAATGCCTGAGTAGATTTGGAGCGGTGTTTCGGATCATTGTCTTGCTGAAAGATCCATCCCCTGCTTAACTTCAACTTTGTCACTGATTCTTGAACATTATTGTCAAGAATCTGCTGATACTGAGTGGAATCCATGCGTCCCTCAACTTTAACAAGATTCCCGGTGCCGGCATTGGCCACACAGCCCCAAAGCATGATGGAACCTCCACCAAATTTTACTGTGGGTAGCAAGTGTTTTTCTTGGAATGCTGTGTTTTTTTGCCGCCATGCATAACGCCTTTTTGTATGACCAAACAACTCAATCTTGGTTTCATCAGTCCACAGGACCTTCTTCCAAAAAGAAATTGGCTTCTCCAAATGTGCTTTTGCATAACTCAGCCGACTCTGTTTGTGGCATGCTTGCAGAAACGGCTTCTTTCGCATCACTCTCCCATACAGCTTCTCCTTGTGCAAAGTGCGTTGTATAGTTGACCGATGCACAGTGACACCATCTGCAGCAAGTTGATGCAGCAGCTCTCTGGAGGTGGTCTGAGGATTGTCCTTGACTGATCTCACCATTCTTCTTCTCTCCCTTTCTGATGTTTTTCTTGGCCTGCCACTTCTGGCCTTAATAAGAACTGTCCCTGTGTTCTTCCATTTCCTTACTATGTTCCTCACAGTGGAAACTGACAGGTTAAATCTCTGAGACAGCTTTTTGTATCCTTCCCCTGAACAACTATGTTGAATAATCTTTGTTTTCAGATCATTTGACAGTTGTTTTGAGGAGCTCATGATTGGCTCTTCAGAGGAGATTCAAACAGGAGAACAACTTGCAAGTGGCCACTTTAAGTAGCTTTTCTCATGATTGCATACACCTGGCTATGAAGTTCAAAGCTCAATGAGGTTACAAAACCAAAAAAGTGCTTTAGTAAGTCAGTAAAAAGTAGGTAGGAGTATTTAAAACAAGAAAATGATAAGGGTGCCCATACTTATGCACCTGTCAAATTTTGTTTGAATGCAGATTGCACATTTTCTGTTAGTACAATAAACCTCATTTCAAGGCAGAAACATTACTGTGTCCAACAGTTATTACATATATCAAACTGAAATAGCTGTTGCAAAAACACCAATTTTTATAAAACATTAAGCTTAAGATTAATAGGGGTGCCCAAACTTTTTCATATAACTGTATAACTGAATTAGTCCCAAAAAATAAATGCATATAAACTAAAAATAATTATAATATATATAAATTAATTTTTCGAAGTGCCCTTTACCCTTTGGCCAAAATTCTAGGAATGTGTAAATATTCTACATGTTGCTGATGTAAAAATAAGATATTGTTTATGTAAAAAAAAAAGATATTGAAAAATATCTATATTACGGATTTGTTAATGTTCCAGTGTCTGCGGTAATATGACATCTGGTTACTTTATAGTACAGCTGCAGCAGCTTCTTGCTAGTGTCCCTGCCAGGCAATCCCAGGATTCATTGACTATAAAATTCCTTAATAGGTTCATGTATTATCCAAGAAGTGCTTTTCCACTCTCTTAGGAGTCATGTAGACTTCCATAGATCTTGGTCCAATCAGAGACTCAATGCACGGACTGGCCGCCAGTCTCCTCACCCGAGCATGACAGCTTCATAAATTTCTATGAGGTTGTCACTCTTGGGTTGGTAGACCCGCAGCCAGTCCGTGCATTACGATCCATGATCGAACCGAGATCCACGTACGTCTGCATGAGCCCTTACACTTACAGGAGCAATCGAGGTGCGTGCATGAGATATCTGAAATCTCATACACTTTGCTGGTACTGTACAACGCAGCTGAAAATTTGCAATAAAAAACGCTGCAAAAACGCAATGTGTGAACATAGCCTTGATTAGTTATTTCTTTGGCATCGCAGCCCTGCTCTACTAAGGTGAATGAGACTAAGCTTCCATACCACCGCAGCCATATTTTTATTTTATTTTAATTCTATACAGCCCCTTTAATATTCACTTTCTACATACACACTGAATGCATCTGTTTTACAGGCAGTGAGAAGATGTCACATTTACTATTCTCCTTGATGGTGATGACATTCTTCTTTGAGTTCTCGTCTCCTTTTCCAGATGGGTAAGAACTAAGTTCTCCATATTTATATTATACATCTATGTCTTCTCAGGATGATAAGTGTGCGGCAATATTGTCCTATATTAACATTTATTGCCAAAAAATCCTCTCTGTGCAGGAAAATGTCCACTCCTGTAATTCATCTCTAACCTTTTCACTTTTAAAGCTACATTCATATCTACATGCTACAAAGGTTTGATGGAATATTTATATAATATATGATACATATAGAAATATTGGCTGGTAGTTTAATTGATAGAAAGGATACCATAACTTAAGTACTGTGTAAAGAAGAAATGTCAGAAAGTAAATGTTCATATTTTAACCCTATGGATTTGTTAGGAAAATCAATTTGTGCTAATTCCATAATATGATAATAATATAATACATTGATATTTATAGGGAAACAATCTTTATTTTTCTGTTGCATACCTCCAAATCTCTGTATAGCTTTAAATTTTGCTGCCTGCAGTCACCACAAGAGGGGTTTCAAGAGCTTACTGTACACATTGTAAATGGTAAACTCCTAAGCTCCCCCTAGTGGTGACAGCACACAGCCAGCAATGTGTCATCTCTGGCTATATGACAGGAAGTATGAGATATAGAACTGACAGATGTCATCTCTGGCACCAGACAACTGGGTACATGCACCAGATTTTAGGCCAGGTGCCCCAGCTGTATGGGTAAATGCCACCATCAATTATTATCGGGACGCAGATATAATTAATTTCAAAAGAGGAGCAGTGAGCCTTTGGCTCTTCACCCTAATTGGCACAGGCTACTTTAGTTCACCAGGGTGCAAATCACTAGAGACATGTAAATGCTGTGGCAGGTTTTGTGCTGGATAGGCATCATAAGGTTTTTTGGGCTGGGGTCACTGAAGAATTTGAGCCCCTTCTCTTCATACATAATTGACAAGTATAGGATTTTATTAATGTGCCGTGTCCTCCGCACTCTTATTGTGTGGGGGACACGAGGGGTGCAACATAGAATGTGTATGGGCACACAATGCATATGGCACAGAGTATGTATATATGCAAACCATGCGTATGGCACAGAATATGGGTATGGGCAAACCATGTGTATGGCACAGAGTATGTGAATGGGCACACCATGTGTATGGTGCAGAGTATGTGTATGGGTACACCATGTGTATGGCACAGAATATGTGTATGGACACACCATGTGTATGGCGCCGAGTTTGTGTATGGGCACACCATGTGTATGGTGCAGAGTATGTGTATGGGCACACCATGTGTATGGTGCAGAGTATGTGTATGGGCACACCATGTGTATGGCACAGAATATGTGTATGGACACACCATGTGTATGGTGCAGAGTATGTGTATGGGCACACCATGTGTATGGCACAGAGTATGTGTATGGACACACCATGTGTATGGCGCCGAGTTTGTGTATGGGCACATCATGTGTCTGGCACAGAGTATGCGTATGGGCAAAACATGTGTATGGCACAGAGTATGTGTATGGACACACCATGTGTATGGCGCAGAGTATGGGTATGGGCACACCATGTGTATGGCACAGAGTATGTATATGGGCACACCATGTGTATGGCACAGAGTATGTGAATGGGCACACCATGTGTATGGCACAGAGTATGTGTATGGGCACACCATGTGTATGGCACAGAGTATGTGTATGGGCACACCATGTGAATGGCACAGAGTATGTGTATGAGCACACCATGTGTATGGCACAGAGTATGTGTATGGGCACACCATGTGTATGGCACAGAGTATGTGTATGGGCACACCATGTGTATGAAACAGAGTATGTGTATGGGCACACCATGTGTATGGCACAGAGTATGTGTATGAGCACACCATGTGTATGGCACAGAATATGGGTATGGGCAAACCATGTGTATGGCACATAGTATGTGTATGGGCACACCATGTGTATGGCACAGAGTATGTGTATGGGCACACCATGTGTATGGCACAGAGTATGTGTATGGACACACCATGTGTATGGCACAGAATATGGGTATGGGCAAACCATGTGTATGGCACAGAGTGTGTGTATGGACACACCATGTGTATGGCGCAGAGTATGGGTATGGGCACACCATGTGTATGACACAGAGTATGTGTATGGGCACACCATGTGTATGGCGCAGAGTTTGGGTATGGGCACACCATGTGTATGGCACAGAGTATGTGTATGGGCACACCATGTGTATGGCATAGAGTATGTGTATGGGCACACCATGTGTATGGCACAGAGTATGGGTATGGGCACACCATGTATATGGCACAGAGTATGTGTATGGGCACACCATGTGTATGGCACAGAGTATGTGTATGAGCACACCATGTGTATGGCACAGAGTATGTGTATGGGCACACCATGTGTATGGCACAGAATATGGGTATGGGCAAACCATGTGTATGGCACAGAGTATGTGTATGGACACACCATGTGTATGGCGCAGAGTATGTGTATGGGCACACCATGTGTAGGGCACAGAGTATGCGTATGGGCACACCATGTGTATGGCACAGAGTATGTGTATGGGCACACCATGTGTATGGCACAGAGTATGGGTATGGGCACACCATGTGTATGGCACAGAGTATGTGTATGGGCACACCATGTGTAGGGCACAGAGTATGCGTATGGGCACACCATGTGTATGGCACAGAGTATGTGTATGGGCACACCATGTGTATGGCACAGAGTATATGTGTGGGCACACCATGTGTATGGCACAGAGTATGCGTATGGGCACACCATGTGTATGGCACAGAGTATGTGTATGGGCACACCATGTGTATGGCACAGAGTATATGTATGGGCACACCATGTGTATGGCACAGAGTATGTGTATGGGCACACCATGTGTATGGCACAGAGTATGTGTATGGGCACACCATGTGTATGGCACAGAGTATGCGTATGGGCACACCATGTGTATGGCACAGAGTATGTGTATGGGCACACCATGTGTATGGCACAGAGTATGCGTATGGGCACACCATGTGTATGGCACAGAGTATGTGTATGGGCACACCATGTGTATGGCACAGAGTATGTGTATGGCAAAGAGTATGTGTATGGACACACCATGTGTATGGCACAGAGTATGCATATGGGCACACCATGTGTCTGGCACAGAGTATGCGTATGGGCACATCATGTGTCTGGCACAGAGTATGTGTATGGGCACACCATGTGTAGGGCACAGAGTATGCGTATGGGCACACCATGTGTAGGGCACAGAGTATGCGTATGGGCACACCATGTGTATGGCACAGAGTATGCGTATGGGCACACCATGTGTATGGCGCAGAGTATGCGTATGGGCACACCATGTGTAGGGCACAGAGTATGTGTATGGGCACACCATGTGTAGGGCACAGAGTATGTGTATGGGCACACCATGTGTATGGCACAGAGTATGTGTATGGCACAGAGTATGTGTATGGGCACACCATGTGTAGGGCACAGAGTATGCGTATGGGCACACCATGTGTATGGCACAGAGTATGTGTATGGGCACACCATGTGTATGGCACAGAGTATGTGTATGGCAAAGAGTATGTGTATGGACACACCATGTGTATGGCACAGAGTATGCGTATGGGCACACCATGTGTCTGGCACAGAGTATGCGTATGGGCACATCATGTGTCTGGCACAGAGTATGTGTATGGGCACACCATGTGTATGGCGCAGAGTATGTGTATGGGCACACCATGTGTATGGCACAGAGTATGTGTATGGGCACACCATGTGTATGGCACAGAGTATGTGTATGGGCACACTATGTGTATGGCACAGAGTATGTGTATGGGCACACCATGTGTATGGCACAGAGTATGTGTATGGGCACACCGTGTGTATGGCGCAGAGTACGTGTATGGGCACACCTTGTGTGTGGCGCAGAGTATGTGTATGGGCACACCATGTGTGTGGCGCAGAGTATGTGTATGGCGCAGAGTATGTGTATGGGCACACCATGTGTATGGCACAGAGTATGTGTATGGGCACACCATGTGTCTGGCACAGAGTATGTGTATGGGCACACCATGTGTATGGTGCAGAGTATGTGTATGGGCACACCATGTGTATGGCACAGAGTATGTGTATGGGCACACCATGTGTATGGCACAGAGTATGTGTATGGGCACACCATGTGTATGGTGCAGAGTATGTGTATGGGTACACCATGTGTATGGCACAGAATATGTGTATGGACACACCATGTGTATGGCGCCGAGTTTGTGTATGGGCACACCATGTGTATGGTGCAGAGTATGTGTATGGGCACACCATGTGTATAGCACAGAGTATGTGTATGGACAAACCATGTGTATGGCACAGAGTATGTGTATGGACACACCATGTGTATGGCACAGAATATGTGTATGGACACACCATGTGTATGGTGCAGAGTATGTGTATGGGCACACCATGTGTATGGCACAGAGTATGTGTATGGACACACCATGTGTATGGCGCCGAGTTTGTGTATGGGCACATCATGTGTCTGGCACAGAGTATGCGTATGGGCAAACCATGTGTATGGCACAGAGTATGTGTATGGACACACCATGTGTATGGCGCAGAGTATGGGTATGGGCACACCATGTGTATGGCACAGAGTATGTATATGGGCACACCGTGTGTATGGCACAGAGTATGTGTATGGGCACACCATGTGTATGGCACAGAATATGTGTATGGACACACCATGTGTATGGCGCCGAGTTTGTGTATGGGCACACCATGTGTATGGTGCACAGTATGTGTATGGGCACACCATGTGTATGGCACAGAATATGTGTATGGACACACCATGTGTATGGTGCAGAGTATGTGTATGGGCACACCATGTGTATGGCACAGAGTATGTGTATGGACACACCATGTGTATGGCGCCGAGTTTGTGTATGGGCACATCATGTGTCTGGCACAGAGTATGCGTATGGGCAAAACATGTGTATGGCACAGAGTATGTGTATTGACACACCATGTGTATGGCGCAGAGTATGGGTATGGGCACACCATGTGTATGGCACAGAGTATGTATATGGGCACACCATGTGTATGGCACAGAGTATGTGAATGGGCACACCATGTGTATGGCACAGAGTATGTGTATGGGCACACCATGTGTATGGCACAGAGTATGTGTATGGGCACACCATGTGAATGGCACAGAGTATGTGTATGAGCACACCATGTGTATGGCACAGAGTATGTGTATGGGCACACCATGTGTATGGCACAGAGTATGCGTATGGGCACACCATGTGTATGAAACAGAGTATGTGTATGGGCACACCATGTGTATGGCACAGAGTATGTGTATGAGCACACCATGTGTATGGCACAGAATATGGGTATGGGCAAACCATGTGTATGGCACATAGTATGTGTATGGGCACACCATGTGTATGGCACAGAGTATGTGTATGGGCACACCATGTGTATGGCACAGAGTATGTGTATGGACACACCATGTGTATGGCACAGAATATGGGTATGGGCAAACCATGTGTATGGCACAGAGTGTGTGTATGGACACACCATGTGTATGGCGCAGAGTATGGGTATGGGCACACCATGTGTATGACACAGAGTATGTGTATGGGCACACCATGTGTATGGCGCAGAGTTTGGGTATGGGCACACCATGTGTATGGCACAGAGTATGTGTATGGGCACACCATGTGTATGGCATAGAGTATGTGTATGGGCACACCATGTGTATGGCACAGAGTATGGGTATGGGCACACCATGTATATGGCACAGAGTATGTGTATGGGCACACCATGTGTATGGCACAGAGTATGTGTATGAGCACACCATGTGTATGGCACAGAGTATGTGTATGGGCACACCATGTGTATGGCACAGAATATGGGTATGGGCAAACCATGTGTATGGCACAGAGTATGTGTATGGACACACCATGTGTATGGCGCAGAGTATGTGTATGGGCACACCATGTGTAGGGCACAGAGTATGCGTATGGGCACACCATGTGTATGGCACAGAGTATGTGTATGGGCACACCATGTGTATGGCACAGAGTATGGGTATGGGCACACCATGTGTATGGCACAGAGTATGTGTATGGGCACACCATGTGTAGGGCACAGAGTATGCGTATGGGCACACCATGTGTATGGCACAGAGTATGTGTATGGGCACACCATGTGTATGGCACAGAGTATATGTGTGGGCACACCATGTGTATGGCACAGAGTATGCGTATGGGCACACCATGTGTATGGCACAGAGTATGTGTATGGGCACACCATGTGTATGGCACAGAGTATATGTATGGGCACACCATGTGTATGGCACAGAGTATGTGTATGGGCACACCATGTGTATGGCACAGAGTATGTGTATGGGCACACCATGTGTATGGCACAGAGTATGCGTATGGGCACACCATGTGTATGGCACAGAGTATGTGTATGGGCACACCATGTGTATGGCACAGAGTATGCGTATGGGCACACCATGTGTATGGCACAGAGTATGTGTATGGGCACACCATGTGTATGGCACAGAGTATGTGTATGGCAAAGAGTATGTGTATGGACACACCATGTGTATGGCACAGTGTATGCATATGGGCACACCATGTGTCTGGCACAGAGTATGCGTATGGGCACATCATGTGTCTGGCACAGAGTATGTGTATGGGCACACCATGTGTAGGGCACAGAGTATGCGTATGGGCACACCATGTGTAGGGCACAGAGTATGCGTATGGGCACACCATGTGTATGGCACAGAGTATGCGTATGGGCACACCATGTGTATGGCGCAGAGTATGCGTATGGGCACACCATGTGTAGGGCACAGAGTATGTGTATGGGCACACCATGTGTAGGGCACAGAGTATGTGTATGGGCACACCATGTGTATGGCACAGAGTATGTGTATGGCACAGAGTATGTGTATGGGCACACCATGTGTAGGGCACAGAGTATGCGTATGGGCACACCATGTGTATGGCACAGAGTATGTGTATTGTCACACCATGTGTATGGCACAGAGTATGTGTATGGCAAAGAGTATGTGTATGGACACACCATGTGTATGGCACAGAGTATGCGTATGGGCACACCATGTGTCTGGCACAGAGTATGCGTATGGGCACATCATGTGTCTGGCACAGAGTATGTGTATGGGCACACCATGTGTATGGCGCAGAGTATGTGTATGGGCACACCATGTGTATGGCACAGAGTATGTGTATGGGCACACCATGTGTATGGCACAGAGTATGTGTATGGGCACACTATGTGTATGGCACAGAGTATGTGTATGGGCACACCATGTGTATGGCACAGAGTATGTGTATGGGCACACCGTGTGTATGGCGCAGAGTACGTGTATGGGCACACCTTGTGTGTGGCGCAGAGTATGTGTATGGGCACACCATGTGTGTGGCGCAGAGTATGTGTATGGCGCAGAGTATGTGTATGGGCACACCATGTGTATGGCACAGAGTATGTGTATGGGCACACCATGTGTCTGGCACAGAGTATGTGTATGGGCACACCATGTGTATGGTGCAGAGTATGTGTATGGGCACACCATGTGTATGGCACAGAGTATGTGTATGGGCACACCATGTGTATGGCACAGAGTATGTGTATGGGCACACCATGTGTATGGTGCAGAGTATGTGTATGGGTACACCATGTGTATGGCACAGAATATGTGTATGGACACACCATGTGTATGGCGCCGAGTTTGTGTATGGGCACACCATGTGTATGGTGCAGAGTATGTGTATGGGCACACCATGTGTATAGCACAGAGTATGTGTATGGACAAACCATGTGTATGGCACAGAGTATGTGTATGGACACACCATGTGTATGGCACAGAATATGTGTATGGACACACCATGTGTATGGTGCAGAGTATGTGTATGGGCACACCATGTGTATGGCACAGAGTATGTGTATGGACACACCATGTGTATGGCGCCGAGTTTGTGTATGGGCACATCATGTGTCTGGCACAGAGTATGCGTATGGGCAAACCATGTGTATGGCACAGAGTATGTGTATGGACACACCATGTGTATGGCGCAGAGTATGGGTATGGGCACACCATGTGTATGGCACAGAGTATGTATATGGGCACACCGTGTGTATGGCACAGAGTATGTGTATGGGCACACCATGTGTATGGCACAGAGTATGTGTATGGGCACACCATGTGAATGGCACAGAGTATTTGTATGAGCACACCATGTGTATGGCACAGAGTATGTGTATGGGCACACCATGTGTATGGCACAGAGTATGTGTATGGGCACACCATGTGTATGGCACAGAGTATGTGTATGGGCACACCATGTGTATGGCACAGAGTATGTGTATGAGCACACCATGTGTATGGCACAGAATATGGGTATGGGCAAACCATGTGTATGGCACATAGTATGTGTATGGGCACACCATGTGTATGGCACAGAGTATGTGTATGGGCACACCATGTGTATGGCACAGAGTATGTGTATGGACACACCATGTGTATGGCACAGAATATGGGTATGGGCAAACCATGTGTATGGCACAGAGTGTGTGTATGGACACACCATGTGTATGGCGCAGAGTATGGGTATGGGCACACCATGTGTATGACACAGAGTATGTGTATGGGCACACCATGTGTATGGCGCAGAGTTTGGGTATGGGCACACCATGTGTATGGCACAGAGTATGTGTATGGGCACACCATGTGTATGGCATAGAGTATGTGTATGGGCACACCATGTGTATGGCACAGAGTATGGGTATGGGCACACCATGTATATGGCACAGAGTATGTGTATGGGCACACCATGTGTATGGCACAGAGTATGTGTATGAGCACACCATGTGTATGGCACAGAGTATGTGTATGGGCACACCATGTGTATGGCACAGAATATGGGTATGGGCAAACCATGTGTATGGCACAGAGTATGTGTATGGACACACCATGTGTATGGCGCAGAGTATGTGTATGGGCACACCATGTGTAGGGCACAGAGTATGCGTATGGGCACACCATGTGTATGGCACAGAGTATGTGTATGGGCACACCATGTGTATGGCACAGAGTATGGGTATGGGCACACCATGTGTATGGCACAGAGTATGTGTATGGGCACACCATGTGTAGGGCACAGAGTATGCGTATGGGCACACCATGTGTATGGCACAGATTATGTGTATGGGCACACCATGTGTATGGCACAGAGTATATGTGTGGGCACACCATGTGTATGGCACAGAGTATGCGTATGGGCACACCATGTGTATGGCACAGAGTATGTGTATGGGCACACCATGTGTATGGCACAGAGTATATATATGGGCACACCATGTGTATGGCACAGAGTATGTGTATGGGCACACCATGTGTATGGCACAGAGTATGTGTATGGGCACACCATGTGTATGGCACAGAGTATGCGTATGGGCACACCATGTGTATGGCACAGAGTATGTGTATGGGCACACCATGTGTATGGTACAGAGTATGCGTATGGGCACACCATGTGTATGGCACAGAGTATGTGTATGGGCACACCATGTGTATGGCACAGAGTATGTGTATGGCAAAGAGTATGTGTATGGACACACCATGTGTATGGCACAGAGTATGCATATGGGCACACCATGTGTCTGGCACAGAGTATGCGTATGGGCACATCATGTGTCTGGCACAGAGTATGTGTATGGGCACACCATGTGTAGGGCACAGAGTATGCGTATGGGCACACCATGTGTAGGGCACTGAGTATGCGTATGGGCACACCATGTGTATGGCACAGAGTATGCGTATGGGCATACCATGTGTAGGGCACAGAGTATGTGTATGGGCACACCATGTGTAGGGCACAGAGTATGCGTATGGGCACACCATGTGTATGGCACAGAGTATGTGTATGGCACAGAGTATGTGTATGGGCACACCATGTGTAGGGCACAGAGTATGCGTATGGGCACACCATGTGTATGGCACAGAGTATGTGTATGGGCACACCATGTGTATGGCACAGAGTATGTGTATGGCAAAGAGTATGTGTATGGACACACCATGTGTATGGCACAGAGTATGCGTATGGGCACACCATGTGTCTGGCACAGAGTATGCGTATGGCCACATCATGTGTCTGGCACAGAGTATGTGTATGGGCACACCATGTGTATGGCGCAGAGTATGTGTATGGGCACACCATGTGTATGGCACAGAGTATGTGTATGGGCACACCATGTGTATGGCACAGAGTATGTGTATGGGCACACTATGTGTATGGCACAGAGTATGTGTATGGGCACACCATGTGTATGGCACAGAGTATGTGTATGGGCACACCGTGTGTATGGCGCAGAGTACGTGTATGGGCACACCTTGTGTGTGGCGCAGAGTATGTGTATGGGCACACCATGTGTGTGGCACAGAGTATGTGTATGGCGCAGAGTATGTGTATGGGCACACCATGTGTATGGCACAGAGTATGTGTATGGGCACACCATGTGTCTGGCACAGAGTATGTGTATGGGCACACCATGTGTATGGTGCAGAGTATGTGTATGGGCACACCATGTGTATGGCACAGAGTATGTGTATGGGCACACCATGTGTATGGCACAGAGTATGTGTATGGGCACACCATGTGTATGGTACAGAGTATGCGTATGGTCACACCATGTGTATGGCACAGAGTATGTGTATGGGCACACCATGTGTATGGCACAGAGTATGTGTATGGCAAAGAGAATGTGTATGGACACACCATGTGTATGGCACAAAGTATGCGTATGGGCACACCATGTGTCTGGCACAGAGTATGCGTATGGGCACATCATGTGTCTGGCACAGAGTATGTGTATGGGCACACCATGTGTATGGCGCAGAGTATGTGTATGGGCACACCATGTGTATGGCACAGAGTATGTGTATGCGCACACCATGTGTATGGCACAGAGTATGTGTATGGGCACACTATGTGTATGGCACAGAGTATGTGTATGGGCACACCATGTGTATGGCACAGAGTATGTGTATGGGCACACCGTGTGTATGGCGCAGAGTACGTGTATGGGCACACCTTGTGTGTGGCGCAGAGTATGTGTATGGGCACACCATGTGTGTGGCGCAGAGTATGTGTATGGCGCAGAGTATGTGTATGGGCACACCATGTGTATGGCACAGAGTATGTGTATGGGCACACCATGTGTCTGGCACAGAGTATGTGTATGGGCACACCATGTGTATGGTGCAGAGTATGTGTATGGGCACACCATGTGTATGGCACAGAGTATTTGTATGGGCACACCATGTGTATGGCACAGAGTATGTGTATGGGAACACCATGTGTATGGCACAGAGTATGTGTATGGGCACACCATGTGTATGGCACAGAGTATGTGTATGGGCACAACATGTGTATGGCACAGAGTATGTGTATGGGCACACCATGTGTATGGCACAGAGTATGTGTATGGACACACCATGTGAATGGCACAGAGTATATGTATGGGCACACCATGTGTATGGCACAGAGTATGTGTATGGGCACACCATGTGTCTGGCACAGAGTATGGGTATGGGCACACCATGTGTATTGCACAGAGTATGCGTATGGGCACACCATGTGTCTGGCACAGAGTATGCGTATGGGCACATCATGTGTCTGGCACAGAGTATGCCTATGGGCACACCATGTGTAGGGCACAGAGTATGCGTATGGGCACACCATGTGTATGGCACAGAATATGCGTATGGGCACACCATGTGTATGGCACAGAGTATGTGTATGGGCACACCATGTGTATGGCACAGAGTATGTGTATGGGCACACCATGTGTATGGCACAGAGTATGTGTATGGGAACACCATGTGTATGGCACACCATGTGTATGGCACAGAGTATGTGTATGGGCACACCATGTGTATGGCACAGAGTATGTGTATTGGCACACCATGTGTATGGCACAGAGTATGTGTATGGGCACACCATGTGTATGGCACAGAGTATGTGTATGGGCACACCATGTGTAGGGCACAGAGTATGTGTATGGGCACACCATGTGAATGGCACAGAGTATGTGTATGGGCACACCATGTGTATGGCACAGAGTATGGGTATGGGCACACCATGTGTATGGCACAGAGTATGCGTATGGGCACACCATGTGTCTGGCACAGAGTATGCGTATGGGCACATCATGTGTCTGGCACAGAGTATGCCTATGGGCACACCATGTGTAGGGCACAGAGTATGCGTATGGGCACACCATGTGTATGGCACAGAGTATGCATATGGGCACACCATGTGTATGGCACAGAGTATGTGTATGGGCACACCATGTGTATGGCACAGAGTATGTGTATGGGCACACCATGTGTATGGCACAGAGTATGTGTATGGGAACACCATGTGTATGGCACACCATGTGTATGGCACAGAGTATGTGTATGGGCACACCATGTGTATGGCACAGAGTATGTGTATGGGCACACCATGTGTATGGCACAGAGTATGTGTATGGGCACACCATGTGTATGGCACAGAGTATGTGTATGGGCACACCATGTGTATGGCACAGAGTATGTGTATGGCAAAGAGTATGTGTATGGACACACCATGTGTATGGCACAGAGTATGCATATGGGCACACCATGTGTCTGGCACAGAGTATGCGTATGGGCACATCATGTGTCTGGCACAGAGTATGTGTATGGGCACACCATGTGTAGGGCACAGAGTATGCGTATGGGCACACCATGTGTAGGGCACTGAGTATGCGTATGGGCACACCATGTGTATGACACAGAGTATGCGTATGGGCATACCATGTGTAGGGCACAGAGTATGTGTATGGGCACACCATGTGTAGGGCACAGAGTATGCGTATGGGCACACCATGTGTATGGCACAGAGTATGTGTATGGCACAGAGTATGTGTATGGGCACACCATGTGTAGGGCACAGAGTATGCGTATGGGCACACCATGTGTATGGCACAGAGTATGTGTATGGGCACACCATGTGTATGGCACAGAGTATGTGTATGGCAAAGAGTATGTGTATGGACACACCATGTGTATGGCACAGAGTATGCGTATGGGCACACCATGTGTCTGGCACAGAGTATGCGTATGGCCACATCATGTGTCTGGCACAGAGTATGTGTATGGGCACACCATGTGTATGGCGCAGAGTATGTGTATGGGCACACCATGTGTATGGCACAGAGTATGTGTATGGGCACACCATGTGTATGGCACAGAGTATGTGTATGGGCACACTATGTGTATGGCACAGAGTATGTGTATGGGCACACCATGTGTATGGCACAGAGTATGTGTATGGGCACACCGTGTGTATGGCGCAGAGTACGTGTATGGGCACACCTTGTGTGTGGCGCAGAGTATGTGTATGGGCACACCATGTGTGTGGCACAGAGTATGTGTATGGCGCAGAGTATGTGTATGGGCACACCATGTGTATGGCACAGAGTATGTGTATGGGCACACCATGTGTCTGGCACAGAGTATGTGTATGGGCACACCATGTGTATGGTGCAGAGTATGTGTATGGGCACACCATGTGTATGGCACAGAGTATGTGTATGGGCACACCATGTGTATGGCACAGAGTATGTGTATGGGCACACCATGTGTATGGTGCAGAGTATGCGTATGGTCACACCATGTGTATGGCACAGAGTATGTGTATGGGCACACCATGTGTATGGCACAGAGTATGTGTATGGCAAAGAGTATGTGTATGGACACACCATGTGTATGGCACAGAGTATGCGTATGGGCACACCATGTGTCTGGCACAGAGTATGCGTATGGGCACATCATGTGTCTGGCACAGAGTATGTGTATGGGCACACCATGTGTATGGCGCAGAGTATGTGTATGGGCACACCATGTGTATGGCACAGAGTATGTGTATGGGCACACCATGTGTATGGCACAGAGTATGTGTATGGGCACACTATGTGTATGGCACAGAGTATGTGTATGGGCACACCATGTGTATGGCACAGAGTATGTGTATGGGCACACCGTGTGTATGGCGCAGAGTACGTGTATGGGCACACCTTGTGTGTGGCGCAGAGTATGTGTATGGGCACACCATGTGTGTGGCGCAGAGTATGTGTATGGCGCAGAGTATGTGTATGGGCACACCATGTGTATGGCACAGAGTATGTGTATGGGCACACCATGTGTCTGGCACAGAGTATGTGTATGGGCACACCATGTGTATGGTGCAGAGTATGTGTATGGGCACACCATGTGTATGGCACAGAGTATGTGTATGGGCACACCATGTGTATGGCACAGAGTATGTGTATGGGAACACCATGTGTATGGCACAGAGTATGTGTATGGGCACACCATGTGTATGGCACAGAGTATGTGTATGGGCACACCATGTGTATGGCACAGAGTATGTGTATGGGCACACCATGTGTATGGCACAGAGTATGTGTATGGACACACCATGTGAATGGCACAGAGTATGTGTATGGGCACACCATGTGTATGGCACAGAGTATGTGTATGGGCACACCATGTGTCTGGCACAGAGTATGGGTATGGGCACACCATGTGTATTGCACAGAGTATGCGTATGGGCACACCATGTGTCTGGCACAGAGTATGCGTATGGGCACATCATGTGTCTGGCACAGAGTATGCCTATGGGCACACCATGTGTAGGGCACAGAGTATGCGTATGGGCACACCATGTGTATGGCACAGAATATGCGTATGGGCACACCATGTGTATGGCACAGAGTATGTGTATGGGCACACCATGTGTATGGCACAGAGTATGTGTATGGGCACACCATGTGTATGGCACAGAGTATGTGTATGGGAACACCATGTGTATGGCACACCATGTGTATGGCACAGAGTATGTGTATGGGCACACCATGTGTATGGCACAGAGTATGTGTATGGGCACACCATGTGTATAGCACAGAGTATGTGTATGGGCACACCATGTGTATGGCACAGAGTATGTGTATGGGCACACCATGTGTAGGGCACAGAGTATGTGTATGGGCACACCATGTGAATGGCACAGAGTATGTGTATGGGCACACCATGTGTATGGCACAGAGTATGGGTATGGGCACACCATGTGTATGGCACAGAGTATGCGTATGGGCACACCATGTGTCTGGCACAGAGTATGCGTATGGGCACATCATGTGTCTG
This sequence comes from Phyllobates terribilis, assembly GCF_046119375.1. NCBI lineage: Eukaryota > Metazoa > Chordata > Amphibia > Anura > Dendrobatidae > Phyllobates > Phyllobates terribilis. The sequence continues at coordinate 129,932,057 of NW_027362773.1, read as the reverse complement.
GCACAGAGTATGCCTATGGGCACACCATGTGTAGGGCACAGAGTATGCGTATGGGCACACCATGTGTATGGCACAGAGTATGCATATGGGCACACCATGTGTATGGCACAGAGTATGTGTATGGGCACACCATGTGTATGGCACAGAGTATGTGTATGGGCACACCATGTGTATGGCACAGAGTATGTGTATGGGAACACCATGTGTATGGCACACCATGTGTATGGCACAGAGTATGTGTATGGGCACACCATGTGTATGGCACAGAGTATGTGTATGGGCACACCATGTGTATGGCACAGAGTATGTGTATGGGCACACCATGTGTATGGCACAGAGTATGTGTATGGGCACACCATGTGTAGGGCACAGAGTATGTGTATGGGCACACCATGTGAATGGCACAGAGTATGTGTATGGGCACACCATGTGTATGGCACAGAGTATGGGTATGGGCACACCATGCGTATGGCACAGAGTATGCGTATGGGCACACCATGTGTCTGGCACAGAGTATGCGTATGGGCACATCATGTGTCTGGCACAGAGTATGCCTATGGGCACACCATGTGTAGGGCACAGAGTATGCGTATGGGCACACCATGTGTATGGCACAGAGTATGCGTATGGGCACACCATGTGTATGGCACAGAGTATGTGTATGGGCACACCATGTGTATGGCACAGAGTATGTGTATGGGCACACCATGTGTATGGCACAGAGTATGTGTATGGGCACACCATGTGTATGGCACAGAGTATGTGTATGGGCACACCATGTGTATGGCACAGAGTATGTGAATGGGCACACCATGTGTATGGCACAGAGTATGCGTATGGGCACACCATGTGTATGGCACAGAGGGAGTACAGAGGAAGTACTATTAGTTTGTGGTAAGTACTAATACATTTTAGGGGTGGAAAGGGGGCATTACATTTAGTGGGCACAGAGGGGGCACTATTATTTTGTATGGGCACAAAAGAGGCACTATTATTTTCTATGGACATATGGGGGGCACTATTATTTTCTATGGACATATGGGGGGCACTATTATTTTCTATGGACACAGAGGGGGCACTATTATTTTGTATGGGTGCAAAAGGGGCACTATTATTTTCTATGGACATATGGGGGCACTATTATTTTCTATGGGCATAGAGGGGGCACTATTATTTTCTATGGGTACAGAGGGGGCACTATTGTTTTGTCTGGGCACAGAAGGGGTACTATTATTTTGTATGGGCACAGAAAGGGCACTATTATTTTGTATGGGCACCGAAGGGGCACTATTATTTTCTATGGGCACAGAGGGGGCACTATTATTTTGTATGGGCACAGAGGGGGTGCTATTACTGTGGTGGTACAAAGCGGATTACTACTTTCAGAGCACATGTAGGTGCGTAGGGCGGCTCTGTGTAGGGGCGGCATTAGCTACAGTTTCTAGCTGGAGTGTCCCCAGCATTCTGCCCACTTGGTGCCACTGTGTAAGTACTAAGTACATGATTCTCTGTGGTGATGTCAAAGGAGGTTGTAAAAAAGGACGAGTGAACAGGTCACATCGGAGGAGTGCAGCTGGCGTCCTGGTTCTAGTTGAGAACAGCCGGTTGGAAGAGAGCCTTAGGTTACGGGTCCCACGATGAGTATTTGGTGATTTTTTGATATTGCAAATTTTCTGCAACATTTCTGCACCGATTATGTAAATTAGTTTACTTGCATTTTTGCGTTTTATTGTGTTTTTGGTTTGTCATGCTTTAAATAAAGCCGCTTTGTATTTGATACTGCCTGGTATTTGGCTTTAACTTTATTGATACAGTCATGTGTCTTATATCTCAAGACTTCTGCCCTTCGCCCTGACAGCTGGATATCAGCTTCTGGGCCAAATCCTGACTGATCACAACCGATTCTCTGCCCAATCAGTACTTGGAGTTTATTACAACTTCTGTATTTTTGTTTGTCTTCCCGCTCTTTGAAGATTGACCACAGGTTCTCAATGGAATTGAGATCTGGGGAGTTTCTTGGTCATGAACTGAAAATTTCAATGTTTTGTTCACCGAATTACTTTGTTATCACTTCTGTCTTGTGACATGGTCTCCATCCATCATGATGGAGAAAGCATTGCTCATTACCAAATTGCTCCTGAAATGTTGGGTAAAGTTGCTCTTGGAGTAAGTTTAGATCCCATTCTTTATTCATGGCAGTGATCTTAGGCAAATTTGTGAGTGAGACCCTCTATGGATGAAAAGCCCCCACACATGAGTGGTCTCAGGATGCTTTACTGTTGGCAGACACAGGACTTATGGATATGATCACCTTTACTTCTCTGGACAATCATTCTCCCAGATGTCCCAAACAGTCTCAAGGGGGCTTCATCAGAGAAAATAACTTTGTTTGTTTGAACAGGGATTGGACTGCTGAGGACGGGGTAAAGTTATTTTCTCTGATGAAGCCCCCTTCAGACTGTTTGGGACATCTGGAAGAGTGATCGTTGTGAGAAGTATAAGTGAGTGCTACCATACCATTTCCATTACAGAGATACATCCAATATAATCAGTTTTTTTTTTTCCCCTTTAATGATTTATAACAGATCTGTCGGGTTTCTGTCAGGTATCGGTTTATTTTTAAACTATTCTGTATGAACAATAGCTGCAAAGCTGAACATACATTGTTTTGATATAAATCAAAGGAGGGCTCACAGAACAAATTTCTCCGGTAGACCCCGCATCAACAAAGAAACCTCCAATGCATTATTCTATTAAAGGAGCTGGGAACTTTAGTGTGTAGAGGCGCTTACAGAACTCCTGAGGCACTAGATTTATCTGGATTCACTTTTTAGTTACAATGAAGAGAGTGTGAAATTAGTCATGGGTGGGAGAAACAATCCCAAACAACTCTGCCTTGGGTGGCAAAGCCCCACACCATAATGGGGGCTTTCTTTTTGTCTTTGCTATGGTGCCCCCTTTCTTCTACTGTATGTTTATTTTTGGAAGGTTCCCCTATACTAACTGGAATTCCCTTATTATAAGACTTAGCTTCTCTTTAGTAGATCTTTTCCAGGACAATTTATAATGATATTCTATAACATATGGGTTGGCCCTGTTACAGGAGAGTCAGGAGACATGCAGACGGCCTTTTTACAAGCGAACTTAGCAAGATGAAGAATGATATAGCTGTGAGGAGTTACCTGAAATCACTACTGGCTTCAAAGCCGAGGTATTTAAGAAGGTATACAAGTTATGAAGTGTAATTACTATGACTGATATCATATGACTGTGTGTGAGATTCAGGCCATAACATCCGGGAAGAATTTATCTATAGATACAAGCTGTCCTTAGATAAAGCTGCATTGGTCAGGGACAATATGAACAAACAAGAGGCCTTGGCTCCTCTAATAACATGAATGTTCAGCTCAGCTCATTCACGCCTGTGGGGTCTATTACTAGTCACTTAGGTCCGATACTGGTGCCAGAGACCACCATCTTTTCCACCAGATTGGGGTTGTGCCAAAGGAACTGTTGACTTTCAGCTGCCCTACTATACCATTTTAGGTCTCAGAGAGATGGCTGTCTAGCCTGCCTTGCCTATACACAATTTGCGGTCGTGCTATAGTGCCCTAGATTGGGAAATTTTATGAATCTCCAAACTTGCTTATGGTCATTACTAGTGTTGAGCGATACCTTCCGATATCGGGAAATATCGGATCGGATTGGATCGGACCGATACCCAAAAAATATCGAATATATCCGATTCCGATACCAGAAACCAATGCTAGTCAATGGGACACAAATATCGGAATGAAAATAAACTCTTTCTTTCCTTGTAGGTTAATTCTACATGAAGGAAAACAACTAAGAATAATGTAGAATGTATTACATGAAAAGCCAGCAATTCAGCAGCGGCATACACCGTTTCCCGACAATTTAGAACAGAAAGAATAGAGCTTCACACATAGATTAGATAGATAGAAACATGTCAGTCACATATATAAGAAGTACAGTGACAGTGTTGCTTACTGTACTTGTCATTTAGTGTTAAAGGATTTATTAAAAAAAAATAATAGTGTTTTCATGTACCGCCTCTTTAAAAAAGCCGGCCGGCAATTCAGCATCGGTACCCGACAATTTATAACAGAAAGAATAGAGCATCACACATAGATTAGATAGATAGAAACATGTCAGTCACATATATAATAAGTACAGTGACAGTGTTGGTTACTGTACTTGTCATTTAGTGTTAAAATAAAGGATTTATTAAGAAAAAAATTGGCGTGAGGTTCCCCGTAATTTTAGTCTCTAGCGGAGGTTAAGCAGATGGCTGGGGCAGATGTTTGAAGCCTTTGAAGGGGGTAATACCCACAGAGCTTCCCAGGCTACTAATATCAGCCCCCAGATGAATACCTAGCCTTTACTAGCTATTAAAATGGGGGACCCCCCAAAAAATGACGTGGGGTCCCCCCTATTTTAATAGCTAGCAAAGGCTAGGCAGACAGCTGGGGGCTGATATTAATAGCCCAGGAAGGGTGCCATGAATATTTGCCCCCTTCCAGGCTAGAAACACCAGCCGTCAGCCGCCCCAAGCTTTCTGGGCCCCCCCCCCGCTGCAAATTGCAGTCCGCAGTCACCCCGGAAAATGGCGCGTTCATAGAAGTGCCATCTTCTGGCGCTGTACCCAACTCATCCAGGGCCCTCGTGCGGTGGCTCACTGGGTAATAAAGGGGTTAGGGCCAGCTTGATATTATCAGCTGGCCCTAAGCCCGAAATTCATGGGGTCACGCCAATATTAGACATGACCGCCATGAATGTCTAGTAAAGTATTTAAAAAAAAACACAACATCCAGAATAAAGTCCTTTAATTGAAATAAACACACAATTCTTTATTGTTCTAAATTAAACCATACCTACCATCACGCCCATTCCAGCTGAAGCCAACGATCTCCTGCAATAAAAGAAAAATAATAAACCAACATCATCCTTACCTTTCGATGGTTCCCAGGACAGCTCCAGCTCTGCTACATCGAGATGACAGACTGGATCGCAGCAGAAAGCTGCCATCCAGCCTGTCATCCCGCAGACACTGAGAAGCGCAGGCATGCTTGCGCTCCTCATTGTCAGGCTGTGACAGCATCCAGATGAGCCAAGTCTCTCACGCTCACCGCATGCGCAGGAGAATTCTCCCACGCTGTCAGTGACTTCAGCTGGAATGGGCGTGACGGTAAGTAGAGTTTAATTTAGAACAATAAAGAATTGTGTGTTTATTTCAATTAAAGGACTTTATTCTGGGTGTTGTGTTTTTTTTAAATACTTTACTAGAAATTCATGGCGGTCATGTCTAATATTGGCATGACCCCATGAATTTCGGGCTTAGGGCCAGCGGATAATACAAAGTTGGCCCTAACCCCTTTATTACCCAGTGAGCCACCGCACCAGGGCCCTGGATGATCTGGATACAGCGCCAGAAGATGGCGCTTCTATGAACGCAACATTTTCTGGGGTGGCTGCGGACTGCAGTTCGCAGCAGGGGGGGCCCTCAAAGCTTGGGCCACCCTGCGCTGTGGATTCCAGCCCCCAGCTGCTTAGTTGTACCTGGCTGGACACAAAAATAGGGCGAAGCCCCACGTATTTTTTTTTTTAAACTTATTTCATGAAATTCTTGAAATAATAAAAAAAAGGGCTTCCCTATATTGTTGTGTCCCGCCAGGTACAAATAGGCAGCTGGGAGTTGGGGGCAGCCTGTTCCTGGATTCTGTACCTGGCTGGCATACAAAAATATGGCAAAGCCCACGTCAAAATTTTTGGGAAAAATTAATTAAAATATAAATAATAATTTAGGGACTGCATCTTTATTAACCCCTCAAGTGTCATTTAGTGTTAAAATAAAGGATTTATTAAAAAAAAATTGGCGTGGGATCCCCCATAATTTTAGTCTCTAGCGGAGGTTAAGCAGACAGCTGGGGCAGATGTTTGAAGCCTGGGAAGGGGGTAATACCCACGGAGCTTCCCAGGCTACTAATATCAGCCCCCAGCTGAATACCTAGCCTTTACTAGCTATTAAAATGGGAGACCCCCCAAAAAAATGACGTGGGGTTCCCCCGATTTTAATAGCTAGCAAAGGCTAGGCAGACAGCTGGGGGCTGATATTAATAGCCCAGGAAGGGTGCCATGAATATTGGCCCCCTCCCAGGCTAGAAACACCAGCCGTCAGCCGCCCCAGAAATGGCGCATCCATAGGATGCGCCAATTCTGGCACTTAGCCTCGCTCTTCCCACTGCCCTGTAGCGGTGGCAGTGGGGTAATAGGGCTGGGGTTGATGTCAGCTTATAATGCCAGCTGACATCAAGCCCAGGTTAGTAATGGAGAGGCGTCTATAAGACACCCCCATTACTAACCCCATAGTCAAAGTTAAAAAAAAAACACAAACACCCAGAATAAAGTCCTTTAATTGAAATAAACACACAATTCTTTATTGTTCTAAATTAAACCATACTTACCATCACGCCCATTCCAGCTGAAGCCAACGATCTCCTGCAATAAAAATAAAATAATAAAGCAACATCATCCTTACCTTTCCATGGTTCCCAGGACGGCCCCAGCTCTGCTACATCGAGATGACAGGCTGGACCGCAGCAGAAAGCAGCCATCCAGCCTGTCATCCCGCGGACACTGAGAAGCGCAGGCATGCTTGCGCTCCTCAGTGTCTGGCTGTGACATTTAACATATATATTTTTACTGGATATAGTGGTTTCGAAAATGCAGCCAACAGCGCTATTTCAAACAGCTATATCCTATTTCACACTTTTTACAATGGATTCTTATGGTGGCGGACCCCACTTAGGTATGTAAAATAGCATTCTAGTACAGTATTAATAGGAGTTTTTTGGCTTTAAAAATATTTGTGTGTTAATTACATACATGTTAAAAGTATTTAGATAACCAAAAAAGAGTAAAGAATGACATTCACCAGTACATACATACAGTAGGTATCAGGCAGCATGTGCTCAAGCACAGCAATAGGTCAAAATAGTATGCGTACATTGAGATTTTTATATATTATGGACACAGTGGTTATAGATGCAGATATACAAATAGCAGGTGTATGGCAAAAAAGCTCTTACCCATGATAGTGCAAACTGAAGTCCCCAATGCACGTTTCGCGTATTTAGTGTTTTGCTTCCTCAGGGGGTCTGGTATACTGAGCTAATTCACAAGACCTTAAATATCTTTGATCATGTGATTGGTGTCCCAGACCAACCAATGAGATCGGACCAAAGTGGCGCATGGGCACTCCGCCGTGCACACTTACCAACTAACCTAGGGCCATCAAGGCAAGACCACGCATGACTGGGATCTGGGACACATCACCATGGCTCCCGGACATGCGCGGATGCCATAATGATGCTATGAAACAAGCAGAGGCACAAAGCAGTGGAGTGCGCACGCGCACATGAAATCTTACTGGTATACAGTAAATGAAGTATATATGTCTAGAAGAAGAAACTGCAAGTGAGTGCAAGAATCTAAATAAAGTGCCAATGTACATGCAAATAAAGTGTATAAGTGCATCATAGTGAAATATATTGGCATCATAAAGCAATTTCATGAAAACTAAAAAATAAATAATAAATACAGATAAAATGTGCAGATGTTACACATAACAAAGGTAATATATAACAAATAATTATACTAATTATATTAAATAATAATTATATAATGATTATAGAAATTGTTAAATAATTAGTATAATTAAATAATAAATGTAATTATTATTAAATAATAAATCATGATAGTAATTAGGAATCGCTACATGTTTAACGGTGACTGAGCCCTTTTAATGTGCAGGCTTCCCTCTTCTTTTGTACAGCTGATATCCTCCAAATGAAGATGAGGGCAATTTGATTCCTCAATAGTTAATTTGCTCTTTAACTATATTGATTTATTTTATAAATGAAGTTATACTAATATTAAAAAATCCAGTATTTAGCAGGAATCAAAATGCATAGAATTCCTTAAAAGGTTGGTTAGAAAGCAAAGATAATTTAGTCCTAAATTTCTATCTATTTAATGTAAAAATCAAAACACTTTTCTATTATGGTTTAATTAAAAATCCCCTACAACTTCCTCTCTACTCTATCTTCAGTTCTGTTTTTGATGATGTTCCGTTTGAGAATCCCCAGTGCATGTTGGGATACTCAAACAGGACGTCATCAGTTGTAAGGAGCTGTGGTCAGTGCCACAGCCTATGCCGCCTCCTTGAAACAAAACTTCATCAGTGGCGTGACTTTTTGGGGCTCAGTTTGTTTCTGCTCCCCCTCCTTGCCGTGTTCTCTCCTATTCAATCCAAACTGCCAGTGCTTTCTCTTGCCGGCGCGTCACTTCTCATTAGAGCCAACGAGGGAGTACTATCACTGCACAAGGTTTGTTTCAGGGTGGGGAGAGCAGCTGCATCAGTGATATCTGCTGGTAGGAGGAGATGGCATGGCTAATATCACTTTGAGGTGCACAGGCTGTCCAGCCAGGGATACCTGTATGGCTGGGACCTGTGATACTGTTACGGGTCCGGGTGGTGGAACCTCTGTGCTGCGGTGCAAGGAGGGACCAGAGGTTCCTCTCCTCCACACCCGGGCACCATAGAAACGCATATTATCCGTGTGTGCAAATGTGCTGACACAGATAATATGCGTTTCAATGCAAGTCAATGGCGGCAATTACGCTGCGTGTCCGCAAAATTAATGGACATGCTGCGTATTTTTCCGCAATGATAATCCGCAGCGGAAATTTCCGCAGCATGTGCACAGCACATGCGGATTATCATTGGGGAACATGGCAGGCCTTCTACCATGCGTTTTTTAAGCATTTCTGCAGTGTTTTTGCCGCTACGGAAACGCTTAAAAAATGCATTGTGGGCACACAGCCTCAGGGTCGCTCCTCTGGCCAGCAGCTACTTTGTGCATGCAACCCAGGGGGCCCTATTGTAAGTCCAGATCTGTGTAGCAGAGATAAGGGGTGAAGGCTGAGGGATATGCTAGATGGGGTGGATAGTACGAAGTCTGTTCGATTTAGCTGAGCTTCTGACCTCTGACAGACTTTACAATTTCAGAAAAAAACATAGTTTAATAAAGAGTCTAGAATGGTGAGAAGATTGAAGTAGCTTCCTTCAGCTTTTCACCAAGTTTGGCTTGATTGACAGGTCTGTCCTTTGTGTATCTCTGATTTTCTGTGTTTGGGTTCTAGTGATCAAGGAATTAATTTTCTAAATTACTCTGAAGACAATGAGACTAGACCTGAGAAGGCCTGCATCAAGTGGATATACCAGAACCTCCCAAATGAAAGGTAAGCATGCCATTCATTGGGATTTGCATAAAAGCAGGTGAAAATAAATAAAATAGCGATAGTGAGCTTTACTTGTAAATAGCATAGAAGGACACAACTTTGCCATGTATAAAAGAGTAAGTTATAGCACAAAATGAGAAACTGAGAGGTGTAGCCAGAACGAAACAGCAATTCATGGAAATGTGAGAAGTTATCCAGAATCCAAAGGAATTTATGATCGTGTAATCAAAGGCTTCACCTGAAACAGGAAAGTTCCCCTACAGAGTCTCAACCTTGACATTTTCTCCAAGGTCAATTTTATATTGTTTCAGTAAACACTGAAGCAACAAAGTGTTTGTCAGTCTCAAAACTTTTGGACACAACTGTGTAGTCAATGTCAATTTATCTCACTACTTCTAAGCTGATGTCAATCCGTCAGGCACATGTAGGTGGTCATACACACGAGAAAACTGTTTGCAAAAAGCTTGTTCAGGATACGTCTATTCCTTTTGACTTCACCATAAAAATGCATGCTCAGTGCAACTGACTTTATGCATTTTTCAATGGGAAGGTAATAAACCGTTCCCATCTAGCAACGATTTTTCTCTAGTGGTGCCAAAGGACTGGTCATGGAAGCTGTGCTATTCTCAGTTGATAGAAGTTTTTACACTTGGAGCGCTCTTACTTTTATGTCACTGCACAGTATTTTTAAATAACACTCTATCTTCTTCCTTGTTTCAGTTTGTTTGACTCTGAAGAAGCTGCCCAGGAAAGTTGCAAACTAATTTGCCAAACCAATCTCCGATTAATTGGCCAAGACTACGTCGATCAGAGTCTTAAAAAATATATTTAGAAGGGAAAGTTATGAATCCAATAAGACGGCGCAGCACTGCTTAATTTATTAATTAATGTACATTGCAGGATAATAATTTGCTCATGCAAGCTTTATAGAAATATAGAAGATCTAGAAGAATTACTATGAACTTGTTCATTCTTAGCAGGAAAAGACCTTGTTATCAGTAGAATACCATTCACATTATCGGATAATCATGTATGTCATTGATTGGAATTGGTTCAAAGGGCAACTTAATTGTTTTACTTGATAAACATCGTATAATATTATGTACAGCAAAGAAACACAGTATCAATGGCATTAGCATTCTCTAGTAAGCACGATCATGGATGTACTAGAAATGTTTTCTAGCTGTAACTTCTTTCAAAAACCAAATTCCTAACATTTTAAAAGAAGCACTCCTCCAATCAAAATTTTTATCTTAATATATTGCAGTCATCGTATTATATAGCACTGTGTACTTACAATTGCTCATTTTGCCTTTCTACCCAGCTAATTCTTCTCTTTTCCATTAGGTCTATGACATCACGTGATTGAAAACTGACTAGCTGAATCCTTCTAAGCTCTATGTAGAAACAGGAGGTCTATTTCCCTGTATGAGTCACAAGTCACTGCAAAGTCCCTGGCAGAGGGAGGAGCGGAGCTGGGTCAGGAGTTGAAGAAGGGGAATGATAAATGCAGGGACAAGAGACTTCCTGTTTCTACACAGAGCAGAGAAAAGAGAAGAATTAATTGGGTAGAAAGGGAAAATGAGCAATTGTAAGTACACAGTGCTATATAATATGATGATTGCAATATATTAAGAGGATAAAAACTTTGATGGGAGGGATTCTTTAAAGGAAAAGTCTCATCTCAATAACATCTTTCCATTGGCCCTATTAGGACACATAGACTTCATAGCAGTGGGGTTTGATGCTTAGAAACTCCCTTTATGGGACAAAGTAGAGAGGTGCTAGAGGACTGTTGGCTCTTATTGTGGTTGTCCCAGTCCATGAGGCCATCCATCTTCCTGCATCATCTTTAAAGTAATATGTTTTGATAAAATCTAGGAAAAGCAGCAGTTTCCCATTCTGTGAAGAGACAAGGGCTTTAGCTTTACTAAGGAACTGGTATATCTAAGCACTGGTAGTTACAAAGTATGGATGAAAAAGTGAATAAGTCCATCCAGTGGTGTAACTTGAAGTTCATGGGCCCCAATGCAAAAGCTCCAACGGGGCCCACAATGATTGTAAGTCTTTAATAGTATTGGTCTCTTCTTATACACTAGAGGGACTTTTTGGGTCCCTTAGGCTCCAGGGCCCAGGTACCTTTGCACGTATTGAAGTTACACTCCTGAGTCCATAAAGTTCAACCATGTGGATATGGGGTTGGATATTAGCTTCCACTTATTGTTTAGAAGATCACCAGAGAACTACATTCACCAGCATGAAATAGCTTCTTATATTTTATAGTTTCCAGATAATAAGTAATAATACTAAGTAAGTGCCCCGTAAATATAAAAAATAAATAAATAAAAATCTTCAATTTAAACCAGACATTCATTTTTGAATTATCTTAACATTACAATGAAGCTGCCATATCCAAGTAAGCTGTGCTATCCATGTAATGCTGTTCTCCTGAAGCAATTGTAAGTCTAACTGGCAATTTACACTGCTAATTTATACTATGCTGATTAAATTAATTTATAATAAAGTTTTGCAATGTTAAAAAATGACGTTTATTTTACTTTTCATGAATATCCCTAATAAGAAAAACAGTTCTTTAAATCCTTGTATGAATATTGAAAATACATCGAAATCATAACCTCTACTCATCAAGACCTGGTTCTTATGACTTATGCGTTTCACAGTTACTTTAGCTTTGCCTCGACCAAAACTTCTTTGGATTAGGGGCTGGCAAAATATTATTTGCAAAATATGCCTACAGGGGCAAGAACTGTATTTTTATTGTAGTTATGCATTTATTTCTTTTTGTTTTATTTCCTCTTTCTTAAGTTTAACTTATTTTTTTAGAAGAAGAGTGTTTACTGTAAAAAGTCTAAAATCTCATAATCTCATTGTGAGGTGTAAAATACCACAAACGTCACACAAACTTGGAGCATTTATTTGATAGTTTCTATATTAGTTAATTTTACAGTCATACGCTAATAAATTGTTTTTCCTGCTTGTACTTGCATCAAATTGACATACATATATTCTTAATTTGATGCATGTCTGATAATATTTGAGAAATTCTCTCAGGTTTATGTATATACCATGTTTATCCAAAAATAAGACAGGGTCTTATATTATTTTTTGCTCTGAAAGATGGGTTAGGGCTTATTTTCAGGGGATGGATTATTGTTTTTCCATGAACAACAATTCACATTTATTCTTGAGCAAAAAAATCTACATCTATTCAAGTATAATCATGTCATGTCAACACACACACTGCACATACATCTGTATATACACACACAGCACATACATACACACACACTGCAAATACATACACATGTATACACACACTGCACATACATACACGTGTGTATACGTACACACACTGCACATACATACACATGTATACACACACAGCACATATGTGTCACCCCAGGAGTCCGGTTGCCACAGTGGCATTGCCTCCCTCACAAGGGGTGATGCCATGCCTGGAAGCAAGCAGGGGTCCCCTAGTCAGGTATACTAGCATGCAACACTTTCCTGGCTCCAGACCAGCAAGGGGAGCTCCTCCCCTTAGCAACTGGGATCTGGAGGCGGGGCTAGTTATAGTTAGTGAGAGGGGTTGAATACAAGACAGCGACGAGGAAACACCTGGGGAGTGGAGCTGCATGGCAGCTCACCCCAGAGAGGAGCGCAGAAGAACCGGACCCCAGAGTCCTAGGTTGTGGGCCACTGAAGGCCCAGCAGCAGAAACCGGAGGGCAGGAGATTGCAGGTCTCCTGGCCCCATCAGACACCCGGAGACTCAGCAGCATCATAGGGCCCAGCACCGCCACGTGGGAGTATGCTACTCTTGCTAAGCTGTTCACTGTCAGTAACAACGCAATGAAGGCAGTGGAACCCTTGCCTCCATCCAAACCGGCGGAGGATAATGGCTCCAAGGGGCAGATGGAGGATTGGTGTCAGAAGCTACAAGTGGGCACTGACTCCACCCCTTTGCACCAAAAGCATGGAGTATACCGGGTGGTCCAAGAATATGAGCGAGTCTTCAGCAAACACCCACTAGACTTTTGGCAGGTAAAAGGGGTCCAACATCATATCCCCACGGGAGATCATCCGCCCATTAAAGAGAGGTACCGGCCTGTACCCCCAGCTCACTATCAATATGCCAAAGGAATGTTACGGGAGATGAAGGAGGCTGGGGTGATCAGAGATAGTTGTAGCACCTGGACAGTTCCATTAGTTCTCGTTAGAAAGAAGGATGGTACAATGAGGATGTGTGTTGATTACAGGCAGATTAACCACATTACACATAAAGACGCTTACCCATTACTCAGAATTGAATCATTAGCAGCATTGAGATCAGCTAACTATTTCTCCACTTTGGATCTCACCAGTGGGTACTTGTAGGTTCCTGTGGCAGAGGCGGACAGAGAAAAGATCGCGTTTACAACACCAATGGGCCTCAGCGAGTTCAACTGCATGCCATTCGGGCTCTGCAACGCCCCAGGAACCTTCCAGCGGTTAATGGAGTGTTGCCTAGGACACAAAAACTTCAAAACCGTCCTGCTGTACCTAGACGACGTAATTGTCTACTCGAAGACATATGAAGACCACCTGGAGCACTGGCCGACGTGTTTGAAGCCCTATCTGGTTATGGCCTGAAGGTAAAGCCGTTGAAGTGCCACCTGTTGAAGCCCAAGGTGGAGTACCTAGGTCATGTGGTAAGTGCCGAAGGTGTAGCACCAGACCCTGAAAAAGTCACCGTGATCAAGGACTGGCCAAGACCCTCCACTATCAAGGAAGTGCAGCAGTTCCTCGGGCTGGTAGGTTACTACAGGAGATTCATCAAGGGTTTCACCAAGATAGCGGCACCCATGCAGGACCTCTTAGTGGACCAGTCCAAGAGGGCCAAGAACCCGAATCCTCCGTTCAAATGGGGTAAACCAGAAGATGAATCCTTCACTCGACTGAAAGTGGCTCTTACTGGAGAAGAAGTCCTGGCCTACCCCGACTATGGCCAACCCTTTATACTCCATACGGATGCCATCAACGTGGGATTGTGAGCTGTGCTGTCCCAGGTATAGCAGGGCAGAGAGAGAGTGATTTCCTACGCCAGTAGGAAGCTCCGGCCCACGGAAAGGAACCCCGACAACTATAGATCCTTTAAGTTGGAGTTTTTAGCCATAGTCTGGGCTGTAACAGAGCGCTTCAAACACTACCTCGCCTCCTCCAGATTTATAGTCTTCACGGACAACAACCCGCTGACGCACCTGGAGACTGCGAAGCTTGGTGCCCTAGAGCAACGATGGATGGCCCGACTGTCTAACTAAGAGTTTACCATCAAGTATCGGACGGGGCATAAAAACACAAATGCTGATGCGCTGTCCAGGATGCCCAACTTGCCAGATGGGCGAGAAGACCCGGAAGAGCTGGAGGAGATAGAGATACCCACTTTCCATCGTCACAGGGTGACCCAGTGCTCCCACTGTGTGAGGGACAAGCGCTCCGCCAACAGAGAGGCCGCGTTCAACCCCTTGCCCCACCATGGATGGGCAGGATAGCGCAGGATAGCGACCCGGCTGTGTGGCGCCCCTGAGGGTTCAGTCGCCACAGGGGTACTGCACCTCAAAATGAGGTGCGGTATCTCCTCTCCAAGGTAAGGATGGAGCGCCACACAGGACCCCTACCACACACTCAACACTACACCACTCCAGTTCTGAAGGGGGCCTAGAAAGAACCATAGTGCTGCCCCGGTCCGGAATGGAGGAGTTGGGGGGGAACCAAAGTTAGGGGGAACCATGTAGTGAGTGAGGGTGAGGGAGCACTTTTACTTGAACACTTAATAGAATCATATTTAACTTGAGGCCATCTTAATAACCGGGTCTTTAGTCGTGGGTCTTTGGGACGGCTGGTCAGCACAAGGCTGCCGTCGCCTCAGGGTCCACGGTTCCCGGTCTCAGGCCTCGAGACGGGGGACTGGGGCAGAGTTAAAACCGGCTCTGTCCCTGGTCAGAGTCCAACCAAGAAGGCCCAGGAGGGGAGCAGGGGAGTTAGGCTCCACAGGCGAAAGGATCTCAGGGGGTGTGGACGGAGCAGAGTCGCCACCTGCATCCCTTCTCCTGTGCTGCCCTGAGGCCCTGCTCTACCTGTGGGGAGCCGCACCAACTAAGCTGCATGATCACCGGCCTCAGAGGACTGTAGCAGCGCTGGTGATCCTCACCTCCCCTTTCTCATACACCTTTTCCACCATTCCTTCTTGCTTTTAAGAGTGACCCCAGGGTATGGGCCCGGGAGTCGGCCACCGTGGTGTCCCCCAAAACTAACAGCAAGGCCCGGGCGCCGAGTAGTCGTCCCCATCCCCTGGGCGCGTCAGCTGTCCACCTGGTAAAGGAGTTGCTGACACAAGCTGACTCGCACCCTGAACCAGATGCTCCACAGGACACCCAACAGTTGTGGAAGGAGAAGGGCAAACTGTTCATCTACGAGGGAAAGCTGTGTTGAAGAAGTATCAACTCCCAGACACACGAACTGGTCTGGCAGGTGGTAGTCCCGAGGCGGGATGCGCCAATGGTCTTAGAAGCGTACCAGGATGGAGCAGGACACTTCGGGTGAAAGAAGTTGGAAGTCCTGCTACGTGAGTGATTCTACTGGGCTGGCATGAGAAAAGCAATCTAGAGATGGTGTCGAGAATGTGGTCCATGCAACCTGAGACGGAAAGACCGTGATAGCCAGAGGGCTCCCCTGCAGCCCATAATCACCAAACAACCACTTGAACTGGTAGCCTTGGACCATGTGAAGCTAGCCCCAAGCCGGTCAGGCTATATCTACGCTCTCACCATAGTAGACCACTGCTCCCGGTTCTTGGTAGTAGTGCCAGTGAAAGATCAGACGGCTCAGACGGCAGCCAAAATGTTTCAACAACACTTTTGTCGCCTGCACGGTTACCCTGAACAAGTGCTTACCAACCAAGGTCCAGCCTTTGAAGCAGAGGTGTTCCAGGAATTCTGTAACTTGTACGGCTGCAAGAAAATAAGGATGACGCCGTATCATCCCCAGACCAATGGGTTGTGTGAGAAGATGAACCAGGTGGTAATAGACCTGTTGAAGACATTGCCCCTTGAAGAATGTAGCCTGTGGCCAGAGGTTACCAGATTTGGTGGACCTATGTAACCACATCCCGGTGAACGCCACCAACTGTACACCCGCTTACCTGATGAGAGCAAGACCTGGTAAGCTACCCATTGACTTAGACATGGGAGTTTTAACACCAGAGACGACATCACCAGATGAAGATTGGGATATAGAGCGGCAGCAACAATACCGCAAGGTGCAGGAATGTGTGGAGAGAAGTTTGTCCCAGGCGAGACAGAAGCAGGAGAAAACTTACAATCAGCACGCACCTGCAGTTCCCTTATCGCCTGGAGAACAGGTACTTAAGAGGAAGAGACGAGTCCATAAATTAGATGACCAGTGGGAGGTTGAGCCATACACCGTCCTACCCTCGAATTATGATAACACCAAGTGTGCCTCATCAGTAAAGATGGAGGGGAAACTTCAGTGGCAGTCTCAAGAGACCACCTGAAGGTATGCCCTGAACAGTTGAAACACAAAGAAGAAGACCAAGACAGTCCTCAGCCCACAGAAAAAGTGGAGGAATCGGTCCAGACAGTCCTTGGAGCATTTCCCCGGTCTTGGACGCAGGTGAACAGAGCAATTGTGGTACCGTCCTGACCTTTCTCCAAGCGGCCTCACCGGAAGCTGCAGAGGCTCCAGAACATCTGGAAGAAAAGTCGGCCCCAGAGACAGATGCTTCATCAACAGCAGAACAGGAGAATCTACCCTCTGCTAGCAGTGAACCTGTCGTACCCAGGGTGAGTCAAAGAATTCATAGGAGATTACCCAGCTTACCGGTGTTACCTCAGACTACTCGTAGTGTAGTTCACACTGAACCCACGACACCAGGGGTAGACACTAGGGACCAGGGTAGGTCAGTGACAACAAATGTACTACGTAGATCGACCCGGAGTACAAAAGGTCAGCTCCCTGCCCGCTGGAGGAACTAAAGTGTATGTTATATATAGTTGTAATCGTTAAATAATCTTGGATATATATAGTTGTTAAATTTATGGACAATCGGACCACAGGACTAGGTGTGGTCAGGACAATATTGAAAATAGTTAGCAAGTTGCCTTGAAAATAAACCGCAGGCATGGCCGAAGACCAGGCCCAATGACATAGTGCCCTGAAGCCACGCCCAGGGACGATACACAAAGTGGATTGATGCGGTTCCCACCAGCCAAATTTCAGTTATCCGGATTGTGGCTTAAAGACTAAGTGCCGCAGTGACTGCTATAAATTTTTAGTTGGGTTTTTTGTAATTTTTGACTTTGTAAACTATTTGTAATGTGAATTGTTATTGTTAATTGTTAATTCAAAAAGGTATGCTCAGTCCGGGAGTACTGAAGTTAACTAGGGTAGAATGTGGCACCCCAGGAGTCCGGTTGCCACAGTGGCATTGCCTCCCTCACAAGGGGTGATTCCTGGAAGCAAGCAGGGTTCTTCTAGTCAGGTATGCTAGCATGCAACACTTTCCTGGCTCCAGACCAGCAAAGGGGAGCTCCTCCCCTTAGCAACTGGAATCTGGAGGCGGGGTTAGTTAGAGTTAGTGAGAGGGGTTGAATACAGGACAGCGACGAGGAAAGACCTGGGGAGTGGAGCAGCACGGCAGCTCACCCCAGAGAGGAGCGCAGAAGAACCGGACCCCAGAGTCCGAGGTTGTGGGGCACTGAAGGCCCAGCAGCAGAAACCGGAGGGCAGGAGACTGTAGGTCTCCTGGCCCATCAGACGCCCGGATGCTCAGCAGCACATAGGGCCCAGCACCGCCACTTGGGAGCGACACTCCAGGAAGGCCCGAGCTGCCTGCCATATGGGTGAGCACAAAGACGTTTTACTCAGGGACGAGGGCCACAGCACAGCTATAAGCAGCAGGGTCAAAGAGATTAGCGCAAAGGGAAGGTCTACAACTTCACCTGGCGAGGTGGTTTCCCAACTTGCTTCCAGGCCGCCCAGACCTCTACTACCAGCTAGTACCCGTGCCCCGGTCTGCCTAACCACCGCAAGTAAAGATAAGAGGAAACCGCCATTAAGTTATGGACTGGTCATTATCTGTGCCATCCCCTGCACTACACCGCACAGCAACATCTATAACATCACCACTTCCTGCCCTGGAGCTAAGCTCTGCCTGTGGAGAGCTGAACCAACTCTGCTGCGTCATCATCAGCTCCAGAGGATCTGCACCGCAGCGGCGGCTCCATATAGCCGCTTACCACAGGTGGCGTCACGAATGTTATATATATAAAACTTTAATTCCCCTTTTCTCAACATCCCCTTTTATTGACCGCCCTGGGTCACGGACCGGGTCACCGCCACTGTGACACCCCCAGCACCGACCGGCCCGGCTACCGAGTACCCCACGGCCCAGGGGGCGCGTCACATACATACACGCGCATGTATATGTAGCGCCCCGATGGTCCGGCCGCTACAGGGGTATTGCACCTCTGCCAGAGGTGTGATATTCCACTCCCGGGTAAGGATGGAGTATGGACCAGGGCTCAGTTAGCTGCATACAGCACACACACCCCATTTCCGAGGGACAGCTCAACGGTGCTCCCACTAGACAGAAGTGCAGGCACGACCGACTATGTCCCTGGCTGGAGTGGGGAGGGGGGGTGGAATACCCAGTGCTGTAGGGGCAGATAGGGGTTGGTTCCTGAGCGTAGGAAGGAGCCCATTGGTTGCTGGTCACCTGGGCTCATGGTCAGAGGGAGGTATAAAAGGTGGGCACCATCTCAGTTCAGGGTTCTGTCCTGAGAGAAGAAGACAGGGAGCAGAGGCTCTATAGGAGCTCTGCTCAGAGGCAGGCCTAGAGAAAAGGCTGGAGCCTGAGAGGAGAAGGGGAAGTGGGCCTGGAGAAGAGGCCAAGGGAAGGAGGAGAAGACAGAACAGAAAAGGAGAAGAAGAGACAGAGGAACAGAAGGGCTCAGGAACAAGAAGGTGGAAGGGACCCTAAGAACCCACGAGAATCCAGGGTGCAGGGTCAGGCAGATTAAGGGTATCGGATCCCAAGTTGGTGGAGGAGAAACAACCCTCAGCCAAAGACCGGAGGCTGTGACCATTTATTGGTGCAGCACCTCATCAAACCTGCTAGGAAGGCACCATATAGGACAGCGGAGAACGGGGCCCACGTTTACCCGTGCAAGTCCGCGGCAGCTGGACAAAAGTGGGTCACTGGTGAGGCAGGCCAGAGAAAGGATTGAAGGGGGTCCTGTGCCATGTTCCTGAACTGCCTGGGGGTTGACTGAGCCCCTCACCTGGTGGACACTGCACGGCTTGGGTGGTCACTGCTTGCGCAGAAGTGACCCGGAGCACCTGAACTGTGAGTAAAAGACATTGGACTGCATTACGTTGTCGGTGTGCTCTTTCGCCCCTCCAGCACTAACGGTACTGGGACTCCCACCACCATCACTCCCACCATCCACTACACTGCCCTGGGGCCGCACTCTCCCCGTGGGGAGTCACACCATCCCAGCTTCCTAATAACCGCAATCCACGGGTGGCGTAGTCGGACATTATCTAAAACATCTAAAAGACTGCCACTGGTCTGACCACCCTGAGCCACGGGACCGGTTCGCCACTACTACCCCCATCGTCTCCCTATTGCCCGGTTCCGAGTGCCCCACGGCTCAGGGGGCGAGTCATATATACACACACACTGCACATACATACACATGTATATACGCACACACACTGCCCATACATACGCATGTATACACACACAGCACATACATACATGCGCATGTACAGTACAGACCAAAAGTTTGGACACACCTTCTCATTTAAAGATTTTTCTGTATTTTCATGACTATGAAAATTTTACATTCACACTGAAGGCATCAAAACTATGAATTAACACATGTGGAATTATATACTTAACAAAAAAGTGTGAAACAACTGAAAATATGTCTTATATTCTAGGTTCTTCAAAGTAGCCACCTTTTGCCTTGATGACTGCTTTGCACACTCTTGGCATTCTCTTGATGAGCTTCAAGAGGTAGTCACCGGAAATGGTCTTCCAACAATCTTGAAGGAGTTCCCAGAGATGCTTAGCACTTGTTGGCCCTTTTGCCTTCACTCTGCGGTCCAGCTCACCCCAAACCATCTCGATTGGGTTCAGGTCTGGTGACTGTGGAGGCCAGGTCATCTGGCGCAGCACCCCATCACTCTCCCTCTTGGTCAAATAGCCCTTACACAGCCTAGAGGTGTGTTTGGAGTCATTGTCCTGTTGAAAAATAAATGATGGTCCAACTAAACGCAAACCGGATGGAATAGCATGCCGCTGCAAGATGCTGTGGTAGCCATGCTGGTTCAGTATGCCTTCAATTTTGAATGAATCCCAAACAGTGTCACCAGCAAAGCACCCCCACACCATCACACCTCCTCCATGCTTCACGGTGGGAACCAGGCATGTAGAGTCCATCCGTTCACCTTTTATGCGTCGCACAAAGACACGGTGGTTGGAACCAAAGATCTCAAATTTGGACTCATCAGACCAAAGCACAGATTTCCACTGGTCTAATGTCCATTCGTTGTGTTCTTTAGCCCAAACAAGTATTTTCTGCTTGTTGCCTGTCCTCAGCAGTGGTTTCCTAGCAGCTATTTTACCATGAAGGCCTTCTGCAAAAAGTCTCCTCCTAACAGTTGTTGAAGAGATGTGTCTGCTGCTAGAACTCTGTGTGGCATTGACCTGGTCTCTAATCTGAGCTGCTGTTAACCTGTGATTTCTGAGACTAGCGACTCGGATAAACTTATCCTCAGAAGCAGAGGTGACTCTTGGTCTTCCTTTCCTGGGGCGGTCCTCATGTGAGCCAGTTTCTTTGTAGCGCTTGATGGTTTTTGCAACTGCGCTTGGGGACACTTTCAAAGTTTTCCAAATTTTTCGCACTGACTGACCTTAATTTCTTAAAGTAATGATGGCCACTCGTTTTTCTTTACTTAGCTGCTTTTTTCTTGCCATAATACAAATTCTAACAGTCTGTTCAGTAGGACTATCAGCTGTGTATCCACCTGACTTCTGCACAACACAACTGATGGTCCCAACCCCATTTATAAAACAAGAAATCCCACTTATTAAACCTGACAGGGCACACCTGTGAAGTGAAAACCATTTCCGGTGACTACCTCTTGAAGCTCATCAAGAGAATGCCAAGAGTCTGCAAAGCAGTCATCAAAGCAAAAGGTGGCCACTTTGAAGAACCTAGAATATAAGACATATTTTCAGTTGTTTCACACTTTTTTGTTAAGTATATAATTCCACATGTGTTAATTCATAGTTTTGATGCCTTCAGTGTGAATGTACAATTTTCTTAGTCATGAAAATACAGAAAAATCTTTTTCCCCTTTACGACATAGGGCGTATTAGTACGTATCTGTGCCCTGGGCCTTATGGACCAGATACGTATTAATACGCCCTATCTTTAATGCGGCGATAGCATTAAAATTCCGGTGCCATCTTACCTTAGGGTAGATGGCGCCGGCATCTCGGGCGGTGTCGCCGCCCCTTCACACCCACGATCGCTGTGATTGGCTGTTCAATTCTGAATAGCCAATCACAGCATTTCTCACTGTTTCTGGCAATCAGATTGCCGGAAACAGTGATGTGCAGCCTAGGATCGGTGCTCCTAAGAGCACCGATCCTAGGCTGTTGCCTAGTAACCCCAGCCCTCTCCCCAAACTGCTAGGATCGGTGCGATCGCCGATCAAATCGATCGCACCAATCACAGCGGGACTGCGCGGTAACAGGGCGGTCACGGGGCTGTGACCGGCTTGTGACCTGCCTGTCACCTCCCCATGACCCCCTGTGATGTCATAGAAGCCCCCGCCAGCTCTGATTGGAGCGATCGATGATGACATCGATCGCTCCAATCAGAGTACCTGAACACAGGTGACAGGGCTGTCACAGGGCGGTGACCGGCTTGGGACCTGCCTGTCACCTCCCTGTGACCCCCTGTGGTGTGTGCCCAGGCTCCAGCCATCTCTGGTTGGTGCGATCGATGTCATCATCGATCGCACCAATCAGAGTACCTGACCGGGAGGTGACCGGGTGGTGACCGGCCTGTGATCTGCCTGTCACCACCCTGTCACACTTCTATGACCACCCTGCAGATCCTCACACTTGGTGAGGATTTCTACAGAGCGGTCACGTCTGATCTGTGCTGTACTAGGCCTTGTAGTGCCACAGAATCTTCTGTTACACTACAAGACCTTTCTCATACCTGCTCCAGTCGCTGCTGCAGCTCCGGCATCCTGCTGCGGTCTCCAGGGTCCTGGATCTCCTGCTCCGGCGTCCTGCTGCTGTCTCCAGGTTGCTGGGTCTCCAGCTTCGGCGTCCTGCTGCTGTCTCCAGGGTCCTGGGTCTCCAGCTCCTTATCCTGTGGATCCTGCTCCAGAGCCTCTTCCAGAACCTGCTGCTGATCCTGCTGAAAGAAGAACAGAGAAGACTTTGGTAAGTCCATCTCTGTTCTCCCCTCATCCATTTTTTTTTTTCGTGCGTCCTGCAGCTGCCAAGTGCTGAGCAGTGTCTAAGTCATTGATCAACGTCCGTGCTCGCTGCTTTTCAGGACTTTTTCTTGTCCCTGTCAATTCCCCCCCCACACCTTTGCACCACATCCGCGCACACACCAAGCAGCTGCCGAGAGTTGATTGGTGACATAGTTCACCGATCCGCACTCGTGCTCGCTGTTTGCACCACCTACGGTAGTTCCTTTTTTTCTCTTTTTTTTTTAAGAAAAAAAAAGTTCACACCAAGCACACTGACATACACACACTCTAAATAAAGTACTGACACACACGCACCACATACACGAGAAAAAAAAAATGTCCGGCTCATCCCAAACTCGCTCTTCAGCGGAGGAGGCATACGCTATTGTTGGCTCCGACACTGAGACTGACAGCGATGGCGAGGATCCCACATTTCTTTACTTTTCCGACGCCTCATCGTCCTCCTCTTCCTCCCCTTCTTCCTCCTCTTCCTCCCCAGGTGCTGCTGGACTTCCCCGCAGTCGTCGCAGGAGAGAAGATGTTCCAGCGCCCCCCACTACTGACCCCATATGGACCTCGCCCCCCGAAAATTTTGAGCCACCGATTCCTGATTTCGTGGCGGAATCAGGAATCAAGTTTGACACCACCGGCCTCACAGAAATAGACTTTTTCAAAGTCTTTTTCTCTGAGGATTTTATAAACCTCATGGTGGGCCAAACTAATTTGTATGCTCATCAATTTTTGGAACAAAACCCCTCTTCATCATTTTCTAACTGGTCTCCTGTACAGTAGACGCAGAAGAAATGATGAAGTTTTGGGGCCTGGTCCTTCATATGGGGATCCTGAAAAAACAGGTTCGGCAATACTGGAGTGTTGACGTTTTGTATAACACTCCAGTGTTCCGAATGGTCATGACCCGGACACGTTTTGAGGCCATCCGCAAGTTCTTGCATTACCAAGATAATGCAAGGTGTCCTGCATGCGATGACCCGAACTTTGATCGTCTTTTCAAAGTTCGGCCGGTCATCGAGCTCTTCAACAACAAGTTTCGTGAAGTGTACGTGCCCCAAAGGGACATCTGCGTGGATGAGTCCTTAATTTCTTTTAAGGGGCGGCTTGGATTCCGGCAGTACCTGCCCAGTAAAAGGTCCAGGTACGAGATCAAGCTGTATAAACTTTGTGAGAGTACCTCAGGGTACACTCACAAGTTTAGAGTTTATGAAGTGAAGGACTCCCGGATTGAACCCCCTGATTGCCCCCCTGTTCTGGGAGTGAGTGGGAAAATTGTGTGGGACTTGGTGCACCCACTGCTGGATAAAGGTTATCACCTGTACGTGGATAACTTTTATACAAGTATCCCGCTCTTCAAGTCCCTCTCTGCGCGACATACCGCAGCTTGCGATACTGTCCACAAAAATCAGAAAGGCCTCCCAAAGACGCTAATTGGGCAGCTGCTCAGAAGGGGTGAGAGCAGAGCCCAATGTAGCGACCACCTGTTGGTGGTCAAGTACAAAGACAAGAGGAATGTCCTTCTCTTGACCACCATACATGGTGATGGCAGCACCCTCAGCACTGTAAGAGGTTCCACTACACAGGTCGCCAAACCAGACTGTGTAGTGGGGTACAACAAGTACATGGGGGGGTTGCTTTCTCTGATCAAGTCCTCCAGCCATACAGTGCTTTGAGAAAGGCCAAGGTATGGTATAAGAAACTGGCCGTGCACATTGTTCAGATGGCAATGCACAACGCTTTCCTTCTGTCAAAATGTGCAGGCCAGACTTCTGCGTCGTATCTTCACTTTCAGGAGACAGTTATCAAGGCCCTGATATTTGGCAGTGGTGGCGGAGCGGGCCCCACTATTTCTGGAACTGAAGGACCTCGAATTGTACCGGGCCAGCATTTCCCGGGGCAGATCCCTCACAGCGGAAAAAAAGTTAAGTCACAAAAGAAGTGCCGAGTGTGTTACCGAAGGGGAATACGCAAGGACACCATTTACCAATGTGACACCTGCCCCGACAAACCTGGCCTCTGCATGAAAGACTGCTTCAAAAGGTACCATACGTCCATGGACTATTGAATTAATTTCTGACGTATGACAACCTGACTAACACTACACAGCTGATGTAGTGTTCGTCAGGTTGTCATACTTCAGTTGTGTAGTGTTTGTCAGGTTGTCCTACACAACTGGCATATAACACTACATTATAAAATTGACAAATCAGGTATCCATTCCAAAAAGGGGGCACTTGTTGGGCATTTCCACTGTTTAGGCACATCAGGGGCTCTGAGAACGTGACATGACGCCCGCAGACCATTCCATCAAAGTCTGCATTCCAAAGCGTCACTCCTTCCCTTCCGAGCCCTGACATGCGCCCAAACAGTAGTTTTCTCCAACACATGGGGTATCAGCGTACTCAGGAGAAATTGCACAACATCTTTTGGGGTCCAATTTCTCCTAGTACCCTAGTGAAAATAAAAATATTGTGGCTAAAAGAGCGTTTTTGTGGAAAAAAATTATTATTTTTTTTCACGGCTTTACGTCATAAACCTTTGCAAAACACTTGGGGGTTCAAAGTGCTCACCACACATCTAGATAAGTTACCTGAGGGGTCTAGTTTCCAAAATGGGGTCACTTGTGGGGGAGCTCCAATGTTTAGGCACACAGGGGCTCTCCAAACGCGACATGGTGTCCGCTAACAAATTGGAACCATGTCGCGTTTGGAGAGCCCCTGTGTGCCTAAACATTGGAGCTCCCCCACAAGTAACCCCATTTTGGAAACTAGACCCCCCAAGGCACCTATCTAGATGCATAGCGAGCACTTGGAACCCGCAGGTGCTTCACAAATTAATCCGTAAAAATAAAAAAGTGTTTTTTTTTTCCACTTTTTCATTTTTGCGAATCATTTTGTGAAGCACCTGGGGGTTCCAAGTGCTCACTATGCATCTAGATAGGTGCCTTGGGGGGTCTAGTTTCCAAAATGGGGTCACTTGTGGGGGAGCTCTAATGTTTAGGCACACAGGGGCTCTCCAAATGCAACATGGTGTCCGCTAACAATTTGAACCGATTTTCCATTCAATTTGTTAGCGGACACCATGTCGCATTTGGAAAGCTCCTGTGTGCCTAAACATTGGAGCTCCCCCACAAGTGACCTCATTTTGGAAACTAGACCCCCCAAAGCACCTATCTAGATGCATAGTGAGCACTTGGAACCCCCAGGTGCTTCACAAATTGATTAATAAAAATGAAAAAGTGGAAAAAAAAAGACTTTTTTATTTTTACGGATTAATTTGTGAAACACCTGGGGGCTCCAAGTGCTCACTATGCATCTAGATAGGTGACTTGGGGGGTCTAGTTTCCAAAATGGGGTCACTTATGGGGGAACTCCAATGTTTAGGCACACAGGGGCTCTCCAAACGCAACATGGTGTCCGCTAACAATTTGAGCCGATTTTCCATTCAATTTGTTAGCGGACACCATGTCGCGTTTGGAGAACCCCTGTGTGCCTAAACATTGGAGCTCCCCCACAAATGACTCCATTTTGGAAACTAGACCCCCCAAGGCACCTATCTAGATGCATAGTGAGCACTTGGAACCCCCAGGTGCTTCACAAATTGATTCGTAAAAATGAAAAAGTGGAAAAAAAAATACTTTTTCATTTTTACGGATTAATTTGTGAAGCACTTGGGGGTTCAAAATGCTCACCACCCATCTAGATAAGTTCCCTGTGGGGTCTAGTTTCCAAAATGGGGTCACATGTTGGGGGTTTCCACTGTTTAGGCACATCAGGGGCTCTCCAAACGCAAGATGGAGTCCGCTAATTATTCAAGCAAATTTTACAATCAAAAAGTCAAATGGCGCTCCTTCCCTTCCGAGCACTGCCGTGCGCCCAAACAGTGGTTTTTCCCCACATATGGGGTATCTGCGTGCCCTGGGGAAATTGCACAACAAATTTTGGGATCCATTTTTTCTTGTTACCCCTGCGAAAATAAAAAAAATTGGGTCTAAAGTAACATTTTTGTGAAAAAAGTTAAATGTTCATTTTTGTCTTCCACATTCCAAAAATTCCTGTGAAGCACCTGAAGGGTTAATAAAGTTATTGAATGTGATTTTGAGCACCTTGAGGGGTGCAGTTTTTAGAATGGTGTCACTTTTGGGTATTTTCTGTCATAAAGACCTCTCAAAGTGACTTCAAATGTGATGTGGTCCCTAAAAAAATGGTTTTGTAAATTTTGTTGGAAAAATGAGAAATTGCTGGTCAACTTTTAACCCTTATAGCTCCCTAACAAAACAAAATTTTGGTTCCAAAATTGTGCTGATGTAAAGTAAACATGTGGGAAATGTTATTTATTAACTATTTTGTGTGACATATCTCTCTGATTTAAGGGCATAAAAATTCAAATTTTGAAAATTTCAAAATTTTCGCCAAATTTCCGTTTTTTTACAAATAAACGCAAGTGATATCGAAGAAATTTTACCACAATCATGAAGTACAAAATGTCACGAAAAAAAACAATCTCAGAATCAGGGGGATCCGTTGAAGCGTTCCAGAGTAATTACCTCATAAAGTGACAGTGGTCAGAATTGTAAAAATTGGCCTGGTCATTAACGTGCAAACCACCCTCCGGGGTAAAGAGGTTAAATGAGAAGGTGTGTCCAAACTTTTGGTCTGTACTGTATATACACACACACTGCGCAAACCAGCCTTTTCAGTTCCTCTAGACTCCCACAGGTAAAGGACCTTTGTTTACATCATGGTCGTGATGTCATCAAAGGTCCTTAAGAAGTCTTAACCTTGGAATAGAAATGCTGGGGGCCCTGTGCAATTTATTATTTTCGGGGAAACACGCCTCAATTTGCAAATGCATAGCACTTTTCAATTTTCTGCTCTGTATTTTATTCATTATATATAATCTACAATGCTGCCAACTGTGTGCTTTCTGTCTGGAAAATCTGGATGAAAAATCCACTGCCTATCTGACCC
Organism: Phyllobates terribilis; assembly: GCF_046119375.1. NCBI lineage: Eukaryota > Metazoa > Chordata > Amphibia > Anura > Dendrobatidae > Phyllobates > Phyllobates terribilis. Next base: position 129,904,165 of record NW_027362773.1, on the reverse strand, counting down.
ATATGCACATACCCCAAAAGGCAAAACAGCAAAGTTACTGCAGTTTGGTTCTTAGTCACGCACAATATTTTCTAAGTGCTTCCTTGAATACTTTTATTTATGGGCAATAAATTCATATAATTTTATAGCAGGTTACAGATACTTATCTAACCAAAACAACTGTAACACCAGGGTGAAGTACATCAGATCACGGTAGAACATTAAGCTCCATTACTGTTTTTTCTTTTTTTACATTTAATTTTTATTTATGCACTATTAACTTTGGAGAAAATAAATGCATCTGAACATTGAAAGGTCTAGATGAGAAAACCTAGCTAATAGAGGTGAACCTCATATTTAATCACTTCACTTGTCAACTAGCATAATGTAGGGGCAGAGACCCTGATTCCAGCGATGTGTCACTTACCGGGCATCTTGCAGTAACCCTGCATATTCATAAGCTCTGTATAACCCCCGCCCCACCACTGATTGGCAACGTTCCACCAATGCAGAGTGTACACAGAAAGCTGCCAATCAGTGATGTGGGTGGGGTTATACAGAGCTCAGCATGCAGAGAACGGGTAGATCTGCAGCAAATAAAACTGGGATTCTATCAAAATTGCAGCAAGCAACCAAGTAAATGATAAGCTGTAATTAAGATCTCTGCCCCTACATCATGCTGCTCTCAAATGGGGCAGCAAAAACCTGTTGACAAATTCACTTTAACTTCAATTCACCTGAGGCACCACTATATAGGAAACTAAGTAGGTGGTCATTATAATGCACAAATGTACCCGGACTTCCAGGACTGGAGGCATTCTTTCTACCTACAGTGGATATGAAATGTCTACATACCCAGGGTAAAATAAATCATACAGGGGTTTCTGAACTATTTCCAACCTTATAACAGGGGTGTATAGACTTTTTATATTTGATGCATTTTTGGTGCAGTTTTGATCAGTATTTTAATGCCTTTATTAGTACAGAAAAATATTAAGATTTGAGAGTCCTCAGTGGTTGATATCATCTTTTCAGTTAGCCATTAAAAGGTAACACATTGCAAGCTTTCGAGACTACTCAGGTCTCTTCATCAGGCATAGAATAACACAAAATCTGAAGAGTCACATATTTATACACCACAGGGCACAGGAATAATGCAATAGATGAGACAAGTGACATGAAGCAGAACTATCAGTATGGGAGAGGGAGAAACAGTTGTGGCTGTAAATATTGAAAAAGATGATGATAAAGGGTTGGACAGGACCTGGGGTTTGGGTTCTGTTGAAGAGGAGGTGAATTGGAAAGAAGTGTAAAAAAAAGATGTCTGGTGTGAAGAATTGCAGCTCTTTCCTTCTTCACCTCCTTCTCCCCAGTCACAGATAACATTCATTTCTGATTTCCAGATCTTAGGGATACTTCACTGTCATCTTTGCTTCTTATTAGTGTTGATGCTGGGTTGATGTCTGCCAGTTTCGGGCTTTATTGAATAGTAGTTCTGGTGTTGGCCACTAAAAAGGTGCTAAGGTATTATATTTCCTGATGGCTTCCATTACATTTTTTCCAAGTTGGTGGAGGTGGTACTGCCACGGTAGGTGATTTTTTAAAAAGTCCACGTTTACTGTCTACAGTCTCTTTGCGAGTAACACAGCGAAATCTCAATTTTTTTTTCAATGCCAAGATATATGTGACTACTGATACTTAAGTAATAGTTGTTTAGGCTTTCACTATTTAGTGGTCTAATCTAATGGCAAATGGTGGTACAGATGTGACTTATCAAAAAGGCCAGGAAACTTAGCTAGTAACATGGCAGAGGATGATTAAATAGGCGCTTTTTGCCACATATTTTCATGTTATATCATGTTGTCATGCAGAGGAATGTCACATATTGGACAGACAATATGGGCAAAGCTGTCAATGATTACTTTCTACAGCACAGCAACAATGTAGAGAAGTGTCTCCAGCTCAGTGACTTGTATCACATCAGAGATACCTGCAAATATCTCAGGCCTTCAGAAAAGTCCAACACTCTGGCCCCCTGATTCATCACTGGTCTTGATTAAGGGGCAAGGTGGACTGCAAGGCCTAAGCCTCCTAATGAGTTAGGTGAGACGCAAAGTGGCATCCGCCTCTATGTGCGCCTTGCAACAAATCTTACTCTAATCAAGGACCGGAGTAAGATTTGTGTTGTAACCGCTTGTAATGAACTTTGACGAATGGAAGTCACCACGTCCTGTCCCAGCATCACTCAGTTTGTTGGAGCTGGGTGAAAACTGCGTGAAAATGCCAAAAGTTAACATTTTTGTGCAGATTCGCATTACATAAAAATGTTGCACCTTTCAAAGCTTTTTACTCCAGATTTGTGACGTAAAAGCTTTCATGAGTTTGGGCCTCTGTGTTGGCTCTTTATCCCTGATTCTCTACTTGGTATTCTTTAACTCCCAGTGTTACTGTTTATACCTCCCCTCTCTGATAGATATATCATATTAGTTGGAGTGTTCCTTTAAGAATGATCCTGTAAGTGCCAGCGTTTTTGGCTAGATACCCTCGCAGACTAACATGACATGGTAACCTGTCTACCCAGTGAAGAACATAATGATTTCAAGCATACTATATTTTTGAAATTTTAATACAACATTATATAATACATATATACTGTAGGGATTTCACCTCACGGGTAGGCCCTAATTTCAGCACAGGCACAGGTTTCAGTGGAAATATAAAGTAAATTTTATTGTATTTTTCCGCACTTCAACTGAAATAGCTTTTTTCAGTATAACATGATACAACATAAACTGTTCTATCTTCAGGCACAGCAAAACAAAGTAACTGTAATGGTCTCACCAGTCTATGTGTCGCATGCAGAAGGAGCTCCAGCAGCTTTAAACGCTTTCAGTCCCAAACAAAAATGTTCACCTCCAGCACAGAACTCCTTCCGAGCTATGTCAGCTGCTTTACATTAGGGCAGTAAGGCCCGGACTGGAGTATGGGAGCGACCTTTCCCACTAAGGCTCTCTGGTCACTCCTAAATCCCAGACCCGGTTTCTATTCAAACAACTTATTAAGTAACATAGTGTTACTGGTACAGACTTCCCGGGATTTACATCACTGAGACCAGTCACCTCGGTGATACAGACACACTGTCATCCACTTTACCTGACGCCTCCTTACATTATATATATATTTACTTATTAACTTAGGTGCTACAGGGTGCTACCCTGTGGGATGGGGTCATGGCTATCACTGTGGGCACCTTTTGGGGACACACAATGGCTGGCATCAGAAGTATTTGCCAATAAGGAGTGTCACCACTGTTTCCAATTATTGTGGGGAGCTGTAATGGCGACTGTGAAGAATATTGGAGATATAATCATTTGTATCCTATTTGGCCTGAGATTATAAAAAAAAACTTCTCTCTCTCACCAGCACTGACAGGAAACCGAGCTCAACAGGGGGGGCCTAGCCTCCAAGGCTGTGAGTGACAGATCTCACACCTTGACGAGATCAAAGCAGGACAAAGGATTGCTTGCAATATTGAGTCCTGCTGTAGCTGCAGAACATTCCAGAAACATAATTCCATGAGGGAGTTATGGAGATAGTATACATCCTAGCCGCACCTCGTGTATATTTCCGAGATCCCAAGACCGGACTGCACACAGTCCAGTGTCTCGATCTGTTCTGGCCCCACAGGGTGAGGAGATACGTAGAATAGCTAGTAGGAAACAGATAGTACAACTGTGTTTAGTTTCCACGTGTATCAGGAGCCAGGCTGGATCCAATGACAGTTATGACCCATCTGAAGTTTTGGAATTATTATCTGTCAGGGGCACGGAGAGGAAACTCAGGTTCAACCCAGAGGGCAGGAGTGGAGTTACGTATGGGAGATATAAGCTAGAGTAAGGCCATGTGTCTCTCTCGCTCTCTCTGGTGCATGCATTCAACTTCAAACAGGGGACCTAACATTGAGTAATGTGCTGTGAAGGACCTAGGAACCCGCTGGAAGCTCAGGCCCCCATGAGGCCCAGCACACACTTGGTCAGATGTCACATTGGTAATTGACATGATTCATCTGCTTATATCTTTTGTCCTACCACTATTGTATTTGCATATCTGTCACGCACAGTGTAGGAAAGGCAAAGTGCAACACAAAGGGATGAGGGAAAGGGAGCCCAGACACTACTGAAAGGGGAAGTGAAGACCCCTAGGCTGATCTAATATCACCCTGTCTCCCCTACCGTCCCTATATTGGTTCCGCACCAATCGCCGAACAGGAAACCTAAGCCCTTTATAACCCCAGAGCTAGGCCCTGGATAGGAAAGTGGAGGGGATGAGCACTGGTCAGTCCCCACTACAAACTAAAGACAACAAGGGAAACAAACACGGGGAAGAAACTTAGCTTGAACAGACTTCAGAGAGATTACACCAAATGTCCTCCAGAGCACCAGAGAGGAAATAATCCAACTGCAATAGCTCCAAGCCTTTACAAGGGAACATGTGAATATCACCGGTGCCTCCCTGTAGCAAACTGAAAGTATTTAAACACCCAGTGTCAATCTGAGCAGGAGGGATGTAGCCGCTGGGTCCTAAAGTAAGATAGATTTAAGAAGGAGTCTGTAATGCCAAACGAAGTGACCTTCTGCAACCAGCTACAGAATGACTGTCTGCTACATCTGACACACCCGTGACAATATCTGACCATTATATATGTATAACCATTGTGTATATAGTATATTGTCTAGTGTACCCTTAAGGCAGTTAAATATATAATTTAACCTCGGGCTGCTCGATCCACATGCCCGCTTCTCGGTTTAACTTCCCATGCTACCGGGGCTGGTTTCTGGCCAGATATAATTCCCGTTAATGGACCGGGCTTATATTGAATAGGAACTGGTGGCAGCTATACCAGGCTGATAAGGTTCTGTTTCACTGGGGCTAGTGAAAGGGGCCTCTCACCCTGTCAGGGGTGTGAGCGAGTGTGGTGCCACATCAGTGACTACTTGGGCCATATCCTCTCATTCCCAAAGCCTTCATGGGCCCGTGTGGACAGAAGGTGTCTGTGTAAAACTGTACCAATCTGACATTACGTGTCCCTGAGGGGTGCGGAACATCACGTTGGTGCAAAGTGCGGATCCGTATCACGTGATCCGTCTGACGTAATAGTGATGTCAGGCGGGGTGGCGAAGTGCGGATTCGTCACAACGACCATATTAGTTGTCAACTTGCTAGGAAATAACAGCTATGCTTAGCAGAACTAAGCTAATAAAGTAAACAGCGACTCACTTTAATTGCCAGTTATTTTGTTGGAAATTGTAGAGTATATATGTATTACTTCACATAGGTAGAGATGCAGTCAAGTGAGATTGGGTGAATAGGCAATGAGACACATCCTTATCACCACAGCCATAAATAAGTGAACGAATAACAGGGAAGGAATCAAAGGTTAATGATAGAGAATATACTCAGTGTGCAGTTCATGTACAGTCTTTTTCATGAAAGGAACTATCAAATTACCTACAACCCGGGAACAGACACGTATTTTTACAAGATCTGGACTGTCCCGTGTAAAATGGGGCCCCTATTGGCCCTATGTATTCTCTTTGTCTTTCCTATGGGATGCTACTCACAAGGTAAGAGCTGTGACATCTGATGTCTAAAACGTTTTGTCTTTACAATAAACGTCTGTCGATACTTACCGGTGTATATGTAAGTAAAGCACTGATGCCATGTAGTAAGGGTATGGAAATATCTTACAAAAGATGATAAAAGTTTCTTAAGTTGCCATTGACATGATTTTCTGTGATATCTTCTGAATTTGTAGACTCGGGTCAAATCATCTATAGATTAATCTACTATGTTTTACATAATTTCTTCTAAAATATTATATCCCCAATACAAATGCAGAACTTACTGAAAATGTTTGATGATGGGTATACTGGTTACACTGGGTATACTGGCCGTGTTGGGGAAAGCCCGGTGAGGCTGATACTGATAACTTATCACCTCCACTTTCCTTACCTCGTACGGTAACGGCCATCAGTCCTTAGATCTGTAGCAAAGACCTCCAATATAGTATCCATTATGGTTATATTTATTAATATGTCCGTATACAAGAAGATGGGGAGGGGGACTAGCAGGGAACAGATCTTTCTTATCACCACCATTTCCTTTTGTATGTATGTTCATCCTTTTCTTAGATTATAATTGTTATGTTCTGCTACCAGAGCTAAGGAAAGAGAGGAAATCTGTCCCTACGATAGAACTCAGCTGAATCCCTACGATGTAACAGGGAACCTGATCCTGCGATCAGACCTGCTAAAGTCCTAAGCTAGTCTGTACGGAGACCTATAGATGTGGGGAAGGAATCCCTACAAGTACTAAGGACTGGGAGGAAAAATGGGACACCTCCTAACAGAAATAGTAGCAGACAGACAAACAAACAAAATATATAGAACACTGAGGTCCGTAGACCAAGCAAACTAACAGAGTTAGATACAGAGCACAGGCTAGCTAGAAAGTAGTTATACAATGAAGTCCAGCAAAGCCAGAAGGACGGAGCAGGATTAAATAGGCCAACGAGGTCATGTGACCAGCAAAGGAAAAAAACTAATAGCAAGGTTCTAACAGTACCCCCCCTTCTAAGAGGATCCTCCGGATCCCCTAGGACCAGGCTTATCAGGAAATCTCCTGTGAAACGCTCTGATAAGTCTGGACGCGGAAACATCATCTGACCTCACCCAAGAGTTATCCTCGGGTCCGAAACCTTTCCAGGCCACCAGATACTGTAAACTACCTCTATACTGTCTAGAGTTAAGGATGCGAGAAATTTCATATTCCCCGTCCTCCACCACCGGAGGAACAGAGGCAGAGGCGTCACCATCCGACACAACAGCTTTTTTTAACAGAGAGACATGAAATACCGGATTAATTCTCCAGGAGGTAGGAACCTCCAACCTAACAGCAGATTGGTTGACAACCTGAAGCACCTTAAAGGGCCCTACAAACTTGGGACCCAATTTCTTAGAAGGAATCCTCAACCGCAGATTCCTAGAGGACAACCAAACCATGTCACCAACAGCGAACAAAACCTCCTGTCATTTCCTATCAAAGTAGTCTTTAGATTTTCTGTTGGCCTCCTGAAGATTACCACGCACATCCGTCCAAACTCTCTCCAAATCACCGGAAAAATTCTCCTCCTCAGGCACGGCAGATCCCAACTTGGAGAACGACCCAAACGACGGATGTCTCCCAGAACAACAAAAAAAAGGCGAACAACCAGCAGAAGAAGATGTATGATTGTTCAGAGCAAATTCAGCAAGTGGCAGAAACTCAGACCACCCCTCTTGATTGTCTGCCACAAAACAACGCAAGAACTGCTCAACATCCTGGTTTTTCCTTTCTGTCTGGCCATTAGATTCAGGATGATATCCGGACGAGAACGACAGATGAACTCCCAACCTGTCACAAAAGGCACGCCAAAAACGAGCCACGAACTGAGGACCCCTATCAGAAACAATGTCAGTAGGAACGCCATGAAGTCTGACAATTTCCTTGACAAAGGCCTTAGCGAGAGTTTTAGCGCAGGGCAGTTTGACGAAGGGAACCAAGTGACACATCTTGCTAAAACGGTCCACGACCACCCAGATGACAGTAAAACCCTCAGAGGGGGGAAGGTCAGTTATAAAGTCCATAGCCAAATGTGTCCAAGGAGCACTGGGAACCTCCAAAGGACAAACCAACCCCGCAGCAGGAGTATGTGAGGACTTAGATCTAGCACATATAGTACATTGACGCACCCACTTAATGACTTCCTTCTGCCATCCAGGCCACCAAAAACTGCGACCCACCAGTCTCTTGGTCTCAGAGATTCCGGGATGACCTGCCAACCGAGATTCGTGACACTCAACAAACAAATCTCTCCTAAAGGTACCGGGCACAAACAACCTCCCATGAGGAGTGTTAGATGGGGCATTCTCCTGTGCTTTAAGAATCTCATCTTCCAAAACGGAGTCCAAAGCAGCTATCACAACACCTTCTTGTAAAATGTTCTCCTCTTTCTCAGCACCGACTATGGGAGAAAAACTGCGAGACAAGGCATCCGCCTTAACATTCTTAGTACCAGGGATGTAAGTAACGGAGAAATTAAACCGCGAGAAAAACAGTGCCCACCTAGCCTGACGGGCATTCAGGCGCTTGGCAGCATCAAGATATATCAGATTTTTATGATCCGTAAGAACCTGAACGGGAAATTCCGCACCTTCCAAGAAGTGGCGCCAGTGTTCAAATGCGAGTTTAATAGCCAATAATTCCCGATTACCAATATCGTAATTCAGTTCAGTCTCCGAAAATTTTTTTGAAAAAAAGGCACAGGGATGTAATCCATCCCCGTTATCCTGAGACAATACTGCGCCAACCCCCACCGAAGAAGCATCAACCTCAACCAAAAACGGCTTAGTCACATCAGGCTGCATAAGGATGGGAGCAGAGGTGAACCTCTCCTTGAGATACACAAAAGCTTCAATGGCCTCAGAAGACCACTGAACCGCATCAGCACCTTTCCTGGTGAGATCGGTCAGAGGTTTGACAATACTAGAAAATTTTTTTATGAATTTTCTGTAATAATTGGCGAAACCTAAAAACCTCTGTATCGATTTCAAACCAATAGGCCTAGGCCATTCCTGTACAGCTTGAACTTTAACCGGGTCCATCTCAAAACCTTCGCTGGAGATAATGTAACCCAAAAAACTAATTCTCTGTACAGCGAACTCACATTTCTCCAGCTTAGCAAAAAGCGAATTGTCCATTAACAATTGTAATACCTCACGTACGCTCCGCCAATGAGACTCCAGATCCGGCGAATAAATCAAAATGTCATCCAAATACACAACCACATTTTTGCCGATCAAAGGTCTAAGGATGTCATTAATAAGATTCTGAAAAAATGCAGGAGCATTAGTAAGACCAAAAGGCATAACCAGATTCTCAAAATGACCCACAGGAGTGTTAAAAGCAGTCTTCCATTCGTCACCCTCCTTCATGCGCAACAGATTGTATGCCCCCTTAAGGTCAATTTTAGAGAACCACTTGGCCCCCATTAACTGGTTAAACAGATCAGGAATCAATGGCAGTGGGTAAAGATTGCGTACAGTAATTTTGTTAATCTCACGAAAATCCAGACAAGGACGTAAACCGCCGTCCTTTTTTTTTACAAAAAAAAATCCAACCGCCACAGGAGACTTAGAGGGCCTAATGTGACCGGCGGCCAAACTTGTCTGTATGTATTCCTCCAAAGCCTTCCTCTCAGGAATAGTAAGGTTAAATAAACGACTTTTAGGAAGAGTCGCTCCAGGGACAAATTCAATAGAACAATCATAGTCTCTATGGGGAGGCAAAACCTGCGATTCCTTCTCAGAAAAAACTCTCCAAAAATCCTGAATAGGAACAGGTAATTCTCCCCTATCCAAAGCTGCAATACGCCCGTTACAACACTTGTCATAACATTTATGGCTCCAGGATTTAATTTCATTGGTAGACCAATCCAGTACAGGATTGTGAAATTTTAACCAGGGCAATCCCAATATTACTGGAGAAGGCAAGTTATTCAAAACTACCAAATCCAATTTCTCATGGTGAACACCATTAATAGTGAGAGGAAATTCACAGACCTTGAGAGTAATATTCTTCAAAGGGGAACCATCCACAGAAACCACAGCAATGGGGGATGATAAAGGTTCGGGTTTTAAATTGAGTTTTTCCAAGAATCCCCCATCAATAACATTCAGAGTAGACCCGCAATCAACAAACACCCGAAATTCCATTAATTTTTCCTGAGCAATCGTGGAAGCAGCCAAAAATACACCCTTGGAATTTAAACAGGCAATACAGGCATGATTGACCATTTTTTTTTCTTTCTTCATACGAAGCTCACAGCCTTTAATCAAATGACCAGATTTTCCGCAATAGAAACACAAGCCTTCAGAAAATTGACGGTCTTTTTCTTGAGAGCGAGGTGCCACCGATCCAATCTCCATCGGTTCACCACTGTTAGTACACACATTCTCATAACCAGAAACTGACATAACAGAGGATTTGCTCTCATTAACCCTTGCACGCAGTCTCCTATCCACCCGTATAGCTAATTGCATAGCCTGTTGCAAATCTTCAGGTGTAGGATAAGCAATTAGCAGGTCTTTAACCCTTTCATTGAGCCCAGCAAGAAATAGACTTTTCAGAGCAGAATCGTTCCACCCTGTTTGAGTAGACCAACGACGGAAATGAGTACAATATTTTTCCATATTACCTGATCCCTGTCTCAAACGTCTTAACTCAGTCTCAGCTGATGCGACACGGTCAGGATCATTATATAATAGTCCCAAAGCAGAAAAAAAACTATCCACTGATCTGAAGCATGTATCACTAGGTTGCAAAGAAAAGGCCCACTCCTGAGGCTCTTTGCGCAAAAGTGACATTATGAACCCTATGCGCTGGGATTCATCCCCAGAGGACTTGGGTCTCAAACGAAAATACAATAAGCAAGCATTTTTAAATGAAAAAAATTCTCGGTGTTCACCAAAAAATAAATCCGGCAAACATACCTTAGGCTCCAAGAAATGTGCTCCAGGACAGTTACTCACGTGCTGACGGAGCTCGGCCACCTCCAGAGAGAGTCCCTGCAGGCGATGAGCCAAATCCTGAACCGACACCATGATGGAACAGAAAAATCTTTCCTTAGAGAATTTGCAGGCTGGACTTACTGTTATGTTCTGCTACCAGAGCTAAGGAAAGAGAGGAAATCTGTCCCTACGATAGAACTCAGCTGAATCCCTACGATGTAACAGGGAACCTGATCCTGCGATCAGACCTGCTAAAGTCCTAAGCTAGTCTGTACGGAGACCTATAGATGTGGGGAAGGAATCCCTACAAGTACTAAGGACTGGGAGGAAAAATGGGACACCTCCTAACAGAAATAGTAGCAGACAGACAAACAAACAAAATATATAGAACACTGAGGTCCGTAGACCAAGCAAACTAACAGAGTTAGATACAGAGCACAGGCTAGCTAGAAAGTAGTTATACAATGAAGTCCAGCAAAGCCAGAAGGGCGGAGCAGGATTAAATAGGCCAACGAGGTCATGTGACCAGCAAAGGAAAAAACCTAATAGCAAGGTTCTAACAATAATATTGTAAAGGGTGGAATTATATGTGACTAGTTTGTCAGACTTTTAACTTTTATTAATATTGATAAATGGCCTTTAGGGTTTTCTTTCCATTGGAGTTGTTCACCTGGGGATCACATTCCCTTTTTTTTTTGCTTTTTTGGCGTGTATGTACTACAATACAATTCTTGTAGTTAAACTATATAAGGCTGCAGGTTTGGACAGAGGAATTTCCGGAGAAACAAAAACTATGTAGGTAGAGAGTACACCAACAGGTCACCTTCACCATCAAATGGATATCTGTCCTCATCCTCCTCTTTTTTTAGAGCAGAGAACTCTCAGGGACTACCCCCTAAGGAGCAAGTTTCATTAAACAGGAACCAGATTATTAATGTGTCTAATCATGTACTGAGCACTTATGAAATCAATGTGTTGAGTAAAGGTCTCTCGTATGTACCTACAAACTGTTTCAATTGCTTTCAATGGGTAAAAGATGTTAATCTCTTTGGTCGGAAATTGAAATGGAAAAAAAATTTTAAGTTCCATAATAGGGAAGAATGCAAAGCCCTTGTCTATCTGAGGATGACTTTGAAAATCTAAATATCCTGGTAGATCTGGAAAAAGAAAACATGAGAGATAGAGGTACAGGACCTTTCACAAACTTGAAAAATAAGAGTAAAAAGATGCCACCATCTGGTGACTTCTCTAGTGTGGATATATTTATCAATCTGGTGGAAAGGGACTTGTGTAAAATTTCCAATATTGGGGATTTAGGATCTAATTTGACAGCTGAGGCGGAATCTGCCTTTAGTTAGGTCCCTAGAGGAAAATAAACATCTGATATTCAAGACCTCGGATAAGGGCGGGAATATTGTCATAATGGACCATTAACAATGTCTAACGATGTGTGATAGAATACTCATGGACAGAGACACATATGAGACTCTCCCTGGGGATCCCTTAACTGAATATAAGAAATCATTGCTGGCAATTCTGGACCAGGCTCTGAATGAACATCTGGTGTCCAAGAATGAGTATGATTTCTTATGTCCAACTTTCCCGATTACTCACACTTTTTACACCTTACCCAAGATACATAAAGGCCTCAGTCCACTTAAAGGACGCCCTATAGTCTCTGGTGTTGACAGCTTGACACAAAACAGTGGGATTTATCTTGATCGTACTTTACGCCCCTATGTAACAATGCTACCATCATATATTAGAGATACAACTGATCTTCTTAAGAAACTTGAGGGGATCCATGTTGATGCAAATAACATCTTGGCGTCAATAGATGTGGAAGCATTGTATAGCAATATGCCACATGGGGCCAGCCTACAAGCTGTTAAATATTATCTCAGATCCAGAGCAGTGGAGTGTGAGAAACACAATAATTTTCTATTGAACCTCCTTGAATATGTACTGACCCACAACTACTTCCTCTTTAATGGTGAATACCTCCACCAGCTGAGGGGTACCGCGATGGGGAGCCCCTGTGCCCCCTCTTATGCAAACATCTTCCTGGGCTGGTGGGAGGAAACCCATATATTTGGGGAAGAGGGGTGGTGGCAAGATAAGATCACGTTGTGGGTCAGATACATAGGGTCATCAGCTTACTTACTTACTTACATATCAATGAAGTGGGAATAAAATTTACTTCGGAATCTAATCACACATGATTATCTTTTCTGGATCTGATGATTATTAAAGACGAATGGGGACATCTACAAACGATCACACACTGCAAGCCAACAGCAACTAACAGTCTTCTACGGGGCGACAGCCACCACCCTTTGGCACTGAGAAGAGGGATACCAAAGGACCAATTCCTAGAAGAAATTGTTCTGATGTAGGTGACTATCGACGGCAATCTTCTGACTTGAAATATAGATTTAAGGAGAGGGGCTATCCAACACACATCTTGAATCAAGCGTGTGATCACGCAATAAAATGTAAGAGAGATTCCCTTCTTGAGGGTCATCCGAGAGCGGGGAGTGATATATCTAGATTGATAGGAACCTTTGATAATAAGAATGAACAGGTCTTTGCGATTCTCAGGAGACATTGGGATATTCTGATATCGGACCCGGACTTAAAGGGTGCTATTTCTACATCGCTGAGTGTGACATTTAGAAAGGGACGAACCTTGAAGGATCGACTGGTCCATAGTTTTTGCCAAAAACCACCAGGGATGGGGACTTGGCTTAACAGAAAGATCTGTGGGTTTTTTCGATGCAATGATTGCAAGACATGTCAACAGATGAGTCCAGGAAAGTCGTTTGTTAGTGCTTCAACTGGTAAGAGGTTTTTTATATGGGACTTCTGTAATTGTAAAACAGATAGTGTCATCTACAAAGCCACCTGCTCTTGTCCTCTTGATTATGTTGGGAAGCCGTGTAGAGAATTTAGACGCAGGGTGGGTGAACATCTAGGGGACATACGCCATGAGAGAGATACACCACTGGCGAGACACATGAATGGGGTTCATCATGGCAATATAAAAGAGATTTCATTTAACATCTTGGAAAAAGTAAGACGTAATGCTAGAAAGGGAGATCATGATAAACAAGTACTCCAGAAGGAGTGTGAATCGATATTTAGACTAAATAGCATTACACCGAAAGGCATTAATGAACAGCTGTCATATGCCCCTTTCTTATAGGTTCTTTTTTATGGTTTGTTGTTTTTTTTCAGAGGGATCTTCTGGTACATCACTCAGGCCCAGTTTTGGACTTAAAATTGATTATTGACCTGCCATGATCTATGGGTTGTCCTATGCTTGGGAAACCCGCATCTTGATTTATCTTTACATCGTGTATATTCTCCTTCCCATGTCCATTAGGTTTACCTTTATGTACATCATATTTGTATATGGATAAAATAAACCCCCACTCTAAGCTGAACTCCTTCTGCAGGATATTTAGGGATAGCCAGCGTGGAGCGGGGGTGCCAAAATCGCTAACTTTAATTAGGGTGTCAACCTCCGCAGATAGGCAGGAATCAGCATATAGGTGATAATTTAGGGCCTGGTCAGTGGTATATTCAGTGTAGAGGTCTATGGAAGAGTGATCCTACTTGTTTGTTTTAATTATGCACTACAATCACTTTTTTCATTGGGTTTCACTTATCCTTGTGAGGTACTGAAAGACTCGCTATATCATTCTATATAATCCTTTCTACATGTATAAAGGAAGGGATTACTTGATTATGATAAATGTTATACTAGCTGTGTGAGATACCCCCTTTTTTGCCAATAGGGCTCTGTGGGATAAACCAATAGAGTCCAGTACCTCTAGTGTGTTTTTTTCACAATAATATGTATGTTGGTCCACTTTTTAAAGAGATTTTTCTGATTAAAGGTTTTTTATTCTGAGGTTACATGTTAGCCACGTTTTTTCCTCAGAACAGTTGTATTATAATATAAAAAGGCTGCGGGTTAAAAAGAATACACTAGCACTATATATATATTACATATCGTATTGACGTCTGTGAAAGAGGGAATCTAAATCACCTGTGTAGGTGCAGCCTTAGAAATGTGCGAGTTGTGATGTCACACAGAATGTAGAAATGGCTCCATGTTGAGAGAAACACCAATAGTGGTCCGGTACTCCATATTCATGCCGAAAGAAAATCTAAAAGCACTATAAGTGGAATACATTATGTATGGTGCTGTATCTGGTCTATAGAAAAAGAAACAGTTAAATCAGCTTACTACTAAACTGTAAGAAATGCCGTAGTATCCTATGGATCGGGGCACGGATTCGAGCAGACAATGAAGTGATGAAAGTAGGGTGGGGACGGAATAAGTCCCAGCATCGTAGAAAAATATTAGTAGTTGAAAAAAAAACACATTTTATTGATGGTTTACTTCATTAAAAATATATGAAAAAAATAAAAGAAAGGGAGGAAAAACGCATATGCATCTTACGCGTTTCGAACTGTAACGAGTCCTTATTCATAGGTATGGATAAGCTATATATGCAAAAGTACTCCAGTTCACCATGGTTGTCTCCTCCTTGCGGTCCGGTGCATGGAAGTGTAGCACCCTGGGGGTTCGGTTGCTACAGAGGTATTGCATCTCACCCAGAGGTGTGATATCTCACTCTCAGGTAAGGATGGAGTGTGGACCAGGACCCCGACACCTGCATGCATTACACCACATTTCCGAGGGACAGGGCGACCGATATGCTCCAAGTAGAGCACGACAGTCCCTGTCCCTGGCTGGAGTGGGGGGGAGGGAACACCTAGGAAAGGGGGAACCCTGTAGTGCAGGAGCAGGGAGGAAGCAGTTCCTGGGTACACCTAGGGAGAGGTACAAAAGGTGGGCACCATCTTAGTTCAGAGAGAAGTCGGTTCAGTGGAGTCAGAGAGAGGATGTGACAGAGCAGGACTCTGTGGAGCTCTGCTCCGGACGCGGGTCTAGCCTGTGAGACCCAGTCAGCACTGAAAGGAGGGAGAGAGAGTAGGGGAGAAGAGATGAAGAAGAGAGGAGGAGGCTCCAGGAACACTGAGGAAAGAAGGGACCCCAGGGACGTGGACCGGCTGGTAGCCAACATACGCCCTCATCTACCTGAGTAGTGGGGTCAGGCCAAGGGGGAGACCGGTCCCCGAAACTAGTAGAGGCGGGGAACTACCCTCAACTAGAAACCGGAGGCTGTGACATTTTATATGGTGCAGCCCCTCGCTACACCCGCTAGGAAGGCACCACATAGGGTCAGGGAAACTGGCGCCGAAGTTTACCCAGAGAAGGCCCGAGGCAGCCGGACAGAAGCGTGGTCACTGGTGGGGTATGACAGGCCAGAGGAAGGATACGCAAAGGGGTCCTGCGAAGCGCTCCAAAATCATCTGGGAGTTGGCCGAGCCCCCTCACCTGGTGAACATGGTGCGACGCAGGAAGTTACAGCCGGCAGGAGTAATGTGGAATAACGAACTGTGAGTAAAGACCCTGGACTGCATTACAGAGACTCTGAGTCATTATTCCCACACACCATCACCCCCATCATCCACCTACACTGCCCTGGGGCTACACTCTTCCCGTGGAGAGTTATACCATCCCTGTGCTGCTCACCAACATCAGCCCCAGCGGTCTGCCCTGCAGCGGCGGTTCATCCTGACCGCAATCCATGGGTGGCGTAGTCGGACATTTGAAAATAATGAAAACCATATTAATAGACTGCCACTGGTTTGACCACCCTGAGCCACGGGACCGGGTCATCGCCACGGTGACTACAACCCCCAGCATCCCACCAAAGGCCCGGTTCCGGGTTCCCCACGCGGCCCACAGGGCGAGTCAGAAGCGTCTCTGGCAAGGCAGATATAATGCAGAAAGATGTAGTAAATCCAGCTCACAGGCTCACAATCTTCTTTATTAAAGAGGCTGTCCACTACTTTTACATCGATGACCTAGCCTTATGATAGGTTATCAATGTCTGATTGGCCCGGATAACGGGTCCAACACCCAACAACAGCTGTTATCGGTGTCGGTGGCCTTTGGCAGGAAGTACTCACATGTGAAGCTGGCCATCTTCTGATAGTGGCTGCCGCAAAGTACTACACATTCACATCCTAATGATTTAGGATGGAGGCGGATGTGCAGTACCAAGTGTCACCCACTACTAGAAGACGGAACCGCTCGGCAAGTGAGTATTTGTGGCCGCCAGCCACCGCCGACACTGATAACAGCTGATCGGCGGGGGTGCCGGGTGAAGGACCCCGGACAATCAGACATAAAAGTAGTGGACAACATCTTTAATTTAAGTATATACAAAAGGAGGACATGGCTAAAAGAAACACGCGTTTTAGGTGCCTTAGCATCCTTACTCATGAGTAAGGGTGCTAAGGCACGTGAAATGCATAGATGTACAGTAGGTAGCATGTTTGTTTTAGTCATGTCATTCTTTTGTATATACTTACCTCAATAAAGAAGATTGCGAGCCCCTGAGCTGAAATTACTTCATCCTTCTGCAAGGATCTATAGCTATGAATAAGGACTCGCTACAGTCTGAAATGCGTTAGTTCATATGCATTTTTCCTCCCTTTCTTTTATTTTTTTCATATATTTTTTAATGAAACAAGCTTCCCCAATAAAATGTGATTTTTAACTACTAATATTTTTCTACAGTGCTGGAATTTGTCCCTCCCTCATCTTTCATTACTTCACTGTATCTGGCCACTGTATTTTGGTATTGTTGACCTCTGTATGGTGGTATTTATTGTTATGTGCACTGCTACATAGGTTTGTATATTGTGCGCCACTGAACTATACTGCCCAATATGCCTTGCTTGTGGGTAGCTTTAATTGTTTTTTCCCAAAATATAACAGTATAATAATTATGAAAAACTAGATGGAGGCCCCATGCTATCGCATCGGTAGGCCGGTAATGTCGCGATTGGGGCAGGCTTTGCAGCGTTGAGAATCTCTCCCCCCATGTGCTCACCCACCTATCCACTCTCTCTTTCCCCCATGTGCTGACTTCTCCCGTCTGTGCTCTCTTCTTTGACCTGTCTACCCCATGTGCTATCCCCCTTGTCTGCTGTCTCTCTCCTTCCTGTGCTGTGTTCTCCCCTCATGCGCTATCCCATTTGAGCTGTCTCCCCCCTGTGATCTGTCTCTCACCCCCCTGTGCACATTCTCTCTCCCCCATCTGCTGTCTTCTCCTCTCATGTGATCTCTTCTTTGACCTGTGTACCTCATGTGCTCTCCCCCTTGTCTGCTCTGTCTCTCGACCCCTGTGCTGTCTTCTTCCCTCATGTGTTCTCTCGTTTGAGAACACCGCCGGGATCAGCCGAATGATTCACTGCGCCTGTGCGGAATTCGCACAGGCGCGGTAAATCAGTTTGCCGCCATCTTTGTGCAGGCAGATAGCGGCGTCACATTAAAACTGCGCATGCGCTCCTCCTGTACAGAGATGGCGGCGGTCAGTGAATCATTTGGTTGATCCCGGCATTTGGTTGTACGGCGTGTTTGCGACGGTGTTCCGCTGGTGGTACC
Organism: Phyllobates terribilis; assembly: GCF_046119375.1. NCBI lineage: Eukaryota > Metazoa > Chordata > Amphibia > Anura > Dendrobatidae > Phyllobates > Phyllobates terribilis. The sequence goes on along the minus strand of NW_027362773.1, from coordinate 129,886,045 downwards.
GCGCAAGAGGCTGGTACCACCAGCAGTCTCTATATTGAGACACCCTATCACTTGGGTGTCCCAATATGGTGGTCGACGAACTTCCGCCGCTTGGAATTCTGGGATTCGGACACATCTGGACGGAACAGGATGTGAAGACATTACAAAGTAATTATATTATAGATGTATTATGGCCGTGTGCAAACACAAACAGCGGAGGGTTATGTAAAAAGACCAGAATATGGGCCCCTCACTCTTGAATAGCCCAGAAAAGAAACCCACCTTTCACAAATAATTGATAGCCATGAAAGCATAGGAAGGGGTTCTTTACGGTAAGAGCAGTGAGAATATGGAATTCACTGAGTGAGGAGACGGTAATGTCGGATTCACTACACCAGTTCAAGCGGGGACTGGATGCTTTTCTAGATACCAGGCAGATTTCAGCATATACTTAAAAATAGAATAAAATAGTAGGTTGATACAGGGATTTATTCTGACTGCTGGTTTCAGAGTCGGGAGGGAATTTTTCCTCAGGTGAAGATTGGCTAAATCATTTGGGGTTTTTGCCCTCCTCTGGATCAACTTTAGCAATTACAGAACTAACAGGTCGAACTTGATGGACGCAAGTCTTTATTCGGCTTTACTAACTATGTAACTATGTAAATTCAATAGCACAGTCCTTCACGTACAAACTTTTAAGCAGTAATAAGCTACTTTTAAAGAGTAGTCATTGTTTTAAATTTTTTTTAAATTTTCATAAATGAATAGTACACATGAAAATAAGCAACTTTGTAATCTATCTTACAAGAGAAATCTGCTTCTTTCCTCCTGAACACTCTCTAAATTCTCAATTCATCTGTCCTCAGTGTCGGCTTATCTAAATGCACCTTCAGGCTTATTTTGAAATATTTTACTAGAGCAATCCCATGGCATAAAAATCAAAAGCCAAAAACCTTTTAATGCATTAATGCTCAATAACAGATATGTACGTCATGGAAAGAGTCAGGGAATGTAGAGCAGGCTCAGGAGCTGAGCTTGCGCCACACAGAAAGATGCTGGCTTTGTCACATAGCTGTATTACTGTACTTATTTGGTATTACCGCGTTCGTAATGGTCAGTCCGATCTATCAAAATATACAATTGTTCAACCCATATGGTAAATGTCATTAAAAAAAATCATAATAAACTGTGCAGAAGGTCCAAAAGTATGATCACAAACCACAAAGTCATTTGACTTCAAGGTTTGAAAACCTTGAAACGCGTTGACGAAATAAACTAAATTCATGCTTCATCTTTGTGTATGATAATACTTTTGGACTTTCGGCAGCACGGATTCTGAACTACCATATGATATTTCTCATCTATTACATTGTATCCCATTGGTGGTCCTGCAGCAGCCTATTACATGCTACTATAGGAGTTGTATGAAGAAGAGCATTGCAGTTCCGGACCCGAGGTGCACAAGTAGGATTCCAATCTGTTGTTCAGGTTGTAAAATACACTTGCCACTCATATAATACATTCAAAGTGATTTTTTTTATTAAATGTGGAAAATCCAGAAAATAATACAAGACGTTCCGATCAATATAAGACCTTCATCAGTCCTCTGGATGGTGAACAGCTGCCTGAAGTAGCGCTAAGTGTATGTCTGCGGTATCCACCACTTAGACAGGAGCACTTTGAATGTATTATATGAGTGCCTTGTGTCTTTTACGTTTATAGGAGTTGTGACTATAACAACCCTACCAGGTGAGTGCACCTTTGATCTTCTATACCACTTGTCTACCGGATGAGACTCTATTTTGCACTTTTTTGTCTCTCCAGTTACTTTATTTGATTTGCTAATAAAAAAAGATCGAAATGTCAAAATTTATGGGTTTTTTTGCTACGAAGCAACAAAATGTGCACTCCAAGCTAAAAAAAACAAGTCCTCACACTGCTCTATTGACGAGGAAAATAAAAAGGCTATAGGCCTCGGAAAATGGTGACACAAGCCCAAATTTTTTTTTTAAAAGTTCAGAAATTTTTTTAAGCCACTAGCATAGTAAAAAAACCTATACATATGTGGTATCGCCGTAACTGTACTGACCTGAAGAATTATGTTGCCATGCCATTTTAACTGCACAATTAATGCTGTAAAAATAAAACTAATTCACCATTTCACCGCAGTAATTGTTTTCCTATTTTTACATAAACTATAGGGTAAAATGAGTCATGTTTTTCAAAACTATAACTCATTGCACAAAAAAACAACAAAATATATAAGTCATGGCTCTTTGAAAAAGGTGAGTAAAAAATTAAAATGCAAAAATTAAAATTGGTTGCTTCCTTAAAGGTGTTGTCCACTACTAGGAGAACCCCTTTTCAATCTGAATGTTTGTCCCCGTTAAAGTAAAAACACCTATACTCAGCTCCTGTGCCGGCACCGTTCCATCAGTGTCGACACTCACTTCCCCGGGCTCACGTGAGGTTGTTATGACACATGAGCCTTGCGCAGTGCTGGCATCACTGTCCCCACCTTCGGATATATTGTCACGGGTTTGTCAGATGTAACAGACAGTCGCTCTGGATCTGGCTGCAGAAGATCATTGTGTTTGGCATTGCAGATGCCTTCTTAATCCTTCTTACTTTTGGACCCAGCGGCAACCTCCCTTCTGCTCTGATTGACACACCCTGGTCTGGGTGTTTATAAACTTTCAGTCTGCTTCAGGGAGTCGCTGTTGATATTCTCATTTTCCCTTGTGAAGGTTTGGAGCAATAGCAGTCAGCTAGCTTCCTCTCTGGTGCCCTTGGAGGACATTTGGTGTTATTGGGCAGTATGGTGGCTCAGTGGATAGCACTGCAGCTATGCAGCACTGGGGTCCTGGGTTCAAATCCCACCAAGGACAACATCTGCAAGGAGTTTGTATGTTCTCCCTGTGCTTGCGTGGGTTTCCTTCCGGTTTCCCCCACATTCCAAAGATATACTGATAGGGAATGTAGATTGTGAGCCCCAATGGGGACAGTGCCCATAATGTCTGCAAAGCTCTGTAGAATTAATGATGCTATATAAGTGAGTAAAATAAATAAATAAATAAATCTCTTTGGTGTCTGCTCAAGCTAAGTTTTCCTCCCTTGTTGTATTTAGTTTATAGTGAGGACTGACCAGTGCTCACCTCCTCCCTATCTAGGGTTCAGCTCTAGGGATATACAGGGATTAGGTTTCCTGTTCGGCGATAGGTGCGGAACCTATATAGGGACGGTAGGACAGGTAGGGGAATATTAGATATGCCTAGGGGTCTCCACTCCCCCTTTCCCTAGCATTTGGGCTACCCTCATCCGTTCGTTTTGCACTTCGTCTTTCCCACACTGTGCGTGACATTATCACTGGCCATGCATACAGTTATATGAAAAAGTTTGGGCACCCCTATTAATCTTAAGCTTAATGTTTTATAAAAATTGGTGTTTTTGCAACAGCTATTTCAGTTTGATATATGTAATAACTGTTGGACACAGTAATGTTTCTGCCTTGAAATGAGGTTTATTGTACTAACAGAAAATGTGCAATCTGCATTCAAACAAAATTTGACAGGTGCATAAGTATGGGCACCTCACCAGAAAAGTGACATTAATATTTAGTAGATCCTCCTTTTGCAAAAATAACAGCCTCTAGTCGCTTCCTGTAGCTTTTAATGAGTTCCTGGATCCTGGATGAAGGTATTTTTGACCATTCCTCTTTACAAAACAATTCCAGTTCAGTTAAGTTTGATGGTCGCCGAGCATGGACAGCCCTCTTCAAATGATCCCACAGATGTTCAATGATATTCAGGTCTGGGGACTGGGATGGCCATTCCAGAACATTGTAATTGTTCCTCTGCATGAATGCCTGAGTAGATTTGGAGCGGTGTTTTGGATCATTGTCTTGCTGAAAGATCCATCCCCTGCGTAACTTCAACTTTGTCACTGATTCTTGAACATTATTGTCAAGAATCTGCTGATACTGAGTGGAATCGAAGCGTCCCTCAACTTTAACAAGATTCCCGGTGCCGGCATTGGCCACACAGCCCCAAAGCATGATGGAACCTCCACCAAATTTTACTGTGGGTAGCAAGTGTTTTTCTTGGAATACTGTGTTTTTTTGCCGCCATGCATAACGCCTTTTTGTATGACCAAACAACTCAATCTTGGTTTCATCAGTCCACAGGACCTTCTTCCAAATAGAAATTGGCTTCTCCAAATGTGCTTTTGCATACCTCAGCCGACTCTGTTTGTGGCGTGCTTGCAGAAACGGCTTCTTTCGCATCACTCTCCCATACATCTTCTCCTTGTGCAAAGTGCGTTGTATAGTTGACCGATGCACAGTGACACCATCTGCAGCAAGTTGATGCTGCAGCTCTCTGGAGGTGGTCTGAGGATTGTCCTTGACTGATCTCACTATTTTTCTTCTCTGCCTTTCTGATGTTTTTCTTGGCCTGCCACTTCTGGCATTAACAAGAACTGTCCCTGTGTTCTTCCATTTCCTTACTATGTTCCTCACAGTGGAAACTGACAGGTTAAATCTCTGAGACAGCTTTTTGTATCCTTCCCCTGAACAACTATGTTGAATAATCTTTGTTTTCAGATCATTTGACAGTTGTTTTGAGGAGCCCATGATGCCACTCTTCAGAGGAGATTCAAACAGGAGAACAACTTGCAAGTGGCCACTTTAAGTAGCTTTTCTAATGATTGCATACACCTGGCTATGAAGTTCAAATCTCAATGAGGTTACAAAACCAAAAAAAGTGGTTTAGTAAGTCAGTAAAAAGTAGGTAGGAGTATTTAAAACAAGAAAATGATAAGGGTGCCCATACTTACGCACCTGTCAAATTTTGTTTGAATGCAGATTGCACATTTTCTGTTAGTACAATAAACCTCATTTCAAGGCAGAAACGTTACTGTGTCCAACAGTTATTACATATATCAAACTGAAATAGCTGTTGCAAAAACACCAATTTTTATAAAACAATAAGCTTAAGATTAATAGGGGTGCCCAAACTTTTTCATATAACTGTATATTATTGGAGGCAGCAGAATGTATGGGCTCCTGTCAGGTATATATTATTGGAGGCAGCAGAATGTATGGGCTCCTGTCAGGTATATATTATTGGAGGCAGCAGAATGTATGAGCTCCTGTCGGGTATATATTATTGGAGGCAGCAGAATGTATGGGCTCCTGTCGGGTATATATTATTGGAGGCAGCAGAATGTATGAGCTAGTACAATAAACCTCATTTCAAGGCAGAAACATTACTGTGTCCAACAGTTATTACATATATCAAACTGAAATAGCTGTTGCAAAAACACCAATTTTTATAAAACAATAAGCTTAACTGTAGAAAACAAAAACAAAACTGACACGGGTTTTTTTTGTGTGTTTTTTTTTCGGGTGTGTTTTTTTTGGTCCATGGATCCCATTGCTGAGCTGTCAGAGCAGCAGCACAGGTTGTCTCTGGAGGTGACTGACCTCCACTATGAGGTTCAACAACAGCGGCTGCAGGTCCTTAATTTTGGGGTCTCTGCAGGTAGGCCGGTAGAGCTTGAACCCAATGTTGCCCTCCTGGACAGGTTTTCAGGAAGTAGGGACAAGTTTTTTGTGTTCAAGGCTTGAAAACTGTTTTTTGAACTTCGTCCTTACTCTTCCAGAGATGAGGAGCAACGAATGGGAATTGTGATCTCACTACTGCAAGGAGATCCTCAATTCTGGGCTTTCTCTTTGTCTCAGGGTTCGGTTTGTCTCCAGTCTGTGGAGGGTTTTTTGGGGGCTCTAGCCCTCATTTGTGATGACCCTGACCGAATCTCCTTGGTTGAGTCGAGGTTGTGTCGCCTTCATCAGGGAAATCAGTCAGTGGAGACGTACAGCTCCAAATTCCGCATATGGGCAATTGATACAAAATGGAATGACCCAGCTCTTAGAAGCCAATTTTGTCAGGGCTTTTCTGAAAAGTTGAAAGATGCTTTGACGGTGTATGAAACCTCAGAGCCCTTGGAGGCTGCCATGTCGGTGGCTATACCTGTTGATAGACGCCTTCGGGATAGGTGGGTGAGACCACTTTCTCCGGAGCCTTCTTTTCGGGGTAATGCTCCTTTTCCGGGGGGGGGGGCGATCTGGCGGTGAACCAGTACGGGGGGAGATGGACGAGCCTATGCAGTTAGGGGGTGCCTCTGCATCGTACATTTCCCCGGAGATCCACAACAAAAAGGGCGTGTGTTTTTTTTGTGGAAAAAAGGGACATTTTATTGGGGCCTGAACTTCGATTTCTAATCAAAAGGAAACTTGATTATCCCTTGGTAGTCTGGAGTTGGATAAGCAAGGGGTGCATTTATCATCAATTGGCAGTTCTCAGTTTGTCCTGACAGCAGAGGTGGTGCTAGAGAGCAAAACCAAGAACATTTCTGTGTTTATTGACAGTGAAGCTGGAGTCAGCATGGTTGATGCTGAGTTTGTGAGAACTCATGGTCTTGCTTGCTGTACTTTAGCTAAGCCCATTCCCATCTTCGCTATGGACTCACGGCTTGCACAGAAAGCTCTGACTCAGAATGTGCATGGTGTAAAACTGAGGGTGTGGTCGGTTCATTGTGAGATAATTCCTTGCTATGTCCTGGATGGTCTTCCCACCTCAATTGTTTTGGGTCTACCCTGGTTGGTGAAACAGAATCTGTTGGTGGATTGGCAAGCCAGGGAGATCATTGAGTGGGGAGATTACTGCCATGAGAACTGTTTAAATATTTCCCTTTTTACACACTCTACAGAGACCTTACCTGCAATTTTGCCTGGTTTTGAGGACATTTTTGCTGAAAGGGGGTGTCAGGATTTGCCTCCTCATCGTGCATATGACTGTCCTATTAACCTGACCCACAGGTGCTAAACTACCAAAGTCCAGACTGTATAATCTTTCTTGCCCTGAGAGACAAGCCATGAAGGATTTCATTGCAGAAAGTCTGGAGAAGGGACATATTAGACCCTCATCTTCGCCTGTGGCGGCAGGGTTCTTCTTTGTGAAGAAAAAAGATGGCGGTCTATGTCCCTGTTTAGAATTAAACAGGAATTAAATCAAATTACCATTCGGGATCCATATCCTCTTCCTCTGATTCCAGATTTGTTCAGCCAGGTTGTGAGAGCTAAGATATTCTCCAAGTTGGATTTAAGGAGCGCCTACAATCTGGTTAGAATCAGAAAGGGGGATGAATGGAAAATAATGTTCAATACCTCTGGAGGGCGTTTCAAGAGTCTGGTTATGCCTTTCGGTCTGACCTATGCACCTGCGGCGTTCCAGCATTTCGTTAATGATATTTTCCATCATTTGGTGGGCAGGTTTATGGTGGTCTATCTGGATGATATTTTGGTTTACTCACCTGATTTTGAGACACATCGGGGGCATGTTAAACAAGTGCTTCAGATATTAAGGGATAACAAACTAGAAAAGTGTGTTTTCGCCATCCAGGAAGTGTAGTTTTTGGGGTACCTGTTGTCATCTTCGGGTTTTCGGATGGATCTGGAGAAGATCCGAGCTGTCCTTGATTGGGACCGTCCCGAGAACCTGAAGGCTCTACAACATTTTCTGGGCTTTACTAATTTTTACTGGAAATTCATCCAAAATTATTCAGTAATTGTGAAACCCCTCACTGACATGACAAGGAAGGGGTCTGATTTTTCCAAATGGTGGGATGCTGTCCTGCAGGCTTTTTCCTCACTAAAGAGCTGTTTTGACACTGCACCTATGCTCAGTCAACCCGATGTTTCCCAATCCTTTATTGTGGAAGTTGATGCGTCGGAGGTGGGGATTGGGGCTGTGTTGTCTCAGGGTCTGTCTGCTGGCAAATGGTGTCCATGCGCTTTCTTTTCTAAGAAATTATCTTCGTCTGAGAGAAATTATGACGTGGGTAATAGGGAACTTTTGGTGATTAAATTGGCGTTTGAAGAATGGCGACATTGGTTGGAGGGGGCTGTCCATCCTATTACTGTTATCACTGACAATAAGAACCTGTCATTATCTTCAATCAGCTAAACGTCTCAACCCCAGGCAAACTAGATGATCCCTGTTTTTTACTAGGTTAAATTTTGTTGTCACTTTCTGTCCAGGGATCAAAAATGTCAAGGCTGCGTTCGATAGGGTACATTGGGAATTTATATCACAGGCTCTTGAAGGAATTGGTTTGAGAGAAAATATGATTCGCAGAATAACAGCTTATATACCCTCCCTTCCGCTCAAGTTAAAGCTAATGGATCCCTATCGAGCTTGTTTCCAATTCGAAACGGCACGAGACAGGGATGCCCCCTATCTCCCCTACTATATATCCTAACTATGGAATATCTAGCAACAGCTATTCACAATAACCCTTCAGTTAAACAAGTAAAACTTCGTTCTGAGAAACACAAATTAGCTTTGTTTGTAGATGATATTCTGTTATATACAGTTATATGAAAAAGTTTGGGCACCCCTATTAATCTTAAGCTTAATGTTTTATAAAAATTGGTGTTTTTGCAACAGCTATTTCAGTTTGATATATGTAATAACTGTTGGACACAGTAATGTTTCTGCCTTGAAATGAGGTTTATTGTACTAACAGAAAATGTGCAATCTGCATTCAAACAAAATTTGACAGGTGCGTAAGTATGGGCACCCTTATCATTTTCTTGTTACATATATCAAACTGAAATAGCTGTTGCAAAAACACCAATTTTTATAAAACAATAAGCTTAAGATTAATAGGGGTGCCCAAACTTTTTCATATAACTGTATTACTTCCCCCGTTACAAGCTTACCAAATATTATCTCAGAATTACTTAAATTTGGCACACTAAGCAACTTCCAAATGAATTCCCTTAAATCTCAAATGATGAATATCTCATTAAAATCATCGTTAAAAGCTCAACTGAGCGCTTCCTTTCCATTCAGTTGGAAATCTGACTCGTTGAACTATCTAGGTATAAAATTAACTGCCAAAACCTCACAGTTGTACGATGCTAATTTCAGGACTGCGCTAACCAAAACAGAACTTGATCTGGTAAAATGGAATAACTTACAGTTATCCTGATTCGGAAGGATTAACACTATAAAAATGGGTCTCTTGCCACGCCTTCTATACTTCTTCCAAACTATCCCGTTGTTTCTTCCTGCCTCCTTTTTCTCTAGACTCAAGAAAGCAATTACTTGATTCATTTGGTCCCACAAGCGCTCACGGCTATCCTACTTCTTATTGAGTAAACTCAAATAGGTTGGTGGTGTGAGCTTACCAGACTTCACCCTGTATAGTTATGCCACCCTGGGAACTTGTATCTTAGATCTATTTCATCATGGTCGTAGCAAGAAGAGGGTAGGCTTAGAAAGGGATCTATCCAGCTTTGACCCTCTGGCGACCTTATGGACTACAAGGTCAGCAGGAGAGAGCCAGGGCGCTGTTCTTTTTCTTACCAGGAACCTCATCCCCTTTCTTAGATGTAGTAACAGGTCTCTCCGTCTATCATCTATTCCTGGTCCCTTAACCCCAGTTTATGACAACCCAGGGTTCCCAGAATGCAATAACAGAACAATTTTTCTTAATATATGTAAAAATTCACACCCTATTCTACTGGACAAAAGTTAAAAGCTACATTAACTCAATAATGAAATACACAGATATCCTTAGACCTGTGACTCCATTAGAAACCCTATGCTTATCAAGGAGCCCTCTGGACCACACCGTCTCATCGTTATACAAACTATACCAAGATAGCCAAATTGCCCCACAAACTTTCCTGTGTTTTTCACAAACTGGGAGAATGACCTAGGCAGACCTATCTGCCGTTCCAAAATCCTCCTGCTCACGTTTAGGTCTTCTCTATGTTCAGTATCGCAGGAGAGAAGCTTTAAGATCCTTTCTAGATGGTGTAGGTGCCCTGTCAACATTCACTCTATGTACCCCACAACACCTGACACCTGCTGGAGATGTCTTGAAGACAATGGTTCATAAACACACATTTGGTGGTCGTGCCCCCCCATTAAGAACTTATGGTTGGCAATTTTTGAGCTATATAACAAACTCTCCATTCATAAGATTACTCCATCTATAGAGCTAGCCCTACTTTCGCTAAGTGACATATCCATTTCTACATTCAAGAAAGGTTTACTTAGACACTTCCTGACAGCCACCAGGAGCCTAATCCCGAGATATTGGAAACAAGAAAACGTGCCACCACGCTCAGAATTTGTGTCTGAACTAAGCAACATCTATAGAATGGAACTTTTAATAGGTCAAGATGGTGAAAATCCAGAGAAGATTTACAACACTTGGGCCCCGTGGATCGCTTTTAGAGAAACTCCTGAATTAAACACCTGGTTGAGTTAAACAACATCTTGAGAGCCACGCTGCACACTCCTTAGAGTGTTTATAAATAACAAAACTTGAATTCTAGTTATGGAATGATTTGCCCAATGTTTGGAGTTAGTATTAAGACCCTCCAGTGGAGAGATCTAACCCCTCAAAATCCCCTAATACCCTTCCCCCCTCTCCTCTCACACTTCCCTCTCTCACATTCTTCCTCCTTCTCTTCCCCTCCACTCACCTCTTCTTCCTTTCTCATTTTTCTTACATTTTTTTGCAGAATACCACTTTAATATTGCTCATACTTTGTAACTTAATTATATTGTTCACAATTTTGTTTTCATTTTGTACTGATCATTTGGTGAAGCACTTTGATTGAGTTTTGTATTCTTAATCACCAAATGCCATTTTTGTTAAATTTTGTTTATTATTGATTGCCAAACACTTGCTTAATAAACTATTGATTTACGGAAAAATGTCAAGGCTAATGCTTTGTCCCAGAGCTTCCCTGGTGGTGGTGACCATGAGAACCCTGCCCCGAGTTTACAGAAGGGGGTAGTCATTTCGGCATTGTACCCTGAACTGGAGGGTGAGCTATTGGAGACTCAGGGGGACGCCCCTTCCTCCTGCCCTTCAGGAAGGTTATTTGTACCATCTAATCTGCGCCGCAAAGTAATTAAGGAACATCACAACTCTGTGCTTGCTGGTCATCCAGGTGGTAAGGCAATTCCGGACCTCCTTTCTCCTCGTTTTTGGAGGCCGGGATTGCATCAGGATGTTCTTGAACACGTATCTGCTTGTAGTATTTGCATGCATTCTAAAGTATCGCATATCCGTCTGTCTGGTACTCTTCTACCTATTCCTAGAAGGCCATGGATACACCCTGGTCTGGGTGTTTATAAACTCTCAGTCTGTTTCAGTGAGTCGCCGGTGATATTCTCATTTTCCCTTGTGAAGGCTTGGAGCAATAGCAGTTGGTTAGCTTCCTCTCTGATGCCCTTGGAGGACTTTGGTATTATCTCTCTGGTGTCTGCTCAAGATAAGTTTTCCTCCCTTTGTTTGTCTCCCTTGTCTTTAGTTTATAGTGGTGACTAGCCAGTGCTCATCCCTTCCCTATCTAGGGCCTAGCTCTAGGAATATACAGGGATTAGGTTTCCAGTTCGGCGATAGGTGCAGAACCTATATAAGGACGGTAGGACAGGTAGGGTGATATTAGATCTGCCTAGGGGTCTCCACTCCGCCTTTTCCTAGTGATTGGGCTACCCTTCCCTCATCCCTTCATGTTGCACTTAGTCTTTCCCACACTGTGTGTGACACATATAAGTAATCAAGAAGAAGTCATAGCTGCGGCTGCGGCATTGTCTTGTTGGAAGGTGAACCTCCTTCCCAGTCTCAAATCACTGACAGACTGAAGCAGGTTTTGTTCAGGAATATCCCTGTATTTCGCACCATCTATCTTCCCCTCAACTCGGACCCTTTTCCTAGTCCCTGCTGCCAGAAAACATCCCCATAGCATGATGCTGCCACCACCATGTTTCACTGTGGGGATGGTCTTCTTGGGTGATGAGCTATGTTGGTTTGGCACCAGATATAGCCTTTATGCTTTTACTTTGGTGGCTAAAAAGTTCAATTTTGGTCTTATCTGACCATAGCACCTTCCTCTATTCATGAGTCTCCCACATGTATTTTGGCAAACTCAATACAACCCTTACAAGTTTCGTGTGTAAGAAAAGGCTTTGTTCTGCCCACTCTTCCATAAAGGCCACCTCTATGGAGTGTATGGCTTCTTGTGGTCATATGGACAGATACTCCAGTACCTGCTGCCGAAAAACATCCCCACAGCATGATGCTGCCACCACTATGTTTCACTGTGGGGATGGTGTTCTTGAGTTGATGAGCTGTGTTGGTTTGGCACCAAACATAGCTTTTACCTTGGTGGATAAAAAGTTAAATTTTGGTCTCATCTGACCAAAACACCTTCCTCTATACATTTGGGGAATCTCCAACATATCTTTTGGCAAACTCGAAACAAGCCTTACAATTTTTGTGTGTAAGCAAAGGCTTTTCTTCTGCCCACTCTTCCATAAAGGCCACCTCTATGGAGTGTACGACTTATTGTGGTCGTATGGACAGATACTCCATTCTCTGCTTGAGAACTTGGCAGCTCCTTCACGGTTACCTTTGGTCTCTGTGCTGCCTGCCTGATTAATTCCCTACTTGCCTGGGCTGAGAGTTTTGGTGGGAAGCCCTCTCTCAAATGTTCACAAATGTTATTTCCATTTTATAATAATGGATTTGATGGTGCTCTATGGGGATCATCAGAGATTGGGATTTTTTTTAAAACCCAACTCTGTAGTTCTCAACAACTTTGTCCCTGACTTATTTGGAGATCTCCTTGATGTTCATGGTGTTTGGTTATTGGTGCCTCTTGCTTAATGGTGTTGCAGCCTCTGTGGCCTTTCAGAAAAGATGTGTATATACTGACAGACCAAGTGACACAGGTGGACTTCTTTTCACTAAGCTTGAAACTTGTAACTTATGAAGGTAATTGCTTGCACCAAAAACTTTTAGGGGCTTCAAAGGGATGAATACAAATGCACATGCCAATTTTTAGTTATTTGATCCCATAAATTTAACTTATGTCTTTATTTTTTTCACTTCACTTCACCAACTTAGACTATTTAGTGCTGCTGATGCATCTCACACAAATCGAATTACAAAAATATTTAAACACAGGTTGGTATGTAACAAAATAGGTAAAAAAAAAGCTCAGGGGGTGAATACTTCCTCAAGCCACTGTAGAACTGCCATGTATTCGTATAAATTGGATGCTATACCGTGACTTCATATGGCATCTGATTTTTTTTCTCAAACCCATAGATCTCAATGGATGTTTCTCATCCAATTCACAGTAAACCCAGTGCATGCGATTTTTTTCACACACAGATTTGGTCAGTGAAAAAAAATGACAAATTAAACATTAAACCATACACATTGAAGTCAATAGGTTATCAGGATAATACATGGGTGTGTCGGGGACTCCCAAGAGATACTTTGTAGTAGGTTTTCTTTGCTCTGACTAATAAATGGAGATAAAAAAAATGGATGTCCTCTATATTAACTCATAATTCACTATGGTTACTTTCCCACAATGAGTATTTGCTAAGTTTTTGTATGTATTTTTTTATTAGTTGTAGTAAACATTAATTTTGCTCGTATTCAATGTATGGGTGTCCATTTTTTTCAGACGCTATTTTGCTCAGTTTAGGATATGGATTTATAGCACAGCATGACGTATTATTTACTCTGATACATGGGCTATTTATATTTGTTTCAATTAAGTAAAAAAGTTACCCTAAAAATGCTTGAAAAAAATGCTCCAAAAAACTGCTGGCTGTCAAAAACGTCAATACAAACTTGAGCCAGATATGTTTTTCTCTGAAATGTTCCGGTATTTTGGAGAAAACATAGTATAAAGAGCCAGCCAGGAAGGAGCATTTCAGAGCAATCATGCAGCCAAGCTCTGATTCAACCTGCCCATGGTTCGGGCAGCATTAATCGAGTGACAGGCTCCCTTTAATGACCAAGCCCCATTTTTCAATTCTGACAAGTGTCACTTTGGCCTCACTCATATCTGTGTATAAAAAAAATCACTCTGATGTTCATCCTGAAAAATTGGACAAGTGGCATGCAAGTGTCCTGCGTATGCTATTCTGTATGTCAAGCGAGTGAAATGCAAGTGTGCGATTTTTCTCGCCTAGCATCCGTATGCAATCCGTATGAGGTGCGTATGCAAGGCGTTAGGGTAGCTCTTTCTCTTGCCGGAGTTTCAAACTTTTCATGGTTTTCCTTCTACATATTATATCGGATTTGGACACACATGGTTTGGGAAGACCTTATGCTCAGTCTTACCCCTCTGCATATTAAGTACTGTGGCTATAACACAGCTCATGCTTCAGGGGGTGGGTGGCAAACATTGAGTATGGATATATATATTTTTTATCCGTGCCCCCCCTTTTTTCTTTCCCTAGTTAGGCTATTTTGTATCCAACACCTAATGGCATTTTGTTATGTCAGTTTGTGATGGGCGGCCAATAGGGGATTTATTTCTTAAGTGGGATTGAGGACTGAAGATAATATCTGATGTTTATTTAGTTTACCTCTGCCCTGCTTCTGTACGGTCCCCAAGTTACGTGTGACTACTTTAAACATAGCGCAGCCTTTGAGCGCATAGTGCGTTTCACTGGTATATGATGCGTTCCGGTAAGCGGTGGCAGCACTATGTCACTGTAAATGACGATCAGGTGGCTGAGGATGCACTCCACTGTCGTGGCTTGCGCTCCAAATACCGGAAGTAGGTCAGACGTCAGTGGAAATTACGTAGCCGTGAACTCCAAGGGCTGCTGGCATAAAAAGTAGCTCCATGGTGGGAGCTATTATGGCGCTCATGATCAAATGTGACCACTTAGGAGGATAAGGACTGGTTGGTTAGTAATGCTGGAGCATTCCCAGTCATGAAAGTCTCCCCTGATGAATCTGGGTGAGAGGAAACGTGTAGGGAGTGACGCGCCCCCTGGGCCATGGGGTACTCGGTAGCCGGGCTGGTCGATGCTGGGGGACGTCACGGTGGCAGTGACCCGGTCCGTGACCCAGGGCAGTCAATTAAAGGGAAAGTGAAAGGGGAATAAAGTTTTTAGAGATAATGTTCGTGACGCCACCTGTAGTATGCGGCTATATGGGGCCGCTGCTGCGGTGTAGATCCCCTTGAGTTGATGGTGACGCAGCGGAGTTGGTTCAGCTCTCCACAGGCAGATCTAAGCTCCCGGGCAGTGTAGATGATTTGAAGAATAGATGTTGTCGGCTGGGGCAGTGTAGTCCAGGGCTGAGGGCGCAGGTAATGAACAGACAACACATTAATGGCGGTTTCCTTTTAGCTTTACTTGCGGTTTGTCAGAGCAGACAGGGGCACGGGTACTAGCTGGTAGTGGAGGTCTGGGCGTCCTGGAAGCAATTTGGGGATCCACCTCGCCAGGTGGAGTTGTAGGCCTTCCCTCTGCGCTATTCTCTTTGGCCCTGCGCTTGAAGCTATGCTGCGGCCCTCATCCCTGAGTAAAACGTCTTTTTTCTCACCCGTATGGCAGGCAGCTCGGGCCTTCCTCAAGTGTCGCTCCCACGTGGCGGTGCTGGCCCTATGGTGCTGCTGTGCCGCCGGGCGTCTGGTGGGGCCAGGAGACCTGCAGTCTCCTGCCCTCCGGATTCAGCTGCCGGGCCTTCAGTGCCCCACAACCACGGACTGCGGTGTCCGGTTCACTTGCGCTTCTCTCCTCTTGTGCGAGCTTGTACACAGCTCCCTTCCCCAGGTCCTTCCTTGTCGCCTGACTCCAACTCCTCTTAGCTCACTATTACTAACCCCGCCTCCAGATTCCAGTTGTTAAGGGGAGGAGCTCCCCTTGCTGGTCTAGAGCCAGGAAAGTGTTGTATGCTGGTAAATCTGATTAGGGGACCCCTCCTTGCTTCCAGGCATGGCATCACCCCTTGTGAGGG
Source organism: Phyllobates terribilis (assembly GCF_046119375.1). NCBI lineage: Eukaryota > Metazoa > Chordata > Amphibia > Anura > Dendrobatidae > Phyllobates > Phyllobates terribilis. The sequence continues at coordinate 129,870,202 of NW_027362773.1, read as the reverse complement.
AGGCAATGCCACTGTGGCAACCGGACCCCTGCGGTGCCACAGGAGCACCGCATCTCCATCTTTCTTCTTATGCTACCAGTTTGTGGGACTTATGAAATTGATGCCACACTGGTACTGAGTGAGCCATGCTGTGTTGCAGGACTTGGTAAGACTGTTTTATTTATTTTTTTTCTACAGTAGGAGTCCTATGCATTCTTTGAGAGGTTTGTTTTGACCTATGACAGACAGTGTTTGTCTTATTTGCCTTTTTGCACTATGTGTACTTTATGGTGATTTGTGTATTTGTCCTGTTGGTTGCATTTAAAGGATATGTGTGTAGCACAGTAGCACTTTACTAATATATGTATTTTGGACTCCAATCACTCTATGTTTCTCAAGTGCAAGTGCGTACACCTGGTCATCATTATAATTGTATAGGCTTTTATGTATGGTGAATTATTGAATTATCTTTACCTACCTTACCGCAATACCACGGTTACTTATGGACTAGTTTTCCTGGGTATGCATTTGATCTGTATCGGTATATACTTTGGCTAAGGGTATACTCGTATAAGTGGGTGATATATATACCTAGAAAATTTTCCGTTGTAGAATTTTATATCAGTGCATGTACTTGTCTTTGTGCACTGCTCAAAAAAATAAAGGGAACACTCAAATAACACATCCTAGATCTGAATGAATGAAATATTCTCATTGAATGCTTTGTTCTGTACAAAGTTGAATGTGCTGACAACAAAATCACACAAAAATCATCAATGGAAATCAAATTTATTAACCAATGGAGGCCTGGATTTGGAGTCACCCCCAAAATTAAAATGGAAAAACACACTACAGGCTGATCCAACTTTGATGTAATGTCCTTAAAACAAGTCAAAATGAGGCTCAGTATTGTGTGTGGCCTCCACGTGCCTGTATGACCTCCCTACAACGCCTGGGCATGCTCCTGATGAGGTTGCGGATGGTCTCCTGTGGGATTTCCTCCCAGACCTGGACTAAAGCATCCACCAACTCCTGGACAGTCTGTGGTGCAACGTGATGTTGGTGGATGGAGTGAGACATGATGTCCCAGATGTGCTCAATCGGATTCAGGTCTGAGGAACGGGCGGGCCAGTCCATAGCTTCAATGCCTTCATCTTGCAGGAACTGCTGACACACTCCAGCCACATGAGGTCTGGCATTGTCTTGCATTAGGAGGAACCCGGGGCTAACTGCACCAGCATATGGTCTCACAAGGGGTCTGAGGATCTGATCTCGGTACCTAATGACAGTCAGGCTACCTCTGGTGAGCACATGGAGGGCTGTGCGGCCCTCCAAAGAAATGCCACCCCACACCATTACTGACCCACTGCCAAACGGTCATGCTGAAGGATGTTGCAGGCAGCAGATCGCTCTCCACGGCGTCTCCAGACTCTGTCACATCTGTCACATGTGCTCAGTGTGAACCTGCTTTCATCTGTGAAGAGCACAGGGCGTCAGTGGCGACTTTGCCAATCCTGGTGTTCTGTGGCAAATGCCAAGTGTCCTGCACGGTGTTGGGCTGTGAGCACAACCCCCATCTGTGGACGTTGGGCCCTCATACCAACCTTATGGAGTCAGTTTCTAACCGTTTGTGCAGACACATGCACATTTGTGGCCTGCTGGAGGTCATTTTGCAGGGCTCTGGCAGTGCTCCTCCTGTTCCTCCTTGCACAAAGGCGGAGGTAGCGGTCCTGCTGGTGGGTTGTTGCCCTCCTACGGCCCCCTCCACGTCTCCTGGTGTACTGGCCTGTCTCCTGGTAGCGCCTCCAGCCTCTGGACACTACACTGACAGACGCAGCAAACCTTCTTGCCACAGCTCGCATTGATGTGCCATCCTGGATGAGCTGCACTACCTGAGCAACTTCTGTGGGTTGTAGAGTCCTTCTCATGCTACCACGAGTGTGAAAGCACAACCAACATTCAAAAGTGACCAAAACATCAGCCAGAAAGCATTGGTACTGAGATGTGGTCTATGGTCCCCACCTGCAGAACCACTCCTTTATTGAGGGTGTCTTGATAATTGCCAATAATTTCCATCTATTATCTACTCCATTTGCACAACAGCATGTGAAATTGATTGTCAATCAGTGTTGCTTCCTAAGTGGATACTTTGATTTCACAGAAGTTTGATTTACTTGGAGTTATATTCTGTTGTTTAAGTGTTCCCTTTATTTTTTTGAGCAGTGTATATAGGGCCATGAGGACCTTGCGTGTATAATTTGTGATTTGAGTAGATACTCACCTTATCGGACTATTTTATTGTATATCAATTAAAAGTTATATTTTAATATCATCACATTTTGCTTCTACACTCCATAGGCTGTAGCAGCAGCCACTCCGGGTCCCGCTGCGCTCTGGGAGACCCAGCGGCTCTGAACAGTGCAGTGACGTCAGTAAGTACAGCACTCAACAGAGTCGGCGGGTCACACTGCCCTGTATGAGACTCTGCGACTCTGATGAATGGTGTAGTTACTGACGTCACCGCTGTTCAGAGCCGCCGGGTCTCGCGGAGCGCAGCGGGACTTTGAAATTGGATATCTATCTATTCTAACTATCTACAGTATCTATTTTATATATATTTATATATATATATATATATATATATGTGTATATATATATACACACTATCATCTATTTCGTCTATCTATTCTATCTATCATCTGGCTGTAAATTTGCTGTACTTGACTGGTGAAATGTTGTGGTTCCTTTGAAAAGTGTGCATAAAAATCGAATGCCATTGGCATGGTCCATGCATCGTCCGATTTTTTTCACCCATTGACTTACATTGGCGAATCTCGTCCGAGTCTCGCATTCAATCACAGCATGCTGCGATTTTTTCCTCTGTCCAATTATAGCTGAGGAAAAACTCGCAGATGAGCACTGACTAATTTATTAACATTTATGTGAGTGCAATGCAATATTTTATCATGGTACGTTGTACTTCATATTCGTCATAAATTTAGGTTGATATGTTTTTTTTAAAATATTTGAAATATAATAACAATTTAGAAAAAAATTACAATTTTCAAACTTTGAATTTTTATACCCTTAAACTGGATAGTCACACCACACTAAAAATTAATGAACAATATCATATTTCAAATGTTATTTTATTAAGTTAGGATGCTAAAAGGATTAAAAATGTTTCAGCAATTTTAATTTTTTTAAGGAAATTTACAGAACGGACCTTTTCAGTATTGAAGTGACTTTAAGGGGCCTGTACTGTATATTGGACATCGACTGCCAAAAGAAAGTGAAACCATTTTAAAATCTGCACTTCTCAAAGTATTCAAAACTAGTGTCAGGAAGTTTGTTAAACCTTCAGGTGCTGCACAAGAATTAACTCAAAGTGGAATGAAAAAAAATGAAAAATTATTTTTTTTTCCACTAAAATATTGCTTTACTTGGTCTTAGATTGTCCTGAGAACCATTGGCAAGGTGCCGATTTGGTTAAACAAGGAGCACCCTCCCTCTGTTAACCCTCTAGATTCTGCTGTCACTATTGACAGCAGCATCTAGGAGGTTAAACACGCACGATTGGTGCTGCTAATACCTATTGTGGTTGAGCCAGCAGGGTGTCAACTACAGTAACTGACACCCACACCGTTTTCACTCATTGGCGGTCATTATATACTTATTTCCAAGCACCTTACAAAGGCATATATCCGGTCATTAATGAATTGCTAATTTTTGTAAATTTTCAATAAATTTTAGATATTTTTATAAATAAAAACAATATATATTGACCTAATTTACCACTAACATAAAGAACAATGTGTCACAAAAAAACACCCTTGGAATCACTGTGGTTGGTATAAGGTCTTCCAAAGTTATTACTAAATAAATTGACACATCAAATTTGAAAATTGGGCTCTGGTTGGAAGTTCAAAGCTGTCTGCGGTGGGAAAAGATTAGAAAACTGTTACATTATGATGTCATATTCTTATTTATATGCCTATGATTGTATTTCTTTTAATGTAATTGCCACATTCTTTAGTATCTATTGTGCACCTCCACATCTTGTTTTATACTTTGTTGACCTGATGAAGGGGCCACTGTTAAAGGGATCATTATATAAAATATCATACTCATACAGTATATGTTTGCTTTATGATTCAAATCAAGAGCTGTCACGCAAGGTGTGGGAAAGACTAAGTACAACACGAAGGGAAGAGGAGGAAGAAGCCCAAACACTAGGGAAAGGGGGAGTGGAGACCCCTAGGCAGATCTAATATTACCCTGCCTACCCTACCGTCCCTATATAGGTTCCACACCTATCACCGAGCAGCACCCTAAGCCCTGTATGTCCCTAGAGTTTGGTCCTATATAGGGAGAGGTGAGCACTGGTCAGGCCCCCTACAATCTAAAGACAACAAGGTAGACAAACAAAGGGGATAAACTTAGCTTGAGCAGACACCAGAGGAGTAACGCCAACTGTCCTCCAAGGGCACCAGAGAAGAAGCTAGCCGACTGCTAGTGCTCCAAGCCTGCACAAAGGTACATAGAAGTATCACCGGTGATTCCCTGGAGCAAACTGAGTATTTTTAACTCCCAGGCAAGGGTGTGTCAATCAGCAGCTGGAGGGAGGTCGCCGCTGGGTCCTAAAGGAAGAAGGATTAAGAAGGCGTCTGCAATGCCAAGCACAGTGACCTTCTACAGCCAGATCCAGAGAGACTGTCTGTCACACCTGACAAGAGCATCCTGCAATCTTACAAGCCATATTGTTCGTAACCTTATTGTGACTGTTATGCACCCCATAGGGTCATCCAAGAGGGATGGTAGTAGATCAGCTTTCTCCAATAACAATATTGTTGTATTTTCGGCAGCTTGTAGATCTGCTAATCCAGTTCCAAGTATTCGTGAAGATGCAGAACTAGGTACAGTGGTGACAGCATTAATCATTGAACCTGGGCATACGGCAGAAGTTGAAGAAAAACAATTTCAAGTAAACGAATCAAATCTGGTTTTAGTTGAAGAACTGGACTATGAGGTAAGTCAGTGTCAGTGTGTAATACTATACAGGCAGGTCCACAGGTTTGGATCCCTTTGGTGGTTCCCCAAAAAGACACTAAACATCAGAGCTTGAAAATAATAGGGTGACGCTGGTCACTATTCATGGACAAGCCGTGAAACTTGGGTACTCAAGAGGTCTGAGGTCAGATACCAAGAGGGCTCGTCATACACAAAGGGGTAAGACAAAAGACGTAGTCAGTTCACAGTCCAGAGTCAGAATTCCAAGATCAGAGTGCGTCAAGGCAAAAGGGGAAATAGAAATGGGTAGTCAATAGGCAAATCCAGGGTCCGACAACAGAAGATCAAAATGTCTAGAATCAGAACACCAAGTACAGAGGAGACAAACCACACAGAGCTGAAGCTATGTCTGGCAGCGATCTGGGACAAACAGTTTGGTTAAGTAGCTGGGTAATCACTAGGAACAGGGAACACCAGGAGCAAACTCAGCACCTCGCAGTCTAAGATTGGACGGCCGAGCTGTCACTCAAAATACTGACAGCTCAGCATGCCCCTGCACTAGATTGGACGATTTAGCTGACAGTCACTGCGTCCAAGACACACTGAGCGGCAGAATCATGACAAATAGCTTGAATTTTAGTTATAATGTTTCCCAATATGGTGGTGTAATACTGAGAATGTTGAGTAGAATAAAAAAAACTCTGAACCACTCGCATGCTAGCAGAGAGATCTGGTATTCCAATTACTTTATGATATGGAATTTGGACAATAGTAAATGCATCAGTAAAATGTTTAAAGGGATTTAGGATTGCTGATCTTAAAGTGCACCTTTTGCTATAATATTGTACAATAAAAGCATGGATTAACATGCTTTTTTATAAAGAATGTTTTTTATTAACATTTGTCAGATTACAAAAACGCATAATGTATATAAACAAAGGAAATAGAGTAATAAATGGTTGATTTCACTAAAGAGAAGCCGCTGTACTGTATATTAGAGATGAGTGAACTTGAACTGTAAAGTTTGGGGTTCATACGGGACACCTATTGTTCGGTGCTGAACTCCAAACATGGACTTCTCCTGGAAGTCTGTTTTACAGTTCGGGAGTAGAGAGAAACAAAGAGACAGATAGCGGATGGGATTTATAGAGATCTGCAGCATGTCAATTTCTCTTGCGGTTATGCTGAGTTTTCTGTGCGGAATTTCCCCATAGTCTTCCATTAAATGAGGAAATTCCGAAGGCAAAAAACCCAGATGCTTTTAAGTGCGTTTCCGCAGCGGAAATGCATCAAAAGGGCATGCAATCTGCACCTAAGTTTATCAGTAAAGATTTGTCAAAACCAAATACCAGGAAGTATCAAAAACAAAGCAGCTTTATTTAAAGCATGACACACCAAACAGAGACAAAAAAACACAGCATCAAAAACGTGATAAAAACTCATGTTAGAAAGACGCACACAAAAACGCAATGAAAAATACAAGTAACCTAATTTAAGTGATAGGTGCAGAAATAATGCAAAAATTCTGCAGCATCAAAAACGCACCAAAAGCTTATTGTGGGAACGCTACTAACAGTGGCGTCAAATGAGGGCCAATAACAACAATTTTCCATGTTTCCTCCTCTCCCATCAAGGAGAATTATAGTGATTATAGAGGAAATAGTAGTAGAGAATATAGTAATAGAAGAACTCATCCTCGTGGTCTGTGGCTTTGTGTCTCCATGTCGCAGACAATATCTGTAGTGGAAAACTAAGGTAACATTATCAGAGGATCTCCCATCAACAGCCTTTGTTGAAACCATGTGGTTGGTCTGTAAGGGTATGGACATGCTGACCACGTTTCCCTCTTGAAGAAATGAGTTTGATTGTTATGTGAATAATGTCATGTGAATTGTGTCCTGTGTCTTTTGTAAATACTGTTTACTATGATATTGTGATGCAATGTGAATAGTGTAATGCGTTGAATAAGTTATCTGATGTATATAGTTGACTATAGGGTAAATAAGAGTTAATAGTTGGGACTAGCCCATGGTGGGAGGGGATAGTGTAAGGGAATGAGACTGTTTCCTGCTAGGAAGACAGATAGGGCCTGGAGAACTTGGTGAGAGGACTAAAAAGTCCAAAGGGAACAGTGCCACATTCAAGGGTGACCCTAAATGAGAGGAGACCGAAGATGAGGGAAAGCAAGATCCTGAGCATAAGTGACAGAGACAGAGTGACCTTCCTGAGACAGATGTTGGGAGAGGATGCCTAGCCAGAGACCCCGAGCTTGTAACCCTGGAAGGTAATGGGCCTAAACCCTAAACAGGGCTGATAGACTGGAACTAGTGAAGGGTCTGAGCGGGAGTTCCAGGGTGCCAGTAGTGGACGAAATAGGACGTGGAACTGCAGAATAGGTAAAGGAGGCTTGTTAATCAGAACTGTGGCGTTAAAGCTGGGTTGTGGTGTAAGGAAACTGTGTGAAAAATGCTTCTAACTATAAAGGAACATTCATAATATTTTGTACCTGTTATTCCTTGTATATAACCCTTAACAAGTTACCATTCAGCAAACAGTTTATTTTTGAATGGTGGTCTCCCTCACTGAACTGTAAAACATCTGGTCCTGGCAAACCCGCAACAAAACAAGTCCACACACCCAGCCTGAACCTTCAAGTCCACACACCCAGCCTCGCCCGCGGCTATCGCCCTGTGCAACGATACAGGTCCAAAACTATCTTGCAAGATATGTGGTAAGGTAAAAATTCTATAAAACTTTCCTAAATGTCAAAGAAATGTTGAACTCTTTGTTCATTTTGAAGAGACGCCTTCACCCGGTCCATCTTCTTCAAAAAGGCAAGTTTTTCAAAAAACAATTTGTATGGAGGGGGTTATGGACTAAGCCATGTGTGAAGAATTGTTATGGATCCGGCTGCTGCTACGATTAAAATACTTTTATTGTGCAAGAGGTGCACTTTAAGATCAGCAAACCTAAAAACTTGCTTACCTTTTTAATTATCCTGACTATTATTATTTAAATAATAAAAAAAATTATTTGTATCACTAAATAATATTTTATTTCTCTTTGCATTACCAGACAGAAACAACCGTAATGGTCACTCTTATCTGCAAAAGAGGTAGCCTGATTGTGAGTAAGATCCTCCTAGTTTATCTTTATGTGATGTCGCACTGTCTTTTTCTATGTGTTTGTCCTCATAGACTTTGCATTATGAAGCTCTCTAGTGTAAGACCATGTTCCCACATAGCGTAAATTCTGCGCTTTTTTTCGCTGCATTTTTTGTGCAGAAAATCTGCAGTTTAAGCAATGTGGATGGAATTTCATTAAAAGTCATGTCATTTTCACCACAAAATTGCATAAGAAAGGAGAAACATGCAGCAAATTATGCAGTAAAAATGCAATAACCAGAGCAGATTGGTATTGGGTATTTTGGAGCACATAACTGCAGAAAGAAAGCAGAAAAATGCAGCACTTTCACACTTGAGAATATTTCCGAAAGACTTGTTCACACATTGCATTTTTGATGTGTTTTTCCATGCCTTTTTTTTTTAGCAAAAAACAACCTTCTTTTACAGTGACAGCAAAATAACTACGATTTCTAAAATCACATTCACATGGTTCACTTTTATTTTTTGCTTTTTTTGACTAATGGTGCATTTTTTAACCCCTTCATGACATTCACCGTATATGTATGGAGCAAGACGGAAGGCGGTGTATGGAGCAGGCCCACCCCATAACCTTAAGATCATGGCTGTGTATTACAGCCAGGACTTGCCTCTAACAATTGCGAGCAGAGATCCACTCCACCCATGATTGTTAGTATGTTAAATGCTACTGTTAAACGCATGGGGGCGTATCATTCCATGCGCCCATCGGTGCACCCGTGACCACGGGTCGTCGATGGGTTGCTAAGACAGCAGGCAGTCTGCTGAAGACCGCCGTACTTGTCATTACAGAGCTACTTTGAAACCCTGCGTGTGGCCAGGCTTCAAAGGAGACTGTGATCTCTGCTATATACAACCATGCTGTGGCATTGCTGTATACAGCACAAGCGATCAGGTAATCGCAGCTTCAAGAAAAAAGAACAGTGAAAAGTAGAAAAAAAAAAGTTAAGAAAAATAAAAAGTAAAAATAAAAAGTTCAAATCACCCCTCTTTTCCCCCATGAAAAATAAAGATGTTAAAAAAATAAAAAAAAATACATACCGTATTGTTCAGACTATAAGACGCACTTTTTTTCTCCAAAATTTTGGAGGAAAGTGGGGTTGCATCTTATAATCCCAATAACACTGGTCAACAATTTTTTACTTTTTTTCTGTTTCCTGTTTTAAAATATGTTGTCTCTATGTATTTTGAGGAGCTGATTTCAGAAATGTGATCATAATTTCTGTAGCACGTACCATTTCCAAGATATTTGCCCTGCCCAATCATGAATTGCATTAGTCGTGCACTCTCAGGCATGCCCAGACACAACTGTCAGACTTTGGTCTATTTCCAAGTAGCATTATATAATAGCAGCAGTGATGACACTGTAGTCTTCATGTGTTTCTTCTGTTTTGCAGAAAATTTCATAAGAAGCAAAACTGTTTAATAAGTAATGGGTTACAGAATGTCACAATAGCAGTGACCTCTTTTGTTATATATGTGGAGATTATACCCTTAAAGCCCAGAAAAGGAGTATAACTGCAGTTGTTAAGAAGGCGTATGAGTTATATATTGGATGTAAAATTGGTGACCAAGACAGAGCATGGGCTCCTCATATATGCTGCTCACTTTGCACTACGAGTTTGAGGTCTTGGCTGAAGGGTGAGCGACCATCGATGACGTTTGCCATTCCAATGATCTGGAGGGAGCAGAAGGACCATATTACTGATTGTTACTTCTGCATGACAAATGTATCCGGTTTTTCTTCTAAGAACAGGAGGTCTATTGAATATCCCAACCTTGCTTCTGCAATTAGACCAGTGGCGCATGATGAAAGTCTGCCAGTTCCAAAACCACCGCTGGTGTGGAGAATAGAAGATGACGATGAAATGACGATTAATTCATTAGAGATGGCAGCTGCTGCTGATTCAGATTTCGAACCATCAATAACAACTGCTCCACGTTTAATATCTCAAGCAAGACTCAATGATCTGGTCAGAGATTTGAGTTTATCAAAGACTCAGGCAGAACTTCTTGGATCAAGGTTGCAAGGGTGGAATCTGTTGCAGCCAGGTACAAAAATTTCAGTATTTCGCAGTTGTCATGAAGATTTGACCAAATATTTTAGTCAAGCTGACAGTCTCACTTTTTTCAGTCATATTACTGGATTGTTCTCTGTCCTTGGAGTTGACACGACCCAAGGGAATGGCGACTGTTCATTGATTCATTGGTCTTAAGTTTGAAGGCTGTCTTGCTACACAATGGCAATGTCTACCCTTCGATACCTATCGAAGAACAGGTTGAAAGTCTTCTTCAGGCTTACAAGTCAGTGCAACATGTCACTTAAAATACATTTCCTTCATTCACACATTGACTTTTTCCCACCAAACCTCGGCGCTGTAAGTGATGAACATGGTGAAAGGTTTCATCAAGACATTTCCCAGATGGAGAAATGGTACCAGGGGAGGTGGAGTCCCTCGATGCTGGGTGACTATTGTTGGAATCTTGTCTGTGAATCATCGGACAGTGATTATAAACGAAAATCAATGGCAAAACTTTTCTAAACTTGATTGCTGTTGCTGACTTTTGCATTCGGAATATCACATGCCACTACGAATTTGACAGTATTCAATGCATACATATAATTGCATTTTTCTCAAAACTCTTACGTGATAGAGCAATTCTGAAGTTATTTCTGTACTCAGCATGACAATTCCGATAAGATTCACCCAATTTCATGCAGGAAACAAAAACCTTGTTGAACAGTGCAATACATAGTCTGGCTGTGGATGGTGGGGTGGGGGGGAGGAGTGGTGGCGGAGGAGCAGGTCACAGGCAGTAGCCGGCTGCTGCAGCTATCATGTGTGCCCGCTGTTAAAGAAAATGAATATTCACTCCTCTCCACGGCCATGGGAGTGGGGAGCAGTGAATATTCATTCTCTTTAACAGTGAGCACACATGATCGCCAAGCAGCTGCAGGAGGCGCGGCTGCGGCTAACAGTGTGCCAGCTATTAAAGAAAATGAAAATTCAATGCTCCCCACGCCCATAGTCCAAGCATGGAGAGGAGTGAATATTCCGGCAACTGATCTCGGCGTGTGGGTTGCGTTTTTTGCAGTATTTTATTTCACTTCCTCATTGCTTTCTTTTGGTGAAAAAATGCTGCAAAAACGCAGAAAGAATTGCTTTTTGCTGGTTCTCTGAAAATCAGCTTTTAATATGTATGAAAAAGCAACAAAATCACAACATGTCAACATAGCCTAACAGTGATTTGGTTGTGAAGAGTAATCTTAGTGGTTTTTTTTTCAGGTTCTTGGAGAAACGTTTTTTGTGCAAATTATTAATGTCAATGACAACCCACCAATCTTCAAGGAAGCAAGCTATTCTTTCCAAATTCTTGAGGTGAGTACAGGGGCATAGAAATCATGGGACCCCATAGCAGAAGCTCTAATTGGGTCCCCCTCACAAAAAATAAATAAATATTTGTCTGTGTCACAGAAGAGCAGATCTCACAACTTTCCAGCCTTTACATAGTAATTTTCCTCCTGCTGATGTCCCAGATTTCTCTTTCATTGCCCCCATAAAGTATGATGCCAATAAAAGTGTCCCCCAAATACAGTATGATACCCCCATGGTGCATTCCTCCACATTAGCCTCCACATGTACAGTATAATGACCCTACTGTACCCCACCTCAACTCCCAAGGCAAAGTATGGGGACCCCAACACAGTATGATGCCCCAACTGTCACTCCCACACAGCCCTCCATACAGTATACTGGGCTTACATACAGTATAATGGCCTGCACTAGCCCTCCAAACAGTATAATGGCTCCCACACAGCCCTCCAAACAGTATGATGGACCCCACACAAACCTTCACACCGTATAGTTGCTTTCATACAGTATAATGGCCCCCCACATAGCCCTCAAAATATTATAATGACCCCACATAGCCTTCCATATAGTATAATACGCCCCCCATAATCCTCCATATAGTATAATGCTCCTCCCATAATGCTCCATATAGTGTAATGAACTTCTCATGGTCCTCTATAGAATATAATGCACACCCCATAGTTCTCCATACAGTATATTACACACCCCATAGGGTAAAATGCAGCCCCCCTATATAGTCTAATGCACCCCACAGTCCTGCAGTATTATGGGCACCATGTATTCACTGATTTTAAAATACTGTATATTTTAAATAAGCCGACCCGAGTATAAGCCGAGGCCCCTAATTTTAACCACAAAAAAATGGAAAAACGTATTGACTCGAGTATAAGCCTAGGGTGGGAAATGCAGCAGCTACTGGTAAATTTCCACATCCTGGTACGCATGGTTCCCTCATCCCCAATCCTGGTATGTATGACGCCCCTCATCCTCCTATCCTGGCATGCATGGCCTCCTCATCTCCCAATCCTGGTATGCATGGCCTCCTCATCCCCCAATCCTGGTATGCATGGCCCCTCATCCCCCAATCCTGGTATGCGTGGCCCCCTTATGACCCAATCCTGGTATGCGTGGCCCCCTCATCCCCAATCCTGGAATGTATGGCCCCCTCATCCCCCAATCCTGGTATGTATGGCGCCCCTCATCCCCCTATCCTGGTACGTATGGCCCCCTCATCCCCAATCCTGGTATGCTTGGCCTCCTCATCCCCCAATCCTGATATGTGTGGCCCCCCTCATCCACAATTCTGGTACGCATGGCACCCCTCACCATCCATCCTGGTATACATGGCACCCCTCATCCCCAATCCTGGTACGCATGGCCCCCTCATCCCCAATCCTGGTATGCATGGCCTCCTCATCCCCCAATCCTGGAATGTATGTCACCTCTCATCCCCAATCCTGGTATGCATGGCCCCCTTATCCCCCAATCTTGGTATGTATGGCACCCTTCATCCCCAATCTTGGTATGCATGGCACCCCTCATCCCCCAATCCTGGTATGCATGGCTCCCCTCATCCCCCAATCCTGGTATGCATGGCACCCCTCATCCCCCAATCCTGGTATGCATGGCACCCCTCATCCCCCAATCCTGGTATGCATGGCACCCTTCATCCCCCAATCCTGGTATGTATGGCCCCCTCAACCCCAATCCTGGTATGCATGGCACCACTCATCCCCCAATCCTGGTATGTATGGCCCCCTCATCCCCCAATCCTGGTATGCATGGCCTCCTCATCCCCCTATCCTGGTATGCATGGCCCCCTCATCCCCCAATCCTGGTATGTGTGGCCCCCTCATCCCCCAATCCTGGTATGCATGGCCCCCTCATCCCCAATTCTGGTATGTGTGGCCCCCTCATCCGCCAATCCTGGTATGTGTGGCCCCCTCATCCCCCAATCCTGATATGTGTGGCCCCCTCATTCCCCAATCCTGGTATGCATGGCCCAATCACTGCACACATAAAACAAATAAACACTTATACTCACCTTCCTTCCTCACCTCTGCTCCAGCGCTGCGTCAAGTCTGCTAGCAGCTCATGTCATCATCTGAGCAGCGAGAGCTCTCGGACGCTGATTTGAGCTGCCGGCATATTCACTTCTCTCCATGCCGGGACTATGGGCGTGGAAAAGAATGAATATGCATTCTCTTTAGTAGTGGGCACTCAGCACTGTCAGAAGGAGCCGCGGCTCAGCGCTCCTCCGTGCCTGCTGCTAAAGAGAATGAATATTCATTCTTCTCCACGCCCATGGGAGTGGAGAAGAGGCAATATTCATTGCCTTTTAGCAGGGGGCACACGTGGTAGCTGCAGCAGCCGGCTACTGTGTGTGCCCGCTCCTCTTCTGGCGCCACAACTTCCCCTCCCCCCCGTAAATACAATACTCACCTATCCTCCTCGTTCCCCCCCTTGCTTCGGGGTCCCCCAGCTCACTGGCCCACCCCGGCTCACAGGCCCCATAGCAGTGGCGTAGCATGCCGCCATTGGCGGTACGCCACTGGGTGAGTAGCAATAAAAGATTCTTCTATATTATAACCATTGAAACATTTAACATAAAAGTACAAGCAGTGAAGAACTGTTCTTCATACTCTACAACTTATCAATGTGTACAATGTTATGCAGGGAGGTTTCGGTGCAGTTTTTCTATATGTTTTAGGCCTTCTTCACATGTCATGGTGATTCCTGTACAGGAAAAAACAGTACCGGTGTGATCCATTGCGGGGGCATTTATGCATATATCATTTATGCATACTTTATCGAAGTGCCATAATTTAGCAAAGTGCCCTGGCAGTTAGAAAATGGCATTGCTAATATTCATCATTCTTCTCTTCTTACAGGTATATATTTTTCACTGCTTGTGTGATCTGTCCTGAAAACTGCCTTGTATCTCCATGCAATGCTCTGCAGCCTATCAATTTCTGGTATATATTTTTCACTGCTTGTGTGATCTGTCCTGAAAACTGCCTTGTATCTCCATGCAATGCTCTGCAGCCTATCAATTTCTGGTATATATTTTTCACTGCTTGTGTGATCTGTCCTGAAAACTGCCTTGTATCTCCATGCAATGCTCTGCAGCCTATCAATTTCTGGTATATATTTTTCACTGCTTGTGTGATCTGTCCTGAAAACTGCCTTGTTTCTCCATGCAATGCTCTGCAGCCTATCAATTTCTGGTATATATTTTTCACTGCTTGTGTGATCTGTCCTGAAAACTGCCTTGTATCTCCATGCAATGCTCTGCAGCCTATCAATTTCTGGTATATATTTTTCACTGCTTGTGTGATCTGTCCTGAAAACTGCCTTGTATCTCCATGCAATGCTCTGCAGCCTATCAATTTCTGGTATATATTTTTCACTGCTTGTGTGATCTATCCTGAAAACTGCCTTGTATCTCCATGCAATGCTCTGCAGCCTATCAATTTCTGGTATATATTTTTCACTGCTTGTGTGATCTGTCCTGAAAACTGCCTTGTATCTCCATGCAATGCTCTGCAGCCTATCAATTTCTGGTATATATTTTTCACTGCTTGTGTGATCTGTCCTGAAAACTGCCTTGTATCTCCATGCAATGCTCTGCAGCCTATCAATTTCTGGTATATATTTTTCACTGCTTGTGTGATCTGTCCTGAAAACTGCCTTGTATTTCCATGCAATGCTCTGCAGCCTATCAATTTCTGGTATATATTTTTCACTGCTTGTGTGATCTGTCCTGAAAACTGCCTTGTATCTCCATGCAACGCTCTGCAGCCTATCAATTTCTGGTATATATTTTTCACTGCTTGTGTGATCTGTCCTGAAAACTGCCTTGTATCTCCATGCAACGCTCTGCAGCCTATCAATTTCTGGTATATATTTTTCACTGCTTGTGTGATCTGTCCTGAAAACTGCCTTGTATCTCCATGCAATGCTCTGCAGCCTATCAATTTCTGGTATATATTTTTCACTGCTTGTGTGATCTGTCCTGAAAACTGCCTTGTATCTCCATGCAATGCTCTGCAGCCTATCAATTTCTGGTATATATTTTTCACTGCTTGTGTGATCTGTCCTGAAAACTGCCTTGTATCTCCATGCAATGCTCTGCAGCCTATCAATTTCTGGTATATATTTTTCACTGCTTGTGTGATCTGTCCTGAAAACTGCCTTGTATCTCCATGCAATGCTCTGCAGCCTATCAATTTCTGGTATATATTTTTCACTGCTTGTGTGATCTGTCCTGAAAACTGCCTTGTATCTCCATGCAATGCTCTGCAGCCTATCAATTTCTGGTATATATTTTTCACTGCTTGTGTGATCTGTCCTGAAAACTGCCTTGTATCTCCATGCAATGCTCTGCAGCCTATCAATTTCTGGTATATATTTTTCACTGCTTGTGTGATCTGTCCTGAAAACTGCCTTGTATCTCCATGCAATGCTCTGCAGCCTATCAATTTCTGGTATATATTTTTCACTGCTTGTGTGATCTGTCCTGAAAACTGCCTTGTATCTCCATGCAATGCTCTGCAGCCTATCAAATTCTGGTATATATTTTTTCACTCCTCTACCTTTTTTATTCCATGATACTTAAAGGTCATCACACTTACTTTAAGAGTTTATGATCCATGCCGAGTTTGCTAGTCTGTTTTTTTTTTTTTTTTCCCTGCACTTTATGGACTCCTGTTGTCTTTTAAGCTAGTGATTGATTGTTAATGAGTTAAATCTGTGCAGATCTAAGCAGATACGTCCCTATATATTGAGACTTAGTTAAGGGGCAGCATTTATCCGGGGGCATTTATGCATATAGCATTTATGCATACTTTATCGAAGTGCCATAATTTAGCAAAGTGCCCTGGCAGTTAGAAAATGGCAGTTGGACAGGGCAGGAGACAGGTAAGACATGCGAGACAAACCAACAAACTTGCTTCCAGGTCATCTTTTTGGCAAACAGTATTCACCATTTGTATCTGTGCCATTTATTTTCTGGTTGCTACAATCATCCACATTCACCGTTCTCCCACAAATGCGGCACACTTCATCCATATTAATCCCTCACTCCTCTCTTCTCCTATGTACAGTTGTCATGCTCTCTTCACAATGTTATACCACGCAGATCCATTCATTCCCACCATACAACGCAGGAAACGCTCTCACAAATCACTCAATCATCTGCTCACTCTCTGTATCTTCCTTCTATTAGTCGCAGGTGATATTTCTCCTAATCCAGGACCTTCCAGTAATAATAACACTAACTCTTTCCCTGTTACATTCAGAAACCCTGCTAATCTCATTAATATTCCCTGCATATCTTCTGTCTCATTCAACTGTGCCCTTTGGAATGCACGCTCAGCTTGTAATAAACTCTCTTACATCCATGACTTTTTCCTCTCTAATTCCCTCAACCTTCTGGCTCTCACTGAAACCTGGATCCAGCAGTCGGACACCACCGCCGCTGCAGCTCTCTCCTATGGTGTCCTACACTTTTCTCATACTCCGAGACCTGACAACAGATCAGGTGGAGGTGTTGGTCTGCTTCTTTCAACAAAATGTACTTTTCAGGTTATCCCCCCTGTACCCTCCCTTATCTTCCCGTCCTTTGAGGCCCACACCGTCAGACTCTACCGGCCCTTCTCCCTGCGAGTGGCGGTTGTCTATCGCCCCCCAGGTCCCCCCCCGTCAATTCCTGGATCACTTTGCTGCCTGGCTTACAAATTTTCTATCCTGCGACATCCCCACGATAATCATGGGAGACTTTAACATCCCAATTGGCGATCCTCTTTCCCCATCTGCCACGCATCTTTTATCATTAACCTCCTCCTTCGGCCTTTCACAGCTTGCTAATTCTCCTACACATGAGGACGGGAACACATTGGACCTGATCTTCTCCCGGCTTTGCTCAGTACATGACTTTACTAACTCTCCCCTTCCACTCTCTGACCATAATCTTCTTTCATTCTCTGTCAAGAACTGTGACTCTACTCAAGACACTCCCACCGTCCACACTTATAGAAATTTACGCGCCATTAGCACCCAGAAATTTATAAAAAGGTTGCAATCATCATTGGCCCCAATCTCCTCCCTCTCATGTCCCGACTCTGCATTGAAGCATTATAACAAAATAATGCTATGCGCCCTGGATGAAGCCGCACCTTCTACACAAAGAACAATTCGGCATAGACGGCGACAACCCTGGCACACGCCTCAAACACGTCTTCTCCAGAGGTACTCCAGGTGCGCTGAACGGCTGTGGAGAAAATCAAATCTGCCCGAAGATTTCCTCCACTATAAATTTATGCTGAAAACATATAACTCTGCCCTTCACCTCTCCAAACAAACCTACTTTAACAACCTCATCATCTCACTTTCCAATAATCCTAAACGACTCTTTGACACGTTTCATTCTCTCCTCAATCAAACAGCACAGGCCCCGACCACCGACCTCAGCGCTGACGATCTGGCTAACTATTTCAAAGAAAAAATTGACCATATCCGACAGGAAATTTTCTCCCAATCCCCAAATGTTATGCATGCTCCCCCCCGCCACATTGTATCTTGCTCATTTTCTGACTTCGAACCAGTCACGGAAGATGAAGTGATCAGGCTCCTTGCATCTTCTCGCCCTACCACCTGCACCAGCGACCCTATTCCCTCACATCTCCTTCAGTCCCTTGCTCCAGCTGTCACCTCTCACCTAACTAAAATTTTCAACCTTTCCCTCTCATCTGGTATCTTTCCTTCTTCTTTTAAACACGCCAGCATACATCCATTACTTAAAAAACCATCCCTCGACCAGAACTGCACGGCCAACTACAGACCTGTTTCCAATCTTCCCTTTATCTCTAAACTCCTGGAACGCCTGGTCCACTCCTGTCTAATCCGCTATCTCTCAGACAACTCTCTTCTTGACCCTTTACAATCTGGTTTCCGCTCTTTACATTCTACTGAAACTGCCCTCACTAAAGTCTCTAATGATCTACTAACAGCTAAATCTAATGGTCACTACTCCCTGCTGATTCTCCTGGATCTCTCTGCAGCATTCGACACTGTGGATCATCAGCTCCTCCTCACTATGCTCCGCACTATTGGCCTCAAGGACACGGTTCTCTCCTGGTTCTCCTCTTATCTCTCTGACCGCTCCTTCTCTGTGTCTTTTGCCGGCTCCTCCTCCTCCCTACTTCCTCTTACTGTCGGGGTTCCTCAAGGATCAGTCCTAGGCCCCCTTCTTTTCTCCTTATACACCGCTCCTATTGGACAAACAATCAGTAGATTCGGTTTTCAGTACCATCTCTATGCTGATGACACCCAATTATACACCTCTGCTCCGGACATCACCCCTGCATTACTACAAAAGACCAGTGATTGTCTTTCTGCTGTGTCTAACATTATGTCCTCCCTCTACCTAAAACTGAATCTGTCAAAAACTGAACTACTCGTCTTTCCTCCCTCCATTAATCTACCTGTGCCCGATATTGCCATCTCCGTTTGTGGCTCAACCATTACTCCCCAGCTACAAGCCCGCTGTCTTGGGGTCATTTTTGATTCAGATCTTTCTTTCACTCCTCACATCAAATCACTCGCTCGTTCATGTCATCTACATCTCAAAAACATCTCAAGAATCAGGACTTTTCTCACCTTTGACTCGGCAAAAACTCTTACTGTCGCTCTTATTCATTCTCGTCTTGACTATTGCAACGCTCTACTAATCGGTCTCCCTCTTACTAAACTCTCCCCTCTCCAATCCGTCCTGAACGCAGCAGCCAGGATCATATTCCTTGCCAACCGCTACTCAGATGCCTCTTCCCTGTGCCAGTCATTGCATTGGTTGCCCATCCAATATAGAGTTCATTTTAAACTTATCACGCTTACCCACAAAGCGCTCCATGCTTCAGTACCCCCCTACATCTCCTCCCTTGTCTCAGTCTACCACCCTACACGTGCCCTCCGTTCTGCAAATGACTTGAAACTAAAATCCTCCATAATCCGAACTTCCCACTCCCGTCTCCAAGATTTCTCGCGTGCTGCGCCAATTCTCTGGAATGCACTACCCAGGACAGTTCGATTAATTCCTAATACCCACAGTTTCAAGCGAACCCTAAAAACACATTTCTTTAGACTGGCGTATCACCTAAACACACTCTGTCCATCCCAGCTTTCCCCCATATTAAAATCTTCTTCAACTTCGGGTTCAAACCAACCATGCACATAAAAGCCTCTGTCAGGACTGCACACATACTGGCTGGCGACCAGTCCATGTATTATTATTTATCCTATTCAGTATATCAAGGCTGCATTATACAATATATGTACTTTTTACCTTTTGTGTCTCCCCCACTTCCTCATAGACTGTAAGCTCGCGAGCAGGGCCCTCACTCCTTTCGATATGAGATATGCTTATTCTGTATTGTCTGTATAAGTCCCCCCTAAAATTTGTAAAGTGCTGCGGAATATGTTGGCGCTATAAAAAATAAACTATTATTATTATTATTATTATTATTGTCCGTGTTCATGTGCCATCTGTGTGTATGTATGTGATATCAGTGTGACGTTCGTGTGACATCCGTGTGTTCATGTGCTGGCAGTCTGACACACATGGAATGAAATGCAGAATAGAAATTAAAGAGTGTTAGGTATTAAAGATGTTCAAATACAGATATACAGGGGTGTGAAAAGTGTTTGCCCCCTTCCTGATTTCTTATTCTTTTGCATGCTTGTCACACTTAAATGTTTCAGATCACAAAACAAATTTAAATATTAGACAAAGATAATACAAGTAAACACAAAATGCAGTTTTTAAATGAAGGTCTTTATTATTAAGGGAAAAATAAATCGAAACCTACAGGACCCTGTGTGAAAAAGTGATTGCCCCCCAAACCTAATAACTGGTTGGGCCACCATTAGCAGCAACAACTGCAATCAAACGTTTGCGATAACTGGCAATGAGTCTTTTTACAATGTTCTGGAGGAATTTTGGCCCACTCATCTTTGCAAAATTGTTGTAATTCTGCCACATTGGAGGGTATCCGAGCATGAACCGCCTTTTTAAGGTCATGTCACAGCATCTCAATCAGATTAAGGTCAGGACTTTGACTAGGCCTCTCCAAAGTCTTAATTTTGTTTTTCTTTAGCCATTCAGAGGTGGACTCGCTGTTGTGTCTTGGATCATTGTCCTACTGCATAACCCAAGTGTGCTTCAGCATGAGGTCACAAACAGATACCCGGACATTCTCCTTCAGGATTTTTTGGCAGACAGTAGAATTCATGGTTCCATTTACCACAGCTAATCTTCCAGGTCCTGAAGCAGCAAAACAGCCCCAAAGCATCACTCTTCTACCACCGTATTTTACTGTTGGTATGATGTTCCTTTTCTGAAATGTTGTGTTACTTCTACGCCAGATATAATGTGACATACACTTTCCAAAAAGTTCACCTTTTGTCTCGTCAGTCCACAGAGAATTCTCCCAACAGTCTTGGCGATCATAAAGATGTTTTCTGGCAAAACTGAGATGAGCCTTTGTGTTCAGCAGTGGTTTTCATCTTGGAACTCTGCCATGCATGCCATTTTTACCCAGTCTCTTTCTTATGGTAGCATTATGAATGCTCTGACCTTACATGAGGAAAGTAAGGCCTATAGTTCTTTGGATGTTGTTGTTGTTGGGTCTTTTGTGACCTCTTGGATGAGTCGTCGCTGTGCTCTTGAGGTAATTTTGGTCGGCCAGCCACTCTTGGGAAGGTTCACCACTGTTCTATATTTTCACCATTTGAGGATAAAGGCTCTCACTGTGGTTCACTGAAGTCCCAAAGCTTGAGAAATGGATTTATAACCTTTTCCAGACTGATAGATCTCAATTACTTTGTTTCTCATTTGTTCTTGAATTTCTTTTGGTTGTAGCATAATGTTTAGCTTTTGAGAATCTTTTGGTCTACTTCACTTTGTCGGTCAGGTGCTAATTAATTTCTTGATTGAGAACAGGTGTGGCAGTAATCAGGCCTGTGTGTGGCTAGGGAAATTGTACTCAGCTTCGCAAAAGTTTGATAAACTACAGTTAATTTATGTTTTAAATGAGGGGGGGGGGAATCACTTTTTCACACAGGGCCCTGTAGGTTTTGGATTTCTTTTTCCCTTAATAATAGAGACCTTCATTTAAAAACTGCATTTTGTGTTTACTTGTGTTATCTTTGTCTAATATTTAAATTTGTTTTGTGATCTGAAATATTTGAGTGTGACAAACATGCAAAATAATAAGAAATCAGGTAGGGGGCAAACACTTTTCACACCACTGTAGATAGTGATGAGGAACATGATAGATAGATAGATAGATAGATACATAGATACATAGATACATAGAAATATGTCAGTGTGCTATATAAACAATGCTTTGTTTGTTTTTTTAAATAAATAAATACATTTTTTTTAAAAATGGTGAGGGCTCCCGCGTAATTTTCATAACCAACAGAGGGAAAACCGACTGCTGGGGGCTGATGTTAATAATCTGGAAAAGGGGCCAATGTCCCTAAAGGTTCCCAGGCTATTAATAACAGCTCACAACTGTTTTCTTAGCTGTTGTTTATTTTATGGGGGGACCCCAGAAAAAAATTATGTAGTGTCCCCCCATAATTTCAAACCAGCAAAGGCTAAACAAACAGCTGTGGACTGATATTAATAGCCTAGGAAGGGGCCAGGGATATTGGCCCCCTCCCAGGCTAAGAACATCAGCCTTCAGCCACTCCAGAAATGGTGCATCAATAAGATGTGCCAAATCTGGCGCTTAGCCTCGCTCTATCCACTTGCCCTGGTGTGTTGGCAAGCGGGGTAATAGGGCTGGGGTTGATGTCCGCTGTTTTATGGCTGCTGACTCCAAGCCCAGGGGTTAGTAATGGAGAGGCATCTATAAGATGCCCCTGTTACTAACACCATAGTCAGATGAAATAAAAACACACAGTGAAAATGTCCTTTAATGAAATAAACACACACAATCATTTATTAGAAAGAAACACTCCCCATCCTCTTTTACCTATTTATTAGTGTAAAATAACAAAAACAAAACACCATATGCCTTACCTACCCGCCGATTATCCATTTGTCCCATGATGAGACCAGCTCTGCTTCATCTGAATGCCTTGCTGAACAGTGGCATGATGCGATCGTTCAGCCTGGCATCCAAGAGACACTGAGCTGAGTGTCAGTTTCAGTGACCTGCGGTGATGTAATCGAGGTTACTGCAGGACATATGCTGCAGTTCCCACGGGCTGCTCAGTGTGAGCGACCCAATAAACTGAAGAGAAATTTCTCATGGTGCTAGCGGTGACGTCATGAAGGTTACCGCAGTTCATCGGCTGGCTTGCACTGCGAATGCGGCTGCATGTGACTTGTGGTAACCTCAATGACGTTCCTGCAGGTCACTGAAGCCGCGCTTTGACGCTGAGCTCATTGTTTCTTGGACTCAAGGCTGAGCGGTCAAATCATGCCACCGCCCAGCCATGAAATCCAGATGAAGCAGAGCTGGACTCATCATTGGACAAATGGATTATCAGCAGACAGGTGAGGAATACGGTGTTTTATTTTTTTTTATTTTAAACTAATAAATGGGAAAAATAGGATGGGGAGTGTTTATTTCAAATAAAGGACTTTACTCGGTGTCTGTGTCTTTATTACATTTTACTATGGGGTTAGTAATCGTTGCGTCTTATAGAAGCTGCTCCATTACTAACCCCTGGGCTTGATGTCAGCGGCTACAAAACAACTGACATCAACCCCAACCCTATTACCCCACGTACCACCGCATCAGAGCAAGTGGGAAGAGTGAAGCTAAGAGCCAGATTTGGCACATCTTATTGATGCGCCATTTCTGGGGTGGCTGAGGTCTGATGTTCTTAGCCTGGGAGGGGAGCCAATATCCCTGGCCCCTTCCCAGGCTATTGATATCAGTCAGCAGCTGTTTGTTTAGCTTTTGCTGGTTTGAAATTATGGAGGGACCCTACATCATTGTTTTTATGGGATTCCCCCATAACATAACCTGTAAAGGCTAAGCAAACAGCTGTGGGCTTTATGTCAATGGCCATAAAAAAGCTGACATCAACCCCAACCCTGTTACCCCACTTACCACTGCACGAGAGCAAGTAGGAAGAGCGAGGCTAAGCACCAGATTTGGTGCATTTTATTGATATGCCATTTCTGGGGCCATTGAGGGCTGATGTTATTAGCCTGTGAGGGGGGCCAATATCCATGGCCCTTTCCCAGGCTATTAATATCAGCCCACAGTTGTCTGTTTAGCATTTGCTGGTTAAGATTTATAGGGGGACCCTACGTAATTTTTTTGTGGGGTTGCCCTGTAAACTAACCAGTAAAGGCTAAGCTGTGAGCTGTTATTAATAGCCTGGGAACCTTTAGGGCTAATGGCACCTTTCCAAGATTATTAACATCAGCCCCCAGTGGTCAGTTTTCCCTCTGCTGGTTATGAAAATTACGCGAAAGCCCATGCTGTTTTTTTGATTTATTTATTACACGCTAGACACACACCGGCTGCTAACTACAACTATCATCAGCGTCGCCTGCTCTCGCAGATCTTAGGGAGAGCATACGACAATGATGACAGTTGTAGTTAGCGATATACACACATGCTGGCCGCTGACTACAACTATCATCAGAGTCGCCTGCTCTCGCTGATCGCAGGGAGACTAGGCGACAATGATGACAATTGCCTTCAGCACCGGGCAGAAAAGCGCAGACTGTACGACTTATCCCATGCGTCGGTACATGTCACGCTGATGTCTTCAGTGTGAATGTGTGTGGCACGCATTTTGTCCGTGGTGCAGGAAAAAAACTGACATGTCTGTGGATTTTTCACACAGACACAAGGTCCTTGTGAAAAACCTGCCATGTGTGCACCACCATTGAATACAATGGGGGTGCGTATGTCCATATTTGCAGTCCTTAAAAAGCAGACCACACACGGACATGAAAAACAACAACAGACATAAGCAGCAACTAGGAGTTGATATTAAACAGATGAAACATGTAAAGAAGGACTTTCTAAAAGCTTAATAGCTTTTAAAGTTGAAGGTAGGCATAATTCCATCGAGTTCATCCTGTAACCTAACATGTTGATCCAGAGGAAGGCAAAACCATTATTGAGCAGGTGCTAATTGCCTTATATTAGGGGAAAAATTCCTTCCCGACACCACATACGGCAATCAGACTAGTTCCCTGGATCGCTGCCCCATCACAGAATCTCGTGCCCATAACTTGTAATATTATATTTTTTAAGAAAGGCAAACCTTCTTTCCTCTAGAAATAGAAGATGCCCCCTTGTCACTGTTGCAGGCTTAAGTGTAAAAAGACCTTTAGAAAGATCTCTGTACCATCCCTTCATAATCTGAACACATGAGCTAGAGATGGCTGGAGACCGCACAGAATGCCACCAAGGGTCGCATGTGGTCCCCGAGGTGCAGGTTGTGCACCTCCGGACTATAGTATATTATTCTTCACCTATGCAATGCTTGTTTCATTGATTTCATAAATATCAAAGAATAAAAAATAAATTAAAAACATATAAATATGAGGATGATCATTTGCCTTTATTTCCCTCCCTGTATGTGGGAGATACAAGATGCAAAACAGGTCTGTCCAAGGATGAGCGTCTGTCCTTAGACATCTTCGGGAGTGAGAAATTAGTTTAGAAGGGCAGTGACAAAAGTTTTTGAAGTTAAGCTATTAACCACTAGATTGTTAGGAAATTACCTGAATTACATACTCCATAATACATTGATTATTTTTTGTCTATCCTAAGAGTCAGCAAGTGGGCAGCACCTTTGGTTTTCCAATACAAGCTGAAGATGCTGATGGGGATACCCTCTACTATGAGCTATTTGCTGAAGATAGGGTAAGTGGAACAAGAAATATTTGCAATTCTTCAGCATTTCATTTTTGGCAGTATTCCATTTTCATGATGTTTAAGGGTTCGTTCACACTTGCGTATAAAAACAAAAAATCGGTCCCATTCTCATCCAGGAGAGTGGGACGATTTTTTTGTGCTGTCCGTATACAATCCGTTTTTTAACTCAGCAGCTATTCATCATTTACAGGACAATTTAAAGCTACCCATGCTACAGAATTGTAATGTATGCATCAAAATCAGATGCCATACTGATGGTCCATATAGCATCCAATTTTTTTTCTGCCTTCCATACTACAGGTCCTGAGTGTGAGTTTTGGCTGTGACAAGTTAAAAAAGTAGTTTGAGAATTAAATACTTAGAGGCAACCAGTGAGCACAGACAGAGGGTCCCACCCCTGAGGAGCTGTGAGAACATATTATAGGAGTGTACTGTGTAATACAGGCCTGTAAATAAAGAGCAGTGTGCCCGGGCAGACAGTCTACCGGCACAGATCAGCTCTCTGTGAACACCGGCCCTCTTACCTGGCTACTTCATCTGATGGGTGCTGTTTTTCGATGAGTGTACAGGTTTCAATTGGGTAAGTGCCCTACCGAGCAAGTATGACTCACGTGCCACAGAGCATTTGTGCCATAGGTTGCTAACCTGTATTCTAGAACAAACAATAAAAATTATACCTAGTTAGTATTAATTGATGCCCCCTATGTACATCCAGCAGTGTCACTATGTGGGGAAAATCTGAAGAAGCTGCAATGCTTAAAGGGAATCTGTCACCAGGTTTTTGCTACCCCATCTGAGAGCAGCATATTGTAAGGGCAGAGATCCTGATTCCAGTGATGTGTCATTTATTGGGCTACTTGCTGCAGTTTTGATAGAATGACAGTTTTATCTGCGTCAGATCTAGCAGTTCTCAGAATGCTGAGCTCTGTATAACTCCCCCCCCCCACACCACTGATTAGCAGCTTTATGTGTACACTGTGAATAGGCAGAAAGTAGCCATTCGGTGGTGGGGGTGGGCTTATACAGAGCTCATGAATATGGAAGACTACATGGCAGAAGTTATACTAGTCCTCTAGTAATAATCATTCGCAGATAAAACTGTGATTTTATCAAAACTACAGCAAGCAGCCCAGAAAGTGACACATCACTGGAATCAGGGTCTCGATCTCTACATTATACTGCTCTCAGATTAGGTGGTAACAACCTACTGACAGATTCCCTTTAAACAGCATTATGGCCCCCCGCGTTAAAGAAGTGGTGGACGTACCCCATAGATTTGTAAGTGAAGTGATATCCTGGCATCCATTATTTTAGTGGGAACACCTTTGAGCAGAAAAATGAATATTATTATTAGTGTATTACTATTTGCCTTTTACTAATTATGTTTTTTCACTCGATAATAGGATACTGCTGATTATTTTAGACTGTCCTCTGTCACCTATCCACTGTTAGTAGTGAACAAAGCTCTGGATTATGACCTCCACCCCCAAGTACGGATGAATCTTACTGCACGGGTAAGTTGATTTCTTGATCAATACAGTCAGCCACAGTCTTTGTACAGTGACCAGGTGATATTATTAAAGGGGTTGTCCACTACATTGGAGTCTTACCTATTCCATACTAGTCTTTTATTTACTAAACTGGTTTTTATTTTCATATCTTTTTTTGGGTGTATTTCTACTGAACGCATCATCCGTTTTTATCTAGGACACTGAAATTCCTGGAGATTATCCCAGTTTCACAGCCACAACATCAATAATTATTGATATTGGTGATGCAGATGATAAACCGCCTTTCTTCCAGCCTTGCAGAATAATCGGGAACAAAATTTGCATTAGTGATGGATACAGAACTAGTGTGACCCGCTCAGAAGCTACAGTAAGTGTGCGGATGACACAAGGGGTTTTTTTACTGATTCTTGTTCTCTGAACTTCAGTTGAATACTGCTAAACTTTCTGAAATATTTTGCTTACATATATGGATACAGTAGCTGAAGTACAAACTATATACTCTACCCATGGTTGTCATAAAATTGAGATATTGTAAAAGCTAAGTGATTTTCAATACATGCTAACAATCCAATTATTTTGAGAACGTGAGAGCCATTTATTGCATATCAGGCACCGACAACTCTTAGGAGAATTGGAGTTTCCAGATAACTATCTGTTTTACCTGTTGAGAAGAGAGCATAAATATATGGTGCAGGGGTTTACGATCTCAATTAGCCACTTGGATACATGTGGCACAGGGTTTAATATCAAAACAGCATGTAGTTTATTGTAGATTATAAACTGTACAGCTTCAAAATGAAAACAGCTTTCTTCAGTATCAATGGATATCATAAACAGTCATTTTGTTCAAGTAGAATGAAACAACATAAATGTAGCCTCACCAACCTCGGTATTCCCAGCAGCAGCTCACACTTTCGTTAAACGCGGTTGTGACACCTCTACTCAGAAAGCCCGTGTTTTACCCTGGGTGTTGGGGGACTCGGTGTCGGGCCCTGTGTTGAAGAGATGGGATGCAGCCGTGGCCCGGGCCCGACCCATGCTCAGGGCCGTCACATTAGAAAGAGATGGTGTGGGCTTGTCCGGGTTGAGTGGCTGATTAACGACTACGCCACCTGTGGTGTCTGGTGAAGGGCCACCAGCGCCGCTAGCAGTCCGCTGAGGCCCGGTGCCGTGGCGGCTAAAGTTATTACTGCTCCCCACAGGCGGATCAAGGCCTCAGGGCAGACAAACAGGATGAAGGGGGGTAGCAGTAGCGCGCGAAGTACGGGCACCGCGTCGCGTGGTATGGCGCGTAAAGAACAGTCCGGAGGCCATAGGGGTGAATTTCCAAGGCTTTACTCACTCAGAGATATTAGCGGGAAGGCGACTCCCTGCTCCTCGCGGAGTCCTGCGGCCACCAGGGACGGGGGTCCGACTACCTCCGAGGAAGTCCAGTGTTCGGTAGCGACCCTACACCAGAGTGTTCCTGCACTACAGACTTCACCCTTTCCCGTCTGTGCGTGTGTGGATAGGCCGGGTCTCCCTCTGAGCTCCTCTCAGGACTAGGGCACGGGTGGCAATTCCTCTCCATCCGATGCCCGGTGGGATCCTCAGGGCCTAACCGGGCTTTCCCGTCCAGGACATAGAGTACAAGGTCGGGTGTCGGGGGCCGGTGCCCCTCTTGCAGCCGGAATCCCTCTGAATAGATCAGGTAGGCGAGGACAGGTGGCGTACTCCGCTCCGTCTGCATCCTCCCCGGGACCCATTTGCTGGGGAGCCACACTCTAAAGCTCCCGGGCCTTCTTGATCCTGGTCCTCGGCCGGGTTGAGACATTCCTTGTCTGCAACCTACCTCTCGTCACAAAGATCGGGGTACGAGGGCTGTGTCCCATGCCGGTGCAGGCCCACACAGGATCTGCGCTCCCGGAGGGAAGTCACATTACACACAGTATTTTGACAGCACAGTGACAGCCGACAGACTAGCAAAGGCTAGACCAAAGGACCAGCGAAGAACCGACTAACAAGGACCAAAAAGACCAAGATCTAAGTTGGCATTCTATTAAATAAGAAATTTGAAGTGTAACCAACTAGTTGTTCCTCCACCCACACCCACTAACTGGTTCCTACCACTTTGTGTTCCCCAGTCTCCCTGTAACCAGGGGAGCAGCACCTAGTGCATACTAGCTCCCTCTGGTGGAAATGTGGTGTTGGATGCAAAAGGCTAGGTCACAACCATCACACTGGCCTTACCTCAGAGGAGGAACACCACACTCCATTGGAGAAGTGCAGCATTCCTGTGGCGGTCGAACCCTCAGGGGCGCCACATTCCCCCCTGGTAAAACACAGCACGTCCACGGGCTGCAAAGGAAGTAACACCCAGGAAATTTTCTTTTTATAATAACAAAACTATCATCCCTTTATGGGAGGCACATTTCTTAAGCGTTGCATAACAAGGTATAAAAGTGTAAAAGTGCAAAAGTACAAAATTATAAAAGTATAAAGCATAAATTAGGACAAGAGACTTTTGATAATGGCAGCAGACTGGTTAAGAGTGGTGACGATCAGTTCAGTAGCAAGAGGGACCTGCCCTAAACCCTCTACGTGGGCCCTGGGGTGGCTGCAGGGCATGAAGATCCAGAGATGGACCTCCACATGAGCCACTCCAGACAGGTTTTGCTTCTGAGGTCTGAGGTAGAAGAAGAGGCACGGTTTTGCATAAAACCAATAGGAAGCACCTAAATAGATGCATAACTATATACAAACACAGTCCGCCGCCTGCCATAGTCCGCAGGGACCAAAGTCTCTGTAAACAGGGGGAAAACATAAAATAGCAGCATTCAACTTAAAACTTTAACAACAGCAGCAGCCGGGGGCTGCTTTAGACCTCGGGCTCTCTTCTTGGAAAAGGCTCATTCCTCCCGACGGAGGCTAGCTGGTCACCTGAGGCTGAGGGCGGGGTGGCGTTGCTCCCAGACACTTTGTGGACGTCCAGGGCGTACCACCCACGCTCCCCCTGGTGGCGAGAGAAAGTCACTGTGTCGCCCGGGAGGAGGTTCCGACCGGGGTGTCCCTTCTTGAGGCGCGGCTCGACGTCCCGCCAGCTGACGAACACATCGTCCTGGAACTGGGGACACCGGATGAACCCCCACCCCGCCTTATGATGAAATCGGACGGCTTGGCCTTCGTACCGGGGACTGGGACGAGAGGCCTCCTCCTGACGCGCCCGAGTCTTTGCATCTTTGGTCCTGACCTCGAGGCGCTCGCAGCGCTGCTCCCGCCGACGCTGCTCCCTTGCGAGCTGGAAGATCTGGTCGCTGCACCACTGGCTCCTCCTTCGCGTTTCAAACCGGGTCTCCCGAGGGAAGCCCATTAGGTCACCCCCCTGATTTTCCCAGGCCCACTCCTCAGCCTCGGGCCAGGTTACTGCTGGTGCGGGTAGCGGGGTAAGGACGGGTTGCTGCGAGTCCTCTGTAGACGCGGACCAGTCTGGGTTGGAGCCGGTAGTTTCCTCGGCAGCTTCAGGCACCTCCGTATGAGGGTTTGGGCGGCATCGCAGGTCCCCACCGATGGCTGCCGATTGCAGCTCTGGAGCTAACGCTTGGTCCCAGGTGACCGCGTGGGGAACTAAGTACTCCGACATGAGGTCCAGAATAGTCACAGTTGGCTCTGCAGCTGGGGCAGGGGTTGCACACTCACCCTCCGCGAGGTCACCCTCGACCTCTGTCACCGAGTCGACTTGTCCTGGGACCTCAACTCCTTGGCGGCGGTCCCGGATATGCAGCAGCATCTCCTCCCGCCACGCCGCCGTCGCCACCTCCTGGGCCTCTTTCTGCCTTCTTAGGAGTTCTGGAGCTTCTTGATGGAGAAATGCAATATCTCCCGGGGTCAACACGCTGCCGCCTTGCTCTCTGCCGGGTGAAGGGCCTGAACCGGGTTCAGTAGATGCGTGGTCTTGTTCCCCAGAGGCATCCATGTCTGCCTCCGTTGACTGCCAAGCTCCGACTGCCATGGCCGCACATTGTTCCTTTGCTTCTTCCTCCTCTTTCGGGGCGGGTCCTGGGCGGAATGCTGACAGGCCCGCCTTCGTTCAGCCCATCCAGTTTGACAGGCATTACCCCGCGGACAGTCTCTGATGGAAGGGGCAATCCACATTTTTGGCGCCAAGCGGGAGCCCAGCCCACGATGGGAGGCGTTCAAAGACAGTCTTTTCACAGCATTATGGCGCTTGTTCTTCTTGGGCGGGCGCCATTTTAAGTGTAAAACAACAGTTCAAGGTGTAAGGCACACAGTACCCGATAGCAATGGGCACTCTTCTCCGTTGCCGCGGGCACGATATCCTGCCGACTACGCCAGGTTGTGACGCCTCTACTCAGAAAGCCCGTGTTTTACCCTGGGTGTTGGGGGACTCGGTGTCGGGCCCTGTGTTGAAGAGATGGGATGCAGCCGTGGCCCGGGCCCGACCCGTGCTCAGGGCCGTCACATTAGAAAGAGATGGTGTGGGCTTGTCCGGGTTGAGTGGCTGATTAACGACTACGCCACCTGTGGTGTCTGGTGAAGGGCCACCAGCGCCGCTAGCAGTCCGCTGAGGCCCGGTGCCGTGGCGGCTAAAATTATTACTGCTCCCCACAGGCGGAGCAAGGCCGCAGGTCAGACAAACAGGATGAAGGGGGGTAGCAGTAGCGCGGGGAGTACAGGCACCGCGTCGAGTGGTATGGCGCGTAATGAACAGTCCAGAGGCCATAGGGGTGAACTTCCAAGGCTTTACTCACTCAGAGATATTAGCGGGAAGGCGACTTCCTGCTCCTCGCGGAGTCCTGCGGCCACCAGGGATGGGGGTCCGACTACCTCCGAGGAAGTCCAGTGTTCGGTAGCGACCCTACACCAGAGTGTTCCTGCACTACAGACTTCACCCTTTCCCGTCTGTGCGTGTGTGGATAGGCCGGGTCTCCCTCTGAGCTCCTCTCAGGACTAGGGCACGGGTGGCAATTCCTCTCCATCCGATGCCCGGTGGGATCCTCAGGGCCTAACCGGGCTTTCCCATCCAGGACATAGAGTACAAGGTCAGGTGTCGGGGGCCAGTACCCCTCTTGCAGCCTGAATCCCTCTGAATAGATCAAGTAAGCGAGGACAGGTGGCGTACTCCGCTCCGTCTGCATCCTCCCCGGGACCCATTTGCTGGGGAGCCACACTCTAAAGCTCCCGGGCCTTTTTGATCCTGGTCCTCGGCCGGGTTGAGACATTCCTTGTCTGCAACCTACCTCTCGTCCCATGGCCAGGGTATGAGGGCTGTGTCCCTTGCCGGTGCAGGCCCACACAGGATCTGCGCTCCCGGAGGGAAGTCACATTACACACAGTATTTTGACAGCACAGTGACAGCCGACAGACTAGCAAAGGCTAGACCAAAGGACCAGCGAAGAACCGACTAACAAGGACCAAAAAGACCAAGATCTAAGATGGCATTCTATTAAATAAGAAATTTGAAGTGTAACCAACTAGTTGTTCCTCCACCCACACCCACTAACTGGTTCCTACCACTTTGTGTTCCCCAGTCTCCCTGTAACCAGGGGAGCAGCACCTAGTGCATACTAGCTCCCTCTGGTGGAAATGTGGTGTTGGATGCAAAAGGCTAGGTCACAACCATCACACTGGCCTTACCTCAGAGGAGGAACACGATATTCCATTGGAGAAGTGCAGCATTCCTGTGGCGGTCGAACCCTCAGGGGCGCCACACTTTCTCCAAACAAACACCTCTCTGTTTAGCTTCAGTACACCTCTCTTTACAGAGCAGACTAACCAGCAGCTCTGCCTTTCTCCAGTCTCAACACACTCCACACTGCTGAGCTAACCCAGCTGCTGTTATTAGGCCTGTAAACTCAGGACTAGATGACAGGTTACCCGCCAGGTTCTTTTGGGTACCCAAAATCTAATCACATTAAACCCTCTAAGTAACCTAGTGTTACTGGTACAGCTTACATTACCAACACATATTTACCATCCAGGACCTTACCTCCTGCTTTCCTACAATGACCATAAGGTTACATTGTAAGACCTGGCCAAAACCTCTATTCAGCCTACGAATCCCCTTCTCCTGATAGGTGAGACTTCCAGATATGTATGTAACTGAGCGTGAAGTTTTTACAATTTTACATGACACTATATTTACTCTGAAGACAAAATACGGTTAAGGATGTACTGCCTGACATAATGGGTCTGTAATAGAGTTGGTGAGAATCGATAGTCCAGCGGTTAGGTCAGTAATCTGTGGCTACTGAATCGGAGCTCTGACAACCACCTCCTACCTGCTGGAATTCGAGACTCTTCTTTTGATTAGCTGGCCTGACTTGAATCACATTGACTCTTAACAATGGATCAGTGAAAAATGGATGGACTTTGGATGGAACTTTGAAGTACATTGTAAGTCTGCCATGTTTTATTCGTTTAAGGGCTCATTCACACGTTTTTCACGGCTAGCACTAGTACCTATAATAGTGAATGGGGCCATTCACATGTCCGTGATTTTTTGCGGAATGAAAAACAATGGAGTGTCGTATCAAAATCTGCAATGTAAGTTTAGAGTTTCGTGAAAAAATTGGACAGCACGAGCACAAGTCATTTTTCATGGACTTGTAATTAGGAGTAGATAAAGAAACTTTTTTTTGTGTGTTTCTTATTCAAAAAAACCCCTGATGAATCTCAGGTCAAACTCTGATAGTAAAAACTAACGTGACCAAATTGATGAAGCACGAACCGTACGAGAAAATCACTTACATCTGAATGAGTCCATTGACACCACTTCTAGCTGCCTCTTCACCAGAGCACATCGCTCCATTAGTTTTGCCAGCAGCTCCTAAGTAAACCCAACTTAGGAACCACAGTTTCTTCTTCTGCATTTTGTGACAGTGAGATAAAGGCTGAAAAACATCACAATAAGCACTGAATAAATGAATTATTATTTGTTATCTTCCCAATAAAATCCTCTTCATTACCAAGAATTCTGAATTGGAGAGTGCTGTTGTGGATGCTGGGGGTTGTAGTCACCATGACGGTGACCCAGTCCGTGACCCAGGGCGGTCAAACCAGGTTAGTCTTTGTGTATAAATGTTAATGTCCGACTACGCCACCTGTGGAATGCGGTTATTGGGAACCGCCGCTGCGGAGCAGTCCACTGAAGCTGGTGATATGCGCAGCAAGGTAGTATAACTCCCCACAGGAAGAGTGTAGCTTCAGGGCAGCGTGAGTGGATGATAGTGGTGATAATGCAGGGTGTCGCGGTGCAAGAAGAATCACAGAGTCCAGATGATGCAGTCCCAGATCTTTTACTCACGGTTAAGCAGTTCCACTTACAGGGCCAGTGTAAGAGCCCACGGCGTCCTGTGCTCACGCAGTAAGGGGCTCGGTCGACCCTCAGGTATCTCTGGAGCATTTAGCAGGACCCCCTTCTGTGTGTCCTCTCTGGCCTCTCTCCTTGTACCTCACACCCAGCGGCACCTCTGTCCAGTGTCCTCGGGCCTTGGCGGGCGACGTGTGTTCCGTCCCCTGGGTCCTATGTGGCTACTTTCCTAGTGGCTGGTGTGGACAGCCTGCTGTACTTGAAGTGCTGCAGCCTCCGGTTCCCAGTTGAGTCCTGTAGTCTCTGCTGGCTGGGGGACCCGGTTCCCCTTCTTTGGCCTGACCCCCCCACCTCCTGGCAGCAGCGGGCGTGCGGGTGGCTTGCTGCACGGCCCGTACCCCTAGGGTCCCTTCTCTTCTCTTCCTGGAGCCTTCCTGCTTCCTGTTTCCTCTCTTCCCTCCTTTCAGGCTCAGGCCTCCTGACTAGGCCCGCCTCTGGAGCAGAGCTCCTACAGAGCCCCTGCTCCTACACTCTCCTCCTCTGACTGAACACTCATCTAAGATGGCTACTCTCTTTTATATGCTCCTACTCAGTGCGCCCAGGATCTACGTCCTCCACCCATCCACTACCTAGTTCCCCCTCTCTAGGTGGTTCCCCCTGACTCGCCCCCTGGGCCGTGGGGCACTCGGAACCGGGCAATAAGGAGACGATGGGGGTAGTAGTGGCGACCCGGTCCCGTGGCTCAGGGTGGTCAGGCCAGTGGCAGTCCCTTAGATGTTTTAGATAATGCCCGACTACGCCACCCGTGGATTGCGGTTATTAGGAACCGCCGCTGCAAGGCAGACCGCTGGGGCTGATGATGTATGCAGCTGGGATGGTGTGACTCCCAACGGGAAGAGTGCGGCCCCAGGGCAGTGTAGTGGATGGGGTGGGAGTGATGGTGGTGAGAGTCCCAGTACCGGTAGTGCCGGAGGAGCGAAAAAGCACACAGACAACGTACTGCAGTCCAGGGTCTTTACTCACGGTTAATATCCTAGTCACTTCAGCTGGCAATGACTGCCAGAGCCGTGCGGCGTCCACCAGGTGAGGGGCTCGGTCAACTCCCAGGCAGCTCAGGAGTATGGCTCAGGACACGCTTCAATCCTTCCTCTGGCCTGCCTCACCAGTGACCCACTTTTGTCCAGCTACCGCGGACTTGTGCGAGTAAACGTGGGCCCCGTCCTCTGCTGTCCTATATGGTGCCTTCCTAGCAGGTTTGATGAGGTGTCGCACCAATAAATGATCACGACGTCCGGTCTTTGGCTGAGGGTAGTTTCTCCTCCACCAACTTGGGATCCGGCACCCTTAATCTGCCTGACCCTTCACCCTGGATTCTCGTGGGTTCTTAGGGTACCTTCCACCTTCTTGTTCCTGAGCCCTTCTGTTTCTCTGTCTCTCCTCCTTCTTTCCTGTTCCTTCTTCTCCTCCCTTCTCGTGGAGCTGGGCTGAGGTGACACCACAGCTCCCCTTCACCTCCTCCTCAGCCTCTCACTAGGCCCTCCTGGAGTAGAGCTCCTACAGAGCCTCTACTCCCTGTCTTCTCCTCTCTGGACAGAACTTCTCTTCTCCCAGCGCTAAGATGGTGCCCACCTTTTATACCTCCCTCTGACCATGAGCCCAGGTGACCAGCAACCAATGGGCTCCTTCCTACGCTCAGGAACCAACCCCTATCTGCCCCTACAGCACTGGGTGTTCCACCCCCCTCCCCACTCCAGCAGGGACATGGTCGGTCGTGCCTGCACTTCTGTCTAGTGGGAGCACCGTTGAGCTGTCCCTCGGAAATGGGGTGTGTGTGCTGTATGCAGCTAACTGAGCCCTGGTCCATACTCCATCCTTACCCGGGAGTGGAATAGCACACCTCTGGCAGAGGTGCAATACCCCTGTAGCGGCCGAACCCTCGGGGCGCTACACCCCCACTCCAGCCAGGGATCAGGGACTGTGCTCTCCCATAGGAGCAATTTCGCCCTGTCCCCCGGAAATGTGGTGTAGTGGATGTAGTGTTAGGGTCCTGAGCCATACTCCTTCCTTACCTGAGAGTGAGATACCACACCTCTGGGTGAGATGCAATACCTCTGTGGCGACCGAACCCTCAGGGGTGCCACACTGTTTCCCTAATGAACCCTAAGGCCAAGTGCACGTGGCCTAATACTTAAATAGTGCAATAAAATCATATCCTTGAGGCCACCTACATATGTTTAGTATTTGGTGACTTTTTTACCTCAGTATTTGTAAGCCAAAACCAGGAGTGGAGCAATCAGAGGAAAAGTATAATAGAAACACATCACTTCTGCATTTTTCACCCACTCCTGATGTTGGTTTACAAATCCCGAGGTAATAAAAATTCACCAAATACTCAACGTGTGTACATGGCTTCAAGGATATGATTGTTTTGCACTTTTTAAGTATTAGGTCATGTGCACACATTGAGTATTTGGTGACTTTTTTACCTCAGTATTTGCAAGGCAAAACCAGGAGTGGGTGATAAATACAGAAGTGGTGACGTGTTTCTATTATACTTTTCCTCTGATTGTTCCTCTCCTGGTTTTGGCTTACAAATACTGAGGTAAAAAACTCAACAAATACTCTACATGTGCACGTGGCCTCATACAGATCTCCATAGACTTTAATAGCCGAGTCTCATAAGCAAAACAGATAAAAATTGGGCCTGCCCATAGTCTCGCGGACCGGCGACACCAATCTGTTTTTCACAGATGGCTGTATCGATGAATGAACTCTATGGGTCGGTGTGCTGTCCAAGAAAAAAGATGGACAGCACTGGGACATGTCACACCGATGTGTGAATGTAATATAGATCAGATTTTTTCTATTTAGGTGTAGAACCAGCTTTGCGATACTTTCCAGGAAACAGGTCAAGATTAGCTGGGTAATGTTGATATCAGGGATTCCTCCTAAGTCGTTTATACTTTACACGTCACAGTAGAGTTTTTATTACTGACGCTACGTTTTCAAAGTGGTCATCTACCTTATGGCGGCAGGCTGATAATGACAGCATTGACATGGACGTGTAGTGGTTGCTATGCAATCGTAGTATGTATGATAAGATAAGTCCGACAAATGGCTGTGACTTTGTTCCTTGGCTGAATCTCTTGACACCATGTGCGTCAACTGAACAGCAATAAACCAAATAGCATCGTTTGATGTCACGTTGTGTCAGACTGAACCTTACACTTTATACACGATTTAGTCATATTATCATAGTCAATAGAAATGCCAACATTCTTATATGGCAGATGCTCCTCTTTACAACCACCATTAGAAGGGCTCTCCGAGACTTGATAATGGGGTTGGTATCTCCAGGAATGACCCCTGGCAATCAGGACAGTGCAGGGGATGCAATCCAACAGTCACAATGGCTTATTCCTATGGATCTGCGGTGGACATATCATTGGTGCAACCTGCGGCTCAAAAAATAAGGGGCCACTACCACCTCTAAAGAAGGGGGAATTGTTCATTATGATGAGTTATTAGACTGCAAAGGGCCCTTATCTTGTTCTTGCACAGGGGCCTCTTCTGTCTGTGTCCGCTCCTGGAATGGGTGACGGGTACTGCAGCTAAGTCCCAAGTAATTCAATGGAAAATTACTTTCACCAGGACAATACCTTAGTAGAAATAAGTCGAATGTTAGCAGATGATTTTATAAAAAAAAATGTCTGTAATAGGAATAATCATAAAGTAATATTTTTATTTTAGACACAGCCCCTACAGTTGATGCCTGGCCCTCTATATGCTATCGACGGAGATTATGGCATTAATGACCCTGTTGCTTACAGGATCATCAGTGGTATGTATAAAATATCAATGCAACTAATGAGCACGTAGGCCTCCGACTCAGGTAGTGGGTATTGGGCAATGCTCAATTTCAACCTGTTGATTCCTTTGCTCCCATGAAGATAAGTTACTGCTTCTTATATAAAAATATATGTTTGACTGAGCATTGAGCACAGTCAGACAGCCATATAAATTGGACCGCATATAATCTGCCCGCAATGCACGGACTAGCTGACTGCTCTTTCGAGCCAAGCGTGACAGCTGCATATATTTCTATGCAGCTGTCACGCTCAGCTTGGGAGAGCCGCCGGCCAGTCATTGCGGGCAGATTATGTTCCGATTTATACAGCCGTGTGAACCCTATAATGTACAGTAGACGGCCCATACAGCTGTGAGTTGCATTTGTATGATAATTACTGTATCTAGTGCGTGCCCATGGCAGTATTTTCTGCCTGCACTTTGGCACTATCATAAAAAACAGTGGCAGATTTACTAACCCTGTCTAATTTCCTTACATACTTAAGCTCCTAGTCATTCAGGCGTTTTCAGTTTCCCATTTTCTGACTAAAAACTTCTTGAAATGTTGCAAAAATTTTGTGCAACTTGAAGTTGCACAAAAATCTTGCGACTTTTATTGTTTTTTCACGACAGCCCCATCTAGCTCCACTAAAGTTGGCAGAGCTGAGGTGTGATGGGGGGTGGCAAAGCCTGCCTGACCAATTCATTATTATTTGTGCCAAAAAAGTGGTGTAAATGATGCCGGAAATGTTCTTCAGTCCCTGGCTGGTGCGTATTTCTTTCAGTGGCGTACAGCAGTGAAAAAATGCACCAGATGCACTAAAGAGGATTTTTTCCCATCATACTGCACAGCTTCTTTCATAAGACTGCTAGGTGTCACTTAACCATTATTACTCATTGACCACTTTATTCATAGTCTGATCTTTGTTCTTCTTCTTGCTTAGGGAACGGTGAGAATATATTTAATATAGGCGTTGCAACTGGAAACATAACAATGAACAAGCCAGTAGACACGTTGGGAACAATCCTGTTGCAAATTATGGTAGGTACTGAAGATCATGCTGAGCTGTAGGTTGAAATAGGAACCCATTCTAGAAAGAAAGGACATATAGCAAATGTCGTGTGTTAGGGAAGAGTCAAACGGCTGTATAACTTGGACGTGAATTGCAACATAATGCTCGGACTGCCCGGTAGCTTTCCTGACCTGAGTGTGATGGCTGCATAAAAATACCTGCTCTCTCAATTGGGTTGGGAGAGCTGCCGGCCAGTCCGAGCATTGCTTTGCGATCCTCGCCCGAGTTATATGGCTGTCTGACTCTTCCCTTAGAATGTGTTCTGGAAATCCTGGAAAATTCT
Source organism: Phyllobates terribilis (assembly GCF_046119375.1). Taxonomy (NCBI): domain Eukaryota; kingdom Metazoa; phylum Chordata; class Amphibia; order Anura; family Dendrobatidae; genus Phyllobates; species Phyllobates terribilis. Next base: position 129,830,737 of record NW_027362773.1, on the reverse strand, counting down.
GCTCAAATGGTCAAATGAAATGGTCATGTCAACCGATTACTGCAGGCCACAGTCACAATATGTCCATTGTAACATAATGTCCCTCAAAAGTGATTGATGATGTCCATGTGTTTTTTACGCCACTATGCATGAAACAGCACCAAGACCTTATGAAAATCAGTGGAGTTAATCTAAAATTATGCCATAACTGTAGCAAAAAAGACACGGACCATACATCCAAAAAACATACATTGATCTAATGCCGCCAGGCAAAAATTGACAAAACTGAACATGAGGTTCTCAGTTAATCAGACTGTTTAAAGCCAACTACCACTTCCCGTTGAACCTCTCAGCGGGTTCCTAACCTAAAAGTATAAGTTTTAGATGTGCGGTCCATATCTTTCTATATAGCTATGGCATATTTCATGCTCTGTTCCCTGTTCTTTTGTTCACACAATTACATTTTGCCAAGGAGATAAACGTTCCTGCTGAGCCATGTGGTTCCTGTATGTAATTTGTGGTGTCAACCAATGTAATACGTACAGTGCATCAGTTCCTGGATTTTTAGTTGAACATTGTATACCTGATACAGATAGTGAACTTTGATCATTCATTTCGATAAGCAGACAGTGCAATTAGATTTAGGAATGAGTTCACATTGGCGTGTGGTATAAAGGATGTTACTTTTTTTTCCAGGCTTATCAGACTAATGATGAGTTAAAATATTCCACCACCACGGTCAACATAGAAGTAAAGGAAAAGAATAATTTCCCACCAAGATTTGAAAAGTCCAATTACACAGGAACCATCCCTTCAAATATGGAAATTAGAAGCTTTGTCCGGGATTCTAGTGATCAGACAAAACAACTTCATGTGTTTGCCGTTGATGACGATTTTCCAGATGTGTGTATCTGCCAGCTGATAAAATAATAAAACACCTTACCGTATCTGCTATATCATGACAACACAATGTAATGCTATACTATTTTCATGCCAGTAGAAATTTGCTTATGTGACTGATCTACGTTTACCGTTATACATTTTATAAATTGATATTTTATAGATCTGTGATAAATTGTGGAAAAAAAGTCGGTAAAGATTTAATCCATACAATTTACCAATTAACCTGTGCAATTTGTAATTTTTCTTAAGCCCTGTTCATTTAGGAAACTGGCCCTAACACGACATTGTAATCAAAAATAGTATCCATGACACTGTTTATCACACCCAAAAATTAATACAGACCCCATAAACAAAGACTACAGACCAGATCCATTTAACACATTCAGCCCACAGATCAGACCCATTTAAGAAATACAGACCCCAGACCAAACCATTTTAACAAACACAAAGACCAGACCAGAACTGTTTACTAAAAATACTGACCCCAAACCAGACCCTTTTAACAAATACCCACCCTAAACCAGACCCGTTTAACAAATACAAACCCCAGACCAGTCTACTTTAGCAAAAACAGGCCAAACCTGTTTAACAAATACAGACCCAAGACCAGACCATTTTCACAAATACAGGCTCCAAACCAGACCCTTCAAAAAATACAGACTCCATACTAGACCCTTTAAAAAATACAAATCCAAAACCAGACCCCATCAACATATATAGATCACAGATCAGACCCATTTAACAAATACAGACCCAAGACCAGAACATTTTAACAAATACAGACCCGAGACCAGATCACTTTAACAAATACAGACCAAAGACCAGATCCCTAAAAAACAGACCCCAGAACAACCCTCTTAAAAAAATACAGACTCCAAATCAAACCCCATATTTACAGACCCCAGACCAGACCCCCTAAATAAATACTAACCTCAAAGGCACCTCAAATATAGGCTCCTAAATAAAACCCTGACTCTTATAAACTATTACAGACATCAGACCAGACCCTTAATATAAACTCCTGTCTAGCCCTTTCACCTTTTATACATACCAGACCCGCTTGATGCAGACACCAGAACGAACCCTTAAAGGGGTTTCCCATAAACAAAGTACATTTTCATGAATAGATCTTGGAATAATAATAACTTCCACAATTGGATGTGTTAAAAAATGTTCCTGTGCTGAGATAATCTTATAAATGTGCCCCTGCTGTGTACTGTGTAATGGCTGTGTCTGACCGTGAAGGAACATGGTCTGATCGTACCACATCTCCTGGGCAGGGGGAAAAGTAAAAGAGTATACAGACATTACAGCACAGAATTGCAGTCGATTCTTTTTCTAAGGCAACATAAAACACTGTCTGTTTTTAAGCAATGTTTTAATTCAAAGAAAGAATCAGCTGTGATCCCGTGCTGTAATGTCTGTATAATCTTTTGCTTCCCCCCCTGCCCAGGAGATGTGGTATGATCAGACCATGTCCCTGTACGGTCAGACACAGCCATTACACAGTACACAGCAGGGGCACATTTATAAGATTATCTCAGCACAGGAACATTTTTTTAAATACATCCAATTGTGGAAATTATTATTATTCAAAGATCTATTGATTAAAATGTTTATTAAAATTAACTTTGTGGGAAAACCACTTTAAGTATAAAAATAATACTTTTTTATTTCTTTGCATAGTAGTAAGTAATTATTAGGTATCAAATATATTACATATTATTAAGAAAAAAAATCTTTGTTTTTCAGGGATTCAATCCAGCTATCACTTACAGGATAGAAAACAGCAATAATTTTACTATCCTTCGTGATGGATATATTCTAACTAACTCTGTATTCACCTCTCCTGGCACCGTTGTCTTTGTAGTAAGTTCCCTATCATGGTTCATTGCAAATAAAGACTCAACTTGAAGTGGAATTTTCGGTTAAGGGGAAAACATAAAAATGACAGTAGATTAAATTCTAAGACTTTTCTCAAATAGATGTTACTAGCAAATCAGATAATTTTCCTCATTATTAAAGGGACAAAGGATTTACTTTCACTTTACTGGAGTGAGAGCATATTCTGGAGAGATTCTCTTTTCTGTGATGTATCAACTGTGAAGGGGGTAGTTAATTCGATGAAGAATCTGAAGGGCAACGTGACCTGTTTCACCATTTCTCTACTCATACTCATTAGTCCATAGATTATAATGGGTAAATTTATTTACCTATTTTCCTCATAAATTCACCAGAAGAGATTCACAAACGTGATGAATTCATTCACCAATGTATCCCTCTGGGAAATCAATCAGTAAAATGCAAATCAGGTAAAACATTCCCTCACCTTCAGCCAGGAACTGGAACTTTATTTGACACTGTATTAAAATGTCCTTTTATACAGTGGAGCTCTGATAAAGGAGGAAGACACAGCTGCTTCTAAAGGTGTAATCATTAAGAGGGGCACATAGCTGCTTATAAAGGGTTAATCTGCAAAAAAAAAAAGGATTTGGCTGCTTTTAAAGGGTTAATCTAAGTCTCTAAGTCTTATACTATAATTAAAGTGAATTTTTCAGCTGAATCAGGATGCCCGAACTACAGGCAGCACGAGTCGCACACTGGCTGGGTTATTGCATCAGTGTATGTTTTACTCTGAAACACCGCAGTTGTTTCTGAAAAATCATACTTTTAAAGGCCATCCAGGTCAACGGCCCTGATTTATGAAGGTGTTTATGACAGTTTTTTGGTGTAAAACACCTTTAAGTTTCTCAAAATTGCATAAAATTTTGAGACTTACAGGGTTTTCACACAAGTCTCAGCCAACTACATCAATATGGGCGTTTCTTACGCCAGAAATGTACTCCAGTCCTTCACTTTTGAACATTTCTACCGGAGGCACATGGCACTTGTAAGATGCAACTAATTCATTAAGTGGCGTGAGCCTCTTTATGAATTACTGTAAGTGCACCTCACTCCAGCTGCTCCATTCATGAAGACTGGCATGCCTCAAGTAAGAGGCAGCAGTACGTCAGCCACACATATTTCCCCAGTATTTCCCTGCTGCACAGTCCCAGCCATCATCAACACAGTGGTATATTACAGCTGAGAATCAGGAAGTCTCACCGAGCAGTCAAAATGGTGAGACAATAGAGAGTCTCAACTTCAGCTGACTTTTCTCTCCATTTCTTAAAGGGAATCTGTCACCAGGTTTTTGCCAGCTAATCTGAGAGAAGCATAATATAGAGACAGAGACCCGGATTCCAGCTATGTTTCACTTACTCGGTTGCATAGTGGAATTTTAATAAAATCATTGTTTTATCAGCACCAGATTATCATTATAGAACTACTAAACCTGCTACCAGGAAGATAAGCATATTCATGAGCTCTGTATAACTTCTCACTCACAACTGATTGGCATCTTTCTGCCTATGCACAGTGTAAACAGTAAGCTATCAATCCGTGGTGTGGGTGGGGATATACAAAGCTCAGCATTCAGAGAACTGCTAGCTCTGCAACAGAGGAAAAATACATTTTATCAAAATGACTGCAGGAAGCTTAACGAGTGACACATCAGTGGACTCAGGGTCTCTGCCCCCAACATCATGCTGCTCTCAGATCGGGTAGCAAAAACCCAGTGACAGACTCACTTTAAAGGGCCAGTGTTATTATCACTAAATTAGACTTTATTTTTTATAATAATAGAAAGGTTTTATATTTTGGTCTCCTTTTATTTCATTAAATTTTTCCAAATCGCGATAGGTACTCTTTAACGTGTAGCTGTCACCATGTTTTACTACAAATTGCATACATTATTATAAAGTTCTCTTCGACCTGAATAAACGTTGATAGTCCATTTCAAAATGTCTGTTTAATCCTAAAATAAAAAAATTAAATATTTGAGTTCTGCTAGAGCTTATTATTAAGCAGGGGAACTTTCAAAAATGATTGTATATACTGTTACACACACGCCCGGACTGACTGGCGTGAGCGTGGTTAGTGATCCCACTGGACCATGAACCGAGGAGTGCCTGGAGGGGCGTGACTAAGTATCAACTCTGTCCGACCAAGGTCGCACGGCTGCTCAGTCGACTCCGTGAACCAGGGAGGAACCGAGCAGAGGGACCAAGTGCTACTCCAGGTCAGACCCTGGTCACAGCTGTTGACCCACACCGGGGAATGCAGGAACAGGCAGGTTAGGCTGGCATACAGACAGGTGGGTACTGGCAGGTACGGCTGGTATGCAGACAGGTGGGTACTGGCAGGCACGGCTGGTATGCAGACAGGTGGGTACTGGCAGATAGGAACGCAGGCAGAATAGGGACCAGTACAGACTGGGATACAGGAACAGAGCCGCAGGTGCGGTAGACAAGCAGAGCAGGGCAAAACCCGCAGGTGCGGTAGACAAGCAGAGCAAAACCCGCAGGTGCGGTAGACAAGCAGAGCAGAGCAAAACCCGCAGGTGCGGTAGACAAGCAGAGCAGAGCAAAACCCACAGGTGTGGTAGACAAGCAGAGCAGGGCAAAACCCGCAGGTGCGGTAGACAAGCAGAGCAGAGCAAAACCTGCAGGTGCGGTAGACAAGCAGAGCAGAGCAAAACCCGCAGGTGTGGTAGACAAGCAGAGCAGGGCAAAACCCGCAGGTGCGGTAGACAAGCAGAGCAGAGCAAAACCTGCAGGTGCGGTAGACAAGCAGAGCAGAGCAAAACCCGCAGGTGTGGTAGACAAGCAGAGCAGAGCAAAACCCGCAGGTGCGGTAGACAAGCAGAGCAGAGCAAAACCCGCAGGTGCGGTAGACAAGCAGGGCAGGGCAAAACCCGCAGGTGCGGTAGACAAGCAGAGCAGAGCAAAACCCGCAGGTGCAGTAGACAAGCAGAGCAGAGCAAAACCCGCAAGTGCGGTAGACAAGCAGAGCGGAGCAAATACACACAAGGTACTTACAATAAAGTAGCGAGTGGACACTAAACTCACAAACAGAAGTACAGAGGCAATGAGTTGGAGTTAGGTGCAGGTTCAGACACTGCAGGAAAAGGGAAGGTACGGACATAGAGACAAACAAGTAACGGGCTAGGACACTGTTCAGACAGGAACTGAACCAGGAACAAGATACAGGAACGAACCTGGGAACTCAGCCCCCAGGGTGGCGGAAACAGACTAGAAGTTACAGATACAGGTAACGGGCCTGGGTATACAGCCCCCAGGGTGGCAGAACAGACTAGAAGTCACAGATACAGGTAACAGGCCTGGGTATACAGCCCCCAGGGTGGCAGAAACAGACAAGATACAGGACAGGACCTGGCAACTCATTTGCACAGAACACACTGAAAGAAAGTGTTGCTCAGGCACCTCCTACTGGGAGGAGGGGGTTTAAGTATCCAGTGACTCACAGCAATAGGCTGGGGACGCATTAGGACTGTGCACACAGTAACTATAAGAATCAGGCAGTAACCGCGCCGCCGCCCTAAGCAATCAGACAAGAGAGACAGCAGGCAGTTTTGCATGGTGGTTTTGCATGGTGGGAGGTGGTAAGCCATGCCAGCACGCCGCCAGGGATGTTACATATACATTCTGCAAAAGTTTTTCAAAGTGAGCCCACCTGCCTTATCAGGTCTAATAGATCTATTTAATTATGCATGCAGCTTGTATAGAAATATGGTGACAGATTAACTTTAAAGAGTACCTATCACCTTCTGGAAAACTTCATGAAATAAGAGAAGAACAAAATCTAAAACCTTTTTATTATTATGAAAACTAAAAAAATAAACTAAAGTCTAATTTAGTCATAATAACTTTGACTCTTTAAAAAATGGAGAATGAAGTCAGCTGAAGTTGAGACTCTCTGCTATCTCACTATTTTGACAGCTCTGGGAGACTTCCTGATACTCAGCTGTTAGATACCATTGTGTGGGTGATGGCTGGGACTTTGCAGTACCGAAACACAAGGCAAATGTGTATGGTGACTTACTGCTGCCTCTTACTTCATGCTGAATGTTTTATCTTAATATAAGATGGATTTCTGTGTATAATAATGTTACAGTAATGTTATCTATGCGATATTTCTGCTCTCAGCTGAAATTTGTTCTTATGTTAAAAAGCATATCTAAATGTAAACTTTTTTTTCTTGGGGGGGGGGGACCTCTGTAGAAAAAAAGCACAGTAGACTATGTACTTGAAAAAAGGCATACTGATGTATTTTGACCAGATGGATGCCAAAACACTCTTGTTGCCTTACATCAAGTAAATGGAATACATGCACACCACCTAGAGTGTGAAGTGTGAACAGACCTTTAGTTTGGCGTAAAAGTGTACAGGATTTATTTTGTTGCAGCACTGCACTAAATACAGTTTTGTCTTTCTGAAAGGTTAATGCTACTGATAGCATATCATCTGAAAGCGTGACAGCCAATGTTACAATTGAGATCACCAATGGTAAGTACCTAGTATTGTCTTCTGTGCCTAGCATTGTCTCCTGTGCCTAGCGTTGTCTTCTTTGCCTAGCATTGTCTTCTCTGCCTAGCATTGTCTTCTCTGCCTAGCTTTGCCTTCTGCGCCTAGCATTCTCTTCCTTGCCTAGCATTGTCTTTTTTGCCTAGCATTGTTTTCTGTGCCTAGCATTGTCTTCTGTGCCTAGCATTGTCTTTTGTGCCTAGCTTTGTCTTCTGTGCCTAACATTGTCTTATGTGCCTAGCTTTGTCTTCTGTGCCTAGCATTGTCTTCTGTGCCTAGCATTGCCTTCTGTGTCTAGCTTTGTCTTCTGTGCCTAGCATTGTCTTCTGTGCCTAGCTTTGTCTTCTGTGCCTAGATTTGTCTTCTGTGCTTAGCTTTGTCTTCTGTGCCTAGCATTGTCTTCTGTGCCTAGCTTTGTCTTCCGTGCCTAGATTTGTCTTCTGTGGCAAGCATTGTCCTCTGTGCCTAGCATTGTCTTCTGTGCCTAGCTTTGTCTTCTGTGCCTAGCTTTGTCTCCTGTGCCTAGCATTGTCTTCTGTGCCTAGCATTGCCTTCTGTGCCTAGCTTTGTTTTCTGTGCCTAACATTGTCTTCTGTGCCTAGATTTTTCTTCTGTGCCTAGCATTGTCTTCTGTGCCTAACATTGTCTTCTGTGCTTAGCTTTATCTTCTGTGCCTAGCATTTTCTTCTGTGCCTAGCTTTGTCTTCTGTGCCTAGCTTTGTTTTCTGTGGCAAGCATTGTCCTCTGTAACTAGCATTGTCTTCTGTGCCTAGCTTCGTCTTCTGTGCCTAAGCTTTGTCTTCTGTGCCTAGCTTTGTCTTCGGTGCCTAGCATTGTCTTCTGTGCCTAGCTTTGTCTTCTGTGTCTAGCATTGTCTTCTGTGCCTAGCATTGTCTTCTGTGCCTAGCATTGTCTTCTCTGTCTAGGTTTGTCTTCTGTGCCTAGTTTTGTCTTCGGTGCCTAGCTTTGTCTTCTGTGTCTAGCATTGACTTCTGTGCCTAGCATTGTCTTCTGTGCCTAGCATTGTCTTCTGTGCCTGACTTTGTTTTCTGTGCCTAACATTGTCTTCGGTGCCTAGCTTTGTATTCGTTGCCTAACTTTGTCTTCTGTGTCTAGCATTGTCTTCTGTGCCTAGCATTGTCTTCTGTGCCTAGCATTGTTTTCTGTGCCTAGCATTGTCTTCTCTGCCTAGGTTTGTCTTCTGTGCCTAGCTTTGTCTTCGGTGCCTAGCTTTGTCTTCGGTGCCTAGCTTTGTCTTCGGTATCTAGCATTGTCTTCTGTGCCTAGCATTGTCTTCTGTGCCTAGCATTGTCTTCTCTGCCTAGGTTTGTCTTCTGTGCCTAGCTTTGTCTTCGGTGCCTAGCTTTGTCTTCTGTGTCTAGCATTGACTTCTGTGCCTAGCATTGTCTTCTGTGCCTAGCATTGTCTTCTGTGCCTGGCTTTGGTTTCTGTGCCTAACATTGTCTTCGGTGCCTAGCTTTGTCTTCGGTGCCTAGCTTTGTCTTCTGTGTCTATCATTGTCTTCTGTGCCTAGCATTGTTTTCTGTACCTAGCATTGTCATCTCTGCCTATCTTTGTCTTCGGTGCCTAGCTTTGTCTTCTGTGTCTAGCATTGTCTTCTGTGCCTAGCATTGTCTTCTGTGCCTAACATTGTCTTCTGTGCCTAACATTGTCTTCGGTGCCTAGCTTTGTCTTCGGTGCCTAGCTTTGTCTTCGGTGCCTAGCTTTGTCTTCGGTGCGTAGCATTGTCTTCTGTGCCTAGCATTGTCTTCTGTGCCTAGCATTGTCTTCTGTGCCTAGAATTGTCTTCTGTGCCTAGAATTCTCTTCTGTGTGGTTGCACAAAGTTATTGAAATATAGTGTAAAATGTTCATTCAGTGACCACGTTATCAGGTACATGTGTAATCTGGCTCATTATTGAAGCACTCCATGGTGCGAACAACATCACCTTCAAAATAATGGTGCCATGCACGTCCCCTATATGCCCTGCACAAAGTGTTAGGCCTGGCTGGGGTGCTCCTTTAAACATCTAAGATCTATTAAATATTAATAAGTACATTATGCGGCAGAAATTTATTGTACTAAACAGATTCTCAATGGGGATAAAAATATTTTTGAAAAGCGAAAATAAAGGAAGTAATACTCAACCTCAATTCCCTACTGCTGCCATTATGATGCCTACTTGGTCCCTACTGGTCTCCATCTCCTGGTCCTTTTTCAACACACCAGAAATGGATGTAGATGTCTACTTATCCAATCATTTCATAACTTGTGCTGCTATAGTTGCTGACCATGTATGAATGTCCTCCTCCTGTACTGATATAGCATTTTCTAACTTGACCCTCTCCATGCAACATATCTTGATGCAGAAAACGTTAACTTGATACCTAGCCCACTGTACATGTTTAATGGTTTGTGTTATATTGGTATAGTTAATGTGTTGTTATTAGTCCATGTCAAGTATTTGTAGCCAGCAGAGTAACCAGATCTCACACCAATAGAATATTTTGCAACAAGGTAGAACAAGAGGTTCTTGGCAAATGTACAAAAAAACAAGCCAGCAACTACATGATGGTTTCGTAATGTGGGCTCAGTGTTTAGCATTGTTGGCCAGCAGTGCTTTTGCATAAAATTTGGATTTACTTCCCATGTTTTGTGAGTTTCATCCTAGTGACGTGCCCCTGGGCCTGTGTCGCGCTGCGTTGCGCACGCGGGAGCTTACCCGGAGCCGGATCTCTTGAGGGTTGTAGTCTCGTGGCGGTGATCCGGTCCGTGCCCAGGGAGTCAGACTAAGTGGCGCTGTATCAGCGGTAGATGTTGGACGACTACGCCACCCGTTGAGTACAGCTAAGGAGCTGCTGCTGCAGGGCAGACCGCTGAGGCCGGTGGTAGGATTGTGCAGCGTGATAGTATAACCCCCAACGGGAGGGGTATGGCCTCAGGGCAGCCGACGTGGATGATGGGGGTAGCAGGAACCACTCGGAGACGGTACGGTGTAGTTCAGGGTCTTTACTGGTGACAAAGATAGACCCTCCCGGAGTACTGGCTAGCGATTGGGGCCTGGTCAGTCCTTGAGCAGATGGGATCTCCCCTGGCCAGGCGGAGTTGTAGGCCTCCCAAACTGACTGTACTCTTCTGGCTACCTTGCTAGAGGCGGGTATAAGTAGCCCACGTCCCTGAGTGTACCGTGTGGTGCTCACCCGTATGGCCGGTGACTCGGGGCCTTCTAGTAGCTTCCGCTCCACGACGGCGGTGCTGGTCCCACGCGTGTGACCGTGCCTTCGGGTTTCTGGGCCAGAGGACCTGCAATCCCCTGCCGGTCGGTTTCTGCTGCTGGATAGGAGTTAGTCCCCACAGCCTCGGACTCCGGGTCCGGTGAGAAATCTTCTCAGTCAGGGCGAGCTCTGCAGCTGCCAGCCCCTGACTCCTTGTTGCACTGCTCCTACAGAGCTCCTGTAGTTTCTTCCTATGCTGCTTCTCTTCTCTACTTCTTCTCTACTCACTCACCCTGCCTCAGCCCTAGGTTTATATAGGGGAAGTTCTTCCCCTCCCAGGACTGGGCAGGAGGTGTGGCATGCATAGGATCCCTGACCAAGAGACCTCCCACCTGCTCTCAGACGTAATATCTCTATCACTGTGGCAACCAGACCCCTGGGGTGTCACATTCCCCCCCTAGTGAAATTTAGTACTCCGGGACTAAACATATTTTTGGAAAAACATAACAAGGTATAAACCATAATAATACAATAAGAAAAACACATAAAGATGGTCACGGCGTGTCCGCAACCGGGTGCAGTTTTTGAAGAAAAACAAGGTGTCCATTTCACCAAAACAGGGAGACGTAACCAGGTAGGGGTCTGTCCTGCCCCGAGTCCTTAACAGTCTTTAGTCCGTCCTGGGTTACGCTCCAACTATGTACACAGGATTCCCGGTAAATCCACCAAAGACTCCTATAAACAACTAGAAACACATAATTATACACAAGCAACAAGAAAAACAGGTAACCACAAATAAAACAATTTATACACTTCAAATCCTCCAACGTGCGGGTAACTGGCCTCTAGTGGCCCTAGTGGACCTACGGAGCTGACTGTCTAGCCCTGAACTACAGGGTGTAGGAGCTGTCAAGGGTAAACTGGGCAGCTGTCTACCGGCTCCTTGGCTCACTAGGGGTACGGCAGGCTCACTATAAGCAGAGGGTTGATCCTCCTGTTCTGCTTGTGTGGAGTCTTCTGCCTCCTGGACCGGCTGCTCTTCCAGCTCTACCTGTCGCTCCGTAGGTGCTTGGGATGCTGGTTGGAGGAAGGTGAGTACGGGTACCACAACTGCGCCATTGACTTGAGTCCAAGACCGAGGGAAGTCTCCGAGCACAGTACTAACCATGTCTTCCCTTTCCTCTACGGGTCGAGGGTCTTCTTGTTCCTCTTCAGGGTTCCGTAGCTGTTCGGGACACTTCTTCAGGTGATCCCGGGATACAATGGTCGTGGTTTCCCCTCCGTCTTTACTGATGGTACAGACCTTTGGGTTGTCGTGGCTTGAGGGCAGTACGGTGTACGGGTCCTTCTCCCACTGGTCGTCCAACTTGTGGAGCCGTCTTTTTCTCTTCAAGACCTGCTCTCCGGGTACCAGGGGAACAGCGGGAGCATACTGGTTGTAAGTTTTCTCTTGTCTTTCCCTAGCCTGACAGAGACTTCGCTCCACACTCTCCTGTACTCTCCGGTACTGCTGCTGCCTCTCTGTGTCCCAGTCTGCTTCTGGTGAAGTGTCCTCGGGTGTCAGGACTCCCATTTCCAGGTCAACAGGTAACTTACCAGGTCTTGCCCTCATTAGGTAAGCCGGGGTACAGTTGGTGGAACCTACCGGGATGTGGTTGTATAGGTCCACCAGATCGGGCAGCTTCTCAGGCCACAGACTGCGTTCTTCCAGGGGCAACGTTTTCAGAAGATCCATTACCACCTGGTTCATTTTCTCACAAAGTCCATTAGTTTGCGGATGATAGGGTGTTGTCCTTATCTTCCGGCAGCCATACAGAGTGCAGAATTCTTGGAAAACCTCCGCTTCAAAGGCAGGTCCCTGGTCTGTCAACACTTGGTCCGGGTACCCGTGTGGACGGCAGAAATGCTGCTGGAAGGCTCTAGCTGCTGTTCGAGCTGTTAAGTCCTTGACGGGGACGACAACCAAGAACCGGGAGTAGTGATCCACGATGGTTAGTGCGTAGACGTAGCCACTTCTGCTTGGGGTCAGTTTTACATGATCCAAGGCTACCAGTTCCAACGGCTGCCGGGTGACGATGGACTGCAGGGGAGTCTTCTGGCTGGCACGGTCCTTCCTTCTTAGGTTGCACGGGCCACAGTCTCTGCACCACCTCTCGATGGTTCCCCTCATGCCTACCCAGTGGAACCGCTCGCGCAGCAGGAACTCCAGCTTCTTCCATCCGAAGTGTCCAGCCCCGTCGTGGTATGCCTCCATCACCATGGCTGCGTCTCTTCGTGGCACCACTACTTGCCAGATTAGTTCATGCGTCCGGGAGTTAACCATTCTGCGGCACAACTTCCCCTTGTAAAGGAACAGTCGACTCTTCTCAGCCCATAGTTGCTTGGCTTCCTCCGGAGCGTCTGGGTCAAGGCGAGCCTCTGGCCGAGTCAGCATCTCCTTCACCAGTCGGACGGCAGGGTTACTGTCTTGCGTTTCCTCCCAGTTGTAGTGAGGAAAGGGGTTAAACGTAGCGGCTTGCTTACTCCTTACCCGATGGGAATACTGGATAGTCCCATGACGGTGGAACGCGGGGAGTTCAACTTCTTCCAGTCCCTCTGGATCTTCTCCTACGTCCGGTAGGTTTGGCATCCTGGACAGGGCGTCCGCGTTGGTATTGGAGCGTCCTGCCCGGTATTTGATTGTGAACTCGTAGTTGGACAGACGGGCCATCCATCTCTGCTCTAGGGCACCGAGTCTTGCCGTGTCCAGGTGTGTCAACGGGTTGTTATCCGTGTACACGATGAACCGGGAAGAAGCGAGGTAGTGCTTAAAGCGTTCGGTGACTGCCCACACCACTGCCAGGAACTCTAGCTTAAATGAGCTGTAATTCTCAGGGTTTCTCTCGGTGGGTCGCAGTTTTCGGCTGGCGTAAGCGATTACTCGTTCTTTCCCCTGCTGGATCTGGGACAGCACGGCTCCTAGCCCGATGTTACTTGCGTCGGTGTAGAGGATAAAGGGCTGGCTGTAATCAGGGTACGCCAGGATTTCATCCCCCGTGAGGGCCATCTTCAGCTGGCGGAAGGACTCTTATTCTAACTTCTCCCATCTGAAGGGTGGCTTCTGGTTCTTGGCCTTCCGGGACTGGCCTATCAGGAGGTCCTGCATAGGAGCTGCCTTTTTGGTGAAACCGGGGATGAATCTGCGGTAATAGCCTACCAACCCGAGGAACTGCCGCACTTCTTTTACACTGGAGGGACTTGGCCATTCCTTAATTGCGGTGATCTTATCAGGGTCGGGAGCCACTCCGTCAGCGCTCACCACGTGTCCCAGGTACTGCACCTTTGGTTTCAGGAGGTGACACTTGGAGGGTTTCACCTTTAGGCCGTAGCTTGCCAGAGCTTCGAACACTTCCGCCAGGTGTTTCAGGTGGTCCTCATACGTCTTGGAATATACGATGACATCGTCCAGGTACAACAAGACCGTCTCAAAGTTTCTGTGGCCCAGACAGCACTCCATTAATCGTTGGAAGGTTCCTGGTGCGTTGCAGAGTCCGAACGGCATGCAGGTAAACTCGCTAAGTCCCATCGGGGTGGTGAATGCGGTCTTCTCCCGGTCCGCCTCTGCTACAGGAACCTGCCAGTACCCACTAGTGAGATCCAAGGTAGAGAAGAAGTTAGCAGATCTTAAAGCAGCCAAAGACTCCTCTATCCTTGGTAAGGGGTACGCATCCTTGTGTATGATACGGTTGATTTTCCGGTAATCTACACACATCCTCATGGTGTTGTCTTTCTTTTTGACTAAGACTAGTGGAGCTGCCCAGGGGCTACAGCTATCCCTGATCACCCCAGCCTCCTTCATGTCTCTAAGCATCCCCTTGGCATGTTGGTAGTGTGCAGGGGGTACGGGTCGATACCTCTCTTTTATGGGAGGATGGTCTCCCGTGGGGATGTGGTGTTCTACCCCCTTGACTCGCCCGAAGTCTAATGGGTGTTTACTAAACACTCTCTCGTACTCTTGAACCACCCGATAGACTCCCTGTTTCTGGTGTGAGGGAGTGGAGTCAGTACCCAAATGTAGTTGCTGACACCAGTCCTCCATCGTTTTCTTAGAGCCGTTACCTTCCTCCGGGGAAGGTGGAGGCAAGGGTTCTACGGACTGTATGGAATCTTGATTGATGGTATACAATTTGGCTAGCGTGGCATACCGGGGCAGGTACACTTCCCTCTTTCCGATATTTATTATGCGAACGGGCACCCTCCCATGGCGTACATTGACCACCCCCCGTGCTGTCAAAATGGTGGGCCTACTGTCTGAGTAAACTGGTTCTACCATTGCCTGGTAATCTCTACCTCTCAGACCAATAGCTGCCCGGCACCAAATCATCATTTCACTTTTCGGGGGCATGGCAATAGGGAAAGGGTCACACATTCGCACGCTACCAATCTCACCACCGGAGAGTTCTAGCTGTTGCCGTCGCATCAGTGCCCGGATCTCTTTCTGGAGCACTCGCTGCTGGCCGGAGCTGGCGTTCTTGGCAACCTGCTGTAAAAGGAAAATCACCTCTGCAAGACAATTTTCAATTACATTAGTTCCTAGAGTTATCTTTGGGTGACTCTCGTGTTTGTCAATGTCTACAATGATCAGTCCCTGTGCTGCCAATTCGACTCTACCGATTTTAATGGTCACCTCTTTAAATCCAATCTGTGGCACGGGCTGACCATTGCTGGCGATGATACTCAAGTCGTCGTCAGGGTAGCGGGTGATATCCGAGTCATTCCAGTACTGCTTGAAGAGCACGTACGGGATGGTGGTGACCTGTGACCCGGTGTCCAGCAGGGCACTCATAGGAATGCCATCCAGTACCACGGGTAAGACTGGACGTCCTCCCACATATTTGTCGCGCCAGTTCGATGGGCCTGGTGATCTTTTTCCTGGGGGTTGGCCCTCTACCCCAGGTTGTGCCAGTTTAAAGGACAGTACCTTGCCATATGTCCGGGTTGATTGCAGCGGCGGCAGATGGGTCGTCCGTCCTCGTTGTATCGGTCGCTGGGTCTTCCTCTGGCCGGTGGGGTCCTCCTTGGTCGACGCCACGGGATGTCCTCCGGTCCGGATGCCAGCTGGATCTTCCCTGGAGTGGAAACCTGTAAAGACTGCACAGTTCGGGTTAGCGCAGCAACGCTTTTAGCTAGCTCTTGGACCTGATGGTGCAGGTCTGGAGCCGGGTCATTGTTCAAAGCCTGCGCATCAGCTCCCACAGGCCCTGCCGACAAGGGCGCCGCCTCCTGGTGGTAAGTGGTAGTGGGGCGTCTGTGGGTCACAACGCCACCTGGTGCCGGTTCTCGAAGCACCCGGATGGCTCTGTCCTTGAACTGTGCAAATCCCAGATGAGGGTCCTGTAAGGCCATTGCACGCAACTGGGTTCGGTGGGCAATGCAATATAAACCCTCTATAAATTGTTCAGTCAACAGCCTGTCCTCGTCTCCCACGCCGTCAGGGTCGGTCTGCTTAATGGCTCTCAGGGCCTTTTGTAGGTTTAGGGCATAGTCCCTTATACTCTCATGTGCCCGCTGTTTGCACCCGTAGAATCTAAGCTTGATCTCGGCTGAGGTGCGGGTATCAAAGGTGTCCCTCAGCCGGGTTAGTATCCCTGCGACAGTCCTCCCCCCAGGTGGCCAGGACTTTACCTCCCTTTGGGCTGCCCCGGTTAATTGGGCCACCAGGATGCTCACTTTTTGCTTCTCTGTGAGGGGGTACACCTGGAAGAGACTATCCAGCTTTTCTCTAAAGTCATGCAGGGTATGTGACTCCCCCGAGTACTGGGGTAGCCAGGCTGTCCCCGGGATATAGGGCATGGTGAAAGGCATGACCGCCACAGCGGTGGCGCTGGCGGGGGTTGAAGCGGTGAAGCTCTCCTCCGTATCCGACATCCTTCTCCCCCCTAGTGGACCGTGGCCTACCTTGCGATGATCCTCTTCCGTAGGCCGCGGCTCCGCAGTGGATCGTCAGGGTTGAGGACCTTCCGTCGCGCTCCTGTGACGTCGGCGTCTGCTGGGCTCCTTCCAGGACCTTACGCAACGTCCGGACGTGAGGCGGGGCTTCAGTTCTCGCGCGCTTTCGGAGTCCACGCCCCTCTTCTTCCCGCGCGGCGTCCTCAAGATGGCGTCCAATGGCGGGAAAACTCCACGTATGGCGGGAAGAAGGCTGAAGATGGCGCCGGATGGCGGGAATCTTCACCACAGGTAAGTTTGAACAGTCTTTTTCAGGCACGCAGTACCCGGTGGTTGCGGGCACGAGATCCTGCCGACTACGCCAAAAGTTGACGCGCCCCTGGGCCTGTGTTGCGCTGCGTTGCGCACGCGGGAGCTTACCCGGAGCCGGATCTCTTGAGGGTTGTAGTCTCGTGGCGGTGATCCGGTCCGTGCCCAGGGAGTCAGACTAAGTGGCGCTGTATCAGCGGTAGATGTTGGACGACTACGCCACCCGTTGAGTACAGCTAAGGAGCTGCTGCTGCAGGGCAGACCGCTGAGGCCGGTGGTAGGATTGTGCAGCGTGATAGTATAACCCCCAACGGGAGGGGTATGGCCTCAGGGCAGCCGACGTGGATGATGGGGTAGCAGGAACCACTCGGAGACGGTACGGTGTAGTTCAGGGTCTTTACTGGTGACAAAGATAGACCCTCCCGGAGTACTGGCTAGCGATTGGGGCCTGGTCAGTCCTTGAGCAGATGGGATCTCCCCTGGCCAGGCGGAGTTGTAGGCCTCCCAAACTGACTGTACTCTTCTGGCTACCTTGCTAAAGGCGGGTATAAGTAGCCCACGTCCCTGAGTGTACCGTGTGGTGCTCACCCGTATGGCCGGTGACTCGGGGCCTTCTAGTAGCTTCCGCTCCACGACGGCGGTGCTGGTCCCACGCGTGTGACCGTGCCTTCGGGTTTCTGGGCCAGAGGACCTACAATCCCCTGCCGGTCGGTTTCTGCTGCTGGATAGGAGTTAGTCCCCACAGCCTCGGACTCCGGGTCCGGTGAGAAATCTTCTCAGTCAGGGCGAGCTCTGCAGCTGCCAGCCCCTGACTCCTTGTTGCACTGCTCCTACAGAGCTCCTGTAGTTTCTTCCTATGCTGCTTCTCTTCTCTACTTCTTCTCTACTCACTCACCCTGCCTCAGCCCTAGGTTTATATAGGGGAAGTTCTTCCCCTCCCAGGACTGGGCAGGAGGTGTGGCATGCATAGGATCCCTGACCAAGAGACCTCCCACCTGCTCTCAGACGTAATATCTCTATCACTGTGGCAACCAGACCCCTGGGGTGTCACACTAGTACTCCAGTTTCCTCCCACACATCAAAAACATTTTGATAATACTTAGTGTCACTTAACAGTTAGTGTAAATTAACTGGGTTTCATTTTAAAGAGGTTGTCCACTACTTTAATATTGATGACCTATCCTAAGGATAGGTCATCAATGCCTGGACATGGGGGTGCGACACCCGGCACTCACGCCGATCAGCTGTTCTTTGTTCTGGAGCTAGCCAGAAGTGCTCAGAAACGGTGCACCTCCAGCGATCAGGCATTGGTGGCCTATCCTTAGGATAAGTCATCAATGTTAAAGTAGTAGACAACCTCTTTAATCTTGTTAGCATGATTTTGATATGTTTCCGAAATAGGGGAGTGTTTGGCACATGGGCAAACAGGGACAGCAAGGGGGCCCTGTGCAAGATGTTTTTCTGGGCCTCCCTTACTTAATGTCCACATTACCCACACATACAGTATATACACACGCACATGTGCACACATGCACAGAAGCATATACTGTATAAGATGTGTACATACACATACACACATGACACACATATACATAGTAAAGACATATGCAAATATTGTGCACAAAGGAACACATGACACAAATATATACAGTACAGACTAAAAGTTTGGACACACCTCATTTAAAGATTTTTCTGTATTTTCATGACTATGAAAATTGTACATTCACACTGAAGGCATCAAAACTATGAATTAACACATGTGGAATTATATACTTAACAAAAAAGTGTGAAAAAACTGAAAATATGTCTTATATTCTAGGTTCTTCAAAGTAGCCACCTTTTGCTTTGATGACTTTTTTGCACACTCTTGGCATTCTCTTGATGAGCT
Source organism: Phyllobates terribilis (assembly GCF_046119375.1). Lineage (NCBI taxonomy): Eukaryota > Metazoa > Chordata > Amphibia > Anura > Dendrobatidae > Phyllobates > Phyllobates terribilis. Next base: position 129,812,090 of record NW_027362773.1, on the reverse strand, counting down.
TCAAGAGGTAGTCACCGGAAATGGTCTTCCAACAATCTTGAAGGAGTTCCCAGAGATGTTTAGCACTTGTTGGCCCTTTTGCCTTCACTCTGCGGTCCAGCTCACCCCATACCATCTCGATTGGGTTCAGGTCTGGTGACTGTGGAGGCCAGGTCATCAAGCATAGCACCCCATCACTCTCCATCTTGGTCAAATAGCCCTTACACAGCCTGGAGGTGTGTTTGGGGTCATTGTCCTGTTGAAAAATAAATGATGGTCCAACTAAACGCAAACCGGATGGAATAGCATGCCGCTGCAAGATGCTGTGGTATCCACGCTGGTTCAGTATGCCTTCAATTTTGAATAAATCCACATCAGTGTCACCAGCAAAGCACCCCCACACCATCACACCTCCTCCTCCATGCTTCACGGTGGGAACCAGGCATGTAGAGTCCATCCGTTCACCTTTTCTGCATCGCACAAAGACACGGTGGTTGGAACCAAAGATCTCAAATTTGGACACATCAGACCAAAGCACAGATTTCCACTGGTCTAATGTCCATTCCTTGTGTTCTTTAGCCCAAACAAGTCTCTTCTACTTTTGCCTGTCCTTAGCAGTGGTTTCCTAGCAGCTATTTTACCATGAAGGCCTGCTGCACAAAGTCTCCTCTTAACAATTGTTGTAGAGATGTGTCTGCTGCTAGAATTCTGTGTGCCATTGACCTGGTCTCTAATCTGAGCTGCTGTTAACCTGCGATTTCTGAGGCTGGTGACTCGGATAAACTTATCCTCAGAAGCAGAGGTGACTCTTGGTCTTCCTTTCCTGGGGCGGTCCTCATGTGAGCCAGTTTCTTTGTATCACTTGATGGTTTTTGCAACTGCACTTGGAGACACTTTCAAAGTGTGCCCAATTTTTCGGACTGACTGACCTTCATTTCTTAAAGTAATGATGGCCACTCGTTTTTTCTTTACTTAGCTGCTTTTTTCTTGCCATAATACAAACTCTAACAGTCTATTCAGTAGGACTATCAGCTGTGTATCCCCCTGAGTTCTGCACAACACAACTGATGGTCCCAACCCCATTTATAAGGCAAGAAATCCCACTTATTAAACCTGACAGGGAACACCTGTGAAGTGAAAACCATTTCTGGTGACTACCTCTTGAAGCTCATCAAGAGAATGCCAAGAGTGTGCAAAGCAGTCATCAAAGCAAAAGGTGGCTACTTTGAAGAACCTAGAATATAAGACATATTTTCAGTTGTTTCACATTTTTTTGCTAAGTATATAATTCCACGTGTTAATTCATAGTTTTGATGCCTTCAGTGTGAATGTACAATTTTCAAAGTCATGAAAATACAGAAAAATCTTTAAATGAGAAGGTGTGTCAAAACTTTTGGTCTGTACTGTACATTACGCAATACCAGGAAAGAACACCAAAAAAGGCCATCATGTGTGAACATAGCTTGCAAAGGAGAGAGTTAGCTTCATGTCACAAAGTTTATAATTTACCTCTTTACTGATGGAAATTTTGTTTTTTGTTCAAATGACCCATAAGAATATTTTTGTTTTCACCTTTCCACATCCATAGTCATAAGAGCCATGACTATAACTATGCTATATGAGCCCTTGCTTTTTTGCAAGGTGAATGGGAGTTTTCTAACCACCATTTTACTATACATATATGTAAGTCATTTATATTAACCTTTTTTATTAATTAAATGGAGAAAATAAAGAGCATTGCACCATTTTTATTTGCACTTTTTATATATCTTCAAAAGAATATGTTGATTGTACTGGGACACTTATTGCAATTAAAGTAATAACATATACTTGTATATCTATGTTATTTCCTTGAAATGTTTATTGTAGAAAGTATATAAAAAGGGTTTATTATAATTGGTTTTGTGCCATTACTTTTCAGCAGCTTTATGGGAAAAAATATCAAATTTTTACTTTTCAAGGTTTTTTATTACCTTTAAAGTAGAAGCATATAGAGATGTTCTGGTATATAGTGCTGTATCTCTATGTACCAGTACAATATGCCAGTAAAGAAGAAGAATACCATTTAGATCTTTAGGCAGAACAATTATCATACAATTTACAGTGCATTGTGTGTCTCATTGCTAGAATTTTAAGTTTGAATCCTAGATACACATCTGCTACAAGAAAATTAATTAAATGTTTAAAAGTATCTAGCGAACACGATCAGATGCCAGGAAGGACCCTTTCTACATAGTTAGATAAATTCAGATGCATCAGCATATGTTTGAATCGCAGGTCTTTGTACAGCTGTTATGGCTGCACGTGTAATATGATTAACCCTAGATAGTTAAACTGTGGCCTAAATGTTCAACATTAGTGGAAAGTGATGAAACATGCAATCATAAATTGCATGCATCTCAATAAATTTTGTCCATCTTTGCTCTGTCCATGCACCAAAAAAATTAAATCTACACCAACTATGAGATTTCTGTCATACATTATAGCTAAGCTCAAGGTGCAAAAAGTCGCAAAATGTTGAGGCTTTTTGACATACGATGACTGATGGTGATGATACAATTTTCTTTTATGCTTTTGAAAATGGAAGTTATATTATGCAAGTTCAATTTCAAGTTATGTTGAAGATCTAAAGTATAATAATTTTAATGACATTCTGATGATAATTACATGGTAATTTCTATTTTTTGTACAGCACTCACCACTACCACCACAACTGGGCCTACCTCTACCAATACACGAACAACAACAAGCACCACTCCTGGGACAGGTACCACTACAACCACAACTCCCTCTACTGGGACAACTACAAGCACCACTCCTGGGACAGGTACCACTACAACTACAACTCTTTCTACTGGGACAACTACAAGCACCACTCCTGGGACAGGTACCACTACAGCTACAACTCCTTCTACCGGGACAACTACAAGCACCACTCCTGGGACAGGTACCACTACAACTACAACTCCCTCTACTGGGACAACTACAAGCACCACTCCTGGGACAGGTACCACTACAACTACAACTCCTTCTACTGGCACAACTACAAGCACCACTCCTGGGACAGGTACCACTACAACTACAACTCCTTCTACTGGCACAACTACAAGCACCACTCCTGGGACAGGTACCACTACAACTACAACGCCTTCTACTGGGACAACTACAAGCACCACTCCTGGGACAGGTATCACTACAACTACAACTCCTTCTACTGGGACAACTTCAAGCACCACTCCCGGGACAGGTACCACTACAACTACAACTCCTTCTACTGGGACAACTACAAGCACCACTCCTGGCACAGGTACCACTACAGCTACAACGCCCAATACTCAGTCAACCACGAGCACCACTCCTGGTACAGGTACCACTATAACTACAACTTCCAATACTCGGACAACTGGAAGCACCACTCCTGGGACAGGTACCACTACAACTACAACGCCCAACACTCGAACAACTACAAGCACCACTCCTGGCACAGGAACCACTACAACTACAACTCTGAATACTCAGACTACAAAACGTGCCATTACTGGAACTGGTATTACTAAATCTCCTGCCACAACAGGGAAAAGCACAGGTACAAGGAGTTCTACCACTGGTAATGGCATCACTGCAGCACCTGGGCCAGACAGTACAACTAAAAATCCAACGCCAGGTATTGCCAGAACCACCATAACAGATTATATTACTGCAAATACCATTACACATTATTCTATTAGCTCAAGCATGACGGATACTACATCACACACCATATTACAGCGAACCGTATCATTCCAGATTAATAAGTAGAATGAGGCGTTGTGAATGCATGTACAGTAATAAACCTTATTTGTGTAGTGACAACACAGTCCGGAGCACTGTACAATTAGCTTCAGATTTCTATGTATCTCTGATCACAACATCACCTGTCTGATATATTTCTCATCAGTTTTCCCACTTTCCATTCTCTATCTCTGATTGCCAATTTATTCTTTCCTGAGTTCCACAATAGATGGGCACTGCCTGCTATGATGTTTCCATCCACTCAGAAGCACCACACTCTTTCTCCATTCCACAGTTCTGTCCCTACTTCTATGGGAGAAGTAGATGATCTTATGTGATCTCCCCATTTTATTCCAAGCCTAAATATTGTGATCAATCACAAACTCGCAATTAGAAATGAGACTATACTTTTCCACCTTTGAGAAGTGAAACCTGTTGCAAAATGCCAATCTTTTGGCGTATGTCCCACTGATTTGTATAGGATGATCCCTCGTGCTTAAGCCATATAAATTACCTCTAAACAAATACAAAAACTAAGCACAGATCATCAAAATAACTAGTTTCCAGACCAGACACAGGATGTAATAGTGGCTGCAGAAGCAGAATAAAACATTTTTATTATTATTATTATTATTATTATTATTATTATTATTTTGCCTCTGTTGCGGAGATATTAGCAATCAAATTATCTGGCACCTAATGAGTTAACTTTTGTTACCGCCAAATGGGTGTTATCAGATCGTTTTCGCTGGGGGCGTGTACTTCTTCTCCCTGTATCAGTTGCCTAATCATAAGCAGGCAGAAAAACAATGGAGAAAAAACAACACCCCCCCCCATCAAAGCTTAGGTTTCTCAGTGTGTGAGATGTAATGATACAGCTCTGATCTCCTGGTCTAACCTCCTGCATGATTATAAAGTCCTGGAAGTAGCACACAGATGGCTAACACCTTTCAGCATAATACAGGGAGAAGAAGTACGTGCTCCCAGTAAAAACTATGTCATAACACCCACTAGGTCTTTAAAAAATTAACTCATTAGGTGCCAAATACTTTGGTAATATCTCCCCAACAGTGAGCCACTATTACATTGTGTGTCCAGTTCAATGTGAAACATTTAGTGAAAGGTCCTCTTTAACTAATAGAAGACCCAGAATGGACTCCCTAAACTAATTCAGATCCTAAACATGACTAGAACCAAACCCTCTAAATAAATACAGACCTCTGAATACAGACCCCAGATAAGACCCTTTAAATAAATATAGACCTCAGATCAGACTCCATAAACTAATAGAGACTCCAGACTAGACCCCTAAGCTAATACAGACCACAGGCCAGTCTTTTCAGAAAGCTTCTGAACATTTTAAGAAAGTTGGCAAGTATGCACGCGAACTTGCTGGTTTTCAGTGAGTTCAGCAGGTACATTAGCCAAGTATACAGGGAAGGAGGTTTCATGTAAGTAAGGAAATTGCACTTTTATGAGGTATATGCTCTTATCTCTTTTCATATACTATTGATTTAAAAGGAACGTGTCAGGACCATACCATCAATAAAGGTGGTCATAAGGCTGTATTGGTCAAAGAACAACTATAAAAACCATACTTGTTTTCTAGTAATCTGATGTGCCCGAGCTGAGAAATCAAGCTTTGAAGCCACAAGTAAATTAGTGTGATAAAGCATTGGAGATGTGTCATTATACATGGAGTACATCGGCACCACATCCCCAATACACGTCACGGCTAATTTGCACAGAGTGATTACATCTGATTACTACAACACAGCCAGCATTGTTATTGCTTTTCTACAACCTGTACAGTCATATCACTAGTTTGATTAGTAAAATTGTCCTGAAAGGTTCCCTTTTATCTACATTCTTGGCATCTCAGTGTTTTATTTTTCATTTTTCTACTTTTATTGTTTTTCCTTCACAATTGCTATGCTTCATGGGCTATCAAAATAAGATCAAGTTGACTTTTATACCACTTTTACCTTTAGGAAAAAAGTTCAATTTCTTAATTATTTTAAGCTCTTTAGATGAAAAGTAATGCAGAGCATTTAAAGAAGACCTGTCACCAGGTCAAAGTGGCCAGTTTGTGCTTTTATTTTATTCCCGATTCTACCCTTAGTAATAGGTTTTTTTTTTGTTTGTTTGTTTGTTTTTTTCAAATTCACCATATGCTTCCAGAGATATGGACCTTTTTATTTAGAGCTACTTTTTAGGATCTTTCCTAAGGGGCGTGGCTCACAGGGTAATTATGCAGAGCAGCCTAATGACATTCCCCAGAGGATCCTGTAAGCCATGCCCCCTTGTAAAAAACGTAAAACTTAGCACCAAATAAAAAGGCCCATATCTTTGGAACTGTATGGTGAAAATTTAGCATACACAGATGAGCAGCAGAAATACAATAAGGGCAAAATCTTGCCACTTTTAACCCAGTGAAAGGTCTTCTTTACAGAAGAAGGGTGGAAATCAATTTTTGTGTGGATAAATGTAAAGCTATTTATTTAAAGGTTAAAGTAGCCCAGATAAATTAAAAAAAAAAAACATATACAAACCTCCAGTTCGGCACCGTCCCTGCAGGTGCTGTGTCTCCAGATGCTCATATGACATTGTTTAGGTCACATGAACTCTGCAGCCTATTAGTAGTCACTGATGAGCGGCAGCCGTTACAACTCCATCAGACAGAGTTCTGTTTGACGGAGGTGTGAAGGCTGCAGCAGATCAACAGTCATTACCATGGATTGGCTGCAGCGGTCAGGTGACATAATTATTGGACACTCACCAATGTCATCGCTGGAACAGTGCGAATCAGGGAGGGGAGTATATGGGTTTTTTTATTTTATCTTGGGGACTTTAGCAAGGGGTGTCCCAGAAGTGGTCAACCTCCTTAACATTGAGGCATGATATAGTAACTTTGCGTATTAAATGGGGTGGAGAATAGTGAAGCTTACATTGAAACATAGCATTTAGTGTCCGTCAGCTGCTATCATGTAATAACATGCATGAGAAAAGGCCTAAATGGATGTGAAAACGTAGCTTTATGTACTCTGTATATGTACTTCCTCCTGACATTAAATCTTTCTACATTTTAAATAATGAAAAATAATAATTTATATAGTATACTATATATACATGTATATAGATCTATATCTATATATTGAGATATCTATATCTATATTATACATATAGATCTATATCTATTTATAGATATCTCAATATATAGATATAGATCTATATATACTGCATATATACATATACACTGTATAGCTATCTATCTATCTATCTTTCTATCTATCTATCTATCTATCTATCTATATGACGCACCCCCTGGGCCATGTGCAAGGGATACCCGGAGCCGGATCTGGATAGGGGTAGTAGTCCTTGTGGCGGTGACCCGGTCCGTGCCCAGGGTGTCAAACTAAGTGGCAGTCTATGGCAGTAGATGTTAACTTGATTGTCGACTACGCCACCCGTTGAGTGCGGCTTTGACGCCGCCGCTGCAGAGCAGTCCGCTGAGGCCGGTGGTATATGTGCAGCAGTGATGGTATAACCCCCAACGGGAGGGGTATGGCCTCAGGGCAGCAGGTGTGGATGATGGGGGTTGTGATGATGCAGAAAGAAGACTCAGAGTCAGGAGATGCAGTTCAGGGTTTTTACTTACTGGTGTTCTTTTGGTCACTCTGGCCTTGAGTGACCACCCGAGCCGTGCTGCGTCCACCAGGTCCTGGACTCGGCTAACCCCCAGGCGATTCCGGAGCGTGGTCCTGAGCTCCCTTCTGACTCTCTCTCTCTCTCTGGCCGTTCCCACCAGGGATCCACCTGTGTCCGGCTCCCTCGGGTCTCTTGTTGGTTGAACCTTTCCTGGCTTCCCTGACCCTATGCTCGGTGTGCCATTCTGGTGGATTTGGTGAGGGTCGTGGCAGATCCTGTTTTGGCCTCTGCCAGCTTGGGATCCGGTACCCTTGTCCGCCAACCCTTCACCCTTTTGTCTTTATTCTGGGATCTTGGGGTTCCCTTCTTGTCTTTCTCTCTGGGTCCTTCTTTTCTCCTCTCTCCCTCTGCAGGCTTGGCTCTGGAGATGGGCCCAGCCGGAGCCACAGCTCCCTGTCAGCCCTCCTGGCTGAGCTCCTCTGCTCTGCTCCTCAGGCTAAAAAGACCCTGTCCTAAGATGGTGCCCACCATATATACTCCCTCTATGTGTGAGCCCAGGTGACTAGCACCCAATGAGCTCCTAGCTTTACCCAGACTACTCCCCCTATCTGCCCCTACACTACTGGGATGTTCCACCCCCCTCCCACTCCAGCCAGGGACAGACGCTGTCGTACCTGCACATATACTGGTGGGAGTACCGTAGTTCTGTCCCCCGGAAATGGGATGTATGTAGTGCATGCAGCCTACTGAGCTCAGTTCCACACTCCATCCTTACCCGGGAGTGGAATACCACACCTCTGGAGTGAGGTGCAATACCCCTGTAGCAGCCGAATCCTCAGGGTGCTACATTCCCCCCTGGTAAATCACAGCACGCCCTCGGGCTGTAAAAGAGCAAAATATCCAAAAACATACAAAATTTTTGCAAAAACATCATAAACATATAAAACACTATATATATATCAGTAGCATAATACTCTTCATATAAAACATTTTTGACCTCTGGCCACTTGTGCAAATTGTGACCAGGTAAGTGCCACAGTCTCTGGTAGAAAAAACAGTTTCCTATAAAACCGGTAGGGGGCACTTTAGGAAGCGCAACTATATACAAGGGAAGGTGGCCGCTCTCAGTCCTCGGCCAGTGGGGAAAAGGGATGGCTGCTCACAGTCCTCAGCCTGTGGGGAGATGGGACACACTGGAACAGTTCACTGGTCCCAACGGGGACTATAATGGTAACAGTTATTGTACCTTCACGGGTAACTATTTACAGTGCTCCTACTGTACATCAGTGGCGACGTCCTCCTGATGCTTCCTCCCTGTACCCTTCAGACCAGTCCGGGTCCTCTTGCTCCTCCTGACACCTCAGCTCTTTCTCTGTCAGTCGGTGCACATGAAGGGCATAGGGTCCTTTGGCACATTGGTGCCGGGTGAAGGTGACCTCATCACCCAGGTAAAGATCACGACCTCTGTGTCCCTCCGGTAGGTGGGACTCGACATCTCTTCTGGTCACGAAGACGTCGCCGGGGGTGTGATGATCTCTGATGAAGCCCCAACCGTGCTGCAGTTGGAATTTGATTACAGTCCCGGTGGCACGGGGGCCGTGGGCTGCACGGGGGTTCCTTCGGGTCCGGCTCTTTTGTTCTGCACTCTTTACTTGCAGCCGCTCCTCGCGGACCCGTCTCTCTCTCCGTTCTCGCTCAAAGACTTTCAACTGCTGGCGGCAGCACTCCGCACGCTCCGCTGCAGCCGCCCGGGTCTCTTGAGTGAACCCGATGAGGTCTCCTCCTGCGGGGTCCCACTCAAACTGCGCCTCCTCTAACGAGAGCGGGGTCATCTTGACGGGCGCCGGAACCGGGATTAGGGGCTCATCCAGGGGTCTTTCTTTCCGGAGTCGGGGATGGTGGTACTCCGGCGGCCACACAAAGGGCTGCCCATCCGGGCAAGTGTGCTGGGCAAACAAGTCCTCACCCAGGTGCGGCACAGTGGAAGTTGAGGGCGCGGTGGTGGCAGCGGCGCCCGGGATCACTAGGCCTTGTGACCAGGCTTGGGGTACCCTGAAGGTAAAGGGCACCGTGAAGACGGCGGCGCCCGGGGGCACTCGGCCTTGCGACCAGGCCGGTGGCGTCTCCTGCTTGGCCGCGCTCAGGGTTGAGGCGCGTGACGTCACAGGGGGCGTGGTCGCGGCTCCTGCTTGGGGCCTAGTCTGGAGCGGTAGCGGTGCGGCAACGGGCACGTTCAGTGGGATTTCGGGCTCTGCGACGGGGAGCGGGGGTAGGCTTACGGTGGCTGGGCTTGGGGTAGTAACGTCCCCTTTACTTGCCTCCGTCTCTTCAGCTCCCTCTGCGGCGTCGTCTCCGGCCTCCGTCCCTTCTGCATCCTCTTCAGGGGCAGGCGTGCTCCTCGTTGCAGGTGGTGTGCTCCGCTGGCGGGTTCCAGCCTGCTGGGCCATCTCCCTGCTCCATTCCGTCAGCGTTTCTCGCTGCACCTGGGCCATCCTCCGTGCGAGGCCCTCCAGCGCGGTCTGTGCACGCTCCCGGTCTCGGGGGAGCTGTGCCAGGATCTCCACCAGGTCTTGTGGGGTGGTTGCTTGCATCAGGCTCCTGACCACAGGGTCGGTGCTGCCTGCCTCTCCCTCCATCTCCGGGTACGGCTCCTCTAGACTCCTCCAAGCTGCTCCCATCTTCTCTCTTTTGTTCTGTCTCCGCCCCCATTGAGGGCGGTCCTCGGGCAACTTGGTGATTGTCAGTTCCAGGGGCAGACCCCCCACGCTGATGGACATCTCAATCATTGCAGTCTCTGCTGGTGGGGGCGGTCTTCGTTTTTGGCGCCATTCTTGGTCCTGGCCCACGATGGGAGGTCGTCTCTTACCACCCTCTGGCACGCCCATAATGGCGTCCGCTCTGCCAGGGCGGGAAATCTTCTTAGATGGCGGGAATCGCTTCCCAGTGGCGGGAAACTCTGTGGATGGCGGGAAAAGACTGCAGATGGCGGGCAAATGGCGGGAAACGATCCGAGATGGCGTCCGATGGCGGGGACCCTCCGGAATTGGCGGGAGACTTCTTTTTACGGTACAGATAAACTTTTCTTCAGGCACGCAGTACCCGGTGGTTGCGGGCACGTTATCCTGCCGACTACGCCAAAGTTGATGCACCCCCTGGGCCATGTGCAAGGGATACCCGGAGCCGGATCTGGATAGGGGTAGTAGTCCTTGTGGCGGTGACCCGGTCCGTGCCCAGGGTGTCAAACTAAGTGGCAGTCTATGGCAGTAGATGTTAACTTGATTGTCGACTACGCCACCCGTTGAGTGCGGCTTTGACGCCGCCGCTGCAGAGCAGTCCGCTGAGGCCGGTGGTATATGTGCAGCAGTGATGGTATAACCCCCAACGGGAGGGGTATGGCCTCAGGGCAGCAGGTGTGGATGATGGGGGTTGTGATGATGCAGAAAGAAGACTCAGAGTCAGGAGATGCAGTTCAGGGTTTTTACTTACTGGTGTTCTTTTGGTCACTCTGGCCTTGAGTGACCACCCGAGCCGTGCTGCGTCCACCAGGTCCTGGACTCGGCTAACCCCCAGGCGATTCCGGAGCGTGGTCCTGAGCTCCCTTCTGACTCTCTCTCTCTCTCTGGCCGTTCCCACCAGGGATCCACCTGTGTCCGGCTCCCTCGGGTCTCTTGTTGGTTGAACCTTTCCTGGCTTCCCTGACCCTATGCTCGGTGTGCCATTCTGGTGGATTTGGTGAGGGTCGTGGCAGATCCTGCCCACGACCTCCGGTTCCTGGCTAAGGTTTGTTTTGGCCTCTGCCAGCTTGGGATCCGGTACCCTTGTCCGCCAACCCTTCACCCTTTTGTCTTTATTCTGGGATCTTGGGGTTCCCTTCTTGTCTTTCTCTCTGGGTCCTTCTTTTCTCCTCTCTCCCTCTGCAGGCTTGGCTCTGGAGCTGGGCCCAGCCGGAGCCACAGCTCCCTGTCAGCCCTCCTGGCTGAGCTCCTCTGCTCTGCTCCTCAGGCTAAAAAGACCCTGTCCTAAGATGGTGCCCACCATATATACTCCCTCTATGTGTGAGCCCAGGTGACTAGCACCCAATGAGCTCCTAGCTTTACCCAGACTACTCCCCCTATCTGCCCCTACACTACTGGGATGTTCCACCCCCCTCCCACTCCAGCCAGGGACAGACGCTGTCGTACCTGCACATATACTGGTGGGATTACCGTAGTTCTGTCCCCCGGAAATGGGATGTATGTAGTGCATGCAGCCTACTGAGCTCAGTTCCACACTCCATCCTTACCCGGGAGTGGAATACCACACCTCTAGAGTGAGGTGCAATACCCCTGTAGCATCCGAATCCTCAGGGTGCTACATATATATATCAAAATAATACAGCAGCACTCCATATGGCCAAGATACGTCTTAACAATGAAAATAAAGAAAATATTAGATCTAAACTGTTTTGCTCAGCAACAAGTACTTACAAACAATGAAGGTTTTTAGCGCATAAATTGGCCAATTCATGTGTGCCCATCAACCATGGCAAGGTAACCTCCCCCTGATGCGTAACTACTCTGCCTAACATGCCACTTTTGGGCTACAAGCCTACAACTAAACGGACAAACATGTCTTCTTCTGGGCTAAAAACACCTACATTTAAAGGGCAAGCAGAGCTGTTTATACAACACCTGCTGGTTAATGGGAGGAGTGCAGAATCAGGCAAGAGGCAGTTACACCCCCTTATAGTAATACAAACCAGAGAAACCTGACCAGCACCTCCTAGTGTGAACTGGTGCCAGCTGCCGTAACTATAAAATATATCAAAAGAATGCAGCAGCACTCCATATGGCCAAGATACGTCTTAACAATGAAAATAATGAAAATATTAGATCTAAACTGTTTTGCTTAGCAACAAGTACTTACAAACAATGAAGGTTTTTAACGCATAAATTGGCCAATTCATGTGTGCCCATCAACCACGGCAAGGTAACCTCCCCCTGATAGGAGCAGGTGTTGTATAAACAGCTCTGCTTGCCCTTTAAATGTAGATGTTTTTAGCCCAGAAGAAGATATGTTTGTCCTTTTAGTTGTATAGCTTGTAGCCCAAAAGTGGCATGTTAGGCAGAGTAGTTACCCATCAGGGGGAGGTTACCTTGCCGTGGTTGATGGGCACACATGAATTGGCCAATTTATCCGCTAAAAACCTTCATTGTTTGTAAGTACTTGTTGCTAAGCAAAACAGTTTAGATCTAATATTTTCATTATTTTCATTGCTAAGACGTATCTTGGCCATATGGAGTGCTGCTGCATTCTTTTGATATATTTTATAGTTACGGCAGCTGGCACCAGTTCACACTAGGAGGTGCTGGTCAGGTTTCTCTGGTTTGTATATCTATATATATAGATATATATATACATATATTCAGTAGGTCAAATAAGTATTGGACACTAATTTTGTAAGCAAATATATTTCTAAAGGTACTATTGACACAGGAAAAAAAGTATTAAAGACACTGAAATTTATTTAATACTTTGTACAAAAGCCTTTGTTGGTGATGACAGCTTCAAGACGCCTCCTGCATGGAGAAACTAGTCGCATGCATTGCTCAGGTGTGAGTTTGGCCCATTCTTCCACCCAAACACTCTTCAAATCCTGAAGCTTCCGTGGTCTCCTCCTATGAACTCTGAGCTTTAGTTCCTTCCATAAATGTTCTATGGGACTCAGGTCAGGTGATTGGCTGGGCCATTCTAACAGCTTTATTTTCTTTCTCTGAATCCAATTGAGAGTTGGTTATGGCCGGTTTATGGTGAAATTATGTTCTTTCCACTTCCGGATTATCGCCCAAACAGTGCTCACTGTAACAGAATTTCTTCTGTCAATGCCATGAGAATGTTTTGTAACAATAAGTTTGTGAAGGTCTTGAGGCACTGGTTTTACTCACCATAAGATGTTTCTTGTGTGGCACTTTGGTAATGAGACACCTTCGTATAGGCCATCAGTTGAACAAGCTGATATGATTTTTCACTAAGTGGCAGAATTGATTTCTAATTACTGATAGATTTCAGGTGGTGTCATAACTTTCCATAATTTTTGTACCTCTCTTTCTTCACGTGTTCAATACTTTTTTCCCTGTGTCATTTCTCTTTATTACACATAACTTATTTTATGGACATCTATGGTTTGATTTCTTTGCCTGTGTAGATTGGATGGGTTGTTACTGTCATCCAGTGAGAATTTCATGTCAAGAGCACCTTTAGAAATATATTTACTTAGAAAATTGGTGGCGTGTTCAATACTTATTTCACCCACCATATATATATTATATATATGTGTGTGTGTATATATATGTATATATATATATATATATATATATATATATATATATATATATATATATATATATATATATATAGTATATTGTGTGTGTAAAGATTTATATAATATATAAATATAATATATCTATATACGCATATATATAGATATAGTATATATATATATTGTGTGTACATGTATATGTGTGTATATATGGTAATTATTAATGGTTAACACAAATAGTTTTTTACATTTATACACAATTGATTGTAAATGTAATTCAAAAAGAAAGGAGGCATCTAACTGGCCACTCTACCTCGAATCTTTACCGCTTTTATGTACACAAGGCAATAAATCCCAGCATCTGTGATGAAGTGTTTTGAACTCATGAACTCACCTTCCAATCTCAATCACGTGAATGGTAACATATCAATCTTTCTAAAGAGAACTTTTCAGGATGGCACCAGTGTCCTACAAATGGGCTCTACTCCATGTAATGAAAAGACAATATAAATACTCCATAGAATCTGCTCTGAACATACACTGTAGTGGTGGTGGTCCCATTAGTGGTGCTTTAACAGTTGTCCGCTTGTGGCTTTGAGCCCTGTTTTCACGTAATTCTGTATACAACTTAATTGGTTGTATGTCCATTTGTGGTAAAGTTCCATTCAGTAATAATTAATTACCATACATTGAATATTTTAAGATATATGAGGTTGTCTGACATTAGAAAAAAGGGTCGGCTTTTTAATGGATGAGGCTCTAGTCCATACGCTCTATCAGAATCAGGAGGCGAGATGCAATACTTGACATGGTCTATGGACAAAAGTAGACGCTTTTTCCCAGAAATAAAAAGCCAACTCTTTTTTTCTTAGAATCATATTTTCTCATAAATCAAATTTTCGATTTAATAAGTCTTAGATTTAAGTGCAATTGTTTCCCTTCCCACACTCATTGGTGGATCTCACTAGTATGTATGTGAGACGGGCTTTCCTTAGGGAGACCTGCTGAGAATTGGAGTTGAAGAAAAAGATTTGTGCCGCCCTAGCTGGCCATCCAGTCCGCTCCTCCATGACAGCTGGACCAGGTCAATCTTCACCTCTGCAGCTGGCATCCTGGGTGTATTTCTCTTGCACTCACCAGGCGTGCAACATCATGATGTCCCAGGCCAAGTAACCGCAGAAGGCACCCAGGATGCGGAGTCAAAGTTGCCAGCCTCAGAAGTGCATAGTGCCATGGTCCGGCTGCCACTGAGGACCAGAATGGATGCCGGACTAGTACAGCGTGAATCTTTATACTCAACTCTATTGAATATGGATTCTTATTTGTGCCTTATTCCCATGATGAAGCACAAGTACCTCGAAACATCTTGCAAAATACTTTTTTATCCTTCTTGAGAGAGTTGATTTGCTTGTATTTACAATGAACATTGCCAATCAGCCTATTTATTGATAAACTTGTTAGATTTTAATTTCCTGAATTCTTTAGATATGATTTGGGGATTGAGGAATTCTGCATAACTGTTCTTTAAGGGAATCTGTCATTATTTCATGAAGATAATTTACCAGATGCTCATAGCAGGACTGTAACAATAGCCGGTGCAAAGGTACAGTCTCATCAGTGTCCCGGTGCTTATTGGGGCCTAAAGGCCATCCAGCATCAACCTGTAACAGCAGTAACTGGAGCTAAGCTATCAATCTCAACTTAAGTTGTGAGGTCTTGGGGGCACGTTGTCACAGGGTCCTGAACGGTTGGCCTGCTAAACAGAAAGGCCAAAAACGTAAATTGGCTTTGACTGGAAGGGGTTAGGCTATACCTCCCATTATTGGTATTATGCTTTACCGCATTACATGTAGATGTGTAGCCCCTGGCCTAATAGACTGGCATCACTGGGTTTGCGGCATACATCTACGTTGATTCACAGTGGCAACAATTGGTGCCTCTTGGCTAATCAGGTGGAGAGGTACTGTCTGTGACATACTGCGTGTGTTCTGAACAGGAGCGTCAGCCTATGAGCATCTTATAGCGCCACTTTTTAAGAGTTTTCTATATTGACAGATTCCCTTAAAGGCTTAATCTTGATTAAAATAATATTAATTCTAATGTATTTTTTTGTGATTGTTCCGTAAATGATTAAACATCTATGTTAATTCATTATGTAAGTTTCCTACTCAGTGACTTGTGTTTTTTTCAAGCAGGTAATGAAGGAGAAAAACAGGATAAGTATTATACTACGACTGACATGGCAATACTTGGTGCTACCCTGGGAGTTGTTCTTGCTGCGTGTTTGGTTGGATTGGCTTTCCTCATTTACAAGCAATATGGAAACACAATACGGAGTAAACTAAGAGGAGGGACAGGAAATGTAAGTAGATCATATTTTACATTCCTCAATATGTCTTTTGTTCGGCAAAAAAAATATTTTTTGAACCAATTCTACAGATAGGAATTGACACACAAATTTTGATACTTGTCGCTAACCATACTCTTTTCATAGACCCCCAGTCTGTATAAATTAATATCAGCTGTGGGTCTTTTTTAAGAATTCTGCTGTAGTAAAATAATATTTTATTTTACATTAATCTCTGCATGTAATATTTTAATTGCATAAAGGTAAGTATAGTTTCACACAGAGTTTTCTGAATGGATTTTAGAGCATGTAATACGACAAAATCCACATAAAATATATACAGTCATATGAAAAAGTTTGGGCACCCCTATTAATCTTAAGCTTAATGTTTTATAAAAATTGGTGTTTTTGCAACAGCTATTTCAGTTTGATATATGTAATAACTGTTGGACACAGTAATGTTTCTGCCTTGAAATGAGGTTTATTGTGCTAACAGAAAATGTGCAATCTGCATTCAAACAAAATTTGACCTGTGCATAAGTATGGGCACCCTTATCATTTTCTTGTTTTAAATACTCCTGCCTACTTTTTACTGACTTACTAAAGCACTTTTTTTGGTTTTGTAACCTCATTGAGCTTTGAACTTTATAGCCAGGTGTATGCAATCATGAGAAAAGCTACTTAAAGTGGCCACTTGCAAGTTGTTCTCCTGTTTGAATCTCCTCTGAAGAGTGGCATCATGGGCTCCTCAAAACAACTGTCAAATGATCTGAAAACAAAGATTATTCAACATAGTTGTTCAGGGGAAGGATACAAAAAGCTGTCTCAGAGATTTAACCTGTCAGTTTCCACTGTGAGGAACATAGTAAGGAAATGGAAGAACATAGGGACAGTTCTTGTTAAGGCCAGAAGTGTCAGGACAAGAAAAACATCAGAAAGGCAGAGAAGAAGAATGGTGAGATCAGTCAAGGACAAGAGCTGCAGCATCAACTTGCTGCAGATGGTGTCACTGTGCATCGGTCAACTATACAACGCACTTTGCACAAGGAGAAGCTGTATGGGAGAGTGATGCGAAAGAAGCCGTTTCTGCAAGTACGCACAAACAGAGTCGGCTGAGGTATGCAAAAGCCTATTTCTTTTTGGAAGAAGGTCCTGTGGACTGATGAAACCAAGATTGAGTTGTTTGGTCATACAAAAAGGCGTTATGCATGGTGGCAAAAAAACACAGCATTCCAAGAAAAACACTTGCTACCCACAGTAAAATTTGGTGGAGGTTCCATCATGCTTTGGGGCTGTGTGGTCAATGCCGGCACTGGGAATCTTGTTAAAGTTGAGGGACGCATGGATTCCACTCAGTATCAGCAGATTCTTGACAATAATGTTCAAGAATCAGTGATAAAGTTGAAGTTACGCAGGGGATGGATCTTTCAGCAAGACAATGATCCAAAACACCGCTCCAAATCTACTCAGGCATACATGCAGAGGAACAATTACAATGTTCTGGAATGGCCATCCCAGTCCCCAGACCTGAATATCATTGAACATCTGTGGGATCATTTGAAGAGGGCTGTCCATGCTCGGCGACCATCAAACTTAACTGAACTGGAATTGTTTTGTAAAGAGGAATGGTCAAAAATACCTTCATCCAGGATCCAGGAACTCATTAAAAGCTACAGGAAGCGACTAGAGGCTGTTATTTTTGCAAAAGGAGGATCTACTAAATATTAATGTCACTTTTCTGGTGAGGTGCCCATACTTATGCACCTGTCAAATTTTGTTTGAATGCAGATTGCACATTTTCTGTTAGTACAATAAACCTCATTTCAAGGCAGAAACATTACTGTATCCAACAGTTATTACATATATCAAACTGAAATAGCTGTTGCAAAAACACCAATTTTTATAAAACATTAAGCTTAAGATTAATAGGGGTGCCCAAACTTTTTCATATGACTGTATAAAAGAGTAACAATACTTGTAATTTTAACACTGGCCACTAGTTCTAATATTAGACTAGTACTTCCTGTCCATTCTCATTATCATCACAGACAGGACCAGTGTCATGGGGAGAACCTGGGCAACTGCCTAGGACCCCCATGCCTCTAGGGGCCCAGAGCATTTACTGCATTCACTGAATCCTGCTTTAGGACCTGGGGTGACATCACAGTTGTGTGACCGGTCATGTGAACATGATGTCACCACAGGTCCTCTACCCTGAGAGAGTTTAGAAGAACTAAAGAAGACGAGACAAACTGGAAAGTATTCTACAATGTGGGTCTGTCTGTTTATGTATATCTATCTATTCTATCTATCCATCTCTCATTTATATCTATCATATCTCTCTCTCATATATATCTTTCATATCTATCTAGTTACAGTATCTATCTATCCATCAATCTCTATATCTACTAACTATCGATCTACAGTTAGGTCCGTATATATTTGGACAGAGACAACATTTTTCTAACTTTGGTTCTAGACATTACCAAAATAAATTTTAAACAAAACAATTCAGATGCAGTTGAAGTTCAGACTTTCAGCTTTCATTTGAGGGTATCAACATTAAAATTGGATGAAGGGTTTAGGAGTTTCAGTTCCTTAACATGTGCCACCCTGTTTTTAAAGGGACCAAAAGTAATTGGACAGATTAAATAATTGTAAATAAAATGTTCATTTCTAGTACTTGGTTGAAAACCCTTTGTTGGCAATGGCTGCCTGCAGTCTTGAACTCATGGACATCACCAGACGCTGTGTTTCCTCCTTTTTGATGCTCTGCCTGGCCTTCACTGCGGTGGTTTTCAGTTGCTGTTTGTTTGTGGGCCTTTCTGTCTGAAGTTTAGTCTTTAACAAGTGAAATGCATGCTCAATTGGGTTGAGATCAGGTGACTGACTTGGCCATTCAAGAATATTCCACTTCTTTGCTTTAATAAACTCCTGGGTTGCTTTGGCTTTATGTTTTGGGTCATTGTCCATCTGTAGTATGAAACGATGACCAATCAGTTTGGCTGCATTTGGCTGGATCTGAGCACACAGTATGGCTCTGAATACATCAGAATTCATTCGGCTGCTTCTGTCCTGTGTCACATCATCAATAAACACTAGTGACCCAGTGCCACTGGCAGCCATGCATGCCCAAGCCATCACACTGCCTCCGCCGTGTTTTAGAGATGATGTGGTATGCTTTGGATCATGAGCTGTACCACGCCTTCACCATAGTTTTCTCTTTCCATCATTCTGGTAGAGGTTGATCTTGGTTTCATCTGTCCAAAGAATGTTCTTCCAGAACTGGGCTGGCTTTTTTAGATGCTTTTTTAGCAAAGTCCAGTCTAGCCTTTTTATTCTTGATGCTTATGAGTGGCTTGCACCATGCAGTGAACCCTCTGTATTTACTTTCATGCAGTCTTCTCTTTATGGTAGATTTGGATATTGATACGCCTACCTCCTGGAGAGTGGTGTTCACTCGGTTGGCTGTTGTGAAGGGGTTTCTCTTCACCATGGAGATTATTCTGCGATCATCCACCACTGTTGTCTTCCGTGGGTGCCCAGGTCTTTTTGCATTGATGAGTTCACCAGTGCTTTCTTTCTTTCTCAGGATGTACCAAACTGTAGATTTTGCCACTCCTAATATTGTAGCAATTTCTCGGATGGGTTTTTTCTGCTTTTGCAGCTTAAGGATGGCTTGTTTCACCTGCATGGAGAGCTCCTGTGACCGCATGTTTACTTCACAGCAAAACCTTCCAAATGCAAGCACCACATCTCAAATCAACTCCAGGCCTTTTATCTGCTTAATTGAGAATGACATAACGAAGGGATTGCCCACACGTGTCCATGAAATAGCCTTGGAGTCAATTGTCCAATTACTTTTGGTCCCTTTAAAAACAGGGTGGCACATGTTAAGGAGCTGAAACTTCTAAACCCTTCCAATTTTAATGTGGATACCCTCAAATGAAAGCTGAAAGTCTGAACTTCAACTGCATCTGAATTGTTTCGTTTAAAATTCATTGTGGTAATGTCTAGAACCAAAATTAGAAAAATGTTGTCTCTGTCCAAATATATATGGACCTAACTGTATATGTCTATCTGTATGTATGTGCTCTGTGTATATAGCATGTCTCTGTATGTATGTATATGCTCTGTGTATATATGTGTGTGTTACATATTCTGTGTGTGTAGCATCCACTTATAAATCCCGGCAGCACAGACAACAGTTCATAGATGTAAACATGTTGGCAATCGCCCAACGAAAGAGCAAAATGCTGCCCATTCATCAGGTCATTGGATTGTTTATGGCGGAACAAAAATCATTGGTCTCGGCAGTATATCACCCGGTGCAAACTGCAGATGTGCTGCTGATAGCATGATACTGTATGGGGACAGATTGATACATTAGTGATGATTCTACCCCCATCATTCTTCCTCAACCGGTGTAAAGAGGCCGGGAAACAAACACCAAATGACTTCAATATTGTTGATCGCGCTCATTTAATGGTCTGAACTTGGTGCATATAAATGCAACCTTAATGTTTGAGTGTGATGGTGTAATACAGTATATGAGCATTTAGGGCCCCCACTTTAAACTTTTATCCAGTGCCCCACTTGGTCTAAAACCGACCCTGATCACAGACAGCATTACAATAACAGATAACACCTTTCTGTACTGCAGATAACCCAAGTTCCACCATTTACAAAAGGTGATGGCACAGAGCACAGTGAGGCCTCCTTCCTTCATAATCATCTTTGCCCTGATGAGGGCATGCTCATTAAATACTTCAATGCAATTCAGTAGGGTCTATTGCTGCTAATATGCAGTGCCTAATGGGAAGTAGGAGTCTAATATTTGGCCTAGCGGTCAGGGTGAAAACTGCAAAAAAAAATGTTTGGAATATAATATTGTAATTATATTAATATAATAAAATAAAACATACAAAAAAATAAATACAATTTACATTAAAACATTTTATCAGTAGGTCATGTTTTGATGACATATTCCCTTTTAAAAAGCTGCATACATCTGAAGACACGCTGCTGAGCAAGATGTCAGTCAAGATGTAGGGGGAGGGAATACAGCTTGCTCACACATGTCAAACTCCGGCCCGTGGGCCAAATCTGGCCCGCAGGGTGGTTATATTTGGCCCGCTACACCAGGACCGCCACTCTTATGCAGGCCCATTATACTGTATAGAGAACTATGTGGGGTCATTATACTATCTGGAGGACTATGTGGGGCCATTATACTGTATGGAGGACTATGTGGGGCCCATTATTCTGTATGGAGGACTATGTGGGGCCTATTATACTGTATAGAGGACTATGTGGGGCCCATTATTCTGTATGGAGACCTATGTGGGGTCATTATACTATCTGGAGGACTATGTGGGGCCATTATTCTGTATGGAGGACTATGTGGGGCCCATTATTCTGTATAGAGGACTATGTGGGGCCTATTATACTGTATAGAGGACTATGTGGGGCCCATTATTCTGTATGGAGAACTATGTGGTGTCCATTATTCTGTATGGAGGACTATGTGAGGCCATTATACTGTATGGAGGACTATGGGGGTCCCATTATAATGTATGGAGGACTATGTGGGGTTTATTATACTATATACTAGTTGGCCTGTGACTTTGTCCAAGTTTTTCATTTTGGCCCTCTGTGTTTGAGTTTGACATCCCTGCTGTATGGTGACTGTTAAATCCTCCAGTGCTGCCCCAATGACTGGAGATTATCAGCTGTAGAGAAAATATAACTTAATTTCCTCCCTGTAGCTGGTCTTCCAGTTCGGCCTTATTCAGAAATTCCTTTTTTCACGTACGTGTTATATCCGTAGCACAAGTGCCCATTACAATCTATGAAGCTGTTCAGATTTCCGTTTTTTGGGGGGGGTTTTGCTGACCAGGTGGTCGCACAAAAATAAATCACGGATTAAAATTACCCATACAAGTCTAAGGGTCCGTAAAAATTCACAACACAGATTGCGTTCCATGTGCTGTCCATTTTTAACATCGCATGGCTAGGAGAAGCTTTGCAATTTTCTTTTTATTCCGTGCGAGAAAATCACTTTTGACACCCAGCTGGTAAACATTGAAACACGATGAAAATCAGACCATTTTTTGCTTAAAAAATCTCTGACATCTGAATGAGGCCTTAGACAGCCAAACATGTTTCAACGGTAATTACCTGCAAGGGAAAGTACCATTTTATTTGCTCAGAGGTTCCTTTTAATTACTTACAGCTGCCTTATTATTTTTACAATACACTTAGGCCTCATTCATGCATCAATATTTTTGCACCAGTGTTTGTATGCCAAGCCGGAACTTATAGAGAAAAACTATAATTGAACGATTGACATCTGTTCTGTGTTTTGGAGACATTCCAGTTTTTGGCATACAAATACTGATGAAATACTGATCAGCTTCTTGCCTGTCCAGCTTGTTTTTTAGGGCATACATACAAGATACACAAAATCCTGTTTCAAGGACTAGTGGAAATATTTATAGAAGGAACAAGGGTTTTTGGTTGTGTCTCATATTTGAAAGAAAACTGTTTGAAAAGGCTGAAAATTTTTGCGCAACCCGGAATTGCATAAAAATTTTACAACTTTTGGCATTTTCATGACAGCTTGAAGCATCTCCACCAGATTAGGTGGGGTTCAGGAGGAGCCAGGCCTGGCTTAGCTAGACCGTCTATCAAATTCCTCAAACGGGCATTTTTTAATGGCAGAAATTGAAAAACTACTCTCTAGTCCCTGAGTGGAGTAGCATTTTTGGTGAGGCGTATAGAGGCACATGCCACAGAAAAAATGTGCCAAATTCATTAAGTGGTGTGCACCTCTTCATAAATTTTTGGCGCATTGTACTCCAGCGAGCCCTTTTTTAAGACTAGCATACACAATGCCAGTCTCGATGAATCAGCCACCAAATCTTTCTTTCAAAACGTTAATAAAAGATATTATCATGGTTCAAGCTCTTAATTCTGATACCGAACTCCAAATCTCCAGCAAATATGGAGTTAAATTAAGGGTGGATGAAGCCACCACAAGGGTGCAGAGTGTTGAATTACTGGTGTCCATTTAAAAATAATGTACTGCAAACTCTTAAGCACTGCAGCAAGCAACCAGAATGTCATTATTTTGGGATTTTCTGGGAATATATTAGGATAAGGTGCCGTGGTGCATCGATACATTGTATGGTGGCCATGAATGGTACTGCCCCTTTCTCTCCCATACCAATGAATGTTAGGGCTCCTGCAGACGTGTGGTCTCGGACCGCAATATACAGACTGGCCGTGGCTTTCCTGACCCGAGCGTCACAGCCTCATAGAAATATAGGACACTGTCATGTCGGGAGAGCCGCGGCCAGTCCGTGCATTGCCGTTCAAGATTGGACTGATTTGCAAGGACATATTACTAAGCCTTAAGAGATCTAGCAGTATCATTCATAGCCACTGCACAATGTATAGGGATGTGCCAACTCCAGTGCTCCACAGCTCCTTTAAAAAGTTTATTAAAAAAATCAAGTTCTATTATTTATAGGATAGAAGATAAATTTCTGATTACTTGTACCCCCAGCCACTCTGAGATCTGCATCCCCATCCTGAATGGACCTCCTCTCCATTAATTTTCTATCGGACCAATGGAAAAAACAAAGTACAGTTCTCAGTTTTCGACAGCAGTCCCCTTGACACTGAATGCAGTGAAAGCTGAGTGTGGGTACCTTTCCTCCATTCAGTACGGAGCTGCCATGCCTCGTTCTCGGGGTTCCAGAGATCCGATCTCAGAATCGCTGGGGATCCCAGTTGTCGGATCCCCAGTGATCAGCAAGTTATTCCCTATCCAATAGATATGGGATGACTCTTTTTTTTTTTAATAAACCTGTAATAGGCTGATTTGTGGGGGTGCCGGCAGATATTGATGAACTGTCCTAAGGATTTCTAAAAATATATATATATATTAACGTGCTGGAAAAAAAACCTTAACATTATTTCCATACAAAGAATTCGGAGCTCGTTAGTTCACTTTCAGCTGATTGTAGACGATCAATGATGAGTAAAATGTAGTAAAATCCGTATCAAGACACAGAAAGGATTGCTGCTCATATTACAAATAGATATTCTGTTTAATATCCTCTCTTTTACTCTAGAATTCTGGAGGATCTGCAGATAGGACCGAGCAACTGATAAATGAAGAAGAATATGGTGGTAGTACATCGGCTTCAAGTCCAGAATTTGGCATAGATGGTGTCATTACCGAAGTGCCCTCTGGAAATAACCTGCTTTCAGCTGCAGCAGTAAGCACAGTTCTTACAACCAGTGCCCCCACAGAGAGTCCTCCATCGGAAGAAGCAGAGGGAGAGTCTGATTCAGAAGACAAGAAGGTGAAGTCCATCCTAACTAAAGACTTGAAGGAAGATGGAGGTTACAAGTCAGTATGGTTTAGGGAAGACGCTGCCCCAGAAGTCATGGTGATTGAAGGAGTTGAACACGGAGAAGCAAGCGATGACATAGAAGAAGAATTCAGTAATCAACAAGAGAACGATGATGATGATGATGAGGAGGAGGATGAGGATGATGAAGATGAACTCAATCCAACATTCAGCACTCCAAATGTTGTCTCAAATAATTCCAGTATACTCTAGGAGTCTAGTCAACTATTTTACATTGATATGACAAGCATATTGAAATATAACAACATTGTTGTCAAATATCATGTTGTATATTACAGGGATGGACAATTCTGAACATTTGCAGTGATGATCAAACAGCTTTTCTATTGTCACGTTGACCTACAAAGGATAAGTTTACGAGCATGTGTAGGTCACCAGCGGCTTGTCCCCACTCTCCATCTCTAGACTGATAGGTCTCTTCCTGGACACAGATATAGGGAGTGAGCTGTCAGTCATGAGGAGCAGTGCAAGGACACACCATTGGGGACTAGCCTTTGGGCTAGTCATCCAAAAACACATAGTCTCTGGCCAGGATGGATCACCTCCAAAATTCCCTTAAAATTATCAAATACTTTTTTTAAATGCAATTCTAAAATTAGCTTTTTCTCAATAGCTTTATTTGAGCCATCTACTTGAAATATTGTATTACTGATACCTAAAACACAATGCAAAATGAAATTGCTACCTTTCTATTTAATATGTTGGTGTATTGGAAATACATTTTTAATGCACTAGAGAGCAGTCAATGACATTATGACCCAAGAATCACCAAAGAGTATATCCTTCATCATTTTAACTCTTTAACTCTGGTGTCATATTGGGCTCCTAGGGTATTGTTTTTTGTACAAATTCTACTCCCCAGGACCCCTTTCAAACATTCATGCTTAACAACCATGTTCTCACCATGTTTTTCATGGATAGAATAGATTCAAATTATAGTCTATGGAAAAGTTCACATCAGTTTTTTTTCTTGTAGACCGACTGTCTGCAAAAAACAACATCTGAGACCTATACAGTTTTGATTTGACGGATGCCATCAGTTCTGCATCCTTGTGATGTCCACGAGAAGCTTGGACATTTTTTTATTTTTCAAACACAAAAAGAATATCCTGATGATGGTAAAAATGGTCCACAGATGAAAAACCATGATAACATAATGATCAAAATGGATCCGTTATTTCTAGCTTACTTTTCAGGTTTACCAAAATCTGGACTTCACCGCTTGACCCACGATGTCACACCTGTCTCAGTACCTAGCCACTTTTCGTTCGCTCTGCCTCTGCGTTCTACTGCTCACACGTCCTCCCTGTTTCACTGGTTGGCGCTAACTGCCTTCCCACCTTATCACTTCGGCCTTTTATATTTGATAACTGCACCACAGCTACCACCTCACCCGGTGTCCCTTTCAAGCTCATCCCTCCAGAAAGGCTTCCTCCATCTTCTAGTTCCATTTTACTCGGTTCGGTTAGCAGATCGCAACATTTGGTCGCGAGTGCCACAGAACATTGATGAACCACATATTGTGCTCTCAACCCCCTTACATATAACCAAGATAATAACCAAACAAAGTAGAAAGACCCATCCCCTTTTTCTTAATTCACGAAAATATAAGTTGTTATAATTATCTCATATTTCAGATTCAGTAGAGCTGTAGTCTAGTCACCAACCACTGTGTCTATAAAGTCTACAAACTCAAATTAATCCTGACATTAGTCTTTCCTCGTCTTCCTGGTGTTAAGTGCTGAGGCTGCTGTAATCACAGGAATTCCCTTTACTGTCATACAATCAGCTTGTGATTCCCAGTTTGGGTAGTGTAAGTTCTTCTGTCTAACATTTGCATTTGTAAAAGATAACTGCATGCTATGATATTTTTTCCAGCTTTTTTGGTAGCGTCCCCAATGGAGGCTCCAATGCAGCCATGAAACTAATCTAACTCGACCTTTCTACAGCTGAAATCAGCAGGGAGAAAGTAAAGGCTGTAGAAATTAAAGTTACCTCCTTCTCCGCCCTATACAAAAATGAATGGATTGTGCAACCAGAAAGTGAATTAAGCTAGTAAACAGTATTGAGCACTGTTTTATTCTTTTAATTTTAAAAGTACAATTTTACATTTACACACTAAGGTGAATGTCCGAAAATATGTTCAAATAGATTCCAGGAGGTAGACTTTAAGAATGGCATCCCTACATTTACCTTTTTATGACATGACAGGTGTTCTATTGCTTATAGTTCAGTTTCAGTTAACTTTGTTCTTGAGGAAATTATTCTCTGGAGAGTGGTTCTGGGAGGGACATGTCTGCACAGCTTGTCCATAGACCTGGGATATCATTTAATGTCTCAAGAAAAAATAATAGTAGCATTGATTACAGAGGTTTCAAGAATTGTAACTTATGACTGTGATAACTGTACATAAAAATGTCAGTAATTTATTCTTTTCATTTCAAACTGTATTTTTTCAAATTTTTGCCACTATGTGTAATTCGTAATAAGATTCTTCATATTGATTGCGTTATTCATGATCAAACGGGAAGGATACTTTTATTGTATATATGGTCTTGCTAAGCGCAACATTGACCTAAACTAGAAAAGAAGCTAAAATAAAACAACAGAATGCATAAAACATGTCTAATGGCATTTATACATAAGTATTCCAATAAAATAAAATTATACAGTAAAATACCCCTGTGGGAAAAGAAAGGTGAATAAAATTGAATAAAATAATTAGTTAAAAATAACACAAAATATGCAGATGAAAAATAAAGAAGAAACATGATTATTTTAAAAAATTTAAATAAGAAATACAATAAAGACCAAAACTTGACCATACACAGCAATGTCAGTGAAAAAGTAAAAAAGAAGTAATCGCTTATACTGTAGAATACAGTAAGGCATAGGACTTGAAGAAATGCTGCTTGTCACAGACTTTAATGATCGGAGCTGTCTTCCATGAGCCCCAGATTCTATGGGAGCCAATGGTCATAAATAAATTGCCCCCATATAATCAAGGGGTCGCCCCTTGGTGCAGCACAGGACAGAAAGCGAAACAAGACTTACTGCAGTTTTAGAATGTAGCATCATTGGTAAGCCCCCACATAGCCTTTCTATAAACAGTATGAAACCCCCTCATAAGCCCCTATATACAGAATGAGTCCCACATACCTCCATATATAAGGTATGAACAACCACATGGCCTCCTATATACAGTATGAGCAACCACATAGCCTCCTATATACAATAAGAGCTCTCACATAGCCCCCTGTATACTGTATGAGCACCCTCATAGACTCCTATATACAGAATGAGCCCCCCACACTCTGATGCACATTGTCGTTAGTACCCAGTGCCTGTGAATAGCGGTCACTTTACTGCTATTCACAGTTGTCAGAGCCAGATTCAAGGAATGTGGACTACATCAGAGCTTCCTGGTAACATTTTTGGTAACAAATTGTGAACAAGGGATAGTGTGAGGGAGTATTCAAATAAAGGTTTTTTTTCTGTGTGTGATTTTGTTTCCTGATTACTGGATTAGTAACGGGTGTCTGATAGATAGGGCCGGCTCCAGGTTTTTCTGGGCCCCGGGCGAAAGAGTCTCAGTGGGCCCCTTTAATACATACCAGGATTCATGATGCACAGATACCACAGAGAAATATATATATAGTACAATGCAAAGATTTCACTTCTTACATTACATGAGTGATATCTATTGTATATTCCACAATAGCTCAGAAACCGGCGAATCGCTCCACACAGTATACTGGCCCCCATATAACGCTCCATACGGAATACTGGCCCCCATATAACGCTCCATACGGAATACTGGCCCCCATATAACGCTCCATACGGAATACTGGCCCCCATATAACGCTCCATACGGAATACTGAACCCCCATATAGCGCTCTATACTGAATACTGGCCCCCATATAACACTCCATACAGAATACTGGCCCCTATATAACGCTCCATACAGAATACTGGCCCCCATATAACGCTCCATACGGAATACTGGCCACCATATAACGCCCCATACGGAATACTGGCCCCCCATATAACACTCCATACGGAATACTGGCCCCCATATAACGCTCCAAGCAGGCTGTTCCCCCTACATAATGCCCCATACAGGCTGTTCCCCCCCTTATAATGCTCCATGCAGGCTGTTCCCCTCACATAATGCCCTATGCTCACTGTTCCCCCTTATAATGCCCCATGCAGGCTGTTCCCCCCCCTTATAGTGCCCCATGTAGGATGTCACCCCCCCTATTTATAATGCCCCATGCAGGATGTCACCCCCCCTCTTTATAATGCCCCAGTCAGGTTATCACCCCCCCTCTCTTTATAATGCCCCATGCAGGATGTCACCCCCCCTCTTTATAATGCCCCATGCAGGATGTCACCCCCCCCTCTTTATAATGCCCCAGTCAGGATATCACCCCCCCTCTCTTTATAATGCCCCATGCAGGATGTCACCCCCCTCTCTTTATAATGCCCCATGCAGGATGTCACCCCCCCTCTTTATAATGCCCCATGCAGGATGTACCCCCCTCTTTTTAATGCCCCATGCAGGATGTCACCCCCCCTCTTTATAATGCCCCATGCAGGATGTCACCCCCCCTCTTTATAATGCCCCATGCAGGATGTCACCCCCCTCTTTACAATGCCCCATGCAGGATGTCACCCTTCCTCTTTATAATGCCCCATGCAGGATGTCACCCCCCCATGTAATGCCCCATGCAGGATGTCACCCCCCATATAATGCCCCATGCAGGATGTCACCCCCCCATATAATGCCCCATGCAGGATGTCACCCCCTCTCTTTGTAATGCCCTATGCAGTATGTCACCCCCCTTCTTTATAATGCCCCATGCAGGATATCACCCCCTCTCTTTATAAGGCCCCATGCAGGATGTCACCCCCCCTCTTTATAAGGCCCCATGCAGGATGTCACCCCCCCTCTTTATAATGCCCCATGCAGGATGTCACCCCCCCTCTTTATAAGGCCCCATGCAGGATGTCACCCCCCCTCTTTATAATGCCCCATGCAGGATGTCACCCCCCCTTTATAATGCCCCATGCAGGATGTCACCCCCTCTCTTTATAAGGCCCCATGCAGGATGTCACCCCCCCTCTTTATAATGCCCCATGCAGTATGTCACCCCCCCTCTTTATAATGCCCCATGCAGGATGTCACCCCCCCCGCTTTATAAGGCCCCATGCAGGATGTCACCCCCCCTCGTTATAATGCCCCATGCAGGATGTCACCCCCCCCTCTTTATAATGCCCCAGTCAGGATATCACCCCACCTCTCTTTATAATGCCCCATGCAGGATGTCACCCCCCTCTCTTTATAATGCCCCATGCAGGATGTCACCCCCCTTCTTTATAATGCCCCATGCAGGATGTACCCCCCTCTTTTTAATGCCCCATGCAGGATGTCACCCCCCCTCTTTATAATGCCCCATGCAGGATGTCACCCCCCCTCTTTATAATGCCCCATGCAGGATGTACCCCCCCCTCTTTTTAATGCCCATGCAGGATGTCACCCCCCCTCTTTATAATGCCCCATGCGGGATGTCACCCCGCCTCTTTATAATGCCCCATGCGGGATGTCACCCCTCCTCTTTATAATGCCCCATGCAGGATGTCACCCCCCCATGTAATGTCCCATGCAGGATGTCACCCCCCATATAATGCCCCATGCAGGATGTCACCCCCCCATATAATGCCCCATGCAGGATGTCACCCCCCTCTCTTTGTAATGCCCTATGCAGGATGTCACCCCCTTCTTTATAATGCCCCATGCAGGATATCACCCCCTCTCTTTATAAGGCCCCATGCAGGATGTCACCCCCCCTCTTTATAAGGCCCCATGCAGGATGTCACCCCCCCTCTTTATAATGCCCCATGCAGGATGTCACCCCCCTCTTTATAATGCCCCATGCAGGATGTCACCCCCCCTTTATAATGCCCCATGCAGGATGTCACCCCCTCTCTTTATAAGGCCCCATGCAGGATGTCACCCCCCCTCTTTATAAGGCCCCATGCAGGATGTCACCCCCCCTCTTTATAATGCCCCATGCAGGATGTCACCCCCCCTCTTTATAAGGCCCCATGCAGGATGTCACCCCCCCTCTTTATAATGCCCCATGCAAGATGTCACCCCCCCTTTATAATGCCCCATGCAGGATGTCACCCCCCCATATTATGCTCCATGCCTCCATACATTAAAAAAAAAAAAAAAAATCAAATACCTCACTCCTCCTCACCTGCTGCCACTGCTCAGGTCTGGACTCCAGTGTCGCCAGCGTTGTCCCGCTCTGCGCTGCCTGTGACGGCTCAGGGGAGGGCGCAGTGGAAAGACGTCACCGCGCCCTCTGACCTGAGACGTCACAGGGAGTGCACAGCAGGAAGACAGCGGATCTGTGGAGGCATGGGGAGAGGTAAGTATCCGGCTGCCGGGGCCCTGAACAAGTGGGGGAGAAGGGCGGCTGCTGGCACCACTCTCCTCCGCCCATAGCCCGGCGGGGTGCCCAACCGTGAGTGGGCCCCCCCGCCTGCTCAGGGCCCCGGCATTTGCCCGGGTGCGGCGGGTGCTGACGCCGGCCCTGCTGATAGACAACTCTTCATTACTAACCCCAGTGGTGGATGGCCGTCATCAACCCCAACTACCATTACCCCAATTGACACAGCACCAGTGCAATCAGGAAGAGCCAGGCAAAGTGCCAGAATTGGTGTATGTAATGTGATGTGCCACTTCTGAGGCGGCTTTAGGCTGGTATTTTTAGGCTGGGAAGGGTCCAATATCCAGAAACCTTCCCAGCCTGATAATATAAACCTGCAGCTGTCTGCTTTACGTTTGGTTATCAAAAATAAGGGGGAACCCACGTCATTTTTTAAATTATTTTTTTAATAGGTTAAATAAGGCGAAACACCTTTTAGTGCCACATGAAAGGCACTAAAGGGTGCAAGTTTATTATATGTAGGGGGCTTGCGACATTATATATCTACAGGATATCTATCTATTCTATCAATCTATCTATTGTATTTATCTATTCTATCTATCTCTATATCTGTATGTAAGATTGCTTTATCAGTTTGTAAACTAGATGTAAATTACATAGAGAATTACAATATGTGAAAGATGTTAAAAACACATTGCATACACATGTCATACTGATGTTAGGGGAGAAAAATCACATTGTACTCGCATTACACTCGTTTTACTTTTCTGGATCAACATCGGAGTGATTTTTTTAATGCAGATGTGAACGATGTCTTAGGCTGGAGTCGCACGATTGTATAAAGAATTGTTCCAATTTTCAGCCCTGAGCGTTGTCCGAGAGAAATCCATTTGTTATTGCATGAGTATTGCATGAGTATGCCGTCTGTATGCAATGTGTTTTTAACATCATATTTTACAAACTGTAAATAATAAGTTAAAGCTTGTTTAGAAAACTAATAAAGCAAATTTATATAAGATATATAAAGATATAGAGTAGATAGAAAGATGATAGATAAACAGAATAGATAGATGTCCTGTAGATATATAATGTCACAAGCCCCCTAAATACAGTATAATAAACTTACACCCTTTAGTGCCTTTCATGTGGCACTAAAAGGACTTTAGCTTTGTTTACCAAATAAAAAAATAATTCAAAATAATGACATGTGGTCCCTCTTCTATTTTTGTCAATAAGCAAAGGTAAAGCAGACAGCTGTGGGCAGATATCAGGCTGGGAAGGTCCCAATAACCATGGTAAAAGTACTAGCCCGCAGCCGCAGTCGTTCGATTTATATGCTCATGTGAGCGAGCCCTAAAAGTAAGTTCCCACATAGCGAAAACACAGCAGATTTTCTGTTCTGTGAAACTCTATTGAGTTTCACAGTGCCAGGTAAATTACGGAGGTTCGCAACGAATATGCTTCATGGGAATTTACCCTTAATCTGTCCTCAAACCTCTGTGCGATGCTTATAAACATCTATGCAGAAGGGAGGGATGGTAATCTGGAGGAAGAAAAAGTCAGAACACACAGAGAAAATACTGAGACTTCTAATGCAGATAGAAATGCAGGATACACGTCATATAATGAGCAGATATAGGGATATTCCTATTGTACACCGACAGGACACCTTATTGTAAAAGTCACCTGAAAGTAGAATTATTCCTTACAGGTGTGTAGGAAAAAGGGTAGATCTATGCAACACATTAATCATATTCCTCATGATCTGACATGGTTTACTCACATATTCATCAGTAGGGTATGCTCTTAGCTGGATATAGGGCGTGCTTCAGAAACTGATGCACTGGCATGGTGTGCCAATATTAATAATTCTCAGTATTAGGCTGTGTGCATACGTTGCATTTTTTTCAGTGCAGAATTGTCACAAAACCTGAAGGGTTTCCTAATGCCAGCAAAGTGAATGAGATTCCTGATGTCTCATGCACACGCTGCTTATTTGTGACTTGCAGATTTGGTGCAGAATTAAATCTGCAGGATGTCAATTCTTTTAGAGTTTTTGTTGCAGATTTCACCAATACTAATGAATGATCTACACCAAAAACGCAAGTAAAAAACGTAACAATTTTGCTGCTGCATTTTTCCTGCCTAGAGATGCAGAAATGATGCAGAAATTTCTGCACCAAATACTTAATGTGTGCACATACTTTTGAGTTCCCATCTTGTTCCATGGTCCCAAGGTGCAATTATTATGCAGGAGATATGAGATACATTACCTATGTTGCTATAAGATGAGCTTTGGTTACCTAGTATAAGGCTGTGTGCCCACGATGCGTTTTTTAAGCGTTTATGCTGCGGAATTTCCGCAGCGTAAACGCTTGGGAAACGCTTGGTAATCCGCCCCACATGGTCCCCAATGACAAGCCGCACTGTCAATGCCCATGCTGCGGATTTTTCCACAGCGTTTATGCTGCGCTCAAAAATCCGCAGCATGTCCATTAATTTTGAGGAAGCGCGGCGTAATCGCCGCCATTGACTTGCATTGAGACGCATATAATCCGTGTCAGTACATTTGTACTCACTGATTATATGCGTTTCAATGTGCGGATGGTACCCAGTTCTGGAGGAGAGAAGACTCTCATCCAGACCTGGGTACCATTGTATCTGTAAAATAAAGAATAACATAAAAAATAAAGATTATATTCACCTTCCGACTGCCCCCGGTCTCCTTTCCTGTGCTTGCCAGCAGACTGAAGGACCTGCGGTGACGTCACAGTCATGTGACCGCAGGCCCTTCAGTGCAGTGTCCCGCGATATCCCGGCAGCCAGGAACGAGCGCAGCTACACACGCCGGGCCATCGGAAGGTAAGTATATGTTTATTTTTTTATTTTTAAACATTCTTTCGGTCACACTATATAAATCCATGCCGTTTGCATGGATTTATATAGTGTGACCTAGTTGTCAAGCACTTTCCAAGTGATGCTAAAATCGCCTGTAAAGCGCTTGTCAATCCGCATGCGGAAACGCATGTGAAAACGCTTCAAATCCGCATGTATTTGGCAGGAAAAACGCATGCACAATCTGCATGCGTTTTTTCTGCCAGGGAGATGCAGAAATGCTGCAGAAATGTTCTGCTTCATTTCTGCATCGTGGGCACATAGCCTTAGTAAGTTAAAATAATTATTTTTACTACGTACATATTTTTTTCTTATAGCTAAAGCACTAGAAATACTATACTAAGGCCAGAAGGGGGGGCTAATGCTCTCTACCTCTCAGCTGTGGACAGAGGTTGCGATAATTCCTCTACAGGCACCAATGACGACTCTATGGACGTGCTTTTAAATCATACATATTCATACACAAGTGAACGAGTGTGCTTGAGGGAGAAGGAGCACGGTGCACAGCAGCCATACAAGACTCTTCATAGGGATCTTCACAATACACAGATGCTCAGAGACACTAACTTTGCCATGTTGTTCATCACCGGGGTTGTGCCATAAGCTGCCAGCAGCACGAGAGAAATCAATATTTCAGAATGGCTGCAAATTGCCTCTTCAGAGAGGAAGAGAACTAGAACTCTAGCGCCACCTAAAGAAAGTAGCAATCCTAAAAGTCACTACTAACTCTCTAACAAGCCTTGTTACATGACTTAGGATAAAAGCCAGAACCAAAATCTCAATTTGCATGCAATTTGCAATGCAAATTGAGATTTTGGTTCTGGCTTTAATCCTAAATCATGTAACAAGGCTCGTTAGAGAGCCAGTAGTGACTTTTAGGATTTCTACTTCCTATAGGTGGCACTAGAGTTGTAGTTCTCGTTCAAGTATGTGATTTGCATACTTCCGGTCACATTCCAACTAGACTGTATCGGGCCTTGCTCAAGACACTTGCATTGAACAAGGCAGTACACATCTAGTCGGTACATGACAGCATGTATGGAAATCACATACTTGAAGTCACGCTCCTGGCGCCAGTACTGGAGGATCCTCACAGTACGCAGCGGAGGGATGAGGATTCACAAGTCTGCAGTCACACATAGTGACTGCAGACTTGTAGCTGCAGACCGGAAAGCCCCTTTAAAGGTTTTGCATTAAGCTGAAAAAGAGAATGGACAGCACCTCCAAAAACATACGTTGATCTAATACCTCTCGGCAAAAATATATAAAGCTGAACATGAGGTTCTTAGTTTAACATTCTGATCAGACTGTATGAAGCCCACTGCCACGTCACGGCAAACCTCTTAGTGGGTCCTAACATTTCCTGCCTGAACGGGAGCGGAGCCGTGCGCCAACCACCACCGCAGCGACAATGCACCAGCAGGGCGGGCGGCCTGGTGCCTCACAGCACCCATGCTGCAAGGCCGAGTCCCCATGACTTCAGGCCGCGCCGCCCCACAAGCACAAAACCACAGCAACAATGGCCGACACACTGCACCAACACCACAAGAAATGAGCATTGTGACTCACCTTCCTCAAGCTCTCAAGTGAGAGCAAAAATAGGCTGGACCCCCTTTGCAGTCTCCTGCTAATTAAAATCGCCTGTGCCAAATGGGAGGAGTGCACATCCGAAAAAAAAAGGACAGATCATGCATTAAGCTGAAAAAGAGAATGGACAGGATCAACAAAAACATACGTTGATCTAATGCCTCTCGGCAAAAATACTTGAGAGCTTGAGAGTCATGGGGACCCAGCCTTGCAGCATGGGTGCTGTGAGGCACCAGGCCGCCCGCCCTGCTGGTGCATTGTCGCTGTGGCGGTGGTTGGCGCACGGCTCCGCTCCCGTTCAGGCAGGAAATGTTAGGACCCACTACGAGGTTTGCGGTGACATGGCAGTGGGCTTCATACAGTCTGATCAGAATGTTAAACTATGAACCTCATGTTCAGTTTTATATATTTTTGCCGAGAGGCATTAGATCAACGTATGTTTTTGGAGGTGCTGTCCATTATCTTTTTCAGCTTAATGCATGATCTGTCCTTTAAAGGTTTTTTTTCACATTTTAGAAAAACTTTCAAACAGCCAACAAATATAAATAAAATAACATCAAGCTGTACTCACCTAATAAACCCCGCTGTCCCAGGACTGCATTACCTCTTCCTCCAAACCGGTCTGCAGTAATCTAAAAAAAAACTTTCCTATAGCCATCAATGGAGATAAAATGAAAAAATATGTACTCACGTTTTAATTCTCAAAGTTCTAACTTTGCGTTCCCTTTCCTCCTCACCGGTCTTTTCTTTACCTTGACTGCTACGTCCGGTATACCTCAGGTAATCATCACTGCAGCCAATCACTGGCAGCAGCATTACCGTGAGGCCACATGAGGTATATAGAGCATCACGACAGGCCAAGGTACATAGAAGACCGGTGAGGAGGAAAGGAGCCAGGATGCTGGAATGGTGAGGAATTAAAATATTAGTACTTATTTTTATTTTTCTTATCTCTATTGGTGACTATGGGCAATTTTTTTAGAATGTGGAAAAGCCCTTTAATCTTTACAATGTTTAGATTATGAAAGAATGCAGTAAGAGAGGATGAAAGAAGCAGCCTCACACACACCTAACTCCATCGCCCTGAGGGACCTTCATTTTTTCAAGTACTGGCTGAGAATGTTTGTTAATGAGTCCGACCTTATAAATAGGGTGTTTGGCTTAAACTGCACATTTTTTCAGTGTATTTCCACCAAAAAAAGCTAGTAATGGACATAATGTAAGTTAATTTGCATGAAGGGGTTAAAGGTGATTCATAGTGGATTTTAGTGTTAAGCTATTGGTATGATCTAATTTGGGAAAGGGGCATTTCAATTGCAAATCAGTGCTATACTGACTTTTAATCTATTTGACTATGCATTTATTAGACTATGCTACATCTACCAAAGCTCGGACTGGCCCACCGGGGAACAGGTAAATTCCCTGGTGGGCCCCCTGTACAACTCACAAAACTCTACATGAGCAATTAGCTACCCATTGTATCATTAATATTACTATTATCAAGAAAAAAAGTGTGAGATAACATAAAGAAGTGTAGCAGATAATATAGTATCCTTCATTCTCTGGCTCCACCTTCTCAGTATCGCACTTAAGAGCTGCCGTTGTGTGAGCATGTATCCCCGCCTCATAGACAGTCCAAGGCAAGGACCAGGCATCAGACTAATATTGAAAACGTGTTTCCCCTCTCTTCAAGGTAATGATATTAAATTCATTTTTAATTTATGTTAAAACTTTCACCTCCATAAGTGACTCTAACTCCCATCATGCCCTGAAATCTCCATCCCTTTTGGACCTGATGGTAGGTGTAGTTTTCTTCCCATTCCACAAACAATCTGTTGTTCGGTGAAAATAAATTACCGTCTATCCATGAAATTGTTGATAACTTGTGAATCTTTGGGGGTCCGACCACTGGGACCCACAACGATTGTCAGAACCAGGAATATTTAGCAACCTGCGCTTCATTCACTGTCTATGGGGCTGCTGGAAAAAGAATAGCGCAGCGCTCAGTAGCCACATAGGGATGACAGTGGGGCATGAGCACTGCAGCTCCATTCTAACGGGGATGAGAGTGTCCCATTTTGCCGATCAGTGTGGGTCCCAGAGGTTAGATCCCTACCAATATATAAGGTATCACCTATCCATTGGACAACCCCTATAAGGGTGAGTTCACATGTAGTGGCCACAGTGCAAACACACTGAGACGCGTTTTCACTGTAAAACAGCACGTTTTTCATCTGATCGTTAATTGACATGCAGTTTTGTGGGTAAAACAGCTATTTAGCTGCAAATGCATGCTACCATTAATAATGAATCTAAAACTGCAACACTATGTGGTACAACTGCATGCAAACACAGCCACCCTCATAAACTATCTGTACCCGGCCACATGTTGCTGTGGCTCAGTCTGGTTAAATGGAAAAGAAAGAAAAGAGAAGGTGCACGCTTCTAAAATGTTTAATTTCACAATGCTTGTGGGTATACAATATTTTTTGTTGTTCCGTTGTCTGTGTAGATATAGAGATTGTCTGGTTTGCCGACTCTAGAACACGCAACATATAATTGTCCATGTGAGAAGTAATCCGTGTCTAGATTTAAACCGCACAATTCTAAAGATTGGCCCTGAGCTTTGTTGATGGTGATTGCAAATGCCAATCCAATGAAGCCGGTCATGTCAGGGATTGCTAGTTATGCAATTCCCTGGTAGTGTTGAGCCACCCCCGTAGTGTTCGAGTTCGGTTCGGTTCGTCGAACACCCGTGTGTTCGCCGAACTGTTCGTCGAACTGTTCGTCGAACACCTTCGAACACCGTTAAAACCAATGGCAGGCAAACAAAAACACATAGAAACACATAGAAAACACCTTCAAAGGTGTCCAAAAGCTGACAAACTGCTCAGAAGAAACAACTAA
Organism: Phyllobates terribilis; assembly: GCF_046119375.1. NCBI lineage: Eukaryota > Metazoa > Chordata > Amphibia > Anura > Dendrobatidae > Phyllobates > Phyllobates terribilis. The sequence continues at coordinate 129,773,755 of NW_027362773.1, read as the reverse complement.
CACATGGAAAAGTGACAAGTACATATAGTCATGCGAAAAGAAAAGAGGTGGAGGAGTAAAAGGAGGGGGAGACACAGATATAGGCATGTCATGCCCTTCTAAAATCCAAAAAGTGAGAAGCCGAGACGGCCAGTCCGCTCCTGCCCGTGCCACCTCCGTGTCGCCGGGTTTGTGCCAGAGCCGCGGTGAACCCTGACGGCCAGCCCCCCTCTCCCAATACTGGTGCCTGTCCGCTGGTGGGTCGAGAGAGCCCCCCTGTGGTGGAGGCAGCTCTAAGCTTTTTAATTTAAATTGTCCCTCTAATTTGAATGAATACACTTTAAATCCATTTACAAGGATCTATTGGAGGGCAAGTCTCATGCCAGCAGCCGCGTAATTCCAGCTCCAGTAGCGTCCACTAAAGCTGCTGCAGTTAAAAAGCTTTTATAAGGATCGAGCTCGGCTGTCCACCGCAAGGCATCCTAGTGCCAGTCCCAGCCCCTATGCCTTGGGGTGCCTCCTGATGCTCTTCACTAAGTATCCCGTGGTCCCGAAGCATTTCCTTTGAAAAAATTAAGTGTCCAAACTACAGGTGGTGTAGCTTGCTTAACAGCCGGGATAATCCGCTGACTAGCAGACACTGCTACTAGGCACAAAGTATTTCCTGGGCTAGATGCAGTTAAAAATTTGTAAGTAGATACTCTCGTTGGATGCTGAGAAAGCATTCCATAGAGTCTCCTGGCACGCCATATATGATTCTCTTAAAAAGCTTGGGGTAGGGGTCTAGGGGACCCTTTTATAGCCAAAATCACGGCCCTGTATCACAATACGTCACCTAGGCTGAAGATAAATGGAACTGTAGCACCGAGGGCTCGGTTGCTACAGACGTATTGCACCTCACCCAGAGGTGTGATATCTCACTCTCAGATAAGGATGGAGTGTGGATCAGGACCCGACACCTGCATGCATTACACCACATTGCCGTGGGGCAGGGCGACCAATATGCCCCTGAGATGGGCACGACAGTCCCTGTCCCTGGCTGGAGTGGGGGGAGGGAACACTGAGGAAGGGGAACCCTGCAGTGCAGGAGCAGGGAGGAAGCAGTTCCTGGGTGCATTGAGAAGGGAGTATAAAAGGTGGGCACCATCTTAGTTCAGTGCAGAGAAGTCTGAGCAGAAGTGGCAGGGAGCAGGGGCTCTGCATGAGCTCTGCTCCGGAGGCGGGCCTAGTAACAGAGGCCCAGGCCTGCAAGAGGGAGAAGGAAGGAAGAGGAGCGGAGAAGGCTCCAGGAACGAGGAATGAAGGGATCCCAGGGGTGCGGACGGGCGAGTCGCCACCGCACGCCCGAATCCACCTGCGTGGAGGGGTCAGGCCAAAGGGGGAGACCGGTCCCCGAACTAGTGGAGGCAGGAAACGACCCTCAGCTAGAAACCGGAGGCTCTGACATTTTATGTGGCGCAGCCCCTTGCTCCACCCGCTAGGAAGGCACCACATAGGGTCAGGGAAACTGGCGCCAAGTTTACCAAGAGGAGGCCCGAGGCAGCCGGACAGAAGTGTTGGTAAGAAAGGCCAGACAAAGGACACACAAAGGGGGTCCTGTGAAGCGCTCCAAAGTTATCTGGGAGTTGTCTGAGCCCCTCACCTGGTGAGCACAGTACGACGTGGGCAGCCGTTACCTGCAGACGTGGTCTGGATAATAAGAACTGTGAGTAAAGGCCCTGAACTGCATCACTGACTCCGTGTCGTTACTGCTGCTGCCCTGCACCATCACCCCCATCCTCCGCATACACTGCCCTGAGGCTATACTCCTCCCGTGGGGAGTTATGCTACGCTCTGCTGCACCCACAACACCAGCCTTAGCGGTCTGCCCTGTAGCGGCGGTTCACTCTGACCGCAATCCACGGGTGGCGTAGTCGGACATTTAAACATCAAAACCACATAAATAGTTCCGCCACTGGTTTGACCGCCCTGAGCCACGGAACCGGATCGCCGCCACGAAGACTACAACCACCAGCATCCACCAAAAAGGGTCCGGCTCCGGGTGTCCCAAGGCCCAGGGGGTGCGTCAGAACATTTTCATCACCTTTCACAATCACCAATGGGACAAGGCAGGGATGTCCTCTGTCCCCTCTCTTATACATCCTAGTGACGGAGCACCTGCTCTCATCAATTCGCCATAACCCCAATATTAGGTGGATTGAGGTGGGAGGCACCGAGTACAAGTGCTCTCTATTTGCTGATGATGTCCTAGTATATATCACTCAATCACATATATCCATCCCTGCTGTTATGGCTGAAATAGATCACTTTGTTACATGGTAAAATTTTAAAATCAATGCAGCGAAGTCTGAGGCCCTCGATGTCTCCCTCCCTAAATCCATATAGGATTCCATCCAGTCCAACTTTCCCTTTGCCTGGCCCTCACAGGGTATCAAATACTTAGGAATTCCTATTCATAGAGACCTCTCCCATCTATGTTACCTTAATTTTGGGCCCTTTATTGAACAATTCCATACAGACCACGGTTGGCAAGTTAGAACTGTAAGATTCACTACGTGAACCACTGGTGTTTTGTGGAAAAGCACATGTACACCGCGTTCCAAATTATTATGCAAAAAGTGTTTAGGAGTGATAAGGGAAGAATTTGTTTGTTTGTCAGTTAAACTCATTGATGGTGATGTGTGTCAGGGCTCTTTATATCACTGTAAGCAATTGCAGACACCTGTGCTAATTAGTTTGGCAGGTGTGTCCAATGAAAGGCAAGACTACTTAAGAAGGCTCTCTCACATTATTAAGCAGCCTACATTTTCTGCCAAAATGGGAAAGAAAAAGGATGTGTCGGCTGCTGAGAAGCAACAAATTGTGGAGTGTTTAGGTCAAGGCATGACTACAATCAACATTGTGCGATGATCAGGATGAAGTGTCTTGGCAATCAAGAAGTATGTAGCTGATTCACAGTACACACGTGTGCGTGCTGATAAGGGCAAATTGAGGACTCTTTCCTACAGGCAATTACGTCAGGTTGAAACAGCAGCGGCAAAAAAGCCTTGTCATAGCAGCAGACAAGTTTTTGAAGCTGCTTGTGCCTCCAACGTCCCCCGAACAACAAGATGCAGGGTCCTTCAGAGGTTTGCAGCTGTGCATATGCCATCCTGTCGACCTCCTCTATCCACTTCACACAAGCAGAAACGGCTCCAGTGGGCCAAACATTACATGAAGACTGATTTCAAAACTGTTTTGTTCACGGATGAGTGCCGTGCAGCGCTCGATGGTCCAGATGAATGGAGTGGAGGATGGCTGGTTGATGGACACCCCACGCAAACACGGCTACAGCGCCAACAAGGAGGAGGTGGAGTAATGTTTTGGGCTGGAATCATGGGGAGAGAGATTGTCGGCCCCTTTAGGATCCCTGAAGGCGCTAAAGATGAACTCCATAATGTATGTGGATTTTCTCAAACAGCACTTCCTGCCATGGTTCAAGAAGAAGAACCGTGTATTTCACAGCAAGATCATTTTTCTGCATGATAATGCACCATCTCATGCTGCACATAAAACATCTGCATCTCTGGCTGATATGGGCATAAAAGGGGACAAACTTATGGTGTGACCCCCATGCTCCCCTGACCTCTACCCCATTCAGAACCTCTGGAGCATCATCAAAAGGAGTGTCTATGATGGCGGGAGGCAGTTCACATCTAAGCAACAGCTCTGGGAGGGTATTCTGTCCTCATGCAAAACAATTGAAGCAGAAACCATCCAAAACCTGACAAATTCAATGGACGAGAGAGTTCAGAAGCTCCTTTCGAACAAGGGGTCCTATGTGAAAATGTAACATCACCTAGAATAAAGTTTTGAGTTGAAAACTGTTTGATTTCAGTTTCTAACAACCTGCTAATGCTTATAATTTCAAAAATGACCATTTTTTTGGTCTTTATTAAAATGAAAAGGTTGATCGAAAAGTTTGGGGGATCTAAGAGTGTGGCAACCCAGTAGTCATGATTACTTCGAATTCTGACAATATGAGGGTCATGCTGCAGGTAGTGCAGCAAGAAGGCACTTATGTGTCTTGCGCATCTCGGAGCCCCAAAATTATTTTCCGGGCTAGATGCAGCTAAAAATTATTTTTAATTTTAAATCTGGTGAAGCTTATTATAGATGGCCTAATAGGATCAGTGCTGCACACTGCTACAAAGCCCAAATTATTTTCCAGTCAAGATACAGATAAACATGATTAGTAATTTGAAAGCTTAAAACGGTTGGTAGGGTGATTTTAACCAATCATCAAGCTTTTACTCTCCCCAGGATGACACAGGGGTAGAAAAGTCGTTTCGGATCCATGATTTGTTCATCTTTATGAACGTGAGTCTGTCTACATTATCAGTGGAGAGCCGCGTGCGCTTATCTGTCAGCACACCACCAGCAGCGCTGAACACACGTTCAGACAGAACGCTGGCTGCGGGGCATGACAAGATCTCCAAGGCGTAAGTGGCTAGCTCCGGCCATTTATCCAGATTGGAAGCCCAAAAAGAGCAAGGGTCCAGTGACACAGTCGTGGCTTCAATGTTTACTTGGAGATACTCCTGTACCATCGTCTCTAGGCGTTGACTATGTGTCAGACTTCTTGTCTCCTGTGGCCTTGCAAAGGATGGGCTAAAAAAGTGGTGAAATGATTCCGCAAAATTGATGTTACCAGCAGATACTGTGGTTCTGTTACGGTTTGAGTGCTGAACACTTGACGGTCCCACGGTTGGCAAGTTGGAACTGTGAGATTCACTACGTGCACCACTGGTATTTTGTGGAAAAGCACATGTAAGATTCTGCAACAGTCTCTGCTGATACTCCTGCATGCGTGCATCCCTTTCTATGGCAGGAATAATTTCTGCAAATTTACTTTTGTACCGGGGATCTAACAGTGTGGCAACCCAGTAGTCAGGATTATTTCTAATTCTCACAATTCGAGGGTCATGTTGCAGGTAGTGCAGCAAGAAGGCACTCATGTGTGTTGCGCATCCAGGAGCACCAAGTCCCTGTTGTGTTGGTGGCGAGGTAGCAATCATGCTTCCTTCCTCTGTCCTCTCCCCCCAACCTCGCACAACAGAAATGTGATCAAGGTCTCCCTCATCTGATGAGTCTTCCATCAGTTCGTCCTCCACTTCTTCCTGGGCTCCTGCACCTTCCTCACTAGTTTGGCTGCTACCATGCGCCCTGGTAAAATCATCTCCCCCACCCTCACATGCCTGCCGCCTTGGTGCTGCCGACCGTCTGGACCTTGCAGATGTTAGCCCTTCCGCATACAACTCCTCCTCCTCTACTTCCTCCACCTCCTCTTGTGCCACCACCTGACTCCGAATTCTGTTTAACATGTGCTCCAGCATGTAAATCACCGGAATAGTCATGCTGATAATGGCATCGTCAGCACTAAACATCTTCGTCGCCATTTCAAAACTGTGCAGAAGGGTGCATAGGTCCCTGATCTGAGACCACTCCTCCAGCGTGATTTGCCCCACCTCTGAATCTCGTTGGCCCAGGCTATATGTCAGAACGTATTGCACCAGGGCTTGTCGGTGCTGCCACAGTCGCTGCAACATGTGCAGAGTTGAATTCCACCGGGTAGGCACATCGCATTTTAGCCGGTGAAGTGGCAGGCCCAACGACTTCTGTAGAGATGTAAGTCGCTGAGCTGCGGGATGCGAACGGCGGAAGTGAGCACACAGCGACCGTGCCCTCTGCAGAAGGCCATCTAGTCTGGGATAGTGGGCTAAAAATTGCTGGACAACCAGGTTCAACACGTGAGCCATACAAGGCACGTGTGTGACATTGCCCCGGCGAAGGGCCGCACCCAGGTTTGCAGCATTGTCGCACACGGCCTTCCCTGGTTTCAGGTCCAGTGGAGACAACCATTCATGAAATTGGTTCTCCAGAGCTGACCACAACTCCTCAGCTGTGTGACTCACATTTCCCAGACATTTCAATGTAAAAACCGCCTGATGACGTTGAGCCCTACTGCCAGCATAGTAAGGAGGTGTGCAGGATCCCTTCTGCGCAGTTAGAAAGCTTGTGGCATGACCAGACAGCCTTTGGGTGCAGGTGGAAGACCGAGAGGAGGTTGAGGAGGCAGAAGCAGTGGAGGAAAAATGACATAAAGAGGATTGACGCACAACTCGTGGGGACGGCAAGACTTGGACAGCAGCCCCTTGTCCTGCTGTCACCATAGTTACCCAGTGCCCAGTCAGCGACATGTAACGCCCCTGTCCATGCCTACTCGTCCAAGTGTCTGTGGTGAAATGCACCCTGTCACACACAGAGTTTCTCAAAGAAGCGGTGATGTTGTGTGCGACATGCTGGTGGAGCGCAGGCACACCTTTCTTTGAGAAGTAGTGCCGACTGGGCATCTGGTACTGGGGCACTGCGACGGACATAAGGTCTCGAAAATCCTCTGTGTCCACCAGGCGGAAAGGCAGCATTTCTGTAGCCAAGAGCTTGCAGATGGTGAAATTCAACCTCTTAGCTTTCTCATGGCTAGGAGGAAATGGTCTTTTACTTGTCCACATCTGAGGGACCGAGGGCTGGCTATTGTGCTTAGACGGGGTTGATAAGGGTGTCCCCGGCAAACTGCCGGTCTGTGAGGAAGATGCAGGCGGACATGTTAGGTTGCCTTGATCCAAAGGTGGTGCTATCGATGTCGGACAGCGCTCAAGACCAGCTGGTGTTACCACCTCCAAAGAAAATGATGACCTGCCAATCACGCTGGCTGTTGCGGGTAAAGAGGTGGCAGGTCTGCGCCCCAAAACAGGTGTGACTGCTGTCCCCCCAGTCACAGAGGATGAAGAGGCCGCGGATGCACAAGATATGGCAGACGGTGGTTGGCCCGGCCGGCTAGACCGCATTGTAGCACACTGAGCTTCCCACTGCAACTTATGCTTCATGTCCATGTGCCGGTTCATGCATGAAGTACTCAAACTATGTATTTTTTGGCCTCTACTTAGCTTTTGCTGACAAATGTTACAGATAACACGAGTTGGGTCATCTTTATCGATCTGAAAAAATGCCCAGGCTATGCAAGGCTTAGCACCCATGCGACCTGAAAAGCCACCACGACTTGTGGTGAGAGGCAGAGTTGTGTTTGAGGATGCAGTTGTTGACGTGCTTCCAGTACTACGTCTCTGTCCAGGAAGGCGCAACCTGACCTCGTCGTCACTAGCATCTTCCTCCACCTCCTCTGCTGACCTCATCTCTTGGCTGACTGTGGGTTGACAGTAAGTGGGATCTCCGACCTCATCATCATCACCCTGTGCGTTATCACACCCGTCGTCCTCAGAGCCAACCTGTTCCTGCCCTGACAAAAAACTAAAGTTGTCGCTCCAATCAGGTATTTGAGTCTTATCATCGTCTTCCTCATTGTCTCCACCAACAGGAGTTACAGTTTGGGAATGAGGGTCTACATTATGGTCAGAACCTTCTGCGTCTAGTCCTGGATCCGACTCATAAAGATTCTGGGCATCAGTGCAGATCATTTCCTCATCTGTATTCACAGAAGCGCTGGAGTCAACCTCTGATTCCCAGGCTATAGTATGAGTAAACAGCTCTGCAGACTCAACCATCTGTTCTACCTCATACTCAGACGGGCAGCTGGAGATTTGGGAGCTGTGAGGAAGCAAGTGCGATTTGGGTGACACCTTTGAGGACTGGAGTATTTGTGATGTTGAAGTTGATGTGGAGGAGAGCCCACTTAAAGGAGCACTTGATATCCGTTGAAGCACCTGCTGTTTTTGTGCCTCATCTGGAATTTGTAGCGATTGGCGTGGCCGTAAGAAAGGGATCTTATCACATTGTCCGCTAAAAGAACTAGACATTTTAGTTTGGCTGGAAGATGGTCTTTCTTCTGCACCTACCCCACGGACACAACCTTTTTTCCCCTTCCCAACACGCCTATTCCCCTTTCCACCAGCAGCAGGCCTTTTTCCACTCATTTTGGTGGTTAACTAATTCACAACTCTGGAGTTGTTTGCACAAAAAAACAATGGATGGTAACCGAGCAGAGCTGAGTGGCCAAACTGTGGTATTAGGCCAAAACTATTGGCTGGGTTAGATGCAGAAAAAAATTATTTTTAATTTGCAACCTGATGGAGGTCAGTATAGATGGACTAATAGACCAAGTCCCACACACCGCTAGAAGCCCAAATATTTTTTCAGAGCTAGATGCAGAACATTTTTTTATTCAATTTGCAACCTGATGGAGGTCAGTATAGATGGACTAATAGACCAAGTCCCACACACTGCTAGAAGCCCAAATATTTTTTCAGAGCTAGATGCAGAAAAAAATTATTTTTAATTTGCAACCTGATGGAGGTCAGTATAGATGGACTAATAGACCAAGTCCCACACACCGCTAGAAGCCCAAATATTTTTTCAGAGCTAGATGCAGAAATTTTTTTTATTCAATTTGCAACCTGATGGAGGTCAGTATAGATGGACTAATAGACCAAGTCCCACACACTGCTAGAAGCCCAAATATTTTTTCAGAGCTAGATGCAGAAAAAAATTATTTTTAATTTGCAACCTGATGGAGGTCAGTATAGATGGACTAATAGACCAAGTCCCACACACCGCTAGAAGCCCAAATATTTTTTCAGAGCTAGATGCAGAAAAAAATTATTTTTAATTTGCAACCTGATGGAGGTCAGTATAGATGGACTAATAGACCAAGTCCCACACACCGCTAGAAGCCCAAATATTTTTTCAGAGCTAGATGCAGAAATTTTTTTTATTCAATTTGCAACCTGATGGAGGTCAGTATAGATGGACTAATAGACCAAGTCCCACACACTGCTAGAAGCCCAAATATTTTTTCAGAGCTAGATGCAGAAAAAAATTATTTTTAATTTGCAACCTGATGGAGGTCAGTATAGATGGACTAATAGACCAAGTCCCACACACCGCTAGAAGCCCAAATATTTTTTCAGAGCTAGATGCAGAAAAAAATTATTTTTAATTTGCAACCTGATGGAGGTCAGTATAGATGGACTAATAGACCAAGTCCCACACACCGCTAGAAGCCCAAATATTTTTTCAGAGCTAGATGCAGAAAAAAATTATATTCAATTTGCAACCTGCTGGAGGTCAGTATAGAAGGACTAATAGAACAAGTCCCACACACTGCTAGAAGCCCAAATATTTTTTCAGAGCTAAATGAAGAAAAAAATTATTTTTAATTTGCAACCTGATGGAGGTCAGTATAGATGGACTAATAGACCAAGTCCCACACACTGCTAGAAGCCCAAATATTTTTTCAGAGCTAGATGCAGAAAAAAATTATTTTTAATTTGCAACCTGATGGAGGTCAGTATAGATGGACTAATAGACCAAGTCCCACACACTGCTAGAAGCCCAAATATTTTTTCAGAGCTAGATGCAGAAAAAAATTATTTTTAATTTGCAACCTGATGGAGGTCAGTATAGATGGACTAATAGACCAAGTCCCACACACCGCTAGAAGCCCAAATATTTTTTCAGAGCTAGATGCAGAAAAAAATTATATTCAATTTGCAACCTGCTGGACGTCAGTATAGAAGGACTAATAGAACAAGTCCCACACACTGCTAGAAGCCCAAATATTTTTTCAGAGCTAAATGAAGAAAAAAATTATTTTTAATTTGCAACCTGATGGAGGTCAGTATAGATGGACTAATAGACCAAGTCCCACACACTGCTAGAAGCCCAAATATTTTTTCTGAGCTAGATGCAGAAAAAAATTATTTTTAATTTGCAACCTGATGGAGGTCAGTATAGATGGACTAATAGACCAAGTCCCACACACCGCTAGAAGCCCAAATATTTTTTCAGAGCTATATGCAGAAATTTTTTTTATTCAATTTGCAACCTGATGGAGGTCAGTATAGATGGACTAATAGACCAAGTCCCACACACTGCTAGAAGCCCAAATATTTTTTCAGAGCTAGATGCAGAAAAAAATTATTTTTAATTTGCAACCTGATGGAGGTCAGTATAGATGGACTAATAGACCAAGTCCCACACACTGCTAGAAGCCCAAATATTTTTTCAGAGCTAGATGCAGAAAAAAATTATTTTTAATTTACAACCTGATGGAGGTCAGTATAGATGGACTAATAGAACAAGTCCCACACGCTGCTAGAAGCCCAAATATTTTTTCAGAGATAAATGAAGAAAAAAATTATTTTTAATTTGCAACCTGATGGAGGTCAGTATAGATGGACTAATAGACCAAGTCCCACACACTGCTAGAAGCCCAAATATTTTTTCAGAGCTAGATGCAGAAAAAAATTATTTTTAATTTGCAACCTGATGGAGGTCAGTATAGATGGACTAATAGACCAAGTCCCACACACTGCTAGAAGCCCAAATATTTTTTCAGAGCTAGATGCAGAAAAAAATTATATTCAGTTTGCAACCTGATGGAGGTCAGTATAGATGGACTAATAGAATGATGCTATGCCCAAAACATTTTACTTCACTAGGTGCAGTAAAAAAATTGGTATTCTATACACAGGTGGTATATCTTGCAACACAGATAGGCTACTCCACTGACTAACACACTCTGCAATAGGCCAAAAAGGATTAGCTTTGCTAGATTCAGCCAAATGCTGTGAAAAAAACTTGCACAGCACTGGCACAGACCTGCCTGGCAAAAACTGATAGGAACTGATGTAACCTAGTCCTGAAAAGGACTCCAATTACAATTAGTCTTTACTCCCACAATCTATCTATTTAAGAGCACAGACCTGCCTGATAAAAGTCGTAGGAAATGCTGTAACCTAGTCCTTAAAAGGACTGCAATCACAACTATTCCCTACTCCCAAGCTATCTGTATATTTGTGCGAAAATTGGCTTGAAATTAACAAGGTATAGCGCACACAGCAACAGCGGTGCCGTCTAACACGCAGCTGCAGCAGTGAGAAAATGGTGGCGACGGGGAAAATGGCTTGGTCTTATAGGGCAAGGACATGTGACATACACTGCCAATCACACATGCCCTTGCTTGTGTGAAAAAAAGCACTTCGCTCCGTGTGTGCGCTGCTGATAGGCTGACAGATTGCACCTCCCCACTGCAAATGCGGGAAAGAGAAAAAAAAATGGAGATCTTCATTGTTCCTGCAGAGATCCATCCCCTGCCCCTCCCCCCGCCCCGCTGTACACTCAAACTGCGTATTAACATTAATTTTCATCATTACTGAGAAAAAATCCAGTTATGATTTTGGTGCACGAACAGTTATCGAACATAACCTCGAACAGCCGAATTTTTCTCAAATTGTTCGTGTTCGCCGACCGGCTCGAACACCGCCCAAAACAGCTCGAATTTGAGATTGGCGAACAGTTCGAGTAGAACAACGCTCATCTCTATTCCCTGGTACTGAGGGAATGTGACAGGAAGGGGGCGCAGAGACAAAGGCAGGCAGCAGAGGAGGAGGGGGTGATCTGTTTGGCATGTCCCGGGCCGGTACCGGCCAGATCACAGCGCTGCTCCCACCGTTGGTGCAGTGGGATTTGCACTTGCTCGCTATCCGCCCACTGTTGCGAGGCTCGGACCCAGCTTAGCGCCCAGAGCAGAGGCTGCGGGCTGCGCCTCTCCGTGCTGCCTTCCTCTCTCCCCCGCTTGTTGTTGCACAGTCAGTAATAAGACTCACCTGCCGGAGAGGGTGAAGTCGCAGCAGCAGCGGTGCCGGAGAGCAGAGACGGCCGACTCTCAGGCGGTGGTAGTGATGAGCAGCAGTGTCTTTCGGCCTCGAACAGACAGTCTCATCAATCCCCTTCCCCACAAGCCCCACGGGGGACATGAAAGGAGCCAATCACAGGCAGCGGTTGGGGTGAATGAAGGAGAGGGAGAAGGGTTTATGAATGAGATGTCACTAAGGGGGGAGAATGCTGCGTGGCCAGGGAGAGTCAGCCTGGGACTGAGCTCGTAACACCCCTCTTTTGTTGTTGCTTTGACATCTAACAGCTGGTATATAAAAACATAGTAGGTAGATAAAAACATGCGTGTATTTGAATGCAACGTTGTGTCAAAATTTCAAAGCAATCGGTGAAGAACTTTCGGAGATTTAAGATTTTGAACAAACGAACATTTACATTTTTATTTATATAGATGTATGAAGAATGTGCCAACTGGGAATTTATGAAAAAAAGTCAGGTAGTATTGCATGTAGCTAATGGATGGGCCACAGAATCAATGTTAGGGAGGAGTCAGACGGCCATATAACTCAGACGAGGATCGCAACGTAATGCTCGGACTGGCTGTCGGCTCTCCTCACCAGAGCAAGACAGCATGCATTTCTCTCCAGCTGTCATGCTTAGTTCGGGAGAGCTGCCGGCCAGTCCGAGCATTGTGATGCAATCCTCGTCCGAGCTGACTCTTCCCTTACTGGTGGGCCCCTAACACCCCAGTCTGACACTGCCTATACTTATTTATATAACTAGCATTCATTTGTTAGGTTCCTAGCAGTCTTGGTAAATCATGAGCAGCACACAACAATCAGTGCATGAGCCGATGAATTGAAGGAGGTACCCCCATCCTGAAACACATTTGGTGCTTTGTTTGCAAGTGGCTGCGGCATATAAGGGGTTAAACAGCCAAGATCAGAGCTTTTGCTGATGCTGGGAGTTAGTTTAGGAACTGCACCCTATTGGTAAACCTGTGGATGGCGCACTAGTGCCAGTAGGAGCATTTGAAATGATCGATAATACAGATACATCCAAATGACAAAACTGAATGAAAGTTTTGGCAAACACCAGTAATGTGTATGAGGCCAGGCAGTCTTATGCTTGCCCTTAGGGTGGGGGTTAACAAAGCTCCAGTATATTAGATTTTAACAATATCCTTTGATCCCAGAATAGCCCATGTCATGATTGATGTCTGGCTTACAAAGTGCTAAAAGGAAATGCACAAAACAAACAAAAGTAGAAAAGACTAAGCGCTAAATATTAGCGCTTGTTACAATATAGCATAAACAATACACACAAAGTATCTGCCAGTAACTTGAGGAAGCTGATAAATCTGGTAAACACCAGTGATGCAATGAAACTTAACTCTGTTTCATCAACAAATCTCGGGAAACGAAACTGAAAACAGTAAAATACTTTCACAGAGCCAGTCCTCCCTTCCATAAACTTTCCTGTGGACTAGAGTGATGCAAGGCTGTCAGGCTTCACCAGTGACCGGTGGAGTTTATCCATCTACACTACTTTATTACTTTTTTTTATTATCTTTTCATTATAATGACCAGGAGCAAGTGCAGAACAAACCATAAGTTTAAAGGGAGCATATGAAAAAGCATTTGATTTTCACTCAGTGAAACATTTTCACCCATATAGTCAGCCATGTGTCATCCGTGTGCCCGTATTTAACATCATTGTGACATCCTTGTGGCTTCTATGTGTCATCCATATTTATACTTCAACATTTAAAATTGTACATAGCTAAATAGTTTCCTAATTTAATAATGGCAACATATCTGTAAAATTTGGATGCAATATTTCTTGTGCACCCATAGACTTGCATAGACGAGCCTCATCCGATGCATGGAATAGAATAATGCATGCTGCAGATTTTTTTACACGGACACTTGGTCCTTGTCAAAACTGTCATCTGATCAGCCCTATTAAATGACATTGGTTCATATTTTTACATGTCTGTATTACAACCCCTGACAAAAATTATGGAATCACCGGGCTCAGAGGATGTTCATTCAGTTGTTTTATGTTATTGAAAAAGAGCAGATCGCAGACATGGCACAAAACTAAAGTAATTTCAAATGGCAACTTTAGGGTTTAAGAAACACTAAAAGAAATCAAGATAAAAAATATGGTACTCAGTAAGGGTAATTTTTTTAATACCAAGCAGAGGGAAAAAATTATGGAATCACTCAATTCTGAGTAAAAAATATGGAATCACCCTGTAAATTTTCATTTCCAAAACTAACACCTGGATCAAATTAGATCTGCTCGTTAGTCTGCATCTAAAAAGGAGTGATCACACCTTGGAGAGCTGTTGCACCAAGTGGACTGACATGAATCATGGCTCCAACACGAGAGATGTCAATTGAAGCAAAGGAGAGGATTATCAAACTCTTAAAAGAAGGTAAATCATCACGCAATGTTGCAAAAGATGTTGGTTGTTCACAGTCAGCTGTGTCTAAAATCTGGACCAAATACAAACAACATGGGAAGGTTGTTAAAGGCAAACATACTGCTAGACCAAGGAAGACATCAAAGTGTCAAGACCAGAAACTTAAAGCAATATGTCTTCAAACCAGGAAATGCACAACAAAACAAATGAGGAATGAATGGGAGGAAACTGGAGTCAATGTCTGTGACCGAACTGTAAGAAACCGCCTAAAGGAAATGGGATTTACATACAGAAAAGCTAAACAAAGGCCATCATTAACACCTAAACAGAAAAAACAAGGTTACAATGGGCTAAGGAAAAGCAATCGTGGACTGTGGATGACTGGATGAAACTCATATTCAGTGATGAATCGCGAATCTGCATTGGGCAAGGTGATGATGCTGGAACTTTTGTTTGGTGCCGTTCCAATGAGATTTATAAATATGACTTCATGAAGAGAACATACAAATTTCCACAGTCATTGATGATTTGGGGCTGCATGTCAGGTAAAGGCACTGGGGAGATGGCTGTCATTACATCTTCAATAAATGCCCAAGTTTACATTGATATTTTGGACAGTTTTCTTATCCCATCAATTGAAAGGATGTTTGGGGATGATGACATCATTTTTCAAGAGGATAATGCATCCAGCCATAGAGCAAAAACTATGAAAACATTCCTTGAAAGAAGACACATAAGGTCAATGTAATGGCCTGCAAATAGTCCTGATCTCAATCCAATTGAAAATCTTTGGTGGAAGTTGAAGAAAATGGTCCATGACAAGGCTCCAACCTGCAAAGCTGATCTGGCAACAGCAATCAGAGAATGTTGGAGCCAGATTGATGAAGAGTACTGTTTATCACTCATTAAGTCCATGCCTCAGAGACTGCAAGCTGTTATTAAAGCCAGAGGTGGTGCAACAAAATACTAGTGATGTATTGGAATGTTCTTTTGTGTGTTTGTTTTTCATGATTCCATAATTTTTTTCCCTCTGCTTGGTCCGAAAAAAAATTACCCTTACTGAGTACCACATTTTTTATCTTGATTTCTTTTAGTGTTTCTTAAAGCCCTAAAGTTGCCATTTGAAATGACTTTAGTTTTGTGCCATGTCTGTGATCTACTTTTTTTCAACAACATTAAACAACTGAATTAACATCCTCCGAGCCCGGTGAGTCCATAATTTTTGCCAGGGGTTGTATTCGCTCATCTGAACAAGCCCTAAAGTGAAGCTACCGCTTCTTATCTTTTTAATCCTTTTGCTGCTAGACTACAAATTGTCTCTTCGAAGAGGACTAGAACTCTACAGCGCCACCTATTGGAAGCAGCAACCCTAAAAGTCAATATCGACCCTTTAACGAGTCTTGCAATATGACTTAGAATAAAAGCCAAACCAGAATCTCAATTTTCAGACACAGTGTTTCGGGGTGTTGCCCCTCATCAGTGCAAAGTATAAGATCTGACTTGGCTAGGTGAGAGGCTTTGGACTGTGGTCTAAGGGATAATGTTTTTCCTGCATGGCTTATAAGTCTCCTCCCTCTGACATGCCAGGCTTGGCTTGCTGCTAGACTGCAAAACCTTTAATTCAATTTTGCATTTATTGCTATACACTTGCAGTCTTATTATAGAGGTAGTTAGCGCACCCAGTTCACCTGTCCTGAATAGTGCACAGCATCTTAATCCACAACAGATAGAGAAATAAAAAAAGAGAGATCCAGCACGTCTAAAAAATTGTAAGCTTTATTTTCTTGCAGTTAAAACATGGCAATAGATGGATGGCATGTCAAAAAACTTTAGAGGTAAAATCCCCCTTTAGGAGCACATGATACAGTGGTGGCCAAAAGTATTGGCACCCCTGCAATTCTGTCAGACAATACTCAGTTTCTTCCTGAAAATGATTGCAATCACAAATTCTTTGGTATTATTATCTTCATTTAATTTGCTTGCAAGGAAAAAACACAAAAGAGAATGAAGCAAAAATCAAATCATTGATCATTTCACATAAAACTCCAAAAATGGGCCAGACAAAAGTATTGGCACCCTCAGCCTAATACTTGGTTGCACAACCTTTAGCCAAAAGAACTGCGAACAATCGCTTCCGGTAACCATCAATGAGTTTCTTACAATGCTCTGCTGGAATTGTAGACCATTCTTCTTTGGCAAACTGCTCCAGGTCCCTGATATTTGAAGGGTGCCTTCTCCAAACTGCCATTTTGAGATCTCTCCACAGGTGTTCTATGGGATTCAGGTCTGGACTCATTGCTGGCCACCTTAGAAGTCTCCAGTGCTTTCTCTCAAACCATTTTATAGTGCTTTTGGAAGTGTGTTTTGGGTCATTGTCCTGCTGGAAGACCCATGACCTCTGAGGGAGACCCAGCTTTCTCACACTGGGCCCTACATTATGCTGCAAAATTTGTTGGTAGTCTTCAGACTTCATAATGCCATGCACACGGTCAAGCAGTCCAGTGCCAGAGGCAGCAATGCAACCCCAAAACATCAGGGAACCTCCGCCATGTTTGACTGTAGGGACCGTGTTCTTTTATTTGAATGCCTCTTTTTTTTTCCTGTACACTCTATGTTGATGCTTTTTGCCAAAAAGCTCTACTTTTGTCTCATCTGACCAGAGAACATTCTTCCAAAACGTTTTAGGCTTTCTCAGGTAAGTTTTGGCAAACTCCAGCCTGGCTTTTTTATGTCTCGGGGTAAGAAGTGGGGTCTTCCTGGGTATCCTACCATACAGTCCCTTTTCATTCAGACGCCGACGGATAGCACGGGTTGACACTGTTGTACCCTCGGACTGCAGGGCAGCTTGAACTTGTTTGGATGTTAGTCGAGGTTCTTTATCCACCGTCCGCACAATCTTGCATTGAAATCTCTCGTCAATTTTTCTTTTCCGTCCACATCTAGGGAGGTTAGCCACAGTGCCATGGGCATTAAACTTCTTGATGACACTGCGCACGCAAGACACAGGAACATTCAGGTCTTTGGAGATGGACTTGTATCCTTGAGATTGCTCATGCTTCCTCACAATTTGGTTTCTCAAGTCCTCAGACAGTTCTTTGGTCTTCTTTCTTTTCTCCATGCTCAATGTGTTACACACAAGGACACAGGACAGAGGTTGAGTCAAATTTAATCCATGTTAACTGGCTGCAAGTGTGATTTAGTTATTGCCAACACCTGTTAGGTGCCGCAGGTAAGTTACAGGTGCTGTTAATTACACGAATTAGAGAAGCATCACATGATTTTTCAAACAGTGCCAATACTTTTGTCCACCCCCTTTTTTAGGTTTGGTGTGGAATTGTATCCAATTTGGCTTTAGGACTATTCTTTTTGTGTTTTTTCATTGAAGACAAATTAAATGAAGATAATAATACCAAAGAATTTGTGATTGCAATCATTTTCAGGAAGAAACTGAGTATTATCTGACAGAATTGCAGGGGTGCCAATACTTTTGGCCACCATTGTAGTTGACATGTTTCAAAGCAAAAGCCTCTTACTCATAACCTGAGTAAGAGCCTTTAGCTTCAAAATGCGTCAACTATCATGTGCTCCTAAAGGGGCTTTTTACCTCTAAAGTTTTTCGACATGCCATCCTTCTATTGCCATGCTTTTAACTGCAAGAAAATAAAGCTTACAATTTTTTAGATTTTTTTCTTTTTATTTCTCAGTCTTACTAGAGAGCAAGGGTAGAATGAATGTATTGCACCCTTAATGGATGGCACATATTTGCACACTTAAAGCATGGCATTTAGGTCAGATCACAGACCTAGATGCCATGCCATGCTTTTAGTGTGTCTGGCAGATGTGGTAATTGTTCTTGTATATTATAATAATAGAAAATGCAAGACAGAAGATTTCCACCTAATTACAGCGTTCCTCTTTCAACTGTCTCCATGAATTCCCCTTCATTGTGACCTCCTTGAGACTTCGCTAAAGAATTTCTTTAGAAACTTTGCTGCAGAGTAAGTGAATCTCAGCCCATCAGGCACGATACAGAGAGGAACTGGCACCTGCTTTTTCTATAATCAGTTACTTACATTTCCATTTTTACATTTTCTTTCCAAAAGCTTCAAGCTGGCAAAGACACAATGGTTGTGGGAAAGACTAAGTGCAACATGAAGGGAAGAGGGGGAGGAAGCCCAAACACTAGGGAAAGGGGCAGTAGAGACCCCTAGGCAGATCCAATGTCACCCTGCCTACCCTACCGTCCCTATATAGGTTCCACACCTATCGTCGAGCAGGACCCTAAGCCCTGTATGTCCCTAGAGCTTGGCCCTAGATAGGGAAGGGGAGGGGTGAGCACTGGTCAGGCCCCACTACAAACTAAAGACAACAAGGTAGACAAACAAAGGGGATAAACTTAGCTTGAGCAGACACCAGAGGAGAAACGCCAACTGTCCCTCAAGGGCACCAGAGAAGAACCTAGCCGACTGCTCGTGCTCCAAGCCTGCACAAAGGTAGAAAGATTTATCACCAGTGATTCCCTGGAGCAAACTGAGTGCTTTTAACTCCCAGGCAAGGGTGTGTCAATCAGCAGCAGGAGGGAGGTTGCCGCTGGGTCCAAAAGGAAGGAGGATTAAAAAGGCATCTGTAATGCCAAGCGCAATGACCTTCTACAGCCAGATCCAGAGCGACTGACTATTATTACACCTGACACACCAGTGATACCTTGCCTAAAAGCCACCCACCTTTGATACACTGCAAATTTTAAGTAAGAAGTAAATGGCAAAATTGCTTGTTTTTACAACCTCTTTGCAATTTTACCAATTTAACAAGTCATATACAGTATGTGGTTTCTGGAAACTGCAAGAGCAATCCGAAATCTTCTTGGGAGGAGCTATAATGACACTATGGTGCATAGAATCCGTATTTAGTGAAGCTGAACAACTCGTATCAGGGAAGTTAAGAACTTTATTCACACTCAGCAATGCGTTTCTTCTCCCTATGTAGATGTTCAGGATCATGAGATTAAGCAGCAGATATGCAGCAGTGTTTCTATTTAAAGTTGTAGGATTGATGTTGTTCCTATAGCTCAACTTCAAATGGTGAGCAATATTCTGTGGTTTACTCCTAAAAGCAGCAGACCACGTGATAGCTATGAGGCTCGTGAGTCAAGAGGTCCCCGTGTCGAATCCCCTCTCAGCCGGCATCTCAATTTCAACGATATCTGCATTCTCGGGATGTGGATATCGCTGAATATACTGGTGGAGTAGGGAGCCTGTGCATCTGAGTCTTAGTGCAGCAGTATGTCACTAGATCATGCCTGTTGTGCAGGGACTCAGTCCACACTCAGGACAGTGTGTAGCGCTGCAATGGAGTAGTGGGACTAAGTGATTCATTTATTTTTATTTAATCAGTCAGCAATTGTAGGAGACTGGGGGGTCTCATAATATGGAAGGGGGCATCATGTGTGTGGTGGGTATTATGGGGGGGGCATCATACTGTGTGGGGGACTGTGGGCCATTATACTGTTTTTGAGATTGTGGGGACATCATTCAGTGTGGATGAATATGGAGGCCATCATACTGTGTAGGGGATTGTAGGGGCATCATACTGTGTGGTGGCATCATTCTGTGTGTTATGGGGACTATGGAAGCAACATACTGTGTGACGGAGGCTGTAGGGGCATCATACTGTGTGGTGGCATCATTCTGTGTGTTATGGGGACTATGGAAGCATCATACTGTGTGGGGGACTGTAGGGGCATCATACTGTGTGGTGGCATCATTCTGTGTGTTATGGGGACTATGGAAGCATCATACTTTGTGACGGAGGCTGTAGGGGCATCATACTGTTTGAGGGACTATGAGGGACATCATACTGTTTGGGGGACTGTGGGGGCCATCATACTGTGTGAAGGACTTTGGAGTCCATAATATTGTGGGGGGGGGGTGCATCATACTGTGTGGGGAAAGCATACTGTACATTATACTGTGTAGGAGGACCATGAGGATCAGCATACAGTGTTCGGGGGGGAGTTTTGAGGGTCATTATACTTTGTGGAGGTGTTGTGGGGGCATCATATTGTGTAATAGGCTGTTAGGGCATTATACTATATGGGGTGGTTGTGGAGGCATTATAGTATGTGGGGGGCTGTGCAAGACCATCATACTGTTTGGGGAATCATACTGTGTGAGGAGTTATGGGGTCCATAATACTGTGTGTGGAGCCATCATACTGTGAGGTGGGCTATCATACCATGAGGGGAGCTGTGGAGGGATCAAA
This sequence comes from Phyllobates terribilis, assembly GCF_046119375.1. Lineage (NCBI taxonomy): Eukaryota > Metazoa > Chordata > Amphibia > Anura > Dendrobatidae > Phyllobates > Phyllobates terribilis. Next base: position 129,753,414 of record NW_027362773.1, on the reverse strand, counting down.
TTGTGAGGGAGGCCATCATACTGTGTGTAGGGGATTGTAGGGGCATCATATAGTGTGTGGGTGTTGGGAGATCAACATATTGTGTGTGGACATCATACTCTGTCCCTCTCCATATCTTTAAAATATATTTGTTTTTGAGGAATTGTATGAGTTTTGAGTTATCACACAATGAAGAGTTGTTTCTATCTATATTTTATGCATTTGACAAGATGAGTCAACCCTTTAAACTTATTGAAAAGCATAATACTTGCAATGTTCAAGGAAAAAAGGAAGATGAATAACAGCGTTATGCAAAGTGATGATTAATCCAAGAACTAGACTTGCATCTACTGAGTGCTTATGCTATCAGATAATAACACCATATAGCGCCAAAATAACAGTGCCGTTCAGTTTTACAGCAATTCTACCACACAAAGCAGCATGAGGCAGATTATTTCTTTACTTTGTTCATGTATTTTATGTAATTTAACAACAATAGTGTTTAAAGAATGAACTTTAAATCTGCAGTGGCACATAGGCTAATGAAGCAAGACTAGTCTGGCAAGGTGTCTCTGGTCTAACCCTGCCTTGGATCTTCTAATCACCTCTCACTAGGCGTAATCGACAGCCTGCATATAATATTCATTATGGTAGCACCATTACACAAAGATGTGTGATTAAAAGTTCTGAGGCAGGTGTAATAGTGAACTATATGTGGAAACCTGACATCTCCTAATAGGGCTTCCATGGATAGACATTGCGCAAACTACTCAGCTTAGATATTCCCCAAACACCCTGCAATCTGGATTTACAACAGAGACACCTGGGTTGCATCCACAGAGTAGCTGCTGACTGGTTGAGCAAGCTGGCAGAGGATAGCAGACTTGCTGGGTTCAAAGCTAGAGAGGGCAGATACAAGCAAAAATCAGGAGTCACAAAGTAAGGAAATAGCCAAGATCAAAACCAAGAGAACAGAGTCAGAGGCAGAATTTTCAGGGAGTGGAGGGTTAAGTTAGTCCAGGATAACTCAGGAAATATCCAAGGTAAGAACCATTAGGATGGAGGTCAGAACAAAGAGGAAAAGAAAAATAGTAAGGCATTTGGAGGATTAAGTCAATGCGGGGTCATCAAGGGGTATCAAACAAGCTGGGTCAGATAACTGGGAAAAGCAGGAGACAAAGATCAAGGTTTGTATAAACTTTTAACTGGCAACTTCCATCAATATACTGTATATGGTAGTAGTTTAATTAGGGTGTGGTACTGCCCATTGACCACAGCAGGAAGATGGATAAACCTGCTGGGCTTCTAGATAGCGCACACACATTGCGCCTGACTGAGTGTGTGTCATCCAGGAGGAATATACGGGACTCGGTACCCGGGCCTTTTACCTTGTTTAGGAGGTCACGGCAGTCAGCTCCCGGGCCCGTACTCTGGGTTTCTCTTTAAAAAGGGGTTTTAGTGTACAGTTTGTCTCGTGACGCCACCTGTGGTTTCCGGTAATGGTTACCGGCGCTGCTGCTGCTGCAGACCTCCGGGGGTGATGGGATGGCAGCTGGGATGTTTCTGCTCTCCACAGGTGGAGCGGGCCCCCGGGGCAGTGTAGGTGCAGATGGTGGTGGTGCTGGGGCTTGTGGTGCAGGAGAGATAGTGACGCGCCCCCTGGGCCATATTCAGGGGATACCCGGAGCCGGATCTGGATAGGGGTAGTAGTCCTTGTGGCGGTGACCCGGTCCGTGCCCAGGGTGTCAAACTAAGTGGCAGTCTATGGCAGTAGATGTTAACTTGGATGTCGACTACGCCACCCGTTGAGTGCGGCTTTGCAGCCGCCGCTGCAGAACAGTCCGCTGAGGCCGGTGGTATGGGTGCAGCGATGATGTTATAACCCCCAACGGGAGGGGTATGGCCTCAGGGCAGCAGGGATAGATGATGGGGGTGATGGTGGTACACGAGCGCAACAAAGACAACTCGGAGTCTTGGTGGTGCAGTTCAGGGTCTTTACTCACGGTTACTCGGTTACTGCTCCAGGCCACCGCTGCAGAGGTGGCCGCCTGTGTCGCGCTGTGCCCACCAGGTGAGGGGCTCGGCCAACTCCCAGGTCTTTCCGGAGTGCTTTGCAGGACCCCCTTTATGTCCCCTGTCTCTGGTCTTCAACCCCACTAGTGACCACGCTTATGTCCAGCTGCCTCGGACCTTCTTGGTGGGCAAACGTTGGCCTGCGTTTCCCAGGTCCTATGTGGTGCCTTTCTAGCGGGTGTGGTGAGGGGCTGCTCCACATGTAATGTCGCAGCCTCCGGTTCTTAGTTGAGGGTAGTTTCTCTCCTCCACTAATTTGGGATCCGGTTCCCATCTTCTTGACCTGACCCCCCTACTCAGGTAGCGGCGGGCGTGTGGTGGCTACCAGCCAGTCCACACCCCTGGGGTCCCCTCTGTCCTTCCTGGAGCCCAGTCTGCTCCTCTTCCTCCTTCTTCCCTCCTCCAGGCTCAGGCCTCCTGACAGGGCCTGCCTGTGGAGCAGAGCCCATAAAGCAGCTCTGCTCCCTGTCTTCTCCTCTCTCAACTCACTCCCTTTCCAAGATGGTGCCTCCCTTTATACTCCTGTACAGAGTGCACCCAGGATCTATTTCCCCCACGCACACACTACCGGGTTCCCTTCTCTAGGTGTTCCCTCCCCCCACTCCAGCCAGGGACATGCTCACTCGTGCCTGCATAACTAATGGGAGCACCGTCGAGCTGTCCCCCGGAAATGTGGTGTAGTGCATGTGGGTGTTAGGGTCCTGAGCCACACTCCATCCTTACCTGGAAGTGAGATATCGCACATCTGGGTGAGATGCAATACCTCTGTAGCAACCGAACCCTCGGGGTGCTACAATAGCGCAGCAGGAGTAACTGACAGAGACAGGGGATTCACTTCAGTACCTTTACTGGTGCGGATGTCAGGTACGGTCCTGGGTACTCGGTAGGAATGGTGCACTTCAGGACTTCTCCCCAGTGAGCGGGTATAAGGCCTCCTGGACCGTGTCTCCCTCTCTCGAAGCTCCTGGCCAGCCTGCAACTGGGCCTAGCTTCTGTGTCGTGCTGTTCCTTCGCCTGTCGCTTGGTAGTAGGACCTTTTTCTGGCAACCACTATCCCTGGACGCCGGGGCCTTCGTGGTTCCTAGTCCTGTCAAGGGTTTAGCTTCAGGTCAACCAGGGACTTGTAGTCCTCCTGGTATGCCGGTGATCCCTACTAGGTATAAAGGACCCTGTATACGTGGACCTGGTGTCCGGTTCGTGTCTTGGGGTGAGCCTATGATGCTCCTCTGCCCCCTCAACTCCTCTCTCCTCTCCTCTTTTCCTCCGGCCACACTCGGGGCCCTCAATACATCAGCCGATGTGCTGCGTCTTCACTGCTCTCAGTGGCAGCACACTCTCTGAGCAACTAACTCTGACTGACTGCCTGGCTCCACCATCCATATATATATCCCTAACGGGATCCCTCTGGTAGTATGAGGTGGAAGGGTGGAGGTGTTTGTTTGTAACTAGGGCCTCTTGTGGAGAAGTTCATCCATGCACCCTTTTGGGTCCTGTGGTACCTGTGAACAGCAGGGTGCCACAAGTGGCTCCACAGTTCACAACCACAACAGTACCTCTGGGTGAACAGTGTCTGCACCGCCCAGAGCTATGACCATAACATCTCCTCCATCACTGCCCACAGAAAACATCTCCTCCATGTTCACAGAGTAAATCTGGCGGCAACTGGTGACAGAAGGGATAAGACAGTACCCTTTCCCGCCACCTCTAAAGAGGAGTCTCTGAACCCTTTGTTCTAGGTTTATTAGGAAAAGATCTATGAATTTTCCTGATTAGGTTGCCGGCATTGACTTCACAAGCCGAAACCCAGAATCTCTCCTCTGGACCATAACTTCTCCAGTAGACCAGTTACTGTAAGGACCCTCTCACCACACAAGAATCTAGAATTTTATACATTTCATATTCTAAGCGATTGATATACTTCGAGCTCAGATTTAGGCACATTAGGTATGAAGAAGTTTCAAATGGAAAACTACAGGGTTACTGACTCTATTATTTCATATGGACCAATGATTTAGGGCCCCCGCTTGGCAGGAGGAACCTCAAGTTTAATGTTTTTTGTGATTAACCAAACCTTTTCCATAACTCTAAAGTCTTTTATTTGCAGATAAGGTCTGACTACTCCATGCTTTCCTCAAGTTCTCTCTCACATCAGACAAGATAAGCATTAACATACCTGTGGTGTTCATCTCAGAGGTCTGAAAAAAACAAAGCAAAAATGATAATCAAGATTACAAAAAAAAATAAGAAGTTTTGATAGATTCTTGATATTGCTTATTATTCGCTAGCTCCACCCATCCAGACTGTAATTTTATCTTTAGCACCTTTTAGGAAATTACGTCACTCCTCAAAGGCCCACTTGATTGCCAACAATTCAGAGACAGTGAGTAAGAGAGTAAAGAATTGTGTGCCTTGTGATAACAACTCCAAACTCTAAGGCATCAACCTCCACTACAAGAGGACACTCTGGGTCTGACTGAACCATTACAGGGTCATTGACGAGCATTCCTATAGCCCCACGAAGGCACAGAATGCTTCAGAATTCCAATTGACCATATCAGCCTCCCATTTTAGTCAAGTCAGTCAATAGTTTGACATTCTTGGAAAAATATTTAATACAATTTTGATGAAGTTCTGCAATGTTCCCCAATGATAATCCGCGTGTGCTGTGCACATGCTACGGAGATTTCCGCTGCGGATTATCATTGCGGAAAAATCCGCAGCACTACCATTAATTTTGCGGACACGCATTGACTTGCATTGAATCGCTTAATATCCGCATGACTACATGTGCACATGCGGATATTAAGCGATTCAATGTGCGGATGGTACCCCGGTCTGGCGAAGAGGAGACTCTCTTCCAGACCCGGGTACCATAGTACCTGTAATAAAATAGAATTTAAAATTAAAAAAAACATTATACTCACCTTCTGATGGCCCCTGGTCTCCGGTATGGTGCGTCCAGGCTCCCCGGTGGCTCGCGATGGTGTAAAAGGACCTTCCATGACGTCATTTAGTCATGTGACAGGTCACGCGACCGCTGAAGTCAGCGGTCGCATGATCTGTCACATGACTAAATGATGTAATGGAAGGTCCTTTTACACCACCGCGAGCCACCAGGGTGACCGGAGAAGGAGACCGGGGGCCATCAGAAGGTGAGTATAATGTTTTTTTTTTTCATTTTTTACCATTTTATTCTTTTTTTTAACTATTAACTTTGTCACACTATATAAATCCATGCCGGTTGCATGGATTTATATAGTGTGACCAAGTTGTCAATCACTTTTCCAAGTGATGCTAAAATCACTTGGAAAAGCGCTTGACAACCCACATGCGGAAATCCATGAAAAAACGCTTCACAAACGCTTCTACCTGGCAGGAAAAATGCATGTAAAATCTGCAAGCGTTTTTCCTGCCAGGGAGATGTAGAAACGCTCAGGAAAAATCCGGAGCATTTGTGCATTGTGGGCACTTAGCCTTAAAGTTGGTGACTTCCAGCAGTATGCTGAGAGTTTAAGTAGGGTGTGGTACTGCCCATTAGCCACAGCAGAGAGCAGATTATACCTACTGAGCTGCTGGATAGCAAAAACACATACTTACTGTCTGGGTGGCATCACTGGTCCCAGTCAAAGCTTCTCTGGCTGGACAAAGTCTGTGCTGCCCAAAGTTATTAACATGAAGTATGGAAAGAAATACTGAGCCTTGGGCGCTTCTTTGGAGCCCTACTGCAAGGAAGAGTGGGCAGAGTTTGTCAATTCCAGATGTGCCATACTCATAGATTCCTACCCAAGAAGACTAAATGCTGTCATAAATTCAAAGGGTACTTCAACAAAGTATTAGTTTAGGGGTGTGCATATTTATGCAACCACATTATTTAAATTTTTTCTTTTTCCAACTAAAAAGATTTGTTTATTTTCCAATGGAATTGTACAGATTACGGGTGGCACTAAAGGTGGAAAGAGTTCTGAAATTATCCTTCTTGGTATGATTTTGTGGGATGTGTAGACTTTTTATATCCACTATGTATACTGTACTGCATTGCAGCACAATGACTCAGTTATTTACACTTTCCTAAAATAGATCCTCCTCCTTTTTTTTATGACAGTCAATATAAAGGTGGCGTCATGTATGCAAGAATATCTCAATTTGCAATTGGAATTTAAGACCTGGTTTATAAGAAATGTCTCTCATTGGAAAAAACCCTTTATTAATCTCTATTAGAATGCAACCTGGATAAAAAAAACAGCAGTCAAGGCAAAGTGCCAAGTCTGGTATTTTCAGTTTCAATTCTTGCTGATGAAACTTCATCATAATTAGTTTTGAAACTTCCTGATTCTTTCCTCCTACTTTCTTTCAATCATATTCATAAGCTCTGATGAAACCTTCGGTACATAATCTCGACAAATTCATTTACACCCACGGTTTCTTCTCATCATTAAAGGGATTTTCCACTATAAGGAAAATTAACCCCAAATAATCTTATATATCTAAAATGACAAAGCGAGCAGGTACTTACCCTCCCCGGTCTAGCGCCAGCTCCCTGCCGCTGTTCGGGTCTCATTGTTTTTTTGCTGCAGCAATGATGTTACGTTGAGAGCTCACATCACAGCCGCAGCCAATCACTGTGCTCAACGGATTGTGTCATCTACCTTGGTAGAGCTGCTGAGCTCACTGATTGTCTGTAGCGGTGATGTGATGTTACCGATGCACTTAAAATAACAAGACCCAAGCAGCAGTGGGGACCCGGGACTGGACCTGCTGAAGATGACTACCTGCTCTATTTATTATTTTAGGTATATGAGAGCATTTAGTTTCTACTTTCCTTAAAATGGAAAGCCCCCATTAAGGGTCAGTTCAATACCCTGTTCCAACCACTAAATGTCAAGTGATATTATTTCTTTGCCTGCCCGATGTAAAGAACCAGCTACTTACCCCTTCAAAGGAACCTGTCATGTGAAAAAATGCTTTTAACCTACAGACGTAGGGTTAATCTGCAGGTTAATAGCATTCTAAAGTCATGCGGCGGCCGCACTGAAAGCCCCGCTGCCAGGAGGAAATTAACTTTATTCATCCCAGTAACCTCTGGCTTTCAGTCATAGAGGCACGGCCGGCGCGTCTTAAGTCATTGCTCAGTACATTGTGAGTGGTGGCTATAACCAAACTCTGGCACTGACTCAGCAGTGCATCAGTACAGAGCCGGCTGTCAGTCAATGTCCGAAGGTGGTTACAGCCTCCACTCACAATGTACTGAGTCGTGACAGAAGATGTCCGGCCGCGATTCTGTGACTGAAATCCAGTGGCTGCTGGGAGGCATAAAATTAATTTCCTCCTCGTAGCCGGGCTTCAGTGCGGTGGCTGCACGGCTTCAGCATGCTATTAACTTGTAGGTTAATACCATTTTTTACTACTGTTCTGGATCTGGTCACTGTACTCCATATTTAAGTATAAATCTATGAACATAGTGTTCATATTGTGTTAGAAAGTGGAGAACTCCCCGCATTAGTTCAGCTGCCACAAAATCCCATAAGGTCTAATTGGTTATTTGTGAATCAAGAATTATTTCGAAAGCAATAGACAATGATGACAAGTAAGTAGGGTTGTCTTCTGATGGACATCTTCGACCCAATATTGATTCACAGCTCAGACCCATCTAAGGATTCCCTGTAGTGCACCAGTCCAACCCTTGACCATGAAACCCACTGTAGTAACTCGCTATCATGTTGGAGGATGAATTAATGAGGCTTTGTAAGCAATTTCAATTATTTACATACAGTATGTACAGTAAGTCATTGAAGGTAATCCTGAGCCTCACAACATACTGTGATAGCAAATGAATTTCATGATGTTTCACAACATTTGCAACCACAATCATCTTGTTTCCATGATCTAATATTGGTCTACAGATGTCGAGCTTGAAGCTCCTGGGTTCATATGAAAAATCTGTATCAGGCCAACCACAACCTCCATGTGCCATCTAAAGGGAAATGGACACCACAGTTTAGGTGTGCCTGTAACCTTTAGAACCCAATATTAGGCTAGGTTTGCACAAATGCTGAGGTTAACACTGAGAATCTCCGAAAAACAGGATCTCAATTGAAACCCCAAAAAAGCACCTCTAGAGCCATTCACTATCATGAGGCTGATGGAGTCACAGTGGACTCTGTTTGGCCTCAATCCTGGCGTTGTCCATCTTTTCTAAACATGTTCAAATCCATTGTCTACCAAGCATGTCTAAAAACATGGACAGTGCCAGGTCAGAGGCCAGATGGAGTCCAAAGTTGGCCTTATAGCAGGCAATATACAAAAAAAAACAAAATATCCCAAGATCTCTAAAATTGCCTTTTAAAAGATCATTTTTCCATCAATTGTCTACACCTGTTCTGAAACCTGAAGCATTGGGTCCTGTGAGAAGTGGCACCAGCTCAGTAGAAGTCTTGCAACACATTTCATGGAAGTTTAAAAAAGGATACGATTAACCACAAGTTCTCCTTTAAAGCACAATTCTGAAGCTGCACTATTATAAATTGCTATTCAGGAGTTGTATGAGATTAAAAAGCAGGAGAGAAACCTTGGGAGATGAGGGGCACTTTTCGTAGAAAAAATATATTTTTTTAAATTGAAACAACCTCAGTAATATCAGCTTCAGTCATGAATGTTCTCAAAGGAAATAAGGTTCAACATGGAAAGATAGAAAGAATTCTAGGAAATTCACATTGTTTTCTGCTTACTTTGCATATTTTTTTCCTTTTTAAGCTAACTGGAAAAATCACACTGAGAATGCAATTCTAGCGTTAAAGGCAATTGTATAAAAAAAAAAAAAACAATAACAAAATGCTTGTACAGTACAAATGAAATAATAACACGGGATGGATCTGATCATTTTCACCATTTACACTTTGAGGCTTTGAGTAACAAAAACTAGTAAAAGGGCTTTTTGGCTTTCATATAATTTTCACATTAACACAATAAGGCTAGCTGAGAATTGGGCCGAGTATGCAAATCATGCTTTGATCAAACTCTGATCATAGTGTGATCCGATTCTCTCAGATGAGAAGATGGAGAAAAAAATGTCTCCATCTTCTCCATTGTGTCAGTCCGTGAAAATCGGACTACACTGAGATGTCATCCGAGTGCAGTCTGATGGTTTCCACATATTCATTGACTCTCATGGCCGAGTGTAATCCGAATATCGGATCAAACTTGGGCATGCAGCAATGTTTTCCTCAGAGCGGCTTGGAAAAGATCTGACATGTGCACGGCCCCATAGAATAACATTGATCCAAATGCAATGGCACTCGGACCGATACTATGGCCATATGCACAAGCCCTTAGGCTGTATTTCATGGTCCACATATAAAGATAGCCTTGCCTGGACTGAACACAGGTTTCCTGACCCCATTCTTCCAGCCCCATATACTGTATGTCTACAAGGCTGTAAATTTGGTCCTGACTCAACCAGTCCGGACATTGGAGTCTGAACCTGGACTTAAGGAAATTGTTAAATTTTGCTGAAATGATGGAAATTACATACAGTTATTCCCCTACATCTAAACAGTTCCCTCTCGGTACAGTACACACATTAACGTCACCTGCAATCTCTGCACGCCTCCACAAACCTCCTACACCGCAGACACTCCTTACTTAGATGACCTCGGATCAGATTGAGTATTTACTAGGTGTCAAGAACCTGCTGTATTTACCTGCACAAATATCTTGAAATGTGCAAATCAAAAACGGGTATTTTCTTTTTATATTTTGTTTCTTTTGGAAAGAAACGTTTTATCTTTTTTTTTACCATATTTATCTATTTATATATTATATTATTAAGTATCTATTTATATTATACTTGGTGAAGTTACATGTGTTTGTGCTACATGTCCAATAGCATTCAATGTTTAAAACTGTTGATATTGGAAATTATATGACAGAAAATCAGAAATAAACAAAATATTAATGGTTTTGGAAGAAGACACGTCCAACAGAAACCTATACAGTGGCGGACATATCATATTGTGCAACCTGTGTAGCCGCACAGGGGCCCAAGAAATAAGGGGACCCATTTCCACCTCCAAAGTAGGTGGAATTGTGCATTATGATGAGCTATTAGATTGCAAGGTGTCCATATATTGTTCTTGCACAGGGGCCCTCTTCTGTCTGAGTCCATCAGTGCACATGTAGAAGGGTTTTCCATTGAATTGGGAGATAAACTGGTATACTTGGCAGCGGCCGCTAAAAAATATACGGAGCTGTGGTGTTCCCTCCATACATTGCTTACATCTGTTCGCTGCCAGAGAAGTTATCAGTTAATCGAAGAACTCCCGAATGTCAGACCCTCAACAATCTATTTTTGTTGACCTATCCAGTGGATGGGTAATCAATATACAGTATAAGACCTGGAGAACCCCACTAAGGGACATTCTTAGTATTTTTTCTATTTGTTTCTTAGGGCACAGAAGAAGATTATAAATATTTGGTCTAGTATTGTCAGCAAGTGAGACATTTGTGTTTTGTACAGGTGCATGAATAGCAATTTCTCCTCCAAAGATTTCTTGGGTATGTGATTTAGGATCTTTTTTGAAAGAACTATGGTCTTCAGTAATAAAATCTATCAAATCCTCTTTTAGGCTCACCTAGGGATCCTCCAAGCCCAAGGTCCGGGTGGGCACACAGGCCATGGGTTTCGGTGCAGCAGGCAGGTGAGGCACACGGGAGACAGATAGCAGAGGTACTGGAGACCAATAGCAGAGGTACTGGACCCACAGGTGGACAGGAGACTGATGAACTGGAAACTTCAGGCAACCAGGGGACATCCTGGAGAACATAGAAAGGATACAGATATACTGAAGGCCACTGGCAGATAAAAGACTGAGGTACTGGAAGCTGCAGGCAGCCGGTAGACATGATGGAGACCATACACAGGCTACAGAGACACTGAAGGCCACAGGCAGACAGGAGACTGACAGACTGAAAGCCGCAGGCAGCCAGGAGACATCTTGGAGACCACAGACAAGTTGCAGAGATACTGAAGGCCACAGGCAGTCAGGAGACTGAGGAACTGGAAACTGCACCCATGGAAATCTTGGAAACTACAGACAGGTTTCAGAGATACTGAAGGCCTCAGGTAGGCAGGACTCAGGAACACTAAAATCCTAATACCAAAACACCGGTATGTGTCTTGGTGAGCCTTATACAGGCCCAAGCACGTGATCATATGGGATCACGTTGGGCCATTGGCAAAGCCCAACACGGGTCAAAACAGCGTTTAGCGAACCGGGGTGAGGGAGGAAAAGCCTGCATCCGAGACAGGTGGCATAACATTGTTTTCACCCAAATTTTGCTTACAAAAGGATACAATTTCTAAGAGCCCATAAATTACACCTCTTATGTATAATATTGGTTACTCTTATTCTTCAGACTGTCTTGAGTGTACGGCTCCAGATGCCGATCTTCATCATAAGCATCGGTCAACCCTAAAACCATGCTACTTTGGAAGAAGGAACTGGTCTGCATAAATTTTAGACTGGGAGTTTCATTGTCAGGTAATCTATATTTTATGCCTCTTTGGGGAGTTTTTGGATATGATTCTAATTTATATCTTGAAAGCGTTTATGCCATATTTGTTATTTTGGGCAAGATTGATTAGAGTTAAAGGGGTTTTCCCATGAACAAATTTAATTTTAATCAACATTTTAATCAATTGATCTTTGAACAATAATAAGTTCCACAATTGGATGTGTTTAAATAAAATGTTCCTGTGCTGAGATAATCTTATAAATGTGCCCCTGCTGTGTACTGTGTAATGGCTGTGTCTGACCGTACAGGGACATGGTCTGATCATACCACATCTCCTGGGCAGTGGGGAGACGCAAAAGAGATTATACACATTGCACAGCACGGGATCACAGCTGATTCTTTCTTTGAGGTAAAACATTGTTTATAAACAGGCAGGGAAATGTTTTACCTCACAAAAAGAATCAGCTGTGATCCCGTGCTGTAATGTCTGTATACTCTTTTGCTTCCTCCACTGCCCAGGAGATGTGGTATGATCAGACCATGTTCCTGTACGGTCAGACACGGCCATTACACAGTACACAGCAGGGGAACATTTATAAGATTATCTCAGCACAGGAACATTTTATTTAAACACATCCAATTGTGGAACTTATTATTATTCAAAGATCTATTGATTAAAAGGTACTTTGTTTGTGGGAAAACCACTTTAATGACTGGATAGCTAACAAAAAGTTTTGTTTTAATTCCTGGTGCAATTAATTGCTCTTAAATACAGCTTTTTGTACTTGGTTGCAAAGGGGGGCAGAATTAATTTGTTAAAAAAACACTTCCATCATAAACTGTGATGTTGACCTTTAAATAGCGTATGTTTGAGGTGCTGATTACCATTCTGTAGCTTATTCTACACATTGCTGCTGGTGAATAGTGAGAAAAGTGAGAAATGTGTCAAAAGGTAACATACTGTGTACACTGCTCACACACAATTATCAGTTAATCTCATACGTCATGTGTGGCAATCGTCAAAATAATGAATACTAAGAATAGCATTTAGTATTCTATTTTTAAAGAGGTAGGAAAGTCCGAAAAACTACATCACAAAAAGACACAGAACAGCCATAACAATAACACCTTCCCGATATGTGACGTACATGTACGTCATAAGTGGGGTGCCGCTGTATGGAGCAGGATCACCGGCAGGGCTTCAGAGGAGAGTGTTAATTCTTAAATAGACTACAATGCTGAAATATTGCTGTGTATTATACAAGCGATCTAGTAATCACAGGTTTAAATCCTGCAGGGGGGCAAAGTAAAATAACATTTTACAAATTTAGAACTCTAAAAAAAAAACGTAAAAGAGTCAATGCACCCTCCTTTTCTATTCCGTAAATAAAAATGATAAAAAAAATATAAAAATGAGCAAAGTAAGTATTGATACATCCAAACTTTAAAAGATGATATTAATTCCATACGATGAGCTCTGCAAATAAAAATAATAAAACTGCATCACTCAGTTCAGCCTTTTTATTTTTCTGTTTGCCAAAATGGGACCAACAAAAACTATAGATTACCCCACCAAAAAATCAGATGAAGCTCTCACCCATCATCATTTATGAAAGAATAATAATGATAATAATAATAATAATAATAAAATCTATGAATTTCAGAAAATGGAAACAAAAGCAAACAATTTTTTTAAAGCAGTAAAATAAAAAAAATATTTAAATAGAAAACAGTTAATACATGAATTAAAAGATGTTAATTATTGTGTAAGAATGGCACCTGGGGAAAGTAATATTAAAGGCATTGTCTGGGACTTTTATATTGATGGCCTATCCTTGAGATGGTTGGAGCTGTTTCCAGTGCCAGTGGGAATAGAATTAATAGGGGACGGATATGCAGCATCAATATGTGATAATGGGTGGGCCACACCTGACACCCCCATGATCAGCTGTTCCCTATTCCATTGACGGAGCTGTGCAGCTCCACAACTCAACACATCTGGCCACTGCCGGCATAGGGAACAGCTGATAGGCAGGGATGTCAGGTATTGCCCCTCAGAATCAGATGTTGATGACCTATCCTAAGGATGGGCCAATAATATAAAAGTGCACAATCAGTTCTAGATGCTGATTTATTGGAAACAAGAAGATTGGTTAAATTGTAATGACTGGTAAACTGGGATAGTGCATTTCCAATCAGCTATTCTTTTGGGGTGCTCCTGCTATGCGGAGGTTAGTACCTACCAATCAAAAGCGGTCCAAGGACCGACAACCAGTGAATTGGCGATTTGGTCTTGGGTGCCCAAGGCGCAGTGATGCACGTGGGAAGAAAAGGCTGTTGAACTATTCACCTACCCTAACATTGAAGGGTGATAGACCAGGTGAGGGCTTCTTTCATTTGTGACAGCTAGCATGATGGAGGCTCTGTAATTCTGTGGTTACAGAGGAATTTTGGGTCCATTGGAGATATAGCGATCCCCCCTTGAGTGGTTAACACTCAATCATTCTAGTGGGGGCTGTCCAGGAACTGGTGGTGGTAAAGGCATTGTAGAATGCAGTACCCTACACATATTTTTCACCCCGAGTCAACACGGTGCAAAGGGAAATTGTCCCCTGATACTTCTTGTATATGTCCTTCCAAGAGCTCCTTCTATTTCTCTTTGAATATGCAATGTTGTGAAATATAAAGATTGCTCTCAGTGGGAAAAACAAAATAATAATCTTGTAGTTATGTTACTCTTTAATGGCTAAAATAAATGATAGACAAAGCAAGCTTTCGTGACTTCTTAGGTCTCTTTATCAGGCATGGTATAACAAAGTATCTGAAGCAACAAAGATATATACACAAAAAGAGCAGAGACATGGCATAATAAATGGTCATTTAAATAAACAAACTGAGCTAAGAGAGTAAATCCTTCATTACATTATATTAGCGGTGTGAAAGTTTTATAGTCCCAAAATCCATGTAGGATCAAAGACCTGATGCCCTCACTGTCTCTGGCGTAGATTCTTCAGATTTTGTAGTGAGTCATAAATCCTCCTGACAGATTTAGTACTGTGTGGAGGGAATCAAAGACTCTAATAAGTTTGTATTCCCAAACCTTTCGATGTTTTTGTGATTTGAAGTTGCCTTTTAATATGAGAACTTTCATATTGTTGGTGTTGTGTCCTGGATTATTATTATTATTTATTATTATAGCGCCATTTATTCCATGGCGCTTTACATGTGAAAAGGGGTATACATAGCAAAAACAAGATCACAGAAATGTTTGGCCACAGCTAAATAGGTTTTTTGTCTGTAATAGTGTGGCCATAGGCGGATTATAATGAGGGCAATTTAGGCTACCGCCCGGGGCCCGAGGCTCTGGGGGGCCCATGAATTGCCCCCATTATAATTCGCAATCCCATGTGTTATTTAAGTCACCGCCCTGCCTCATGACATCAGGCAGAGCGGGAATGGTCCCGGGTACCGTCTGCAGCACAGCGTCGGGGTTACGGGAGCGAGGTGAGTATGTGTTGTGGTTATTTTTTTATGATATATATATATATATATCCAGCTATAGGGGGCTCATACTGTATATAACCAGCTATGGGGGACTCATACTGTATATAACCAGCTATGGGGGGCTCATACTGTACATAACCAGCTATGGGAGGCTCATACTGTATATAACCAGCTATGGGGGGCTCATACTGTATATAACCAGTTATGGGGGGCTCATACTGTATATAACCAGCTATGTGGGGCTCATACTGTATATAACCAGCTATTGGGGGCTTATACTGTATATAACCAGCAATTGGGGGCTCACACTGTATATAATGAGCTATGGGGGCTCACACTGTATATAACCAGCTATGGGGGCTCACACTGTATATAACCAGCTATGGGGGGCTCATACTGTATATAACAAGCTATGTGGGGCTCATAATATATATAACCAGCTATGGGGGGCTCATACTCTATATAACCAGCTATTGGGGGCTAACACTGTATATAATGAGCTATGGGGACTCACACTGTATATGACCAGCTATGGGGGCTCACACTGTATATAACCAGCTATGGGGGGGGCTCATACTGTATATAACCAGCTATGTGGGGCTCATACTGTATATAACCAGTTATGGGGGGGCTTATACTGTACATAACCAGCTAAAGGTGGCTCATACTGTATATAACCAGCTAAGTGGGGCTCACACTGTACATAACCAGCTATGGGGGCTCATACTTCGTATAACCAGCTATGGGGGGTGCATACTGCATATAACAAGCTATGGGGGCTCATACTGTATATAACCAGCTATGGGGGCTCATACTGTATATAACCAGCTATGGGGGGCTCATATTGTATATAACCAGCTATGGGGGGTTCATACTGTATATAACCAGCTATGGGGTGCTCATACTGTATATAACCAGCTATGTGGGCTCACACTGTATATAACCAGCTATGGGGGCTCACACTGTACATAACCAGCTATGGGGGCTCATACTTCGTATAACCAGCTATGGGGGGTGCATACTGCATATAACAAGCTATGGGGGCTCATACTGTATATAACCAGCTATGGGGGCTCATACTGTATATAACCAGCTATGGGGGGCTCATATTGTATATAACCAGCTATGGGGGGTTCATACTGTATATAACCAGCTATGGGGTGCTCATACTGTATATAACCAGCTATGTGGGCTCACACTGTATATAACCAGCTATGGGGGCTCATACTGTATATAACCAGCTATAGGGGGGCCTAATACTGTATATAGGGGGATGTCAGCATACTTAATTCTGCTCTATGTTAAGTCATACAATTAATTTAAACAAATAATTAATATGTTAATATTAATATTGAGAAGAATTAATTTGAGCCTATTGGTTCGGCCTCCACAACAGTCACGGTCTCTCACGTGGCCCCATGGGAAAATTGATCTCCCACCCTGCTCTATTTTGTATAACGCTATGTTATGTATAATGCTGTACACAAGGGAAAAATTTGCGCTATCCGCTTTTTTTCCATCTACAGATATGCAACAAACCACCTGTGTGTTGCTCACATGACCTATCACAGGATTTATCAAAGGGGATCATGTGACATGTCACGTGACACATCATGTACCCGGGGGGGGGGTCCCACCTTCTAAACTGCCCGCGGCCCTGGCTACTCTTTATCCACCCCTGAGTGTGGCGATGAGACTTCATCCTTGCTATCTGTTTCTGTCCTGTTTCTCCAACATAGAGACCCTAAGTAGGACATATAGTGCCTAGAATTAAGTACATTGGAAGAGGAACATGTGAATGTCCCGCGAATCTTATATTCCTGCTTTGTGTTGGGAATCTGTATCCTGTCTTTGGTCTCTACATGAGTGCAAATTTTGCAGTTCTTCACTTTGCAAGGATAAGTTCCTCTTGGTGTGTCCTATGGTATTGAACTTCGGATCAGGATGTTGTTTCTTAAATTAGCAGCTTATCTATAGCACAGCAAGGGAGGGTCTTTGAATATTGTTTTTAGCCGGTCATCCTTGTGTAGGATGTGGTAACGTTTTTTATCAGTTTTTCTCAGTACCTCAACCTGTGGGTTGTAGGCCACCACCATAAGATTATTTTCCTCTTTTTCTCCGTATTGAAGTGATAGACTCCAATGGATCCTTGAGGCTCTTATGATCTGATGATCAATGGAGGTGGGGTAGTAGCCTTGGTATAAAAATGTCTTTTTAAGATGGGTTAAGTGTTCATATCTGTCCGTTGGGCTAGAACAGATATGATTATATCTAAGGGCCTGGCTGTAGACGATGGACTTTTTAATGAAGCTGTCCCATCTGAGGTTCTCGTTCAGACTCAATTAACATTATTAAAATATCATCGATTTAATGAAAATAGGCCAAGGGATTGATGGAGCAGGATGCTAAAAAGTCATTTTTAGTTTAGCCATGAAAAGGTTGGCATACTGGGGTGGCATTTTGTTGCCCATAGCAGTTCCGGTGCATTGTAGATATAGCTCCTCACCGAAAGAGAAAAGTTATTTGTGAGGATAAATCTGGTGAGTCTTAATACAGACTCAGAAGGGATCCCATTAGCTTCAAGACACATTTGGCAAGCCGATAGTCCATCTTCTTGTGAGATGTTAGAATATAGAGATTCCACATCCATGGTGGCTAAGATGCCACTCTTGGGAGAGGACCTACTGTATTGTAGGCCGCTTTTTTAAAAGGTCCGTAGTGTCCTGTAAATAGCTGACTGTTTTGGTCTCGGACCACCTCTGTTTTTTTTGCTGGACAAGAGGGACCTACCTACACAACTTTACGTCATCTTCTCTGTACTTTGTACAGAATATCCTACATGTATATATACACACAAACTATTTAGAACCCAGACAGACAGCTTGTAGACCTGGTGTGCACCGAGATATGCACTTGAAACTTTTGATACATAAAGAAACTATATTGCCTTTTATGAATAAGGAACATTATACTTATTATTACATTAAATACTGCCTGAATGGTAGAATCTTTTATTTGATTTCTGGGTCTGACACTGATGGAACAGTTTATCCTAGTCACGATGAATGGTCTCACTTTAAACGGCTCCATCCGTCAAGAAAAAAAACAACAACCTGAAAATAATTATTTAGTGTACGATAGAAATAAGGAAAATATTTTTAATATTTAACTTTTATGCTGAAATTGGATTTCTTAAATTCCCAAAGTCTGAGACTTGAACACGTGAGGAGCCAGAGTGATATTCATATTCTTAAAGGGAATCTGTCTGCAGGATTTCACCCCCTCAACTATTTTAATGCGCATGTAGCTCTTTCACAGAGAAGTCCAGCAATACCTTTACATGGCCAGGCCATTCTTCCATTACTGAGAAATGAGCATTTGAATTGATATGCAAATGAAGAATGAAGGACTATGGTAGATCTGAAGCCTCTGTCACTCCAGTTCTATTCCCGGCCCAGCACTGCCTCCTCCTACTTGACTGACGGCTTCTTTAACTTTAACTAAAGTCAAACAGCATAGAGGCTGTCAGTCAAGCAGGAGGAGGCAGTGTTGAGCGAGGAATAGAGCTGGAGTGACAGAGGCATCAGATCTACCATAGTCCTTCAGCCTCATGTGCATATCAATTAAAATGCTCATTTCTCAGTAATGGAGGAACAGACTGGCCAAGTAAAGGTGTTGCTGGATTTCGCTTTCAAAGAGCTACATGCGCATATAAATAGTTTGGGGAGTGAAATCCTGCTGACAGATTCACTTTAAGCCCTATATTTTGTGAGCACATGAGGAAAGAGACATAGCGAATCAGAAAAACTATACTACATTTCTAATTGGAGGTATTTGCTAATATTATTATTACGCCTACTACATATTGGGATAGGATCTTGGAGATGGGAAAACCCCTTTAATATAATACAATTTAGCAATGAATGAGGTTACTAATCGACCTGTTTAGACAAATCTATCTTACTTCCTAATTTTCAGCCGGGCTTTCAGAATAGAAACTTTTCAGGGTTTCGATTTCTCCGATGCCCCATTAGCACTTTCTGTGTAGGTCTAGTGATACTTGTGGCACATGTGGTCAGTTTAATACGTGGAAGTAAAACAGCCATTACAAAACTTTCTATGGAACCAGGCCAATTTTTATTTATTCTGTTACTGTGTAAAAATCCTAACTTCAACTTTTTTTTCATCTGTGAAAAATGGAATACCTAAAACCAGAAATTCTGATTAACTAGCAATGTTACCTAGCAAGCAAGATGGCCAAAAATGATTAATTCTGGAAGATTAATAGATTCACTAAAAAGAAATTGCAATGGGAAACACATTGTTGTTCTTTCTCTATGACCAGTGACTAACTCGAATAGGCTTCCCCCATCTAGTCTGCATATTGAGTCACATCAGGAGTCCCAAGCCTGTGACCAGACTTCCTCTTCGACCATTCGTTAGGCAACAGACCGGACAGAACTTCTTGATACATAAATTAAAAAAAAAGTGAATCTGGTCTTTACTAGACATTTTTCCTAAAAAGTTTTATTTTATGGTATATTATAATATCAGAGTAACAATTGTGCCTTTGCAACAAAAGAAAAATTTAAAAAATAAAAAATATTCTGTAGTTTCCACTTTTGTGTTGTCTCTTCTTCTCTACACTGATGAGCGTATGTGATAAAGGTCTACACGGCCACTCCTCGATGAGTAAGGGCGCAGTCAGACGTCCGTATAAATCGGACCGACATAGGAATGCAATGTACGGACTGGCCGCGGCTCTCCCGACCTGAGAGTGACAGCTGCATAGAAATATATGAAGCTGTCAAGCTTGGGTCGGGAGAGCCGCGGTCAGTCCGTGCACTGCATTTCGATCTCGGTCCGATTTATACAGTCGTCTGACTGCGCCCTAACAGACATGCATGGCCAGCTCTACTTTATAAAGATGTCTATTTACATCTCCTTGAGTAACCTCTGAGTGAAGAGATGGTTGCAGTCCTGAAATACAAAAAATGGACAAATATTCAATAGGTTAAAAGATTTCATAATAATTACCTTTATACCTAGTACAAGGGTATAAAAAGGACCCCCCTAAAATAAAACTTTGTTTTGATCTGGGGTGTAACAAATAAGAATGAGGCCCCATACCAAACCTTGGAATAGGGCTCCACCCTGTCAGAACTTGAAAAGTTTATGATTATAAGCAGCCAACCATGGGCTGCAGCGGTCATGAGATGCCCCTAGAGGATTTTGATGCCAGTAGATGTGTGGGGGAGACAACGTTACGTATGGAGGAGTGGTGCCAGTCCAAATGAGTATTCTTTTTTTTCCCGATCTACCAATACAGAACCTTAAATTGTACAACCCCTTTAAGGCTCTTTATGGCCAACCAAGAAATGCAGATTACTTTACCTTGAATGGTTCCAGAAATTAGACTCAACAGACACTTTGATCAACATCACCACAGATCACTAAGATTGTTACTTGTAGGCACTGAAGGTCCATTGCCTAGGGCGGCACCTTGCTGGAGGGCAGAAATGGTCTCTTAAATTTTTTTTTATCTTTCCCCTGCCAGTCTTCTCATGGGAACTGTTACCCTTTCCCCTGCTCTCTTAATGTGGAACATGCAGCATCATCTCTTTGAACTGCTATTCTATCACAGTGCCCAAGAAGAAAGGGAGGAGGACTACAAAAGTGCCATTGTTTGTGCACATCAGACATATTAAGAAAATTTGCAGGGTGTGAGATGTTTGATGAGGGTCTTTAGGGGTTTTAAATATAAAGCTATGTTCACACTAGACTTATGGCTTCCGTTTATACCAAAAATTCATGAAGCTATAAATTGGATGTCACCAGCACCAGATAGACTTATTGGAGTCTAGGGTCTGTTGTTTTGACAAGCAGTATACAAATAATTTCTTAGAACAGGACGTTTTATGCAACCTATTGGCTGTAGCAATCCTTAAAGTCACAAACTACTCATGCCAGATAAATTAGGATAAGAAGCTGTAGTGAGCTGGCCGGCTCTGGCTGTTCTGTGATTATTGATATAGAGCCTGTTACAGAAGTGATTACACAGGATGATGTTGCCACCTTGTGGCCAGAGGTTGCACCTGCGCAGGGTGTGATGACAGAGAAAAAGACTGAGCCTCCTGTGTCCGGCCCTAGAGAGTCACGTGACCAAAGTGGGAAGCAGAAAAAAGCGCGAAAAGAGTTTGCTGTGGTCTGTGAAAAGAGCCAGGACAGTGTGCAGGCCCTCGTGCGTGGCGCAGGAGAGACTCTCAACGGGATTTCTTTTACCTGACACCATATCCTCGGGGCCTTCCCCAGCTTCTTCACTGCTGAGGGATACTGCTATTACACTACCTGCTACTGGAGTGTGGACTACATAAGGGATCCACCAAAGCTGCTATCCGGATCAGAGAGACTGTAAGCGGGTCCTCTGGCGAGAGGCCGAAGTATTCCCTCCTTTCAGCGTAATTTGTTGTTCCTGTTTTTTTTTCCGTCTAGGACGCCCTCCTGCAAAGACAGACAGGCCTGCGACGGGGGACACATCCTTCTGGAGTAAAGGACTGGTAACGTGTGAGTAGGGACAGCTAGGGTCAGCTTATCAGTACACGTTATTACTGTGCATATTTACGGTTGTCATTTATTGTTTTTTTTCTTTGCTGTGTTAAAAATGTATACGAGTAAAGATACGGTTATCAAGATAGAGTCTGTGTGTGGGGATCTTGCTTGGCCAGATCATAGATACCAATGCGCGGCCTTCCCCGCGGTCACTTCATCTGGCGTAGTCGGCAGGATCTGTGACCAACAAGATTCCCACCCAGGCCATGTGTACAGTCAGAAAGCCCCGCCGGTGTCTATTGTGAATCAGGTCAGGAAATTTGGCGGACGAAACTACCCTGTACCAGAGTGGGCGGAACAAGTACGGATACTGGGGGAAATGTATAATATTGACCCTAAGACCTTGGCTGAAATGGCGGTACTGACGCTAGAGGGGGAGGCATTGACGACAGTCAGACTGGAGACGGTCAGGGGCCAGCGTACAGTAGATGATTTGGTGCGGGTGCTGGAGAACACCTATGGGCCGACCACATACCAGGGAACACTGCGACACATGTTCTTTAGACGGATGCAGCTTGAATGGGAGGATATTCCCCAATATGCAAACGCCCTTCAGGTACTCCTTGAACAAACCTGTGGAAAAGGGGAGCAACTAGCTGGTATGGCTTCTCGTGACCTGGTACTGAGAGACCAATTTGTAATAGGACTGAGAGACCAGTATCTTAACCGCACGTTACAGGACTTGATCCGGATGATGCCGGCTCTTACTTTTGCTGAAGTCAAACAGGAAGCCATAGAACGTTCAAGGGGACCCGTCATGGATGTGGGGATTCAAGGTGCTGCGTGCAGATCCATATCTGACATTAAAAATTCGAACAGTGACACGGAAGACCTGAAACAGATGGTAGCAGACTTACAGAGACAGATATTACAGTTAACATTAGACCGACAGGGAGACCAGCGAAGACAGCCTAGTCGTCCCGTGGGACAGTGTTGGTCATGCGGTGATCCTCGCCATAGGGCAAATCGTTGTCCTCAACACTTCCCTCCGCAACAACCTCCGTCGCACCAACGAACAAACCCTCAGTCACCCCAGCGAAGGGAATTTCGATCAGACCAGCGAATTGAACCCCAGCCATATCCACAAGCAGAGCTACCACGCCGGGCCTCACCACAATGGCCGCCGTTAAACTAGACACCCCTGCAGCTGAGGCTCGCGCAGCAGGGGAGGCCAAGGAGAGGGGTGTGGAAAAACAGAGCCGATGGCGGAGTGCTCTTGCCTCGAATAGCCCGACACTTGAAGTTGTCCTGGAAGGAATTGCCGTACAGGGACTGATGGACACCGGGTCACAAGTGACCACGATCTCTGAACAGTTTTACGAAAATTACCTCAAACCAAGAACTGCTCGTGACCCAGACACCACCATTAAGATTATTGCGGCTAATAATCTACCCATTCCAGTGACCGGAGTTGCTTGGATGGACACAAAGGCCTGCGGACAGGACTTAGGGAAACGAGGGATCGTCATCGTCAAGGAAGGTTTCGGCTCCGAGACCCCAGTGATAGTTGGAATGAACATCTTGAAAGACCTGGATCTTATGCTGTTGACAAGAAAAGGACCCAAATACTGGCAGAAAGTCACCAAACATAAGCCGACTCGTCTGGCGTTCCAGCGCGTAATCCGGACCGTTGGACTTCAACAGATGGCAGAGGAACAACTACCCCTAGCCGCCATTACGGTGCCACGCCGTACCCGGATTACTTTGCCCGCTGAAAAAGAGACAGTCATTTCCTTACCCCTTAACACCCACCGACAACTTGAGGGGGTTGAAGTGTTGATCGAGCCGAGGACCCCAAGTGGGGGTAAGCTAAACCCACTAGTTGCTCACACTCTAGCTGTCGTGCGGAACGGGAGAGTCCCTGTCAGGCTAAACAACACCGCAGACGTAGGCCTAGCCCTTGAAGCCGGCACTCAACTTGCCCGGGTATATGCTCTACCCACGGAAGTGAATCCCATTGGACCCCTAGAATTCACCCCGTCTACAGAAGGCGACTGGACGGTAACCGTCTCAGCCATAAACGCTCAAGTAGACGATGAAGACATTGGGCGAAAACTACGGGAAAAAGTGCAGCTAGACACGTCTCAGTACACCGAACAAGAAGTGTTTCAAGTGGAGGAACTTCTGCGGGAACACCAAGACTCCTTTGCAAAGCATGACACAGACTTTGGGTGTACCACCAGTATCCAGCACGAGATACCCACGGGCGATACCCCCCCTATGCGCGAGAGGTACCGGCAGATACCACCTCAGCAATACAAGGAGGTGAAAAGCCTGTTAGAATCTATGCTACACGCCGGAGTGGTACGTGAAAGCCAGAGCCCGTGGGCTGCACCCGTGGTGATAGTCAAAAAGAAAGATGGTTCCCTAAGGTTTTGCGTGGACTACCGTAGGCTGAACGCTTGCACTATCCGGGACTCATATCCACTTCCTCGGATCGAAGAGTCACTGACCGCCCTGAAGAAGGCCAAATATTTTTCGTCCCTAGACCTGGCCAGTGGATATTGGCAGGTTCCAATGAGTGAGAAGGACAGGGAAAAGACCGCCTTCATCCTTCCCATGGGCCTGTATGAGTTCGACCGGATGCCGTTCGGCATGAATAACGCACCGGGGACCTTTCAGAGACTAATGGAACGCTGTCTGGGGGACTTCAACTTTGAGTTTACGCTGATATACCTTGACGACATCGTGGTATACTCCGCCACCTTTGAAGATCATCTTCACAAGCTTGGCCAAGTGTTCCAGCGCTTGAGGCGACACAGCTTGAAGTTGAAGCCCAGCAAGTGCCGTCTGTTCCAGCAGGAAATCGACTACTTGGGTCACCGGATCTCGGCCGAAGGCGTCCAGCCCTCTCCGGAGAAGATAGCAGCCGTTCAAGAGTGGCCGCAGCCGACTACCGTCAAAGAAGTCCAGGCTTTTCTGGGGCTAGCAGGCTACTACCGTCGGTTTGTCAAGGACTTTGCTCGGCTTGCTGAACCACTGTATGAGGTTCTCCGAGGGACCGCGAACAGCCCCAGAGGACGACGCATCAGTTGGGGGCCTGACCGAGAAAAATCCTTTCAGGCACTTAAGGCTGCTCTAACATCACCCCCTGTTCTGGCATATGCAGACTACACATTACCGTTTCAGTTGCACACCGACGCCAGCCTTCAAGGTCTAGGGGCGGTCCTCTCTCAAGTTCAAGATAATAAAGAACGCGTGATAGCCTATGCCAGTAGGTCTCTCCGTGACACCGAAAAGAATCCCGTCAACTACAGTTCCTTCCGCTTGGAACTCTTGGCTCTGACTTGGGCTATGACGGAGAAATTTGCCGGCTATCTGACAGGAGCGGAGGTGCTGGTCATGACGGACAACAATCCTCTTGCCCACCTAGAGAATGCCAAACTAGGGGCAATGGAACAGCGCTGGATGGCCAGGCTCTCTAGATTCCAGTACAAAATTAAATACAGAGCGGGGAACGAGAATCAGAATGCTGACAGCCTGTCTAGAGTGACATCATCCCCGCCAGTGGGGGACCGGGATGAAGAGTTGGAGGAAGATGAGATGCCTGACTTTGCCCGGCTCGCAAAGCAAATAGAAGATAACCGCCAGTATGCTGTAGGAGGGATTGAAGCCGTAGTGGGATCTCCCCTGTCCCAGCAAGAATGGGCCAAGCTTCAAGATCGAGATCCCGAGCACGTCTTACTGAAACAGTATGTGAATAAACAAGAGAAACCGCCCTCCGAAGTGCGAGCCCGACTATCGACCGGATCCTTGGCTCTGCTTGCCCAGTAGGATCGGCTGATTGTGAAAGATGGAGTCCTGTGTCGCAGGGCCCTTTTATCCCATATGCTGGAGGAGTGTTTGCAGATTGTCGTCCCGGTGCAGTTGGCCCATGAGATGGTGGGCAAAGCTCACAGGAGGAACGGCCACTTCGGCATAGACAAGACCCTCCGGTGGACCCAGCAGTTCATTTTTTGTCCGGGGCTCCGTAAGTTGGTTGAAAATGTCTGTCAAGCATGCCGTACCTGTGAATTCCACAAGTCTGCAGAGCAGCGTGCCCCCGTCCAGACTATTAGGACGTCGAGGCCCCTCGAGCTGTTAATGGTGGACTATCTGTTGATCGGAACGGCGAATAGTGGCTACCAATACTGTCTGGTGATGGTGGACCACTTCACGAAATTCGCTGTCGCTGTTGCTACGAAGGATCAGACTGCTGAATCAGCTGCACAGGCTATCTGTCAGCAATTCATTCGGGTCTACGGGTGTCCGGAGCGGCTACACTCTGATCAGGGGGCTTGTTTCGAAGGGCGAGTCATTGAAGAACTCCAACGGATGTATGGAATCAAGAAGTCCAGGACCACCCCTTACCATCCACAAGGGAATGGCGCGTGTGAACGCTTTAACTGGACCCTCTTACAACTGATCCGGACTTTGGCTGAAGACAAAAAGCCCGACTGGCCTCGATTCCTCCCGGAACTGCTGTGGGCCTATAATAATCAGGCCCATTCCGTCACCGGATACACCCCATACACCCTTCTCTTTGGCCGTCCAGGCAAAGACATCCATGAGTTGCAACTGTCTAGCTCCGAAGAAGATACCTGTGGTACCTATCCTTCCTGGCTACAAACACACCGCCAGAGAATGGAGACTGTCTACCGGCTAGTAGGCCGACAAATTCAGGATCAAGTGCACGCTGACCCACTTCCGGTACAAGAAGACCCACTGAATGTAGGTTAACTGGTCCTAGTCCGAATAAAGAAGCCGCAAGGGAAACTCCGGCCCAAGTGGGAGACCGAAGTCTATCGAGTAATTGGACAGCCGTACCCCGGTGGCCCCGTCTATCGAGTGCAGGGCGAAGACAGCGGCAGCATCCAAACTTTGCACCGTAATATGTTGCGCCCCTGCCGTTCCCAGCCTGACTCCCCTACTGTGATACCTAGAGAGATGGATATCACTAATACTGTCGGAGACACTGACCCCGGGGATGTAGAGACTGAACGCATGCCTACCCCTGTCCGTCCGACTGACGCACTTGAACCAATTACCTCCTCTACTGACATGTTGACTGGGAAAGAGAGTGGGGTGACTGATAGGAGAGAGGGGATCCAACCCGTTAGGCGGACAACGAGGACCACTGCAGGGGTACCTCCAGGACAGTCCTACAGAGACCAATATGTGTGGCCCTCTTCCCAGCCGCCCCCTGTCACATCCACAGCCATCGCCGCCCTGGAGCCGGTCGTTGACAGGGACTGCCAACCTTTGAGTGGGGGGGCGTGTAGTGAGCTGGCCGGCTCTGGCTGTTCTGTGATTATTGATATAGAGCCTGTTACAGAAGTGATTACACAGGATGATGTTGCCACCTTGTGGCCAGAGGTTGCACCTGCGCAGGGTGTGATGACAGAGAAAAAGACTGAGCCTCCTGTGTCCGGCCCTAGAGAGTCACGTGACCAAAGTGGGAAGCAGAAAAAAGCGCGAAAAGAGTTTGCTGTGGTCTGTGAAAAGAGCCAGGACAGTGTGCAGGCCCTCGTGCGTGGCGCAGGATAGACTCTCAACGGGATTTCTTTTACCTGACACCATATCCTCGGGGCCTTCCCCAGCTTCTTCACTGCTGAGGGATACAGCTATTACACTCCCTGCTACTGGAGTGTGGACTACATAAGGGATCCACCAAAGCTGCTATCCGGATCAGAGAGACTGTAAGCGGGTCCTCTGGCGAGAGGCCGAAGTATTCCCTCCTTTCAGCGTAATTTGTTGTTCCTGTTTTTTTCTCCGGCTGGGACGCCTTCCTGCAAAGACAGACAGGCCTGCAACGGGGGACACATCCTTCTGGAGTAAAGGACTGGTAACGTGTGAGTAGGGACAGTGAGGGTCAGCTTATCACTACACGTTATTACTGTGCATATTTACGGTCGTCATTTATTGTTTTTTTTCTTTGCTGTGTTAAAAATGTATACGAGTAAAGATACGGTTATCAAGATGGAGTCTGTGTGTGGGGATCTTGCTTGGCCAGATCATAGATACCAATGCGCGGCCTTCCCCGCGGTCACTTCAAAGCCAATCTAGAAAGTCCATTTGAAGACGTGTTTCAGGGTGTTTACTCCTCATCAGTGCAAAGAAGGATAACTAATTTGGCTATGTGATTGGCCTCTGACAGGTGGCCTAAGGGGTAGAGTTTCTCCTTGTAGAAAGTAATAAATTGGCATAGGGACATACCAACACAACATGTAGATGTGATAAGAAGGCGTTGGGGTGGCCACCTAGCCATAAGATTTATATTTTATGGAAAGATGAGACCAGCTTATGTAAGCAGTATCCCTAAATACATCCATACGTATCAATGACAACTTCCATGTGTACTTTTATGTTTTGATTGTGAAGCTAAAAAAATGGAGAAACTGAACGAATTACACACCAAATGTTTGGAAATTGTCCAGTTTGGACACAAACATTGATTTTCAAATTGACATCATTTTGTATGCAAGACAGATCAGCCTGAACACATATATAAAATCAAGAGAGCTATTAGCTAACATACCAATGGTGTATTCCATCTTCAAGGCTTGGAGAAGCATGCGTGCACTCAAAAAGGGCCGTAGGCAAAGGGACAACATTCCTATTGTAGCTGTGTGTATCCGGCTGGAGCAAAATAATGGCAAGAACAATCGGTGAGTGCTGATACTGCTTTGTCTTGTACTGGTGATTGTACTTTGAACCAGATGACTCCAGCAAAGCATTACTGCACCCTGAGTAGAGCCTTGGTGCAGTCATTATTAAGAGCAGGAGTGGGCAGAACAGAGCGACAGTGGGTGGATCAGTGGGTCCTGGGATCAAATCCCACCAAGGACAACATCTGCAGGAAGTTTGTATGTTCTCTGTTACGCTCACGCCCGGACTGACTGGCATGAGCGTGGTTAGTGGTCCCACTGGGCCACGAACCGAGGAGTGCCTGGTGGGGCGTGACTAGGGGCCTCGCCAGATCCGACCACGAACATACGGAGGCTTAATCAAGTCCGAGGAGGGACGGGGGAGGTGGCCCAGGTGCTACTCCAGGTCAGACTCCGGTCACAGCTGTTGACCCACACCGGGGAATGCAGCAATGGGCAGGTTTGGCTGGTATGCAGACTGGCGGGTACTGACAGGCACGGCTGGTATACAGACGGAGGGATACTGGCAGGCACGGCTGGTATACAGACAGGGGGGTACTGGCAGGTAGGTAAACAGACTGGTTAGGGACCAGTACAGACTGGGATACAGGAACAGAGCCGCAGGTGCGGAGAAGAAGTGGAGCAGAGCTGAGCCGCAGGTGCGGAGGACAAGCGGAGCAGAGCAGAGCCGCAGGTGCGGAGGACAAGTGGAGCAGAGCAGAGCCGCAGGTGCGGAGGACAAGCGGAATGGAGCAGATCAGAGCAGAGCCGCAGGTGCGGAGGACAAGCAGAGCAGAGCCGCAGGTGCAGAGGACAAGCGGAGCAGAGCCGCAGGTGCGGAGGACAAGCAGAGCCTCAGGTGCGGAGGACAAGCAGAGCAGAGCCTCAGGTGCGGAGGACAAGCAGAGCAGAGTGGAGAGGAGCCGCAGGTGCGGAGGACAAGCGGAGCAGAGCGGAGCCGCAGGTGCGGGCAGACAGGACAGGGCTCTGTTCACCTGGAACAGACTGGGAAACACAGGAAGATAGCTAGAACACAGGAAGTAGATACGGAGGCAGGGAATGGTACAAGTAGAACCAGATACACACAAGGTATTTACAATGAAGTAGCGAGTGGACACAAAACTCACAAACAGAAGTACAGAGACAACGAGTAGGAGTTAGGTACTGGTTCAGACACTGCAGGAAAAGGGAAGGATCGGACATAGAGACAAACAGATAATGAGCTAGGACACAGTTCATACAGGAACTGACACAGGAACGAGGCTGGGCGTACAGCCCCCAGGGTGGCGGAAATAGACTAGAAGTCACAGATATAGGTAACGGGCCTGGGTACTCAGCCCCCAGGGTGGCGGAAAAAGACAAGATACAGGACAGGACCTGGCAGCTCAGTTGCACAGAACACACTGAAAGAAAGTGTTGCTCAGGCACCTCCTACTGGGTGGAGGAGGTTTAAGTATCCAGTGACTCACAGCAATAGGCTGGGGACGCATTAGGACTGCGCACGCTGTAAGTTTAAGAATCAGGAAGTGCCAGCCCCGCCGCCCTAAGCCAGCAGACAAGAGACATGCACACAGCAAGTAAAGGAGTATAGTACACAGCCTGGACTGATAGATAAGTTGGCGGTCTTGCATGGTGGGAGATGGTAAGCCATACCAGCACACCGCCTGGGATGTTATATTCTCCTTGTGTTTGTGTGGGTTTCCTCCGGGTTCTTCACTTTCCTCCCACACTCCAAAGACATACTGATGGGGAATCTAGATTGGGAGCCCCAATGGGGACAGTGATAATATCTGTAAAGCGCTGTGGAATTAATGGCACTATATAAGTCAATAAAGTAAATACATTTTGAGTGCTCAGAAGTGTAGACAAGTACTCAAGCAGCGCTGGGGTGATTCATCTATTGAGGTACACCACCTAAATGTCTAATATAAGAAAAAACTTATGCTTGTTTGCCCCAAGTACCATTTTTCAGGGCTTCGGATGGAAGCCGCAATTGAGTCTCTGACATGTTGCCCAAATGCAATGTGAACATACCCTAACGTAGAAATTAAATCTTTCATTGCTTTTATCCAGTGATTATTTTATATATCACATAAATTAGTTCCGTTCACTGCATCTGACAGGGGAGTTATTTGATTATACTTTATTTATTCATGTATTTATTTACATACGTCTACCCTATGTTTTATAAGGATATGCGGCATTTTTTGAAGCGCTTCATAGCAACATTTTTTAGGGTGGAAAAGAAGCTGCATTTACCAGCTAAATCAATGAGATTTCAAAAACCTCATGCACACATAGCTTTTTTTATTTGACTGTATTAATAAAAATTAGTAAAAGCCAAATAGGAGGAAGCATCAAAAACAAAGCAGCTTTATTTACAGCATGACGTACCAATAAGAGACATAAACCTCAGCGTCAAAATTGCAAAAAAAAAACGCATGTTATTTACATAATAGGTGTAGAAATGTGGCCACATCAAAAACTCACTAAATACTGATTGCGTGAATGTAGCCTTATAGTGCAATTTTCATTGAATATTATCTACCCTATAATTGAAGCGACCATAGCAGCCCCTGTTGTAGTGGAAAACTAATTGACAGCCGTCACAATCCGAGCTGGGCAAAGCTGCACCCAACAGCACCGTCAAGCAAAACTGACAATTCCTATATTGTCCATGGAGCACACATATGGGTGCTGTCTACGTAGTGATCAAGTAGACAGAGAAGGTAAAAGTCCCAGTGGTGGACTTACCATTGGTGCACATGGGCCTAAGAGGTAAGGGGGCCACGTCTACCTCCAAAGTAGGTGGAATTTTGCATTCTTCTGAATTATTGGACTGCAAAGGGCCCATATATTGTTCTTGCACAGGGGCCCTCTTTTGTCTGTGTCCGCCAAGACCATCATCACAGTGCTACATCATGTCCATAATCAACACCACCTTTTTGAATTAGTATCCGCAAAGGGTTGTTATCATTCTCCTTGTCATAGGTTGTGCCCCTACACCAGTGCTTTCCAACTTCTTCAGCATAGGGGATCTTCTGGGAAAAAAAGAAAGGAGAGAAAAAGGCTAAAAACAATTAATATGCAATACGTACAAATCACTGTTTGATATTAGCATCTGAATTTTACTTTAAAAAGGCGTACCCTTGTAGTGTGATACCAGAGCTTGCTTTATGAAAATTCCCAACAGATGTCGGTCATTGAGCTCGGGGCAAGTTCTACTGATTGACATCACGAGGCTGATCTGAAAAATGAGATGAAGTTCATCAACTTCTATAACAGTCACTGACCCCTGTATAGACAAAGTGTGTGTGTATATATACACACACATATTCCTATATATCACACGTGCACTTTAATCTGCTCATGCATGCACCTGTATATTGATACCATATATATATTTACTGTATAACATACCCTCTTGTAGTGCCCCTGTCTGGTTATAAATTAAAAATAAATTCAGACCTCGATATTATTACAGATTCCAAACCTGACGCCAATATTAATCCAGATCCCTAAATAAATTGGGGACCTGTACGTATACGGTCACTTATATGTGTAGGTCCTTCAGCAGGACTGACACCCACATGATTATGTGACCCTACCAGAGCAGGGTCTCCTGCAGGTCCTGAACACATTTGTGCCAGGAAATGTTCTTCAGAGCTACTTTTGTTGGAGTTTTGCTTCGATTTTCAACTTAAACTGTGACAAAACTACAACGTGCATAAAGTCTTTAAGATAGATTGTTCTCAGTGAGAGAAACAAAATATTTATCTTGTAGTTATGATACCTTTTAATGGCTAACCAAAATAAAAGAAGTGATGTTACAAAGCAAGCTTTCGAGACTTCTAAGGTCTCTTCATCACGTATGGTATAACAAAGTATCTGAAGAAACACAATTTATACACAAAAAGAGCAGAGGGGTGACATAATAAATGGACATGTAAAAAAACGAAATCTGAGCTCAGAGTATGAATCCTTCATTAGTTTAGATTAGTAGTGTGAAAGTTGTCCCAATATCCATGATCTGAGACCTGGTGCCCTCACTGTCTCTGGAGCAGATTCCTCAGATTTTGTAGTGAGTCATAAATCCTTGTTACAGATTTAGTCCTGTGTGGAGGGAATCAAAAACTCTAATACATTTTTTTGTTCTCAGACCCAACAGTGCTTTTGTGATTTGAAGTTGCCCTTTAACATAACTTTCATATTCTTTATGTTGTGTCCTGGATCACAGAAAGGTTTGGCCACAGGTTGATGGGATTTTTTTGTCTGTAATTTTGTGGCAATGAGATCTTATCCTTGCCCTCAGTTTCTGTCCTGTTTCTCAAACATAGAAACCCTCAATAGGACAAATAGTGCACAGATTTAGGTACACCAAATTGGAAGAGGAACATGTTGTAGCGCCGGCGTCCCTGCATGCTTCCTCCTTCCCCCAGCAGGGACAACGACTCATTCACCGTTGCAGCCCCCATCCTGCACTACCTCCTGCTGCCCAGGGTCTGACACAGCTCTCAGATCCCCGGCCACTGTTGTTAGGCTATGCACTCGCTCGCAACCTCTTAAAGGGACA
Source organism: Phyllobates terribilis (assembly GCF_046119375.1). Lineage (NCBI taxonomy): Eukaryota > Metazoa > Chordata > Amphibia > Anura > Dendrobatidae > Phyllobates > Phyllobates terribilis. The sequence continues at coordinate 129,720,540 of NW_027362773.1, read as the reverse complement.
GCACGTGCCATTCTAAAGTGTCCCCAGCCAATGGCTGGGAGACACTTACTATTTAAGGCACCTCCACCTGTTGGGAGGTACCTGAGCTACGTGTATTCTTTGCTAGTTGTATGCTTACTAGTTCTCAGGTTCCTATTCTAGTTGGTCTTCCTGTACCTGCCAGTACCAGCCTGTACCTGCATGTGCCTGCCTGTATACCAGCCGTACCTGCTTGCACCTGTCTTGCCCACCTGTATACCAGTTGTGCTAACCTATACTTGCTGTGCTCACCTGTATATCAGCCGTACCAGTCTGCATCTATCGTGCCCTCCTGTATACCAGTCATGCAAGCCTGCACCTACCATGCCCACCTGTATACCATCCATACCAGTCTGCACCTGCCATGTCCACCTGTATAGCAGCCGTACCACCCTGCACCTGTAGTGCCCATCTGTATACCAGCCATACCAGTGTGCACCTGCCAGTACCTGCCTGTACACCACCTGCTGTTCCTGTATTCCAGCCATGCCTGCCTTTATCAGCCGAACTTTCCCTTTCTAGGCCATTCCAGCTCCGTGCCCTTGGGGGTTAGCTGCCATGCGTCCGAGGTCCATCCTGGTGTAGCATCTGATGTCCATCTGGAGCCAAATCTAACCCCAACATCAGGAGCTTTAGCGAAGAGTCGGATGTTCACCTAGTTACGCCCCTCCAGGCTCTCCTCGGACCGCGGCACAGTGGTTTCACCATTTCCGTTACACATGTGAATGTTCCAGGAATCTTAGAGACCTGCTATGCATTGTAGATCTGTAACCTGTCTGTGGTCATTACATGAGTGCAGGTTTTGCAACTCTTCACATTACAAGGAAAGGTTCCTCTTGGTGTATCAGAGGGTATTGAACTACTGATCACAATATTCCTTAAATTTGTCAGTAGCATAGCATGAGAGGGTCTTTGAATATTATTTTTAGCCGGTCAACTTTGTGTAGGATATGGTGAAGTTTTTTGGCAGTTTTTATGAGCACTTCAAGCCGTGGGTTGTAGGTCACCACCAGAGGTATATGATTATTTTCTTCTTTTTCTCTAGACTGAAATAGTTGACTACGAGGGATCCTTGTGCCTCTATTGATGTGATCATCAATGGAGGTGGGGTGGTAGCCTTGGTTTAAAAATGTCTTTTTATGTTGAGTTAAGTGTCCATGCCTGTCCGTTAGGTTGGAGCAGATACGATTATATCTGAGGACCTGGCTGTAGACAATGGACTTTTTAATGTGTGTATAATATATATATATATATATATATATATATATATATATATATGTATATATATATGTATATGTATGTATATATGTATATATATATATATATATATAGTACAGACCAAAAGTTTGGACACACCTTCTCATTTAAAGATTTTTCTGTATTTTCATGACTATGAAAATTGTACATTCACACTGAAGGCATCAAAACTATGAATTAACACATGTGGAATTATATACTTAACAAAAAAGTGTGAAAAACTGAAAATATGTCTTATATTCTAGGTTCTTCAAAGTAGCCACCTTTTGCTTTGATGACTGCTTTGCACACTCTTGGCATTCTCTTGATGAGCTTCAAGAGGTAGTCACCGGAAATGGTTTTCACTTTCCAGGTGTGCCCTGTCAGGTTTAATAAGTGGGATTTCTTGCCTTATAAATGGGGTTGGGACCATCAGTTGTGTTGTGTAGAAGTCAGGTGAATATACAGCTGATAGTCCTACTGAATAGACTGTTAGAATTTGTATTATGGCAAGAAAAAAGCAGCTAAGTAAAGAAAAACGAGTGGCCATCATTACTTTAAGAAATGAAGGTCAGTCAGTCCGAAAAATTGGGAAAACTTTGAAAGTGTCCTCAAGTGCAGTTGCAAAAACCATCAAGCGCTACAAAGAAACTGGCTCACATGAGGACCGCCCCAGGAAAGGAAGACCAAGAGTCACCTCTGCTTCTGAGGATAAGTTTATCCGAGTCACCACCCTCAGAAATCACAGGTTAACAGCAGCTCAGATTAAAGACCAAGTCAATGCCACACAGAGTTCTAGCAGCAGACACATCTCTTCAACAACTGTCTTTGTGCGACGCAGAAAAGGTGAACGGATGGACTCTACATGCCTGGTTCCCACCGTGAAGCATGGAGGAGGAGGTGTGATGGTGTGGGGGTGCTTTGCTGGTGACACTGTTGGGGATTTATTCAAAATTGAAGGCATACTGAACCAGCATGGCTACCACAGCATCTTGCAGCGGCATTCTATTCCATCCGGTTTGCGTTTAGTTGGACCATCATTTATTTTTCAACAGGACAATGACCCCAAACACACCTCCAGGCTGTGTAAGGGCTATTTGACCAAGAAGGAGAGTGATGCGGTGCTACGTCAGATGACCTGGCCTCCACAGTCACCAGACCTGAACCCAATCGAGATAGTTTGGGGTGAGCTAGACCGCAGAGTGAATGCAAAAGGGCCAACAAGTGCTAAGCATCTCTGGGAACTTATTCAAGATTGTTGGAAGACCATTTCCGGTGACTACCTCTTGAAGCTCATCAAGAGAATGCCAAGAGTGTGCAAAGCAGTCATCAAAGCAAAAGGTGGCTACTTTGAAGGACCTAGAATATAAGACATATTTTCAGTTGTTTCACACTTTTTTGTTAAGTATATAATTCCACATGTGTTAATTCATAGTTTTGATGCCTTCGGTGTGAATGTACAATTTTCATAGTCGTGAAAATACAGAAAAATCTTTAAATGAGGTGTGTCCAAACTTTTGGTCTGTACTGCATATATATATATATATATATATATATCTATATCATATATGCATGATCTTCTATGCGTATGTATTACTGCACACTGTAGAATAAGTTTTATTAATTACCATCTTAAGAGACCTATTAGTGGTCATTACAAGATTATTCCCAAGTGTTATTCCCAATGTAAGGTTACTCCCAAGGGTTATTCCCAAGATAGTAAATTACGGGCCTACTGGAAATATCTAAGGACTGTACTCATCTTTCTCCAGCATATCATAAACAATGAATGGAGTGGAGAAAGGATCAAGCATGCAACGCCACTCCATTCAATACAAAGCACAGCAGAGCCCGATTCCCATGTTCCAAAGTCCTCTATTCATGATTGTTAGTTTTATTGTAACTTACTATCTTGGGAATAACCCTATAAGGAGCTAAATGGGTTGTATGAGATTAGAGAAAATAGTCTGCTTTTTTCTAGAAACAGCACCGCTCTTCCCCATGGACTCCTTCTCATATTGCACTCAGGCATCATTTGTCCACACCTTTTATTAAAAAGTTCCCACATATTTTCAGAATAGCATATTTTTTTATTCTAAAAATTATTTTCCACAGCGTAAAAAATAATTATTTTTGCAAACCTAAAATATCTAATTAGTTCTTGCAAATTTCTCTAACTTCCCAATTCTGACAAATTCTACACCACATAGAATATCAATCAGCACGAAATTGTTTTACCTCAGCACGGGGATTAAAAGCCACAATGACACCATTCAAGTACATGAGTGCAATGATAAATGGAGAAGTAGAATTTGAAAAAGAGATGTAATTATCTAAATAAAATATAAGTTTTATTAATTTGCATTAAAACTTAATTATCTGTAATAATATTATTGTTATATAAGTAGTATAGAATTCATATAATCCATCAAACTCAATCTGACAGGTGCCCCGCCCCAATCAAAGTGTATCAAACTGTCTAACCCCTCCCCTTTTGCAAAGCGTGACCCCGCCCCTATGCCCCAATGAAATTGATAGTGTTATATTAGTGTATCAATTAAAATTGATAGGGTGCATTATCAAATCATTTAATTTTGATTCATTAATTTGATAATGTTACTATCAATTAATTGCCCGATTATTATTAACCAGTTGTTGTACTGCACAATAAATTTGATTTGATAGTGGAATATTATGTATGACACTATCAAAGGCCGGGCATATTATATATATGGCCAACTTATAACTACTTCCCAGTAAATAAATTTGATTTGATAGTGCCATATTATGTATGATACTATCAAATTTGATATGATTCGCAATATTATATGTCAGTGTGATTCTCCAATTTTACATTCAAATGAAATTGGCCGGGCATATTATATATATGGCCGACTTATAACTACTCCCAAGTATTAAAAGTATTCACTTTATACAGTTTGTGAAAAAATGGAAGATGCTTTATAAGTTTTAATGATTTTATTAAGAAAATAGAATGTATCAGACATCACATTTCAGTCAAATTACAGTTGGATATAAGGCTGCGTGCCCACGTTGCGTATTACAAGTGTATATGCTGCGGAATTTCCGCAGCGTAAACGCTTGTAAAACGCATGTATATCCGCACCCCATGGTCCCCAATGGCATTCCGCAATGTCAATGCCCATGCTGCGGATTTTTCCGCAGCGTATATGCTGCGGTCAAAAATCCGCAGCATGTTCATTAATTTTGCGGAAGCGCAGCGGAATCAATGTGTGGATGGTACCCAAGTCTGGATGAGAGGAGACTCTCATCCAGACTTGGGTACCAAAGAACCTGTAAAAAAAGAAAAAATAAAGTTTATACTTATCTTCTGATGTCTTCCCGGTGTTTTCCCGCCGTCGCGCTGTTGTGTGAAGGACCTGCCACGTCATTGAGTCATGTGACCCATCACATGACTCAATGACGTCACCGCAGGTCCTGCACACAACAGCGTGAGCCGCTCAAGACTCCGGACGGGGCACAGAATGTATCGGTAGGTGAGTATAAACTTTATTTTTTTATTTTTTACCATTCTGATTCTTTTTTTTTAACTATTACTTGGTCACACTATATAAATCCATGCCGGTTGCATGGATTTATATAGTGTGAACAAGTTGTCAAGCACTTTTCCAAGTGATGCTTAAATCACTTGGAGAAGTGCTTGATAACCCGCATGCGGAAATGCATGCAAAGACGCTGCAAAGACGCCTCACAAACGCTTCTACCTGGCGGGAAAACCGCATGTAAAATACGCATGCGATTTTTCCGCCAGGGAGAAGCGTAAAAAATATGCTTCAGTTCCGCAACGTGGGCACTTAGCCTTAGGCATTACAATAACATGAGGTAGCAAGTGTTCATAATATATATATATAAAAACATTTGATAATATATAGTAGTATTGGCATTTTACAAATGTGTCTCAGACCGCTGACCTCTACACATTTAGGATGAAGCAGGGTCAGCATCATTTTCAGCACGACCAGAGACTGTTTTAGAGCGATTATCAGCTACCTGCCCCTGGCTACCAGATAAAGTGACCACTAACCCAGCACCGCCTCAGTCTGCCCAGATAGTGTCTAGTGTTAGCAGCTGATGGAGTGATGTGGCAGTGTGGTCAGCTAAAAGCAATTATTAGTGTTGAGCGAACATGCTCGACACTGCTCGGTACTCGCCCGAGCATCACGCTACTCGGGATGTTCGGCGAGCACCGAGCATTTCCGGGTTACTCGGGCGGGAGCTCGGGTCTCTGCCCTGCATGTTTGGCGCTCTTTACAGAGCCAATGAACATGCAGGGATTGCCAGCCAGTCACTGTAATGCTGCAGCCATGTTGGTTGTGGGCATTACAGTGATTGGCTGGCCGCACAGCGTCACCTCGAGTATTTAAAACGGGGCGCCGCCATCTTGGACACAGTCGCTCCGGATAAGACAGTGTAGGGAGAGTGCTGCTGATTTAGGGAGAGATATAAACTGCGAAATAGTTAGTGTAGGGTCTGTAAAGGCTGCCAGAACAAACAAACAGTCCTTTTCAGGACTAATATCCATCCCAGATACCAGGCAGGCAGGCTGTATAGGAGACACAGTGGTTATACCAGCAAACGCTGCATTACAGTCCTGTGCTCCTGTTGCTGAAATTGCTGGACTTAGCACCAGGTGTCGGGGGCCAGGAAAAATCCTTTTTTTTCATCTAAATCCTCCTTTTTTTTTCCTCCTTCACACTGTACAAATACCCGTCTTATTAACCTTTTGGTGTGTCCCCCCCCCCAAAAAAAAAGCATGTCTCTGATTTTTCAGACACAAATATAACTGTTGAAAATAGTCTGGTGTAGGCTAGAGAAACAGAAGTGTTGTTTTGCACTTCCACGGTTCAAACCTCTGTATTATCCATTTTGGGCCATTTGTATCTAAAAAAAGAAACAGTTTGAGTGTGTCGCTCACTGTTCAGCCGCAAATATCTCTATTTAAAAAAGTGTGGTATACCCCAGTAAACAATAACTGTGGTTTTGCCATCCCACGGTAAAAAATCTCTATTATTCAGCTTTTGGTAGTTTTTTCCGTAAAGAAAAACAGTAGTGTCTCCTGACTGTTGTGACACAAAAATATATCTGTTGAAAATAGTCTTGTGTAGGCCCGACATCCCAGTGTGGTTTCGCAGTTCCACGGGTCAAATCGCTGTACTATCCAGTTTTGGGCCTTTGGTATCTAAAAAAAAAAGCAGTTTGAGTGTGTCGCTCACTGTTCAGCCGCAAATATCTCTATTTAAAAAAGTGTGGTATACCCCAGTAAACAATAACTGTGGTTTTGCCATCCCACGGTAAAAAATCTCTATTATTCAGCTTTTGGTAGTTTTTTTCCGTAAAGAAAAACAGTAGTATCTTCTGACTGTTGTGACACAAAAATATATCTGTTGAAAATAGTCTTGTGTAGGCCCGACATCCCAGTGTGGTTTCGCAGTTCCACGGGTCAAATCGCTGTACTATCCAGTTTTGAGCCTTTGGTATCTAAAAAAAAAGCAGTTTGAGTGTGTCGCTCACTGTTCAGCCGCAAATATCTCTATTTAAAAAAGTGTGGTATACCCCAGTAAACAATAACTGTGGTTTTGCCATCCCACGGTAAAAAATCTCTATTATTCAGCTTTTGCTAGTTTTTTCCGTAAAGAAAAACAGTAGTGTCTCCTGACTGTTGTGACACAAAATATATCTGTTGAAAATAGTCTTGTGTAGGCCCGACATCCCAGTGTGGTTTCGCAGTTCCACGGGTCAAATCGCTGTACTATCCAGTTTTGAGCCTTTGGTATCTAAAAAAAAAGCAGTTTGAGTGTGTCGCTCACTGTTCAGCCGCAAATATCTCTATTTAAAAAAGTGTGGTATACCCCAGTAAACAATAACTGTGGTTTTGCCATCCCACGGTAAAAAATCTCTATTATTCAGCTTTTGGTAGTTTTTTCCGTAAAGAAAAACAGTAGTGTCTCCTGACGGTTGTGACACAAAAATATATCTGTTGAAAATAGTCTTGTGTAGGCCCGACATCCCAGTGTGGTTTCGCAGTTCCACGGGTCAAATCGCTGTACTATCCAGTTTTGAGCCTTTGGTATCTAAAAAAAAAGCAGTTTGAGTGTGTCGCTCACTGTTCAGCCGCAAATATCTCTATTTAAAAAAGTGTGGTATACCCCAGTAAACAATAACTGTGGTTTTGCCATCCCACGGTAAAAAATCTCTATTATTCAGCTTTTGGTAGTTTTTTTCCGTAAAGAAAAACAGTAGTATCTTCTGACTGTTGTGACACAAAAATATATCTGTTGAAAATAGTCTTGTGTAGGCCCGACATCCCAGTGTGGTTTCGCAGTTCCACGGGTCAAATCGCTGTACTATCCAGTTTTGAGCCTTTGGTATCTAAAAAAAAAGCAGTTTGAGTGTGTCGCTCACTGTTCAGCCGCAAATATCTCTATTTAAAAAAGTGTGGTATACCCCAGTAAACAATAACTGTGGTTTTGCCATCCCACGGTAAAAAATCTCTATTATTCAGCTTTTGGTAGTTTTTTCCGTAAAGAAAAACAGTAGTGTCTCCTGACTGTTGTGACACAAAAATATATCTGTTGAAAATAGTCTTGTGTAGGCCCGACATCCCAGTGTGGTTTCGCAGTTCCACGGGTCGAATCGCTGTACTATCCAGTTTTGGGCCTTTGGTATCTAAAAAAAAAGCAGTTTGAGTGTGTCGCTCACTGTTCAGCCGCAAATATCTCTATTTAAAAAAGTGTGGTATACCCCAGTAAACAATAACTGTGGTTTTGCCATCCCATGGTAAAAAATCTTTATTATTCAGCTTTTGGTAGTTTTTTCCGTAAAGAAAAACAGTAGTGTCTCCTGACTGTTGTGACACAAAAATATATCTGTTGAAAATAGTCTTGTGTAGGCCCGACATCCCAGTGTGGTTTCGCAGTTCCACGGGTCAAATCGCTGTACTATCCAGTTTTGGGCCTTTGGTATCTAAAAAAAAAAGCAGTTTGAGTGTGTCACTCACTGTTCAGCCGCAAATATCTCTATTTAAAAAAGTGTGGTATACCCCAGTAAACAATAACTGGGGTTTTCCTCTTCCACGGTTCTAATCTACTCTTTATTACACTTTTTCCATTGATAGTGCAAGTGTAAGCTATTTTACTTCATTTACAATGGGCAAGGCGCGTGGCAAGGGACGTGGAAGTGGACGTTCTGGTGATGGTTCGTGCAGAGGACGGGGCCGTGGCCAAGGTGAAAATGTGCCTCAACCAACGGCCACATCTTCTCGCTCCCACTTCTTGACCGAATTACTAGGGAAGCACACTACAACACCAGTATTGAGAACTGATCAGTGTGAACAGGTTATTAATTGGATAGCAGATAATACTTCCAGTTACCTGGGCACCACCACCTCCGGTCTGTCTTCCACACGGTCAACTCTTAGTAGCCGTGAGTCTCGACCGCATACTCCTCCTCACCCTGATGCTCCTTCCTCCCACCATGCCGAGTGTCGTCAGACAGCAAGTGATCCCACACTTGGACACTCTGAAGAGCTGTTCACTGGTCCATTTCCATATTTGGGCCCCTCGCCTGATACGCTTGAAGTGGTGGAAGAGGAGATCCCATGTTGCGATGCCCAAATATTTGAACAGCCACGGCCACAGGAAGTCGACGTTGGCAATCTGTCACAAGAGGTGGACGATGACGAGACACAATTGCCAGGAAGTGAGGAGGAGGATCGTGGTGCGCAAGTGGAAGAGGAGGAGGTGGTGGATGATCTAGTAACTGACCCAACGTGGAAGGAGGACATGCAGAGTGAGGCCAGCAGCACACAGGGGGAGGGAGGCAGAGTACCCCAACAGGCAGGAAGAAGCAGTGTGGTGGCCGCAGACAGAAGGCAGGCAACCGTTCCCCGTAACACCAACACGAGGGACGTTGCCAGTACAAGCGGTAGGTCTTCCAGAGTCTGGAATTTTTTTAAAGACTCTGCTGATAACCCCAAAAAGGCCATATGTTCCACCTGCCATGCCAGCATCAGCAGGGGTGACAAAACTACCAGCCTGACCACCACCAGCATGATCAGGCACATGGCAGCAAAGCACCCGACTTTGTGGGGCGAAACCCAGGGTCCACGACCAGTGTCAGCGGGTGTCACCACTGCTTCTTCCACTGTTGTGCGTGCAATAGAACCCCCTGTTGTGTGTGCAAGGCAATCCCCTGTCCATACTGCATGTAAAGATGCCCCTCCTCTCAGTCTTCACTTGTTGTGGCAGTTTCTCAAGAAACAGCATCAACGTCCACGTCCACGTCCCACCGCAGCGTTCAATTGTCCATATCCCAGACCTTTGAACGAAAGCGGAAATTCGCAGCTAACGCCCCACAGGCCACAGTCCTAAATTCGCACATTTCACGACTGCTTGCATTGGAAATGCTGCCTTTTAGGCTGGTGGAGACGGAATCCTTCCGCAATCTTATGGCGGTGGCCGTCCCTCGGTACTCGGTCCCCAGCTGACACTATTTTGCCCGGTGTGCCATCCCCGCACTATACAAGCACGTGTCCCAAAGCATCTGCCGTGCCCTCAACAACGCAGTTACTGGGAGAGTCCACCTGACAACAGACACGTGGACAAGTGCTTGTGGCCAGGGACGGTACATCTCTCTGACGGCACACTGGGTAAACATAGTGGAAGCCGGGACCCAGTCGGACCTTGGGACGGAACACATCCTCCCCACACCGAGGATTGCGGGCCCTATGTCAGTCAGAGTTGCCCCCACAGTGTACAGCTCCTGCGCATCCTCCTCCTCCTCCTCCTCATGTTCAGCCTCCATCTCAGATATCACCACATCAGTTACAAGCTGGAAGCATTGCAGTACTGCCTCCGCCAAGCGGCAACAGGCTGTGCTGAAACTCATAAGCTTAGGTGATAAACCTCACACTGCTTGTGAGTTGTGGACAGCTGTGAAAGAGCAGGCAGATCTGTGGCTGAGACCGCTGAACCTACATCCCAGCATGGTCGTGTGTGACAATGGCCGTAACCTGGTGGCGGCTCTGAGGCGAGGTGAGATCACACACGTACCTTGCCTGGCTCATGTGCTTAACCTCGTGGTTCAGCGGTTTCTTAAATCGTACCCCGAGTTGACAGATCAGCTCGTGAAAGTACACCGCCTGTCAGCTCATTTTCCCAAGTCGGCTACAGCTTCCGCCGCCCTTGCTGTGTTGCAGCAGCGTTTGCAGCTTCCGGCACACCGACTGGTGTGTGATGTCCCCACACGTTGGAACTCTACCCTCCATATGTTGCAAAGGATTTGTGAGCAGAAGAGAGCAGTTGTGGAGTACCAGCTGCAACAAGGCCGTCGATATTCAGGTCAGAATCCACACATAAGACCTCAGGAGTGGACCTGGATGTCTGACATATGTACCATCCTGAACCAGGCAATGTGAACTGAGGTCTAAGATGGTAGACATGCAAGAAATAGGAGCATGTTCACACTAGCAAAAAAGAAACAAAACCTACAAAAGACAAAAGACAAAAATATATCTCATACCCTACCATCATTATATATAAATGTAAAGCAAAGTTGCATAATAAATATAGGGTACTTAGTGAACTATTTTTGATCAAAAAAAGTATACAAGCCGTCCCACCAGCGGCAAGGTGACCCTAAATTGGGACGGTACCTATACTGCCTATATTAAAAACCTTACTGTATATCAAAGTTGAAGCAATGCATATAAAAGGGTAGACAAATAGGACCGGGTCCCAACTCCAGACCACCCAGGCCCGTGGTAAGCTACATATATACCAGTCAGCTCAACAAAGGGGATGCCACACCCTTAAATTGCACAGAATGCAAACAAGATAAAAAACCAGGCAATGTGAACTGAGGTCTAAGATGGTAGACATGCAAGAAATAGGAGCATGTTCACACTAGCAAAAAAGAAACAAAACCTACAAAAGACAAAAGACAAAAATATATCTCATACCCTACCATCATTATATATAAATGTAAAGCAAAGTTGCATAATAAATATAGGGTACTTAGTGAACTATTTTTGATCAAAAAAAGTATACAAGCCGTCCCACCAGCGGCAAGGTGACCCTAAATTGGGACGGTACCTATACTGCCTATATTAAAAACCTTACTGTATATCAAAGTTGAAGCAATGCATATAAAAGGGTAGACAAATAGGACCGGGTCCCAACTCCAGACCACCCAGGCCCGTGGTAAGCTACATATATACCAGTCAGCTCAACAAAGGGGATGCCACACCCTTAAATTGCACAGAATGCAAACAAGATAAAAAACCAGGCAATGTGAACTGAGGTCTAAGATGGTAGACATGCAAGAAATAGGAGCATGTTCACACTAGCAAAAAAGAAACAAAACCTACAAAAGACAAAAGACAAAAATATATCTCATACCCTACCATCATTATATATAAATGTAAAGCAAAGTTGCATAATAAATATAGGGTACTTAGTGAACTATTTTTGATCAAAAAAAGTATACAAGGCGTCCCACCAGCGTCAAGGTGACCCTAAATTGGGACGGTACCTGGATGTCTGACATATGTACCATCCTGACAAACTTTGAGGAGGCCACCAAGATGGTGAGTGGCGATGACGCCATCATTAGTGTCAGAGAATTAAAGAGGAGGCATTGCAGCCAGAGTATGATGAGATGGATCAAGAAGCCGTAGCGGGCGATTACACACAGCCCAGCCTCATCTCATCCCAACGTGCATTGGGGAACAATGAGGGAGAGGAGGAGGAGGAGGAGGAAGAACAGGAGCTGCTATCATGCGTTGTAGACGGTAGTACCTGTACAAGTGTCATACCGTCGGTTCAGCGTGGGTGGCCTGAGGACAGGGGGGAGGAGGAAGAGGAGGAGGAGGAGGAGAGCATGGTCAGTCGTCATCTTGGTGAGGACACGGAAATCTTGCCCGTTACCAGTCCGGCACGCATGGCTGACTTTATGTTACGCTGCCTTAACCGTGACCCTCGCGTTGTCAAAATGTTGGGTGACAGTCATTACTGGTTGGTGACACTTGTAGACCCCCGCTACAAGGAGAACTTTCACTCTCTTATTCCTGAGGTGGAGAGGTCTACAAAAATGGGGCAATACCAGAAGGCCCTTGCTGCAGAACTCTTAAAAAAATTCCTATCTGAACACGCTAGCGGCAGAGGTCACAGTTCGTTGCCCAACCAAGGCGTACAGGCGAGAGAGATGCAACTCCAATCCAGCAGAGGCAGGGGAACACTGTCAACGTTCTGGGACAGTTTTCTGACACCCGCCCAGCTTACAGGCCCTGAGGCGCGGGGTACTCTCACAAGGAGTGGAAAGTTTCAAAAGATGGTGAGGGAGTACCTTGCCGATCGTACCAGCGTCCTCCGTGATTCCTCTGTGCCTTTTAATTATTGGGTATCCAAGCTGGACACTTGGAATGAACTCGCTCTGTACGCCTTGGAGGTCCTGGCCTGCCCTGCCGCTAGCGTGTTATCGGAGCGTGTTTTTAGTGCCGCTGGGGGAATTATAACTGATAAGCGCACTCGCCTGTCAACTGACAATGCTGACAAGCTGACCCTTATCAAAATGAACAAGGGCTGGATTGGGCCAGACTTCTCATCACCACCAAATGACAGCAGAGTAACATAAAGTCAAATCCACTGTGTTATTTCGGGAGGTGTATTCACATGCACCGCTTCACACCCACACATGGGTATACGCTTCCTCTTTTCGGCTGTTTAATCTTCTTCTCCTTATCCTCAGCCTCCACCACCACTATACCACCAGGGTGCCAGCATTGCAAGTTCCTCCGTCCTTATTTTTGGCAGCTTTTGCTTGCAAGGCATAAGCAAATAATATGGGACACCCACTCCCCAATAATGGGACTTATGTTTGTAATATGCTGTACTGCATGGCTCTTGTAAGGGGCATTGCAAGTTGCTCCGTCCTAATTTTTGGCAGCTTTTGCTGGGGAAGCATAAGCAAATACTATGGGACACCCACTCCCCAATAATGGGACTTATGTTTGTAATATGCTGTACTGCATGGCTCTTGTAAGGGGCATTGCAAGTTGCTCCGTCCTAATTTTTGGCAGCTTTTGCTGGGAAAGCATAAGCAAATACTGTGGGACACCCACTCCCCAATAATGGGACTTATGTTTGTAATATGCTGTACTGCATGGCTCTTGTAAGGGGCATTGCAAGTTGCTCCGTCCTAATTTTTGGCAGCTTTTGCTGAGAAAGCATAAGCAAATACTATGGGACACCCACTCCCCAATAATGGGACTTATGTTTGTAATATGCTGTACTGCATGGCTCTTGTAAGGGGCATTGCAAGTTGCTCCGTCCTAATTTTTGGCAGCTTTTGCTGGGAAAGCATAAGCAAATACTATGGGACACCCACTCCCCAATAATGGGACTTATGTTTGTAATATGCTGTACTGTATGGCTCTTGTAAGGGGCATTGCAAGTTGCTCCGTCCTAATTTTTGGCAGCTTTTGCTTGGAAAGCATAAGCAAATACCATGGGACACCCACTCCCCAATAATGGGACTTATGTTTGTAGTATTCTGTACAGCATGTGACGCGCCCCCTGGGCCGTGTGTACACGTGTGTGGGATACCCGGTGCCGGGTCTCTGGGGTCTGTAGTCTCCGTGGCGGTGACCCGCTCCCGTGGCTCAGGCTGGTCAAACCAGTGGCAGTCTTTCTTAGGTTTTGAGGTTAATTGTCCGACTGCGCCACCCGTGGATTGCGGTCAGGGAGTACCACCGCTGCGAGGCAGACCGCTGAGGCTGGTGTTGTGTGCGCAGCATAGAATGGGATAACTCCCCTCGGGAGGAGTATAGCCTCAGGGCAGTGAGTGTGGATGATGGGGGTGATGGTGCACGAGCGCAGCAGGAATGACTCAGAGTCTTTGCAGTGCAGTTCAGGGTCTTTACTGATTATTATAAGGTAGACCCTCCCGGGAGTACTGGCTAGCATAAGAGGCCGGGTCAGTCTGTGAGCAAGCAGGAGTTCCCCTGGCCAGGTGGAGTTGTAGGCCTCCCCGTCTGTCTGCACTCTTCCTGGCTACCTTGCTGTAAGTGGGTAGAAGTAGCCCACGTCTCTGAGTGTACCGTGTAGTGCTCACCCGTATGGCTGGTGACTTGGGGCCTTCTGTTAGCCTCCGCTCCACGACGGCGGTGCTGGTCCCTTGCTTGTGACTGAGCCTCCGGGCTTCTATGGCCAGAGGACCTGAAATCCCCTGCCGGCTGGTTTCTGCTGCTGGATATATAAGTCCTCACAGCTTCGGACTCCTGTGTCCGGTTCCTATTGTCTTCTGCCAGGGCGAGCTCTGCTCAGCTTCCAGCCCCTGGTCTTTAGCTCCTAGCTCCTACAGAGCTCCTTGCTGTTACTTTCCCTTGCTCTCACTCTGACTCTGACTGTTCTCTGACTCACTCAACCCCGCCCCAGATCCAGTTTATAAGGGCAGAATTCTCCCCTCCCAGGATTGGGGCAGGAGGATGTTGCATGTTTAAGGGATCCTGACCAGGAAACCTCCCACTTGCTCTCCGACGTAATATCTCTATTACTGTGGTGACCAGACCCCTGGGGTGCCACACATGGCTCTTGTAAGGGGCATTGCAGTTCCTCATAATTTTTGGAAAGCCTTCCATTCACTGCTTAGGCCAACAGTGCACGGGAGACCCAGTTGCTATAAATGGAAAAAAAGGTTTAGTTAACGCCCTCTGACCTCCATGTCATTTCCAAGGGGCATTGGAGTGGCTCGAAATTTTTGGTAGGCATTGCACTCACTGTACGCCCTATAACTGTGTAGCCGAACCGCTCCTTTTGTTACAGAAACATATCCTACAAGACATATGTGGTTGACTGGCCTGATATTGATGTGAATGGTCCCTGTTCCTCCTGCTCTTTCTCCTTTGCCACTACCTCAGCCATCATTTATCACCTGAAGCTTTGTTTTAACGGGAGTCATAGAACTTGGATAGTAGCAGGAAAACATCCAGCAATCCTCGGAGGAGGTAGGATATGTGCCAAAACGCTGACCACCTCAGGCCTAGCCGCTACTACATACATGCGCTTGCATTACAACAAAACAAAGCAGATGCTAACTTCTATCATCCTCATCATGCTCCTCACCTTGGCACTCTCAACTTCCCTGATGGAGAAGCCAGGGCCCACCGGAGTAGTCTGATAGTCCGGTGGGCTCGGCCAATGCTGCCCTAAAGCAGGCCAGGCTAAGAAAAGTGTGGGAAAGGTTACCGGGACAAATAGGGGTGGCTGGGGACCGAGTATGGACACCCGGCCACCCCCTGGAGGCTGGGGAGCAAGCGGGGACACCCGGCCACCAGGCGGCTGGGGACTGAGTATGGATACCAGGCCGCCGACACAGCCATGGCGTGGTGGCCAGATTCCGCCTCCACATGCCTAAGAGGCCCAATTTAAAGTGCAAGCAAGCAAGCAGTATGGTATTGCAGCCTGGGGGTGGGTGGGTGGCAGGCTGCATACTTGCGCTTGCATTGCAAGGAATGGGAGAGGTACAATTGAACACTGCCCTGGGACAAGGACTTGAATGGGGATAGTTGCAAGTCTGCAACGACAGGTGCAAGGTGGGAGGCATCTTCGCATGTACCATGAACAGGGGTTTGGCATGCACACACTACAGCGGAATAGGCTCTCCTTCCCACTAAATGCACTGGGGAGGGCACAGGTAATGTTTTGGTATACGCGGTTAATCTTATGTATAAGGCACACCAGGACAAATATGGGTGGCTGGGGACTGAGTATGGATACCTCGCTGTCGAAGCAGCCATGAGGTAGTGGCCAGCTTCGGCCTCCTCCAAACTAAAAGGCCCCATTTCAAGTGCAAGCTAGCAGTATGGAATTGCAGTCTGGGGGTGGGTGGGTGGCAGGCTGCACACTTACACTTGCATTAAAAGAAAACATAGCAGATGCTAACTTCTGTCATCATCATCATGCTCCTCACCTTGGCACTCTCAACTCCACCGATGGAGAAGTCAGGGCCCACCGGAGGAGTCTGGTTCTCTGGTGGGCTCGTCCAATGCTGCCTAAAGCAGGCCGGGCAAGAAAAGTGTGTGGGGGGATGTTCCAAGGAGAAATAGAGGCGGCTGGTGACCGTTTATGGACACCCGGCTGCCCCCAGGCGGCTGGGGACCGTGTGTGGACACCCAGCCGCGGGGCGGCTGGGGACCGAGTATGGACACCCGGCCGCCGGGCGGCTGGGGACTGAGTATGGATTCCAGGCCGCCAACACAGCCATGACGTGGTGGCCAGATTCCGCCTTCACATGCCTAAAAGGCCCAATTTCAAGTTCAAGCAAGCAATCAGTATGGTATTGCAGCCTGGGGGTGGGTGGGTGGCAGGCTGGATACTTGAGCTTGTATTTCAAGGAACGGGGGAGGTACAATTGAACACTGCCCTGGGACTAGAACTTGCATGGGGATAGTTGCAAGTCTGCATCTTCTGATGCGGTAAGGATCACTTATGATGGGCACACTTTTAGACAGTGACCTGGGAGTCAGAGATGCTTCCAGGGGTCTTCCCCATGCTGTTCCCTTGTCTTTTCAGCACTTTATGCATGTGTCACACAGCACATGGCCAGATAAGGTTGTAAAATGTTAAAATGACATTTCACGGTGAATGCATTTGTCATAGTTGAAAGCAATACAAAAGTGCAAAAACGCATAAAAAATGCTACTTGTGAACATAGCCGAAGGTGTGGAGGAGTATTTTTGTTTTTGGTCATTTATTTTAACTTATACACAAGTCTTTACCCTGGAAAGGATGTTCCTTAACATATTTCACAGGAAAAAAGTTTCACTTTCGTTTTTGAACGTTTTATTGTGAGCCTGTAAAAGTGGCTTAATACCTCTGACCACGTTGTTGACAGTAGTGACCTGGGGGTCAGAAATGCTTCCTGGGGCGATCCCCATGCTGTCCCCATGTCATTTGAGCACTGTCACTATCGTTTTGGGCACTTGTTAGGCTTTTAAAAGACTGTCGGGGGTGCCACCGCAAAAATGCTCGAGTCTCCCATAGACTAACATTGGGCTCGTTGCTCGGGTCGAGCACCCGAGTATCACGGCGAGCTCGGCCCGAGCTTCGAGCACCCGAGCATTTTAGTGCTCGCTCAACACTAGCAATTATACATCACATTGTCAGCTAAATGCCGCCATACTAAGAGTAACACTGAAAAAGTATATTTTTACCCACTAGGAAATAAACTTAATTTATGTCTCCAATCAAAGAATTCATTATTGCAGCTGTAAATATAATGATAATTTTAGCTGTTATTACAAAGGACCAAACAATGTTGCTTATAAAGGTAGTTTGTTCTATAGGTTGAATGTGCAGGGCATAGATTATCCTTCAGAAACCGGCTCACTATCTCCCCATTTTGATTTAAATTCGCATTGAAGAAGCTCAATATCTTGGTATAGGTCAGGCCCTGGGCAAAATGATACAGAAAAAAAGCACAGAAATGTCCGCACACACTACTAAATGTATCTTGCAACTGGGAATTTTGATAGGCATATGTCGCACAGTTCCTATTCAAGAATGTCACAAAATCACGGGGAAATAAAATATTATTTGGCTCCAACCCATAGCTATTGAAAAATATGGCCTTTTTATCATTGCAGAGCACTATCAATATCCAGTGTCGGCCAGGGCGCCCCGAGGGATCCGTGTTGATGATGAAGGCGGCGGGTCTCTTGATTACTCTCTCTGACGGCAGCAAGTCACACGGCAGCACACCTGCAAATATGCGCTGTGTATAGCGGGTAAAGTCTGGTTTTTATTCAACTATCCCCTGACGCACCCCTGGGCCTACTTGGTGTAGCGTTGCGCACGCGGGGACTACCCGGAGCCGGGCCTGTTGGGGGTAGTAGTCTCGTGGCGGAGACCCGGTCCGTGCCCAGGGAGTCAGACTAAGTGGCGGTATATTAGCAGTAGATGTAGGACGACTACGCCACCCGTTGAATGCAGCTATGGAGCTGCCGCTGCAGGGCAGACCGCTGAGGCCGGTGGTAGGATAGTGCAGCGTAGATGGTATAACCCCCAACGGGAGGGGTATGGCCTCAGGGCAGCCGACGTGGATGATGGGGGTAGCAGGAACCACTCAGAGACGATGCGGTGTAGTTCAGGGTCTTTACTGGTGACAAAGATAGACCCTCCCGGAGTACTGGCTAGCGGTCGGGGCCTGGTCAGTCCTTGAGCAGATGGGATCCCCCTTGGCCAGGCGGAGTTGTAGGCCTCCCCAACTAATCGTACTCTTCTGGCTACCTTGCTAGAGGCGGGTAAAAGTAGCCCACGTCCCTGAGTGTACCGTGTGGTGCTCACCCGTATGGCCGGTGACTCGGGGCCTTCTAGTGGCTTCCGCTCCATGACGGCGGTGCTGGTCCCACGCGTGTGACCGTGCCTTCGGGTTTCTTGGCCAGAGGACCTGAAATCCCCTGCCGGGCGGTTTCTGCTGCTGGGTCTGGGTTAATCCCCACAGCCTCGGACTCCGGGTCCGGTAGTAACTCTTCAATCAGGGCGAGCTCTTCAGCTGCCAGCCCCTGATTCCTTTTAGCCTGCTCCCACAGAGCTCCTGATCTTTCTTTCCTATGCTGCTTCTCTTCTTCTCAACTCTTCTCTTCTCACTAACCCTGCCTCAGCCCCAGTTTTATATAGGGGAAGTTCTTCCCCTCCCAGGACTGGGCAGGAGGTGTGGCATGCATAGGATTCCTGACCAAGAGACCTCCCACCTGCTCTCAGACATAACATTGCTATTACTGTGGAGACCAGACCCCTGGGGTGCCACATTGACCTGGTAAGGGCGATTAACGCACGGATCGATAACCTCAAGCTATCTTGCGAGGGTTTTAAACTCCGCTATGGCGAGATAAAAAGAGGAGTTACCATATCGGACTCCCAGACGATCCAATTTGCACCAGGGCAAAAATTGGCTGATATTTTAGGGCTCCAACCCTATAGCGAGGGTTTTGTGGATAACAGCTTGCAAGAGAGGAAGAACACTTATGCGGATATAAAAGCCGGGTTTTATACACTATTTGTTTACTCAGATATCATACAGCACCAACTTGTGGGAGACAGCTATGTCCAGCTGCTGCGCACGGTACAGGTAGCCGGTAAGAGCGGTGAAATTATGAACCTACAGTATGCAAGACCCGATTAGGTGTCCTTATGCAAGTGTGGTGCCCCTGAGGGTTCGGTCGCCATAGAGGTATTGCATCTCATCCAGAGGTGTGGTATCTCACTCTCAGGTAAGGAAGGAGTATGGCTCAGGACCCTAACACTACATCCACTACACCACATTTCCGGGGGGACAGGGCGAGAATGCTCCTATGGGAGAGCACAAGTGTCCCTGATCCCTGGCTGGAGTGGGGAGGAACCACTTAGAGAGGGGAAACTAAGTAGTGGATGGGTGGAGAATGTAGATCCTGGGCGCACTGAGAAGGAGCATATAAAAGAGAGTAGCCAACTTAGATCAGTGTTCAGTCAGAGGAGGAGAGCCTCTGCAGGGGCTCTGCTCCAGAGGCTGGCCTAGCCACTGAGGCCTGAGCTTGAAAGGAGAGAAGAGAGGAGAGGGAGCAGGACGGCTCCAGGAGCAAGGAGAGAAGGGACCCTAGGGGTACGGGCCGTGCAGAAGGCCACCCGTACGCCCGCTGCTACCAGGAGGTAGAGGGGTCAGGCCAGAACAGGGAACCGGGTCCCTCAACTAGTAGAGAAACAGCAAATGCTCAACTAGGAACCGGAGGCTGCAGCACTTCAAGTACAGCAGGCCGCCCACATCAGCCACCAGGAAAGTGGCCACATAGGGCCAGGGGATGGAACACACGTCGCCCGCCAAGGCCCGAGGACACTGGACAGAGGTGCCGCTAGGTGTGAGGTACAAGGAGAGAGGCCAGAGAGGACACACAGAAGGGGGTCCTGCTAAGTGCTCCGGAGCTACCTGGGAGTCGACTGAGCCCCTCACTCGGTAAACACAGGACGACGTGGGAAGTTATAAACCTGCAGTAATAACTTGGAGTGAAAGAACAGTGAGTAAAGACCCTGAGACTGCATTGCAAAGACTCCGCGTTGTCATTACTAATTATTCCCTGCACTATCACCACCATCATCCACTCACGCTGCCCTGAAGCTACACTCCGCCTGTGGGGAGTCACATCACCTAGCTGCACATACCACCAGCTTCAGCGGACTGCCCCGCAGCGGCGGTTACCAATAACCGCAATCCACAGGTGGCGTAGTCGGACTATATAACGGAGACACATAGACTACCCAGGTTTGACCACCCTGGGTCACGGACCGGGTCGCCGCCACGGTGACTACAACCCCCAGCATCTACAAGGCCCGGCTCCGGGTATCCCCACGGCCCAGGGGGCACGTCACAAGCAACATTTTGACTCCATAACAATCTCTATTTTATCAGACCAGGGAACACCTGTTAAATTCAAGTATGGGAAAAGTATTGTGGGATTGCATTTTAGACCACGACAGCGTTGACACAATAAAAATGGTGTCTCATCGAGTGTACGGCGACCCCACCATTTATGCCCGCTACTATATTGCGCAATCGGGTCATGGTTTAGAGGGTTTCCAGCGGGCCCCTTTCATGTATGGGGCCGGTCTCACCGGTATCTTTCGCGGACTTTTTCGCCGGGCTGTACCATTTTTCAGAAAAGGCCTAGAATTAGTCAAGCCACATGTGAAGACGGTGGTCAAAAACATTGCTAAAGACGCTGTCACCACCGTCTCAACAGCCGTTATGAATAGAATAAATAACCCACCGCAGGATGGCTCTGGACTAGTTTATGTAGCTAAAAAGCAAAAGAAAAGAAAAAGACGCAATTCACAGATCCCAATGGTCACGAATAAAAGCGTTTCCAAGAGACGACCCCGTCAGAAAAGAGTAAGGCGCTCTGTGGAAGACATCTTCTAATCATGGCCTTCGTACACGACGGATCTGTAGAGTGCGCAAAATCTGAATTGGATATTTTTGACATCCCACCGACACAAACAAGTATTGAGAAATCTCTCTTTGTAGAGGTTCAGCCTATTGTGGCCCTGTCAGACAATGCACCTCTGGAATTCTACATATCGGGGAGCAGTGAATTTTATTTTGATCTCAATAACACCCTCCTTTATATAAACTGTCGCATCGTCAAGACCGATAATACGGCGATTCCCGAGGATGCTCGGGTGGCGCTTATAAACTACCCTATAGCAACGCTTTTTAATCAGGTCGATATCACTCTCGGGGGTCGCCTTATCTCGCAATCAGATAATCTCTACGGCTATAGAGCATACATCGAGACCATTTTAAACTATAGCTCATCTACACTGGCAACGCAATTTACTGTCGGATTGTTCTATAAAGACACTGCCGGCCACCATAATGATCGGAGCTTGGACGGCTCAAATGCCAGTTTTATCAAAAGAGCCAGGGCAACGGCCCACTCTAAACCGGTCGATCTATTGGGGCCTATTTTTGGAGATATATTTAATCAGCCGAAGCTTATATTGAATGGACTTGACCTTAAGGTCAAGTTATCAAGAAGTAAGGATGCTTTCTGTCTCATGTCTGCAGAGGCCGAACCGTTCAAGGTGCAAATCTTACAGGCCGCTCTCTACGTAAAGAGGGTGCAAGTCTCACCGGCTGTTCGTATAGGCCACAGCCAAGCACTACTAGCGGCAACAGCCAAATATGCACTTGATCGTGCTTGTTTAAAAGTTTATAGTATTCCAGCTGGTATGCGCGTAAGCAACCATGAAAATATCTTCCTCGGTCAGCTGCCTAAAACCGTTATATTAGGTTTTGTCGATAATGAAGCATTTAGCGGCACACTTAATAAAAACCCGTTGCCGTTCCATCATTATAATATGAACCATGCAGCGTTGTACCTGGAAGGGCAACAGATCCCTGCAAGGCCCTTTCAGCCTAATTTTAATGTCGATTTAGCAATCCGGGAGTATATGGCCCTTGCACACATATCTGGCAAGTACAAGTCTGATAGCGGCCTGTCAATAGACCGTGAAGAATTTATGGATGGGTTCACCTTGTTTGCGTTTGATTTATCACCTGATCAAAAACCGGGAGGTCATTTCTTGATCAGGTGAAGTACGTTTTGCCATACCAACACCCCACACGGTTAGCATGATCGTGTATTCGACCAGTACTGCCATCTTGGAAATAAACCATCGGCGAGAGATATTGTAAGATTTTAACTGATGATGGATACTCTAGAACTCACAGCCCTGTTGAAGTCTGACCGCTATACACAGCGCATATTTGCAGGTGTGCTGCCGTGTGACTTGCTGTCATCAGAGAGAGTAATCAAGAGACCCGCCGCCTTCATCATCAACATGGATCCCTCGGGGCGCCCTGGCCGACACTGGATATTGATAGTGCTCTGCAATGATAAAAAGGCCATATTTTTCAATAGCTATGGGTTGGAGCCAAATAATATTTTATTTCCCCGTGATTTTGTGACATTCTTGAATAGGAACTGTGCGACATATGCCTATCAAAATTCCCAGTTGCAAGATACATTTAGTAGTGTGTGCGGACATTTCTGTGCTTTTTTTCTGTATCATTTTGCCCAGGGCCTGACCTATACCAAGATATTGAGCTTCTTCAATGCGAATTTAAATCAAAATGGGGAGATAGTGAGCCGGTTTCTGAAGGATAATCTATGCCCTGCACATTCAACCGATCGAACAAGCTACCTTTATAAGCAACATTGTTTGGTCCTTTGTAATAACAGCTAAAATTATCATTATATTTACAGCTGCAATAATGAATTCTTTGATTGGAGACATAAATTAAGTTTATTTTCTAGTGGGTAAAAATATACTTTTTCAGTGTTAGGCTGTGTGCCCACGATGCGTTTTTAATGCGTTTCTGCAGCGTTTTTGCAGCTGCGGAAATGCATTAAAACGCATGGTAGAAGGGCAGCAATGTTCCCCAATGATAATCCGCATGTGCTGTGCACATGCTGCGGAAATTTCCGCTGCGGATCATCATTGCGGTAAAAAACGCAGCACTACCAATTATTTTGCGGAAGTGCTGCGTTTTCGCCGCCATTGACTTGCATTAGAACGCGCCAAATCCGCAAAACTGCATCTGTACTTGCGTAATTGGCGCGTTCTAATGTGCAGATGGTACCCGGGTGTAGAGCAGAGGAGAGTCTCATCCACACCCAGGTACCATTAAAAAATCTGTTAAAAAAGAATAAAATAAAAAATAAATGTATACTTACCTTCTGTCGGCCCGCGCTGCGCTCCTACTTGCTTCCCGGCACTTTGCAGTGGATTGAAGGACCTGCGCTGACGTCAGAGTCATGCGACGGGTCACGCAAGGCAGACGTCGGCAGATCTTTCAATCCACCGCTGCCGGCACCGAGCGAAGCAAGCCAGCGCGGGCCATCGGAGGGTAAGTATATATTTATTTTTAACCACTCTCTCGGGTCACACTATATAAATCCATGCCGTTTGCATGGATTTATATAGTGTGACCTAATTGTCACAAGCACTTTCCAATAGATGCTAATCGCTTGGAAAGCGCTTGTCAATCCGCATGCGGAAATGTCAGTGAATAACGCTCCATTTCCGCATGTCCCTGGCAGGAAAACGCATGTACAATCCGCATGTACAATCCGCATGCGTTTTTTTCTGCCAGGGAGATGCAGAAACGCTCAGGAAAAAATCCTGAGCATTTCTGCATCGTGGGCACATAGCCTTACTCTTAGTATGGCGGCATTTAGCTGACAATGCGATGTATAATTGCTTTTAGCTGACCACACTGCCACATCACTCTATCAGCTGCTAACACTAGACACTATCTGGGCGGACTGAGGCGCTGCTGGGTTAGTGGTCATGACGCGCCCTGGGCCTATGTGATGTAGCGTTGCGCACGCAGGGACTACCCGGAGCCGGATCTGATAGGGGTAGTAGTCTCGTGGCGGTGACCCGGTCCGTGCCCAGGGAGTCAGACTAAGTGGCGGTATATTAGCAGTAGATGTAGGACGACTACGCCACCCGTTGAATGCAGCTATGGAGCTGCCGCTGCAGGGCAGACCGCTGAGGCCGGTGGAAGGATGGTGCAGCGTGGATGGTATAACCCCCAACGGGAGGGGTATGGCCTCAGGGCAGCCGACGTGGATGATGGGGGTAGCAGGAATCACTCAGAGACGATGCGGTGTAGTTCAGGGTCTTTACTGGTGACAAAGATAGACCCTCCCGGAGTACTGGCTAGCGGTCGGGGCCTGGTCAGTCCTTGAGCTGATGGGATCCCCCTTGGCCAGGCGGAGTTGTAGGCCTCCCCAACTAATTGTACTCTTCTGGCTACCTTGCTAGAGGCGGGTAAAGGTAGCCCACGTCCCTGAGTGTACCGTGTGGTGCTCACCCGTATGGCCGGTGACTCGGGGCCTTCTAGTAGCTTCCGCTCCACGACGGCGGTGCTGGTCCCACTCTTGTGACCGAGCCTTCGGGTTTCTGGGCCAGAGAACCTGAAATCCCCTGCCGGTCGGTTTCTGCTGCTGGGTAGGAGTTAGTCCCCACAGCCTCGGACTCCGGGTCCGGTAAGAAATCTTCAATCAGGGCGAGCTCTACAGCTTCCAGCCCTGACCTCCTCTTAGCACGACTCCCACAGAGCTCCCGATCTTTCTTTCCTATTTCTGCTTCTCTTCTTCTCTCTACTCTTCTCACTAACCCTGCCTCAGCCCCAGGTTTATATAGGGGAAGTCCTTCCCCTCCCAGGACTGGGCAGGAGGTGTGGCATGCATAGGATTCCTGACCAAGAGACCTCCCACCTGCTCTCAGACATAACATTGCTGTTACTGTGGAAACCAGACCCCTGGGGTGCCACATTCCCCCCTAGTGAAATTTAGTACTCCGGGACTAAACATATTTTTAGAAAAACATAACCAATACAAACAGAAACGGTACAATAATAAATAAAAAAAACATATTAGAATGGTCACGGCGTGTCCGCAACCGGGTGCAGTTTTTGAAGAAAAGCAAGGTGTCCATTTCACCAAAACAGGGAGACGTAACCAGGTAGGGGTCTGTCCTGCCCCGAGTCCTTAACAGTCTTTAGTCCATTCCTAAGTTACGCTCCAACCAATTGTACAAGGATTCCCGGTAAATCCACCAAGGACTCCTAAAAATAACTAGAAACACATAATTATTTACAAGTAACAGACAGATGACCACAAATAAAACAATTTAAACACTTCAAATTCTCCAACGTGCGGGTAACTGGCCTTTAGTGGCCCTAGTGGACCTACGGAGCTGACTGTCTGGCCCTGAACTACAGGGTGTAGGAGCTGTCAAGGGTAAACTGGGCAGCTGTCTACAGGCTCTTTGGCTCACTAGGGGTATGGCAGGCTCACTATAAGCAGAGGGTTGATCCTCCTGATCTGCTTGTGTGGAGTCTTCTGCCTCCTGGACCGGCTGTTCTTCCAGCTCTACTGGTTGCTCCGTGAGTACTTGGGATGCTGGTTGGAGGAACGTGAGGACGGGTACCACAACTGCACCATTGACTTGAGTCTAGGACCGAGGGAAGTCTCCGAGCACAGTACTAACCACATCTTCCCTTTCCTCTACGGGTCGAGGGTCTTCTTGTTCCTCTTCAGGATTCCGTAGCTGTTCGGGACACCTCTTCAGGTGATCCCGGGATACAATGGTTGTGGTTTCCCCTCCGTCTTTACTGATGGTACAGACCTTCGGGTTGTCGTGGCTTGAGGGCAGTACGATGTACGGGTCCTTCTCCCACTGGTCGTCCAACTTGTGGAGCCGTCTTTTCCTCTTCAAGACCTGCTCTCCGGGTACCAAGGGAACAGCGGGAGCATACTGGTTGTAAGTTTTCTCTTGTCTTTCCCTAGCTAGACAGAGACTTCGCTCCACGCTCTCCTGTACTTTCCGGTACTGCTGCTGCCTCTCTGTGTCCCAGTCTGCTTCCGGTGAAGTGTCCTCGGGTGTCAGGACTCCCATCTCCAGGTCAACAGGTAGCTTACCGGGTCTTGCCCTCATTAGGTAAGCCGGGGTACAGTTGGTGGAACCTACAGGGATGTAGTTGTATAGGTCCACCAGGTCGGGCAGCTTCTCAGGCCACAGACTGCGTTCTTCCAGGGGCAATGTTTTTAGAAGATCTATCACCACCTGGTTCATTTTCTCACAAAGTCCATTAGTTTGCGGATGATAGGGTGTCGTCCTGATCTTCCGGCAGCCATACAGAGTACAGAACTCTTGGAAGACCTCCGCTTCAAAGGCAGGTCCCTGGTCCGTCAGCACCTGCTCTGGGTAGCCGTGTGGACGGCAGAAGTGCTGCTGGAAGGCTCTAGCTGCTGTTTGAGCCGTTAAGTCCTCGACGGGGACGACAGCCAAGAACCGGGAGTAGTGATCCACGATGGTTAATGCGTAGACGTAGCCACTTCTGCTTGGGGTCAGTTTTACATGATCCAAGGCGACCAGTTCCAACGGCTGCCGGGTGACGATGGACTGAAGGGGGGTCTTCTGGCTGGCACGGTCCTTCCTTCTTAGGTTGCATGGGCCACAGTCTCTGCACCACCTCTCGATGGCTCCTCTCATGCCTACACAATGGAACCGCCCGCGCAGCAGGAGCTCCAGCTTCTTCCATCCGAAGTGCCCAGCCCCGTCGTGGTATGCCTCCATCACCATAGCTGCGTCCCTTCTTGGCACCACTACTTGCCAGATCAGTTCATGCGTCCGGGAGTTAACCATTCTGCGGCACAACTTCCCCTTGTAAAGGAACAGTCGACTCTTCTCTGCCCACAGTTGCTTGGCCTCCTCCGGAGCGTCTGGGTCAAGGCGAGCTTCTGGCTGAGTCAGCATCTCCTTCACCAGCCGGACGGCAGGGTCACTGTCTTGCGTTTCCGCCCAGTTGTAGTGAGGTAAGGGGTTGAACGTAGCGGCTTGCTTACCCCTTACACGGTGGGAATACTGGATAGTCCCATGACGGTGGAACGCAGGGAGTTCGACCTCTTCCAAGTCTTCTGAATCCTCACCCTCGTCCGGTAGGTTTGGCATCCTGGACAGGGCGTCCGCGTTGGTATTGGAGCGTCCTGCCCGGTATTTGATTGTAAACTCATAGTTGGACAAGCGGGCCATCCATCTCTGCTCTAGGGCACCGAGTCTTGCAGTGTCCAGGTGTGTCAACGGGTTGTTATCCGTGTACACGGTGAACCGGGAAGAAGCGAGGTAGTGCTTAAAGCGTTCGGTGACTGCCCACACCACTGCCAGGAACTCTAGCTTAAATGAGCTGTAATTCTCAGGGTTTCTTTCGGTGGGTCGCAGTTTTCGGCTGGCGTAAGCAATTACCCGTTCTTTCCCCTGCTGGATCTGGGACAGTACGGCTCCTAGCCCGATGTTACTGGCGTCGGTGTAGAGGATAAAGGGCTGGCTATAATCAGGGTACGCCAGGATTTCATCCCCCGTGAGGGTCATCTTCAGCTGACGGAAGGACTCTTCTTCCAGCTTCTCCCATCTGAAGGGTGGCTTCTGGTTCTTGGCTTTCCTGGACTGGCCTATCAGGAGGTCCTGCATAGGGGCTGCCTTTTTGGTGAAACCGGGAATGAACCTTCGGTAGTAGCCTACCAACCCGAGGAACTGCCTCACTTCCTTTACGCTGGAGGGGCTTGGCCATTCCTTAATTGCGGTGATCTTATCAGGGTCGGGAGCCACTCCGTCCGCACTCACCACGTGTCCCAGGTACTGCACCTTTGGCTTCAGGAGGTGACACTTGGAGGGTTTCACCTTTAGGCCGTAGCTTGCCAGAGCTTCGAACACTTCCGCCAGGTGTTTCAGGTGGTCCTCATAAGTCTTGGAATATACGATGACATCGTCCAGGTACAACAAAACCGTCTCAAAGTTTCGGTGTCCCAGACAGCATTCCATCAATCGTTGGAAGGTTCCTGGTGCGTTACAGAGCCCGAACGGCATGCAGGTAAACTCACTAAGTCCCATCGGGGTGGTGAATGCAGTTTTCTCCCGGTCCGCCTCTGCTACAGGAACCTGCCAGTACCCGCTAGTGAGATCCATGGTAGAGAAGAAGTTAGCAGATTTTAAAGCAGCCAAAGACTCCTCTATCCTTGGTAAGGGGTACGCATCCTTGTGTGTGATACGGTTGATTTTCCGGTAATCTACACACATTCTCATGGTGTTGTCTTTCTTTTTGACCAAGACTAGTGGAGCTGCCCAGGGGCTACAGCTATCTCTGATTACCCCAGCCTCCTTCATGTCTCTAAGCATCCCCTTGGCATGTTGGTAGTGTGTAGGGGGTACGGGTCGATACCTCTCTTTTATGGTAGGATGGTCTCCCGTGGGGATGTGGTGTTCTACCCCCTTGACTCGCCCGAAGTCTAACGGGTGTTTACTAAACACTCTCTCATACTCTTGAACCACCCGATAGACTCCCTGTTTCTGGTGTGAGGGAGTGGAGACAGTACCCAAATGTAGTTGCTGACACCAATCCTCCATTTGTTGTTTAGAGCCGTTACCTTCCTCCGGAGAAGATGGAGGCAAGGGTTCTACGGACTGTATGGAATTCTGATTGATAGTATACAATTTGGCTAGCGTGGCATACCGGGGCAGGTACACTTCCCTCTTCCCGATATTTATTATGCGAACGGGCACCCTCCCATGGCGTACATTGACCACCCCCCGTGCTGTCAAAATGGTGGGCCTACTGTCTGAGTAAACTGGTTCTACCATTGCCTGGTAATCTCTACCCCTCAGACAAATAGCCGCCCGGCACCAAATCATCATTTCACTTTTTGGGGGCATGGCAATAGGAAAAGGGTCACACATTCTCACGCTACCAATCTCACCGCCGGAGAGTTCCACCTGTTGCCGTCGCATCAGTGCCCGGATCTCTTTTTGGAGCACTCGCTGCTGGCCGGAGCTGGCGTTCTTGGCAACCTGCTGTAAAATAAAAATCACCTCTGCAAGACAATTTTCAATTACATTAGTTCCTAGAGTTATCTTAGGGTGACTCTCGCGCTTGTCAATGTCCACAATGATCAGTCCCTGGGCTGCCAGCTCGACTCTACCGATTTTAATGGTCACCTCTTTAAATCCGATCTGTGGCACGGGCTGACCATTGCTGGCGATGATACTCAAGTCGTCGTCAGGGTAGCGGGTTATATCCGAGTCATTCCAGTACTGCTTGAAGAGCACGTACGGGATGGTGGTGACCTGTGACCCAGTGTCCAGTAGGGCACTCATAGGAATGCCATCCAGTACCACAGGCAAGACTGGACGTCCTCCCACATATATGTCACGCCAGTTTGATGGGCCTGATGATCTTTTTCCTAGGGGTTGGCCCTCTACCCTAGGTTGTGCCAGTTTAAAGGACAGTACCTTGCCATATGTCCGGGTTGATTGCAGCGGCGGCAGATAGGTTGTCCGTCCTCGTTGTATCGGTCGCTGGGTCTTCCTCTGGCCGGTGGGGTCCTCCTTGGTCGGCGCCACGGGATGTCCTCCGGTCCGGATGCCAGCTGGATCTTCCCTGGAGTAGAAACCTGTAAAGACTGCACAGTTCGGGTTAGCGCAGCAACGCTTTTAGCTAGCTCTTGGACCTGATGGTGCAGGTCGGAAGCCGGGTCATTGTTCAAAGCCTGCGCATCAGCTCACACAGGCCCTGCCGACAAGGGCGCCGCCTCCTGGTGGTAAGTGGTAGTGGGGCGTCTGTGGGTCACAACGCCACCTGGTGCCGGTTCTCGGAGCACCCGGATGGCTCTGTCCTTGAACTGTGCAAATCCCAGATGAGGGTCCTGTAAGGCCATTGCCCGCAACTGGGTTCGGTGGGCATTGCAATATAAACCCTCTATAAATTGTTCAGTCAACAGCCGGTCCTCGTCTCCCACGCCGTCAGGGTCAGTCTGCTTAATGGCTCTCAGGGCCTCTTGTAGGTTTAATGCATAGTCCCTTATACTCTCTTGTGCTCGCTGCTTGCACCCGTAGAATCTAAGCTTGATCTCGGCTGAGGTGCGGGTATCAAAGGTGTCCTTCAGCCGGGTTAGTATCCCTGCGACAGTCCTCCCCCCAGGTGGCCAGGACTTTACCTCCCTTTGGGCTGCCCCAGTTAATTGGGCCACCAGGATGCTCACTTTTTGCTCTTCTGTGAGGGGGTACACCTGGAAGAGGCTATCCAGCTTTTCTCTAAAGTCATGCAGAGTATGTGACTCCCCTGAGTACTGGGGTAGCCAGGCCGCTCCCGGGATATAGGGCATGGTGAAAGGCATGACTGCAGCAGCGGTGGCGCTGGCGGGGGTTGAGGCAGTGAAGCTCTCCTCCGTATCCGACATCTTCCTCCCCCCTAGTGGACCGTGGCCTACCTTGCGATGATCCTCTTCCGTAGGCCGTGGCTCCGCAGTGGATCGTCAGGGTTGAGGACCTTCCGCCGCGCTCCTGTGACGTCAGCGTCTGCTGGGCTCCTTCCAGGACCTTACGCGACGTCTGGACGTGAGGCGGAGCTTCAGTTCTCGCGCGCTTTCGGAGTCCACGCCCCTCTTCTTCCCGCGTGGCGTCTTCAAGATGGCGTCCAACGGCGGGAAAACTCCACGGATGGCGGGAAGAAGGCAAAAGATGGCGCCGGATGGCGGGAATCTTCACGGATGGCGGGAAGAAGGCTGAAGATGGCGCCGGATGGCGGGAATCTTCACCACTGGTAAGTTTGAACAGTCTTTTTCAGGCACGCAGTACCCGGTGGTTGCGGGCACGAAATCCTGCCGACTACGCCAAAAGTTGACGCGCCCTGGGCCTATATGATGTAGCGTTGCGCACGCAGGGACTACCCGGAGCCGGATCTGATAGGGGTAGTAGTCTCGTGGCGGTGACCCGGTCCGTGCCCAGGGAGTCAGACTAAGTGGCGGTATATTAGCAGTAGATGTAGGACGACTACGCCACCCGTTGAATGCAGCTATGGAGCTGCCGCTGCAGGGCAGACCGCTGAGGCCGGTGGAAGGATGGTGCAGCGTGGATGGTATAACCCCCAACGGGAGGGGTATGGCCTCAGGGCAGCCGACGTGGATGATGGGGGTAGCAGGAATCACTCAGAGACAATGCGGTGTAGTTCAGGGTCTTTACTGGTGACAAAGATAGACCCTCCCGGAGTACTGGCTAGCGGTCGGGGCCTGGTCAGTCCTTGAGCTGATGGGATCCCCCTTGGCCAGGCGGAGTTGTAGGCCTCCCCAACTAATTGTACTCTTCTGGCTACCTTGCTAGAGGCGGGTAAAGGTAGCCCACGTCCCTGAGTGTACCGTGTGGTGCTCACCCGTATGGCCGGTGACTCGGGGCCTTCTAGTAGCTTCCGCTCCACGACGGCGGTGCTGGTCCCACTCTTGTGACCGAGCCTTCGGGTTTCTGGGCCAGAGAACCTGAAATCCCCTGCCGGTCGGTTTCTGCTGCTGGGTAGGAGTTAGTCCCCACAGCCTCGGACTCCGGGTCCGGTAAGAAATCTTCAATCAGGGCGAGCTCTACAGCTTCCAGCCCTGACCTCCTCTTAACACGACTCCCACAGAGCTCCTGATCTTTCTTTCCTATTTCTGCTTCTCTTCTTCTCTCTACTCTTCTCACTAACCCTGCCTCAGCCCCAGGTTTATATAGGGGAAGTCCTTCCCCTCCCAGGACTGGGCAGGAGGTGTGGCATGCATAGGATTCCTGACCAAGAGACCTCCCACCTGCTCTCAGACATAACATTGCTGTTACTGTGGAAACCAGACCCCTGGGGTGCCACAGTCACTTTATCTGGTAGCCAGGGGCAGGTAGCTGATAATCGCTCTAAAACAGTCTCTGGTCGTGCTGAAAATTATGCTGACCCTGCTTCATCCTAAATGTGTAGAGGTCAGCGGTCTGAGACACACTTGTAAAATGCCAATACTACTATATATTATGAAATGTTATTATGAACACTTGCTACCTCATGTTATTGTAATGCCTTATATCCAGCTGTAATTTGACTGAAATGTGATGTGTCTGATACATTCTATTTTCTTAATAAAATCATTAAAACTTATAAAGCGTCTTTCATTTTTTCACAAACTGTATAAAGTGAATACTTTTAATACTTGGGAGTAGTTATAAGTCGGCCATATATATAATATGCCCGGCCAATTTCATTTGAATGTAAAATTGGAGAATCACACTGACATATAATATTGCGAATCATATCAAATTTGATAGTATCATACATAATATTCCACTATCAAATCAAATTTATTGTGCAGTACAACAACAGGTTAATAATAATCGGGCAATTAATTGATAGTAACTAGTGTTGAGCGATACCTTCCGATATCGAGAAATATCGGATCGCATTGGATCGGACCAATACCCAAAAAATATCGGATATCGCCGATTCCGATACCGGAAACCAATGCAAGTCAATGGGATACAAATATCGGAATAAAAATAAACCCTTTCTTTCCTTATAGGTTAATTCTACATGAAGGAAAACAAATAAGAATAATGTAGAATGTATTACATGAAAAGCAGGCAATTCAGCAAGCGGCATACACCGGTACCCGACAATTTAGAACAGAAAGAATAGAGCATCACACATAGATTAGATAGATAGAAACATGTCAGTCACATATATATGAAGTACAGTGACAGTGTTGATTACTGTACTTGTCATTTAGTGTTAAAATAAAGGATTTATTTTAAAAAAAATTGGCGTGGGGTTCCCCGTAATTTTAGTCTCTAGCGGAGGTTAAGCAGACGGCTGGGGCAGATGTTTGAAGCCTGGGAAGGGGGTAATACCCATTCTCTAATAAAGAATGAAAAATTTAAAGGGGTCTGAATACTTTCCGTACCCACTGTAAATGATGTATGCTATGATCCTGCCTCTCCTGCCCCATTTCTCAATTATGGCTTTTTCAGATGCACTTTTTTCAGAGTCTTTTTCTGTTTCCCGTAAAAAGTGCCTTGCTTTTTAGTAATATTACTGTCTTTTTTCTTTGCAAATGTTTTCGGCGTTTTCACATTTTTTTTTAATAAGTTTATCCTGATGTTTTTAAGTCCTTCATGTATCCTTTTTTTGCCCTTATTTTCTTATCTTATTCTATTTTTTTTTTTAATCCGCCATATTGTTCTAGAGATATCGGCCTGGGTGTGGCTCACAAGATCCTTAGGGGCGTGTCTTTTGGCTGCACTGCATTATTATCCTATGATCCTATTTTTGTGTCCAGCCAGGTACAACTAGGCAGCTGGGGGCTGGAATCTGCAGCGCAGGGAGGCCCAAGCTTTCTGGGCCCCCCCCGCTGCAAATTGCAGTCCGCAGCCACCCCGGAAAATGGCGCGTTCATAGAAGCGCCATCTTCTGGCGCTGTACCCAACTCATCCAGGGCCCTGGTGCGGTGGCTCACTGGGTAATAAAGGGGTTAGGGCCAGCTTGGTATTATCAGCTGGCCCTAAGCCCAAAATTCATGGGGTCACGCCAATATTAGACATGACCGCCATGAATTTCTAGTAAAGTATTTAAAAAAAACACAACACCCAGAATAAAGTCCTTTAATTGAAATAAACACACAATTCTTTATTGTTCTAAATTAAACCACACTTACCGTCACGCCCATTCCAGCTGAAGCCAATGATCTCCTGAAATAAAAGAAAAATAATAAAGCAACATAATCCTTACCTTTCCATGGTTCCCAGGACAGCTTCAGCTCTGCTACATCGAGATGACAGGCTGGACCGCAGCAGAAAGCTGCCATCCAGCCTGTCATCCCGCAGACACTGAAAAGCGCAGGCATGCTTGCGCTCCTCAGTGTCTGGCTGTGACGGCATCCAGATGAGCTGACAATGAACTCAGCTCACCTCATGCACGTCACTGACAGCGTGGGAGAATTCTCCTGCACTCAGCGCTTCAGCGTGAGAATTCTCCCACGCTGTCAGTGACGTGCATGAGGTGAGCCGAGTTCATTGGACATGACCTCGGCTCATCTGGATGCCGTCACAGCGAGACACTGAGGAGCGCAAGGAAGCCTGCGCTTCTCAGTGTCTGCGGGATGACAGGCTGGATGGCAGCGTTCTGCTGCGGTCCAGCCTGTCATCTCGATGTAGCAGAGCTGGAGCTGTCATGGGAACCATCGAAAGGTAAGGATGATGTTGGTTTATTATTTTATTTTTATTGCAGGAGATCGTTGGCTTCAGCTGGAATGGGCGTGACGGTAAGTATGGTTTAATTTAGAACAATAAAGAATTGTGTGTTTATTTCAATTAAAGGACTTTATTCTGGGTGTTTGTGTTTTTTTAACTTTGACTATGGGGTTAGTAATGGGGGTGTCTTATAGACGCCTCTCCATTACTAACCTGGGCTTGATGTCAGCTGGCATTATAAGCTGACATCAACCCCAGCCCTATTACCCCACTGCCACCGCTACAGGGCAGTGGGAAGAGCGAGGCTAAGTGCCAGAGTTGGCGCATCCTATGGATGTGCCATTTCTGGGGCGGCTGACGGCTGGTGTTTCTAGCCTGGGAGGGGGCCAATATTCATGGCACCCTTCCTGAGCTATTAATATCAGCCCCCAGCTGTCTGCCTAGCCTTTGCTAGCTATTAAAATAGGGGGGGCCCCACGTCATTTTTTTGGGTGGGTCCCCCATTTTAATAGCTAGTAAAGGCTAGGCATTCAGCTGGGGGTTGATATTAGTAGCCTGGGAAGCTCTGTGGGTATTACCCCCTTCCCAGGCTTCAAACATCTGCCCCAGACGTCTGCTTAACCTCCGCTAGAGACTAAAATTACGGGGAACCCCACGCTAATTTTGTTTTTTAATAAATCCTTTATTTTAACACTAAATGACAAGTACAGTAACCAACACTATCACTGTACTTCTTATATATGTGACTGACATATTTCTATCTATCTAATCTATGTGTGATGCTCTATCTTTCTGTTCTAAATTGTCGGGTACCGCTGCTGAATTGCCGGCCGGCTTTTTTAAAGAGACGGTGCATGAAAACACTAATATTTTTTTAAATAAATCCTTTACACTAAATGACAAGTACAGTAAGCAACACTGTCACTGTGCTTCTTATATATGTGGCTGACATGTTTCTATCTATCTAATCTATGTGTGATGCTCTATTCTTTCTGTTCTAAATTGTCGGGTACCGCTGCTGAATTGCCGGCCGGCTTTTTTAAAGAGACAGTGCATGAAAACACTAATATTTTTTTTAACAAATCCTTTACACTAAATGACAAGTACAGTAATCAACACTGTCACTGTGCCTCTTATATGTGTGACTGACATGTTTCTATCTATCTAATCTATGTGTGATGCTCTATTCCTTCTTGTCTAAATTGTCGGGTACCGGTGTATACCGCTGCTGAATTTGCCGGCCGGCTTTTTTAAAGAGAGTGTCTTCTGAGCAGTTTGTCAGCTTTTGGACACCTTTGAAGGTGTTTTCTATGTGTTTCTATGTGTTTTTGTTTGCCTGCCATTGGTTTTAACGGTGTTCGACGGTGTTCTAAGGTGTTCGACGAACAGTTCGACGAACAGTTCCTCGAACATCCCGGTGTTCGACGAACCGAACCGAACCCGAACACTACAGGGGTGGCTCAACACTACTCTTTATTTCATTGCAGCCATTTGGTAAATTCTAAAAAGTTCATTTTTTTTCTCATTAAAGTACACTCTGCACCCCATCTTGACTGAAAAAAACAGAAATGTATAAATTTTTGCAAATTTATTAAAAAAGAAAAACTGAAATATCACATGGTCATAAGTATTCAGACCTTTTGCTCAGACACTCATATTTAAGTCACATGCTGTCCATTTCCTTGTGATCCTCCTTGAGATGGTTCTACTCCTTCATTGGAGTCCAGCTGTATTTAATTAAACTGATAGGACTTGATTTGGAAAGGCACACATCTGTCTATATAAGATCTCACAGCACATATCAGACCAAATGAGAATCATGAGCTCAAAGGAACTGCCCAAGGAGCTCAGAGACAGAATTGTGGCAAGGCACAGATCTGGCCAAGGTTACAAAAGAATTTCTGCATTACTCAAGGTTCCTAAGAGCACAGTGGCCTCCATAATCCTTAAATGGAAGAAATTTGGGACCACCAGAAGTCTTCCTAGACCTGGCCGCCGAGGCAAATTGAGAAATCGTGGGAGAAGAGCGTTGGTGAGAGAAGTAAACAATAATGTTGAGCGAATTTGTTCGGCATTTCAAATTCGTGTTCGTGTTCGGGGTTCCGGCTTGTTCGCGCAAAAAAATCGGCTCCATCCACGAACATCGCTGATTTGCCACGTTGTCACGCAGATAAGATAAGATTTTCTGGTCTGATGAGACGAAGATAGAACTTTTTGCTGATAATTCTAAGCGGTATGTGTGGAGAAACCAGGCACTGCTCATCACCTGTCCAATACAATCCCAACAGTGAAACATGGTGGTGGCAGCATCATGCCATGGAGGTGTTTTTCAGCTGCAGGGACAGGACGACTGTTTGCAATTGAAGGAAACATGAATGCGGCCAAGTACAGAGATATCCTGGATGAAAACCTCTTCCAGAGTGCTCTGGACCTCAGACTTGGCCGAAGGTTCACCTTCCAACAAGACAATGACCCTAAGTACACAGCTAATATAACAAAGGAGTGGCTTCAGAACAACTCTGTGACCATTCTTGACTGGTCCAGCCAGAGCCCTGACCTAAACCCAATTGAACATCTCTGGAGAGACCTGAAAATGGCTGTCCACCAACATTCACCATCCAACCTGATGGAACTGGAGAGGAAGGATGGCAGAGGATCCCCAAATCCAGGTGTGAAAAGCTTGTTGCATCATTCCCAAGAAGACTCATGGCTGTACTAGCTCAAAAGGGTGCTTCTACTCAATACTGAGCAAAGGGTCTGAATACTTATGACCATGTGATATTTCAGTTGTTGTTTTTTAATAAATTTGCAAAAATTTCTACATTCCTGTTTTTTTTCAGTCAAGACGGGGTGCAGAATGTACTTTAATGAGAAAAAAATTAACTTTTTAGAATTTTCCAAATGGCTGCAATGAAACAAAGAGTGAAAAATCTAAAGGGGTCTGAATACTTTCCGTACCCACTGTATGTTTCTTTGCTTTGGCAATTAAAGTGTTTGTACTAAGATCACAAGTTTGGGCCTATCCATAGGATAAATGACAAATCTAATTGCTGGGGGTCCGAGCTCTGGGACCAATATCAATCATGAGACTGGGAATCAAAAGTCCCATGTTTGAATGGAGTGGTAGCCAAGCCTATGTTCAGCCTCTCTATTCAGAATCTGTGGGACTGCAGGAGGTAGCTAAGTGTTGTATTCGGATATTTCTGGCAAGAAAGTAAAAAACATACTTCAATCACAATTAAACATTGCTGAATGAAGAACAGCCTTGTTATCCACACTAAATAATAAACTCCTGGGTCTGATGGATTTCGCAGTTTCATAGAACCCAGAAAAATTCGTTTTTACACTTGAAAAAGACCCCGGTTCGGTGTTGAAAGACATTGTGGAATAAAAACCGTTTAGTCTACATTTGGCAAAAGGATCTTTATTTCGGCAGCGCAACCCAACACCATGAATCATCCTATCTGGTCATAGTGTAGTAGAATGCAATGAACCATCAGGAGAACTCTTGCAGGATGTGCCAGAGATGAGGAGAGATTGCCATCTGCTGACCAAGCAAAATTAAGCGGAACCAAGTTGTGATAGAAGAGTTGAAGGGGGGGGCAAATTAAGATGCTGGACCTGATCAGGTGACCTTCAGGAAGGATTTCCTGGATATAAAAGTCCAGCAAGCCAAGACCCAGGAGGATTTGGTGCCAGGATGTAGAGTGGAGCAGATGTGCTCCAGAGGGACTGCAGAGCCCAGCACAACAGGACTCAGCCGGAGACCTGCGTCGCACCAGATCCGGACACCATCTGATAAGCTCCGGACTCCTCACAGAAGCGCCCTGAGCCCTGCACATGTTGGTCAGAGTCAGGACCTGCGCTCCACACTGAGTAAGTTCCCGGAACCCGACGCTGCCTGCCAAGAGCCGAGGTCTGGATCCCCTTACCCCAAGTGTGAGAGAATACCGTCGATGGTCAAGCCGAGAAGAGCTGAGAGAGGACTGTGAAAGGAGAGATGCACCAGCAACTGTGGAGGAATCGCGCAAGTGAACAGGGCCGTCACTTCCAACTCTCACCTACGGTACCGGGGACAGTTGGGATTAGGACTTCAGGTTGGATGGAGGCCGGTTGGTGCAGGGGAAGATAAAAGGGATCTGATAGACTTTTTCCTTAAGAGACTTGCGGCCTAGCGGGAAGAAACCAGTGCCTTGTCCACCGCACCTGCGGTTTCACTCCGCTCTGTCTTGCCCACGGCTTCGGCGGTTTCTCTCTGCTCTGACTTGCCCACCGCTCCGGTGGCTTCCCTCTGCTCTGCCTTACCCACCGCTCCGGTGGTTTCTCTCTGCTCTGACTTGCCCACCGCTCCGGCGGCCTCCCTCTGCTCTGCCTTACCCACCGCTCCGGCGGCTTCTCTCTGCTCTGACTTGCCCACCGCTCCGGTGGCTTCTCTCTGCTCTGCCTTGCCCACCACTCCGGCGGCTTTTCTCTGCTCTGCCTTGCCCACCGCTTCGGCGGTTCCGCTCTGCTCTGCCTTGTCCATAGCACCTGCGGTTTCTCTCTGCTCTACCTTGTCCACCGCTCCGGTGGTTCCGCTCTGCTCTGCCTTGCCCACCGCACCTGCGGTTTTCGCTCCGCTCTACTTGCTCACCACACCAGAAGTTCTTCTCTGCTCTGCCTTGTCCTCCGCTCTGGCGGTTTCGCTTTACTCTGCTTGTCTACCCCATCTGCGGCTCTGTACCTGTCTCCCAGTCTGTACTGGACCCTATCCAGCCTGCGCTCCAACCTGCTAGCACCTCCCTGTCTGTGTGGCGCCCCTGCTGCGCATGAGTGCCACAGATCCTGGATGGGTGCATGAATGCATTTCTCCACAAGAGGCCCTCGCAGCATACATACACCTCCACCTTCCACCTCAGACCACCAGAGGGAGCCCGTTAGGGATATAAATAGGGAAGGTGGAGCTAGGCAGTCAGTAGTTCCTCTGGAGAGTTCAGCAAGTACAGGTCTGAATACAGAGTCGAGCTCAGTCTAGAGAGCAGAGTCCCTGCTCAGAGCCAGAGAGGGACAGAATTCTCAGTTCAGTTCCTCTAGTGAAAAAGCCTAGAGTGAAGCTCAGGTTAGTGAGCCCAAGTCGTGCCGACGCCACAAGAGCGGTGAAGCGCGGCAAGCTGCCACTAGTGTGTATAGCCTAGTGAGGGCCTCGAGCACGGCCGAAGGCTAGAGGA
The DNA here is from genome assembly GCF_046119375.1 of Phyllobates terribilis. Taxonomy (NCBI): domain Eukaryota; kingdom Metazoa; phylum Chordata; class Amphibia; order Anura; family Dendrobatidae; genus Phyllobates; species Phyllobates terribilis. The sequence goes on along the minus strand of NW_027362773.1, from coordinate 129,680,909 downwards.
GTGAGCAGCATTGGGGGCAGAGGAGCTGTGATGAACCTGTAGCCGCCATCTTGGTAATGATAAATCATATCCAGGGATGGCCACACTTCAGCAGCCCCCACCCTTGGGACCTTCTGTTAAAACGTCAACTAGATAGTTTCCCCCCATCCAGGCTCCTGTAAGATAAGAAGCCTACTTAACACTTGAATGCTAGGAGCTTCAAAGACTTCGAGAGGAAACACAGCCAGCAGGGGGGGGTGCTTCGTCTATCTGTACCTGACCATTTGTCCCATAGGACTAGTTTCTTTGTCTGTCACAAGCATGGAGGCATAAGATATAGAAACATGAATAGTACACGCATGTTGCGTGGGATGGGCCAATAAAAAAATATCACGGCGTCCCGGAGCCATTGCGCACACAAGCCTCCGCGGTAGACGTTTGTACGTGCTCTGGAAGCCAAGATATAGCGCGGAGCCATTCCTGAGGACCGTATGGTATCATAATTGATATCAAAAGGTCGGTTACGGCGGCCCGAATCCATGGGAACCCCTGGGGGTATCATGAGACCATCCCAGAAGAAGTTATTGGGTTCCATAGAATTTGGGCTTCTGATCGAAGTTAGACCTGAGGGTGGAGACTGAGCCAGCTGACCTCACCAGCAGTGGGCGGGACGGGGCAGGTAAGATAGCAGGACAGACAAGAGACAAGTCAGTTTTTGACCCAAGAGTGGTGTGCTGAACATCTGAGCACCAGCTGAGGCCACCAAGGGGAGGAGCAGTTTGACCATGCGGTGGTAGGCCTCAGCCTGTAACAAAGAACCGTGCCTGCGACCGCAGAATCCTCTCCCTGCGTCACAAGAAAATCAAGAAACCGGTAACTGATATGCTGTGGTGATTCTGTGTGTTGTATTCCATTGTTGTATAGTTTAGCCTGACCTTATACCTGTGTATATTTAGTTGTATATCGTGTATCTAGTGTATTATTATAATCAATTACCTCAAGTAATTGTGGGCCTGCCTTTTATTCTGCATAACGAACGCACGTCCGTGTGAGCTCGGCTCAAGCCAAAACGCTACCCAGGGTTGGTTCCTGACCCGATATAGGCCCATTCACGGACTGGGCGTATATCTAAAATAGGGACTGGTGGCAGCATACCAACTGGGGATTGGGGAAGGCTGGTAGTGACGGTCGGAGGTTCAGATATATATATTCCTGGCGCGGCCAAGGAAGATATATATACCGCCCTCACTACAGAGGGCCCCGATACCCAGTAGGTTACAGGACAGTCTCCCTGGCGACCGCTTATCCTAGGTGCAGTTCCTTGACTGACCTGAGGCTAAGAGGGCGCTAGCGAGTTGTGCTGTGTAGTGACGTTACGGTTTAGTGACGTTGAAGGGAACACTCTACCGTGTTCCCTGCGCTGGTTGCAGCTTCCTGGCACTACTTTCTCTAGGTGCAGTACCTTGACTGACCTGAGAGGTAAGGGGGCGCCAGAGAGCTGCACCCACCGGCCGGCTTTCATCACATTGGTGGCAGAGCGGTGGGATTGCAGAATAATAGTGTTGTGGGACCCCTACTCCCAGGCACTAAAGACTGCCAGTGGTAACTTCCACTGCTGGAGTCTTAAGGTCAGCCCAACGTTAGACGGTCAGGCTAAAAGTATAACAAGGTGTGTGCAAATTCAGGGTTGCAGCGGTGTCGGTTACCAAGATGGCAGACGGCACCAGGAGCAAGACCCTGCAGGAGGCTAATGCTACGGTCCGTGTGGCAGGAGGGGAGGACATTGTTACTCATGGCGAGGAGGAGTCCAGCCCGGGCACCTCAGGGAGCCAGTCCCCAGTATACGGTCCCGCAGTGGGCTGCCCACCACCTACCCAGCCCAGCCTGTCCAGATCACAAGCCCTTTTACAAGCGGCTATGGCAAGTCTCCAGTCTCATGGCGATGCCGTCTACAAAACCCTCCTGGCAGCATCAGAGAAGGCAGCGGAGGAGGAGCGCGAAGCTGCGGAGCGCCGGGAGGCTGCGGAGCGTGCAGAGCGGGCTGCAGAGCGCCGGGAGGCTGCGGAGCGTGCAGAGCGAGCTGCGGAGCGCCAGCACCAACTGGACCTGGCCCAGCGGGGGCTTCCGCTAGAGCAACCAACCCATCAGGAGACCAAGTCGTCCAAAGTCCGAGCTGAGGACTTCCCTCTACTGGAGAAGGATGGGGACCTGGACTCCTTCCTGGTGGCATTTGAACGGACCTGTCTTCAGCACCATCTGGCCCGGGATCAGTGGGCCAGATACCTAACCCCCCGTTTGAGGGGTAAGTCCCTGGATGCCTTGGGGGACTTACCTGCCGGGGAGGTACAGAACTACGACTGCATCAAGCGGGCCCTGATCCGGCAGTACAACCTCACTCCCGAGTCGTACCGCCAGAAGTTCCGGAGCCTGCTGCGTGGCCCCAAGGACACCTGGACCGATCATATGCGGGCGCTGTTGAGAGCCGCAGAGCACTGGACCTCGGGTCTAGCGCTTACTACCCGCCAGGAGGTCCAGGAACTGTTCGTCACGGAGCAGTTCTTGTGGAACTGCCCAGAGGACCTCCGACAGTTCCTCCGTGACCGAAAACCAACAGGGGCTTCTGCTACAGCCGCCCTGGCAGACGAGTATGCCAATAACAGGGCGCCTGAGCTGAAGAAGTCTGCCAGCAGCACCTGGAGAGGGGGTAAGCCCAGTCATGCCCCTGTTTCCCCGGCCCCTAGAACACAAGGGGTGTATCCCCCTGTTGCCCTCTCCAGGCAAGGACCAGACGTAAGACGTTGTCATCTATGCAACAAACCAGGACACTTTAGGGCTGAGTGTCCCCAGCGCCAAAAGACCCCATCCCAGTCCCAGAGAGCGCCCAATGTTTTGTGTGTGGGAGGGGGTGGTGGTAGGTCCCTGGACAACATCCAACCCGTCACCATAGGCCGTTCTGCGGTCATGGGACTGCGGGACATGGGCGCTGAACGAACACTGGTACGGCCTGAGGTGGTGTCCCCCCAGGACTTGGTACCAGGAAAGACTCTTTCCGTCTCCGGGGTTGGAGGCGTGGAGCCGGCACTTCCCGTTGCCATGGTGTATTTGGACTGGGGTGCCGGAAGGGGGATGCGGGAGGTGGGAGTAACGCCAAATATTCCCGCAAATGTTTTATTAGGGACCGACTTGGGGCGTCTAGTATCGCAGTATGTACCCTCTGAACCCCCAAGTTCGGCCCCCCAAGAGTGTATTGATTTGTCTGCTGCTAATGCCAACCATGTTGTATGTAGTGTGTGTCCTGCTGAGGAGGAGGGAGTGAAACCTGAGGGTAACACCTGCACAGACACAACACAAACAGGGTTAGTGAAAGCAGGTGGGGAGTGTGGGGATGCCCGCAGAGGTGCTCAGCCGGCGTGCCGTGACCTCTTGTCCTCCGGTGAGGGAGGGGGCGGGCAGGATTCTGTAGAGGGAAGCTCAGGGATGGAGAGGGGGGCAGCTACCGGCAGTGTAGGGCTCCCAGGGGTATCCAGGCTGCTGAGTATAGGCCCACTGCAGGGGGAGGAACAGGCCATGGGAGGTGGGGGTGTCCCAAGAGAGGAGCCGCCAGGTAAGACCCCAGGGCAGGAGTTCCCCACATCCGAGATGTCCAAAGGCCTAGGAAGCCTGCCTGATCGGGCGGCTTGGTCAGAAACAGAGGGGAAGCAGGCACTACCCACGGTCACAGCGGTCATAGCCGCTGTCACCAGGAGTGGGAGCGCCGGAGCCCAAGGAGCCTTGCAGAGGTCCGACGGCTTCCCCACTTCTGACCAAGTGTCTGCCGGGTCAGACAGCGGCCAGGTGACATGCCCGGAGGGGCTGACAGAGGATGTGGCAGTTTCGTCGATTCTGGCCACATCAAGTCAGGAATTTCAGGCTGCGTTGGAAGCAGACGACAGCCTGAAAGCTCTCAAGGAACAGGCGGCACAGCCTCCCATGGAGTCAGACTGCGAGCGTGTGGTCTGGGACCAGGGACGGCTGTACCGGGTAACGGTCCAGCAGGGTTCACCGGAGGCGTGGCCCAGGGACCGACAGTTAGTGGTACCCTATCCGTTCAGGGCGGAATTGTTGCGGATCGCACACGAGATTCCGATGGCCGGACACCTAGGGATCGCTAAAACCAAGGCCAGGATAGCTCAGCATTTCTACTGGCCTGGGATGGGAGCCGCGGTGGGTGCCTACTGCCGTTCGTGTGACACCTGTCAGAGGGTGGGGAAGGCGGGGCCGCGCCCCAAAGCCCCACTGGTAACTCTGCCAATCATCGAAGAGCCTTTCTCGAGGGTTGCTGTGGATCTTATTGGACCTCTGTCCACTCCCAGCCACTCCGGGAAATGCTTCATACTCACGGTAGTGGACTATGCCACCCGGTACCCGGAAGCGGTAGCTTTGTCGTCCATTCGGGCCGACAAGGTGGCTACCGCCTTACTGGAGATCTTCTCCAGAGTGAGTTTCCCCCAAGAAATGCTCACCGACCGAGGGACCCAGTTCATGTCGCGGCTGATGGAGTCCCTCTGTAAGCAAATGCAGGTGCAACATCTGGTGGCCAGCCCGTATCACCCACAGACTAATGGCCTGTGTGAGCGGTTCAATGGCACCTTAAAGCAGATGCTTAAGATGTTGGTCGACTCCCACGGGAGAGACTGGGAGCGTTACCTCCCACACCTCCTATTTGCTTACCGGGAGGTTCCGCAGGCCTCAACGGGGTTCTCCCCCTTTGAGCTCCTGTACGGGCGACGGGTACGGGGCCCCCTGGCTCTGGTGAAGGAAGCATGGGAAGGGGATTTGGCCACCCCCGAGGTGTCGGTCATCGAGTATGTCGTGCGCCACCGGGACAGGATGATGGCCTTGGCAAAGCTGGTGCAGGACAATATGGCCCAGGCCCAGGCCGACCAGAAGCGGTGGTACGACCAGAATGCTTGTGAGAGGACCTACCAGGTGGGTCAAAAGGTGTGGGTACTGGTCCCCGTACCACAGAACAAGCTTCAGGCAGCCTGGGAAGGTCCCTACTTCGTGCACCAGAAACTCAATGCCGTCACCTATCTGGTCACCCTGGATCACGCCCGTGGAAGGAGGAAGGCCTTCCACGTGAACATGATGAAGGCTCATCATGAGCGGGAAGCGACTGCCCACCCAGTGTGCAACCTTCCCGAGGAAGGAGAGGTAGAAACCCTCCTGGATCTGCTCACCCAAGCCAAGGCGGGTGGGTCCATCGAGGATGTGGGGGTTGGCCACCAGCTCACGGAGGACCAACGGTCCCAGCTGGGGACCACCCTGCACCCCTTCCGGGGGCTGTTCAGCAGCCTGCCCGGAAGGACTGAGATGGCTGTCCACGACGTGGACACTGGCGATCACCCGCCGATCCGGCGTTCAGCATATCGGGTCTCTTTCGAGGTGCAGGGAAACATGCGCCAAGAGATAGACGAGATGCTGAAGCTGGGGGTGATCCAGGCATCCAGCAGCGCGTGGGCCTCGCCTGTAGTCCTCGTACCAAAGAAGGACCGAACTACACGGTTCTGCGTGGACTACCGGGGGCTCAACGCTGTAACGGCCACCGATGCGTTCCCCATACCACGCATCGATGACCTGCTCGATCGGATGGCCGGGGCTAAGTACCTGACCATCATGGATCTGAGCCGGGGGTACTGGCAGATTCCTCTGACCCCCGCGGCAAGGGAACGCTCTGCCTTTATCACCCCTTTTGGACTGTACGAGTCCACAGTGATGCCATTCGGCATGAAGAATGCCCCTGCCACTTTTCAGCGGATGGTCAATACGCTGCTTGAGGGACTTGAAGGGTACGCGGCTGCGTACTTGGACGATATTGCAGTCTTCAGTCCCACTTGGGAGGATCACCTAGAGCACCTGCGGCAGGTGCTCGGTCGGATCCACCGGGCAGGCTTGACCATCAAGCCGGAAAAGTGCCAGCTGGGCATGAGTGAGGTCCTCTACCTGGGTCACCGGGTAGGCGGGGGGGTTCTGAAGCCAGAACCGGGGAAAGTGGATGCCATCGCATCCTGGCCCACTCCTAGGACCAAAAAGCAGGTGATGTCCTTCTTGGGGACCGCCGGGTACTATAGGAGGTTCGTCCCACACTATAGCACCCTGGCCAAGCCCCTGACGGACCTCACCAAGAAGAAGCTGCCCGTCGCAGTCGACTGGACAGTCGCCTGCGAGACAGCTTTCGGGGCACTCAAGGCCGCCCTAAGTAGCTCCCCTGTACTGCAAGCTGCCGACTTCGACCGGCCGTTTGTGGTACAGACCGACGCCAGTGACTTTGGCCTCGGTGCTGTGCTAAGTCAGGTCAACACGACAGGCCAGGAACATCCTGTCTTGTACCTGAGCAGGAAGCTACTGCCCCGGGAGGTGGCTTACTCCACGGTGGAAAAAGAATGCCTGGCAATTGTATGGGCCCTGCAGCGTCTGCAGCCCTACTTGTACGGGAGCCATTTCACCGTGGAGACGGACCACAACCCCCTCAGCTGGTTACACACGGTCTCTGGGTCGAATGGCAGGTTGCTACGCTGGAGCCTCGCTCTCCAGCAGTACCACTTCTCCATTCGCCACAGAAGAGGCCGTGACCACGGTAACGCTGACGGGTTATCCCGGCAAGGGGAGGGTGCAGAAGGACGCACGGGGGAACACAGGAATGTGCTACCCCCTCGCGCCCTCGTATAGGGGGAGGTGTGATGAACCTGTAGCCGCCATCTTGGTAATGATAAATCATATCCAGGGATGGCCACACTTCAGCAGCCCCCACCCTTGGGACCTTCTGTTAAAACGTCAACTAGATAGTTTCCCCCCATCCAGGCTCCTGTAAGATAAGAAGCCTACTTAACACTTGAATGCTAGGAGCTTCAAAGACTTCGAGAGGAAACACAGCCAGCAGGGGGGGGTGCTTCGTCTATCTGTACCTGACCATTTGTCCCATAGGACTAGTTTCTTTGTCTGTCACAAGCATGGAGGCATAAGATATAGAAACATGAATAGTACACGCATGTTGCGTGGGATGGGCCAATAAAAAAATATCACGGCGTCCCGGAGCCATTGCGCACACAAGCCTCCGCGGTAGACGTTTGTACGTGCTCTGGAAGCCAAGATATAGCGCGGAGCCATTCCTGAGGACCGTATGGTATCATAATTGATATCAAAAGGTCGGTTACGGCGGCCCGAATCCATGGGAACCCCTGGGGGTATCATGAGACCATCCCAGAAGAAGTTATTGGGTTCCATAGAATTTGGGCTTCTGATCGAAGTTAGACCTGAGGGTGGAGACTGAGCCAGCTGACCTCACCAGCAGTGGGCGGGACGGGGCAGGTAAGATAGCAGGACAGACAAGAGACAAGTCAGTTTTTGACCCAAGAGTGGTGTGCTGAACATCTGAGCACCAGCTGAGGCCACCAAGGGGAGGAGCAGTTTGACCATGCGGTGGTAGGCCTCAGCCTGTAACAAAGAACCGTGCCTGCGACCGCAGAATCCTCTCCCTGCGTCACAAGAAAATCAAGAAACCGGTAACTGATATGCTGTGGTGATTCTGTGTGTTGTATTCCATTGTTGTATAGTTTAGCCTGACCTTATACCTGTGTATATTTAGTTGTATATCGTGTATCTAGTGTATTATTATAATCAATTACCTCAAGTAATTGTGGGCCTGCCTTTTATTCTGCATAACGAACGCACGTCCGTGTGAGCTCGGCTCAAGCCAAAACGCTACCCAGGGTTGGTTCCTGACCCGATATAGGCCCATTCACGGACTGGGCGTATATCTAAAATAGGGACTGGTGGCAGCATACCAACTGGGGATTGGGGAAGGCTGGTAGTGACGGTCGGAGGTTCAGATATATATATTCCTGGCGCGGCCAAGGAAGATATATATACCGCCCTCACTACAGAGGGCCCCGATACCCAGTAGGTTACAGGACAGTCTCCCTGGCGACCGCTTATCCTAGGTGCAGTTCCTTGACTGACCTGAGGCTAAGAGGGCGCTAGCGAGTTGTGCTGTGTAGTGACGTTACGGTTTAGTGACGTTGAAGGGAACACTCTACCGTGTTCCCTGCGCTGGTTGCAGCTTCCTGGCACTACTTTCTCTAGGTGCAGTACCTTGACTGACCTGAGAGGTAAGGGGGCGCCAGAGAGCTGCACCCACCGGCCGGCTTTCATCACAGGAGCTGTACAAGCTCACACCAGAAAACATATACCGGACACCGGGTCCGCGTCTACAGGGCCGTATATCCCCCTGTAGAGACAACCGGAGACCCCTGGAAGACTTCAGGTCCCAGGATCACCCAAGAGCTGATACGTACCAGAGCCAGGAGTCACGGAGGCCCCGCAAGCTGGGAGCGTGTACTCCAAGAGAAGGCACTACCACAAAGTCAGCCGGTGCAGGACAGAGACAAAGTTAGGCCTAGCTCCAGGCAGGTCAGAAACTTACTACACAAAGGCAAGAAACAGGAGGCCCTATACCCGCTCACTGGGGAGGATCCTGATATGCACCCTTCACCCTACAGTGCTCCGGAATGTGCCTGAACTTCCATCAGTAAAAGGTACTGAAGTGGCTATCGTGTCTGTCCCTGTTCTTACTCTGACCCAGCTGGGTCCCATCTGTCCTGCATCCCTACATCCATGCTGCCCTGAGGCCTAGCTCCACCTGTGGGGAGCTCTACCACCCAAGCTGCCTTAACACCGGCCTCAGTGGGCTGCCGCAGCGCTGGTGAACCTTACCAGACACCACAGGTGGCGTCACGAACTTTCACATAATTATCCACCCTTTTAAAGAGAGGCCCAGGGTACGGGCCCGGGAGCTGACTACCGCAACATCCCGCAAAACTAACAACAAGGCCCGGGCGCCGAGTCCTCCCCATCCCCTGGGCACGTCATCTGCACTCCAGCCGTGCTTGCCAGTATCTCCCTGTCTGCATACCAGCCGTGCTTGCCAGTGCCCACCTGTCTGCATACCAGCCGTGCTTGCCAGTGCCCACCTGTCTGCATACCAGCCGTACTTGCCAGTACCCACCTGTCTGCATACCAGCCATACTTGCCAATACCCACCTGCCTGTATGCCAGTTCCTGCATTCCCCGGTGTGGGTCAACAACTGTGACCGGGGTCTGACCTGGAGTCGCACTTGGTCCCTCTGCTCGGTTCCTCCTTGGTCCACGGAGTCGACTAGCCGCCGTGCGACCTTGGTCGGATCGGGTTGATATTTAGTTACACCCCTCCAGGCACTCCTCAGTTCATGGTACAGTGGAATCACTAATCACGCTCATGCCAGTCAGTCCAGGCGCGAGCGTAACAGTCAAGAAGGCTGGAGATGAGAACCGAGAGCTAGGACCATTAGAGGAAGTGCTGCATGACCAACTGATTGCTGGCCTGAAGGATCCCTCACTGAAACAGATTTTAAAGGAGCGACTGCACTCGAGTCCTGATCTGGGCTTCCTGGAGGTTGGAGCCGAAGCTAGAGTCCTGGAGAAAGAGATTCCTGTCCTCAAGAGCTATGCAGTGACTATTCCTGAATTAACCCACAAAGAGCCTGACTGGGTGCAGGAGATACATCAAGAGATCCGAGATATCTGAGGTGAGCTGCACAATAATAGAGGGACCACCACTGCCCTCTCCCTGGGGGACCGCAAAGCCCCACGTGGACAGAGGTGGGAATGAGAGAAGCGTTCCTACCGTACTCCACCACGTCGTATACCCAGTCCATCAGAGGAGCGAGGGCCAGAGTGTTGGACCTGCGGAGGTAGAGGACATATCTCCAAAGACTGCCCGAGTCGAGAAAGGAGGGGCAGCCGTTAAACTAAGGCGCCCCATAGTCGTGAAGCATACTGTGGGGTTCCGAGCCTCAGAGAGTGGAAGGAGGAACTCTGAGGACATTGTCTCTGAGATGCCCATCATCTGGGCTGAATTTAATGCGTGACGGATTCATTGTTTAATGGACACAAGGTCTCAGGTGACTACTATGCCTGAGGCGTATTTCCAAAGTCATTTCCCTGAAGTTGCTCGCTACTGGAAAGAACAAACTGTCTGGCTAGTGGCAGCTAATCAATTACCTTTTCCAGTAGCGGGACTAGTATGGATGACTGTCCGGTGTGCGGGAAGGACCTCGGTCGAAAAGGGATAGTGTTGACCACGGGGTCTGGAGGCGAAGGACCCATTGTAACCTTGGGCATGAATGTGCTAAAAGATCTCAGGCAGTTCTTAGCCAAGGACCCCAACAAAAACAATTGGACCCTCACCACTCGCAATCTGGCTAGCAAGAGAGTATTCCAGCATCTCGTGTGAGTCAACCAAATTCAAAAGCTACCCGCTGCCTCCCAGTATCTCGGTAAAGTATCGATACCACCCAAAGCCACGGCGACACTGCCAGTGAGACAGACTGTACTCACTATACTAGTACTGGCACATGTATCCTTAGAGGGCGTGGATGTTCAGATTGAGCCAATGGAGAGAGACGAGGCGCCCTCCAGACTCTTGATTGCTCGCACGCTACCCACCTTGTGACAGGGGCGAGTGCCCGCACGTTGCATCAACCTAAGCGGGAAGTATACAGTTATTGCCCCGACAAAAGGTGGTTCGAGTTTGTACAATGCCAGAGGATCTCACCAGAGCTGACACTATAGGATTAACACCTGTGAAAGGAGAACCATGAACCCTAGAGGTGTCACATAACAGTAAAGAGAATGGAAGAGAACCACTGGCTGGACGCCATCTCTTAGAGCAAATGGAGGCTAACCTTACACAGTTTTCCGCAAGTCAAGTCAGACAGGTTGAGCAGTTACTACAGCGATACCAGGGGGTGTTTGCACAGCATGAAGACGACTTTGGGTGCACCCAGGACATTCAGCACTAAATACCTACAGGAAATACTGCTCCCATTCGATAGAGGTATTGGCATATACCACCTCAGATGTATCAGGAGGTGAAAGAACTGTTGGCTCACATGTTGCGGAATGGCGTGATATGCGAGAGTCAGAGTCCCTGGGCAGTCCCTATCGCGTTGGTCCGGAAGAAGGACGGTACTTTGAGGTTTTGTGTAGACTACCGGAATCTTAAAGCATGTGTAGCACCCTGAGGACTCGGCTGCTACAGGGGTATTACACCTCAAGCCAGAGGTGTGGTATTCCACTCCCGGGTAAGGATGGAGTGTGGAACTGAGCTCAGATAGCTGCATACACTACATACATCCCATTTCCGGGGGACAGACCAACGGTACTCCCACCAGTTTATGTGCAGGTACGATAGTGTCTGTCCATGGCTGGAGTGGGAGGGGGGTGGAACATCCCAGTAGTGTAGGGGCAGATAGGGGGAGCAGTCTGGGTAAGGCTAGGAGCTCATTGGGTGCTGGTCACCTGAGCTCACACATAGAGGGAGTATATAAGGTGGGCACCATCTTAGGACAGGGTCTTTTGTAGAGTGAGTCAGTCTGTCTTTGTAGAGTCAGAGGAGCAGAGCAGAGAAGCTCAGCCAGAAGGGCTGACAGGGAGTTGTGGTTCCGGCTGGGCCCAGCTCCAAGGCCAAGTCTGAGAGAGAGAGAGGAGTCAGAAGGACCCAGAGAGAAGAAGAAGGAACCCCAAGACCCCAGAATACAAACAGCAGGGTGAAGGGTTGGCACCCAGGGTACCGGATCCCAAGCTGGTGGAGGCCACTAATCCTCAGCCAGAGACCGGAGGTCGTGGGCAGGATCTGCCACGACCCTCACTAAATCCACTAGGAAAGCATACCAAGTATAGGGTCAGGGAACCCAGAAGAGGTGTACCCACCAAGAGACCCGAGGGAGCCGGACATAAGTGGATCCCTGGTGGGAACGGCCAGAAGAGAGGGGAAGTCAGACAGGAGCTCAGGACCACGCTCCAGAATTGCTTGGGGGTTGGCCGAGTCCAGGACCTGGTGGACGCAGCACGGCTCGGGTGGTCGCTTCAGGCCAGAGTGACCATAAGAACACCCGTAAGTAAAAACCCCTGAACTGCACAGCCCGACTCTGAGTCTTCTTGCTTAGCTCTCCTGCACCTGCACAACCACCATCCTCTACATCTGACCCCCTGAGGCTATACCCCTCCCGTTGGGGGTTATACTACCACAGCTGCACACATACCAACAGCCTCAGCGGACCCTGTTGCAGCGGCGGCCTTTTGACCGCAAATCAACGGGTGGCGTAGTCGACACTAAGAACATCAATAACATCTATCAAGACTGCCACACACTGAGTTTGACACCCTGGGCACGGACCGGGTCGCCGCCACTCGGAGACTACAACCCCCATCTGATCCGGCTCCGGGTAATCCCCAAACAGCACTGGCCCAGGGGGCGCGTCAACTTTGGCGTAGTTGGCAGGATTTCGTGCCCGCAACCACCGGGTACTGCGTGCCTGAAGAAAAGTTCACATTTACCTCAAAAAGAAGTCTCCCGCCGGTTCCAGAGGGTCCCCGCCATGGGACGCCATCACGGATCGTTTCCCGCCGGTTGCCCGCCATCTGCAGCTTTTTCCCGCCATCCACGGAGTTTCCCGCCACTGGGAGACGATTCCCGCCATTTCCAGAAGATTTCCCGCCTTGGAAGAGCGGACGCCATTATGGGCGTGCCAGAGGGTGGCAAGAGGTCACCTCCCATCGTGGGCCAGGTCAAGGAATGGCGCCAAAAGCGGAAACCGCCCCCACCAACAGAGACTCTGATGCTGGAGATGTCCATCAGCGTGAGAGAACTGCCCCTGGAACTGACAATCACAAAGTTGCCCCGGGACCACCTTCAATGTGGGCGGAGACAGAACAAAAGAGAGAAGATGGGTGCAGCCTGGAGGAGTCTGGAGAGAGCGCACCCGGAGACAAGAAGTCTGGAGAGGACTCCGGAGAAGTCGTACCCGGAGATGGAAGGAGAGTCAGGCAGCACCGACCCTGTGGTCAGGAGCCTGCTGCAAGCAACAACCCCACTAAGCTTAGTGGAGATCCTGGCACAGCTCCCCCGAGACCGGGAGTGTGCACAGACCGCGCTGGAGCGCCTCGCATGGAGGATGGCCCAGGTGCAGCGAGAGACGCTGACGGAGTGGAGCCGAGAGATGGCCCTGCAGGCAAGAACCCGCCAGCGAAGCACGCCACCCGAGATGAGGGGACAGACCGCCTCTGAGGATGGTGCAGGAGGAGTGAAGGCCGGAGACGGCGCCGAAGAGGGAGCTGAACAGATGGAGGCAGGTAAAGGGGACGTCACTACCCCGAGCCGAGAAACCGCGTGCCTGCCCCAGCTCCCCGTCGCAGAGCCCGAATATTCCCCCTGCCGTGCCCGTCGCTGCATCGTCACCGCTCCAGACAAGGCCTCAAGCAGAAGCCGCGGCCGCGACCCCTGTGACGTCACGCGCCTCAACCCTGAGCGCGGCAAAGCAGGAAACACCACCGGCCTGGTCGCAAGGTCTAGTACCCCCGGGCGCCGCAGTACCAACAGCGCCCTCTACCTCCACTGAGCCACCGGCCTGGTCGCTGGGCCAAGTAACCCCGGGCGCCGCCGTCTTCACGGTGCCCTTTACGTTCAGGGTACCCCAGGCCTGGTCGCAAGGCCTGGCGAACCCGGGCGCCGCTACTACCACCGCGCCCTCAACATCCACAGCGCCACACCTGGGTGAAGACCTATTTGCCCAGCACACGTGCCCGTATGGGCAGCCCTCTGTGTGGCCACCGGAGTACCACCATCCCCGACTCCGGAAAGAAAGACCCCTAGATGAGCCCCTGATTCCGGTTCCGAAGCCCGTTAAGATCACCCCACTCTCGTTGGAGGAAGCGCAGTTTGCGTGGGACCCTACCGGAGGAGACCTCATGGGATTCACCCAAGAGACTCGGGCAGCCGCAGCTGAGCGTGCGGAGTGCTGCCGGCAGCAGTTAGAGGTCTTCGACCGGGAGCGAAGAGAGAGGCGGGTCCGTGAGCAGCGGCTGCAGGAACAGAGCGCAGAGCAGAAGAGCCGGACCAGGAGGAACCCCCGTGCAGCTCATGGTCCCCGTGCCACCGGGACTGTGATTAAATTCCAACTGCAGCACGGGTGGGGCTTCATCAGGGATCACCACACCCCCGGCGACGTCTTTGTCACCAGAAGAGACGTGGAGTCCCATCTGCCGGAGGGACACAGAGGTCGTGACCTATATGTAGGGGACGAGGTCACGTTCACCCGGCACAAGTGTGCCAAAGGACCCTACGCCCTCCATGTACACCGGCTGACGGAGGAGGAGCTACGGTGTGAAGAGGAGCAAGAGGATCCGGACGGGTCTGAAGGAGGAGCAGGAGTACGCCGTCATTAAAGTACGGTAAAGAGACTGTACATAGTTACCCGTCAGGGTATAAGAACTGTTACTGCTGCTAGTTAAAATCTAGTCCCCGTTGGGACCAGCAAATTGAACTGAAACCCGTGCGTCCCTATTCCCACTGACCGAGGACTGAGAGCGGTCATTCCTTTCCTAATACCTGGCCGAGGACTGAGAGCGGCCATATTTCCCCTTGTATATAGTTGCGCTTCCTAAGGCGCCCCCTACCGGTTTTATAGGAAACTGTTGTTTTTACTACAAGAGACTGTTGCACTTTACCCGGTCACAAGTTGCACCGTGGCCGGAGGAACAAGAAAGTTTACAAAAATGTTTATATGAAAAAGTTTTATGCTGATAGTATATATATTGTTGTATATGTTTATGTTTTATGAAAAAAAAATTGTATGTTTATGGATGTTTATTCTCTTACAGCCCGAGGACGTGCTGTGATTTACCAGGGGGGAATGTAGCACCCTGAGGACTCGGCTGCTACAGGGGTATTACACCTCAAGCCAGAGGTGTGGTATTCCATTCCCGGGTAAGGATGGAGTGTGGAACTGAGCTCAGATAGCTGCATACACTACATACATCCCATTTCCGGGGGACAGACCAACGGTACTCCCACCAGTTTATGTGCAGGTACGATAGTGTCTGTCCCTGGCTGGAGTGGGAGGGGGGTGGAACATCCCAGTAGTGTAGGGGCAGATAGGGGGAGCAGTCTGGGTAAGGCTAGGAGCTCATTGGGTGCTGGTCACCTGAGCTCACACATAGAGGGAGTATATAAGGTGGGCACCATCTTAGGACAGAGTCTTTTGTAGAGTGAGTCAGTCTGTCTTTGTAGAGTCAGAGGAGCAGAGCAGAGAAGCTCAGCCAGAAGGGCTGACAGGGAGTTGTGGTTCCGGCTGGGTCCAGCTCCAAGGCCAAGTCTGAGAGAGAGAGAGGAGTCAGAAGGACCCAGAGAGAAGAAGAAGGAACCCCAAGACCCCAGAATACAAACAGCAGGGTGAAGGGTTGGCACCCAGGGTACCGGATCCCAAGCTGGTGGAGGCCACTAATCCTCAGCCAGAGACCGGAGGTCGTGGGCAGGATCTGCCACGACCCTCACTAAATCCACTAGGAAAGCATACCAAGTATAGGGTCAGGGAACCCAGAAGAGGTGTACCCACCAAGAGACCCGAGGGAGCCGGACATAAGTGGATCCCTGGTGGGAACGGCCAGAAGAGAGGGGAAGTCAGACAGGAGCTCAGGACCACGCTCCAGAATTGCTTGGGGGTTGGCCGAGTCCAGGACCTCGTGGACGCAGCACGGCTCGGGTGGTCGCTTCAGGCCAGAGTGACCATAAGAACACCCGTAAGTAAAAACCCCTGAACTGCACAGCCCGACTCTGAGTCTTCTTGCTTAGCTCTCCTGCACCTGCACAACCACCATCCTCTACATCTGACCCCCTGAGGCTATACCCCTCCCGTTGGGGGTTATACTACCACAGCTGCACACATACCAACAGCCTCAGCGGACCCTGTTGCAGCGGCGGCCTTTTGACCGCAAATCAACGGGTGGCGTAGTCGACACTAAGAACATCAATAACATCTATCAAGACTGCCACACACTGAGTTTGACACCCTGGGCACGGACCGGGTCGCCGCCACTCGGAGACTACAACCCCCATCTGATCCGGCTCCGGGTAATCCCCAAACAGCACTGGCCCAGGGGGCGCGTCACATGCACTGTGCGGGACTCCTATCCCTTACCCAGAATTGAAGAATCTCTATCAGCACTGGGAAGTGCCAAATTCTTCTCTTCCCTCGACCTAGCTAGTGGCTATTGGCAAGACCCGATAGCTGAAAAGGACCGTCCGAATACAGCTTTTGTTCTCCCTATGGGCTTGTTCAAGTTCAACCGGATGCCTTTCGGGCTGACAAATGCGCCAAGGACCTTCTAAAGACTGATGAAAAGATGCTTGGGGTATCTTAACTTTGAAGCCGCTTTGATATACTTAGATGATATATTTATCTATTCCGCTACGTTTGAAGATCACCTCCGCCGACTGGAACAAGTGTTAGAGCGACATCAGAGATACGTATTGAAAATCAAGCCTCGCAAGTGTCATCTGTTCAAGTGGGAAATTGAATATCTAGGACACACCGTGTCTAGTGCAGGAGTGCACCCCACCACAGAGAAAGTAGCTGCAGTACAGAAGTGGCCCACAAGTACCAACCTGAGAATACTGAGGGCACTCCTGGGACTCACCGGATATTACCGCTGATTCATAAAAGACTTCGCTAAGATTGCAGTACTACTCAATGAGCTGCTGAGAGGAACGGCGGGGGGAGCCAAGCGACAACCTATTCAGTGGGGCCCGTGACAAGAAAAAGTCTTCTGAGCATTGAAGATGGCACTAACGGATGCCCCAATTCTGGCCTACACTGATTTTTCACAGCCCTTCGTATTGTACACTAACAGAAGCTTGTATGGTCTGGGAGCAGTATTGGCACAAGTACAAGAAGGAAGAGAGCGGGTGATTGTGTATGCCAGTCAGTCACTGCGGGATACAGAGAAGAACTCAGACAACTACAGTTTGTTAAAATTGGAACTACTGGCATTGGTATGGGCCATGACTGAGAAATTTGTGGAGTAATTGTTGGGGTCAGAAGTACAAGTGCGAACAGATACTAACCCCTTGGCCCACTTAGAGAATGTGAAGGTGGGCGCGTTAGATCAGAGGTGGGTCGCAGGGATGTATAAGTACCAATACAAGATGGCCCTGAACACTCATGCAGATGCTTTGTCTCGAGTCACCCAAGCGGAGCCGAAAAGAGATATAGACGAAGAGCTGCAAGGTGAAGAGATCTCGGATTTCAGTGAGTTTGCCGCTGCTGTAGTAGACGCCCAGGAGTCCGGAGGAGATCCCAGACCCACTCAAATTCTAGGCCAATCAAGAGACGAGTGGATACATCTATGGATGTCTGACCCAGAACTGGCGAAACTGAGAATGGGTCGCCCTGGAAGAAATACCCAACCAGGACGCCAGGGATGCTTCGCTCCCACCTATCCTGCAAATCTTGGGCTAGTGGGAAAGGCTCTTTCTGAAAGATGACTTGCTATGCTGAAGGATCCAATTACCTCAGGAGTTCAATGTTACCTGGCAAGTATTAGTTCCAGAAGCGCTAGTAATACAGCTAGCCAAGGAAGCTCATGAGAGGGGTGCTCACTTTGGTGTGGAGAAGACCTTCCGATGGTTATAACAGCTGGTGTATTGGCCCCAACTGCGGCAAGAAGTTGAAGGAGTTTGCAGAAAATGTCGTCAGTGTGAGCTAAGTAAGCCCCCGGAACAGAGAGTTCCCATTCAGACCATCCGAACTTCTGCGCCTTTGGAGGTCCTGATGATTGACTACCTGATGATCGGAACTTCGTACAATGGTTGCGGGTATTGCTTGGTAATGACTGACCACTTCACCAAGTTCGCAGTGGTGACCCCTACTCGAGACCAGACGGCAGAACCTGCAGCCAATGCTATCTGTCAGGATTTCATTCGAATATATGGGTGCCCGAAGCGAATGCACTCCATCCAGGGAGCCTGTTTCCATTGGCGAGTGATGGATGAGCTGTATCGTATCTATGGAATCGATAAATCCCGAACAACGCCATATCACCCCCAGGGGAACGGAGCCTGCGAACGCTTCAACCGAACCCTGTTGCAAATGTTGACAACTCTGGAAGAAGACAAGAAGATGAAGGGCCCGAATTTGTGTCTGAGTTGATATGGGTGTATAATAATCGAGTCAATGCGACTACTGGCTACACCCCTTACATGTTGCTGTTTGGGAGGAATGGATGAGAAATCACTGAACTGGAGCTAGACTCAGAAGACTCCTGTCCGGGCAGCAGCCCAAGTACCTAGATTCGGGAGCACCGACGCTGACTTCACAGTGTGAGAAAATTGGTTGAACAGATGTTCCGGGAAGTGGAACATCCAAGTGAGCCCCCGTCCTCGGGTGGACCACTCCAGCCAGGGGACCATGTGCTAGTGCGAGCCAAGCGGCTTGGGAGTAAGCTGGATCACCGTTGGGAGGCAATACCCTATCGAGTGTGAAGAAGGTCCACCCAGATAACCCGGACTACGAGGTCCGACCCGAAAGGGATGACACCGCAACATCTAGAATGTTGCACCGCAATATGCTGCGGCCCTGCTCTTCCGAAGTGTAGGACTGCCACGAGACTGAATCTTCAACTAAAGCGGCTGAAGTGCCACAAACAGGGGCCTTAGGGGATGAAGAAGGATGGACTACAGTACCGTTGAGTCTGTCAGAGCTGCCAGTGCCACTCTCGAGGACAAAGAATGAATCGGGAGGCGTATTACAATCCCCAGTGATTGATTCTTCAGGAACTCCAGAATCACCTCTGAACGAGCAGCTCTGCAGGACTGAGCGGGCTAATGCCAGAATCCCACCTAACCGGTATGCCCAAGAAGAGTTTATCTGGTGTCAGATTTAACAGAAAAGTGTGCTCAACTCTTGTCTGAACTTGCGCTGCCTGGAAGGAGACGTCAATCCCGCAAGAAGTCCACTCGCCTGAGGACTGGCGAGCAAAAAGGGGGGAGGAATGTAGTAGAAGGCAATGAACCATCAGGAGAACGCTGGCAAGATGTGCCAGAGATGAGGAAAGATTGCCATCTGCTGGCCAGGAGAAATCAAGCAGAACCAAGTTGTGCTAGGAGAGTTGAAAGGGGAGCAAATTCAGATGCCGGGCCTGATCAGGTGACCTCCAGGAAGGATTTTCTGGATATAAAAGTCCAGCAAGCCAAGACACAGGAGGATTTGGCGTCAGGCTGTAGAGTGGAGCAGACGTGCTCCAGAGGGACCGCAGAGCCCAGTGCAACAGGCCTCAGCCGGAGGCCTGCATCGCACCAGAGCCGGACACCGTCTGATAAGCTCCGGACTCCTCACAGAAGCGCCCTAAGTCCTGCGCATGTTGGTCAGAGTCAGGACCTGCGCTCCACATTGAATAAGTTCCCGGAACCTGATGTCGCCTGCCAAGAGCTGAGGTCTGGATCCCCTTACCCCAAGTGTGAGAGACTACAGTCGACAGTCAAGCCGAGAAGAGCTAAGAGAGGACTGCGACAGGAGAGAAGTGCCAGCAACCGCGGAAGAATCGCGCAAGTGAACAGGGCCGTCACTTCCAACTCTCACCTATGGTACCGGGGACAGTTGGGATTAGGACTTCAGGTTGGGAGGGGGCCAGTTGGTGCAGGGGAAGCTAAACGGGATCTGATAGAATTTATCCGGAAGAGAATTGCGACCTAGCGGGAAGAACCGGTGACCCCCGCTAGAGCCATATAAAGAGAACTCACGTGGTGGCTACCACGACAGGGTGCATCACAATTTTGCAAAGAACTTTACTGTTATTCATTGAAAATATTTCTTATTGTTATTCCAAGTTGCTGTTTATTACCCTTGTTACTAACCCCCTTGCAGAATAATTGTTATACATATAAAGTGGTTATATCAACCCCTGACTGTGCCTGCCTGGTGTCTCTGTGCGTTGCATTCTGGCACCTGTGTTACAATAGTTTCACAGTAAACAGACAATAATAAGATATAATAAGATAATAAGAGTCTTTTTTTGAAAGTTTTAGGACAATCTCATTTACATTAATAATAAAAAATAAAAAAGATAAATTATGTCCTGAGTAATATTGTCCTTTATCATCAATAAATACCACTGACATGGCTCCTGACATGGCTACTGGCTTCTAGACTGGTCGGGTAAACAGTCATTTCTTTAGACATAATTTAAGCCGGTTTCACACTTTCAACATTAACGGTCTGAGTACGTAGTGCAATATCCATACCGACCGCGGGTTTCCGGACCCGAATGCTACAGCTTTATACAGTACAGACCAAAAGTTTGGACACACCTTCTCATTTAAAGATTTTTCTGTATTTTCATGACTATGAAAATTGTACATTCACACTGAAGTCATCAAAACTATGAATTAACACATGTGGAATTGTATACTTAACAAAAAAGTGTGAAACAACTGAAAATATGTCTTATATTCCAAGTTCTTCAAAGTAGCCACCTTTTGCTTTGATGACTGCTTTGCACACTCTTGGCATTCTCTTGATGAGCTTCAAGAGGTAGTCACTGGAAATGGTCTTCCAACAATCTTGAAGGAGTTCCCAGAGATGCTTAGCACTTGTTGGCCCTTTTGCCTTCACTCTGTGGTCCAGCTCACCCCAAACCATCTTGATTGGGTTCAGGTCTGGTGACTGTGGAGGCCAGGTCATCTGGCGTAGCACCCCATCACTCTCCTTCTTGGTCAAATAGCCCTTACACAGCCTGGAGGTGTGTTTGGGGTCATTGTCCTGTTGAAAAATAAATGATGGTCCAACTAAACGCAAACCGGATGGAATAGCATGCCGCTGCAAGATGCTGTGGTAGCCATGCTGGTTCAGTATGCCTTCAATTTTGAATAAATCCCCAACAGTGTCACCAGCAAAGCACCCCCACACCATCACACCTCCTCCTCCATGCTTCACGGTGGGAACCAGGCATGTAGAGTCCATCCGTTCACCTTTTCTGCGTCGCACAAAGACACGGTTGGAACCAAAGATATCAAATTTGGACTCATCAGACCAAAGCACTGATTTCCACTGGTCTAATGTCCATTCCTTGTGTTCTTTAGCCCAAAGAAGTCTCTTCTGCTTGTTGCCTGTCCTTAGCAGTGGTTTCCTAGCAGCTATTTTACCATGAAGGCCTGCTGCACAAAGTCTCCTCTTAACAGTTGTTGAAGAGATGTGTCTGCTGCTAGAACTCTGTGTGGCATTGACCTGGTCTCTAATCTGAGCTGCTGTTAACCTGCGATTTCTGAGGCTGGTGACTCGGATAAACTTATCCTCAGAAGCAGAGGTGACTCCTGGTCTTCCTTTCCTGGGGCGGTCCTCATGTGAGCCAGTTTCTTTGTAGCGCTTGATGGTTTTTGCAACTGCACTTGGGGACACTTTCAAAGTTTTCCTAATTTTTCGCACTGACTGACCTTCATTTCTTAAAGTAATGATGGCCACTCATTTTTCTTTACTTAGCTGCTTTTTTCTTGCCATAATACAAATTCTAACAGTCTATTCAGTAGGACTATCAGCTGTGTATCCACCAGACTTCTGCACAACACAACTGATGGTCCCAACCCCATTTATAAGGCAAGAAATCCCACTTATTAAACCTGACAGGACACACCTGTGAAGTGAAAACCATTTCCGGTGACTACCTCTTGAAGCTCATCAAGAGAATGCCAAGAGTGTGCAAAGCAGTCATCAAAGCAAAAGGTGGCTACTTTGAAGAACCTAGAATATAAGACATATTTTCAGTTGTTTCACACTTTTTTGTTAACTATGTAATTCCACATGTGTTAATTCATAGTTTTGATGCCTTCAGTGTGAATGTACAATTTTCACAGTCATGGAAATACAGAAAAATCTTTAAATGAGAAGGTGTGTCCAAACTTTTAGTCTGTACTGTATATGTTTATAAATCTGTTGCATCTGGACATCATGGTCCGTTCTAGGACTGTGAATTTTGTACGTTTGAAACACGCCAAAGACCTTGAATTGTGTGTGTAGAGGTTTCTTTTTAGAAACTTCCATTTTAAGAAAAATTTGGATGGAGTTGAGCAAAAAGATTCACATGACTCTAGTCAAGCAGCCATGGACTATTGATGTGGCCATCATGAGTGCGTCATATTGAAATAATGACGTTACGCCAGACCTACTAATTAGTAGAGGCACAGGGGATGCCATGAGGTAGGAGAAGGTTCACAGTGCTCTGGTCAGGTGGCCAGGGACATTGATATGGCTGGTGGACCTGGATCTTGCAAATCTTTTTGCACAACTCTAAAATTCGGCTTCGGGCAAAATATTTTAAAATTGATCAGGATGATATATGCTGAGACTATGGCCAATATTCTTGGTGACAGAAGTGATATGGGTCCACTACTAAAGGTATTCAACAGGGATGTCCATTTTCCCCCGGGGAGAGGGAAAATCTGCCTTGGCTAGTGCTAGGGTAGTAATGTCATTCTGATTAAGAAATTATGAAAGGGCAAGAACATGTGTAAAGCACATTGTATACACCCATTTAAATTAGATGAAAGTCAGATTTTAAAAACCCATGGTGATTCAAACTTTATTGTGCAATACCGGAGAAACAATCCCTTCCTGGAGGGTATAGAAGTCGGCAGACTGCAGAAAACAGCATCAGACATGTTTGATATGTTTGTCTGTTACTTGAAATATGATGTTTATGTAGTGATGAAAGATCATTTACGAAAATGATCCCCAATGGGTATATATTGGGAAAACCATAGATTGCACTCTAGACTGTCTGTCTACACTTATGGCATCTTTGCCCATTCAGCACAGACGACATTAATGGCAGTAAGTGTTCTGACAGTCACGCAAATAAATGGTTTGCCGGTAGCGTCTAGAGGTTAGTAGTTTTACATGTGGCACTAGCATTAAGGCTCATTCAGACGTGAGTGATTTTTCTCATATGAGAAAATCGGTAAGAGTTTCTTCAGAGTTTTTGATCAGAGTTTGGTCAGCGTCAGTTTTTACCATCAGTGTTTGGTCCGAGTTTCATCAGTTTTTCTCGGATGAGAAACAACAACAAAATAGTTTCTCTATCTTTTCTTGTCAGTGAAGAATGGACAGCACATGGATGGCATCCCAGTGCTGTTCGATTTTTTTCACAGACCCACAGACTTGCAATGCCGAGTTTGATCCAACACTCGGATCAATATTGGACATATCTCTGCGATATTGCGCGATTCATGAAAATCACGGACATACAGTGAGGAGAAAAAGTATTTGATACACTGCCGATTTTGTAAGTTTTCTCACCTACAAAGAATGGAGATGTCTGTAATTTTTATCGTATGTATACTTCAACTGTGAGAGACATAATCTAAGAATAAAAAACAGAAAATCACATTGCATGATTTTTATGTAATTAATTTGAACTTTATTGCATGAAATAAGTATTTGATCACCGAGCAACCACCAAGAATTCTGGCTCTCACAGACCTGTTAGTTTTTCTTTAACAAGCCATCCTACTCTGCACTCATTACCTGTATTAGTTGCAGTTGTTTGAACTTGTTACCTGTATAAAAGACACCTGTCCACACAATCAATCAGACTCCAACCTCTCCACCATGGCCAAGACCAAAGAGCTTACTAAAAACAGAGAAAATTGTAGACCTGTACAAGGCTGGGATGGCCTACAGGACAATAGGCAAGCAGCTTGGTGAGAAGGCAGCAACTGTTGGCACAATTATTAGAAAATGGAAGAAACACAAGATGGCTGTCAATCTTCCTCGGTGTGGGGCACTACGCCAGATCTTACCTCATGAGGTAAGGATGATTTTGAGAAAGGTCAGGAATCAGCCCAGAACTATAAGGGAGGACCTCGTCGATGACCTGAAGAGTGCTGGGACCACAGTCTCAAACATTACCATTAGTAACACACTACGCCGTCATGGATTAAAATCCTGCAGGGCACGCAAGACTTCCTGCTCACACCAGCACATGTCCAGACCCGTTTGAAGTTCGCCAATGACCATCTGGATGATTCAGAGGAGGCATGGGAGAAGGTCATGGGGTCATATGAGACCAAAATATAACTTTTTGGTATTAACTCCACTCTCTGTGCTTGGAGGAAGAAGAAGGATGAGTATAACCCCAAGAACAACGTCCCAACCGTGAAGCATGGTTGGGGAAACATCATACTTTTGGGGTGCTTTTCTGCAAAGGGGACAGGACGGGGGAAATA
Organism: Phyllobates terribilis; assembly: GCF_046119375.1. Lineage (NCBI taxonomy): Eukaryota > Metazoa > Chordata > Amphibia > Anura > Dendrobatidae > Phyllobates > Phyllobates terribilis. Next base: position 129,656,803 of record NW_027362773.1, on the reverse strand, counting down.
CAGGATGGGGCCCATACAGCATGGGGCATTATATGGCTTTTGAAGGGAGTTGAAAGTCTGTGTTGCCCAGCGACAGCCCCAAAACATCACTGCTCTAGAGGAGATCTGCATGGAGGAATGGGCCAACATACCAGCAACAGTGTGTGCCAACCTATGAAGACTTACAGAAAACGTTTGACCTCTGTCATTGCCAACAAAGAATATATAATAAAGTATTGAGATGAACCTTTGTAATTGACCAAATACTTATTTTCCACGAAAATGTGAAAAAAATTTCTTTACAAATCAGACAATGTGATTTTTAGGATTTGTTTTCTCATTTTGTCTCTCATAGTTGAGGTCTACCTATGATGGCAATTACAGGCCTCTCTCATCTTTTTAAGTGAGAGAACTTGCACAATTGGTGGCTGACTAAATACTTTTTCCCCACTGCATTGTACTATACCTATATTTCTCTGCCATATCTGTGCATCATGAATCGTGGTACAGTACAGACCAAAAGTTTGGATACACCTTCTCTTTTAAAGATTTTTCTGTATTTTCATGACTATGAAAATTGTACATTCACACTGAAGGCATCAAAACTATGAATTAACACATGTGGAATTATATACTTAACAAAAAAGTGTGAAACAACTGAAAATATGTCTTATAGTCTACGTTCTTCAAAGCAGCCACCTTTTGCTTTGATGACTGCTTTGCACACTCTTGGCATTCTCTTGATGAGCTTCAAGAGGTAGCCACCGGAAATAGTTTTCACTTCACGGGTGTGCCCTGTCAGGTTTAATAAGTGGGATTTCTTGCCTTATAAATGGGGTTGGGACCATCAGTTGTGTTGTGAAGAAGTCTGGTGGATACACAGCTGATAGTCCTACTGAATACACTGTTAGAATTTGTATTATGGCAAGAAAAAAGCAGCTAAGTAAAGAAAAACGAGTGGCCATCATTAGTTTAAGAAATGAAGGTCAGTCAGTCCGAAAAATTGGGAAAACTTTGAAAGTGTCCCCAAGTGCAGTTGCAAAAACCATCAAGCGCTACAAAGAAACTGGCTCACATGAGGACCGCCCCAGGAAAGGAAGACCAAGAGTCACCTCTGCTTCTGAGGATAAGTTTATCCGAGTCACCAGCCTCAGAAATCGCAGGTTAACAGCAGCTCAGATTAGAGACCAGGTCAATGCCACACAGAGTTCTAGCAGCAGACACATCTCTTCAACAACTGTTAAGAGGAGACTTTGTGCAGCAGGCCTTCATGGTAAAATAGCTGCTAGGAAACCACTGCTAAGGACAGGCAACAAGCAGAAGAGACTTCTTTGGGCTAAAGAACACAAGGAATGGACATTAGACCAGTGGAAATCTGTGCTTTGGTCTGATGAGTCCAAATTTGAGATCTTTGGTTCCAACCACCGTGTCTTTGTGCGACGCAGAAAAGGTGAACGGATGGACTCTACATGCCTGGTTCCCACCGTGAAGCATAGAGGAGGAGGTGCGATGGTGTGGGGGTGCTTTGCTGGTGACACTGTTGGGGATTTATTCAAAATTGAAGGCATACTGAACCAGCATGGCTACCACAGCATCTAGCAGCGGCATGCTATTCCATCCGGTTTGCGTTTAGTTGGACCATCATTTATTTTTCAACAGGACAATGACCCCAAACACACCTCCAGGCTGTGTAAGGGCTATTTGACTAAGAAGGAGAGTGATGGGGTGCTACGCCAGATGACCTGGCCTCCACAGTCACCAGACCTGAACCCAATCGAGATGGTTTGGGGTGAGTTGGACCGCAGAGTGAAGGCAAAAGGGCCAACAAGTGCTAAGCATCTCTGGGAACTCCTTCAAGATTGTTGGAAGACCATTTCCGGTGACGACCTCTTGAAGCTCATCAAGAGAATGCCAAGAGTGTGCAAAGCAGTCATCAAAGCAAAAGGTGGCTACTTTGAAGAACCTAGAATATAAGACATATTTTCAGGTGTTTCACACTTTTTTGTTAAGTATATAATTCCACATGTGTTAATTCATAGTTTTGATGCCTTCAGTGTGACTGTACAATTTTCATAGTCATGAAAATACAGAAAAATCTTTAAATGAGAAGGTGTGTCCAAACTTTTGGTCTGTACTGTATGTGTTAATGTGGCCCACTGAGACTCTTTCACCCAGGGCCCACAAAAACCTGGAGCCGGCCCTGCTTCCAGCATGACAATGACCTGAAACACACAGCCAGGGCAACTAAGGATTGGCTCTGTTAGAAGCATTTCAGTGTCCTGGAGAGGCCTAGCCAGTCTCCAGACCTGAACCCAATAGAAAATCTTTGGAGGGAGCTGAAACTCAATGTTGCCCAGCGACAGCCCCGAAATCTGAAAGATCTGGAGAAGATCTGTATGGAGGAGTGGGCCGAAATCCCTGCTGCCGTGTGTGCAAACCTGGTCAAGAACTACAGGAAACGTCTGACCTCTGTAATTGCAAACAAAGGCCTCTGTACCAAATATTAAGATCTGTTTTTCTATTGTATCAAATACTTATTTCATGTAATAAAATGCAAATTAATTATTTAAAGATCATACAATGTGATTTTCTGAATTTGTTTTTAGATTCTGTCTCTCACAGGTGAAGTATACCTACAATATAAATTACAGACCTCTCCATTCTTTGTAGGTGGGAAAACTTGCAAAATCGGCAGTATATCAAATACTTATTTTTCCAACTGTATGAACATTTACTATAAGGCCTCATTCAGACGTCCAGTTTCTTTCTCGTACTAGTTAATCGGACTGATTATTCTGATTAGACTCTTATTAGAGTAGTATGAGAGTCATCCAATTTTCTCCTACTTGGAGAATTTTTTTTTAAATTTCTCCACCTTCTCCATTCTGACAGTTCGTGAAATTCAGATCACACTCAGATATCATCCGTTGGTGGTCCGATTTTTTCATGGACACGTTGACTTGCATTGTTGACTTTGATCCAACCCTCAGATCAAAATAGGACATGTGAATAGCCCCATAAAATATCATACAGAAAATAGGAAGAAATCTCAAGCAATGTCACACCAGGTGTGAGTGCAACACAAAGAGTCACGCCAGGTGTGAGTACAACACAGAGGGGAAAGGAAAAGGAAGCCCAGACACTAGGGAAAGGGGGAAGAGGTAACCTCCTAATCTGGACTAGCGTCACCCTGTCTCCCCCTAACGTCCCTATACAGCCTCCGCAGCTGTTGCTGATCACATGCCTCGCCCTACTATCCTTGGCGTAAGGCTATAGCTGGGGGAGGAAGGAGATGAGCACTAGTCAACCTCTGCTAGCACTCTAAAGACAAAAAGGGAAGCCAACACAGGGGAACAACAACACAGCTTTAGAAGAACTCCAACAGGGCACACGGCCTCAAGACTCCAGAGAGGACGTAATGCTGCTTCAGCCAAATTCCAAGTAGAAATTAGTATAACCGGCGACGCCCACCTAGACACACCAGGTATATATACACCCAGAATAAAAGGAGGTAGTCGCTGGGTCCTAAACACAGCCTCCTATCTAGACAGCTGTCTGCATTGCCAAATGTGGAGATCTCCTGCAAACCATTGCAGGGCAACTGTCTGTCACATCTGACACACCCGTGACAAGCGATCAGGAAATAAAATGTCCGAAAACTTTATTTATGAAAATCAGCAACCACCAAGTGTCCAATATTAAGATTGTCGCATTTCGACTGCACCAGTCTTAATCATGATCTCTGGTAGCATGTTAGAAACACCATTCTTATACTAAGGTAACTCTCCCTTGCAAGCACATAAGTGCCGGGTTAGCAATTAGGAGTGGAACTATTCCTTTATGAAGCTTCGGGAAAGCATGGTAAATTGGTACTACGGGACAATTCACATAAAAGCATCGTTTCCCATCCGGACCTTGGTGGCTCCGTGCTATGGCTCCTTAGAAGCAAGGTGCATATACCAATTGGTGAGCTGACTTTTCCTATCCCCCTCTCCCTATGTTACATAGAATATCATGAGTACAAGTGCTATCTTTAAAAAATTTTAGCTATCAATTTGGGAAAAATATATTTCTATATAAAATTGTACAAGAAGGAATTGTTGATGAATTTTATAGTTACCAATATTTGGCAGCAGGGGTGACCTGTCACGGGTGTGTCAGAGGTGACAGACAGTTGCCCTACTGTTGGTTGCAGGAGATCTGTACGTTTGGCATTACAGACATCTTCTTAAAGGCAGTCTCTAGGACCCAGCGGCTACCTACCTCTTACTAATTAGCTCCCTGGCCTGAGTGTATAAATACCTGCTGTGTCTGAGAGAGAGGTGCCGGCGATATTCATTACTACTTGTGAGGCTTTAGCAAGAGCAGTACTTCGTCCTGTCTAGAACTTGAGGCCGTATGCGCATTTGGCTGGAGTCGTCTAAAGCTAAGCAATTCCCCCCCGTGTTTGTCTACCGTTGTTGTCTATAGAGTTTAGTGGAGATCGACTAGTGCTCATCTCCTCCCTTCCCTAGCCTTAGCCATACGCCAGGGAAAGTCAGGGCAAGGCACGCGTGCGGCGATTGGTGAAGAGCCAATATAGGGACTGTAGTTGAGACAGAGTGACACTAGTCCAGACTAGGAGGTATCCACTACTCCCTTTCCCTAGTGTTTGGGCTCCCTTTCCCTCTTCCCTCTGTGTTGCACTAAGTCATTCCCACACCCTGCGTGACATGACCAATACATGACATGTCCATATGGAGCAAGCAGAAAGTACAGAGCCGGGATACAAGAAGTACCCAAGAATAGGATCTAAGAAATACCCAAGAAATTCTGTAGGCAGGACACTACTGTAAGCTTGTAACATCAGCTGTATTATTTTCCTTATGTCAGTAAAAGCCAACTTTCACTTTGTTTCCTTCAACTTGCTGACAATCTGTGAACAAAAGATAACACTTCATACTTAGAAGCCAGATTTAGTGACATGGAAACAGTATTAGGATCCTGGAAAAAGTCTGGGAGTAATTTGTATACACTTGACAATAAAACAAAGTATATACAATACATATGTAAAAAACAACTTATGTAAATGTCATAAATATATTTATTTTTACCTTGAAGGAATTTTACCCTGTTTGGAAGTTATCCCCTATCTGCAGGATAACTTGCCCATCGCTGGGTGGGTGTTCAAGGAACCTAACCTAATATCTCTCAGTTGTGAATCTCAACTGTTAAAGGGGTTTACAATCACTCTTTGGTAAAAAGGTCCCCTGACCATTAAATGATTACCCCCAACAATCATACCTAGTCTGTGGGGAAATCTCACAGTAAGGGCACAGTCAGACGGCTGTGTAAATTGGATGGAGACCAGACCGCAATGCACGGACTGGCCGGTGGCTCTGCCGACCCGAGCATGACAGCCTCATATAAATATATGAAGCTGTCACGCTCAGTCGGGAGAGCTACCGGCCAGTCCATGCATTGCAGTCCGATCTCCGCCTGATTTATACAGCTGTCTGATTGCACCCTAATTGTTGAATTCCCCTTCTGTACTGCCACTGCAGGGAAAATGAGAAATTACATGAAGCCCATTGAACTCAATATTGTTACATCTCTACCCAGACCTGCTCCAATGACATCTGCCTCTTTCTCCAGACATCCAGACACCGATGTGTTCATCCTGCGGGAGGCAATGGTGATAGAGTATAGGTTATGGCAGATATCACAGGCAGAATCGGTGTGGGTGCTGTCCAGTAGCTCATCAGGATCTAATAGCTCCCTCCTGTGGCCAACCAGGCAGTTCCACACCCTATTTAAACTCCTGGCACAGTGCTAGGAGTTATCAGCCATTGCATGGTTTACTCCTGAAGGTTTTCTAATTGTTTTGATCTTAATGCTTACCCTGCTTGTGATCCTGATTCTTGACTTCATTTGTTCTGAATTCCTCTTGACTCTGACCCTTACTACTTTTACTTTGCTTTGACTGACCACCTAGTAGTTGACCTCGAAAAAAAAAATGCACAAAGAGAGAAGTCATCTGTAGGCATGAACTCTTCACAGATTTGTATCTGCAGCCACTGAACTACCATCTGAGAGATGATGGATTGAACTGAGCAACCTGGGCACAAACATTAACATATAGATACCCTGTCACCGAAACACTCAGTGTCCATCAACGCATGAGACAACCCCTTTAAAGAACAGTTGTCATTCTGTGTCAAACTGTTGTGTTTCCTTGTCACTTTACATGTAAATTATAAGAAAGGTTCTTAAAGCCGAACTATCGTTCCCGATCATTGCTCAGTAATAAGTCAGTAGTTTGTCAGACTATTGCTTCTTTTATGCAGGGATAAAACTTTTGGTTGCTAGCTCATCCCCTCGTGTTAACAAGGATTTACAGAAACTGTCTCATGTAGCAATGGTGGATTTTTCCCCTAATGATTGTACATGCAGAAGTGTAAATGGAAGTGTGGCAAGCACCAATCTGCATGCCATAGAGCTGATCAGCCCAAGAATTGACATGTTGCTTCTTTTAACTCACTACTAAAAAAAGTGTAGAAAAACAGCACCATGTGCACTATAGATATGTTTACCCATTGAAATTAATAGGAAGCCTTATAAAGAACATAAAGAAGGTTTTCGATGCGGGTTTACGGCTCATTCATATGACAATATTATATGTACGGGTGCTGTCTATATTATAATCAGGTAGCACACTGACGCAGTGATGTGATCAAGTTGAGCGGGATTCATATCCAATGAACTCCGTTCACCCCACTGTCGTCACCCCGAGCGTGAGAAGGTGCTCACGCTCGCGGTGTCAGCAGAAAGGTAATTGGAGTTCATATCCAATGAACTCCGATCATCTCAATGATGTCAGTGCGCACACTGTGGGAAAGTTCTCACCGCGTGCGCTGACGTCATTGAGATGATCGGAGTTCATTAGGCATGAACTCCGATTACCTTTCTGCCGACACCGTGAGAACTTTCTCACAATCGCGGTGACGTCAGTGAGGTGAACGGAGTTCATTGGATATGAATCCCACTCAACTTGATCACGTCAGTGCGAGTCACTGAGGTGAGCAAGCATGCTCAGCTCAGTGTCTCTGCATGATGGCTGGCTGCATAGTCGCATCATGCAACAATGCAGCCTGCCATCTAGATGTAGCAGAGCTAGTCCCGTCGCTGGACAAATGGATTATTTTTTTCACGTCAGAGAGGTGAGGATGAGGTTGCTTTATTATTTTATTTTTATTGCAGGTGACATGGGCTTCAATGGAATGGGTGTAACAGTAAGTATAAGGCTTTTGGTTAAATTTAGATTTATTAAAGGAGTCTGTGTGTTTATTTAAAAAAAAATATTTTATTTTGGGTGTTTTATTTCACTATTTGACTATGGGGTTAGTAATAGGGGCGTCTTATAGACACCTCTCCATTACTAACCCCTGAATACTTATGATCATGTGATATTTCAGTTTTTCTTTTTTAATAAATTTGCAAAAATTTCTACATTTCTGTTTTTTTTTCAGTCAAGATGGGGTGCAGAGTGCACTTTAATGAGAAAAAAATGAACTTTTTAGAATTTACCAAATGTCTGCAATGAAACAAAGAGTTAAACATTTAAAGGGGTCTGAATACTTTCCGTACCCACTATATAAGAGAGTAAAATAAATAAATAAATAAAAAACAAAATGAGCCCTTTGGCTAGATCCAAATGACCATATTTTCCCTCATCCGTGAGAATTGTGCCAATTTTGCTAATCACCCTCTGATCAGAGTTTGATCATAGTGTGATCCGATTTTCTCGCATGAGGAGAAGATGGAAAAGAAAATTCACCATCTTATCCATTCTGTCAGTCCATGAAAATCGGATTGCACTCAAATGTCACCGAGTGCAGTCCAATTTTTTTCCATGCGCTCATTGACTTGCATGGCCAAGTGCAATCCGAATATTGAATACAAATCATACATGCTGTGCTATTTTTCCTGGGATAGAATAGGTCTCACGAAAAAAACAGACATGTGCACGGCACCATAGAATGACATTGGTCCAAGCGCGATCCGATGTCTTGTCGACTTGCACTCGGACCAAAAATACGGCCATCTGCATGAGCCCTTTCTGAAAGTGCGGCTTCTGGGAGGAAATTAACTTTATTCATCCTGAGAGCTACCGGCTTTCAGTCATAAGGGCCGCGACTGTAAGCACTCTCCTTCACCATGGCTGACAGTTCGTGATGCAAAGCTTCTGTTCAGAGTGAACTGTCAATCAAAGTGCGGAGGCGTGTTTACAGTCGCAGGTAACATTGCTTTGAGGAGTGACTGTTGCTGCTCTATGCATAACTCTATGACTGAAAGCCGGTGGCTCTTGGTATGAATAAAGTTCATTTTCTCCCGGTAGCCCTGCTTTTAGGCCGTGGTCACACAAGCAATGATTCTCTCAATCAGATCGATTATGTAAATGACAGAGTTTGATCCGAGTGTCAGTTTACTGTGATCTGATTCCCTCGCATGAGAGAATCGTAACACAAGTGTGGAGAAGATGGAGAGCAAGATTTCTCCATCTTCTCTATTGTCTGTATCAGCGTAAATCCGAGTGAAGTCGGATATTTCACATGCACCCAAAGACTTGAATGGGCGCGCATTATCAGATTTGTGGAACCACTCGCACTATGCTGTGATTTTTTTTTTTCATGCCGAATCGATATGAAATAAAAAACTCAGATCTGCACTGCCCCATAGTATATGATTGGTGCGAGTGCTATCCGATAAAACATAGGATAGCACTCATCAGATGTATACGCTCGTGTGAGTGAGTTCTTAGTAATGCGGTTGGACAGCATTGGAACGCTACTAACCTCCAGATTAACCCTGTATAGTGTTTTTGGGACATGACAGGTTCCTTATAAATAGGTTTTGGATGTGGATTTTGGAGCAAAATGTGTGTGAACATACCCTACTACTGTGCTGAGAATCTGATCTATGGAGCTGAGATCTCCATTGTTGTCTCCTTGCATTCTTTTAGTATCACTTCTGTAGCTGTCATTCCCTGTATTAAATCCCCGCCCCACCAGCTCAGACTTTTTCAGCACCAAGGTCCTATGTCATAGTTTTTTTTTCTGTGATAACTCTTCCCCTGCAACGTTATGCAGTCTTATTGGCCTCCGCTGCTGCATTGTGTCACCCGGGGCTGGGCTAACTCGAGTATATTTATGGTATGCTAGTGTAGTTCTGAGTTTGCAGAAGAAACAATATCTAGCGAGCGACAAGGTAAAACATTGGCTGGGTATACGGTACTGCTTTATTCTATAGTAATCATTCTAGCTCCTATATCTGTAGGCTGCACCCCTGTCATAGAGCTAGAATCCAGCTTGGGGTGTTGTATACATATATGACAGTTCCCTTTTACAAGCGGATTTTGGAATTTCCTCTGTCTGGGGATTACATTTGCTGCAAATTTATTCAAGGATGCAGATAGTCTCTAGCTACAGACACAGGAAGAAGGGAATCTGTGAAACAGAGGAACATGTTGCACAAGAAGGGTCATTGGAATTGTTATTAAATAGCTCAACGTAACAATATCTAAAGCTCAATTATATTAACATTTCCCATCACCACCACTGGTTAGCTATGAATGGAGTAATGTTTTACTAGTATATTTTTTTTATTATTTTGGGGGGGAAAGGGGATTTGCAGGGTTAAATGAGGGATCTTTTTATTTTTCAAATTCAATATTGACAAGTTCTTTAAATGTGTAAACAAAACAAAGTGTGTATGTGATATCACATATCTGTCTGTGTCCTTAGCAATATTTTGAGAGTTATTAGGGGGAAGAATGGGGGAAAAAAAGAAAAATAAAGGAGGGGGTGGTATCAGAGCAAAATGAAGGTAGAAACAGCACAGATATTTTTATTATTATTTTTATTTATTTTAGGAAATGCACCGCCCCATAACAAAGCACAGTGTTAGTTCAAAGTTGTACAATTGTGCAAGCATCCCTAAACTCCGGTGAATGGGGCTGAGCATGGGTGAGGCACAGGGAATTGCAGTAGTTGCAGTGCTCCCCCCCAGCAATGTTACATCATGAATTAAAGTGTAACCATTGTTTTCATTTTTATTTAATAAATCAATAGTACACATGAAAATAAGAAACTTTTTAATATATCCTATCAGAGAAATCTGCTTCTTTCACCTCCAAATTAGAGCTTGCATTATGAATTAATTTGTGAAATTTGTAAAAAATCTATATTCTAATCTAGGGGTATTCCCATCTCCAAGATCCTATCCCATTTCATGGGTAAAATCTTTCTTCATTGAATACAGACTGACCCATTATTGAGGATATGACAGTTGGTGCTCATAAAGTTCTATGGAGAAGTAACTGACTTTTCAGGAGAACTTGCAGCAGACTGTCTGTGTCTTTTTGCTGCAAGTTCTCATGAATCGACAATTCTCCATAGAACTTTATGAGTACCAACTGTCATCTCTGAAAATTTGTCTTCACTTAAAGGGGTATTCCCATTTACAAGATCCTATCCCAATCTGTAGTAGGTGTAATAATAATAATATAAGCAAATACCTCCAAAGAGAAATGTAGTATATTTCTTCTGATTTGCTATGTCACTTACCCCATGTGCAAGGCATTGCAGTAGCGTAGATATCCATGGTTACAGCCACTGATATAGTGACAGTTAGTTAGTTGTTAGTGGCCGTAACCATAGATACTGAAGCTACTGCAATGTCCTACATATGTGGTAAGCGACATAGATAATCAGAAGAACTATATTACATTTCTAATTGGAGGTATTTGCTAATATTATTATTATTACACCTACTACAGATTGGGATAGGATATTGGAGATGGGAATACCCCTTTAAGTGAAGACAGATTTTCAGTAATGACAGTTTGAGCTCATAAAGTTCTACGGAGAACTGTTGTTTCAGGAGAACTTGCAGCAGAAAGACACAGACATTCTTCTGCAAGGTCTCCTGAAATGTCAGTTACTTCTCCATAGAACTTTATGGGCACCAACTGTCATCTTCTCAGTAATGGGCCAGTCTGTATTCACTGAAGACAGATTTTACCAGTGAAATGAGAATTTTTAAAATTAATGATCAGTTCAAGAGGAGAAAGAAGCAGATTTCTCTAATAAGATATATTAAAAAGTTTCTTATTTTCACGTGCATTCTTGAATGATGAAGAAAAAAGTTAAAATGATGGTTACTCTTTAAATAAGACTCTGGTAGTACCACACTGCAGTTCCCCAGACCAGTCTTTGATAACTTGACAGTACTAATGGGATAAAAAAATTAAAATAATGTGCATTTTGCTAATATTTTCTCAAGTTTAGGGCAAATTCAGACGTCGGTGAAACATGGTCCGTTTACGGACTGTGATACATGGACTGGCTGCAGGTCCCCTGATCCGAATGTAACATCTTGAGGCTGTCAGGAGACCCGGGGCCAGTCCGTGAATCATGGTCCGTCCCAATAAAAAAAAATATCTACACCATTCAGTCCGGTCGGCTGTTATCATGCACCATGAATGATATGAGTGCAGTATCCATATTGCCAATTATGCAAACCCCCAAAAATCAATTTATAGGAATCTTTGTTTTGGGATTTGATGGCAATTTTGATGTTGTAAAATGCAAATTGCCTCTTCAGAGAGGAAGAGGACTTGAACTCTATAGCGCCACCTGTTGGAAGTAGCAATCCTAAAAGTCACTATCGACCCTTTAACGAGTCTTGCAATATGACTTAGGATAAAAGCCAAATCAGTATCTCAATTTGCAGACACGGTGTTTGGGGGTGTTGCCCCTCATCAGTGCAAAGTATGGTATCTGATTTGGCTGGGTGAGCGGCTCTGGACTTGGATCTTGTGGAGAGTAACATACCGGCTCTGGGATGTTGTAAAACAAAGACCAAATCTCCTTCCACCCCCCCCCAAAAAAAAACAAACAAAAAAACGGTTTGCCATGGAGTTTTTCCTTTAGAAGTACAAATCTCTTTATAAATGGGGATACAACCATGCATGGCACGGGTATGAGATTATTGGCTGAACGATGGTCTAAGGGACAGCTATCATGGCGAATAAAGATGTAGGTGGGAAGGGGCAACCCAAAACCCATGTTTTGCACCCCTGAGAGCTTGTCCTGCTGCAGAGTACATGGCCCCAGCACTTACTGTTATCACTGAGAGCTTGGGGCAAAGTTCCGTGGAAAACGGAGCAGGAAGTGAAACTGGGTGAATTCTTGCAGACATATCAATAGTGAAATTCTGGAATCTGGTAGAGGTTCAAATTAGGTTGTAAAATTAATGATGAATAGGAAGGTGACAGTGCGGTATTAATACTCCTCGGTACTGCTATATATAGCAAAGAGCGGCCATGACTGCTTGACAAAACATCGTTAATGTATCACTGGAGACAATGAGGACATAGCTATAGGATTAGTCTACAATGACTAGGGTGCAACCACTGCAAACCAGACCAAACCCAACACTGAAGGTCGTTCAATCCAGCACTACAAAGCTTTAGTTCCAATTATTGGTGATAAACAGCCGGTATGTCAGACAGAGGCAACGGATCATAGTTTTAAAGGGAATCTATCATAAGGTTTTTGCTATTTTATCTGAGAGTGGATTGAAATCGGGACTGAGACACTGATTCCAACGATGTGTTACTTGCTGGGATACTTGCTGTCATTTTGATAAAATCACAGTTTTCTCTGCTGCAGATCTAACAGAGTTCAGAATGCTGAGCTGTGTATAACCCCGCCCACATCACTGATTGGCTGTTTTCTGTATACACTGTTCATTGACAGAAAGCTACTAATCATTTCTGGGGGCGTGGTTGGACTAGGAAACACGAGACACCTAGTCCTGTAGTGATAATCTTCTGCTGATAAAACACTGATTTTATTGAAACAACAACACAGCCCAATAAGTAATAAATCGCTGGAATAAGAGTCTCAGACTCTCATATTACATAGCAAAAACTTGCTTACAGATTCCATTTAATTTTCATTGTAACCTTGCAGGAGAACTTCAATTTAAAACCCTTCCGCAATGAAAAGTGTGAAATCCATGACCGGAATTTTTTGAAAAATCTGCAATTTGTGCTGAATTAAATCAAAAGTCAATAGTCCATGACCATATAGAGTGTAACAGAAATAAATATAAATCAAATAATGCCACTCAGTATATGTTCTCCATCAGAGGGACTAAGTGGACACTAGAAAAGTGCAAACGCTAATATCATTTTTATTAATATCATACAAAAATAACAGATGCCTCTTGTGTGAGAGACGCTAGGAAATGATATATAATGTTGACAGTTGGACTGTCAACGGCCGCTGCCAGACGTGTGTGGCAGTGGCTTTCTTTTCTCTAATAAGTGGAAAACGCATGACTGCTCAGTCGAGTCGAGTGCTCGTGTGTTTGGGGGAGTCGGGAGAGATAGTTATTGGCCCAGACCGATGTTTGTACAACAGCTATCGCATGTGTATGGCCAGATCACGGCTTCCATGCGTCCTAATTAAAAGGGATGAGACACGTTGGAGTGTATAGTATACGTGTTGCATACATTCTCATATACTAACTCTATGATGTCATACAATAAGTTCTTACGAGTTCTGTAAGTCATTAGTGTGTTGGTTCTAAGTGATGATGAGAATGCACTCTGACTTCTTGGAAGTAAGGGCGTGCCCCATTAAATGTTCTTTTATCCAGACATACCAGTATGACAGCTTGGACTGAGCCATTACTATACACCGTTTCAAAGAATCGGAGAGGCTTAGAAGGGAAACATTGGCACAAAGGACTAAAGATGCTCATACGCACAGTAAATGGCTCAATACTGCAGTCTGTCTTATCTGCCAGGTGCCATGAAGCCGGACTTTAGTTCTTTCAACCACATTAAAGTCTGACAATCTCTAAGGCCTCGTTCCGACGTTCGATTTTTGCGTACGAGTGCCATCCACATTTTTCACGCTTAGCACTTGTACCTGGGATAGTCTATGAGACCATTCACACATCCGATTTTTTTTTTCCTCGAACTGAGTGGTCCGCGGAAAGACAAATCCGATTTTGATCCGAGGGTCGAACCAAAATCAGCAATGCAAATCTATGGGTCCATGAAAAATTTGGACTGCACTCGGGTGACATCTGAGTGCTGTCCAATTATTCACAGACTGTCAGAAAGGAGAAGGTGGAGAATTTTTTTTTTTAATTCCTCCACGTACGGAAAAAAATTGGATGACACTCGTACTCAAACTCTGATCAGAATAATCGGTCTGATTTTCTCTTATGCTAAACAATTGGATGTCTGAATGATCAATAATACAGTCAGGGCAGGCAGAGTAAGACGCACCGAGCTTGGGGGGGATTCATGGTCACTTACATAAAAGTACTCTATTCATGTCAATCTAAGAGTAAGGGTATGTTCAGATGTTGCATTTATGCATTTTTATTTCTGCACCAAATAACAATGTGGTGACTTTTTTCCCCCCACTTATTTTAATGCGTGAAAGAATTGACATGCTGCCGATTTAAAGAAATGTAAGAAATATAAACGTAGGGTGAGAATGAGATTTTTGAAATCTCATTCCCTTCGCTGGTACTGTGTTGGCGCAGAAAAAAAACGTACCAAAAAAAAAGCCACATGTGAATATACCCTTAAATGGGTGGTCACTGCGACTCGCCAAGGACCTACATCTACAGCCAAATCTGACAATATCATATGTGTGGCGGCATGGGCGTACCCACCGTGGGGCAGCTGCCCCCCCCTACAAGCAGGGACGCACGCTGCACACACACTTGACCATGTAGGATGATTGACAATACCTGTAATTGGGCTCCTCCCTAATGAACGCTTACTCTGATTGTGATTGGCTGCTTACTGCACACATGGTCAGTGACATCATTAACGTCCTGAAGTAAGTGTGCAGAAATCGCTGGCAATGCCTGGCACAATCTATAAAGTACAGGAGACTGGAGTCACTGACAGAGTGTGACCCTTCCATTATCAGCGTCAGACAGGACGGGGTGGATGTGCGGCAGGAGAGGAGGCAGCAGCTCAGGGGAATAAATGGATAATATATATATCAAATAGAGTATAATAAGCAGCACTGAGTGTCACACGGCCCTACCTGACATGGCCGAGCATTTAACCCCATAAGCAGTGGGCTATGTTATTACAATAATAATGTTATTTTTTTTCTTTTTAATTTCTGTTCTTTCATCTTTCCCTCCCTTCCTTTTTTTTTTTGGAACCAGCAATACTTTTGATTGACACCATCCATTTTATACGGTTTACTAAAAAACGTGCAATAAAAAAAAAACAACACACGAGCATAGAGCATGGGATGCGATCTGCTAATGACACTCGGCTCCTGCTCTGCTGCGAGTGTGATCCGAGTGTCAGTGCTCCGTGCTCCGATTCTCTCACATGACAGAATTGCAACACAGCTGTGGAGGAGACGGAGAAAGTAATTTCTCCATCTCCTCCATTGCCTTTGTCCGTGGGAATTGCACTGCACTCAGGTGACATTTGAGTGCACTGCCCCATAGTGTTACACTGCTCAAGTACAATCCTATTTTTTTATCGTATTGCACTTGTCCGATTTATTCGCTCGTGTGTCAGCGAGCCCTTGTAGTTTTTAGAGATCGTAGTTTTTCTGGACACGTTGATACCAAATGTGATTTTATTTTTTTGAACACTTCTTTATTGTTCACCAGGGTAAAGGTGGGAATGATTCCAATTTTTATCTGATGATCACTGTTTGAGCATCCCAGTAGACAATGGGATTCTCAAATGAAGCGTCATCAAAAGGAAGCAGAAAAATAAAAAAGCTGTTAGATAGTGTAGTTAAAGCTCCACTCCTGCAGTTTTTTATTTTGCTGCTGAAGTGGCGCTTTAAACCTCACTCCCCTGCCAGTGAATGGGTCTGTGCACATGACAGTGTGTTTCCACAGACCGTGTGTCCGTGGGCAAAATACGCTGATATGTCAGTTTTTTACACGCTGCAAGGGCCACAAAACATCCCGTACTGATGACACATGGTTGACATCCGTGTGTCATCAGTGTGACACGTACCGGTGCCTGGGAATCAGTGTACAGTTAGCGCTGTTTCCAAGCGCCAGGTGCTGAACAGTGCCCTCATCATTGTCCCCTGCCAGCGCTGCGATCAGCACCAGCAAGGGACAATGATGAGTGGTATTCTACTCCAGCTGTGTCCTGGTGTAAGAATAAAATAAAAAAATTATTATACTCACCTGTCCGAAGATGTCCCCCACTGTAACCCATCTGACCGTTCAAGCCGAGGAGCCGGAGAGAATGACTCACTCCAGCGAGCAAGCCCCGAACCTCCGCTGCGCTCAGTGAGTGACAGGACACCGCTCACTGAGCACAGCATCAGTGCTGCAGAAGTCATTCTCCCTGGCTCCTCGGCGTGAACGGTCAGATGGGTTACAGTGGGGGACATCTTTGGACAGGTGAGTATAATGATTTTTTTTATTTTATTGTTATTTTTACACCAGGACACAGCAGGAGCAGAATACTACTCATCACTCATTGTCCCTTGCGTGTGCTGATTTCAGCACCGGCAGGGGACAATGATGAGGGCAGCGTTCAGCACCTGACACTTGGGAACAGCGCTAACTGATGCGGCACGGCTGCCACACAAGTACACACGAATATCTCCAGGACTGTTTTTTTCCAGTACTGGAAATATCAGGACATGTGAAACTGGCCTAACAATGCGTGTGTGGTGCACAGATCATAGTTAGTCTGTAAGAGCCTGTAAGGGTATGTGCACACGATCCGCAATCGCTGTGGATTGGATGCAGTGCAAACAGCAGCGGTCAGATGTTAGAGCATAGTGGATGGGATTTCTTGAAATCCCATCCACTATGCGTCTCCATGCATCTGCAGATTACCCGCGGACACATACATGTGGCGCGTCTTCACAGACCGCAGCATGTCAATTTCTCTTGCGGAGACTAGCGACTCCGCAAGAGAAATTAGATCACTGTAATGTTTAGGATGCAGTGAATCCGCATGGTTCAATGAACACATGCGGATTCACCTGCGTGCAGCGCTTTGGACGCAGCATTCACCTTTTTCGTTTTAAAATTTTACAACCTGAACAACCATGGCTTGCCCCCCCCCTAGTTTTGATCCTGGGTACGCCCATGTGTGGCGGCACGGTGTATGGCTCCTGAGTATCATATAGACCTGAGATGTAGAAGTCCAAAGGTTGATACATTCTTCCGCCTACAATCTTCCTCTACTTAGACATTTCTTATCATTATCTTTCTCCTTTTCTCTCTATGACATAGATACATTTATTACGGCATACCGTATACATCCGATACTATCTGTACAGTAACACGAGGGCAGATTTTGCTTCTTGGCCTCATCTGAAAGTAAGAAAACACAAGGTTGTAAACTCTACCTGGTTATGTTGCACCACAATAGATCCACACTGGATTAATGAGTAACTGAAACTTTTAACATTTTTTTTTTAATTTGGCAGGTATTTTAATTGTCTACAGATTGGTGGGTTACAGAGTCCTCAGACCCTATCCCCCATCGATTGCTCAAAAGACCCCTGAATGGTTGTGTAGCTCAGGAGACTGGCACAACCTATGCTTTCTATTGAATCTGTATTCAGCTCTGTCTGCTCAGCTGTGCACTGTTCTAGGGTCTATTGAGCAATCGATGGGGGGGGTCCCAAAACTCCACCAATTTATAGGCAATTAAGCAGGATTTGATCCCCCTCTAACTATTTATATATTTAAAAGCGCATGTAGGTCTTTCAAAGACAAATCTAGTAATACCTTTACATGGCCAGTCCGTTTCTCTGTTACTGAGAAATTAGTGTTTGAATTGATATGCAAATGAGGCTGAAGAGCTATGGTAGATCTGAAGCCTCTGTCACTCCAGCTCTTTTCCCATCCCAGGTCTGCCTTCTCCTGCTTGACTGACAGCCTCTTTGCTGTGTGACTTCAGACAAAGGAGCAGTCAGTCAAGCAGGAAGCGGCAGCGCTGGGTGGGGAATAGAGCTGGAGTGGCGGAGGATTCAGATTTACAAATAGCTCTTCATCCTCATTTGCATATAAATTAAAACACTATTTTCTCAGCAATGGAGGAACAGAACGGCCATGTAAAGTTATTTACAGCAGGAGGAGGCGACGCTGGACAGGGAATAGAGCTGGAGTGACAGAGGATGCAGATCTACAAATAGCTCTTTAGCGTCATTTGCTTATAAATTAAAACACTGTTTTCTCAGCCATGGAGGAACAGAATGGGCATGTAAAGTTATTTACAGCAGGAGGAGGTGACGCTGGACAGGGAATAGAGCTGGAGTGACAGAGGCTTCAGATCTACCATAGCTCTTCAGTCTCATTTGCATATCAATTAAAACACTGATTTTTCAGTAACGGAGGAATGGACTGGCCATGTAAAGGTATTGTTGGATTTGTCTTTGAATCAGCTACATGCACATATAAATAGTTTGAGGTGTGAAATCCTGGTGATAGACTTCCTTTAAAGTGCCTGCCATTTGAAAAAATAAATAAATAAAGGTTTATTTATTCTTTAAGTAAATTTCATGCTAAAACTAGCGATTTCTTCAGTTGTCCCCTACAGCCAAGTTACTGAAATTCTTTTTGTTCCAGAGATTCCCCTAGAAAAGCCCCATACAGATTGTCCAATTCAGCTGTAAGATCCCCAGGGGCAGAGCTTAGGGGACTTAGAAGTCCTGGTGTCGCTGCCACACAAGGAGATATAAGTGGGCGGCCTGTAACAAATTTTACACAGTAACAGGAACTTATGCTTTGGAGGAAACCCTTTTCCTAAAACTTATACACTGTGTATATATATATACAGTACAGACCAAAAGTTTGGACACACCTTCTCATTTAAAGATTTTTCCGTATTTTCATGACTATGAAAATTGTATATTCACACTGAAGGCATCAAAACTATGAATTAACACATGTGGAATTATATACTTAACAAAAAAGTGTGAAACAACTGAAAATATGTCTTATATTCTAGGTTCTTCAAAGTAGCCACCTTTTGCTTTGATGACTGCTTTGCACACTCTTGGCATTCTCTTGATGAGCTTCAAGAGGTAGTCACCGGATATGGTTTTCACTTCACAGGTGTGCCCTGTCAGGTTTAATAAGTGGGATTTCTTGCCTTATAAATGGGGTTGGGACCATCAGTTGTGTTGTGCAGAAGTCAGGTGGATACACAGCTGATAGTGCTACTGAATAGACTGTTAGAATTTGTATTATGGCAAGAAAAAAGCAGCTAGGTAAAGAAAAACGAGTGGCCATCAATACTTTAAGAAATGAAGGTCAGTCAGTGCGAAAAATTGGGAAAACTTTGAAAGTGTCTGCAAGTGCAGTTGCATAAACCATCAAGCACTACAAAGAAACTGGCTCACATGAGGACCGCCCCAGGAAAGGAAGACCAAGAGTCACCTCTGCTTCTGAGGATAAGTTTATCCGAGTCACCAGCCTCAGAAATCGCAGGTTAACTGCAGCTCAGATTAGAGCCAGGTCAATGCCACACAGACTTCTAGCAGCAGACACATCTCTTCAACAACTGTTAAGAGGAGACTTTGTGCAGCAGGCCTTCATGGTAAAATAGCTGCTAGGAAACCACTGCTAAGGACAGGCAACAAGCAGAAGAGACTTGTTTGGGCTAAAGAACACAAGGAATGGACATTAGACCAGTGGAAATCAGTGCTTTGGTCTGATGAGTCCAAATTTGAGATCTTTGGTTCCAACCACCGTGTCTTTGTGCGACGCAGAAAAGGTGAACGGATGGACTCTACATGCCTGGTTCCCACTGTGAAGCATGGAGGAGGAGGTGTGATGGTGTGGGGGTGCTTTGCTGGTGACACTGTTGGGGATTTATTCAAAATTGAAGGCATACTGAACCAGCATGGCTACCACAGCATCTTGCAGCGGCTTGCTATTCCATCCGGTTTGCATTTAGTTGGACCATCATTTATTTTTCAACAGGACAATGACCCCAAACACACCTCCAGGCTATGTAAGGGCTATTTGATCAAGAAGGAGAGTGATGGGGTGCTACCCCAGATGACCTGGCCTCCACAGTCACCAGACCTGAACCCAATCGAGATGGTTTGGGGTGAGCTGGACCGCAGAGTGAAGGCAAAAGGGCCAACAAGTGCTAAGCATCTCTGGGGACTCCTTCAAGATTGTTGGAAGACCATTTCCGGTGACTACCTCTTGAAGCTCATCAAGAGAATGTCAAGAGTGTGCAAAGCAGTCATCAAAGCAAAAGGTGGCTACTTTGAAGAACCTAGAATATAAGACATTTTTTCAGTTGTTTCACACTTTTTTGTTAAGTATATAATTCCACATGTGTTAATTCATAGTTTTGATGCCTTCAGTGTGAATGTACAATTTTCATAGTCATGAAAGTACAGAAAAATCTTTAAATGAGAAGGTGTGTCCAAACTTTTGGTCTGTACTGTGTATATATATATATATATATGTATATATATATATATATATATATATATATATATATATATATATATATATATTACATAATAAAACCTCTCCAAAAGACCACCTGTTTGAAAAGACCACCCCTTTACCCAAACCAGCATTTATACCTTTTTGCATATTTGCTTGAATTTATGTGTCTTTTCCAAGTATCCAGTTTTCACTTGAACAGATTCGGCCCATGTTCTTCTGTCATCTTCTTCTGTCCCAGGATTGAAGCCGTTCACCCATGAGATCGCCTGTGTATATTTGCAAGCAGAAGAAATGTCAGTCTATGTCTTGTCCTCTGATCTTCAGCTTAAGAACTTTTCAGTATTTACTTTTGCAGGCATAAAAACATGATCTATAACTAAATATATGACTTTTTTAGACAGTTTGTTTCCCAAACAACAAAACAAAATTAAAACATAATTGACTTATTTAAATATTTAAGTGATATTTAGGGCTCTTCAGCGCCACCTAGAGTATCGCAAGTGTTGCATGCACATCTGACAACAACACTGAATCAGTCAGGTGTCTAGACATGACTACGCGATATTGGAAATAGTTATACATTGTTGACTTCAAGTTTACATTGTTTCACCATATGTATTTTAGCAATGCTTTTTAGTAACTCCATCTTAATATCTTACAATTTTAGATACCATTTGTTTTCTCAACTTTTAATCGGATACTGAACAATCAAGAAAATGCCCAGGAGGGAGAGGTAATATATGGCATTTTAAATATTTAAAATAACTAAGGAATATATCAGACATGTATTAAAACCAAAAAATGGATATGTTCCCATAGTAATCAATTAGTATATGTTCATGTTCTAACCCAAGCTAGAAGTAAAGTATGCTGACTGTAATTTGATTGAAGGGGTGGTCCAGGTTTGGCACGAAAGTCTGCAGCCACTCTCTGTGACTGCAGACTTGTGAAACCTCACATCATTCACAGCTCGCATTGTCAGGATTGTCCGGAGACAGGAGCGGCTGTTCATGTGATAGCAAGTATGCGCTATGCAAGCTTCCAAGCTACATTCCGACTAGACATGTGCGGCCTTGCTCAATTCACTTGTATTGAGCAAGTCTGCACAAGTCTTGTCTGACTGTGGTCGACACCAGAGAATCCTGACAGCGTGCGTTGTGCGCGATGTGAGGATTCACAAGTCTGCAGTCACATAGAGTCACTGCAGACATTCGGGCCAAACCTGACAAGCCCTTGACATTTATAGTTATGTGTATTAAATTGTTGGGTTTGCCCCATTTTTTATATTCAGGAGTGCACTGCTCCCCTGCCTCCTGCTTGTCAGGGGATGGTGCATTCCTGATGACTGACAGTTCGGACCAGCAGCTTGGTTGCACCGCTGGCTTAAACTCTATGTTCTCGTCAGCTGCAAGCAGAGACAGCTTTGCTCTGCAGCAATGGAGGAGTGCATGGTCACTGATGCTTCCTGGATTCAGCGACCCGGGCAGCTTCAGAGCAGTTCCTGCAAGCTCCAGCAAGAGGTTTATAAGTGCTGTGTTCCTTGCCCTGTTACCTCTGACAGATTGCATTGGTGGTCGGTAACCTAGATAACCAGCAGCAAACTGTAGAATTAAAAATTCCTCCAATTTTGTTTAAGAGAGAATTTCTAATGAGAAGTAAATTGCAAAATTGCTTTTTTTCCCAAGCACTTTTCAATTTTACCCATTGAAAAAAAAATAAGACAAGTCCTTTAAGGCGGTATTATTGACAATTTTTAGAATGCTCTGGCATGACCCAAGAAATTGCCATAACTTTTAAAAAGTTGATTTTTGTGATTCACACCTATCACGATAAGGGCAGAGACCATCCCGTCTCTGCTTTGAATGTGGCACCTGCAAGCATTATCAACCACTGTGCCATGCAGAAGAAGAGGAGTGGGTCTGTGGGGGGTTCCTGCACTCGGGCCCCCAAACTGAAGATACTGTAAGTGATAATGTATTTGTTGAGGATAACCCCTTTAATTAATGAAATAAGACATGATACACATCTAAGGTGTTATGTCTTCATTTTGCACTTTGTCTTTGTATACAGATGCATTAGATATGACAGTGTGCACATTTGCTACATTGTATCCATTTATCATTTTTATATGTTTGTGTCACAAACCAGAGAACTATTTGGCCCTTGGCTGATTCGTCAGATCAACAGCAATAATTTTGACGGTGTTTGTTGGTTGGATGGAAGTCGAACTTTATTCCGTTTACCATGGAAGCACCTGAATATGAGTAATAAGGATGAGAAGGATTATCGTATATTCAAGGCAAGTGGAAAACAAAAGTCTGCATTTTGTGGTTGTAACAATGTGAATATTTATGTTGGTCTATAATGGATCTACAATCATTATATTCTAATGAATAGAACAGGGTCAAGATCAGAGCCGGCCTATACAGTGGTGTGAAAAAGTGTTTCCCTCCTTCCTGATTACTTATTCTTTTGCATGCTTGTCGCACTTAAATGTTTCCGATCACAAAACAAATTTAAATATTAGACAAAGATAACACAAGTAAACACAAAATGCAGTTTTTAAATGAAGGTCTTTATTATTAAGGGGAAAAGAAATCCAAACCTAAAGGATCCTGTGTGAAAAAGTGTATCTTTGTCTAATATTTAAATTTGTTTTGTGATCTGAAACATTTAAGTGTGACAACCATGCAAAAGAATAAGAAATCAGAAAGAGGGCACATATCTCTAGAGCCATATGATGGATTTAAAAAGAAATATAATAAAACCTGAATACCCAGATGAACAGCAGGGATAAAATAAGAGCAAAAACTGGACGCTTTTCTCCTGGTAACAAATCCTCTTTATTAAACAAACTGTAGTAGAATGTTATAGTAGAATGTTATGAATAAAAACGCTTTTTTGTTAAGAGTAAAGTTATCTGGCCAATAAAAGTAATAAAAGTAATGGAAAGATGGAAGAGATGACGAAAGCAGGAAAAGAGTTTGCAGTTTGTTACCATGGGGGCACATAGTCTTGCATAGGTTCTATAGACACAAAAATTGTCTTAACTGAAATTTTTGCAGACCATTAGTAAATATTGCTTACTTCAATATTTTAGATTTAGTCTTTAAAAGAAGTTTTTATGTACTCATTACCTTTTGACATCAATTTAATTTTTCTAAGCGCATGCGTTCTTCATTTTTTTCAGGCTTGGGCTATTCACAGTCGAAAGTATACTCAAAATTGTGAGGACCCCCCTACTTGGAAAACAAATTTCCGTTGTGCCCTCAATCAGGTGCATTATCGTAATAAAAGAATGTTCACTGAACATGAAGATAAATCAAGCGATCAACGGGATCCACATAAGATCTATAGGTTCAATGGAGATCATCATGATATGCCTGCATCAAATCCAAGTGGTGCCATCTTAAATGAAGCCCCCAATAATCAAGAAGGTATAATGATTACTCCATTAATTTAAAGATATGCATTAAAACTGACTTTTTTTAACTATATAGTGTCCTATTCAGATTACAAATTTACCGACAGTACTGATTTTGGTGTGACTGTCGTGCAACAGAGGACTAGAATGCAAAAAAATTGGGCTTAGCAAAACAATGTCCAATGAGGGTATTTTTGGGTCATTCTTTGGGTGGGACTTGAATTTCTTTAATTTTGCAGTCTAAAATTTGGTAAAAATGAGATTACTTTATTATAACAATGTATTGGGGTGGTGAGCAAAAAGAACAGTTGCATCCAGGACCCCCATATATATTGGACTAAATCGGATGAACTCGACAATGTTGGGGTGATGTAATGTGTTTTGGGCCTCCCCACTCTCCTACCAACAGGAGGTGGTGGGTGACCGGCCTGTTGGAATTCCAGCAGCTGATCGTTTTTGTTCTGCAGGGGACTAGTCTGGCAGTGGAAAGCTTGGTACATGGCTCAGTACCGATTTCAAGGTTTACTACCTGCTGAAAACTGTGACCCGTTTCTAAATTAATGTTTGTTTTTATTTTAATCTGGCAGAGCAAAATTTTCACAATGGGTTAAACGAAGAAGACTTCACACTTCGCATAAGTCCTGACTCTGTACTGGATGCCCCTTTCGCCAGAGCTGAGGATTCGGTGCGTTACCACATGGTGTAAACCTGTATCTGAAAGACATTAAAGAGGTTGTTCACTACCTTAGCATTCATGACCTATCCTTAGGATAGGCCATGATTGTTTGATCGATTGGTGTCCGACACTCGGAACCCCCGCGGATCAGCTGTTATTGGTGTCGGAGGTGGCCGCCAGCCAGAAGTTCTCACTTGCGGAGCTGCTCCTTCTTCTGGCAGTGGCCGCGGCAGGGTACTACACATCCACCTCATATTGATTTAATAGGAGGCAGTTGTGCAGAACCAAGCCTCGGTCACTATCAGAAGACGGACAGCTCCGCGAGTACTTCAGGAAGGCGGCCGTTGCCACCGATAAGAGCTGATCGCTGGGGGTGCCGGATGTCGGACCCCGATCACTATCCTAAGTATAGGCCATCAATGCTAAAGTAGTGGACAACCTCTTTAAGGGCATGATCTACATACTTCATATTCCTAACTGTTTAGCCACCCTGTGTACATGTAGTTATGATACCCTCCATATAATCAGACCACACAACTATTACAGGACCAATAATTAAAGGGATGCTGGAATTGAACTGTTATATACAAATACCAATGACTTAAACACTAGCTTTATAAATCAGTATGCATTCAGCTCCCCCTAGTGGTTACTACAGGCAGCGATATTTGTATTATTTAACCAGGATCGTTATCCAATGTGCCTCCTGTTTTCAATGTCCAATATTTCTGTCTATTTTATTTGATTATCAGTTCTGATGGTATTTTCAGATTATGGTTGTAGTGTGCTGCTTTACGGATTCTAATATACACTTTTCTTCATTAAATATAGGACAATATTGCAGAGCTAATAAGAAATATTTTACTTGAGCCAACAGAAAACAGTAAGTCAGAAGTCTAACATGCGTATCATTTGTCTCTCGCTCTAAAACTATTTGTGATGGGTCATAAACTGTTATATAGAAAAAATACATTAGGAGTGAGGTCCCTGCTCGCAAGCTTACATTCTACTTCTGGATGCCAATAGTCTTTAAACATCCAGGAAGTCCACATTCTACTCTGCAGTGACATTTTAAAACACCACTGCACAGTAGAGCAGCTGTACGCGATCGTGCACCTGCAAGAGCAGGGAATCAGCTGTCAAACGCAGCCTAGCTTCCCATAGAGAAGGCAGAGATGGTTTATTACCATATCTGCTATCTCTACTAATATATACACAGCGCTGAACAAGTGCTGTGTATACAATATAGGAAGCGCTAACAGAACTTCCTCTTTGGGACCCATAGGTCATGTAATTGCTTGATGTATGGAGAGAGTAGGAGCTGCTAGATCCTAGGAGACATAGTGAGCTCTGCTATGCGGCTTAGAGACTGCATTCCCCCTGTAACTGTGCCTAATATATCAATCCAAGTTTCAAGGGAAATTGGATTAAAAATAAAGTATTTACCGTACCTTTCGGACTATAAGACGCACTTTTTTCCTCCAAAATTTTGGAGGAAAGTGGGGGTTGCGTCTTATAGTCCAAACATATATAGATATGTACTGTGGCTGTGGGTGGTGGGGTGTGTGGGGGTTGCGGCAGCAGGGGATGAGCGGGGCACAGGAGGCAGCAGCCGCCTGATGCAGCCTACTGTGCCCGCTGCTAAAGAAAATGAATATTCCCTGCTCCCCACGCCCACAGGCGTGGAGATCAATGAATATTAATTTTCCCTAATAGCGCGCACACTGTACACGCAGCGTGGCTGCCGCTGTGGCCGGCGGTCTGTGTGCCCGCTATTAAAGTCCATGAATATTCGCTACTACCGAATATTCATGGTCTTTAATAGCAGGATCACTGACCGCAAAGCAGCAGCAGGAGCCACGCTGCGTGTACAGTGTGCGCGCTATTGAAGAGAGTGAATGGTCACTGCTCCCCACGCATACAGTTCTGGCGTGGGGAGCAGTGACTATTCCGGCACAGCAGTACACTATGTGAGGGCATATGGCAGGAACGCCATGTGTGGCTCACACAGTGAGATCCCTGTCGGCAGCAGAGCGGGACGTAGCGCTGGAGGAGAGAGGAGGTGAATATGATAGTTTATTTTTTGTGGGCAGCATGATGGGGATCAGGGGGTGCCATGCATACCAGGATGAAGGGGGCCATGCATACCAGGATGGGGGATGAAGGGGTGCCATGCATACCAGGATGGGGGATGAAGGGGTGCCATACATACCAGGATGGGGGATCAAGGGGTGCCATGCATACCAGGATGGGGGATCAAGGGGTGCTATGCATACCAGGATGGAGGATCAAGGGGTGCCATGTATGCCAGGATGGGGGATCAAGGGGTTCCATGCATACCAGGATGGGGGATCAAGGGGTGCCATGCATGCCAGGATGGGGGATCAAGGGGTGCCATGCATGCCAGGATGGGTGATCAAGGGGTGCCATGCATGCCAGAATGAGGGCCACTTATACTAAGATGGGGATGAGGGCCACTTATACTAGGATGGGGATGAGGGCCATGTACACCAGGATGGGGATGAGGGCCCACGTATACCAGGACGGAGGGGCCATACATGCCAGGATGGAGGATATTAGCAGAATTGGGGGACATTACCCCAATACCAGTGTCAGCAGCAGACCCCCTCCCCCATAACAGGGCATCATGACCACATTTTTTGCTTACATTTTTTTTCCTGTTTTCCTCCTCTAAAACCTAGGTGAGTCTTATGGTCCGCTGCGTCTTATAGTCCGAAAAATACGGTAAATGTTGACATGCCCACCAAAGATCTTTTATGGTCTTATGGGAGGGCACAATATGTGAAATAAATAAAAGATAAATAACAAGTAGGTAAAAAATAAATGAACAAAGCCACTGCCAATCCAAATCCAAATCACTGTTACTAGCCCCGCCCCGTCAACAGAAAAAAATGTGCCCAATAAATAAAAATAATTGTTACAGAAAGGGGAACAAATTTTAAAATATATTTTATTGGTCCTTTGTGGTCTAAAAAAAAATTAAAACATTTAAAAAAACAGACACGCATTTCCTTTATTTTCCCACTGACATCATCTGATATTGGCAAAAGAATGGAAAAAAAGAGTATGAAAATAGTATAAGAATTAAGGTACATTTATACCAAAAATAGATGCAAAAATTATTTGAATATCAGACTGAATTTTTTTTGCAGCTTTTTAAATTGCGAATACGAAAAAAATTGAAAATGTGGCTGGTCAGGAACAGCGGTAAATGGCCTGGTTTTGAACTGATTAAATAGACAAAACTATACAATAATTGCATTACTTACAATAGTTGGTACAAAAGTAAATATACACAGATAGGGAGCTTATAGTCAAAAAATGACCACTCACATGTCATAGAGCATGTCCCTACATTATCCAATTTAATCAATCAAAGGGTAATTTTCTGAAATGAGAGCAGAATAGAGAATATATATCTTTTTGGTAAAAAAAAAATTGTGTCATTGTTTTGCACTTTTACCACGTATACTAGGCAAGAAAAATTAGCTACAAAAATGAACTTGTGAAGACTGTGATGCATTCACCAAAACTAGCGAGAAATTACATAGATTTTTTATATCTACAGACATAGAGCAAGTACTAAACCTCTCCCAGGATGGGTATCTGCAAAGGGAGCCACTTGTGGATGAAATTTTCAGATCGTCCATTCATGAGCAGTGGACAAATTCACAACAGATGGAATCCTATGTTGTTAATGGCCATGAACAAACCGCCCACGAGGAGCCGTCCATCCATATTCCAGTGTTTGGTGAGCAACGTGAGTACTTAGAGCGCTAGTGAGGGAAGTGGATTGGGTATGCCATCAACTTTTGCCATAAACCATAGCAATAAAACCTGTATTCCTTTACTCCTATGTGGCACAAGAAGCTGCTAGAATCAATGTTTGTACCATAGAAAATGTTTAATCATTCAATTAATGTACTTTATATGCAAATTCTTGCAATTCTAAAAGTCA
Organism: Phyllobates terribilis; assembly: GCF_046119375.1. Taxonomy (NCBI): domain Eukaryota; kingdom Metazoa; phylum Chordata; class Amphibia; order Anura; family Dendrobatidae; genus Phyllobates; species Phyllobates terribilis. The sequence goes on along the minus strand of NW_027362773.1, from coordinate 129,628,243 downwards.
ATATTGACCCTTTTAACAAGCATTGCCACATGACCTAGCATAAGAAGCCAAACTAAGACGCTCCATTTGCAGACACATGTTTCAGGGTGTTTGCACCTCATCAGAGCAAAGCAGGAGGTTTGATTTGGCTGGGTGAGAGGCATCTGATTGAAAGGTCTAAAGAAGAACATCTCTCCAAGCTGATGTAAGGAGACCTTTAGGCCATGCAAAGCTCCTCTGGATATTTGAGAATGCACATAGCTTTTTTAGAGAGGAAGAAAACTGGACATCTAACACCACCTTTTGGATGTTGCAATCCTAAAAGTCAATATCAACCCTTTAATGAGTCTTGCCACATGATAGGTGGCACTGTCTTCTTCCGCTCTGAAGAAGATATTTGCATATTTATATTCCCAGATGAGCATTGCATGGCCTATAGAGTCTCCTTACGCTGACTTGGCACTCTCTACAAGAAGAAATATTCCCACTTTAGACCCCCACTTCAATAATACCAATATGACAATTATTAGAAACGTTTTGAATTATTTTTTGAAACCAAAGAAAATTATACCTTACGCCATATATGAACAAATATTTTTTTTTTACAGGTGCACAATATCAAATGTGTAATATTTATCAGAATGGATTCCCACAAGACGTGGCTGTACACCAAGGCTTCCAACAGATATCTGCAGTCCCACAGTTCCAACACCCTCCCGTAATTCTTAATGGTTATGTTTCAGCTTTGCATGAACCGCAGGTCGCTCAATGTAATGGGTACCATCAAGAAAGTGAGTAACACCCATAATACTGTTACACGCACGCCGCTAGGTTCAGATAGGGCGGGACGGGTTTCATGAATTCATTGGAATCCTGGGGGAACAGTCACTCAGGGCGACCATAGGCTGCATCTTCTCTCAGGCACACGATAGATTCAGTTGCCGACCAGACACATCTGACAAGAGTCTTTTTTAACAGTTTAACAGTGGAATTTAATCTGAAGCACGGCCAGTGCAATTCAGGGATATTACAATCACAATCTTCATTACAGTACAGGTTATTAAAGTAGGCACAGTAACATCAGTCTCTTCAGTAGCATAATTCAGCACAGATTAGATCTCTTTGCAGCACACTTCTATGCATACACAACCACAAGCTTTTCCTTCACAAGGACACAATAGTACACAGCATTCTTTATCCTGCATGGAGATGGAGGGGGGGATAGGGTTTGATGAGGGAGATGATCCCTATGACACGATTCCTTCCAGTCCTTATCTTTCTGCCCGATAATACTTCACACTGTTAGCTCAGGGAGTCTATCTGACCTGTGTTTAACTTGCCTCCTGACCTGAATTCAGTTCCCTTGCCTTCTGTGATATACAGATCACACAGCACCATTCTCTTCGGCTCCAGCCAGACTGTAAACAACTTCCCCACAATCCCCCTGGGGCTCTGCTAAACACTCCCTGTCTCCTGTGACTGTGTTAACCCCTCTAGTTGCTGGATGCTTCTGAAGCACAACACTTCCTGTCTCCTGTGCTTGTGTTACTTCTAATAGTTGCTGGATGCTTTTGAAGCAACAGCACTATTTCTGCATGTCACAATACTCTTCTTAGTAAATCAAATACCTGGTAATATATTTTTTCGCACCTCCCCATTGGGCAATAAATTTGCGACTTTTCAAAGTTTGTACGCCACTTTTCTGGTGTAAAAGCTTTGATAAATCAGCCCCATTGTGTCTTCTAGATATACAGTAACATACTGTATGTCTTGAGGATTGTGGCTCTGCCTTTTAAAAACGACAGCAATGCTCATCCCTTACACTGATTATATAATCTAATAAACTCATCATTTAAAAAGGCTTGACCACATTTCTATAATTTGTTCCTCTTAAATAGGTGCACATGACCTAGCGTACCAGTCTGCTAGCAATGGGTGTCAACAGGATACGCCAAGAGTAAGACAAAGTACTAACTCTTCTCTAAATTATTCCTATCACACCAACAATGAAGAAAATGCAAGATCATCACCAGTGGGTCACGTTCCACCTCAGGTTAATGGATCTGAATCTGCTTCTCCACCACAAACCCAAGCTGCGTCATTGAATTTACAAAGTTAGTCAAAAGATTTATTGCCATATTCCGGAGTATCTTCTTTATTGTATTTTAGATTTTTTTTTTTTAAAAAAAAAAAAACATTTATAGTCATGGAAAAAAAGAATCAGACATGTTGGATTTTAGTGACATGATGTGTGTTTGTTGGGGTTTCCTCTAGCAAGGTACCCTGATTTTCTCCGACTGACAGGTTAAATTGCCCCATTATGAAATTGGACCATTTGTATGTGTTTGAGATGGAAAGTATAGATCATGAGCCCTATAGTTGGCAAGGTCTCATTGTTGTCAGAGCTGAGGGCAAGGCAAATATGTTGCGCCCCCTAACCTGTCAACTCTTAGCAGGCACTACGTCCCTTCCACCCAGGCTTGGACTGCCCCACGGTAGAACAGGGGAATCCTCCGGTGGGCCCCCTCCCTCTTATATGAGCTGTACTTGGCACAATATATGTGAATCACTATGTACAGACAAAGGCAGAATATTATTTATTTAACAATCTACCCAGTTCATTGTTATATAAATTTGTGATTGAGGATAATGTCACATTTGCATGTAGCTGAGAAGTGGAGACCTGGAGTCGGTTACTGGTGGGCCCTTGGCACCCCCAGTCCAACACTGCTTCCACCAATCCAGTTTTGAACCCTTTTTTATATTCTAAGCGCGTGTATTGTAATTTGAGGAAGATACTGATGTTATAGTTTGATGATTCTTTTTCTACTATTTGCTAAAATGTTAAAAATCTAAAGTTATACAAATGTTATATATTTTTTTATCACACTAGCCCTATCCCTAACCCTAGCCCTAAAGTCTATCCTGAGCCCTAAACCTATCCCCTATCACTAGTTAAGGTTAGAAAAAGTGTAAAAAACAAAAGGCAGCTCATAGTAATAAACAAAGACAATATAGAATTATGTGTACGCTACTTAATTCAATGTTGACTTCATTCTTTAGCTGCTCACCTTCTGTCATCTTGGTTGGTGCTTATGCAAAGCACAGTAGCGGAGATAAGTTTGTCATTGACTGCTGCGCTCTGCATAGCAAGCAAGCGAGATGATAAAGCTCACTTCTTTATGCTGAACTTTGTCATTTTAGTTTCTGCCTATGTGGAGTGCAACATTTAATGAAAAATTAATCTCACCTGTTGTGATTTACATAAGCAGCTCCAGACGGGCACTTGCTGAGCCAGTCCAAGAAGAAGAGGTGCCAATTACTTAACAGAAAGGCCTGCATAGGGTAGGAGTGGTAGATCAAAATATTTTATATATCACAAGTTTATTATATCAAAAAAGTTTTAAAACCATGATAGAAAAAGTTATACATATACATAAGAATAGGACATGACTTAGTACAATGGAATAGGAGACGCCCTAACGCATTCAACACCTCCTGACGAAACTGCAGCAGCAGTGAAACGCGCGTCGAGGTAGCTATTGAGCCAGAGAATCTACCATCCAGGACTACACCTAATGTCTACAGGTAACCTACCCTTCTAAATTTCATATTTGAGACACCTATAGTACATACTATATATATATATCTACTACCTCTTATTTCAATGAGATCCATTATACTGACTATAAGGTAGCCTCTTATATTTACTTTACTGCCCATTACCCTATACCTTAGACTTAGGCGTTAAACAACATTTTAGTCCAGCTCACTGGTCTCCTATTCCATTGTACTAAGTCATGTCATATTCCTATGTATATGTATAACTTTTTCTATCATGGTTTTAAAACATTTTTGATATAATAAACTTGTGATATATAAAATATATTGATCTATTGCTCCCTCCTTCTGCTCGTGATTGGTCATGCTAATGACGCGCCCTGGGCCTTTGTGATGCAGCGTTGCGCACGCAGGGACTACCCGGAGCCGGATCTGATAGGGGTAGTAGTCTCGTGGCGGTGACCCGGTCCGTGCCCAGGGAGTCAGACTAAGTGGCGGTATATTAGCAGTAGATGTAGGACGACTACGCCACCCGTTGAATGCAGCTATGGAGCTGCCGCTGCAGGGCAGACCGCTGAGGCCGGTGGTAGGATAGTGCAGCGTAGATGGTATAACCCCCCAACGGGAGGGGTATGGCCTCAGGGCAGCAGACGTGGATGATGGGGGTAGCAGGAACCACTCAGAGATGATGCGGTGTAGTTCAGGGTCTTTACTGGTGACAAAGATAGACCCTCCCGGAGTACTGGCTAGCGGTCGGGGCCTGGTCAGTCCTTGAGCAGATGGGATCCCCCTTGGCCAGGCGGAGTTGTAGGCCTCCCCAACTAATTGTACTCTTCTGGCTACCTTGCTAGAGGCGGGTAAAAGTAGCCCACGTCCCTGAGTGTACCGTGTGGTGCTCACCCGTATGGCCGGTGACTCGGGGCCTTCTAGTAGCTTCCGCTCCACGACGGCGGTGCTGGTCCCATGCGTGTGACCGTGCCTTCGGGTTTCTTGGCCAGAGGACCTGAAATCCCCTGCCTGACGGATTCTGCTGCTGGGTAGGAGTTAGTCCCCACAGCCTCGGACTCCGGGTCCGGTAAGAAATCTTCTCAGTCAGGGCGAGCTCTGCAGCTGCCAGCCCCTGACTCCTTGTAACACTGCTCCCACAGAGCTCCTGATGTTTCTTCCTATGCTGCTTCTCTTCTCTACTTCTGGCATGGCCCAGGAGCTGGGCCCAGCCGGAGCCACAGCTCCCTGTCAGCCCTCCTGGCTCAACTCTCCCTCTGAACTCCCTAACCCTGCCTCAGCCCCAGGTTTATATAGGGGAAGTTCTTCCCCTCCCAGGACTGGGCAGGAGGTGTGGCATGCATAGGATCCCTGACCAAGAGACCTCCCACCTGCTCTCAGACATAACATTGCTTGTTACTGTGGAAACCAGACCCCTGGGGTGCCACATTCCCCCCTAGTGAAATTTAGTACTCCGGGACTAAACATATTTTTAGAAAAACATAACAAGGTATAAACAATAATAATACAATAAGAAAAACACATAAAGATGGTTACGGCGTGTCCGCAACCGGGTGCAGTCTTTGAAGAAAACAAAGGTGTCCATTTCACCAAAACAGGGAGACGTAACCAGGTAGGGGTCTGTCCTGCCCCGAGTCCTTAACAGTCTTTTAGTCCATCCTGGGTTACGCTCCACTAACTGTACAAAGGATTCCCGGTAAATCCACCAAGGACTCCTATAAATTACTAGAAACACATAATTATTTACAGGATATGGCCGCTCTCAGTCCTCGGCCAGTGGGGATAAGGATTGGCTGCTCACAGTCCTCAGCCTGGTAAGGGATAGGGACACACGGGGAACAATTCACTAATCCCAACGGGGACCATATTTTAATTAGCAGCAGTCCTTGTACCCTAACGGGTAACTATGTACAGCTCTTTATTCACGCTACTTCCCTTCAGTAGCTATGTCCTCTTTGTGCTCCCTTCTGAGGGTAGTCCTCAGACCCGTCCGGGTCCTCTTGGCTTTCCTCGTATTGGTAGTACTGCAGCTCCTCCTCGGTTAGCTGGGTTAGTATCTCTGCGACAGTCCTCCTCCCAGGTGGCCAGGACTTTACCTCCCTTTGGGCTGCCCCGGTTAATTGGGCCACCAGGATGCTCACTTTTTGCTCCTCTGTGAGGGGGTACACCTGGAAGAGGCTATCCAGCTTTTCTCTAAAGTCATGCAGGGTATGTGACTCCCCTGAGTACTGGGGTAGCCAGGCTGCCCCCGGGATATAGGGCATGGTGAAAGGCATGACCGCAACAGCGGTGGCGCTGGCGGGGGTTGAAGCGGTGAAGCTCTCCTCCGTATCCGACATCCTCCTCCCCCCTAGTGGACCGTGGCCTACCTTGCGATGATCCTCTTCCGTAGGCCGCGGCTCCGCAGTGGATAGTCAGGGTCGAGGACCTTCCGTCGCGCTCCTGTGACGTCGGCGTCTGCTGGGCTCCTTTCAGGACCTTACGCAACGTCCGGACGTGAGGCGGGGTTTCAGTTCTCGCGGGCTTTCGGAGTCCACGCCCCTCTTCTTCCTGCGCGGCGTCTTCAAGATGGCGTCCAACGGCGGGAAAACTCCACGGAAGGCGGGAAGAAGGCTGAAAATGGCGCCGGATGGTGGGAAAACTTCACGGATGGCGGGAAGAAGGCTGAAGATGGCGCCGGATGGCGGGAATCTTCGCGGATGGCGGGAAGAAGGCTGAAGATGGTGCCGGATGGCGGGAATCTTCAACACAGGTTAGTTTAAAAGTCTCTTTTTCAGGCGCGCAGTACCCGGTGGTTGCGGGCACGAAATCCTGCCGACTACGCCAAAAGTTGACGCGCCCTGGGCCTATGTGATGCAGCGTTGCGCACGCAGGGACTACCCGGAGCCGGATCTGATAGGGGTAGTAGTCTCGTGGCGGTGACCCGGTCCGTGCCCAGGGAGTCAGACTAAGTGGCGGTATATTAGCAGTAGATGTAGGACGACTACGCCACCCGTTGAATGCAGCTATGGAGCTGCCGCTGCAGGGCAGACCGCTGAGGCCGGTGGTAGGATAGTGCAGCGTAGATGGTATAACCCCCCAACGGGAGGGGTATGGCCTCAGGGCAGCAGACGTGGATGATGGGGGTAGCAGGAACCACTCAGAGACGATGCGGTGTAGTTCAGGGTCTTTACTGGTGACAAAGATAGACCCTCCCGGAGTACTGGCTAGCGGTTGGGGCCTGGTCAGTCCTTGAGCAGATGGGATCTCCCCTGGCCAGGCGGAGTTGTAGGCCTCCCCAACTAATTGTACTCTTCTGGCTACCTTGCTAGAGGCGGGTAAAAGTAGCCCACGTCCCTGAGTGTACCGTGTGGTGCTCACCCGTATGGCCGGTGACTCGGGGCCTTCTAGTAGCTTCCGCTCCACGACGGCGGTGCTGGTCCCATGCGTGTGACCGTGCCTTCGGGTTTCTTGGCCAGAGGACCTGAAATCCCCTGCCTGACGGATTCTGCTGCTGGGTAGGAGTTAGTCCCCACAGCCTCGGACTCCGGGTCCGGTAAGAAATCTTCTCAGTCAGGGCGAGCTCTGCAGCTGCCAGCCCCTGACTCCTTGTAACACTGCTCCCACAGAGCTCCTGATGTTTCTTCCTATGCTGCTTCTCTTCTCTACTTCTGGCATGGCCCAGGAGCTGGGCCCAGCCGGAGCCACAGCTCCCTGTCAGCCCTCCTGGCTCAACTCTCCCTCTGAACTCCCTAACCCTGCCTCAGCTCCAGGTTTATATAGGGGAAGTTCTTCCCCTCCCAGGACTGGGCAGGAGGTGTGGCATGCATAGGATCCCTGACCAAGAGACCTCCCACCTGCTCTCAGACATAACATTGCTTGTTACTGTGGAAACCAGACCCCTGGGGTGCCACACTAACATTGGAGGGGATCCCCTCCACAATTTAAGGCTGTTTTGTTTAGTATATAGGGTAGGAGTGGGTAGGCAAAATTTTTCACTTTGGCACCTGGGGCAACCACCTCTCTTGCCCCCCTCATGCTACCCCACTGAATAGACTAATATGAATATATCTGTAGAGAACTTTGGAATAAGTTGACTATTGGACTAATAAAAAAAAAAATGTCAACGCTGATTAGCAATCTGTCGTCATACTCCGGGTGAGACCGCTTGGGGCAACTGGCAATACATGGACAAATCACTTCCATGGTGGTCAATGGTCGCGTAATTTTGTTTCAAAATCATGCAACCATTGGCCATCGCAAATTGATGGAGTTTCATCTCCCCCATGAGATCTCACCCCCAAAGTCTACAAATTATTTTATGGCTGCTTATGGCTTCATGCATGGCTTGTTAGAGGATACCCATTCACATGCATCTACTAAACCTCCATATGCCTTTGATCTCATACTGAAGGCTTTTTACGAATCCCACAGAAAAAAAATTGTGGCATGCAATATCAGATGGTGTGTGTATATATGGAGCTTTACTTCCCCAGAGGCATTGCATCTATAGGGTGATAAGCTCTGTACATAGTCCATCCAACAAAGCCTGTCTGGCATCACCAGGAGGCTGCGGGCTCCATACTATGCTCTTATCTTGCATACTGACTTTAAGGCAGTGAATAATTGTGTCTACTTAGTTTCTGTTTATGAGTATGTGCACTCGGGAGAATATCTGGATGGAAAATCCACTGAGTATTACAGTACCAGCATTGTGGATGATGTTCACATCCACTTGTTGCAGAGAAAATACAAATTTGCAATTGCAGAGAGTGAAATCTGTGACAAAGCTATGGCACTTCCACAACAAAATCCACAGAACTTTAGTCCCATGTTTACGAACCCTATTAATTCTAATTTATTGGGATCTAAGGGGTAACGTTTCTCCTTGTGGAGAGTGACGTGCCAGCGTAAGGAGACTTATAAGGCCATGCAATCTACTCTGGGAAATTAAACATGCAAAATGCCTCTTCAGAGAGGAAGAGAACTAGAACTCTAGCGCCACCTGTTGGAAGTAGCAATCCTAAATGTCAGTATTGACGCTTTAACCACATGACTTAGGATAAAAGCCAAACCAGAATCTCAATTTGTAGACACAGTTTTTTGGTATGTTACCCCTCATCAGTGCAACGTATGGGATCTGATTTTGCTTGCTACTTCCAATAGGTGGCAGTAGAGTTCTAGTCTTCTTCCTCTCTGAAGAGGCAATTTGCATATTTAATTTACCAAAGGAGCACTGCAGGCTTTATAAGCTTCCTCACACTGGCATACCAGGCATATCACTCTCCACAAGGGGAAAGATACCCCTTAGATCCTAGTCAGAGGCCTTTCATACAGATAAATCAGATATCATACTTAGCACTGATGAAGGGTAACAGCTCAAAACACCATTTCTGCAAATTGAGATTCTGGCTTAGTTTTTTTTCCTAAGTCATATGGCAAGGCTCATAATTGGGATTGCTACTTACCATAGGTGGCACTAGAGTTCTTGTCCTATTCCTCTTTTGAAGAGTCAATTTTCTAATTTATTATGACACTTATTTTTACTTTTGGAACAGTTTAGGAATACTTATGCCGATGTTCACTGTAACAGTATTTGAATTTGCTAATTCCATGACAATATTCAACCAACAGGGAGCATGCCACCCCTCACATCCTGGGAAGTTACTGTATATTATCGAGGAAAGGAAGTCCTAAAACAAAACGTGTCTAAAAAGTTCTTCATCCTGAGAGATGTTAGCGAAGTTCAGATGGAGCATGCAGACACTATCCAATTCCCTTCAACAGATGAGCTGGTGGATCAGGTGCAGATCAAGGCCACTAACGAAATTTGTAATTATGTTGAAAAAGGTCTTTTACTTGAAGTCAATCCTGAAAATTTCAAGGTTTATGCTACAAGAATGGGAAGATCAAGAGTTTATTGGAGCTTGTCAGAAAGTGTAAAAACCAAAGAAATGGCTTCACAGGCCAAGAAGCTGATCAGAGATGACCAAACAGAGATTTTTGACTTCAGCCAGTTTTGGGAAGGTGAGAGTCCTAACAAGAAAATATCTAGGGAAGAAGTAGCTTGTAGATATTTTATACTTTGATGCATACATTGTACACTTTGCCTTTCTTGGGTAGGGTCACACGACCATTTTTCTTTCATCTGGGAAAATCGGCCCAATTATATTAGAGTTTGATCCGATTTTCCTGGAGGTGAAAAAGGAAAAAAAAAAGCTTCTCCTTCTCTATATTATCAGTCCGTAAAAATCAGACCATACTCGGAAGTCATTTGCGTGCGGTCCGATTTTTTCCTCGGACCCACAGAGTTAAAGTTTCTTGGAGACAAATCATGCATGCTGCGATTTTTATTCCTTGGCCCGAGGAAAAATTTGGATATGTGCACAGCCCTATGGAATAACATGGGGACGAGTGCTATCCTTCAAAACAATGTATACCACTTGTCCGATTTTTATGGTCGTGAACACAAGCACTTACTAATATTATGGGGGAATAACTAGCAAATTTACGCCATAGGTGCATGCCACAGTTGTGCTTACATTCGTCAATATTTGCTGTTTCACATCACTATCTATTTTTTTAAAGGGTTATTCCCAACTACAAAGATGTGCATAGTTGGATTGTGCTTATTTTTGCAATTTTTGTTTGTTAAAATTTGTAACCGTTCTTGAGATATTAACACTTTTGTAAACAGCTCATTGCCTAGGTGACCGTCCACCGCTGCTATCTAGCAACGGTGGTCAAATATACATTGTGCTTACAAGTTGTTTTTTTTCCATTGAGCTTGTAATCATTGCTTTGGAGCTGACCAGGATCCCTACAGAGCGTTGTTACCTCCTAATCCCGGCAAAATTCAGTGCAGAGCTTACAAACTACGCAGTATCGGTGGTCGGTCTCCTAGGCAAGAAACTGTAAACAAAAGAGAAGAAAAGTGATAGTATCTCAAAGACGTCTGCAAATTTTAATAAGTAGTAAATTGCAAAAGTGTTTCGTTTTTTTTTTTGTTTTTTTTTTACAATCAATATCTAACAATACAGATGGCAATGACCCTTAAGAGTTTAGTAGGTGCTTTACTATAATTTTCGGAAGCAGTGATCACCAACACCATTGCATTCCTCCCCTCACGCATTGATTTGTTTCATAAAAAGACATGAGAAATAGATTTAGGATTTTCTTTTCTCAATTAAAAAAAATAAATTAATTTATTTCAAATTACCTTTTAAATAAGAAAATTGTACTATTTTTTCTCCTTTTTTTGCATCTTCAGAACTAAAAGGTTACAGGAACCACAAAAGGTCATCACCAGACTACACAATCTATATGGCATTTGGTGAGGAGCTGTTTGAGCCGGTCATGAAGAGACTTGTACTAGTGAAGGTGAGTGCACGGCCTGTAATGGATTCCTGCTCTTTGACCATTCAGCTATTGATCTATTATAATAACCAGGTTCACGTAGAATTACATTATTCCTCTGGCTCCTTCTTCATTATGATCACAGATAATTAACTGGGCATCTTCTACTTTGATCTATGGTTAATCAGAGGGACACGTTTTTTTGCCAAATGAAAAAGTTACGGCACTTGTTTGTAGAGACCACACAAAATTAAGACTAGCACTTAAGGCTCTGTAACAGGGCTGCCACGAGAGGTGGTGAGTTCTCCTTCAATGGAAGTCTTCAGACAGAGGCTGGACAGACATCTGTCTGAGATGGTTTAGTGACTCCTGCATTGAGCAGGGGGTTGGACACGATGATCCTGGAGGTCCCTTCCAACTCTAACATTCTAGGATTCTATGGAGGCTAGAGTTGTTGTTGGGTTGTAGGTTGACAAGCTCCTTTTAGTAATATCATGATGTATTGAACCTTAGCGGCAGAATGATTCCCTCTAAGCGATGGTGGTAAGATGCAGGTGTAAATTGATCTCAATTCAAAAAATTATATGGAGACAACAAGCTTGATGGTTACAATTGTCCTACAAGAGGCAACTGGTTGATTTGAACAAAGGCAATACAGTTGGCTTTTGTGACAACAGGTTAATTCTTGAGACAATTTGCTGATATTTGTAACAATCTCGGCAGCACTATTGTCACTCTTCAACAGTCTCTGCCACTATCTCAGCTTAAAGGGAACCTTTCATGTCCGATAACACTATTAACTTGCAAATTAACCCTATGTCTGCAGGTTGAGTTATGAGACATGACAGGTTCCCTTTAAGCAGGCACTCTCTATGTTGGTCACAGCTTCTCTTGCAGTCAACTCTCGATGGAAGCCATATCTTGCCGTAACTGCTACAGCACTTAGCATGCTCTTGGGACCTAATTCGTCATACGCACAGTCCCTCACACAAAGGCACCAATCTCCTAGCTGTATCAAGTCTGACACTCCTCCTCACATTCAGGCATCGGCTGCTAGACTTCTCTGCTTTTGGATATCTCCCCTTGACCTTTACAGGTTGGTGAACATTGCTCACACAGTTTCAAGTCTCACTGCTACCCACTAGTATGCAAATCCTCATACTCTAAGGGTCTTTCTCTTGCTCAGGTGGACTAGTCTTCTACCTCTGGGACAAACCCAACATGACTGCAGCTCTGGCTCTCAAACTGGAGCTTTTTTATCTCTTCTGTGGCTTTATTTAAACCCCTCAGTGGTACACTTAAATGCTGATGCTTACTCACCCCCACTGCTAGCTAACTAGGATGCAGACATTCTCTCAGCATAACCTCTTGTACTTGTATGTCTGGTAACTACTGGCAGGAAATCTCTTCCTTTTATCCCAAGCATGTTCTCTAGGTTACTACTGGGGTATGAGGATGTAGGCTCCACTGACCCCTACTCTCACCTTTGATCCTTCCATCTCTCTTCCAACCTAGTGCACATTTAGAAAACAGTGGAAAACCCTCTGTAACGGGTCTGGGAGGCGGAACCTCTGAGCAACTATACAAGGGGGCGATCCTTGTAAGGAAGCGGGTGGTGACCAGGGAAGACGGGCAGGTAGTCACAGCAGGTGACCGGGACAGTCTCTGGGTAAACGGGCAGGAGGTCACGGCAAGTGACCGGGACAGTCTCTGGGTAAACGGGCAGGAGGTCACAGCAAGTGACCGGGGCAGTCTCTGGGTGAACGGGCAGGAGGTCACAGCAAGTGACCGGGACAGTCTCAGGGTAAACGGGCAGGAGATCACAGCAAGTGACCGGGACAGTCTCTGGGTATAGGGTTGGTACGACCTGTGACGGCTGAGCCTCCAGGTAGGCTAGCAGGCGGATGGCAGGTGTGTGCTCCCAGGTGAGCAGGCGAGAGTCTCTGGATAAGCAGGTGGTCACAGCATGTGACGGCGGAGCCTCCAGGTAGGCTAACAGGCGGATGCAGATGAGTGCTCCCAGGTGAGCAGGCGAGAGTCTCTGGATAAGCAGGTGGTCACAGCATGTGACGGCGGAGCCTCCAGGTAGGCTAACAGACAGGTAGCAGGTGAGCACTCCCAGGTGAGCGGGCAAGCTGGTCCATAGACAGACTGACAGGTGTCGGAAGGCAGACCGTCGGACCTCAGGCTAGCAAGCAGGAAAGCGGATGACAGGCAGGAATCAGGCAGCAAACTGGCAGGAAACTGGCAGGTAACTGGCAGGTAACAGGCAACGGGACCTGAGGGCTGAAGCAGAGTAGTGAACAGTGCAACAACATTGCTCGGGCACCTCCATTTTGGAGGAGGTGCCTTATATATGGTGAAGTCCTCCGGCCATTGGCCAGGGACTCCTTAGGACGGCGCGCGCGGCCCCTTTAAGAGGGGGGGAGCGCGCGCGCGCCCTAAGCACCGTGGCCGGGAAGGAGCGTGCGCTGCCAGCAGAGCGGGAGGAGGACGCCGGGCTCGGAGCGGAGAGGTGAGGGGAACAGCGTCCCTGCCTAGCAGGGGGCAGGGACGCCGACGCTACAGTACCCCCCCCTTTAGGTCCCCCCTTTTTTAGACCAGACAGAAATTTAGCAAGGATGAGAGGGGCATGGATGTTCTCCCGGGGCTCCCACGTTCTCTCCTCAGGACCAAACCCCTTCCAATCTACTAGAAAAAAGGTCTTTCCTCTTACCCTTTTGGTGGCCAGAATGTTCTCTACCTCAAACTCGTCTTCAGCAGAAACCGGAGCAGGAGGCGTACCTGTAGACTTGGAAAAAGAGTTAAGTACCACGGGTTTGAGGAGAGATACATGGAAGGAGTTAGGGGTCCGTAGGTTGGCCGGGAGTTTCAATTTATAGGCCACCGGGTTGATCTGACTGATAACCTCCAGAGGACCGATGAACCGAGGCCCTAACTTATAGGAAGGAATCTTGAGCCGGACATACTTGGACGAGAGCCAGACTTTATCCCCAGGACGGAATTGTGGAGGATCCAGACGTTTTTTGTCAGCGTGTCTTTTCATCCGCTCGGACGACTGAAGGAGTGCGGATCGGGTACTCTCCCAAATGGAGGAAAATTTGTTAACGAGAGATTCCGCAGCCGGATTATCCACCGAGGTGGAGATGGGAAATGGGATCCGAGGATGCTGACCGAAGACTACAAAAAACGGGGATTTGGAGGAAGATTCGCTCTCGTGGTTATTGTACGAGAATTCAGCCCATGGCAGGAGATCCACCCAGTCAGAATGGTGGGCATTAACGAAGTGCCGGAGGTAACTGGTCAGGTTCTGATTGATCCGCTCCACTTGACCATTAGACTGTGGGTGGTAAGCGGAGGAGAAGTCCAGGGTGACGTCTAGCAGTTTACAAGTGGCTCTCCAGAAGCGTGAGGTGAACTGTACCCCACGATCCGACACGATGTGGAGGGGCAGGCCATGAAGACGAAAGATCATAGAATCATAGAATCATAGAATGGTAGAGTTGGAAGGGACCTCCTGGGTCATCTGGTCCAACCCCCTGCTCAAAGCAGGATTCACTAGATCATCTCAGACAGATGTCTGTCCAGCCTCTGTGTGGCGGATAAAATCTTTAGCCAGCTCGGGTGCAGACGGGAGGCCTGGCAGGGGAACGAAATGAGCCATCTTGGAAAAGCGGTCAGCGACCACCCAAATGACCGTACAACCAGCAGAGACGGGGAGATCAGTTATGAAGTCCAAAGCTATATGCTGCCAGGGGGCAGCAGGTACAGGAAGCGGAAGGAGGCGACCGGCTGGCAGATGTCTCGGAACCTTGTTGCGGGCGCAGGACACACAGGCAGAAACAAAGTCAATTACGTCCTTGTGCAGGGTAGGCCACCAGTAGTGCCGGGTAATAAGCTGGAGGGTCTTTTTCTGACCGGCGTGGCCAGCTAGTTTAGACGAGTGACCCCAGTGTAGGATCTTCTCCCGATCAGGTACTGATACGAACGTCTTACCGGGAGGGAGACGATTTAGACTCACTGGAGCCACCTGCATTACTCTGACGGGATCGATGATGTGTTTAGGTTCCTCCTCGAGATCAGACACCAGAAAGGATCGGGACAAGGCGTCCGCCTTGATGTTTTTGTCAGCCGGGCGAAAATGAAGGACAAAATCAAAGCGAGCAAAAAACAAGGACCACCGGGCTTGGCGCGGGTTAAGTCTCTGGGCATGCTGGAGGTAAGCCAAGTTCTTGTGGTCAGTGTAAATTATTACCGGGTGAAGAGCCCCTTCGAGCAGGTAACGCCACTCCTCCAATGCCAGCTTGATGGCCAATAACTCTCGATCTCCTATGGAATAGTTGCGCTCCGAAGGGGAGAAGAGTTTGGAGAAGAAGCCACAAGTTACCATTCTCCCGGAAGACGATTTTTGGGTAAGTACCGCTCCGGCTCCAGAGGAGGAGGCGTCAACTTCCAGGAAGAACTGCTTGTTGCCATCTGGGCGATGCAGCACCGGGGCGGAAGAGAAGGCCTGTTTTAAGGAAAGAAAGGCATCCTCTGCTTCGGGCGGCCACTCTTTGGGATTAGTGCCCTTACGGGTGAGCGCAGAAATTGGGGCAGTCCGGGAAGAGAAGTGCGGTATGAAGAGGCGGTAGTAGTTGGCGAAGCCCAGGAACAGCTGAATGGCCTTCAACCCCTCCGGTCGAGGCCACTTCTCGATGGCAGACAGTTTCTCAGGATCCATTCGTAGGCCGGTCTGAGAAATTATGTAGCCCAAAAACGGAAGCAAGGTCTGCTCAAAAAGGCACTTCTCATATTTAGCGAAGAGGTGGTTCTGCCTGAGCCTGAGCAGGACCTGACGAACATCCCTCCGGTGAGTCTGGAGATCCGGAGAGAAGACCAAGATGTCGTCCAGGTACACCACCACGCAGGAGTAGAGAAGGTCCCGGAAGATGTCATTGACCAACTCTTGAAAGACGGCGGGAGCGTTACAGAGACCGAAGGGCATTACCAGATATTCATAGTGGCCGTCCCGGGTGTTGAATGCCGTCTTCCATTCATCCCCCTGACGGATACGGACCAGGTTGTACGCCCCACGAAGGTCCAGTTTGGTGAAGATTCTAGCCCCCCTCAGACGATCAAATAATTCTGGAATGAGCGGAAGGGGGTACTTATTCTTCACCGTGATCTGGTTTAGGCCTCTATAGTCTATGCAGGGACGGAGAGAGCCGTCCTTCTTTTTAACGAAGAAGAAGCCTGCTTCCGCCGGGGAGGTAGATTTCCGGATAAATCCCCGGGCCAGGTTCTCCTCAATATATTCGGACATAGACCGGGTCTCAGCAGCGGACAATGGGTAAATACGCCCACGAGGAGGAGTAGTACCGGGTAACAGGTCGATAGGGCACTCGTATGGTCTATGAGGGGGTAGTGTCTCTGCCTCCTTTCTATTAAAGACATCAGCATATGACCAATAAGGAATCGGAAGTCCAGGTAGATTAGCTGGGGTAGGAGAAGGACGGACGGGATGGACGGGAACCAAACAAGTCTTATGGCAGTCCTGTCCCCAGCGAAGGACTTCTCCGGTCTGCCAGTCAAGCACGGGTGCATGTCTCTGGAGCCAAGGTAGGCCTAGCAAGAGGGCATGAGAGAGTCCAGGCAGAACATGAAAGGAGATGCTCTCAGAATGCAGCATTCCCACCTGCAGAGTAATGGATTCGGTGATGAGTTGGATGGGACGTGGTAAGAGGCCCCCATCCACGGCAGCAACAGATAAGGGTACAGCCAGAGGTTTGGTGGGGATGCGGTATCTCTCTACCAGGGACTGTGAAATAAGATTCCCGGCTGCTCCAGAATCAAGTTGGGCTAGTTCGAAGTAACGGTTCTCCCCGCAGACGATTGAGACTGACAACAGCAGAGATGGAGAGGATTTATTCTTGTCTAGGACGACCTCTCTGAGCGATCCTAGACACAGGCGTTTCCCGACCTCTCCGGGCAGGTACGGATCCGGTGCTCCTTACTGCCACAGTAGAAGCAGCTCCCCTCGGCACGGGGTAAGTCTTGACGGGTTTTGACCATCTTGGTCTGGTCGACCTGCATAGGCTCAGGAGAGTGTGCCTGGGGAGAAACGGAGGGAATAACGGGTTTCTGGAAGATGGGAGCTAGATGTGGAAACCTTCTCTCACGAGAGGCCTCTTTGGCGCGCTCCTGGAACCGTAGGTCAATCCGGGTGGCAAGAGTTATTAAGTCGTCGAGAGTGGTAGGAATGTCCCGACCGGCGAGTTCATCTTTAATACGGCCGGACAGACCCTCCCAGAAGACAGACACCAGAGCGTCGTTATCCCAGGCCAGCTCCGAGGCAAGGGTACGGAACCGTATGGCATATTGGCCCACGGTGAGATCTCCCTGACGGAGGCGTAGCAGAGACGATGCGGATGAGGTCTTCCGTCCGGGTTCATCGAAGACTTTCCGGAAAGCCGTGAGAAAGGCTGACAAGTCGGACACCAGAGGGTCTCCTCTCTCCCATAGAGGATTCAGCCAAGCCAGAGCCTCCCCCGTGAGGTGGGACATGATAAAGGCCACTTTGGACCGGTCGGAGATAAACTGGTGGGACAAGAGTTTGAAGTGCAGGGTGCACTGGTTTATGAAGCCCCGAGCCGGGGTCCAGGACAGGATACCATGGTATTGGTGGGCAGCGGCGCTGCCGGGTTGCGAGTCATGACACTAGCGGTGGTTGCTGGTGGAGCAGTCAGAGTGTCCAGGCGAGAGTTGACATTCCGCAGGTGACCCAGGATGGACTCCTGTTGGGACCTCTGACGGGACAGTTCATGACATAGGTCCGAGAGTGAGGGAGCTTGGGTACCACCGGGTTCCATGGCCCGAGCAAACTGTAACGGGTCTGGGAGGCGGAACCTCTGAGCAACTATACAAGGGGGCGATCCTTGTAAGGAAGCGGGTGGTGACCAGGGAAGACGGGCAGGTAGTCACAGCAGGTGACCGGGACAGTCTCTGGGTAAACGGGCAGGAGGTCACGGCAAGTGACCGGGACAGTCTCTGGGTAAACGGGCAGGAGGTCACAGCAAGTGACCGGGGCAGTCTCTGGGTGAACGGGCAGGAGGTCACAGCAAGTGACCGGGACAGTCTCAGGGTAAACGGGCAGGAGATCACAGCAAGTGACCGGGACAGTCTCTGGGTATAGGGTTGGTACGACCTGTGACGGCTGAGCCTCCAGGTAGGCTAGCAGGCGGATGGCAGGTGTGTGCTCCCAGGTGAGCAGGCGAGAGTCTCTGGATAAGCAGGTGGTCACAGCATGTGACGGCGGAGCCTCCAGGTAGGCTAACAGGCGGATGCAGATGAGTGCTCCCAGGTGAGCAGGCGAGAGTCTCTGGATAAGCAGGTGGTCACAGCATGTGACGGTGGAGCCTCCAGGTAGGCTAACTGGCAGGTAGCAGATGAGCGCTCCCAGGTGAGCAGGCAAGAGTCTCTGGACTGGCAGATGGTCACAGCACGTGACGGCGGAGCCTCCAGGTAGGCTAACAGACAGGTAGCAGGTGAGCGCTCCCAGGTGAGCGGGCAAGCTGGTCCATAGACAGACTGACAGGTGTCGGAAGGCAGACCGTCGGACCTCAGGCTAGCAAGCAGGAAAGCGGATGACAGGCAGGAATCAGGCAGCAAACTGGCAGGAAACTGGCAGGTAACTGGCAGGTAACTGGCAGGTAACAGGCAACGGGACCTGAGGGCTGAAACAGAGTAGTGAACAGTGCAACAACATTGCTCGGGCACCTCCATTTTGGAGGAGGTGCCTTATATATGGTGAAGTCCTCCGGCCATTGGCCGGGGACTCCTTAGGATGGGGCGCGCGGCCCCTTTAAGAGGGGGGGAGCGCGCGCGCGCCCTAAGCACCGTGGCCGGGAAGGAGCGCGCGCTGCCAGCAGAGCGGGAGGAGGACGCCGGGCTCGGAGCGGAGAGGTGAGGGGAACAGCGTCCCTGCCTAGCAGGGGGCAGGGACGCCGACGCTACACCCTCACTCATTACTGGCGGCGCATCCCTCCCTAGATCCCTGGAGGCTCTTGATTTGTTACCCAGTGACACCTACATGAGTTGTTTATTGAGTTAAAAAGATATCACTTGTTAACTCTTCTATTTTTACAGTAATCCATAGCAATCTTTCAAGCATATGACAGTCCAGAATTTAAAGGGAATTTGTCCCCATGAAAATGCAGTCTAATCTTCAGGCAGAGGGAGCTGAGCCGATTGATAAATAGTTTTGTGAGAAAGAATATACTAAATCCTGTGTTTTCATAATTTAGTCCTTTGCTCTTTGTGGGATTCTCTGTGTAGTGGGTGGTCCTATCAGTGATTGCATGAAGAGATAGCAGTCACACATACATAAAGAAGGCTGTCAGTCACTGATAGGACAGCCCACTGGACTGGAAATCCCAGAAGAAGCCGAGGTTTAAATTATTAAAATGAAGGTTTAACTGAATCTTTACTCAAAAAAACTATATGTCAATTTACTCCTCTCCCCCGACTCTATAACATGGTGTCTTAGATTGGACAGCATTTTCATGGTGAATGGTTCACTTTAATAGTTAGTAATTTTTTTTTGTAAGAGGATAATGCATAATTTTTTAACTCTTACATCTTCACTCCACAAAACTAGAGCTTGGGTCTTAACATGGTCTGTAAATCTTTCTCAGGCCGCTAGAATCG
Source organism: Phyllobates terribilis (assembly GCF_046119375.1). NCBI lineage: Eukaryota > Metazoa > Chordata > Amphibia > Anura > Dendrobatidae > Phyllobates > Phyllobates terribilis. The sequence continues at coordinate 129,608,674 of NW_027362773.1, read as the reverse complement.
GCGATCTGGGTTGAGAGAAGAGCTCATTACTGCCTCCTAACCCTTGGCTAATGCCAATCACTTTACACAAGTCATGCATTGTGACTTATCTAACCTTTCCCAGTCTGAACTTGGATTTTTTCAGACATGTAGTTCACTGTTATCAAATATTTTGTGTGATTAAATATTATAGGATCATTATGTAATGATCTGTCCATGGAGACATATTGTTTGCACCTTTGAAATAAAACCTGAATTTTACATAGCTAAAAAAATCATTACAAAGATATTTTCTAAAAGCGGAATATTGCAGAAATGCCCAACACTTTACAACCATAGGCGCCTTAATGCAATATTTCATAAAACCAGAAAGTTTTGTAAAAAGAAATGTATATGTTACACGCACGCCGCTAGGTTCAGATACGGCGAGACGGGTTTCATGAATTTGTTGGAATCCTGGGTGAACCGTTACTCAGGGCGACCATAGGCTGCAGCTTCTCTCAGGCACACAATAGATTCAGTTGCTGACCAGACACATCTGACAAGAGTCTTCATAAACTGTTGAACAGTGGCGTTTAATCAAATATGGCCAGTACCATTTAACTCTATGAAGCAACAGGCTTCACCACAGTACAGTCTATTAAAGCAGGCACAGTAACGTCAGTCTCTTCAGTAGCATAATTCAGCATAGATTAGATCTCTTAGCAGCACACTTCTATGCATACACAACCACAGGTTTTTCCTTCACAAAGACACAATAGTGCACTGCATTCTTTATCCTGCATGGAGATGGAGGGGGGGGGTTTGATGAGGGAGATGTTCCCTGTGACACGATTCCTTCCAGTCCTTATCTTTCTGCACTATACTCTGCACTGTTAGTTCAGGGAGTCTATCTGATCCGTGTTTAGCTTCCCTCCTGACCTAAATTCTGTTCACTTTCCTTCTGTGAGATACAGATCACACACCACCTTTCTCTTTGGCTTCAGCCAGACTAATAAACAAGTTCCCCACAATCCCCCTGGGGCTCTGCTAAACACTCCCTGTCTCCTGTGACTGTGTTAACCCCTCTAGTTGCTGGATGCTTCTGAAACACAATACTTTCTGTCTCTTGGGACTGTTTTAACTCTTATATTTGCTGGATGCTTTTGAAGCTACAGCACTACTTCTGCATGTCACATATACAGTTCCTTGCTTATTGCAAAATGTCTGACGTCAGCAGAGCCCAAGATGCATAACGCCTGGTAAAAATAAAAGTTCAGCCTGTGTAATGTTCATACATATCCCACTTCTATATCAAATCACTAAATAAACCAAAAATATATATGAACATGAGCCAGATGCCAGTAAATATTTGTGTCGCAAGTTGAGATGAGCAAAAAGATTCAAGCCACCCTAGGGCAACGTTCACTTCTGCTCCAGCAATCCTCTGTCCGACATACTGGGCACCTCTGCTACTTTCTAGGCAATGTCATTATGTTACTTGAGACCTAGTCTAGTCACAAGGCTGCACGTAATATCACAATGTACATTGTTCTGTGATGTCATGATATGGCAGGGGCCTTATAAGAAGCAGAGGTGCCCAGGATGCCAGACAGAGGTTGTCAGAGCAGAAGTGAACATTGCCCTCGTCCAGCTGTCACTGATGACCAAACTGGATACTGGACCAGGGTAATTTGAATCTTTTTGCTGAATTTCAGCCACAAGATTAGGAGGTGATTCAATGTGTAACTGCTCATATTCTCACTCAGTGAGAATAAACAAAAGATGTTCTATAACCAATAAATGTGATCAGAGAAAACAATTTTTTCTAATTGGTGAGACGAAAAAATCCTGCATATCCCATGCTGGATCAAAGGAGGCTGTACAGAAGGCCAGGACCGTGGGTGTTAAAGTTCAATAAAAGAGACTTTCTTTCTGACATACAGTCTTTAATGAACGGTGACTTGATAAGGGTTGTGCAAAAGGGGTGGTGGACACAAAATCTTTTGGCCATTTCCTTAATTGAAAAGCATTTTCACACACACAGGATCCTTCCACTGTAGTCTACTTCAAGGCCGGTGAAACGCACTGTATCAGCCTACTTGGTCACAGCCGACCTTGTCACCACAGTCCTCATCAGTGGGTCTCTCTACCTACTCAGCGGCTCCTCGTCCTTCCACTACTTCCACTACTACAGGAGGAACGAGGACCCTGCCTTTGAGAGCCCACAGTCTGCAAGGGATGGGTGAGGATACAGTAGGTGAGGGTAGAGCTGGTCGTGCAGCGGTATGGTGGGGTGAGGGTTACTGCAGGTTGTAGGCTTGTCAGAAGAGGTGGGTCTTCAGGTTCCTTTTGAAGGTTTCCACGGTAGGCGAGAGTCTGGTATGTTGGAGTAGAGAGATCCACAGTGGGGGGATGCACGGGAGAAATCTTGTATGCGATTGTGGGAAGAGGAGATAAGTCCCAAAACTGAACCTTGGAGAACACCAACAGATAGGGAGGGCGAGATGAGGAGGTGGTGTGTGAGTGGGAGATACTGAATGTCCTGTCTGTTAGGTATGAGGAGATCCAAGATAGGGCCAAGTCTGTGATGCCAAGAGATGAGAGAGTCTGTAGTAAGAGGGACTGGTCCACTGTGTCGAAGGCAGATCACAGGTGTAGGAGGAGGACAGAGTAGTGTCACTTGGATTTGGCGGACAGTAGGTCATTGGTGACTTTAGTCAGGGCAGTTTCACTAGAATGGTGCAGTCGGAAGCCAGATTGGAGGCTGTCAAAGAGAGTAGGAGGACAGTTCAAAGTGGACATGTTGTTCCAGTAGTTTTGAGGCATAAGGGAGAAGTGATATGGGGTGGAAGCTTGTCAGAGAGGATGGGTCAAGGGAGAGATTTTCGAGGAACAGGTGTGATCGAAGTACGTTTGAAGCATGGGGGGGAAGACACCAGTTGTTAGTGACAGGTTGAAAAGGTGGGTTAGGGTTGGGATGAAGATAGTGCTAAGGTTGGGGATGGGGTGGGATGGGATTGGGTCAAGTTCACAGGTGGTGAGGTGTGATTTGGAGAGTAAAGAGAAAAGTTGATATTGTGTACTGATGGAGAAGCTGGTTTTGGATGAGGAGGAGGATCAAGTAAGTGTGAGGAGGGGCTGGGGGGACTTTAGGCAAAAACTTTGTCTGATGGTGTCAATCTTTTGCTTGAAGAATGAGGCAAAGTCTTCGGCTGAGATGAGAGGAGAGGCAGGAGGTGCTGGGGGGGCGGAGGAGAGAATTGAAGGTGTTGAAGAGCTGTTTAGGGTTATGAGAGAGGGACGATATGAGAGAAGTATGTTTGTTTTGCTGCAGCGAGTGTGGACTTGAAGGTAGTGAGGAATGGTTTGAATGCGATGAAGTGCTCATTGAAGTGGGACCTTTTCCATCTACGCTCAGCAACCCTGGAAGCTGTCGCAGTTCTTTGGTTAGGATGATGTGCCTGGGTTGCCTGTTGATTGTGCAAGCTTTGGTATATGTGAGGGGGGCGACCAAGTTGAGAGCAGCAGCTGTTGTGGTGTTATATAAAGTGGCAGCAACATCTGCGTCATGTAAGGAACGAATGTCTGTAAGAGGGAGGAGGGATTCAGAGAGTGAGTGTAGGTTACTACAGACTGCGGAAGACCATTGGGAAAGGCTGAAAGAGGAAGTGAGGGATAGAAGCTTAGAGACAGCTGAGAGAGAAGTGTCAATGGGGATGTTGAAGTAATCTTTCTAATAATCTTTATTTTTATATAGCGCCAACATATTCTGCAGCGCTTTAAATACATTATCATCATCACTGTCCCCATGGGGATCACAATCTACATTCCCTATCAGTATGTCTTTGGAGTGTGGGAGGAAACCAGAGAACCCGGAGGAAACCCACGCAAACATGGGGAGAACATACAAACTCCTTGCAGATGCTGTCCTTGGTGGGATTTGAACCTAGGACCCCAGAGCTGCAAGGCTGCAGTGCTAAACACTGAGCCACCGTGAAGTCGACCATAAGGATAGTGGGGATGTCAGTGGAAAGGAAATGAAGTAGCCAGGTGGTAAAAGAGTCTAGGAAGGTAGTGGCTGGTCCTGGGGGGTGGTAAATGACAGCCAGTTGGAGGTTGGAGGGGGAGTAGATGACCACACAGTGCACTTCAAAAGAGGGGAGAGTTTCGGAGGGTGGCAGTGGGATTTGGGTGAAGGAGCAGTTATCTGGCAGGAGAAAACCTACTCCTCCACCATGCTTGCCAAAGAGGTAGGGGGGGTGGGAAAGGTGGAAGCCACCGTATGAAAGTGCAGCTGGAGAGGCAGTGTCAGAGGGGGTGACCCAGGTTTCTCGGTGATGCTGAGAAAGGAAAGTTTGTTAGTGATAAAAAGATCATGTATGCAGGAAAGTTTGTTGCAGATGGAGCGAACATTCATGGAGCTCCTGTTAGTGGGACTGGGTAAGCAGGGGCTGGGCGGATGTGTATGAGGTTAGAAGGGTTGTGATAGATCGTGGATAGGAGGTGGAAATGACTGTGGGTGGGGATGTGGTGAGGAAGGTCAGGATTTGGGGAGATATCGCCAGCAGTGAGGAGGAGCAGAGAAAGTGTTAGTAGATGGGAGCAGGAGAGAGCATGAAGTGGCTGTCTGTGTTTGGAGACACAGGATTGAATGTTTAGGAATAGTTCTGATAAGGAGGTGAGATGAATGGGGAGGATGGCGGGAGAGATGAAGAGTTCATTACTAGGTGTAGGGATTATGGGTGGTTGTAAAAAGTGAAGAATTAAGGGGGTGAGAGTGAAAACAAACACAAACATGATTTACAGTGTCTAAGTATCCAGTTACCTTCAGTTCCCTTCAGGTTCAATTCAGGTATAATTCAGGTTTAATTCATATTTCTCACACTTAAGCAATACACTTAAGGCAATGCACTGCAGACACGTCTATAGCATAGTCCTCTATACAGTAGAATAGGCCCCACATAGTCCTCCATACAGAAGAATAGGCCCCCCCATAGTCCTCCATACAGAAGAATGACCCCACATAGGGGTGGTGGTTCTGGTGTCGCGGGCCAAATATAACCAGCCTGTGGGTCAGATTTGGCCCACGGGCCAGAGTTTGACACGTATGATCTACAGGAAGCAGTCACTTGCCCTAACACTACGTGCCTCCAACTATGGGCTAGTCCTTAACATTAACACTTACCTTACCCTAACGTCACTTATCAAACTACAGTGACTGACTTATACTACCTATCTTATATCCTAAGTCCTAAACTATGTTTTACCCTATGCTATGTTATACTGTGCACTAGGCATTACCTTTACATTACTTATACATTATATCATAATACACAGTATATACCAAAATACGCAGGACACTATTCACATTACAGAATACAACACAATTGGTATCTTCAGGGGCAGGAAAGCAACAGCCATTGTCCACCACCTTTACAATAACATGAGAAAAGTCCTGTACAGCTCTCCCTAGATCACTTGAGGCTGTACAATAGGAGAGCTGGCAGAAAAAAGCCGAGATCTTCCTGTCACGCCGAAAACAGGAAATGGCTGGTAGTTGGGACCCAGACCTGTCCCTGCCACACTAGGGGAGCCCTGACTTTCCCTTATCTCAGGGGTACCTCTGAAGGTGAGGAGGCCCGAGCCGCCAGCGTCTCCCCATCTCCTGCACAGGCCCTGTCAGTGACCCCCTTTCCCCCAGGGAGGAAGACAGTACAAATAGAATGATACTAAAACAAGATAGGGAAAACAGACAGGGTGAACTGAAATAGCAAGCTCACCAAAAATACACTCACAGCCACAAAGGAAAAGACAGGGAAAGAGTAGGTAGGAAAACTAAATGGGAATGAGGAAAAGAAAACACACAGCCAAAACAGCAAGCAGCAATCCCAAGGTAAACCTCCAACTACTCCAGACAACAGACTCCTTCTCCTCACTCCAGGTTAGGCAGAATGAACTGAACACCAACATCAGCTGAAGAGGCATGTGACTATTTATAGGGTGGAGCATGAGATAACACCCAAATCAGCTGAACTATCAACACACCAAGCATAGCAAGGAAAACTGACATTAACCCCTGATTGCGCAAAGGAAAAAACAGCATTTAAACAGCAAAAATTACAGGGCAGTCACAAATCATAAAATACTTTGTGACACTTCCTACCTGATGTCACTTGCAGCTTCAACCTTCTCACCCCTCTCTTATATTCAGACAGAAACAAAAAGTGAATTGATCTAGCCCTTATACAGTATTCTAGAAATGACAAGCATGTAAAAGTCATGACTTACTGTAATAAGTACATCCTTGGCAGACAAAGGATTAAAGCTGCAATTTTATTTATCACTGACATATAGTTGATGGAATCATTAGAATTGTTTAGGACAGTTTTTGACAACCCAAAAATCACAACTCTCAGAAAACCCTGATAGCCAAAGGCTGGAGATCTAACTGCTGGAGAACCACAAGTGTGTGATCACTGGTGGTTTTTCAGTGTTATCACTGCTTTCTTTCCTACTTGCTATAATGAAAGCTTAGAGTCCAATACTTAAAGTATAATTACATTTGAAACATTGTCGCCCCTAAAGGGAAAAGTTAAAGTGAACCTGACAGGTGATTCTTGCTGCCTGAACCACATGAACTGGACTCCAGTCGTGCTATTGTATCCACAGTATTTAAAAAAAAATTTGATGGGATGGGGTGGAATAAGAGGCTCCCGATTCGTTAAGAGGTGAATGTTAATGAAGCAGGCGTGTCTGACGAGTGCCGTGCACCTCTGAGTGCGCCCCACCACAAATCTTACTCCAGCCCCCACTGGAGTAAGGTTTGTGAAATAGCAAGGCTCATCATGGGTTTGACCAGCAGCGGTTAACATGTCTCCATCCCACCTCAGCTCTGCCCACTTTGTTGGAGCCGGGCGAATATGTCATGAGAACGCCAAATGTTGCAAAATTTTAGCGCAGCTTTGAGTTGTGCCAAAACTTTGCAAGTTTTCAAAGCTTCTTCCACCAGAATTCTGGTGTAAATGCTCTGATGAATCAGTCCCAGAGTTTTAAAAGCCAGCCAGTGACTATGCATCTTAGTTGACTAGTCCGAAGCAGGTCCATGGTGGCTGCGTTCTGTCCTAGTCCCCTAGACTGACAGCTCTACCTATTCACACACATAGGGACATACCTGTGAGTCTTGGGGAGTGGGGCGGGGAGATGCTGCCACCAACATGCCTCAGACTAGTCATCCTAGACTCCTCGTACCTGGCGGGATTTTCAAAGTTTGTTATAGCAGAATTTCAGAGTAAGACGTAAATGGCTGCAATAACAAAGCCAGGTTCTGAGTCATGCTGCCCTTGGTTCGGGCAGCATGAATCTCCTGTCTGGTTCCCTTTAAGTACTGTTAATTGGTGCGGTCCGGGTTCTGAGACTCCCATGATTGATCAAACCAAGGTGGAGAAGCTCAAGCATGGGTTGGTAGGTGCATAGGCCCCATGGAAAGTCTTTGTATGAGCTCGAGCATTCTGCATGCCGAGCACTCCTGCCCAGTGGTTTGAGAGATTAGTGGGGTCTCATGACCAATCACCGATCAACATTACTTAGTATAAGTTAGTTATATGTTAAATATTCACAAGACCAACTTAGCAAGGTGATAAACTATATAATTACCCAGGGGCCCAATATCATAATCCTTATCACCCTTCACACAACTCCTAGGGGCAAAATACATTTGACATTGACCCTTTTACTGCCACAGACTCCAGGAAATATAAAGTTATCCCCTTTTACAGCATTAAGCCACCAATGAATTTACTCTTAACCCTTACACTAACCTAGGGCAACAGGGATTTGATGCAGAGCAAGAGGGTCCTACTTTGCCATTTGTCCAGGACCCTATTTTGTATAAAATTGTTCTTTAATATTAAAATTCTATAAACATTTTTATATTCCCTTATTACATTATTATTACTATAAAATGTATATTTGGTCCATACCAAAATATGGATTTTTATCTCCGGTATAGCTTTCTACCTGGGATCATCTTGGTTGTTTTTCAGTGAATATTTAGTGATTTTTTAGATTCTAGAATTCTTAAACGATCAGCATTACATTTTCGTGGGACTAACCCTTTAGCTAAAACACATAGTACAACACAATGTTAAAAATGGGTATTTACTAACAAGTGACTGGTGATGGAAAAATTTGTCAAAATTTTATAAAATGTTCACTTACCAAATATGAGCATAATACAAGTCCCAATCCTAAGAATTGCAGTGAGGTCTTGTCTGTGTCGAGCAGAGGTCTTCTCTGAAAATGAACCTTGTTGCTTGAACTTATATATGTTCTGTGTTAAGTTTCACTTTCCTATTCCTAGGTTAGGATCATCCTCCTTCTTCCCCTACATGTTTCCCAGCGTAACAGTTTAAATGGTTGGACTTTGAGATGTGTCCAGAAAGATCACAATGATATTATTTTGTTGTGTAGGGAAATTTTCATAATTTTTGTATCATATTATAATTTTTAATTTCTGGAGAAATTACAAAGAATAATGCACAAGAAGCTGGTCACAAATTGAGCTAAAAAAAATAGAGTATAATGCACCAAATGTATTATATATTTATGATGTTTGTACCTATCTATTCAGTTTTAATACAAATTTGGAACATAAAAATTAGGCGAGTATAAATTTGTAAAAATTTGCCGTGTTCATATTTTATAATACGTTAAATTATATTTGCAATGTTATAAATCAAAATTAATTTAAGTTTGCCATGTATATTAATGCTGCATGTCATTATTGGCTACAAATTATGAATAAACATGCATACATTAGTATAACCATAAACCAATATGAGAAAGAAAAATATGTCTACTGTGTAGTGCCACATGCACAATTTTGACATATTGGAGACAATTAAAATTCTCAAATACTAAAATGTATTAATTATAAATTGTAAATGCCGTTCTATTTCTTTGTTTTGCAAACCTGTTTTTGACATTGCATGTCGCCTATAGACCCGCCTTTTCTTGCAACTTTGATACTCTGAAGGCCCCAGGACTTAAAGGGGTTTGATCATGATGAATCATCTATTAATAGTATAGGTCGTAAATGTTTGATCACTGGTTGTCCTGCTGATGGACCCCACCTCCACCGATCCGAAATACAAGGGTCTCATGTCCTCAAATTGAATGCAGGAATGGTCATGCAAGCATTATCCTTGGCTATCTTTGTCATTTGAATAGACAATAAATGGAACAGTAGTGGGCACATACGACTACCCCTCCATTCATGAATGACCCAGGATAGGTTGAGGTCCCAGTCATGGAGCCCCCAGGAATTGTAAATTTAAAACACATCCTATAATGAAGTGTTAAATGTTGCTCATTATATAAACCACTTAGGTGTATGTTGGTTATATGGTAATTTTCTCTAGGTAACTATTAGGGGGGATCAAGGCTAGAAAAACAGGAGCTGCAGGTTTCTTGTAGTATGTTGGTCCTGAACTTGACTAAAGCCAAATTCAGCATTAAAGGAACCAGTAAATTGTGGTTAATTACTATTCAGGTTGTGAGGAATACAAATCACAGATCTGGGGGCACCAAGGCAGAGCTTGCCAAAGGCAGAACGGGGGCACAAAGGCGGCCCTTGCCATAGTTAGTCAATACAGAGAGGTCAAGAATCTAGACAATGTGCTGTCAGCTTCTCTACTTAGCCTTTATCACGCTGCCCCTAACTAACAGCAATCAAGGTCCAGGAGGACCAAAACGTTGGCCATCTTGCAAAATGTGGCAGCTTTGAACATAATGTTCTGGCAGATCAATGAAATTTTCTACACTGCAACTAAAAAATGCTGTGGTCTTCTGTGCATTAATTACAATCAAGACAAGGCGCAGAGCAGTCACAAACCAACAGTGTAGTCAAACAATACTTGTCCAATATGATAATCCTGAACAGGGTGAATACTCCCATAAGTGGCAATAAGTAAGTGGCCCTTGGAAGATTCAAATGGAGGACTCAGATTGGCTGAATAGCCTTGCACATGTAATACCGAATTTCCTATATTGCTTGGATTATAGGGGTTGTCCACCATTAGGAAAACCTTTCTTAAATACTATATTTCCCCTTGTAAAATTAAAATACCCTATACTCATCTAGCGTACTGGCACCGTTCCAGCATAGTTGACACTGGGTCTTGCCAAGCTCGCGTGATGTTGCTATGAGTATAAGGATATTTTTATTTTACAAGGGGGGATATAATATTTAAGAAGGAGTTGTTATAATAGTGGACAAACCCTTTAAGTTCATTCGTCTACCTTTGCAATGTATTGGATCACAGAATTTGGATATACTGTAACTCATCACACGAAACCATTACATTCTCAGTAACATCTCATATCTTTCTTTTCAGCTTGTTCCGAATCTCTGCACATTCCTGCATCAAGCTGCACAACAAAACGGTGCCTCATCGCTGCACTCCGAGCTCATCAGTCTCCAGATCTCACACGGAAGCTCATTCAACAGCTTCGACCTCAATGATGCATGTTTAATGGATTTCCAGGATTTATTTTAAGTTCTTCTCATATTTCCTGGATGTCTTACCCTTCTTATCTTTGTAGTAGTAGGACAATGATTGATATTTTCTTGCTCTTTATTTTAAAACTCATTCTATGTCTATTCTAACTTTGTCTTGGTTGCTTAACCCCTGAATGACCAGACCTGTTTTGGGGCCTTAAAGGAATGGGTCCTATGAGTTCTGCTTGAACTACAGGCTGCATTAATCGGACACTGGCTGAATAGTTGCATCCAAGTACCGTATGTTTTTTTCTGAAACACTGCAGAGTAAAACATGCTTTGAAAGACCGACTTGTGACTGTGTCCCAGATGACTTGCAAGAGTCAAGTCACCGTTGGCTTCTCCTTCCCCATGACTCCCCATATACATAGGAAAACACTCATCAGTCTAGGGGATCAGTGATGAGGTGAAGCCACCAGGAACTTAGATTAGTGATCTGAGACAAATAGTCCCCGGCCAGCTTTACAAAGTATGTGCGTACACTAGTGCTCGGATAAAGGGTTAACCGAGCACTCGGGTATTATCCGAGTATCTTTGGCGTGCTTGTATATTATGTTCGAGTTCCTGCTTTTGCATGATTTTCGGCTGTTAGCCTCAACACATGCAGGGATTGCCTGTTTGTTAGACAGTCTCAACATATGTGAGGATTCCCTAACAGCCGCAAATCATGCAAACGCAGGGACTAAAACATAATATATCAGCACGCCAAAGATACTCGAATAACACCTGAGTGCTCAGCTAACCCTTTATCCGAGCACGTTCGCTCATCACTACTGTACACTAGTGTTTCAGTGTAAGATACATTGCCAGTATCTGATATATGCAGCCTGTGGTTTGGACACAATGAATCAGATGACAGGTTCTCTTTAACTATAAACTGTATTTTTTTTTCCTTTGCTACATTTTAGCAGCCATAAGTATTTTTTTTTCTTAGTTTTCATAGTCATGGTTAAATGTGGCCTTTTTTAATGCGGGAGAAATTATATTTTTTCCCGCTCTTGTGGCTACATATAAATTGCTGTGAAATTTATACTTTCTTCTTTTTGTGGCACAGATGGTTCATTTTTATACTCTCCACTTTTAACGCTATTTTTACTGTCAAGTGGATACCTGATGTGGATTGTTTAGTATAAAATATCATGTTTGTCATTTTTTGATGACTTTTTATTTTTTACCAATTACATTTTTACTGTAATTTTTTTCTTAATCCCATTAGGGATTACCATTTGCTTTTTTTTATATATATACTTATAATGTATTAGCATAGTTCTGTATGCAAATCTGTTATGTTCTGTGTCATTGCGGCACAGGCGGTTGTTCGTTTGCCCTAACAGTGGGTTTATTGTACAGAAAGCCCTCGGTGTCCCTTCCAGATTATCAGGGCTGACTACAAAGGGGTCTCCCACTTTACTTACTGGGAAACTTGGGTGCCCAGCAATCAGGGATTTGACATAAAAACATGGCAAGATAACATAAGCTCCCCTCCCCCCTAGTCACATTGCTGGTCATTACGGGGTTAACTGCAAGCCTTCATGCACAAAAACTGTTTTTGGGGGAAAAAAATTGTCCGTTTTTCCTATAGCGATTAATGAGACCACTTGTTTATTTTGAAATGAAAAATACAAGTGCGAATCTCATTGGTTGACTTTGCAGTGATGTAGAATTGTAGTTCTGATGATGACTCATGCAAGGAAAAGAAACTTCCTGTTTCTACATAGAGCTTAGAAGGATTCAGCTAGTCAGTTTTTAGTCACTTGATGGAATAGACCTAATGGAAAAGAGAAGAATTATCTGGGTAAAAAGGCAAAATGAGCAATTGTAAGAACACAGTTATATATGATATGATGAGTGCAATATTTAAGGGGGATAAAAACTGTGATGGGAGAGATTCTTTAAGAAAAAGCAAAAATGGCATCCCCCTTTTTCTACCCTCACTAAGTTATAGAGAGAGCACGGATTAACTGTGTGCTACCCCATGAGGAGGGGAAGGGACCATCTGAGGCAAAATCTCACCTGGAGTCATGGAGAGAACTTCTGAAGAAGGGCTGTTACATGCCGCGTGCTGTGCCAAGTATGGACACTACTGGCGACATATATCAAATGCTATATATGAGCACAGAACTGTATATTAAAAATAATGTAGATATTTAACTTATTTTAAGCTTCATTGATTGCTAACTAACAAGTGTTAAATACCCTGTACAGGAGGACTGTATACTTGTTTATCCGGTTGCTGTGAAGCCCAGCATTGGTCTAAAATCACAGGAGTTAACTGCCTGTTGCCACATGTTTCGCTGCAGGGAAAAGTCACAAGTCACTAATTCTAATAAATGGGCAACCATGTAATAGGCTAGTATGCCATGTCCCCCAGAGCAGAGGCAATATTTGCCGTTTGCCTCTTATTAAATATCCTCTCCGTTCACAAGAATTGCGGAACAGCAAAGAGTCTATCAGAGGGGGGCCAATTTCCAAAGCAAGGAAGACAGAGCTTGTAGGCTCTTTGCTATTGGGCTTGTAAACGCTGCTCTCTGGATCCGGCCAGTTTCAGTGATTTCTCAATGCTGCAGAGGCAAGACAGGCTGCCGCTGATCCAAACTGTCAATCATTCAGGATTCCCTCTTCCCTTTAATTCTATGAGGACAATATAAGATTGGGACTAATAAGATGATATTATACCTACATTTACATTACAAAACAAAGTTAAAAGGTTATTCCCATCTCCAATATCATATCCCAATATGTAGTAGGTTTAATAATAATAATAATAATAATATTAGCAAATACCTTCAATTAGAAATGTAGTATAGTTCTTCTGATTCACTATGTCGGTTACCCCATATGAAGGTCATTGCAGTAGCTCAGGTGTCCACTCATATAGTGACAGTTAGTTAGTTGTTGGTGGTCATAACCATGGATACCTAAGCTACCATGCCCTGGACATGGGGTAAGTGACATAGCGAATCAGAAGAACTATACTATATTTCTAATTGGAGGTATTTATAATATTATTATACCTACTACATATTGGGAAAGGATCTTGGAGATGGGAATATCCCTTTAAGTTCTTGCCTAAAGCTCTAAACACGGCCACAGTCCAATAATTATTAATAAACCCCAGAAAAGTGTAATATACTCACTTCATACAAGCAATTACTAATCTGAATATATAAATATTATTATATATAATATCATATTAGGATAAGGCTACACCGTGACTGAAAATGGCAAAAAAAAAAATCACAGTGAATTCCTTGTAATTTAAATGTAACCTAATAAAAATCACAAACTTCTGATTATTGCAGACAATTTGCACAGTGGAAATGTCCGTGACTGATGCAGGTCATTAGCGATTTATTTTCGATAGGTAATAGAAACTGCATAAAAAATGACCCAACTATATTATATACAGTAAGAAATATGAACTAAATGTAATAATGAGTAAACAACACAAGAAAAAAAGTCTAAAACGCTGAGGATTATTTATTGTAGTAATGAAGCTAACATTGGAACTTATTGTTCCTTTGTTTCACTTACCTGTGCTATCCGTTTTTTTTTTTTTGGGGGGGGGGGGGGGTTAACAAATAGCATGTGGACACTTTATAGCCTGTGATGTATTTTTTTTTGTGGGGGAACGATGGTTCACAAAAAAAGTGATGTTTGAATTTAGTCTGATTTGGCTTTCTCACCCTTCCCAGGTCCAGAACGGAGTCCCCCATGCTGCTCTGATGTGGTTGTCACATCGACAGTGCAGCAGCTAATCAGTGACTACATTGACTCTGCCCAAGTCGATGGTATGAGCCACTCTCAGCTGCTGAGCTCAATAACAGATACTGGGAATGGCAGAGACTCAGCACTGGACCTGGGAAGGGTGAATAAAGCATTTTTTTTTTTTTTAACAAACTGCACCCGGGAGACAGCGGTTTACCAAAGATGGAAACCGTTTAAGTGTACATGCTGATGTGTGTTTCAAACATTTTAAAATAACTCTCTATACATGTAACTAAGTATACATAGAGCATTATTTGTTATTTAGTAGTAGAGATTATTTAGTATTTAGACTAGAGATTGTTTTCGGTCTTGATAATAGACTCATACACTTGTATACACCCATTTTATGTTTAATGTTTGCTGTAGATTAATAAATGAGTATTGAAAGTGATTCCGGAATTTATTATCTTTTTAGTCCATCTATATCAAATACAACAATCAAATTCCACGCCTTACACTTTTCCTGTTTTAGACATATTTTGGGGGGTTTAGGAAAATAAAGTATTAGGGTAATTGTATAACGAAAAGTTATACCATATTCCCATATAATTTCTATATCAAACATGGTTTACGAGATCCCTGATTGCTGAACTCTATTCATTACTTCCAATGGATCCAAATCAGTCCTGGTCATCTGACACGGGCTATTTTCATGAATCTACATTAAAAATTTTACATGAACAAATACAGTTTCCTAAGTTAATACTGGAAATGTGTCCGCAAAAATGAGATGCCGCAGGGATGTTTCATATGGTATATGATTTTTTTTACGCACCCATAGACTTGAATGGGCGAGTCTAATATGAGACTCGGAAGAGAATAGACAATAGTGCATACTGGGATTTTATTTTTTCACACGGACACTCGGCCTGTGATAAAACTCATCCCACAAAAAAGAAAAAAAACATCATATACAGTGCCTTGAACAAGCATTCATACCCTGTGAACTTTTCCACATTTTTTCATATTACACACACAAACTTAAACGTATTTAATTGAGAATTGATGTAAAATTCGAACACAAAGTAGCGAGTGTTTGTGAAGAATAAATGAAATGATACATGGTTTACTAAATATTATAAAAATATAAATTTGAAAACCCTTCTTTACCTTTCTCCACAACGCTATCCCTGACCTGTCTGGTGTGTTCCTCGGTTTTCATGATGCTGTTTGATCCCTAAACAAACCTCCGAGGCCTTCACAGAACATCTGTAGTTATACTGAGAATAAATTACACACAGGTGGACTCAATTTAATAATTATGTGACTTCTGGAGGCAATTGGTCACTCAAGATTTAATTTAGGGGTATCAGACTACAGGGGGCTGAATACAAATGCATGTCACAATTTTCAGATTTATATTTTTAAAATAATTAGAAAACTATGTATCATTTCCTTTATACTTCACAAATACTTGTTACTTTGTATTGATATATCACATAAAATCAATTTAAGTTTGTGGGTGTAATGTGAAAAAATGTTGAAAGGTTCACGGGTTATGAATAATTTTTCAAGGCACTGTAGCTATGTCTATATGAAAATGAAATTGGTATGGCTCTCAAGAACATAGTGGTGCAAAAGAGTAGCCCAGGCTAGTTTATATGACTACGTAATTATTTACTAGACTCCACGGGTAAACCCCATAGATGTCGTGGAGATTATGTCATTTTGGGGCCTTATGCTGCATATGGGGTTATTGAAGAAACCAAAAATTAAGCCAAACTGGGGAGGTGACATTTTGTACACCACCCCGACTTACAGCATCGTCATAGTACTGACACGGCCATCCAGTAAATAACGATAATGATCAGTGCCCACCTCAAGATTTTGTCACATTTTTAATGGAAATACTAGTAAAATCCCAAATAAAACTTATATTCTTAAAAAAATTCTTCTCCTTATATCCTTAGATGAATAGTCTAAAAGGGGCGGCTTCTAAAATGGGGTCTGCACTGGTACCTCAAAGACTCTAAAAAGGCAAGAAGCGAAACCCTGTCCACAAAATCAGCACTTTGTAATGCACACGCCCGAGCTGAGCGGCGTGTGCGTGTGATTCCACTGGACCGGGCCGGAGAGTGAATGCCTGGAGGGGCGTAACTAGGTATTCACCCGATCCGACCAGGGTCGCATGACGGCATACGATGCCAGTGCACCAAGGAGGAACCGAGCAGAGGGACCAGGTGCTACTCCAGGACAGACCCCGGACACGGCTGTTGACCCACACAGGGGAATACAGGAACAGACTGGTTAGGCTGGCACACAGACTGGTGGGAATAGGCAGGCACGACTGGTATGCAGGCACGGGGGTACAGGCAAGCACGGCTAGAGTGCAGACAGGGAGGCACTAGCAGGTAGGAACACAGGCAGGATAGGACCCAGTACACACTGGGACTCAGGAACAGAACCACAGATGTGGCGGACAAACACAGCAGAGTGAGGCCGCCCAGAGAGGTGAGCGAGAGCAGGGCAGGACGAGACCGCCTGGAGCGGTGAGCAAGAGTAGAGCAGGACGAGGCCGCCTGGAGCGGTGAGCAAGAGTAGAGCAGGACAAGGCCGCCTGGAGCGGTGAGCAAGAGTAGAGCAGGACAAGGCCGCCTGGAGCGGTGAGCAAAGGCAGAGCAGGCTAGAACCGCCGGAGCGGTGAGCAAATGCAGAGCAGGCTAGAACCGCCGGAGCGGTGAGCAAAGGCAGAGCAGGCTAGAACCGCCGGAGCGGAGAGCAAAGGCAGAGCAGGCTAGAACTGCCGGAGCGGAGAGCAAAGGCAGAGCAGGCTAGAACCGCCGGAGCGGAGAGCAAAGGCAGAGCAGGCTAGAACCGCCGGAGCGGTGAGCAAAGGCAGAGCAGGCTAGAACCGCCGGAGCGGTGAGCAAAGGCAGAGCAGGCTAGAACCGCCGGAGCGGTGAGCAAAGGCAGAGCAGGCTAGAACCGCCGGAGCGGTGAGCAAAGGCAGAGCAGGCTAGAACCGCCGGAGCGGTGAGCAAAGGCAGAGCAGGCTAGAACCGCCGGAGCGGTGAGCAAAGGCAGAGCAGGCTAGAAACGCCAGAGCGGAGAGCAAAGGCAGAGCAGGCTAGAACCGCCGGAGCGGTGAGCAAAGGCAGAGCAGGCTAGAACCGCCGGAGCGGTGAGCAAAGGCAGAGCAGGCTAGAACCGCCGGAGCGGTGAGCAAAGGCAGAGCAGGCTAGAACCGCCGGAGCGGTGAGCAAAGGCAGAGCAGGCTAGAACCGCCGGAGCGGTGAGCAAAGGCAGAGCAGGCTAGAACCGCCGGAGCGGTGAGCAAAGGCAGAGCAGGCTAGAACCGCCGGAGCGGTGAGCAAAGGCAGAGCAGGCTAGAACCGCCAGAGCGGTGAGCAAAGGCAGAGCAGGCTAGAACCGCCGGAGCGGTGAGCAAAGGCAGAGCAGGCTAGAACCGCCAGAGCGGTGAGCAAAGGCAGAGCAGGCTAGAACCGCTGGAGCGGTGAGCAAAGGCAGAGCAGGCTAGAACCGCCGGAGCGGTGAGCAAAGGCAGAGCAGGCTAGAACCGCCGGAGCGGTGAGCAAAGGCAGAGCAGGCTAGAACCGCCGGAGCGGTGAGCAAAGGCAGAGCAGGCTAGAACCGCCGGAGCGGTGAGCAAAGGCAGAGCAGGCTAGAACCGCCGGAGCGGTGAGCAAAGGCAGAGCAGGCTAGAACCGCCGGAGCGGTGAGCAAAGGCAGAGCAGGCTAGAACCGCCAGAGCGGAGAGCAAAGGCAGAGCAGGCTAGAACCGCCGGAGCGGAGAGCAAAGGCAAAGCAGGCTAGAACCGTCGGAGCGGTGAGCAAAGGCAGAGCAGGCTAGAACCGCCGGAGCGGTGAGCAAAGGCAGAGCAGGCTAGAACCGCCGGAGCGGTGAGCAAAGGCAGAGCAGGCTAGAACCGCCGGAGCGGTGAGCAAAGGCAGAGCAGGCTAGAACCGCCGGAGCGGTGAGCAAAGGCAGAGCAGGCTAGAACCGCCGGAGCGGTGAGCAAAGGCAGAGCAGGCTAGAACCGCCGGAGCGGTGAGCAAAGGCAGAGCAGGCTAGAACCGCCGGAGCGGTGAGCAAAGGCAGAGCAGGCTAGAACCGCCGGAGCGGTGAGCAAAGGCAGAGCAGGCTAGAACCGCCGGAGCGGTGAGCAAAGGCAGAGCAGGGGGGACAGGGCTCTGTTCACACGGAACAGACAGGAAGGGAAAGGCAGAACCAGATACCCACAGGGTACTTGCAGTGAAGTAGCGAGTGGACCACAAACTCACAAACGGGAGTACAGTGACAACGAGCAGGAGTTAGGTACGAGTTCAGACTCTGCAGAAAAAGGAAAGGTACGGACATAGAGAAACACGGGAAACAGGCTAGAAGAGTATACAGACAAGAACAGACACAGTAGCAAGATACAGGAGCGGGTCTAGGTAGCAGCCCCTAGAAGGCGGGAGGAACAGGCTAGGAGCGTGTTCAGACAGGACAGACAAGATACAGGAGCGGGTCTAGGTAATCGGCCCCTAGAAGGCAGGAGGAACAGGCTAGGAGCGTGTTCAGACAGGCCTGGAAATACAGCCTCCAGGATAGGCAGACAAGAGAACACAAAAGGGACCTGGCACATTCAGAGTGCAAGAGCACACTAAATGAAACACAATGCTCAAGCATGGGTTAATTGGAGCAGCTGGTTTAAATACCAGGTGACAGACAGCAATATGCTGAGGACGCACAAGGGGTGTGCCTGCAGCAGGTACAAAAAGCAGGAAGTGATCGGGCGCCGCCCTTAAGCAGCAGCACACAGAAGCAAACAGACAGCATGGAGGGAAGCCAGAGAGACATTCTGGATTGGAGATCAAGTGCGCGCTCTTGCACAGCGGGAGATGGACCACTATGCAAGGACGCCGCCAGGTATGTTACACACTTCAAAGCCAAATGGTTGCACTTTCCTTCTGAGCCTTGCCGTGTACCCAATGTGACATCGAGTCACTACTCACGGGCAAGCCGTGAGACCAGGTAGTCAGGAAGCCAAAGGTCAGATACCAGGAGGGTTCGTAGTACAGAGGGGCAAGACAAAGGCATGGTCAGGTAACAGTCCAGGTTCAAATGCAGGAGAGAATTCCACATAAGGGGATAAGACAAACGGATAGTCAGAGGTTCGGGGTCAGGTACCAGAGGTCAGAAAGCATCAAGAGCAAAAGGGATAAAACACAAATAGTCACGACAAATTCTAGGTCTGGCAAGAAGATCAGGGAATCAGGCAAAGCACACACGAACCAAAGCTACAGCTGACAATGGTAAACCATAGCTAGCCAGCTAAATAGCTAGCAAATAATTAAGGACCAAGCTAGGCCAGATTGAACAGCAGGGCTGTGTAACATCCCTGGCGGCGTGCTTGCATAGTGCACCACCTCCCACCATGCAAGACCGCAATCTTACCCATCAGTCCAGCCTGCAAACCTTGCTCCAGTTCACGCTGTGTGCATGTCTCTTGTCTGACTGCTTAGGGCGGCGGCCCGGTTACTTCCTGATTCTTATAGCTGCTGTGGGCTCACCCCTAATGCGTCTCCAGCCTATTGCTGTGAGTCACTGGATATTTAAACCCCCTCCACCCAAAATGAGGTGCCTGAGCAACACTATCTATCAGTGTGCTCCTTGCCTCTGAGTTGCCAGGTCTTGTCCTGTATCTTGTCTGTTTCTGCCACCCTGGGGGCTGCATACCCAGGCCTGTTATCTCTGACTTCTAGTCTGTTTCTGCCACCCTGGGGGCTGCATACCCAGGCCTGTTATCTCTGACTTCTAGTCTGTTTCTGCCACCCTGGGGGCTGCATACCCAGGCCTGTTATCTCTGACTTCCAGTCTGTTTCTGCCACCCTGGGGGCTGTATACCCAGGCCTGTTAGCTGTGACTTCTAGTCCATTTCCGCCACCCTGGGGGCTGTATACCCAGGCTCGTTCCTGTATCTCGTTGCAGTATCAGTTCCTGTCTGAACTGTCTCCTAGCCTGTTATCTGTTTGTCTCTATGTCTGTACCCTCCCTTTTCCTGCAGTGTCTGAACCTGCACCTAACTCCAACTCGTTGTCTCTGTACTTCTGTTTGTGAGTTTTGTGTCCACTCGCTACTTCATTGTAAGTACCTTGTGTGTATCTGGTTCTGTTTGTCCCTTTTCCCTTCCTCCGTATCTACCTCCTGTGTTCTAGCCATCTTCCTGTATCTTCCAGTCTGTTCCATGTGAACAGAGCCCTGTCCTCTCTGCCTGCACCGTCAGCCCTGTTCTGCTCTGCCTTGCCCACTGCTCCGACGGTTCCTCTCTGCTCTGCCTAGCCCACCGCTCCGGCGGTTCGTCTCTGCTCTTCCTTGTCCACCGCACCTGCGGTTTCGCTCTGCTCTGCCTTGTCCACTGCACCTGCGGTTTTGTTCTGCTCTGCTTGCTCACCGCGCCAGCGGTTTCTCTCTGCTCTGCCTTGCCCACCGCTCCGGCAGTTTTTCTCTGCTCTGCCTTGTCCACCGCACCTGCGGTTTCGCTCTGCTCTGCCTTGTCCACCGCTCCGGTGGTTCCTCTCTGCTCTGCCTTGTCCACCGCTCCGGCGGTTTCGCTCTCCTCTGCCTTGTCCACCGCACCTGCGGTTTCGCTCCGCTCTGCTTGCTCACCGCTCTGGCGGTTTCGTTCTGCTCTGCCTTGTCCACCGCACCTGTGGTTCCGCTCTGCTCTGCCTTGTCCTCCGCTCCGGCGGTTTCGCTTTACTCTGCTTGTCTACCGAATCTGCGGCTCTGTTCCTGTCTCCCAGTCTGTACTGGACCCTATCCAGCCTGCGCTCCAACCTGCTAGTACCTGCCTGTCTGCACCCCAGCCGTGCTTGCCAGTACCCACCTGTCTGCATGCCAGCTGTGCTTGCCAGTACCCACCTGTCTGCATACCAGCCGTGCTTGCCAGTACCCACCTGTCTGCATATCAGCCGTGCTTACCAGTACCCATCTGTCTGCATACCAGCCTGCCAATACCCACCTGTCTGTACGCCAGTCTAACCTGCCTGTTCCTGCATTCCCCGGTGTGGGTCAACAGCTGTGACCGGGGTCTGACCTGGAGTAGCACCTGGTCCCTCTGCTCGGTTCCTCCTTGGTTCACGGAGTCGACTGAGCCGCCGTCGACCTTGGTCGGATCGGGTTGATACTTAGTTACGCCCCTCCAGGCACTCCTCGGCTCATGGTACAGTGGGATCACTAATCACGCTCACGACAGTCAGTCCGGGCGCGAACCTAACAGGCTGTAAATCAAAATGCTGACAGCCTAGCATGCCCCAGCATCAGATTGGATGACTGGGCTGTCACTCACAACACTACAGTCCAGCACTTTCCAGATCCCATAGAGCGGCTGAGATGTCACTCACAACGTGCCTGGGCCACAGTGAATGATGAAACTGTGACACCCAAACAGTTTACATCAACATGTTTGGAATTTCTGTACCCACTTAACAATTTGTAGGGTGTGTTTTTCCGCAGGCCCAAGATGGGCACAAACTGTATTAGTTTAGGGATTTTGGTCTGGAATTTTATTTAGAGGGGGATCTGTATTTTAGATCTGCTTTGGGTTTTGGGTTGGTAGTCTGTTCTGGATTCTGGGTCTGGTGTCTCTGTTTTTTAAGGGTTTCTGGGTATCGGATTCTGGGTCTGGTCTGGGGTCTCTGTTTTTTTAGGGTTTCTGGGTATCTTTTTTGGATCTGTTACAGATCAAAGAAAAGATACCCAGAAACCCTAAAAAAACAGAGACCCCAGACCAGACCTAGAATCCAGAACAGACTCCCAACTCAAAACCCAAGGCAGATCTAAAATATAGATTCCCCAATAAAAAAAATTCCGGACCAAAACCCCTAAACTAATACAGTTCAGAGAGCAGAGCCCCTAAATACAAAACCCCATGAATACAGACACAAGCCTGGTGGACCATTTCACCCCCCAATCAGCTGTACATAGCTACTCACAGACAGAAGCTTTGCCCTCTGACTTTAGGACTTGCGGAAAAAGGCACCAACACTAACAGTATTGCAGACTAAATATGAATACATTCCTTGATCAAGAAAAGGTGGAGAGGTGGCCATACTTGTGGCTCATTCTTTCGTTGTCTGAGTCGCGGGACTAGCCATCTCAACGGGATGGGCAATGTGCATGTGTGGCCACCTCTTTTTTATGTGACTGCATTAAGTCATCGGGTCGATTCTGTGTCCTAGTCGTAGGATAGGGGCTCCCCACCATATTTGTTTCGATAAGTTCCTCCACAAACCTTAATTCAGTCCTGATTATATTAGCCATTGTCCAACTTTCTTATGAATCGTTCTGTTCACGTGGCTGTGATTAAGAGTGGTTATGATTTATATGCACAGCTGTCTTGTAAGGAAAAGAAAAAAGAAGCACAAGTATAATATAAGCTATTTTTTTTATTTTGGAGGAGTACAGATAAGACGTTAATTCCATAAAGTCAAGAGAATTTTAACAAAAAACTTTATAAAATATCAGTGAACCTTGGAATTGCTTGAACATATTTCCAAACTTTCTTGTAGATATCTCACGGCATGAAACTTTTTTCTCCATTTTACTGGTGTGATACAATAGACGCGACACCGTAGTTAGTGACATGAATCGTTGGTGGCAGAAAAGGATCTTTGATGTGGCCTTTTGCTGTGTGTAGTAAAAAATATTAAAGGAAAGTTAGTATTTAAAGTCTTAAAGGGTAGATCAACAATAGAGTAACTAGACCAGTTATTCGGGATTTGGCATTTCACATAAAGAGTTAAAAAGAAAACAATAAAACCTATTTTTCATCCAGCAAGATTCTGAGTAAATTCTGGAAACACACAGGCTTGTGGAAATTTTTTTAAAAAATTGATCAGTCATGGCACATCTGTGATTGGGCAGACTTATAGGAAGAATCATGAGCGGAGATTTTTTTTTTTCAGCAGCCTAATCCTAAACATAAGATAAATCAGCCCAAATCCCTGTCTCTTTCCCAAAATTGGTCAGAACTAAATCATAGAAGGAGAAAACATCTTGGTAAATGTTGCACATTGTCCTTTCCCTTAGAGCAAGTTCACACAACCATATTTTTGGTCTGATTACTGTCCGTGAAAAAACTGACCAACTCAGACCAATATTATTCAATGGGGCAGTGCAAATTAGCTATTCTTTTCACAGACTGAAGTTTGTGTGAAATAAATCGCAACATGCACTAGTTTCTTCCACAAGTCGGATGAGATCGGAGCTTCCAGTCCCCTAAGGGGGCTATCAATAACAGTGAGAAGTAAAAAAAAAACTTTTAAAAAATATGAAAAATATATAAAAAACTAAAAGTTCAAATAACCCCACCATTTCCCCCATTGAAAATAAAGATATAAAAAAAATACACGTATCTGGTATTGCCACAAGTCAGATCTGTCAAAATATAAAAATAATTAACCCGATCAGTAAACACCGTAAACAAAAAAAAATTCAAGAACGCCAAAATTATCTTTTTTTTGGTTGCCACAATTCCACAAAAAAAGCTGTAACAAGTGATCAAAAGTCACATCTATCCCAAAATGGTACTAATAAAAACATCATCTGGCCCGCAAAAAAATAAGGCATCACAAAGCTCCATCGACTGAAATATAAAAATGTTACGGGACTCGGAGAATGGCGACACAACCCAAAAAAATGAATAAAATAATTTAAAAAACGGACATATTGGGTATCGCCGTAATCGCATTGTTGAGGAGACTCATGTTGAAAAGTAATTTTAACCACAAAATGTACAGCGTAAAAACTAATTCCCAAAAAACAAGGTCACAATTTCACAATTTGGAATTTGTTTTCCCATTTTCCAGTACGCTATGTGATAAAATGAATGGTGTCATTAAAAAATAAAACTTGTCCCGCAAAAAAAAACAAGCCCTCATACGGCTATGTGGACAGAAAAATAAAAGTTATGGCCCTGGAAAGAAGGGGAGGAAAAAACGGAGACGCAAAAACGGAAATTGGCCCCATTGTGAAGGGGTGAAAGAATTCCCTTACTGCTGGTCCAAGGTGTATTCCCAACTTGGAAACTGCACCGGAACATCAATATAGCAATCTAAGGTATTCATAGTAACTATTACATATTCAGCAATATAAATTACCTTTTGGTAAGAGAAGTTCCATATTGACTGTATTACAACAGGTCTCACAAGTTTTAAAATCTTCTTTTATCCTTATACAGAGATGAAAAAAAAAATAACACTACTAAAAGTTTTAATGAAGAACACACAAGCGTCTCCCTTTGGCTTTTATCAACTTTGCTGTAATTATCACCTGTAATTTTCTTTGTGGCTGGAAATGACCTGGAAATTATGCATTATCTGCCATTCATCTGTTGTCTATCGTCAACTGTTCAATGTCTTTCTTTTTGAAAATCAATAAAATGAATGTAAAAATAAAAAAAATAAAATAACCCACAGGCACTTTGATTAATCGGTGCCATAGTGTTTAGCAAAGTGATTACACCACAATTCTGGTGTAAATTGCTTTAAAAAGTCTCAACATTTTGTGCAATGTGAGGTTGCGACTTTTGGTGTTTTCACATCAGTTTCGCCAAAATGGGTAGAGTTGGGATGGGATATAATTAGCAGAGGGTAAAACAATGTCTCTTTATTATAACCTTATTTAAAACAGCTTAGTTCTGTTTTTTCTCTTTTATGGTCCTTAACGTTGGATGTCTACCTACCATGTCCAGGCACTGACCTCTTTCCCGTGGCATATGATCATTGGAATAGGCCCATATGGGCAGGTATGATCATATATATACGCATTAGCATTTTCCTATAAGGTTGTTTTTCCTAATGTGGTCTATTTATATGGTTGGAGTTGTTTCCATGGCTAGCGCCCGGAGATATAGTTGCTTTTGACCTGAGCAGGTACGCGTGCGCACGAGAGGACTATGGGATCCGTGCTCGCACGTGCGCAGAACCATGCGTTCTACGGTGCGGTACAAGGGCCGGATGCTATTACACATCCGGCATGACAACCCGGAAGCATGCCGCACGCCGGCGGTCAGTGTGCGGCACCTATAAAAGACACAGGCATAATGTTTATCAGCATATGTACCTCTGTGATGGCGTAGAATTTTGGGCTATGAATGGGCTATGCACTCCCCTGAAGATAAAAGGAGAAACGCATCGGGAGCCCGCCTATGAAGCTGGAGCACTGCTAATAATATAGGGAAGATAAGTAGAAATATCTTTCCACTAAGCTATGGGTGTCTCCTGCTTATTTTCGCAATTCTAGTAGTTATGTGGATGTACAGCATATTATAAGACGTGGCTGTACCCACTAACATAGATACTGTTGTGACTCAGTGACCAGGTGGCCTTCAATGTGCACTGGTTTGTTCTCGGTACAATTGGAGATGATTATTCTGGATGGTCCTAGTGGTATATGATATTGCCTAACCACTATCCATCATCACACTGATAATCGTTTGGTTTATGACCGGTGGAAGTATATAGTGCGTCGGTCTGTGTGTACTGTGTCTTTCTTTTTATGGTGGTTTACATGTCACATAACTTCTACATTGTGAATGTCTCCTATGACCACCTTTGAGGCACATTTTGGTTTGGAGGGCCTCCTATTGTTGGGGGTTCCACTATATGTAAAAAATACCACTCATGCTAGTTAGGTCAGTCCCATTAAGGCTGACTTAGCATTGGTATCATTCCATTTAATACACTGTGTGTCTTTTATGTGCTTTGTGTACAGTATTGTCCAGCACTAAGCTGTTTTAAATAAGGTTAGAATAAAGAGACATTGTTTTACCCTCTGCTAATTATATTCTATTATTGTGTACCACCCTTTTGCTATACACTGTGTGAAGAATTATTAGGCAAATGAGTATTTTGATCACATGATACTTTTTATACATGTTGTCCTACTCCAAGCTGTATAGGCTTGAGAGCCAACTACCAATTAAGTAAATCTGGTGATGTGCATCTCTGTAATGAGGAGGGGTGTTGACTAATGACATCAACACCCTATATAAGGTGTGCTTAATTATTAGGCAACTTCCTTTCCTTTGGCAAAATGGGTCAGAAGAGAGATTTGACGGGCTCTGAAAAGTCCAAAATTGTGAGATGTCTTGCAGAGGGAAGCAGCAGTCTTGAAATTTCCAAACTTTTGAAGCGTGATCACCGAACAATCAAGCGTTTCATGGCAAATAGCCAACAGGGTCGCAAGAAGCGTGTTGGCCAAAAAAGGCGCAAAATAACTGCCCATGAATTGAGGAAAATCAACCGTGAAGCTGCCAAGATGCCATTCGCCACCAGTTTTGCCATATTTCAGAGCTGCAACGTTACTGGAGTATCAAAAAGCACAAGGTGTGCGATACTCAGGGACATGGTCAAGGTAAGGAAGGCTGAAAAACGACCACCTATGAAAAAGAAACATAAGATAAAACATCAAGAAGGGGCCAAGAAATATCTTAAGACTGATCTTTCAAAGGTTTTATGGACTGATGAAATGAGAGTGACTCTTGATGGGCCAGATGGATGGGCCAGAGTCTGGATCTGTAAAGGGCAGAGAACTCCACTCCGACTCAGACGCCAGCAAGGTGGAGGTGGGGTACTGGTATGCGCTGGTATCATCAAAGGTGAACTTGTGGGACCTTTTCGGGTTGAGGATGGAGTGAAGCTCAACTCCCAGACCTACTGCCAGTTTCTGGAAGACAACTTCTTCAAGCAGTGGTACAGGAAGAAGTCGGTATCGTTCAAGAAAAACATGATTTTCATGCAGGACAATGCTCCATCACATGCATCCAACTACTCCACAGCGTGGCTGGCCAGTAAAGGTCTAAAAGAAGAAAAAATAATGACATGGCCCCCTTGTTCACCTGATCTGAACCCCATAGAGAACCTGTGGTCCATCATAAAATGTGAGATTTACAGGGAGGGAAAACAGTACACCTCTCGGAACAGTGTCTGGGAGGCTGTGGTGGCTGCTGCACGCAATGTTGATCGAAAAGAGATCAAGCAACTGACAGAATCTATGGATGGAAGGCTGCTGAGTGTCATCATAAAGAAAGGTGGCTATATTCATCACTAATTTTTTTGGTTTTTGTTTTTGCATGTCAGAAATGTTTATTTCTAAATTTTGTGCACTGATATTGGTTTACCTGGTAAAAATAACCAAGTGAGATGGGATTATATTTGGTTTCTATTAAATTGCCTAATAATTCTGCACAGTAATAGTTACCTGCACAAACAGATATCCTCCTAAGATAGCCAAATCTAAAAAAAAAAACACTCCAACTTCCAAAAATATTAAGCTTGGATATTTATGATTCTTTTGGGTTGATTGAGAACATAGTTGTTGATCAATAATAAAAATAATCCTCTAAAATACCACTTGCCTAATAATTCTGCACACAGTGTATATATATAGAGTTGGGACAGAGGTGCTATGCCTAATTCATGACTAGCTGTTGCGTACCTTACTCCAGAAATCTTACTCCAGTCTCTGACTGGAGTAAAATTTGCGGGGTGGCGCACGCCACTCGTCCTGTTTCAATAAGATGAGTCTGTGTAATGGTCAGATATGCCAAGTTCCATAGAGCCAGAGACACTTTTTCTAGGCTCTCTTTGCTCTATCATTTACACTCATCAACACTGAAATTGCAACACCAAGAAGGAAAAGAAGTTAAATTATGGAAATCACAGGATGGACAGATATGTTACTGATATGCAAATGATGAAAAAATGGAAACATTTTCAAAACATCTTGATTTATGCAGAAATCCAGGCATTTACAGCCTTTGCTGCTATCAATGAGGTTATTAATGGTCCTCTGACAAATGTTCTGCCTCGCTGAATGCACTTGGGCAAATCATCAAGATCCGCTGCTGGCAGCTGCCTTTGCAATTGCCAACCAATGACATTCCAGAAGTGCTGGATGGGAGACAAGTCCGGAGATGTTGCAAGCCATAGTAGCAAGTTAAGGCCACGCAGGCTGCTCATGGTGGCACGAGCAACATGTGGCCTGACGTTGTCGTGTTGAAAAACAGCTATTGGGACAAACGGGACCGTTTCTCCAATTCCACACCTTTTCCTTCTTGATGTTGCAATTTCAACATTGAAGAGCAAAGATGAGAGTCTTAAATGTGGGAATATTCTGTTATTATACTTTGAATTCCAAAACCAGGCATTTGATGTGAGTATTCTAAACTGGAGAACCCTTTTTAAGATGCTTTGTGATCAACCTATTGTCAAGGAATTCTTCCTGATTACTTTTTGTTTAGCTTACTGCCAAGGAACCCTTCTAATAAATAGGGATTTTCCAAAGCAGAGAATTACTATATCAATGAGGGTGGCCAAGAAATG
Organism: Phyllobates terribilis; assembly: GCF_046119375.1. Lineage (NCBI taxonomy): Eukaryota > Metazoa > Chordata > Amphibia > Anura > Dendrobatidae > Phyllobates > Phyllobates terribilis. The sequence continues at coordinate 129,580,056 of NW_027362773.1, read as the reverse complement.
CAAAATAATCCCGATTGTTCTAAGTTCTGAAGATCAGTTTCAAACAGATGAAATGTTACTATATGACTACATACATATCGTAGATAGAGCCTGTTGTTTCCATGTCTGGCCATTCAAACTCATCTGGACATCCGATTGTCCTACATGGTGATCGAATATAGTAGAAGAGTCCAGGCCACTCCTTGCAAAGCTTCTCCGCAATGGACAGAATGCTTAGCAGGAAATCCCAAAGAGACCGGAAATCTGAATATTTACAAATATTTTTTTTCACATTAGAAATAGTAAAAGTCAGTTTATCTGGCATTCCCATTCATTTGTCAAAAATTACTATAAATGTACCCTGGGTGAAGAAACCACCCTTTTACCTTCACCCTTAATTTTGGGAGAAGAAACTGAAATGACACCTCTGGACAGTTGGTGATTAATGGGGTTGAGTACTTTTGTCAATCTCTTTTTTGGTTGAAAGACAAGAAGTCCACCTTGGGTTACAATGTAAATTTAAGAATATATTTCATAAGAGCGAGACAGTCCAAAAAGTTAAAACAGTTTTGAATGACATTAAGTGATACCTGGTGTAAGTGTCAATTCAGTTGCACAGATAATAGAGGGGGGAGGTGAAAATGTGAAGATTTATGGTTTAGTAAGAAAAGTTCAGACTTACCATTGGGTCCTTTTGGTTTTCGGCTCCGAATCTCAAGATAACTGTCTGCTCTCTGGTTAAACTGTTTCACCAACAGGGGTTTCCCATTGTTTGCTAAAAGAAATTTGTCTTTTTCTACCCAATGTGTGGAATAAAATGAGCAAGATTTTACCATAAGTCTGTAATATAAGGAGAATGTATTAGAAAATTATTAGGTTCAATTAAAGAATATAAATACAACAGAAGTAGGGAATAGACAGACCCCAGTCCAGAGCCTCTCACTTAGCCAAATCAGATCTCATACTTTGCACTGATGAGAGGTAACACAACGAAACACCATGTCTGCAAATTGGAATTCTGGTTTGGCTTTTATCCAAAGTCATATTGCAAGGCTCGTTAAAGAGTCAATATTGACTTTTAGGATCGCTGCTTCCAATAGGTGGCACTATAGTTCTACTCCTATTCCTCTCTGAAGAGACAATTTGTATATTTAATTTACAAGAAGAGCAAGCATGGCTTAGAAGTCTCCCTCACTCTGACATGCCAGGCTTGGCTTGTCAATCTCCAAAGGAGAAACGTTACCCAGAAGATCAACACAAAACCTTTGTGTTATGCCTTGATTTTGTGAAAACTTTGGTAAAAATACTGTATTGGTCTGCAAAAACCATGATTTGTCCATGGGATCACTGTAGCTAAAAGTGACTACTGAATGATTAAAGTGGGCTATGGGGGCATCCCCATTTGATTGGTTCACCAGGTTTCCATGTGACATGAACAGGGTTTGGGAAACCGTTGTATAGCCAGCACTGGCAATAAACCTGCTCTTAGGGCACATAAAGTCGCCTATGATATAATGACACAGAACAATTTGTTTAAAATAAACAAGTAAAACGCTAATCCCTTAAAAGGAACCTGTCATATGCCCAAATGATATTAAACTGCAGATATAGGGTTAATCTGCATGTTAATGGCCTTATGAAGTTGTCCAGCCATCGCACTGAAAGTACAGCCACCGGGAGAAAATTAACTTTATTACTCCCAGGAGCCGCCGGCTTTCAGTCGTAGAGATGTTCTTAGTGTTGCTACTGTCACCGTCCAGTACATAGTGAGTGGCAGCTGTAAGCACTTTGACAGCTCATTCTGCATTGATGCACTGCAGAGCAAACTGTCAATCAAAATGTAGGCTCACTGTGTGCTGAACGATGACTGAAGCTTCTCTGACACACCTCTATGACTGAAAGCCAGAAGGAATTAATAATGCAATAACTTTTATTTCTTTAGTGTATTCGGCAGCGTGCTACAAATCAATAAATTTTTGTGACGCTAATTATTATTATTATTATTATAGCGCCATTTATTCCATGGCACTTTACATGTGAAAAAGGGGTATACATACAAGAACAATTACAATAATCTTGAACACAATGTGACAGCGACTGGTACAGGAGGAGCGAGGTCCCTGCCCGCGAGGGCTCACAATCTACAACGGATGGGTAAGGACACAGTAGGTGAGGGTAGAGCTGGTCGTGCAGTGGTGTGGTGGATCAGTGGTTACTGCAGGTTGTAGGCTTGTCGGAAGAGGTGGGTCCTCAGGCTCCTTTTGAAGGTTTCCACGGTAGGCGAGAGTCTGACGTGTTGGGGTAAAGAGTTCCAGAGTAGGGGGGAAGCACGGGAGATATCTTGTATGTGATTGTGGGAGGAGGAGATAAGAGGGGAGTAGAGAAGGAGATCTTGTGAGGATCGGAGGTTGCGTGCGGGTATGTAACGGGAGACTAGGTCAGAGATATATTGAGGAGATAGCTTGTGAATGGCTTTGTATGCCATGGTTAGGGTTTTGAACTGGAGTCTCTGAGCAATGGGGAGCCAGTGAAGAGATTGACAGAGATGAGAGGCCAGGGAATAGCGGGGGGACAGATGGATTAGTCGGGCAGCAGAGTTTAGGATGGATTGGAGGGGAGCAAGAGTGTTGGAAGGGAGGCCACAGAGCAGGAGGTTGCAGTAGTCAAGGCGGGAGATGATGAGGGCGTGCACTAGTGTTTTTGCAGATTCATGGTTGAGGAATGTGCGGATCCGGGAGATATTTTTGAGTTGGAGTTGGCAGGAAGTGAAAGGGCTTGGATATGTGGTTTGAAGGAGAGTTCAGAGTCCAGGGTTACCCCAAGGCAGCGAGCTTGATGGACTGGGGATAGTGGACAGCCATTGACGTTGATAGATAGGTCAGTTGGGGGGGGTGAATGAGATGGCGGAAAGATGATGAATTCTGTCCATGTTAAGTTTTAGAAATCTAGCAGAGAAGAAGGATGAGATAGCAGACAGGCATTGTGGGATTTTGGTTAGTAAGGAGGTGATATCGGGTCCAGAGAGGTAGATCTGTGTGTCATCAGCATAGAGGTGATAATGAAAGCCATGAGACTCTATGAGCTGTCCCAGGCCGAAGGTGTAGATGGAGAAGAGCAGGGGTCCTAGAAATGAACCTTGGGGGACACCGACAGATAGAGGGCGAGATGAGGAGGTGGTGTGTGAGTGGGAGACACTGAATGTCCTGTCTGTTAGGTATGAGGAGATCCAGGATAGGGCCAAGTCTGTGATGCCGAGAGATGAGAGAGTTTGTAGTAAGAGGGAATGGCCCACTGTGTCGAAGGCAGATGGCAGGTCTAGGAGGAGGAGGACAGAGTAGTGTCGCTTAGATTTGGCAGTTAGTAGGTCGTTGGTGACTTTAGTCAGTGCAGTTTCAGTAGAATGGTGCAGTCGGAAACCAGATTGTAAGCGGTAGAAGAGGAAGCAGGAGGAGAGGTGGGAGGACAGCTCAGAATGGACGTGTTGTTCCAGTAGTTTTGAGGCATAGGGGAGAAGTGATATGGGACGATAGCTAGTCAGAGAGGATGGGTCAAGGGAGGGCTTTTTGAGGATGGGTGTGATTGAGGCATGTTTGAAGCATGAGGGGAAGACACCAGTTGTTAATGACAGGTTGAAGAGGTGGGCTAGGGCTGGGATGAAGATAATGGTAAGGTTTGGGATGAGGTGTGACGGGATTGGGTCAAGTTTACCGGTGGTGAGGTGTGATTTGGAGAGTAAAGAGGAAAGTTGATCTTCCGTAATGGTGGAGAAGGTGGTTTTGGAGGAGGAGGGTTGAGTAGGTGTGGGGAGGGGCTGTGGGGGCTTTAGGCAAAAGCTTTGACTGATGGTGTCAATCTTCTGCTTGAAGAATGAGGCAAAGTCTTCGGCTGAAATAAGAGGAGAGGGAGGAGGCACTGGGGGACGGAGGAGAGAATTGAAGGTGTTGAAAAGTTGTTTGGGGTTGTGAGACAGGGAAGATATGAGAGATGCGAAGTATGTTTGTTTTGCTGCAGTGAGTGTGGACTTGAAGGTAGTGAGGGACTGTTTGAATGCGATGAAGTGATCATTGGAGTGGGACCTTTTCCATCTACGCTCAGCAACCCTGGAGGCTCGCTGGAGTTCTTTAGTTAGGCTGGTGTGCCAGGGCTGTCTGTTGATTGTGCGAGTTTTGGTATGTGTGAGGGGGGCGACCGAATTGAGAGCTGCAGCTGTTGTGGTGTTGTATAAAGTGGCAGCAACATCTGCATCATGTAAGGAACTAATGTCTGTAAGAGGGAGAAGGGATTCAGAGAGTGAGTGTAGATCACTATACACGGACTTACTGTGAGGCAGGATAGTCAAGAGGTCCAGGGTCAGTGCCAAGAGGGATTGTAATAGACAGAGGGAAAAGACAAAAGCATGGTCAGGTAACAGTCCAAGGTCAGAGAATCAGGAAGGTAGCAGATCAAAACATAGGGGCAAGTCAAACAATGGTCAGAAGGTAATTCCAAAGTCATCAACGGAGATCACGATATAAGTCAGAGCACAGAGCAGACACACACACCACTTAAGCAGAGCTACAATTGGCAAAGGTCTGGCAGTTGTCAGAGTGCTAAATCGCTCTGTAATCACCCAGAATAGATGACACCTGGACCCAGATAGGACGGCTGAGCTGTCAATCACAACACTCACACCTCTGCCTCAGATTGGGCGGCAGAGCTATCACTCATAATCCTGACAGTTTAGCCAGCCCTTGATCCCATAGGGCGACAGATCTGTCATTCACAGAGTCCCCAGGACACAGTGAGTGGTGGAATCATGACAATTTAATTTTCTCTCGGTATCCTTTCTTTCAGTAAAGCGGCCAAACAGCATTGTAATGCTAATAACCTGAAGAATAACCCTGTATTTTCAGGTTAAAAGTGTTTGGGAACATGACAGGTTTCCCTTGCTTAAAAATGTAATAATAATAATAGTAGTAAAAATAATAATGATGTAATTTTAAAAAGTATGCAAATAAATTGCTAAAAGCACAAATTGGTATGAAATGAACTTTCATGCACGTACATTGACTAAAAATTGAAAACACTTATGTATCTGCATGACCATAATAATCACAGTCAAATTAGCGTGAAACATGACCAGTATAAAAAAAATGGAATAAAAGCCAATGATTAAATCACTTTCTTTTTTATATCTGCACCAAAAAAAAAAAACAGCATGAATAACGGGTATAAAAAAAGGAGCACAAAAAGCCATACAACCACATAAATATACTGTAAAAACATTATGGCTGCTGAAATGCAAAGAGGAAAAAAAAGTATAATATAGTTAGGCACTAAAGGGGTTGTCCAGTACTTATCTTCTCATCTGAATTCTCCTCACTTTCCGTGTGATGTCTCATACACAGAACTCTGCGTCTTCTGCTTTGAGCCGTGTACAGGACATAACCACCGATGACCATTTGCACTTTCAGTCTGCTCCCTTATATGAACGATCGGAGTCATTTCCAGTCTGAGAGCCACATACTTTCAATGAACTGGCTCTGATTGGGAGTAAAATTATTCTGTCCGGCCGCAGATATAAGAGAAAAAAAACTGTTCCCCCACCCAACAGCTAAAGTTAAAATCTTAGCCGTTGGCTAACTACAGATGAGCAGGGTTTCAAGACCAGATTGTGTGTTTTTACCCTAAATGTTGTGTTCATTTGCACATGAAATGTGATTTATTAGAGATTCATTTGGAAGTCAAGAGAGCTGGCTCTCCTTGGTAAGCTGAGTAAAGTGATCCCGTTCATATAAAAAAAACTGGAGTGCCTATTGCTACTCCCTACGCGCGTGCACAGTTCTGAATCTCGATGGCCCTTGCGCAATGTGAAAACTTCACTGCCAGCTGTATTATACAGGCCAGCACTGGTGGAAGAAGTAGGAGAGCTTACAATCAATAAAGCAGATTGTGGGGTGGAGAGAGCACTAGCTAAGAAGCCAGCACAATGGATTGGAAATGTAGTGCGAGCATCTGGAAACTGGGAGCACAACCTGTCAAATGGGTGTGTGGAGGTGACAGCATGGAGAGCTGTAATCAGTAAGGGAACAAAAAAAAACTTGTGAGGGATAATAGGGCTAACATACTGAATTTTTTTTATATGGAGGTTGGAAAACCCGTTTCCAATGTAAATAATTAGCCAAGAGTTCCTCCTTTCAGAGCTCCAGAGACCTTGTGGTGCGTTCATTTGACTGAAGAGCTCCAACAGCAAACTTAGCATTGTGCTCCGTCTCTTAGGCATCTTCCTAAGAGATTCCTGCAGGAATCGTAGGATTCCTAGGCTTCATAGAATGACTCTGCTTGGTTCTAGACCAGTAACTGGATTCTTAGGCTTCATAGAATGACTCTGCTTGGTTCTAAACTAGTAATTTGATTCCTAGGCTTCATAGAATGACTCTGCTTGGTTCTAGACTAGTAATTTAATTCCTAGTCTTCATAGAATGACTCTGCTTAGTTCTAGATTAGTAATTTGATTCTAGGCTTCATAGAATGACTATGATTGTTTCTAGACTAGTAATTTCATTCCTAGACTTCATAGAATGACTCTGCTTGGTTCTAGACTAGTAATTTGATTCCTAGGTTTCATAAAACGACTTTGCTTGGTTCTAGACTAGTAATTTCATTCCTAGGCTTCATGGAATGACTCTGCTTGGTTCTAGACTAGTAATTTAATTCCTAAGCTTCATAGAATAACTCTACTTGGTTCTAGACTAGTAATTTGATTTCTAGGTTTCATAGAATGACTATGCTTGGTTCTATACTAGTAATTTGATTCCTAGGTTTAATAGAATCACTCTGCTTGGTTCTAGACTAGTACTTTGATTCCTAGGCTTCATAGAATGACTCTGCTTGGTTCTAGACTAGTAATTTAATTCACAGGCTTCATAGAATGACTCTGCTTGGCTCTAGACTAGTAATTTCATTCCTAAACTTCATAAAATAACTCTGCTTAGTTCTAGACAAGTAATTTGATTCCTAGGGTTCATAGAATGACTATGCTTGGTTCTAGACTAGTAATTTGATTCTTAGGCTTCATAGAATGACTCTGCTTGGTTCTAGACTAGTAATTTAATTCACAGGCTTCATAGAATAACTCTGCTTGGTTCTAGACTAGTAATTTAATTCACAGGCTTCATAGAATAACTCTGCTTGGTTCTAGACTAGTAATTTAATTCACAGGCTTCATAGAATGACCCTGCTTGGTTCTAGACTAGTAATTTGATTCACAGGCTTCATAGAATAACTCTGCTCGGTTCTAGACTAGTAATTTAATTCACAGGCTTCATAGAATGATTCTGCTTGGTTCTAGACTAGTAATTTAATTCACAGGCTTCATAGAATAACTCTGCTTGGTTCTAGACTAGTAATTTAATTCACAGGCTTCATGGAATAACTCTGCTTGGTCCTAGACTAGTAATTTAATTCACAGGCTTCATAGAATGACCCTGCTTGGTTCTAGACTAGCAATTTGATTCACAGGCTTCATAGAATAACTCTGCTTGGTTCTAGACTAGTAATTTAATTCACAGGCTTCATAGAATAACTCTGCTTGGTTCTAGACTAGTAATTTAATTCACAGGCTTCATAGAATGACCCTGCTTGGTTCTAGACTAGTAATTTGATTCAAAGGCTTCATAGAATAACTCTGCTTGGTTCTAGACTAGTAATTTAATTCACAGGCTTCATAGAATGACTCTGCTTGGTTCTAGACTAGTAATTTAATTCACAGGCTTCATAGAATAACTGTGCTTGGTTCTAGACTAGTAATTTGCTTCATAGAATAACTCTGCTTGGTTCTAGACTAGTAATTTGATTCCTAGGTTTCATAGAATGACTCTGCTTGGTTCTAGACTAGTAATTTAATTCACAGGCTTCATAGAATAACTCTGCTTGGTTCTAGACTAGTAATTTAATTCACAGGCTTCATAGAATGACTCTGCTTGGTTCTAGACTAGTAATTTAATTCACAGGCTTCATAGAATAACTCTGCTTGGTTCTAGACTAGTAATTTGATTCCTAGGTTTCATAGAATGACTCTGCTTGGTTCTAGACTAGTAATTTGATTCCTAGGCTTCATAGAATGACTCTGCTTGGTTCTAGACTAGTAATTTAATTCACAGGCTTCATAGAATGACTCTGCTTGGCTCTAGACTAGTAATTTCATTCCTAAACTTCATAGAATAACTCTGCTTGGTTCTAGACAAGTAATTTGATTCCTAGGTTTCATAGAATGACTATGCTTGGTTCTAGACTAGTAATTTGATTCTTAGGCTTCATAGAATGACTCTGCTTGGTTCTAGACTAGTAATTTAATTCACAGGCTTCATAGAATAACTCTGCTTGGTTCTAGACTAGTAATTTAATTCACAGACTTCATAGAATAACTCTGCTTGGTTCTAGACTAGTAATTTAATTCACAGGCTTCATAGAATGACCCTGCTTGGTTCTAGACTAGTAATTTAATTCACAGGTTTCATAGAATGACTATGCTTGGTTCTAGACTAGTAATTTGATTCTTAGGCTTCATAGAATGACTCTGCTTGGTTCTAGACTAGTAATTTAATTCACAGGCTTCATAGAATAACTCTGCTTGGTTCTAGACTAGTAATTTAATTCACAGACTTCATAGAATAACTCTGTTTGGTTCTAGACTAGTAATTTAATTCACAGGCTTCATAGAATAACTCTGCTTGGTTCTAGACTAGTAATTTAATTCACAGGCTTCATAGAATGACCCTGCTTGGTTCTAGACTAGTAATTTGATTCCTAGGCTTCATAGAATGACTCTGCTTGGTTCTAGACTAGTAATTTAATTCACAGGCTTCATAGAATAACTCTGCTTGGTTCTAGACTAGTAATTTAATTCACAGACTTCATAGAATAACTCTGTTTGGTTCTAGACTAGTAATTTAATTCACAGGCTTCATAGAATAACTCTGCTTGGTTCTAGACTAGTAATTTGATTCCTAGGTTTCATAGAATGACTCTGCTTGGTTCTAGACTAGTAATTTGATTCCTAGGCTTCATAGAATGACTCTGCTTGGTTCTAGACTAGTAATTTAATTCACAGGCTTCATAGAATGACTCTGCTTGGCTCTAGACTAGTAATTTCATTCCTAAACTTCATAGAATAACTCTGCTTGGTTTTAGACAAGTAATTTGATTCCTAGGTTTCATAGAATGACTATGCTTGGTTCTAGACTAGTAATTTGATTCTTAGGCTTCATAGAATGACTCTGCTTGGTTCTAGACTAGTAATTTAATTCACAGGCTTCATAGAATAACTCTGCTTGGTTCTAGACTAGTAATTTAATTCACAGACTTCATAGAATAACTCTGCTTGGTTCTAGACAAGTAATTTAATTCACAGGCTTCATAGAATGACCCTGCTTGGTTCTAGACTAGTAATTTAATTCACAGGTTTCATAGAATGACTATGCTTGGTTCTAGACTAGTAATTTGATTCTTAGGCTTCATAGAATGTCTCTGCTTGGTTCTAGACTAGTAATTTAATTCACAGGATTCATAGAATAACTCTGCTTGGTTCTAGACTAGTAATTTAATTCACAGACTTCATAGAATAACTCTGTTTGGTTCTAGACTAGTAATTTAATTCACAGGCTTCATAGAATAACTCTGCTTGGTTCTAGACTAGTAATTTAATTCACAGGCTTCATAGAATGACCCTCCTTGGTTCTAGACTAGTAATTTGATTCACAGGCTTCATAGAATAACTCTGCTTGGTTCTAGACTAGTAATTTAATTCACAGGCTTCATAGAATAACTCTGCTTGGTTCTATACTCGTAATTTGATTCCTAGGTTTCATAGAATGACTCTGCTTGGTTCTAGACTAGTAATTTGATTCCTAGGCTTCATAGAATGACTCTGCTTGGTTCTAGACTAGTAATTTAATTCACAGGCTTCATAGAATAACTCTGCTTGGTTCTAGACTAGTAATTTGCTTCATAGAATAACTCTGCTTGGTTCTAGACTAGTAATTTGATTCCTAGGTTTCATAGAATGACTCTGCTTGGTTCTAGACTAGTAATTTGATTCACAGGCTTCATAGAATAACTCTGCTTGGTTCTAGACTAGTAATTTAATTCACAGGCTTCATAGAATAACTCTGCTTGGTTCTATACTCGTAATTTGATTCCTAGGTTTCATAGAATGACTCTGCTTGGTTCTAGACTAGTAATTTGATTCCTAGGCTTCATGGAATGACTCTGCTTGGTTCTAGACTAGTAATTTAATTCACAGGCTTCATAGAATAACTCTGCTTGGTTCTAGACTAGTAATTTGCTTCATAGAATAACTCTGCTTGGTTCTAGACTAGTAATTTGATTCCTAGGTTTCATAGAATGACTCTGCTTGGTTCTAGACTAGTAATTTAATTCACAGGCTTCATAGAATAACTCTGCTTGGTTCTAGACTAGTAATTTAATTCACAGGCTTCATAGAATGACCCTGCTTGGTTCTAGACTAGTAATTTGATTCACAGGCTTCATAGAATAACTCTGCTTGGTTCTAGACTAGTAATTTAATTCACAGGCTTCATAGAATAACTCTGCTTGGTTCTATACTCGTAATTTGATTCCTAGGTTTCATAGAATGACTCTGCTTGGTTCTAGACTAGTAATTTGATTCCTAGGCTTCATAGAATGACTCTGCTTGGTTCTAGACTAGTAATTTAATTCACAGGCTTCATAGAATAACTCTGCTTGGTTCTAGACTAGTAATTTAATTCACAGGCTTCATAGAATGACCCTGCTTGGTTCTAGACTAGTAATTTGATTCACAGGCTTCATAGAATAACTCTGCTTGGTTCTAGACTAGTAATTTAATTCACAGGCTTCATAGAATAACTCTGCTTGGTTCTATACTCGTAATTTGATTCCTAGGTTTCATAGAATGACTCTGCTTGGTTCTAGACTAGTAATTTGATTCCTAGGCTTCATAGAATGACTCTGCTTGGTTCTAGACTAGTAATTTAATTCACAGGCTTCATAGAATAACTCTGCTTGGTTCTAGACTAGTAATTTGCTTCATAGAATAACTCTGCTTGGTTCTAGACTAGTAATTTGATTCCTAGGTTTCATAGAATGACTCTGCTTGGTTCTAGACTAGTAATTTAATTCACAGGCTTCATAGAATAACTCTGCTTGGTTCTAGACTAGTAATTTAATTCACAGGCTTCATAGAATGACTCTGCTTGGTTCTAGACTAGTAATTTAATTCACAGGCTTCATAGAATAACTCTGCTTGGTTCTATACTAGTAATTTGATTCCTAGGTTTCATAGAATGACTCTGCTTGGTTCTAGACTAGTAATTTGATTCCTAGGCTTCATAGAATGACTCTGCTTGGTTCTAGACTAGTAATTTAATTCACAGGCTTCATAGAATGACTCTGCTTGGCTCTAGACTAGTAATTTCATTCCTAAACTTCATAGAATAACTCTGCTTGGTTCTAGACAAGTAATTTGATTCCTAGGTTTTATAGAATGACTATGCTTGGTTCTAGACTAGTAATTTGATTCTTAGGCTTCATAGAATGACTCTGCTTGGTTCTAGACTAGTAATTTAATTCACAGGCTTCATAGAATAACTCTGCTTGGTTCAAGACTAGTAATTTAATTCACAGACTTCATAGAATAACTCTGCTTGGTTCTAGACTAGTAATTTAATTCACAGGCTTCATAGAATGACCCTGCTTGGTTCTAGACTAGTAATTTGATTCACAGGCTTCATAGAATATCTCTGCTTGGTTCTAGACTAGTAATTTAATTCACAAGCTTCATAGAATGACTCTGCTTGGTTCTAGACTAGTAATTTAATTCACAGGCTTCACAGAATAACTCTGCTTGGTTCTAGACTAGTAATTTAATTCACAGGCTTCATGGAATAACTCTGCTTGGTCCTAGACTAGTAATTTAATTCACAGGCTTCATAGAATGACCCTGCTTGGTTCTAGACTAGCAATTTGATTCACAGGCTTCATAGAATAACTCTGCTTGGTTCTAGACTAGTAATTTAATTCACAGGCTTCATAGAATAACTCTGCTTGGTTCTAGACTAGTAATTTAATTCACAGGCTTCATAGAATGACCCTGCTTGGTTCTAGACTAGTAATTCGATTCACAGGCTTCATAGAATAACTCTGCTTGGTTCTAGACTAGTAATTTAATTCACAGGCTTCATAGAATGACTCTGCTTGGTTCTAGACTAGTAATTTAATTCACAGGCTTCATAGAATAACTCTGCTTGGTTCTAGACTAGTAATTTGATTCACAGGCTTCATAGAATAACTCTGCTTGGTTCTAGACTAGTAATTTGATTCCTAGGTTTCATAGAATGACTCTGCTTGGTTCTAGACTAGTAATTTAATTCACAGGCTTCATAGAATAACTCTGCTTGGTTCTATACTAGTAATTTGATTCCTAGGTTTCATAGAATGACTCTGCTTGGTTCTAGACTAGTAATTTGATTCCTAGGCTTCATAGAATGACTCTGCTTGGTTCTAGACTAGTAATTTAATTCACAGGCTTCATAGAATGACTCTGCTTGGCTCTAGACTAGTAATTTCATTCCTAAACTTCATAGAATAACTCTGCTTGGTTCTAGACAAGTAATTTGATTCCTAGGTTTCATAGAATGACTATGTTTGGTTCTAGACTAGTAATTTAATTCACAGGCTTCATAGAATGACTCTGCTTGGTTCTATACTAGTAATTTCATTTCTAAACTTCATAGAATAACTCTGCTTGGTTCAGACAAGTAATTTGATTCCTAGGTTTCATAGAATGACTCTGCTTGGTTCTAGACTAGTAATTTAATTCACAGGCTTCATAGAATGACTCTGCTTGGTTCTATATTAGTAATTTGATTCCTAGGTTTCATAGAATGACTCTGCTTGGTTCTAGACTAGTAATTTGATTCCTAGGCTTCATAGAATGACTCTGCTTGGTTCTAGACTAGTAATTTAATTCACAGGCTTCATAGAATCACTTTGCTTGGCTCTAAACTAGTAATTTCATTCCTAAACTTCATAGAATAACTCTGCTTGGTTCTAGACAAGTAATTTGATTCCTAGGTTTCATAGAATGACTATGCTTGGTTCTAGACTAGTAATTTGATTCTTAGGCTTCATAGAATGACTCTGCTTGGTTCTAGACTAGTAATTTAATTCATAGGCTTCATAGAATAACTCTGTTTGGTTCTAGACTAGTAATTTAATTCACAGACTTCATAGAATAACTCTGCTTGGTTCTAGACTAGTAATTTAATTCACAGGCTTCATAGAATGACCCTGCTTGGTTCTAGACTAGTAATTTGATTCACAGGCTTCATAGAATAACTCTGCTTGGTTATAGACTAGTAATTTAATTCACAGGCTTCATAGAATGACTCTGCTTGGTTCTAGACTAGTAATTTAATTCACAGGCTTCATAGAATAACTCTGCTTGGTTCTAGACTAGTAATTTAATTCACAGGCTTCATGGAATAACTCTGCTTGGTCCTAGACTAGTATTTTAATTCACAAGCTTCATAGAATGACCCTGCTTGGTTCTAAACTAGCAATTTGATTCACAGGCTTCATAGAATAACTCTGCTTGGTCCTAGACTAGTAATTTGATTCACAGGCTTCATAGAATAACTCTGCTTGGTTCTAGACTAGTAATTTAATTCACAGGCTTCATAGAATAACTCTGCTTGGTTCTAGACTAGTAATGTGATTCCTAGGCTTCATAGAATGACTCTGCTTGGTTCTAGACTAGTAATTTGATTCACAGGCTTCATAGAATAACTCTGCTTGGTTCTAGACTAGTAATTTAATTCACAGGCTTCATAGAATAACTCCGCTTGGTTCTAGACTAGTAATTTGATTCCTAGGTTTCATAGAATGACTCTGCTTGGTTCTAGACTAGTAATTTAATTCACAGGCTTCATAGAATGACTCTGCTTGGTTCTATAACTAGTAATTGGATTCCTCAACTTCATAGAATTACCCTGATTGGTTCTAGACTAGTAATTGAGTGCATGGTACTATATACATTTTAAGTGGCTTCCTCATGGTACAAAGTTTTGGTATATCGTTTGGATATGCCTTTACTTTAAAAACACTGTGCCACCCCACCAAACCTGAGATTAAAGAGGATGCAGAACTGGATTAGCGTCGAGTTCTCTTCAGTTTTTCCCATACACAGTGGTGTCTTGGTCTACCAGCCGTGCAAGGAAAATTTGAAAAAGGATGTAACACTAAATCAACTCTGCATCCCCTTAATTCTGAGGATTAATGTGAGTTCCCAGAGTTTGGACCTAGTCTACCATAAAGCAATGGCACATGCTAACAAAAATAAGTCGTTACGTTAAAAGATTAAAGAGCTCCATTAACCAGACTTATAATGGAACAGATTTTAATATAGGAATATGATGTCCCTATTCTCCTTCCTTTTTACCTCCATCTTGTTTTTCAAATGACTAAAATGTCACAACTCTGAGAAATAAATAGTTAACTAAGCCATACCTTTGAAAAAACCCTTCTGGAACTTGAGGAGAAAAGTACAATCTAACATGAATGTCCTCATCGTGGTCTCCTCCCCACCGCTCATTAACTTCCATGAAATTGTTGAGATAGGTGGGAAATAGGTAGCACAAATCTTTCTGTGTGTCTTTTTCACACCATGGATTCCCAGGAAAAAACTCAGCAGCTCTTGGATTTAGTTGCTTTATATTTTTTACAGACATGCATATCTGGAAATGCAAGAGGAGACTTAGTAGCTTTCCATTCTGTGTCCCATATCCGGTCAGATCATGGAATAGATCCTCCGAATCCTGCAGCGATAGGGTTTCTAGCTGATGTTTCACTAAAACCCTAATGGCTTTAAAACGAATCATTGCCTTAGATTGTAGCATTTCTTGCCACTTAAGAAGATCACGCTTGAAAGCTCTTTCAGAAATAAGAACTTCAGCTGGTATTGCCCCAAGTTGGTGGTAGAGATCGTGCCTGACGAGCATCTGTAACATAGCAGATATATTTCAATAAGTAGAGACTTTAGAAAAACTGATGAAAAGAATATTATAACCAAAACATTAAACATTTGTAAACTGAGCTACTAGGCAGTAAATGGACAGAAACAACAGAGTCTGATGGAACCTAACCTTGAAAACTGTGATGAGGAACGAAGGTTTCAGAAATACAGTGTTCAGCAAAGCCTTGATGTCTTCATACCACACAACGAGGCCAATTCTATGAAGATACCGTAAAATATCTTTCAGCAGATCTTTATCCAGGTCACTTTTGGAGATGAGCAGAACCTCATTTAAAAGATGATCTAAATCCATTATTCCTGGGAGACAAGTATTAGTGGTAAACATCTTTTAGGTTCAAGAAGATTTTAAGTTACAACCTATTCGTATAGGGGCAGAAAACCGGTATAGAAAAGTAGCAAATTTTTGCACAATCTATACTCGCACAGACAATAGTCACGTTTGCCATTTTACACCTTAAAACATTTTAAAAAGTTGGTGAAACTTAGTAAAGGAAGGTGCAACTTAGAATAAAACCTTAAACACTGCCATGAACAGAAAATAGAGCATAGCAATGATGGTGGCTCAGTGGTTAGCACTGCTGCTTTGCAGCGCTGTAGTCCTGGGACTAAGTCTTACCAAGGACAACATCTGCAAGGAGTTTGTAAGTTCTCCCCATGTTTGCATGGTTCCATAAAGTACATAAGACTCTTATGCAGGGAAAACACGGATGAGGGCCCTCGTGCAATCCAATAACTCATCATCATGCACAATTCCACCTGCTTTGGAGGGGGTAATTGCCCACTTACTATTTGGGCCCCTGAGCGTCTGCACAGTTAGCACCAATAGTACAGGTGCTTCTCACTAAATTAGAATATCATGAAAAGTTAATTTATTTCAGTTCTTCAATACAAAAAGTGAAACTCATATTATATAGAATCATTATAAACAGAGTGATCTATTCCAAGTGTTTATTTCTGTTAATGTTGATGATTATGGCTTACAGCCAATGAAAACACAAAAGTCATTATCTCAGTAAATTAAAATAATTAGCAAAAAAACACCTGCAAAGGCTTCCTAAGAGTTTAAAAAGGTCCCTTAGTATGTTTCAGTAGGCTCCACAATCATGGGGAAGACTGCTGACTTGCCAGATGTCCAGAAGGCAGTCCTTGACACACTCCACAAGGAGGGTAAGCCACAAAAGGTCATTGGTAAAGAAGCTGGCTGTTCACAGAGTGCTGTATCCAAGCATATTAATGGAAAGTTGAGTGGAAGGGAAAAGTGTGGTAGAAAAAGATGCACAAGCAACCGGGATAACCACAGCCTTGAAAGGATTGTTAAGAAAAGGCCATTCAAAAATTTGGGGGAGATTCACAAGGAGTGAACTGCTGCTGGAGTCATTGCTTCAAGAGCCACCACACACAGCCGTATCCAGGACATGGGCTACAAGTGTCGCCTTCCTTGTGTCAAGCCACTCATGACCAATAGACAACACCAGAAGCGTCTTACCTGGGCCAAGGAGAAAAAGACCTGGACTGTTGCTCAGTGGTCCAAGGTGTTGTTTTCAGATGGAAGTAAATTTTGCATTTCATTTGGAAATCAAAGTCCCAGAGTCTGGAGGAAGAGTGGAGAGGCCACAATCCAAGCTGCTTGAGGTCTAGTGTGAAGTTTCCACAATCAGTGATGGTTTGGGGAGCCATGTCATCTGCTGGTGTAGGTCCACTGTGTTTTATCAATACCAAAGGCAGAGCAGCCGTCTACCAGGAGATTTTAGCGCACTTCAAGTTTTTTGGAGATGGAAATGTCATTCTCCAGCAGGACTTGGCACCTGTCCACACTGCCAAAAGTACCAATACCTGGTTTAAAAACAACAGTATCACTGTGCTTGATTGGCAGCAAACTCGCCTGACCTTAACCCCATAGAGAATCTATGGGGTATTGTCAAGAGGAAGATGAGGGACACCAGACCCAACAATGCAGATGAGCTGAAGGCTGCTATCAAAGCAACCTGGGCTTCCATAACACCTCAGCAGTGCCACAGGCTGATCGCCTCCATGCCACGCCACATTGATGCAGTAATTGATGCAAAAGGAGCCCCGACCAAGTATTGAGTGCATTTACTGAACATACATTTCAGTAGGCCAACATTTCGGATTTTAACCCCTTACTGTCCTGGGGCGTATTAGTACGCCCCAGGCCATCACCCCCGGTTCAGTGAGAGCTCCGGCGCTGAGCCCGCACTGAACCGAGAACATGTCAGCTGATTCTTACAGCGGACATGTGCCCGCAACAGCCGCGGGTGGAATCACAATCCACCCGCGGCTGTTAACCAGTTAAATGCCGCTGTGAATCTCTGACAGTGGCATTTAACAGCGCCGTGCCGGAAGCGCGTCACTTACCCCGCCCATCGGTGACCCCATCACGTGATCGCGGGTCACTGATGGGTGGGCATGACAACACGGGGTCTGCAGCAGACTCCAGTGGTTGTCATGTACTGCTCGCTATGAGCGCCACCTAGTGGTCGGTGCTCATAGCACAGGAGCATTTCTGCTACATAGAGGTAATCTGCTCATCACCTCTATGTAGCAGAGGCGATCAAACAATTGCTGCTTCTAGTCTCCTGCAGAGACTATAGAAGCAAGCAAAAAGTGTAAAAAAAAGTTTTTTAAAAATATAAAAGAAATATAAAAGTTTAAATCACCCTCCTTTTGCCCCATTCAAAATAAAATAATAAAAAATAAACCCCACTTACACATATTTGTTATCGCCGCGTTCAGAATCGCCAGATCTAGCAATATAAAAAAAGAATTAATCCGATCGGTAAACGGCGTAACGAGAAAAAAATTTCAAATGCCAGAATTACGTTTTTTTGGTCGCCACAACATTGCAATAAAATGCAATAAAAGGCGATCAAAACATCGTATCTACCCCAAAATAGTATCACTAAAACTGTCAGCCCGGTGCGCAAAAAATAAGCCCTCACCTGGCCCCAGATCCCGAAAAATGGAGAGGCTACGGGTCTCGGAAAATGGCACCATTTTTTTTTTTTTCAGAAAACTTTGGATTTTTTTTTCACCA
Source organism: Phyllobates terribilis (assembly GCF_046119375.1). Classification (NCBI taxonomy): domain Eukaryota; kingdom Metazoa; phylum Chordata; class Amphibia; order Anura; family Dendrobatidae; genus Phyllobates; species Phyllobates terribilis. Next base: position 129,561,949 of record NW_027362773.1, on the reverse strand, counting down.
CTTAAATAAAAAAGGACCTATACATGTTTGGTATCTGCGAACTCATAATGACCTGGAGAATAATGATGGCAGATCAGCTTTAGCATCCAGTAAACGTGGAAAGAAAAAAAAAAAAAACAACTGTGGAATTGCATTTTTTTTGCAATTTCACCACACTTGGAATTTTTTTCCCGTTTTCCAGTACACGATATGGTAAAACTAATAACAGCGTTTCAAAGTACAACTGATCCCACAAAAAAATAAGCCCTCACATGGCCATATTGCTCAAAAAATTAAAACGCTATGGTTCTGGGAACAAGGGGAGCAAAAAACGAAAATGCAAAAACGGAAATGCAAAAAAGGTCGTAAAGGGGTTAAAAACAATTTTCAAGCTGTTGTTATAAAGTATTCTAATTTACTGAGATAATGACTTTTGTGTTTTCATTGGCTGTAAGCCATAATCATTAACATCTATATATATAATCGTCTTATCCAGTCTGTCTGTCTGTCTGTCCAGGAAATCCAGCGTCGCTCATTGGTCCGGCAGCGGCCAATCAGCGCCGCGGCATTTCTGAAAAAAGATGGCGGCCGTTAGCGGCTCATCTGCGGGACGGAGCTCAGCGGCGATGCAGCCGGGAGATGACCGGCGCGAGGCGCTCATCTCCCGACCGCCGGCGACGCTGACCTCCATGCGGCTAGGGTGTGAAGGGAGGACTGGGGAGCTGCGCTGTGGGTCGGGATACTTCTGCTGCGAGCGCCCGCTCATGTCCCGGCTTCTCGCAGCGGAAGTAGACGCACAGGCAGCGGCGCTCCCCGGTCCTCACCAATACGATTCCGCTCCCCGGTCCTCACCAATACGATTCGCTGATTGGTCGCGGTCTCCGAATGCGACCAATCAGTGATCTTGGCGCAAAAGTTGAACACCGCTGTGCTGATTGGTCGCGGCCGCTGCCCGCGACCAATCAGAGATTTGGGCGCCACATCTAAATAGCGGCCGCGACCAATCACCGATCTTGGCGCCACATTTAAACACTGCTGTGCTGATTGGTCGCGGACGCTGCCCGCGACTAATCAGCGATTTTGGCGCCACATTTAAACACTGCTGTGCTGATTAGTCGCGGACGCCAGCCGCGACCAATCAGCGAGATTGGCGCCAAATTTAAACAACGCTCAGCCGACCGCGACCAATCAGCGAGATTGGCGCCTAATTTAAACAGCACTATGATCTCCCGACGGCAAGTGTGAACGGAGGACTGAAGAGCGGCGCCGCCGGTCTGGATGCTTCTGCTGCGAGCAGCCGCTCATCTCCCAGCTGCTCGCAGCGGAAGTACCCGCACAGGCAGCGCCGCTCCCCGGTCCTCACTAATACGACGCTGGTTGGTTGCGGCCGCGACCAATCAGCGATATGGGCGGTAAATTTAAACCCCGCTCTGCTGATTGGTCGCGGTTACCGGTCACGAATAATCAGCATTATTGGCCCCAAATTTAAGCACCGCTCTGCTGATTGGTCGCGGCCGTGACCAATCACCATTATTGGCGCCAAATTTAAACCCCGCTCTGCTGATTGGTCGCGTTCGCTGGCCGCGACCAATCAGCATTATTGGCACCAAAGTTAAACCCCGCTCTGCTGATTAGTCGCGACCGCCGGCCGTGACCAATCTGCGATATAGGCGCCAAATTTTAACACCGCTTTGCTGATTGGTCACGGTTGCCGGCCTCGACCAATCAGCGATTTTGGCGCCAAATTTAAACACCGCTCTGCTGATTGCGCCCGGTCGGCTGCATACATATTCTAGAATACCCGATGCGTTAGAATCGGGCCACCATCTAGATCAGGGTTCCCCAACTCCAGTCCTCAAGGCCCACCAACAGGTCATGTTTTCAGGATTTCCTTAGTATTGCACAGGTGATGTAACTATTGCCTGTGCTGATGATGGAATTATCACCTGTGCAATACTAAGGAAATCCTGAAAACATGACCTGTTGGTGGGCCTTGAGGACTGGAGTTGGGGAACCCTGATCTAGATAACAGAAATAAACACTTGAAATAGATCAGTCTGTTTGTAATGACTCTATATAATATATGAGTTTTACTTTTTAAATAGAAGAACTGAAAAAAAGTAACTTTTGATGATATTCTAATTTAGTGAGAAGCACTTGTATGTCCACCCCTGCACCCATGTTCTAATAATGGCTCTTCCAGCTGTTCTAATATGAGTCTTTCAGATCTGTCTGATGAAGAGCCGGTTTGGTATTTTTACTTACCATGCTGTGGAATCTCCTCATTTTGCTTCACTTCAAGTATTGCATTTTCCACCACTTTGTAGATAGGGGGCAGCATTTTAATTACATTTGGAAATAGTTCTTCCTTGCACACGGCATTAAATATATGATTCTGGAGCTTTTCAATGTCACTGTAGTCCGTACCATTGATAGGGAATACTTTCAAAACCTGTTAAATTAAAACCGCACAAAAGATTAGGTTTCCGGTAACATTTGAACCACCTTGTGTATAACAAGCAATAAGATTATATATTTATATGCAGTAGAGTTTAAATGAAATCTGTCAGCAGGTTTTTGCTATGTAATCTGAAAGCAGTATGATGTAGGGGCTGAGACACTGTTTCCAACGATATATCACGTACTGAGCTGCTTGCTGTAGATTTCATAAAATCACTAAGATTATCACTAGAGGACTAGTAAACCTGCTGATGTGCAGTCCTCCATATTAATAGTCTCTGTATAACCTCACTGCTACCACTGATTGGCAGCTTTCTGCCTATGTCCACAGAAAACAGCCAATCAGTGGTGGGGCGGAGTTATACACACACAGCTCAGCATTCAGAGAACTGCTCGATCTGCAACAGAGAAAACGGAATGCATCAAAACTACGTCAAGCAGCCCAGTAAGTGACACGTCACTGGAATCAGGGTCTCTGTCCCTACATCATATTGCTTTCAGATCACATATCAAACACCTGGTGACAGAATTCCTTTGACTTATTTACTCCCTGTGGCTGCTCACTTCCGGTCATGCGATGCAACGTTTACAGTCACTGCTCACTATACAGTGAGTGCACTGTAATCACTCTCTGGGACATTGATTGACAGTGTGTTTGTGCAGCATTTGTGCAGAGTATGGGTACAGAGCAGGCTGTCAATCAAAGCGCTGGGGAGTGATCACAGAGTGCTCACAGTATAGTGAGCAGTGACTATAGCAGCTCCCTGCACTGCCCCAATGACTAGAAGTGAGCAGCTGCAGGAAGGATATCATTTCATTTTCTACCTGCAGCCGCTGCTCCAGTTAGGCAGCCAGGCATTTTATTTACCTGCAGATTTCTGCTATCTTTGCAGGTAAATATAATTTCAGAAGGTGACAGGTTTCCTTTAAAACCTACGGTACTGCTACTTTTGAAGTTGTTCCAATAATAGTTTATTTACACCTGCAATTATACGGACATTCCTGCGGAACCCATCCCAGATAATTATATCATATGCATGACAAGACTTGGTCACATACATGTACGCAGCAATTAGACAACTCCCTCAGCTTATCCGCCTGCTCCAGATAGAGCTCAGAGTCTTGACGTTCCTCCAGATTATTAATGAAGTGGGTGAGGTTAGCCTTATATTCATTCATCATCCTGTAAATCCTTTGTTCAATGTCTTTACACTTCTCCTCCACTTCCCCTGGTTGGCATAAATCCGTGTGAGTGCCCACAGTAAGAACTACTGAATTGGGTACCCTCATGACCAGATTTTTAATCCAGAACCCCACAAAGTCCATAAAAATCTGTTCATCAGCAACCTGGTACCTGTGTGAATATTAAAAAGCACATTAGCTTTTATTTCCAATTCCGACGCGTTTCACCTATAGTAATAGTAACGTGCACAAGGTCTTTCCACTAAAATCAAACTAAACAACCGTGAAAAAGCACAGGGATTCATGATTTCTCATACCTTAACCCATTAATAACTCAGGTGATTTTAATTTTTTTCATTTTTCGATTAATTCCTCCCCTTTTCCCCAAGACCCATAACATTATTTTTCCATAGACATAGCCGTATCAGGGTTAGTTTTATACAGGATGAGTTGCAGTTTTGAATGACACCATTCATTTTACCATATAATCTACCGAGAAAAGGAAAAAAAATTCTAAGTGGTGTGAACAAAATGCAATTCTGCCATTGTTTTTTGGGATTTTCACGTTCATTGTGAATTAAAAATGACCCGGCAATATGATTCTTCAGGTCAGTTACGATTTATATTTTAGTATTTAAAAAAGTTCAGAACTTTGTAAAAAAAAAAAAATTGGTCTGTGCCGAAATTATTTGAGACCTGTATCTATTTTATTTTTCCATTGATGGAGCTGTTGATTGCTTGTTTTGTTTGCATGCAGAGCTATAGTTTTTATTGATACCATTTTGGGGTACATTTACGGCATTTTGATTGTTATTGCCTTTTTAAGGGAAGTGCACAAACCCAAAAAATAAAGTTCTAGTATTTGTTTTTTTTTCAGCATTTAACATATGGTTTCAGCATTTTTGACAGGAGCATTTAAATGCTTAAACAGCAGCAATGAGAGCTCTCTCTAATCAAGAAGCTTGAGAAGATAGTAGGGCTAATCACATAACATCTGGCAGGTCATTGTTATTCTCATTGCAAATTCATATTTAAAACATGCATAGTTTCCATTTTTCACAAATATATCAATATGACATGCAAATATAATAAATTGTGTGATATATCTCATAAATATGCAACATACTCCATGTACAGAGGGTGAAATAAATATCGAACACGTCACCGATTTTCTAAGCACCGCAAATATTTCTAAAGATGCTATTGACATGAAACTCTCACCAGGTGTCGGTAACAATCCATCCAATCAATCCCCACAGGCAAAGAAATCAAACCATAGGGGTCCATAAATTAAGTTATGTGTCATAATGAGAAAATACAGGGAAAAAAATATTAAACATATGAAGAAAGAGATGCAAAAAGCCATGGAAAGTCATGAGACCAGCAGAAATCTATCAGTAATTGGAAAGCAATCCTGACATTAATAATATAACTAAAATAAATAATAGCTGGTTCAACTGATGGCCTATAAAAAGTGTATCTCATTACCAAGGTGTCACACAAGAAATATGTCATGATGAGTAAAACCAGTGAGTTGTCTCAAGACCTTCGGAACCTTATTGTTGCAAAACATACTGATGGCAGATGTTACAGAAGAATTTCTAAACTAATGAAAGTTCCAGTGAGCACTGTTGGGGCCACAAACCGGAAGTGAAAAGAACATAATTTCACCATAAACCGTCCATGTACAAGCGCTCCCCGCAAGATTATAAACAGATTATAGATAGAGGAGTGAAAAGTAATATCAGTAGTGTTCTCCAAGAGCCAAGGACCACCTGTGGAGAGCTACAGAAAGATCTGGAATCAGCAGGTACAATTGTTTCAAGTAAAACTATAAGCAATGCACTAAACCTCCGTGGTCTGTATGCAAGCTCACCTCGCAAGACTCCATTGATGAATAAAAAACATGTTCAAGCACGTTTAAAATATGCTTAATATTTAGACAAGTCTGTGAAATACTGGGAGAATATAGTCTTGTCAGAGGAGACCAAAATTTAACTCTTTGGTTGCCATAATACACACCATGTGAGAGGCCAAAAGGCACTGCATAGCACCCAAAAAACACCATACCAACAGTGAAGTTTGGAGGTGGGAACATCATCATGTGGGTCTGTTTTTCAGCATACAGCACTGGTAAACTTCATGTAATTGAAGGAGGGATGAATGGACAAATGTACCGAGACATTCTATATAAAAATCTGCTGTCATCTACCAGGATGATGAAGAGGAATTGAGGGTGGACATTTCATCAAGATAATGATTCCAAACATACAGCCAAGGAAACTTTCAACTGGTTTCAGAGAACAAAAATAAAGCTGCTAGAATGGACCAGCCAATCACCTGACCTGAATCCAATGGAAAATGTATGGAAGGAACTAAAGCTCAGAGTTCATAGGAGCCCACAGAACCTTCAGGATTTGAAGAGTGTTTGTGTGGAAGAATGCATTACTCACATCTGAGCAATGCATGTGACTAGTTTCTCTATATAGGAGGTGTTTTGAAGCTGTCATCACCAACAAAGGCTTTTGTACGAAGTATTAACTGTATTTCAGTAAGCGTGTTCAATACTTTTTCCTGTGTCATTTCTCAATATTACACATAACTTAATTCATGGATACCTATGGTTTGATTTCATTACCTGTGTGGATTGGATGGGTTGTTCCAAACATATGGTGAGAATTTCATGTCAATAGCACCATTAGAAATATAAACTCAATAAAGTCCGATTTATTGGACAATATCCACACTGGTGAACATCACCAAAATAGATCATAAATCATGAGGAAGGGGAAAAAAGAGGAAAAGAGTGTGAATAGATATAAAATATAACTTTTAATATTAATTCAATTAAAATACTAATATTTTTATATAGATATAAAATCAAATTCTTACATACATCTAAATGGATGCATATGGGGTCGATATTAAATTGTAAGCTCAGACCCTGTAAGTCCTGGATTGTGTATCACAGCCAATAAATTTATACAAATCCACCACCCATGTCCCTCAAAATTAGAGGTGGGGAATTATATTGTATTGTCCCTATTAGGTGTATGTTTCCCTATTAACTCCACATTAATCACAATGAAAAATAATTGTGGGTCACCGCTATATTCTAATTGAGATGAATATAAATAAATATACAGTTTGGGGGTACCGGCGAAACGCGCGTCAGGGACGTCATGTCCTATGCATTTGCATGCCAGCCTGAAATCCTATGCCCCCTTCCCTATCCACCCACTATGTCCCCATCTGGTTATATGGCATAGCGTCTCATTTGAGTCAGATGATTACACTGACCGCGTGCATACCACGTGTACGCGGTCAACGTGTGAGACTGCTTGACGGTGTTAGGGGCAAGAATGCAGCTACGATCATAGCTGCTGTTGACAGATTACTGCTCGCTCCTTACACCGTTGCGGAGGTTGAGGAGTGATAGTGCAGCTCTGCACATAGCTGCCTTGACAGATTTCTGTCCGCTCCTCACACCGCTGCGGGGTTTGAGAATAAGGGTGCTGTACACCGTTATTAACGGGGACAATATACCCCCATAATATCTTTTGGGTTGATTTTTGCGGGGATCCCGCTTCATTCATCTGTGGAGTCACTTGTAATATAAGAGTGACCCTTATTAATATGTGACAGTAGATATTCTTAGAACAGTTACAGCTGTTACATTTATGGTAATCCACAGTTTCCAAACTGTATATTTATTTATATTCATCTTAATTAGAATATAGCGGTGACCCACAATTATTTTTCATTGTGATTAATGTGGAGTTAATAGGGAAACATACACCTAATAGGGACAATACAATATAATTCTCCACCTCTAACTTTGAGGGACATGGGTGGTGGATTTGTATAAATTTATTGGCTGTGATACACAATCCAGGACTTACAGGGTCTGAGCTTACAATTTAATATTGACCCCATATGCATCCATTTAGATGTATGTAAGAATTTGATTTTATATCTATATAAAAATCTTAGTATTTTAATTGAATTAATATTAAAAGTTATATTTTATATCTATTTACACTCTTTTCCTCTTTTTTCCCCTTCCTCATGATTTATGACCTTTAAAAATATATTTTTACTTAGAAAATTGGTGACAAGTTCAATACTTATTTCATCCGCTGTATCTAAGACCTTACACTGTCTGAAAGAATCTGTTCAAAATCTCTGCACTCACTAAAAAACAACACAATCTCCATTATTCAGAACCCTCTGCTAGTAGGAACAGAATTGTTTGGTCTGTCCACATGGGCATCATTCGCTATGTAACAGTGGTTCCAGCAGGGGAGGACACCAATGGAAATCTGAAAGACCCCCTTATTAATGTATTTGATCAGTCAGGATCATATCGAAAGCTCAAAGTCAATTTTGTCTCTATATTTTTGTAATTTTCCATCTGAACTCACCTGTGTAGATTAACAACAAGAATGACAAGAGCATATGGAGTAATAAAAACGTGATGAGTCACGTAATACTCAAGATGTCCGGCAAAGTCCCAGAATAAAAAGGTGAGGTCTTGGATGTGAAATTCACTGATCTCTATGCCAACAGTCCTTTCTTTCAAAGATACAGGAACAATGTGACCTTGTGTAAGACTCCGGCTTATGGTGGTCTTCCCCGCCAAACTTGCACCTAAAAAAATGACTTTTGCCTTCTTGTCTTCCTTGGCTTTGGTTTCTTGTAGTTGAAGAAAGTAACTGCGGATCTGTTTGAGGCCACCCACACAAACTTCATCAGGAGGCTCCCTCAAAGGGTTGTAGGAAACCACCAACTTTTTCAAGGACAGATCAAGGAAAAGTTTAGCAGGTAGTTTTTGTAGCTTATTGTTCCCCATATAGACTTCTTTCAAACAATTTATTTCTAAGATACATTCAGGAAAATCAGTAAATAGATTGTGGGATACGTTTAGGTACTGTAGCTTGGAACAACAACTCAAGTCTACTGGTAGTTTTGAAAGGCGGTTGTTGTTTAATTTGAGATGTTTAAGATCTGTTAGGTTGGAAAATATTCCAGTGGGAATGGTCTTTATTTTATTTTGGTTTAGCTCCAACTTTTCTAAATGGGTCAAACTCTGAATTTCCGTGGGGAAATCAGTTAGCTCGTTCTTGGAGAGAATTAAAATCTTCAGCTGTTGAAGATGGTCAATCCCACAGACACTTTTAAGTTTGTTTCTATCAAGATTAAGGGACTGAATTTTGGTATCAAACAGAATGTCTAATGGAATGACCTTCAATCTCCTGAGAGACAAGTCCCTTTGATTTAATGGCAAAGTTTCTTTACCTGTTAGGAAAATGGAAAAGAGAATTATTACATCTTAGAGGAGTTTTTTATTCCATACCTATGGGATCACATGGATTCTTTGACTAAAAACCTCTGTTTTTAGTTTACTCAGTTTTCCTTTATGTAATTGGTTTTAACAGAAATTATTCACTGTGTAATATCTGTATTAATACTCCTTCTATAAAGGTGAAATAGTGTTGTAAACATTTGATTGTGCTCACTCGGCTGTTTTCAGCAGTTAGGGAACTTTCCTCCTCCTTTATATTTGATCTTTTCAGTAATACATGATGAGAAGAAGGGGTTCACCTTGTTAAAGCCCCCATTCGCATTAAACTAATACGAGCAGCATTCAAGGACATCAACAGGTTTGACCGACAGTCTAATGTGTATGGGGGTGCCGGACAACTGATTATTGGGGGAAATGTCGATTGGGCAATTTCTGTATTTTTGTTTGTCAGCCTGATTTTTGAGGATTAACCACAGGTTCTCAATGCGATTGATATCTGGGGAGTTTCCCGAATATCGATCCAATATTTTCGATATTTTGCTCATTGAGACACATCACTTTTGCCCTGTGATATTCCATCATGCAGGAAAAAGATTTGTACATCACCAAATTGCTTCTGGATCATTGGGAGAAGTTGCTCTTTGAGGATGTTTAGATCCCATTTAGTGTTGAGCGAGCACTAAAATGCTCGGGTGCTCGAAGCTCGGGCCGAGCTCACTGTGATACTCGGGTGCTTGACCCGAGCAACGAGCCCAATGTTAGTCTATGGGAGACCCGAGCATTTTTGCGGCGGCACCCCCGGCAGTCTGTAGAAAGCCTAAAAAGTGCCCAAAACGATAGTGACAGTGCTCAAATGACATGGGGACAGCATGGGGATCGCCCCTGGAAGCATTTCTGACCCCCAGGTCACTGCTGTCAACAACGTGGTCAGAGGTATTAAGCCACTTTTACAGGCTCACAATACAACGTTCAAAAACTAAAGTGAAAGTTCTTTCCTGTGAAATATGTTAACCCCTTAACGACCATGGGTCTTTCTGTTTTTGTGTTTTCCTTTTTTGCTCCCCTTCTTCCCAGAGCCAGAACTTTTTTAATTTTCGTTCAATATGGCCATATGAGGGCTTATTTTTTGTGGGACGAGTTGTACTTTTAAACACCATCACTGGTTTTACCATATCGTGTGCTGGAAAATGGGAAAAAAATTCCAAGTGCAGTGAAACTGCAAAAAAAATGCAATTGCACAGTTGTTTTTTGGGTCCTTTTTTTACCACGTTCACAGATTGCTAAAACTGACCTGCCATCATTATTTTCCAGGTCGTTACGAGTTCATAGACACTAAACATGTATAGGTTCTTTTTTATTTAAGCGGTGAAAAAAAATCCAAAGCTTGCTAAAAAAACAAAAAAAAATGACGCCATTTTCCGAGACCCTTAGCTTCTCCATTTTTCGGGATCTGGGGCCAGGTGAGGGCTTATTTTTTGCGTGCCGGGCTGACGTTTTTATTGATACCATTTTGGGGTAGATCCGATGTTTTGATCGCCCGTTATTGCATTTTATTGCAAAGTTGTAGCGACCAAAAAAACTTAATTCTGGCGTTTAAATTTTTTTTCTCGTTACGCCGTTTACTGATTGTATTAATTCTTCTTTTATATTGATAGATCGGGCGATTCTGAATGCGGCGATACCAAATATGTGTATGTGTTTTTTTTTTTTTATATATATATATTTTATTTTGAATGGGGCGGAAGGGGGGTGACTTAAACCTTTATATATTTTTTATTTTTTTTATTTTTTTAAAAACTTTTTTTTTACACTTTCTGCTTGCTTCTATAGTCTCCAGAGGAGACTAGAAGCAGCAGTTGTCTGATTGCTTCTACTGCATACAAGCGATGAGCAGATCGCTTGTATGCAGGAGAAATGCTCACTTGCTATGAGCGCTGACCACTAGGTGGCGCTCATAGCAATTGAGACATGACAACCACAGGCGTCTGCTGCAGACCCTGAGTTGTCATGCCCACCCATTGGTGACCCGCGATCACGTGACGGGGTCACTGATGGACGGGGCTTAGGACTCCCGGAAGCGCGAGTTAAATGCCACTGTCAGAGATTTAACATGTTAACAGCCGCGGGTGGATTGCGATTCCAATAATCAGCTGACATGTGCTCGCTTCAGTGCGGCCTCACCGCCGGAGCCCCCGCTGAACCGGCCTTCCCGACCTGGTGCGTACTATTACTGACCAGGTCGGAAAGGGGTTAAGGAACATCCTTTCCAGGGTAAAGACTTGTGTATAAGGTAAAATAAATAACCAAAAACAAAAATACTCCTCCACACCTTGGGCTATGTTCACAAGTAGCATTTTTTATGCGTTTTTGCACGTTTGTATTGCTTTCAACCGTGACAAATGCGTTCACCGGGAAATGTCATTTTAACATTTTACAACCTTATCTGGCCATGTGCTGTGTGACACATGCATACAGTGCTGAAAAGACAAGGGATCAGCATGGGGAAGACCCCTGGAAGCATCTCTGACCCCCAGGTCACTGTCTAAAAGTGTGCCCATCAGAAGTGATCCTTGCCGCATCAGAAGATGCAGACTTGCAACTATCCCCGTGCAAGTCCTTGTCCCAGGGCAGTGTTCAATTGTACCTCCCCCATTCCTTGCAATGCAAGCGAAAATATGCAACCAACCACTGTAACGGGTCAGGTAGGCGGAACCTCTGAGCTACTATACAAGGGGGCGGTCCTTGTAAGGGAGCGGGTGGCGACCAGGGAAGACGGGCAGGCAGTCACAGCAGGTGACCGGGACAGTCTCTGGGTGAACGGGCAGGAGGTCACGGCAAGTGACCGGGGCAGTCTCTGGGTAAAGGGTAGGTACGACCTGTGATGGCTGAACCTCCAGGTAGGCTAGCAGGCAGATGGAAGATGTGTGCTCCCAGGTGAGCAAGCGAGAGTCTCTGGAATAGCAGGTGGTCACAGCACGTGACGGCAGAGCCTCCAGGTAGGCAAGCAGGCAGGTAGCGGAGGAGCGCTCCCAGGTGAGCGGGCAAAAGTCTCTGGAATAGCAGGTGGTCACAGCACGTGACGGCGGAGCCTCCAGGTAGGCAAGCAGGCAGGTAGCAGAGGAGCGCTCCCAGGTGAGCGGGCAAGCTGGTCCATAGACAGACTGACAGGAGTAGGAAGGCAGACCGTCGGACCTCAGGCTAGCAAGCAGGTAGCAGGAATATCTGGCAGGAAACAGACAGCAAACTGGCAGGACTCTGGCAGGAATCAGGCAGGTAACTGGCAGGTAACTGGCAACGGGACCTGAGGGCTGAAGCAGAGTAGTGAACAGTGCAACAACATTGCTCGGGCACCTCCATTTTGGAGGAGGTGCCTTATATATGGTGAAGTCCTCCGGCCATTGGCCGGGGACTCCTTAGGACGGCGCGCGCGGCCCCTTCAAGAGGGAGGGAGCGCGCGCGCGCGCGCCCTAAGCACAGTGGCCGGGAAGGAGCGCGCGCTGCCAGCAGAGCGGGAGGAGGACGCCGGGCTCGGAGCAGAGAGGTGAGGGGAACAGCGTCCCTGCCTAGCAGAGGGCAGGGACGCCGACGCTACAGTACCCCCCCTTTAGGCCCCCCCTTTTTTAGGCCAGACAGAAATTTAGCAAGGATGAGAGGGGCATGGATGTTCTCCCGGGGCTCCCACGTTCTCTCTTCAGGACCAAACCCCTTCCAATCTACTAGAAAAAAGGTCTTCCCTCTTACCCTTTTGGTGGCCAGAATGTTCTCTACCTCAAATTCGTTTTCAGCGGAAACCGGAGCAGGAGGCGTACCTGTAGACTTGGAAAAAGAGTTAAGTACCACGGGTTTGAGGAGAGATACATGGAAGGAGTTAGGGATCCGCAAGTTGGCCGGGAGTTTCAATTTATAGGCCACCGGGTTGATCTGACTGATGACCTCCAGAGGACCGATGAACCGAGGCCCTAACTTATAGGAAGGAATCTTGAGCCGGACATACTTGGACGAGAGCCAGACCTTATCCCCTGGACGGAATTGAGGAGGATCCAGACGTTTTTTGTCAGCATGTCTTTTCATACGCTCGGATGACAGAAGGAGTGCGGACCGGGTACTCTCCCATATGGAGGAAAATTTGTTAACAAGAGATTCCGCAGCCGGATTGTCCACCGAGGTGGAGACGGGAAACGGGATCCGAGGATGCTGACCGAAGACTACAAAAAACGGGGATTTGGAGGAGGATTCGCTCTCGTGATTGTTGTACGAGAATTCGGCCCATGGCAGGAGATCCACCCAGTCAGAATGGTGGGCATTAAAGAAGTGCCGGAGGTAACTGGTCAGGATCTGATTGATCCGCTCCACTTGACCATTAGACTGTGGGTGGTAAGCGGAGGAGAAGTCCAGGGTGACGTCTAGCAATTTACAAGTGGCTCTCCAGAAACGAGAAGTGAACTGTACCCCACGATCCGACACGATGTGACGGGGCAGGCCATGAAGACGGAAGATGTGGCGGATAAAGTCTTTAGCCAGCTCGGGTGCAGACGGGAGGCCTGGCAGGGGAATGAAGTGAGCCATCTTGGAAAAGCGGTCAGCTACCACCCAAATGACCGTACAACCGGCAGAGACGGGAAGATCAGTTATGTAGTCCATCGCTATATGCTGCCAGGGGGCAGCAGGTACTGGCAGAGGAAGGAGGCGACCGGCTGGCAGGTGTCTCGGAACTTTGTTGCGGGCGCAGGACACACAGGCAGAAACAAAGTCTATTACATCCTTGTGCAGGTTAGGCCACCAGTAGTGCCGGGTAATAAGCTGGAGGGTCTTTTTCTGACCGGCGTGGCCAGCTAGTTTAGACGAATGACCCCAGTGTAGGATCTTCTCCCGATCAGGTACCGATACGAACGTCTTACCGGGAGGGAGACGATTTAGACTCACGGGAGCCACCTGCATTACTCTGGCGGGATTGATGATATGTTTAGGTTCCTCCTCGAGGTCAGATACCAGAAAGGATCGGGACAAGGCGTCCGCTTTGATGTTCTTGTCAGCCGGGCGAAAATGTAGAACAAAATCAAAGCGAGCAAAAAACAAGGACCACCGGGCTTGGCGCGGGTTAAGTCTCTGGGCATGCTGGAGGTAAGCCAAGTTCTTGTGGTCAGTGTAGATTATTACCGGATGAAGAGCCCCCTCGAGTAGGTAACGCCACTCCTCCAATGCCAGCTTGATGGCCAATAACTCTCGGTCTCCTATGGAATAATTGCGCTCAGAAGAGGAGAAGAGTTTGGAGAAAAAGCCGCAAGTTACCATCCTCCCGGAAGATGATTTTTGAGTAAGTACAGCTCCGGCTCCAGAGGAGGAGGCGTCAACCTCCAGGAAGAACTGCTTGTTGCCGTCCGGACGATGCAGCACCGGGGCGGAAGAGAAGGCCTGTTTTAAGGAAAGAAAGGCCTCCTCTGCTTCGGACGGCCACTCCTTGGGATTAGTACCCTTACGGGTGAGCGCGGAAATTGGGGCAGTCCGGGAAGAGAAGTGTGGTATGAAGAGGCGGTAGTAGTTGGCGAAGCCCAGGAACCGCTGAATGGCCTTCAACCCCTCCGGTCGGGGCCATTTCTCGATGGCAGACAGTTTCTCTGGATCCATTCGTAGGCCGGTCTGAGAAATAATGTAGCCCAAAAACGGAAGCGAGGTCTGCTCAAAGAGGCACTTCTCGTATTTAGCGAAGAGGTGATTCTGCCTGAGCCTGAGCAGGACCTGACGAACGTCCCTCCGGTGAGTCTGGAGATCCGGAGAGAAGACCAAGATGTCGTCCAGGTACACCACAACGCAGGAGTAGAGAAGGTCCCGGAAGATGTCATTGACCAACTCTTGAAAGACGGCAGGAGCGTTACAGAGACCAAAGGGCATTACCAGATATTCATAGTGGCCGTCCCGGGTGTTGAATGCAGTCTTCCATTCATCCCCTTGACGGATACGGACCAGGTTGTACGCCCCACGGAGGTCCAGTTTGGTGAAGACTCTAGCCCCCCTCAGGCGATCAAATAATTCTGGAATGAGCGGAAGGGGGTACTTATTCTTCACCGTGATCTGGTTAAGGCCTCTATAGTCTATACAGGGACGGAGAGAGCCGTCCTTCTTTTTTACGAAGAAGAAGCCTGCTCCCGCCGGGGAGGTAGATTTCCGGATGAATCCCCTGGCCAAATTCTCCTCAATATATTCGGACATCGACCGGGTCTCAGCAGCGGACAATGGGTAAATACGCCCACGGGGAGGAGTAGTACCGGGTAACAGGTCGATAGGACAGTCGTATGGTCTATGAGGGGGTAATGTCTCTGCCTCCTTTTTATTAAAGACATCAGCAAATGACCAATAGGGAATCGGAAGTCCAGGTAGATTAGTTGGGGTAGGAGAAGGACGGACGGGATGAACAGGAACCAAACAAGTCTTATGACAGTCCTGTCCCCAGCGAAGGACTTCTCCGGTCTGCCAGTCAAGCACGGGTGCATGTCTCTGGAGCCAAGGTAGACCTAGTAAGAGGGCGTGAGAGAGTCCAGGTAGAACATGAAAAGAGATGTTCTCAGAATGCAGCATTCCCACCTGCAGAGTTATGGATTCGGTGATGAGTTGGATGGGACGTGGTAAGAGGCCCCCATCCACAGCAGCGACAGATAATGGTACAGCCAGAGGTTTGGTGGGAATGCGGTATTTTTCTACCAGGGACTGTGAAATAAGATTCCCGGCCGCTCCAGAGTCAAGTTGGGCTAGTTCGAAATAACGATTCTCCCCGCAGATAATAGAGACTGACAGTAGCAGAGATGGAGAGGATTTATTCTTGTCTAGGTGGACCTCTCTGAGCGAACCTAGACACAGGCGTTTCCCGACCTCTCTGGGCAGGCACGGATCCGGTGCTCCTTACTGCCACAGTAGAAGCAGCTCCCTTCGGCACGGCGTAAGTCCTGACGGGTTTTGACCATCTTGGTCTGGTCGACCTGCATAGGCTCAGGAGAGTGTACCTGGGGAGAAACGGAGGGAGTGACGGGTTTCTGAAAAGTAGGAGCTAGACGTGGAAACCTCCTCTCACGGGTGACCTCTTTGGCACGCTCCTGGAACCGTAGGTCAATCCGGGTGGCAAGGGTTATTAAGTCATCGAGAGTGGTTGGAATGTCCCGACCGGCGAGTTCATCTTTAATACGGCCGGACAGACCCTCCCAGAAGACAGATACCAGAGCGTCGTTATCCCAAGCCAGCTCCGAGGCAAGGGTACGGAACCGTATGGCATATTGGCCCACGGTGAGATTTCCCTGGTGGAGGCGTAGCAGAGATGATGCGGATGAGGTCTTCCGTCCGGGTTCGTCGAAGACTTTCCGGAAAGCCGTGAGAAAGGCAGGCAAGTCGGACACCAGGGGGTCTCCTCTCTCCCATAGAGGATTTAGCCAGGCCAGGGCCTCCCTGGTGAGATGGGACATGATGAAGGCAATTTTGGCCCGGTCGGAGTTAAACTGGTGGGACAGGAGTTCAAAGTGCAGGGTGCACTGATTTATGAAGCCCCGAGCCTGAGCGGAGTCGCCTCCGAAGCGAGGAGGAGCAGAAAGCCGGGGTCCGGGGTAGGATACCATGGTATTGGTGGGCAGCGGAGCTGCCGGGTTGCGAGTCATGGCACTGGCGGTGGTTGCTGGTGGAGCAGTCAGAGTGTCCAGGCGAGAATTGACATTCTGCAGGTGACCCAGGATGGACTCCTGTTGGGACCTCTGACGGGACAGTTCATGACAGAGGTCCGAGAGCGAGGGAGCTTGGGTGCCACCGGGTTCCATGGCCCGAGCAAACTGTAACGGGTCAGGTAGGCGGAACCTCTGAGCTACTATACAAGGGGGCGGTCCTTGTAAGGGAGCGGGTGGCGACCAGGGAAGACGGGCAGGCAGTCACAGCAGGTGACCGGGACAGTCTCTGGGTGAACGGGCAGGAGGTCACGGCAAGTGACCGGGGCAGTCTCTGGGTAAAGGGTAGGTACGACCTGTGATGGCTGAACCTCCAGGTAGGCTAGCAGGCAGATGGAAGATGTGTGCTCCCAGGTGAGCAAGCGAGAGTCTCTGGAATAGCAGGTGGTCACAGCACGTCACGGCAGAGCCTCCAGGTAGGCAAGCAGGCAGGTAGCGGAGGAGCGCTCCCAGGTGAGCGGGCAAAAGTCTCTGGAATAGCAGGTGGTCACAGCACGTGACGGCGGAGCCTCCAGGTAGGCAAGCAGGCAGGTAGCGGAGGAGCGCTCCCAGGTGAGCGGGCAAGAGTCTCTGGAATAGCAGGTGGTCACAGCACGTGACGGCGGAGCCTCCAGGTAGGCAAGCAGGCAGGTAGCAGAGGAGCGCTCCCAGGTGAGCGGGCAAGCTGGTCCATAGACAGACTGACAGGAGTAGGAAGGCAGACCGTCGGACCTCAGGCTAGCAAGCAGGTAGCAGGAATATCTGGCAGGAAACAGACAGCAAACTGGCAGGACTCTGGCAGGAATCAGGCAGGTAACTGGCAGGTAACTGGCAATGGGACCTGAGGGCTGAAGCAGAGTAGTGAACAGTGCAACAACATTGCTCGGGCACCTCCATTTTGGAGGAGGTGCCTTATATATGGTGAAGTCCTCCGGCCATTGGCCGGGGACTCCTTAGGACGGCGCGCGCGGCCCCTTTAAGAGGGAGGGAGCGCGCGCGCCCTAAGCACGGTGGCCGGGAAGGAGCGCGCGCTGCCAGCAGAGCGGGAGGAGGACGCCGGGCTCGGAGCAGAAAGGTGAGGGGAACAGCGTCCCTGCCTAGCAGAGGGCAGGGACGCCGACGCTACAACCACCCACCCACCCGCAGGCTGCAATACCATACTGCTAGCTTTCACTTGAAATGGGGCCTTTTAGTTTGGAGGAGGCCGAAGCTGGCCACTACCTCATGGCCGCTTCGGCAGCGAGGTATCCATACTCTGTCCCCAGCCGCCCGGCGGCCGGGTGTCCACGCTCGGTCCCCAGCCGCCAGGTGGCGGCCAGGTGTCCATACTCTGTCCCCAGCCGCCCTGATTTCTCCTGTCACCTTCCCCCACACTTTTCTTAGCCTGACCTGCTTTAGGGCAGCATTGGACGAGCCCACCAGAGAACCAGACTCCTCCGGTGGGCCCTGGCTTCTCCATCAGGGGAGTTGAGAGTGCCTAGGTGAGGAGCATGATGATGATGATAGAAGTTAGCATCTGCTTTGTTTTCTTGGAATGCAAGCGCATGTATGTAGTAGCGGCTAGGCCTGAGGTGGTCCGCGTTTTGGCGCATATCCTACCTCCTCCGAGGATTGCTGGATGTTTTCCTGCTACTATCCCAGTTCTATGACTCCCGTTAAAACAAAGCTTCAGGTGATAAATGATGGATGAGGTGGTGGCAAAGGAGAAAGAGCAGGAGGAACAGGGACCATTCACATCAATATCAGCCAGTCAACCAGATATGTCTTGTAGGATATGTTTCTGTAACAAAAGGAGCAGTTCGGCTACACAGTTATAGGGCATACAGTGAGTGCAATGCCTACCAAAAATTTCGAGCCACTCCAATGCCCCTTGGAAATGACATGGAGGTCAGAGGGCGTTAACTAAACCTTTTTTTTCGATTTATAGCAACTGGGTCTCCCGTGCACTGTTGGCCTAAGCAGTGAATGGAAGGCTTTCCAAAAATTATGAGGAACTGCAATGCCCCTTACAAGAGCCATGTGTGGCACCCCAGGGGTCTGGTCACCACAGTAATAGAGATATTACGTCGGAGAGCAAGTGGGAGGTTTCCTGGTCAGGATCCCTTAAACATGCAACATCCTCCTGCCCCAGTCCTGGGAGGGGAGAATTCTGCCCTTATAAACTGGATCTGGGGCGGGGTTGAGTGAGTCAGAGAACAGTCAGAGTCAAAGTGAGAGCAAGGGAAAGTAACAGCAAGGAGCTCTGTAGGAGCTAGGAGCTAAAGACCAGGGGCTGGAAGCTGAGCAGAGCTCGTCCTGGCAGAAGACAATAGGAACCGAACACAGGAGTCCAAAGCTGTGAGGACTTATATATCCAGCAGCAGAAACCAGCCGGCAGGGGATTTCAGGTCCTCTGGCCATAGAAGCCCGGAGGCTCAGTCACAAGCAAGGGACCAGCACCGCCGTTGTGGAGCGGAGGCTAACAGAAGGCCCCAAGTCACCAGCCATACGGGTGAGCACTACACGGTACACTCAGGGACGTGGGCTACTTCTACCCGCTTACAGCAAGGTAGCCAGGAAGAGTGCAGACAGACGGGGAGGCCTACAACTCCACCTGGCCAGGGGAACTCCTGCTTGCTCACAGACTGACCAGGCCTCTTATGCTAGCCAGTACTCCCGGGAGGATCTACCTTATAATCATCAGTAAAGACCCTGAACTACACTGCAAAGACTCTGAGTCGTTCCTGCTGTGCTCGTGCACCATCACCCCCATCATCCACACTCACTGCCCTGAGGCTATACTCCTCCTGAGGGGAGTTATCCCATTCTATGCTGCGCACACAACACCAGCCTCAGCGGTCTGCCTCGCAGCGGTGGTACTCCCTGACCGCAATCCACGGGTGGCGCAGTCGGACAATTAACCTCAAAACCTAAGAAAGACTGCCACTGGTTTGACCAGCCTGAGCCACGGGACTGGGTCACCGCCACGGAGACTACAGACCCCAGAGACCCGGCACCGGGTATCCCACATACGTGTACACACGGCCCAGGGGGCGCGTCACATGCAGTACAGCATATTACAAACATAAGTCCCATTATTGGGGAGTGGGTGTCCCATAGTATTTGCTTATGCCTTGCAAGCAAAAGCTGCCAAAAATTAGGACGGAGCAACTTGCAATGCCCCTTACAAGAGCCATGCAGTACAGCATATTACAAACATAAGTCCCATTATTGGGGAGTGGGTCTCCCATAGTATTTGCTTATGCTTTCCCAGCAAAAGCTGCCAAAAATTAGTACGGAGCAACTTGCAATGCCCCTTACAAGAGCCATGCAGTACAGCATATTACAAACATAAGTCCCATTATTGGGGAGTGGGTGTCCCATGGTATTTGCTTATGCTTTTCCAGCAAAAGCTGCCAAAAAATTGGACAGAGGAACGTGCAATGCTGGCACCCTGGTGGTATAGTGGTGGTGGAGGCTGAGGATAAGGAGAAGAAGATTAAACAGCCGAAACGAGGAAGCGTATACCCATGTGTGGGTGTGAAGCGGTGCATGTGAATACACCTCCCGAAATAACACAGTGGATTTGAATTTATGTTACTCTGCTGTCATTTGGTGGTGATGAGAAGTCTGTCCCAATCCAGCCCTTGTTCATTTTGATAAGGGTCAGCTTGTCAGCATTGTCAGTTGACAGGCGAGTGCGCTTATCAGTTATAATTCCCCCAGCGGCACTAAAAACACGCTCCGATAACACGCTAGCGGCAGGGCAGGCCAGGACCTCCAAGGTGTACAGAGCGAGTTCATTCCAAGTGTCCAGCTTGGATACCCAATAATTAAAAGGCACAGAGGAATCACGGAGGACGCTGGTACGATCGGCAAGGTACTCCCTCACCATCTTTTGAAACTTTCCACTCCTTGTGAGAGTACCCCGCGCCTCAGGGCCTGTAAGCTGGGCGGGTGTCAGAAAACTGTCCCAGAACGTTGACAGTGTTCCCCTGCCTCTGCTGGATTGGAGTTGCATCTCTCTCGCCTGTACGCCTTGGTTGGGCAACGAACTGTGACCTCTGCCGCTAGCGTGTTCAGATGGGAATTTTTTTAAGAGTTCTGCAGCAAGGGCCTTCTAGTATTGCCCCATTTTTGTAGACCTCTCCACCTCAGGAATAAGAGAGTGAAAGTTCTCCTTGTAGCGGGGGTCTACAAGTGTCACCAACCAGTAATGACTGTCACCCAACATTTTGACAACGCGAGGGTCACGGTTAAGGCAGCGTAACATAAAGTCAGCCATGCGTGCCAGACTGGTAACGGGCAAGATTTCCGTGTCCTCACCAAGATGACGACTGACCATGCTCTCCTCCTCCTCCTCCTCTTCCTCCTCTTCCTCCTCCCCCCTGTCCTCAGGCCACCCACGCTGAACCGATGGTATGACACTTGTACAGGTACTACCGTCTACAACGCATGATAGCAGCTCCTGGTCTTCCTCCTCCTCCTCCTCCTCCTCTCCCTCATTGTCCCCCAATGCACGTTGGGATGAGATGAGGCTGGGCTGTGTGTAATCGCCCGCTACGGCTTCTTGATCCATTTCATCATACTCTGGCTGCAATGCCTCCTCTTTAATTCTCTGCAGAGAGCGTTGCAAAAGACAGACAAGTGGGATGCTGACACTAATGATGGCGTCATCGCCACTCACCATCTTGGTGGCCTCCTCAAAGTTTGTCAGGATGGTACATAAGTCAGACATCCAGGTCCACTCCTGAGGTCTTATGTGTGGAGTCTGACCTGAATATCGACGGCCTTGTTGCAGCTGGTACTCCACAACTGCTCTCTTCTGCTCACAAATCCTTTGCAACATGTGGAGGGTAGAGTTCCAACGTGTGGGGACATCACACACCAGTCGGTGTGCCGGAAGCTGCAAACGCTGCTGCAACACAGCAAGGGCGGCGGAAGCTGTAGCCGACTTTTGAAAATGAGCTGACAGGCGGCGTACTTTCACGAGCAGATCTGGCAACTCGGGGTACGATTTAAGAAACCGCTGAACCACGAGGTTAAGCACATGAGCCAGGCATGGTACGTGTGTGATCTCACCTCGCCTCAGAGCCGCCACCAGGTTACGGCCATTGTCACACACGACCATGCCGGGATGTAGGTTCAGCCACAGATCTGCCTGCTCTTTCACAGCTGTCCACAACTTACAAGCAGTGTGAGGTTTATCACCTAAGCTTATGAGTTTCAGCACAGCCTGTTGCCGCTTGGCGGAGGCAGTACTGCAATGCTTCCAGCTTGTAACTGATGTGGTGATATCTGAGATGGAGGCTGAACATGAGGAGGAGGAGGAGGATGCGCAGGAGCTGTACACTGTGGGGGCAACTCTGACTGACATAGGGCCCGCAATCCTCGGTGTGGGGAGGATGTGTTCCGTCCCAAGGTCCGACTGGGTCCCGGCTTCCACTATGCTTACCCAGTGTGCCGTCAGAGAGATGTACCGTCCCTGGCCACATGCACTTGTCCACGTGTCCGTTGTCAGGTGGACCCTCTCAGTAACTGCGTTGTTGAGGGCACGGCAGATGCTTTGGGACACGTGCTTATGTAGTGCGGGGATGGCACACCGGGCAAAATAGTGTCGGCTGGGGACCGAGTACCGAGGGACGGCCACCGCCATAAGATTGCGGAAGGATTCCGTCTCCACCAGCCTAAAAGGCAGCATTTCCAATGCAAGCAGTCGTGAAATGTGCGAATTTAGGACTGTGGCCTGTGGGGCGTTAGCTGCGAATTTCCGCTTTCGTTCAAAGGTCTGGGATATGGACAATTGAACGCTGCGGTGGGACGTGGACGTGGATGCTGTTTCTTGAGAAACTGCCATAACAAGTGAAGACTGAGAGGAGGGGGCATCTTTACATGCAGTATGGACAGGGGTTTGCCTTGCACACACAACAGGGGGTTCTAATGTGCACGCACAACAGTGGAAGAAGCAGTGGTGACACCCGCTGACACTGGTCGTGGACCCTGGGTTTCGCCCCACAAAGTCGGGTGCTTTGCTGCCATGTGCCTGATCATGCTGGTGGTGGTCAGGCTGGTAGTTTTGTCACCCCTGCTGATGCTGGCATGGCAGGTGGAACATATGGCCTTTTTGGGGTTATCAGCAGAGTCTTTAAAAAAATTCCAGACTCTGGAAGACCTACCGCTTGTACTGGCAACGTCCCTCGTGTTGGTGTTACGGGGAACGGTTGCCTGCCTTCTGTCTGCGGCCACCACACTGCTTCTTCCTGCCTGTTGGGGTACTCTGCCTCCCTCCCCCTGTGTGCTGCTGGCCTCACTCTGCATGTCCTCCTTCCACGTTAGGTCAGTTACTAGATCATCCACCACCTCCTCCTCTTCCACTTGCGCACCACGATCCTCCTCCTCACTTCCTGGCAATTGTGTCTCGTCATCGTCCACCTCTTGTGACAGATTGCCAACGTCGACTTCCTTTGTCCGTGGCTGTTCAAATATTTGGGCATCGCAACATGGGATCTCCTCTTCCACCACTTCAAGCGTATCAGGCGAGGGGCCCAAATATGGAAATGGACCAGTGAACAGCTCTTCAGAGTGTCCAAGTGTGGGATCACTTGCTGTCTGACGACACTCGGCATGGTGGGAGGAAGGAGCATCAGGGTGAGGAGGAGTATGCGGTCGAGACTCACGGCTACTAAGAGTTGACCGTGTGGAAGACAGACCGGAGGTGGTGGTGCCCAGGTAACTGGAAGTATTGTCTGCTATCCAATTAATAACCTGTTCACACTGATCAGTTCTCAATACTGGTGTTGTTCTGTGCTTCCCTAGTAATTCGGTCAAGAAGTGGGAGCGAGAAGATGTGGCTGTTAGTTGTGGCACATTTTCACCTTGGCCACGGCCCCGTCCTCTGCACGAACCATCACCAGAACGTCCACTTCCACGTCCCTTGCCACGCGCCTTGCCCATTGTAAATGAAGTAAAATAGCTTACACTTGCACTATCAATGGAAAAAGGGTAATAAAGAGTAGATTAGAACCGTGGAAGAGGAAAACCACAGTTATTGTTTACTGGGGTATACCACACTTTTTTAAATAGATATATTTGCGGCTGAACAGTGAGCGACACACTCAAACTGCTTTTTTTTTAGATACCAAAGGCCCAAAACTGGATAGTACAGCGATTTGACCCGTGGAACTGCGAAACCACACTGGGATGTCGGGCCTACACAAGACTATTTTCAACAGATATATTTTTGTGTCACAACAGTCAGGAGACACTACTGTTTTTCTTTACGGAAAAAACTACCAAAACCTGAATAATAGAGATTTTTTACCGTGGAACAGCAAAACCACAGTTATAATTTACTGGTGTTTTCCAGGTTTTTTAAAATATATATATATTTGCGGCTGAACAGTGAGCGACACACTCAAACTGTTTTTTTTAGATACAAATGGCCCAAAAGTGGATAATACAGAGGTTTGTACCGTGGAACCGCAAAACCACACTTGTATTTCTCGGGCCTACACCTGACTATTTTCAACAGATATATTTGTGTCTGAAAAATCAGGGAGACACTATTTTTTTTTTTTTTTACAGCAAAAAATGCAAAAAGCAGGATAATAGAGATTTTTTACCGTGGAACAGCAAAAGCACACTTCTGTCTCTCTGGCCTACACCAGACTATTTTCAACAGATATATTTGTGTCTGAAAAATCAGGGAGACACAATTTTTTTTTTTTTTACAGCAAAAAATTCAAAAAGCAGGATAATAGAGATTTTTTACCGTGGAACAGCAAAAGCACACTTCTGTCTCTCTGGCCTACACCAGACTATTTTCAACAGATATATTTGTGTCTGAAAAATCAGAGGCACACTTTTTTTTTTGGGGGGGGGGGGGGCACCAAAAGGTTAATAAGATGGGCATTTGTACATTGTGAAGGAGGGAAAAAAAAGAGGATTAAGTCCAGCAATTTCAGCAACAGGAGCAGCACACAGGACGGTAATGCAGCGTTTGCTGGTATAACCACTGCGTCTCCTATACAGCCTGCCTGCCTGCCTGATATACCTGGGATGGATATTAGTCCTGAGAAGGACTGTTTGTTTGATCTGGCAGCCTTTACAGACCCTACACTAACTATTTTGCAGGATATATCTCTCCCTAAATCAGCAGCGCTGTCCCTACACTGTCTGATCCGGAGCGACTGTGTCCAAGATGGTGGCGCCCGGTTTTAAATACTCGAGGTGACGCTGTGCGGCCAGCCAATCACTGTAATGCCCACAAACAACATGGCTGCGGCATTACAGTGACTGGCTGGCAATCCCTGCATGTTCATTGGCTCTGTAAAGAGCGCCAAACATGCAGGGTGGAGACCCGAGCTCCCGCCCGAGTAACCCGGAAATGCTCGGTGCTCGCCGAACATCCCGAGTAGCGTGATGCTTGGGCGAGTACCGAGCAGTGTCGAGCATGTTCGCTCAACACTAATCCCATTCTTTATTCATGGCCCACTCCTCTGGATGAAAAGCCCCTACACATGGTCTCAGGATGGTTTACTGTTGGCATGACACACAACTCATGGTAGCGGTCACCTTTTCGTCTCCACACAATCATTCTTCCAGATGTCCCAAGCAGTCTGAAGGGGCTTCATCAGAGAAAATAACTTTACTCCAGTCCTCTGCAGTGCAATCCAGTCCTCTGCAGTGCAATCCATGACCTTCAGCACAGTTATTTTCTCTGATGGAATCCTCTTCTGATGGACGTGATGGCTAGCAAAAAGGCAACCTTCCAGGAGAGAAGGGACAATGTGATGTCTTAAATGGGTTCGAAGGGAGGTTTCTGAAGAACACTTAAAACAAGCTTAAGGTCCCATGCCATGGGTCGGGGATACGGTGGTGCCAGGCAAGCAACACCTTGAAGGAAAGTCTTTACCTGAGGACGAGAAGCCAAGTGATGTTGAAACAGAATCAAAAACTAGACTTGACCCTTGAGGGTATTGAGGGATAAACCGGAGTCAAGGCCTGACTGGAAAAAAGCCAGGATGAATGGCAGCGAAAAGCTTTGGCAAAGCAAAAGTTGAAGACACCAGGTGGGACCCATTTAGAAAGTGGAAGAAAATATTAGTAGATGAGTTGTACTTTGCCTAACTTTGAAGCACCGCTCGCTGTATCCAACAAAATTCAAAATGGCATTGGGATTTCATGAATTAGAAAACTGGCAAAAACTTGATAAATCTGCCCCTTTTTTTATCACTAGCAAACAAAAACCTAACAGGAAGAAAGCAAGTCTAGATTACCACACTATTTTATGTGGGAAACCATCAACTGTTATCATGATATAGATATATACACTGCTCAAAAAAATAAAGGGAACACTCAAATCCTAGATCTGAATGAAATATTCTCATTGAATACTTTGTTCTGTACAAAGTTGAATGTGCTGACAACAAAATCACACAAAAATCATCAATGGAAATCAAATATATTAACCAATGGAGGCCTGGATTTGGAGTCACCCCCAAAATTAAAGTGGAAAAACACACTACAGGCTGATCCAACCATGATCTAATGTCCTTAAAACAAGTCAAAATGAGGCTCAGTATTGTGTGTGGCCTCCACGTGGCTGTATGACCTCCCTACAATGCCTGGGCATGCTCCTGATGAGGTTGCGGATGGTCTCCTGTGGGATCTCCTCCCAGACCTGGACTAAAGCATCCGCCAACTCCTGGACAGTCTGTGGTGGATGGAGAGAGACATGATGTCCCAGATGTGCTCAATCGGATTCAGGTCTGGGGAACGGGCGGGCCAGTCTATAGCTTCAATGCATTCATCTTGCAGGAACTGCTGACACACTCCAGCCACATGAGGTCTGGCATTGTCCTGCATTAGGAGGAATCCAGGGCCAACCGCACCAGCATAAGGTCTCACAAGGGGTCTTCATCTCGGTACCTAATGGCAGTCAGGCTACCTCTGGTGAGCAAATAGAGGGCTGTGCGGCCCTCCAAAGAAATGCCACCCCACACCATTACTGACCCACTGCCAAACCGGTCATGCTGAAGGATGTTGCAGGCTGCAGATCACTCTCCACGGCGTCTCCAGACTCTGTCACGTCTGTCTCATGTGCTCAGTGTGAACCTGCTTTCATCTGTGAAGAGCACAGGGGGCCAGTGGCGACTTTGCAAATCCTGGTGTTCTGTGGCAAATGCCAAGTGTCCTGCATGGTGTTGGGCTGTGAGCACAACCCCCATCTGTGGACGTCAAGCCCTCATACCACCCTCATGGAGTCGGTTTCTAACCGTTTGTGCAGACACATGCACATTTGTGGCCTGCTGGAGGTCATTTTGCAGGGTTCTGGCAGTGCTCCTCCTGTTCCTCCTAGCACAAAGACGGAGGTAGTGGTCCTGCTGCTGGGTTGCTGCCCTCCTATGGCCTCCTCCACGTCTCCTGGTGTACTGGCCTGTCTCCTGGTAGCGCCTCCAGCCTCTGGACACTACGCTGACAGACACAGCAAACCTTCTTGCCACAGTTCGCATTGATGTGTCATCCTGGATGAGCTGCACTTCCTGAACAACTTCTGTGGGTTATAGAGTCCGTCTCATGCTACCACGAGTGTGAAAGCACAACCAACATTATTATTAATTTATATAGCGCCATTGCTTCCATGGCACTGTACATAAGAAGGGGTTACATACCAAAACAAACTAACAATGATAGAACGGTACGGAGGGAAGAGGACCCTGCCCTTGAGGGCTTACATTCTACAGGAATGGGGGAGGAGACAGTAGGTTGAGGGGTTGCAGTAGCTCAGGTGTTGTTGGGGGTGGCAGCAAGTAAGTTCATGGCAAGCTGTAAGCTTGTTTGAAGAGATGGGTTTTCAGTTTCCATCTGAAGGATCCGGATCGGACGTGTTGAGACACAGAATTCCATAGGACGGGGGATATTCGGGAGAAATCTGGAGGCGATTGCGTGAAGAATGAATAAGTGTGGAGGAGAGAAGGAGGTCTTGGGAGGACCGGAGGTTACGTGAGGGAATATATCGGGAGATTAGTTCAGAGATGTACGGAGGAGAGAGGTTATGGATGGCTTTGTAGGTCAGTGTTAGTAGTTTGAACTGGATACGCTGGGGAAATGGGAGCCAGTGAAGGGATTTGCAAAGGAGGGTAGCAGAGGAGTAGCGAGGCGAGAAATGAACAAGTCGTGCAGCAGAGTTGAGGATGGACTGGAGGGGTGCGAGAGTGTTAGCAGGTAGGCCACAGAGGAGGATGTTGAAGTAGTTGTGGCAGGAGATGATGAGGGCATGCACAAGCAGTTTAGTAGATTGAGGGTTGAGGAAAGGACGGATTCTGGAAATATTTTGAGCTGGAGGCGACAGGAGGTAGCGAGAGCTTGGATGTGGGGTTTGAAGGACAGAGCAGAGTCAAGGGTTACTCCGAGGCAGCGGATTGTCGGTACAGCGGAAAGAGTGATGTCATTTATTGTGATAGAAAGATGAGGTGGGAAAGATATGCGAGATGGGGGAAAGATGATGAGTTCAGTTTTGTCCACATTGAGCTTGAGGAAGCGGGAGGAGAAGAAGGAAGATATGGCTGGTAGACATGCTGGGATTCTGGACAGCAGAGAGGTGACATCTGGGCCAGAGAGGTAGATCTGGGTGTCATCAGCGTACAGATGGTACTGGAAGCCATGGGATTTTATGAGCTGTCCCAGGCCAAGGGTATAGATTGAGAAAAGTGACCGAACAATCAGCCAGAAAGCATTGGTACTGAGATGTGGTGTGTGGTCCCCACCTGCAGAACCACTCCTTCATTGAGGGTGTCTTGATAATTGCCAATAATTTCCATCTATTGTCTATTCCATTAGCACAACAGCATGTGAAATTGATTGTCAATCAGTGTTGCTTCCTAAGTGGACAGTTTCATTTCACAGAAGTTTGATTTACTTGGAGTTATATTCTGTTGTTTAAGTGTTCCCTTTAATTTTTTGAGCAGTGTATATTTGCAGACAAAAGGGAACAAAAAAGACAAGTTCCATGAAGCCTAGTTTTCCGAATCTGAATTTGGGGGTCTCCTATGCCAAGGGGTCAAGGGAAGAACTCAGCATTGAATCCCTTGGTGGGCATCTAGTGTACCACTGTAACTCCAGTGGTTTGCAGTAGTGAAGTGTGTATGAGCTCAGTTCCTTGGGGAATTTCTTGTTATCCTGGATTAAAGGCTGGACTCACACCATCCAACTTTCTGCATTAAATAGCCTATCAACTATGCTGTTTAATAGTCTGTTTAGACACGCAGAAAACATTGAACATGCACACAGGACGATCAAAACTAGATTGTTCTCTGCACATAGGCTGCCATTGTTCTCAAGAGCACAGGAAGACGAGCTGCGGCGAACGAAGATCTTTTAAAGGGAACCAAACATTATTTTCTCCCGAAGTAAAAACATTTTACTTGTTTATTGGGTGATTGGCAGCCTGTTTATCCTGCACGATTATCAGGAAACGAAGGTTCAAATTATTCATGCAGTGCAAATGAACCTTTAGTTGAAGAAGCAAAATAAGGGGAATGAACACAAAAATGAGTGTACTTGTCTGATAACACTTATTCGCCTCTATAGAAAAATATGGTGCATGTTTGTCCTATTGGGTTTCCCTACAGACTTTAACTAATTGATAGGTGTCGTTTCATCAATAGGCCCCATGTGATTAAATAACAATCGTGTACATTATACAATCCCTTTTCTTGAGTGTGACTGCTGTGAAATCTATGACTATAGATTTTGAACATTTTCATTTTTCAAGGTTCTTAGCTTATGAGGAAGTTTGTTCAGCACTACATACATAGCAATCGTCGCCCACAATTCACCCAGTCAGCAGCCTGAATTTACTTTTTAACTAAAGCAGTTATAAATGAATGATCTTAAGCCTTGTTAATTCAATTGATCTATCAGTATCAACCAGCTCACAGCTACAGAGATCTCTGAAATACTTACTTTTTCTTTCCATGTATTCCTCTTTGAGGCGAGGCTCCATTTTTTTCAACATGAAGTTTCATTTCCTTATAGATTCACGTGTTCGTCAAACAAAATGAGTTTGTCATCCTGTCAGGAAATGCTTAAAGGGAACCTGAAAGCTGATTCATGCTGCCCGAATTATGTGCATCATGAATCAGAGTCCGGCTCTGTCAGCTCTGGCAGATATGTTTTACTCTGACACCGTGCCATGATTAGTCCTAGAGGCTGGTCCCCGATGACTTCATCCCAGGGCTAGAAACAGCGATTGGCATGGTCCCTTATTTTTTTGAGTTGTTTTTTTTTTTTATTGCTTTTTTAATTTCTTTTTCATTTACTGCACACCCTTTTTAAAATCTTAATACATTATTTTCATTGTTGATTTCTCTTGTACTAGCTCCCGTTACAGGGTAAATTCAGTCTCCTGGCTGAATAGCAGAGATGACTAGGTCTCCAAGGACCCAGTGATCATATGACCACTGGGTACAGAGGAGGAAGCACTGTCAGTGCTTCTTAATCTGTATACACAATTTCTGGTTCAGCATTGTGTATACAATGAACGAAAAGGCATATAGGCTAATAAACCATGTTTGCCTTTTCTCGGTGGGGAGTCTAGATAAGTCTGATAGCCGACAACCCAATCTCCTACAAGCTGCTTACTCTGGAATGACATTTTAAAATATCAGAGCAGAGTAAACTGGGAACCACCCAGATGTTTATAGTTTATGGGCAATCCAGAAGTAGTTAACAGAAACTCAATACAGTATTGTTTACAGCGATCTCTTGTGGACTACTGGTCTCAACAGGACTGATTGCAACATCATTAAATGAAAACAGACACTTGAAGTGTGAAGAAAGAGGAGGATTTCAGATAATATAGATTCCGCTCTAAAGATCGTTGATGCAGTAAAACGGTATTTTATCCTCAGTTAATTGCCTTTTCAGGACAAAACACAGCAGATGTAAACGCAGAAATTCAGCGATATCCAGTAAAATGATGTATCCACAAACGTTACTGCGGTTGATTGTTGAGGTCATGATTTTTTATTTTTGTACTTAAATTCACTTGTGAAGTTACTGGTAATAAAATGATTGTTAACATATTTTTTGGACGGCTCCCTGATAATAAGGTACTACAAACCTACAGGTGCTTCTCACAAAATTAAAATATCATCAAAAAGCTAATTTATTTCAGTTCTTCAATACAAAAAGTGAAACTCGTATATTATATAGAGTCATTACAAACAGAGTGATCTATTTCATGTGTTTATTTCTGTTAATATGGATGATTATGGCTTACAGCCAATGAAAACACAAACGTCATTATCTCAGTAAATTAGAATACTTTATAACAACAGCTTGAAGAATGATTTTAAAATCCGAAATGTTGGCCTACTGAAATGTATGTACAGTAAATGCACTCAATACTTGGTCGGGCTCCTTTTGCATCAATTACTGCATCAATGCGGCGTGGCATGGAGGCGATCAGCCTGTGGCACTGCTGAGGTGTTATGGAAGCCCAGGTTGCTTTGATAGCAGCCTTCAGCTCGTCTGCATTGTTGGGTCTGGTGTCTCATCTTCCTCTTGACAATACCCCATAGATTCTCTATGGGGTTAAGGTCAGGCGAGTTTGCTGGCCAATCAAGCACAGTGATACTGTTGTGTGTAAACCAGGTATTGGTACTTTTGGCAGTGTGGACAGGTGCCAAGTCCTGCTGGAGAATGAAATTTCCATCTCCAAAAAGCTTGTCAGCAGAGGGAAGCATGAAGTGCTCTAACATTTCCTGGTAGACGGCTGAACTGACTTTGGTCTTGATAAAACACAGTGGACCTACACCAGCAGATGACATGGCTCCCCAAACCATTACTGATTGTGGAAACTTCACACTAGACCTCAAGGAGCTTGGATTGTGGCCTCTCCACTCTTCCTCCAGACTCTGGGACTTTGATTTCCAAATGAAATGCAAAATTTACTTTCATCTGAAAACAACACCATGGACCACTGATCATCAGTCCAGGTCTTTTTCTCCTTGGCCCAGGTAAGACGCTTCTGGCGTTGTCTATTGGTCATGAGTGGCTTGACACAAG
Organism: Phyllobates terribilis; assembly: GCF_046119375.1. Classification (NCBI taxonomy): domain Eukaryota; kingdom Metazoa; phylum Chordata; class Amphibia; order Anura; family Dendrobatidae; genus Phyllobates; species Phyllobates terribilis. The sequence continues at coordinate 129,530,296 of NW_027362773.1, read as the reverse complement.
GAATGCGACACTTGTAGCCCATGTCCTGGATACGTCTGTGTGTGGTGGTTCTTGAAGCAATGACTCCAGCAGCAGTCCACACCTTGTGAATCTCCCCCAAATTTTCGAATGGCCTTTTCTTAACAATCCTTTCAAGTCTGCAGTTATCCCGGTTGCTTGTGCATCTTTTTCTACCACACTTTTTCCTTCCACTCAACTTTCCATTAATATGCTTGGATATAGCACTCTGTGAACAGCCAGCTTCTTTAGCAATGACCTTTTATGGCTTACCCTCCTTGTGGAGTGTCAATGACTGCCTTCTGGACATCTGTCAAGTCAGCAGTCTTCCCCATGATTGTGGAGCCTACTGAAACAGACTAAGGGACCTTTTTAAACGTGTAGGAAGCCTTTGCAGATGTTTTTTAATTATTCTAATTTACTGAGATGACGACTTTTGTGTTTTCATTGGCTGTAAGCCATAATCATCAACATTAACAGAAATAAACACTTGAAATAGATCACTCTGTTTGTAATGACTCTATATAATATGAGTTTCACTTTTTGTATTGAAGAACTGAAATAAATTAACTTTTTAATGATATTCTAATTTTGTGAGAAGCACTTGTATATGGTTAACAGCCTATTTCCACCGGGGTTATTCCCATGATCATTCTTCAAGAGTGCACCATTTCCCTCTCCCAGCTTCGTGCATACCAGTGGTGGTGGACTCCTGATCAACATTTCATACCAGTGCCACTGCTCTTTTCAAACTGTGTTCCTTTCAATGGCTCTATATAAGGCAGCTTTGTCTCTGCAGCATCGGAAGAGTGCAGGAGCACTGAAGCTGGCTGGATATAGTGACCGCGTCAGAGCAGCACTTACAAGCTCTATAGAATAGATTGTAAAGCATTGTGCTCCTTGCCTCGGAGACCGGCCACTGATGAGGTGGCAAGTAAACTAAGGAATGGAGAAGATTTTTAATAAGAAGTAGATAGCAACGTTTTTACAGTAACTTTGCATTATTTCACACTTATGATGAGAAGATTTTAAAAGGTTTTCTTATTACCAGATGTGTCGGCTTTTTATTCAACAGAGCAAAGCGTATTCAGAGAAAACTACCTTGCACAGAGCTAGATTAGTCTTGAATAGTACTACATCGATGATATAATGCATTTGCACGCCCTAGAAATATAACACATTGGTGCTTTCATAATGTGGTCAGAAATGCATGAATTAATCCAATAATCCATCACTTAATGTCCCGTATTTAGTTTAATTATTGACCAAGAAATAGAAAATTCTATAAATATGAGGGGTGTTCAATAAGTTATCTACTTGAATACGAAAGCAAAACTTTGAAAAAATTTGAACTTCCTACTAGAAACTTTTTCCAGTTTGCTTCCAGTGATGGGATGCCCTCAGAATAGATGGAGACTTCTTGCTGCTGCAATAACCCCGTCACTGCTTTTTTGACGGCATTATTGTCAGGAAATCGTTTCCCATGCAGAGGTTTCTTCAGGTCCTGAAATAGAAAGTAATCAGTGGGAGCCCGGTCTGGACTGTAAGACGGAAGGTTAAGCTCCATGAAGAAGCATTTCCTGATAGCAGCTTGTGATTTGAGAGATTCATGGCTACAGACAACTTCTCACGGCGTTTCTCTTTGATTGCCTTACATTATGCCTTCATTATTAAAGCATAGGTGTCTCCAGTAATTGTTGTCTTGTGTGGCATGACTTCTAGTAATAAAACTTCTTCTGTGCCTCAAAAAAAAAAAACCTGTTGCCATGTTCTTTTCAGCTGACTGCTGGACACAAAATTTATTTGGAGTTGGTGACCCCATGTGCTTTCATTGCATGGACTCTTGTTTGGTCTAAGGATCATGGTGGTGAACCCATGTTTCATCACCCGTAATAATTTGAGAATACATGTTTCCTGGATTTTCTCTAAGCATGTCTAAATTCTCTTGGCTAAATTGCTGGCGACATGTTTTTTTTACTCCGGACCCTTTGACATCAACAAAACATCATGAATGATACTGGAAACCATGCAAGCCGAAATGCCTAACTCATGGCCTGTAACACTGACCAGATGATCTTCCAAAATCATGGCCTCCACTTTATGGCATATTTCCTCTGAAGATGCTTTGACATGTCACCTTGAACATTGATTCCCTACCCCATTTAAACTGCTTGGCCAAAAACTTTACTTGGTAGTAGGAAGGTGCATAATCACCATATACAGCAATCATACTTCTTTTCTTCATTCTTAAGAAATGTAATCAAGGAACTTATCTACAAATCCCTCATTTTCTTTGTAGAGCCGCACTGTACTGCACTTGCCATCCTGTCACTTCCAGTGCTTTTATTAGACTGAACTTCTGCTGTGTCTGTTGCATGTCCAGAAATGTCTTAACATACACAGAGAACCTCAACTCTCTAACACTGACAGAACATGTAGATAACTTGTTGAACACCCCTCATATATAGTTGATTCTTTCCCAAATGTGCAGATGATGTTCTTCATTTTTCCTCTAGTCATCTCCACCGCTGAAAGGGAATGTGTAATCAGGAAATGATCCACTGGTTAAAATCAGGCTTTTATGTTGAATGTATTTTTATTTCTTAATGTTGCTAATGTTTTTAAATGTTGGCAATAAGAAGATGTTAAAAGGGTTTTCTTATCCGTAAATATATTTATTTCCTGATCTTTCAGTAAATTCACAATAGAATGTCTCACACCCAATATTTTGTATGAAAGCATCTAATGAGCGTGTGCAAAGGTCATTGTGAAGGTAGAGGGCACATGGGCAGCTAAGACATCACCTATTGTCAAAATTTGCAGCACCCATCGGGAACTGCCCTTTGGATAGTTCCTAGCATCATTCATGATGTTTTTATGGTATCAAACTGAAATGCCCACAATCCATGAGCTACACACTGACTTTGACCAAACAATCTTCCATAATCATGGCCTCCATCGTAAGGCACATTTCCTTTGCAGATGCTTCGACAGGTCGCCCTGAATGGGGGTCATATTCAATTGATTCCTTTCCCCATCTAAACTGCTTGTCCCAAAACTTTACTTGGTAGTAGGAAGCAGGGTTGTGGAGTAGGTAAGCCAAACCTCCGACTGACTCAATTTCCCTTACTTTCAACTCCAAGACTGACTCCACAACACTGGAGGAGCTTCACTACTAAGCATGGACATAAAGTGCAGCAGATTCATCTCAACTAAAAGTCGACACCAGCGGTTCTCAACTCCAGTCCTCAAGGCCCACCAACAGATCATGTTTTCAGGATTTCCTTAGTATTGCACAGGTAATAATTCCATCACCTGTGCAATACTAAGGAAATCCTAAAAACATGATCTGTTGGTGGGTCTTGAGGACTGGAGTTGAGAACCACTGGTCTAGACCCTTAGATCAGGAATAGAACAGACATTTCTAGGACATTTCATAACTTTCCCAAATTCTTATGAAAACATATACAGCACATACTGCATTGTACTACTGTACCCAATTTATTATATATTTTCGGCGTCTGTCCACTTTATACCGACTGACGCAGACTTCGAGAGTAAACAGCCCCGGTAGGAAGGTGCATCATTACCATGTAGAGCAATCATCCTTATTTTCTTTCTTTGTAAGGAAGAACAAATCTTCAAATTCCTAACTGTCTTTGTAGAGCCGCACCGTACTACATTTCCGTCTTGTTCAGTACAGTGGCAACAATATTAACAGATTAACCTCGTATCTGCAGATTAATAGCGTTATCCCTCATAATCAATTTCCCTTTAAATACATTTAACACAAAAAAAAATTATGTAATTTTCTGATAATAAATACCCTTTAAGTCTAATAACGTCATGATGTGGAATTACTAAATACAGTTATATGAAAAAGTTTGGGCACCCCTATTAATCTTAAGCTTAATGTTTTATAAAAATTGGTGTTTTTGCAACAGCTATTTCAGTTTGATATATGTAATAACTGTTGGACACAGTAATGTTTCTGCCTTGAAATGAGGTTTATTGTACGAACAGAAAATGTGAAATCTGCATTCAAACAAAATTTGACAGGTGCATAAGTATGGGCACCCTTATCATTTTCTTGTTTTAAATACTCCTACATACTTTTTACTGACTTACTAAAGCACTTTTTTGGGTTTTGTAACCTCATTGAGCTTTGAACTTCAGAGCCAGGTGTATGCAATCATGAGAAAAGCTACTTAAAGTGGCCACTTGCAAGTTGTTCTCCTGTTTGAATCTCCTCTGAAGAGTGGCATCATGGGCTCCTCAAAACAACTGTCAAATGATCTGAAAACAAAGATTATTCAACATAGTTGTTCAGGGGAAGGATACAAAAAGCTGTCTCAGAGATTTAACCTGTCAGTTTCCACTGTGAGGAACATAGTAAGGAAATGGAAGAACACAGGGACAGTTCTTGTTAAGGCCAGAAGTGGCAGGCCAAGAAAAACATCAGAAAGGCAGAGAAGAAGAATGGTGAGATCAGTCAAGGACAATCGTCAGACCACCTCCAGAGAGCTGCAGCATCAACTTGCTGCAGATGGTGTCACTGTGCATCGGTCAACTATACAACGCACTTTGCCCAAGAAGAAGCTGTATGGGAGAGTGATGCGAAAGAAGCCTTTTCTGCAAGCACGCCACAAACAGAGTCGGCTGAGGTGTGCAAAAGCACATTTGGAGAAGCCAATTTCTTTTTGGAAGAAGGTCCTGTGGACTGATGAAACCAAGATTGAGTTGTTTGGTCATACAAAAAGGCGTTATGCATGGCGTCAAAAAAACACAGCATTCCAAGAAAAACACTAGCTGCCCACAGTAAAATTTGGTGGAGGTTCCATCATGCTTTGGGGCTGTGTGGCCAATGCCGGCACCGGGAATCTTGTTAAAGTTGAGGGACGCATGGATTCCACTCAGTATCAGCAGATTCTTGACAATAATGTTCAAGAATCAGTGATAAAGTTGAAGTTACGCAGGGGATGGATCTTTCAGCAAGACAATGATCCAAAACACCGCTCCAAATCTACTCAGGCATTCATGCAGAGGAACAATTACAATGTTCTGGAATGGCCATCCCAGTCCCCAGACCTGAATATCATTGAACATCTGTGGTATCATTTGAAGAGGGCTGTCCATGCTCGGCGACCATCAAACTTAACTGAACTGGAATTGTTTTGTAAAGAGGACTGGTCAAAAATACCTTCATCCAGCATCCAGGAACTCATTAAAAGCTACAGGAAGCGACTAGAGGCTGTTATTTTTGCAAAAGGAGGATCTACTAAATATTAATGTCACTTTTCTGGTGAGGTGCCCATACTTATGCACCTGTCAAATTTTGTTTGAATGCAGATTGCACATTTTCTGTTAGTACAATAAACCTCATTTCAAGGCAGAAACATTACTGTGTCCAACAGTTATTACATATATCAATCTGAAATAGCTGTTGCAAAAACACCAATTTTTATAAAACATTAAGCTTAAGATTAATAGGGGTGCCAAAACTTTTTCATATAACTGTATGGTCAAGCTAAATTAAAGGGGTTTGTCTGATTTTAAAAGGACAAAAAAAAAAAAAACACATTTTCAAATATTCTATTATGGAAATCAGTAATAATCCAAGACCTACATGAATTACAGAGAGCAGCTACAAAGATCCGCTCTCTGCAGGAGCCAGGAGGACCAGGCTACACATTGATTCAGGTAGATAGCATGTAATACTTTGTTTCCTCTGTGGTGGCGCTGCAGGGACGTTGAACAATCTTTACCATGTTCCCCCTGCAGATCACAGGCCATTGCTGGGGTCCTAGCAGCAGGAAAACCTATGATCCCTTTTGTTTCGGGAAGGGGGGGGTGGCTCTCCTAAGAAGAAGATTGCAACAACTAGATTAACCTCTTTAAACACAGGGCTCCAGTTTCTCAAAAGAAGTTCAAGACTCTGAAGTAAACTTAAAACAAAGAAACATCTTATTAAAATCATAAATTTTCCTTCGTACACATTTCATTGTCAAAGGACTAATCTTTATTCCAGAATATATCCTTTCATCGATCTCCAATATTAAAGGCTGGGTTCTTCACCTCTGTTCCATGCCAATAAAAAGTATACCCACAGAAAAAAAAAAAAAGAAGTTTCTTACAAATGTATCTATTCATTTTTCCGTGTATACTTTAGGAACGCAAACTACAAAGGGATATAACAACAGCTGTCAGCAATAATCCCAAAGTCTTAAGGAGACGATGTTACTGCCCTGTGCCTCGGTATTGTCCTCCATGTTTCTAGCAAGGACCCGTGTGAAATAAAAGCTGGCAGACTGGTTTGCAGTATATGGCAATATGGTTAAAAACCGGCAAACAAAAAAGAACCCAGAAGAAGTTTAGAAGAATAAATCAGGCATTTTCCATCTTGAAAAATGAAAATTATCTCCTCTCTATATTACAGATTATCCACTGAGCAGGGGGGGGGGGGGGGGGGGGGAGGAGTGTGACCAGACGACCTCCAATTTACGATGTCTACTTAAGTCCGTTATGCTGCGATTTCACAAAAGACTTTATTTATATGGGAGAATCGCGGCCTAAGTCATGATCTTCGAACGCTCCCGATTTCCTCTGTTTATTTCTGATGTGTTTGTACTTATCCACGTAGCCTTTCACCAAGTTCACCACTTTCACTGGATTTATTTCCCCACTCTTGCTGTGACAGATCTGCAATAGATAAAAGGGAGTGTTATCAGATATACGGCACATATGCATTTTATCACTTTAGCTTTTGGGAAAAATGTAACGTTTACCTGTTAGTCCAATTTGGACGTTCTGTGCCACACGCTGGAACGCTTCAACGTATCCAATTGATTTTAAGACTATTTTTTGTGACACATGATACTTTATAATAACGATAAATTTAGGTTGATATTTTTATAAATAAACGCAAAACATATCAGAAATTTTACAAAAATGTTTTAAAAATTGCAATTTTCAAACTTTTTCATGACGATCCCTTTAATCCCAATAGTCATACCACACAAAAACATTAATAAATAACATTTCCCTCATGTCTGCTTTACATCAGCTCCATTTGCAAAGTGTTGTTTTATTTTGTTAGCATTTAAAAATGTTTTTTTTTCCAAGGAAATTTACAAAACTTTTTTTTTTTTTTTTTTTACTTTGGGGGTCCTATATGTTGGAAACCACACAAAAGTGATACCAGTTTAAAAACCGCACCCCTCAACGTATTCAAAACTGCTTTCATGTAGTTCATTAACCCTTCTGGTTCTTTTCAGGAAGTAATGGAAAGTGGCATGACAAGAATGAAAAAGTTTATTTTTACCACCTAAATTTTGATAACTTCTGTACAGGCCTCTATAGCCGGAAGACTCTAAGGCCGTTATTTGGCCATGAACTGCCAAGGCAAATATCAGGACCACACAATCAAGATCTCAGGATGCCGATGGGGTTAGAGAGGGAGCCCCCACACGGTTATCTATCTAGATTCTGTAGTCACTATTGACAGCATAATCTAAGGGGTTAAACGTGCATGGTCGGTGCCAACACTGATCGTGGCTGATGCAGAATGTTGTCAGCTATAGTATACAGCTGACAGCTACAGGATTGTCACCTGTCGGGGAACGTTAGCCTCTTATATCTCAGGTCAGTAAAAAGACGTCTATTGGTCACTAAGGGGTTAAAGGTTTCGCTATGTAATTTGACAGCAGCACAATGCAGGGGTTAAGACCCTGATTCCAGCGATGCATCACTTAGTTTACTGGGTGCAGCGGTTGTGATAGAGTCACAGTTTTCTTTGCTGCAGATCTAGCAGAGCTCGGAATGCTGAGCTGTGTATAACCCCGCCCACATCACTGATTGGCTGATTTCTGTGTACACTGTATATTGACAGAAAACTGCCAATCAGTGGTAGGGGTGTGGTTGGACCAGGAGTCGAGAAACATTTAGCCCTGTAGTGATAATCTCCTGCTGATAAAACACTGAGTTTATTGAAACACCAAAACACAGCCTAGTAAGTGACACATTGCTGGAATCGGTGTCTCTAGCTCAACATCCTGCTTCTCTCATTTTACAAAGTAAAAACATGCCAACAAGATGCCCTTTAATAATATTTTAATATAACATTTACAGAAATGTTGGCTCTCCTAAGGGCAGCAGTCTACAACCCATAGTTCTCCGGCTGTTGGGAAACTACAACTCGCAGCATGTTGGAAGTTACGGCTTTTACAGCAGCTGAATGATAGCGAGTAATCACGCCCAGCCATACTGGCCTCTTGTTTCCGCACCCACCTTCTGCACAGCTTTACGCAGGATCTCTTTGTATTCATCCTTTGTGATCTCTCTCTTCTGGTAAAATGGTTTGATGGCCAGTTTGACCTCCTCTACTGCTCTTTCCTGCACGTGAAGTTTCTTCATGTACTGAAAAAGGGAAAACCACAGCCAATGTGTCAGATGGAGGAGAACAGCAATAGTGGCAACTGGCATAATGGGAAGCAGAGTCCAATACATCAAGACCAAGTTATTTCCTATGAAGGATATATAGATACCACCAGCATTAAAATAACACTTATAATGCTATAAAAATGTCTTGTATTTCCTTATTAGGCATCTCCTAAACTGGACAGTCCTAAAAAGAACGAAATAATACAGTATATGGACAAACAAATTACACCTACAGGAGCTTTATCACCTCCCATTCTGCATCCATAGACCAGAATATGGAGCTGGTCCTCCATTTGCAGTTATAACAGCTTCCGCTCTTCTAGGAAGGATCTACAAGATTTTGGAGGTGTCTGTGGGATTTTTTTTTGTCCCTTCATCCAGAGGATCATTTGTGACGTCAGGCACTGATGTTGGGGAGACGGCGGGGCTCAAAGTCTCCGCTCTAGTTCATCCATCCCAAAAGTGTTGACTGAAGCGGAGGTCAGGGCAGTGTGCAGCCAGACCAAAATCCCCCAACAATGTCTTTATGGACCTTGAAAATAAAAACACCTGTCCCTTCCTGAGTCTCCGCCGCAGCTCAGTGTCTGCAGTGCTGACATCACGCTAACAGCACTGCAGCCAATCAGTGAACTTAGCGACTCGTACCATGTACACAGGAAGAGCCTCTGGACTCAGTGATGGGCTGCAGCATGACTTCAGTTCTGCAGACGTAACAGACACTGGGAGCGGCACATTTTTTCATTATTTTTCTTTTTTAAACAAACAGTGCTTTGTCCATATAGTGCAAGTGCCAGATACTTTTGTCCATTTAGTGCAAGTATAGGTGATAAACTAGATGTAGCAATATTGTAGAAGTGAAACATCAATAATTAAAAGTGTACCGAAAATAAAATGTAAAAATGACTCGGGGACATGTCCTTCCTACAAGTATCTGCACATTACCTCTTCATTTTTTCCTTTTTCATCTTTTTTTGGCTTCGATTTTCCTTTACCTGATAAAAAAAAAAAAAAAGACACAGAAAATATACATGCTGCAGATCTACCAGTTCTCAGAATGTTTTATAGAGCTCGAATTTCAGAAAACTGGTCGCTCTGCAGCAGATAAAACAGTGGTTTTATAAAAAACCACAGCAAGCAGCCCAGTAAGTGACTCATCACTGGAATCAGGGTCTCTGCCCCTACATCACGCTGCTCTCGGATGGGGTAGCAAAAGCCTACTGACAAGATTCCCTTTAAAGAGTAACCATCAGTTTAATTTTTCTTTCATAAATCAATAGTACACATGAAAATAAGCAAATATGTAACCTATTTCACACTCAATTCATGGGTAAAGTCTGTTTTCAGTTCCCATTACTGAGATAGGAGATGACAGTTGGTTCTTTGAAAATTCTATGGAGAGGGAGGAGCTGGATGACCACACAGACATTCAGCTGCAAGTTCTCCTGATATGTCACTTACAGTTCTCCATAGAACTTTATGAGCACCAACTATCATCTCCTATCTCAGTAAAGGGAAATTTGTATTCAATGAAGACAGATTTTACCAGTGAATTGAGAATTTTAAACAACAAATGACCAGTCCAGGAGGAAAAAGAAGCGGATTCCTCTGATAAAATATATTACAAAGTTCCTTATTTTCATGTGTACTATTGATTTATGAAGGGTTACTTTTTAAGTCATGGAAATAAGGATACAAATTAATTATATGGACTCTCACCTGTGCTTGCTGCCTGCATCTTGGGTTCATTTGCTGTGGCTAGACTGCCGGGTTTTGGTGTTTGGCTAGGCATGGTTCGGCTGCTCTGAATTATGCAGGGCACTGTGGGCTCACTAATGGGGGCATATGGGAGAAAGACCGGTGGAAGAGGTAATGGAGGCAAGGTCTGTGGGAACACCTGCTGAAGAAAATTGGGACATTTTGTTAAAAAAAATATACATTGATATCCATCCTCTAATATGCAAATTGCCTCTTCAGAGTTAAAGATGACTATAACTCTATAGCGCCACCTATTGGAAGTAGTGATCCTAAAAGTCAATATAGACCCTTTAACGAGCCTTGCCACTTGACAGAGTATCTGGTTTGACTATTATCCTATTTGCAGACAAGCGTTTCAGGTGTTTAACCCTCCTCAGTGCAAAGCAAGAGATCTGATTTGGCTGTACGAGTGGCCTTTCACTGGGTTCTAAGGGGTAACATCTCTCCTCGAGGAGAGTGACATGCCAGTGTAAAGCTCGCTAAAGGTTTGATATTCACTTTAGGACTACACCTTCCAAAAATTGCCACTAGAGTTCCAGTCCTCTTCCTCTTTAAAGAGGCAATTTAAAAAGAGCATATTTAATTACACAAAGGAACATTGCATGGCCTATCAGTCTCCTTACACTGGCATTCCAGGCATGTCTCTCTCCATAAGGAGAGACGTTACCAATTAGGCCCAAGTCAGAGGCCTCTCATAATGGCTAAATCAGAATGCTTGCTTTGCACTGAAGAGGGTTAAACACCCCGAAACACGTGTCTGCAAATAGAGTATCTAGTTTGGCTTCTTTCTGAAGACATGTTGCAAGGCTCGTTAAAGGGTCGATATTGACTTTTAGGATTGCTACTTCCAATATTATTTTTACTTAGAGCAAGCCAATGCGGTTAAAATATGTATTCATGGAAGCCCCCCTTTAATGAAAAAAGTCGAGCTTAAAAACTACTGTAACAAGCAGACAAATACCTTTACACTCAGGACATTTCGTCCATACAGTACCTGAAGAGGAGTATCCGTGGCGAGCCATGGGATCGACCTGGTGTCCTTTACTTGTCTTTCCAGGGTGATCTGTCTGTCCACAGCTATGGGTTTGACTTCAGGCTTATCAAGAATGTTATTTTGGGCTCTGTTTCCTATATTCCATGACCCCTGACTCACTGATTGGGGCACAGATTCCTGCAAGGATGCATCCAGGGTGTTCCAGTCAAGAGGGCTAGAAGTGTCACTTGAAGGATCTGTTTTGTGACTGGTGACTTGATCATCAGTAAACTTGGGTGAGGCTGCCCAATCCTCCACAGGAGCATCACAGAAAGGGGAAGCTTTCATAGAAACATATACCGTATATTAGAAATAACAGAAGGTATATACAAGCAACATAATAATATACAATACAGGAAAATAAAATGTAAATGGTAACAACAGAGTTCTGTCTATGATGTGAATCTATCCTCTTACAAAAAAATCACCAACTGGATTCTCTTGCTCTTCTAGTTTGAAAAAGTAGAAACTATCCAAAGTCAAGCTATACCAAAGCTGACATCAAAAATAAGGAGATTTTTGTGTACTCACCGTAAAATCTCTTTCTCTTAGCCTCTAATTGGGGGACACAGGACATTGGGTGTTATGTTGCTGTCCACTAGGAGGCGACACTATGCTTATCTGAAAAAGATTAAGCGTGGCTCCTCCTCTGCAGTATACACCCAAGGACGGCATCAGCCTACTCCAGTTTTGTGCAAAAGCAGTAGGAGGAACGCAACATAGATAACATAACCATGCCTATAAGAAAGCAACTATGTAAGAACTCAAAGGAAAACCAATATGAGAACTCAACTTAACAGCCCGGAACGGGCAAAGGGTGGGTGCTGTGTCCCCCAATTAGAGGCTAAGAGAAAGATTTTACGGTGAGTACACAAAAATCTCCTTTACTCTGTCGCCTCATTGGGGGACACAGGACCTTGGGACATCCCAAAGCAGTCCCTGGGTGGGAAGCAATGGACGAATATTGTGTAGACGGGTCCCTACAATTGGGGCACCGCCGCCTGCAGAACACGTCTGCCCAGGCTTGCATCTGCTGAGGACTGGGTATGAACGTTGTAGTGTTTTGTAAACGTGTGTAGGCTAGTCCAGGTGGCTGCCTTACACACTTCTTGTGCCGAAGCCTGGTGCCGAAGGGCCCAGGAGGCCCCTACCGCACGTGTAGAATGTGCCGTAATACCTGCTGGAATAGGCGAATTTTTGAGGCGGTAGGCCTCTTGTATGGTGGATTTGATCCACCTGGCAAGGGTAGCTTTGGAAGCTGGTAGACCCTTGCGGCCGCCTTCCAGAAGAAGGAAAAGAGAATCAGACTTCTGGAAGGGCGTAGTCCTAGACACATAGATACGCAGTGCCCTGACAAGGTCAAGCGTATGCAAAGCCTTTTCCACTCTATGAACCGGAACCGGACAGAGGGATGGTAGTGAAATTTCTTCATTGAGATGAAAGCTGGATACAACCTTCGGAAGGAAGGATGGAACCGTACGAAGGACTACCTTGTCCTGGAAAAAAATCAGGAAAGGCTGTCTGCAGGAGAGTGCCGTGAGTTCAGACACCCTGCGTAGCGAAGTGATTGCCACGAGGAAAACCACTTTCTGGGATAGAAGACGGAGTGGGAGTTCCCTAAGGTGTTCAAAGGGTTTTTCCTGTAATGCTGTCAGCACCAGGTTGAGGTCCCACGCTTCTAGAGGTCGTCTGTAGGGGGGAACCAATCGGGAAACCCCCTGGAGAAATGTTCTTACTTGCGGTATATGAACAATGCGTTTTTGAAAAAGCACTGAAAGAGCTGACACCTGGCTCTTAAGGGAGGCCAGGGATAGTCTGGCTTCCAGACCCGATTGGAGAAAACCGAGTACCCTGGGTAGGGAATAAGGGAGTGGTGTCTGGTTACGAGATTCGCACCAGGTAAAGAAAGTTTTCCAGGCACGGTAGTAAATCTTGGCAGAGGTAGGTTTTCGTGCTCTGATCATGGTTTTAATGACGTCTGGCGAAAAACCTGCCTGGGTTAGAACCCAGGTCTCAATGGCCACGCCATCAAATTGAGGGCCTCTAAGTTCTGGTGGTAGAACGGGCCTTGTGACAGAAGATCCGGGCGGTCGGGAAGACGCCAGGGAACGTCTGCTGTGAGTCGTACGATGTCGGTGTACCATGTACGCCTGGGCCAGTCCGGTGTGATTAGGATGGTTGGAACTCCTTCCTGTTTGATCTTTCTCACCACTCTGGAAATCAGGGGGAGAGGTGGAAAAATGTACAGGATCTGGAACTGGGTCCAGTCCTGAACCAGGGCGTCCGCCGCTAGAGCTCTCGGGTCGCGTGTTCTGGTCATGAAGTTGGAGACTCTGGCATTGAGGTGAGACGCCATTAGGTCCACATCCGGAGTGCCCCAACGATCGCAGATCTGTTGGAAGATTTCGGGATGGAGAGCCCACTCTCCCGAGTCTATTTCCTGAGAAAGTCTGCTTCCCAGTTGTCTACACACGGAATGTGGACCGCAGAGATAATGGAGCTCGTTTTCTCCGCCCAGTGAAGGATGCGTGTCACCTCTCGCATCGCTCTGGCACTGCGGGTTCCCCCTTGGTGATTGACATATGCCACGGCTGTGGCATTGTCCGATTGTACTCTGACGTGAGAGGCTGCCAGTAAGTGATGGAAGGCTCTCAACGCCAGGAGGATGGCACGAATCTCCAGGATGTTGATGGGCAAGGTTGCTTCCGCTGGGGACCACTTGCCCTGTGCTCTGTGGTGTAGGTGTACTGCACCCCAACCTGTCAGGCTTGCGTCGGTGGTCAGGACCTTCCATTGACCTGGGAGAAAAGATTTCCCTTTTGTTAGAGAGGTCCGGTTGAGCCACCAGTGAAGGGACTTCCTGGTTGACGACTTCAGCTGGAACTTCCTGTCGAGAGAAGAAGGGTTCCTGTCCCATGACTTGAGAATGTCTAGTTGGAGAGGTCTGAGGTGAAGCTGGGCAAATGGAACCGCTTCTATTGCCGCCACCTTCCTGCCAAGGACTCTCATTGCAAACCGGAGAGATCGAGGGGGTTTGCTGAGAAGGGTGCGAACTCCTAGACGGAGAGGCAGTGCCTTGTCTTTGGGGAGAAGCACTAGGCCCTTGGAGGTATTGAATAGCATTCCCAGTAATGTCAGAGACTGGTTTGGGGTTGGTGATGACTTTTGTAGGTTGACTAACCAACCCAGGCGACTCAGGGTGTCGAGTGTGATTGAGACACTGAGCTCGCAGTCCTTGAAGGTAGAAGCCTTGACGAGAAGATCGTCCAGGTATGGAAAGACTACTATGCCTCTGGAGTGTAGAACGTGCATGGTGGCTGCCATGACTTTGGTAAACACTCTGGGAGCCGTGGCGAGTCCGAACGGGAGAGCCACGAACTGGTAGTGGTCCTGGTCGATTGCGAACCTGAGAAATCTCTGATGGGCAGGTGCAATCGGTATATGCAGGTATGCATCTTGTATGTCTATGGAGGCGAGATATTCTCCTTTTTCCATGGATGCAATGATTGACCGGAGGGACTCCATACGGAAGTGACGTACTCGTACATATTTGTTGAGTTGTTTTAGGTCTAGTATGGGGCGTACCCCTCCTCCTTTCTTGGGGACTACGAAAAGATTGGAGTAGAACCCCTGTAAGCGCTCGGCTGCGGGAACAGGTATTATGACTCGTGCTTGAAGAAGCGATGAGACCGCTTGGTGGAAGGCGCAAGCTTTTACTGGCGATTTTGGGGGAACAGATATAAGGAGACTGTTTGGTGGGTTGGAGGTGAACTCTATTTTGTATCCTGAAGATACTAGTTCCCTGACCCACTTGTCTTCTGTAATAGGTAGCCAGACTTGATGAAAGAGTAAAAGTCGGCCTCCTACAGGTGGAGTGTCTTCCTGAGTCCGTGATTCATGACGAGGAGAAATTCTTAGATTTTCCTCCTTTTGATTTTGAGTGGCCTGCTTTTGACTGCCAGGATTTGTCCGACCTTTGTGTCGGCCTCGAGTCTTCCCTGCGTGTGAAGTGGCTGTTATTTTGTGGTGGCCGTGAAACGGACCGGCCAGAAGAGTTCCGAAATGATCGGAATCGAGCTTGGTTACGCTTGTTATAATTGCACTTGTGTTTCAGTTGGGGAAGAGAGGTACTCTTACCCCCTGTGGCGTTGGATATCATCGTGTCCAAGCTTTCACCGAAAAGTCGACCGCTGAGGTAAGGAAGGTGCGTGAGGGACTTCTTTGAGGCTGCGTCCGCTTTCCATTCACGCAGCCAAAGGATACGCCGAATTGTGATGGCGTGTGATATTGCGCCCGCTGCACCTCTTGCAGAATCCAGAGCTGCATGAAGCATGTAATCTGCCACAACTGCTATCTGAACTGCTTGGTCCGACAGTTCAGGGGCAGAAGCTTGGAGGCCAGTTTGTACATTTTTTGCCCAAGCCAGTATGGCCTTGGTTGCCCAGACTGAAGCGAACGCGGGGGCTAGGGAGGCCCCTGTGGTTTCGCAAATTGAGCGAGCCATACTTTCTACCTGCCTGTCTGCTGCATCCCTAAGGGTTGAGCTATCTGGCAGTGAAAGAAGTGTCTGTGCAGCCAGCCTGGAGACTGGGGGGTCCACTGCCGGTGGGTCTGCCCATTCTTTGGTGGTTTCCTTTGGAAAGGGGTAACGGGCCTCCAGAAACTTGCAATTGTTAAGCTTCTTGTGGGGCTGTGAGAATTGTTTTGTGAGGATAGATTTAAATTCTGGATGATCCAAGAAAACCTTAGGTGGTTTCAGAGCTCCTTCAAATGAAATCTTATTTTGTGGTGCGTCCGGCATCGGATCAGAGATATCCAGCACCCGATGTATGGACGAGATTATGTCCTCAACTAGCGCTGCATTGCTAGGTGGGATTGGAGTTAGGGATCCATCAGTTTCCTTGTCTGAGTCAGAATCGCAGACGCCTTCTGACTCCTGTGTATCACTAAGGTGTGTCCTAGGTGACCCAGAATGAGGGATTTCTCTGGACGGAGATTGGTGCGGAGAAATATCATGTCTGTCCCTGGTAGGGGACTGTGTAGATGACCTGTGACTACGGTATCTCTCCCTAGACAGGGATGACCGTGTGCTATGGGATGACGCAGATGAGCGTGACCTATGGGTGCGCTTGCGTCCTGACCTTGACATGGATGTGCCTGGGTCAGTATGTGACCGAGTCCGGCTTTCCCTTTGTTGGGTAGCATTCATAGTCGAGGTATGGCTTTGCAGAGCCTGAAGCAATTTGGAGGTCATGTTATCTATGGACTGTGTCATAGATTGTGACATTTGAGTGACCCATTCCGGCGTAGCATTAGACACTGAAGGGTTGGTAGGGGCTACTTGGGACTCTGGCACAGTAGTCTGAGTACAATCCTTGCAATGCGGATATGAGCTGCCGCTGGGAAGAGCATTACTGCAGGCTGTACAGAAAGCGTAAAAGCAGTCCTGCTTGGTTTTCTTAGACTTTGAGCCTGGCATAGTGCACCTGGAGTGGCTATGCAAGGGGGCTAACTGTGCAGAGGAGGATACAGAGTGATAAAATTCGCAGCTGAGGTAACTCAGACTGTGAACTTACCCCACCAATGTGCCCCTGTGAACAGCGCTGAAAGAGCCTGGTCCTGTGCCTCCCCGGAGACTTGGCTGGCCTGTATGCGTCTTGCAGCTTATGATGGCCGCCGTGGCTCTTCTCCTGCTTGCAGAGATGAAGGAGAAGGGGGGCGGAACGCTGCAAGGGCGGCAGTTGCTATGGAGATGCGCGCCCTGCAGCCTAGATCCGCCCCCTGTGACACCGCAGTGAGTAAAAATCGTCATCTGGGGGGGGGGGGGGCGGAAAATAGGCGGCGGCTAGGCCGAAGCCGCGGTGTAAATTTATTTTCTGTGCCCAAAAGGGCTCCAGACCAGCGCGGTAGTCCGGGGGGGGGGGCTCGGATTAAAACCGGACCCCCCCGGATTGAAAGGCAGAATGGCGGTGGGGACATAAGTGGAAGGGGGTCTCTGAAAAGAGTCCCCCTTAGGCGCTTAAGATGAAAAGCTGCCGCAGGTGCAGGGCCTGTGTGTGCCATGGCTGCCTGCACTCCCCCCGGCTCCTACAGGGTCCCACAGAAAGACTGGGGCTCCTGTATTGCTGCTGGTCCTCGGCTGCGGTGTGCGGTCTGGTGAGAGCTGCAGATGCTGCCGTCCAGGCCCTACCTGATGGTGTCTCAACCTAATACCCCCAGGGGGGGGATTAGGGAGGGTGCCGCTGTCACCTGTCAGGGGGCTTAGTCCTCGCCTCAACTTCGGACCAAGACCGAGGGAATTGGGGAAGGAGGGGGGTTCTCAACTTCGAGCCTGACCCGAGGGGCCGGAGAAGGAGCAGCATGGTGGCTACGCCATCTCAACTTCAACTGTGCACCCCGTAGTAGAGGGCAGAGGAAGGAGCCATGCCGGGGGTCTCTTAAGAGACCCTCTTTTCTTCATCTGTAATCCTGTGCTGAAGCGAGGGACGAGTGAAGGTCTGAGGTGTGCCTCCTTGCGACACTAAGCAAAAACTGGAGTAGGCTGATGCCGTCAGGGGGTGTATACTGCAGAGGAGGAGCCACGCTTAATCTTTTTCAGATAAGCATAGTGTCGCCTCCTAGTGGACAGCAGCATAACACCCAAGGTCCTGTGTCCCCCAATGAGGCGACAGAGTAAAATCATTTTCAGTGGTAAAGACTGATAAAAACCTAACCAAATATAATTGATAATGGTTGTCTCACTGAAATCAAATAATATATCTAGATTGGTAATGAGTTCCCCTTGTTAGGCTTGGACCGGGTTCCACATTGATCCATGATTGGGGTCCAATATGTAAGAAGGATACGAGTTTTTCAAAGTGCTATGAACAGAATAAAACCCCACATGCCGGTGTTCGGGTACTTACACACAGACTCCTCTGCGGCGACGTTCTTAGGAGGATCTTTATGAAGGTTCCAAGTCACTCTCTTAATCTGGGGCTTGGCTTTCGGGATAGAAGAAGGGGCGGCTTCCTTAAGGCCATCGGACTTGCTAACTTCCAATTTGGAGTTCTTATTTGTTGTAGTCTTTTCATCAATATGGTTTCCTGCTCCCACATCACTTGACTTTTTAACATCTTTTAGAAAAGGTATGACTGACTTTACAGAGAAGTTAATTTCATTAGGCTCCTAGAATATATAAAAAGTAAGATTTCAGATGAGATGGCCAATAATAGACAAAACATCGGACACTTAAAAAAGGTTTCCTCATCATCAAGAATGGGTAGGATTGGAAAATGCTTGTAAAATCAAGCAACTTTGCAATTTCCCCCTTATTAAAAAGCATCTCTTCTCTCAAGAATTGACAGGAATTTTAATTCCATTGTGTACTGCTCGTTGCCTGGGTTACCGGCCACTGCTTTAGTCTATCAGAGGTGGTTGGTTTCTTAAGCAAGGTGCACAGTGTAGGGTCTGCATGCCCTGCTCTGTCTGGGTAGCGGAGACCACCACTGATCTAGAGAACTGGGGGCCAAAACCAGGACTGTGGAGTCTGTGTCCATTTTGGTGGAGTGGACAACGGTATAAAATGGACCGACTCCTAAAATATATAATAAATTGGGTACAGTAGTTCCATGCAGTTTGTGGGGAATATTATTTCATAAAAGTTTGGGAAAGTTAAGAAATGTCCTATAAATGTCTGTCCTATTCCTGATCTAAGGGTCTAGACTTTTAGCTGAGATGAATCTGTGCTACAGTTTATGTACATGATAAGTAGTGAAGCTCCTCCTCTACAGATAAGGGGAAAAAAAAACAAACACACAGGGAAGACATGCCTGCACTCATCTCAGAACTGCTGGAGTGAACAGGAAAGCAGGATTAAGGCAAGTACTTCTTAAAGCATATCTAAACTTTAAATAAACTGTGCATAAATCAATAGTCCAGTATAGGTTGTCTCTGTATGCTTGATGTTTTAGTTTGTTTTTCCTCTTAGCTCATAAATATATTTTATGCTCTATCTAAATGGCTTGATTATTGTATCATAATAATGATTAAAAGCCTAATAGTACCATTTTACTACATTAAATTTATCACTTAAACTTAAACATGAGCCATGTGTGAGGGAGTCGGAGTCGTGGAGTCAGTGTCATGGAAATTGAGTCGTCGGAGGTTTGGCTTACCGACTCCACAGCCCTGCTATGGACAACTGGCACAATTTGTAATATTGGCGACTGGTAATTAGAAATCAGTCATTGGAAGTAAAATTGTTCAAAAGGTGAATAACCATAAGATAATTTTCTCTGGTAACGCTATTTACCTTAACATCGCCTTCCCTCTTCATCAGTATCGCTTCTTCAAGATCTACATCATCTGGGCTGTCAGCACCCACTGAGCACACATCATCAGAGAGATCATTAAACAGGAAGTCATCTAAATGGGATGGCGACCACTGAAGATCATCCTCTTCTTTCTTGACGGTGAGAACAGCAGTAGACTTTGTAGGATCCCCAGGAGAAGATGGCTGTGGACTAGGAAGCTTTGGACTATCAGGCTCTGTGCCAGTAGACAAAGATGAAGCTTGAGGACTGACCGCAGACGAAGCAAGTACATTAATTAAAGGAGAAGATTCCTTCGGAGAAGGAGGTTCTTGGACGTCTTCATTCTTGTGTTCAGGAACCAAAGAATCCAAAAGAGAGGGAGACCAGGGTGGGCTTTCTGTTTCCATCTTAACTTCCTCATCACTGTCAGATAGTTCCTCATCTATTTCCTTTTCAGAGGAAACCTTATCATCTTCTAAGTACTGGAATGTTTGTCTTTCTTGTACTTCTTCTTCGGGTATAAGAAGCACAGACTTTTTTGACTCTTGAACAGTTGTGGGAGACTCAGATTTGAAGCTAACAGTACATGTTATAGTAGTTTCGTTGTCATTAGGGGACAAGACAATATGTCTAGTTACTTCTTGATCTCTAAACGCGGGAGGAGATCTGTCCTTTGACTTGTGAGATTTGAAAGCCTTGGTCATGGGTTGAGACCTTGATTTTTGCTTTCCCCGGTCTTCCTTAGGCTTCTTTTTCTCTTTCACTTTAGAACTGCCTTCTTTGTAGGAATAATTCTTGTCACTTTTATGTTTCCGCTTTTTTTCTTTTTCGGGACTAATGGGTCGGCCTACAGATCCACTTCTTGAATCACGCTTTTTTTTCTTTTTCTTCTTACTGTTATATGCCCTGTGGGACGAGCTACTTCGACTGCTAGATCTGGACCTTTTTCTCTCTCTGGACTCAGAGTTCTTCTTTTTCTTTTCTTTCTTCCTATCTTTTTGACGCTTCTTCTTAGAACGTTCACAGCTTCCAGAGCTCGACCTGTCACTACGTGATCTCTTTATCTTGTGGGACTTTGATTTGGATTTTCTTTCCCTATCATCTGTAGTCAATGAAGCGGATCTCGATTCTCGTTCTCGGGACCTCGATTCTCGCTCTTGTGACCTTGTTCTAGATCTTGATCGTGACTTTGGTTCCTCTTTAATAACGATTTTCCTTTTCTGTGGTTCTATGCTGTGACTAACAGATAACGAGCAGGGCTCTGAGGAGTTCTCTGCCTCCCAAACCACTCTATTACTTGCAGTACTCAGATGAAAAGTCCTGTTTGGAAGTATGTCTGGATCGGATTTAATAGAAATTTTAGGCTGACCTGCTACGTCAAAGTGGAAGCCGCGCGTACCACCCCCCTTGAGATCAGAAGTAATCTTTAGCCCAGACAATGGGCAGGGTATTCTAAAAGAAGTATGTTCAGTCATTTCCTCCTTAATTTCCTTTTTGATTTCCTTATCCACATTAAGGGGAGGGGGTGATACCGGGCTTACATTTTCAGGACTTTTAATTTCTGGTGACTCTCTGCTGTTAGGCGACAGCCCAGAAAAGTCAGGCCCAAGTTTAGATACACCCACTCTACTGGAGTGGGTGGTGAACTTAAAGCTCCGAAATGCTCCCACTTTCACACCGCTGGATTGAGCTGGGATAGGGTTTTCTGTGGACGTGGAGGGTAAAGGTGGAGAAACAGGCCTTTCAGGACTGTTATTCTCAGACCCTGAATCTGAACCCGTTGGCTCAAAAGGATCGTAAATTTCGTTTTTAACAGTTTTTTCTGTTTTGATAGTTGAAGGATATTGAGGGGTGGACTTTTGTTGAGCTTTTCCTTCTGATGTGCGGAAGGGGTGTTTTGCACTTGGACTGAACTGCCTACATGAATTACTAGAACTACCGCTGATTGTTATTCTAAGTCCTCCTCTTTCTGAATCCGAGGAACCCACATTCCTTGATGAGTTAGAACAAAGGGGCGCTTTGCTGCTGTTTGAGGGTGTATGACCAGACGATATCCCACCAGAGTGCCTTGAAGGTGCTTGAGATTCGTGGGGAGTATTTTTTTCTGTATTTTCTGCTGTAGCAAACCTGCCTACCTGCTTACTCTCGCCTCGCCCAGTCAGTTGGTTCACACTTGGCCCTTGGTTGGCAGAGTCCAATCGTCTACTACTTTCATCATTAGGACTGGTGTCTGCCTCCTTTTTGATCTTTGGTATTCGAGGAAATTCAGAAATGTCAAGTCTTTTTGCCGGTGGCTTGCTCGGATGCTTGACCTCTGGTGGTTTTGGAGGGATTGGATCATTTAGGCTGGGCCACTCTGGCTTGTAAAGACTTCCATTGAAACGATGCGGCTCGGCTCCTTTAGAGGCAAAACGTCCAGCAGAGGTCTGCACTTGGACAACCCGTGGAGTAAAAGCATTTTTTAACCTGAAAGGAGAAATCCCAGGCATTGACGAGTCGGGCACAGATAATCTATCCATGTCTCTAGAAGAGGATGATGTTGGAGGAGGTGATGATGAAGGGGACAGGGAGTATAGTTCAGACGATGGAAAACTGAGATGTGGTGGCTGTACAACAGGTTTCCATGTATTTATTGAGGAGGAGAATGTTGGGGACCCTGAGTGAGATGGGCTTGGTTCCATGAAGTCACGCGGCGTTACTTCTTCTCTAGATTTTGAGTCCTGTGAAGGAATTTCACCTAGAAATAATTCATGAAAAGTTAGCGTACAATCAAGGATTTATCAGTACAACTCTATAGTATGCCTGAATATACATAGTCACAAATTATGGACTTAAATGGGTTGTTGGGGCATAAAGTATTCTTAGGATAGGTCATCAATATAACATTGGTGGGGTCCGACACCTCTACCCACCAGATGTTATTAGCTCCGGCAGACGCTGAATGGCTCAGCTCTGTCTTACGTGTAGCGGCCGCTGTCGGATACTCAAGATCAGCTCTTATTAAAAAGAATAAGATCTGATCTGCAGTTCTTAAAAGGGACCGCTGCACACTGAACAGTCATCGCTGTTGGATCATGTAACAGCTGATCGGTGGGGTAGACCCCCACCGACCTGATACTAGTGAACTATCCTAAGTACAAGTAATCAATATTTTATGCATGGACAACCCCTTTAATTGCATGAATAGTCCTTCCACATAAGAGTTACCACATCTCTTCACCCATTCCCAAATTCCTATCTAGTGGATTCAGGCATTTCTGACAGACACAGCCATTGCAGAGTTTATAAACTGTCTGCCATCAGTCACAACACTAAGTTTCAAATCTAATGTTGGCCATCATTCTAACAATGAGGACCTCTTCACAAGTCCTGATATTTCTGGTACTGGAAAAAAACAGTATCAGTGCTATCCGTGCGCACCATCCATATGACACGTACTGGAATAGAATGCAGAATAGACTCAGATATATAATTAGTGTCGTGCGTGTGTAGTTTACTGTACTTTTAATTAGCTAATAAATAAAAAACAACCTAAAAAGGTACCCTCTATTTTTGATAACCAGCAAAGGTAAAGCAGACAGCTGGGGGCTGATATTATCACAGATATTGGGCCCTTCCCAGCCTAAAAATATCAGCCCGCAGTCGCTCCAGAATTGGCACATCCATTAGATGCGCCAATTTGTGTAATTTGCCCGGCTCTTCCTGATAACCAAGGACCTTTCCAGCATGATAATATCTGCCCACAGCCATCTGCTTTATCTTTGCTGGTTATCAAAAATAAGGGGGACCCCACATCGTTTTTCTTTTTTTCATTCATTTATTTATTACTATACACGACAAAGCACTAATTATATATCTCATGGATATCCATCTACCCATATCTATATCTAGCTTTGCACATATTTAACACCTAAACATCAGTAATTTCTATTCTGCATTATATTCAGGTACGTGTCACAGGGGCGGCACACCTTAGGACAACAGTGTGCACATGTGCGGGATCTATTGACATCTGTGCTGCCGGAAAAGAACGGACATGTCTACGTGTGGGTCACACGGTCTGTGTGAATATACGGACATGTGTACAGCTCCATAGATTATAATGGGTATGCAGGTGTATGTGTCTCTAGTACGTTTGAAAAGTTTCATCACACGTACTGGAGACATTGAGGTATGAAGGGGGCCTTACCCTGTGGGTTAGTGAGAAATGTTTTAGTAGCAAACATTAAAGGGGATGTTCACTATTTAGACAACCCCTTCTCAATTACTATATTCCCCAATGGAAAATAAAACAGCCCCTACTCGCCTCCAGTGTAGATCCTAGATCTCCCGGGGCTTGCGTGACATTATGTCACGTAGGCCTGCAACCAATCAGTGGCCGATTTATCGTAGCCATCACCTGACAGGTATGGAGCAAGCTTGTCTTCATGTCCAGTTAAAAGGGTTTCCACTATTGGACAACCCCTCCTTCGCTGCTAAACTACCCCTCATAAAATGATAAAGTATATTCAATTCCTGGACTATCACCGCTCTTACGATGTCGGCGTTGTGTCTCCCGGTGGTTAAGTGATTATTGGCTGCAGCGGTTATGTGACATATCACATCAAGTGACCACCGGAAGACACAGTAGACATCAGAGGAGCGATACTGGTCTTGGAGGCGAGGATATGTTTTTATATTTTATATTATGTGAGTCAATTTAGCAAATAAAAAGGGCTTGTTCAGTAGTGGCCAATCCCTTCAAGAGCTAAAACTAAGTCCAACAATATAATAAAAAGATACATAATATAAACCAAGGAGAAACCAAGTAACAGCATAAATGTCTCACCAGGATTCTTTGCTGTTAAAGATCCATCTCGGCTGATCCTAATTTCAGAACTCTTCATCATGAGCATGCTCTGCCCAGACAGGATACTTCCCAGGAGATCTGGCACAGGATCTGCGACGGACGCCGAACCAGCAGATAAAGGAGATGCTGTGCCCCTGAATAAAAATGCAAAGTCATATACGTTTCCCATCATAAAGCACGGGATACAGTTGGGTCCAGAAATACGTGGAAAGCGACACAATCTCCATAATTCAGCCTCAGTACATCATTCACTTGACTTGAAATAGACCTATCTAGATGTGACATATGTGTAGATCATTAGCATTAATCCAAGGAGTGTTACCAAATTATTAAACTGTATAGGAATTACAGACATTTTTGATTTATGCTTCAGTTTTTACAATCGCATCTTAACTCCTTCACCCCGGGCCATTTTCCGTTTTTGCGCTCCTTCTTCCCAGAGCCATAACCTTTTTATTTTTCTGTCAATATGGCCATGTGAGGGATTACTTTTTGCGGGACGAGTTGTACTTTTGAACAGCACCATTGGTTTTACTATATCATGTACTGGAAAACAAGGAAAATATTCCAATTCGGTGAAATCTTAAAAAAAGTTGTTCAATTCCACAGTTGCTTTTTTTTTTTTTTTTTTTTTTTTTTACCATTTTCACTATATGGTAAAACTGACCTGCCATTATGATTTTCCAGGTCATTATGAGTTCGTAGACACCAAACATGTACAGGTTATTTTTCATTTAATTGGTGCACACAAAAAAATCCAAAGTTTGTTAACAAAAAAAAAAGTCATCATTTTCCCCAGACACGTAGAGTCTTAATTTTTCGGGATCTGGGGCCGGGTGAGGGCTTATTTTTTGCGAGGTGAGCTGACGTTTTTATTGATACCATTATGGAGCAGATGTGTTGTTTTTCATCGCCTGTTATTGCATTTTATTGCGACCAAAAATACGCAATTCTGGCATTTTGATTTTTCTTCTTGTTATGCAGTTTACCGATCAGATTAATTCTTTTTTTATATTGATCGATCGGGTGATTCTGAACAAGGCGATACCAAATATGTGTATGTTTGAATTTTTTTATTGTTTTATTTTGAATGGGGCAAAAGGGGGGGGGGGTGATTTCAACTTTTATATTTTTTACAATTTTTTTTATTTATTTTACACAAGCTTCAATAGTCTCCATGGGAGACTAGAAGCTATGATATCTGATTGCCTGTGTTACACAAAAGCGATGATCAGATCGCCTGTGTGCAACAGAAATGCTCATGCTATGAGCGCTGACCGCTGGGCGGTGCTCATGGCCTCCTGGCAATGACAAACGCAGGGGTCTCCTGCAGACCCCGGGTTGTCATGCCAATTCATCAGCGACCCACAGTCATGTGACACGGGCTCCGATGGACGGGACTAGTGATATACTTCCGCAGCGGCCATGTTAAATGCCGCTGTCAGAGATGAACAGCGGCATTTAACATGTTAACAGCCGTAGGTGGATCGCGATTCCTCCCACAGCTGTTAGGGGCACCTGACAACTGATCAGATCAGCTGGCATGTCCCCGGAAAGGTGCGGCCTCATCGCCGGAGCCGTGCCAAAGAGAGAGATACGCCATGTGCCGTACTTGTACGGCACATGTTGTTAAAAGTCAAAAGTTCCCCAAAATTTTGGCGTTCTGAGGAACTACACCAGTGGGGAAACTGGAGTGAAAGTGCGGCAAATTCTCAGATTCTAATGAATCAGCTAAAAATATATGCAAATCGCTAAATTCTGCCCACAAAGCAGAAAACAAAAAATAGATAAAAATATAGGAAAAAAAAAAAACACGTGGGAAGATACAAAATAGACTTAAAAAAGGCGCATCCAGAATAATGAAGCTAGAGAAAAAAACAGGCACAATGGCAATGATGAATAGTATTTGGTAAGCACCAACCTACAGGAGGTCAATTACTTTTTATTGTGCGGAAACAGAGGGACACTAGAAAATGTCCGTAATTCCTAAGCAGTTAAACAATATTTTTGTAAAGCCTTATGAATTAAGAGCTGAAAATCTGCCCTTCACTCACATCTTGATGACTTTGTTTTAAATTCATTGCTTTGATGCACAGAAGTGAAATTGCATTAAAAGGGAATCTGTCAGCAGGTTTTTGCTACCTCATCTGACAGCAGCCCGATGTAGGCAAAGAGAAGCTGAATCCAACGATGTATCACTTATATTACTGTGTGCAGCCGTTCTGACACAGTTTTTAGGTTTAGCAATACAGCAGAGCTGAGGAAGCTAACCCTGCCCACACCAGGCTCTATATATACAATGTCCATAGACAGTGAGGTGGCTATCACAGGAGGGGGTGTGTCAGAAGCTCCTGGTGCTAAAACAATCACTGCAAGCAAACAAAACCACTGAGCTCCATAAGAGAGGCATCATTGAAATCTGTGTTTTAACCCCTACAGCATGCGGTCTTCAGTTTACATAGCAAAAACCTGCTGACAGAATCACTTTAAGTTCAACACTGACCAAATACTTCTGGACTCGCCTGTCAGGAAATATTAAAAAATATTCCAAATCTCTCCTTCTGAAATCCCTCTCACTCTTCCCCCCTCCTCTATCTACCATTTGTTAAAGGAGCAAGAGCTCGCAATCTAAACAGCTGGGTCTATACACACAAGAGGTGGCAAGCTCAATTATCCAGGCTAATTACCATACGAATGTAGCCCCTATTAGAAGAGACCTGTGATGAGTAGACACCGAGCTAAATAGGAAACCGCTCGTTAAGACTAGCGTTGAGCGAGTATGTTCTATTAACCCTTTCGCAGAGTATGCTCGGGCCGAGCTCCGAGTATTTATAGCTGAGTATTTATAGCTGCTCGGTGATAAGGTTGAATCACTCCCGTGTGCATGATTTGCGACTGTTTGACAGTTTTATTACATGTGAGGAATGTCTATTTCTTACACATTCCTCACATGTAATAAAACTGTCAAACAGTTGCAAATCATGCACACGGGAGCGATTCAACCATATCACCGAGTAGCTGTAAATACTCGGAGCTCGGTCTGAGCATACTCGGACAGAACATACTCGGCTCAACACTAGTTAAGACTCAAAGGAAATCTACATCACCCCGCACAATAGCCAGGACGTTTCCATTTGCACGTGTGGAATCTGCAGTCTTGCAGGCATAAAATATGGAACATCGGAAGTTCTATAATTCCGATTGCGATGGGACACATTTTTAGTGTCAGGGTTAGCTATTTTTCCGTATCTGTATGCCCTGCTGGTGAGCTATAAACACAAAAGTACAAAAATAACGGACAGCAGTGAGGTCATGTCTGGTCTCTAAAGAAAGGTAAATTCGCAATAAAAAATATGGCATCACTTGCTAACCTCTGCGATCAACCAGCGTGAAGTAATCACAGAAGTTAGAGATTTAATAAAACCATGAAGGGCAGAGACCAGCCCACGTGAGGTCATCACAGGGGAGTGTGTGGGCAGGGTCAACCCTTCGGGATAAAAGAACGAGCTGAGCCAGGATTTATACACATGCCGGGAGATGCATATTTTGTAAGCAAGGGTCCCGTTCGATAATGGTCCATTGGAGCGCCTCCCTTCCAGCTAAACTGAATAGTCTCTCCGATCTGTCTAGTAAGTTTTTTCTATTAATCCATTTTATTTTGTGCAACTGTACATGTATGGTATTGTCCCCCTATGTAAAATCTTTTGTTTATTTTTCATAAACACTGCCTTCCTGTTAGATTAAATATAAAATTGTAATAGTTCTGTTTCTTCTGTTTTGTAATCGTTCCTCCCCCGAAGCCATATATGCTACCAGAAAGCAGGCGTCCAGTCAGGCCTGTCTTGTATTTGAATATTTAAATCTGATTGGTGGTGGCAGTGAATAATCTTAATTGGGCTGTCGTGAAGCTGGCAATGATCGTACGGGGCATATACACATATTCCATGCGAAGGAATCCGGAGGTGTGTACGCCATACGCTCACTGCTCGCTTGCTGATAGCTACGTAGTGAGTAATCGGGATTGTGAGTGTGCATAATCCCTGACATCACCGGTATAAAATTCCACTAAAAAATTAATTTTCTCATACCGTGACAGTCCAACGGAGATGGGCCTTGCAACAGGTTGATGCGACCTCAATGCAGAACGAGAAAGGATCCTTCGCTTAGCGGTCAGCGGAGATGAGGGGTTACTGACTGGGCCGTCGTTACTATAGAAAAACAGAAAAATGCAGCTTGTTGTTTAATACAGTTTCCTACTGATGGTGTTACAATATAGTTATAATGTAATCAAAGAGTGGGCTGTAGGGTGAAATAAAATTCTTAAATGATAATTAGTCATTTTGGTCAAAATTCATCTACTGTGTACAGCAAGCTTTACGACTGATATAGATATAAAAGAAATAGTCGGCACTCCGTAGTCCTTGTTAGTGGTTGGTGGTTAGTGAATTGATCGTATACACGTGAGTGCCGGGATCTTCCTACTTAGCTTTACGACTGAGGCTATGTGAACACAGTCTTTTTGCTGAGGTTTTTGATCTGGAAAGTTTCTGTTCAGTTTCTGTGCCAAAAACTCCTAAAAAAAAACTCTTTGTACACAAAGCATTACAGAAGACCTATCACTTCATGGGAAACCTCAAAATAAAAGACAACCAAATATAAACATTTCTGAACATTTCCAAACTAATTTAGTGATGAAAGCTCTGACCATCTAGGGGAGAGAGAGACTGAAGTCTGGGCTCTCCGTTGTCTCACCAATTTTACAGCTCTGTGAGACTTCCTGTTGCTAAGTTGTGAGAAACTACTGTGGGGGGAGAGATCTGTGACTGTCCAGCATTGAAACACAGGGAAGATCTGTGCTGTTAAATAACTTCATTTGTCATGTAAGAAGTAGTGTTGAGCGAACATGCTCGACACTGCTCAGTACTCGCCAGAGCATCACGCTACTCGGGATGTTCGGCGAGCACCGAACATTTCCGGGTTACTCGGGCGGGAGCTCGGGTCTCCGCCCTGCATGTTTGGCGCTCTTTACAGAGCCAATGAACATGCAGGGATTGCCAGCCAGTCACTGTAATGCTGCAGCCATGTTGGTTGTGGGCATTACAGTGATTGGCTGGCCGCACAGCGTCACCTCGAGTATTTAAAACTGGGCGCCGCCATCTTGGACACAGTCGCTCCGGATTAGACAGTGTAGGGACAGCGCTGCTGATTTAGGGAGAGATATAAACTGCAAAATAGTTAGTGTAGGGTCTGTAAAGGCTGCCAGAACAAACAAACAGTCCTTTTCAGGACTAATATCCATCCCAGATAACAGGCAGGCAGGCTGTATAGGAGACACAGTGGTTATACCAGCAAACGCTGCATTACAGTCCTGTGCTCCTGTTGCTGAAATTGCTGGACTTAGCACCAGGTGTCGGGGGCCAGGAAAAATCCTTTTTTTTCATCGAAATCCTCCTTTTTTTTCCTCCTTCACACTGTACAAATACCAGTCTTATTAACCTTTTGGTGTGTCCCCCCCCCCCCCCCCAAAAAAAAGCGTGTCTCTGATTTTTCTGACACAAATATAACTGTTGAAAATAGTCTGGTGTAGGCTAGAGAAACAGAAGTGTTGTTTTGCACTTCCACGGTTCAAATCGCTGTATTATCCATTTTGGGCCATTTGTATCTAAAAAAAAAAAGCAGTTTGAGTGTGTCGCTCACTGTTCAGCCGCAAATATATCTATTTAAAAAAGTGTGGTATACCCCAGTAAACAATAACTGTGGTTTTCCTCTTCCACGGTTCTAATCTACTCTTTATTACCCTTTTTCCATTGATAGTGCAAGTGTAAGCTATTTTACTTCATTTACAATGGGCAAGGCGCGTGGCAAGGGACTTGGAAGTGGACGTTCTGGTGATGGTGTATGCAGAGGACGGGGCCGTGGCCAAGGTGAAAATGTGCCACAACCAACAGCCACATCTTCTCGCTCCCACTTCTTGATCGAATTACTAGGGAAGCACAGAACACCACCAGTATTGAGAACTGATCAGTGTGAACAGGTTATTAATTGGATAGCAGATAATACTTCCAGTTACCTGGGCACCACCACCTCCGGTCTGTCTTCCACACGGTCAACTCTTAGTAGCCGTGAGTCTCGACCGCATACTCCTCCTCACCCTGATGCTCCTTCCTCCCACCATGCCGAGTGTAGTCAGACAGCAAGTGATCCCACACTTGGACACTCTGAAGAGCTGTTCACTGGTCCATTTCCATATTTGGGCCCCTCGCCTGATACGCTTGAAGTGGTGGAAGAGGAGATCCCATGTTGCGATGCCCAAATATTTGAACAGCCACGGCCACAGGAAGTTGACGTTGGCAATCTGTCACAAGAGGTGGACGATGACGAGACACAATTGCCAGGAAGTGAGGAGGAGGATCGTGGTGCGCAAGTGGAAGAGGAGGAGGTGGTGGATGATCTAGTAACTGACCCAATGTGGAAGGAGGACATGCAGAGTGAGGCAGAGTACCCCAACAGGCAGGAAGACACAGTGTGGTGGCCGCAGACAGAAGGCAGGCAACCGTTCCCCGTAACACCAACACGAGGGACGTTGCCAGTACAAGCGGTAGGTCTTCCAGAGTCTGGAATATTTTTAAAGACTCTGCTGATAACCCCAAAAAGGCCATATGTTCCACCTGCCATGCCCGCATCAGCAGGGGTGACAAAACTACCAGCCTGACCACCACCAGCATGATCAGGCACATGGCAGCAAAGCACCCGACTTTGTGGGGCGAAACCCAGGGTCCACGACCAGTGTCAGTGGGTGTCACCACTGCTTCTTCCACTGTTGTGCGTGCAATAGAACCCCCTGTTGTGTGTGCAAGGCAATCCCCTGTCCATACTGCAAAAAGATGCCCCCTCCTCTCAGTCTTCACTTGTTATGGCAGTTTCTCAAGAAACAGCATCAACGTCCACGTCCCACCGCAGCGTTCAATTGTCCATATCCCAGACCTTTGAACGAAAGCGGAAATTCGCAGCTAACGCCCCACAGGCCACAGTCCTAAATTCGCACATTTCACGACTGCTTGCATTGGAAATGCTGCCTTTTAGGCTGGTGGAGACGGAATCCTTCCGCAATCTTATGGCGGTGGCCGTCCCTCGGTACTCGGTCCCCAGCCGACACTATTTTGCCCGGTGTGCCATCCCCGCACTACACAAGCACGTGTCCCAAAGCATCTGCCGTGCCCTCAACAACGCAGTTACTGGGAGAGTCCACCTGACAACGGACACGTGGACAAGTGCTTGTGGCCAGGGACGGTACATCTCTCTGACGGCATAATGGGTAAACATAGTGGAAGCCGGGACCCAGTCGGACCTTGGGACGGAACACATCCTCCCCACACCGAGGATTGCGGGCCCTATGTCAGTCAGAGTTGCCCCCACAGTGTACAGCTCCTGCGCATCCTCCTCCTCCTCATGTTCAGCCTCCATCTCAGATATCACCACATCAGTTACAAGCTGGAATCATTGCAGTACTGCCTCCGCCAAGCGGCAACAGGCTGTGCTGAAACTCATAAGCTTAGGTGATAAACCTCACACTGCTTGTGAGTTGTGGACAGCTGTGAAAGAGCAGGCAGATCTGTGGCTGAGACCGCTGAACCTACATCCCGGCATGGTCGTGTGTGACAATGGCCGTAACCTGGTGGCGGCTCTGAGGCGAGGTGAGATCACACACGTACCATGCCTGGCTCATGTGCTTAACCTCGTGGTTCAGCGGTTTCTTAAATCGTACCCCGAGTTGCCAGATCTGCTCGTGAAAGTACGCCGCCTGTCAGCTCATTTTCGCAAGTCGGCTACAGCTTCCGCCGCCCTTGCTGTGTTGCAGCAGCGTTTGCAGCTTCCGGCACACCGACTGGTGTGTGATGTCCCCACACGTTGGAACTCTACCCTCCACATGTTGCAAAGGATTTGTGAGCAGAAGAGAGCAGTTGTGGAGTACCAGCTGCAACAAGGCCGTCGATATTCAGGTCAGACTCCACACATAAGACCTCAGGAGTGGACCTGGATGTCTGACATATGTACCATCCTGACAAACTTTGAGGGGGCCACCAAGATGGTGAGTGGCGATGACGCCATCATTAGTGTCAGCATCCCACTTGTCTGTCTTTTGCAACGCTCTCTGCAGAGAATTAAAGAGGAGGCATTGCAGCCAGAGTATGATGATATGGATCAAGAAGTCGTAGCGGGCGATTACACACAGCCCAGCCTCATCTCATCCCAACGTGCATTGGGGGACAATGAGGGAGAGGAGGAGGAGGAGGAGGAGGAACAGGAGCTGCTATCATGCATTGTAGACGGTAGTACCTGTACAAGTGTCATACCGTCGGTTCAGCGTGGGTGGCCTGAGGACAGGGGGGAGGAGGAAGAGGAGGAGGAGGAGAGCATGGTCAGTCGTCATCTTGGTGAGGACACGGAAATCTTGCCCGTTACCAGTCTGGCACGCATGGCTGACTTTATTTTACGCTGCCTTAACCGTGACCCTCGCGTTGTCAAAATGTTGGGTGACAGTCATTACTGGTTGGTGACACTTGTAGACCCCCGCTACAAGGAGAACTTTCACTCTCTTATTCCTGAGGTGGAGAGGTCCACAAAAATGGGGCAGTACCAGAAGGCCCTTGCTGCAGAACTCAAAAAAATTCCCATCTGAACACGCAAGCGGCAGAAGTCACAGTAAGTTGCCCAACCAAGGCGTACAGGCGAGAGAGATGCAACTCCAATCCAGCAGAGGCAGGGGAACACTGTCAACGTTCTGGGACAGTTTTCTGACACCCGCCCAGCTTACAGGCCCTGAGTCGCGGGGTACTCTCACAAGGAGTGGAAAGTTTCAAAAGATGGTGAGGGAGTACCTTGCCGACCGTACCAGCGTCCTCCGTGATTCCTCTGTGCCTTTTAATTATTGGGTATCCAAGCTGGACACTTGGAATGAACTCGCTCTGTACGCCTTGGAGGTCCTGGCCTGCCCTGCCGCTAGCGTGTTATCGGAGCGTGTTTATAGTGCCGCTGGGGGAATTATAACTGATAAGCGCACTCGCCTGTCAACTGACAATGCTGACAAGCTGACCCTTATCAAAATGAACAAGGGCTGGATTGGGCCAGACTTCTCATCACCACCAAATGACAGCAGAGTAACAAAGTCAAATCCACTGTGTTATTTCGGGAGGTGTATTCACATGCACCGCTTCACACCCACACATGGGTATACGCTTCCTCTTTTCGGCTGTTTAATCTTCTTCTCCTTATCCTCAGCCTCCACCACCACTATACCACCAGGGTGCCAGCATTGCAAGTTCCTCCGTCCTTATTTTTGGCAGCTTTTGCTTGCAAGGCATAAGCAAATACTATGGGACACCCACTCCCCAATAACGGGACTTATGTTTGTAATATGCTGTACTGCATGTGACGCGCCCCCTGGGCCGTGTGTACACGTGTGTGGGATACCCGATGCCGGGTCTCTGGGGTCTGTAGTCTAAGTGGCGGTGACCCGGTCCCGTGGCTCAGGCTGGTCAAACCCGTGGCAGTCTTTCTTAGGTTTTGAGGTTAATTGTCCGACTGCGCCACCCGTGGATTGCGGTCAGGGAGTACCACCGCTGCGAGGCAGACCGCTGAGGCTGGTGTTGTGTGCGCAGCAGAGAATGGGATAACTCCCCACGGGAGGAGTATAGCCTCAGGGCAGGGAGTGTGGATGATGGGGGTGATGGTGCACGAGCGCAGCAGGAAATACTCAGTCTTTGCAGTACAGTTCAGGGTCTTTACTGATGATTATAAGGTAGACCCTCCCAGGAGTACTGGCTAGCATAAGAGGCCTGGTCAGGTGGAGTTGTAGGCCTCCCCATCTGTCTGCACTCTTCCTGGCTACCTTGCTGTAAGCGGGTAGAAGTAGCCCACGTCCCTGAGTGTACCGTGTACTGCTCACCCGTATGGCTGGTGACTTGGGGCCTTCTGTTAGCCTCCGCTCCACGATGGCGGTGCTGGTCCCTTGCTTGTGACTGAGCCTCCGGGCTTCTAAGGCCAGAGGACCGGAAATCCCCTGCCGGCTGCTTTCTGCTGCTGGATATTTAAGTGCTCACAGCTTCGGACTCCTGTGTTCGGTTCCTATTGTCTTCTGCCAGGGCGAGCTCTGCTCAGCTTCCAGCCCCTGGTCTTTAGCTCCTACAGAGCTCCTTGCTGTTACTTTCCCTTGCTCTCACTTTGACTCTGACTGTTCTCTGACTCACTCAACCCCGCCCCAGATCCAGTTTATAAGGGCAGAATTCTCCCCTCCCAGGACTGGGGCAGGAGGATGTTGCATGTTTAAGGGATCCTGACCAGGAAACCTCCCACTTGCTCTCCGACGTAATATCTCTATTACTGTGGTGACCAGACCCCTGGGGTGCCACACATGGCTCTTGTAAGGGGCATTGCAGTTCCTCATAATTTTTGGAAAGCCTTCCATTCACTGCTTAGGCCAACAGTGC
The DNA here is from genome assembly GCF_046119375.1 of Phyllobates terribilis. NCBI lineage: Eukaryota > Metazoa > Chordata > Amphibia > Anura > Dendrobatidae > Phyllobates > Phyllobates terribilis. The sequence goes on along the minus strand of NW_027362773.1, from coordinate 129,495,442 downwards.
ACAGGAGACCCAGTTGCTATAAATGGAAAAAAAGGTTTAGTTAACGCCCTCTGACCTCCATGTCATTTCCAAGGGACATTGGAGTGCCTCGAAATTTTTGGTAGGCATTGCACTCACTGTATGCCCTATAACTGTGTAGCCGAACCGCTCCTTTTGTTACAGAAACATATCCTACAAGACATATCTGGTTGACTGGCCTGATATTGATGTGAATGGTCCCTGTTCCTCCTGCTCTTTCTCCTTTGCCACTACCTCATCCATCATTCATCATCTGAAGCTTTGTTTTAACGGGAGTCATAGAACTGGGATAGTAGCAGGAAAACATCCAGCAATCCTCAGAGGAGGTAGGATATGCGCCAAAAAGCGGACCACCTCAGGCCTAGCCGCTACTACATACATGCGCTTGCATTACAACAAAACAAAGCAGATGCTAACTTCTATCATCCTCATCATGCTCCTCACCTTGGCACTCTCAACTCCCCTGATGGAGAAGCCAAGGCCCACCGGAGGAGTCTGATAGTCCGGTGGGCTTGGCCAATGCTGCCCTAAAGCAGGCCAGGCTAAGAAAAGTGTGGGAAAGGTTACCGGGACAAATAGGGGTGGCTGGGGACAGAGTATGGACACCCGGCCACCCCCTGGAGGCTGGGGAGCAAGCGGGGACACCTGGCCACCAGGCGGCTGGGGACTGAGTATGGATACCAGGCCGCCGACACAGCCATGGCGTGGTGGCCAGATTCCGCCTCCACATGCCTAAAAGGCCCAATTTAAAGTGCAAGCAAGCAAGCAGTATGGTATTGCAGCCTGGGGGTGGGTGGGTGGCAGGCTGCATACTTGCGCTTGCATTGCAAGGAATGGGAGAGGTACAATTGAACACTGCCCTGGGACAAGGACTTGAATGGGGATAGTTGCAAGTCTGCAACGACAGGTGCAAGGTGGGAGGCATCTTCGCATGTACCATGAACAGGGGTTTGGCATGCACACACTACAGCGGAATAGGCTCTCCTTCCCACTAAATGCACTGGGGAGGGCACAGGTAATGTTTTGGTATACGCGCTTAATCTTATGTATAAGGCACACCAGGACAAATAGGGGCAGCTGGGGACTGAGTATGGATACCTCGCTGCCGAAGCAGCCATGAGGTAGTGGCCAGCTTCGGCCTCCTCCAAACTAAAAGGCCCCATTTCAAGTGCAAGCTAGCAGTATGGAATTGCAGTCTGGGGGTGGGTGGGTGGCAGGCTGCACACTTACACTTGCATTAAAAGAAAACATAGCAGATGCTAACTTCTGTCATCATCATCATCATGCTCCTCACCTTGGCACTCTCAACTCCACCGATGGAGAAGTCAGGGCCCACCGGAGGAGTCTGGTTCTCTGGTGGGCTCGTCTAATGCTGCCTAAAGCAGGCCGGGCTAAGAAAAGTGTGTGGGGGGATGTTCCAAGGAGAAATAGGGGCGGCTGGGGACCGTGTGTGGACACCCGGCCGCGGGGCGGCTGGGGACAGAGTATGGACACCCGGCCGCCGGGCAGCTGGGGACTGAGTATGGATTCCAGGCCGCCAACACAGCCATGACGTGGTGGCCAGATTCCGCCTCCACATGCCTAAAAGGCCCAATTTCAAGTTCAAGCAAGCAAGCAGTATAGTATTGCAGCCTGGGGGTGGGTGGGTGGCAGGCTGCATACTTGCGCTTGCATTGCAAGGAATGGGGGAGGTACAATTGAACACTGCCCTGGGACTAGAACTTGCATGGGGATAGTTGCAAGTCTGCATCTTCTGATGCGGCAAGGATCACTTATGATGGGCACACTTTTAGACAGTGACCTGGGAGTCCGACATGCTTCCAGGGGTCTTCCCCATGCTGTTCCCATGTCTTTTCAGCACATTATGCATGTGTCACACAGCACATGGCCAGATAAGGTTGTAAAATGTTAAAATGACATTTCCCGGTGAATGCATTTGTCATAGTTGAAAGCAATACAAAAGTGCAAAAACGCATAAAAAATGCTACTTGTGAACATAGCCGAAGGTGTGGAGGAGTATTTTTGTTTTTGGTCATTTATTTTAACTTATACACAAGTCTTTACCCTGGAAAGGATGTTCCTTAACATATTTCACAGGAAAAAAGTTTCACTTTCGTTTTTGAACGTTTTATTGTGAACCCGTAAAAGTGGCTTAATACCTCTGACCACGTTGTTGACAGCAGTGACCTGGGGGTCAGAAATGCTTCCTGGGGCGATCCCCATGCTGTCCCCATGTCATTTGAGCACTGTCACTATCGTTTTGGGCACTTGTTAGGCTTTTACAAGACTGCCGGGGATGCCACCGCAAAAATGCTCGAGTCTCCCATAGACTAACATTGGGCTCGTTGCTCGGGTCGAGCACCCGAGTATCACGGCGAGCTCGGCCCGAGCTTCGAGCACCCGAGCATTTTAGTGCTCGCTCAACACTAGTAAGAAGCCATACAAGATTGATTACGCTTAGCGATGAGAGAATTTATTAAAGTGCATTGGAATCCTCCTCTTTTCCTCCAGAATAAATATTTTTTGGAATTCGCTCAACCAAATAGCCGTCCGACCTTTACACTGAACTGTAGAGGACAGGCAATTCTTGCCTTACCGCTCATCGGTTTTGCCACCTTGTCATTGGCCTCTCCTTTTCACCTCCCTCCTCCACCCCCAATTTCGCGCATCTTCTTCGGCCTGCTTCACTCTGGGCCGCAGCTTCCAGGTCAGCTAGGCCTCTAACATCCCTACATGCCATGCTGTCACGGTGCTTGTTGTGACATCACGACATGTGCTACAATGGCACAGTGCAGAGATGTCAGACGTCTAGTCAAGCCAGAAGTGAGGCCAGAGAAGATGCGTACAACAAAAGGAAAATGAAACAAAAAGGCGCTAATGACCGGAAGGCGGGCTGCAGGAGTTGCGGGATGGGGAAGTGGTGAGAATCAATATTTTTTACATCCATGTTTATTATGCGCTGGGGGTCTAATAAGTTTGATGCAAATCTAATTTCCCAGAAAAATTCAAGCCTTTTGCTGAATTCAAATCTCTGCAGATTCAATCATCTCTATATCCTGTATTTTACAGAGCAGCAGGGTAGAAGCAGCGAAACCTACTCTGTGTGGTTGGGCTGCTGCTCCCTCTATACAGTATGAAATAAAAGACAAATTAACCCTTTTCAGGCAGCAGTGTTCTTATTTTTAGACATTAACTCTTTAGAAACAGCTACATTTTCCTGCAGATTAACCTTTGAGAAGCAGCTAGGTCCTCTTTGTGGGTTGCGCTGATGAATATCGAGAGAATATCATTACATGACTGATATATAACAATATTTAATATGTAGCAACGTTTAACCAGAAGCCTAAAAAGGAGGAACATTTTTGCCTGACGTGTGTTTGACGACGCTCGCTGGGGAATCAATTCACCGTGTTTGTGAAGCAATATATCAGTGTTGCATCTCCCAGAAAAGAATCTCCCCAGATTCTGCACGTACTCTGGTAAAACCTGCATCGCTTTAAGGCCACGTTCACAAGTCCAGTATTGAGTCAGTATTTTACATCATTATTTTTAAGTCAAAACCAGTAGAGGAACAATCAGAGGAAAAGTATAATAGAAACACGTCACCACTTCTGTATTTATCACCCACTCCTGGTTTTGGTTTACAAATACTGATGTAAAATACTGACCAAATACTGAACGTGGCCTAATACTGAAGGAAACCAACTGATTTGCTGATGACATGTATATGAGAAAAGTCTTAGAATTTCATCTACGGTCATTTTTTTCTCCAAACCAACAAGTCCTCTTTAACATTATACCAGGAAGAGAATCATATAACTCCGCTGATAACTAAAAAATATAATCAGATCAGCTTCACAAGTCGATAAGTGAGATAAAAATAAAAACTGAAGTCCTCTGGGCTTTTTTAGTGTGGCGAATGATTGTCTCTATTTTCAGATAATCTGACCCACGAACATTAATTTTTTTGCTCTCCGCAGAGAAAGTAATCTCTGAAAAACAGACCTCAGAAGTTTGCTTTCTAATGTTAACAGAGCCTTATTCTAGTAAGCAGAGAGTAAAGGATTTACCTGTCAAATGGATCAAAGTCGTTTGGGTTACCAAACACCGAGAGGGAGGCAGCACCAATGTCCTGTCTCATAGAGCCTAGTGTGTGTTCTGGTGCCCTCTGCATGCGAGGTATCGAAGACCCCCGCGGGGGGCTGCATATACCCAACGATCTGGCAATGCGGCTCTGAGAAGTTGGAACTTTTCGATTCTGAAAAGAGAAGGCATAAATTCAAAGGCAAAGCTTATATGAAATGCATAACGACACTGCATACCTTTCTATTACTTATGGTATTTAATAGACAAAAAAAATATCAACTTACTGAGTTTATGCAAAAATACATAATCTAAAGGCGCAGTTCTCTCAGAAAAATTGATTATGATTGGGAAACAGTGAATACCTTTCCCCAACAAAAGAGATTTAGTTATAGAACAGCAAGACGCTTATTAAAGGGAACCAGTCATGTGTAAAAATTCTGTTTACCTGTAGATTTAGAGTTAATCTGCAGGTACATAGTATTAAAAAATGCTGCCTGACAGCCTTACAGAGAAGTGCAGATACTGGGAGGAAATTAATTTATATCCTCCCTGCAGCCACCGGCTTTCTGTCAGGCGTGCTCGAAGTGGCTACTGTCCCCGCTCACTATATTGTGAGCAGCGGTAGTCACTCCCAGGGACATTAATTACTAGCCCATTCTGTAAAAACACGTTGCAGTTAGGGCTGTCGAAGTCCCAGGGAGTGATTACAGCGGCCGCTCATTAAGAATGACCCTATGATAAAGTTAGCTGCTCCTGGGAGGATAAAAGTTCATTTTATCTGCTCTTCCAGGAATGGAGCCACACAGCATTGTAACCCTATTTACCTGCAGATTAACCCTGTATCTAAAGGTAAATAGAGCTTTTTGAACATGAATGGCTCCCTTTAAAGCATCATAAGTATGCCACACATATCCTGAATTTTTAGATAATACGGTTGCGGCAAATTTTTACACCACATGTGAATAGGCTCGGTGAGGAATCTGCAGCTAACATCTGTCATGTCCGACCAATAGCCGCTATTACTCACTATTTGCCTCCGTCCTTTTCGTCTTTTAACCCGTCGTTTTCGCCTTCTTCGTACACCGTGGTTTCCTTTAGACGCCTTCGACTGACCAGTTTTCTTTCCTTTGAAATTTTGAGTGGAAAATGAATTAAGATCTCAGCTGAGCATAACAGATGTTTAGTATAAAGTCTAGAAAATTAACACAGTTTCACGAGAAACTAAATCGACATTTCCCTGAATAAATCAACTTTCTGTCCACTTATGTAGGATACGCACCAGTTCTTCTTTTCCGCCGTGTGGTGGTGGTGCGAGGAGTTAGGTTTCGTTGGTAGACAGCAGTATTGAGTCCGGCTACAACCGCCTCAATGGTTTCATCAAGAAGAGACGACAACAAATACCTAGGAACATTCTGCAAAGAAAGAGAAAATATTCAATGATGCTGAACTATTGTATCAATTGCAGCAAAACAATCATTAAAGTAGCACTCCCACCTAAATGTTATGTCTTATTCCACTTGTAATAACTGTATTGTACAATGTGCATGTGTTAATATTCTTACCAAATGCAGTCTTGGTCCTCTTCTGCACCACAACTACTGTGTTATGTCTGGAAGTTTATTTTTCAATGTAAAAGAGCCTCATTGTGAGTCTCAGACTTAAAGGGGTTGTCTCCTTTCAGACAATGTTCTGCCCTGGCTGCAGTTTGCTATAAAAACAAACTGTGCAGTACTTGCCTTTCCTGGGTCCACCAGCGTCTCAGTCGCTGCTACCGGTATCTGGCATTGGCAGCAGCGCTGACGACTAGAGATGAGCGGTGTTCGACTAGAACTGTTCGCCAATCTCAAATTCGAGCTGTTTTGGGCGGTGTTCGACGAACACGAACGATTTGCAAAAAATTCGGCTGTTCGAGGTTATGTTCGATAACTGCTCGTGCACCAAAAGCGTAACTGGATTTTTTCACATCATGCAGGGATTGTCTGCCACTCACTGTAATGTCTCAGCCATGGTGGTTGTGGCATTACAGTGGTTGCCCAAATCGATGAGAACAGTGCTCACAGTGAAACATGAAAAGCCGGCAATTCATCAGCGGCATACACCGGTACCCGACAATTTAGAACCGAAAGAATAGAGCATCACACATACATTAGATAGATAGGAACATGTCAGTCACATATATAATAAGTACAGTGATAGTGTTGGTTACTGTACTTGTCATTTAGTGTTAAAATAAAGGATTTATTAAAAAAAAAATTGGCGTGGGGTTCCCCGTAATTTTAGTCTCTAGCGGAGGTTAAGCAGACGACTGGGGCAGATGTTTGAAGCCTGGGAAGGGGGTAATACCCACGGAGCTTCCCAGGCTACTAATATCAGCCCCCAGCTGTCTGCCTAGCCTTTACTAGCTATTAAAATGGGGGACCCAAAAAAAAAAAAAATGACGTGGGGTCCCCCCTATTTTAATAGCTAGCAAAGGCTAGGCAGACAGCTGGGCACTGATATTAATAGCCCAGGAAGGGTGCCATGAATATTGGCCCCCTCCCAGGCGAGAAACACCAGCCGTCAGCCGTCCCAGAAATGGCGCATCCATAGGATGCGCCAATTCTGGCACTTAGCCTCGCTCTTCCCACTGCCCTGTAGCGGTGGCAGTGGGGTAATAGAGCTGGGGTTGATGTCAGCTTACAATGCCAGCTGACATCAAGCCCAGGTTAGTAATGGAGAGGCGTCTATAAGACACCCCCATTACTAACCCCATAGTCAAAGTTAAAAAAAAACACAAACACCCAGAATAAAATCCTTTAATTGAAATAAAGACACAATTCTTTATTGTTCTAAATTAAACCATACTTACCATCACGCCCATTCCAGCTGAAGCCAACGATCTCCTGCAATAAAAGAAAAATAATAAAGCAACCTCATCCTTACCTTTGCATGGTTCCCAGGACGGCTCCAGCTCTGCTACATTCACATGACAGGCTGGATCGCAGCCGAAAGCTGCCATCCAGCCTGTCATCCCGCAGACACTGAGAAGCGCAGGCATGCTTGCGCTCCTCAGTGTCTGGCTGTGACGGCATCCAGATGAGCAGAGTTCATGTCCAATGAACTCTGCTCACCTCATGCACGTCACTAACAGCGTGGGAGAATTCTCCTGGGCATGCGGTGAGCGTGAGAGAATTCTCCTGCGCTCACGGCAAGCGCAGGAGAATTCTCCCACGCTGTCAGTGACGTGCATGAGGTGAGCTGAGTTCATTGGACATGAACTCGGCTCATCTGGATGCCGTCACAGCCAGACACTGAGGAGCGCAAGCATGCCTGCGCTTCTCAGTCTCTGCGGCATGGCAAGCTGGATGGCAGCTTTCGGCTGCGATTCAGCCTGTCATGTGAATGTAGTAGAGCTGAAGCTGTCCTGGGAACCATGGAAAGGTAAGGATGAGGTTGGTTTATTATTTTATTTTTATTGCAGGAGATCGTCGGCTTCAGCTGGAATGGGCGTGACGGTAAGTATGGTTTAATTTAGAACATTAAAGAACTGTGTGTTTATTTCAATTAAAGGATTTTATTCTGGGTGTTTGTGTTTTTTTTTAACTTTGACTATGGGGTTAGTAATGGGGGTGTCTTATAGACGCCTCTCCATTACTAACCTGGGCTTGATGTCAGCTGGCATTATAAGCTGACATCAACCCCAGCCCTATTACCCCACTGACACGGTTACAGGTCAGTGGGAAGAGCGAGGCTAAGTGCCAGAACTGGCGCATCCTATGGATGCGCCATTTCTGGGGCGGCTGACAGCTGGTGTTTCTCGCCTGGGAGGGGGCCAATATTCATGGCACCCTTCCTGGGCTATTAATATCAGCCCCCAGCTGTCTGCCTAGCCTTTGCTAGCTATTAAAATAGGGGGGACCCCACGTCATTTTTTTTTGGGTCCCCCATTTTATTAGCTAGTAAAGGCTAGGTATTCAGCTGGGGGCTGATATTAGTAGCCTGGGAAGCTCCGTGCGTATTACCCCCTTCCCAGGCTTCAAACATCTGCCCCAGCCGTCTGCTTAACCTCCGCTAGAGACTAAAATTACGGGGAACCCCACGCCAATTTTTTTTTTTTAATAAAACCTTTATTTTAACACTAAATGACAAGTACAGTAATCAACACTATCACTGTACTACTTCTATATGTGACTGACATGTTTCTATCTATCTAATCTATGTGTGATGCTCTATTCTTTCTGTTCTAAATTGTCGGGTACCGATGCTGAATTGCCGGCCGGCTTTTTTAAAGAGAGTGTCTTCTGAGTAGTTTGTCAGCTTTTGGACACCTTTGAAGGTGTTTTCTATGTGTTTTTGTTTGCCTGCCATTGGTTTTAACGGTGTTCAACGAACAGTTCCACGAACATCCCAGTGTTCGACGAACCGAACCCGAACACTACGGGGGTGGCTCAACACTACTGACGACACACTGACATTGGGCAGCCAATCACTTAGCGTAGCGGCTTTACCAGTTTAGACAAACCGCCCTCTTCAGAGTCGATGAGCATACTGATTGGCCGCAGCGCTGTCAACATGACGTCAGTGTCACGGCCAATGCCAAACAGTGATCGCAGCATCGGAAACTCTCCAGTGGATCTGGGGAAGGGAAGTACAGTGCAGTTATTGTTTTTTAACAAACTGTAGCCGGGGCTGGACAGTATCCGAAAGGGGACAACCCCTTTAAATTGCGAGAATGACTTCGTAGTCAAATGGATCATTGGTGGGCACAAAAATAGAAAATGCTGAACATCCAGGCAAGAGAAATTATTACCAGTGACATGCATGACTAACAGAAGCACGTTTCTTGCATTCATACCTGGCTACGGCGTGCCGTGGTGCGGATCCTGTTAACATTGGCTCTCACCCTCTCACTTTGTCTGGTGCGAGCGATTGCACGAGTTCTAACCACGCTGGTCCTCAGATGGCTTGTGGTGGGAACTACATCTGCTAGCAGGCTGGCCACTTCTTCCTCACTAACTGCATCTGCGGAAAGAAAAGGTACATTGCAATAATATATATTACAAACACACACAAGTATGTATATACACACACACGCACATACATACATACATACATACATACATACATACATACATACATACATACATACATACATACATACATACATACATACATACATACATACATACATACATACATATATATATCGTATTTTTCGGACTATAAGACGCACCAGACCATAAGACGCACCTAGGTTTTAGAGGAGGAAAATAAAAATAAATTTTAAGCAAAAAATGTGTTCATGATGCACTTTTAAGGGGGAGGGGGTCTTCTGCTGACACTGGTAATATCCCCCAATTCTGACAATATCCCCTATCCTGGTATATATGCTCCCCATCCCCATCCTGGTTTCCATGGCACCCCTCATCTCTATACTGGTATGCATGGCACCCCTCATCCCTGTCCTGGTATGCATGGCACCCCCCATCCCTGTCCTGGTATGCATGGCACCCCCCATCCCTGTCCTGGTATGCATGGCACCCCTAATCCCTATCCTGGTATGCATGGCACCCCTAATCCCTATCCTGGAATGCATGGCACCCCTAATCCCTATCCTGGTATGCATGGCACCCCTCATCCCTATCCTGGTATGTATGGCACCCCTCAGCGTTACCCTGGTATGTATGGCCACCTCAGCGTTACCCTGGTATGTATGGCCACCTCAGCGTTACCCTGGTATGTATGGCCCCCTCAGCGTTACCCTGGTATGCATGGTCCCACTAATCCCCATCAGGCTGCACATAAAAAAATAAATAAATAAATAACACTCCTACTCACCTTTCTTCTCTCCTCCAGCGCTGCGTCCTGTCTGCCCGCACTGATCTCTCCATGTAAGTGGCGCATTACGTCACTGCCATGCGCGGCTCACAAGGAGAGATCAGCTGCCGAAGTCACTGCTCCCCACGCCGGGACTGTGTGCGCGGGGAGCAGTGACTTCACTCTCCTTCATAGCCGGCACACAGCGTACCTGCAGCGCAGCTCCTGCTGCCGGGCTATCGCGTGTGCCCGCTTATTAAAGGGCATGAATATTCACCCCTCCCCACGCCCATAGGCGTGGAGAGAGGTTGAATATTCATGCCCCTTAACAGCGGGCACAGGCGATTCCTGCAGCAGCAGGAGCCGCAGCGCGGCTACACTGTATACCGCTATTAAGGAGCATGAATATTCAGTGCTCCCCACGCCCCATGGGAGTGGGGAGCAGTGAATATTCACTTTCCTTAGCAGAGGGGACAGTGTAGGCTGCAGCGGGCGGCTGCTGCTGCCTGTGCCCCGCTCCTCCACCGCTACTTCTCCCCCCACACATATATATACACCCCCCAACATTAGGACTATAAGATGCACCCCCCCCCCCCCATTTTCCTCCAAAATTTCGGAGGAAAAAAGTGCGTCTTACAGTCCGAAAAATAAGTCATATATGTGTGTGTGTGTGTGTGTGTGTGTGTGTGTGTGTGTGTGTGTGTGTGTGTGTGTGTGTGTGTGTATGTATATATACACACATATATACACGCACGCACATAGAAAGGTGAATATACATACACACATGTGCATGAAGATATATACACACCTTTCTCTGTGTGTACATATATATATACACATATATATTCACCCACACACAGACAGAAAGGGAGCAATGTCCATCTCACCTCAAGCTCCTGCCCCCTATAGATGGCACATAGGACTTACCGTCCTCAGGCTGATTGGTGGCGGCACATTCAGGGCAGAACCATTCATCTACAGGAATAGCGTTGAGGGGAGGTGTGAGACATTCCATGTGGTACCTAAAACATATATTATAGAGAGTGTCATCGATCCAGTGCCTGAACGAAGCAAAATTACATTACACGCCAAAATAATCTCACTATATTATATATATAATAGGACGTATGGAAAGATTTTTCTAATGTACAACTCACAATTTGGCTACTGAAACTGTTCTCTACAATGTGTTGTCCAAAAAGATCACAGCTAAGTTTCCCAAATGTATTAATTGTGACCAAATTGTGAGAACTACAGTGTGATGCTATGTCAGCAATAATCATATAACAAGTACAAGACGGTGCTAAAGATCTCGTCATTATCTCTATTTTAATGACTTGAATGTGTAACAGCATTTCAGGCCCTTTATAATGGAGACCTTAGATGAAAAAGAATAAACAGGTTGTCCACTTCTGGAGACAAATTTGGTTTTATACTTAATTGCATTTATTTCGGCTAAAAATCATTTTAGCAGTTGGGTTTCATTAAAAAACGTTGCACATTTTGGCTTTCACAGGCTCTTCCCTGCACATTCAACTTTAATGCTGTGTGCTGTAGTTTCAATACAATCAGTATTTTATCAGCAGGAGATTATCACTATAGGCAGTTCATCTAATGTGTGTAACCCCGCCCCCAGCACCGATTGGCAGCTTGGTGACCGTGTACACAGGAAGCTGCCAATTAGGGGTGTGGGCGGAGTTATACAGGGCTCACCATTCTGAGCTCTGCTATATCCTACAGCAGAGAAAACAGGGATTCTATCAAAACTGCACCAAGCAGCCCAGTAAGTGACACATCGCTGGAATCAGGCTCTCTGCTTCTACATCATGCTGCTCTCAGACTCCATAGAAAAAACCTGGTGACGGAGTCCCTTTAAAGTACTGCATTAGATGCTGCAGTCAATATATGGTTTCAGAAAAATAATAGCATGGAAGTGAAGGCTTGAATACCAACGAAGGAAAGGGGGCAATCAATTTAGCCTCAGCCAAATATGGGAATTACAGGCAATTTAATGTTACATCATAAACGAATGTTTATTATTGCAAAATCAATAATTAACAACATACAAAATTTGAAAAGGACAGCAAGGTGGCCTAAAAAGGTCTAAGCCTATCACGATACAATTTACAAAATGAACGTTAGCACGAGCCCCACAGTCAGTACAGTGCTGAATTTTTCTATACCAGTAACCCTCGCCATGCATTAGTAATTAAAACTATATAATATATCCCCAAACAAAAGGATACCTTTAGACATCATCCTGGTCTGTATGTGGGGCAGAGGCAACCTTGATGCGCGTTTCGCCACTGCACTATGGCTTTGTCAGGGGAATATATTGTCATTTATTAGGTTCTGCACGTGGGGCTTGTGTTTACGTACATTTTTCACATTGTATCATGATAGGCTTAGACCTAGTTAGCCCGCGTTTCTCTCCTTTTCAATTTTTTTTGTATGTATTTTAATGATTGATTTTGCAATAATAAATATTACACCTTTTATATAAAATTAAATGCCCTGTAATTCCCTTTTTTTTTTTTTGCTATTCTTCACGAAAGGAGTCAGGAATAGTTAGAGTTTGCAAGAGGAAACTAGTTACATCAAGTTTGGAATAGTATTGAAGGGGTATTCATATGCCTATTCACAAGATAGGTGTTGGTAGATCAGTGTGGGTACCACCAATGGGACCTCCACTGATTGTCTCCTGTTCACCCTTGGTTCTCCCTACCCACAACACAAGTCAATGACACTTACGAAGAAAGTCAAGCTTCAGTGCCATAGACCTGAACTCAATGCAACTCATAGCCAAGGTCTTGGAGGCAGGGGAGAATCAGAGGAGAACAGAGGGCGAGTCCAGCATTCTAGCAATGGGTACATAAGGGCACGTACCCGGCGTCACAGCCATCACACAGCAGCAGCCGATCCTCTCGGTCACTACGCCCGCAGACTTCACAATTTGTAGGGTCCTCTTCTATCAAACTCTCCTCTGCTTTACTTTGTATCGGGACCTAGGTCAAGCACAGGATGAGAAAAATGATTGCAGTTTGTACACCACACACTATACTACTGGCAATTGTCACTGATAAAGTAAAAAATAAAAAAAAATAATAGTTATATTTCACACGTCCACATAGTCACCTTTTTCAGGATCTTTCCACCATAATGAGCCCTGATATGAATGCATGAAAAGGTGATTCTGTCCACGGGGCATGAATTAGCATTCTGCGAGAAGAAAGAAGCACAGACCAGGGTTAGCATCGCTCACTCAATGTGGCCACGAGACAGTAAAGGATAATCATTTAACTGCAAGATTATTTTCATCAACCCTTTAAGGAGGCAATTTTCACTGTTGCAGCTCAGTTCCCCCCAACCCTCCATTTTTCAAAGAGCCATAACTTTTTTTTGTTTTATCCAATGAGCGTTTCTTTTTTGCGGGACAAGTTGTAGTTTTGAAAGACACCATTCATTTTACTATCTACCATATAGTCATGGCCAAAAGTATTGAGAATGACACCAAAATTATATTTTCACATGATCTGCTGGCCTCTGGTTTTTATTAGTGTTTGTCTGATGTTTATATCACATACAGAAATAGAATTGCAATCATATTATGAGTACCAATAGGTTATATTGACAGTTAGAATGAGTTAATGCAGCAAGTCAATATTTGCAGTGTTGCCCCTTCTTCTTCAAGACCTCTGTAATTCTCCCTGGCATGCTCTCAATCAACTTTTGGACCAAATCCTGACTGATAGCAGTCCATTCTTGCATAATCAATGCTTGCATTTTGCCAGAATTTGTTGGTTTTTGTTTGTCCACCCGTCTCTTAATGATTGACCACAAGTTCTCAATGGGATTAAGATCTGGGGAGTTTCCAGGCCATGGACCCAAAATCTCTATGTTTTGTTCCATGAGCCATTTAGTTATCACCTTTGCTTTATGGCAAGGTGCTCCATCATGCCGGAAAAGGCATTTTTGGGCGCCAAACTGCTCTTGGACGGTTGGGAGAAGTTGCTCTTGGAGGACATTCTGGTACCATTCTTTATTCATGGCTGTGTTTTTAGGCAAGACTGTGAGTGAGCCAATTCCCTTGGCTGAGAAGCAACCCCACACATGAATGGTTTCAGGATGCTTTACAGTTGGCATGACACAAGACTGGTAGTAGCGCTCACCTCTTCTTCTCCGAATAAGCTGTTTTCCAGATGTCCCAAACAATAGAACAGGGGATTCATCAGAGAAAATGACTTTGCCCCAGTCCTCAGCAGTCCACTCCCTGTACCTTTTGCAGAATATCAGTCGGTCCCTGATGTTTTTTCTGGAGAGAAGTGGCTTCTTTGCTGCCCTCCTTGAAACCAGCCCTTGCTCAAAGAGTCTCCGCCTCACAGTGCGTGCAGAAGCACTCACACCAGCCTGCTGCCATTCCTGAGCAAGCTCGGCACTGCTGGTAGTCCGATCCCGCAGCTGAAACAGTTTTAAGATATGGTCCTGGCGCTTGCTGGTCTTTCTTGGGCGCCCTGGAGCCTTTTTGACAACAATGGAAGCTCTCTCCTTGAAGTTCTTGATGATGCAATAGATTGTTGACTGAGGTGCAATCTTTGTAGCTGCGATACTCTTCCCTGTTAGGCTATGTGCCCACGTTGCGGACCTGAAGCATATTTTTTACGCTTCTCCCTGGCGGGAAAATCGCATGCGGATATTACATGCGGTTTTCCCGCCAGGTAGAAGCGTTTGTGAGGCGTCTTTGCATGCATTTCCGCATGCGGGTTATCAAGCACTTCTCCAAGCAACTTGGAAAAGTGCTTGACAACTTGTTCAGAATGGTAAAAAATAAAAAAATAAACTTTATACTCACCTTCTGATGCATTCTCTGCCCCGTCCGGAGTCTTGAGCGGCTCACGCTGTTGTGTGCAGGACCTGCGGTGACGTCATTGAGTCATGTGGTGGGTCACATGACTCAATGACGTGGCAGGTCCTTCAGACAACAGCGCGACGGAGGGAAAACATCAGAAGATAAGTATAAACTTTATTTTATTCTTTTTTTTACAGGTTCTTTGGTACCCAGGTCTGGAGGAGAGTCTCCTCTCCTCCAGACTTGGGTACCATCCGCACATTGATTCCGCAGCGCTTCCGCAAAATTAATGAACATGCTGCGGATTTTTGACTGCAGCATATACGCTGTGGAAAAATCCGCAGCATGGGCATTGACATTGCGGAATGCCATTGGGGACCATGGGGTGCGGATCTACATGCGTTTTTCAAGCGTTTACGCTGCGGAAATTCCGCAGCATATACGCTTGAAAAACGCTACGTGGGCACACAGCCTTAGGCCATTTTTGTGCAGTGCAATGATGGCTGCACGTGTTTCTTTAGAGATAACCATGGTTAACTGAAGAGAAACAATGATACCAAGAACCAGCCTCCTTTTAAAGTGTCCAGTGATGTCATTCTTACTTAACCATGACTGATTGATCGCCAGCCCTGTCCTCATCAACACCCACACCTGTGTTAATGGATCAATCACTAAAACGATGTTAGCTGCTCCTTTTAAGGCAGGACTACAATGATGTTGAAATGTGTTTTGGGGGTTAAAGTTCATTTTCTGGGCAAATATTGACTTTGCAAGTACAGTAATTGCTGTTAAGCTGATCACTCTTTGACATTCAGGAGTATATGCAAATTGCCATTACAAAAAATGAAGCAGTAAACTTTGGAAAAATTACTATTTGTCTCATTCTCAATACTTTTGGCCATGACTGTACAGTAAAATAATTCCATGTGCAATAAAATGAAAATTAAAAAATGCAATCCCAACAATGGTTTTTGGGGTTTAATTTGTATGGAGTTAAAGAAGCACTCCCATGAAATGTTTTATGCCCTAAATCTGTGTAAATGTGTGTGTAGCTGCAAGAATATACTCACAGATCGCCATCTTCCTCAGTTTCCGACGCCACTTTTTTCCCTCTTCTCTGTCACGGGACTGCAATTCTGACTCGCCAGATAAGACTGGGGTTTATGTGCGAGTCGGAAGTCGCTTTCACAATGTAAATCTATAGAGAGAGACAACGAGGCTCCAAAGGCTTCTAAACGCGACTTCCGGCTCACACAAACCCCAGACTGATCGGGCGAGTCAGAACTGAGGTCACGTGAGTGAGAAAAGGACCTGAGCGGTGCGGGAAACCGGAGAAGACAACGATCTGTGAGTCTATCAACGCAATAACACTACATATACATTTTACCCAGGTTAAGGGTACACAAAGTATTATGGGAGTGCTTCATTAATTGGGCAGTGAAAATGACCATGTAACATGATTTTCCAGGTCAATACAATTATTAGTGAGGGGAGAGAGTGCTTAGCAATGCTCGATACTTGATCGAGCATCGGGGTGCTCGATCGAGTATCAAGCAGTTCAGAGTATCGCGTGATGCTCAAGTTACCGTAAGAACCTCATTTTAAATTATGACAAGGGCGCCGGGGAAGGCAGAGGAGACGGGGAAGGCAGAGGAGAGAGAATCCTCCTCCGCCTCAGTCTGCACGACCAAGAGGTGAAGTTCTTGCTGTAGGCAGATGACCTCCTGCTACTCTCCACAACCTAGAGAGAGGCCTCCAAGATAGCCTGGCAGTGCTGGAAACATTCAGCACCATATGGGCGCTGCCCAACAACCAAAAGGTGACCAAAATCATGGTGTTTCAGAGAAGGAACCAGAACAAAACCCTTATTCCTTCCCTCACATTAAATGGCTCCACGCTGGAGAAGACCAGCAGCTATACCTACCTCGGTCTGGAGCTAAGCCAAACCGGGAGCCTCAAGCAAGCAGCAGAAGCCCTGAAAAAAAAAAAAAGCGTGCAGAACCTTCTACACCAACAGAAGACAACTGTACCACCTCAAACCACCGGTGAAGTCTGGCTCAAGATATTTGACAGCGTCATCACCCCTATACTGCTGTACAGCAGCGAGGTATGGAGCCCAGAGACCAACCCACCCAGACCAGACAAAGTGGGATCTCAGTCCAACTGAAGTCTTCCACCTGAAGTTCTGCAAGTATCTCCTCCAGATCCATCATAGCACCTCAAACATAGCCTGTAGTGCAGAGCTGGGCCGATTCCCTATATGGCTCACTATACACAAGAGGGCGCTATCACTCCAGGCACACATACAGAGCAGTAACGCCAGCTCCTACCATCATAAAGCCCTGTCAAGCCAGGAACCCCGGCAGCCAGTCCAGCCAAAATCAGCAGCACACCCTGACAAAGGCCCAAATAAAGAGGACCTCAGAGATCAGCAAACAGCAATACATAAAAGGGATGGAAGAGTGAATTAGAGAACGCCCAGAAACTCACCATCTACCGGTCACTACAGAGGAACTACACTTTGGGCCCATATCTGGAGAGGTTACGCCACCCCAAAGTCAGGCAGACCCTGAGTCTGTACAGACGGAGTGCCCACAGGCTAGAGGTGGAAACAGGGCGGCACCAACAGACATACAAGCCGCAGGAGAACAGACTGTGCCAGCACTGCCAGCAGGGGGCCCTGGAGGACGAGGCGCACTTCCTGCTGCACTGCAACAAATACTCAGCAGTGAGGGCCTCCTATTTCCAGAGACTCTCCACTCACATCCCGGACTTCCCATCCATGGACGAGGAGAGGAAACTCCGCATCCTACTGGGGAAAGTGGAATCATTTGGTGGAGATCGTTGCTCAATATGTCACATGTCATAAGCTGAGAGGAACACAAGACTCCCGAATGGACTATTACTGCCCCAAACTGTGCCCCCCCAACCATCCCATCCCCAATCCCCTACCCGGTCACACTAATGATATTTCGGTCCTGCCAATAAAGCCTATTTGAATGCTCGAGTTTGCCATTCACTTCCATTATGCTCGCTACTCGATTCGAGCATTTCAGCGTACGAACACTAACGATCATGGCAAACCCAAACATGCACAGTTTTCACTATTTTAGTACCTTAAAAGATTCTGAACGTTAGCAAAAAAATGCCAAATAGGTCGCCATTTTCTGAAAGCAATAGCATAATTTTTTCTATAAATTGAGCTATGTGAGGCCTTGTTTTTTTCCATGGCGAGCGTTTTTGTTTTATCAATACCTTTTTTGGTTACATACTACTTTTTGATCGCTCTTTGGAGGACAGCTTGAGTTGGCCACAACTGGAGCCACGAATTGACAGCAGAAAGGGGTTCCCCTTTATATTTTATATATAAAGATTTGTTTCTGTTATGAATGCCACAATGAACATTGGCTGCATGTGCTGTAACGCTTCAGATCACTTTACTAACCTTTGACCACTCGAGAATGCAGTCCAGGCAGAAATAATGGTTACAGTTTTCCGGCGTCCCCACAACCTGATCTCTGAAGCCATTCAGACAGATGGGGCAGTTCTCTCGTTCCTCATCAGAACTCATAGCTTCAGCTAAATCTGTAGTAGAAGCCGTGGGATCAGAGTTTCCCATCGGAAGGTCCTCTTCATCCTCATCCTCCTCCTCCTCTACTGAACCTAACAAAACAATATAGACAGACTGGTCAGCTTATGTAATGAAGAGGATTGCATGGTCTCCCCGTGTTTGCTCCGGTTTCCTCCCACATTCCAAACACATAGGGAATGTAGACTGTGAGCCCCAATGGGGACAGTGATGATGATGAGGTCTGTAAATAGCTGGTTGCTTATATTGTTTATACTCACCAGACCCATCTTCCTCCTCACCATCTTCCTCCTCACCGTCTTCTTCATCCATATCATCCTCGCCTTCGCTTCCAGAACCATCAGATTCCTCAACATCCTCTGTAACCAGAAAAATAACAGTATTAAAAGGCAAAATATAATTAGATTTTCACATGACAGACATTTTGGGGGCAAAATGGTCAACTAATATAAAGGGGTTCGCTGGAAAAAGAAAAACATAAAATAGGAGAGAATATAATTTATACTTAAATTCTTATCTATCTTTAATTAGCAAATCACTGTGTCTTTGTCTAAGGAGGCAATCACTGTGCTACATCCAAATGGCCATAGTGTTGTAACAATGACATAAACCTGTCCAAGAATGTTATTTGGAGATGTGCTTATGAGCATGTGCAGTAGGAAGCCCCGGCCCCTCCCTTCATGTGTAGGAAGAGGTGTTGTCAGTGGATACTAGGATAGTTATTCGTGGAGATACCAGGAGTGCTGAGGTAAGAAGAGACTGCTCACACTGTTGTCCACACTGTCTGTCTGGTCTGATCTAATCTAATGTTGGAGATACCAGAGGTGCTAAAGTAAGATGAGGCTGCACACACTACTGTCCATCCTGTCTCTCTGATATAACTCTGGAAATACCAGGAGTGCTGAAGTAAGAGGAGGCTGTTCAAACTGCTGTCCATCTTGTCTATCTGATCTAATACTAGAGATACAAGGGAAGCTGAGAAAAGAAGAAGCTGCTCACACTGCTGTCAACCATGTTGATGTGATCTAACACTGAAGCTACCAGAGGTGCTGAGAAAAGAAGAAGAGGCTGCTCACACTGCAGTCCACCATGTCTATCTGATCTAATACTGGAGATACCAGAGGTGCTGAGAAAAGAGGCTGCTCACACTGCTGTCCACCGTGTCTATCTGATCTAATGCTGGAGATACCAGAGGTGCTGAGATAAGAAGAGGCTGCTCACACTGCTGTCCACCCTGTCTATCTGATCTAATGCTGGAGAAACCAGAGGTGCTGAGATAAGAAGAGGCTGCTCACACTGCTGTCCACCATGTCTTTCCGAATGCTGAACAGATGCCGTGACCTGGAGATAGCTTGACAGCATGTGGTATAGGTAATCTTCAGGTTACCAAATCGGAGTTTCTACTGCACATGCTCACAGAACATGTCCTATCACAGGTTTATGTCAGTGTAACAAGACCGCAGCCATTTTGATGTAATACAGATATTACCTTCTGAGTCCAAACTAACGTGACTTACTAAATAAAAGGAATTTAGGAATTTATCAATGACATTTTCTTTTTCAATTTCTGGAGGAAATCCAAACATTACCATCATCACTAACTACAAATGGCCCTTGTCGTCGGCTTTTCCCCTGTGAGGTGTTCCTGTTAATCAGCTGATCCTGATTCTCTTCATCATCCATGGTTATGCATCAGAAAAACATCCCCTGCAAACAGCAGAAAGAGTCAATACCAGAGGCTGGTAAATACTGCAATGTCACACGCTTGTACACACTGGAATTATTATTTGGAGCTGCCTCTTTTTAAAAGGATAAAAAGTAATTGGACAATTTTCTCAAATGCTCTTTAAAGGGGCAGCATGGGCTATTCCCGCGATCCATCAATTAACCCAAATTCCGTTTCTGCGCTTTCGTTTTTTCCTCCCCTTCTTCCAAGAGCCATAACTTTTATTTTCCATCAATATAGCCACATGAGGGCTTGTTTTTTGCAGGATGAGTTGTACTTTTGAATGACATCATTGATTTTACCACATAATATATTGGAAAATGGGAAAAAAATCCAAGAGTGGTGAAATTGCAAAAAAAAAGTGCAATTAAACAATTGTTTTTTTATTTAGCATGTTCACTATATGGTAAAACTGACCTAGTAATATGATTGTCCAGATCAATGAGAGTACGCAGATACCAAACATGTGGAGGTTTTTTCGCCTATGTTGCCATTTTCTGAGACCCGTAGCGTCTCCATTTTTCAGAATCTGGGGCTGGGTGAGGGCTTATTTTTTTGCGGATTTCGCTGACGTTTTTTACTGATACCAATTTGGTGTAGATGTGATGTTTTAATCGCCTCTTATAGCATTTTATTGCAATGCTGCACTAGCCAAAAAAAAAAAAATTCTGGGGTTTTGATCTTTTTTCTCATTACACCGTTTACCGATCAGATCAATTCTTTTTATGTTTTGATAGATCGGACGTTTCTGAATTCAGCAATACCAAATAGGCGTATTTTTTTGATTTTATTTTCAATGGGGCAAAAATGGGGTGATTTGAACTTGCATTTTTTTTTATTTTTTTTAATAAATTTCACAATTTTTACTGACTTCAATAGTTTCCTTAGGAAACATGAAGCTGCGATTGTCCGATCGCCTCCTGTGCTACACATAGCGGGGCTTCAGGGAAGATAGATAGAAAGGAAGAAGTGTAGGGTATTGTATAATAAAGGAAGTAACATAGTTGGAAAATACATTTTTCAAATTGTTGGTAATTTCTGTGTTACTACGCAACAGTTAACGGGGTTGTTTGATGACCATTCCTTAAGGCTCATATTTTTGGTCCGACAAAACATCAGATCGCCCATGGACCAAAGTTATTCTATGGGCCTGCACATGTCCGATTTTTACCTGGGACAGAGTAAAAAGTCGCAACATGCCTGAGTTTGATCAGATATTCGGATGCAAGTCAATGAGTCCGTGGAAACCATCAGACTGCACTCGGGTGACATCTGAGTGCAGTCCAATATCCACGGACTGATAGAATGGAGACTATGGAGAATATTTTTTTCTATCTTCTGCTCATCCAAGAGAATAGTATTACATTCTAACAAGCTTGACCAGAGCGCTTGACCAGAGCATCATTTGCATAATCAGCCCAATGTCATTAAAGGGAACCTGTCACCAGAAAAAAAAACATAAGAAACTGAACTTTATTTCCCCCCGCAGTGATCTGGTTTCAGTCACGGTGGGCGGCACCCTAACAGCACCCCCGCCACTGACTGACAGCCAGACCCCATCCAGTGTTAGTTAGGGCAAGGGGTGCGGTTACAGACGCCGCTCTGTATACTCAGAACCGTGGCTGAACCAGCGCCGCCCCAGTGACTGAAAATGGAACACTGCGGGGGGAGTAAAGTTAATATTCTCCCTGTGGCATTCGGCTAAGTGCAGGCAGGTTAGTAAAGCTATTAACTTGCAGATTACCCCCATATCTGCAGGTTAATAGTGCCTTTTCTGGTGACAGGTTCCCTTTAATATTAGATCAGTGAGGGTCCGCCAGCCAGCAACCACCCCTCCCCCTGATATAAGCACCGCCAGGTTTCCAGAACGGCCGTGGGGCTCTTAACTCAAACTCAGCAGCCCCAAAGACATATATGAGGCTGTTGATTTCGGGTCAGGAGACCCGCGGCAAGGCTGGAAAACATGGTCTGTGTACGAACTGTGAAACTCGGAAGTGTGACACAGCTACACCCCCTGATAAGTTTATTCTCATTGCCCAGGCGTCTACTTGTGAACGCCATGACTCAGTGCCAATTAAAACCACAGAAGACAGGACTAACATTAAACAATAAAAGAGAAAAAAACTGAACATAAGGGCAAAGATCACAAAGAGCAAAGTTCATAAACAGGAGACCTGTGCCTAATAGACAGCTGTTATTTAAAGAGAACCTGTCCTTTAATTTTTGGTTTTAGTACATTTTTTTTTATGGACACATCTTTACATAGTCATGTTATAATAACCGGTGTTTTATGATGAAATATTTGCTTTACTTTCTAAAGCTGCATTTACACTGAAAGATAATCGTTTCATGATAATCTTTCCGAGTAAACAGGCTGCCGATCACCTGATGATCGAGAAAAACTCTTGTTTGTCAGGTAAACAGGCGTCGTGCTGGTGAGAACTATGGCAGCCTATGTGCACTATGCAATTTACTGCAGGTGGCTCAGTGCGCATTGATTACTTTGGTCGTCCTGTGTGAACAGGTATTTAAACCACTGCCGATCAGGAAAGGGTTAGATAGGCGGTCTTATCACACCCGGTCGATCCATGTAAACGGACGCTTTGGCTACCTCCTATCTCTCCCCCATCGCACCATTGAGTATATACTCACAGGCAAAACATAATGACAATCTTTTATTTCCATACTTAGAAAGGAATGGGAGTTGCAGAAACTAAGGCTGTGTGCCCACTATGCGTTTTTTAAGCATTTCCGCAGCGGCAATTCTGCAGCAGAAACGCTTAAAAAACGCTTGGTAGAAGGCGTGCCATGTTCCCCAATGATAACCCGCATGTGCTGTGCACATGCTGCGGAAATTTCCGCTGCGGGTTACCATTGCAGAAAAATACGCAGCACTACCAATTATTTTGCGGAAGTGCTGCGTTTTTGCCGCCATTGACTTGCATTGGAACGCATGGATTCCGCATCACTGCATCTGTACATGCAGAATCCATGCTTTTCAATGTGCGGATGGTACCCGGGTCTGGACAAGAGGAGACTCCCCTCCGGACCCGGGTACCATAGAACCTGTAAAAAAAAAAGAATAAAATAAAAAATAAATATTCTACTTACCTTCTGATGGCCCCCGGTGTCTTTATCCTGGCTTTCCGGCAGCTCGCGGTGGACTCAAGGACCTGCGGTGACGTCATTTATTCATGTGACGGGTCACGCGACCGCTGACGTCAGCAGGTGGTCCTTTAGTGTACCGCGAGCTGCTGGCACGCCAGGAAGCATCGGATAAAGACTGCGGGGTCCATCAGAAGGTAAGTATATATTTATTTTTTACCATTCTTTCGGTCACACTATATAAATCCATGCCGTTTGCATGGATTTATATAGTGTGACCAAGTTGACAAGCACTTTCCAAGTGATGCTAAAATGGCTTGGAAAGCGTTTGTCAACCCGCATGCGGAAACGTATGTGAAGAACGCTTCACATCCGCTTGTCCCTGGCAGGAAAAACGCATGTACAATCCGCATGTACAATCCGCATGTACAATCCGCATGTACAATCCGCATGTACAATCCGCATGCGTTTTTTCTGCCAGGGAGATGCAGAAACGCTCAGGAAAAATCCGGAGCATTTCTGCATTGTGGGCACATAGCCTTAAAGGAGTTACACAAACAGCACAGAGCAGCTGCGATCAGCTGTTTCCATACCCTCAGGTGGCAGGAAAGTTATTCCCATCTTGGCCATGAAAGGCAGACCATTTAAAAGAGGAACAAAGGGACCTTACCGTGATATGTCAATGCCCAGAATCTTAAAGTCTAAGGGGTAACGTTTCTCCTTGTGGAGAGTGACATACCGGCTCTGGCATGCCAATGTAAAGAGGCTTATTCGCCGTGCAATGCTCCTCTGGGAAATATAATATGCAAATTGCCTCTTCAGAGAGGAAGAGGACTTGAGCTCTATAGCGCCACCTGTTGGAAGCAGCAATACTACAAGTCACTATCGACCCTCTAACGAATCTTGCAATATTATCCTAAGTCATACAGCAACTCGTTAAAGGGTTGATGGAAGCAGCGATCCTAAAAGTCACTATCAAGCCTTTAACGAGTTGCAGCAAACTCACTCCAGAAGTTCAGTGAGGATCTCTGAATGATCCAATGTTGTCCTAAATGACTGGTAATGATAAATGGAATCCACCTGTGTGTAATCAAGTCTCCGTATAAATGCACCTGCTCTGTGATAGTCTCAGGGTTCTGTTTCAAGTGCAGAGAGCATCATGAAGACCAAGGAACACACCAGGCAGGTCTGAGATACTGTTGTGGCGAAGTTTAAAGCCGGATTTGGATACAAAAAGATTTCCCAAGTTTTAAACATCTCTAGGAGCACTGTGCAAGCGATCATATTGAAATGTAAGGAGTATCAGACCACTGCAAATCTACCAAGACCCGGCCGTCCCTCTAAACTTTCATCTCGAACAAGAAGAAGACTGATCAGAGATGCAGCCAAAAGGCCCAAGATCACTCTGGATGAACTGCAGAGATCTACAGCTGAGGTGGGAGAGTCTGTCCATAGGACAACAGTCACTCGTACACTGCACAAATCTGGCCTTTATGGAAGAGTGGCAAGAAGAAAGCCATTTCTCAAAGATATCCACAAAAACTCTTGTTTGAAGTTTGCCACAAGCCACCTGGGTGACACACCAAACATGTGGAATAAGGTGCTCTGGTCAGATGAAACCAAAATCGAACTTTTTGGCCACAATGCAAAACGATATGTTTGGCGTAAAAGCAACACAGCTCATCACCCTCAAAACACCATCTCCACTGTCAAACATGGTGGTGGCAGCATCATGGTTTGGGCCTGCTTTTCTTCAGCAGGGACAGGGAAGATGGTTAAAATTGATGGGAAGATGGACGGAGCCAAATACAGGACCATTCTGGAAGAAAACCTGTTGGAGTCTGCAAAAGACCTGAGACTGGGAAAAAGATTTATCTTCCAAGAAGACAATGATCCCAAACATAAAGCAAAATCTACAATGGAATGGTTCAAAAATAAACGTATCCAGGTGTTAGAATGGCCAAGCCAAAGTCCAGACATGAATCCAATCGAAAATCTGTGGAAAGAGCTGAAAAAGGCTGTTCACAAACGCCCTCCATCCAACCTCAATGAGCTCGAGCTGTTTTGCAAGGAAGAATGGGCAAGAATTTCAGCCTCTTGATGTGCAAAACTGATAGAGACATAGCGCCCCCCCAAGCGACTTGCAGCTGTAATCACATCAAAAGGTGGCGCTACAAAGTATTAACTCAAGGGGGCCGAATAATATTGCACGCCCCACTCTTCAGTTTTTCATTTTTTAAAAAAGTTTAAAATATCCAATAAATTTCGTTCCACTTCACGATGGTGTCCAACTTGTTGTTGATTTTTCCCCAAAAAATTAGAATTTTATATCTTTATGTTTGAAGCCAAAAATGTGGCAAAAGGTAGAAAAGTTCAAGGGGGCCAAATACTTTCACAATGCAGTGTATGTTTCTGGATTTAACAGTTAGGCTATGTTCACATGTTGCGTTTTTGCTGCGTTTTTTATGAAAATGTTAAGCTGCCTTTTACAGTACCAGTAAAAGCTGTGAGATTTCAGAAGTCTCATGCACACACTGTTTTTTTTTCTTGACTGAATTGGAAAACTGCTGCCTTTTTGCAAACTGCAGCATGTCAATTCTTTCAGCGTTTCTTCATGCATAGTGAACAATGAGTAAGAGCAAAAAGGCAGCAAAAAACACAGGTGTCAGGCTTTGCTGCAGTTTTGGTGCAAAAACCTAAGGAAGTTGCAACATCTTTTTTGGGGGGGCACTAACAATAGAAACAATAAAAACGCAGTAAATACACAGCAAAAACTGCTTTTTCTAAGCAGCTTCTTTACTGCCAAGAGAGCAGGTTTTGCCTGCAGGAAAAAAACGCAGCAAAAATGCAACGTGTGAACATAGCCTTAGGCTGTGTGCCCACTATGCGTTTTTTTAAGCATTTCCGCAGCGGCGATTCCACTGCAGAAACGCTTAAAAAACGCATGGTAGAAGGCCTGCCATGCTCCCCAATGATAATCCACATGTGCTGTGCACATGCTGCTGAGATTTCCGCTGCGGATTATCATTGCGGAAAAATACGCAGCACTACCAATTATTTTGCGGAAGCGCTGCGTTGACTTGCATTGGAATGCATGGAATCAGCATCACTGCATCTGTAGATGCAGAATCCATGGGTTTCAATGTGCGGATGGTACCCGGGTGTGGAGGACAGGAGACTCTCCTGTCCACAACCTGTAAAAAAGAATAAAATAAAAAATATACATTATACTTACCTTCTGATGGCCCCAGGTGTCTTTGTCTTGGCTTGCCGGCAGTTCGCGGTGGACTCAAGGACCAACCATGATGTCATTTAGACATGTGATGGGTCACCCGACCGCTGATGACGGCAGGTCCTTCAGTGTACCGCGAGCTGCCGGCAAGCCAGGACGCATCGAATAAAGACACTGGGGGACATAAGAAGGTAAGTATAGATTTATTTTTTATTTTTTTACATTCTCTCGGGTCACACTATATAAATCCATGCCGTTTGCATGGATTTACATAGTGTGACCAAGTTGTCAAGCACTTCCCAAGTGATGCTAAAATTGCTTGGAAAGCGCTTGTCAACCCGCATGCGGAAATGCATGTGAAGAACGCTTCACATCCGGATTTCCCTGGCAGGAAAACGCATGTACAATCCGCATGTACAATCCGCATGCGTTTTTTCTGCCAGGGAGATGCAGAAACGCTCAGGAAAAATCCGGAGCATTTCTGCATTGTGGGCACATAGCCTATACTTTCTTCTTATCGCTTAGCATCTGTGTTTTCTTAACCCTGTCCTGGCAGCAAGAGAGTTAAAGTCCTTGTATTTGCAAAGGGATACATTTTCTTACATAATCAGTTCCAAAGGCCAGAGAATACCAGGTTTTGAGGTCAGAAAACTGTTGGTCGGTAAATGGAGATAGACAGCTGCAGAGAAGAGTCCCCACTGCTGCCCTCGCCACAGTTGTCAGTATTAATTACTCTGCCACTGCCGAGCGTCTCCTCGCTCAGACCATCAAATATATTGGAGAATTACTAAACTAGCGATTCCCTGGTGTAGTGAAACGCTATGTTCACACATTGCAGTATTGGCGCGGCAGAACTAACATCCACATCTAAAAGCCACAGCAAAAGTAACATGTGAATGAATGGGCTTCTATTTACATCAACGGCGAAAATCCAAAAGGTGAATTTACCCAGCACGGGTAACGTGAAAAAATATTCCTAAAAACGCTCATCCCCTGATAATTGTGCAGTGTAAACAGGCTGCCCAAACGTTCATGGTTCTTGGCAGGATGTCATACTGTGTGAACAATGGCAGCCTGTGCGCACTGAACGATTAATGCATCTGTAGATCTTTAGACTATTAAAGGGGTGATCAAGGACAATTTTATCTATTTTTACTAAGAACTAACAGGTAGGTAGTCGCTAACTAGCTGCCTGTTCAACCCGGCGCCAGCTCAGAGCAGTCACACATTGCTCCATGACAGCAGCTCTTCCTCTTTCGCTCTGTCGACAGGGTGTGACTGTCGACGTCATGCAGATTGACAACTGGCTCCCCGCAATTAGGCAGCAGGGAGCCGGCTGTCAATCATCATGACATAGGCAGTCATGCCTCATCAACAGAAGAGAGGAAGAGAAGCCACTGCTCAGTCGACACTGATGCCGAAGACGCTCAATCGCCACCAGGAGCGGTCTGTGATCATTCTGTGCCAGCAGACATCGGATCTGGGCACAACAGACCTGTCAAATTTTAGGCCTGTAGTAAAAAAATAAATAAATAAATAAATAAATAAATAATAATAAAAAAAATGGAATTAAATAGCCCTGGATAACCCTTTAAACAACGGACAAGCATGTTACCAGTCAGCAGTTGTGTAAAACTGCACAGTGTAAATTGACCCTTAATCTGTGACCAAGTCCTTGTAAGAGCTCCAGCAGCTGCTGCGTCTCTACATTACGGAGAATTTGAATATATAATCTTCATCCCATTAGCAGAATATTGAGGCTTATTTGCCGACTGACGAGAACAGAACAAGGGGCAGAGCAGAGAAATGTAAGCCTGACACTCTGGTGCCCCCTTTACGTATGCCGGTCCAGGTCACTGAGTGCCCCCTCGATGGACTATACACAAATGGATCTGACCGTGGATTACCGGTCTACACAGAGCAGTGCTGAGGACAGATCTGGCATAAGATCACCGTGTCCCCCCCACACACACACAGTCACACCTCCTAATCACACAAGACAACCTGCAGCCCATTACACTGATCTTTACCAGCAACAAACAAGCATTTTGCTGACTACCTGGGTGACTGCCGCCTGTAGTCGGGGTAGATAGGAGAAACGTCAGTCACCAACTATTGGTTCCTGTAAACGGGACTTAGGGCCTCATTCACATGTCAGGGATTTTTCCAATATTGTGCTGGATACAATTTTCATTAAAAAAAAAGAAATGTTATCTTGGGTGGGGGGTAGGAAAAAAAAAAAAAGGCACCGGCCTGGATTCAGCATGGGGCGTCCCATGGTCAGGAAGTAATGACGTCACTGCTTCACCAGCTGCCGGACCGCTGCGGTCTGTGATTGGCTGCAGCAGTCAAGTGACTTTGAGGCATGTAGTGTCATAAAACATCTGGTGATGCGCTGCAGCCAATCAGACTGCAGCGATCTGTGCTGGTAGGTGCTCATGTCACAACGGGCAGAAGAGTTCTGCTGATAAGGGGGCACTAAAGTAATAAACGCCAGATGTGGAAGCCTTAGTGTGCACTAGGTCCTACCACACCTGCTGGGACCTCTAGTACCACAACAACACCTCAACTAGGAATGACCCTAGATAAGCCAATGTCAGGCTGGCAGCCATAATAACAGCGTGGCTGTGACGTCACCACTGTTGTTATATAAGGTAGCACAGCAGGTAGGCGCAGTGACGTCACGCCACAGCACGCAGGTAACGCACCCGGCACAGTGTAGACGTGTCTTAGGTTGCAGAGCACAGCGTCCCTCACCCTCCGGGGTCTGCTCACCGCATACTTCGTGTGGTCGGCCCTACTCTGGCAATCAGCGTCCGGATGCCAGCAGCACAAGGAGATCTCCTTCCGGGTCACACTGGTGGGTGGTGACGTCAGGTAGGCAGCGGGGACAGCCCCCGGCGTGATGTCACGGCGCGTGTGAGATTCCCTGGTTACTATGGATACTGAGGGCCGAGGCGGAAGCCGTCACGTCTGTACTTGGGGGATGTGCGCGGACCGTACACACCGCGGACCGTACACACTGCGTGCAGCCATTACTACCAGTCACTGACAATTAGAGATAAAAAAATAACTTTATTTTTTACCGTTTATTTATTTTTTTTATATATCCATGCGGTTTTATTTTTTCGCATTCACTTACTGAGAATATTTTTTTTTTCTTTTTTGTGATTAGTGGGGCCTAATTAACCCCTCCCTTCCCAACATTGACACCCCCACCCCCACCCCTTTCTTGTGCCTTCTTTTTTTTTCTCCAAGAGCCATAACATTTTTTATTATTATTAAGGCCATGTTCACACGTTGCATTTTTGCTGCTTCCCCCCCCCCCCCCACAGGCTCTCTTAGCAGTGAAGAAGCTGGTTTTGCTGCTTTTTTATTGTCGCTTGTGCATGCTGATAAAGTTTAGTGCCCCCCCCTCCCAAAAAAAATGATACAACTTCCTTCAAGTTTTGGCACCAAAAACTCAGCAAAACCTGATACCTGCGTTTTTTGCTGTGTTTTTGCACTTACTCGTTGTTTTCTATGGGTGAAAAAAGGCTGAAAGAAGTGACATGCTGCAGTTTGCAAAAACTAAAGTTTTCCAAATCAGTCACGGAAAAAAACGATGCGTGGACATGAGATTTCTCATAGCTTTTAGTGGTACTGTAAAACGCAGCTTAAAATTTGCATAAAAAGACAGAAAAAAAAACGCAACGTGTGAACATAGCCTAGCAGTACAAGGTCTTGTTCTTTTTTTTTTAGATCCGGTATATTTAGTCTTTACTGGTTATTAAAATAGGGAACCCCAAAAAACATGACGTGGTGTTAACCAGCAAAGGCTAGGCAGACAGCTGCAGGCTGATGTTAATAGGATAGGAAGGGGCCATGGATATTGGCCCCCTCCCAGACTAAAAACATCAGCTCTCAGCCGCCCCAAAAAATGGCGCATCCATAAGATGCACCAATTCTGGTACTTAGCCTCCACTATTCCCACTTGCCCTCTTGCAGTGGCAAGTGGGGTAATAAGGTTGGTGTTGATGTCCGCTTTGTATTGGCTGCTGATATCAAGCCAAGGGGTTAGCAATGGAGAGGCGTCTATAAGACGCCCCCATTACTAACCCCATAGTCATATTATAAATAAAAAAACAGCCAGAATAAAGTCCTTTATTTGAAATAATAACAGACTCCTTTATTGAAATAAACACTTACTGTCACTCTTTTACCCATTTAATCAGAAAAATTAAAAATAAAAAAGTAAACTTATACTTACCTGTCCAATGAGAAGATAATCCACTGAAGCCCATGTCCCCTGTAAAAGACCAAAAATTATAAACCACCATATATCCTCACATGTCCGACAAGAAGATAATCCATTTGTCCTTTGACGAGTCTAGCTCTGCTACATCTAAATGTCTTGCTGAATGCTGGCATGATGCCACCGTTCAGCCTGACATCCAGCAGAGTCACTGAGCTGCGCATGCTAGCACAGCTCAATGACTCGGGTGACGGGAATAAGGTGAGCGGAATTCGGAGCCAATGAACTCCATTCACCTCAAAGATGTCAGCGCGAGAACTTTCTACCATGCAATTTTTTTTTTTCTCTTGCACCCATTGACTTGCATTCATGAGTCTCGTCCGATATACGAGGCCACTCGCAGCCTGCTTCGATTTTTTTTTTTTTTTTTTTTCTCAGTCCGATTTGAGCTGAAAAAAAAAATCGCTGATGATCAGGGAATCATAGAATTAAATTAGTCAGAGTGCAATCCGATTTTTTTATTTATTTATTTATTTTTTTTAATCAGATTGCACTCATCCATTTTTATCACAGATAAGTATGAGCCCTAAAAAAGTAACTTGCATTTTTTACGTGTGTTTTTTTTAGGCTCCACATAGACGCCTCCAGAGGATAAAGAGCAGCAAAACCGCACAGTTCAGCCTCGTCTTTAGACCACAGCGGGCGCAGTTTTCATGAAATCACATCCACTTTGCTTGAACAGTTCAACACAGCAGAATTTCTGTGCAAAAAAAGCATCAGAAAATACGCAACATTTACACTACATGTGAACATGGTCCTAAATGTCCAAGTTAAGTGGATGTGATTTCATGTAATTTCCTGCCCTCACTGCTGAACTCTGCGGTTTTGGTGCTTTTTTTTCCTCTATAGGCTTCAATGTGGAGCCTAAAAAAAACCTCAGATGCAATTTTAAGAGCAGAATCAATGCTTTTCTGTACTATTAAAAAGCATTAAAAATGCAGATTCACATCTGCACCAAAAGCTCATTAAATATGGAGAAACGTGCATAAAAGAAACACAGCATACACGCAATAATCAGGAGAAGATTGTTATTTCGTCATGTGGTGCGGACACCTGCAGAAAAAAAACGCAATAGAAAGAACGTAGCATTTACGTGTGAACATGGCCTCAGCGTTACATTTTTATTCCATTTTTTTAAGGGTTTAATAGAGAAAAAATATATATTTTTTTAAACCATTTACCGATCGCTGTAAATAATCTGATCACTGTGTTGTGCGGGTCGTTGCGATTACAGGGACACCAACTATGTCCATGTTATTTGCTGATTTGTGATGTTTATTATTTTTTAAAAATGACATTTGCGTAATTGTCTTTCATCATTTTTTAGTAATTTTATAGGAAGAAAAAAAAATCTTTTATTCTCTCTCTAGAATAAAGGGACATAAAAATACACTGTTCTATACAATGTATCTCTATGTCTCAGTATAATCTGCCTGTGGGGTTAGTAGCTGCAATACAGATCAAGTATACAAAATTCTCCCAGTGATATCACCAGTATAGTGAACATGGTGAATAAAAAAAACCAAAAAAACATTTGTGGAATTGTACTTTTTTTTGCAATTTCAGCCGCCTTGGATTTTTTTTCCCCATTTTCCAGTACACTATTGTGTAAAATAAATGGTGCTGTTCAAAAGTGCAACTCGGCCCACGAAAAACAAGCCCTCATACGCGTATGGGGACGGAAAAATAAAAAAGTTATGGCTCTTGGAGGAAGGGGATGAAAAAAAACGGAAAATCGCCAGGGTAGTGAAGGGGTTAAAAAGTGATAGTACTATGATTGGTGGGAACTTTGGGACCCCTACCTCTGCGTAGAATTAAAGGGAGCACTGTTATACTGCTGCATCCCCTTCAAAGTTTTTCCTGCACATCGGCGGGCCAAGCCTGCTGGCTGTGCAGGGTATTGCAGCAAGGAAAATCACCTACACCAATGCTGTTGCCTTCATTGCCCGGATCAGTGGGGATTTCCAATTTCAAAGCCAGACCTTTGGACCCTGTTAAACCACTATTACTCAATGCTCAACCTGAGTGTTTCCTTATTGGAAAAATGTTGTGTAGCAACCCCAAGATCATGTCAAAGTTAAGCTACAGCACAAACCTCCATTATACAAAAGGAACTCGTACTCCAGACTTCAATTCTACACTAGAAACACCGAGCATGCAAACAGCTACACAGGCACAATGGGGCCGATTCATTAGACCAGCATTGCTCATGCCACTCTTAGGCTATGTTCACACATTATGGTTTTTTGATGCAGTTTTTTATGCAAATTTTCAGCTGCAGTACCAGCAAAGTCTATGAGAAAACAGAATTCTCTGTTCACACATCATGTTTTTTTTTTGGGGTTCAGGATTTTGTGCCTTGCATGATTTTTTGGAAAATAGGGCATGTCACTTCTTTCAGTGTTTTTTCACCCATAGGAAGTAATGGGCGGTGGAAAAAAAAACGCATCAAAATTTGTATCAGCGTTTTTGATGCCAAAATAGAATGGGGATCTTTTTTTCACAGAACTTTATGTACATGCATAAAAAGAGACAGCAGGACAGTTAAAAAAACGCACCAAAAACACATAAAAAAGCACCAAAACTGCAATAAAGATCTTGAACAAAATGCCCTTGAAGATCGGGTTTTGCTGCAGAAAATTGACACCAAAAGAAACATGATGTGTGAACATAGCCTTAGGGTTCATTCACATGTTGTCACGCAAGGTGTAGGAAAGACTAAGTGCAACACGAAGGGATGAGGGGAAGGGAGCCCAGACACTAGGGAAAGGGGGAGTGGAGACCTCCTAGGCTGATCTGATATCACCCTGTCAACCCTAATGTCTCTACATTGGTTCCTCACCAATCGCCGCACAGAAACTTAAACCCTGTATTTCCCTAGAGATAGGCCCTGGCTGGGGAAGGGGGGATGAACACTAGCAAGTCCCCATTAACCTCTTCGGCGAGCACGCTCGGGTGCTCGCCTAGTATTTTGGCGTGCTCGGCATTTCTTTTAATGTCGCCGTGCCTGCAAGTGTCACGGCTGTTAGACAACTGTGACACATGCAGAGGTAGCCTGGCGAACAGCCGTGACACTTGCAGGCGCAGCGACAATGAATGAAACGCCGAGCACCTGAGTGTGCTCGCCGAAGGGGTTAATAGAACACGCTCACTCATCACTAGTGGTGACATGTTTCTGTGAAGACACCACTTTTCTTCTTAATTATGCCAGACATACTTTCTGTAGACCAGGAGCAATATACCTTTATTTTTATGTTGACTTTTGAACCTGTGTTCTTTGGTTGCTCAACACAGACTATTGTTCGTATAAACCTGAATGCTGATCACTTAAGGTGATATTGGTAATTGAAGAATGGCTGCTATTCACATCTTATATTAGCTCTTACAACTAGTGATGAGCGAGTATGTTCTGTGCACCCTTTCGGCGAGCATACTCGGGTGCTTGCCAAGTATCTTCAGCGTGCTCGGGTGTTATGTTTTAGTCACTCCTTGTGCATGATTTGCGACTGTTTGACAGCTTTAATACATGTGAGGAATGCCTAAGAAACAGGCATTCCTCACATGTATTAAAGCTGTCAAACAGTCGCTAATCATGAGCACAGCGTGACTCAAATATAAGACCCGAGCACGCCAAAGATACTCAAACACCCGAGCATGCTCATAAATCTCGAGTAATGATCATGCTCGCTCATCACTGCTTACAACATATCGTCTGCCAGTTTTGCAATACAGGGACTCTGAACAATGGATGTTTGCTACGATATGTTACCATTGTAGGGAGTTTGCCAGCCAACATTGGGGGATGAGCTGTGGATACTCGAGCACTGTGAATTAATCATGATCCCTGACACTTGACCTGTGAGTGGTGGCTTGAAAGGACAAAGGTGAACTATAAAAAGGGGGTCTCTGTGTCTGTTCAAGAAGACACTACAGGATGTCATCCTAAGGCTGCGTGCACATGATGCGTTTTTCATGCGTTTATGCTGCGGAATTTCCGCAGCGGAAACGCATCAAAAACGCATGGTAATCCGCACCCCATGGTCCCCAATGGCATTCCGCAATGTCAATGCCCATGCTGCGGATTTTTCTGCAGCGCTCATAAATCCGCAGCATGTTCATTAATTTTGCGGAAGCGCAGCGGAATGGCCGCCATTGACTTGCATTGAGACGCATAGAATCCATGTCTGTACATTTGTACAAGCGGATTATATGCGGTTCAATGTGCGGATGGTACCCAGTTCTGGAGGAGAGGAGACTCTCATCCAGACCTGGGTACCATTGTACCTGTGAAAAACAGAATAAAATAATAAATAAAGTTTATATTCACCTGTCCGGCGCCCCTGCAGCGCTTCTCCTTCCAGGACCTGAGATGACGTCGTGGTCATGTGACCGTAGGCTGTCTCGCGAGATGCTGGCAAGCCAGGAAGGAACCAGGAAGGAGCGCGACAGCACACGCGGCGGGGCATCGGAGGTAAGTATAGCTTTATTTTTTTTATTTTTACGGTCACACTATATAAATCCATGCTGTTTGCATGGATTTATACAGTGTGACCTAGTTGTCAAGCACTTTCCAAGTGATGCTATCGCCTGGAAAGTGCTTGTCAGTCTGCATGCGGAAACACATGCGTTAACGCATGTGGGTACGCATGTGAATCCGCATGTATTCTGCAGGAAAAACGTATGCACAATCTGCATGCGTTTTTTCTGCCAGAGAGATGCAGAAATGCTGCAGAAATTTTCTGCTTAATTTCTGCATCGTGGGCACATAGCCTAAGGGACCACAGCCCTGGCTGGAAAGATACAGATCTTCTCTATTGACCATTGCTGAACTCTCAAGAGACCATTTGAAGAATCCAGGTTGGGACAATCAGGTCACCTGACCATGTACTTCACTGCTCTAATCCCAGTGGGCCAGCAGAAGGGTGAGACTGTAATTTGCACCATCTCGTGCATTTGCTGGGATTGTTCTATGTTAGTCATTGCTGGTGGTTCAATAAATTACTGCCACACTGTTTACCGTCACCCTGTGTTGTCCGACTAGTGTTCTGCCCACGGAAGACCCTTGTCTTCACAGTTTCTATTATACTTTTTCTCTGATTCTTTCACTCCTGGTTTTGGCTTATAGATACTGATGGCAAATACTGAACGTGTGAACGTGGCCTTACACTTCATGTCACTAGTTCTGTGCATTTAGCCTGCGTCAAGTAGTCTCTCATCAGATTTCATTGACTTATGCTCATGATTTATCACTGGTAGTTTACAGGCATTTAGGAATGCTAAAAATGTGACCTGTATAAAACATTATCACGCTAACTTTGTTCGTGCTTTTAGTCACTGCTGTCACACCCACACACACAGAGGACCAATTTCCTGAAAGCACTGTGATGTTTCCACGTAGTACTTGATATTTCACTTTACTTAACAAGAAATATTCAGCTCTGTATTCTGTAGTGACGTACATCTTCCCACCTATGTACCTAGAAGCCTACAATTTCACTCCTTCGACAGTCTCCCATCAATGATAAAACTATCACTAATCATAAATTGTGATGCTATAAAAATAGTTATCATTGGTTCTATTAGAAAGTGCACATTTTCACTCAGTGATTGACACTTGCCTTTACTGCTTTTGCTGGTGTTCAGTGGTGTGGACTGCAGTGACCTAGAGTTATCTGATCAATTGGGAATTACAGGACACACGGCTGTACCAGAATCTGTATGCATGTGTAGCCCCCCGAGGGCTCGGCTGCTACAGGGGTATTGCACCTTAAACCAGAGGTGTGATATTCCACTCCTGGATAAGGATGGAGTGTGGACTAGGACTCTGTAGGCTGCATGCACCACACACCCCATTTCCGAGGGACAGCTCAACGGTGCTCCCACTAGACAGAAGTGCAGGCATGACAGCATCTGTTCCTGGCTGGAGTGGGGAGGGGAAAGTAAACCCAGTGGTGTAGGAGCAGATAGGGGTGGGTTTGTGGGCATAGGTAGGAGCCCATTGGTTGCTAGTCACCTGGGCTCACACATAAGGGAGGTATATAAGGTGGGCACCATCTTAGAACAGAGTTCAGTTCAGTTCAGAGAGGAGTTCAGCCAGAGAGGGCTGACAGGGAGCTGTGGCTCAGTCTGGGCCCAGCTCCAGAGGCAGGCCTGGAGTGGAGGCCAGAAACAGCAGAAAGAGAGGAGAAGGAACGGAAAGGAAAGTAAGAAAGGAACTGGAACAGAGGAGAAAGGAAGCAAGGAACACAGAGAAAGGCCCAGAGACGCGAGTAAAGAAGGAACCCCATATGCCCAGGAGATACAGGGTGAAGGGTTGGCAGAGCAGGGTACCGGAACCCAAATTGGTGGAGGCAACAGATTCCTCAGCCAAAGACCGGAGGTTGTGACCACATCTTGGTGCGACCCCCCCCACTACATCCACCAGGAAAGCATACCGCATAGGGTCAAGGAAGCCGGAGATAGGTTTCGCCAACAGAAGGCCCGAGGGAGCTGGACAAAGGTGGGTCACTGGTGGGGACGGCCAGAGAAAGGAAAGGAAGGGAGCCCTGTGCCACGCTCTGGAATTGCCTGGGAGTTGGTCGAGTCCCTTACCTGGTGGACGCAGCACGGCTTGGGCAGTCATCGCCTGCAGGATTGACACGAATAACAACTGTGAGTAAAGCATTGGAAACTGCAACCACACGTCTCTGTGTTTCATCGCCGCACCAGCACCATCAGAACTGGGACGCTCACACCATCACTCCCATCATCCACACTAGCTGCCCTGAGGCAATACTTCTCCCGTGGGGAGTTATCCCATACTCGGCTACGCAAACAACATCAGCCTCAGCGGTCTGCAGCGCAGCGGCGGTCCCCACTGACCGCAATCCACTGGTGGCGTAGTCGGACATTGTTATTACCCAAGACTGCCACTGGTTTGACCGCCCTGGGCACGGACTGGGTCACAGCCACGGAGGACTACAACCCCCAGCGATCCGGCTCCGGGTATCCCCTACACAGCACAGGCCCAGGGGGCGCGTCACATGGATTAAAGGGATTTCCCAAAATCACGTTATCCCACTAACCAGAACCCTAAGAACCCCGTCTTCGGCCATATTCTACACACATTCTGATTTTACCGGTACTGGAAAAGCCAGTACCGATGTTATCAGCGTTGGGTGTCCATGTGAAATACTTGTGGTACGTGTGCGTCGTCCGTGTGCATAGAATGCAGAATACAAATTACAGATGATTAGGTGTTAAAGATGTGCAAAGATATAGATAGATATGGGGTAAATAGATATCCGTGAAATATATAATAAGTGCTTTGCGTGTGTAGTTTACTGTACATGTATTAAGCTAATAAATAAATGAAAAAAATTACATGGGGTCCCCCCCATTTTTGATATACAGCAAAGGTAAAGCAGAGAGCTGGGGGCTCATATTATCAGGCTGGGAAGGTCCCTGGTTATTGGGCCCTTCCCAGCCTAAAAAATGCTAGCTCGCAGCCACCCCAGAGTTGGCACATCACATTAGATGCGCCAGTTCTGACGCTTTGCCTCGGCTCTTCCCGAATGCCCTGGTGCGTTGGCAATTGGGGTAATGGTAGTTGGGGTTGATGTCAGCAACGATTTGTCCAAAATCACAGCTGGCATCAAGCCCTGGTCTTAGTAATGGAAACGTGTCTAGCAGACACCCCCATTATTAACCCATTAATCCAAAAACACACACACAATGTATTTGAATAAACACTCCCCGAAACTTTTCCTGGTTCACCAATTTATTAAAAACAAAAAACTATCCAGGTCTGACGTAGTCCTGGGAATCCGATGTAGTCGACAAATGGAAACCTGCAAAACATAAAAACAAGACACTGTCCCTCGTTCACCAATTTTTTAGAAAAAATGTTCCCACTCAGGTCGGACGTAGTCCAGCGTTCACCGAATCCGGCGACTGTGAATAGCAGTAACGTTACTGCTATTCAGTCTCCGGGTACTGATGTCACCGCTCATCAGAGTTGCTGTCTCATGCTGCGCTCCGCGAGACCCGGTGGCTTTGAACAGCGGTGACGTCCATAACAAAAACGTTCATAGGTGTCGCCGATTCTCACAGAGGGCGACAATTATCCTTGGACGTTTGGGTGCAATAAGCTCTTTGTGCATCTGGGTGGGACTGTGGATAGGGTTTTCGGCTCTGCCATGGTCCCTCCGCTGGCTATGGTGTATCTTCTTGTTTAAAATTTTGCGCCAAAGCCGTACCAACCACGGGCGCCGCTTGCGCACATTGATCTCATGGTGGGCTTCAAGAAAATGACGCTGGTGTCTGCACCTGCGCAGATTTAGATCTTTGCTTAATGACGAGCTGAGATCTCAATCTGCAAATGCACCACCACAAGCGCTATTTTACTGAAGACCACCAGTAGGTCAGTATGCGCATGCACTGACACCAGCACCATTTTCTTGAAGCCCACCGAGATCTCAATGTGTGCAAGCGCCGTCCGTGTTTAGGACATAAAAAAGGATTCGGCACTCTAATCCGTGGTTAGGACGGCGCCAGCGGCAGAGCCGAAGACACTAGCCACAGTCCCACCCTGATGCACGAAGAGCTTATTGCACCCAAACTTCTAATGATAATTAAAAAACAACCAGCCTCTGGATTTCTACACAGTAGGCACCTATTAAATAAACTAAAGGCGCTGTTATATTGAACATGTTATCCTAATAATGACAGGTTCCTATTAATCAGCATACATAGTGTTAATCTACAGGTTAATAGCGTTATGAAGGTGCCCTAAAGAAGCTCTCCCAAGAAATGACCTGTCTGAATACGTGTGTAGTGTAATGTACATGCAATGAGATATCGATCGCCATCTTCCTCAGATTCCAGCTCCGCTCTGCTCCTCTTCTCACTCATGTGACTCGTCGGTTCCCACTGGGTACCAGAAGTCCCTTTTATGCCTATGGATCCTCGTTCTGACGCTCCATAGACTTGCATTGTAAGGCCATGGCCCCACTATCCGTATTTGATCAGTGTTCGGTCAGTATTTTTTCTCAGGAGTGGGAGCCAAAACCAGGTGAGGAACAATCAGAGAAAAGATATAATAGAAACAAGTCACCAATTCTGCATTTATCACCCACTCCTGGTTTTGGCTCCCACTCCTGAGAAAACATACTGACCGAATACTGATAGTGGGGCCGTGGCCTAATAGTGACTAGTGGCTCACACATAAACCACAGCGAGTCGGAATAAGTCACGAGACCCAGAAGAGGAGAGATGCGGTGCTGGGAACAGGGGAAGACGGCGATCAGTGAGTATCTCTGCACTTTCTCTACACACGTATTTAGGTTTAGCAAATTAAAAAATGTGATGGGAATTCTCCTTTCCTGCTGAGCCATAATGCCAGTAATTAGGAACGCAACTACCCCATCCAATGACGAACCTCATATGCCGTCAGGTGTTAACCTCTTCACAACCATGTGAAGTTACGTCATTTGAATGCAGGGGGTGCGTGGAGGCTCAGGGACTGAGCCCGCACCATGCACGGCATGTGCCAGGTGTGTCACATAGCCGGAATCTGCCCGTAAAAGCAGCAAACGGAGCTAGAGCCGATCGCTGCTGGTTTATCGTTTAAATGCTGCTGTCAATGGCAGTTAAATGGCGCAATTGCCCCATGGGGCTGCTGGGCTTCATAAAACCTCAGTTTAAGTATATAAAACAATATATAGTATAAGCAATCAAATGACTGCAGGTTAAACTCCCCTTAATGGGACTAAAAAAAGTGAAATAACAAATGTTTTAATAAATAAAAATATATATATATATATATATATATATATATGTGTGTGTGTAATATATAAGGTTTTCCCAGGCCTCTCCCTGCCTCCACCATGAGGGGCGCTTCTCCTCAGGGAGTCAGCACCAGCCTCAGTCACATTTCCCTTCTTTATTTTCTCCTTTCCCGCCTTTTTAAAACACACCCCCTTCACATAAAGCCACGCCCACCCACGTCAGGCAGCTACCGGGGTACGTGCGCACTGACACAGTACTCATGGCAAAACATTCCTAACCTCTGGTATGGGAACTCCCACCTACGTGACGGAGGGATCTATTTATATGTTTTCTAAAATAACACTCCAGAAACGCCTCTTCTGGGACTAAACAGCCCACTGTAGGTATGAGTCTGTATAACGAAGCCGCAGCGTGCTGCTTAGAGTCCTACGTGGAGGATTCTTTATTTGACAACTAGCGAGACTATTCAAGTTCCACCCCGGGGTGGGGTGTCAGTTGGTACACTCCTTCATGTAAGACGTGCAGAATCGAACGCACCGCACCCCAACCAGCCGGCTGGGAGGAGACCGAGCAAGTGGGACACGCCCATTTCTATCCTCATTGGTGGAGCTTTACAAGCAGGCGGGGAGATTGAGCCCGATACTGGAATCTGATTGGTCGTTTAAACGCTAGATGAGAAGGGCGGATGAAGCTGTTGCGGGTGGCAGGTGTTGTGGGCAGGGCTGGTCCAGCTGTAACTTACAGTGTGTGTGTGATGCATCCCAGGATGGCAAACTTACTTTTACATTTAATGCTATAGCAATAATGTGAATGAGCAGGAGAACTGATGGGAGTGCGGCTGTGCAGCAGGAGGCAAGTAAGTGAGCCCTGGAGAGAGCCTGATCCATGGCACATCGCCTGCTGTGCTATGGCCGATCAGAATTGCTCCAGTTCTATGTGGTCATGTGGTCATTATTTATAGTAAATATTTACATTTGTTTAAATGTTTAAAGAAAACTAATTGAATAGAATTTTATTGTCAGTAGATCTATAATTGCTGCACATAAGTTATTTCATATCTGTGCATATATATATATAATATATTACAGGATCCACAAAACGTAATTATACACACTGGATGCTCTCTATCCTTTGCTTTCTAGGAATACATCCATTACTTTGGATTTTCTGACTCGTTTACAAAGGGTTAAACAGAGAATGCGGTTCCCTCCTATGGGCTCAGGAGGCTTTTTTTTCTCTGTCTCTTTAATGTAGCGAATAATTAGCAACACGAAATCCAGAAAAAAAAAAAGAAGCGTTTAATCCGTCAGAGAAATTTAGAAAAATGTTAGCAGTCATGTAAAGGGGAAAAAAAAACAAGAAAAATAAAAGAAATCACATTGATTTATTTGTTAGTCTTGCCACTTGTTTCTTATTTGAGGAGAAGAAATGGCTGCCTGTAAACAAGCCTATATATACATGAGATGGAAGGAAGCAGAGTCCTGTCATGTCTGTATTGGATCTATAGATTTCTTTGGCTGTATGTGTCAAGCCCCCTGTGGAGGAATGTAGGAGGTTACCAATCTGTAGACTGAAAGCATCTGCAGACGTCAGGACAGTGTCAGTGCATGGCTATATATATATATATATATATATATCTATCAGAGGCAGACATACCATTGGTGCAGCCATACAAGGGCCCAAGAGATTAGGGGGCCACTATTGATTGCCCCCAAAGCTGGTGGAATTGTGCATGTATTGTTCTTGCACAGGGGTCCTTTTTGGCCAATGTAATCTATCTATCGGGCCTGCTATAAAGGATGGCTGTAGGTTTCCATGAATTCCATAATTAGACTACATAGGGCAATATTTTGTCATATTGACCACCCAACATCACATAAAATAGATGCAAAATCTTTAAAAAAAATTGATCGCTGGATTGGACCCACATAGCCCGAGTTACTACAACCACAGCACATATTGTCCTAAAGTCAGTGGTAATGTGATGTAGAGAACTTTTCAAAACTTTCAAACTTTTCAGCTCTGCATTTAGACTCGCATTTATAGCCTGTACCATAAAGTGCCTCATTTCTGTCTCTGACTCTGTGAGTAGGACACAGAGTCAGCAATTGCGAGAGCTAATAAAACACAATATTTGCCTTTGGGTGTGGGATAGGGATGACTAAATATAATATAATATAGTTCCTCCCACAGTCTTGACTTTAGATTGGTTTTATCAGAAAATCGTCCGGCTTCCTGTGCCGTTTTTGTATTACTTTTTTTACTGTGTTTTTTAATCATTAGAAAAGACACCAGGTACAATGCATCTCAGTTTGTATGTTTCTTAAAGGACTTTAAAGGCTGATACTGGAGATGACTGATGGGGGTGCCGGGTACCAGACTGTCACTGTCTGATATGAATGACCTTTCCTATGGACAGGTCATCTGTATTATAGAAGTGGACAACCCATCTAAATATATATATATATATATATATATATATATATATATATATATATATATATATATATATATATATATATATATATATATATATATATATATATATATATATATATATATATATTATACACACCATTTTCAGGATTTTAACTTGGGAGGGTCGGAGTGGCACGTCCTATAACCTTGGTTAGTCAAGGAAGATTGAATTGGGTGTAAAGAAGATCATTTGGTATTGCTAAACACCTTAAAGTATTGATTGAGCAAAACTAGTGTCACATATTGCCTCTTAAAGGGGTTGTACCAAAGCTGTAAATTATACATTTCTGGGACCCCCTACAATCCCTGTTTGGCTACTTGTAGCAATCTCATATATAATGAATAGAGCAAAGTTGTGCGTGCATGCATGCCAAGCCTTATTCTCAGAATTGGAGGAGGGGAATCCCAGAGGTCAAACCACCTCCCAGCAATCCTAAACTTGTTAATGAGGCCCTATGGGCAATGGGAATATCCTATGACCCTCCCTACAATCCCTGCCTGATGTATTTGGCTATTTTCAGCATAGATAATGAATAGAACAGAGGTGTGCATACATGCAAAGCCCCATTCTAAGGATTGGAGGGAGGAGGGGGTGATCCCAGCGGTCAAACCACCTCCCAGCAATCCGAAACTTGTTAATGAGGCCGTATGGGCAATGGGCGTATCCGGTGACGCCCTCCTCCAGCCAGTTTGCAATGTACTTCTTGCTCTGAAGCCAATACAGAGTGTAGAAATGCTTTTACTTTACTACTATTGGGAATTGTTGGAAAAGACGAGACGAAAGTTGGGTCCAAAAATTGCAAATTTTTCCAATGCACATCAATTTCGGTGCAGAAAGATTCCACATCACGGGAATGACATTTGTGAACCTGTCAACCTCAGGCCTCTTACTGTACTCTTCAGAGGATTTTACCTGCGCAAATTCCTAGATTACACCCACAGTTTACCCACCCGTCATAAAATGAAAAGGCGCCTCTGGGGACTTTGCAGTGTAAATTTACCCACAAGACAATGACTTCTTATAAATCTGACCTAGTTCCCCTTTATACCCTTTTATAGGTCTCGCTCTGAGCATTCCTCCACCGTGTTTTATTAAAAATATGATATTCCAGGAGGCACTACTGCAGCAAGCCATGGCAGGAACTGATTGATTCCTGTGTGTGGCTCTCTATATTACTCATGTGCTGCATTGCAGTCAATACATCGTCCATAGAAGCCTATGCGTGTCACCGGCAGTCACGTGTGGGCTGCATCCAGGCTGTTAGCACCAGCGGCTATTCCTGGCC
This sequence comes from Phyllobates terribilis, assembly GCF_046119375.1. Classification (NCBI taxonomy): domain Eukaryota; kingdom Metazoa; phylum Chordata; class Amphibia; order Anura; family Dendrobatidae; genus Phyllobates; species Phyllobates terribilis. Next base: position 129,451,218 of record NW_027362773.1, on the reverse strand, counting down.
CTATCCTATATAATGAAGCTGTGACCCTGTAAGTGCAGCACTCTTCACACCACTGCAGACCACCAGGTCAGAGCGCAGAGATGCCGACATCTGGAAAATGTATATGAACTGCATGCAGATTGCTGACCAGATATAAGATGTGATTTACAGCCTCCAGCAGCTGCTTCTGTATTTTGGAGTATGTGCACACTGAGCAGATACTTAGCAGATTATTGTGCATGAGATTTTATGAAATTTCATCCATGCACTAAACTTTGGAAATCTTTGTTAAGACACTTTGCACTGTATTTCCATAACAAAATCCTCTTAATTTGGTGCATATTTTGCCTCTAATGATTCGTCTCCTGTGGATTTTCCCTTACATGTAACAACTTGCTGTATCTATAGTAAAAGGGTGTATTAAAAATGCCAAACACAGTTGTTACTCATCCTCACCGGGTCCAGCGCTGCCTCTCCGCAGCTGCCCAAATCTTCTTTTACAGGCACAACTACAGGGCATGGGAAAAGCTGGGCTGGTGTAGATGGAACAAGTCTCTGAACCAAGTGATTGGCTGCAGCGGATAAAAGCTCTGTAGTTATGACATTACCGCTGCAGCCTGTAAATAAGCCAGCGCTGCCTCTCTGCCACTGCCCTTTTCTTGTTTACAGGCTGCAGTGGTAACGTCACACCTACAGTGCACATGACAGTGTCTCTCATTGCTTGGCTCAGTGGCTTTTGCTGCTGTAGATGGCACAAGCGATTGGCTGCAGCACTATAGCTGTGAGGTCACCACTGCAGTCTGTAAACAAAGGGCAGCAGCAGAGAGGGAGAGCTATTTTAGACCTTTGTAGGTCAATGGTGAAATAAAACATTATCCGGGCCAACTCCTTTGCTTAATATTTTAGTTTGACATTTTGGCGGCTTTGGAACAATTTTATGAATTTTCAGTAGAATTTTGGCCTCAAAAGATTTAACTTCCAATAGTCGACCGGAAACAATGAATAGTGTGATCACTGTACTACTTCTTCTGTACAAATCCAAGGTTGGGTTTGCATGTTGCGGCTGTGGTGCATGGTCACCAAAAAAACAGTGCGAATGTTCAAATAGAGTGTTTTTCAAATTAATTGCAGCCAAAGGCATTTAATTGTTAATAGTTGTGTGGTTATGCAGCAAAGCTGCAGGTTATTGCTCAGCAAAACCAATGACACTGCTTTCAGCTGCAATGAATTAGAAGCCTATGCCAATCTGCACTTCAGCAGGTTTTTTGACTGCATGGTGGGTGCACCTTGGCTAGGGTGTGGCCGCAAAGTGGGAACCTAATCTTAGGTATCCGAGATCAACAAAACCGGGCAGTAATAAAACAAGCCGTACTTGCCTGTTAACCCAGTCCCCTCCCTATTCTTTGCTGCAATAATCTTGTCACATCGATGCACATGTCCGCATGTAGTCGCCACATAGTCACATGCTGGAGTGGCCTTTTCTTGTTGATCCCAGGCAGACCCTTTAATTTTTCTTTTTTACTATTATTCTGTCCTTTTTTGGTTGCTGATATGGTGGCCATTTATCGCTGGGTGCAACCCTGGTGACATATGAGTTTAACAACTAAAGAAAACCTGCTGCCTGATTCGTGTTACCCAAACCATGGACACCACGAAGCAGGGACGTGGCCAGGGACGAAGTGACTAGTCCTAGAGACGGGTCTCTGACAGCTTCTCCCCACCCGCTCAGCTAGAGTGACCGGTAGAGATGAGCGAACCTGAACTTTAAAATTTGGGGTTCCAACCAGACACTTAGTGTCTGGTGCTGAACTCCGAACACGGACTTCTCCCGGAAGTCTGTTTTAATGTTCGGAGTTCCAGAGTGAGAGAGAGCGAAATTTTCAGGTCCCTATACATTTCAATAGGGTTCGGGTAAAGTTCTGGTACCTGTACCGAACTTTGGACATTTGTTCGGTCGGGTACCAGAACCTGAACTTCCATGCGTCCGCTCATCCCTGGTGACCGGTCTCTTATGTGCGTAGAGACCAGTGATAAGCGCAAGTGCTCATTACTCAAGTTTGCCTAAGGTGCTCGGTATGCACAGAGTATCGCGGGTGCTCGAGTGAGATGTTCGAGTCCTGGCGGCCGCATGTTTTGCGGCTGTTAGACACTCAAAAAACATGCAGGGATTGCCCGTTTTTGTCAGGCAACCCCTAAATGTTTTGTGGCAGTCTTAACAGTCACGAAACATGCGGCCGCTAGGACTGGAACATTTCACGCGCCCACGATACTCTGTGCATACCCTTAGCACCCTAGGTAAACTCGAGTAATGAGTACTTGCGCTCATCACTAATAGAGACCTGTCAGTCTAGCTGAGTGGGTGGGGAGAAGTTGTCGGGGACCCGCCTCTTGGACTAGTCACTTTATGCCTCTAGGACTAGTCACTTTATGCCAGGTCGCACTTTCAACTATCTTTCTCAAAAACACTGCAGCAGGTTTTACGTTTTAACATTCATTTGTGTAATGAACATGAGGGGTGCACGCCTCTTCTGAACAAAGGTTTTTACTTATGATATTTTAATATGTTTCTGTTATTGCAGACATTTCGGCGCTATAATGGTGGCGGAGCCGCTCGATCCAGAAGATTCTACACCTGCAACCATAAGTCTCCAGACGCAGGTAAGCCACTGACTAACGCACATTGCGCTTCTATATAAATGCCACTGTGCGTGTGACAGCGGCTAACCAGCCTCTTGGAAGTACCCGCCACTCCTGGTCATTACTGCCAGTTCACACTTACTTTTTGGTCTACAGTTCCATTGAATAATAGGATCATTTGTAATTTTATTCTCTCCTTATCAAGTTTGGTGAAGAAGTAAGAAATTTTGTAAAATTTCTTTCAATGGTCAGAGACCCTCACATATTAGTTTCTTCTCTATGTGGTTCCCTACATAAACATTTAAAAATGTTATATTTAAAGTGAAGCCCCCACTGTTGGTGCCCCTGTAAAGAATACATGCATTCATTTCTTAACCTTGATTTCTTCTATAACAGATTGTTTCCTGTATTGTTAGGCAAGTTCAAGGTAATCTAATGGGGGCTTGACAATTTGGCCTCCTTAACATGTATGGAAACAATCCTGCTGCTAGTCATGAGATGCAGTGGGGGGGTACCTTTCTCTTTTACTTTACTTTTCCCCCATCCTTCCCACAAGGGTCCTGTTCTACATATTCGCTTTCTTCTATCCATTATTCCGATGTGTCGATCAAGTTTTTCTCCTGCCGCTTCCTAAAAGTTAACATGGAAAAAAAACTGAATTCTCTCTACCGCTATCCACCAGACGTATCCATCACTATTTACTTCTTCACGTCGGCCCCAGGGCAACTTTTGATTCCACCTTGTCTTTCATTCTGCATGTCTAAGCTTTTGCCACTTCAACCTCAAAAAACGTTTCTCGAATCTGCTCTTAACATTGAGACAATAAAAATGGTAACATGTGCCCTCATCATCTCCCGCATAGACTACTGCAACACCATCCTCCATGGCTTCCTATATAAACACTCTTGTATCCCTGCAATCCACACCCAACTCTAAGTCCCTATTATATATCTTCCCCATTATTCATCCACAGCTTCTCCCCTCCGCCAGTCTCTTCACTGGCTACTTGCCCAGCAAACTGTAGTCGAAGCATTACGTGACATACAAAGATGACAATCCCCTGCCCCTTCAATGTATCTCCTGCTGCCTCCCCACGTGTAACCTCCGGTTCTCACAACACCTTCTCTGCTCTCGTTTCGTCTGCTTCTTACATATTTGTCGATACTTCTCACTTGCAACCCCTAAACTCTGACGCTCAGAACCCCCAAAGGGTCAGACTCTCCCACTGGCAAAGCCTTCCCAAGCACCGAGAATGGCACAAACCTTTAATGCCTCTGCCCTTACTTAGTGTCTCCATCATCCCTCTCTTGTAGAGTGGAGGCCCTCATGGGCAGGGTCTTCTTCTGGATCAGTCTGCCACTCCTCTTTCTTGTTATATTTTATGCACTTATGCCATTTTTGTATGTCATATGTACAGTTCTATGGAATTAAAGGGATTCTTCATTAAAAACAAAGGATAGATTTGAGTTGATTGTTGAGGGTCTGACTGCTGGGACCTTTACCAATCCCGTTAGAATGGATGCTCAACTATTGCTGTATTTATTCTCTATGGGGCTGCTGGAAAAAAATCTGACAACCGTACTCGGCAGCCCCGTAGGGAATGACGTGCGCTCCAGTCTCATATGGACGCTGCCGCTCCATTCTAACGGCAATAAAAGTGCCCCATTCTGCCGATCAATGCTGGTCCCAGCAGTCGGACACCCACTAATCAGCAAGTTATCAAGTATCCAATGGTTAGGTGATACATCATACACCAAACAACCCCTTTTAAAGGGGACAAAAGTCTGCAGTCACTGTGACACGCCGTCACAATTTCTCGGTATTCCCCGTGCGAGTGGCCACTCGCTCTATAAGGGTATCGTGACAGCACTTAGTGGCTGCAGACTTTTATCCCAAACCTGGACAACCCCTTTAATGATGAAATGAATAATCATGTTCACCTTGATGACCCCAAAACCTTTCTCAGTTTTGGCTGTTTAAGTCATCACTTATCTGATTGTACTTTTTCCTCTTGTTCCTATACATTGTGTTTATATTTGGGAGGAAAGTAGAACTCAATCATTGTTTACTCCGCGTCCTGATCATCACGTGTTGTATATTTTGTATGGATACCAAATATGTCTATTTTTTGTACTTTGGGACATCTATTTAATAAAGTTTATTTGTGGAAATTGTAGTTTTTCTTAATCTTTAAATGTTTGTTTATCTAAAATTACTAGATTTAGTATTTTAGGCCGATACGACTGGTAGGTTTTTGTGTCCTAAAAGTCTGGACACATAGGCAAAAATCCATATCCATCAAGAAATGAAAATTATTAATATTTTATTCAATTGGAATATTTTTAAATAACGTCTTCAATATGATTTCCATCGTTTGCGATGCAAAGGTTGATTCGCTTTGCAAAATTCTATTATAGTAAATTCATTAAAATTACAGGAATTCTCATTAACTATGTGTCCAGACTTTCTCCAGATCTCACACTTTGCACTGACGAGGGGCAGTACCCCGAAACACTGTGTCCGCAAATTGATATTGTGGTTTTGGCTATTATCCTAAGTCATGTGGCAAGGCTCATTAGAGAGTAGATATTGACTTTTAGGACGGCTACTTCCTAAAGGTGACATTTGAGTTCTAGTTCTCCTCTCTGAAGAGACAATTTCCAGACTTTCGGGACACCTTGTAGAATAAGCCTTGTAAAATCATCCTTTTACCAGCAGATGGTGCTGTTCTAGTAGATATTGGATGCTTTATAGCAGGGGTCTCAAACACGCGGCCCGCGGGCCGCATGCGGCCCCTGAGGCTGCTTTATGCGGCCCGCAGGCACAGACCCCTTGATGATCCTGACCAGGTCCAGGAGGAGCCGCCGACAGCAGCGCTGAATTGACACACAGAGACTGTTTCCCAGCACAGCATTTCCAATGACAGCCGCTGGCCAATCAGGGGCCAGCAGCTGATATCTGCGTGTCGGCGCAGTGAGTATGACGTCATTGCCGTATGCTGATGTCAGCTGCTGGCCTCTGATTGGCCGGCGGCTGGCATTGGAAATGCTGTGCTGGGAGACAGTCTCTGTGCGGCAATGCAGCGCTGCTGTCGGCGGCTCCTCCTGGACCAGGTCGGGATCGTCAAGGGGTCGGACTCTGTGGTGCCTGCGGGCCACATCTGCAGGAAGGCCGCCGAGGGAACGGAGGACAGGTGAGAATCATCTTTTTTTTTTTTTTTATGTGTGTGAAGAACAGCACAGGGGGCACATAGCCAAAAGATGGGGACCTGGATGGGGCACATAGCCACAAGATGGGGACCTGGATGGGGCACATAGCCAAAAGATGGGGACCTGGATGGGGCACATAGCCACAAGATGGGGACCTGGATGGGGCACATAGCCACAAGATGGGGACCTGGATGGGGCACATAGCCACAAGATGGGGACCTGGATGGTGCACATAGCCACAAGATGGGGACCTGGATGGGGCTCATAGCCACAAGATGGGGACCTGGATGGGGCTCATAGCCACAAGATGGGGACCTGGATGGGGCTCATAGCCACAAGATGGGGACCTGGATGGGGAACATTGCCACATGATGGGGACCTGGATGGGGAACATTGCCACATGATGGGGACCTGGATGGGGAACATTGCCACATGATGGGGACCTGGATGAGGCACATTAGTACAAGATGGGGGCAAGGATGGGGAACATTGCCACAAGATGGGGACCTGGATCGGGAACATTGTCACAGGATGGGGACCTGGATCGGGAACATTGTCACAGGATGGGGACCTGGATGGGTCACATAGCCACAGGATGGGGACCTGGATGGGTCACATAGCCACAGGATGGGGACCTGGATGGGTCACATAGCCACAGGATGGGGACATTACTACAAGATGTTTGCCATTATTACTATATGATGCTAATTGTAAGACAATTTTACTGTATGTGGCCAATTGGGGGAAACAAAATTGTAAAAATCCAAAAAATAAAAATAAAGCATGAAAAAATATTGGGCACTAAAAATGCTGTTTTATATGTAAACTAAAGTAAACACAAAAAAGTACACGTTTATTATCGCCACATCCATAAGCACCCAAGCTATAAAAAAATAAACACGGCAAAAATGTTCAAAAGGTGTATACAAAAAAATGGTATCACTAAAAATGTCACATTGAACAAAAAATGCGGCCCCCCAAATTCAATTTTTTTCCATTTGCGGCCCATATACCCAGCCGAGTTTGAGACCCCTGCTTTATAGTAACACTGATAGAACTTGACGTTAATGTATTACCTGTGATTAAAATAAAATGCATGTAATTACATGTGGGTTTAGTCCCAATTTGTGTTTGCTGCTTTTAATAACATGATTCCTTTGTATATAAAAATACAGCTTCACCATTGGTAACTTTTTATTTTTAATATAGCTTTGCACCCAGTAATGGCACAATTGGCTGAATTGATCATTACTTTAAAAAAAAAAAAAAGTGCACCTTTTAAAAACATTTTGTGTAATTAACTCAAATACAAGTCTTAATAAATGAAATAAATTTGCCCCTCTGATTCTGTCTTCCCTACAGCACCGCCGCTCTCGCTCCTGCACAGGAGTGGTTCTACTCTGCTGAGATCAGAGCAAAGTCCTGTAAAGTGCGTGCACCGGCGAGGACCAAGAGCAGGTCTGTGCTATAACTGCACAGGAGCGAGATTGGCGGCGCTTTGTAGACTACGTCATCCACATCAATCAAGGCAGGAAAAACGCGATTGTGGGGATAGAGGAGGTGCCGAGCAAGAGCAGCGGCATATTTTTTTCTTTTTGGGATATGCAAATGGGGTTGTGGGCTTATATACAGGTTGCTGGACTGCGGTAAAATTGGGAAAACCTGGTGACCGGTTCCTTTTAAGTACATGGTGAATTCTCACACTGTGGCTTTTGTTGCAGAAAGTTCTGCAAATCGCCCATTCACCTGAAAACGGAAACATTCAGAATGGTACCGATTTATTGAAGAAATTTCAGCGACCAAATCTGCAGAGTGGGATCACGCATGCCCTTTTGCTGCAATTTTGTTATTTGTTTTGAAAAAAATTAATAGAAAAAAAATAAAAATAGAATATCTTGTGAATTATGTTCTCTTTGTCTTCAGGGTATATTTGTTAGGGTGAATTCACATTGCATTCCGGTACCCATTCGGTGGCCCCGTTGGGGCTAAAGTCTGAACCACCTTCCCCCGCAAGACGAGATTCAGACGTATGCGCCGACGAGACCTTAGACTATAATGGTCCGGCAGAGCGAACGTTGCATTATTTTCGGGCGGACACCCAGATGCAATAGTCTTTGTCTTGGTGTCCGCCTCCGGTAGGCGTACATGCCCGAAAATTATGCACAGCAGAGCACACGTTCGCTCTGCTGGCACCATTACAGTCTATGGTCCTGTTGGCACATATGTCCGGATACTGTTTTGTGAGGGGTTCGGACGTATGCTCCGATGGGGCCACTGTACGGCTGCCGGAACGCAATGCGTAAGCACTAGTGATGAGCGAGCATGTTCTGTTAACCTTTTCGGCGAGCATGCTCGGGTGCTCAGCGAGCATCTCCGGTGTGCTCGAATGTTTTGTTTGAATCACTCCTGTGTGCATGATTTGCGACTGACAGCTTTAATACATGTGAGAAATGCCTAAGAAACAGGCATTTCTCACATGTATTAAGCTGTCAAACAGTCACAAATCATGCACCCGGAATGACTCAAACATAACATTCGAGCACACCGGAGATACTCGGAAAACACCCAAGCATGCTCGCCGAAAAGGTTAACAGAACATGCTCGCTCATCACTACTACGTACCCTTTAATCATTTTGTAAATGCTGTAAAAAAAAAATAAATAAATAATAATTTGTGGCAAAACTGAAAAAAGAAAAGTTGTACAGTTGAAAATGTTTCCCAACATGCACTATGTCGGGAAGGAATTGGCAATAGACAGAAGCTTTGGCCCAAAGCAGACATTTGTTGAAGGGTACAAAAAAAAAAATGTTGTGCCAAAGAACACAGTGGCTGCCATCATCCTTAAAGAGGTTATTCACTATTGGATAAACCCTTTTGAATGTCCCCAGTGTGCTGCTTAAAATGAGAAGCATGCTTACTTCACATACCAGCGATTCTCTTTGGCTTTGTGTCCTGTGTGCCCTTCCAATCTAGTAAAATAAACAATATCACGTGAACACTGCAGCCAATCAGAGATCGCCAATCAGCTTCACAGTGCCATCCTAATGAAGAGTGACAACCCCTCTAAGTTAGGCTATTTTTTCCCTGGAAACTCTAAGATCGTTTCCCACTCCCCTCTGCCAATGATGCCCGTGTGTGGATGATGGCATGTGTCATGTCTTTAGGTTTAAATATGGTGCTGGTCTTATCATTGAGAAGAACATTATGGTTGGAAGAATAGAAGGAACAAGGCGAAGAGGAAGACCAGCAACCCCATGGTTTGATGCTGTCAAGATAACGGTGGAGAAGACCTTGGTTGACCTATTTAGGCGGAGAAGATCTTGGTGGACCTATCTAGGCTTGGCAAGATCGATATTCCTACATATATATTCCTACGCTCTGTTCATCCATCAAATCGCCATGGGTCGAGATTAGTGTTGAGCGAGTAAGTTCTGTCTGAGTACGCTCGGCCGAGCTCCGAGTATTTACAGCTGCTCGGTGATATGGTTGAATCGCTCCCGTGTGCATGATTTGCGACTGTTTGACAGCTTTATTACGTGTGAGGAATGTGTAAGAAATAGACATTCCTCACATGTAATAAAGCTGTCACACAGTCGCAAATCATGCACACGGGAGCGATTCAACCATATCACCGAGCAGCTGTAAATACTCGGAGCTCGGCCGAGCGTACTCGCCGAAAGGGTTAACAGAACATACTCGCTCAACACTACTCGAGATCGAACTGAAGACCAGTAAATATAATAACACTTATTTACCCACATAACCGCTTCCCTGGCTGCAACTGTTTAACATACATTTAACTGCAAGAGGTTATGCTGCCTGCAGCAAATGGAGAATGCAACTGATGGGAGGTGAAATTGGTGAATCTTGGGAGCAATAAACGCAGCAGACACTGGCATCCACTGGTTATAAACAAACGCCATGGGCAATAGGGGTCTGGAATAGGGGTGCTGTAGTAAGAAATGAAGCTTTGGCGTGTGCCATGCCAGAAAACACCATTTAGGCCATGTAGAAGTTTTCATCAGAACATTGCCAGCTCTTTCAAACTTTGGAACCATCAGTTATGGAAACTTTAAAAAGTTTTTATAAAATTCAGCAAAATAAACTAATACCATTAGAAATTTGCACTTATTCTTATAAATGAAGCTCATGTATACAGTGGGTACGGAAAGTATTCAGACCCCTTTAAATGTTTCACTCTGTTTCATTGCAGCCATTTGGTAAATTCTAAAAAGTCCATTTTTTTTTTCATTAAAGTACACTCTGCACCCCATCTTGAAAAAAACAAATGTAGAAATTTTTGCAAATTTATTAAAAAAGAAAAACTGAATATCACATGGTCATAAGTATTCAGACCCTTTGCTCAGACACATATTTAAATCACATGCTGTCCATTACCTTGTGATCCTCCTTGAGATGGTCCTACTCCTTCATTGGAGTCCAGCTGTGTTTAATTAAACTGATAGTTGATTTGGAAAGGCACACACCTGTCTAGATAAGACCTCACAGCTCTGCATGTCAGACCAAATGAGAATCATGAGCTCAAAGGAACTGCCCAAGGAGCTCAGAGACAGAATTGTGGCAAGGGACAGATCTGGCCAAGGTTATAAAAGAATTTCTGCATTACTCAAGGTTCCTAAGAGCACAGTGGCCTCCATAATCCTTAAATGGAAGAAGTTTGGGACCACCAGAAGTCTTTCTAGACCTGGCCATCCAGCCAAACTGAGCAATCATGGGAGAAGAACCTTGGTGAGAGAGGTAAAGAAGAACCCCAAGATCACTGTGGCTGAGCTCTAGAGATACAGTAGGGAGAGTCAACCATCACTGCAGCCCTCCACCAGTCAGTCATTTATGGCAGAGTGGCCCGACGGAAGCCTCTCCTCAGTTCAAGACATATGAAAGCCCACATAGAGTTTGCTCAAAAACAAATGAAGGACTCCCAGACTATAAGAAATAAGATTCTCTGGTCTGATGAGACAAAGAGCTTTTTGGTGATAATTCTAAGTGGTATGCGTGGAGAAAACCACACACTGCTCATCACCTGCCCAATACAATCCCAACAGTGAAACATGGTGGTGGCAGCATCATGCTATGGGGGTGTTTTTCAGCTGCAGGTATAGGACGACTGGTTGCAATTGAAGGAAACATGAATGCGGCCAAGTACAGAAATATCCTGGATGAAAACCTCTTCCAGAGTGCTCTGGACCTCAGACTTGGCTGAAGGTTCACCTTCCAACAAGACAATGACACTAAGCACATAGCTAAAATAACAAAGGAGTGGATTCAGAACAACTCTGTGACCATTCTTGACTGGCCCAGCCAGAGCCCTGACCTAAACCCAATTGAGCTTCTCTGGAGAGACCTGAAAATGGCTGTCCACCAATGTTCACCATCCAACCTGACGGAACTGGAGAGGATCTACAAGGAAGAATGGCAGAGGATCCTCAAATCCAGGTGTGAAAAACTTGTTGCATCATTCCCAAGAAGACTCATGGCTGTACTAGCTCAAAAGGGGGCTTCTCCTCAATACTGAGCAAAGGGTCTGAATACTTATGACCATGTGATATTTCAGTTTTTCTTTTTCAATTAATTTGCAAAACTTTCTACATTTCTGTTTTTTTTCAGTCACGATGGGGTGCAGAGTGTACTTTAATGAGAAAAAATGAACTTTTTAGAATTTACCAAATGTCTGCAATGAAACAAAGAGTGAAAAATTTAAAGGGGTCTGAATACTTTCTGTACCCACTGTATATGAGCCTAAAGTGCAGCTGGCAAGATTAGAGAGAAACTAGATGATCCACACAATTGGTAACATGCAAGGAAAAACAATAATAAGTTGTACAAAAGGTTATTCTTATCTTCACATATGGATATTGTCAGATATCGCTTGTAAATAAAAATAAGTTTGCAATTTGCTGCTTTTTAAAAAAAATTTAGCCATTCTTGACTTATTAAAGCTTTTGTTTACAGCTCGTCTTGGAAACCGACCACCACTGCTAAGCAGAATATGTGCAGTGCTCTAACGCTGTGTGCCCACTATGCGTTTAAGCGTTTCTGCTGTGGCAATTCCGCTGTAGAAATGCTTAAAAAACGCTTGGTAGAAGGTCTACTATGTTCCCCAATGGTAATCCGCATGTGCTGTGGACATGCTGCGAAAATTTCCGCTCCGGATTACCATTGCAGAAAAATTCGCCGCACTACCAATTATTTTGCGAATCGCGGGGTTTTCGCCGCCATTGACTTGCATTTAATCACTTAATATCCGCATGACTACATGTGCACATGCGGATATTAAGCAATTCAATGTGCGGATGGTACCCGGGTTTGGAGAAGAGGAGACTCTCCTCCAGACCCGGGTACCATAGTACCTGTAAAAAAAAAAAAAAAAGAATTAAAATAAAAAATATACATTATACTTACCTTCTGATGGCCCCCGCTCTCCATAGCGATGCGTCCTGGCTTCCCGGCGGCTCACGATGGTATAAAAGGACCTTCCATGACGTCATTTAGTCATGTGACAGGTCACGCAACCGCTGACGTTGGAGGTCACGTGACCTGTCACATGACTAAATGATGCCATGGAAGGTCCTTTTAGACCACCGAGGGCCGCCCAGCACACCAGACGCATCGGACAAGGAGACCGGGGGCCATCGGAAGGTGAGTATAATGTTTATTTTTTACCATTCTTTTACTATAACTTGGTCACACTATATATGCTGGTTGCATGGATTTATATAGTGTGACCAAGTTGACAAGCACTTTCCAAGTGATGCTAAAATGGCTTGGAAAGCGCTTGACAACCCACATGCAGAAATGCATGTGAAGAACGCTTCGCTTCCGCTTGTCCCTGGCAGGAAAAACGCATGTACAATCCGCATGTACAATCCGCATGTACAATCCGCATGCGTTTTTTCTGCCAAGGAGATGCAGAAACGCTCAGGAAAGATCCGGAGCATTTCTGCATCGTGAGCACATAGCAGAGCTCTTTTCTGTTTTGAAGCTGGAGTGCACGGTTATCAGCTTTAGTGCTGAGTTTACTAGAAAGCAGATGCAAATCTTAATGAGAAGTAAATTTCAAAAGTTCTTGTTTTTCTCAGCATTATTCATCCAGGAAGATGGGAATAACCCTTTAAACATCATAAATTGAGAAAAATAACAAAGTTGCTTTGTATATTTGTTGATATGTTTTTTTGTAGTATATATTGGATAGCAAATAAAACTGACAAATTTAACTGTTTGATGAAACTCAGGTTGTGCGCGAGCATTGCATGAATACAAGCTGGTGCCTGAGACTTTTGACTTCTCTCAGTGTCCATACAACCAGCCCTATCGGGAAGTATCTGCCATGTACAGGCACATTTAGGCATCCAAATTGACCTAATCTTTGATGAATCGTTACCATCATCAAGGCCAAGTTAGTAAACAGCCTAGAGTGCTCGCAGTCATTAAAGTTACTGAAGTTTTAGCTTTTTCTTCTGTTTCTTTACCTTTTAGTTTTCCTTAGGAGAATATGCTGCAATTTTTCAAAAGTAATTGAGAAAGATCATAGCGAAAGTATAGCTTGGACAGTCATTTCTGTGCCCAAAAATCTTTCTAAGTGTTAGACCTCCCTATACACATTAGATGGCTGGATCTCAACCGCCTCTCCCATACATAAGAGCGCTCGCTCGGCGGAGTGCTTCTGTGTTTACTGAGAGCTGCTGTCAGGATTTTTATTGCCCTTCTAGAGTTTGACCACTAGTGGCCGCTACTGTTCACTTTAATATTGTGCTGCAGTTTCACGGCTTGCCACTGGAGGCTGCTGTTGTGTTCTGCAATTGCCCTTTACCAAGATGGCGGATTCTGAATCTATGTAATCCATCTTGTTTCCTGTTTGGGCCTTCTTAAAGCCATCTGGATCTCTCACTCATTGCTTGAGTATTGTGTCTAGCTGTTAGCCTAGTTTCCATCTCCAGCTCTTGAACATTCTTACCCAGACTGTTCTATTCATGTATGAATTGTTTCCTACAAACTCCTTGCTATCTTCAAGAACTTTTACTACTGCTTGCTGTTCCTGGTTGTACTCTTTTGGCCACTGGTTTCCAGCAGTACTACACCAGTATCGTAACAGCTGCTGCCGGACATCTCTGATGGATACTTATCTCTAGAGAACAAAAGGATCAGCAATCCAAAATTGGATATACCAGATCCTTATCTCCCTCAACAATCATTTTTTGAGCAAAATTTTTATCCGTGATTATCTCAGATAGCCATCGTACCTATGATAGACTATGGGGCTGCTCACATGTCCAATTTTTTTTTTGCGAACCGAGTGATCTTCGCTAAATCGAGGTGATATCCTATATTGAGTAGTGTCGGATCAAATTCGAAAATGCAAATCCATGAGTCTGTGAAAAAAAAAATCAAATAGTACTCGGACGCCATCCATGTGCGGTCCATTTTTCACAAACCGGTAGATAAAAGGTGAAGAAACTTTTTTTTTTCTTATCCTAGAAAAACTGATGAAACTCTGATGATGATAATATGAGGGCTTTCTGCACAAAACCAATGATGAAACTAGGACCGTTTTTCTCATACGTGAAAAAAAAAAAGATATCTGAATGAGCAGAGAACCACATTTTACCTGCAGTAGAAACATGCGGCCATCCGCAACCATCTACTGATCACTAGTGGGTGCTCGTATAACAAGGGTTGACCGACTTGGTCAACCGCTTTACCTGTGCCACAGTGAAGGGAAAGATTTGTGACTCTTTAGGCCTTGTTCACACATTCAGTATTTGATCAGTGTGTTACATCAGTATCTGTAAGCCAAAACCAGGAATGGAACAATCAGAGGAAAAGTATAATAGAAACACGTCACCACTTCTGTATTATTCACCCACTCCTGGTTTTGGCTTACAAATACTGATGTAAAATACTGACCAAATACTGAACGTGGTCTTAGAAAAATAGATTTCTTATAAGATCAGAATAGATTGTTGAACCTGACTTCAGTAAAAAGCCATAACGTGGGGAAGCTGAATACTCCATTTAATTTGTATTCATTGGAAGAGACAAACTATTTGTAACTATTATGTAATAATCCTTTACGTCCTCCTACCTGATACTGTATATTACTCATGACCCAGGGATCATTGTTAATAAGTGACTTCACATGCCCAGAACGTTAAGCTAAAGTATCTGCCTAATCCTCGTCAACTAAGCAAAGCTAAATATAATAAAAGGCCTGTTCCCGAATGTGACACGTGTCACCCCGAGATCATCCTTATCTGTACCGGGTGAGGTCATCATTCCAGAAGTACGGGAAATATGACAATCAGTTATGAATGATCCTGTGACTCTAAGGATTGCTGACGGCTTATTTATGTGTGGTTTACTCCATTTATTGTGTATCCCGTCTGTCTGACTCCATGCAATACTTCATGTTCTCATACAAGTGGCTGTTTCTTTGCAATTGTAATGTGAGAATCTATTCATTGCAAGACAAACCCCCCTGATACGAGCACCCAAGTAGTCACGATTATAATAATTTAAGAATAATTTTTTAATTTTTATAGCGCCAACACATTCCACAGCACTTTACAATTTTAGGGGGGACTTATACAGACAATACAGAAAAAGCATATATCATATCGAAAGGAGCGAGGGCCCTGCTCGCAAGCTTACAGTCTATATTATTATAGCATCCCTATTCCAATGCCTCACACTAAAGAAGCCCTCCTTCCATCAACATTTTTATCCCCTTAATATAATGCAATCATCATACTATATAGCACTGTGCACTTACAATTGCTCATTTTGCCTTTCTACCCAGCTAATTCTCTTTTCCATTAGGTCTGACATCACATGATTAAAAACAGACTAGCTGAATCCTTCTAAGCTGTATGTAGAAATAGGAGGTCAATTTTCCCTGCACAAGTCATGAATCACTGCAAAAGTCCCTGGCAGAAGGAGTAGCAGTGCAGCTGGGTCAAGAGGTGAAGAGGAGAATGATAAATGCAGGTCAAAGAGACTTCCCATTTCTACACAGAGCAGAGAAAAGAGAAGAATTAGCTGGGTAGAAAGGCAAAATGAGCAATTGTAAGTACAGAGGGCTATATAATATGATGACTGCAATATATTAAGAGGATAAAAACTTTGATGGGAGGAAGAGTGCTTCTTTAAATGGTGGCTCAATGTAATTCATGTATTTCAATCTTAAGACTTTCACCCTGCATTATTACCTTTGAATAAAAAGAAACTGATCAGAAATACTTAGGTTTTTTTTTTCACATTAAGTCAGAGTGTATAAAAAAAGAAATTCCGTTTCATCTCAATTTTCATCCGTATGGACATTCTTTTTTATGCATCAGCAGTTATTAAAATTTACTAGACCAAATACAGTTTAACATAGTAAAGAATTGGATCCATAAAAAATGAAGATTCTATAATGGATGACTCATATGGGAACGGATTTATTTTGCACGCTAGAATAGGCGAATCCCATCTGACATACACGCTGCGATTTTTTTTTTTTTTTCACGTGCAGATTCAGTTTGAATTAAAAAAAAACGCTAATCAGCCCTATTGAATGACATTGGTCCTGTGATGTCATTTGTTTTGTTCACTAGCAGCATTCCGACCAAAAATAAGGTTGTGTGAACTTGGCTTAAAACTGATCTATACAAAGCTCATTTGCTCCATAAATCAAAAATGGTGCTTCCTGCCAATATTCCATATACTTCAATTAGTCACCATTTTTATGACTTTCCTATTTCATTAAAAAAAAGGTAAAAATGTCTGATAATGACCAACTGGTCCAAAGCTGTTTCCAGTCCCAGCTTTCGTTGCTTCCTCTGGGGTCTCCGCTTTCTGATTAATGCTCTCCCTTCCTGTCCAGCTGCGGAGCACCTCTCGTCTCTTCACTCTTCCGCCTGATGCTTCTCGGCTTTTTCTTCTTGCTCCGTCCCTTTCTTCTAGTCTTACTGGTCAGAAGCAGTTAGGTAGCCCCAGTAAGTAATTAAGTAGCCCCTTCAAATAAGCTAGCAATGTTGTCAAATTTTTCTCTTTCCACTGAGAAAAGGATAGGCGCACAGATCTTCCAAAATCTGGCCATACACATTAGACCTATGTTGGCCAAACTCCCCAACATCGACAGGTTCGGCCAATGATCTAATGTTTATGGGGGCCTGGACAATTGATTATCGGGAGAGATGTCGATCAGGCATGCCTGATTGCGGACTGCCAATCATATTGTCGTCCCTAAGATAAGCCGCCGGCCAACGCGTCAGTTGGTGGCTTCCTCAGAGAACACAAGAACGGTTGCCGGAACGTGCACTCCTGTGTATGGGAGAGTTGGCTGAGATGAACGACCTTTCGTCCGACAGCCATCTAATGTGTATAACCAACTTAACTCTGAATGAGCACATAAGTCTTTTCTTAAAAGATGTTCGTTTAGCCAGGGTGAATTAGCAGTACCCAAAAATTATGGTAAAATTGAAGGATAACAATTTCAGCGGCAGTATGCCATACTTTACTACAATTCATAGGAGATGCTAGGCTGCTGTGAGTCACTACCATCCACAAGGACTAAAGCAGACCACGGTGTCCCTTTAAAGAGGACTTGTCACCAAATCAAAAGTGTCCAGTTTTCGCTCCTATTTTATACCTACTGCTCCAATGAGTATTCCCTTTTTGGGGGGGGGGCTTTTTTTAATCCACCATATGGTTTCAGACTTATGGGATTTTTTAATTGGTGCTAATTTTTATGGTTTTTACCAAGGGGGTGTGGCTCACAGTGTAATTATGCAACCTAAAGACATGCCCCAGAGGATCCGGTGAGCCACACCTTCTTAATAAAAACCAATAAAATTAACACTAAATAAAAAGGCCCATATCTCTTTAACCATATGGCAGATTTTTTATTTTTTTTTTAAAGTGGGCTTAGTGAAGCAGGAATAAAGTAAAGCATAAAACTGGCCACTTTTCACCTGGTGACAGTTTCTCTTTAATTATGAGATCTATATTGTTTGCTACCTTTTATGACATTCATGGACACAACAGGATTAAACTGTAGATATTACTGAAATAAATCCACAGATGTGAAAAGTTACACAGGATACTAAATGGACGCAAGAAAGTTTTAGCTTTGTTTTTTTTTCACATTTTTAATATTCCAACTTTTTCCCACCCTCTCAAATACATGTAGCATATTTCATATTAAACCTCTAGATATATTTCTTTATACACATCTGTATCAAAAGAAATGTATAATACAAAATTATATAAACAATTAGATATGTACACATAATATATAGATATATATTTTTCAACATAATGTCATTTCATACATAGATATAGCATTTAAACAAAGTGGAGATACTGGTCGTTGTTTCGATAAGATCCTTCAAGTCCAAGAGGTATCCCGGGACGGTAAAACTATAAAAAGATCCGAAAACAGAAGATTAGTAGGGGAGAAATCGTGTCTGACTTGTAGAACAGGCAAATAAGACACAAATGTTCTTCCAGGAACTACTGTGCCAAATAAAAAATCCATAGATGCGTGGAATTGAGCCACAAAGTCAAGAAGTGCCTCATGGCATCATAAGAGGTCAGAACCACACGTACATGGGCATGTACAAGTTTGGGCACCCCTGGTCAAAATTACTGTTATTGTGAACAGTTAAAGAAGTTGTCCACTACTTTTTCATTGATGCCCTATCCATAGGATAGGGCTTCAATGTTTGGTCAGCTGGGGTCCTGCACCCGGCACCACCGCCGATCAGCTGTTATCGATGCCAGCGACGCCACGGGGTACTGTACATCTGCCTCCTATTCAACTCAATGGGAGGCGGATGTGCAGTACCCTGCGGCGGCCACTACAACTAAACAGCCAAGCACCAAGTACTTCCGACCGGTAGCCGTAGCCATCGATAACAGCGGATCGGCGGGGGTGCGGGGTGTCGGACCCCGGCCGATCAAACATTGATGCCCTATCCTAAGTATAGGGTATCAATGAAAAAGTAGTGGACAACTTCTTTAAGCAAGTTGAAGATGAAATGATCTCTAAAAGGCCTAAAGTTAAAGACGACACATTTCTTTGGTATTTTAGGCAAATATATATATATTTTCATCTTTTACAAATTTTAAAAATTACAAAAAGGAAAATGGGCCAATACAAAAGTTTGGGCACTCTGCATGGTTTGTATCTAGTAGCACCCCCTTTTGAAAGTAACACAGATTGTAAATACTTTTTGGAGCCAGCCAAGAGAGTCTTTCAATTCTTGTTTGAGAGATTTTCATCCCCTCTTCCTTGGAAAATTCTTCCAGTTCTGTGAGATTCCTGGATCGTCTTGCATGCACTGCTATTTTGATATCTGGCCACAGATTTTCAATGATGTTCAGATCATGGGACTGTGAGGGCCATTGTAAAACCTTCAGCTTGCACCTTTTGCGGTTGTTTATTGTGGATTTTGACGTGTGTTTAGGATCATTATCCATTTGTAGAAGTCATCCTCTTTTCACCTTCAGCTTTTATATAGATGGTGTCATGTTTGCATGAAGAATTTGTTGAAATTTCATTGAATCCATTCTTCCCTATACCTGTGAAATGTTCCCTGTGCCATTGGCTGCAACACCACTCCAAAGCATGACTGATCCACCCCAATGCTTAATGGTTGGCAAGATCTTCTTTTCCTGAAATTCTGTGCCCTTTTTCTCACTTTTTCTCACATACCTTTGATCATTGTGGCCAAAAAGTTCTATTTTAACCTCATCGGTCCACAGGACTTTCTTCCAAAATGCATCAGGCTTGCTTAGATGTTCTTTTGCTTTCTTCTGACCCTGAATTTTATGGTGAGGATGCAGGAGAGGTTTTCTTCTGATGACTCTTCCATGGAGGCCATATTTGTGCAGGTGTCTCAGAACAGCAGAACAATTCACAACAACTCCAGAGTCTGCTAAATCTTTCTGAAGGTCTTTTGCAGTCAAGCAGGGTGTTCCAATTTGCCTCTCTAGCAATCCTACGAGCAGCTCTCACTGAAATTTTGCTTGGTCTTCCAGACCTTATCTTGACCCCCACTGTTCTTATTATCTGCCATTTCGAACTGAGGAAAGGACAACTTGAAAATGTTTTGCTATCTTCTTATAGCCTTCTCTTGTTTTGTGGACCTCCACCATTTTCATTTTCGGAGTGCTAGGCAGCTGCTTAGAAGAACCCATGGCTGCTGTTTTGGGCACAAGGTTAGAACTGGCTGGGTTTTTATAAAGCTGGGAAATTTGCATCACCTGGCCTTTCCTAACAATGATAGTGAACAAGCCATAACCCTAACAGGCCAATTAAGGTCTGAAAACGTGGTCAAAGTTATCTGATCACACAAATCTCCAAGGGTGCACAAACATTTGCATCGACCCATTTTCCTTTTTTGTAATTTTGTAAAATGTAAAAGATGAAAATATTAATATTTTTTTTTGCCTGAAATACAAAGGAAATGTGTGATCTTTAACTTTAGGCCTTTTAGAGATCATTTCATCTTCAACTTGCTTAACTGTTCACAGTAACAGTAATTTTGACCAGGGGTGCCCAAACTTTTACATGCTACTGTAGGTGAAGCCACAGGAAATGGCTAGAGATTAGAAAGCCTGCGGCTGAGTATGGTGAGAGATTGGGACTCAGAAAATGCCATGCAAAGGAGTGGAATCACAAAGGCTCCAGCCGGCTTTGATATTAAATGTAATGTCTCATTTAGATGTCCATTTCATTCTGTAAGTTTTTACCATCAGTGTTTCATCAAGATTTTTTTTGTATGCAAATAAAATAAAATGAAAATTGTAAAGTTTCTCCTATCCATTGTAATCAATTACTTTTTTTTGAAATTGTAACTTTTTTTTTTTTTAGCCCTAAGGAATGTGCACAAGGGATTGATTGGCACAGCAGATGATATATTCAGAGCATCTCAATGTATGATATGTAAAAGGTTGCTTCATTGTTGTGAGAAAATATTTTTCCATTGGCACCTGCCCACCCTCCTGCAGGTGCAGGACCCCTACCAATCTGCTGAGTCACACAGTGTGGGATATTAGAGGGAATCTATGAGCAGGTTTTTTTCTACCTCATCTGACAGCAGCATAATGTAGGGGCAGAGACCCTGATTCCAGCGATGTATCACTTAGTTTACTGGGTGCAGAAGTTATGGCACAATCAGAGCTTTTAGATGTAGCATGTAGCAGAGCTGAGAAAGCTAACTCCGCCTACACTAGGCTCTCAGTGTACAATGTATATTGACAGTAAGCTGCTAATCAGTGCTGGGGGTGTGTGGTCGGACCAGATGGCAGGAGACACTTAGTCCAGGCAGTGATAATCTCCTGCTGATAAAACACTGATTGTATTGAAACCACAGCACACAGACTAATAAGGGTCATATCCCAGGAATCAGGATCTAAGCCCTGAGATTACATGGCACAAACCTGCTGACAGATTCCACTTTAATGGTTTATCCTGGGAATTTACCATCAACATTTACAAATAAAACTTCATTGTTTTATAAAAAAAAAAATGTAAGCAAATTAATTTTGTCAGTTTTCCAAGTTCTCCATCAAACATTCTAAATTTGCATTCAAGGAATGAAAACCTGTCCAAAAAAAAAAAAAAAAGGCCACGGCATGGCTTGTTAAGAGTCTTTCCACCCAAATCAAGCACCGATCAATGAACCAGCGAGGCTCTCGGTGCTTTCATGGAGCAATTGAGGGGATGTGATGCAAACAATTTTAATGTCTGTATAAAATATACCACCAATCGAGCATCTCCCTCTTTGATTAGCAGACATGACTACACATGTGCCAACAAAAATTGTTCACCCGCTCGTCGGCCTCTATAAAAGGGTCTTATCAGAGGTGGGTCTTCTAATGAGCCAGGACACGGTGAGGACAGGTACTCCAACAATGAATGCAAACACTCAATGTCTTTTCTCACTTACAGCAAGAATAGATCTTGACAATGCAGATGAACTAATAAATCAGTTGCACAACCTTTCTTTATACAATGAATAAGCTGCAGTTACATAAAGCTGGAAAATCCCCGCAAGAGGCAAAAATTTAATAGAGGAGATTATAGAAATTAAAGTGATTATAAAAAGTAAATAATTAACACCAAACACAGCCTCAGGATGATAGATGCCTATCTGCGCCACACCTAGAATGAGCCTGCGAATAATAAAGAGGAAAATCCAACCCGATCATTGATTAACTATTATCTGTTCTGTTCATCAGTCCATTCATGGTCCCGGCAGAGACTGCGATGTCTAGATTGGCAGCAGGTGTCTGGACCCCAAATCAACAGCCTCATATATATGCCTACGAGGCTGCTGAGTTTAGGTCAGGAGACCTGGAGCCGGTCTGGACTTGGATGATGAATGTCAGATGAGTAAAACATGTCTAAGGCTATGTTCACATGTTGCTTTTTTGTTGCAGCCAAAACTTGCTCTTTTGGCAGTAAAAAGCTGCTTACAAAAAGGTTTCACTGCATTTTTTGCTGCAGATTAGGTGTGTCGTTTGTCTACTGTTTCATTCACCAAAAAAGCAGCAAAAATGCAACGTTGCATTTGTTTTTGCACTTTCTCATCGCTTTCTATGGTGAAAAAACGATGCAAAAACAATGAATTGACATGCTGCAGTTTTCTAATTCAGTCGGTAAAGAAAAGCAATTGTGTGCATGAGATTTTTGATATCTCATAGCTTTGCCTGTACTATAAAACGCAGCTTTTAATTTGCACAAAAAAAAAAAAAAAAAAAACACGCTGTAAAAATGCAACGTGTGAACATAGCCTAACAGTTAATGACTGGGATCAATAGATTAATCACCAGCACTTTCAGGCATTGGTGCTCAGTGACAAAGATGGACATCAGTTCCCAATAATCAGACTGCGGATTGATAAAGTTCCCACCAGGGAATCTGTTGCTGCTACAAATTTTTTCCTTAAAAGGGGTTGGCGGCCTATGAAAAACTTTCTTCATCTAACAGGATAAATGTACTATGGATGGAAAGGTGGCCATGTATGAGACTGATGAAGATAGTAGAGTATGAGAATATTTTTAAATTTTGCAAATCATTTTTTTTTTCTTAATTAAATGTCAATTACCGAATCATTCTGAGGTTGTGCTAGACAAAAAAAAAAATAATGATTGACATGCGGAAAGCACCCACCACCAAGGGAGGAAGAAGCAGTGTGCAGAGAGCGAGGGCGTCACACATACACACCCTCAGGGTTCCGGGTGGAGAGTAGAGGGTCAAGCAAGTTCCGTGGGTGACCTGTGAGATGGTTGGGGGTTGGTCGTGGAAGAGAATCTGTGCGTCCTAGAAAGAAAGGAATATGTCGCCATTGTATCCTTCCATTGAACATCATGCACTAGGGTAAGATGTATGGCCAGGCATTCGTACCTCTACTTCTGTGCACTTCTTCCCATTGTGAGCTGCTTTGGTCAGAAAAAGACTCTTCGTCTAGTCGTCCTTGGCCATTCGTGACTGTAGAACCGGTCTGTAGGATGAACTGTTGGAGGTTGCACTGTCTGAGGTCCTTATTAAGCTCCTCCAGCTCCAGATTCCTTGTCTAGAGAGAAAATAAAACATGAAATTACCTTTTCAGTAGGTATCACTGGGAACAATAAAGTGTGTATGTGCAGCTTTAAAATTTCAAGCGAGTGGCAATACCAGACATAACCTATTGACAAGAGTGGCACTATTTGCTAAAAAAAAAATGAAACTGTTTCTTTAAAGCGAATCTATAGAACTGGAGAAACAAATGGGTTTTTCTGCGCTGCCGTGGAAAAATGAATGATGCTGATCCAATTTCAGGTGGTTTTATTAGTCAACACGTTTCGAAGTATATAACTTCATCAGGACAAACCACAAGGGAATCTGCCAGAAGGTTTTCACCATTTAATTGGAGAGCCGCATAATGCAGAGAGCATGGATGTGACACTTATTAGGCTGTTTGCTGTAGTTTCAATACAATCAGTGTTTTATCAGGAGGAGATTATCACTGCCGGACTACATCTCACGTGCCAGACAGTCAGGCTAATCTGTATAACCAAGCCTCCACCACTGATTGGCAGCTTGCTGGCAAGTGTACACAGGAATCTACCAATCAGTGGTGTGGGCGGGGTTATACACAGCTCAGCATTTAGAGCACTGCTACATCTACAGCAGAGAGAACAGGGATTATATCAAAACTGCATCCAAGACCTTGAAATTGCTGTCGTACCCTTAGGTAAATAATGGGGAAAAAATAAAGAGGACAAAGCCCCTTCAAAATGCTGCCTGGAAGGGGGCGGACGAGAGTCTGATCCCCATCAACCTTAGAGATAAGCCATCAATTTTAAAAGTCCCAGATAAACCCTTCAAAAGTTTCTCTGTAAAGCTACATTCACACTTTCAGCTTCTCTCTTCCTTTTTGGGGAACAGAAAAATGGAATTTAACGGCCAAAACGGATTCATTGCCTTACACATGTAAAAGGAAGTGGAAAAGTCCTATCCACTATTATGGGCTCTGTCTGTGTTCCGTTATGTGCCCATGTTTAGGCCCATCATGGAGAACCCCCCCCCGTTCCAAAAACTGCCATAAAATAGAACCCAGACAGACCCCGTAATAATCAATGGAGTCCCACTGCTTCCATTCACATCAGTTATGTGAGGGATCCATTTTGGACACTTCCGGTTGTTGGTTTCCAAAAACGGAAGAGAGAAACGAAAAGTCAAACCGTATGATCAGATGTGAGAACTATACGATGGCACCGCGGTCCTTATGGCTTAATTTTGGGTTGGGTGGTAGATGTTGTCTTTGTGGAGGACAATGGCTCTCCAGTTGGGATAACTCATTTACTCTGCCACATAGGCAAACAATGGTCATATACGGCCATTAAACGGACACTGAAAATAAAGTCTATGCTATACTAAATAGGCGAAAGTATGGAGACCTCCCTACTAATTGGTGGATTTGGCAATTTTAGATGCATAAAAGAGAACATGCAATTTCCAAAGAGACTGTCCTACTGAAAAAGGCACAAATGGCAAGCGTGTGTGATGAAGTGCTATGCTTGCCAAATTTACAAGGAAAGGATCCCTGAGGAGAAGACATTTACGGCTGTACCATACCCCTTCGGTGAAACCACTCCTGCCCCCTCACCGCATCCATTTCCCATGTCTCCAAGCTCCGTTTCATGCTTTGCCTAATAAATGGACCTTCCAGAAGTGCCAGTTTCTTGGAAGTTTTTGGGGAAGTTAGTTGAGGTCCACTTCCTATTCTGAGAGCCATCAGATGCTCCGGAAAAGTTGGCAAATACAATGCATGTTTTATTGGACCGAAAATGCTTTTCTTGGCCATGGTCAATCACGTCACCAATTGTCAGTCTGACAACAAATTTGGATTTGATTTTTAAGACCATGGGAATACTGATCCATCACAAAGTACTGTATAAATTGCCAAAAGGGGGATGAAGATCTGGGGCAATTTTCCAAGGTTTGCATCAGATGATGGATCTCTTTGTTAAGAATTCTTAATTCTCTAGGAGATTTTATGTTATGACATTATAGCTCTGTAGGAACAGTCTCTTTCGGCAAGGTGCAGAAAGCCTCCTTAGAAAAGTGCAAGCGATTCTGCCAGTATAGCTTTGGAAATGAATACTGAACTAACCCATAGTAATGAGATATACACCAGGTCTGACCAAGCAGTGACATGGTGGTGATATATACAGCTTTTGACCAGGTAGTGACATTTCTGCGCAGTACAATACAATCTATTGTTTTCGATAAGTGGCCATTCAGACTGAGGAGGAGAAGACTGTAGGCTTCACAACAAAAAGTCCCGAAACATGTTTGCTTTCCTAATCACTAGTCTCTATAGTTTAAAGAACTTCCAAAAAGTATTTACACAAGTGTGAATAACATTCTTTAGGAAGTTTTGGACTTCAAAATGTAATGCCCATTTCAATGGGTTTCAGTGTTTTTTCTTCTCACATTTTTCCTTCCACATTGTTCACAGACTTGTAAATCCATGCCAAAAGCAAGTTACAGATTAACTAAACTGCTATTTATCCTCCAGATATTGCAAAGTTATGAACTCTTGTAACATACTTCATTACCTTATCTTTCTTATTTCTCCCCCAAACACTATGCTGCTTTAATGCCCAGTCTATGCTTCTTTACAAGTGCCCTTCAACTGATGCCCAGCAAAGATCTATACATTAAAGGGAATCTGTCAGTAGGATCAACCGTCCTATGGTCATAGAAAGTTGAATAAAAAGATACCTTGATATCTGTGATCCGATGTCTTATTTCAGAGAAATCCACATTTTTCTTAATATGGAAATGAGCTGTTAAGATCTATGGGCCGAATATAGATCTCTCTGAGAATCTGCCTCCAGAGCTTATTATAAATGAAAGGAGGCGTTACCATTGTGTAGATCAGGAGAGTAGACTGTCAGTCATTACATGTCTCTCACTGGTAACGTCCCCTTCCATTTATTATAAGCTCTGAACTCAGATTCTCAGGAAGATCTATATCCGGCCCAGAGATCTTAACAGCTCATTTACATATTAAGAATAACATGGATTTCTCGGGAATAAGACATCGGATTGCAGATATCAAGGTATCAGTTTATTCAACTTACCTACATGCCCATAAATAATGAGTTAGGAGAGTTCATCCTACTGGCGGATTCCATTTAACCCCTTCACGACTGAGCCATCTTCCGTTTTTGCGTTCTAGTTTTTTGCTCCCCTTTTTCACAGAGCCATAACGTTTTTATTTTTCCGTCAATATGGCCATGTGAGGGCTTGTTTTTTGCTCGACGAGTTGTACTTTTGAATGACGCCATTAATTTTACCATATAATGTACTAGAAAACGGAAAAAAATTCCAAGTTGGGTGAAATTGCAAAAAAAGTGCAATTCCACAGTAGTTGTTTGGTTTTTTACCACGTTCACTATATGGTAAAACTGTCCTGCCATTATTATTCTCCAGGTCATTATGAGTTGGTAGATACCAAACATGTATAGGTTCTTTTTTATTGAAGTGGTGAAAAAAATCCAAAGTTTGTTAAAAAAATTGGTGCCATTTTCCGAGATCCATAGCGTCTTCATTTTCAGGAATCTGGGGCCGGGTGAGGGCTTATTTTTTTTTGTGCACCGAGCTGACGTTTTTATTTATACAATTTTGGTGTAGATACGAATCGCCCGCTATTGCATTTTATTGCAATGTAGCGACCACCAAAAAAACCCTATTTCTGGCCTTTTGAATTTTTTTCCCGTTACGCCGTTTACCAATTGGATTCATTATTCTTTTATATTGATAGATTGGGAGATTCTGAACGCGGCGATACCAAATACGTATTTTTAGTGTTTTATTTTGAAAGGGGGGTGATTTAAATTTTTTAAATATTTTTAAACTTTTTATTTTTTACTTTTCGCTTTCTTTTTATAGTCTCCATAGGAGACCAGAAGCTGCAATTATCGGATTCCTTCTGTTACACACAGGCAATGATCAGATCGCCTGTGTGTAGCAGAAATGCTGACTTGCTATGAGCGCCGACCCAAAAATGAGCCGGACAAAAGTGGTGGCACTCTCAACTTAATATTTGGCTGCACATCCTTTGGAATAAATAACTGCAATCAATCGCTTTCTATAACCATCTACAAGCTTCTTACACCTCTCAAATGGAATTTTGGATCACTCTCCAGGTTTCTCATATGTGAAGGCGTCTTCTCCCAACAGCAATTTTAAGATCTCTCCACAGGTGTTCAATGAAATTTAGATCTGGACTCATTGCTGCCACTTCAGAACTCTCCAGCGCTTTGTTTACATACATTTCTGGGTGCTTCTTGAAGTATGTTTGGGGTCATTGTCCTGCTGGAAGACCCATGACCTAGGACGCAAACCCAGCTTTGACACTGGGCACTACATTGTGATCCAAAATCCTTTGGTAGTCTTCAGATTTCATGATGCCTTGCACACAGTCAAGGCACCCAGTGCCAGAGGCAGCAAGACAACCCCAAAACATCTTTGAACCTCCACCATATTTGACTGTAGGTGCTGTGTTTTTTCTTTGTAGGCCTCATTCCATTTTCGGTAACAGTAGAATGATGTGCTTTACAAAAAAGCTCTATCTTGGTCTCATCTGTCCACAAGACACTTTCCCAGAAGTATTTTGGCCTACTCACATACATTTTTGCAAACTGCAGTAGTTTTTTTTATGTCTCTGTCAGCAGCAGGATCCTCCTGGGTCTCCTGCAATAGCATTTCATTTCATTCAATGTATAGTTCACGCTGACAAAGATGCACCCTGAGTCTGCAGGACAGCTTGAATTTCTTTGGAACTTGATTGGGGCTGCTTATCCACCATCCAGACTATCCCGTTTCTCTGCCGTCCACGGCCAGGGAGATTAGCTACAGTGCCATGGGTTGTAAACTTCTTGATTATGCTGCGCACCGTGGATAAAGAAACATCAAGATCTCTGGAAATGGACTTGTACCATTGAGATTGTAGATATTGTGCAACAATTTTGGTTCTCAAGTCCTCGGACAGTTCTCTTCTCCTCTTTCTGTTCTCCATGCTTAGTGTGGCACACACAGACACACAATGCAAAGATTGAGTCAACTTCTCCCCTTTTTATCTGGTTTCAGGTGTGATTTTCATATTACCCACACCTGTTACTTGCCACAGGTGAGTCTGAACTAGCATCACATGCTTGAAACAAAGTGGTTTAGCCACAATTTTAGAAAAGTGACAACTATTTTGTCTGGACCATTTTTTAGGGTTTTATCTGAAATTTTGTTCAATTTGCATTTTTTTCAAATTTTTTTTTGTGTTGTTCCAATACATACAAAGGAGATAAACATCTATATAACTAAAGATGTGTAATTGCAATAATTTTCTGGGAGAAATACTTCATCTTTTGGAATAATGTCAAGGGGGCCAACACTTTTGACCATGACTGTAATATATATATATATATATATATATATATATATATATATATATATATATATATATATATATATATATATATATATATATATATATTTATTACACACACATACACAGGTGCATCTCATAAAATTAGAATATCAAAAAGTTAATTTATTTCAGTTCCTCTATACAAAAAGTGAAACTCATATATTATATAGAGTCATTACAAACAGAGTGATCTATTTCAAGTGTTTATTTCTGTTAATGTTGATGATTATGGATTACAGCCAATGAAAACACAAAAGTCATTATCTCAGTAAATTAGAATACTTTATAACAACAGCTTGAAAAAGGTTTTTAAAATCCGAAATGTTGTCCTACTGAAATGTATGTTCAGTAAATGCACTGAATACTTGGTCGGGGCTCCTTTTGCATCAATTACTGCATCAATGCGGCGTGGCATGGAGGTGATCAGCCTGTGGCACTGCTGAGGTGTTATGGAAGCCCAGGTTGCTTTGATAGCAGCCTTCAGCTCGTCTGCATTGTTGGGTCTGGTGTCCCTCATCTTCCTCTTGACAATACCCCATAGATTTTCTATGGGGTTAAGGTTAGGTGAGTTTGCTGGCCAATCAAGCACAGTGATACTGTTGTTTTTAAACCAGGTATTGGTACTTTTGGCAGTGTGGACAGGTGCCAAGTCCTGCTGGAGAATGACATTTCCATCTCCAAAAAGCTTGTTGGCAGAGGGAAGCTTGAAGTGCTCTAAAATGTCCTGGTAGACGGCTGCTCTGACTATGGTCTTGATAAAACACAGTGGACCTACACCAGCAGATGACATGGCTCCCCAAACCATCACTGATTGTGGAAACTTCACACTAGACCTCAAGCAGCTTGGATTGTGGCCTCTCCACTCTTCCTCCAGACTCTGGGACCTTGATTTCCAAATGAAAATTGGAACTCTGGGACCTTGTGGAGTGTGTCAATGACTGCCTTCTGGACACCTGTCAAGTCAGCAGTCTTCCCACTGATTGTGGAGCCTACTGAAACAGACTAAGGGACCTTTTTAAACGCTTAGGAAGCCTTTGCAGGTGGTTTTTGTTAATTATTCTAATTTACTGAGATAATGACTTGTGTGTTTTCATTGGCTGTAATCCATAATCATCAACATTAACAGAAATAAACACTTGAAATAGATCACTCTGTTTGTAATGACTCTATATAATGAGTTTCACTTTTTGTATTGAAGAACTGAAATAAATTAACTTTTTGATGATATTCTAATTTAGTGAGATGCACCTATACATACACACTGTTCACGCACACTGTCTGAGCAGATCCATATTTTAGATGGTATTGAATAAGTAGCATTGTGAATCTGATATCCAATCTCCTGAGTATATATGGTACCTTAGCTCATTCTTCCAATATAGAAGTCCATTTTACCATAAGATCCATATAATACCATTGAGTGATTGGATTCTTGCAAACAGGCATAACCATATTTGCAATCGGGGCTGTCACACTTTAGTAAATATTAAATTGGTAGTTTTTACAGAAAAAAATAAAGTAAAAGACTGTTTTAGCCTTTTATTCGCCACGTCCTTTTATTTTAATCTTCTTTGTCTGGCCTAACATTAGAGAAGGGCTGTCACATGGAGTATCCAGCTTTGTATCTTAAGAGGACAATTTAAATAAAGTCCACAAGAGGGAGTAATTGAGTTAATAAAATTTAAAAAACAAAAAAACAGAAGGTGCCCTTCCGTCTTATTTCTCGCTCAGAGTAAAAATACTGAGATTATTTCGTAACATCAAAACGCGTTTCATTTGTAGATATGGAATCATTTTTTAAAACTAAACATATCACTAACAGTGGTGAAAATAAAGGCCATAAAATTACTCCTAGGAGCACAACGAAAAAGCATCACAAACTAACCTTGATACATTTTAGAAATATTTTATTCAAAAGGGCAAATACTAAATAGTGAGCTATGCTGGTGAAACATAGGTGCAAAGCTCATGTTTCACATTATTCTGCAGATCTTGTAGAATCCACAGAGGATCAGACACTACATTTGTTACATTCAGCAAAGAAACAAAACAAAAAAATCTGACATTTGACCTATAACTTGAGAAATCTCAGCTTGAAGCAAAAAAAAAAAAAAAATGTTTTGGCCTCTGTATCTTGAGGACAATTCATTGAAATCAAGGAACAGACAAGTTCTGCAAACTACCAACAATGTTCTATGGACAGATTAACAATTTCCAAAAATATTAATCTCGTGTAATACAGGAACATTTGGCGTTGCACGGGTCATGTCATGTTCACCTAGAAAAGACCAATGAGGAAAATAAAACTATTCTTTTATTCTATAGTCTCATTCTATGCCAAGAAAAACACAACGTCCCGTCGTCTATGTTCTTTTTGATTGAGCATATGCTCGTCTGTCATGGCTGTAGCTTAATTCGAGTCAGTCTAAATAGAATATTCAGATAGAGAAGGTCCATATGAAAGGAATAGCCTTGTAGCATTTCACATGCATAAGCCAAGCCTGGCTTTACTACAGATAAGCAGTAAGCCTACCTCTAGGTTTCTTCTGGCCTCCTCACAAGCTCTTTCCACATTAGACAGATTACTTTCCAGTTCTTGACTGTGTCCAATTTTGGCTTCCAATTCTTTTCTCATTTTTGTTACCATTTCATCAATATCAGCAGGACTGGGTTGCCCTAAAACTCTTTTTGAGGTTTCCTTCTGAATTTCCTGCTCTAAGGCCTCAGTCCTTTCGGTCAGCTCTTTAATTTTACGGGTGTAATCCTCCATTGTCGCTCTTAATTGTCTCATTTTATCTTGTCTTTTTTGCTCATCTAGCCTTTCTCTTTCGAGTTCATCCAACCAGAACATCTCCTCTGCCAGCTCAGCATCATTTCGGCGGATAAGTCGTTCCAAATAAGCGATCTCATCATCCTCCTCGTGAGGTCCGCCAGCTCTGCCCCTTTCCCATGTTTGAATGTCCTTGCCGATGGAGGAATTTTGCATTTCCAGGGCTTTGAGTTGCTCTTGTTGTTGAAGCACCTGCTTGAATATTTCCTCTTTGGTTGGTTGTCTCGGGGCAGTGTCTTTACCGGCGGTGCCATTTTGATACTTTTGTCTATGCTTAAGCAAAATATCATTTGAACTCATAGGTCCCAAATTAAACGTCAAAGATTTTTTGGGTTCTTTTGACTTTGTAACTTCTGTACTAAGTGCCCGAGGATTAAGAGGCAAACTAGACCTGACAAAAGTTCTTTCTGGAGGAGGAGGAACACTGTCTGAAGAAGGGCGTTCGGTTAAGCTGGGTCCAGTGCGCTTTAATACAAAATGGACATCATTGGCATATTGTCCACTCTTGGACAAGAATTCCAGTGGTTTTTCGTGAGGCAGAAGTTGCCTTTCTTTCTCCCTTAGAGTCTGGATAAGGACATATCGTCCTGTCTGACCTGTAATATAGTGAAAAGTAAAGATAGAAAGTTAAGCTGCATTAAGATTTGCCAAATCATGGCGTTAAGAAACAAAAAAAAATGAACAGCTACATAGAAGCCAATTTGTGGTCCTTTAATAGCCCGTTTAGACAGACTGACCTGATCATGAACATAGAAAAAAACCAAAATGGTATTTCCTGTCATTTTCTCAGCAGCACATCATCCTGTTTACAAAAAATGATGTCCTGCCGAGAATGATGATTTTTAAGCAAGCTTAAATATAAACATCACCAGACAAACAAGCCTTCTGTTTGTTTGTCGAGTGATTGGTAGAAGGGCACTTTTACTGGTTGATTATTGGGAACGAGCATTCCTAAGACGAAGCTGTCATCGCCAGCCACCAATCATCCACATTTGTGATATAACCAATTGACTTTTCAAGAGTATTTAATACATAGCATAACCGCAAAACCATATAATCAATATAAAATATTAATTGGATGGTTTATAGCTAATTGATAAATAGGCGCTTCCATTGGTTAGGTCATAAACGCATGATAGGTGCAAGTTCCTCCACTAGGACTGTCATCTATTGGGAGAACAGAGATCCTACGCCAATTTCGAGTGGTCGTAAAATCTATGGGACTTACATAAAATACCACCGCTCTTTAGGCTGTGTGCACAGTATGCGTTTTTTAAGCATTTCCGCAGCGGCAATTCCGCTGCAATGTTCCCCAATGCACATGCTGCGGAAATTTCCACTGCGGATTATCATTGCAGAAAAATCCACAGCACTACCAATTATTTTGCGGAAGCGCGGCGTTTTCGCCGCCATTGACTTGCACTGGAGCGCATGGAAAGCATGCGTTTCAATGTGCGGATGGTACCCGGGTTTGGAGAAGAGGAGACTCTCCTCCGGACCCGGGTACCATAGTACCTGTAAAAAAAAGAATAAAATAAAAAATATACATTATACTCACCTTCTGATGGCCCCCGGTGTCTTTAGCGGTGTGTCTCGGCTTGCCGGCAGCTCGTGATGGTCTGAAAAGGACCTGCCATGACGTCATTTAGTCATGTGACGGGTCACACGACCGCTGACGTCGGCAGGTCCTTTAGTGTACCGCGAGCTGCCGGCAAGCCAGGACGCATCGGATAAAGACTCCGGGGGCCATCAGAAGGTAAGTATATATTTATTTTTTACCATTCTTTTACGGTCACACTATATAAATCCATGCCGGTTGGATAGATATACAGTACAGACCAAAAGTTTGGACACACATTCTCATTTCAAGATTTTTCTGTATTTTCTTGACTATGAAAATTGTACATTCACACTGAAGGCATCAAAACTATGAATTAACACATGTGGAATTATATACTTAACAAAAAAGTGTGAAACAACTGAAAATATGTCTTATATTCTAGATTCTTCAAAGTAGCCACCTTTTGCTTTGATGACTGCTTTGCACACTCTTGGCATTCTCTTGATGAGCTTCAAGAGGTAGTCACCGGAAATGGTCTTCCAACAATCTTGAAGGAGTGACCAGAGATGCTTAGCACTTGTTGGCCCTTTTGCCTTCACTCTGCGGTCCAGCTCACCCCAAACCATCTCGATTGGGTTCAGGTCTGGTGACTGTGGAGGCCAGGTCATCTGGCGCAGCACCCCATCACTCTCCTTCTTGGTCAAATAGCCCTTACACAGCCTGGAGGTGTGTTTGGGGTCATTGTCCTGTTGAAAAATAAATGATGGTCCAACTAAATGCAAACCGGATGGAATAGCATGCCTCTGCAAGATGCTGTGGTAGCCATGCTGGTTCAGTATGCCTTCAATTTTGAATAAATCCCCAACAGTGTCACAAGCAAAGCACCCCCACACCATCACACCTCCTCCTCCATGCTTCGCGGTGGGAACCAGGCATGTAGAGTCCATCCATTCACCTTTTCTGCGTCGCACAAAGACACAGTGGTTGGAACCAAAGATCTCAAATTTGGACTCATCAGACCAAAGCACAGATTTCCACTGGTCTAATGTCCATTCCTTGTGTTCTTTAGCCCAAACAAGTCTCTTCGGCTTGTTGCCTGTCCTTAGCAGTGGTTTCCTAGCAGCTATTTTACCATGAAGGCCTGCTGCACAAAGTCTCCTCTTAACAGTTGTTGTAGAGATGTGTCTGCTGCTAGAACTCTGTGTGGCATTGACCTGGTCTCTAATCTGAGCTGCTGTTAACCTGCGATTTCTGAGGCTGGTGACTTGGATAAACTTATCCTCAGAAGCAGAGGTGACTCTTGGTCTTCCTTTTCTGGGGCAGTCCTCGTGTGAGCCAGTTTCTTTGTAGCGCTTGATGGTTTTTGCAACTGCTCTTGGGAACACTTTCAAAGTTTGCCCAATTTTTCAGACTGACTGACCTTCATTCCTTAAAGTAATGATGGCCACTCATTTTTCTTTACTTAGCTGCTTTTTTCTTGCCATAGTACAAATTCTAACAGTTTATTCAGTAGGACTATCAGCTGTGTATCCACCAGAGTTCTGCACAACACAACTGATGGTCCCAACCCCATTTATAAGGCAAGAAATCCCACTTATTAAACCTGACAGGGCACACCTGTGAAGTGAAAACCATTTCCGGTGACTACCTCTTGAAGCTCATCAAGAGAACAGTCTTTTTCAGGCACGCAGTACCCGGTGGTTGCGGGCACGAAATCCTGCCGACTACGCCAAAAGTTGACGCGCCCCCTGGGCCATGTTGTGTAGCGTTGCGCACGCGGGGGCCTACCCGGAGCCGGATCCGATAGGGGTAGTAGTCTCGTGGCGGTGACCCGGTCCGTGCCCAGGGAGTCAAACTAAGTGGCGATGCTTGGCATAAGATGTTATATTGTTCGACTACGCCACCCGTTGAATGCGGTCATGAGACCGCCGCTGCAGGGCAGACCGCTGAGGCCGGTGGTACGGTTGTGCAGCGTGGATGGTATAACCCCCAACGGGAGGGGTATGGCCTCAGGGCAGCGGACGTGGATGATGAAACACTCAAAGACGGTGCGGTGTAATTCAGGGTCTTTACTGGTGGCAAAGATAGACCCTCCCGGAGTACTGGCTAGCGATCGGGGCCTGGTCAGTCCGTGAGCAGATGGGATCTCCCCTGGCCAGGCGGAGTTGTAGGCCTCCCCAACTAATTGTACTCTTCTGGCTACCTTGCTAGAGGCGGGTAAAAGTAGCCCACGTCCCTGAGTGTACCGTGTGGTGCTCACCCGTATGGCCGGTGACTCGGGGCCTTCTGGTAGCTTCCGCTTCACGACGGCGGTGCTGGTCCCTTGCGTGTGACCGTGCCTTCGGGTTTCTTGGCCAGAGGACCTGAAATCCCCTGCCGGTCGGTTTCTGCTGCTGGGTAAGGATTAGTCCCCACAGCCTCGGACTCCGGGTCCGGTGAGAACTCTTCAATCAGGGCGAGCTCTACAGCTTCCAGCCCCTGACCTCTTTTAGCACGGCTCCCACAGAGCTCCTGATCTCTCTTTCCCTATAGCTGCTCCACTCCAGACCAGACTGTGTCTCTGTCTGGGACTCCTCTTCTTCTCTTTCTCTCCTAACCCTGCCTCAGCCCCCAGTTTATATAGGGGAAGTTCTTCCCCTCCCAGGACTGGGCAGGAGGTGTGGCATGCTTAGGATTCCTGACCAGGAGACCTCCCACCTGCTCTCAGACGTAATATTGCTATTACTGTGGAAACCAGACCCCTGGGGTGCCACATTCCCCCCTAGTAAAATTTAGTACTCCGGGACTAAACATATTTTTTTTTTTGTAAACATAACAAGTTATAAACAGAAACAGTACAATAAAGAAAAACACATTAGGATGGTCACGGCGTGTCCGCAACCGGGTGCAGTTTTTGAAGAAAACAAGGGTGTCCATTTCACCAAAGAACAGGGAGCCGTAACCAGGTAGGGGTCTGTCCTACCCCGAGTCTTTAACAGTCTTAGTCCTTTCCTGGGTTACGCTCCAAACATATATACAAAGGATTCCGGATAATCCATAAAAAAACACCTATAAAATAACTAGAAATACATAATTATTTACAAGCAACTATAAACAGGTACATACAAATAAAACAGTCTAAACACTTTAGATCCTCCAACGTACGGGCAACTGGCCTCTAGTGGCCCTAGTAGACCTACGGAGCTGACTGACTGGTCCTGAGCTACAGGGTGTAGGAGCTGTCAAAGGTAAGCTGGGCAGCTGTCTACGGGTTCTTTGGCTCACTAGGGGCACGGCAGGCTCACTATAAGCAGAGGGTCGATTCTCCTGGTCTGCTTGTGTGGGGTCTTCTGCCTCCTGGACCGGCTGCTCTTCCAGCTCTACCTGTTTTTCCGTAGGCACTTGGGATGCTGGCTGGAGGAAGGTGAGGACGGGTACCACAACAGCGCCATTCACTTGTGTCCAAGACCGAGGGAAGTCTCCGAGTACAGTACTGACCATCTCTTCCCTTTCCTCTGCGGTTCGAGGGTTTTCTTGATCTTCTTCAGGGTTTCGTAGCTGCTCGGGACACTTCTTCAGGTTATCTCGGGAGACAATGGCTGTGGTTTCTCCTCCATCCTTACTGATTGTGCAGATTTTTGGGTTTTCATGGCTCGATGGCAGTACGGTGTACGGGTCCTTCTCCCACTGGTCGTCCAACTTGTGGCGCCGTCTCTTCCTTTTCAAGACCTGCTCTCCAGGTACCAGGGGAACAGCGGGAGCATACTGGTTGTAAGTCTTCTCCTGTCTTTCTCTTGCTTGACAGAGACTTCGCTCAACGCTCTCCTGTACTGTCCGGTACTGCTGCTGCCTCTCTGTGTCCCAGTCTGCTTCTGGTGAAGTGTCCTCGGGTGTCAGGACTCCCATATCCAGATCAACAGGCAGCTTACCAGGTCTTGCTCTCATTAGGTAAGCCGGGGTACAGTTGGTAGAACCTACAGGGATGTGGTTGTATAGGTCCACCAGATCAGGCAGTTTTTCAGGCCACAGACTGCGTTCTTCCAGGGGCAATGTTTTCAGAAGGTCTATCACCACCTGGTTCATCTTCTCGCAGAGTCCATTGGTTTGCGGATGATAGGGTGTTGTTCTTATCTTCCGGCAGCCATACAGAGTGCAGAACTCCTGGAAGACTTCCGCTTCAAAGGCAGGTCCCTGGTCTGTCAGCACCTGCTCTGGGTATCCGTGTGGACGGCAGAAGTGCTGCTGGAAGGCTCTAGCTGCTGTTTGAGCCGTTAAGTCCTTGACGGGGACTACAACCAAGAACCGGGAGTAGTGATCCACGATGGTTAGCGCATAGACGTAGCCACTTCTGCTGGGGGTCAGTTTTACATGGTCCAAGGCTACCAGTTCCAACAGCTGCCTGGTGACAATGGACTGCAGGGGAGTCTTCTGGCTGGCACGGTCCTTCCTTCTTAGGTTGCATGGGCCACAGTCTCTGCACCACCTCTCGATGGTTCCTCTCATGCCTACCCAGTGGAACCGCCCGCGCAGCAGGAACTCCAGCTTCTTCCATCCGAAGTGCCCAGCTCCGTCATGGTATGCCTCCAGTACCATAGCCGCGTCTCTTCTTGGCACCACTACTTGCCAGATCAGTTCATGCGTCCGGGAGTTAACCATTCTGCGGCACAACTTCCCCTTGTAAAGGAACAGTCGACTCTTCTCAACCCACAGTTGCTTGGTCTCCTCCGGAGCGTCTGGGTCAAGGCGGGCATCTGGCTGAGTCAGCATCTCCTTCACCAGTCGGACAGCGGGGTCACTGTCTTGCGTTTCCGCCCAGTTGTAATGAGGTAAGGGGTTAAACGTAGCGGATTGCTTACCCCTTACACGGTGGGAATACTGGATAGTCCCATGACGGTGGAACGCGGGGAGTTCAACTTCTTCCAGTTCCTCTGGATCTTCCCCTACGTCCGGTAGGTTTGGCATTCTGGACAAGGCATCCGCGTTGGTATTGGAGCGTCCTGCCCGGTATTTGATCGTGAACTCGTAGTTGGACAGGCGGGCCATCCATCTCTGCTCCAGGGCACCGAGTCTTGCAGTGTCCAGATGTGTCAACGGGTTGTTATCCGTGTACACGGTGAACCGGGAAGAGGCGAGGTAGTGCCTAAAGCGTTCGGTGACTGCCCACACCACTGCCAGGAACTCTAGCTTGAATGAGCTGTAATTCTCAGGGTTTCTTTCGGTGGGTCGTAGTTTTCGGCTGGCGTAAGCAATTACCAGTTCTTTCCCCTGCTGGATCTGGGACAGTACGGCTCCTAGCCCGATGTTACTTGCGTCGGTGTAGAGGATAAAGGGCTGGCTGTAATCAGGGTACGCCAGGATTTCATCCCCCGTGAGGGCCATCTTCAGCTGGCGGAAGGACTCTTCTTCCAGCTTCTCCCATCTGAAGGGCGGCTTCTGGTTCTTGGCCTTCCTGGACTGGCCTATCAGGAGGTCCTGCATAGGAGCTGCCTTTTTGGTGAAACCGGGGATGAATCTTCGGTAGTAGCCTACCAACCCGAGGAACTGCCGCACTTCCTTTACGCTGGAGGGTCTTGGCCATTCCTTAATCGCGGTGATCTTATCAGGGTCGGGAGCCACTCCGTCAGCACTCACCACGTGTCCCAGGTACTGCACTTTTGGTTTTAGCAGGTGACACTTCGACGGTTTCACCTTCAGACCGTAGTTTGCCAGGGCTTCAAACACTTCCGCCAGGTGTTTCAGGTGGTCCTCGTAGGTTTTGGAATAAACTATAACATCATCCAGGTACAGCAGGACCGTCTCAAAGTTCCGGTGTCCCAGACAGCATTCCATCAATCGTTGGAAGGTTCCTGGTGCGTTGCAGAGTCCGAACGGCATGCAGGTAAACTCGCTAAGTCCCATCGGGGTGGTGAATGCGGTCTTCTCCCGGTCCGCCTCTGCTACAGGAACCTGCCAGTACCCGCTAGTGAGATCCAAAGTGGAGAAGAAGTTAGCAGATTTTAAAGCAGCCAAAGGCTCCTCTATCCTTGGTAAGGGGTACGCATCTTTGTGTGTGATACGGTTGATTTTCCGGTAATCTACACACATTCTCATGGTGTTGTCCTTTTTTTTAACCAAGACTAGTGGAGCTGCCCAGGGGCTACAGCTATCCCTGATTACTCCAGCCTCCTTCATGTCTCTAAGCATCCCCTTGGCGTGTTGGTAGTGTGCAGGGGGTACGGGTCGGTATCTCTCCTTTATGGGAGGATGGTCTCCCGTGGGGATGTGGTGTTCTACCCCCTTTACTCGCCCGAAGTCTAACGGGTGTTTACTAAACACTCTCTCGTACTCTTGAACCACCCGATAGACTCCCTGTTTCTGGTGTGAGGGAGTGGAGTCAGTACCCAAATGTAGTTGCCGACACCAGTCCTCCATTGGTTTCTTAGAGCCGTTACCTTCCTCTGGATGAGATGGAGGCAAGGGTTCCACGGTCTGTACAGAATTTTGGTTGATGGTATACAATTTGGCTAGCGTAGCATACCGGGGCAGATACACTTCCCTCTTCCCGATATTTATTATGCGAACGGGCACCCTCCCATGGCGTACATCAACCACCCCCCGTGCCGTCAAAATGGTGGGCCTACTGTCTGAGTAGACTGGTTCTACCATTGCCTGGTAATCTCTACCTCTCAGACCAATAGCTGCCCGGCACCAAATCATCATTTCACTTTTCGGGGGCATGGCAATAGGGAAAGGGTCACACATTCTCACACTACCAATCTCACCACCGGAGAGTTCCACCTGTTGCCGTCGCATCAGTGCCCGGATCTCTTTTTGGAGCACTCGCTGCTGGCCGGAGCTGGCGTTCTTGGCAACCTGCTGTAAAATGAGAATCACCTCTGCAAGACAATTTTCAATCACATTAGTTCCTAGAGTTATCTTTGGGTGACTCTCGCGCTTATCAATGTCCACAATGATCAGTCCCTGTGCTGCCAGTTCGACTTTACCGATTTTAATGGTCACCTCTTTAAATCCGATCTGTGGCACGGGCTGACCATTGCTGGCGATGATACTCAAGTCGTCGTCAGGGTAGCGGGTTATATCCGAGTCATTCCAGTACTGCTTGAAGAGCACGTACGGGATGGTGGTGACCTGTGACCCGGTGTCCAGTAGGGCACTCATAGGAATGCCATCTAGTACCACAGGCAAGACTGGACGTCCTCCCACGTATTTGTCACGCCAGTTTGATGGGCCTGGTGATCTTATTCCTAGGGGTTGGCCCTCTACCCCAGGTTGTGCCAGTTTAAAGGACAGTACCTTGCCATATGTCCGGGTTGATTGCAGCGGCGGCAGATGGGTTGTCCGTCCTCGTTGTATCGGTCGCTGGGTCTTCCTCTGGCCGGTGGGGTCCTCCTTGGTCGTCGCCACGGGATATCCTCCGGTCCGGATGCCAGCTGGATCTTCCCTGGAGTAGAAACCTGTAAAGACTGCACAGTTCGGGTTAGCGCAGCAACGCTTTTAGTTAGCTCTTGGACCTGATGGTGCAGGTCTGTAGCCGGGTCATTGTTTAAAGCCTGCGCATCAGCTCCCACAGGCCCTGCCGACAAGGGCGCCGTCTCCTGGTGGTAAGTGGTAGTAGGGCGTCTGTGGGTCACAGCGCCACCTGGTGCCGGTTCTCGGAGCACCCGGATGGCTCTGTCCTTGAACTGTGCAAAGTCCAGATGAGGGTCCTGTAAGGCCATTGCCCGCAACTGGGTTCGGTGGGCATTGCAATGTAGACCCTCTACAAATTGTTCAGTCAACAACTTGTCTTCGTTTCCCACGCCGTCAGGGTCGGCCTGCTTAATGGCTCTCAGGGCCTCTTGTAGGTTTAGTGCATAGTCCCTTATATTCTCATGTGCTCGCTGCTTGCACCCGTAGAATCTAAGCTTGATCTCGGCTGAGGTTCGGGTATCAAAGGTGTCCTTCAGCCGGGCTAGTATCTCTGCGACAGTCCTCCTCCTTCCAAGTGGCCAGGACTTTACCTCCCGTTGGGCTGCCCCTGTTAATTGAGCCACCAGGATGCTCACTTTTTGCTCTTCTGTGAGGGGGTACACCTGGAAGAGGCTATCCAGCTTTTCCCTGAAGTCAGTTAGGGTATGTGACTCCCCTGAGTAATGGGGTAGCCAGGCTGCCCCCGGGATATAGGGCATGGTGAAAGGCATGACCGCAGCAGCAGTGGCGCTGGCGGTGGCTGTGGCAGTGAAGCTCTCCTCCGTATCAGACATCCTCCTCCCCCCTAGTGGACCGTGGCCTACCTTCCGATGATCCTTTTCCGTAGGCCGCGGCTCCGCAGTGGATCGTCAGGGTTGAGGACCTTCCGTCGCGCTCCTGTGACGTCGGCGTCTGCTGGGCTCCTTCCAGGACCTTACGCAACGTCCGGACGGGAGGCGGAGCTTCAGTTCTCGCGCGCTTTCGGAGTCCACGCCCCTCTTCTTCCCGCGCGGCGTCTTCAAGATGGCGTCCAACGGCGGGAAAACTCCACGGATGGCGGGAAGAAGGCAGAAGATGGCGTCCAATGGCGGGAAAACTCCACGGATGGC
Organism: Phyllobates terribilis; assembly: GCF_046119375.1. Classification (NCBI taxonomy): domain Eukaryota; kingdom Metazoa; phylum Chordata; class Amphibia; order Anura; family Dendrobatidae; genus Phyllobates; species Phyllobates terribilis. The sequence continues at coordinate 129,409,479 of NW_027362773.1, read as the reverse complement.
GGGAAGAAGGTAGAAGATGGCGTCAGATGGCGGGAATCTTCACTACAGGTGAGTTTAACAGTCTTTTTCAGGCACGCAGTACCCGGTGGTTGCGGGCACGAAATCCTGCCGACTACGCCAAAAGTTGACGCGCCCCCTGGGCCATGTTGTGTAGCGTTGCGCACGCGGGGGCCTACCCGGAGCCGGATCCGATAGGGGTAGTAGTCTCGTGGCGGTGACCCGGTCCGTGCCCAGGGAGTCAAACTAAGTGGCGATGCTTGGCATAAGATGTTATATTGTTCGACTACGCCACCCGTTGAATGCGGTCATGAGACCGCCGCTGCAGGGCAGACCGCTGAGGCCGGTGGTACGGTTGTGCAGCGTGGATGGTATAACCCCCAACGGGAGGGGTATGGCCTCAGGGCAGCGGACGTGGATGATGAAACACTCAAAGACGGTGCGGTGTAATTCAGGGTCTTTACTGGTGGCAAAGATAGACCCTCCCGGAGTACTGGCTAGCGATCGGGGCCTGGTCAGTCCGTGAGCAGATGGGATCTCCCCTGGCCAGGCGGAGTTGTAGGCCTCCCCAACTAATTGTACTCTTCTGGCTACCTTGCTAGAGGCGGGTAAAAGTAGCCCACGTCCCTGAGTGTACCGTGTGGTGCTCACCCGTATGGCCGGTGACTCGGGGCCTTCTGGTAGCTTCCGCTTCACGACGGCGGTGCTGGTCCCTTGCGTGTGACCGTGCCTTCGGGTTTCTTGGCCAGAGGACCTGAAATCCCCTGCCGGTCGGTTTCTGCTGCTGGGTAAGGATTAGTCCCCACAGCCTCGGACTCCGGGTCCGGTGCGAACTCTTCAATCAGGGCGAGCTCTACAGCTTCCAGCCCCTGACCTCTTTTAGCACGGCTCCCACAGAGCTCCTGATCTCTCTTTCCCTATAGCTGCTCCACTCCAGACCAGACTGTGTCTCTGTCTGGGACTCCTCTTCTTCTCTTTCTCTCCTAACCCTGCCTCAGCCCCCAGTTTATATAGGGGAAGTTCTTCCCCTCCCAGGACTGGGCAGGAGGTGTGGCATGCTTAGGGAACCTGACCAGGAGACCTCCCACCTGCTCTCAGACGTAATATTGCTATTACTGTGGAAACCAGACCCCTGGGGTGCCACACATGTACAATCCGCATGTACAATCCGCATGCGTTTTTTCTGCCAGGGAGATGCAGAAACGCTCAGGAAAAATCCAGAGAATTTCTGCATCGTGTGCACATAGCTTTAGGCAACTCCCATTCTGAACTAGATGGTTAAAAAATTTAAGTCACTTTACGGAATTGCTCCATCAACGAAATTTCTATGTCAGTATTCATGACCATTGGCTAGACAAAACAGTAAAACCCAACACTCACCAATGGCCTGGGCCAAGGCGATGACCACGTCCTGGCAGGATGTCTGCTCTGTTACCCCACACACAACTCTTTGGACCCCATCTACCCAAACTTTTAATTCCATGATGTAGACAGGTGATTTGGTGCTGGAAAGAAGACTGGGCAAAATGGATGATGGTCACTTTAGTATCTCATCACAGTTCCCAAGATGTAAACCTGAGGAGAAGAAAATAAGAGTTAGATAGAGCAATAGTCATACTCACTTACATTACCAAAATCATCAAAAAGAACAGAAACATTGTGCCATAGTTCAATTCCCAGTTCGCATTGGGAAGCCGTAATTTAATCGGTCAATCAGGGAATTATGAAGTTATTTAAATCATAGGAGATGTACTCATTGGATGAAAATTGAGGATAGAGGGGGCAGGAAGAAAGAGTATGACATTTAGGATTTCTGGGAAGCAACATGTCCAACTCCAAAGTCCTTCAGAAATTAAGTCTACAGTAAATGTTTACGTGATTGCATGCCGATACAAGAAGCCTGGAAAAAACAATAATTATTTTTGAAGTTCTGAACAGATTAGATACTATTTCCTCTACTATGAGAAGTACCATTGTGCAATCTAGAAGACAATAATATGTACCCAGTCCACGTGAGGAAGTAGTCTTATCGACATCCATGGGGTGGGAATAGTGACGTGTCGCTACCTTGAGACCGGAATGTGTTAATAATCAGAAAAACTTGGAGAAGGTGGAAGGAACAATGAGTGCAATTTGTCAAAACGGGAGGAGAGTCAATGAGTCACCATAGAAAAATCCTGAGACATGACATACAAATCAAGTGCATGTATATTTATATCTATGCAGGTACACAACACCATGCCTCATGGTATCGAGTCATTACAGGACCTACACAATAAGAGACAGACCGGGCAGAAAATAGAAGTGACATCACAATGCTAGGTCATGCTAGGAAGAAGGGGAGATCATTTCTCTGTATGAAATGGAACCAGATTATTCAACTCAATACTTTATCTTTTTCATACCATCAGATCTGGATAAATGGATCACAATAGTGGACCCTATGAGCAGTTTTTCTTAAGTATTATTACATGTAGTTGGACATGTTAGCCGGGTTCACACACAGCAATGGTAAAACAAGGTCTAACCAGCCTAGAATCTGAATCAAAAGCCACAATTATTTTATTATAGATTCTGGAACTTTTGGTACAGTATGTGGTAAATGTATGATTATTGGGGGTACGATTGCTGGCATCACAAGAACAAGGGTCCTAAAGTCCCCTGTGTGATCAGTGAGAGTGTGAACATGTGCGACCACTGCTCCATACACTATATATGGAAGTGGTGGTCGCACATGTGCACTACGATTCCATTCGCATCGAGGACTTTGGGCTCACCGTTATTTGGATTCCGCAGCAGACCCCCAGGAATTGTACTACCTGCAGATACATTTGATACTTTTTTTTTTTGGAGGGGACAAACCCTTTATGTTCTACTCAATGTAGTGAAACACATTGAATCTATCCCATTGAACTGCACACAGCCCTCCTGGATTTTCAGCAAGCATGTCACTTTTCAGAAATGGTCATTGTCCTAACTCAAACCAATCAGCGAAACTGCATTATTAGCTGATTATTTTAACTGGTAATCATTGTTATCCCGGAAGTGCAAATATTCAGATATCATAATTAAATATATATATCTATATTTTAAAGGACCTCTAATACGTATATAACTTTTAAAGCACTGAATGGGTTAAATAGTTACGAGAAACACGTATTAATGGTGCAATTTGCATATGGAAATACACAAATAATGTGAAGAATGCAGACACAGCTATCTAAAGGTAATGAATTGTATGAGGTCACCAGAAGAAAAAGCTGCAATAGCAGGAACCAATCCCTTAGGAAATATAATTGATGCAATTAACATGATAACTATGCTGCTAATACAAGTAAGGATATATTTATAGCACATGCCCATCATAAAACACCATTTACGGTTTATACATCGATACAATATTTATATAAAGTTGAGTAACTTTGTGAATACTTTGCTTTACTTATCCCAAGTTACAGCCTGTTCTGTGGTCCAGAGCTACACTAATGGTTCCGCTTGGTCACTAGTGGAAAGTCAACAATATTGGCGACAGATACATTATAAGAGCTAAGCTAGAAATATAATGGGACAGTGAAGTTGGCTGTACACATTAGATTAACGAACTGGACTATTTATTTGGGATCTAATGTTTAGAAAGACCTCCTAACCTGGATTTCAACATGCTCGATCCATTTGTTCTCAGTAAGCATAAGCCGCTGCCAGATGTGTCTAGCAGCGACTTTTTACATAGTGGATATGGCATAAATATTTAAGATAATAATACCCCTTTAAACAAGTAGGAAATTCTAGGAGATTTCAGCTTTGAAGTATAAAGAAATCTGAATGTATTTCTGGTCTACCTCCCAATTAGTATAAATTGAGCTCTGGAGAGGTTTGATATGTTACTTGTGAAATAGTGTACTTGTGGACTACCTAACGTCTTAAGACGTCAGGCTGGTCCACATATGACTCTACAAGGACATTTTAGAACATCCATGCAAATTCAGTAGCTGTATGGAGATCGTGCAGCTAGAGGTGTGGGGAATCGGCGGTCAAAGATACCAGACTCTCCATTGAGAAGGCAGACATGGTTTATTACCATCTCTGCCTTCCAGATCGTTCCTGTATGAACATGGGGCATACAGTTTCAGAAACACAAACAGCGCTTTTTCAAGCTAACACCGGGTGTTGAGAGGGAGTACAAGCTGCTGGGTGTTAGCAAACCCAGATCAGCATAACATTGTAGATAAAAGGCGGAGTTTGCCCTGTAACTGGGGCTAATATGCCAACACCAGTTACAGGGTAAATCAGTAATAAGACATTTTGGAGCATTTCCACATTTTAAATACATAATTTTTTAAAGACCTTATGGGTTGAAATAATTAATTAAATTATATATATATATATATATATATATATATATATATATATATATATATATATATATATATATATATATATATATATATATATATTTTAGAATAAATTCATACACAAAAATTAAAAAAGAAAGTCCCTGCCAGTCCAAACCTCCTTAGTTTCTAGTCCTACCCTGATGTAAATAACTAAAGATATGTCTGATATTTGAAAATAATTATTATGGAGAGGAAAAACACAATTTAAAATGTACTTAGTGGCTTTTGTGGTCTTAAGAAATAATAAAAAAAAAAAACAAGACACCTACTTTTTTTTTTTATACTTGTGTGTAAAGTTAAAGGCATGAAGAGGTACAGTATGGTCATAGGAGGCGCCATAGGAGGCTATGACAGGTGTGGCGCCACTTTCGGAAGAAAACATTTTTTTTTACATTTTGGACAAACCCTTGGTTTAAAGTCAAAGATTAAGACGTCAATGCACAAAATATCAGTCAGCCTCGCTCAGTCTAAACAAGCAGAGGAAATCAGCCATAACTTTTACAATATAATGGATAATCATCCATTACTGATAATTTGCGGTAGAATTAAGGCTTTGGTTAATAATTATACAGGAAGGAATTACTCTAAAATCGGTTACTGAAGACTATTTCCAGCAGCATACTTACAGATTCCTCAGATACTTCTTGTGGGTGAGTCACCTGTTTTACGAGACTTCTACACACATCGACCTGTCCAGCTACAAGAACGTCTTAGATTTTCCAGAACATCTCATATTTTTAACGTAGGTTTTCTAAGCATCGCCTATTCTCACCTAAGACACCAAGACCCTGTTCTGCTCCGCTGAGATAAAGTCCATATGAGCTATGGGTCAGATGATGTCGGCTACTGTCCTGCCTGGAAATGGATCTCAATCTGCCCTTGAAAAGCCTGATTTATTAAGCTCCCACCCTCTGCTCTTTCCCCCTCCCCAGTTTCAGGGTAAACGGGACTGGGGTGTGGCAGCTGGACTTGTCGAACCAGCCTCCTTTAAACAAAGGGGATATAGTAGCCAACATTATATTATCCGTGTGCTACTAGTGGACAGGTAAAATTGGTTTTAGGTCAAGGTGGATTTGCAGAGATGGATAGGTTTACTATTGTTGATGCACATAATACGTCAGGGCTTACTGTATAAATAATGACCATCGCAGAAAAAAAAAAAAATTATTGCAGAGGTCAGATGTGCAAATTCAGAGAATTTCCTGCAATGTAAAGTGCTTAATTTGCAGCAAAAATCCATCTCAATTTTGCATGCATGAGAGCGTCCATACACCAAGCCCTCCTTAATATATTTTAATGCTTCCACACTGAAAATCTATATAATGTTGCCACTTGTAAACATAAAATGTCCAATGAGAATAAAGTGCTTGAATATTTTGGCAGCAAAACGGTCTTTTCTCATTTCTATATTTTTTTTTTTCTCGAAGGCAGACACAAAAGCAAAGCAGACCACACTTGTGTCCACCTGAAAAAATGGACTGACAGTACGATGGCTCTGCAGGAAGTTTCATCCTAATACCTTATTTCAGGACTTTAGATGGAAGCCCCTGATGAAGTCTCAAATGTAGGGTGAAACGTGAGGTCAACCCTGCCTTATGATATGGCGGCGAAACTAGAATTTTTTTTCTCTCATTTGGAATACTGCTGCAATAACAGAACACTGGCTGCAATGTGTGAACGCTACCTAATGCTTAGAGAGAACAGTATAATTTTATACTATTGTGGTGATCTAAAATCCGAAGGCAATGGGCATGATTTGGTTGCTGATTGCATCATGGCCGAAGAGTTCTAGCTAACCTGCACTCATACAAAAAATTGGTGCCGTTTTCAAATGCTGGAATCAATTACACTGAAATGTGTAGACCCACCTTACACGGATCAACCGGTTGGGCGCTTCAGTATACTATTGTGTAAAACACAACTTAAGAAGAACATATAAATGCTATGTATTAATCCCTGTTGAAAGAAACTACTGCATTAATAGTTTCTAAGCAAGTTTTCCAAACAGTTGTGTAAACAGGGTAGATCCCTAAACTTTGTTTTATTGTCCAATGATAATTGAGTTACCCGGGATGGACTCATTCAATGATACAGAAGGTAGATGCCCCCCACTACCCCCTTGCCCTAGTGACACTTTTAGGGCTCGTGCACAGAACTGTATTTTTGGTCAGAGTGCGATCCAACAAAACATTGGATCGCACTCTGACCAATGTTATTCTAAGGGGCTGTGCATATGTGAGTTTTTTCCTCGGACAGAGCCGGTCCAAAGATAAAAAAAAAAAAATAGCAGCATGACAGAGTTGGATCTGATTATCGGATCACACTCGGCCGTGCAAGTCAATGAGTCTGTCGAAAACATCAGACTGCACTCGGATGATGTCTGAGCGCAGTCCAATTTCTATGGACTGACAGAATAGTTAAGATGGAGACATTTTTTATTCCATCTTCTCATCCAAGAGAATCAGATCAGAGTGTGATGGGCTGGGAGCAGATCTGGGCTGGGAGCAGATCAGAGTGTGATGGGCTGGGAGCAGATCTGGGCTGGGAGCAGATCAGAGTGTGATGGGCTGGGAGCAGATCTAGGCTGGGAGCAGATCAGAGTGTGAGAGGCTGGGAGCAGATCAGAGTGTGAGGGGCTGGGAGCAGATCAGAGTGTGAGGGGCTGGGAGCAGATCAGAGTGTGAGGGGCTGGGAGCAGATCAGAGTGTGAGGGGCTGGGAGCAGATCAGAGTGTGAGGGGCTGGGAGCAGATCAGAGTGTGAGGGGCTGGGAGCAGATCAGAGTGTGAGGGGCTGGGAGCAGATCAGAGTGTGAGGGGCTGGGAGCAGATCTGGGCGTGATGGGCTGGGAGCAGATCTGGGCGTGATGGGCTGGGAGCAGATCAGAATGTGATGGGCTGGGAGCAGATCTGGGCTGGGAGCAGATCAGAATGTGATGGGCTGGGAGCAGATCAGAGTGTGATGGGCTGGGAGCAGATCTGGGCTGGGAGCAGATCAGAGTGTGATGGGCTGGGAGCAGATCAGAGTGTGAGGGGCTGGGAGCAGATCTGGGCTGGGAGCAGATCAGAGTGTGAGGGGCTGGGAGCAGATCAGAGTGTGAGGGGCTGGGAGCAGATCAGAGTGTGAGGGGCTGGGAGCAGATCAGAGTGTGAGGGGCTGGGAGCAGATCAGAGTGTGAGGGGCTGGGAGCAGATCAGAGTGTGATGGGCTGGGAGCAGATCAGAGTGTGATGGGCTGGGAGCAGATCAGAGTGTGATGGGCTGGGAGCAGATCAGAGTGTGATGGGCTGGGAGCAGATCAGAGTGTGATGGGCTGGGAGCAGATCAGAGTGTGATGGGCTGGGAGCAGATCAGAGTGTGAGGGGCTGGGAGCAGATCAGAGTGTGAGGGGCTGGGAGCAGATCAGAGTGTGAGGGGCTGGGAGCAGATCAGAGTGTGAGGGGCTGGGAGCAGATCAGAGTGTGAGGGGCTGGGAGCAGATCAGAGTGTGATGGGCTGGGAGCAGATCAGAGTGTGATGGGCTGGGAGCAGATCAGAGTGTGATGGGCTGGGAGCAGATCAGAGTGTGATGGGCTGGGAGCAGATCAGAGTGTGATGGGCTGGGAGCAGATCAGAGTGTGATGGGCTGGGAGCAGATCAGAGTGTGATGGGCTGGGAGCAGATCAGAGTGTGATGGGCTGGGAGCAGATCTGGGCTGGGAGCAGATCAGAGTGTGATGGGCTGGGAGCAGATCAGAGTGTGATGGGCTGGGAGCAGATCAGAGTGTGATGGGCTGGGAGCAGATCAGAGTGTGATGGGCTGGGAGCAGATCAGAGTGTGATGGGCTGGGAGCAGATCAGAGTGTGAGGGGCTGGGAGCAGATCAGAGTGTGATGGGCTGGGAGCAGATCAGAGTGTGAGGGGCTGGGAGCAGATCAGAGCACGATCAGAATAATTGGCCCGATTCTCTCGGATGAGAGAATATATCCTGATGTCACCCTAGCCTTAGACAAATCAATGGAAGAAGAAACCTAGTAGACTGTGGACAGGTGTCTAATCATCAACAATGAGAACATCAGCAACTTTCACCTCCTCCCAGGTATTCACTCCCTCCTGTACATAACAATAAAGCCTCTCAAGTATCGTTCTACAGGTGCATCTCACTTAAGGGTATCTCAATGGAATGGTTTCTTGTAGAACATTAAGTGTATTATGTATACATGTAAATTAATTTATCGTGTGTTTTCCTAAGCTGTTTGGGTGTGATCGAGCATTGTAGTTATCATTGAGAAACATGAATAAGATTGTAGACGTACAGTTGAGTAATTAGAGATGACCAGACATTGAGTTCCTGCTAAGTTTTCCCAAATCTCTTGTTTTAAAAAGATAAATACTAGTAGGGAACCCATCAATTTCAGGGAGATCAACTGACCATCTATTATGTATGAGGGTGTTTATAAATGGAAAGAAGTAGGTGGCAGGTTGGATGTCAACATGCCTAATCATTTTGTTCTCAGTGGAGATAAACTGGTCAGGGGTCTCTGGCAGTGGTTACTGAGAATACATGTATGCTTGACTGAGTGAGCATGTGTATGTTTAGATCAGGAACTATGACCTTCTGCCCTACAATGTAAATCGATGGTTGATAATTGCCACGTGGCCTTCCGAAAAGGGTCCTAAATAGCGATTGGCACAGGCTCGGACATACCATTGGTGCAATCTGTGCAGCCCCCAAGGAGGCCAAGTGGCAAGGGGGCCACTACCACCTCCAAAGCAATTGTGCATTATGATGAGCTACTGGACTGCAAAGGGCCCATATATTGCTCTTTGCCACACTAATGTAAAAAGCGGACATCTGAATGAGGGTTTAATCGAAGCTCAGCTTTGGCACAACCATTAACAATATTGTGCAACTTTTTTCCACTGCATAAGCTTGAGGATTGCAACTAATATTATCCACGGGTAATGCCTAATTTTTTTTCAAGTTCTCTGCGAGGTCCACCAATTCCCAACACATTTTTCTTACACATCATTTCCTATGTGGAATTTACAGAGTGAGAAATAATTCACCGATGTGACCTCATTACCAGATATTGTTTAATAGGGGAGACAATGAAGCTATGTGCTGAGCGAGGGGCTCGGAGGCAAATTAGTCCCAATTACTCCAGTAATTAAAGGCCAATTATAGAGGGGAAATGGATTTTTGCCTTTGGAGTTTACCTTCATTAGGAGAGATGATAAGATGGATCTGAAGACAAAGATACAGTAGGCGGCATTGTGGTATCCGATCACATCTGACCGGAAAGTAACTATTCTATAGGATAAGTCCCTAAGCTTCTACAAACAGCCCCACTTTATCTTTCTCTTTGTATCCAGATGATAAACTTGCGCTTTTGTTCCTATTTGCTCAGTAAATACTTTATCTAAAGAGCTTCATTTAAATACAATTTGCTTTTGTGCAAAGACCTCAAGTCATTGTGTCAGTGCAAGGTTAGCCATCTTCCGTGGTTTATTGGGCTGGCTGATGATTTCACTGTATGTATAGAAATCCATTATCTTTTATTCATATATTTGAACTATCTCCTGTGAGAACAAAAGATCAGGCATGTTGAAATCCAACATGCCTGACCCCTGCTTTCCCATGACATCTGTGGATGGGAAAAGTTGTGAGAGCCACATACACATTCGATGGTCAGCCTGCTGTCCCATTCATCTGAAGTATAGGATTTAGAAGACCAATTTTTCACTACCCTATTTGGGAACTCTGAGTTAATAGATGGGTATTCCCTAGTTCAGGACCCTCATCTTAGCTTGGAGGACAGATCAGAATCCAAGTAATATTTTCACAGACGCTTATTGTGATTGGGGGATTTACAAATTGGATAATATGTTTAATTAAATACTTGTTAATAGTTATGGTTGGGGACATGCAGCGTTTTTCAGATTATGGAAATTCATGCAGTCATGGTACCTGTGTGGTCAAATTTTAGGGTCAGGTTTTTGATGCCCAATATATTTAAAAATGTCTAAAAACCTAAACACATCTTTGGACGTAGTTGGATTTGCAACAGTTTACCGATGGATTCCAGGATAAAGCAGTGTCATTGTTAACACCTGTATAGTTTGGCAACTTAGGATATGTTCACACATTGTGTTTTTTCAGCATTTTTTTTTCAGCAGCAAAACCTGATCTCTTGCCCGGAGGTTTGTTCAGGATTTTTCTTGCTTTTTTTTTGCTGCACTTTTGGTGCGTTTTTTTTTCACTGTCCTTTTGTCTCTTTATGCATATACATAAAGTTCAGTGAAAAAAAAACATTCTATTTGATCAGGTTTTGGCACAAAAAAAAATTGCACCAAGGACAGGAATGAATCCCATCCTGTAGGTTTTTCCCAAAGTCATTAATAATAAAGCTTTCCTTTCACATTATAGAGGAGAGGGGGCTGAAAACTGTCTTTCGGAATGGTACAAGGTGTCAATAACAAATGTTTAAGATTAAGTCCCTTGTGAGAACTTGTCTTTTCATGACCTATCTTTGCATGGATGACCTTTCCTCATGAGCAAAGGTCATCCATCCATGCAAAGATGGGTCCCGAAAAGACAACAATGTTAAATGTGCATGAGAAATACATTGTCTACTGCTTCCAAGTAACAAAAATGTAGTTTATTGCAGATGAAGAAGCCACTGGAGGTTTCCACATAACTCACTTTCGACTGGGTTGGACTGGCCCACCAGAGAACCGGAGAATCCTCTGGTGGGCCCTGGCTTCTCCTCCAGGAGAGCTCATAGAGCAAACCTTGCAGCTGCTAATGAGAATGATGGCCTTTGGTATTCTGCTGGTCCTTGTCATACTCGTTTGACCACAGATGACCTCAGCTAGGACTGACATCCCATGTTATGTGGCTCCGGCCAGCAGACTACCATGTTTTCAGCAGACACTGTAATTTACCTTGGGAAAATGCTAACACTTATCACTATTAGAGTTCACCTAAGGTAACGTCATGTGACAGTTCTGGATTTCCGCCATGATACAAAACACAGAAATGTTGGCACTTACCAACTATAGTCAATCAACTGTATCTCACAGTCTACATCAAAAGAAACATGCATGCAGTGATGGCTCTGTCTTACTTTAATCCGCCTATAGCAGTCATGGGCTAAAGAAAGGGGGTCATTTATATGAACTGTTAAAAATAAATTCCTGTAGTGACCAGCACTGATACAGGTCATAGTATGTTATCTACTGCAGAGACAACTCCATTATATGAAACAAGAACATTTTATTCAGGAACAGTCCTCCTTGAAAAATATCAGTCTATGAAAGTATTGCTTAGGAAATCATCTAATTTACGAAGGGCTCTTCTTTTCCAGCAACAGTGCCATTCCGGGCCACTGGCTGTGTGTGGTATTGCAGCTCATATCAATTTAAAAGAAGATCTTTCACTGATTTTTTTATTTAAATTTAGTACCTCCTCCAATTGCTGCTGCTCCACTGATTCTGGAACAGTTTTTGTTTTTCTTCTGTGCCCCTCCGTTCCAAAGTTATGCCCCCTAGAAATAAAGATGCAAATTTGCTCTTAAAACAACAAGGGATGGAACTTCTTTCTGGGCGTGGCCATGTTTTGATTGCTTTTTCTCCTCTGATGCTGGCCAATCAAAACATGGCCACGCCCATAGAAGTTCTGCGCCATACACTCTGTTGATTAAAGGGAAAATAGGCATCATTATTACTGGGGGGAGAATAACTTTGGAATGGAGGGGCACAGAAGAAAAAAGAAAACTGTTCCAAAATCAGTGGCGCAGCAGCTATTGAAGGAGATACTCAGGTCCCATTTAAGTGAACAGGACTAATCTTCAATACCAGATAAAGGCCATGAACAGGCACAGTGCCATTCCTGGACCTAACTCTGATTTCCTAATCTTGGAAAACCCTGGTAAAGTCCTGCAAATTAAAATTTCCTCATAGGGCTGATACAAACCACAGTATTTTTTTTCCAAAGCCAACACTACTGCAACTCAGTATCTGTTATTATAAATCTAGATACAAGACACATATGTCTTCCGTGTCCATGGGGAAGCACAAGTCCAGGAGAACACTCCAAGACTAGACTGGACTCGGACACTCTTAATTCACGGCAACCCAGAAGACACTAACAATTGAGGCGAAACCATTATTATACAAATAATGTACTAGAAAGTAAATGAATGAAAAAAAGAATATAGACATAATACTGCCGCAAAGTGCCAAAATAATACTGGCATATACTGACTGTAGAATTCTGCAATACAGTGAACATATTGTGCGAATTTTCCTTAACCCGATAAGGCAATTTTTCATACTTTTGGTTTTTTACTCCCTTTGTTCCAAAAGCATTCTCTTTTCATTTTTCCGTCCATACTGCAATGTGAGAGCTTGGTTTTTACATCATAAGAAAAATTATATAAATTTGAGAGCGATAGCGTTTATTTTTCAAATAAATTGTATGAGTGCATGTTTATTTCTGGGCGCGCTATAGTTTTTACTGCTACCATTTTAAGGTCCAATATTAAAATTTTTGATCTCTTTATTCCATTTTTCTTTTTAGGTAGGCCAAAAAATAAGAATTCTGGCATTTTTATTTTATCCCCCCCCCCCCCCAGATTTTTGCATTCACCACATGGAATAAATATTCTTGCTTGGGCAAACACTCACTCGGCTCAGGGAAAGGGAAGAAGGAAAAGCAGCGGTTTGCAATCTGTTTATATGGAATTAAAATTATTTTTTGTTTGTTTTACAGGAATGAAGACAAATCCTCTAATCAAGGGATTTGCACAAAGTTTCATAACTTTCTATGCTGGACAAAATTATATACAAAAAAAAAGTGGCGAAAGTCTTGGAGACGATGCTTCTCCCCCAGATGACACTTTTACTATATATTTTTTTTTACTTTGGAACCTAATGCTAATATAATGTGCAGTGTTTTTCAGTTGCTATGATTTGTACCTCTGGAAACTCTCCAGGTTGTCAGTGTGAGGATAAAAACTTCCTGTTACCTAGTCGCCTGTCCATAACAATGGCGTGTACAGGTCATGTGACCGCGGTAACATTATATTACCTGTGATTAATTGTATAGTCAGGACACAGTAAGAGGAAAGCCATCCAGACACGCTGGTCACCCTGCTGTCTCATTGTGCACGGAGCATGCAACCACAGTCGGGTCACATTTTAAAGCATCTGGTTTGTTTCAGAAAATTTATATATAAAAGTTTTTAGGCTTGGGCTACACGGCGACTCGGCCTACAAGGCGACCCGGCTCCACACGGCGACCATGGCCACACACGGCGACCCTGGCCACACCAAATTTCATCCTAGTTGTGCAGCCAAATACATTCAATGTGTTAAACATCCTGTTTTCTGTGCTATCATAGGAGCACAAAACCAAAAATGAGGGTATGCACGACCCATCATCATAATTGGCAAATTTTTGTATTATTTTAACTTTTTTTTTTTTATACACTACCTCAACCCTTCCCCATCATCCCTCTTGAGAAAGCCCCTAATTCATCATGGAACACCCACACTGCTTTCAGTCTAGGTGTCCCTGGAAATATTGGATAGTTGTCAACTATGCATCATATGATGGACACCAACAACTATAACCATTACATAGTCTGTTGGGGCTCCAATCACCTTGTCCAGTATTTTATTGTAAAAAAAAAAAAAAAATTTTATATATATATATATATATACATACACACACACACACAGTACAGACCAAAAGTTTGGACACACCTTCTCATTTAAAGATTTTTATGCATTTTCATGACTATGAAAATTGTACATTCACACTGAAGGCATCAAAACTATGAATTAACACATGTGGAATTATATACTTAACAAAAAAGTGTGAAGCAACTGAAAATATGTCTTATATTCTAGGTTCTTCAAAGTAGCCACCTTTTGCTTTGATAACTGCTTTGCACACTCTTGGCATTCTCTTGATGAGCTTCAAGAGGTAGTCACCGGAAATGGTCTTCCAACAATCTTGAAGGAGTTCCCAGAGATGCTTAGCACTTGTTGGCCCTTTTGCCTTCACTCTGCGGTCCAGCTCATCCCAAACCATCTCGATTGGGTTCAGGTCTGGTGACTGTGGAGGCCAGGTCATCTGGCGTAGCACCCCATCACTCTCCTTCTTGGTCAAATAGCCCTTACACAGCCTGGGCTTTTTTAGACTCATACTTCCTGTGCTTCCAGGAAGTGTTTACAGCAGGTTCATTATCATCAGAGACAGGATTACTATGATAGATAACATAGCTCTATATATATATACAGCTGGTAACACAGGATCCACCAATCACAATAGGTGATGTCACAGCTCACCTCCTCCTCCCTTAATAATGTTCTTTGCACATGCTCATTAGATGCTGCAATACAAGACCGGGTCTGGGTCAATCTATTGCTGCTAATGTACATGTGAATTTATTGAAACAAAGTTAAAATCGCCCCAGTGGCCATTGTGCAAAATTGCTTGAATTCAACATGTATTTTTTTTTTTAACACAGATTGTGATTAAAGGGAGAAAAAATTCCAAAAATTAAAAAAAAATAAAACATTTAAACACAAAAGCCTGATTTAAACAATAGGTGGTCATTCCCTGATTAAACATGTAGATCAACCTTCTGCCCTTACCAGTCTGTCAACTTAAACAATAGCAATAATTGCCTTGCCCGTTGGACGAAATAAATCTTATCTGATGGACTCGGCTACCTGTATAAACAATGAGGTTGAAGTTGAGACCTTGAAGAACTTAAGAAACTTTTGTGTTTGTATGCCAAGTTCAGGTGCAGCATCGTGTATGAAGGGGAAAGCTAATATGGCCACCAATCTGAGTAAATATACGCAACACTTGGCGACAGACAAGGGCTCCTCGGCAGTTCCTGAAGAGTCCTCTCTGTACTCAGCGCTAGGTGACTAATGAACACACAAGACCTTTGTCTTCTACTTCCAAGACTTCTCATGGTCTCATGTTTGGAGAGCCTTAAGCAGTCAATCTGTGGTTAGATCAGATGCCACTTGCGAGTTCATTTTTTTGTGATCATAGCCCTCGAAGCCACTGTGTCGGTAAGCCTGTCAAACAGGTTGAGCAGAGAGTGTTGAGCTGGACCGCCGTTATCTGCGCTCTTCCTCATTGTTCACCTCTGTATGAACATTCTTGCAGATTTGAAAAATCACATTCTAGGTCAGCGAGAAACAATGAATTACAGTTTCCACATAAAGAAAATAAAAATCAATCAGCAGTTTTTACAGTCAAGAATGACAGGTGAAGTAAACTAAACAAATACGTCTGCACCTACATGTAGAATTAAAAGGCATCTCCACCTTTAAATACCATGTACAGTTCATCGGAGTGTAAATTAAAGGGGTTGTTTAGGATCAAAGTATTGACTTATCCTATAGGTGATCAGTAAGAGATTGGTGTTATCCCATTGATCAGCTAATATATGTCCCAGCAGCAGCTACTTAACAATGTAGAGAGCTGGGAAAGCTCCGCTCCATACACTGATAACATCAAGCTGCCCCTGAAGCAGATTGGTGGGGGTTCGACACCTGCTACCCACGCCAATCTCATTTTGATGACCTATCCTATGTATAGCTCATCAATATTTTAGCCCCCACCAACCCCCTCTAAATCATTTATCTTGTAGTGATCCTGAATCATCAAAAGTCTGTATTGTATTCCAGAGCTGCATTCACAGTTCTGCTGGTTGTCACTACATGAAAATCTACAATACTTTCACAGTCTTGTTTCAATTGGTTAATATAAAACCCTATTCAGTGGCTTTGTGCTCTACTATAGGCGCATGTTCACATCTTGTGTTTTTTTCATGCAGAAAAAAAAAACAGCATCAAATATGCTGTCTATGGGTGGAAAACTGCAGCGAGAATTTCGTACTTTTTTTGTTGCATCTTTTGCTTATTTTTTGGTGCACTTTTTTCCCCATGTTTAGCCTCATTCATGCCAAAAGCTAAAGAACTGCAGTAAAAAATGCAGATATAGTGTGTTTTTACGAAAAAAAAACAAAAAAAAAAACAACGCAATGGGAAAAAAGGCATTGTGTGAATGAGATTTTAACAATCCAATTCATTTTGCGGATGCTGTAAAAAGCGACAGACGGAAAAACGCTGCGTGTGTTAACAAGTCTTATTGTGGATTTCCAGTGTAGAAATCTGCCACATCTGAACACGGTCTTACAGTAGGGCTTCTGGTGGAAAGTCCATACTGCAGAGCATGCCAAGAGATGCAGAAATGGTGCAGAAATTTCTGCACCAAATACTTAATGTGTGCACATGCCCTAAGTAGTTAGCGGAGCTGAATATAAAGTATACATAGTGTGACTATACAAACCAGCACAGAATCCCTCATCTAGGCTTCATTTCAGCAAGATAGGATTTCGGTCACCCTTTATTATTCGTAAAGTTTGTTTTTTTTTTTTTAGCTTCATTTACACCTGTACCAAAAGAACTGACACTCTACAAGATATATGAAGCTCTTGTTCATTTTTGCCAGAATACGGGTTCCACCCTCTGGCACCATCATAAAGGAGCCATTGTCTTAAGAAGGAAGGGCTGGGTTATTCTGCCTGCAGCCTCACTAAGATAACTCCGCAGAATACGCACCGCCTGCAACTTGTAATGTTATTTTACTGACGTCCAACATTTTTCTTCCGTGATAGCCAAAAGAAGGAAATTGCTCGGACTTTATAAATGACCTATTTGACTGCTGAAAATACGTAGTGGATGCCGGACAGCCTAAATATTACACCTATACATGTACACACAGGACTGAATCGCTACTGGTGGTGGGTAGGAGGGTCACTTGCCCTAGGGTCATCCAGGATAGTGACAACTATGGAGAACGTTCTATAAATTCCGAAACTCGGGCACAAAGTATTCATCAATTATATTATTGTTTTGTTCTCATGTTATATACTTGAAGTAGTAGAGACGAAACGGAGGTGGTGTCCCGACGCTGTTAAGGATGTCACCATGAACCAGGTTTTGAAGAAACTGATTTATTTAAAAAAACGCATTTCGGAGTTGGATTAACTCCTTCAGATATAAGGTATAATCATAACTTAAGAAGGAGTTGATGCAAGCCCAAAACGTGTTTTTTTTTTTTAAAATAAATCTGTTTCTTCAACACCTGGTTCATCGTGACATCCTTGGCAGCGCCCAGACACCACAATAGTTTTCCTATCTACTGCCTTGATCTTTCTCTCCACCCGCTGGGTGCGAGTGCAACAGCTGGAGCAGCAGCCTTCTGGTGTTTGATCCTATGCACATATTGGAGTTCTACTGCACACAACTCACCCAGGTCAGCGATCCTCATCCCATCAACTCCCTAATCACCTTGCAGTTTTACACAGGGAACGCTCCTTTTTTTTTTTTTTCTTTTGCTGGTTTATACTTTTCACTGTCGCAAGCCTGTTGTACAGTTACCATGTGTTGCGGCAGTTCCACATGTTGTTTGAGGTGGTTTGTCCTGCACAAAGTTATGAGTGATACCTAAACAAGTGGTATCTCATGGACTGGTGTAGCACAGTGACGCGCCCCCTGGGACATATTCCTTTTTGAGGGGAATACCCGGCACCGGATCAGATGGGGGGTTGTAGTCTCCGAGCGGCTGTGACCCGGCTCCGTGCCCAGGGCGTCAAGCTCAGTGTTATGTGGCAGTCCTACAGATGTTATTAAGAGTTCTTTTGTGTCGACTACGCCACCCGTTGTGATGCGGTCACTGGGGCCGCCGCTGCCGCAGGTTCCGCTGAGGCTGATGGTGGATGCGCAGCTTGGTGGGATAACCCCCAACGGGAGGGGTATAGCCTCAGAGGGGACAGGCGCAGAGGATGGGGGTTGTGGTGGTGTAGTGCAGACGGCAGTGAAGACAGAGTCGGGTTGTGCAGTTAAGGGTGTTTACTTACTGCAGGTGTTGTACTGGTCACTCCAGCTGCTAGTGACCACCCGAGCCGTGCTGCGTCCACCAGGTCCTGGATCCAGCCAACCCCCAAACAAGTCCGGAGCGTGGCCCTGAGCTCTCTTTCTGTCCCGTTCTCTGGCCGTCCCCACCAGTAATCCACCTAGGTCCAGCTCCCTCGGGCCTTCTGTTGGGACACCCTTGGCCCTGGGTTCCCTGACCCTTCATGTGGTGTGCCTTCGGGGTGGATGTGATGGGTGACCGTGGCAGACGCTGCCCACGGTCTCCGGTCTCTGGCTGGGGAATGTTTTTACCCCCACCAGCTTGGGTTCCGGTACCCTGATGCCGACTCTTCACCCGGTGCTTTTAGTTGGGATCTCAGAGTCCTTTTCTTCTGTGCTCTGGGTCTCTCTCTTTCTTCTCTCCTCTGCTCCTGACTTGTTCTCTGCAGCTGACTCTCTGCATCTGATCCTCTGCATCTGACCCTGATCTTAGTTGGTGCCCACCTTATATACACCCTCTATGTGTGAGCTCAGGTGACCAGCACCCAATGAGCTCCTAACTTTACCCAGGCTGCTCCCCCTATCTGCCCCTACACTACTTGGGATGTACCACCCCCCTCCCACTCCAGCCAGGAACAGACTCGGTCGTACCTGCACATTTCTAAGTGGGAGTACCGTCGGTCTGCTCCTCGGAAATGGGATGTGTGTAGTGCATGCAGCCTACCGAGCTCAGATCCACACTCCATCCTTACCCGGGAGTGGAATATCACATCTCTGGGTTGAGGTGCAATACTCCTGTAGCAGCCGAATCCTCAGGGTGCTACATTCCCCCCTGGTAAATCACAGCACGTCCTCGGGCTGTAAAGACAAAAACACCAAAACATACAAAAATTTTCATATAAACATATAAAACATATAAAACATTATATATATAAAACTTTTCATATAAACATTCTCGTCGTCTCTTGTTTCAGGTTCCTCCTCCGGACACTGTACAACGTGTGTCCGGGAAAAGTGCGACAGTCTCTTAGAAAAACTGGTTTTCTATAAAACCGGTAGGGGGCGCTTTAGGACGCGCAACTATATACAGGGGAAGTTGGCCGCTCTCAGTCCTCGGCCAGGTAGAGGGAAGGGAATGGCTGCTCACAGTCCTCAGCCTGTGGGATTAAGGGGTTAACGGGTAAACAGTTCACTCAGCTGGTCCCAACGGGGACTATATATAAGTATCAACAGTTTCTTTGGTACCCGGTCGGGTAACTATTTACATCACTTCTCTGCCGCACTCAACGGCGTCTTCCTCCTGCTCTTTGCTTACAGCTGGTTGTTACTTCAGACCCGTCCGGGTCCTCTTGCTCCTCCTCCTCGCACCGCAACTCCTCCTCCGTCAGGCGGTGTACGTGGAGGGCGTAAGGTCCTTTGGCACACTTGTGCCGGGTGAAGGTGACCTCGTCTCCGATGTAGAGGTCACGACCTCTGTGCCCCTCCGGCAGATGGGACTCCACGTCTCTGCGCGTGACAAAGACGTCGCCGGGGGTGTTGCTGTCTCTGATGAACCCCCACCCGTGCTGCTGGTTAAACTTGATTACAGTCCCGGTGGTACGGGGACTGTGCGCTGCACGGGGGTCCCTCCTGGTCCGGCTCTTCTGCTCCGCGCTCCTTATTTGGGCCTGTTGTTCCCGGACCCGCCTCTCTCTCCGCTCCCTCGCAAACTCCTCAAGCTGTTGGTGGCAGCACTCCGCACGCTCTGCTGCAGCTGCCCTAGTTTCCTGAGTGAACCCCATTAGATCTTCTCCGGTGGGGTCCCACTCAAACTGTGCTTCCGCTAGCGGGGGCGAGATCCTTATTACGGGCTTCGGAGCCGGAATCAGGGGTGCACACATGGCCCCAACCCTCCTCTGGTGCTCCAGTTCGTAATACTTCTGGGGCCAGATGAAAGGCTGCCCGTCCGGCCACGTGTGCTGGGCAAACAAGTCCTCTCCCAGACGCGGCACCCTTGGTTTCACGGGTGCGGGCGCGGTGGTGGTGGCGCCCGGGTTGCCCAGGCCTTGCGGCCAGGCCTGGGGCACCTGGAAGGTGAAGGGCACCGTTAGGACGGCGGCACCCTGGGCTACCTGGCCTTGCGACCAGGCCGGAGGCTCCGCGGAGGTAGGGGGCGCTGTTGGTATTGCGGCGCCCGGGGGTACTAGGCCTTGCGACCAGGCTGGTGGTACTTCCTGCTTGGTCACGCTCGGGGTCGAGGCGTGTGACGTCACAGGGGTCGCGGCGGCGGCTTCCGGTTGGGGCCTAGTCTGCGTCGTTGACATGGCGTTTTCGGGCACAGCAGGGGGACTTTCGGGCTCTGCGACGGGGAGCTGGGGCAGGTAAGCGGTGTCACGGCTTGGGGTATAGGCGTCCCCTTTACCTGCCTCCATGCATTCGGCTCCCTTCTCGGCGCCGTCTCCGGCCTTTGGTCCTCCCGCGCCATCCTCAGAGGCGGTCTCCTTCCTCATCTCGGCTGGCGTGCTCCGGATCTTGCTTTCAGCTTGCGTCTTGGTTTCAGCTTGCTGGGCCATCTCCCGGCTCCATTCCGCCAATATCTCGCGCTGTACCCGGGCCATCCTCCGTGCGAGGCCCTCCAGGGCAGTCTGTGCACACTCCCGGTCTCGGGGGAGCTGTGCAAGGACCTCCACTAGGCCTAGTGGGGTCGTGGTGTCCAGCAGGCTCCTGACCAACGGGTCGGTGCTGCTCTGCTCTTCTTCCAGCAGGCTCCTGGCCAGCGGGCCGGTGCTGCTCTGCTCTCTGGACATCTCCGGGTGAGCTTCTCTGCTGCTCCTCTCCAGGCTTCCTGCCTCCGGGTGCGCTCGCTCCAGACTGCTCCAGGCGGCACCCATCTTCGCTCTTTTCTCTCGTCTCCTCCCACTTCGAGGGCGGTCCCGGGGCAACTCGGTGACTGTCAGCTCCAGGGGAAGTTCTTTCACGCTGACAGACACCTCTAGCATCACAGTCTCTGTTGGTGGGGGCGGTTTCCACTTTTGGCACCATTTTCTGTCCTGGCCCACGATGGGAGGCGGCCTCTCGCCCTCCTTTGGCACGCCCATAATGGCGTCCGCTGCTCTTCCAAGGCGGGAAATCTGCGGTTTTGGCGGGAAGCGTCGCCCAGTGGCGGGAAACTCTGCAGATGGCGGGAACAAGTTGGAAATGGCGGACAATCGGCGGGAAACGACTGGTGATGGAGTCCGATGGCGTGGACCCTCCGGAACCGGCGGGAGACTTCTTTCTGAGGTAAACTTGCACTTTTCTTCAGGCACGCAGTACCCGGGTGTTGCGGGCACGCTATCCTGCCGACTACGCCAAAGTTGACGCGCCCCCTGGGACATATTCCTTTTTGAGGGGAATACCCGGCACCGGATCAGATGGGGGGTTGTAGTCTCTGAGCGGCTGTGACCCGGCTCCGTGCCCAGGGCGTCAAGCTCAGTGTTATGTGGCAGTCCTACAGATGTTATTAAGAGTTCTTTTGTGTCGACTACGCCACCCGTTGTGATGCGGTCACTGGGGCCGCCGCTGCCGCAGGTTCCGCTGAGGCTGATGGTGGATGCGCAGCTTGGTGGGATAACCCCCAACGGGAGGGGTATAGCCTCAGAGGGGACAGGCGCAGAGGATGGGGGTTGTGGTGGTGTAGTGCAGACGGCAGTGAAGACAGAGTCGGGTTGTGCAGTTAAGGGTGTTTACTTACTGCAGGTGTTGTACTGGTCACTCCAGCTGCTAGTGACCACCCGAGCCGTGCTGCGTCCACCAGGTCCTGGATCCAGCCAACCCCCAAACAAGTCCGGAGCGTGGCCCTGAGCTCTCTTTCTGTCCCGTTCTCTGGCCGTCCCCACCAGTAATCCACCTAGGTCCAGCTCCCTCGGGCCTTCTGTTGGGACACCCTTGGCCCTGGGTTCCCTGACCCTTCATGTGGTGTGCCTTCGGGGTGGATGTGATGGGTGACCGTGGCAGACGCTGCCCACGGTCTCCGGTCTCTGGCTGGGGAATGTTTTTACCCCCACCAGCTTGGGTTCCGGTACCCTGATGCCGACTCTTCACCCGGTGCTTTTAGTTGGGATCTCAGAGTCCTTTTCTTCTGTGCTCTGGGTCTCTCTCTTTCTTCTCTCCTCTGCTCCTGACTTGTTCTCTGCAGCTGACTCTCTGCATCTGATCCTCTGCATCTGACCCTGATCTTAGTTGGTGCCCACCTTATATACACCCTCTATGTGTGAGCTCAGGTGACCAGCACCCAATGAGCTCCTAACTTTACCCAGGCTGCTCCCCCTATCTGCCCCTACACTACTTGGGATGTACCACCCCCCTCCCACTCCAGCCAGGAACAGACTCGGTCGTACCTGCACATTTCTAAGTGGGAGTACCGTCGGTCTGCTCCTCGGAAATGGGATGTGTGTAGTGCATGCAGCCTACCGAGCTCAGATCCACACTCCATCCTTACCCGGGAGTGGAATATCACATCTCTGGGTTGAGGTGCAATACTCCTGTAGCAGCCGAATCCTCAGGGTGCTACAACAGTTTTGTAGTTGCGGGCGAAGCACTTGTCTCCTTTTACGCCCCTGCGCGCTACATAAAAGTGTGTGTCCTGGCTGGGTGCATGGACTTGTGCTGTGAGGGCATTAAGCCCATGCAGGCCGCATGTAGCCGATGGTATAGGCTGGCCAGGACCTTAGGTTCCATAGTTTAATAAGGGAGACTACCATGCAAAAATAAAGTCTTTACTGAACAATAACTTCGCAAGGGTTTATACAAGGCATAGCGGGTACAATGTTCTATGAATGTTTCCTCTACAGTATGAAGCATTTTCTTTCACACATTATCCTTACTCTGTAGTTTACTCCAGGGCTAGTGAGGCACACTGTTTCTTCCTACTTCGCCACAACCCAGATTTAATGCTATAGTACTGATCAGCAAGTCCCTTACTTGCTCAGCTGTTCCATGTCCTATTTCTTCCACTACTGGCACCCTGGATCTACAGATTGGGACCCCCACTAGTCCCACATACTCAGTCCTGTTCAGTCCCGTTACCTTCTGCGTTACAAGCTCTGTGGTTCTTGACTCTGCGTCCTCTCCAAGGACCCTTCTCTGGAAGGCCACTCTGTCTTGTCGGTAACTTCTCGTCAGACTCTTGCTATCCCTTGCCTTTGGTCTCCTCTTACTATGGCTCACCCATTAGGCAGCACTGCTCACTTTACACTCCAAACTCCCTAATTATCAGGAAGCAGTCACTTGCCCTAACCCTAACCCCACCCCTTTGAGCTAGTCCCAAACATTAACTCTGTCTTACCCTAATGTCACTACCTATGCTACATTACCAATCCTATAACACTATGCATTACAGTATCACATCCTACATTATACATTACTACACAATATACATAGCCACATCACAATATG
This sequence comes from Phyllobates terribilis, assembly GCF_046119375.1. Lineage (NCBI taxonomy): Eukaryota > Metazoa > Chordata > Amphibia > Anura > Dendrobatidae > Phyllobates > Phyllobates terribilis. Next base: position 129,385,744 of record NW_027362773.1, on the reverse strand, counting down.
TACAAAAGATGCATAACATAATACACACACAATAATACACACACAAAGTGATGATGTCTTCAGGGGCAGGAATGAGATAGCACAGTCCACTACCCTTAACACTTGTATGACATCATTTGTATTTCTGAGCAAGTGAGTCACTTATGAAGTTGCCAGCAGAATATACTCATGTGGTGTTAACACTTGTTCATTCTGTCTGACACATGCAAATGTGACAGCCTTACCAGTTTACAAGGCCTCCAGTGTGAGCATGGGCATCACTTACATGGACTTCCTTCCTATACTATGGGATATTCTTTGTGTTGTAACCATTTTAGTATAAATGATAAACCCCCAAATTTTTGGATCATTCACCAACTCTAATAAATGCATGAAAGTAGGGTCAGCTATGAAAAATATTTTAGTTAAGTTATTCTTAAACTAGTGAGTTATCCCCTATCTATAGGTATGACTGATGGGTCCTCCAGCAATCCGGAGAACACTGCTCTACAACTCGGGAACCATGATCTGCACAACTTCGTCTTGGAAGAAGCAAAGTTGCGCAAGCTCGACCTCCAATCCATTCATTGTCTTTGAGACCAATGGAGAAAGCCAAGTAAACTTGACCGTTGTTTCTAGCAGTCCCATAGACAATGAATGGAGCGGTGGTTGGGCATGTTCATCTCTGCTGGATTCAAGATAAAAAAAAAAAAATCATGTCAATTCTTGAGGCCATTACAGCATGGAAAAGACACAAGCAAAAAAATCCCATTAAATCAACTGGAAGAAAAAAAAACGATAGTAAAATGGACGCAACAAAAAACTACTTGTGAACATACCCTAACCTCGTGTTTTTGTATTCTATATATTCATTTGATCAAAACATGTAGATATTTGGTTGAACATATTAAAAAAAAAAACTAGAAGGGCTATGAATACCCAACCCCCACCATCCACAAAAAAAACCCAAACAGTTAGAATTTTAGAAAATTACTGCAAATCTTGTTATGCAATATAATAAACACATAAAAAGCATGAACTATCCAGCACCGGATATTACATTTGGCAGATGACTATGGCCCCGTGACAAAGAATATTAATAGAACGACATAAGAATAAAATGATATGACAAGAAAAGGAATTTTGAACAAGTGAACTAGAAAGCTTTATGCAACCAAAAGTAGTAAAAAACAATAATAAGCACAATAAATGACTTATTACCCTGTGGACCGGAGACCAGGATGTACATTTTGTCTATGGCGTTTTACTTACAATTTTAGACAAGATAAAAATAAATGACTGTCTACTACATGTAAAAGCAGGAGAATAACGATTAAGGTCACAGAGGGTGTGACCCTGACCAGGTAGAGTCAGGGGGTCCACCGATGACAGTGCCGTTTTCAGTAGAATATGGATCTTTGGACACACATTCGGCTGAAATCTATTGCGGTGCAGAGAGCCGCCAGCTCCCTCCACCGGAATAGCTACGCAGACCTCTGGCCAGCCAGAAGCTGAAGTCGGCGTGTCCTTCGCGGGTTTGTCATTATGTCACTGCCATGCGCCGCCCATCACCATATAGCAGATATGGAATCGGAGGATGAAGAGGACACTGCTCGCTGCAGGAGCCCGGACAGCCAAGAAGAATCGTTGATTTTTTTTTAATGTGTTTTAGAAGCGCGCTTGAGAGGGGGACATTATAAACTAAAAGGCCCAAGAAGTTAAAAGATGGGGGCCAGGACGGAGAACTTTATTACAAGATGGGGGCCAAGTTGGAACATTATTACAGGAAAGGACATATTATTATTAGGATGGAGGCCAGGACGGAGAACTATTACCGGATGGGGACCAGAACAGAGAACTATCACAGGATGGGGGCCAGGACAAAGGACTTTATTACAGAATGGGGCCAAGATGGGACATTATTAAAAGACGGGGGGCCAAGATGGGACATTATTACCGGAGAGGACACATTATTACAGTAAGGAGCCAGGACGGAGGACATTATTACAGGTTGGAGGACATTATTTCAGGATATCTGCCAGGACGGGAGTCATTATTACAGGGGCCCGTATATCTGACCAACATGCTGTTGAGAACCCAGTCCAAATTTTGCACCGATAGGACTGTTGTTATGCCACTGTGTAAGTCTTTAGTTTTCCCACAAATCACCCTTGGATTGTGCCTCAAAATTCTCCAATTATATGTATTGTGTCACAACGCAGGGGGCATTCATAACATGTGAGTAAATGGATGACAATGCCGGCAATATATCAGTCATTCTTACCAATGTGACTTTTAGTCATTGCATTTCATGGTCTCGGGTCTATAGCGGTGTTCACATCACAATAAAGGGACGAGCCCCCCTCGTTTTCTCAGTGAAAGCAACTATGGGAATGTTATTGTTATTGTAATGAGGCCGATACTCAGGATTAAGATTTCACCCTTTTGTGATATTTCTTGACATTTCTGATCTCAAGTGACAAGGCTTCCTGAATTAAAGGGACAGCGGCAGAGAGTACCATAAAGGAATGTGGACAGGAGTAATGTCTATTAGCAGGAGAGCTGAAGAATGGGAAAACGATCTTTCCATTGTATCACATATAGTAAAACAAAGTTGTGAGAACTCGGGTGGATGGTTTCACTCAAAAGAAGACTACACTACTGAGAAGTCTGCAGATAAGATAAAGCCCACCTAGTCTTCCTTTACATATATATCTGCTAAAAGCGCCAATACTCCATACAGATCGCTTTGTTTCCCTTTACGTCCTTTTTTAATTTAGCACCAAAACTTATCCCCCAACCCCCTTTACCCAATACTTAACCTCCCTCTCCCTCTCTTATCTTGTATGGAACACTAAAAGGGTCTTTTGTATAGGGGGGATAATGCTGTTCCAAGAAACGAAGATGAATGGTTCCATTGTTTTCATAACATTACTCTAAAAATCACCAACGAAAAAAAAAAACACCTTATGGCAATATTATGTTGTCGAAACCAAATTGAAACAAGAGTTTAGCAAGTTTAGTAGTTTTCTAATGCAAAAATAAATAATACTGTAGAAAGTAAAATTAAATGCGCTACGCGCTTTCCATTGCACCTTATGGTTCAGTTGCTCACCATTTTCAAGATATCAGTTTGCCGTCAATGAACCATCAGTCTGCAAATAAGGAGAAATGCCCGATTTTAATCCGATTCATGGATCAAAAAAATAAATAAATCATCATCCATTCGAGTCAATATTCATGAAAAGACTGAAAGAAAATAAAAAGGAAAAAAAGGACAGTAGGAGGACAAGTGTTGTCTTACTGCCGTGCGGTTTACACTGTCTAATAAATAAAAGTTTGGAAAACTTTTAAAAAAAATAACAATTTTCATATGAGAAATAATGATGCAGCAATAATGGTAAAAATTGACACGAACCAAGAACAGATGAAAATCAGATCCAGCGAAATGATGAAAAATGGTATGCAAAAAAACCCAAAAAAACTTGTGAATCAATTTAATAGGCCAGGACTGCAGGCTGATATATTTGGATGATTGACTAAAGCCATAGAACTTTTACAAAGAGAAAACAGACTTTACAGTCCTAAATTTATCAAAGTGAAGCGATTTTAGTCTGTCTAGTCTAGTTCACATCATCTGTTACTTGGCTTATTTCATTCCCCAAAGATAAGTCAAGTTACTCAATTTAGGCCACACGCTTCCTCTGCCCACTTTCCCATATGTGCGACCTATCAAAAAAGAAATAAAATCTAGTCTAAGGCCTTATTCTGACTTTTTTTTTTTTTTTTGCATATGAGAAAAAAATAAAAAATAAATAAGAGCATGTTTTTCATATGTGTGCCGTATCCAATGGTCATCCATTTTTGGTCCATGGCTCAATTTTTATCATCAGTGTTCATCATATGCAGAAAAAATAAAATAAAATAATTCAAGTTTCTCCTATTCATTAGCCTTAATTCACACAAGTATTTTTGATCAGTATTTCATCAGCATGCCTTGAAGGTGCAAGTGTAAGTTCAGCGCATCAGATAGGTGCGGAGTAAGTGTCCGTTCACATCCACCCCTGGCTATTTCGTAAATTCCACCTGATGGTGATCAGAAGACACACAGTGTAGAAAATCCCTTATCTGAGGACCTTTAACATATAAACACTGGCCCTGACTAATCATCAGGCTTTCACCCTTCTGCTGTCCACATTTAACGCTTTAATCCTATCATCCCATAACCTCACTGCAACGATGAGAGATTTTCAGGCAGAAGTAACGTGTCCCAAAAAAAATGCCTTTAGACATAGGTGGACGAACAGAGACCTTGTACATGGATCATTTCATTTATTTTACCTGTCGTCAAAGGGGCAAAATGTTTTGTTTTTTTTTACCTCCGGAAATGTAAGATGACTCTTCCTTTTCAGTCAGAGCGCAGTCAATAAACTTGGCCTGATTCTCTAGGATGAGGAGAAAATGGAGAATTGTTTTTTACTCCATCTTCTCCATTGAGTAAGTCCAAGGAAATTGGACTGCACTCAGATGTCATCCGAGTGCAGTCTGATGTTTTTCATGGTCTCATTGACTTGCATGGCCGAGTGAGACCCAAACATGGGATAAGACTAGGGCATGCTGTGATTTTGTCCTCGGACAGAACCAAAAAGAATATCAGATGTGCGCAGCCCTATGGAATAACATTATTCCGATGTTTTGTCGGATCACACTCGGACAGATAATACGGCCTCCTGGACCTACTCTAATAGTGATTTTCTAGCCAACACGGTACCACACTATAATAATTTGTTTATTGTACATCATAAAAGATGCTAATAAATATACTTTATATTACGTTTTTTATTTTCTTTATTTAATAACAATCTTATATTTATAAAGATGTGTGTTGTCATTGGACAAAAGTTCCAATAATTAAACATCAGATTCCTGAAAAGTGAAAGTGGCTCTAATTTCAGATGAATCAGCCAATGGCAATGGCAGATTTTGGTAGGGGGTGAGTGGGATAAGACAGGTCAGGCATAATGAATTACAACATGCCTGATCATGGTCCCAGCTATTTAGAGCAATGTGTTTGGAGGAATAGCTGTTAGCCAAGGTAGCAATCTCAGGCTTTAATGTCCACATCTACAAATTTCAAGATGGGAAGAGAGGAATAAGATGCTGTTTATCTTCGGAGTTGACAAAGGATCTGATATCCTACATCTGTCATCATGGAGTTATTTCCCCCATTCATACAAGATCAATCAGTTCTGGCCAAATTAGTAGGTGCCAAATTGTATCGCCGGTTTAAACCACATTCCATTCATCACCCTAATCCAGATTTGATCCTAAATATAAAAGAAACCTATCCAATGGCGTAACTTTGTGCTTATGGGCCCCAATGCAAAATCTCCAACAGGGCCCCTAATAGTCTTTTCATATGGGGCAAAAAAAACCTTTTGGGCCCCTCTAGTCTCCAGGGCCCGGGTGCGATTGCAACCCCTGCACTTATTATAGTTACGCCCCTGCAGATATCACATTATGATGCTGGGGGGAAAAAGTGTCAGCCAGGCAGGACTGGAAATCTTTATCCCACATTGTGGCCCCACTACTGACCTCATCCCTACAGAGCACATACCAGCCTGATAAGAAAGGTACAACTGGGAAGGTCACTACTCCTCCCCCCATCCAACATGAAAAGCACATATTAACCATTAAACCAAGGCGTTATTATGAAGGACGAGCACTTGGCAATGAGCAGCTCTCCCGTGGGAACAGAACACACAGCAAGATTTTACTTTTACAATACCGCCATACAGTGCTCAGCATACCACTGCACAGTGTGAGCTTATTATACATAAACTGCATAGGAATAGGTTGCATAGAGGTAACACTGCAGCTGACCCCCGTGAAAGGTTTATCTGGGGAGCAAAGAGCATGATATTCAGTTTTCTTATGCTGAAAAGCAAATATTGGAAGGTATACAGAAAATGTAAAAAGTTACAGAGCTGCGGTGTCTTGTGTAAAAACCGATCCAAATGTTTTGTTTTTTCTCACTTTGGTTGCTACCATTTGGAAATTCTACGTTTTATGCCAGCCAAGACCACCCATGTGACATGATGATCAGAGTACTTGTAAGAAATCTGCAGAAACACATACATATATTTATTCTTTTTAGCAGCATTTCACACCCCATCTATTGAAACGCTCATGTAGCTCTTTCATAGACAAGTCCAGCAATAGCTTTACATGGTCAGTCCGTTCCTCCGTTATTAAGAAATCAGCCTTTGAATTTATATGCAGATGAGGCTGAAGGACTATGGTAGATCTAAAGCCTCCGTCACTCCAGCTCTATCCCCCACCCAGCGCCGCCTCCTCTCGTCCTGCTTGACTTACAGTCTCCATGCTATGTGACTTCAGGCAAAAGACCATCGGTCAAGCAGGAGGCGGCTGCGCTGGATGGAAAATAGAGCTGGAGTGACGGAGGTTTCAGATCTACTATAGTCCTTCACCCCCATTTGCACATCAATTCAAACGCTGGTTTCTCAGTAATGGAGGAATGGACTGGCCATGTAAAGGTATTATTGGACTGATCTATAAAAGAGCTACATGTGCATATAAATAGTTTGGGGGGGGTAAAATCCTTCTAACAATTCCCTTTATGGCCCCCAAATTTATATGCTGTATATTAAGGTTGTTTCTCTTCACAGTCTATTAAAAGATTTTACAACGCTTTAGCTCAAAAAGAGACATGTTTTGAAAAATATTGGAAAAATTGTGCCAAGCTTATGGGTATACATAAAATCTCTCCAGGGAGTGCTCAGGTGTGACAGACAGTCGATCTGGATCCGGCTGTAGAAGGTCACTGTGTTTGGCATTGCAGACGCCTTCTTGATTCTCTCATCTCTGTAGTATAGTGATATTCGATATTGTGTGTGAAGCACTGTGGAATTAATGGTGCTATATAAGTGAGTAAAATAAATAAATAAATAATCCTTCTCCCTTTAGGACCCAGCAGCGACCTCCACCTTCTGCTGCTGATTGACACATTCTTGCTGGGTAGTTAAAAACCCTCAGTTTCTCCAATGACTCGCTGGTGATAGTTCTATGTACCTCTGTGCAGGCTTGCATCACTAGCAGTCGGCTAGTCTCGTCTTTGGTGCCCTTGGAGGACAGATGGCATTCTCTCTCTGGTGTCTGCTCAAGCTAAGTGTTACCCCTTTGTTTGCTTACCTTGTTGTCTTTAGTCGGGCTTGACTAGTGCTCGCCCAGTCCCCTCCCTATCTAGGGCCTAGCTCTAGGGACATTCAGGGTTTAGGTTCCTGCTCGGCAGTGCAGAACCTATAGAGGGACGGTAGGGTAGGCAGGGTAATATTAGATCGGCCTAGGGGTCTCCACTCTCCCTTTCCCTAGTTGTTGGGCTGCCCTCCCCCTCTTCCCGTCATTGTTCACTTATTCCTTCCCTCACCTTACGTGACAGGGAGGGACTGAAGTACATTTGTGTCAAATTTTATGAGTTTTTGAGTCAAAAATCACCAATCAAGTGAAAATGTCTAAATAACCCCAAACCTTGGCCATAATGGCAAACATAAAAAAAGAACAAAAGAAAAAACAGGTGAACACATAAAATAAGACTTTGAAAGGCGCAAATGCAAAAATAAACTTGGTGAAAAAAAAAAAAGTGCGAAACACTAAAAACTGTACAAAAAAACAAGACGCAAATGCAATAATGAATCGTATTCTAAGTCTTTGGGTGTAGATTTTGCTTTTTTTAAAACACAGTACGTTTTGAGTATGGAATTTCGTTCTGGATTTTCAATGGGACCTGATAAACATCCGGATAAATGCAATAAAATAATATTAAAGAAAAAAAAAATGCAACAAAAAAATTCAGGTTATATAATAATAAAAAAATTAAAAAAATAATATATTTTTTACATGCAATTTAAAATGCGAGAAAAGAGTCCAGTGTGAAGGCGCGCTTGCAAATGTTACAACCACAAGAGCCAAGTTCCTTATGAAACACTGACATGGCGCCTATTAACAGTTCCCCAAGCTCGGAGACCCCTGTATGATGGGAACCTTCCTTCTATCTGCACAGATGAATGTCTCACCACTTACATTTATAACTCTATCTGTACAAGAACAGACGGCAGCCATTTATTGTTTGCTATAAATCGTCGCCTTTCTTTCCGAACGATATGTCGCGTTATCTCACTGGACCAGACCTCCAGCTGGACCTTGTGTCACCGACTCCATTGTACAATGCAAACATTTTATCCAAAGCAACATCATTTATGGCACCAAAATGTGCAGCACAGAAGTGAGACGTAATATCCGACACCTGGATCAAAACTGGACAAGTCTCGGATTTTTTTTCCGTGTTCCGCTCGGTCCAAGGGAATAAAAAATAAATAATCGACCGTGTGGACAACCCCATAGAATATCATGGGTATGAGTGCCATCCATAAAGACCATAGAATGCGCTCGTCCTAGAAAATCAGTCGCGTGCACAAGCGCTTAATGCAACCATTTGTGGTGTGACCTTATGAAGTTCCACAAATCACTCTATGAAATGTCGATCCTCCATTGTGTGGGGGGTTTTTTCAGTTTTTTTTTTTTACAACTTATTCAATGCAAGAAAAAAAAAAAAAAGACAAATATAACTGCGAGGTGTTTTCTAGCTCTTTGGGCGCGATGCACCTGTAGGTAGAGCGCCTCATTCAGTGCATCAGAGCAGATCATGATGAAAGGCTGGGAGGGAGACCGAGGACTGGGACTATAAAAGGACTTCTGACTTTGATCTGCAGGTGTGACGACCGCACTGAAGGGAGAAGAGGACTCATTATAGGGAGTGAGGCGATTAGCCCTTCTACTTCAAAATCCACTGATATCATGCACAATGCTCCAACTCTACTACTGATCGCTTATTTTTTTTAATGAATATTTTATGTTCTTTCACTAATACATTCCCATAAACCGTGTCATTGGTGGGGATCACATTGCTGTGGAAGTACAAGTCCTAGAATTCCCCTTATCAGGAGGGTAGGTTTGTAGATTCATAGCAGTCATGATGATATATATATATTTATTTATTTTTATTTTTTTTTTTACCCCTAATCATTTTGCCAAATGTAAACATTTACCTCGTCTCTCACCCCTTTTTTTTTTAGGGGTTATCTACAAAAGTTATCCAAATATATACTCTAGTATAGCGTAAACACTTTCCTCCAATGCAGCCCCTGCCAGCGATTGGGGGTCATGCCATCAGCATTCCTTGGTCTGGCTTTGTAGCCCTGCACCCAACAACTCATTGTTCTCATGACATTACTAACTTTGAAAGGTATGGTGTAAAAAAAAAAAGTATAGGGGGCTGCATTTGTAAAATCCATCTTTTAAGGCTATGGCACTTGTCAATTTCAGTGTTGTGTGATCCATGTCTCTGTGTAGCCCCCGGTTTAAAGCACCACTCCAGCGGTTTTTTTTTTAATTTATAGTCTGTAAAGCGCTGTGCAATATGATGGCGCAGCATAAAGAAGTGTAATAAATTGCACTACGATGCAACTAGGACACTATCAGTGAGCTGGTCAAATTTTTCCACTGACCCACAAATTTGATCTATGACTCCAATCAAAATTGAACGTGTCCGCTTTGTTTTTTTTGTTTTTTTTTTGGGAAACTCGGGTCTGCGAAAAAACTCAGCCCATAGTCTAGAAAGGGTACGTTCATCATAAAAATAACAGAACATGAAACACAAATGTCTGAATGAGGCTTTAGGTAGCAGCTCCAGATTTGATGAAAACGTATACACATGCAGCAGAAATAACCTTGTTCAGACGCATGGAATCGATTTTTTTGTTGCAGATATTTCTGCGGTCCACCATAAAGCTGAAAATATTTTGGGGAACAAAGCTCATGTTCGGGGAATAGTCTTCATTAACGCAATGGAGATCACAATACATTGTATAAGGCTTCTATTCTATAACTAACCTAAACAAAACAAAATGAGCAGAGAACACTGCTGTAACTAAATAAGTAAAAAGCAATAGTGCATTTATATAACATAGGGTTCTTAGTAAACATTGTTTTTTGATAAAAAAAAAAAAAAAAATCATAAAAGCCATCCCACCAGCGACAGGGTGACCCTATTCGGGATGGTCCTACATATTAACTATTAACTCCAGCAATTCTCTTACTACATTCCCTCCGCCATAATAAATCACAGGGGTCAAAATGCAAATAACATGGAACTTGTGAACGCGCCCTTTAAAGACAAGTCCGGTCCTGTAGAGCATCATTATCATCACCTTCATGTAGCAAACCAAAACCAGCAATGGGTCCGAATAATACAGAAGTAATGCAGGTTTTCATCATATTTCTGTTCCTGTGCTGGTTTCACTTGTCCAGAGAAAAAAAAAAAAAAAACTTGCTCAACCATTTTCAGATATTCCAGCGCTGGACCCGGGGAGGATGAGCTAATCACTTTTTTTCTTTCCTTACAACAAACTGTATTTGGGGACATAATTTTCTACCATGCTGCTGCTGCTGTGTGCCTTAGGGCTCGTGCAAACGACCATATTTTCGGTCCGAGAGCGATCCGTCACAACACTGGATCGCACTCGGACCAATGTTATTCTACAGGGCTGTGCACATGTCAGATATTCTTCCTTGGACCGTATTGGATTGCACTCGGCCATGCAAGTCAATGAGTCAGTGGACAACACTAGACTGCACTCAGATGATATCTGAGTGCAGTCCGATTTCCACAGACTGACACAATGGAGAAGATGGAGACTTTTTTTTTCTCCATCTTCTCATCCGAGAGACTCTGCTCACACACACACACACATGCTTTCTCCATTGGCTTTCTCCTTGTCTATACCCAGTTTTCTCTACTCTCCATAAAACTTTAAATGCTTTCTCCTCTCTCCACAGCACATCTGTGTATAACCGCATGCTATCTCTAAGGCAGAGAGGAGAAAGCATTTAAAGTTTTATGGAGAGTAGAGAAAAACTGGGTATAGACAAGGAGAAAGCAGATGGAGAACAAATAAAAGCAGCTCTGGAGCCATGCTGATAAATGATAGCAAAAGAAGACAGCAGCACCCTGAATACACACAGAGCTCACATCCAACCTGTATTACTGGGAGGGACAATCCTGCAAGAGAAACATCTCTGAATTTCCGCTGCATTTCAAAGTAAAACATACTGGCTGCAATCATTTAGCCAGACTCTGATCCATGCTTCCCGTGGTTTGGGCAGCATGAACCTAAATACAAGTTCCATTTAACATATACACATATCCTTCTTTCCCTGTGTCCACAGCATTAAAGATAAGTTGCTACAAGAAATGTCTTATTGCAGCGTATTCCCCTCTTCCTATTAAAGTAATAATGCTCAGCTAGCTCTGTCAGTATGCATATTTGTGGGGGAACCAGGAAAGACAGCCGACGGCTGAACAAGTGTCTCCCATGTGTATGGCTGGCTGGAGAATGATCTAGGATACCGTACACCTGCGCCTGGGATTGCTCCATTTACCTACGGTGCCATGACTACATATAAATAAAGCCGTATACTCTATAAGGAGGGATTGCAAGTTCACATTCACCTGCACAAACAACCTTGAAAATGCCTAGTGGCTAATTCAGCATGTGGAAATATAGTTCTTACAACCAGGAGGTGCAGCAGTGATTGGAGATATGGGGAGAACAGCTTCCTTGGCTCTGAAGTGGGGGAGTGTGCTGAAGGAGGAATGCTAGGAATTCACCTGGTGCCGAGCTCTGCCAGCCCTGCGCCTGGGAGTCAGATACATAGGTATGGTGTGTGGCAAGTGTGTGTACCTGTACAGAGCGGGAGAAGGGAAAGAAAGAAAGAGAGAGAGAGAGAGAAGGGAAAGAAAGAAAGAGAGAGAGAGAGAAGGGAAAAAAAGAGAGAGAGAGAGAGAGAAGGGAAAGAAAGAGAGAGAGAGAGAGAAGGGAAAGAAAGAGAGAGAGAGAGAGAAGGGAAAGAAAGAGAGAGAGAGAGAAGGGAAAGAAAGAGAGAGAGAAGGGAAAGAAAGAGAGAGAGAAGGGAAAGAAAGAGAGAGAGAGAAGGGAAAGAAAGAGAGAGAGAGAGAGAAGGGAAAGAAAGAGAGAGAGAAGGGAAAGAAAGAGAGAGAGAGAAGGGAAAGAAAGAGAGAGAGAGAGAGAGAGAGAGAAGGGAAAGAAAGAGAGAGAGAGAGAAGGGAAAGAAAGAGAGAGAGAGAGAAGGGAAAGAAAGAGAGAGAGAGAGAAGGGAAAGAAAGAGAGAGAGAAGGGAAAGAAAGAGAGAGAGAGAGAAGGGAAAGAAAGAGAGAGAGAGAGAGAAGGGAAAGAAAGAGAGAGAGAGAAGGGAAAGAAAGAGAGAGAGAGAAGGGAAAGAAAGAGAGAGAGAGAGAGAGAAGGTAAAGAAAGAGAGAGAGAGAAGGTAAAGAAAGAGAGAGAGAGAAGGTAAAGAAAGAGAGAGAGAGAAGGTAAAGAAAGAGAGAGAGAGAAGGGAAAGAAAGAGAGAGAGAAGGGAAAGAAAGAGAGAGAGACAAGGGAAAGAAAGAGAGAGAGACAAGGGAAAGAGAGAGAGAGAAGGGAAAGAAAGAGAGAGAGAGAAGGGAAAGAAAGAGAGAGAGAGAAGGGAAAGAAAGAGAGAGAGAGAAGGGAAAGAAAGAGAGAGAGAGAAGGGAAAGAAAGAGAGAGAGAGAAGGGAAAGAAAGAGAGAGAGAGAAGGGAAAGAAAGAGAGAGAGAGAAGGGAAAGAAAGAGAGAGAGAGAAGGGAAAGAAAGAGAGAGAGAGAAGGGAAAGAAAGAGAGAGAGAGAAGGGAAAGAAAGAGAGAGAGAGAAGGGAAAGAAAGAGAGAGAGAGAAGGGAAAGAAAGAGAGAGAGAGAAGGGAAAGAAAGAGAGAGAGAGAAGGGAAAGAAAGAGAGAGAGAGAAGGGAAAGAAAGAGAGAGAGAGAAGGGAAAGAAAGAGAGAGAGAAGGGAAAGAAAGAGAGAGAGAAGGGAAAGAAAGAGAGAGAGAAGGGAAAGAGAGAGAGAAGGGAAAGAGAGAGAGAAGGGAAAGAGAGAGAGAAGGGAAAGAGAGAGAGAAGGGAAAGAGAGAGAGAAGGAAAGAAATAGAGAAAGAAAAACAAAAAAAAGTGAGAAATAAAGAAAAAGAGAGAGAGCGCGAGAAAGATAGATAGAAAATAGTATTTACCCGACTGATGAACCACTGCAAAAAAAACTAAATCATTCCTGCAGGCACACAGCATTATATACTGCCATGTGTTCTGCTTAATGACAGGTGCGATGTGCTAGGGCTCGGTTCACATGTCCAGTAGTTTTTCCCATTTTGTGATCATAAAACACGGAAATAAAATGTTCTAGTACAGGATCCATTCATTTTTGTAGCATCAGAAGGGTCATGAAATGTCTTCCATTTGCCTCCTTTCCATCTACTATCAGTTTTTTAATTGGATCAAAAATGTATTCTGCACAACTGTTTTCTCTGACCCAAAAAGTGGATAGAAACAATATTTTTTATTTATTTTTTTATTTTTTTTAACATTGAAGTCTATGGGAAATGGATTAAAATGCATGGTTTCAATCTTCATCCATTATTGTTACATTTGTAATGGATCCAGTTAGTTTTTTGTTGATAAATATTAGATTTGTTACAAAACAATGAGAACTGCAAATTGTGACAAGAGACTAGTAGTAAACTAGCATTGTGCTTCCTAAAAGTTCCCAATTGCCATTTGATGCTCCCCCTTTGGATCATTGCACAGGTCTCAGTCACCAGGCACGAGCCGAGGTGTTGTGACCTGAGCAGCTGGCAATTTGCTCACGTGACCACATGCTTCTATGGCAGGTAACCAGGCTGAAACATGTACAGGTGAGTCTAGTAAGCAGGTAAGAATGCATCCTGTAAAACACATTAGTGTATTATGACTATATGGTTTTTATAGACTTTTAATGGTGCATGATATATAGAGAACAGCTGTCATCATTCCTGCATGATCCAGAAGTTTATCAGAACTTGAGGGAAACCCGTTTTTTGCATATGATAAAAATGGATCGATTTTGAACAGTGGTTACAATCCTATGTCCACCCTTGTTTTGGTCAGTGTGGCATCCATTTTTCATGAAAAATAAATAAATATAATAATAAATACTATATATACAAACACGCACACACACATATATATATAAAAAAAAATTTTTTATGGATTTTTGTGTCCGTTCTGATAAACTCTGTGCATGTCCTATTGTCATATCCATCAAGTGACTAGGAGTATGTGTGTATATATACTGCGTGTACACACACACAGTATATATACTCCGATTCACTTACTACATTCACACATCCATTTCAGTTTTCACATCCATTGAGATCAAACTTTTTCTAATATATGTTTCAACACTGAATGAGATACATTTTTCAAAACACCCCCCCCAAAAAAGACACTCAGCAATGGATCTGTTGAAAAACATATGCCATTTTTTGACAGTATAAATTTCAATCTCAGAGTCAAATTCACAAAAAACAATGAGAATAGGACATGCACTGAGTTTATCGGAACAGACAAAAAATTCCATAAAAATAAAATGTATGTGCAAATGGTTGCCTTAAACTCTATTAGTCAGTGACATGGATGAGAAATGTGGACGTGTGAATGTAGCCCTAAAATGTTAAACACGGCAACACTCTGATGACATCTGAGTGCTATCCATTTTTTTATGGAACCTATGACTTGCACTGGTGTCTGATCTGCAACAATGATCAAGATAGAATCTGTCCGCAAAAAAATAAAATAAAAAATACAATGGGTATATGAACATCGCCATGGGCTATAATGGGTACATGTTCTACCTGTGTAGAATAGATAGAACACATACATGAATCAGGTCATCTGAATGAGGCCCCATTCTTGTATTTTTTTTTATCGTAGCCGTATTGTCTCAGATCTCACCCATCATGTTGCTAATTAGACTGTGACAGCTGTCTCATGTAGAGAGGGCCGAGAGCAGCGGCCGTGCAGTACAGACATCCATACCATGATCATTGCCCTATTGTCTGCATATTGGATTTCACTATGAGCACAATACAACTGATGGTTTAGGTTCAAGATGTCAACCTCCGGCCACCACCTGCTGCTAAAATCCAACCAGCAATAGAAATGAGGAAGCATCCAAAATAATCTACAGGCGAGAAATTACATTTGGAATGAAACTGTCTGAAAATAAAGAGATCAATATTGCAATCATCAGGTCATTCTTGGATCTGAATGGTGGAGTAATGCAACATACTGCAAATACAAGAAGAAGCCGAACTACAGCTGTCTGCACCATACAGGATAATATATTTGTGGCTCTCCAACTCGTGTGACACTACAGATCCCAGCATTGACTTGCTTCAAAACAAATAGGAAGTCTCAGTCTGTAGAGTATTTATATATTAGTGACATATTAATGTTTATAGCACTGCATTCATGGGTTTAGTCTGAGGATAATATGTATACATGGGTTGGATACTCTTCCTTTATTTTTTGCAGGTTTCCTCCAAGTGCTCTGGTTTTAACCATAGTTCACAAATGCATCTAGGTTTAGTAACTCTTGGGCTGTTCAGGGACCCAGCGATCACATACGCACTGATAGTATATACAAGTGGTAACATCAGGGAGAACATGCGACAATTAATATTAAACTAAACTATTGATCAACCATTTTCTGAACCAGGATACAATTTGTCATTAACTATTTGCTTCATAAATCTAGGTTTAGTAACTGGTTACTGTCCAGGGACCCAGCCATCACACCTGCACTGATAGCACATACAAGAGGTAACATCAGGGAGAACATAGGACATCTAATATAAAACTAAACTATTGATCAACCACTTTCTGAACCACGATACACATGTGTCATTAGCTACCTGCACCATACTCTTTAAGCTACGTTCCCATGATGAGTATTTGGTGAGATTTTGATGTTATTAGGTTACTTGCGTTTTTGAGTGCATTTTTATTTCTTTTGGTTTATCATGTTTTAAATTAGGCTACTTTGTTTTTGATACTTCCTCGTAATTGGCTTGGATTAAACTTTATTGATCCAGTCATATGCGGATTATATGCATTTTTTTTCCTGTGGATTTTCCGTATTTTATGAAAATCTTTGGGGAAAATCCACACACAAGAGAAATTGACATGTTGCGGATTTCAAACATGCACCTTAGGTTTACGCAGAATCAGTGGGTATGGGATTTCTATTAATCCCATCCACTTTTCTGGAACTGTAAGAAGCTGCAATATTGCAGTTATAGGGGTCTGCAGGAAAAACTGTACCTCTATGTCTCTACTCACATATGAAGATGCCATATGGCGGCACACATTGTTTATGGTGGCCCAGTAAAGGTTCTGCAGCTTGAATGTGTAAAAGTGCCTAATGACTTATACACCCATATTTTTGGTGAATATTATTTTAGTGTAACAAAAAATGGGGGAAGAAAAGTTTTCGTCCTCCCCTCTATTTTCACAGTTCCTATTTTTGAAAAAAAAAAAAAGATCACATATGTCTCTGCACATACTGTAAGTAGTAGATGTATACAGTTAGTTATCTACAAGCAGTATCGGGACTGGGTTGGCAAAGGCCCACCAGTAACCGTGATTTTTGGTACCCACTGTTCAGCTGCATGTAAAAATAACCGGACCCTAGTAAACAAATTTACTTTTGCATCTATGTAATATTAATTTGGCTAGCTTGTTTAATGAATGATTAGATTATACCTTTTTCTGCAAATTGTGAATCAAGTGTAATAGCACTGATCATTAGCACTCCTTTCAGGGGCAGCCTACCGGAGGATTCTCCTGTCCTCCCGAGGGCCAGTCCGAGCTTGTCTGAAAGCCTTATGAACATAGACCTGCACTGGCTCAGTCGGCGATTGTGTATTTAGAGCTATTCTCCTCCAGAAGTAATGCTTCATTTTTCCGTTGCCTTTATATCCAATCAGACGCGCACGGAAGTGCAATAGCAGGCTCATGTATAAAAGAGCGTTTATGCCTCTGTGCAAAATTTGGAGGAGGAGGAGCTACATTTTGGAGCATTTTGGTGCCAATTGTTGCCTCCAGATTTAGACCTATACATTGTATGTCTAGAACACTGACCCTCATTCAGGAATGGGGCATGGTGAAAATGCGTCAGAGTGCACCATGCAACAAACCAAGAAAATTAAGCCAATTAATAAGTAGTAAAGTTAGACAAAAAGTGTCTAAAGATCATCCAGCATAAATACGATGGAGACTAGCAACGATGCAAGAAAGCTATAGGAGAGGAGGCGCTATCCAAGTGCAACATACGAGAGTTAATAACTCGGAGGATAAGAGATGATGAGGAGGAATTACGATCACCTTGAATTATTGAGCAGTGAATAGGCACAATTCCACTGAGTATGGGAGGAAATCAAGGGGTTTCAAGACACCATAGTCCGACTTGACCTCCAATCTGAACGTGGGGCACATAATAATAAGGACTATTTTTGCATACGATGCCCTGACGTATAAAAGCTTGGATGCCAAAAGTGCGGAAGAAATCTCTCCTTATTGGACATATATTTTGTAGCCGAAACGCATTGTATGTCCAATAAGGAGAAATTTCTTCTGCACTTTGGCATTCAAGCTTCTATACATCAGGAAATGGTCACTGAAAATAGTCCTTTTTTCATATTTGCACCTTCATACAGCATGAGCCATGGTGATGAATCAGGTGCAGTTTGCAGACTTTCTAGTCTAAATTTGCACTGTCTAAATATAGGACAGGATTAATAATGCTGCCCCTATGTGTGTATTAACATGTAAAGTACCTGGCAGATGGTCCATGTAGAGGGATATTAGTGCGACTACCTTGTAAACCACATCAAACCCGCATTTAGGAGACATTTTACTGTTCCATTCCGGTCATAAGCTGATCCAAGCAGATAGTGATCCAGAAGAACATAGTCAAGTGACGGTCCCATAACCAGGCAGATCTGGCAAAGGGAAGAGTCAGGTAGTGTAACCTCACTCACACGATCACATACGAATGTCAAAACCACCGGGTGGAGATACTTCCAGGTATTCTCATAAAAAGTAGAATTCTAAGCTTGTAAATTCACGTGACCCATTTTCCACCTGGACCTCAGGTTATTTTCAATTGTGCAGAACTGCACATAGCTCACATGCCCATCTGTGCTGCGGAAAGTATACGGAGCTGCTGACATGACCTGCCCATACATTATAACAGTCATCTCAACTCAACCTTATGTTCACAAAAATTTACTTTATTGAGAAGATCCAACTACGTGAATAATAAACCTAGTAATTTTCTGTCTCGTCTTAGTATCGTTCCTGCATACCACATCAGTTTCACAACATTATGGTCATACCATGAATATAAACATTAGTTATATAATGTTGGCTTAGGCAACCTCTGCCTAGCATGCCAGGGCATGGAGTTCTGCAGCAGCTGGCGCAGCGGCAAGGATTGGAGGTTCCTTGCAGCAGCTCTCCTGCTGACCCTCATAGTAAATGTATCTATGACTGGAGGATCCCTGCAGCAGCTCTCCTGCTAAATCTTGTAGTGCTTGTATCTGTGAATTGAAGTTCCCTGCAGCAACTCTCCCACTGACCCTTGTAGTGTTTGTACGTATGAATGGAATTTCCTTGCAGCAGCTCTCCTGCTGACCCTTGTTGCTCCTGTATCTGTGTATGGAGCTTCCTTGCAGCAGCTCTCCTGCTGACCCTTGTTGCTCCTGTATCTTTGTATGGCACTTCCCTGCAGCAGCTCTCCTGCTGACCCTTGTTGCTCCGGTATCTGTAAATGAAGGTTCCCTGCAGCAGCTCTCCTGCTGATCCTTGTAGTGCCTGTATCCGTGTATGGCACTTCCCTGCAGCAGCTCTCCTGCTGACCCTTGTTGCTCCTGTATCTGTGAATGGAGGATCCCTGCAGCAGCTTTCCTGCTGATCCTTGTTGCTCCTGTATCTGTGTATGAAGCTTCCCTGCAGCAGCTCTCCTGCTGACCCTTGTAGTGCCTGTATCTGTGAATGGAGGGTCCCTGCAACAGCTCTCCTGCTGACCCTTGTTGCTCCTGTATCTGTGTATGGAGCTTCCCTGCAGCAGCTCTCCTGCTGACCCTTGTTGCTCCTGTATCTGTGTATGGAGCTTCCCTGCAGCAGCTCTCCTGCTGACCCTTGTAGTGCCTGTATCTGTGAATGGAGGATCCCTGCAGCAGCTCTCCTGCTGACCCTTGTAGTGCCTGTGTCTGTGAATGGAGCTTCCCTGCAGCAGCTCTCCTGCTGACCCTTGTAGTGCCTGTATCTGTGAATGGACATTCCTGCAGCAGCTCTCCTGCTGACCCTTGTTGCTCCTGTATCTGTGAATGGAGCTTTCCTGCAGCAGCTCTCCTGCTGACCCTTGTAGTGCCTGTATCTGTGAAAGGACATTCCTGCAGCAGCTCTCCTGCTGACCCTTGTAGTGCCTGTATCTGTGAATGGACATTCCTGCAGCAGCTCTCCTGCTGACCCTTGTAGTGCCTGTATCTGTGAATGGACATTCCTGCAGCAGCTCTCCTGCTGACCCTTGTTGCTCCTGTATTTGTGTATGGAGCTTCCCTGCAGCAGCTCTCCTTCTGACCCTTGTAGTACCTGTATCTGTGAATAGAGCTTCCCTACAGCAGCTCTCCTTCTGACCCTTGTAGTACCTGTATCTGTGAATAGAGCTTCCCTACAGCAGCTCTCCTGCTGACTCTTGTTGCTCCTGTATCTGTGAATGGAGGATCCCTGCAGCAGCTCTCCTGCTGACCCTTGTTGCTCCTGTATCTGTGTATGGAGCTTCCCTGCAGCAGCTCTCCTGCTGACCCTTGTAGTGCCTGTATCTGTGAATGGAGGATCCCTGCAGCAGCTCTCCTGCTGACCCTTGTAGTGCCTGTGAATGGAGCTTCCCTGCAGCAGCTCTCCTGCTGACCCTTGTAGTGCCTGTATCTGTGAATGTACATTCCTGCAGCAGCTCTCCTGCTGACCCTTGTTGCTCCTGTATCTGTGAATGGAGCTTTCCTGCAGCAGCTCTCCTGCTGACCCTTGTAGTGCCTGTATCTGTGAATGGACATTCCTGCAGCAGCTCTCCTGCTGACCCTTGTAGTGCCTGTATCTGTGAATGGACATTCCTGCAGCAGCTCTCCTGCTGACCCTTGTTGCTCCTGTATTTGTGTATGGAGCTTCCCTACAGCAGCTCTCCTGCTGACTCTTGTTGCTACTGTATCTGTGAATGGAGGATCCCTGCAGCAGCTCTCCTGCTGACCCTTGTTGCTCCTGTATCTGTGAATGGAGGATCCCTGCAGCAGCTCTCCTGCTGACCCTTGTTGCTCCTGTATCTGTGAATGGATCCATACCTGTGCATTATATCGCCTTTGATGCTTTATTTTCCAGGCCCCAGGATAACAGCTTTGGGGATTTTGAATTCCCTATTGTAGTTCTCTTTTTTCACCCAATGGCAAAATCTCCTGTCATTTTAGCAACAAGCTGCCATGGAGAGTGCAGCACTAGTGATACCCACAGTGATAATATAATAGGGGACAGACACAGATCATATTTTCTCCATACAGACTAAGGGGACGTCTCCTGTCACTCATACAAAATATCCACTGTAGTCCCCAAAATATTACAAGACGTAAAGCCAATCCGAGTCCTGCTGTAACACTGCCTCTTATACTGCCACCTTATAGGCACAATTTCAACAAAAATTAACCATTTCTCTCTTATTCTTTATATTGTGTTTATGTAACTCCTCCCCAAAATGAGATGTCACTGAATATGGGGTCATTTTCTGACAGATGTGGCACCTGTCACCTGGGCTCACCTGGTCAGCACTTTACTAAACATATTGATACATAGGTGCTGCAGTGGACTGAATCCTGGCACTGGACGTATATTTACTCCAGCACTCAACACAGCAACATGGATCACAGGGAAAAACAAACACTGAAGTATCAGCCCAGACTTGCAGGAAGTGTCACCTGTTGAGTGTAACTTACCGGATCCCAGCAGAATGGATCTCAGATCTGAAGAAGATCCAACCAGCAGGCGGGGAGATCCAGGCTCCTGTCACTCCTGCACCTCCAGCAGCAGCGCCGATCAGCTGATCCTTCCCCCACCCTGCGCTGCCCCGGACTGAGAGCCAGGAAGCAACCTGCAGCACCTCACACACACACCTGATTGGCCAGAGCCGGCCTCCCGACCACGCCCACAGGTAAGGAAACCTATGGGACGGCCGCAGTGTCTGTCACCGGCTGTGAGTACAGGTGTGGGCGGGGCCAGGTGTCATCTGCAGGGTGATGTCATTCCAGAGAGCAGAGGTGTGCTTAACCCCTGCGCGCCCAGGTAAGACCTGTGACACCACCTCCCTATAGCCAGCTCTGTCACTAATGCTAATGCCACTAACTTTATATGTGTGTGTATAATAGAAAGAAATCATATATATCCATATAAAGCTAGGAACCTTAGCATTACACATTGACTTTATATGGTATGTGTGAGTATATATATATATGTATCTTACATTTTTTGTTTGTTTTTACTAAAATTCTTAAAAGTAAAGCACTAGATGGCAGGCAGATCTACTGGGATGTGTGCTTATATATGTGCATATCTATAGCTATATACTGTATATATATCTATATGTATTATTATTTATTTCTATAGCACCATTGATTCCATGGTGCTGTACATGACGAGGGCTTACATACATAATACAGATATCAATTATAGTGAACAAAGTAACAATGACAGACTGATACAGAGGGGTGAGGACCCTGCCCTTACATTCTGTAAATGAATGGAGGTTAGCTGACTTTACTTATATTAGTCTTTTTGGGGTTTTTCTGTTTGTGTTTGCTCAAATTCTTAAATGTACAGCACTAGGTGGTAGGTGGACCTACTAATGTGTACATATATATATATATATATATATATTTATTTATTTATATATATATATATATATATATATATATATATACACACATATATACATACATGCATTACTTTTTTGCACCCTATACTAATGACTGCTGCTATATTTTTTTTTATATTTTGTATGTGTATATAATATATATAATAAATAGTATATTATTATAATATATATTAAGAAAAGACTAAGCCATATATATGCACATACACATATATCCTAAATAGAGTCAGCTACCCTCCATTAACTTTACACACATATATACATATATATATATATATATTTATACACACACATATATATATATTTATATATACACACGCATATATATATATGTTTATATACACCCGCCCACACGTAGGTCCACCTGGTTCTTTACCTTTAAGAATTTGTATAAAAACAAACAAAACATTCCACTCCACAGCTAGTAAAGGTCATAGTGGTAACAGTGACTAACAGCACACTGCGCCATGGATCCTCCCACACTGTTCACACTGGCAGCAGATGACCTGTAATACTGTTCTGTGTATTTTTTTTATTAGGGATCATTTAGAGAGCGTTTTCTTAGCTGTATCTGGGTGATGAATAACATGGTAACATGGCCACAATCACGGATGGTGCTGGATTCTCTCTTTGCTGTCCAGAAAATCTCCATCATTGTGCAGTGATTAGTTGTTGTGGTGTGTAACTGTATGACTGTGCAATGTAAATTTGCCACTCAGGTGTCTGTGATAGTTGGGTGATAAATACCTATTGGAGGTGAAGGAAGAAACTGATGTAACTAAAGCTAGAGACAGATAGACACTTTCTCTTTTAAGAGGATTTGTCACTTGCTGTGAATATGTAATTTTTTTTTTCACCTGGGGTACATCTTCTGAATTTGGCGTTGTTTTTCTTTTGTTCCTACACCTATATATTCCTGAGATATGACCCATCTTCATGTAGGTAAATCTAATCTTGTTAGAGAGATGAGTTGATGTCACGCCCACTTGGCTAAAAATGCTAAATTTAAAAATAGGGAAGAGAGAACCATATCTCAGGAATGGAGACTTGAAGGAACAAAAGAAAAACAATTCCATATTCAGGAGAACAGCAGAATTTACACCAGGTAAATAGTTATGTTTTTACTATATAAGTTTAAAGAGGACCTGTCACTTGCTTAAAAAAATTGAGTTAGATACCTTGTAAAAATCCCTGAGCTCCCCGAATTATGTCGCTCTTTTCCATTTTGCGCTACGTCGCTCCATTGCAGAGATAATCTCATTTCTTGCTTTTGGAGCGTAGTATGTGAAATCTCGGCTTGCAGTGCAAGTGGGTGTTTCTTGAGAGTCTTCTCTGAGGGCGTGTGCTTTCATCCCTTCCTCTCAGATGAAGTCAATCACAGCTCGGGAGCATCTGATACTTCTAGATCAGAGAAGAGTGTGAAGAAACACCCAGTTGAACCAGAACCAGAGATTTCACATAGTGCGCTCCAAAAGCAACAAATATAAATATCTTTGTAATGGAGCGACACAGTGCAAAATGGAAAAAAGCGTCAGAATCAGGGGAGTTCAGGGATTTTTAAGGTATTTAACTCAATTTTTTATAAAAGAATGACAAGTCCACTTAAGGTGAGATGAGCAGCTGCCAGATAATGATTGGCGCAGCTAATCATGGGTCAAAAATTAATTGGAAAGATAAGCTATGTTTTAGTTATGGGAGTTGTAGGGCGGGTCTCATTGACATTGGATTGTTGGCAGATTGACCAACAAAAGTTTCATGCTTATGGCCAGTTGAAGAAATGGTTGAATAGAAGGATGACGGGAGCATTTATACTGTATTTACTGCTGATGTTTTGATAGTAAATGTGATTGTTTAAAGTGGTCGAGACTGAACAGTAAGTGATTTATGGAGCTTTATGGGAAGGTTGATATTTTAGATTAGAATAGTGATATTTATGGTCTGCAGGAGAAAGTACAAAAACTCTCAGGGCAGGTCTAACCAGTCTGCAGCGCACTGACTGTACACCGAGTGCTGGAAGGGTATCATTATACTTGGTAATTAGTCAACTTCTGGAACAAAGATTTTCAAATTAGAAGTGGGGGGGGGGTCAAGATGTGTCATCAGTGTTATGATTGGGTACTATCGAAATCTATTCTAGAGTTGAGGGCTATACTCCTCAAAATACTCCACAGCACTTAGATAATGGGTTGGGTCCCTCCCATGTCTCCCCACCAACATAATCTGGAGCACTGTATAGAGATGACAACATTTTTGGGTCATATTGATGCTACTTTGATGAAATATATACATTTTACCATAAACAGAATCTGTCTGACATATCCGTTGTAACAAATAATTATATCCCACATGAAATAATAATGCTGAAGCTTCTTTTCTTACAGCTTTATGTTGTGCTGGTATTCTCTTATTCCTCCTGGAAATGTAATAATTAATTGACAAGTAGCTGTTTCCGTTGAAGGTTTGTCCATACAAAATCTGATACTTTTAGCAATGAATGGACACTGTCAGACTGTGTATTTATATTTAAAACAGACATGACAGAAGGGCATATAAATCCTCTTTATGGGGCAATACACTGACTTTGGCCTTGATTCAGGTCACACGTCCAAAGATCGCTCCATGCCGCTGCCACATCGCAGCGTAAGGGCAGGTGCAGATGGCGTAGATTCTCTCATCTCTCATCAGACTTTGATTATAGTGTGATCTGATTCTCTCAGGTGAGAAGATGCAAAAAACTAAATTTCTCCATCTTCTCAATTCTGCCAGTTAGTGAAAATCGGACTGCACTCAAATGGCATCCGAGTGCAGTCCGAATTTTTTCCACACATTTATTGACTTGCATATGGTCGTGTGCTGTCCGAATATCAGATGTAAATTGGGCAAGCTGCGATTATTTTCTCGGACAGACTCTGTGCGAGAAAAAATCGGACATGTGCGTGGTCCCATAGATTAACATTGGTTCAGGTGTGATCCAATGTTTTGTCTGATCGCACTAGGACCGAAAATATGGCTGTCTGCACCTGCCCTAATGCAGATGAATGGGGCCATTTTGCATCCTACAAGATATTGTTATAAGTAAGACACAAAAAGTTTGTTAGTTTTCTTATGACGGACTTGTTGCAGTTGCAGTACCTTGATAGTTGCAATGTGACTCCATTCACCTGCAATTTTTGGCTGCATGATGTGTCACGGCCAAAGTGTATTTTAATGAGATCAGACACATATCTGCAGCTGGATTTCTGTAATGCACCGGTATGTATGCACTTACTATGTAACTCTTGGTCTCTAACCTGTCGCTCATGCTAGCTATATTCTTACAGCAGCTCGGCAATGACAGGTTGGGGTGAGTAACCAAACTATACACAAGCCCCAGGAGTACCATGTATATTGAAATATCATTTTAGAAGGTGAGTCTTGATTATTACCCTTATGTAAATATGCAGATCTCTATGAGTATATTGCTTACATACACTGCCTATGTACTGTACCATCGCCCCTATCACACCTGCTGTCCTTAAACTTTTATTTTGCTTTTTGCACAAAAGAGAATTGCAGATTTATCCAAGCAAGTAACAATTAAGAAATAAAGGTAAATATTTACAGCTTTAGACCAAACATTGTGTAAACACTGGATATACAACCTTTGTGTTCCTTCATTATCTGGCACATGGGACTGGTTTTCTTACTCTGACACTATGTATCCATGGAATCCAGGACATTTCAAGATGGCAAGTAAGGAATGTGCCTAATAAATTAGCTTTCTGTTACAATTTTGTCTACTAGGCATTGGTGTAGCTGGGGACTGATGGGGCTTGTTCCCTGGGTGCTGGGTGCCATCAAGTCTCCCTTTATCAAGGTATATAGGTCTTGTACAAAAGTTGATGAGATGTTTGTAAAAATAGCTCACTCATGATCATGCTATTAATTATATGCGAAAATGCTAAATAATCAGATTATTGTTAATTACTAGGAAAAATTGAAATACTTAGTTGCAGTATTGTCCGATTAATACCCACCTCTATATATTACCTTCTATGACTAGATCATTTCTCCTCACCTTGTCAGATGTCTGCACAAGAGTCAAGACCTGTTTGCATGTGGAAAAGAAACTTCTGATATGTGGGTGTAATTCTGCACTGCGTCCCACTTACTCGCTATGGTGGGTGGGCATCTCTTGCTACAAGGGGGCTTGTGGTTACCAAGGACACCCATGATTTAAAAAGAAGTTTGTGACCAATCAGGAAAGCCATGAGTGAGTGCCTTGGCATTCGTGAGGGGGGACAACAATTACTGTGAAGAGGAGGGATTGGAGTGGAGGAGGGTAAAGGGACATTTAGGAGGGGGGTAAGGGTAGAGGTCCTGCAAACTGGAATCATCAAAGCAAGAAAATGCAGTGTGCACTGGGCGGCTGAAATAATGCAGAAATTGTCTCCTGTAATTACACATCTTATAATTCCAGAATTATTCAGTAAGAAAAAAAGTTTTGGGTATGAAAACTTCCCAATCTCACTCACAATAGAGATGTGAAAAATCATTTAAAAAGTTAGAACTTTATTTTTATGTAAAAAAAAAAAAGAAGCTTAATTTACACAAGTAGTTTACATGTCTGTGTTACCTATTTGGAAGGTCATGAATATGGCGTCAATGCCAGTATTCTAACAGTGCCTGTGGTCCTGGCAGCCTGAATTGAGTCATAGTTTCCCTTTAAGGGTAGAAACTGCACCTTTTACTAGTTTTTAGTAAATTTCAGATTTTATTAAACACTCAAAACACATTGACATCAATAAAGCATTCCAAACTATAAGGCTGAGTTCACACGATGCGTTTTTCATGCGTTTCCGCGGCGTTTTTGCAGTTGCGTAAACGCCGCGGAAACGCATGAAAAATGCATGGTAGAAGGGCAGCAATGTTACCCAATGGAAATCCGCATGTGCTGTGCCCATGATGCGGATTTTTCCGCAGCGTAAACGCTGCGGTCAAAAATCCGCAGCATGTCAATTAATTTTGCGGAAACGCTGCTCTTTTGCCGCCATTGACTTGCATTAGACCGCATGGAATCCGCATCACTGTATATGTTGATGCGCTTTTCATGCGGTCTAATGTGCGGATGGTACCCGGGTGTGGATGAGAGGACTCTCATCCACACCCAGGTACCATTAAAAAAAAAAGAATAAAATAAAAAATATATATATTCTCACCTTCTGACGGCCCGCGCTGCGTCCTGCCGGCTTCCCGGGCACTTCGCGGTTGAATGAAGGACCTTCGCTGACGTCAGAGTCATGTGACGGGTCACGTGACGCTGACGTCGGAAGGTCCTAAAGTCTTCACTGCCGGCAGCCGGGACCGATGAAGCAGGACACCGGGGGCCATCAGAGGGTAAAGTATAGATTTATTTTTTATTTTTTGACATTCACACACTATATAAATCCATGCCGGTTGCATGGATTTATATAGTGTGAAGTTGACAAGCACTTTCCAAGTGATGCTAAAATCGCTTGGGAAGCGCTTGTCAACCCGCATGCGGAAATGAAAGTGAAGACCGCTTCATTTCCGCACGTCCCTGGCAGGAAACCGCATGTACAATCCGCATGTACAATCCGCATGCGTTTTTTCCTGCCAGAGAGATGCAGAAACGCTCAGGAAAAAATCCTGAGCATTTCTGCATCGTGTGCACATACCCTTATTATGTAAAGCCACAGATTCGAAAAATGGGGCTGTCTTAGGGTCTGTGCACATGTTGCGGTTTTGTCACACTTTTATCGTGTTTTATTATGTGCAGATTTGTCAAAAAACCTGATGGATTTCCTAATACCAGCTAAGTGAATGAGATTCCTGATGTCTCATGCACACGCTGCTTATTTGTGACTTGCAGATTTAAATCTGCAGCGTGTCAATTCTTTCAGAGTTTTTGCTGCAGATTTCACCCATACTAAAGCTATGTTCACACATGTTGGGTTTTTCAGCTTCACAAATTTATCGCAAAACCCAATCACTGGCAGAAAATCAGCTGCGTCAAAAACACAGGTTTTGCTACTTTTTTACCCTTTTTTTGTGCCTTTTTTCAGTGTTTTTTTTCACTGTCCTTCTGTCTCTATTTATGCATGTACATATAGTTCTGTGAAAAAAAAGAACCCCATTCTATTATACCATCAAAAATGCTGAAAAAACGCTGATGCAAATTTTGATGCATTTTTTCAGCCTTTTTTTCACCCCCCATTACTTCCCATGGGTGAAAAAATGCTGAAAAAACACTGAAAGAAGTGACATGCTCTATTTTCCAAAAACCCAACCAAGGCACAAAACACGCAACAAAAAAAAACATGATGTGTGAACAGAGAATTCTGGTTTCTCGTAGACTTTGCTGGTACTGCAAAACGCAGCTGAAAATTTGCATAAAAATCTGCAGCAAAAAAAACGCTGAAAAACACAACATGTGTGAACATAGCCTAATGAGTGGGGGAAAATCTGCACCAAAAACACAAGTCAAAAACGCACGTTTTTGCCACTGCGTTTTGCCTGCTAAGACATACAGAAATGGTTCAGAAATTTCTGCACTGCATAGTTAACATGTGCAAGTTCCAAACACGTATTGTCATGAAGACTTAGCCATTTAGACAGGATATTTTTTGGGGTGAAACACAAATTTACTTTTAACAATGCTTTGCCCAATTCCAGGAAATAATTTTTATAAAAAGTAAAAAAGGTACTTGCTGCACATAAAATGCTATAATTCTGTGCAACATGGTTGACCAGTTTTGCAAGTGCATAGTTAAAGAAGCACTCCTCCTCCCATCAAAGTTTTTATCCTCCTATTATATTGCAATCATCATATTATATAGCACTGTGTACTTACAATTGCTTATTTTGCCTTTCTACCCAGCTAATTCTTCTCTTTTCTCTCCTGTATGTAGAAACAGGAAGTCTCTTGTCCCTGCATGAATCATTCCCCTCTTCACCTCCTGACCCAGTTCCTCCCTCCTCCTCTTGCCATAGACTTTTGCAGTGATGACTCATGATTTGTGCAGAGAAAATTGACCTCCTATTTCTACATAGAGCTTAGAAGGATTCAGCTAGTCAGTTTTTAATTTTGTGATATCATAAACCTAATGGAAAAGAGAATAATTAACAGTAGAAAGGCAAAATGAGCAATTGTAAGTGCACAGTGCTGTATAATATGATAACTGCAATATATTTAGATAACAATTTTGATAGGAGAAGGAGTGCTTCTTTAAGTTCTGTAAAGTTCTGTTACTTAGATGTGAATTCCTCCCAGTTTCTCATGCTGATTACTGTTATTGCATGGAAGATATTTTCTTTCTTTTTAAATTCAGATGCTGAAAATAGAATGATAAAGTACTGCTGTGATCCATCCTCTGCTGCCAGAACTATTGCCACCTAACTAGACTGATTCAAGATCATGGAAACATTAGTCAACATTTCTTTTTGTGGTTTTTCACTCACACAGGTGCATCAGGCATAACATATGTGTTGTTTCTCCCTTTTTCATCTTTTGTTGTTAGTAGAAGGTTGTAACTATTTCTAACACTATCAGTGAAGAGTAGTCAGATGACTGATGGATTCGATGGCTGGTTTGTATCTTCTGTCTATGGTCAGCTTAATAGTTGCCACTGCCAGTGTCAGCATTCTGGTTTTTGTTCACAATTCTAAACCTTCCAGATTTCGTGTTGTTTATTTTTTTCCCTTTTATCTTCTGCATTTCTTGTTCTCCTAATGACTTGTGTCGATTATCTTCTCATAACATTCCTCCAAGACTCATTCCACTCTGCAAGAAAACAAAAAAATGTACTACCTAAGACTGGGAGTTTGACCACTAACATTAAAACGTTTTGGTTTTCATTTTTTTTTCAGGGATTTAATAGTAGATATAAAAATAAGAAATTGTAATATATCAAAGAAATCTGCTTTTTTTTTCTCCTGGACTGATCTTTCACTCTTAATTCATGGGTAAAATCTGTCTTCAGTGAATACAGATTTCCACATTTCTGATATAGGAGATAAAAGTTGGTGCTTATGATGTTCTATGGAGGAGGGAGGAGCTAGAGGCAGACAGACATTTTGCTGCAAGTTCTCCGGAAACATCAGTCAGGGTCAGGACGAAGCGTAAGCAGAGGTAGAAGACAACCTGTGTCTCGGCTATCACTGACAAACCTGACAATCAGCGGCGCACCTGCTTCTTTCCTGCTGCGTAGTGAGCTGCCTACTGCTTTTTGCAACGCCACATTCTTACATGGATGCAGTTGAGTATATCAGCAGAGTGAAGCTGCCAGAAGCCTTAGCCAGCTCCCTGCAGCATGGCTCAGCTCCTTCTGTATGACGCAGGCAGCGTGGTGATGTTGTTGCACCACCTGCAAACTAAAGACAGCGAGGCAGTAAACTGCACAGACAAGTTGAAGCTGGGAGAGGTCAGTATGAAGATCAGGAGCAGGTGGAGAATAAAAGAAAGAGCAATTCCAGAGCAGAATTGTGTTCTTGGATGGCAAAAAACTACAGTGAATTCACCACACTCTATTAGCTTACAAACGTTCCTTTCAAGGGAATTTGTCATCAACAAGTGAAAAATTGTAAAGTAATAATGTTTTCATTTCATTATATATTTTTTGTAATGGTATAAAATATGAAAAAATATTTTAAAAGTTTTGTTATGTTCAACTTTTAAACACCAGAAGGAGCAGCTGCTGACATTTGCCATGAAAACCTAGTGCACTGCTAGCTCGCATTACGACTGCAGTAAATGTGGGGGTATCTGCTCGCATGTGTGTGATGTCACTCCTACCCTCCTCTTCCGGGTGTTTGCAAAAGGATAAGGGTGAAAGAAGTCTAGAATCACAGTGTCACTGAGAAGAGCTTGCAGCGCCTATTCTGTGAGTTGCTACTATCCTGTTCATTGGTCTTTACAGAGATCTGAGCAGAGCAGTCATATCATTGCGGCTGCAACACTCAGATCATAGTAATTACACCATTTATTAGTCAGTATCATACAATTAAGCAATGTTTCTCAACTCCTGTCCTCAAGGCCCACCAACAGGTCATGTTTTCTGGATTTCCTTAGTATTGCCCAGGTGATAATTCCATCACTTGAGCACTGTGAATGGAAATCCTGAAAACATGATCTGTTGGTGGGTCTTGAGGACAGGAGTTGAGAAACACTGGGGATTAGATACACAGTTCAGCAGTCAGTATCACACAAGTTAAGATTAAATACACAACTCAGTGGTCTGTATCACACATGATAGGATTAGATACACGGCTCAGCGGACTGCATCTCACATGATAGGGTAAGATACATTGCTCTTGCATGGCTCTGTGGACTATATTACATATGATATGATTACACAGCTCGCCGATAAGGACTGAGATCTGAGCAGAGCTGTCATGACATTGCAGCGCTCAGATCAGAGTAATTACCGGTGAGCGTTCATCAGCTCCAGGCACCAGCACTGCGGCGGTGACTTCATGCCCTGTGGCTATTTGCAGTTTGTAAGTGTCATGCTCTGATACACCAGCAAAAAAAATAAATGGCAGCCGCCAGTGGCTGAGTTAACAAGTTATAAAAAAACACCCAAACATTACACCATTTAAGTTTATACACTTTTTAATAAACTTTTTACCATAAAGTCCAATCTTTAAATAAAAAAATTATGACACATTCCCTTTAATATAGTGTCGAAATCCATTAAAACCTTACTTGCCGCATAATACGTAGAAGTGTTTATGTCGTGTTTTGTGTGATATTGGTCATCTGTTTGTCGTCTTGTTTATACATTACAGTCAGATTTAATCATGTGCTTTTCCTGCACTCAGATCCTTATTTACAATCGGCTGGATTAGCTCATAATGTTCCTACAGAAATGAGTCGTCCTAGAAAGACAAATATTGCAGCATCCGCTTCTATGTTGACTCTGCTACCTGAGAAATATCCGTCTGCCAAAGAATAGACAATTCAATTAAAAAGTGCAGTGATGTGAGTACTCCGAAGAGACACAGCATTAATATTTAGTGGTGTGCATATATGTGGATATATATACATATATATATTCAAGTCTTCTTCCTCTCTGAAGAGGCAATATACATATTAAATTTCCCAGAGGAGCATTGCTTGGCGAATAAGCCTCCTTACATTGGCATGCCAGAGCCGGTATGTCACTCTCCACAAGGAGAAACGTTACCCCTTAGACCTCAGTCCAGAGCCTCTCACCTAGCCAAATCAGTTCTCATACTTTGCACTGATGAGGGGCAATACGTCGAAACACTGTGTCTGCAAATTGAAATTCTGATTTGAAGTAGTGATCAGCCATAACATTAAAGCCACCTGCCCAATACTGTGTAGATCGTTCTTCTGGCACCTAGACAGCTATTGTGAGTTGGGGCGTTCATGGGCCTTCAATATCGCCAACTGTTTGTCATGGTACTTAAACCCCTCTTAAACAATTTTTACAGTATGGCAGGACACACTATCCGGTTGGAAGAGGCCACTGCCAATATTAAATAGCATGAAGGGATGTACTTGGTCTGAAACAATATTTAGATAGGTGGTTCATGTCCATGAGAAGGATGTTATCAATACCATAGATGGCAAGAAGAACAAATAAATCAATTTTGTAACAAATCAAGCCAGACATGTCACTGGAAGCAAGGATCACCAAACTACGACTTGCCTACTTTGGACACATCATACGAAGAGAGCAATTACTAGAGAAGGACATCATGGTCAGAAGAATAGAAGGAACAAGGCAAAGAGGAAGACCAATAACCTGATGCTATCAAGATAACGGAAGAGAAGACCATGGTGGACCTATCTAGGCTTGCACAAGATGATCTTCCTACAGATCGTTCATCCACCAAGTCACCATGACTCGAAATTGTGCCAAAGGCCGTTAAAGTTAAAGTTGAGTTCATGTCAAAGTAACATCTACATGAATGGTTGTACCTAAGGTTTCTCAGCAGAGATTTGCCCGGACAATAAAGCCGTCCATACACATAAGACCAATGTAGGGTGAACTTGCCGATATCAACATGTTTGGCTGACTGATTGTCCAGGGAAATGTCAATTAGGCATGTCAGTTTTCGGACTGCTAATCGTATTGTTCTCCCAGAGATAAGCCGCCAGCTGACATGTAGAAAACAGAGGAACGCTCAGCCGAATGAGCACCCCTGTGTATGGGAATGACGACATAGATAGCTGCTGGCCAAATGGTTGGCCGAACCATCATTCAGCAGACAGCCATCTAATATGTTTGGGGGGCATAACACTGCCTGCTTCCCATAGTACATTTTGGTATCATATGTTTCCCAGGTGAGTGATGCACACTCACTCCACCATCCACCTTAAGCAAAAGAAAAAATTATTCATCAAGCCAAGCCACCTTCTTCTATTGCTTTATGGTCCAGGTCTGATGCTCACAAGCCCATTGTAGGCACTTTCAGCTGTGTACAGGTGTCAGCATAGGCGCTTTGACTGGTCTGTGTCTATGCTATCCCATTCTGAGATAACTGTGATCAACGGTGTGTTCAGACAAGTTTCTATAATACCAGTATTAACTATATCAGAAATCTGTGCTACAGTAGCTCTTCTATGGATAGGATCCAATTGGTTAGATTTCACTCTCCAAGGGCATCAGAGATCATTTGGCGCCAATGGTGGTCCTTTCTTGGATAACTTTTGGTAGGTACTAACCACTTCACACCAAGAACGTCCTCCAAGACCTAATATTTTGGAGATGCTCCGACTCAGTTATTTAGTCAACTCCATTTGGCTCTTGTCAATCATATGATCATTGTTCCTGCTTCCAACATATCAACATCAAGAACCGACTTTTCATTTTCTGGCTTACATAGCCCACCCTTCGACAAGTACTGTTGTCACAACACAATAAATGTTATGTACATCATCTGTCAGTGGTTTTAAAGTTACAGCTATTCCGTGTATGTTCATATTTAGCTTAAACACAAAAAGAACAATGTGAAAAACTTTATAATTGAAGTTCAAAACTTCATTGGATACAAGTTAACGGTCAGAGAAATGTCAACCAACTATCACTGCGATAGGAAGTGATGGAGTACAGCTCCTCCCCAGAGACCATGGGCTGAAAGTGGAGATGCATACAAGGCCTGCGATGTTGTTTTCATACCTTATCTAGAAGTTTAGCAGAAATGTAATTTTATCCTCTTCTTATGCCGACTCAGTCATGGCTTAAGGGTAGGTGCAGATGACCGTTTTATCTCCATCCAAGAAAAATGGTCTGATCATGCTGATCAGACTCTGATCAGAGAGAAATCAGTTTTTCTCAGGGGTGGAGAGAGAAAAAAAAGTTTCTCCACCGTCTCTATTATTTCATTCCGTGAACATCACATGACACTTAGGTATCATCCGAGTTCAGTCCAATGTTTTCAATGGACCCATAGACTTGCATTGCTGATTTTGATCCAACAATCGAATCAAAATCGGACATATCATCGATTTTTTTTTTTCCTTGGACCAGTTGGTCCAAGGAAAAATAAGATCGGACATGTGCACTGCACCATAGAATAACATGAAAGTGAAAGCCACGGATAGCACTCGTCTGATATAACCGGTCGGTCGTGTGCACGAGCCCTAAATGTTCCTATACGCCTTCAAAATCCAAACACTCGTTTATCCACCTGCTATTTGTCCAGAATAAGTCAAGTTTATATATTTTAAAAAATTAGGGTAAAGATATTTGTCAATGTATTACTTCCTGTAGAAACAAAGATTGGACATGCTCAGTTTTAACATGACCAATCCTTAGACTCACCCGCAAACAAGTTAGATAGTAGACCCACCATTGGCTGATTTGGATGATTTTGCTCTAATGTGTATGGGCAACTTTAACAACAAAGCTGCAGAAAATGTCATCTTATTGTGTGGTGTGAAACTAGAAAATGGATAAACACATGAACAAAAAAAAACATCACAAAGTAAAAAAAAAAATGATTATAAGAATAAAGCAAATAAGTTTTAGACCAAAAAGTAGGAGAAAGGGGAAAGAGAAGAGACCAAAATATTCATAAGGCTTGTACGTTCATAACTCCCTTGTTGGAGAGGGCCACTCTCGATTGGTCACCTGTAGTTAGTTTGGGACTACTATTTGGGCTAAGAAACACTTTTTAATCCCTGGTCTAGGAAATTGTAATGCTGAACTTGATAACATATTGAGACTGTAAACTTTAGATTGTATGCGCTCTCCCAAGTGGAAGAAAAGTCCAGCACATTTGTTTCTGTCTGCAGGAATCGGGGGATGGCGACTTCCCTTTTTCCTATATTCAAATGTATTTTCATGCGTGAATACATTTGAAGATTGTGGCGCAGGGACTGGGGCAGAGTAGCGCTCGTCAGCCCCCGCCCCGACGTGCAGCAGTGTAATGAGGTCAGCATGCTGCTGACCCCATCACACTGCAGCTGGAGCCAGCGGCACTGCACAGGCGACAGAGGCAGCATGCACCTGTAAGTGCTCCATGGAGGAGATGAAGCTTAAATGTGGTATTATTTTACATGAGTGGACCAGGGGAGGGGAGGATTGTGTTACTCAGGGTTGTGTTAATGCAAGGCCACCTCATGAGGGACATTATAGGGCAATTTGGGACATTATGGGGCAATTGGAGAATTGTGAAAGGGGGCATATTATAGTTAGGGGTAGTAGGGCGGGTGGGACTTTATGCAGAGAGTCAGTGTATGGGAGATATTATGGAAATAGGCAGTTTGGAGGGCTATTTTGGAAAGGGGCATTTTGGGGGACTATTTTGTAGAGTGGTAGGGAGGGGAGTTATTTGGAGAGGGGCAGTGTGTGGGGGGGCTATTTTGGAAAGGGGCAGTGTGGAGGCTATTTTTGAGAGGGGCAGTGTAGGTGTGGATATTTTGGAGTGGGGCAGTGTGTGGTGGGACTATTTTGGAGAGGGGCAGTGTGGGAGGCTATTTTGGAGTGGGTAGGGTTGGGGGGATATTTTGTACATAAAGTACAGTGAGGGGCAATTATTTATTCAGGTACACAGCATGTTATATATTTTTATTTATGGGGCAGTATAATGATACTTTTTTTTAAGAGCACCATGTCGGTCTGTGCTGCTGAATATTGAGAGGAGGGAAATCTGGAGAGACGAGCTGTAGGTGTGAAATCTTATCATGGCGTCTGTACTACATGGAGACAAAAGTCATCAGAGAAGATGTCATCTATAAGGTACCTGGTTGAAAATATTTGTGATACTGACGACGTCTCATCAGTACTGTGGTTCTAGTATAGTCCATAGTGTAGTGATAGCTGGTAACAATTCCCAGTATCTCCTTACCATTGTTACTAACATACTGGGAGTTGTAGGTTCATGTGATTCAGTTACATATGGGGATGACTTGACATTAAACTTAATCTTTGTACTGATGGTGGTTCTGGAACTGCATTCATGTACTGACTGTTTCTGGCAATGCATTAATGTACTGACGGTGGTTATGGCACTGCATTAGTGTACTGACAGTGGTTCTGGGGCTGTATTCATGTACTGATTGTGGTTCTGATGCTAAATTCATGTACTGACAGTGTTTCTGATGCTGCATTCATGTACTGACAGTGGTTCTAGTGCTGCATTCATGCACTTAAGGTGGTTCTGGTGCTGCACTCATGTGCTGTCAGTGGTTCTGATCTTGTACACATGTAGCAATCCATAATCTGCTTTATGATCATGCTAAACCTTAAAAATTCTCAAAATCTAGAGATTTGAGATTATGAGGAGGATTTAGAGAGTTTTTGCTCCAAAACCTCAGCTTAAGTTAGCACGTGTTCACACTGATTTTTTGTAGTAGAAACTCTCCAAATCCTTCTCAAATACTCAAAACTTGGTTCTGGTGATGTATTAATGTACTGATGGTGGTTCTGGTGATGTATTCATGTAAATACCTCTTTAAAATTTTTTGCTTCCCTTGGGATTGGTTCAGTAAGGCAATGTGGCTCTTGGACAAAAAAATGTTATGCACCCCTAGTATAGAGTAATACAGTGTCACCTAATTCTAATGATTCATTAGCCATAATTTTAGACTTTATTGGACTGGGTTTGTGACTAGAATACATTACATTGTAATGGGTGTCCCTAAATACTGTCATTGTCAACTATGAAGAGCAATAAAACAGTTCATAATTCTATATGCAGTCGACAACAAATTGTCGTTAAAATTCAAAAGAATTGACATCATATAACTAAACATATCCACCACCCACAACACAGAATCAAACACTAAAGAACTTTGGATGAAAAGTGGCTTAGAAGTGGGATTTTATTGGACGTCTTATAAACCATCAAAGTGAACCTGTGACCATACAAAGTCAAAATATATCTCTGAAGTTATATATCAAATGTTTGTTAATCATGACTTTATAAAGGACCTTGCATGGTCCCAAAACATGCATGAGTGATGTGCAATGTGTTTCTGATGATTATTAAATCACTTTGTACGGTTTTATTTCTGTTATGGAATAAGCTTGTGTGGCACCCCAGGGGTCGGGTTACCACAGTAATAGAGATATTATGTCTGAGAGCAAGTGGGAGGTTTCTCTGGTCAGGAGCCCTAAGCATGCAACACGGCCCGCCCAGACCTGGGAGGGGAGGAATCTGCCCTTATAAACTGGGTCTGGGGCGGGATTAGGTGAGTCAGAGCCTAGAGTGAAGTCCCAGACAGAGACGCAGTCAGGTCTGGAGGACAGCAGACACAGGGAAAGTTACAACAGGAGCTCTGTAGGAGCAGGAGCGAGTGCCAGAGGCTGGAAGCTAGAAAGCTCGCCTTGGCTGAAGACACTAACCCGGACACGGAGTCCGAGGCTGTGGGGACATCCAGGTCCAGCAGTAGAATCCAACCGGCAGGGGATTCCATGTCCTCTGGCCTTAGAAACCCGAA
Organism: Phyllobates terribilis; assembly: GCF_046119375.1. NCBI lineage: Eukaryota > Metazoa > Chordata > Amphibia > Anura > Dendrobatidae > Phyllobates > Phyllobates terribilis. The sequence continues at coordinate 129,347,888 of NW_027362773.1, read as the reverse complement.
GACACGGTCACAAGCAAGGGACCAGCACCGCCATCGTGAAGCGAAGGCTAACGGAAGGCCCCAAGTCACCGGCCATACGGGTGAGCACCACACGGTATACTCAGGGACGTGGGCTACTTCTACCCGCATAGAGCAAGGTAGCCAGGAAAGAGTGCAGATAGTCGGGGAGGCCTACAACTCCACCTGGCCAGGGGAGATCCTGCTTGCTCACAGACTGACCAGGCCCCTACTGCTAACCAGTACTCCCGGGAGGGTCTGCTTTATACCATCAGTAAAGACCCTGAACTGCACCACGCGTCTCTGTGTTTCATCGCCGCACCAGCACCATTACTACTGGGACGCTCACACCATCACTCCCATCATCCACATTAGCTGCCCTGAGGCAATACTTCTCCCGTGGGGAGTTATCCCATACTCGGCAGCGCAAACAACATCAGCCTCAGCGGTCGGCAGCGCAGCGGCGGTCCCCACTGACCGCAATCCACGGGTGGCGTAGCCGGACATTGTTATTACTTAAGACCGCCACTGGTTTGACCGCCCTGGGCACGGACCGGGTCACCACCATGGAGAACTACAACCCCCAACGATCCGGCTCCGGGTATCCCCCTGCACAGCACAGGCCCAGGGGGCGCATCAACTTTGGCGTAGTCGGCAGGATTTCGTGCCCGCAACCACCGGGTACTGCGTGCCTGAAAAAGACTTTTGAACTTACCTGTGGTGAAGTTTCCCGCCGTCCGGAGTCGTTTCCCGCCATCCGGAGCCGATTCCCGCCATCAGACGCCATCTTGGACCGTTTCCCGCCGTCTTCTGCCTTCTTCCCGCCATCCGCAGCTGCTTCCTGCCTTCGGACGCCATCTTCGGGACGCCGCGCGGGAAGAAGAGGGGCGTGGACGCCGAAAGCGTGCGAGATCCGAAGCTCCGCCCCACCCCACGCTCCGACGCTGCGTAAGGTCCTGGAAGGGAGGAAGAGCGACGCTGACGTCATCGGAGCGCGACGCCAGGTCCTCGACCCTGACGATTGACTGCGGAGCCGCGGCCTACGGAAGAAGAGCATCGCAAGGTAGGCCACGGTCCACTAGGGGGGAAGGAGGATGTCGGACACCGAGGGGAGCTCCACTGCCACAGCCACCGCCAGCGCAACCGCTGTAGCAGTCATGCCATTCACCATGCCCTATATCCCAGGGGCAACCTGGCTACCCCAGTACTCAGGAGAGTCACATACCCTGAGTGACTTTAGGGAAAGACTTGATATCCTCTTCCTGGTATACCCCCTCACAGAAGAGCAAAAAGTGAGCATCCTGGTGGCCCAGTTAATCGGGGCAGCCCAAAGGGAGGCAAAGTCCTGGTCACCTGGGAAGAAGAGGACTGTCAGAGAGATACTAGCCCGGCTGAAAGACACGCTTGACAGCCCGGGGGGTGGTCGATGTACGCCATGGGATGGTGCCCGTCCGCATCATCAATATCGGGGAGAGAGAAGTATACCTGCCCCGGTATGCCATGCTAGCCAAATTGTTCACCATCAACCAGAACTCTGTACAGGCCGTGGAACCCTTGCCTCCATCTCAACCAGAGGAAGGTAACGGCTCTAAGAAACCAATGGAGGACTGGTGTCAGCAACTGCATTTGGGTACTGACTCCACTCCCTCACACCAAAAACAGGGAGTCTATCGGGTGGTTCAAGAGTACGAGAGAGTGTTTAGCAAACACCCGCTAGACTTTGGGCGAGTAAAGGGGGTAGAACATCACATCCCAACGGGAGACTATCCTCCCATAAAGGAGAGATACTGACCCGTACCCCCTGCACACTATCAACACGCCAAGGGGATGCTAAAAGACATGAAGGAGGCTGGGGTAATAAGGGACAGCTGTAGCCCCTGGGCAGCTCCACTAGTCTTAGTGAAAAAGAAAGACAACACCATGAGGATGTGTGTAGACTACAGGAAGGTCAACCGTATCACACACAAAGATGCGTACCCGTTACCAAGGATAGAAGAGTCCTTAGCTGCATTAAAATCTGCTAACTTCTTCTCTACTTTGGATCTCACTAGCGGGTACTGGCAGGTTCCTGTAGCAGAGGCTGACCGGGAGAAGACCGCATTCACCACCCCGATGGGACTCAGCGAATTTAACTGTATGCCGTTCGGGCTCTGCAACGCACCAGGAACCTTCCAACGGTTGATGGAATGCTGTCTGGGACACCGGAACTTCGAGACGGTCCAATTATACCTGGACGATGTCATCGTTTATTCCAAGACCTATGAGGACCATCTGGAACACCTGGCAGAAGTGTTTGAAGCCCTGGCAAACTATGGCCTAAAGGTAAAACCCTCAAAGTGTCATCTACTAAAGCCAAAGGTACAGTACCTGGGACACGTGGTGAGTGCTGACGGAGTAGCCCCCGACCCTGACAAAATCACCGTGATTAAGGACTGGCCAAGACCATCCAGCATAAAGGAAGTGCGGCAGTTCCTCGGGTTGGTAGGCTACTACCGAAGATTCATTCCTGGTTTTACCAAGAAGGCAGCTCCTATGCAGGACCTCCTGATAGGCCAGTCCAGGAAGGCCAAAAACCAGAAGCCACCCTTCAAATGGGAAAAGCTGGAAGAGGAGTCGTTCCGCCAGCTGAAGATGGCCCTCACGGGGGATGAAATCCTGGCGTACCCTGATTACAAGAAAGAGAGGGGTCGCTCACTGGTCTATTCGGGTGCTCTGAAGAAAAGAGTAATCTCAATTGCAAAAAGAACTTCGGCACTCCATACATGAAAATATAAGAAATATTGTATCTAGACTAATGTCACTTTGAAAAATGAAGGTTTTTTGCAGTGCCGAAGTTCTTTTTGCAATTGAGATTACTCTTTTCTTCAGAGCACCCGAATAGACCAGTGAGCGACCCCTCTCTTTTTTCTATTAATAATTTTTGGGATCCCGCTCCTGGAGCATTGCAGCAGGTACGTGTTCACACTATTAGAAGTTTGACAGCCTTTTTTCTGACCATGTGTCCCTCCCATTCAGTCACAGGTGGTTTTAACTAGCTCTACCAGCCCATACATTGTAGGTTAAAAGCCCAAGCAGAGACATATTGTCCATACAGGCTTACAGCCCAAGAGTGGCATATCCAGTGGTAGCATAGCGTAGTTTCCCATCATACGAAGGTGACCTTGTCGTGGTTGATGGGCACACATAAATTGGCCAAATTATGCGCAAAAAAACTTAATTTTTCAAAGTGACATTAGTCTAGATACAATATTTCTTATATTTTCATGTATGGAGTGCCGAAGTTCTTTTTGCAATTGAGATTACTCTTTTCTTCAGAGCACCCGAATAGACCAGTGAGCGACCCCTCTCTTTTTTCTATTAATCATTTTTGGGATCCCGCTCCTGGAGCATTGCAGCAGGTACGTGTTCACACTATTAGAAGTTTGACAGCCTTTTTCTGACCATGTGTCCCTCCCATTCAGTCACAGGTGGTTTTAACTAGCTCTACCAGCCCATACATTGTAGGTTAAAAGCCCAAGCATAGACATATTGTCCATACAGGCTTACAGCCCAAGAGTGGCATATCCAGTGGTAGCATAGCGTAGTTTCCCATCATACGAAGGTGACCTTGTCGTGGTTGATGGGCACACATAAATTGGCCAAATTATGCGCAAAAAACCTTCATTTTTCAAAGTGACATTAGTCTAGATACAATATTTCTTATATTTTCATGTATGGAGTGCCGAAGTTCTTTTTGCAATTGAGATTACTCTTTTCTTCAGAGCACCCGAATAGACCAGTGAGCGACCCCTCTCTTTTTTCTATTAATCATTTTTGGGATCCCGCTCCTGGAGCATTGCAGCAGGTACGTGTTCACACTATTAGAAGTTTGACAGCCTTTTTTCTGACCATGTGTCCCTCCCATTCAGTCACAGGTGGTTTTAACTAGCTCTACCAGCCCATACATTGTAAGTTAAAAGCCCAAGCATAGACATATTGTCCATACAGGCTTACAGCCCAAGAGTGGCATATCCAGTGGTAGCATAGCGTAGTTTCCCATCATACGAAGGTGACCTTGTCGTGGTTGATGGGCACACATAAATTGGCCAAATTATGCGCAAAAAAACTTCATTTTTCAAAGTGACATTAGTCTAGATACAATATTTCTTATATTTTCATGTATGGAGTGCCGAAGTTCTTTTTGCAATTGAGAGTACCCTGATTACAGCCAGCCCTTTATCCTCTACACGGATGCAAGCAACATCGGGCTAGGAGCCGTACTGTCCCAGATCCAGCAGGGGAGAGAATGGGTAATTGCTTACGCCAGCCGAAAACTGCGACCCACGGAAAGAAACCCGGAGAATTACAGCTCGTTCAAGCTAGAGTTCCTGGCAGTGGTGTGGGCAGTAACCGAACGTTTTAAGCATTACCTTGCCTCTTCCAGGTTCACCGTGTACACGGACAACAACCCGTTGACACACCTGGACACTGCAAGACTGGGTGCCCTGGAGCAGAGATGGATGGCCCGCCTGTCCAATTTTGAGTTCACGATCAAATACCGGGCACGACGCTCCAATACAAACGCGGACGCCCTGTCCAGGATGCCAAACCTACCGGACGAAGGTGAGGATCCAGAAGAATTGGAAGAGATCGAACTCCCTGCATTTCACTGTCATGGGATTACCCAGTATTCCCACCGTGTAAGGGGCCAGCGATCCGTTACGTTCAACCCCTTACCTCACTACAACTGGGTGGAGACGCAAGACAGTGACCCCGCAGTCCGTCTGGTGAAGGAAATGCTGACCCAGGCTGACGCCCGCCTAGACCCAGACGCTCCGGAAGAGACCAAGCAACTGTGGACGGAGAAGAGCAGACTGTTCCTCTACAAGGAGAAGTTGTGCCGCAGAATGGTCAATTCCCGGACACATGAGCTGATCTGGCAGGTGGTGGTACCGAGACGGGACGCAGCTATGGTGCTGGAGGCCTACCACAATGGGGCAGGGCACTTCGGATGGAAGAAGCTGGAGTTCCTGCTGCGTGAGCGGTTCTACTGGATAGGCATGAGAGGAGCCATTGAGAGATGGTGTAGAGACTGTGGCCCGTGCAATCTAAGAAGAAGGGACCGTGCCAGCCAGAGGACTCCCCTGCAGCCCATCATCACCAGGCAGCCGCTGGAACTGGTCGCTCTGGACCATGTTAAACTGGCTCCAAGCAGAAGCGGGTATGTCTACGCCCTAACCATCGTGGATCACTACTCCCGATTCTCAGTGGTGGTCCCCGTCAAAGACTTAACAGCACAAACAGCAGCCAGAGCCTTCCAGCTGCACTTCTGCCGCCCACACGGGTACCCGGACCAAGTGCTGATGGACCAAGGACCAGCCTTCGAAGTGGAGGTCTTCCAGGAGTTCTGCAACCTGTATGGCTGCAAGAAGATAAGAACAATGCCCTATCACCCCCAAACCAATGGACTCTGCGAGAAGATGAACCAGGTGGTGAGAGATCTGCTAAAAACATTGCCCCTGGAAGAACGCAGTCTGTGGCCTGAGAAACTGCCCGATCTGGTGGACCTGTATAACCACATCCCGGTAGGTTCCACCAACTGTACCCCGGCTTACCTAATGCGAGCAAGACCTGGTAAGCTGCCTGTTGACCTGGATATGGGAGTCCTGATACCCGAGGACACCTCACCAGAGACAGACTGGGATACGGAACGGCAGCAGCAGTACCGGAAAGTACAGGAGAGCGTCGAGCGAAGTCTCTGTCAATCAAGAGAAAGGCAGGAGAGGACTTATAACCAACATGCTCCCGCTGTTCCCCTGGTACCTGGAGAGCAGGTCTTGAGAAGAAAAAGGCAGCTCCATAAGTTGGACGACCAGTGGGAAAAGGACCCGTACACCGTACTGCCCTCAAGCCACAATAATCCAAAGGTGTACGTCATCAGCAAGGATGGAGGAGAGACCACAGCCACTGTCTCCAGAGACCACCTGAAAAAGTGCCCCGAGAAGTTGCAAAGCACGGATGAAGATCAGGAAGACCCTCAACCCGTAGAGGAAAAGGAGGAAATGATCAGCATCGTACTCGGAGACTTTCCCCGGTCCTGGACACAAGTAAACAACGCTATCGTGGTGCCCGTCCTCACCTTTCTCCAGCCAGCCCCTCAAGTGCCTACAGAAGACCAGGTAGAGCTGGAAGAGCAGCCGGCCCAGGAGGCAGAAGAATCCACACCAGCAGCCCAGGAGAATCAACCCTCTGCTAGTAGTGAGCCAGCCGTGCCCCTAGTGAGCCAAAGAGTGCGCAGACAGCTGCCCAGCTTACCCATAACACCTCCTACACCCTGTAGTGCAGGACCAGTTAGTGAGCTCCGTAGGTCCACTAGAGTCACTAGAGGTCATATGCCCGCTCGCTGGAAAATATAAAGTAATGCACTGTGAATTTATCTGTTTAACTGTTTATGGTTTATGTTTGTTGCCTGTTATTAATTATGTTTCTCAGTTACCCTGCAGATTTCTATGGACTAACAGGTTATGGACACTGGATAACCGGAACAATTCTTGTAGATAGTTGCACCTTGGTGTCTCTTGCGAAGACGGCCGCGGAAGAGAAAACCTGTCTGGCTTGGCCTCCTTGCGGCCCAAAGTAGTTAGCTCCAGCCTTGCAGCCACACCCAGGGCCAACGCAAGGGGTTTGCTTTGGACAGGTCCCCTACTTCGCTTAAAACTTCACCTTGGGTGATATGGACACCCGGTTGCGGACACGCCGTGACCTTTAAAGAACTAAAGCTTCTTGTAAATATGTTATTGTATTATTGTTATACCCTGTATTTATGTTTCTTTAAAAAAAATGTGTTTAGTCCTGGAGTACTAAAATTTACTAGGGGGGAATGTGGCACCCCAGGGGTTGGGTTACCACAGGAATAGAGATATTATGTCTGAGAGCAAGTGGGAGGTTTCTCTGGTCAGGAGCCCTAAGCATGCAACATGGCCCGCCCAGACCTGGGAGGGGAGGAATCTGCCCTTATAAACTGGGTCTGGGGCGGGATTAGGTGAGTCAGAGCCTAGAGTGAAGTCCCAGACAGAGACGCAGTCAGGTCTGGAGGACAGCAGACACAGGGAAAGTTACAACAGGAGCTCTGTAGGAGCAGGAGCGAGTGCCAGAGGCTGGAAGCTAGAAACCTCGCCTTGGCTGAAGACACTAACCCGGACACGGAGTCCGAGGCTGTGGGGACATCCAGGTCCAGCAGCAGAATCCAACCGGCAGGGGATTCCATGTCCTTTGGCCTTAGAAACCCAAAGGCACGGTCACAAGCAAGGGACCAGCACCACCATCGTGAAGCGAAGGCTAACGGAAGGCCCCAAGTCTCCGGCCATACGGGTGAGCACCACACGGTATACTCAGGGACGTGGGCTACTTCTACCCGCATAGAGCAAGGTAGCCAGGAAAGAGTGCAGATAGTCGGGGAGGCCTACAACTCCACCTGGCCAGGGGAGATCCTGCTTGCTCACAGACTGACCAGGCCCCTACTGCTAACCAGTACTCCCGGGAGGGTCTGCTTTATACCATCAGTAAAAACCCTGAACTGCACCACACGTCTCTGTGTTTCATCGCCGCACCAGCACCATTACTACTGGGACGCTCACACCATCACTCCCATCATCCACATTAGCTGCCCTGAGGCAATACTTCTCCCGTGGGGAGTTATCCCATACTCGGCAGCGCAAACAACATCAGCCTCAGCGGTCGGCAGCGCAGCGGCGGTCCCCACTGACCGCAATCCACGGGTGGCGTAGTCGGACATTGTTATTACTTAAGACCGCCACTGGTTTGACCGCCCTGGGCACGGACCGGGTCACCGCCACGGAGAACTACAACCCCCAGCGATCTGGCTCCGGGTATCCCCCTGCACAGCACAGGCCCAGGGGGCGCGTCACTTGCAGTTATCCTGCCTCCTAAACATGCACCAAACTAACTTGTTTTTTTGGGAGTATAAATATATGGGAAAAAGTATTGTGCCCCCTCCACATTACACCTACAGGAGCTTTTAGGATATCCTCTTCTACATCCATAGACATTAATATGGAGTTGGTCTCCACCTTTGCAGCTATAACAGCTTCCATTCTTTTGGGAAGGATCTATTAGGCTATGTGCCCACGTTGCGGAAATGAAGCATATTTTTTACGCTTCTCCCTGGCGGGAAAATCGCATGCGTATTTTACATGCGGTTTTCCCGCCAGGTAGAAGCGTTTGTGAGGCGTCTTTGCAGCGTCTTTGCATGCATTTCTGCATGCGGGTTATCAAGCACTTCTCCAAGTGATTCAAGCATCACTTGGAAAAGTGCTTGACAACTTGTTCACACTATATAAATCCATGCAACTGGCATGGATTTATATAGTGTGACCAAGTAATAGTTAAAAAAAAAGAATCAGAATGGTAAAAAATAAAAAAATAAAGTTTATACTCACCTACCGATGCATTCTGTGCCCCGTCTGGAGTCTTGAGCGGCTCACGCTGTTGTGTGCAGGACCTTCGGTGACGTCATTGAGTCATGTGATGGGTCACATGACTCAATGACGTGGCAGGTCCTTCACACACCTCGCGACGGCGGGAAAACACCGGGAAGACATCAGAAGATAAGTATAAACTTTATTTTATTCTTTTTTTTACAGGTTCTTTGGTACCCAGGTCTGGATGAGAGTCTCCTCTCCTCCAGACTTGGGTACCATCCGCATGCGGAAACGCAAAATTAATGAACATGCTGCGGATTTTTGACCGCAGCATATACGCTGCGGAAAAATCCGCAGCATGGGCATTGACATTGCGGAATGCCATTGGGGACCATGGGGTGCGGATATACATGCGTTTTGCAAGCGTTTACGCTGCGGAAATTCCGCAGCATATACGCTTGTAATACGCAACGTGGGCACGCAGCCTAAGATTTTGGAGGTGTCTGTGAGATTCTTTGCCCATTCATCCAGAAAAGTATTTGTGAGTTCAGACACTGATGTTGGAGCAGAGGTCGGGCTCACAGTCTCTTTTGGAGTTCATCCCAAAAGGTATATGGGATGGGATTAAGATCAGGGCTCTGTGCAACCAGTCATGTTCTTCCACACCAAACTCCCCCAACTTTGTCTTTATGGACCTTGATTTGTGCAGTTGGAACTAGTCATGGGGAACAGAAAAGGGCCTTCCACGAACTTCTCCCAAAAGTTTGAAAGCTACAATTGTTCAAAATGTCTTGTATGCTGAAATATTAAGATTTCCTTTCACCTAGACAAGGAACCAACGCCACCTCCTGAAAAACAACCCCATAGTATTATCCCTTCTCTACCAAACTTTACAGCTGACACAATGCAGTCAGGCAGGTAATGGTACTCAGGCATTGGCCAAACTCAGATTTGACCTTCAGACTGCCACTTTTCTCCTCATACTGTCCTCTCACAATTTTCCCCCATACTACCCCATCATACTTTTCACTCATACTGTCCCCTCACTCTTTCCCCCACTATACTGCCATCCTCTCACCTTTTAAACCCCATACTGTCCCCTCATACTTTTCTCCCCTCCATACTGTTCCCTCCCACTATTCACCTCCATACTATCCCTTCACACTTTCCCCCATACTGGTCTCTCACATTTCCCATCCATGCTGTCCCCTCATTGTGTTCTACTTCATACTATCCCCTCACACTTTTTTTGACCCATACTAACCCCTCACACTTCCCCCATACTGTCCCTTCACACTATCCCCCATACTGCCCCACATAATTTTCTTCCCCCATACTGCTCTTAACACTTTTCTCCCCATCTTGTCTTCTCACATTCCTGCCCATGTTGACCTCTCACTCTTCCCCCATAATGTCCCCTCACTCTTCCCCCCATACTGAACATTCACATTTTCTCCCTCATACTGTCCATTTACACTTTTTTTCCCCATACTGTCTCCTTTCATTTTCCCCCATGCTATCCACTCACACTTTTCCCCCCATACTATCATCTCACGCTTCCTCTCATACTGCCCCCTCAAACTTTTCTCCCCAATACTGTTCCTTACACTTTTCTTTTCTCCTCCCATACTGTCCCCTCACACTTTTTCCCCAATAGTATTCGCTCACACATAGCCCCATACTTTCGCCTCACACTTACCTCCATACTGTCTTCTCACACTTTCCCCCTCATACTGTCTCCTCATAAGATCCCCCCCACCCCAGACACAATAAAAAAAAACTCTTCTGAATCTTCAAGCTTCTGATGCCGCCCTGATCTCGGAAGTGTCGGTGGTTAGAGATTCAATTGTATTTGCTCCTGAAAGACAAGAGTACAATTGAATGCAAGTAGTCGGCATTTTCCATGTTCTCTGAGCCTGTTGTAAGTTTGACAACTGGCACCAAGAATGGTTGAATCTAACTCCCAGGCAGAGGCGAAATGCCACAGCTGCGGAGACATCTCAGACCGCCGCATTAGATGGCCCAGTGGTGCCCCCCTTCTGGCTGCGGCCTGGACAAATGCCCCGCCTGTCACTCTTCCTAGTTATGCCCCCTGACAAACAAGAAATAAGCAATTCAATGTTCATATATGGTGCAGTTTTATAACACGGCACATGAATGCTGGAAAATCAATGCAATTATGACTACGCATGTGCGTACATCTCGTTCCTGCAAACATGGAACCTGGGAGACACCTGTTACTGAAATAAGTAAGGTTTCCATTACTTGCACTCACTGTCCAAACTTATACGGTACAATGCAAACATTTTAGCTAGATGTGGGAAAAGTACTGCAAAGTTTATTGTTATCAATGAAGAAAATGCAAGGTGAATGAACAAAAGAGAAATCTACTGTAAATCAAATCAATATATGGTGTGAGTGTGGCGCCCCTGAGGGTTCAGTCGCCACAGAGGTACTGCACCTCACCCAGAGGTGTGGTGTCTCTGACTCGCCCCCTGGGCCTGTGTCGTGCACTGTGTCGGAGCCGGATCGCTGGGGGTTGTAGTCTCCGTGGCGATGACCCGGTCCGTGCCCAGGGTGGTCAAACCAGTGGCAGTCTTATTAGTATTATAATTGTCCGACTACGCCACCCGTGGATTGCGGTCAGTGGGGACCGCCGCTGCAAGGCAGACCGCTGAGGCCGGTGTTGTGTGTGTGCAGCTAAGAATGGGATGACTCCCCACGGGAGAAGTATAGCCTCAGGGCAGTTAGTGTGGATGATGGGAGTGATGGTGCACGAGCGCAGCAGGAATAACTCAGAGTCCGTGCAGTGCAGTTCAGGGTCTTTACTGGTGTTATAAGGCAGACCCTCCCGGGACTACTGGTTAGCAGTAGGGGCCTGGTCAGTCTGTGAGCAAGTAGGATCTCCCCTGGCCAGGTGGAGTTGTAGGCCTCCCCGTCTATCTGCACTCTTTCCTGGCTACCTTGCTGTATGCGGGTAGAAGTAGCCCACGTCCCTGAGTATACCGTGTGGTGCTCACCCGTATGGCCGGTGACTTGGGGCCTTCTGTTAGCCTCCGCACCACGATGGCGGTGCTGGTCCCTTGCTTGTGACCGTGCCTCCGGGCTTCTATGGCCAGAGGACCTGGAATCCCCTGCCGGTTGGATTCTGCTGCTGGACCTGGATGTCCCCACAGCCTCGGACTCTGTGTCCGGACTTAGTGTCTTCAGCCAGGGCGAGCTAACTAGCTTCCAGCCCCTGGCACTCGCTGCTGCTCCTACAGAGCTCCTAGGTCTTCCTTTCCCTGTGTCTGCTGTCCTCCAGATCAGACTGCGTCTCTGTCTGGGACTTCACTCCCTAATCCCGCCCCAGACCCAGTTTTTAAGGGCAGATTCCTCCCCTCCCAGGTCTGGGCGGGCAGTGTTGCATGCTTAAGGGCTCCTGACCAGAGAAACCTCCCACTTGCTATCAGACATAATATTTCTATTAATGTGGCAACCAGACCCCTGGGGTGCCACATCTCCTTCTCTCGGGTAAGGAGGGAGTGCTGCCCGGAACCCCAACACCTGCATCCAACACTACACTGCTCCAGGCCGGCTGGAAGGGCAAGATGCAATGTGTTTTTCCTTCTGAGCCCTGTCCCTGGCTGGAGTGGGGGGGAACGCAGAGGTAGGGGGAACCAGTAGTGTGTGTGGGTGGGGGAAGTAGTTTAGGGGAGCACCATAGTAGTAGGTATATAATGGGAAGCCATCTTAGGGTGGCAGTTCAGTTGTGTAGTTGAGAAGAGTGTCAGTCAGACAGGGAGCATAGTCTCTGCTCCACAAGTAGGGCCCAGTCCTAGAGGCCCAGGTGGGGAGCAGAGGAGTAGGCTCCGTTCTAAGAAGGGATCCTAGGGGGTACGGCGAGGGCAGGACGGCACCTGTACGCCCCGCATCTGTCAGAAGACAGAGGGATCGTAGGCTGCAAGAAGGGGACCGGCCCCTGGTCCAGCCGTGTTACTTCAGGTCTCGGCTGGGAAAACCGGAGGCTTCTGGCTTCTATAGCCAGTTGCTGAAGCCTCATTCTAATCCCCGTGAGGGTCAAGCAGGTCCGGGAACTCCGACGAGACAGGAGGGACTTCAGAGCACCCGAGCGGGATTGAGAGTGGGAAGCGCAGGGCAGGAGGGAGAAAGACCCAGCGTGAAGACGGTCTAGTTAGGAACACTAGAAAGTTGGGTTCTGCCAGGTACTCCTGATCTGCCTGAGGAAGTGCTGAACCCCTGCCTGGTGAACGCAGCGCAACGTGGGAGGCCGACAACTGTACAGTGCACCAGTGGAACTGTCATAAGAACTGTGAGTAAAAACTCGGATGACTGCACCGTACTGCCTCCATCCCTTATTTCATCTGCGCCATCTTTCCCTCCCTGCACTACAACGCCCAGCGCAACTAGCAACTTCTACACTGCCCTGGAGCTAGCTCTACCTGTGGAGAGCCACACCATCTCTGCTGCCGTAACAACAGCTCCAGAGAACTGCTCCGCAGCGGCGGCACCCTTTAGCCGCAATCCACAGGTGGCGTCACAAACACTTTCCCAAATCCCCTATAAAATATATCCCCCTTTTACTGACCACCCTGGGTCACGGACCGGGCCAGCTACCGTGATATCCCCCAGCAACCAGAGGCCCGGCTGCCAAGTACCCCACGGCCCTGGGGGCGCGTCATGATCACCCTCTGTACTTGCACACAGTTTTTGAAGGAACTGGGCAGGGAGGTTGTTCCAAACATCTTGGAGAACTAACCACAGATCTTCAGTGGATATCGGCTTCTGTTTCTTCATAAAATCCAACTTTGCATTTTGTTAGTTGATAAAGAGAAACTATGAACATTTTCTATTTTTGAAAGCATTCTTATTTTGCAGTATTTTTGTTTACAGCTGCCTAAAAGTTTTGACGGTATTGTAAGTCACTGACATGGCATAAGTGTATAGTAGGAAATCTCATTCTGTGTGTGCTGATGATTCCTGCAGTAGAAAAAAACAAAAAACAGGTCAGTGCTTCATCATAAAATAATCTGGTCTGAACAGAACACTGCCGAAACTGTTCTACTGTTTCACTGTTACTTCATCAACAAGGCACTTGGTAAATCACAAACTTGGATGCCACCATCTCATACCTGGATGTCTTTGCTGCTCTAGTCAAGGATTTTATGAGAATGAGTAACTTTGGTAATAGTGCATGACGCAGGTTTTAAGTTTTTGCAGGGGTCTGTACCTTCATCCTTATTAGAATGATCTTAACTGACCGAAATTCTTTAATAAGACTATTTATAGTACAGGAAATTACACAGCATTCCGATTCTGTCTTCCATGTTACTATAGACAAATAAATCTGTAGTGCTTGAACTGTGGGGAATTCAGGAGGTAAGTAATGCTTATTTTTATTATTTTATACCAATCCCTTGATAGATTTTCAAAAAACGTCCTAAAACCCTTCAATTTTTCAAGACCTGGCAATTTTTCCTTTTTGTTCTTTTCGTTTTTTTGCTTTCTGCTTCTGTTTTTTTTAATTTTTCCATTGGCATAGCCAAATGAAGGCTTGTTTTTTGTGGGACGTTTTGTAAATGTTAAGGACTCCATTCATTTTGAAATATAATGTAATGGAAAACAGGAAAAATATTCCAAGTAGGGTGAAAGGGTGGAAAAAAATCCAATTCCTTTTTTGTATTTTGGGTTTTGCTTCTATGGTGTTTAGTATGGGGTAAAAATCACTTGAGAATATGATTCCCCACATCAGTACGATTTTGTCGATACCAAACTTTTTATATTTTAGTGGTTAAAAAAATTCTGCACTTAGTAATAAAAAACATATTTTTTTTTGTTTTGTTGCCATTTTCTGAGACCCATGATTTTTTTTATTTTTCATCCATGTAGCTTGGTGAGGACTTATTTTTTGCACATTGGGTTGTTGTTTTTATTAACACCAGTTTGGGGTAGTTTAGCTAGAGTGCGATGACAAAAAAATAAGCGATATTCAAATCAGACCGAAACTGCACTGGGGTGTCAGCGCTTTTAGACTTCTTCCAAGTGCAGTGACACACCCCCAATTCACTTCAAGCCTGATTTGGATATGGTTGCTAATATGCTAGATTTTTAGTGACTGGTACATCAGATCTCTGCACAAAAAGTATCATTTATATTGAGGAACAAACACCTATACAGTGATACCACTACTTGTATATGTAAAAATGCGCTGACAGGCTTCCTTTAAGGTCAGGTAGCTGGAAAGTCTGAGAAAACACACAGAATACATATATAAGCACGCACAGGATGAGACAACATAAAAAAGAATTTTGTTCCCTTTATTTTGGATACATTCTGCTTTTTGTTGCTTGTAAATGAGGCGCTGTATGTCTCTCACACCTGATTAGCACAGAGAATTTAAGAGAGATCAGAGATTTCAGTAGTTGACGTTACAGAGGATGATCGCATGAAAGAACGAGTTCGGTCAGGTTAGACTTCCCAAAGAGCTTCTCCAGCAACGCAAAATCACGTTTCCACGTTCAGTATACAGTGGGTACGGAAAGTATTCAGACCCCTTTAAATGTTTCACTCTTTGTTTCATTGCAGACATTTGGTAAATTCTAAAAAGTTCATTTTTTTTCGCATTAAAGTACACTCTGCACCCCATCTTGATTGAAAAAAAACAGAAATGTAATAATCTTTGCAAATTTATTGAAAAAGAAAAACTGAAATATCACATGGTCATAAGTATTCAGACCCTTTGCTCAGAAAGTCATATTTAAGTCACATGCTGTCCATTTCCTTGTGATCCTCCTTGAGATGGTTCTACTCCTTGATCGGAGTCCGGCAGTGTTTAAATTAAACTGATAGGACTTGATTTGGAAAGGCACACACCTGTCTATATAAGTCCTCACAGCTCACAGTGCATGTAAGACTAAATGAGAATCATGAGCTCAAAGGAACTGCCCAATGAGCTGGGACATGGGAGAAAGTTCCACAAAGTCAACTATCACTGCAGCCCGCCACCAGTCGGGCCTTTATGGTAGAGTGTCCCGATGGAAGCCTCTCCTCAGTGCAAGACATATGAAAGCCCGCATTGAGTTTGCTCAAAAACACATGAAGGACTCCCAGTCTATGAGAAATAAGATTCTCTGGTCTGATGAGACAAAGATAGAATTTTTTGGTGATAATTCTAAGCGGTATGTGTGGCGAAAACCAGGCACTGCTCATCACCTGCCCAATACAATCCCAACAGTGAAACATGGTGGTGGCAGCATCATGCTATGGGGGTGCTTTTCAGCTGCAGGGACAGGATGACTGGTTGCAATTGAAGGAAACTGAATGCGGCCAAGTACAGAGATATCCTGGATGAAAACCTCTTCCAGAGTGCTCTGGACCTCAGACTTGGCCGAAGGTTCACCTTCCAACAAGACAATGACCCTAAGCACACAGCTAAAATAACAAAGGAGTGGCTTCAGAACAACTCTGTGACCATTCTTGACTGGACCAGCCAAAGCCCCGACCTAAACCCAATTGAGCATCTCTGGAGAGACCTGAAAATGGCTGTCCACCAACGTTCACCATCCAACCTGCCGGAACTGGAGAGGATCTGCAAGTGAGAATGGCAGAGGATCCCCAAATCCAGGTGTGAAAAACTTGTTGCATCATTCCCAAGAAGACTCATGGCTGTACTAGCTCAAAAGGGGGCTTCTACTCAATACTGAGCAAAGGGACTGAATACTTATGACCATGTGATATTTCAGTTTTCTTTTTTAATAAATTTGCAAAAATTTCTACATTTCTGTTTTTTTTTCCAGTCAAGATGGGATGCAGAGTGTACTTTAATGAGAGAAAAAAAAATGAACTTTTTACAATTTACCAAATGTCTGCAATGAAACAAAGAGTGAAACATTTAAAGGGGTCTGAATGTTTTCCGTACCCACTGTATATCAGTCTGGAAGTGCAGTGAAGCATGAGGATGCACTTACAGCTGCTCAGCCTAGTGCTACCTTCCTTTGGTTGATTGACAGATTGTTGGTTTTGATATACGGCCAATGACCAGACAATGCATAAGAGCAGGGGTGGGCAATTAATTTTCCCAAGAGGCCACATGAGAGACCTTGACTGTTGTGGAGAGCCGAACTAATAGACTGAAATTAATTCTGCTCAATATTAATATTAACATATTAATAATAATTATTTTATATTAATTTTAATTGTATCACTTAATATTGAACAGAATTAAGTATGCTGACATCCCCCTATATACCATATGATCCTGCACACAGCTCCCCTATATATCGTATGAGCCCCCACATAGCCTCTTATATACAGTATGAGCCTCCACATTGCACCTATAGACAATATGAGCCTTCAAATAGCCCTATATACCGTATGAGCCCACACACAGCCCCCTATATACAGTAAGAGCCCCAACACAGTCCCCTATATAGAGTATGAGCCCCTTCATAGCCTCCAATGCAGAATATGATCCCCCACATAGCCTCCCAGAGGCAGACATATCATTGGTGCAACCTGTGCAGTCACACAAGGGGCCAAGATTAAAAGGGAGCCATATCTACCGCGAAAGCTGATGGAATTATTGTGCATTATGATGAGCTTTTCGACTTGAAAGGGCCCATATATTTTCTTGTACAGGGGCCCTTTACTGTCTATGTTCACCAATGTAGCCTCCAATATACAGTATGAACTCCACATAGCCTCTAATATACAGTATAAGCCCCCATATAGCCTCTAATATACAGTATGAGTCCCCCAGAGCCTCCAATATACAGTATGAACTCCACATAGCCTCTAATATACAGTATAAGCCCCCATATAGCCTCTAATATACAGTATGAGTCCCCCAGAGCCTCCAATATACAGTATGAGCCCCCACATAGCCTCTTATATACAGCATGAGCCCCACATAGCCTCCTATATATAAAGTCATGACCGAAAGTGTTGGCACCCTTGAAATTGTTCCACAAAATTATTGCAATTACACATGTTTTGTTATACATATGTTTATTTCCTTTGTATGTGTTGGAACAACACAAAAAAAACTGAGAGAAAAAAGCAAATTGGACATAATTTCACACAAAACCCCGAAAATGGGACGGACAAAATTGTTAGCACCCTCAACTTAATATTTGGTTGCACAATCTTTGGAATAAATAACTGCAAATGCATTTTTTATTAAAAGCCGTGGCCAACCCCCACCCATTAAAATAAAATATTTGTAGCGGATTCTCTTTAGGGAGGAAAAGTGGGCCCATGGTTATCGGAAGAGTCCGGCATTATCTGTTCCATGCAGCCTGCCGTAACGTCCTCTAAGGGATCATATTGAGCTTGTACGTGTGACAGGTAACAGTCATGGCTATAACCTCCCAGACTTGTATGCAGCAGGTCATCGGATAGTATTTAATCCTTGTTAACTATGTTTACAAAGGGTTGGTCACTTTTTATTACCGTAGTCTAATCGTCCCCTAAGTGTGTCAGTGCATAGCGAAGAATGCATATTAAATCTAAATATGCATAATAGTAAAAGTAACTGTATGAGAATCAGCAATAAAAGTAGAACTAAGTAGAACTTTTGCAGATGAACATATGGACAAATAGTAAATTATTGAACTTGACAAGAAACTGCTGCTTAAAGGCTTTTATCTACAGATATGTTTTGTTTTATTTAGAGGATTATGCTTTTTAACTAAAGAGTTAAAAAATAAAGCAAAAAATATGCCTATCATCTCCGGTGATATTGTTTTCATTGATCTCACTGTGAGATTTTAGCTTTTTCTCCTTTTCCCTCTTCTATGGATACATTGGGCTGCTTCATCTATTGCTCGGGGAAGTGGTGTTAAGAGCGTAATAAAGACCAAATAAAAATTAGCTCTGCCCCTTTAATTAAATCTTAAACTCTGCTGATTCCAGTTTGTAAGCAATGTGCATGGGTGATGGGTACTGACATGCTGGTTCTTGATGGTCAGAGTTGTATCCCTGCACAGAGATGAATTGCAAGTGACGCGCCCCCTGGGCCAGTGCTGTTTGGGGATTACCCGGAGCCGGATCTGATGGGGGTTGTAGTCTCCGAGTGGCGGCGACCCGGTCCGTGCCCAGGGTGTCAAACTCAGTGTGTGGCAGTCTTTACAGATGTTATTAGTTGTTCTTAGTGTCGACTACGCCACCCGTTGATTTGCGGTCAAAAGGCCGCCGCTGCAGCAGGGTCCGCTGAGGCTGGTGGTATATGTGCAGCTGTGGTAGTATAACCCCCAACGGGAGGGGTATAGCCTCAGGGGGTCAGGTGTAGAGGATGGTGGTAGTGGTGGTGCAGTGTGGATGGTAAGAAGACTCAGAGTCGGGCTGTGCAGTTCAGGGTTTTTACTTACTGCTGTTCTTGTGGTCACTCTGGCCTTAAGTGACCGACCGAGCCGTGCTGCGCCCACCAGGTCCTGGACTCGGCCAACCCCCAAGCAATTCTGGAGCGTGGTCCTGAGCTCCCTTTCTGACTGTCCTCTCTACTGGCCGTTCCCACCAGGGGTCCACTTATGTCCGGCTCCCTCGGGTCTCCTATTGGGTGAACCTTCTTTGGCTTCCCTGACCCTATGCTCGGTGTGCCTTCTTAGTGGACTTGGTGAGGGGCTGCTCCACATGTAATGTCGCAGCCTCCGGTTCTTAGTTGAGGGTTGTTTCTCTCCTCCACTAATTTGGGATCCGGTTCCCTTGCGTGCCAACCCTTCACCCTTCTGGTTGTATACTGGGTTCTTGGGGTTCCTTCTTCTCCCCCTCTGGGTCCTTCTCTTCTCCTCTCTCTCTTCTCTCTGCAGGCGCTCCTGGACCTCTCTCAGGACTGACTGACCCTCTACAGAAGACTGACCCTGATCTAAGATGGTGCCCACCTTATATACTCCCTCTATGTGTGAGCTCAGGTGACCAGCACCCAATGAGCTCCTAGCCTTACCCAAACTGCTCCCCCTATCTGCCCCTACACTACTGGGATGTTCCACCCCCCTCCCACTCCAGCCAGGGACAGACACTGTCGTACCTGCACATATACTGGTGGGAGTACCGTCGGTCTGTCCCCCGGAAATGGGATGTATGTAGTGTATGCAGCTATCTGAGCTCAGTCCCACACTCCATCCTTACCCGGGAGTGGAATACCACACCTCTGGCTTGAGGTGCAATACCCCTGTAGCAGCCGAGTCCTCAGGGTGCTACACAAGCAGAAACCAGAAACAATTCAAGAAGATTTTATTCACCAGGAGGCAACAAGTTTGAGTAGTAGAAGCTAGTATATACCAATGAGCTTAAACTTGTGACACTTGACTTGTACTTGTGATAGGCTACACCTGCTAGTAATCACTTCAGCAGCACCTCCTTCACTCAGGCAGAGTTTCTTTGACTCTTTCACAATGGAGCACCCCACATATCCACAATGTAAGTCATGGACCCTCCTCATGGTCATTTCTCCTGGCAGAAATGCCCTGCAGAAGCTTTTGTCTGGCAATTTGCGCACACTGTTGGGACCAACTCACTTACTCACAGTGTCAAAGTTCCTCACACAGACATTAGTCTTTGAGCTGGCAATCCTCTTCACACTTGGGCATACGCACAGAGGATGCCCTTGGAATTCAGGCATAAGCCTAGCTCACTGGGGTGGCACCTCAGTTGGCAAGTATTATTAACCCTTTTTCTATCTTTCTAAGACATTTTCTATGGAGCTCTCTTCTCTCATGCTTGTTGCCAGACTACTAGTCTCCATATCTCCTTCAGTAAAGAACACAATACCTTCTAACATCTCTGCACATGCCAAAGAGATATGGCCATGTATGTGATTACTAACTCCACTCTCAAGCTTTGTGTATTAACTCTTCATGATCTGTATTTAGCGCTTAAGATTTCACTACTGCTACTCAATAGCAACAGGTTTAGGCATAAATCTCTCATTTAGGGCCTTGACTCACACATGCTAGATTTGTTGGACATTTGTTGCAAAGTTCACAAGTAACACATGCAACTTCAGAGAGGAAAAGGACAAGAACTCTAGTGCCACCTATTGGGGAGTTGCAATCTTAAAAGTTAATATTGACTCTTTTGATTGCTACTTTGTCTCTCCCTTGCCAATGGCTAGTTATAAAATCCTAGTTGGGACTGTAGCCAGTGCTATGTGGCAGTGATGGTGTTAATGCTTTGCACTCTGAGCGCTTGTATCACATAACAGGGAGGAATGACTGCGGTTCTTCAGCTGAAGTTTCCGCCTCCCATCCTAATAGGATGGGTTTATGACCGGGCTGGACTCGATCCATTGTAGTTATAGTAACATCAACACAAATGTACCTCTTACTGCAACAATGAATAGGCGAGAGGAGAACGGCTCAGCCCTCTTCCGAAATGCACACGACAAGCAGGTATATACATATATAAATCATGCATATATTCAAACCATAAAAATCATGTTCTGAAATGCAGAAGTAGTAGCATCATGATCATAAATCAACATTTAAGTACAGTCGTGGCCTAAAGTTTCGAGATTGACACAAAGTTTGTTTTTCAGAAAGTTTTGCTGCTTCAGCGTTTTTAGATCTTTTAGTCAAATGTTTCGCTGGTCACTGTAGTACAATTATAAACATTTCAAGTTTTTAAACTTCTATTGACAAATACATCAAGTTTTTGCAAACACTCAATATTTACAGAGTTATCTATTATTTTTCATGACTTCTGCCCTTAGTCCTACAGACTGGATATCAGCTTCTGGGCCAAATCCTGATGATGACTCATTCTTGCTTGATCAGTGCTCAGAGTTTATCACAATTTCTGTGTTTTTGTTTGTCCTCCTGCTTTTTGAGGATTGAGCACAGATTCTTAATTGGATTGTGATCTGGGAAGTTTTTGGGTCATGCACCTAAAGTTTATTTTGCTCACAAAGCCACTTAGTGATCACTTTTTCCTTGAGATATGGTCTCCATCATCCTGGCAAAAGCATTGTTCATCACCAAATTGGTCCTGGATAGTTGGGAGAAATTGCTCTTGGAGGATATTTATCTGCCAATCTAAATTCATGACAATGGTCTTAGGCAAAATTGTGATTGAGACCCTCCATGGATGAAAAGCCACATGAATGATCTCAAGACACTTACTATTGACATGACACAGGACTCATGGTAATGATCACCTTTTCTTCCAGATGTTCCTAACAGTCTGAAGGAGCTTAAGCACAGTAAATGACTTTACCCCTTTCCTCTGCAGTCCAATCCCGGTATTTCTTCCAAAGTTATTTTCTCTGACCAGGCTTAGAGGTCACTTTATATAGAAGGTCCTGACGTGCATGTATTTGAGGGTAAAACCCATTTTTGCAATTGGGTTTCATTAAACATTTTTGCACCATTTGGCTTTTACGGGCTTTTTATTTCCCTATTATATTATCCAAACATAAAAAGTAATATGAAAAAATAGAGGAACCATAGACCCTCAAATCTACTATATAATTGTCTTAGCCCGTCTGTCTGTCTTTCTGTCTGTCTGTCCTGGAAATCCCGCGTCGCTCATTGGTCCGGCAGCGGCCAATCAGCGCCGTGGGATTTCTGAAAAAAAGATGGCGGCCGTTAGCGGCTCATCTGGCGGACGGAGGTCAGCGGCGATGCAGCCGGGAGATGAGTGGCGCTAGCAGCACAACTACCCCGACCGGCGCCGCTGACCTCCATGCGGCTAACGTCGGAAGATCAACGGCTTGGCCCGCTGATCTCCCGACAGCAAGTGTGAACGGAGGACCGGGGAGCGGCGCCGCCGGTCGGGATGCTTCTGCTGCGAGCAGCCGCTCATCTCCCGGCTTCTCGCAGCAGAAGGAGCCGCACAGGCAGCGCCGCTGCCCGGTCCTCGCTAATACAGAGCCGCACAAGCAGCGCCGCTCCCGGGCCTACACTAATACGACGCTGATTGGTCGCGGTGGCCGGACGCGACCAATCAGCGAGATGGGCGGCAAATTTAAACGCCGCTCTGCTGATTGGTCGCGGTAGCCGGCCACCGCGACCAATCAGCGAGATGGGCGGCAAATTTAAACGCCGCTCTGCCAATTGGTCGCGGCCGGCTACCGCGACCAATCAGCGAGATGGGCGGCAAATTTAAACGCCGCTCTGCTGATTAATCGCGGCCGGCCAACGCGACCAATCAGCGAGATGAGCGGCAAATTTAAACACCGCTCTGCTGATTGGTCGCGGTGGCCGGCCGACCGCGACCAATCAGCGAGATTGGCGCCAAATGTAAACACCGCTGTGCTGATTGGTCACGGCCGCCAGCCGTGACCAATCAGCGAGATTGACGCCAAACTTAAACAACGCTCTGCTGATTGGTCGCGGCCACCGGCGACCGCTACCAATCAGCGATTTTGGCGCCAAATTTAAACACCGCTCTGCTCATTGGTCCCGGCCGCCGTCCGGCCGAGACCAATCAGCGCGATTGTCGGCAAATTTAAACAACGCTCTGCTGATTGGTCGATTTTATCGCCAAATTTAAACAAGCTCTCCGGTCCTCACTAACACAGTTCGCTGATTGGTCGCGGCCAGCACCCGTGACCAATCACCGATATTGCCGCCAAATTTAAACACCGTTTTGCTGATTAGTCGCGGTTGCCGGCCACGACCAATCAGCGATTTTGGCGCCAAATTTAAACAACGTTCTGCTGATTGCGCCTGGTCGACCGCATACATATTCTAGAATACCCGATGCGTTAGAATCGGGCCACCATCTAGTATGTATATAATTATATGGGGAAAAACTCCACTGAAAGTACAAGTCCTATAAATATAAGGAGCTGCAAAACCCACAGAGATAAAAAATAGAAAAATATAAATCACATTTTATAATATATCAAATTAATCTAAAATACAGCATAAGAAAATTAATTACTAAAACAAAATATTGTAAAACAAGGGGTCTAAGGTGAAGACTCAAAGAAGTAGGAATGCAGAGGGGCAAAAAAAGTGAATGGGTAGTAGATTATGATATTAGATAGAATTAAATCAGTACAGATGTAGGTAATATCCGTGCAACAAATGCCGAAAATGCTCATAGGCCGTACACAAGCAGAAATCAAAAGGTATAGTTGAAACCAGAAGTTTACATACACTATATAAGGAGACACATATGCATGTTTTTCTCAATATCTGACATGAAATCTTTCCCGTTTTAGGTCAATTAGGATTACCATAATTTTTAATATTTGCCAAATGCCAGAATAATGAGAGAGAGAGAATGTTTTAAGGCATTTTTATTACTTACTGCTAAGTCAAAAGTTTACATACATTTCATTAGTATTTGGTACCATTGCCCTTAAACTGAATGACTTGGGTGAAACGTTTGGGATATCCTTCCACAAGCTTCTCACAATAGTTGGTCGGAATTTGGGCCCATTCCTCCTGACAAAACTGGTGTAACTGATCCAGGTTTGTAGGTCGCCTTGCTCGCACCTGCCTTTTCAGCTTTGCCCATACATTTTCAATAGGATTGAGATCAGGGCTTTGTGATGGCCACTCCAAAACATTGACTTTGTTTGTTAAGCCACTTTGTTACCATTTTTGCAGTATGCGTCGGGTCATTGTCCATTTGGAAGACCCATTTTCGCCCAAGCTTTAACTTCCTGGCTGATGTCTTGAGATGTTGCTTCAGTATTGCCACATAATCTTCTTTTTCTCATGATGCCATCTATTTTGTGAAGTACACCAGTCCCTCCTGCAGCAAAAGAACCCCACAACATGTTTCACAGTTGGGATGGTGTTCTTAGGCTTCCAAACTTCTCCCTTTTTCCTCCAAACATAACGATGGTCATTATGGCCAAAAAGTTCTATTTTAGTTTCATCAGACCACAGGACTTGTCTCCAAAAATTAAGGTCTTTGTTCCTGTGTACATTTGCAAACATTAATCTGGCTTTTTTATATTTCTTTTGGAGCAATGGCTTCTTCCTGGCAGAGTGGCCTTGCAGCCAATGTTGATATAGTACATGTTTCACTGTGGATATTGACACAATCTTACCAGCTTTCACCATCATCTTCACAAGGTCTTTTGCTTTTGTCCTTGGGTTGATATGCACATATCGGACCAAAGCACGGTCACCTCTGGGACACAGAACACGTCTCCTTCCCAAGCGGTATGATGGCTGGACATTCCCATCTTGTTTGTATTTGCTTATAATTGTTTGTACAGATGAATGAGGCACCTTCAGGTATCTTGAAATTGTAGTCAGACTTGTGCAAGTCCACAATTCTCTTCCTGATATCTTGGCTGATTTCTTTAGACTTTCCCATGATGCTACACAAAGAAGCATTGTGTTTCAGGTGTGCATTAAAATACATCCACAGGTGTGTCTCTAATTAACTCAGATGTTGCCAGAGGCTTCCAAATACATGACATCATCATATGGGCAGTTCAGAATTGTTTAAAGGCATAGTAATCTTAGTGTATGTAAACTTTTGACTTTGCAGTAAGTAATAAAAATGCCTTAAAACATTCTCTCTCTCTCATTATTCTGGCATTTGGCCAATATTAAAAATTATGGTAATCCTAATTGACCTAAAACGGGAAAGGTTTATTCTGATTTCATGTCAGATATTGAAAAAAACATGCATATGTGTAATTTTATATAGTGTATGTAAACTTCTGGTTTCAACTGTATATCAAGACAGTAATGGCTGTAACATTAACTCCTTGATGACCTTTGGCATATAGGTACGTTGAAGGTCATGTCCCTGTCTTTGATGCGGGCTCTGACGCTGAGCCTGCATCTTTCCCCGCACTTAATGGTTGATTTAAATATTTTACTACCATGGTTTAGACAAGAATGTTCTCCCAAGTGATGCCCTTAAAGTGAATCTATCAGTAGGATCAACCCTTCTATTCCGACTATATGGGTATGTAGGTCATAGAATGTTGAATAAAATGATACCTTGATATCTGCGATCTGATGTCTTATTCCAGAGAAATCCACATTTTTCTTAATATGTAAATCATCTGTTAAGATCTATGGGCCGGACATAGATCTCCCGGAGAATCTTCAGAGTTTATTATAAATGGAAGGGAGTGTTACCGGTGTGAGACAAGTAGATCAGGAGAGCAGACTGTCAGTCATTACATGTCTCACACTGGTAACGACCCTTTCATTGAAAATAAACTCTGCAAGCAGATTCTCAAGGAGCTCTATGTCCGGTCCATAGATCTTAACAGCTCATTTGCATATTAAAAAATGTGGATTTTTCTGAAATAAGACATTGGATTGCAGATATCAAGATATCATTTTATTCAACTCTCTATGACCTGCATGCCCATATAGACGGCTTAGGAGGGTTGATCCTACAGACAGATTCCCTTTAATTGCATGAATCCTGATCAACAATTTTTCAAATTTCTGATCTGAAACATTTGTACATTTCCAAGGTTGGGCAGGCAATCTTAATATTATTGTGAATGAAAAGTATTCAGAGGAAAACTGGCGCCTAAGGGATAAAAACATGGTACAATATATCATGTTTGTATGGAGACACTAATTCTTCATGTCACCAGCCGTAGTATAAACATGTAGACATTTTCACATGTCACTTTTCAAGGATCTAATAATGCACGGAATTCACTGCACAAACAGATCAGATTACAACTTGCGGGGTTGGGGATTTATGTGAAAAAAACAACACATGTCAAGTCTAACATTTCCCCAAACCAAAGTCAATCAGAATATCCATCAAAATTAGGACTGTCCACATAATAGATGATAATTTTATGTACATACATAACTTGTAATACTTCTGTAAATGGTAATATTAGAAATCACACAGGTCACAATACAGGTCCTAAAAACTTGAAGTGTTTCATAATATTTGTATTATTTTTTATACTGTAATTTTGTTTTATTATTTGGGGTCACAAGTAATCACTATAGAATTTCTTTTATGATTGAAGCTTCTATTCTCTTTTTAAAGAGGTCAAAAGTGGCCAGATTTTGCTAATATTTTACTTCCACTGCTCCCCTGACTATTCCGTGTTTTTTATTTATTTATTTGTTTGTTTTTTTAAAACCCTCCAAATAGTTCCAATGGGTTTTTACCAATGGGGCATGGCTCATAGGATTTTATGGGAGGGAGAGGGGGTCTTTAGGCTGCTCTGCATTATTAGGCTAGGGTCACACGACAGTACTTTCTCTCATTCACGAAAATCGGTCAGATTATGCCAATCACAGGGCTTGATCATAGTGTGATCCGATTCTCTCGGATGAGGAGAAGATGGAAAAGAAAATTTGTCCATCTTCTCCATTCTGTCAGTCCGTGAAAATCGGACTGCACTCAGATGTCATCCGAGTGCAGTCCAATGTTTTCCACGCACTCATTTACTTGCATGGCCGAGTGTGATACAAAGAACGGATGCAAATCATGCATTCAGCACTTTTTTTCCTCCAACAGGCTTGGTCTGAGGAAAAAAATCGGACATGTGCATGGCCCCATAGAATAACATTGGTCTGAGTGCGATCCGATGTTTTGTCGGATTGCACTGGTACCAAATATACAGTATTCTGCCCAAGCCCTTACCCTGTGAACCACACCTCCTTGGTAAAGATGACAAAAATTAGCACTAAATAAAAAGACTCATATTTAAGTAAATGTATGGTGGATTTAAAAAAATGGAAAATTCAGAAGAAAAATAAAATAAGGGAAAAACAGTCCACTTTTCACCTGCAGACCCCTCATCCTCTTAAAGAAGCAATGCAGCAGGTAAGATAACTTACTCTGCCCTGCAACATTCCCCAACCTCTGCTGATCTGCTTTGAACCTCTTAATTTTCTTCTCAGAAAAATTGCTTTGGAATGGATTAAAAATTAAGTTTAATTGCTTGTTGTTAAGGGTCTGTCTACGCCAGGGATATCAACCTCAAACACACAGAAGACCAAAATGAAAAACTTGAACAAAGTCGTGGGCCAACCATTATACAGTGTAATGGGCCCCACATAGTTCTCCATAATGAATAATGGGCCTCACATAGTAATCCATACAGAATAATGGTCCCACATATTCCTCCATACAGAATAATGGTCCCACATATTCCTCCATACCGAATAATGGCCCCACATAGTCCTCCATACAGAATAATGGGCCCACATAGTCCTCCATACAGAATAATGGGGCCCCACATAGTCCTCCATACAGAATAATTGGCCCCACATAGTCCTCCATACAGTATAATGGACTCACATTGTCCTCCATACAGAATAATGGGCCTGACATAGTCCTCAATACAGTATAATGGGCCCACATAGTCCTCCATACAGAATAATGGGCCCCACATAGTCCTCCATACAGTATAATGGCCCCACAAAGTCCTCCATACAGAATAATGGGCCTCACATAGTCCTCCATACAGAATAATGGCCCCACATAGTCCTCCATACTGAATAATGGCACCACATAGTCCTCTATACAGAATAACGGGCCCCACATAGTCCTCCATACAGAATAACGGGCCCCACATAGTCCTCCATACAGAATAATGGGCCCACATAGTCCTCCATACAGAATAATGGTCCCACATAGTCCTCCATACTGAATAATGGCACCACATAGTCCTCTATACAGAATAACGGGCCCCACATAGTCCTCCATACAGAATAACGGGCCCCACATAGTCCTCCATACAGAATAATGGGCCCCACACGGTCCTCCATTCAGAATAATGGGCCCCACATAGTCCTCCATATAGTATAATGGCCCCACATAGTCCTCCAAACAGAATAAAGGGCGTCACATAGTCTTCCATACAGAATAATGGGCCCCACACAGTCCTCCATTCAGAATAATGGGCCCCACATAGTCCTCCATATAGTATAATGGCCCCACATAGGGGTTGCAGTACTGGTGTTGGGAACAAAATATAACCACCCTGTGGGTCAGATTTCACCCACGAGCCAGAGTTTGACGTGTATGGTCTACACCAGGGGTCTCAAACTCAGCTGGGTATATGGGCCGCACACGGAAAAACATTTAATTTGGGGGGCCGCATTATTTGCAGGACAAAGTGACATTTTTAGTGATACCATTTTTTTTCTAGACTCCTTTTGAACTGGTCCCCATCTTGGAGTAATGTGCCCCATCCAGGTCCCCATATTGTAGGTATATCCCCATCCTGGCTCCCATATTGTAGATATGGCCCCATCCTGGTCCTCATCTTGAAGTAACGTCCCCATCCTGGTCCCATTCTTGTCGTAATGTCCCCCATCCAGGTCCCCATATTGCAGACATGTCCCCCATCCAGGTCCCCATATTGCAGACATGTCCCCCATCCAGGTCCCCATATTGCAGACATGTCCCCCATCCAGGTCCCCATATTGCAGACAAGTCCCCCATCCAGGTCCCCATATTGCAGACATGTCCCCCATCCAGGTTCCCATATTGCAGACATGTCCCCCATCCAGGTCTCCATATTGCAGACATGTCCCCCATCCAGGTCTCCATATTGCAGACATGTCCCCCATCCAGGTCAACAGGTCATCCCCCCCCATACTGTGCACAGGTACCCCCCCGCATACTGCGCACAGGTTCCCCCTCCCATACTGCGCACAGGTACCCCCCCCATACTGTGCACAGGTAGCCCCCCCATACTGCGCACAGGTGCCCCCCCCATACTGCGCACAGGTTCCCCCTCCCATACTGAGCACAGGTCCCCCCCCATACTGCGCACAGGTCCCCCCCCTATACTGCGTATAGGTCCCCTGTGCTGTATTTCACATAGACATGACAGAGAAAAAAAAAAGAAGATTCTTCTCACCTGTCCTCCATTCCCTCGGCATAATTTCTGCACCTGTGGCCCGCAGGCACCATAGACCCCTTGATGATCGCGGCCCCGTCCAGCAGCTGCCGGCATCAGCGCTGTAGTGCAGTGTATTGCCGCGCAGAGACCGGCTCTCTGCACAGCAATACCAGTGCCAACTGCCGGCCTATCAGAGGCCAGCAGCTGACATCTGTGTCCCAGCGCAGCGGCGTATGACGTCACTGCCATGCGCAGATGTCAGCTGCTGGCCTCTGATAGGCCGGCAGCTGGCACTGGTATTGCTGTGCAGAGAGCCGGTCTCTGCGTGGCAATACACAGCACTACAGCGCCGATGTCGGCGGCTGCTGGAGCGAGCCGCAATCGTTACCGGGTCTATGTGCCTGCGGGCCGCATGAAGCAGCTGGAGGGGCCGCATGCGGCCCACGGGCTGCGTGTTTGAGACCCCTGGTTTACACGGACCGACCGGTGGCACTAAACGACTGCTGATTGGTAAGTTGTTTACACAAGACAAGAATGACGAACACTGAAAGATTATCCTGAGATGCTAGTTCACATTTATCTTTTAGTGTAAATGCAGCTTAAAGTGCGCCTATCAGCAGGATTGTGCTTAGTAAACCACATACACTGTCGGGTTGGCACCGTTATACTGAGTAAAATGATACCTTTGTTGATGAAATCCATCCAGCTGTTCTTTTATAATCTTTACTTTCATTTCTGCCATAATGATAAGTATATGCTCTGGTGCTCTCATTATGTATTCATGTATTCCAATCTGTGCCTTGTGACAGGTCACTGTGCTTTCAGTGACCTGCCTACTATTTTAAATACTGACTGTATAATATGTGTGTCATATTGAAATTTACATTCCCCAAAATGGCTGTGGCGGCCAGCGCATGCCCAGTAGTATCTCTCGTTTGCCTGCAAAAAAAGAAAAAAGAAATTTGCCTGCAGCAATATGGCCCCCGCCGCCCACGCTTGCGCAGTAGCATTTCTCAGTTGCCGAGAGATCCTACTGCTCATGCACGGCGCCATATTGCTGCACCAAAATTATTTTTACAAAATCAAAATGGCGCCTGCGCATGCGCAGTAGCATCTCTCTGCAAACGAGAGATACTACTGCGCATGCGCTGGCCGCAGCGGCTATTTTGGGGAATGTAAATTTCAAAATGACACACAAATTACACAGTCAGTATTTCAAATAGTAGGCAGGTCACTGAAAGCATAGTGACCTGTCACAAGGCACAGATAGGAATACATGAATACATAATGAGAGCACCAGAGCACATACATATCATTATGGCAGAAATGAAAGTAAAGATTATAAAAGAACCGCAGGACGGATTTCGTCAACAAAGGTATCATTTTACTCAGTGTAACGGCGCACAGTGTATTTAGTTTATTAAGCACAATCCTGCTGACAGGTGCGCTTTAAGGGTTATCTGTTTTTTGGGGTGGGTTTTTGTTTTTATTTTTACTGCCCATCCACATAAAGTGAAAATGCTAGAACTACAGATGAATGAGTGAAGAGGCTGAAAGGGGTAAAAACTACACAGGAGAATTACTTTTTTGCATTGATAAGGTGCTTAACTCCAGAGATTTTTTTTTAAATTTTCATGGAGGAATGGCCAAAAATTCATCCCCATCATTCCACGGATATGGTTGGTTGATGAGATTGCTCCTTGAGTACATTTCATCTTGTGGCCAATATACTATTCCAAGATGCACCATCTTGTAAAAATTGGCACATTTTATTTTAGTGCACTGTTGATTCTAAATGTCCTCTTATTTATGTGGTTGTTTTTTTCAATAGTAAGCTATTCCAAAAATATTTCCAAAAAGTGGAAGTCACTCTGGTGGATCTACTATACATCAAATAAAGGATGTTAGAAACTATAATAAAGTGCATCGAGGGCTCGATTTCAGTTTTGGCCATCTTCATATCAAGAATAATACTAAGAAATGACATGCTGTCAAAACTGATGGAAACCTCAATGGAATCACCAATGCAAGTCTGAACAGCGCTTTACCATAGCTAGCTGTCGTTCATATACACATATCACATACATTATTCTTTGCACACATTTACAATTAGTACATGCTGTTCTGTATTGCAGAACACACAGTATATGAATTATTACAGTACATGGCAGATATGTCTAGTTGACTGGGGCCTCCTTTAGAAATGCTGGGAATGTGAAAAATATTTATAAAGGTGCTCCCTGGCAAGTCTGATCCTATAAAGTCGATCATCTGTCTGTAAGTGACAAGTGGAAAATACTGTTATAAATATGCAGTGATTTAGCTAATTCCACAAAAATAAAAATATTTTTAGAAAAAAAATTTTTTCATGCATTTTTTATGGGTGTTTTCTTGTCCTAAAATGTGGCCAGGTGTTATAAATCCAGACTGTTTCTGGGTGTCCATCTCCAGTAAGCATACATACCTGAAAATGATACACAACAGAATGTACATTCGTTCTGTCAGCACCATTATAAGTCCATGGCCCTGATGGCGCATACGCCTGAATCCCGTTTTTCGGGGGGTTCAGATGTAGCCCCGATGGGGCCACTGAACGGGTGCTGGAACGTAGTGTGAAAGCACCCTTAGACAACCATTAACAACCGAATTTTTTTTTAAGTCAGTTTTCTTTTATGTCCTGAAATAGTCCTTACCATTTTTTATACCAAGTTCTTCAAAATGGCACATGCTGGTCATGAATTTTGCGAAAAATAAGAAAATCATCTTTAGTTTTGTTTTTAAAATTTTTTGCAACTGCTTAGCGTAACTTTAGTGTGCTAAAGTTTTCTGGTGTACATAAAATCACTCCACTGTGGACTGGAGAACATTTGTGTAAAATTTTGTCGCAAAGAAAAAATTAAAACCCATACAGACATCTCCAGGCCGAGGACATGTCCCCCTCACTTTGAACATATGGGATTAATTATAACTGGGAAGAGAGAAACTAATTATATCTAGGGGAGAGAGAAACTAATTAAAATTGAGGAAGTAGAGAGAGAGAGCGTGCTGACACATCCACCACCATTGAAGAAGGGACCTCCCGCATCATCTAGGTAATTATAGCAAAGAAATGCTTTGAGAAAAAGACTGCAAGTCTGAGATTCTTTTACAAAGAGGTAGAGTAATACACTTCCCCAGGAAAGAGCATCCTCAGATCAAAGAACTGTCATGAGACTTATTGTCTCTGGTGTCCAGATATGAATATTGGAGTTTTGCATCGATCGGATATTTATAGGAGATATATTTTAGGCGTCTTTGCAAAGGAACTCACATCATGCATTCACTCGAATCACCATAGGGCCATTAGAACTCCTTCAACTTAATATCAGTCCAATGGGTGGTGCTATACATGTCATGTTTCATCTCTATAAAAATATAAAATCACAATAGGAAACATGACAGCAATATCTACCACCTGGGTCTAGGGGCAAAGATATCCTGTAAGTTGAGGATTTTATAGAACTCTGAAAGTCCTAGCACATTTCACAACCAGTCCCCGTATGAGCACATCAAGGGGGTGTATGTGGGCATAGCATTGAGCTAATAAAAATGAAAGTTTGGGTCTCTGTCTTTGTTCATTCTGGAAGACATAAGTTCACTCTGAGAGTGTTCATTTTCCCAATTGGAATGCTTCCCTTCGCTAAACTCTGAGCCATTTCCCTGACATTAGGTTAGGTCATTTTCTTTCGTTATTCCTTTTTATTTCATGGAATTGTATGTATCATATTGTTTTGTTCCAATTTTGTAACATCTTTGTATATTTTTATAAACACTGCCTACCTGTCTGGATTAAATATATACAGGAAAATGGAATAACTCTGTTCCTCTGCTCTGTAACCCGCACCCTTGAAGCCATACTCTACCTGTAACGGGTGTTAAATCGGCCTGTATAAATGAATGATGGTGGCAGCTAGTAGTGGTTCCTATTTTTTTGTTATTGTGAAGCTGGCAGTGACCGTACAGGGGTATATACGTATATATATTACACATATATTCTGTAGCATCAGAGTCTCTGCCTCCTGCCGGGCAGAGACGCCGTTACCCTCGCCGCCGCGGTCCGGCGTCTTCCTGTCCTGCTGCTGTGGTGCGCACTGCGCGCAGCTTCCCGGGCACTGTGCTTAGGGCGCGCGCTCCCTCCCTTTTAAATGGGACGTGCACACCGTCCTAAAGAGTCCCCGGCCAATGGCCGGAGGACTGCCCCTATATTAAGCACCTCCTCCAAAATGGAGGTACCTGTGCAAGGTTGTTCTTTGTGTGCTAACACACTCGTCAGTCCTCAGGTCCCTTGCCCGCCAGTCTATCTAACAGTCCTGCCCGCCAGTCTGTCTAACTGTCCTGACCGCCAGTCTGTCTACCTGCCGTGCCCGCCAGCCTGCTTACCTGGAGCACCTGCCAGTTACCTGCTGTACCTGCCAGCCTGCCTACCCAGAGCACCTGCCAGTTACCTGCCGTGCCCGCCAGCCCGCCTGCCTGGAGCATCTGCCAAGCTACCTGCTGTACCCTCCTGCTAGTCTACCCGGATCACCCGACAGCCTACCTGCCGTGCTCATCCGCTGTACCGGTCAGCTCCTGTCATCTGACCCGTGGGAGTCACCTGCTCTCAAACAAAGTCGGTCCCAGAGTGACACCTGGACCACCTGCCCGGTCCCTCCCTGGTTCAAGGTGAGTCAACTAAGCCGCCGTGGGACCTGGGTCGGTCCGAGTAGGCACTTAGTTATGCCCCTCTGGTCCCTCCTTGCATCAAAGCACAGAGGTTCCACTACCCAAATCCATAACAGTTTGCACAGGCCATGTAATCCGGTGGCTCCCAGGCTCCTTCGCTCTCTGACTTGTACCAGGATGTCTCTCCTCAGAGATCCCAACAGGAGACTATCCTGTCCTATCTGCGGACAGTCAACTTCCGCCTGGACACGCTGTCTACTCCGATGGGGTCCGTCTCTAATCGAGCGGCACCCACTCCAGCGGCACGCACCCCGGCGGCACCTCTACCCTGTGGCGCTGTGGCACCCGGCTTTGGACCCCAGCTTTCTGTGCCTCCACGTTTTGATGATGACCCTGTCCTATGTCGGGGCTTCATAAATCAGTGCACACTGCACTTTGAACTTCTGGCACACCAGTTCATCTCCGACGGGGCCAAGGTAGCATTCATCATGTCTCACCTCACCGGAGAGGCGTTGGCGTGGCTTAACCCTCTGTGGGAGAGCGCGGATCCTCTGGTGTCCGATCTCCAGGCTTTCCTCGCGGCTTTCCAGAAGGTGTTCGATGAACCTGGGCGAAGATTTTCTACTGCCTCCTCACTTTTCCAACTCCGTCAAGGGAGTCTTTCTGTGGGACGGTATGCCGTGCGTTTCCGCACCCTTGCATCTGAACTGGCCTGGAATAATGAGGCACAGGTGTCCACCTTTTGGGAGGGCCTTTCTGGACGGATCAAGGATGAGCTAGCCAGCTAAGACATACCTTCCACCCTGGACGACCTGGTGTCTTTAGCTACCTGGATCGACATTTGCTTTCTGGAACGTGCTAAGGAGACAACCCGGGAGAGAAGACATCCGCGTCTCGCTCCAACCTTCCAAAGGCCTGTCTCGCAACCAGCAATCCCCTGGGAGTCTTCTCCAGAGCCAATGCAAATTGATCAAGCCAAGATGGTCAAGTCTCGCCAGGAGAGACGCGTGGCCGAGGGGAGTTGCTTCTACTGTGGCAGTATAGAACATCTGATCCGTTCCTGCCTGGAGAGACCAGGAAACTCCAGTGTCTAGGACCGCTCGGAGAGGTCATCCTAGGCAAGAGTTCTTCCTCTTCATCCTTGACTCTGTCCATTTCTGTCACCAATGGTGAGACCTGCTTCTTTGAGACTGCCTTTCTGGATTCCGGAGCCGCAGGGAATCTCATTTAACAGGCTGTTGTGGAACGTTATCAGATTCCTACCATACGTCTGGCTGAACCTTTGGCGTTTTCCTCAGTGGATGGGAAGCTTCTTCCGGAGACCATCTTGCTGGTTACTGAGCCTGTAACTCTTCAGGTAGGAATGCTGCACTCGGAGAAGATCTCCTTTCATGTGCGGTCTGGTCTCTCTTATCCCCTCTAGCTTGGTCTGCCCTGTTTACAGAGACATGAGGCCGTCCTGAATTGGAGATCTGGTGAAGTGCTCTGTTGGGGTCAGGAATACTATGAATCCTGTTTGGTTCCGGTTCATACTGCTCGACCCCCGTCTATGCTGGCTAACCTACCTGGCCTGCCGGCACCCTACTGGTCCTATGTGGATGTCAACCCTACTGATCCTATGTGGACGTCTTTGACAAAAAGGAGGCTGAGACACTACCACCTCATAGGCCGTATGATTGCCCCATCGACCTAATACCTGGTGCTTCACCTCCTCGTGGGCGAATCTACCCCTTGTCGTTGGCAGAGACCCATGCTATGTCTGAGTACATTGAGGAGAATCTTGCTAGGGGATTTATCCGGAAATCCACCTCTCCGGCTGGAGCAGGATTCTTCTTCGTCAAGAAGAAAGACAGCTCATTTCGTCCTTGTATTGACTATAGGGGCCTAAACCAGATTACCATCAAAAATAAGTACCGCCTGCCTCTCATCTCGGAGTTCACCGCCTAAAAGGCGCGAAGATCTTCACCAAGCTTGATCTTCGGGGGGGGTACAATCTGGTCCGGATTCGCAAGGGAGACGAGTGGAAGACGGCATTCAACACCCGGGACGGTCACTGCGAATACCGCGTTATGGCCTTCGGTCTCTGTAACGCTCCAGCCGTCTTCCAGGAGCTAGTTAACGACATCTTCCGAGATCTCCTGTATTCCTGCGTGATGGTGTACCTGGACGACATCTTGGTGTTCTCCCTGTATCAGCCCTCACACCGGGGAGATGTTCGTCAGGTTCTGCTGAGTCTCCGAAGGAATCGCCTGTATGCTAAATACGAGAAATGCCTCTTTGAGCAGACCTCCTTGCTGTTTCTTGGTTACATCATTTCCGAGACTGGTCCACGGATGGATCCCGAGAAGGTGTCTGCCGTCTTAAAGTGGCCCCGACTTGAGGGATTGACGGTGATTCAACAGTTTCTGGGATTTGCGAACAATTACCACCTCTTCATTTCTCATTTTTCCTCCTGGACTGCTCCCATCTCTGCTCTCACCCGTAAAGGAGAAAATCCCAGGGAGTGGTCTTCCGAGGCGGAGAAAGCCTTCGTCTCCATAAAACAAGTCTTCTCCTCTGCTCCTGTGCTACACCGTCCGGATTGCAACAAGCAGTTCTTTCTGGAGGTCGATGCCTCCCCCTCCGGGGCCGGAGCAGTGCTCGCCCAGAAATCCTCGTCCGGGAGAATGGTAACCTGCGGCTTCTTCTCCAAGCTCTTCTCCTCGTCCGAGCGCAATTACTCCATTGGAGATCGAGAGCTGCTGGCCATCAAATTAGCGCTGGAGGAGTGGCGCTACTTGCTGGAGGGGGCTCTGCACCCGGTAGTCATCTACACTGACCATAAAAACCTTGCTTATTTGCAGAATGCCCAAAAACTAAACCCGCGTCAGGCCAGTTGGTCACTATTCTTCGCTCGATTCTGCTTTACTCTTCACTACCGCCCGGCAGAGAAGAACATTAAAGCCGATGCTCTATCCCGTTCATTTTTGTTTACTGACCAGGAGGAGGAGCCCCTACATACCATTGACCCCTCCAAAATAATGACTGTTGCTCCGTTTGACCTGTCTCATCTACCTCCCGGTAAGACCTTTGTAGCGGTTCAGGATCAGAAGAAGGTTTTACTGTGGGGTCATTCGTCCAAACTGGCTGGTCACGCCGGCCAAAGGAAGACATTTCTGCTCATTGCCCGACATTATTGGTGGCCCACCCTGTGCAAGGATATTGCGGAATTTGTCGCTGCTGTCTGCTTCCTCTTCTTCCTCTTCCCGTGCCTTCCGCTCCGTGGCAACATATAGCAATGGACTTCATCACGGATCTCCCTGTTTCTGCCGGTTGTACTGTCATTTGGGTGGTTGCTGACTGCTTTTCTAAGATGGCCCACTTCATTCCCCTGCCTGGTCTTCCGTCTGCACCAGTGCGGGCTAAGGACTTCATCCATCACATCTTCGGTCTTCACGGCCTACCGCTCCACATTGTTTCGGATCGCGGAGTTCAATTCACTTCGCGCTTCTGGAGAGCCACGTACAAGCTGCTGGATGTCTCCTTGGATTTTTCTTCGGCCTATCATCCTCAGTCCAATGGCCAAGTGGAATGCATCAATCAAATCCTCACCAGTTTTCTTCGACACTTTGTTAACGCTCACAATAGCGATTGGGTTGAGCTCCTGCCCTGGGCCAAGTTTTCCTATAACAACTATGAGAGCGAGTCTCCTGCTAAAACTCAGTTTTTTGTGGTCTATGGTCAACACCCCCGGATTTTGTTTCCCGTCTCCTCTTCAGTGGACAATCCTGCCGCGGAGTCTCTCGTCAGCGAATTTTCTGCAATTTGGGAAGACACTAGATCTGCGCTTCTTTAGTCCTCGTAGTGGATGAAGAAGCATGCTGATAAGAGACTTCTGCATCTGCCTCTATTCCGTCCAGGAGATAAGGTCTGGCTTTCTTCCAAATATGTTCGTCTTAAGATACCATCTTACAAGTTGGGTCCGCGGTTCATCGGTCCGTTCAAGGTTCTGAACCAAATTAACCCGGTGGCTTACAAGCTTAAACTCCCGGCCTCCTTACAGATTCCCAACTCCTTTCACGTGTCTCTCCTCAAACCGGTTGTCCTTAATTCTTTCTCTGACGATCCAGGTACCACTCTACTTCCAGTCTCCGCTGAGGACGTCGTTGAGGTAGAAAACATTTTGGCCACCAAGAGGGTAAGAAGAAAGACTTTCTTTCTTGTGGATTGGAAGGGGTTTGGCCCTGAGGAGAGGTCTTGGGAGCCCAGGGAGAGCATTCATGCCCCTCATCTTCTAGAAAAATTTCTCGTGGGCTTAAAGAAGAGGGGGCGTAAAGGGGGGGTACTGTAGCATCGGCGTCTCTGCCTCCTGCCGGGCAGAGATGCCGATCCCCTCACCGCTGCGGTCCCGGTCCGGCGTCTTCCTCTTCTCCTGCTGCTGTGGCGCGCACTGCACGCAGCCTACCGGGCACTGTGATTAGGGCGCGTGCTCCCTCCCTATTAAAGGGGCCGCGCACGCCGTCTTAAAGAGTCCCCAGCCAATGGCCGGAGGACTGCCCCTATATTAAGCACCTCCTCCAAAATGGAGGTGCCTGTGCAAGGTTGTTGTTTGTGTTCTAACACTCTCCTCAGCCCTCAGGACCCTTGCCCGCCAGTCTAACAGTCCTGCCCGCCAGTCTGTATAACTGTCCTGCCCTCCAGTCTGTCTACCTGCCATGCCCGCCAGCCTGCTTACCTGGAGCAACAACCAGTTACCTGCCGTGCCTGCCAGCCTGCCTACCCAGAGCACCTGCCAGTTAACTGCCGTGCCCGCCAGCCCACCTACCTGGAGCATCTGCCAAGCTACCTGCTGTACCCTCCTGCTAGTCTCCCAGGATCACCCGCCAGCCTACCTGCCGTGCTCATCCGCTGTACCGGTCAGCTCCTGTCATCTGACCCGTGGGAGTCACCTGCTCTCACACACGGTCAGTCCCAGAGTGGCACCTGGTCCACTTGCCCGGTCCCTCCCTGGTTCACGGAGTCGACTAAGTCGCCGTGTGACCTGGGTTGGTCCGAGTAGGCACTTCGTTACACCCCTCTGGTCCCTCCTTGCATCAAAGCACAGAGGTTCCACCACCCGGATCCGTAAC
The DNA here is from genome assembly GCF_046119375.1 of Phyllobates terribilis. Lineage (NCBI taxonomy): Eukaryota > Metazoa > Chordata > Amphibia > Anura > Dendrobatidae > Phyllobates > Phyllobates terribilis. The sequence continues at coordinate 129,308,907 of NW_027362773.1, read as the reverse complement.
ATATTCCATGCGTTGAAATCGGAGGGGTATATACCATACGTTCATTGTGAGTTCCCCAATAACTGGCCTACTAGTGGAAGCAGCTGTGGCCTCGTCCATGCCTTGTCAGCCAATTGTGTAACTGTCCCGATGACTGGAGGCAGTGGAGTTGTGTTCCCTTGACAAACTGGTGACAGCAGTGGGGTTTCCGTGATCTCTCCGGTGTAATCTGTGACAAAGTGGTAACAGTGGTGGGCACTGTGTGACCCCCCCCCGGCTGTTATCCTTGACAACTGGTGACAGAGGAGGGATCTGCATAACCCCCCCCCCCCAAATTCGCCAATTTAATTCAATGGGATCGCGATAAAAATGAACAACCCATGAATGCCATCTGTGTGTCATTTTGGCGCTTTTTATTTTGCAATGTAATGGGAAGGAGAAGCTTGAATTTTAATTTTCCAACAATACAACAAAACAGATGCCATCCTTATGGCAAAAATGGACACATGGACCAAAATGAATGAAAATGGGATCCAGCAGACTGAGAACAGCATAAAAAGGTCACTGAAAAATGCCACTAACCAAAATTGCAACAAAATGCTTGGAAAAACGATACAAAGGAAAAATTAATTGTTTGTAATATGCTTTCTACTTTAGGCTATGTGCCCACGATGCAGAAATGAAGCAGAAAATTTCTGCAGCATTTCTGCATCTCCCTGGCAGAAAAAAACGCATGCAGATTGTGCATGCGTTTTTCCTGCAGAATACATGCGGATCCACATGCGGGTTCACATGCGTTTCCGCATGCAGATTGACAAGCACTTTCCAGGCGATAGCATCACTTGGAAAGTGCTTGACAACTAGGTCACACTGTATAAATCCATGCAAACAGCATGGATTTATACAGTGTGAACCGTAAAAATGAAAACAAATAAAGCTATACTCACCCCCGAGGCCCCGGCGTGGCTGCAGCGCTGCTTCCTGGCTGGTTCCCGGCTGCCGGCATATCGCGAGACAGAGCGGTGAAGGGCCTGCGGTCACATGACTGTGACGTCACCGCAGGTCCTCAAGCGATGCCGGCATTCAGAGAGAAGACGCCGGACAGGTGAATATAAACTTTATTTGTTATTTTATTCTTTTTTTACAGGTACAATGGTACCCAGGTCTGGATGAGAGTCTCCTCTCCTCCAGAACTGGGTACCATCCGCACATAGAGACGCATAGAAGCCGCTTGTAAAAATGTACAGTCGCGGTTTCTGTGCGTCTCAATGCAAGTCAATGGCGGGAGTTCCGCTGCGCTTCTGCAAAATTAAATGACATGCTGCGGATTTTTGTACGCAGCATAAACGCTGCGGAAAAATCCGCAGAATGTGCATAGAACATGCGGAATCCCCTTGGGGACCATGGGGTGCGGATTACCTAGCGTTTCACAAGCGTTTCCGCTGCGGAAATTCCGCAGCATAAACGCTTGAAAAACGCTACGTGGGCACACAGCCTTATTGTGATATTTTATATAACATCTGGCTGCAGCATTTGTATAAAAGAAAAAAGCATGAAAATACGGTTGGAAAAATGTATTTGTTGAGTCATTAGATGAAGATTTTGAAGCAGTTGCACTTCAGAAACGCTTCACTCTTTGATGTGGATTGTAAAGCAGTACCACTTCAAAATCCACATCAAGGGACTCTGTCTACTCTCCGAGTTTTCCAAGGTGAAGAAAGAAACTGAGCAAGAACTCTCCAAATCCTCCTCAAAACGCAAAGCTGCACAAAAGACATCCAAAAATAAGTTAGAAAAGACGCTTCAGGAAAAAACACTGCTGACGTTTTCCTGAAGCATCTTCTATTTCAAAAAACTATGCAGCTGTGTGGGCTTCCCATAATGCCTGCAGCTATCTCATCACATGGTGTAGCCCAGCCAATCAGGGGGGAGTATTTCAGCCAGTATAAAAGTTGGAGGTTGGCAAAGCAGTGCCATTTTAGGCTTTCCTAGTGTAGGGATAGGAGGTCAGGGCTTATACAGTGGTGGCCAAAAGTATTGGTACCCCTGCAATTCTGTCAGATAATACTCAGTTTCTTCCTGAAAATGATTGCAATCACAAATTCTTTGGTATTATTATCTTCATTTAATTTGTCTTCAATGAAAAAACACAAAAAGAATTGTCCTAAAGCCAAATTGGATATAATTCCACACCAAACCTAAAAAAGGGGGTGGACAAAATTATTGGCACTTTTTGAAAAATCATGTGATGCTTCTCTAACTCGTGTAATTAACAGCACCTGTAACTTACCTGTGGCACCTAACAGGTGTTGACAATAACTAAATCACACTTGCAGCCAGTTAACATGGATTAAAGTTGTTTCAACCTCTGTCCTGTGTCCTTGTGTGTACCACATTGAGCATGGTGAAAAGAAAGAAGACCAAAGAACTGTCTGATGACTTGAGAAACCAAATTGTGAGGAAGCATGAGCAATCTCAAGGCTACAAGTCCATCTCCAAGACCTGAATGTTCCTGTGTCTTCCGTGCGCAGTGTCATCAAGAAGTTTAAAGCCCATGGCACTGTGGCTAACCTCCCTAGATGTGGACAGAAAAGAAAAATTGACGAGAGATTTCAACGCAAGATTGTGCGGATGGTGGATAAAGAACCTCGACTAACATCCAATCAAGTTCAAGCTGCCCTGCAGTCCGAGGGTACAACAGTGTCAATCCGTACTATCCGTCGTCGTCTAAATGAAAAGGGACTGTATGGTAGGATACCCAGGAAGACCCCACTTCTTACCCCGAGACATAAAAAAGCCAGGCTGGAGTTTGCCAAAACTTACCTGAGAAAGCCGAAAACGTTTTGGAAAAATGTTCTCTGGTCAGATGAGACAAAAGTAGAGCTTTTTGGGAAAAAGCATCAACATTGAGTGTACAGGGAAAAAAAAGAGGCATTCAAAGAAAAGAACACGGTCCCTACAGTCAAACATGGCGGAGGTTCCATGATGTTTTGGGGTTGCTTTGCTGCCTCTGGCACTGGACTGCTTGACCGTGTGCATGGCATTATGAAGTCTGAAGACTACCAACAAATTTTGCAGCATAATGTAGGGCCCAGTGTGAGAAAGCTGGGTCTCCCTCAGAGGTCATGGGTCTTCCAGCAGGACAATGACCCAAAACACACTTCCAAAAGCACTATAAAATGGTTTGAGAGAAAGCACTGGAGACTTCTAAGGTGGCCAGCAATGAGTCCAGACCTGAATCCCATAGAACACCTGTGGAGAGATCTCAAAATGGCTGTTTGGAGAAGGCACCCTTCAAATATCAGGGACCTGGAGCAGTTTGCCAAAGAAGAATGGTCTACAATTCCAGCAGAGCATTGTAAGAAACTCATTGATGGTTACCGGAAGCGGTTGTTCGCAGTTATTTTGGCTAAAGGTTGTGCAACCAAGTATTAGGCTGAGGGTGCCAATACTTTTATCTGGCCCATTTTTGGAGTTTTGTGTGAAATGATCAATGATTTGATTTTTGCTTCATTCTCTTTTGTGTTTTTTCCTTGCAAGCAAATTAAATGAAGATAATAATACCAAAGAATTTGTGATTGCAATCATTTTCAGGAAGAAACTGAGTATTATCTGACAAAATTGCAGGGGTGCCAATACTTTTGGCCACCACTGTAGCTCCTTCCACGTAGGAATAGATTAAGCTTAAATTGACAGATTCCGATTAAATTGTATTGTTTTGTACTACTGCGCTAGAGTTAAAGCACATTAAAAATAGAAGTGATAGTCAGTGAATACTAATTCAAAGATTCATGTGATATAGGGAAGTGCAGGACCTGTATAGTCAGTGTGACTACAAATTAATTGATCTTAGATATACTGCAGTAACTGCACCTAATAAAAGCCTTTTTTTCTACTCCAAACAAGGACAGTTTCATATCCCTCTGTCCTAATTTTTCTACTTAAAGGTAACCTGTCATGTGAAAAGTGCTATTAACCTGCATATATGGGGTTAATCTGCAGGTTAATAGCATTCTAAAGCCATGCCATCACAGCACTGAAAGCTGTGAGGAAATGAACTTTAAATCTCCTGGCAGCCTCCGGCTTTCAGTTATAGAGGTGTGGCCATCACAGCTTCAGTCACTGCTTAGTACATAGTGAGCGGCAGCTGTAATCACGCTCCGGCACTGACTGACAGCCGCCTCTGCAGTGCATCGGTGCACAGGTGGCTGTCAGTCAAAGTCCCTTTAACCAGAAACCTGAGGCAAAGACAAAGTGTGATTCCCGGATTGTGAGATAAGCAAGCCATAATTTTTTTGTTAGGCAAAAGAAAAATCACCATAATAAATAAATTTAAACACAATTATCTTTCTCACACACAAAGTCTGCGAGTAGTAATTTTTCTTTTATTTGCACGCTTCATTGCTTACTTTTGAGTTGTGACCCTATCTACTTTTTCTTTTCTTTCTTTTTTTTAAGGTCTGGGGGTGTTTTTTTTAAAATCTTTTAAAGAAAGAGCACATTTAAATTTTTGAATATTTGTTTTAATTGCCCAATTTAAATTTTTTATACCCTACGACCATGCTGTTGCCTCATGCTCGTTTCCAGTCATGAACCCATTGGTATATTGCATTTTTTTAAGCTGGGTATAATTAAAAAAAAAAATTCAAAATAAAATCGTCTAAAAAAAGTCAATATTTGCAAATCGTTTTACTAGTCCAATTAAAAGAGCGCACGCACCACAACACTACTGCTGGCTGTTGCTGCAACTTACTTTATGTGTGTGTACCTATGTAGTGATTTAGTCTTTTAATAATGCGCAGCAATGTAAAAATGACTTGCTGTCAGTCTTTATAAAGTTCTTAACCCCTTCAGGCTTCCAAAACCATGAAATGACTCGTCCACTTATTATTTTAGGTATAACATAAAAAAAAATAGTGCAAAAAGCCTCAGAAAAGAAGAAGAGACGCTTCAGGAAACACACAGCCAGCATTTTTCTGAAGTTTTGGCTGGAAAAAAAAACTCAGCGAGTACACCGGCGTCTAAAAGACTATTTATTCCCAAGGTCCATGTGATTGTGTAAAGCTTATCTCTGAATGCTGCCATCAGCTCCTCAGGATGATTTCCCTCATAATAATGTACAGAGAATGGCATAAAAAAGCCATCAGATAATAAAGAACAGATAAGAAAAAGGAATATGCATCAGTATCTGCTTTTAATTAGCAAAAAATGATATAGACGAAAACATTTTTACAGTTCTGGTATGTGCTGTGCCTAAGGCATTAGTAACAAAAAAACAAAATGACTCACCTGTGAAGCATTTGTCCTCACAATCAGCAGATGTGTCCCCGCGCCGTGATGCTGTTAGGGTTTCTGTGTGAATATAGCCCAAGGCTCTTTTACAGTATTTTTGTCAGTATTTGTAAACTTTAACCTGAAAAAGTTCTAGAACTACGAAAAGTTTCATGTTTTTCGATTACGGTACATGTTCTTTGTTTATGTTTTGCCTTACAAATAATACACAAAATCCTAAGTATATATATATATATATATATATATATATATATATATATATATATATATACAGTTGAAACCAGAAGTTTACATATACTACATATAACTCTATATGTATAAGTGGTCTAAGCACAGGCTGAACATCTGGACCTCCCACAGTTCATCAGAACCGCATTTATGGCATTAAAGGTGCCTAGAGGGCTTTATCTTTAACTGTGTGAGATCCATCTGTTAAGAGCTCATCCAAACATCTGATTTTTTCACGTACGAGAAAAAAGAGTCCAAGTATTCTGATCAGATTTTAATCAGATTTTGATCAGAGTATGGTCTGAGTGTCATCCAATTTTCTCGTACATAGAGAAAAAATTAAAAAGTTTATCCACCGTCTCCTTTTTTGACAGTTTGTGAAAATCAGACCGCACTTTGATGCCATCCAAGTGCATTCCAATTTTTTTACAGACCCATAGACTTGCTTTGCCTATTTTGATCAAAATTGGACATGTCTGCATTCAAAAGAATAATTCGGACATGTGTACAGCCCCATTTTAGAATATCATAGGTACGAGTGCTATCCGTGAAAACCACAGATAGCACTCGTACGTAAAAATCAGACGTGTGAACGAACCCTATTAAAGATGCCAATGGTGTTCAAATTCCAGTAATGATGACCCAAGGGAGGTCTAAGGCCATGATGGGACAAAAATTTGTCATGTGCATTATAAATAAACAGCAGAAAACATTTTAAATAAGCTTCCTATTGATTTTCATGGGAAGCATTCCAAAAAGCATGCTTAAAAATACTGCCCCATGTGCACTGTAAGAGCATCTTCCCATTGAAATCAATAGGAATCTAATTTTAGAAGTATGTACATTTTCACTTAGTTCTTAGAGAGGAAATTCCAAGTTTTTGAAGAGTTACGTTTTTGAATGTTTCCACTCAGTTTCCATTCCAAAAACTCAGCAAAAAGGCTCAGTGTGAATACACCCTTTAGGTATATTCACCTGGATTTTTTAAAAATGGAAAAATCCAACTAATTTTTTAAGAAGAATCCACTGCATTTTTGGAGAGGTTTTTGAAACGTTTTGTGGGGTGTGTGCACACAGCTTATTTTTTAAGTGAATTCTGCCTGAAAAATTGTTACAAAAAACGCCGCAAAAATGAGCATAATGCTGCCCACGTGTTCCGTTTTTTTTCACTTATTTTAACCGATTCAAGGTTCGGAAACCTTGAAGCAGTTGAAAGAAGTAACATGTTCATTCTTGGGGTGGCTTTGTTTAGAATCCACCCACTCTTGAAAGTATAGACCAAAGACACAAGTTCCTTGAAAAACTCAGCATTTCTGCTGGCATCTTAAAGACACCATGTGCACATAGCCTTGGAAGATTTTAGGAAGCATTGTTTCCACACAGCATTTTTCAGCCTTTTGACTAATTTGGAGCAAATACCAGAAGGAATCTGCCTCAAAGTATCGGCATAGCACTAATTTTTTTTTTTGCAAAAAAAGTTTACAAAAACTTGTAGGGTAAAAATACTCAAAAACTCATTGTATGAGCAGCAAAGTGGATTTTCAGTTGAAATCAATAGATAGGGTGCTCAAAGCGTTGAGGATTTTAAAATCAACTCCCTGGAATCTAGTGAAACGCTAAAAAAACTCTCCGAACATCAAAATGGAATTTCCATTGAAATTCATAGGAAGAGCATTCAGAATATTTGAAGTGATTTTTTGGAGCAGATCTACTTCAAAATCCGCCTCAAATTCATCATGGCTTTTGCAGCCGTTTGACTTGACTGTAAAGATTACAGAGGGGTCCACAAGGGATCGACAACAAAGAAGTGATATGTAACTTCTTTTTTTTTTACCTTGGCAAGGATTTCAAAATCTCATCAGAAAATAACTCGCTGTATTGTCAGCAATCTGGAATGCTCATCAAAATAAGACGGAAGAGTATTTAAAGTGTATTTGAAGCAGTTTTTTATGTGGATTTTGGAGCTGATTCTGCTTCATAATCAATGTAAAGAGTTTTTTCTGCAGTTTTTTTTTTTACAAGCCAAAGTCAGTAGTCAGTCATAAAGCAAGGTAAAGTAGAAGGCTTCCTTTACACAGTGTTGTGTTTCTGAACTTTAAAGTGCATGCAAAAATGCCAGAGCTGTGATTTTTTTTAGCTGTATTTTGAGTTGCATATTTACATTTGTGAAACGCCAGAAACATTTTTGGCCAGGAGCGAATAATGCATTAAACGCCCCTTCGTTACAGCTATTTTTACCGGTAAAACATAAAGGAAAATGTGTTTCACCTTTACAAACTAGTGCAGCAAAAAGGATAAAAAATAGCAAATGTAAATGCACCCATTGGTCACCATTGATGAATTTTGGACAGTATTTTGCATCATTATTTATAAGCCAAAACCAGCAGTAAGTTCACAATATGAAGGAGCTGCAAATCTTTTCACTATAGATTTCTCTATATTTTACTCCTGATTTTGGCTTATTAATACTGGTACAAATTACTGACCACAACTGTCATGTGAAGGAAGATTTATTTTCATTTTGATTGCGCAGATGAGCTCATCTACCCTGAAGGAATTGGCATGCTTAATTCTTTGTGCATGCTCCAGCTCCACCTATATTTCTTCACTTAAAGGGGTCATCTTCTCCTATTAAAGGGAATCTGTCAGCAGGTTTTTGCTTTGGAATCGGAGAGCTTCATAATGTAGGGACAGACCCTGATTCCAGGGATGTGTCACTTATTGAGCTGCTTAGTGTAGTTTTCATAGAATCACAGTTTTCTCTGCTGTAGATATAGCAGTGCTCTGAATGCTGAGCTGTGTTTAACCTCCCCCACACACTGATTGGCAGCTGCCTGTGTACACTGTCAGCAAGCTGCCAATCAGTGAGGAGGGCTTGGTCAGACTGGTGAGCCAGACTGGACTGCATGTGAGATCTAGTCCTGCTGTGATAATTACCTGCTGATAAAAGACTGATTTTATTGAAACAACAACACCTAGCCTAGTATGTGACAAATCGCTGGAATCAGCATCTCTGTCACTACATTATTCTGCTCTCAGATTAAATAGCAAAAACATGGTGAAAGATTCCCTTTAAATTGGTAAAATTGTTAATACAAGCAACTTTGCAATTTATCAGTTATTAAAAATCATCTCCGGTCTCAAGAACTAAGGGATTTTTAATTCCATAATTTACAGCTTGATGCCATAGTTACCGGCTACCTCTGCAGTCTATAGAGGTGGCTGGTTTCCTAGGCAAAGACTGCACATTTGCAGACTTTTTCCTACACAGCTTGCAAGTGCTGCCCAGAAGCTAGCCATATAACTGGATCCGGCCAGATTCAGTGTCCTTGCGCTTCATCGAAGCTGACTCTGCTAGTTGCATCAGAGAGTGCTTCACCAAGAGGATAGTGGAACACATTTGCACTAAAAAGTTGTAACTTTTGAAAAAGCTGCAATATTGAATTAGGAGAAAACATCTCGAATTGACTAACTACTGCCACTTTGATGAACAGCAAAAAGAAACATGGAAAAGATCTTTAAAAAGTGCAAAACAGATAATGAAAGAGGCAAAAAATGGCAAAAAAAGGAGAAAATTTCTTATAAAAAGAGATGTAAATTCAATGATGACTCATCCCCTGGAGTCTTAGGGAAACCATTTTTACACTGTAATCGGCCGGATTACAGAATTTTGTGGAGTGGCGCCTATACAAACAAAAAGTATCAAGGAAAGATTCACACCTGTTTTGATTTCTGGATCCACTCCTAGTTTTGCCTTATAAATACTGTTGCATAATACTGAGAGAAATACTGCCGTCCGCGTGAAGTGGAGTAAGACGTCATGTTAGGTGTCAAATGTGTGGCAATTCTCCCCTTGCAGCATGGAATGGAACATAGAATTTTTTTTCTGCTGGATTTAGGCATTATTATTATTATTTATTAGTATAGCGCCATTTATTCCATGGAGCTTTACATATGAAAAAAGTGGCATACATAGCAAAAACACTCACAAAAATCTTGACCAAAAACGCAATGGCAAACTGGTACAAGAGGAGAGAGGACCATGCCCATGAGGGCTCACAGTCTACAAGGGATGGGTGAGGATACAGTAGGTGAGGGTAGAGCTGGGCGTGCAGCAGTATGGTGGGGTGAGGGTTACTGCAGGTTGTAGGCTTGTCGGAAGAGGTGGGTCTTTAGGTTCATTTTGAAGGTTTCCACGGTAGGCGAGAGTCTGATGCTTTAGGGTAGAGAGTTCCACAGTAGGGGGGATGCACGGGAGAAATATTGTATGCGATTGTGGGAAGAGGAGATAAGAGGGGAGTAGAGAAGAAGGTCTTGTGAGGATCGGAGGTTGCGTGCAGGTAAGTACCGGGAGACTAGGTCACAGATGTATGGAGGAGACAGGTTGTGGATGGCTTTCTATGCCAAAGTTAGGGTTTTGAACTGGAGTCTCTGGGCAAAGGGGAGCCAGGGAAGGAATTGACAGAAAAGAGAGGCCGGGGGGATAGGCGGATTAGTCGGGCAGCAGAGCTTAGGATAGATTGGAGGGGTGCGAGTGTGTTAGAGGGGAAGCCACAAAGCAGGAGGTTGCAGTAGTAGTGGCGGGAGATGATGATGGTATGCACTAGTGTTTTTGCAGATTCTTGGTTTGTTAGGTATGAGGAGATCCAAGATAGGGCCAAGTCTGTGATCCAAGAGATGAGAGAGTCCGTAGAGGGAATCGTCCACTGTGTCAAAGGCATGTAACGACTGGAACGCCGATCGAATGTGTATGATGGATATGGCGCTGCTATGAATGACTCCGACCTCGTACAGTGGCAAATAACTTTCTTTATACTGGTCACACAAATGACAGGGTTAAACAATTCTACAAAATATGGGCCACAACAGCCACTAACACAAATTACAAGTTATCCAGCCCGAGAGAGCCCAAGTGCCTATCTCGCGGGAATGAGCCAAACTACTCCTGGGCTATGCCGCTCCCACCCTTATTCAGTACAGGGCCTACCCAGGATGTTACTGCGGACGTGGCACGTGGTCCTCCCAGGAATATAACCTTACACCCCCCTCCCACACTAATACAATGGGATCTGGGTACCCGTGTTTTCCCCTTAGAGAAAACTCATATATATATTTAGCCATTTACCTATACAGTATACAGTTTCTTTTCTTACAAGAGCAAAGAGAAATCTCTCAGACTTAATACATATACAGTTAACAAACTAAACCTTTTATTAGACCCTGATCTCTGGCCACAGGGTTTGATCAGCTTCTCCTTCTCACCAAGCTCTCCAGCACGTTCAGGTGTAAGCAGGAATTAGAATCAATCTCAGTCTCAAAGTGTAGTTCACAACAGGGCTCCTTTGTAGTATCCTCGTACACAGTCTTAGTATACCAGATCCTTCACAAACTCTGGATCAAGCCTGATCAGTCCATCAGCAGTGATATACACCAGGCAGTTCTCAGCACTACTGGAATCACTAACTAGCTTCCCCTAACTGACTGCACAGTTGGTGACCGGTCACATATCTCAGTTACTCACAAGGCACAGCTTCTTCTTGGACACACAGTCTGGCTCAGTCTGTACAAGCTCCCAAACGTTCCCTAGGAATCAGTCACGTCTCGTCTCCTCGGAGGACCTCCTGGTTCTGTGTTTCCCGGGCTTTTTTTTACAGATCCCTGGGCTTTTTCTTTACTTGTTTGTTGCTGACTCCTAATGGCCGGACTAAGTCATTGCAGGAGAAATTTATACTGTCAGTAATATGAACTCATTACTAAAAAGACATGTCAACATGATACAGGCAGATGACAGGTCCAGTAGGAGGAGGACAGAGTAGTGTCGCTTGGATTGGATTTGTCAGTTAGTAGGTCAGTGGTGACTTTAGTCAGGGCAGTTTCAGTGGCATGGTGTGGTCGGAAGCCAGATTGTAAGCGGTCAAAGAAGGAGCAGGAGGAGAGGAGGGAGGACAGTTCAAAATGGACATGTTGCTCCAATAGTTTTGAGGCATAGGGGAGAAGTGATATGGGGCGATAGCTAGAAAGAGATGATGGGTCAAGTGAAGGCTTTTTGAGGATGGGTGTGATTGAGGCATGTTTGAAGCATGAGGGGAAGACACTAGTTGTTAGTGACAGGTTGAAGAGGTTGGTTAGGCTTGGGATGCAGACTGTGGTAAGGTTTGTGATGAGGTGGGATGGGATTGGGTCAAGTTCACAGGTGGTGAGATGTGGTTTGGAGAGTAAAGAGGAAAGTTGATCTTCTGTAATGGCGGAAAAGCTGGTTTTGGAGGAGGAATGTTGAGTAGTTATGAAGAAGGGCTGTGGGGACGTTAGGCAAAAGCTTTGCCTGATTTTGTCATAAAAGATGTTGTCATAAGAGAAATCTATGGAGGTAAAGTCCAAGTAGAGGTCCATTTAGCTCTATGAGTGTCCGATTATGACTCTGTACAACACAGAGTCCGATACCGCCATGTGTATGCCGCCTAAAGCTCGGAAGTGTAGTCTTCGGCATCTGGAATTTGTACATGGTCGTAAAACACTCATATGCATGAGGCTTCAATCTTATTATTTTTATTCGAGAAGTAAAAAGTCTTGTTCAGAATGTTAATATGAGCAAAAATGCCGCCACATCCAAAAGTACCGAGTGTATGGTAGAAGGACAAGTATGTACAGATGTTCAACTGACTTTTTTTTTTAAGCACAGAGATTGTATCTCCATGAGAAGATCCCCAAGGCACATTATATATGATGTGTCTGGTCTGATATTTATAATGTCATGTGCGGTCATGTAGCAATACTTTATGTACTCTAGACCTCGAAAAAGGAATGCTACTACTGATGTTTAATGCCAGGAGCATTTGTGGTTCCTCCCCTGTATAATGTATTTTCACAGGATATTTACTTTTTTTTAAAAGGCCTTCAGCTAGATCTCGAGCCATGGCAACTTCATGGATGAACGCTCTGTAGGAAGATCGATCTTGTGCAAGCCTAGATAGGTCCACCAGGGTCTTCTTTTGATAGTATCAAGCCATCAGGTTACTATTCTTCCTCTTCGCTGGCTCCTACAATTCTTCCTACCATGATGTCCTTCTCCAGGGTTTGCTCTCTTTGTATGATGTGTCCAAAGTAGGCAAGTCGTAACTTGGTCATCCTTGCTTCGAGTCACATGTCTGGCTTGATTTGTTCCAAAATTGATTTGTTCTTCTTGCCATCTATGGTATTGATAACATCCTTCTCCAGCACCACATTTCAAAGGTGTCAATTCTTTTTCTGTCTTATTTCTTTATGGTCTAGGTTTTACATCCATTTGTTACCATTGTATAGACTAAACTATGTCCGAGTCGTGTCTTCATCGCCAGTGAAATGCTCCTCGATTTGAAGACCTTGTCCAGTGACTTCATTGTTGATTTGCCCATAGCTATACTCCTATTGACTTCCGGTGTCATCACTGCATCTTGAGTGATCATTGATCCGAGTTGTCTTTTACAACTTACAGTTCATCGCCGTTCATCTCAAATGTGTCCTGGTCGTACCTGGCAGTAGTCAATAATATTTTTGTCTTCTTTGTGTTGAGTAGTAGTCCCATGTTCGAGGTTTTCATCTTGACATTCCATAATAAGACCTTCATTCCATCTACGCTTGTTGTTATCAACGTTGTATCATCTGCGTATTTAAGATTGTTGAATTTTGATTTTGATATATACTACTATACTACTATTTTGATATACTATTTTTTTGTTTGATCCACCATACCTTAGGTCTTTGCCACCTAAAAAATGTAATTCTAGTATTCTAATTTATACTGTAAATATGGACACTATCAGACTGGATCCTACAAAGGAAATGAATCTGAGTGATAACACCCACCTATACAAAACATGCAAAGTTCTTTGGCGTTGTAAACTTTTTGGGTATTATTGGGAACAGAATATATCACCAGTAAGGTTTCATAGGTTATATTTCTAATCACCCCATAACAATCTTCCAGGATCCATATTGGATAATGAAGAGACTGTGTCACTTATGGGTCAATGGGAAAAGCTTCAGTACCAGGAACATCAGCTCAAATGGATGACCTGGCATACCTATGGAAAAAAGAATAGGTGCCCTTCATTGTTCTGTTATTCAGAGATTCCCGTGTATCAACTCCCTACTGTTCAAACATTGATATCCTTAGATAAGGCTATCAATGTTATTGGTCTGAAGAGCCCCTTTAAGCCACAAAATGGAAATGAGATACATCCTGGAATAACTAGGGTGTAGCTATTTATGACTTCTCTTGCTTAGGTTATCTATTTTTGCATATACAGAATTGATCCTGTGCAGGAGTTCTCTATGGTAATATTAATGACACTTGACTGTTATTGAAGGTTGCACGCAAGAAAAGGACGGCAAGAGGATGTCAGCAGAGGCCAGCCTCACATGGAGCAATACAGGAAATGTGCAGGTATTTAGCACATTTTTTATTCCATAGTTGCTTTTTTATGCCAACAATTTCTTAAAGAATGTGCCAGCCACAAAGATCTTCCAAATGCCCCACATGCTACCAGAGTGTATGTCCAAATTTTCCTAAAAGATGATGTCCTCATACTGAGCCTCAGTGTGACGGGTTTACCGTGACAGAGCGGGGCCAGAAGATCGTAGTGTCTGATTTCCTGTACTCCTGCACTTATTAGAAGCACTTCACCATCATATTAAACGAGTACAGGGGTTAAACTGTTCAGTTGAGAGCTTCTAGGGCTTTCCATCCGTGATTGTCTCAGCTGTTCAGTGTTGGCCACTCCCCTCTTCTATATATATTTTCGCCTCTGGCTGTCAGGGATGTCAGTGTTAGTTTCATGCTGCCTGGTTCTGGAGCTTTAGGAGTTGGTTTTTTGAGGAGGCATTTGGAGTGTTTATCTAAAGACTGTTGCTTGGTGATTCGGCTGTGTGCAAATCCTCTTCCTCTCATATTTTTGCTTTTTTCTTACTTCGCTCCCCAGTTTTCCACTCTGTTGTTTGTGAGTGCATAGTTGTATCATTGGTATTTTTATTTATCCCTTTATGTCTTCTCTTGTTAGTCTGCGTTGTGTATTCTTATATACTACTACTTCCCACTTCCCTGGGTGGGGGAGGGAACAGATTAAGGGCTGATTCAGGAGCTCAGCAAGGCATGTGGCACCGGTGTCTTCACCATTAGAAGTAATCCATAGAGCAGGCATAGCTAGGGCGCCCCTAGCATTAGGTACAGGAAAGAATCCCCAGGATATCCAACAACAGAGTCATGATATTTAGCCTCAGGATGTCGTACGCAGGTACCCCTATACATTGCCAATGCTTATAGTGCCAACATCATTGTAATCATTTTGTCTTAATACTTCCAATTTTAACTTTTTAGAACAACTTATCACCAATGCGTTGGTCTTCCTTCAAATGTTTAATATTTTGGAACAAATTCATGCTGTAAATTGTACCTTGATGAACTGGTCGCCATGAAAAATAAAAAATTAGTTTGTGCATCTTGAGGCAACATCTCACCCTTTACTTTACCCTGACAAAACACCAGGGATATGGCAGCTTTGTATTAATGCCCAGTGCTAAAAATTATATATTTTACTCAATCTATAATCTGCTTTTCGGGGTGGTGCAATTCTTGTTGTTTTTTTTTTCATGGGCTATTACACTAATAATGTGCTTCTCATGTGAAAATCAAAATGAACTCTCAAATATAAATGTCTTTTTAAACTAAGAGAGCAAGGTAATTGTCCAGACAGACTGATTACTGGGAAACGATGGCCGGTAATGACAACAGAGGCAAAGGGTAATGCTAATCTAGGTTTCAGTTGGCAGGCGAGCTGCAAAAACATGAATGGCGAAAAAAAGAACAAGTACATCTGACCTTTGTATAGCGATTAGTCATTATTTGTCTGTAAGAATTGACAGAATAGCTGTAGGAAGTGGTAAATGATTTATATAGGTAAAGCTTCACATCCTTTTGGATGCTTGGATTACATGACAATCGAATAGCACAAATGGAGTCATGGACCCATCAGGTAATCAAGGGAATGACCAACTTTGCTCTCCCCAGGCTCGTGTGACTACTTAGTGACACATACTTACCTTCACATTACTTAGATCAGTTAAGCTGGCCATACAGATTAGATGGCTGTCAGCCGAACGATGCTTTGTTCAGGCGACAGCCATCTCTGGCAACTTCCCCATACATAGGAGCACTTGCTCTGTGAAGTTACTAACTGGTGTAGGCCACAGAAGAACACAGGGGTACAGTGCAGAACTTGAAGCTCCTGGCCTCCAAAGCAAACTCTCCAACGGGCCCCCAATTATCATACAGTATGTTTTTAAAAGTATTGGTCTTTTCTTATTGGCTCCTGTAGTCTCCAGTACTTGGGAGCATTTGAGCCCAATATAGTTACTCTACTGGGCACAGGTCACAGCTGCTTACTAGTGATGGGCGAGCACTAAAATGCTCGGGAGCTCAATGCTTGGGTCGAGCACTTTGGAATACTCGGGTGCTCGACCCGAGTAATGAGCCCAATGTAAGTCTATGGGAAACTCAAGCATTTTTCAGGCGGCTCCCCCCGGCGGTCTGCAGTGGGCCTAAAAATTGTCCAAATCGATGGGAACAGTGCTCAAATGACATGGGAACAGCATGGGGAAGACCCCTGGAAGCATTTCTAACTCCCAGGTCACTGCTGTCAACAACGTGGTCAGAATATTACACCACTTTTACGGACTCACAATAAAACGTTCAAAAACGAAACCAAAATGGATTTTCCTGGGAAATATGTAAAGGAACATCCTTTCCAGGGTAATGACTTGTATATAAGGCAAAGTAAATAACCAAAAACAAAAATGCTCCTCCACACCTTGGGCTATGTTCACACGTAGCGTTTTTGATGCGTTTTTGAACTTTTGTATTTCTTTCAACCATGACAAATGCATTCACCAGGAAATGTCATTTTAACATTTTACAACCTTATCTGGCCATGTGGTGTGTGAGATATCATCAGACACATCGTGTTTCATTTATGAAGGAGGGACTCTGAAAGTCACAAAGCCTATTTTTATAAGGCCATCAGGCGGCCTTTACTATTCTTAAAGGGGCAGCAGTCGGTACTCACTTGTTTTTCCCATTACTAAAGAGTGGGTCTCCTATACTGTTATTGCGTATGCTGTGAGTGGCAGAGCTGCCTAAAATTTGGACGCACCCCAAAACCCCTTTAAAAATTTGGACGCACCCCAATACCCCTTTGAAGAGACTTAGAGGAGGGCCTCCTGAAAACAATATTCCCATTATTAGGAAGTGGGTCTTCCATTGTGTTTGCCTATGCAGTGAATGCAAGGGTTGCCAAAAATTTGGAGGCACTCCAGTGCCCCTTGGAAGAGACGTGGAGGTCAGAGGGCTTCCTGAAAATAATGTTCCCATTATTAGGAAGTGGGTCTCCCATTGTGTTTGCCTATGCAGTGAATGCAAGGGCTGCCAAAAATTGGGAGGCACTCCAATGCCCCTTGGAAGAGACATAGACGGCCTCATGAAAAAATGTTCCAATTATTAGGAAGTGGGTCTCCCATAGTGTTGGTCTATGCAGTGAATGCAAGGGCTGCCAAAAATTTTGAGGCACTCCAATGCCCCTTGGAAGAGACGTAGAGGGCCTCATGAAAAAATGTTCCCATTATTAGGAAGTGGGTCTCCCATAGTGTGGGCCTATGCAGTGAATTCAAGGGCTGCCAAAAATTGTGAGGCACTCCAATGCCCCTTGGAAGAGACATGGGGGAGGGCCTCATAAAACAATGTTCCCATTAGAAAGGAGCAGGTCTCCTATACTTGTAATGCCCATGCACTAAGTGTATGGGCTGACAAACATTTACCCCTGGGGGGTATACATGAACATACTGTATAAAAATTTTTTTTACGGGCATCATAAATCTTTAAAAAAATTATGTGGGTGTTGCATCACAGACCACGATCACCCTGGTGATATGGTGGTGAAGGATGAGGAGAAGGAGGAGGACAAGAGCAAATAGCCAAAATCAGGAAGCGTATACCCATGTGTGGGTGTGAAAAGGTGCATGGGAATACACCTCCCAAAAAAAGACACTGGATTTGAGTTTATGTTACGCTGCTATCATTCGGTGGTGTTGAGAAGTCTGGCCCAATCCAGCCCTTGTTCATGTGAGCCTGTCAGCATCTTCAGTTGACAGGCAGATGCGCTTATCAGTTATAATTCCACCAGCGGCACTAAAAACCCACTCTGATAAAACGCTAGCGGCAAGGCAGGCCAGGATCTCCAAGGCGTAGAGAGCCAGTTCATTCCACGTATCCAGCTTGGATACCCAACAATTATAAGGAATAGAGAAATCACGGAGGACGTTGGTGTGGTCGGCAAGGTACTCCCTCAGCATCTTCCCAAACTTTGCACTTCTTGTGAGAGTACCCCGCGCCTCAGGACCTGTGCGATGGAAGGGGCTGAGAAAATTCTCCCAGAACTTTGACAGTGTTCCCCTGCCTCTGCTGGATTGAAGTTGTGTCTCTCTCCCCTGTAGTCCTTGGTTGTCCAACGAACTATGACCTCTGCCGCCAGCATTTTCAGATGGGAAATTTTTTAATAGTTCAGCAACAAGGGCCTTCTGGTACTGCCCCATTTTTGTAGACCTCTCCGCCTCAGGAACAAGATATAAAGTTCTCCTTGTAGCGTGGGTCTAGAAGTGTCACCAACCAGTAATGGCTGTCACCCAAAATTTTGAGAATGCAAGGGTCATGGGAAAGGCAGAGTAACATAAACTCAGCCATGTGTGCCAGACTGCTAACAGGTAAGACTTCCATGTCCTCACCAAAAGGACGACTGACCATGCTCTCCTCCTCCTCTTCTCTGTCCTCAGGCCATTCACGCTGAACAGATGGTATGACAGTTGTGCAGGTAGTGCCGTCTATAGCGCAGGAAACTAGCTCCTGTTCTTCCTCCTCCTCCTCTTCCTCATTGTCACTCAATCCACCTTGTGATGAGATGAGGATGGGCTGTGTGAAATCACCCTGTATGGTTCCTTGCTCCATCTCATCGTGCTCCGCCTGCAATGCATCCTCTTTGATTGTGAGCAGAGAGCGTTTCAGAAGACAGAGAAGCGGGATGGTGCGCTAATTATGGCATCATCGCCGCTCACCATCTTGGTGGAGTCCTCAAAGTTTTGGAGGATGGTACATACAGTGCGTATGGAAAGTATTCAGACCCCTTTAAATTTTTTACTCTTTGTTTCATTGCAGCCATTTCGTAAATTCTAAAAATTTCATTTTTTTTCTCATTAAAGTACACTCTGCACCCCATCTTTACTGAAAAAAAAACAAAAATGTAGAAATTTTTGCAAATTTATTAAAAATGAAAAAATAAAATATCACATGGTCATAAGTATTCAGACCCTTTGCTCAGACACTCATATTTAAGCTCGCCTCGCCTCAGAGCCGCCACCAGGTTCCGGCCATTGTCAGCCATGCCTGGCTGTAGGTTCAGCGGTGCCTGCTCTTTCAAAGCTGTCCACAACTCTTCAGCATTTTGCGGTTTGTCACCTAAGCATTTTAGCTTCAGCACAGCCTATTACCACTTGGCCGAGGCAGTGCTGCAGTGCTTCCAGCTTGTGACTGATGTGGTAATTTTGGAGATGGAGGCTGAAGAGGAGGAGGAGGCTGAGGAGAATGAGGTGCAGGAGCTGTAGACTGTGGGAGCAACCCTGATTGACTTAGGGCCCGCAATCCTTGGCGTCGGGAGGACGTGTTCCGTTCCAAGGTCCGACTGGGTCCCAGCTTCCACTATGTTAACCCAGTGAGCCGTCAGCGAGATGTACCGTCCCTGCCCATAAGCGCTTGTCTACGTGTCCGTGTTGAGGGAACAGCTAATGTTTTAGGACATGTGCTTGTGTAATGCGGGGACGGCACACCGGGAGGAATAGTGGCGGCTGGGGACCGAGTACCGAGGGACGACCGCCGCCATCAGGTTGCTGAATGCTTCCTTCTCCACGAGCCTAAAAGGCAACATTTCGAGCGCAAGCAGTCGGAAAATGTGGGAATTTAGTAGTGTGGCCTGTGGGGCGTTGGCTGCGTATTTGCACTTATGTTCCAAGGACTAGGGTATGGACAACTGAACGCTGCACTGGGACAAGGACATGGACGTGCTTCCTGATGCTGCTACTTGAGAGTGTGCAACGACAGGTGCAGGGCAGGAGGCATCTTCACATGCACCATGGACAGGGAATTGGCTTGCATTCACAACAGCGGAAGAAGCAGTGGTGCCACCCGCAGACACTGTTCCTGGACCCTGGGGTTCGGCCCACAAAGTCGGGTGCTTTGTTGCCATGCGCCTGATCATGCTGGTGGTGGTCTGGTGGGGGTGGACTGGTAGTTTTGCCACCCCTGCTGATGCTGGCCTGGCATGTGGTGCAAATGGCCTTTTTGGGGTTATTGGCAGAGTATTTAAAAAACAACCAGACTCGGGAAGACCTAACAGTTGTACTGGCAACTTCCTTCATGTTGGTGTTACGGGGAACGGTTGCCTGCCTTCTGTCTACAGCCACGACACTACTTCTTCCTGCCTGTTGGGGTGCTCTGCCTCCCTCCCCCTGTGAGCTGCTGTTCACGGTCTGCAGGTCCTCCTGTCAGGTTGGGTCAGTTACTATATCATCCACCACCTCGTCTTCCATTTCAGCACCCTGGTCCTCCTCCTGACTTTCTGGCAATTGTGTCTCATCATCGTCCACCTCTTGTGACACTTTCCCAATGTCACCTTCGCGTGACCGTGGCTGCTCAAATATTTGGGCATCGCTACATGCGCTCTCCTCTTGCCCCGCTTCAAGTGGACTGGGCGAGAGGTCCGAATCTATAAATGGAAAAGTGAACAGCTCTTCAGAGTGTCCAAGTGTGGGATCAGTTGTCTCCGGGCACTCGGCATGGTGGGAGGAAGGAGTATCAGGGTGAGGAATATGCAGTTCAGACTTATGGCTACTGAGACTTGACCGTGTGGAAGACAGGGTTTTGGTGGTGGTGGTGGCTAAGTGACTGGAAGCATTATCCGGTATCCAACCAACAACTTTTTGACACTGCTCTGTGTTCAATAGTGGTGTGCTGCGGTCCCCTAGGAATTGGGACAGGAAGGTCGGGCGAGAAGATGTGGGTGTTTGTTGTGGCACAATTTCAGCTTGCCCACGGCCTCGGTCTCGGCATTCACCATCACCATCACGTCCCTTGCCATGCGCCTTGCCCATTTTAAATGGAGGACAATATCTTTCACGCTCACTACAAATGGCTGAATTTGGAGCGAAGTTATATGTGATCCGTGTGACGGAGAAAACACAGTTTTAAATACCTGGCCTGTAGGTAACTATTTCGAACAGCAAACTGGTGTCAAAAACTTCGCTGACACACTGAAACAAATTTTCAATGGAGGCCAGAAATGGCAATATTTTCTGAAAGCGTATATGTGATCCGTGTAGCGGAGAAGCCACAGTTTTAAATAGCTGGATTTTTAGCACTGTAATATGGAAAGGACCTGGCTGTATTCTGCAGTGCCAAATGGCGCAGAAAAACGGTGTTCTCTGGATTGTTTTTTAAGCAAATAATGAGGATTAATATCCCCAAAAAAATTATTCCTGGGCCTATGTCTAGAAATGTCTAACAGGAGCAGCAGACAGAACTGGAATGGAGCCTCTTGTGCTATGTGCACTGCTGTATACCCTGCCTATATACACTGCCTGCCTGATATCTCTGCAGATGGCTTAGTCCTCAGAAGGACTGTTTGTTGAGATGGATATGTGAATTATATATGCTGCTATACCTACACTAACTAGAAACAAGCAAATCTCTCCCTGACACAGCAGCAGCTCTCCCTACACTGTCTAATTCCGGAGTGACTGTGACGAGCATGGCGGCCCCAGGTCTGATATAGACCTGATGATGCTGTGCTGCCAGCCAATCACTGTAATGTCACAACCACCATGGCTACGGCATTACAGTGAGTGGCAGGCAATCTGTAAAGAGCGCCAAACATGCAGGGAGGGGACCCGAGCATCCGCCCGAGCATCTCGCAAGTACTCCGCGAGCTCCGAGCATCTCGACTACTGAGATGCTCGGGCGAGTACCGAGTACTTGCAAGTATGCTAACTCATCACTACTGCTTACCAAAATTTCACTTATTGTCCTCCGAGGCAGCTACGAGGTAAGCAGACTAGTGTGGTCTATACTTGCAGGTCAGCATGAAGATGTAATAGCTCAAGGGTCCATAGCTACTTTCAGGACCACTTCTCCTTCTGAGGTCTCTCTCCACTGGGTCAACTATAAATATCTGTCTAAATTTTATGGTGTAAGAATTGCTCTACAACCACTTGGTTGGATCTCCGGATTCCTCCAAAGCTTAATGGGCCCAACCCCAACTGCAGAGTTGCCCCCAGCACTGATTAGCAGTTTACTGTCAATATACAATGTACACAGAGAGCTGTGGTGTGGGCGGGGTTAGCTTTCTGAGCTCTGCTGCATCTACAGCAGAGAAAACTCTGATTGTATCACAGCTGCTGCACCCAGTACACTAAGTGATACGTCGCTGGAATCAGGGTCTCTATCTCAACATCATGCTGCTCTCAGATTACATAACAAAAACCTATTGGCGGATTCCCTTTAAAGGGTCAGTTCACAGCAGAATTTTTTTGTGATACTTCTGAAGCCTAACAGGACAATCATAACTAGTATGGCAGTTACTTCACTGGCACAATACATATTCTGTAGGGGGTGGTTGTCGTGCTCCTCAGAGTTTGCTCTTTCCTTCCACTTGGAAACATTAATTAGCAGGAGGCAATGTCACTGTGTGATTCTTGCCCCTTCTGGCCATTATATTTATGTCTTATTTAAACCAGAGGAGACATAATTATTATCGATTTCAGGCAAGACTGGAAAATAGCTGACTTGGCTTATTTCCATATACACTGTGCAAAAATCATTAAAAAAGGGCCTGAAGCAACTTTACAAACCAGCGCTTCTCCTATGCGGCGTCTATGATTTGATGGATTAGAGTTACAATAAACTAACTGTTTAATAAAGTGTTACAATATAACCTCCTAAGTGATGCTACTTTTCATTGCTGTTGAATTAGCTCTATCAGTATATTGCTATATTGTATGCCGGTGGTCATCCTCCCTATTGTATACAATGAGCAATATTTATAGTATTGAAATGTACAACAGCCATATACACACAAAAATTGCTACTATGTTGCATGGAAATAACAGGGAAGAAATATTTTATAATATTCACAGTTATTTTGCTATGGGATAAGCTGACACAATGTTAGAAAAGGAAAACAAATATGAACAAAATTTAGGACGGAATTATCAAAGGCACAAACTGAGCAAAAACGTGCAGCAGATTGACAGCTACATAGTGCCATCTGCTGGCCATGAACAATACTGCTAGGCTCTGAAGAAGGGAATGTGTCAGCTCTCCAGACTTTGCAAATGCTTGTAATCTCCACAAAATAACAATTCTAGAGAATATTTTCTTATTGTACTACGCCTCTGTTATTCCTCCTAGAAATGTATGAATAAATTGACAATTGGGACTCTCCAGTTGGGGGGGAGGGGTGTATCTCTTCACTGTCCTATCAGTTCTTCTAGACTGTGAAGTGAAATGCCCCTTTAACAAGAGGAATGGTAACTCCCATTTGTTAACTTATTTATGAATAATCAGGTGGAGTAAGGGTGCTTTAACATTGCCTTCTGTGTCCCCGTTGGGGCATACGTCCTAAAATTCCCCGCAAAACGGGGTCCGGACGTATGCTGTGACAGGGTCCATAGACTGCAATGGTGACGGCAGAGCGAAAGTGCACTCTGCCGTGCGTTTTTTCGGGTGTGTACGCCCACAGGAGCCGGACATTCAGACGCAGCAGCCTATTGCGGTCTATGGCCCCGTCACAGCATACGTCCGGACCCCATTTTGTGGGGAATTTTAGGACGTATGCCCCGACGGGGACACAGAACGCAATGTGAAAGCACCCTAACAGAGGAACAGCACAATGCAGAGTTTGAGAAAAGATGATCAAGACTTTTTAAATAATTAGAAATACAAGTATTATTTATTTATTAATCAGCAGAGGTGTTGGGTCCTGTTTAAAGGGAATCTGTCCGTAGGATCAACCATCCTAAGTTGTCTATATGGGCATGTAGGTCATAGGAAACTGAATAAATAAGATATCTGTGTTCTGATGTTTTATTCCAGAGAAATCCACATTTTTCTTATATGTAAATGAGCTGTTAAGATCTATGGGCCGGACATAGATCTCCCTGAGAATCTGCCTCCAGAGATTATTTTTATTTAAAGGAGGCATTACCAGTGTGACACATGTAGATCAGGAGAGCAGGCTGTCAGTTATTACATGTCTCACTCTGGTGATGTCTTATTTCATTTAAAAGAACCTCTGGAGGCATTTTACCATTTTCCAGGACCTCAGATGTAAGCACCAACGGGGCCACTGAAGTGAGGGTAAATGTAATATGATGAACATAGCCTAGCTCAGTCTAACATATTAGCCCAAGTTACAGGGGAAATACAGACTCCTGACAAAGACTGCAGAATTAATCATAGTCCTGATCTAGATCCTGATCAAGGTCTACAAAAACCCAGCAACTACTGCAGCCCCTAAGCACCGGGTAATCACATGATCACTAGGATTGGAGAAGACAGCACATCACTACTTACTAAAGGATGTACATAGCTGTTATTGTGCTCTGTGGTCAGGAAGACAGAAGCTGTAATAAACCGTCTCTGCCTTCTCTATCAAGAGCCCTGCTGTCTCTGGCAGCCGGTTTCCTTCTCTGTGTCTGTAGCTGCAGACACTGCAAAGACATTCAGAAACATGTCTGCAGGGTCTTATTGAAGCAACTGAATATTTTAAGACATTCTACGGTTCACAAGCAATAACAATGTCAAATAAATTAGGTTATTCACAGGATCCCAAGTTTGCGATTGCAAACAAAGTGGTTGTACGATGAATATAAAGAATGAAAAAATAATGTGTTACTAAAACAAAGTTAGTTATATTTATTTTTTTCTATTAAAGTTCATCTGGTCCTTTGAAGATTGTGGAAGTCAATTCCTTAGGTCACTTTATCCGAATAATGAACACTTCTCAAGACCAAGATATTGATATAAGTGGCTACCTGCTGCTGCAGCTGGAGGGAGGACAGGTGGTATCAGTGTATCGCTTCCCACACAATCTACTTCTGGCCTCCCTGCAGCACATTACGGTAAGGGGGTATTTCCCTTGAGTAATATTAGCAATAATGAAGGTTAGAGCTCAGTTGCAACTTTTGGGACAAAGTTGTTTCAGTTTTTCATTCTTTTAGTCAGATGTTTCTCTGGTCACTGAAGTACAATTATCAGCGTTTCAAAAGTTTTTAAACTTTTGTTAACAAATACATAAGCTTATGTAAAGACTCAATATTTATAGCATGACCCTTATTTTTCTAAGACTTCTGCCCCTCGCCCTGGCAGCTGGATATCAGTTTCTTGGCCAAATCCTGACTGATGACTGCCCGTACTTGTCTAATCAGTGCTGGGAGTTTATCACAATTTCTGTGTTTTTTGGCCGCCTGCTTTTTTGAGGATTGAGCACAGGTTCTCAATGGGATTGAGATCTGGGGTGTTTCCTGGTCATGAACCCAAAATTTCAATATTTTGTTCACTGAGCCACACAGTTATCACTTACGACATGGTCTCCATCATGCCGGAAAAAAAAAGACATTGTTCATCACCAAATTGCTCTTGGGTCGATGGAAGAAGTTACTCTTGGAGAATGTTTAGATCCCATTCTTTATTCATGGCAGTGATCTTGGGCAAAATTTAGAGTGAACCTCTCCATGGAGTAAAAGCCCCCACACATGAATGGTCCCAGGACGCTTTACTGTTGGCAGACATAGGACTCATGGCAGCGCTCACTTTTACTTCTCCAGCCAATCATTCTTCCAGATGTCTCAGTCTGGAGGGGGCTTCATTAGAGAAAATAACGTTACTCCAGTCCTTTGCAGTCCAATCCCAGGACTTCCTGCAAATTTATTTTCTCTGTTGACAATGTTGAAATGTTTTTGTATATTCATCACTAATATTGTGGCCTAAACCTGTCTGTCTGTCCTTCTGTCCAGGAAATCCTGCGTCGCTGATTGGTCTGGCCGCGGCCAATCAGCGACGCGGCATTTCATAAAAAGATGGCGGCCGTTAGCGGCTCATCTGCAGCACGGAGGTCAGCGGCGATGCAGCCGGGAGATGCAGCCGGCTGCTCGCAGCATAAGTCCCCCGACCGGAGGCGCCGCTGACTTCCATGCGGCTACCGTCGGGAGATCAGCAGCTATGGCCGCTTATCTCCCGACGGCAAGTGTGATGCCCCCCCTCCCCTCTCCTCCTCTCTCCCCTCCCCTCCCCTCTCCTCCTCTGTCCTCCTCTTCCCTCCCCCCGCTTGCTCAGGGCCCCGGCACCCGGCGCCATACTTACCCCTCTCCGTGCCTCCGCAGCAGCTCCTGTGTCTTCCGCTGATGCTCTGTGACGTCTCAGGTCAGAGGGAGCGGTGACGTCTGTACACCGCGCTCTCTCCTGATCGGTCAAAGCGCAGAGCGGGAAGATGCCGGCTACGCTGGAGTCCGGAGCAGCAGCTGAGAAGAGAGGTGAGTATTGGATTTTTTTTTTTATTGTATGGGGGCATAGGGCATTAAATGGTGGGGTGGGGGTGTGTGACATTGTGGAGGGGCTATTATAAGCGAGGAGGGGTGTGACATCCTGCATGGGGCACTATGGGGGGATGTGACATCCTGCATGGGGTATTATATAAGGGGGATGTGACTTCCTGCATAGGGCATTATAAGGGAGGGGGGATGTGACATCCTGCATGGGGCATTATATGGAGGGAGAGGTGACATCCTGCATGGGGCATTATATAGGGGGGAAGTGACATCCCGCATGGGGCATTATATGGGGGGGAATGACATCCTGTATGGGGCATTATATAGGGAGAATGTGACTTTCTGCATGGGGCATTATAAGGGGGGGTGTGACATCCTGCATGGGGCATTATATGGAGGGAAAGGTGACATCCTGCATGGGGCATTGTAAGGGAGGGGGGGATGTGACATCCTGCATGGGGCATTATATAGGGGGGGTGACATCCTGCATGGGGCATTCTATAGGGGGGATGTGACTTCCTGCGTGGGGCATTAGATAGGGGGGGGATGTGACATCCTGCATGGGGCATTATAAGGGAGGGGGGATGTGACATCCTGCATGGAGCATTATATAGGGGGGGGATGTGACATCCTGCATGGGGCATTATCCTGCATGGGGCATTATAAGGGAGGGGGGGATGTGACATCCTGCATGGGGCATTATAAGGGAGGGGGGGATGTGACATCCTGCATGGGGCATTATATGGGGGTGGGGGGAGTGACATCCTGCATGGGGCATTATAAGGGAGGGGGGGATGTAACATCCTGCATGGGGCATTATAAGGGAGGGGGGATGTGACATCCTGCATGGGGCATTATATGGGGGTGGGGGGAGTGACATCCTGCATGGGGCATTATAAGGGAGGGGGGATGTGACATCCTGCATGGGGCATTATATGGGGGGGGGAGTGACATCCTGCATGGGGCATTATAAGGCAGGTAGATGCTCCCCGGTCCTCACTAACACGGTTTGCTGATTGGTCGCAGCCACCGGCCGCGACCAATCAGTGATATCAGCGCCAAATTTAAACACGGTCTCCGGCCAATTGGCGGCAGATTTAAAATAAGTACGCCACCGTCGGGAGACATATTCTAGAATACCCGATGCGTTAGAATCGGGCCACCATCTAGTTCATATATAAGCAGCAATTCACAGTAAACAGCCATTTGCTGGTGGATGAAAACATAGCTCTAAGGTAAAGAATGTAAAAGCTTGTTTAATTTTCTTATATTTTCCCACTTTTCCACTTTATTCTCTATGGAAAAGTATGAGTCATGTGATTCCCCCTTTTATCTTGTTTAGATCTGGGCATCTGGAGCAAAAGTTTCTCAAAATCTACCAACAGATTTAGTGTGGAAAGGACGAGTTTACTTCCGAAGCAACGCACAATGCATCACTGTTCTAACAAAGCCAAATGGGCAGGTATGATGAATATGGAATTATTAGTATTGGTATATACAGTATTGTTTCTAGAGGAGAATATATGGTTCACGTTCCTTGTGCGGGAACACTTCTTCTCTTATCGAAATAAAGTGATTGCCAGTCTGTATGGGAGACAAATTCTCCATAATTCCAAAAAGTACCAAAATTCGCAACTTCGAATTTGGCAAAAATATTGCAGCATTTCAAGGTGTTTTACACCAGAATTATGGCATAGACACCTTGCTGAATCGTGCCCTATGTCCATCAACAATAATTCTTAATTTAGTACTTGTAAAATGTGTTTATTGTGTTTTTCTAAATACTTTCATTTTATTATTTTATACCTTATGCTTCTCTTGTGTTTTAGTCGGTTGCTTCTCTTAGGAATAAGGAGTCACCATCCAGGCTAGAGACAGTGAGACCAAGCCTGTGTAAACATCAAAAAGCCATAATAAGACCTGTGATGGAACAGAACAAGGTTTATTCTACCACTCTTCCAACTACTACTCTCAACAGGTAGCACTTGTGTAGACAAAGTACCCTTTCTGTCATTTCTATCTTTGCTTGCTGTCATTAAGCAAACATTTATATAAGTTATCAAGATGTTGAGTATTCCAGAAGTCAATGCATAAGCAGCAAAGTTGGAAAAAGGGATTCCAAAAAACCCCATAATATCTAGTTAGTGAATCCTCAGAAGACGGCGCCATGATGAAATGTCATTAATACAATAGGAATGGTGTCTTTTAGAGGTTCCGCATGAGAAGAAAAAAGAGAAGAAAAATGTTTCATAGATTCAAACATGGTGCAAAGGTTGGAAGTTACTACTGTCGATACTGTAACATAAGAGTGCTGGTATGATATGCTCTTCCCCATATTTTGCTATAGTTGTATGATTATAGGTTGGCTTGTGACTGGCTGGATGTAAAGGTAAAGGGGTGGTCTAAAACTAACATTGGTTTTAATCCTAATCCCCCGCCGAAATGAAGCATCATCAGTGACGTCTGTTTCAGGGGCTGGGCTAGTCCCTGCTCTATTGCGCATGCGTCAGTTTTCAATTCTGATGTATTCTCAGAACAAGCTCTCTTCTCATACTTTGTGATTTTTAGCAATGAACAGTGACAGTGCGCTCCCTCTCCGGTTCTAATGAGTAGTGATGAGTTGGCAAGAGAGTGCACGGTCAGTGTGCATTGTAATGAGTGAACTTGACAAGCATGAAGAGCAGGGACAAGCCCTGCCCCAAAACAGACCTCACTTGCAGTGTAAGGACTGGTCTTTGCTCACCTGTTTACTCCTTTCAGTGAACACTGAAAGTGCACTCTCCTGCTAGCCCATCACTTTTCATTAGAGAGAGTGAGGGAGTGCACTGTCATTGTGCATTGAAAAGAATATAGCACAGAGACAAGGGAGCTCATACTCAGCATACGTCGTAATTGACAACCTACACATGCTCAGTAGAACAGGGACTAGCCCAGCCCCTGAAACGGACGTCACCGATGATGCTTCACTTCAGAGTTGGGACAGAGGCTGTGGCAGTGACCGGAGCCTATGCCCCCGATGATGCTTCGTTAGAGTATCCCAGCATGTGGCAGAAGTTCTCAAACAAAACAAAAAAATGTCATCAAAACGGATGTAAATAAAAAATAAAATAAAATAAAGCAGAGAGAGAGTAGAGGGAACGATAGGAACTGTTTAATTAAAGTGTATTAGAAAATAATTTTTATTTTTACAATAGATAGACATTTAGAATTACAATCAATGTTAGTTTTGGACCACCCCTTTAAGTAAATTTTGCATAGACAGGTGTTGATTGTGTTTATTATAGGACCTGTGGTTCCCCTGACTTAGGGATGACTCAGAATATGTCGCCTTACTCAACTTGCATTAGACCAAAGCTCTACTTAGCCTTCAGAAATTCAGGTATCTATTATATTTATTATGTGAGCATTATGCAATTCTACAAATATTAGATGCTATAGATTTTATTGCTCTAAAACATGAAACAATTTTACAAACAGTTTTGATTGTAAATGTCCTAACATTTTCCATTCACAGCTTAGTCAAACGAATGTATTTTCATGGGTACAGATTACAAACCTTGTGCATTGTCCTTCTTCCTCCCATACGTTCCCATTCTACAGACTGTAGACTAGCAAGAAACATTTAGTTAGATGTTTTACGCAGGAATGTGGACTCTGTAAGCTGCAATCCATTTGGTACTGGCTAGACTGGAGGTCACAGTCCCATGAATACATTATATAAATTCCCAGAGGAGCATTGTATGACCCACAAGTCTTCTTATGGCGACTTGGCACTCTCCTCTGTCACAGGCCTCTCATGCAGCCAAACAAGTTCTCCTGCTTTGCCCTGGTGAGAGGCATAAACCCCTAAACACGTGTTTACAAATGGAATTTCTGGTTTGGCTTTTTAAGCTAAGTCATGTGGTAAGGTAAATGGTCAATGCTGACTTGCAGTATTGCTACCTCCATTAAGTGGTACTAGATTTCTGTTATTTTCATTTCTGAAATGGTTATTTGCATAATGAATAGATTGTCAGTGTTAGTACTGTCAGAGTGAGGTGAGGTCTGAAAGAGAGACAAGGGTCATCATCAGGAGAGCAGTTAGGATATGACAGGCCAAGAAATGAGACAGGAGCAAAGTTTTGAGCAAGCTGCGAGTCTGAATTAGGAGTACCACTAACATAGGATCCAGCATAACATTGGTGCAATCTGTGCAGCTGCACAGGGGCCAAAGAGGTAAGGGGCCCACGTCTGTGACAGACACAGAAAAAGGCCCATGTACTGTTCTTGCACAGGGTCTCTCATCAGTCTGTGTCCACCACTGGCACTACAAGTATCGTAAGCCAAGAAAGAAGCACAGCAAAAAAGAAAGGACAAAGTCAGAAACTAAGACAGCAATATCCCAATCTATAGTGCCAGGGAAGTCAAACCTCAATGACCAGACAACATATGGCAGGGCAATATACATGTAAGTATTCTGCCAAGCATGATGCCATTTTAGGTGCGGAATGCCTTGGCAGTAGTGATGATCGAGCATGCTCGTTACTCGAGATTTACAAGCATGCTCGGGTGTTTTCCGAGTATCTTCAGCGTGCTCGGGTGTTATGTTTAAGTCACTCTGTGTGCATAATTTGTGACTGTTTGACAGCTTTAATACATTTGAGGAATGCCTGTTTCTTAGGCATTCCTCACATGTATTAAAGCTGTCAAACAGTCACAAATCATGCACACGGGAGTGACTCAAGCATAACACCCGAGCACGCTGAAGATACTCGGCGATCACCCGAGCATGCTCGCTGAAAGGGTTAACAGATCATGCTCACTCATCACTACTTAGCAGCCCAACATAGTCATGGCCTGAAACACAGCTGAACAGGACCAGACTTCTCACAGTTTTTGTTTGTAGTCTGATACTCTGGAAACACACATATGAATAAAACAGTTCATAAATATTTCAGTACAGGGCAGCCATCATCGGAAAATGACTTACTGTTTAAATCAGGTTTTCATGTTAAATGTATTTTTTTGCCAATATTTTTTTCCATGTCACAATTTATATAAAAAATGTCAGTTTTCAAACTGGTCACTGTTTTTTTTTTTTAGATATATACTTTTGATGTGTCAGGAAACAACACATGTATATTAGCCACAATGATCAGACTTGGACCCTATCTTTTGTATTGAGGCATCTAATAAGTGTGTGCACAGGTCATTATGAAGGGTGGAGGAGCAGCTGTGGCATCATCTATTGTGATTAGAGGATCCTGTGTTATTAGCTGGATACAGAGGGGTTATCTGTCATTGTAATCCTGCCTCTGATGATAAAGGAAACTAGTGTTAACTCTTCCTCAAAGGACAGGAAGTATGTGTCTAAAAAAAATCCCTTGTGGCCACTCTGAATATTGCAAGATTACTATATTATTTTATATATAGATCATGATATGAAAAAAAACATTGATCAAATAAAAAAACACATGCAACACAAAATCTGATCGTTTTCTGATGACACATTCCCACAAGATGCCATGTTTCAATATCTTGACCTTCAGTTAACCAATCTAACAGTTATACTGTGGCTTTGTAGAAATTCTGAATCTATGCGCCCATACTCGACCTCCCACTCTTGGCACACTGAGTATGTGGCACCCCAGGGGTCTGGTTTCCACAGTAACAGCAATGTTATGTCTGAGAGCAGATGGGAGGTCTCTTGGCCAGGGATCCTATGCATGCCACACCTCCTGCCCAGTCCTGGGAGGGGAAGAACTTCCCCTATATAAACCTAGGGCTGAGGCAGGGTTAGTGTGTAGAGAAGAAGTAGAGACGGAGAAGAGAAGCAGATATAGGAAAAGAACATCAGGAGCTCTGTGGGAGCAGTGCTATAAGGAGTCAGGGGCTGGCAGCTGCAGAGCTCGCCCTGACTGGGAAGCTATCACCGGACCCGGAGTCCGAGGCTGTGGGGACTAACTCCTACCCAGCAGCAGAAACCGACCGGCAGGGGATTTCAGGTCCTCCGGCCAAGAAACCCGAAGGCACGGTCACACGCGTGGGACCAGCACCGCCGTCGTGGAGCGGCAGCTACCAGAAGGCCCCGAGTCACCGGCCATACGGGTGAGCACCACACGGTACACTCAGGGACGTGGGCTACTTATACCCGCCTCTAGCAAGGTAGCCAGAAGAGTACAGTCAGTTTGGGAGGCCTACAACTCCGCCTGGCCAGGGGAGATCCCATCTGCTCAAGGACTAACCAGGCCCCCAATCGCTAGCCAGTACTCCGGGAGGGTCTATTTTTGTCACCAGTAAAGACCCTGAACTACACCGTACCGTCTCCGAGTGGTTCCTGCTACCCCCATCATCCACGTCGGCTGCCCTGAGGCCATACCCCTCCCGTTGGGGGTGATACTATCACGCTGCACAATCCTTCCACCGGCCTCAGCGGTCTGCCCTGCAGCGGCAGCTCCTTCGCTGCATTCAACGGGTGGCGTAGTCGTACAACATCTACCGCTAATACAGCGCCACTTAGTCTGACTCCCTGGGCACGGACCGGGTCACCGCCACGAGACTACAACCCTCAACAGATCCGGCTCCGGGTAAGCTCCCGCATGCGCAACGCTGCGCGACACAGGCCCAGGGGTGCGTCAACTTTTGGCGTAGTCGGCAGGATCTCGTGCCCGCAACCACCGGGTACTGCGTGCCTGAAAAAGACTGTTCAAACTTACCAGTGGTGAAGTTTCCCGCCATCCGGCGCCATCTTCTACCTTCTTCCCGCCATCCGCGAAGTTTTCCCGCCATCCGGCGCCATCTTCTGCCTTCTTCCCGCCATCCGTGGAGTTTTCCCGCCGTTGGACGCCATCTTGAAGACGCCGCGCAGGAAGAAGAGGGGCGTGGACTCCGAAAGCGCGCGAGAACTGAAGCCCCGCCTCACGTCCGGACGTTGCGTAAGGTCCTGGAAGGAGCCCAGCAGACACCGACGTCACAGGAGCGCGACGGAAGGTCCTCAACCCTGACGATCCACTGCGGAGCCGCGGCCTACGGAAGAGGATCATCGCAAGGTAGGCCACGGTCCACTAGGGGGGAGGAAGATGTCGGATACGGAGGAGAGCTTCACTGCCTCAACCCCCGCCAGCGCCACCGCTGCTGCAGTCATGCCTTTCACCATGCCCTATATCCCGGGAGCGGCCTGGCTACCCCAGTACTCAGGGGAGTCACATACCCTGCATGACTTTAGAGAAAAGCTGGATAGCCTCTTTCAGGTGTATCCCCTCACAGAAGAGCAAAAAGTGAGCATCCTGGTGGCCCAATTAACCGGGGCAGCCCAAAGGGAGGTAAAGTCCTGGCCACCTGGGGGGAGGACTGTTGCAGGGATACTAACCCGGCTGAGGGACACCTTTGATACCCGCACCTCAGCCGAGATCAAGCTTAGATTCTACGGGTGCAAGCAGCGAGCACACGAGAGTATAAGGGACTATGCCCTGAACCTACAAGAGGCCCTGAGAGCCATTAAGCAGACCGACCCTGACGGCGTGGGAGACGAGGACAGGCTGTTGACTGAACAATTTATAGAGGGTTTATATTGCAATGCCCACCGAACCCAGTTGCGGGCAATGGCCTTACAGGACCCTCATCTGGGATTTGCACAGTTCAAGGACAGAGCCATCCGGGTGCTCCGAGAACCGGCACCAGGTGGCGTTGTGACCCACAGACGCCCCACTACCACTTACCACCAGGAGGCGGCGCCCTTGTCGGCAGGGCCTGTGGGAGCTAATGCGCAGGCTTTGAACAATCACCCGGCTCCAGACCTGCACCATCAGGTCCAAGAGCTAGCTAAAAGCGTTGCCGCGCTAACCCGAACTGTGCAGTCTTTACAGGTTTCTACTCCAGGGAAGATCCAGCTGGCATCCGGACCGGAGGACATCCCGTGGCGTCGACCAAGGAGGACCCCACCGGCCAGAGGAAGACCCAGCGACCGATACAACGAGGACGGACAACCCATCTGCCGCCGCTGCAATCAACCCGGACATATGGCAAGGTACTGTCCTTTAAACTGGCACAACCTGGGGTAGAGGGCCAAACCCCAGGAAAAAGATCATCAGGCCCATCGAACTGGCGCGACAAATATGTGGGAGGACGTCCAGTCTTGCCTGTGGTACTGGATGGCATCCCTATGAGTGCCCTACTGGACACCGGGTCACAGGTTACCACTATCCCGTACGTGCTCTTCAAGCAGTACTGGAATGACTCGGATATCACCCGCTACCCTGACGACGACTTGAGTATCATCACCAGCAATGGTCAGCCCGTGCCACAGATTGGATTTAAAGAGGTGACCATTAAAATCGGTAGAGTCGAACTGGCGGCACAGGGACTGATCATTGTAGACATTGACAAGCACGAGAGTCACCCAAAGATAACTCTAGGAACTAATGTAATTGAAAATTGTCTTGCAGAGGTGATTTTCCTTTTACAGCAGGTTGCCAAGAACGCCAGCTCCGGCCAGCAGCGAGTGCTCCAGAAAGAGATCCGGGCACTGATGCGACGGCAACAGATAGAACTCTCCGGTGGTGAGATTGGTAGCGTAAGAATGTGTGACCCTTTTCCTATTGCCATGCCCCCAAAAAGTGAAATGATGATTTGGTGCCGGGCAGCTATTGGTCTGAGAGGTAGAGATTACCAGGCAATGGTAGAACCAGTTTACTCAGACAGTAGGCCCACCATTTTGACAGCACGGGGGGTGGTCAATGTACGCCATGGGAGGGTGCCCGTTCGCATAATAAATATCGGGAAGAGGGAAGTGTACCTGCCCCGGTATGCCACGCTAGCCAAATTGTATACCATCAATCAAAATTCCATACAGTCCGTAGGACCCTTGCCTCCATCTTCCCCGGAGGAAGGTAACGGCTCTAAGGAAACAATGGAGGACTGGTGTCAGCAACTACATTTGGGTATTGACTCCACTCCCTCACACCAGAGACAGGGAGTCTATCGGGTGGTTCAAGAGTACGAGAGAGTGTTTAGTAAACACCCGTTAGACTTCGGGCGAGTCAAGGGGGTAGAACACCACATCCCCACGGGAGACCATCTTCCCATAAAAGAGAGGTATCGACCCGTACCCCCTGCACACTACCAACACGCCAAGGGGATGCTTAGGGACATGAAGGAGGCTGGGGTGATCAGGGATAGCTGTAGCCCCTGGGCAGCTCCACTAGTCTTAGTCAAAAAGAAAGACAAC
Organism: Phyllobates terribilis; assembly: GCF_046119375.1. NCBI lineage: Eukaryota > Metazoa > Chordata > Amphibia > Anura > Dendrobatidae > Phyllobates > Phyllobates terribilis. The sequence continues at coordinate 129,273,530 of NW_027362773.1, read as the reverse complement.
ACCATGAGGATGTGTGTAGATTACCGGAAAATCAACCGTATCACACACAAGGATGCGTACCCCTTACCAAGGATAGAGGAGTCTTTGGCTGCTTTAAGATCTGCTAACTTCTTCTCTACCTTGGATCTCACTAGCGGGTACTGGCAGGTTCCTGTAGCAGAGGCGGACCGGGAGAAGACCGCATTCACCACCCCGATGGGACTTAGCGAGTTTACCTGCATGCCGTTCGGACTCTGTAACGCACCAGGAACCTTTCAACGATTAATGGAGTGCTGTCTGGGCCACAGAAACTTCGAGACGGTCCTGTTGTACCTGGACGATGTCATCGTATATTCCAAGACTTATGAGGACCACCTGAAACACCTGGTGGAAGTGTTCGAAGCTCTGGCAAACTACGGCCTAAAGGTAAAACCCTCCAAGTGTCACCTCCTAAAACCAAAGGTGCAGTACCTGGGACACGTGGTGAGCGCTGACGGAGTGGCTCCCGACCCTGATAAGATCACCGCAATTAAGGAATGGCCAAGTCCCTCCAGTGTAAAGGAAGTGCGGCAGTTCCTCGGGTTGGTAGGCTATTACCGCAGATTCATCCCCGGTTTCACCAAAAAGGCAGCTCCTATGCAGGACCTCCTGATAGGCCAGTCCCGGAAGGCCAAGAACCAGAAGCCGCCCTTCAAATGGGAGAAGTTAGAAGAAGAGTCCTTCCGCCAGCTGAAGATGGCCCTCACGGGGGATGAAATCCTGGCATACCCTGATTACAGCCAGCCCTTTATCCTCTACACCGACGCAAGTAACATCGGGCTAGGAGCCGTACTGTCCCAGATCCAGCAGGGGAAAGAACGAGTAATCGCTTACGCCAGTCGAAAACTGCGACCCACCGAAAGAAACCCTGAGAATTACAGCTCATTTAAGCTAGAGTTCCTGGCAGTGGTGTGGGCAGTCACCGAACGCTTTAAGCACTACCTCGCTTCTTCCCGGTTCACCGTGTACACGGATAACAACCCGTTGACACACCTGGACACGGCAAGACTCGGTGCCCTAGAGCAGAGATGGATGGCCCGTCTGTCCGACTACGAGTTCACAATCAAATACCGGGCAGGACGCTCCAATACCAACGCGGACGCCCTGTCCAGGATGCCAAACCTACCGGACGTAGGAGAAGATCCAGAGGGACTGGAAGAAGTCGAACTCCCCGCGTTCCACCGTCATGGGACTATCCAGTATTCCCATCGGGTAAGGAGTAAGCAAGCCGCTACGTTTAACCCCTTGCCTCACTACAACTGGGAGGAAACGCAAGACAGTGACCCTGCCGTCCGACTGGTGAAGGAGATGCTGACTCGGCCAGAGGCTCGCCTTGACCCAGACGCTCCGGAGGAAGCCAAACAACTGTGGGCTGAGAAGAGTCGACTGTTCCTTTACAAGGGGAAGTTGTGCCGCAGAATGGTTAACTCCCGGACGCATGAACTAATCTGGCAAGTAGTGGTGCCACGAAGAGACGCAGCCATGGTGATGGAGGCATACCACGACGGGGCTGGACACTTCGGATGGAAGAAGCTGGAGTTCCTGCTGCGCGGGCGGTTCCACTGGGTAGGCATGAGGGGAACCATCGAGAGGTGGTGCAGAGACTGTGGCCCGTGCAACCTAAGAAGGAAGGACCGTGCCAGCCAGAAGACCCCCCTTCAGTCCATCGTCACCAGGCAGCCGTTGGAACTGGTAGCCTTGGATCATGTAAAACTGACCCCAAGCAGAAGTGGCTACGTCTACGCGTTAACCATTGTGGATCATTACTCCCGGTTCTTGGTTGTCATCCCCGTTAAGGACTTAACAGCTCAAACAGCAGCTAGAGCCTTCCAGCAGCACTTCTGCCGTCCACACGGGTACCCGGACCAAGTGCTGACGGACCAGGGACCTGCCTTTGAAGCGGAGGTCTTCCAGGAATTCTGCAATCTGTATGGCTGCCGGAAGATAAGGACGACACCCTATCATCCGCAAACTAATGGACTTTGTGAGAAAATGAACCAGGTGGTAATGGATCTTCTGAAAACGTTGCCCCTGGAAGAACGCAGTCTGTGGCCTGAGAAGCTGCCCGACCTGGTGGACCTGTACAACTACATCCCTGTAGGGTCCACCAACTGTACCCCGGCTTACCTAATGAGGGCAAGGCCTGGTAAGCTACCTGTTGACCTGGAGATGGGAGTCCTGACACCCGAGGACACTTCACCGGAAGCAGACTGGGACACAGAGAGGCAGCAGCAGTACTGGAAAGTACAGGAGAGCGTGGAGCGAAGTCTCTGTCTCTCTAGGGAAAGACAAGAGAAAACTTACAACCAGTATGCTCCCGCTGTTCCCCTGGTACCCGGAGAGCAGGTCTTGAAGAGGAAGAGACGGCTCCACAAGTTGGACGACCAGTGGGAGAAGGACCCGTACACCGTACTGCCCTCAAGCCACGACAACCCAAAGGTTTGTACCATCAGTAAAGACGGAGGGTAAACCACAGCCATTGTATCCCGGGATCACCTGAAGAAGTGTCCCGAACAGCTACGGAACCCAGAAGAAGAGCAAGAAGACCCTCGACCCGTAGAGGAGAGGGAAGATATGGTTAGTACTGTGCTCGGAGACTTCCCTCGGTCCTGGACTCAAGTCAATGGTGCAGTTGTGGTACCCGTCCTCACGTTCCTCCAACCAGCATCCCAAGTGTCTTCGGAGCAACAGGTAGAGCTGGAAGAGCAGCCGGTCCAGGAGGCAGCAGACTCCACACAAGCAGAACAGGAGGATCAACCCTCTGCTCATAGTGAGCCTGCCGTACCCCTAGTGAGCCAAAGAGCCCGTAGACAGCTGCCCAGTTTACCCTTGACAGCTCCTACACCCTGTAGTTCAGGGCCAGACAGTCAGCTCCGTAGGTCCACTAGGGCCACTAGAGGCCAGTTACCCGCACGTTGGAGGATTTGAAGTGTTTAAATTGTTTTATTTGTGGTTACCTGTCTGTTACGTGTAAATAATTATGTGTTTCTAGTTATTTTTAGGAGTCCTTGGTGGATTACCGGGAATCCTTTTTACAATTGGTTGGAGCGTAACCTAGGAATGGACTAAAGACTGTTAAGGACTCGGGGCAGGACAGACCCCTACCTGGTTACGTCTCCCTGTTTTGGTGAAATGGACACCTTGCTTTTCTTCAAAACTGCACCCGGTTGCGGACACGCCGTAACCATCTTTATGTGTTTTTCTTATTGTATTATTATTGTTTATACCTTGTTATGTTTTTCTAAAAAATATGTTTAGTCCCGGAGTACTAAATTTCACTAGGGGGGAATGTGGCACCCCAGGGGTCTGGTTTCCACAGTAACAGCAATGTTATGTCTGAGAGCAGGTGGGAGGTCTCTTGGCCAGGGATCCTATGCATGCCACACCTCCTGCCCAGTCCTGGGAGGGGAAGAACTTCCCCTATATAAACCTAGGGCTGAGGCAGGGTTAGTGTGTAGAGAAGAAGTAGAGACGGAGAAGAGAAGCAGATATAGGAAAAGAACATCAGGAGCTCTGTGGGAGCAGTGCTATAAGGAGTCAGGGGCTGGCAGCTGCAGAGCTCGCCCTGACTGGGAAGCTATCACCGGACCCGGAGTCCGAGGCTGTGGGGACTAACTCCTACCCAGCAGCAGAAACCGACCGGCAGGGGATTTCAGGTCCTCCGGCCAAGAAACCCGAAGGCACGGTCACACGCGTGGGACCAGCACCGCCGTCGTGGAGCGGCAGCTACCAGAAGGCCCCGAGTCACCGGCCATACGGGTGAGCACCACACGGTACACTCAGGGACGTGGGCTACTTATACCCGCCTCTAGCAAGGTAGCCAGAAGAGTACAGTCAGTTTGGGAGGCCTACAACTCCGCCTGGCCAGGGGAGATCCCATCTGCTCAAGGACTGACCAGGCCCCCAATCGCTAGCCAGTACTCCGGGAGGGTCTATTTTTGTCACCAGTAAAGACCCTGAACTACACCGTACCGTCTCCGAGTGGTTCCTGCTACCCCCATCATCCACGTCGGCTGCCCTGAGGCCATACCCCTCCCGTTGGGGGTGATACTATCACGCTGCACAATCCTTCCACCGGCCTCAGCGGTCTGCCCTGCAGCGGCAGCTCCTTCGCTGCATTCAACGGGTGGCGTAGTCGTACAACATCTACCGCTAATACAGCGCCACTTAGTCTGACTCCCTGGGCACGGACCGGGTCACCGCCACGAGACTACAACCCTCAACAGATCCGGCTCCGGGTAAGCTCCCGCATGCGCAACGCTGCGCGACACAGGCCCAGGGGTGCGTCAAGTATCACCACACAGGCTTCATTCCTACCTTTGCCATGAAAAACTAATGTATAAGCAGAGGTGTAGCTGGGGGTTCAGCTCGGGAAGGCGGGGGGGCAAACTTGTGAGTGGACCCCTTACTAGGTAACCCTGATTACAACTATGGTGGCGCACTCTCATAATAGGTATAGGGGAACCTCAGCAGATGACCATTCTGTTACTGATAGTAAATCACTACACAAAGACCAACACTGAGATTACCACCACACGGTGACCATATAGTCGTAGATGCCAGCCCTGCTGAACATGTAAGAGATTTCAGTACAGTTTTAAATAATGACTTACAGCTGATGTTCGTTCTGATGGAGTCTCTCACTTTTCCCGTCTTTTCCATCTGGCCCATACCAACATGACAACTTCTCCAGCCACAACTCATCTGCAGAGATTACAACAAAGACACATCTGATTTCTCACATTTCCAACCCCATTCACATCTATTCCCAACCTTCACAAACTCCCCATCCTGCTGATACCCCAATACTGAGCTGCTGCTGCTGTATGTGTCCCTATTACTGCACCTGCTGTGTGGCACAATAACAGCACTCCTCTTGGTGCCTTACATAGTAATGCCACCACTGTGCCGCTTACAAAGTAAAACACTTTCATTGTGCCCTCCAGGTGGTAAAACAGATCTCTAAAAAATAATAATGCCCTGTGCAAGTACCCTAGAAAACAGTGCCCACATTTTGCCCCATAGAAAGTAATAATGTCCCCTGCATGGCACTTTGACAGTCACAATTCCCTAAGTGCCCCTATAACAATAAGTGTCTACTTAACATTAATAATTTCCCCCGAGGCTTCCCCTGTACAGCTCCCCTCTACACAATATGTCACGACTCACCACAACTCCCTTATACACAGTATGATGTCCCCATAGTTCCACTACAGACAGTATAATGCCCGAAAAATATGATGCTTCCACAGTAGCCTCCATACTGTATAACGGCGCCTTAGTAGCCCCCACACTGTATAATTTCCCCCACACTGTACGATATTACCACTGTAGCACCCTCACTGTATGATGGCCCCCTCACTGTTTGTAGGCCCCCATAGTAGTCACTAAACTGTATGATTGCCTCCACAGTAGTCCACACAGTATATTGGCCCCCTTAGTAGCCCTCACTCTAATGGCCCCACTAGAAGCTCCAACTCTGTAGGAGGGCCCCCTTATCAGCAGAATAAATAATGTGGAAACCCCTCAGAGACCATAAATAGTCAGCTCATCCATGGATTGAGGGATCCCTGATGCCCGGAAAGCCTTGTAGTATAGAAAGATTCCACTAAAGAAATGTGCAAAAATCCAGCAAAGGGTCCCGTAAAATTCTTCTTTTATTCAGAATCCATTAAAATTCACAAATATTAGTAACTGCAGACGCGTTTCTGACAAGAGTCCTTATTCATTGTTTGCATCGTATGCTAATGTGTATATGTCTTTTCTTGGAAAGCCTATATTTGTGGCGTCATTGTTAGGTAAAATGTTCCTATGCCTATTTTTACAGGACTGGCCCCCAGTAACCCTCATCCAGTATCGGTCACCTGGCAGCCAGTAAGTAGTAATGATACAATGCAAATTGCTGAATTTTAAAATATATTATTTAGGAATGTATAACTTCTACTCGACTTGAACCAACACACATTTAATCACATTTTTTTATTATTATTAACAGGAACGATTCAATAGAAATAGCTCCCTCATCAGACTTCTGGTCCAGAACACTGCCCGATCCAAGCATGGATTTGACTTCCTCAGTCACATACCCTTTACATTTGACCTCCTGAAAATCTAGTGACCACTTACCCTTACAGACTTTTTATTGGAAAATTGATCTGTTCTTTGCTTTTACATAATGGAATAATTAATATTGGATAATAAAAAGTTGTACAACTTTTTAACACACCAAATCCCTGGTTCACCATTCTTTTTTGTGCTTTTTTTGCCTAAAGTTTGTTTTTTAGGCATTTTTATTTTTGCGGAAAATTTGTTATAGTTTTTATACTACATTTTTCAGTCCTTGTGATTTTTTTTAGCTTTTCTCAAAAATGTTTTGTCATTTTCATTATCCAGATGTTTTCAGCTACAGAGGTGCTTGCAAGTTTGTGAACCCTTTGGAATTTTCCTTTTTTCTTTATTTCTGCATAAATTTGTCCTAAAACTGCATCAGATTGTTAAACGAGTCCTAAAAGTAGATAAAGAGAGCCAAATCAAATAAAGGAGTTAAAAATATTAGACTCTGTCATTTTTTTTTTATTCAGAAAATGATCCAATATCTCATGTCTGTGAGGGGCAAAAGTATGTGAAAATTTAGAAGAAGCAGATAATTTGAAGGTGAAATTAAGAGTCTGGTGTTTTCAGTCAAAGGGATGACAATCAGATGTGAGTGGGCAACCTGTTTTATTTACAGAACAGGGATCTATCAAAGTCTGATTTTCACAACACATTAGTGAGTGTGTATCATGGCACAAACAAGGCAGATTTCTGAGGACCTTAGCAGAAGAGTTGTTGATGCTCACCAGGCTGGAAAAGCTTACTAAACTATCTGTAATGAGTTTGTACTCTACCTATCCACAGTCAGACAGATTGTGTATAAATGGAAGAAATTTAAGACCATTACTACTCTCTCCAGGAGTAGTTGACCTAGAAAGATCACTCCAAGAGCAAGACCTATTATAGTCTGCAAGGTCACAAAGGAACTCAAGGTAACCTCTAAGCGACTAAAGGCCTCTCACATTAGTTAATGTCATGAGCAGAGGCATAACTAGGGTTTTGGTTCAGGGTGGGCGAAACTTCTGAGTGGGCCCCTTACCAGATAACCCTGATTACAGATATGGTGGTGCACCCAGATAGTGGATGTAGGAAAACCTCAGCAGATGACGATGCTGTTACTAAAAATAATCTCTATACAAAGACCAGCACTGATACTACCGCCATATGGTGACATATATTGATAGATGCCAGTCCTGCAGAACATATAAGAGATCACAGCATGGTTATATATTGTAACTTACAGCTGACGTTCTTTCTGATTAAATTGTCCATTTTTCCCGTCTTTTCCATCTGGCCCAGGCCGACACAACAACTCCTCCATCCAGGACTCAGTCTCAGGTCTGCAGAGATCACAACAAAGACACATTTGACTCCTCACATTTCAGGCCCTGTCCCCATCTATTCCCAACCTGCACAAACTCCTCATCCTGCTGATACCCCAATACTAAGGCTTTGCTGCCGTGTCCCTATTACTGCACCTGCTGTGTGCCCTCTAGATGGTAAAACAAACCTCTAGAATATAGTAATGCAAGTGTCCTAGAGAACAGTGACCACATTGTGTCCCCTAGAAAGTAATAATGCCCTCTGTGACAGTCATAATAACCTGAGTTCCCCTATAACGATAACTGCCCCTATAACGATAACTTAACATTTAATAATGTTCTGAGTCTCCCCCCCCGTACAGCTCCCCTCTACACAGTATGATGCTCTCCCATACACAGTATAATGCCCCTTCACTGTATAGTACCCAACACACAGTATACTGACCCCTTAGTAGCCTCCAAACTGATGGCTCCAACACTGTATGATGGCCTACACACTGCACAAAGACCCCACAGTATCTTCCACACTGTATGATGGTCCCCACACTGTGCCAAGACCCCACATTATCTCCCATACTGTATGATGGCCCCCACACTGTGCAAAGACCCCACATTATCTCCCACACTGTATGATGGCCCCCACACTATACAAAGACCCCACATTATTTCCCACACTATATGAAAGGCCCCACACTGGTAAAGACCCCACATTATCTCCCACATTGTATGATGGCCCCCACACTGTGCAAAGACCCCACATTATCTCCCACACTGTATGACCCTAACGGTAATCCTTACAATGTATAAATAGCTTACATATAGCATAATGCACCAGATAGTCCTTCATATAGTATAATCCCCTTATAGGCAGAGTCTGTAGCATAATCCACCCCATAGGCAGTCTGTAGCATAATCCACCCCATAGGCAGACTGTAGCATAATCCCCCCATAGGCAGACTGTACCATAATCCCCCCCATAGGCAGTCAGTAGCATAATCCCCCCCATAGGCAGTCAGTAGCATAATCCCCCCCATAGGCAGTCTGTAGCATAATCCCCTCCCATAGGCAGTCTGTAGCATAATCTCCCCCTCCCCATAGGCAGTCTGTACCATAATCTCCCCCCCATAGGCAGTCTGTAGCATAATCTCCCCCCCCATAGGCAGTCTGTAGTATAATCTACCCCCCCATAGGCAGTCTGGAGTATAATCTCCCCCCCCATAGGCAGTTTGTAGTATAATCCCCCCATAGGCAGTCTGTAGTACAATCCCCGCCCCATAGGCCATCTGTAGTATAATCCCCCCATAGGCAGTCTGTAGTATAATCCCCCCCCCCATAGGCAGTCTGTAGTATAATCTCCTCCCCCCATAAGCAAAGTATGTAGCTTAATATCCCCCCAATAGGAAAAATAAATAAATAAGCACAATACTCACCTCTCTCTCCTCCTGGTTCCCTCGCTGCTCCGGGCGCCCGGCCCACACACATCTTCAGCACAGCGGGCCAGGCGCCTGGTGATGACGTCATTGACGTCAGATGCAGAGGGAGGGCTGATGGCAGAGGGAGTGTTGCGCTCCTTCTCTCATCAGTTAACTTACAGTGGTGACGGGCGGGGGAGCCCGATGCTGGCACCGGGCCCCCCCCCCTGCTCAAGGGCTCCATATCGGCCGCCGGGCAGTGCAGGGACATCCAGTCTCCCTGCTCTGCCCGGAATGTAACTGTAAAGGTGTGCTGTGCACGGCGATACAGTTACAGTAGAGTAGCTCTGGGTGGTCCCCCTCAGATCGCGGGTCCCGGGGTGAACGCCCCCTCTGCCCCCCCGGTAGCTACGCTACTGGTCATGAGTTCACCATCAAGAGGACACTGAACAACAAAATATGCATGGCAGGATTGCAATGTTTAGTCTTGTTTTGCTGCCTCTTGGCTAAGAAGGCTTGCCATCATTGATGGAACAATCAATTCTGAATTGTGCCAGCAAATCCTAAAGGAAAATGTCTGTACATCTGTCGGACATCTGAATCTCAAGAGAATGTTGGTCATACAGCAAGACAACGACCCAAAGCCAATATGTCATTCAACAACTGAATGGCTAAAGAAGAATAAAGTTGAAAGTTTGGAATGGCCAAGTCAAACTCCTGACCTTAATCCTATAGAAATTTTGTGAAAGGGTCGGAAGCGAGCGGTCCATGGAACTACATCCACCAACATAACAGAGTTGAGGCTGTTTTTTAGGACTGAATAGGCTAAAATTCCTTTTTTGTGGACAATCAGGAGCTTTATTACATGTTATGGGTGTACTCAGGGATTACTATAATGTGTTAATGGGGCATTTTTACTTTTTTGGGGGGCAATCACGAAAGTATTAAAGTGGCAATCTGAACATTAATTGTTAAGGGGCATTATTTTTTGCAGGGCTTTGACATTATTATTGTAAAAGTGGCATTCACATCATAATTACTTTGTTAAGGGTACATTATTTCTTACTTTATACGTGGTCACTCAAAGCATTATTGCTTTATTAGGATCTAAGGGGTAACGTTTTTCCTTGTGTAGAGTGACAAGGAGAAATGTTATAGCCTTGGTCCCAGTCTTAAGCCTCTCACCTAGCCAAATCAAATCTTATACTTTGCACTGATGAGGGGCAACACCCTGAAAAAGTGTATCTAAAAATTGAGATTTTGGTTTGGCTTTTAGCCTAAGTCATATGGCAAGGCTCGTTAAAGGGTTGATATTGACTTTTAGGATTGCTACTTCCAATAGGTGGTATTAGAGTTCAAGTCATCTTCTCTGAAGAGGCAATTTGCATGCTTCATAATAGGCAATATTTTTGAAGTACAGTATATAGGCAACAAGCACAAAATTTGGTATATTAGCAGGATGGGGAGTTTGAATTGGTTAGGAAAATGTGGGGATCATACTGGAAACATGAGCAGTGAAATGTGTATTGCAAACTCTGTAAGTAAGTCGTGGCTGAAAGGAGTCATCATGATGGTCTGGGCCAGATGGAAAAGAGAAAGGACGTTACCTGTGAGTCGCTGGAAACGTGCTACCTGATTTGAAGGCCAACTCAGATATGTTTCACCCCCAATTGCATTGAACCCCTAGCTACACTTCTTACTCATGTCAAAACCACTCCTTATAGTGATACCAGGTAACTCAATGTGTCAATAAAATAATTCACTTAAGGCTGAAAAGCAGAAACTTTTTAATTTTTTTTCAATTTACAAAAATAAGAATAGAAAAGTAGGATTGTCTTGCTAAACCGTCTAAATATGAATACATTATATCCAGACTGCTTACAGATTGATATCGTTGACCTACACAGTGAAGGCAGAATTCTGTAGGATAAACCAGCATTAATTCCACTGATTAAAGGGAATCTGTAACTGAGCATACAGTCCCCGCTATGGGCAGCATGTCATAGATCAGGAGGAGCTAAGCAAAATAATATGTAGTTTTGTCGGAATAGATTCAGCATAATTAGTATTTATTTTATTTTAATTCCAGATCATTTCAGGCTTAGGTGTCCGGTTGGCAGTCTATCTTACCGATGGACTCTATATGCATAGTTATACAAGGAAGGCTGTCAATCACCGATAGAACCGCCCACGTGACTCTTAAGCCAGAAGTCACAGGAATGTAAATCAATGAATTGAAAGTTATTGTGACTCTTTTCCCACAAAAATATATATTTAGCAGTATACATATATATATATATATTGCTTTACAACATGCAGATAGGACTGCATGTTTAACATTACAGGTTCCCTTTAAAAGGGTTGTCTAGGACGTAAAGGGGCTATAAATGAAAATTTGCTCAAGGGATGAGTTTCCTAAAAAGTAACAGACTCAGTACTCACCTGGATCCAGCGCAGATCGCAGTGTGGTCTGCACAGAGACAGGAAGCAGTGATGATACCATTCCATTAGCGGCAGGACTGCTGTGGCCTGTGACTGTCTGCAGTGGTCAGATAAGTTTGAGCAACGTCTCATCATAAAACATTCGATGATGTGCTTCTAAAGGCACCTTACTGTTGCAGCTGTCCCGCTGTTGGTGGAACGGTGATGTCTCTTCTTCCTGTTTATGTGCAAACCACAGATCGGTCTGTGCTGAACCCCGGAGGGTGCAGGCAGGGCAGTATGATTTAGATTGTTATTACTGCTCTAAACCACCTGGGAACTTTCATTTTGCCCTGACAACTTCTTTATAGGTGTTGTCCAGGCTTGGGGCTCAAGTCTGCAGTCACCCTATATGACTACAGACCTGTGAATCCTCACAGCGTGCACAGTGCGACCTGCCAGAATTTTGCGGCCCCGGTGAATGGACGGTCATGTAACCAAAGTATGCGATTTGCATACTTAAAGCCACATTCCGACTAGCCGTGCTCGGCCTTGCTCAATTCACTTGTATTGATTGAGGCCGTGCACGTCTAGTCCACATGTGGCCGCATGTATGCAGATTTCATATTTGCGGTCACGCGCCCGCCGCTTCCAGCATCGGTAGTGTAGAATCTAGGCAGAGCGCACATTACATGCTGTGAGGATTCACAAGTCTGCAGTCACATAGACTGACTGCAAACTTGAGCTCCAAGCCTGGACAACCCCTTTAACATTTAATCACCTATCTGTGTTATAGGTCATCAGTATGAGATCGTGGTGGTCCGACACACGGCACCACCATCAATCAGCTGAAAACAGCTCCAGCAGCGGCAGCATATAAGCAAAGTATGGGGCTGAAAGCATCTATAGTTTTTTTTTTCCACCTGGAGAACCACTTTAGAATGTTATTATTGGACATAAGGCACAAACTGGCTACATTTGTATCAATCTTAGCAAACACGAATATAAATTCCTGTAGTTAATCTCATTGAGAAATAACAATAGTCAGCCTCACCCTCGTGTAAATGGCTGATAGCAAAGATTGCATTTACTTGTGCAATAAATGTGCATTTTTTTACATTTTTGGTGCAATATCTAATAATTCATAAATGAAAAAAAAACTCAACCAAGAGAACAACTGCTAAGATAACAACATCACATAAGCTACAGAACTGTGCAGACATAAACACCATGACATTAACCCATTACTAGATGTCATCCAGGCGTTAGTGCAGCGACATCTCTGGGTTTCTGCCTCTCCATTCCATTCCACCTTCACTTCGTTCAAGTGGAATTAGATTATCTGACACTTTGTGTTAGAAAATTAAAGTAAAAATGTGATATAGTAAAAATCTACAAAGACTAAATCATTAACATAAAACTTAAATATATTAAAAATTGATTTATGGCTTTCCAAAAGAACACGGTTTGCTTTGGCTAAGACAAAATGTACAAGTCAGCACAATGGAGGCAGGATTTGCATCCTAGCAGCACTGCAGTCTTGTGTTACAATTTTTAGCTGCTTTTTTGTTTGATACTGTTCATAAGGAAAAAAAATAAATCTTCAGCTAATATAAGAAATGACATTTAAAGTGAGCAAATAAAACATTCAAAGTGGCTGCTTTAAAAATTTACAGTATTATTTAAGATTATTAGGCATTAGTGATGAGCACAAGTGCTCGCTACTCAAGTTTGCCTAGGGTGCTCGGGTATGCACTGAGTATTGCGGGTGCTCAAGTGACATGTTCGAGTCCCTGCTGTTAGACACCCACAAAACATGCGGGGATTGCCTGACATTCACATAGATTGCCTGACATACACAGGGATTGCCTGACATACACAGGGATTGCCTGACATACACTGGGATTGCCTGACATACACGGGGATTACCTGACAAACATGGGGATTACTTGACAAACACGGGCAATCCCCGCATGTTCTATGGCTAACAGACACAAAACATGCAGGCACGGGGACTCGAACATTTCACTCGAGCACCCGCGACACTCGGTGCATACCCAAGCACCCTAGGCAAACTGCAGTAACTAACACTTGCGCACATCACTACTAGGCATACAAGGCTGTAATAACCGCTAGAACATGCATGTGTGAAAATGTGTCCACTGTTCCTTAGTGACTATATATAGCTATTGAAAGGGTAGTCCATTCTATAAAATGCCTGTTTGTTAAAAGGACTACCTCTACTGCTGACTTCTCCAGCTTTTTTATAGGCCCCCATACACATTAGAATAAAGTCATCATTACGCGCCGATATCAGCAGGAATATCCGACAGTCTAATGAGTATAGGGGCCTCCCGATTCTCCTTGATAGATCATCTTTGAGAAGATAAGGGTAATTTGTATTTTAATTTCTGGACCTTTTCCTCTCCAGGAGCAGGTTTCTCCATGCTCCCCTTTGAAAACACAAAAATAGTTGTCATCCGAACGATCCTCACAGCTGTCTAATGAGGCAATGAAGTGTTAAAATCACCTTTAGCGCCACCCCTGGGGGAATTAGGCATTACAGGATGACCTACAAATCAATATACTGTTCATGTAATGAATGGGTTTGTTGGGTCCTTTGGAGAGGGACACTCTGTATAGTCACAAAGCAATGGAGGAACTTCTCCCTATTAAAGGGGTTGTCTGGGTGTAACATATTGATGACCTATCCATAGAACCGGTCATGAATATGATTTTGGTCGGGGGTTCTACATCTGGCACCCCCACTAATTAGCTGATATCTACCCTGGATGTAAGCAATGTACAGAGCTGTTGTACTCTGCTCCATACATTGCTAAAGAAGATATATCAGCTAATTGGTGGGGGTGCCAGGACCCCCACCAATCTCATTCATAACTTATTCCAAGGTCATCAATATTTTGGTCCTGGACAAGCCCTTCAAGTCACAATTCACTAAATAGAGAATTTGATAATAGTTTTCTAAAGCAGATCATCCCAATATTCACTCCCCTCACATCCCACCAGATGTACAAGAAGTTTAGTTATGAGAAGTTTGCCCTTTATTGCCACTCGAGGGCTTCTCGTAGCTGTCTGTCCCCATGCATGCCTGTAACGCGGTGGAAAGAAATACATGTACCTGTGAACATTTTTTTTTAACAACCAACCCTGTGGCTCTGTGGGGTCAAGGAATCATTTTTTATTTAACGCCATTGAATAAAGTGACCATATATTTCCTTCCTCACCATAAGTACAAAGATACACATGTGAAAATGTGGTGCACCCAAAATGACAAAAATATGGAGAAAAATTATATACAAAAAAAAAAGGTGGGGGAGGGTTGATATACAAACATTTAAAATTGTACAAAATGTAAGGTCGTCACAAAATAATTGTGACCTGCTTGCTTCAACAAAGTGTAGAATATATAGGTCAGTGGGGAATAAAACCAAAGAATGCAAAACCACATATGAGCAAACAATATAATTAGTGAGTGTGTTAAGAGACCGTACAAAACAGTGAATGCTGCCTACAACAATTGTAAAGTCCTGAAGAAATACTCAAGTATTTACATAAATAAATCCCAAAATATATAGGCACATAACCCATTCTAATAGGATAGTATGGTGAGGATATACAACTATTTGTCTGAGAGAGTAACGTATATAAGAAAAAGCATAAAAAATACATAGGCATATAGACAAAAAAATGCGACATCAGTAAGATATAAAAGAGAAAAAAAATCAAAGAGTCAGGCAGTCTGTCCATATACCAGACAAGAAAGGATCCCCATGTGTTTCGCTCCGCTGCAGCTTTGTCAGGGGTAACTATACACTATTTGCCATTTTGTGGTGTACACTTAATTTTTTAGTGTGTATCTTTGCACTTATGATAAGTTAGTTGTATTGCACACTAGTAGCACCCAGCTACATTTTATACATTTGTAAGTGCCCATCCGTCTTTTTGGTTCGAGTCAACGAGTTCCCTTCATATCATGGGCAGGCACAGGAACAACCAAAGTAGATAGCAGACCCCAATTATGAGGACATTACCAAATAATTTCCCATACCTTAGCTTCCTGTGACATGGGAGGGAACAGTATACTGTACTGACTAACCATAGTAGCTACCTGAAATATTAAATATTTCCTTTACAAAACTTACACTTAAATCAATAATCTAGAAACTTGGCCAACTTCTTCTTCTCCATGTTGGCTGTGAAGGGTTTCACTCAACTAATATGGAACAGTCCATTGCAGAAGGACAATTGTCCGTACAGAGGTGGGAAATTCTTTGGTGGACTTTGTAGAATAGGATTTCATTCTTCTAGCTATGCACTTGAAGTTTTGTTGGCTGTTATAAGCGTTGGTCGATTGGGCAGCCTTTGCAGGACGCCCATGGCTGTAACAGGACGGATAGTGTGCGGTGGTGAGGGTCTTTCTGGGGTTTTAATGGAGGTGCGGATGACAGGTTGATGGGAGGAAATAATTCTGGCTACTGTTGGTCTAGACAGGAACAAGAGAAAGACAATTTTAAACATTCCTCATTAGAGCAATAGTCCCGGGTGGGTCATATAATGTATCCCTGGCAGTGTATGTTGTATATGGACCTCTATAGCAAAGGATAAAGCATCCCTCCAGCCTTATTCTAAAAAAATATAAAAAGCAGCTGATAACGAAGGAAATTGTTTCCTCAAAATGATTAATATAATATGTTCTCCTATTGGCCTTCAAGAACCTGCACAATAGGTAGAGCCAGGTCAACATGGAAATGTTCAGCTTCAGATTTAGCTTCAAATCTAAAGCAAATTTGCAGCGAAATCCACATGTGTTGCATTTTTATTAGCTACGGATTTCACCTCTTTTAAATTAAAGGGAATCCGTCAGCAGGTTTTTGCTATGTAATCGGAGAGCAGCATGATGTGGGGCAGAGAGCTTAAGTTTAGTGATGTGGCATTTACTAAGCTCCGTGTTGCTGTTTCAATAAAACCAGTGTTTTATCAGCAGGAGATTATCACTACTGGACTAAGTGTCTTGTGCCTCCTGGTCCAACCCCGCCTCCAGCACTGATTAGCAGCCTTTTGTCAGTGTAAACAGAAATCTACCAATCAGTGATGTGGGCGGGGTTAAACAGGGTTCTACATTCCAAGCTCTGCTAGATCTGTAGCAGAGAAAACTGTGATTGCATCAAAACTACTGCACCCAGTAAACTAATTAATCCATCACTGTAATCATGGTATCTGCCACTACATCAGATTACATAGCAAAAACCTGATGACAGTCTCCCTTTAAAAGTAAAAATCTCATCCACTTGCCTTCTACGCTAATGTGCAAATGCGTGTAAAATCTTCAATTCTTTCTTCTCATGTGGATTTATCCAAGGTGAAAAATTGAGCTAACTATCTAAGGATGGAGATAAACTTCAATTGTTGGGATTCCAGCATTTTCTATGAACGTGGTTCCCAAAGACCCCTGTGTGAATGGAGCAGTAGTGCACACATATAACTGCCTCTTTATTTACTTTAATCGGGTTGACATTATGTCTATCTCCATCAATCCCAAAGAAGTAAATTGAGCAATGTAAATGCATGTCCTCTATTGCTCCATTATCACAGGGGACTTGAGGACATATTTAGGATCAGTGGTCATACATTTTTCACCTACCTTGTATTTAACGGGTGAACCCCTTTAATACACTAACCTTTTTCAGAGTTGTGATTGTTACCCGAAAAAAATGAAGATATCCATAGCCAATATTAAAAACTGGTGTCCTGTCACCCCGACGCACGTTTTGCCTCGCTTCTTCTGGGGGCGTTGGGGTGAGGGGACACAACAACTGTTACCCTCCCGGTTCTGTGTGATATCTTCACAAGTAAAAATTGGTTTGTTTATTGATTCTATGACTTTTGTCAGTCCATTCACCATACCTATTACCATTTTTCCTTCATTTTCCCTATCCGTGGAGGATTGGTGTATATTAATGAGTGGTATATAGCAATAGCTTGTGGCTGAATTACTTTTGTTTGGGCTGTGTGCAATATATATGTGCTCTCCGGATACAGTGGATACCGGTAAACTTAACTTTATTCATAGGTAATCAAAGTATTGAGCATGTATATTGTGAACACAGGTTACAAACGGCATATTTATTGTACCTTTTGTATCATTCTTGCTTCCAAGCATATGTAAGAAGGATTATTATTGTTGTATTCACATCTGATTACTTGATTCTTCCATATATAAGTAAATATTATATGTATACACTGTGGTAGATCGGCTCACTTGGTTGCACATAGAGGTATACAGGAACACTGTCTCTTTAAATTCTTCCCAAATTTATTAGGCAGCATAAACCAAGGGAAGCAAAACAAACATGGCCCTTTGGGCAAAAACAGGAAAACAAAACAAAGTGGTGTAACCAAACACAGTCCTTGTGGTAGCGGGGATCCACAAGCTCAGAGTCCAGCAAACACAGGGTTCAGATTAGCACAGAACACACAAGGTCCTCTCTGGAGCTAGCTTCTCCAGACACTGAACACTGAATGCCTCAGCAGGCCAGTATTTAAACCCCAGACCACACCCTGGGGTGGAGATATGGAGAACAACCTCCCGCCCGCTCTATGGTTGTTCTCATAAAAACATGCTCATTACAAATGGTGACTTAACCCCTTCTTGCACATAACATGCTGGAGGAAATGTAATGGTTTTAAACATATCTCCCCTCCAGCACTTTGCCAGTGACTTTGTCACAACACGTAAACAAATTTGCATAGTTATCTGGTATATCTTAACAAAAATGCTACTACATCAATAGCTAATTCTGTAGTATAGCCACTGTGTGTCAACAAAAATGTTTAGTGTATTAATAACTTAGTTTTGAGTCCGGAATGCCTTTAAAATTTACTAGGTATTAATTCAGGTAGCTTAATGTGTTCCTTAGAGGTCTCTCTGTTTTGTTTTTGCATGTTTTTAAATATGTTTAATAAAGATTATTGCAATTTTTAATATTGGTTATGGATCTCTTTGTTTTTTTTCGGGTAACAATCAGAACTCTGAAAAAGGTTAATATATTGTACTTTGAAGTGCCATATAAAGATAATAAGTTGGACGTTATTTTGATAATCCTTTAATACACCGTAGAAATGAGCTCTCATAATAGTCATATACGTACATGTCTCAGAACACTCACCTGGAGATACTGTGTTCTAGTAGTCCTGGCCCAGAAAAAGACCTTCTATTCAGTTCTCCGACTTGTGCACTAGATGGATGGCTAGCTGACTGAGTCCTAATAACATTGTCATCAAAATCTGTTGGCAAAAAGGCCTCATCCCCCATGTATGTATTTGTTGCCATTGCTGTGGTCTTGCTTGGAGTGAAGACCCTGTGTAAACGTCTTGCTCGAATGTCTGCACCCTTGTTGACTCTGGAATTTACACCATTTGAACCTGGTGGGCATGGAGTCATAGGGGGAGATGGCTGACGTGGGGAATCAAGTGATGTCATCTCTGCAATGTTCAGTGAGATGGCTATTACAGAGAAATAATAATTTAAAAAACTATAAATAATACACTTATTTCATTAAACACTATAAATGCGACCTCATTATGCAGCAGGAATGTACCTGTAACACACAATATACAGTGCAACCCTTGAACCCTCACTTGGTACCTAGGAGGAAGGATTACCCACCAAACCTGAACCGGTCGCCCGATTAACTTCTTAGCTTGATACTTTCCCTCTTTATCTATAGTCAACTGAATAGGTTAGATGTAGTTAAACAGGACACTCCACAGGCAGTATTGTTCACCAATACTCTGGTCTGGCGCATCAAAAGCCCACACCGACCCAGCAATGGCTCCGACAATCTCCTGAGCAGTTGCCTGGCTTATCTCATGGTTGCTATATTCCAGTATTGCTTGCTATATAACACCAGGTCTCCTGGTCTCCATCGCCATCCCATACAGTGACTGTGGTTGGGCCTGCTTACTCTGTACACTCACAGCAGGTCCCCCTGGCATCATACATGGTCACTAGCAAATTACTGGTGGAACTTTCATCTAGAGACCAATTCTTGGAGGATAATTCACATTCTTAAGACTAATCCTAACTCAGGTCATGACATTTTATAGCACCACTATGGCTTCCCAACCACTTGGTCGTTTCCCCTTACTTCCCAATAAAATATAGGGGTTTCTATTTTTCTTGTGTCCAAACTCTGAGCATCGACCCTCCATATACTCCTCCTTCTGAACTTCATATGAAGAACTCCTTCGCTCCCTCCATGTCTAGAGCCCCAGTGTTATGGTGTTTGACCAGCATAGCACCATTGGTATAACAACACTAACGCTCTGTTCCTTTACGGGATCCAATTCCCTTTCTATGGCTCCAACCATCATTCTTTCGGCAGTGACAATGCACACTGGGCAATTGTACGAAAGCACAGAGAGAAGAACAGGCAGAAAGACAATCGGAAAAGTACAAGGCAAGCACACAGGGAGCTCACGTATGGGGGATATTACACTGACAGCAATGAGATAAGAGTATATACCCCATATATATGCACTAGACCCAGCTATGTGGAGGCAGAATTTGCATGCATAGTTAGCGGCTAACCGACCTAGGATTTTATTTTGTATCATTTGTCTATTCTTTTGCAGATAAATTTATATATGCAACCAATAAAACTGGAAGTGATCAGTTACGTCAAACCTGCTTGGTTTGAACTGTGTCTCAAGTGCCTGAAGCACCAGTCTAAAGAGACTGCGATCCCGTGAGCTAATCCCTAACCTGTCACAGTAGTTTATAAAATAGAGGTATGTTAGGGACAGGGTATTACTAATCTTATTTTGATCCAACAATGAAAGTGGATCCCATTTTGCTAGATTAGAGAAGCAGTTCTTAAAGCCGTTTTATTGGGCAGAAACTTTCCTGATCTCATAGGGCAAGGTTCGGTCAAGTCCCTGGCTTTAAATATTTGGCTTACGAAAGAAGTTGTATGTAATATGTTGTATTTATCCTAACTCAGGTCATTATTTCTAAACTAAGTTAAAGAAGCTCTTACCTGAGGTTGATCTAGGAGAGTGAATTGAAGTTTCAGGAGATACTCTAACAAGACATGCTGAGTCCCAGGTGTTCTCCAGATCTTCATCCTCACTGCTGGAACATAAGCTATCTCTGTCTTCTTCATCACTGTGCGTTATAGTGAGGACCTGTGGGGCTTGTTCATAGTTAATCCTTTGCAGCACCCTAGTGACATTAATTAAAAGCCATTTTGAGTCCTTCTCTAGAAAGCCATCATGGATAAATTCAATTTGTGTATTTTTTGTATTCAAATTTATCTTGCAAAAAGTAGTAATTGGCCTAAAAACATCCCGAAACATGAAACCAATATATCTTCTAATACGCCCCTTCTCTGAAAGAATTATTACTTCTCAACTACAGAAAAATTAGTGTCACAACAGTATTAAAGTGCAATCTGGATCCAAGCTGATTTCATGCAGTGCATTTGTAAAATACTGGAGCATACTACCCATTTGGAGTGCTTGTGTGTATTTTATTATTACCGTGTCCTAAAGACAACAATGTATAATGTAAAATCTTCAGTAAATGCAGCCAAAAAAAAGAACAATTTTCTCTTACTTTTGCCTTTCTCCGAGACATGTAATGACTGACAGTCTGCTCTCTCGATCTACATGTCTCACACTGGTAACGCCTCCTTTCATTGAAAATAAGCTCTAGAGGCAGATTTTCAGGGAGATCTATGTCCGGCCCATAGATCTTAATAGTTCAATTACATAAAAGAAAAAAATTGATTTCTCTGGAATCGAACATCGGATCGCAGATACCAAGGTATCATTTTATTCAGCTTCCTATGACCTACATGCCCATATAGACGGCTTAGGAGGGTTGATCCTACAGACAGATTCCCTTTTACGGCTGAATTCACACGTCTGTATGTGGCGGTCTAAGTATGGACCACAATTCACGGACTGGCCACAAGTCTCCTGACCCGAGCTTGACAGTCTCATATATGACTACGAGCCTGTCAAGTTCATGTCAAGAGATCCACTGCTTGGACCATGATACATAGACGTCTGAATTTGGCCTATGTCTGAGATTCTTATCAATCATCCTTGTGTCTTCTCTTACTCGTGATGGCTTTCTCTCCAGGCTTTTAGTTCTGCAAACACATCATCACGATCCCTCTGAGAGACGGTAACAGAATCATATGAGGCCTCAGGCTTGAATCCCTTTGGTGGCACACCTGAGCTATAAGTTGCCTGAGAATAAATGTTACAAAAGATATTTAGCAAGAGTAAAACTTTATATTCCAGGGAAACCCTTAAAAAAAGAAGAACTTTATATAAAATCAGTGCTGTCCAATTGGAATATGATTTAATGATTATCACTGCCTGCTGATCCTCCTTTGGTGTCTCAGTGGTCTATCCAAATTCAGCGAGGATTACAAACATTTTCAAGGAGTTTGTATGTTCTCCCCGTGTTTGTGTGGGTTTCATCCCACATTCCAAAGACATACTGATAGGGAATGTAGATTGTGAGCCCCAATGGGGACAGTGCCCATAATGTCTGTAAAGAGCTGTGGAATTAATGGCACTATATAAGTAAGTAAAATAAATTAATAAATGTTTCAGTATAAAATTTTATTTGTGGACACTTACCTCTATCTTTTCTTTTCGTGCACGGAGAGCTTTGACGGGGTTCCCACAGATGACTTTGCTAACCCCTGCGATCAAAAATAAATCCATACAATTATGGGTACAATTACTGAACAAGCTGCTTACACCCTCATATACTGTTTAAGAGGCTCCACAATAACAAGAAAGACAACATTAATTCATGTTTAAGCAGCATAAAGTTACCATGAGTGAGGTCACTGATTTCATCCTCGACTTGAGAATCCTCTGGTGGCACAAGTGGGCTTCCACTTCGGTGGGTAGTCTTGGGAGGCTGGACAATTCTTCCAACACTTGAGGGTCTTGGGGCTGAGTGAGGTCGTCTGGTTAGCACTGGCTGGGCAGTACTGGGTCTCATAGCTTTCTTTTTTTGGGAACTCCCAGATTCTTGATAAAAAAATGTTTCGAATATCAGTTTGGTCATTCATTCTTTATACACTACCGTTCAAAAGTTTGGGGTCATTTAGAAATTTCATTATTTTTGAAAGAAAAGCACATTTTTTTTCAATGAAGCTAACATTAAATGAATCAGAAATCCACTCTATATATTGTTAATGTGGTAAATGACTATTCTAGCTGCAAGCGTCTTGTTTTTATTGCAATATCTACATAGGTGTATAGAGGCCCATTTCCAACAACCACCACTCCAGTGTTTTAATGGTACATTGTGTTTGCTAACTGTGTAAGAAGGCTAATGGATGTTTAGAAAACCCTAGAAAACCCTTGCACAAGTATGTTAGCCCAGCTGAAAACGGTTTGGCTGATTTGAGAAGCTATAAAATTGACCTTCCTTTGAGCTAGTTGAGAATCTGGACCATTACATTTGTTTGTTCTATGAAACTCTCAAAATGGCCAGAAAAAGAGAACTTTCATGTGAAACTCGACAGTCTATTCTTGTTCTTAGAAATGAAGGCTATTCCATGCGAGAAATTTCCAAGAAACTGAAGATTTCCTACAACGGTGTGTACTAGTCCCTTCAGAGGAGAGCACAAACAGGCTCT
This sequence comes from Phyllobates terribilis, assembly GCF_046119375.1. Lineage (NCBI taxonomy): Eukaryota > Metazoa > Chordata > Amphibia > Anura > Dendrobatidae > Phyllobates > Phyllobates terribilis. The sequence continues at coordinate 129,250,571 of NW_027362773.1, read as the reverse complement.
AACCAGAGTAGAAAGAGAAGTGGGAGACCCCGCTGCACAACTGAGCAACAAGACAAGTACATTAGAGTCTCTAGTTTGAGAAATCGATACCTCACAGCTCCTCAACTGGCAGCTTCATTAAATAGTACACGCAAAACGCCAGTGTCAACGTCTACAGTGAAGAGGCGACTCCGGGATGCTGGCCTTCAGGGCAAAGTGGCAAAGAAAAAGCCATATCTGAGATTGGCTAATAAAAGGAAAAGATTAATATGGGCAAAAGAACACAGACACTGGACAGAGGAAGATTGGAAAAAAGTTTTATGGACAGACGAATCAAAGTTTGAGGTGTTTGGATCACACAGAAGAACATTTGTGAGACGCAGAACAACTGAAAAGATGCTGGAAGAGTGCCTGACGCCATCTGTCAAACATGGTGCAGGTAATGTGATGGTCTGGGGTTGCTTTGGTGCTGGTAAAGTGGGAGATTTGTACAAGGTAAATGGGATTTTGAATAAGGAAGGCTATCACTCCATTTTGCAATGCCATGCCATACCCTGTGGACAGCGCTTGATTGGAGCCAATTTCATCCTACAACAGAACAATGACCCAAAGCACACCTCCAAATTATGCATGAACTATTTAGGGAAGAAGCAGGCAGCTGGTATTCTATCTGTAATGGAGTGGCCAGCGCAGTCACCAGATCTCAACTCCATTGAGCTGTCGTGGGAGCAGCTTGACCGTATGGCGCGCAAAAAGTGCCCATCAAGCCAATCCAACTTGTGGGAGGGGCTTCAGGAAGCATGGGGGGAAATTTCTCAAGATTACCTCAGCAAATTAACAGCTAGAATGCCAAAGGTCTGCAATGCTGGAATTGCTGCAAAGGGAGCATTCTGTGATGAAAGCAAAGCTTGAAGGAAAAAATGTATTCTTTCAGATAAAAATCATTATTTCTAACCTTGTGAATGTCTGGACTATATTTTCTATTCATTTTGCAACTCATTTGATAAGTAAAAGTATGAGTTTTCATGGAAAACACAAAATTGTCTGGGTGACCCCAAACTTTTGAACGGTAGTGTATATTTAATTAAAGACAATCAAATATCTGTTAATCCTTACAATAGGATACAGTCCTCTGGACGAATATGCTACTAGCCTGACATCGTTCCACCAATTAAGGGGGTTATCCAGGACTATATTAATTTTTTACTGTGGGCCGGAGAACTAACAAGCAGGTAGAAATGAAATAAATAAATAAACCACAAACGGTAAGGTTTTAAATATTAGAGTTAGAACTGTCCCAAATAGGGTCACCGTGACGAGGTGGGATGGCTTTTGCATTATTTTGATCAAAATTAAGTTAACTAAGTACCCTATATTATTTTCATGCACTATTGTGGTTTATTTATTTATTGAAGGGTATTTGTGTATTGTGTTTCTGTCTTTGTTTTTTTTTCCTGCTTAATGGCCATGTGTGAATATGCTCTTACATGCTGCATGCACACCAATTTACATTCCAGTTCATTTCTTCAGGTTTTTTTCAGTCTAATGTGCACAAATGCATATAAGGGTGTGGCCTGCCCTTTCCTTGAGCTGGAAAGTTTATTCATCTTGCTCCCCATGTCTGGGTGTCCACTAGCTGGGTTCAGTCTCTCAGCCCTTATCCACATGTATGTCACTTGACAAATGGTAAGGTTTTAAATATTAAAGTTAGGACTGTCCCAAATAGGGTGACCGTGACATGGTGGAATGGCTTTTGCATTATTTTGATCAAAATTATGTTAACTAAGCACCCTATATTATTTTCATGCACTACTGCGGTTTATTTATTTATTGCATAGTATTTGTGTATTGTGTTTCTGTCTTTGGTTTTCTTAATATATCAATATGCTGACTAATCTATTATCATCCATCTGCTATTTTCGGTAGCACTTATGTAGCGCCCCGAGGGTTCGGCCGCTACCGGTGTATTGCATCTCAAACCAGGGGTGTGATATTCCACTCCCAGGTAAGGATGGAGTATGGACCAGGGCTCAGTTAGCTGCATACAGCACACACACCCCATTTCCGAGGGACAGCTCAACGGTGCTCCCACTAGACAGAAGTGCAGGCACGACCGACTATGTCCCTGTCTGGAGTGGGGAGGGGGGTGGAACACCCAGTGCTGTAGGGGCAGATAGGGGTTGGTTCCTGAGCGTAGGTAGGAGCCCATTGGTTGCTGGTCACCTGGGCTCATGGTCAGAGGGAGGTATAAAAGGTGGGCACCATCTTAGATCTTAGAGAAGTTCTGTCCAGAGAGGAGAAGACAGGGAGTAGAGGCTCTGTAGGAGCTCTACTCCAGAAGGGCCTAGTGAGAGGCCGAGGAGGAGGTGAAGGGGAGCTGAGATTTTGGCTCATCCCAGCTCCAAGAGAAAGGAACAGAAAGGAACAGAAAAGGAGAAGAAGAGACAGAGAAACAGAAGGGCTCAGGAACAAGAAGGTGGAAGGGACCCTAAGAACCCACGAGAATCCAGGGTGAAGGGTCAGGCAGATTAAGGGTACCGGATCCCAAGTTGGTGGAGGAGAAACTACCCTCAGCCAAAGACCGGTCGTCGTGATCATTTATTGGTGCGACACCTCATCAAACCTGCTAGGAAGGCACCATATAGGACAGCGGGGGACGGGGCCCACGTTTAACCGCACAGGTCCGCGGCAGCTGGACAAAAGTGGGTCACTGGTGAGGCAGGCCAGAGGAAGGACAAAAGGGGGTCCTGAGCCATACTTCTGAACTGCCTGGGAGTTGACCGAGCCCCACACCTGGTGGACGCAGCACGGCTCGAGCGGTCACTGCTGACAGAAGTGACCCGGAACAAATGAACTGTGAGTAAAGACCCTGGACTGTAACTTGTTGTCCGTGTGCTCCTTCGCGCCTCCAGCACTATCAGCACTGGGACTCTCACTACCATCACTCCCACCATCCACTACACTGCCCTGCGGCCGCACTCTTCCCGTGGGGAGTCACACCATCCCAGCTGCATACATCATCAGCCCCAGCGGACTGCCTTGCAGCGGCGGTTCCTAATAACTGCAATCCACGGGTGGCGTAGTCGGACATTATCTAAAGTACAACAGCAGACTACCATTGGTCTGACCACCCTGAGCCGCGGGACCGGGTTGCCACTACTACCCCCATCGTCTCCCTATTGCCCGGTTCCGCGTGTCCCACGGCCCAGGGGGCGAGTCAGCTTTGGCGTAGTCGGCAGGATTACGTGCCTGCTAAAAACGGGTACTGCGCGCCTGAAGAGAAAGAGACTGTTTTATTGAAAATTGACTGTGCTGAAAATGGCGCCCGCCCTAGAAGAATGAGCGCCATAATGTGCGCGCCAAAAGACCACAGGAGGCCGCCTCCCATCGTGGGCCAGGTCCCAGAACGGCGCCAAAGAAGGAGCCCGCCCCCAACAGCCATGAGCCCGGCTGTGGAGATGTCCATCAAGGTGGGGGGGCTGCCCCTGAAAGGGATTGTCACCAAGTTGCCCCGGGACCACCCCCAATGGGGGTTGGAAGAGAAGAAAACGGTGGGGCAGGGCGAGGTCTGGACCAGTCTCACCAGGCCGCACCCAGAGATAGAGACAGGAACCAGCTCCAGCGCCCTGGCGCGTGGCCTGCTGCAGGCCGAATACCCATGCAGCTTCATGGAGCTGCTAGTGCAACTCCCCAAAGTAGACCCAGAGTTCATGCGGACTGCGCTGGAGGAGCTGGACCGGAGAATGGTCCGGGCGCAGCGGGACGTCACCGCCGGGTGGAAGGAGGAGGTGGCCCAGCGGGCCGTGACCCAGCCGCAAGAGACACTGCCAGCACCCGACAGCGCGCCTGCCTCTGAGGACGGTGCAGGAGGAGTGAAGGCCGAAGACAGCGTCGCGGAGGGAGCCACGAGGACCGAGGCAAGTACAGGGGACGTTACCACCCCAGGCCCAGCAGCCGCAAGCCTGCCCCAGCCTCCCGCCGCAGAACCCGAAGCCCCACTCACCGCACATGTTGCCGCGCCGTCACTGCTCCCAGCTAGGCCTCAGGCGGCGAGCGCCGTGGCCACGCCCCGCCCGGCGCCACGCCCCTTGACCCTGGGCGCCGTAAAGAGAGAAGCGTCACCGGCCCGGTCGCAAGGCCTGAACTCCCCAGGCGCCTCCCAACCGCGTGCGCCCCCGATCCCGAAGCCACCACCCCTTGGGACTGACGTATACCCTGGTGACATGGTCACCTTCACCCGCCACGTAGGCGCAAAAGGACCGTACGCCCTACATGTTCATCGGCTCACTGAGGAGGAACTACAACACCGCGGCTATGAGGAGAGCCAAGAGGACCCGGACGGGTCTGAAGAACCATATGAGGAGGAAGGAGGAGCATATGGAGGACACCGCTACTAGTAAGTAGCCACGTACCTGTGTACATAGTTACCCGTCAGGGTACAGAGAACTGATTACTGTTAAGAGACTGTTACCTGTGTGCCCCTCATCCCCTACCAGGCTGAGGACTGTGAGCAGCCATTCCCCTTCCCAAAACTGGCCGAGGACTGAGAGCGGCCAATCCCTTGTATATAGTTGCGCTTCCTAAAGCGCCCCCTACTGGTTTTATAAATAGACTACCACGTCTACCTCGGGACAGCAAGTCCCTCGTGTTTACAAGTTTGCCAAAGTTCCTGCACTTACAAGAAGAGTGCACACCTGGTCGCAAGTTGCACCGCCGCCAGGATCCAAGAATGTGTTGTAAAAATGTTTTCCTGCAAATGTTTTATATGAAAAGTTTTTATATGCTGCTAGATAGTAATGTGAATGTTTTCTAATAGTGTTTATATGTCAAAAGAGTTCCAGAAGTACGTGTTTTATGATAGTGTGACAAGAAAAGAAAAGTGTGTCCCATAAAGGGAATTGAACTGTGTCGTCCGTTTCTAAATGTAAAAGGTTATTGAAAAAGTTTTTGCATGTCCTGTAATCAACTGTTTTTGCTCTTTTCCAGCCCGAGGACGTGCTGTGCTTTACCAGGGGGGAATGTAGCGCCCCGAGGGTTCGGCCGCTACAGGGGTATTGCACCTCAAACCAGAGGTGTGATATTCCACTCCCAGGTAAGGATGGAGTATGGACCAGGGCTCAGTTAGCTGCATACAGCACACACACCCCATTTCCGAGGGACAGCTCAACGGTGCTCCCACTAGACTGAAGTGCAGGCACGACCGACTATGTCCCTGTCTGGAGTGGGGAGGGGGGGTGGAACACCCAGTGCTGTAGGGGCAAATAGGGGTTGGTTCCTGAGCGTAGGTAGGAGCCCATTGGTTGCTGGTCACCTGGGCTCATGGTCAGAGGGAGGTATAAAAGGTGGGCACCATCTTAGATCTTAGAGAAGTTCTGTCCAGAGAGGAGAAGACAGGGAGTAGAGGCTCTGTAGGAGCTCTACTCCAGAAGGGCCTAGTGAGAGGCCGAGGAGGAGGTGAAGGGGAGCTGAGATTTTGGCTCATCCCAGCTCCAAGAGAAAGGAACAGAAAGGAACAGGAAGGAACAGAAAAGGAGAAGAAGAGACAGAGAAACAGAAGGGCTCAGGAACAAGAAGGTGGAAGGGACCCTAAGAACCCACGAGAATCCAGGGTGAAGGGTCAGGCAGATTAAGGGTACCGGATCCCAAGTTGGTGGAGGAGAAACTACCCTCAGCCTAAGTCCGGTCGTCGTGATCATTTATTGGTGCGACACCTCATCAAACCTGCTAGGAAGGCACCATATAGGACAGCGGGGGACGGGGCCCACGTTTAACCGCACAGGTCTGCGGCAGCTGGACAAAAGTGGGTCACTGGTGAGGCAGGCCAGAGGAAGGACAAAAGGGGGTCCTGAGCCATACTTCTGAACTGCCTGGGAGTTGACCGAGCCCCACACCTGGTGGACGCAGCACGGCTCGGGCGGTCACTGCTGACAGAAGTGACCCGGAACAAATGAACTGTGAGTAAAGACCCTGGACTGTAACTTGTTGTCCGTGTGCTCCTTCGCGCCTCCAGCACTATCAGCACTGGGACTCTCACTACCATCACTCCCACCATCCACTACACTGCCCTGGGGCCGCACTCTTCCCGTGGGGAGTCACACCATCCCAGCTGCATACATCATAAGCCCCAGCGGACTGCCTTGCAGCGGCGGTTCCTAATAATTGCAATCCACGGGTGGCGTAGTCGGACATTATCTAAAGTACAACAGCAGACTACCATTGGTCTGACCACCCTGAGCCGCGGGACCGGGTTGCCACTACTACCCCCATCGTCTCCCTATTGCCCGGTTCCGCATGCCCCACGGCCCAGGGGGCGAGTCACTTACCTACAGAAGCAAAGCTCATAGCACTTTCTTTAATGGACTCCAACACCATCAGCCAGTCCTGGTTTGAAGTCCAGAGAGCGTTTGGTTTTATCTGATCAGTGGGGGCATCATCAAGATATTTTAATTGTGGGATCATTCTTCTCACTACCACACGGTAATCGTAATCTGAAGACTAAGAAAAAAAAACCATATTCTAAGCCACTATGTTGTATCAGGAACACATTTTTGTTATTTTTTTCATCAAACTTTTGTTTTAAAGATAGTGGTACTCCAAAAAACAAACAAAAGAAGGCAACTTTATTGCAGCTGATGTATTGTCTATTTGATAATGTATTTCATCTTTCATCTATAGTAAAACAATGAATCGTGGTTTATAGAAAAGAACACACGAGATGTCTGTATAATGATGTTACAGGCTACCTACCATCCAGTATCAGATTTTATTGTCACTTGCAAGATTATACCGTAGGTTAGTTTAGTGAAAATGATTCTTAACCCAAAATCTAATTACAAATGATCAATCACAATGCATACACTAAGAAAGGGCTCACCAGGAGTAGAAAATAAAGAAACAGCACCACTCTTAGGGCTCGTTCACACTGGCGTATAACACGGCTGAGCGCTCTCCGAAATTTTATCGGCTAGCACTCTGCCCAATGTTATACTATGGAAAAGTGCAGATTATTTTCTCATGTCAATTCGGATCCAATATTCGGATCACACACATTCATACAAGTCTGAGGGTGCGTGTAAAACATCAGACTGCACTCGAATGTCATCCGAGTACAGCCCAATATATACGCTCACAGAGACAATGGAGAAGATGGAAAAATTAAGTTCTCCATCTTCTCCGCACTTGTGCTGCGATTTTCTCATGTGAGAGAATCGGATCACACACAGATAATCAGACAGAGTTTGATCCGAGTGTCATTAGCATTTTTGGCCCGATTCTCTCGCATGAGTGAATATACTCCAGTGTGAGCGAACCCTTAACCATAGGCTGTGTTTGGTATTAAAAGAAAGAAACCGAAGTAAAGGGCAAATATGAATAGTGTGAAAAAATATCTCAACTCTATTAATGAAACAATTGGTGTGCAGGAGTAATACAATAACCCCAATTACTACTGCACACAAATTGTTTGATTAATAAAGTTGAGATATTTTTTCACACTATTCATATTTGGCCTTTACTTCGGTTTCTTTCTTTTGGTTTTTATGTGTTTTATACCGATTGGTCATTATACATTATTTCGGTATACACATGCACATATATGATGTCATACTTATGACACACTTATCGTCCAAATGTGGCGCCCCTGAGGGCTCGACCGCCACAGGGATGCAGCACTTCTCTAATGGAGTGTAGTGTTCCTCCTCTGAAGTAAGGACAGTGTGATAGTCGTGACCCAACCTTTGCATCCAACACCACACTTCTCCACCAGAGGGAGCTGGTATGCACTGGGTGCTGCTCCCCTGGTTACAGGGAGACTGGGGAACACAAAGTGGTAGGAACCAGTTAGTGGGTGAGGGTGGAGGACTTACAAGTTATTTAAGCTTCAAATCTAATATTTAATGTAAGGCCATCTTGGCTCTGTGTTCTCTGACTGTTCTCTGACTGTTCTTGACTGATGCCTGACAGTACTCGGCTGTACTATGGCTGTACCCTGACTGGTGTCAGAACGTGATCTCCTACCCTGAAAGTGGATCCTGTGTGGGCCTGCAGGGTATGGAGACACGGCCCTAGTCCCTAGGCCTTGGGATGATGGGCAGGCGGGAGATAAGGACTATCTCAGCCCGGTCGAGGACCATGAGCAAGAAGGCCCGGGAGCTCTAGAGTGTGGCTCCACAGCAAATGGGTCCCGGGGAGGATGCAGACGGAGCGGAGTACGCCACCTGTCCTCGCCTAGCTGATCTATTCAGAGGGATTCCGGCTGCAAGAGGGGTACCGGCCCCCAACACCCGACCTCGTCACTCCAAGTCCTGGTTGGGAAAGCCCGGTAGGCCCAGAGGATCCCACCGGGCATCGGATGGAGAGGAATTGCCACCCGTGCCCTAGTTCTGAGAGGAGCTCAGAGGGAGATCCGGCCTATCTACACACGCACAGACGGGAAAGGGAGAGGTCTGTAGTGCAGGAACACTCTGGTATAGGGTCCCGACTGAATGCTGGACTTCCTCGGAGGTAGTCGGACCCCCGTCCCTGGTAGCCACAGGACTCCGCGGGGAGCAGGGAGTCGCCTTCCCGCTGTCATCTCTAAGTGAGTAAAGCCTTGGAAGTTCACCCCTATGGCCTCCGGACTGTTCATTCTGCGCCATGCCATGCGACGCGATGCCCGTACTCCCCACACTACTACCCCCCCTTCCATCCTGCCTGCCTGCCCCGAGGCCTTGCTCCACCTGTGGGGAGCAGTGAGTACTTTGGCCGCCATGACACCAGGCCTCGGCAGACTGCAGCGGCGCTGGTGACCCTTCACCAGGCACCACAGGTGGCGTAGTCGTTAAATAAGCCACTCAACCCGGACGAGCCCACAACATCTTCCTTTTCATGTGACGGCCCTGAGCACGGGTCGGGTCCGGGCCACGGCTGCAACCCATCTCTTCATCACAGGACCCGACGCCGAGTCCCCCAATCACCCAGGGTAAACTCAAAAGGGGCTCTTTCGAGAATGAGGCGTCACACAAACACGACAAGAAATCCACTAATTATTACAGCAAATTTTGCTTTCAAAAACTCAAATGGTGCTCCTTTCCTTCTGAGTTCTGCTGTGCGCCCAAACAGTAGCTTTCCTCCACATATTGGGTATCTGCTTACTCAGGAGAAATTGCCCATCAAATTGTATGGTGTAATTTTTCCTGTTACCCTTATGAAAATGCAAAATGCGGGGCTAAAAAACATTTTTGTATGAAAAATGTAATTTTTTTTTATTTTCACGGCTCAACATTATAAACTTCTGTGAAGCATCTGGGGATTCAAGGTTCTCACCAAAAATCTAGATAAGTTCCCTGATGGGTCTTGGTTCCAGAATTGTGAAACTTGTGGGGTTTTTCCACTATTACGCACAACAGGAGCACTTCAAACGTGACATAGCATCCGCTAATTATTCCAGCAAATTTTATATTAAAAAAGTCAAATGGCGCTCCTTCCCTTCTGAGCCCTGCCGTGCGCCCAAACAATGATTTTCCCCCACATATGGAGCATCAGTGTGCTCAGAAGAAATTTCTCAACAAATATTGGGGTCCATTTTCTCCTGTACCCTTGTGAAAGTAAAAAAAATGGGTCTAAAGTAACATTTTTGTTAGAAAAATTTAAATGTTTATTTTTACTTTCACATTCCATTAATTCTTGTGAAGCACCTGAAGGGTTAATAAAGTTCTTGAATGTGGTCTTGAGCACCTTGAGGGTGCAGTTTTTAGAATGGTGTCACTTTTGGGCATTTTCTGTCATACAGACTCCTCAAAGTCACTTCAAATGTGAAGTAGTCACTAAAAAAATGCTTTTGTAAATTTTGTTGGAAAAATTTGAAATTGCTGGTCAACTTTTAACCCTCATAACTTCCTAACAAAAAAAATTATGCTTCAAATAGCGCTTATGTAAAGTAGACATGTGAGAAAGTATTTAAGGGCATAAAAATGTAAAGTTTGAGAATTGCAAAATTTTCAAAATTTTTGCCAAATTCCCATTTTATTATAAATAAATGCAAGTCATATCAAACAAATTTTAAAACTTTCATGAAGTACAATATGTCACGAAACCTCAGAATCAGTGGAATCCATTGAAGCATTCCAGAGTTATTACAACATAAAGTGACACTGATCAGAATTGTAAAATTTAGCCTGGTCATGAAGGAGAAAACAAGCTTGAACAAGGTGAAGGAGGTAATATAATTAACCCTATGAAAACTAATTGTAGCAGAAACACTTCATCAGGTGAAGGCAGCAGACCGCTGCAGAAACACGTTGTGGGCATTAGAACTTCAATAAAGAGGTTTGTTTTATCCTTTTCCAGCGCCTTATCCAGTTTCTAGCGCCCCACTGACCACTTCAATTTGCACACTGTTCACTTTTCCCTTGGGAGTTGTGGCTGGAGGCTGCAGAGTACTGGACACAATTTCAGCTGCAGGACCTGTAGGACCTGCGATGATGTCATCACCCATGTGACCCCACCCGGAATCACATGATTGGAAGCTCCATCTGCTAATCCAGAGGAGACACTGAAGGCATCGTGGCAGCGCTATCAGCGCCAGTAGCTGTTTAACCTGGGTTGTGCGGTCTGCACAACCCACTTAGGTGAGCAGACCACTGTATCTGCACGTATATTCTACTTCAATACAGGTTCACACAAGCACTGCGCTTTTCCACCCCACCCCCTTTTTTGTCTTTCACGTGCCTGAAAATGGCACCAATAAAAACATCAACTCATCCCGCAAAAAACAAGCCATCACATGACTGTCTGCCAAAATCTGGAAAAATTATAGCTCTCAAAATATGGCGATGCAAAAACTAGATTTTACAAAAAAATGCGTCTTTTAGTGTGTGACAGCTGTCAATCATAAAAACCCCATATGATTCTGGTATCGCTGTAATCGCACCGACCCGAAGAATAAAGTCATCTAATCACTTATACTGCACGAGGAACGGCGTAAAAAATAAACTCTCGGGTTAGGGCTAGGGTTAGGGTTGGGCTGCGGTTAGGGTTGGGCTGGGGTTGGGGTTAGGGTTTGGGTTAGGGTTGTCATGGGGTTGGGATTGTTTTCAAAATTAAGAAAAAAAGATGGCGATATGGTGACTAGTGTTGAGCGCAAGTGCTCGCTACTTGAGTTTGCATCGGGTGCTCTGGTATGCATTGAGTATCGTGGGTATTTGAGTGACATGCTCGAGTCTCCGCCCCATATGCTTCGCGGCCAAAAAGACTTTGCGGGGATTGCCTGCCATGCACGAGCGATCCCCGCATGTTTTTTTTTGGGTGTCTAATAACCGTGAAACATGCGGGGCAGGGACTCGAGCATGTCACTCGAGCACACGCAGTACATGGTGCATACCCAAGTACCCGATGCAAACTCAAGTAGCAAGTACTTGCGCTCAAGACTAATGACAACTTATTCAATATGATGACTTAATGTTATCAAATTCTGTGTCGTACCTCTGGGTTTAAAATGTTCACTATACCCCTTGATAAAATCCTTGAGGGGTCTAGTTTCCAAAATGGGGTCACTTGTGGGGGAGCTCCAATGTTTAGGCACACAGGGGCTCTCCAAACGCAACATGGTGTCCGCTAACAATTTGAGCGGATTTTCCATTCAATTTGTTAGCGGACACCATGTTGCGTTTGGAGAGCCCCTGTGTGTCTAAATATTGGAGCTCCACCACAAGTGACCCGATTTTGGAAACTAGACCCCCCAAGGCACCTATCTAGATGCATAGTGAGCACTTGGAACACCCAGGTGCTTCACAAATTGATTCGTAAAAATGAAAAATTATTATTTTTTCCACTTTTTCATTTTTACGAATCAATTTGTGAAGCGCCTGGGGATTCCAAGTGCTCACTGTGCATCTAGATAGGTGCCTTGGGGGGTCTAGTTTCCAAAATGGGGTCACTTGTGGGGGAGCTCCAATGTTTAGGCACACAGGGGCTCTCCAAATGCGACATGGTGTCCGCTAGCAAATTGGAACCATGTCGAGTTTGGAGAGCCCCTGTGTGTCTAAACATTGGAGCTCCCCCACAAGTGACCCCATTTTGGAAACTAAACCCCCCAAGGCACCTATCTAGATGCATAGTGAGCACTTGGAACCCCCAGGTGCTTCACGAATTGATTCGTAAAAATGAAAAATTATTTTGTTTTCCACTTTTTCATTTTTACGAATCAATTTGTGAAGCACCTGGGGATTCCAAGTGCTCACTATGCATCTAAATAGGTGCCTTGGGGGGGTCTAGTTTCCAAAATGGGGTCACTTGTGGGGGAGCTCCAATGTTTAGGCACACAGGGGCTCTCCAAACGCAACATGGTGTCCGCTAACAATTTGAGCGGATTTTCCATTCAATTTGTTAGTGGACACCATGTTGCGCTTGGAGAGCCCCTGTGTGTCTAAACATTGGAGCTCCCCCACAAGTGACCCCATTTGGAAGCTATACCCCCCAAGGCACCTATCTAGATGCATAGTGAGCACTTGGAACCCCCAGGTGCGTCACAAATTGATTCATAAAAATGAAAAAGTGAAAAAAAAAATACTTTTTCATTTTACGGATTAATTTGTGAAGCACCTGGGGGTTTAAAATGCTCACCACCCATCTAGATAAGTTCCCAGGGAGGTCTAGTTTCCAAAATGGGGTCACTTGTGGGGGGTTTCCACTGTTTAGGCATATCAGGGGCTCTCCAAACACAACATGGCGTCCGCTAATTATTCAAGCAAATTTTGCAATCAAAAAGTCAAATGGTGCTGCTTCCCTTCCGAGCCCTGCTGTGCACCCAAACAGTGTTTTTTCCCCACATATGGGGTATCTGCGTGCCCAGGGGAAATTGCACAACAAATTTTGGGGTCCATTTTTTCCTGTTACCCCTGCGAAAATAAAAAAATTTGGGTCTAAAGTAACATTTTTGTGAAAAAAGTTAAATGTTCATTTTTTTCTTCCACATTTCAAAAATTCCTGTGAAGCACCTGAAGGGTTAATAAAGTTCTTGAATGTGGTTTTGAGCACCTTGAGGGGTGCAGTTTTTAGAATGGTGTCACTTTTGGGTATTTTCTGTCATAAAGACCCCTCAAAGTTACTTCAAATGTGATGTGGTCATTAAAAAAATGGTTTTGTAAATTTTGGTGGAAAAATGAGAAATCGCTGATCAATTTTTAACCCTTATAGCTTCCAAGCAAAAAAAAATTTTGGTTCCAAAATTGTGCTGATGTAAAGTAAACATGTGGGAAATGTTATTTATTAACTTTTTTTGTGTGACATATCTCTCTGATTTAAGGGCATAAAAATTCAAATTTTGAAAATTGCAAAATTTTCAAAATTTTCGCCAAATTTCCATTTTTTTCACAAATAAACGCAAGTGATATCGAAGAAATTTTACCACTATCATGAAGTACAATATGTCACAAAAAAACAATCTCAGAATCAGGGGGATCCGTTGAAGTGTTCCAGAGTAATTACCTCATAAAGTGACAGTGGTCAGAATTGTAAAAATTGGCCCGGTCATTAACGTGCAAACCACCCTCGGGGGTAAAGGGGTTAAGTATCAGTCTATCATGAGGTTCTGTGGCGAGAGTGAAAATTGTGAGATTTTAAGATTTTTTTAATATGGTTATATGAAAAATTGTACAAAAAAAAAATAAAATAAAAAGAATCAGTTTGACACAAAAAAATTGATTTAAACAATAGGTCATTTTTGATGACACATTCCCGTTAACTAATTGATGGGGCTCTTGGTATATTAGACGTGAGATCACCAGAGGAGATGATCTCACCCAAGGTGAAATCAGATCAGGCGGCAGAGTCAGATGTAGACAGAAGGGTTGATAACCTTGTTAGAGGCTGTGTCTGGGGACAGATGGAACTCAACACATGAGAGACGCCATGGTCAGCATAGACCTTCATTACTACTCTGAAGCTGCATTCTTAACCCATATGTTGCTGGGATGACCAGACCACACTGCGAGAACAGTATCGCACAAAAAAATACTGTATCTGGCTATTAAGAGTACACTGAGCACTTGTTCCTTCATTAATAAAGGTGAACTCATGAACGATGCAGTCAATTTTCATCATAAATATAGTAAGTTGTTCCATAGCATACCTCAGTATCGTCCGGACTGGGTCGGGCACATATGGGGTTGCCTTCCACTGTAAGTGTTGTAAGCTGGCTGCATAATGCCAGGTACTGCAGTTCATTAATGTTTTCTAGGTTGTTCCCCTCAAGATCAAGGATCTCCAGATTTTCCAACATGCTCACTTGGCTGAGATCGCTGAGAGCATTGTAGGCCAGGTATAATTCCTGAAGTGGACAAGAGAGTATTCCAGAAGATGAAGAACCACACAATTAGCCACCAATTATCATGTTTTATCTACCCCACCACTTATATCACCCTTATCTGGTACTCAGTGCTGCAGCAGCTTCATCACACATTGCTTCTTGGAAACAGAAAAGGAATTCACTTTTTTATATTTTTTATTTTGTTTGGAGAATTAATTGCTTCTGATATATTACTTGTCAAATTAAGGCTATGTGCACACAGTGTCTTCTTTCAGACGGATTCCGCCTGGAAAACACCTAAAGAAGTGCCTCATAAAATAAACATAATGCAGAGCAATGTAAAAACTACATTACTGTGCACATGTTCCCCCTTATGTTACTTTTTTAACAGTTTCAGGATTCGGAAATAATGGAGTGATTAATGAAAGTGACATGCTCATTCTTTGGGTGGCTTCTCGGTTCTGTATACTTAAAGAGGTTGTCCATTACTCGGACAACCCCTTTTCAATCCCTATGTTTACCCCTGTTCCAGCAGAGTTGGCACTGGGTCTCCCGGGGATAGTGTGACATTGTTATGTCACGCAATCTCTGCTGCCAATCAGGGACATAACAATGTCATGCGATCTCCAGAAGACACAGTGCTGACACTGCTGGAACAGTGCTGGAACTGGAGGTGAGTAAAGGTGTTATTAATATTATTTTAATTCATATAATCCCAGAAACTGAGTGAATTAATGGAAGTAAACATCTTTCTACTAACCTTATCTGATATCTTATTTGAACTGACTATTTCTATTATTACAATTTTATACCTAATATACAATATTCTTAAACTGGAGGCAGTGTGATTTAGGCTAGGGTGACAAGGCAAAGTGTCACTCCACAATGAATTCCCATTGTGTCGCATCGTGACCTGCGACCTCCTGCGACTGTAACAGAGTCGCTAATGTTTTGGATTTTCTGTTAATGGTCGTAGGCGACCCACTTTCTATAAATTTCTATGCAAATCACATGCGACTGTGACTAGTGTGTGACTTCTTTGCGATTTGTAGTTTTTTTCACAGTAAAATCACAGCTCGAAAAATAGCGTGACAACAACTCACAGATAAGTTGCACAGATGTTTTTTGTTGAGTGACTTTTCTAAAAAATGCTGTTGCGTGGTATGTCGCCCTAGCCTAAAATGAATCTGTTAATCTGTTACTTGTCGAAAATATGCCATTTTTTACCCAGTATAAATGCTGCTGTTCTCCTGAATATGGCATTCTTTATTTCTTGTTCCTGCGCCTCTAAGTCCTGAAATATGGCCTCCTTTTCCCTTTACGTAAATCAATTTTTTTTTAGACAACTGGGCATGGTCCTCAAGAAGACTCCCATGGAGAAGAGTTGAGGACTACACCTATTTGGCTAAAATGACTAGATCTATATACAGGGAAGCTGGAGAAATATCTCAGGAATGGAAATGTGCAGGAAAAAAGAGAAAAACAACATTAGATTCATTAATATGTAAAAAAATGTTAACCTGGTAAATGACATCTCTTTAATACTCTTATGTAATTATATGAAAATTACTCTAGGATAAAAAAAAAATAAACTGTACCTTTAAAGAAGACAGGGAGGATATGCCATCAAGATCAGTAAGGTTACAACGAGCCATCCAGAGCACTTGTAAATGTGATAGCGATGTACCAAGATCTCTAGAAATCAAACATCAATAAAACCTCCAGTAACACCAATAATGAAGCACAGTGACTACAAGCTGTATCTTTATAATATCTCAAATATTCAGAATTAAAAAAAAAACATACATATTCTTTCAGTGTTCCATATCCTGTTTGATCACATTGATGCTAGACTAATTTTGAAGTATTCAATCTTTTGTTTATTCTGCATGTAGGGGGTGCGCTGGGTGATGTAGACCGACACTTTAAATGTGTTGAATACAGGTTAGTCCATACAGGGATGTAAAAAAGAAGAGCCTGGTTCATTTACGTACGATGAGGTACAATCTTTAACGTTTGCAAGAAACTATGTACAGAACCTGCATAGATGGCCAAAACCACAGAGCTTCCGTAAGAACACTAAATTCTATTTGGTGTAGTTGTCAATGACAATTATACATTGACACCCACAACCATAATAATTTGAAATTAATTTTGTTATACAGTAAAATATTTGAGACAATATTAAGGATAAGGTGATATTTACCAGACCACTACCCTGCTGCTGTCAATTCCAACACACGTTTCGCCTCTGCTTCCTCAAGGGGTGGCTCACCTCATCCTTAATACGGTGTGAAATATTATACCTTTTAAGAAGTAATCTCACAATATCTCAGGATGCAATGAATTAATCGCTTATGGCCTACTAGCTCTTACGTTTAATAGAGATACATCATACCTTATGTATACATCAACTTTTTTTTTGTATAAATGCATCTGCTATGCTCAGTAAACATTTCACATTTTTAAATAACATACATACCCTGCACGATGCAATGAACCTGTGAGAAAACTTAGATTGTGTGATTACTTTGCGTATACCAAGACATAAAATTGTACAGTATTTCTCACAGAAAATGATTGCAATTATACGGTGTGTTATATACATATTTATTTCTTTTGTGTGCATTGGAACAACACAAAAAAAACAGAGAAAAAAAGGCAAGTTGGACTTAATTTCACACAAAACCCCAAAAATGGGCCGGACAAAATTGTTGGCACCCTCAACTTAATATTTGGTTGCACTCCCTTTGGAATAAATAACAGCAATCAATCGCTTCCTATAACCATTAATAAGCTTCTTACACCTCTCAACTAAAATTTTGGACCACTCTTCTTTTACAGACTTCTCCTGGTCTCTCATATTTGAAGACGTCTTCTCCCAACAGCAATTTTAAGATCTCTCCACAGGTGCTCAATGGGATTTATATCGGGATTCATTGCTGCCACTTCAGAACTCTGATCACTGAAAGAGGATCTACCAACTCACAATTTACCACCAAATATAATAGTATATCACTGACTGCGGTGGAACATAATAAAATATAACCTTTATTGAATATATAAAATAACAATACTCTAAATCCACCGTGCTTGTGTGCAGTGTGGTGTGATATGAATGTGCTCCCCTGCTATGAATGAAGAGCATAGAGCTCATTATTAAAACCCTCATTCACCCAGAGCACCTTAGAGTTTACTGTAACGGGTCTGGAAGGCGGAACCTCTGAGCTACTATACAAGGGGGCGGTCCTTGTAAGGGAGCGGGTGGCGACCAGGGAAGACGGGCAGGCAGTCACAGCAGGTGACCGGGACAGTCTCTGAGTGAACGGGCTGGAGGTCACGGCAAGTGACCGGGGCAGTCTCTGGATGAACGGGCAGGAGGTCACGGCAAGTGACCGGGGCAGTCTCTGGATGAACGGGCAGGAGGTCACGGCAAGTGACCGGGGCAGTCTCTGGATGAACGGGCAGGTGGTCACGGCAAGTGACCGGGGCAGTCTCTGGGTAAAGGGTAGGTACGACCTGTGATGGCAGAGCCTCCAGGTAGGCTAGCAGGCAGATGGTTGATGTGTGCTCCCAGATGAGAGTCTCTGGAATGGCAGGTGGTCACAGCACGTGACGGCGGAGCCTCCAGGTAGGCTAGCAGGCAGGTAACAGGTGTGCGCTCCCAGGTGAGCGGGCAGGAGTCAACAGGTGTGCGCTCCCAGGTGAGCGGGCAGGAGTCACTGGACAGGCAGGTGGTCACAGCACGTGACGGCGGAGCCTCCAGGTAGGCTAGCAGGCAGGTAGCAGATGTGCGCTCCCAGGTGAGCGGGCAAGCTGGTCCATAGACAGACTGACAGGAGTTGGAGGGCAGACCGTCGGACCTCAGGCTAGCAGGCAGGTAGCAGAGGAGCGCTCCCAGGTGAGCGGGCAAGCTGGTCCTTAGACAGACTGACAGGAGTCGGTAGGCAGACCGTCGGACCTCAGGCTAGCAGGCAGGTAAGCAGAATATCAGGCAGGAATCAGACAGCAAACTGGCAGGAATCTGGAAGGTAACTGGCAACGGGACCTGAGGGCTGAAGCAGAGTAGTGAACAGTGCAACAACATTGCTCGGGCACCTCCATTTTGGAGGAGGTGCCTTATATATGGTGAAGTCCTCCGGCCATTGGCCGGGGACTCCTTAGGACGGCGCGCGCGGCCCCTTTAAGAGGGAGGGAGCGCGTGCGCCCTAAGCACAGTGGCCGGGAAGGAGTGCGCGCTGCCAGCAGAGCGGGAGGAGGACGCCGGGCTCGGAGCAGAGGGGTGAGGGGAACAGCGTCCCTGCCTAGCAGAGGGCAGGGACGCAGGCGCTACAGTACCCCCCCTTTAGGCCCCCCCTTTTTTAGGCCAGAGAGAAATTTAGCTAGGATAAGAGGGGCATGAATGTTCTCCCGGGGCTCCCACGTTCTCTCTTCAGGACCAAACCCCTTCCAATCTACTAGAAAAAAGGTCTTCCCTCTTACCCTTTTGGTGGCCAGAATGTTCTCTACCTCAAATTCGTTTTCAGCAGAAACCGGAGCAGGAGGCGTACCTGTAGACTTGGAAAAAGAGTTAAGTACCACAGGTTTGAGGAGAGATACATGGAAGGAGTTAGGGATCCGCAAGTTGGCCGGGAGTTTCAATTTATAGGCCACCGGGTTGATCTGACTGATGACCTCCAGAGGACCGATGAACCGAGGCCCTAACTTATAGGAAGGAATCTTGAGCCGGACATACTTGGACGAGAGCCAGACCTTATCTCCTGGATGGAATTGAGGAGGATCCAGACGTTTTTTGTCAGCATGTCTTTTCATGCGCTCGGATGACAGAAGGAGTGCTGATCGGGTACTCTCCCATATGGAGGAAAATTTGTTAACAAGAGATTCCGGAGCCGGATTGTCCACCGAGGTGGAGACGGGAAATGGGATCCGAGGATGCTGACCGAAGACAACAAAAAATGGGGATTTGGAGGAAGATTCGCTCTCGTGATTGTTGTAAGAAAATTCGGCCCATGGCAGGAGATCCACCCAGTCTGAATGGTGGGCATTAACGAAGTGCCGGAGGTAACTGGTCAGGTTCTGATTGATCCGCTCCACTTGACTATTAGACTGTGGGTGGTAAGCGGAGGAGAAGTCCAGGGTGACGTCTAGCAGTTTACAAGTGGCTCTCCAGAAGCGTGAGATGAACTGTACCCCACGATCCGACACGATGTGGAGGGGCAGGCCATGAAGACGGAAGATGTGGCGGATAAAGTCTTTAGCCAGCTCGGGTGCAGACGGGAGGCCTGGCAGGGGAACGAAATGAGCCATCTTGGAAAAGCGGTCAGCGACCACCCAAATGACCGTACAACCGGCAGAGACGGGGAGATCAGTTATAAAGTCCATTGCTATATGCTGCCAGGGGGCAGCAGGTACTGGGAGCGGAAGGAGGCGACCGGCTGGCAGATGTCTCGGAACCTTGTTGCGGGCGCAGGACACACAGGCAGAAACAAAGTCTATTACGTCCTTGTGCAGGGTAGGCCACCAGTAGTGCCGGGTAATAAGCTGGAGGGTCTTTTTCTGACCGGCGTGGCCAGCTAGTTTAGACGAGTGACCCCAGTGTAGGATCTTCTCCCGATCAGGTACTGATACGAACGTCTTACCAGGAGGGAGACGATTTAGACTCACGGGAGCCACCTGCATTACTCTGGCGGGATCGATGATGTGTTTCGGTTCCTTCTCGAGATCAGACACCAGAAAGGATCGGGACAAGGCGTCCGCCTTGATGTTTTTGTCAGCCGGGCGAAAATGAAGAATAAAATCAAAGCGAGCAAAAAACAAGGACCACCGAGCTTGGCGCGGGTTAAGTCTCTGGGCATGCTGGAGGTAAGCCAAGTTCTTGTGGTCAGTGTAAATTATTACCGGGTGAAGAGCCCCTTCGAGCAGGTAACGCCACTCCTCCAATGCCAGCTTGATGGCCAATAACTCTCGATCTCCTATGGAATAGTTGCGCTCAGAAGAGGAGAAGAGTTTGGAGAAGAAGCCACAAGTTACCATTCTCCCGGAAGATGATTTTTGGGCAAGTACCGCTCCGGCTCCAGAGGAGGAGGCGTCAACCTCCAGGAAGAACTGCTTGTTGCCATCTGGGCGATGCAGCACCGGGGCGGAAGAGAAGGCCTGTTTTAAGGAAAGAAAGGCCTCCTCTGCTTCGGGCGGCCACTCTCTGGGATTAGTGCCCTTACGGGTGAGCGCGGAAATTGGGGCAGTCCGGGAAGAGAAGTGTGGTATGAAGAGGCGGTAGTAGTTGGCGAAGCCCAGGAACCGCTGAATGGCCTTCAACCCCTCCGGTCGGGGCCATTTCTCGATGGCAGACAGTTTCTCTGGATCCATTCGAAGGCCGGTCTGAGAAATAATGTAGCCCAAAAACGGAAGCGAGGTCTGCTCAAAGAGGCACTTCTCATATTTAGCGAAGAGGTGATTCTGCCTGAGCCTGAGCAGGACCTGACGAACGTCTCTCCGGTGAGTCTGGAGATCCGGAGAGAAGACCAAGATGTCGTCCAGGTACACCACTACGCAGGAGTAGAGAAGGTCCCGGAAGATGTCATTGACCAACTCTTGAAAGACGGCAGGAGCGTTACAGAGACCAAAGGGCATTACCAGATATTCATAGTGGCCGTCCCGGGTGTTGAATGCAGTCTTCCATTCATCCCCTTGACGGATACGGACCAGGTTGTACGCCCCACGGAGGTCCAGTTTGGTGAAGATTCTAGCCCCCCTCAGACGATCAAATAATTCTGGAATGAGCGGAAGGGGGTACTTATTCTTCACCGTGATCTGGTTAAGGCCTCTATAGTCTATACAGGGACGGAGAGAGCCGTCCTTCTTTTTTACGAAAAAGAAGCCTGCTCCCGCCGGGGAGGTAGATTTCCGGATGAATCCCCTGGCCAAATTCTCCTCAATATATTCGGACATCGACCGGGTCTCAGCAGCGGACAATGGGTAAATACGCCCACGGGGAGGCGTAGTACCGGGTAACAGGTCGATAGGACAGTCGTATGGTCTATGAGGGGGTAATGTCTCTGCCTCCTTTTTATTAAAGACATCAGCAAATGACCAATAGGGAATCGGAAGTCCAGGTAGATTAGTTGGGGTAGGAGAAGGACGGGCGGGATGAACAGGAACCAAACAAGTCTTATGACAGTACTGTCCCCAGCGAAGGACTTCTCCGGTCTGCCAGTCAAGCACGGGTGCATGTCTCTGGAGCCAAGGTAGACCTAGTAAGAGGGCGTGAGAGAGTCCAGGCAGAACATGAAAAGAGATGCTCTCAGAATGCAGCATTCCCACCTGCAGAGTTACGGATTCGGTGATGAGTTGGATGGGACGTGGTAAGAGGCCCCCATCCACAGCAGCGACAGATAATGGTATATCCAGAGGTTTGGTGGGAATGCGGTATTTTTCTACCAGGGCCTGTGAAATAAGATTCCCGGCCGCTCCAGAGTCAAGTTGGGCTAGTTCGAAATAACGATTCTCCCCGCAGATAATTGAGACTGACAGCAGCAGAGATGGAGAGGATTTATTCTTGTCTAGGTCGACCTCTCTGAGCGAACCTAGACACAGGCGTTTCCCGACCTCTCCGGGCAGGTACGGATCCGGTGCTCCTTACTGCCACAGTAGAAGCAGCTCCCCTCGGCACGGCGTAAGTCCTGACGGGTTTTGACCATCTTGGTCTGGTCGACCTGCATAGGCTCAGGTGAGTGTACCTGGGGAGAAACGGAGGGAGTGACGGATTTCTGAAAAGTAGGAGCTAGACGTGGAAACCTCCTCTCACGGGTGACTTCTTTGGCACGCTCCTGGAACCGTAGGTCAATCCGGGTGGCAAGAGTTATTAGGTCATCGAGAGTGGTAGGAATGTCTCGACCGGCAAGTTCATCTTTAATACGGCCGGACAGACCCTCCCAGAAGACAGATACCAGAGCGTCGTTATCCCAGGCCAGCTCCGAGGCAAGGGTACGGAACCATATGGCACATTGGCCCACGGTGAGACTTCCCTGACGGAGGCGTAGCAGAGATGACGCGGATGAGGTCTTCCGTCCAGGTTCGTCGAAGACTTTCCGGAAAGCCGTGAGAAAGGCAGGCAAGTCGGACACCAGGGGGTCTCCTCTCTCCCATAGAGGATTTAGCCAGGCCAGGGCCTCCCCGGTGAGATGGAACATGATGAAGGCAATTTTGGCCCGGTCGGAGTTAAACTGGTGGGACAGGAGTTCAAAGTGCAGGGTGCACTGATTTATAAAGCCCCGAGCCTGAGCGGAGTCGCCTCCGAAGCGAGGAGGTGCGGAAAGCCGGGGTCCGGGGTAGGATACCATAGTATTGGTGGGCAGCGGAGCTGCCGGATTGCGAGTCATGGCTCTGGCGGTGGTTGCTGGTGGAGCAGTCAGAGTGTCCAGGCGAGTAATGACATTCCGCAGGTGACCCAGGATGGACTCCTGTTGGGACCTCTGACGGGACAGTTCATGACACAGGTCCGAGAGTGAGGGAGCTTGGGTGCCACCGGGTTCCATGGCCCGAGCAAACTGTAACGGGTCTGGGAGGCGGAACCTCTGAGCTACTATACAAGGGGGCGGTCCTTGTAAGGGAGCGGGTGGCGACCAGGGAAGACGGGCAGGCAGTCACAGCAGGTGACCGGGACAGTCTCTGAGTGAACGGGCTGGAGGTCACGGCAAATGACCGGGGCAGTCTCTGGATGAACGGGCAGGAGGTCACGGCAAGTGACCAGGGCAGTCTCTGGATGAACGGGCAGGAGGTCACGGCAAGTGACCGGGGCAGTCTCTGGATGAACGGGCAGGTGGTCACGGCAAGTGACCGGGGCAGTCTCTGGGTAAAGGGTAGGTACGACCTGTGATGGCAGAGCCTCCAGGTAGGCTAGCAGGCAGATGGTTGATGTGTGCTCCCAGATGAGCAAGCGAGAGTCTCTGGAATGGCAGGTGGTCACAGCACGTGACGGCGGAGCCTCCAGGTAGGCTAGCAGGCAGGTAACAGGTGTGCGCTCCCAGGTGAGCGGGCAGGAGTCTCTGGAATGGCAGGTGGTCACAGCACGTGACGGCGGAGCCTCCAGGTAGGCTAGCAGGCAGGTAACAGGTGTGCGCTCCCAGGTGAGCGGGCAGGAGTCTCTGGAATGGCAGGTGGTCACAGCACGTGACGGCGGAGCCTCCAGGTAGGCTAGCAGGCAGGTAGCAGATGTGCGCTCCCAGGTGAGCGGGCAAGCTAGTCCATAGACAGACTGACAGGAGTTGGAGGGCAGACCGTCGGACCTCAGGCTAGCAGGCAGGTAGCAGAGGAGCGCTCCCAGGTGAGCGAGCAAGCTGGTCCTTAGACAGACTGACAGGAGTCGGTAGGCAGACCGTCGGACCTCAGGCTAGCAGGCAGGTAAGCAGAATATCAGGCAGGAATCAGACAGCAAACTGGCAGGAATCTGGCAGGTAACTGGCAACGGGACCTGAGGGCTGAAGCAGAGTAGTGAACAGTGCAACAACATTGCTCGGGCACCTCCATTTTGGAGGAGGTGCCTTATATATGGTGAAGTCCTCCGGCCATTGGCCGGGGACTCCTTAGGACGGCGCGCGCGGCCCCTTTAAGAGGGAGGGAGCGCGCGCGCGCGCACCCTAAGCACAGTGGCCGGGAAGGAGCGCGCGCTGCCAGCAGAGCGGGAGGAGGACGCCGGGCTCGGAGCAGAGGGGTGAGGGGAACAGCGTCCCTGCCTAGCAGAGGGCAGGGACGCCGGCGCTACATTTACTACAGATAGCTCCCAAAAATATTATGGTCTATATCACAGGTCATTGCCTAGAAATTAATTACCAGCTCCTAATACTATGGTTCACACTGCTTCATACATAGCAGGGGAGCACATTCATATCACACCACACTGCACACAAGCACGGTGGATTTAGAGTATTGTTATTTTATATATTCAATAAAGGTTATATTTTATTATGTTCCACCGCAGTCAGTGATACACTTCAGAACTCTCCAGCGCTTTGTTTCCATCCATTTCTGGGTGCTTCTTGAAGTATGTTTAGGGTCATTGTCCTGCTGGAAGACCCATGACCTAGGACGCAAAGCCAGCTTTCTTATACTGGGCAATACATTGAGACCCAAAATCCGTTGGTAATCTTCAGATTTCATGATGCCTTGCACACAGTCAAGGCACTCAATGCCAGAGGCAGCAAAACAACCTCAAAACATCTTTGAACCGCCACCATTTTTGACTGTAGGTACTGTGTTCTTTTATTTGTAGGTCTAATTCTGTTTTCAGTAAACAGTAGAATGATGTGCTTTACCAAAAAGCTCTATATTGGTTTCATCTGTCCACAAGATGCTTTTCCAGAAGAATTTTGGCTTACACACATACATTTTGGCAAACTGAAGTCTAGCTGTTTTATGTCTCTGTGTCAGCAGTAGGGTCCTACTGGGTTGCCTGTCATTGTGTTTCAATTCAGTCAAATGTCGATTGATAGTTAGCGCTGACACTGATGCACCCTCAGCCTACAGGACAGCTTGAATTTCTTTGGAACTTGATTGGGGTTGCTTATCCACCATTCAGACTATCCAGTGTTGCAACCTTTCATAAATTTTTCTCTGAGGTCCACGTCCATTGAGATTTTCTACAGTGACATGGGTTGTAAACTTCTTGATTATGTTGCACACTGTGGACAAGGGAACATCAAGATCTCTGGAGAAGGACTTGTAACCTTGAGATTGTTGATATTTTTCAACAATTTTGGTTCTCAAATCCTCAGACAGTTCTCTTATCTTCTTTCTGTTCTCGATGCTTAGCGTGGCACACACAGACACACAATGCGAAAATTAAGACAACTTCTCCCCTTTTTATCTGGTTTCAGGAGTAATTTTCATATTGCCCACACCTGTTACTTGTCACAGAGAAGTTTGACCGAGAATCACAAACTTAAAACAAAGTTGTTTACCCACAATTTTAGAAAGGTGCAAACAATTTTGCACAGCCCATTTTTGGGGTTTTGTGTGAAATTATGTCCAATTTTCCTTTTTTTCTCGTTTTTTGTGTTTCTCCAATACACACAAAGGACATAAACATGTGTATAACAAAACATGTGTAAGTGCAATAATATTCTGGGAGATATATATCATTTTATGGAACAATTTCAAGAGTGCCAATACTTTTGGCGATGACTGTGTATATGGACCAGTTACTAGTGTTGAGTGAGCATGCTCGACACTGCTCGGTACTTGCCCGAGCATCTCACTACTCGGGATGTACGGCGAGCACCGAGCATTTCCGGGTTACTCGGGCGGGAGCTCGGGTCTCCACCCTGCACGTTTGGTGCTCTTTACAGAGCCAATGAACATGCAGGGATTGCCAGCCAGTCACTGGAATGCCGCAGCCATGTTGTTTGTGGGCATTACAGTGATTGGCTGGCCGCACAGCGTCACCTCGAGTATTTAAAACCGGGCGCCGTCATCTTGGACACAGTCGCTCTGGATCAGACAGTGTTGCTGAGTTAGGGAGAGATATATAGTGCGAAATAGGTAGTGTAGGGTCTCTAAAGCCTGCCAAATCAAACAAATAGTCCTTCTCAGAACTAATATCCATCACAGATATCAGGCAAGCAGGCAGGCTGTATAGGAGACGAAGTGGTTATACCAGCAAAGGCTGCATTACAGTCCTGTCTGCTCCTGCTGGTCAAATTGCTAGACTTATACCCCGGTCTCAGGGGCCAGGAAAATTCCTTTTTTTTTTCATCTAAATCCTGTATTTATTTATTTTTTCCTCAGTCAGACTTTACAAATACGCGTCTTATTAACCTTTTGGTATCCCCCCCCCCCAAAAAAAAAAAATGAGTGTGTCTGTGACTGTTCAGACACCAATATATCTGTTTAAAAGAGTCTGGTGTAGGCCAGAGAACTAGAACTGTGGTTTTGCAGTTCCTCGGGTCAAATCTCTGTATTATCCTGCTTTTGGCATTTTTTGCCGTAAAAAAAAACTGTAATAGTGTCTCCCTGACTGGTCAGACACCAATATATCTGTTTAAAAGAGTATGGTGTAGGCCAGAGACCTCTTCCACAGTTCTAATCTCCTTTTTATTACCCTTTTTCAATTGATAGTGCGAGTGTAAGCTATTTTACTTCATTTACAATGGGCAAGGCGCGTGGCAAGGGACGTGGAACTGGACGTTCTGGTGATGGTGCGTGTAGAGGACGGGGCCATGGCCAAGGTGAAAATGTGCCACAACCAACAGCCACATCTTCTCGCTCCCAGTTCTTGACCGAATTACTAGGGAAGCACACTAGAACACCAGTACTGCGAACTGATCAGTGTGAACAGGTTATTAATTGGATAGCAGATAATACTTCCAGTTACCTGGGCACCACCACCTCCGGTCTGTCTTCCACACGGTCAAGTCTTAGTAGCCGTGAGTCTCGACCGCATACTCCTCCTCACCCTGATGTTCCTTCCTCCCACCATGCCGAGTGTCGTCAGACAGCAACTGATCCCACACTTGGACACTCTGAAGAGCTGTTCACTAGTCCATTTCCATATTAGTGCCCCTCACCTGCTCCGCTTGAAGTGGTGGAAGAGGAGATCCCATGTAGCGATGCCCAAATGTTTGAACAGCCACGCCACGGCCACAGGAAGTCGACGCTGGCAATTTGTCACAAGAGGTGGACGATGACGAGACACAATTGCCAAGAAGTGAGGAGGAGGATCGTGGTGAGCAAGTGGAAGAGGAGGAGGTGGTGGATGATCTAGTAACTGACCCAACGTGGCAGGAGGACACGCAGAGCGAGGCCAGCAGCACACAGGGGGAGGGAGGCAGAGTACCCCAACTGGCAGAAAGAAGCAGTGTGGTGGAAGCACTCAGAAGGCAGGCAACAGTTCCCCGTAACACCAACATGAGGGACGTTGCCAGTACAACCGGTAGGTCTTCCAGAGTCTGGAATTTTTTTAAAACTCTGCTGATAACCCCAAAAAGGCCATTTGTACCACCTGCCATGCCAGCATCAGCAGGGGTGACAAAACTACCAGCCTGACCACCACCAGCATGATCAGGCACATGTCAGCAAAGCACCCAACTTTGTGGGGCGAACCCCAGGAACCACGACCAGTGTCAGCGGGTGTCGCCACTGCTTCTTCCGCTGTTGTCCGTGTAACAGAACCCCCTGTTGTGCGTGCTAGGCAATCCCCTGTCCATGCTGCATGCAAAGATGCCCTCTCCTCTCAGTCTTAACTTGTTATGGCAGTTTCTCAAGAAACAGCATCAACGTCCACGTCCACGTCCCACCGCAGCATTCAATTGTCCATATTCCAGAGCTTTGAACGAAAGCCCAAATTCGCAGCCAACGCCCCACAGGCCACAGTCCTAAATTCGCACATTTCACGACTGATTGCATTGGAAATGCTGCCTTTTAGGCTGGTGGAGACGGAATCCTTCCGCAACCTTATGGCGGTGGCTCTCCCTCGGTACTCGGTACCCAGCCGACACTATTTTGCCCGGTGTGCTATCCCCGGGACCCAGTCGGACCTTGGGACGGAACACATCCTCCCCACACCGAGGATTGCGGGCCCTATGTCAGTCAGAGTTGCCCCCACAGTGTACAGCTCCAGAGCATCATCATCCTCCTCCTCCTCCTCATGTTCAGCCTCCATCTCAGATATAACCACATCAGTTACAAGCTGGAAGCACTGCAGTACTGCCTCAGCCAAGCGACAACAGGCTGTGCTGAAACTCATAAGCTTAGGTGATAAACCTCACACTGCTTGTGAGTTGTGGACAGCTGTGAAAGAGCAGGCAGTGGCTGAGACCGCTGAACCTACATCCAGGCATGGTCGTGTGTGACAATGGCCGTTACCTGGTGGCGGCTCTGAGGCGAGGCGAGATCACACATTTACAATGCCTGGATCATGTGCTTAACCTCGTGGTTCAGCAGTTTCTTAAATCGTACCCCGAGTTGCCAGATCTGCTTGTCAAAGTACGACGCCTGTCAGCTCATTTTCGGAAGTCGGCTACAGCTTTTGCCGCCCTTGCTGTGTTGCAGCAGCGTTTGCAGCTTCCGGCACACTGACTGCTGTGTGATGTCCTCACACATTGGAACTCTACCCTCCACATGTTGCAAAGGATTTGTGAGCAGAAGAGAGCAGTTGTGGAGTACCAGCTGCAACAAGGCAGTCGATATTCAGGTCAGACTCCACACATAAGACCTCAGGAGTGGACCTGGATGTCTGACATATATACCATCCTGACAAACTTTGAGGAGTCCACCAAGATCATGAGTGGCGATGACGCCATCATTAGCGTCAGCATCCCACTTGTCTGTCTTTTGCAACGCTCTCTGCAGAGAATTAAAGAGGAGGCATTGCAGCCAGAGTATAATGAGATGGATCAAGAAGCCATAATGGGCGATTACACACAGCACAGCCTCATCTCATCCCAATGTGCATTGGGGGACAATGAGGGAGAGGAGAAGGAGGAAGAACAGGAGCTGGTATCATGCAATGTAGACGGTAGTACCTGTACAACTGTCATACAGTCGGTTCAGCGTGGGTGACCTGAGGACAGGGGGGAGGAGGAGGAGGAGGAGGAGGAGAGCATGGTCAGTCGTCATCTTGGTGAGGACACGGAAGTCTTGCCCGTTACCAGTCTGGCACGCATGGCTGACTTTATGTTACGCTGCCTTAACCGTGACCCTCACGTTGTCAAAATGTTTGGTGACAGTCATTACTGGTTGGTGACACTTTTAGACCCCCGCTACAAGGAGAACTTTCACTCTCTTATTCCTGAGGTGGAGAGGTCTACAAAAATGTGGCAGTACCAGAAGGCCCTTGCTGCAGAACTGTTAAAAAAATTACCATCTGAACACGCTAGCGGCAGAGGTCACAGTTTGTTGACCAACCAAGGCGTACTGGCGAGAGAGACGCAACTCCAATCCAGCAGAGGCAGGGGAACACTGTCAACATTCTGGGACAGTTTTCTGAGACCCGCCCAGCTTATAGGCCCTGAGGCGCGGGGTACTCTCACAAGGAGTGGAAAGTTTCAAAAGATGGTGAGGGAGTACCTTGCCGACCGTACCAGCGTCCTCCGTGATTCCTCTGTGCCTTTTAATTATTGGGTATCCAAGCTGGACACTTGGAATGAACTCGCTCTGTACGCCTTGCAGGTCCTGGCCTGCCCTGCCGCTAGCGTGTTATCGGAGCGTGTTTTTAGTGCCGCTGGTGGAATTATAACTGATAAGCACACTCGCCTGTCAACTGACAATGCTGACAAGCTGACCCTTATCAAAATGAACAAGGGCTGGATTGGGCCAGCCTTCTCATCACCACCAAATTACAGCAGAGTAACATAAAGTCAAATCCACTGTGTTATTTCGGGAGGTGTATTCACATGCACCGCTTCACATCCACACATGGGTATACGCTTCCTCATTTCGGCTGTTTTATGTTCTTCTCCTTATCCTCAGCCTCCACCACCACTATACTACCATTGTGACTGTTGTCCGTGTTGCCAGCATTGCAAGTTCTTCTGTCCTAATTTTTGGCAGCTTTTGCTAGGAAGGCATAGGCAAAGACTATGGGAGACCCACTCCCCAATAATGGGAATAATGTTTTTAATATGCTGTACTGCATGGCTCTTGTAAGGGGCATGAAAACCGTCTTGTTAAGCTACTGCGACCTCCACCACTTTTCCAAGGGGCATTAAAACAGTCTTGTTAAGCTACTGCTTCCAACGGGCATTGCATTTCCTCCTAATTTTAGTCAGCTTTTGCTTTTCAATGCATAGGCGAACACTAAGGGAGACCCACTCCCCAATAATGGGTAGAAGGTTTTTAGTATGCTGTAATCCCCGTCTGTTTCAAGGGGCATTGCAGTTCCTCATAATTTTTGGAAAGCCTTCCATTCACTGCTTAGGTCAACAGTGCACAGGAGACCCAGTTGCTATAAATGGAAAAAACGGTTTAGTTAAGGCCCTCTGACCTCCATGTCACTTCCAAGGGGCATTGGAGTGCCTCGAAATTTTTGGTAGGCATTGCATTCACTGCATGCCCTATAACTGTGTAGCCAAACCGCTCCTTTTGGTACAGAAACATATCCTACAAGACATGTGTGGTTGACTGGCCTGATATTGATGTGAATGGTCCCTGTTCCTCCTGCTCTTTGTCCTTTGCCACCACCTCATCCATCATTCATCACCTGAAGTTTAGTTTTAACGGGAGTCATAGAACTGGGATAGTAGCAGGAAAACATCCAGCAATCCTCCTAGGAGGTAGGATATGTGCCAAAACGCTGACCACCTCAGGCCTAGCCGCTACTACATACATGTGCTTGCATTCCAAGAAAACAAAGCAGACGCTAACTTCTATCATCATCATCATGCTCCTCACCTTGGCACTCTCAACTCCCCTGATGGAGAAGTCAAGGCCCTTCGGAGGAGTCTGGTTCTCTGGTGGGCTCGTCCAATGCTTCCGTAAAGCAGGCCAGGCTAAGAAAAGTGTGGGGGAAGTTCCCAGGAGAAATAGGGGCAGCTGGGGACTGTTTATGGACACCCGGCCGCCCCCAGGCGGCTGGGGACCGTGTGTGGACACCCGGCCGTGGGGCGGCTGGGGACTGAGTATGAACACCCGGCCGCCGGGCGGCTGGAGACTGAGTATGGATACCTCACTGCCGAAGCAGCCATGAGGCAGTGGCCAGCTTCGGCCTCCTCCAAACTAAAAGGCCTCATTTCAAGTGCAAGCTAGCAGTATGGTATTGAAGCCTGGGGGTGGGTGGGTTGCAGGTTGCACACTTACGCTTGCATTCCAAGAAAACAAAGAAGATGCTAACTTCTATCATCATCATCATGCTCCTCACCTTGGCACTATCAACTCCCCTGATGGAGAAGCCAGGGCCCACTGGAGGAGTCTGGGGGTGGGTGGGTGGCAGGCTGCCTACTTACGCTTGCATTGCAAGGAATGGGGGAGGTACAATTGAACACTGCCCTGGGACAAGGACTTGCACGGGGATAATTGCAAGTCTGCATCTTCTGATGCGGCAAGGATCACTTCTGATGGGCACACTTTTAGGCAGTGACCTGGGTGTCAGAGATGCTTCCAGGGGTCTTCCCCATGCTGTTCCCATGTCTTTTCAGCACTGTATGCATGTGTCACACAGCACATGGCCAGATAAGGTTGTAAAATGTTAAAATGACATTTCCCGGTGAATGCATTTGTCACGATTGAAAGCAATACAAAAGTGCAAAAACGCATAAAAAATGCTACTTGTGAACATAGCCCAAGGTGTGGAGGAGTATTTTTGTTTTTGGTTATTTATTTTACCTTATACACAAGTCTTTACCCTGGAAAGGAAGTTCCTTAACATATTTCACAGGAAAACCGTTACAGTTTCGTTTTTGAACGTTTTATTATGAGCCCTTAACAGTGGCTTAATACCTCTGACCACGTTGTTGACAGCAGTGACCTGGGGGTCAGAAATGCTTCCTAGGGCGATCCCCATGCTGTCCCCATGTCATTTGAGCACTGTCACTATCGTTTTGGGCACTTTTTAGGCTTTCTACAGACTGCCGGGGGTGCCGCCGCAAAAATGCTCGGGTCTCCCATAGACTAACATTGGGCTCGGTGCTCGGTGAGCTTGGCCCGAGCTTCGAGCACCCGAGCATTTTAGTGCTCGCTCAACACTACCAGTTACCCCTTCAGATGATCTTGTTTGGAGTGTTCCTTTCCCACTTTTTTAATTGTTTTTATTAAATGGGCATAATAAAATTAATTTTTCTTTCTCCACAACACAGGCCTACTTGGCCCCTCAAAGTCTAACTTGTAAGAGGGGCATTAAGAGTATAGTTTTTCAACAATTTATATGTGTCTAGGTAATAACTTACATCAAACCCCAAAACAACTGGACTTAAAAATTTAACACAGACATACAGTAAGTAAATTTCAGTTAGTAAGGGAAAGTGAAATGAAGAAGTAAAAAAAAGAGGGATGGAGGGAAACCATATTGAGTTGTTGAGTTAACGGTCTTCATACAGATCTTTATAACTTTCATAGACCTGAATAGGAGTTATATGAAAATAAAATAACTTGAAGTAGCAAGATGTAGCCATGGAGGTAAAGACAGAGAGAAAATTACTTATCGATATTAGTAAAATAATCCAAATCACTTACAATTTTTAACTGTAAATTAAATTGTAATGATAGATACCATTAAATACTGTGGGTACAAGTTGAAGTTGTAACTTTAATATAGGACTAATAATACAGAAAGTCCTTACCTGATGGAAACTATTACACTATTGTTCAGCTTAAGTTCTCTAAGGTTTGGCATGTGTGTACCTGTGTTAATAAGAGGAAATATGTAAGTGATTTATGGTACATAGTAAAAGCCATATTCTCTGCATGATACTGCTCTTTTCTGTTGCCCAGATCATGCAAGGTGTCCTGACAGAGGTCAGCAATGAGATGTGGCTAGGGCTCTGTTTTCTAGAAAATTCAGTCCTTTACACTTGATGTAATTCCTTCCCATAATAATGTTTTATAATACATAGTCAGTATCACAGTACAAAGAGTAGCTATACCTTTACTCTCAAGCAGGAGTTTAATAAGAGGTTCTTGAGTAAGGATCTCTAAGCCCTGAAGGTGCTTGAACCAGGCGAAACGTTACAGTGAATCTAATGTCAATTTTTTAACAGATGCAATTTAATAGACAGGGTAAATATTTTATATCGGATTAGTTTATTGTCTGCAGCAGCAGGTTAAATACAATTTAATTAATTTACATTAATGGTGCTATTTAAAGGAGTTTTAGAGATATTTAAATTTATAGGGATTTATTATCTTCCTTAATGGAATGCAGGGCTGTCGTCTACCTCGCCACGTTTCCTGGCCATAAGTGTAGGGGTTGAACATTGAAGCAACAATGTACTGGCAGATAGAGCTAGCGCTGAGCTGATTATATGGTTGTAATAACAAAGGAAACACCTGCAACACACATGTAAATAGCCCAGTAATCTACAAAATTGTGTTGATGTGTAAATAGGGATAGTTTTTCCAATATATTTTTTACATATACAGAGTAATAAAACCAGGAGTTAAGGTTACTGATATGGATTTATTTTGACCGGATTTTGGTCCGGGATTTAGGAGGGACCAAAAGAGCCTGGGTGGGAGAGGTCGCCCCATACTCCGTGTCTTACAAGTCTAATATCAGGCAGCTGGGTTAGCTCAGCATAATGAGTTGTGTTGGAACTAAACAGAGGTGTGTTTGTTGATAAAAGTGTTTAAATCAACTTGACCTGCTACTGCCAGCTATACCAAGATTAGTGAGACTGCTACATTTACTTTGCTGTATTGTGCTAAAGAAAGGACTGTTTATGTTATTCATTTGGGCTGAAGAAAGGCTGTTTTCACTTTGGAGTTATAAGGTTTATGAAGGACAATAAACTTTATTCTGTTTTGATATAAAAAAAAACCTGCGCCTGTGTGTATCCACAAGCTACCAGAGAGCTGAAAGCCCTACAACAGATACATAGAATTGCAGAATAGACGCAGATGTCTTCCCTGCCTGTCCTTTAAAAAAATATAATTTTGAACTAGCAACTGGCCATGAAAGATTCTTTTACATAGAGCTAAAAATTTCATCTTCCTTTATAATTTTACCAATTTTACAATTACTGGAACCTGGCTACTAATGGAGCCAGAGCCTAAACTTCTCTGTCTTCCTGCAAAAAAACAACCATCATGACGTTTCTATACTACAATGACGCGATTTATCCAGTGATATTTCCAGTATAACAGTTTTATTTTACCAACTATGATGAAAATGATCCTCCTGGGAGGGTAATTGCATGATTTCTTTTCTCTGTTTAACTTTATGAAAAACAGGTCTGACATCTGATGTAAGTTGCCTATACAGCATTGCTAGTAGCTGAAATCTGACTTTTCAGAATGGGCCTGCTTTCACACGGTCGTATTTTGGTCCCAAGAGAGTCTATATTAACAGTAGCCACATACATAAGAAAGTGCCTACATCATGCCTATGCCCTAGAGCCTGAGGGGTCCCAAAGGTAAAGGAGATCAATATAAATGACTGTCACAGTTGGGGGCCCAATTACAGATTTTGCTTTGCGACCCACATGTTACTCCTCCAGCCTATATTATACCAGCTGTGCATATAAGGCAGTACATAGTTAGACTAATGTATCAGTTTAAAAGGTTTTTCCCAAATTACAAGTTATACCTTATCTATAGGAAAGGCGATAACTGGCTGATCACTGGGAGTCCGACTACTGGGGTAGAAATCCAGAGAATGGGACTCTGGAAATATGAGAGCAGGTCTCTGCGGCCCCGTCTTGAATGGAGTGATCAATTCTGCTCCATTCATTGTCAATGGAACTGTCAGAGAAAGCCAAGAAGATTTCTCCTCAATTATCATCATTCCCATTGACAATGGATAAAATGGAGGCCAAGTATGTGCAGGTCTGCTTCATTCAAGATGGAGTTGTAGAGAGCCCCGGTCTTAGAATGTCTGACGGTTGGATGAACGATCAGCAAGTTATCCTCTAACTTTTGTATAGGGAATAACTTGCCATTTTAAGAAACAAAACTCTCTAAGAGTTAGATGTACACTGCACAGCACATAGGGCCACCTGTTTGACCCCCTCACCTAAAAAGTATCCCTCACCAAAATTCCCCAAGGTGCGTTCCCTCGTGTCCACACACATTTGAAGTGTTGTAACATCTTGCAGATTATCTTCCCCGGTAAGTGCTTTCTGTGGGGGAAAAAAAATTAAGTCATACAATATTAAAGTCAGGGGATAAAGTATAGATTCATATAGTTTGTAAATGTATTTAACAGTGAACCCATACCAGTCTTGTGGGTGAGAGATATTCATCAACGAGGGTTTCATATTCTTCCCTGTTTACAGGATTTGGATTCAGCAATCCTTGCCATCCCAAATCAAGGACCCTCACACTGGGAGTACCTGGGCGTCTCTGAAAACTCTGTTCCATGGTTTACCTGCAAGGAGTGGCAATAATAATAATGATAATGTTTTTTATTCTAATTATTTAGATGACAGAATCAATTTTTGCATAATTTTCCATATAACCATACAACAGTATCATAAAAGCAAGCTGAAAGGTAAAGTTTCACATTGTAGCCACTTAATACCGGGGCTGTGGAGTCGGAGTCGTGGAGTCGGAGCCTATTTTGGTGGAGTCGGTATAAAATGGACCAACTCCGACTCCTAAAGTATATAATAAATTGGGTACAGTAGTTCAATGCAGTCTGTGGGGAATATTTTTTAATAAGAATTTGGGAAAGTTATGAAATGTCCTATAAATGTCTGTCCTATTCCTGATCTAAGGGTCTAGACTTTTAGCTGAGATGAATCTATACTACAGTAAATTTATGACTTAAACATGAGCCATGTATGAGGGAGTCGGAGTCGTGGAGTCGGAGTCATGGAAATTGAGGAGTCGGAGTCGAAGACGGAGGTTTGGCTTACCGACTCCACAGTCCTGCTTAATACCATATTTTAGGAAATTTTTTATCATATTAGTTTTAAATTTTTTTTTTAACTATAGAATTTTATTATTATATTCCTTATGTTTGAAAACAGGGATAGTAAAATGGTTTGAATTTTTTAAAAAAAAGTCACTCATGTTCAATTTATTACTTATGGGTACTTATCCAGAGAAAGCCAAAAAAAACTCTTGTGTTTGGAGCTTGTGCAGAGTCCCTATGGTGTACTATGGGACTATTGGCAACTGATGGGACGTGGTACAAATTAAGGCCCCAAGACTGGCATCTTGCATGGCAATTTTAATGAAGTGTGTGCCGGAATAAGATGAGCTCCTCTTAATAAATGTGTTGTTTTTAAGGCGCCCAGCGCTACCATAAAAAAACTACTTCAATCAGCAATTGGAGTATATTTCTGTTGGAAATGCACTTTTATGGTGAAAATTATGAAGAATTTGTCAGCTGTGCTCACAAGTCACACCCCTCCTGCTAATCTCCGACCACTTTTCAAAAAGTCAGCGTAGTTGACCGGAGGTGCGGTAAAAACAAGAAACCGCAATAAATTGTGACGCTGCGCAAAAATGTTGCGCCATTTCGGTCAGTTCTGGTGAAAACTTATTGATGAATCGGGGCCTTAATATTTATAACATATATGTATACTGTGTACAAAGATACAGTACATGATGAGTCATTTTGATTTTCAGTTTTGAAGCCTAAACTAGCAGTGGATTCTAAAAAAGATAGCAGTAGATTTTGTCATGCATACTTTACATCACTTTACAATCCATCCCTGACATTGGCTTAAAGGGAATCTGTCTTTAAGATCAACCCCTCCAAACCACATATAAGGAGATGCATGTCTTTAAAATGTAAATCCATCAACACCTTTACATCTTTTATCTGTTGCTGCGTTCCTGAGAAATTAATGCCTCAATTGAATATGAATTAAAACACTAAGTGTTCTGGGCTTGACAGAGCCCTTCCCAAGTCTTTGCCTTGTAATGTTGTTTGTCTGTCCAGCATCAACCTCTTTAGTTTGTTTGATAGCCCACAGTACAATGCCTCATTTGCATATGAATGAAAATGCTAATTACTAGGGAATACAGCAACAGAGAGAAGATGTAAAGGTGTTGATGGATTTACATTTCAAAGACCTGCATCCTCTCCCCATATATGAGGTTTGGGGAGCAGTGGGGGTTGATCTTACAGACTGACTCTTTTTAAAACATGGTGGCTCAGTGGTTAACACTGTTGCTTTGCAGCGCTGGGGCCCTAGGTTCAAATCCTACCAAGGACAACATCTGCAAGGAGTTTGCATGTTCTCCCCGTGTTAGCATGGGTTTCCTCTGGGTTCTCAGGTTTAATCCCACACTCCAAAGACAGACTGATAAGGAATTTATATTGTGAGTCCCAATGGGGACAGTGATGATAATGTCTGTAAAGTGCTGCAGAATATGATGGTGCTATATAAGCAAAGCATAATAAGAATAAAAACTAAATCAAAACAGCAGATGTAAATGTACCTTCAAGGGTGCCAACTTGTAAATGAGCAATATCTGTCAAACCAATGGATAAAGGTTGAACAGGGGAGAATAAGCCTTTCAATTAATATTTGTCATTAATACATAGTTCATTCACTCACCTTTCAAGGAAGGATAGTAGGTTACATTTCTTTTAAAAATTCAGACCACTGAAAAAAAAAGAGATGACAATTTTATATAATTTATATATAATTGGTAGCATTTACATAGAACAGAACAAACAACATCAAGAACCAAAATAGCACTGCTGCAGCTAAACAACGGTTGTTATCTAAATATCCTGGAAGACTTATCTAGATATTGAGAGGCTTGGTTTGGGTTGCCTGGTTACAGTTCCTGTCGAAGTTGAAATTTTGGGTTGTCAGCTTGTCTTTTCCTCACACATTGGTATAACTAAGATATAGCTGAGAACAAATCTTAACATCTTGACAGCTCAGGTGATTATGTTTCCTTTTTATTTATTTTTTTAGGAAATGGCATTTTAAGTAGTTTTCTGAAGTTCTGTTAATATCATTTGTTGCCTGTATGTCAATGTTACTTTATATGAAAGTTTATAATGAGGTGAAACATAGAAGAAAGCCTCTTACTAGCCGCAATGGACAACACATTTTAAAAATCATTATACATTTTTTTAAATTTCATTGGAAACTCTCAGAAAGGCACATTTCACCAAATTTTTCATGTTAAACTGGACACAATTTAATAGTGGATGCAGAGCAGAATAAAACATTTTTTTTTTATATTTTGCCTCACTGCTGCAGAGATATTAGAAATCAAAGTATTTA
This sequence comes from Phyllobates terribilis, assembly GCF_046119375.1. Lineage (NCBI taxonomy): Eukaryota > Metazoa > Chordata > Amphibia > Anura > Dendrobatidae > Phyllobates > Phyllobates terribilis. The sequence continues at coordinate 129,212,468 of NW_027362773.1, read as the reverse complement.
GCTCCTAATGAGTTAATTTTTTCATTAAGTCCAAATGGGTGTTGTCAGATAGTTTTCACCGGGGTGTGTACTTCTTCCTCCTGTATAACATTGACCAATCATAAGCAGGCAGCAACACAGCAGAAAAAGAACATGCCCCTACAATAGCTCAGAGTAGGTTTCTCAGTGCTTGAGATAATGACAGACAACCCTGATCTCCTAGTGCATGATTAGAAAGTACTGGGAGTAAAGCACAGATGACTAACATCTTTCAGATAAGGTCCCAGCAGTCCAAGTGGGGAAGGGCAGCACAAATGAGTTTAACTGTGTCACATTACAAAGCCTTCTGTCAGCTCTTTTCCTCTTACAGCACTGTCCCCTCTACTGTACTGCCCCTCACCCCACTCTGCTTGTCCAGAGCTGAGAGCTTAAAGGTGTGAGTAACCACAGTTATGTTTGTTGTGCTCACAGCTACTTGTGCAGTGACATCAAGTTGTCTGCAGTGAGTACACATGGCTGTCATTATATATCTCACACAGGAGTATCCTGTCAGTCCTGGGCTACTCCTGTGTGAGATGCAATGACAACCTGCTCTGCTCTCACTGCAGAGCGAGTACAAGTTACTGTGAGAACAAAAGACATAAGTGCGATTACTGACAAAAATTAATAAATTAGAAATTTTTTTTTCTAATCCTGAACTATACTTTTCCATTTAGATCAATGGTATATATTAAAACTAAATTCATACTAAGTCACCTGAAAGTGTATGGCCATTATAACAATATACAGTGAAGTTTGCATACTTGGGTGAGATACAGTATGATTCATGGAAAAGATGGTTACCACATCAAATTTAAAGGCTATCTACAATTACACAATTTTTTTTTATTTTTTTTCCTTAAAAATAAAGTCAAGAAACTTTCTAAATAATTTTCATTAAAAATGTTCAACCATCAAAGTCCTTTATCTAGATGAGTAATCTGTAAAAATGTTTCAAATTCATCTGAGGAGCTCCTTACCAGTCTCTGATCCCTCCTGCCCTCCCTTCTTTCAGTGTTATTGATAGCAGGATGGAGGGAATAGGGCTGTACAGAGATCTGCATTGGGCATTGGAGAGAGTAAAGAAAGTATCTAAAGCTTAATGGAGAGGAGAGAAAACAGGTTTCAAGTGGAAAAACACATGTAGACGTAATAAGTGCAGTTCTGAAGCTGTGTTGATACATTACATCAAGTGAAGACAGTAGTACCCTGAATACACACAGATCTCACATTCAGCTTATATTAAAAGGAGGGACACTCTACCAAGAAAAAATCTGATACTTGGATCAGGCTGCAAACTGCATATCAGAGAGTCTGCAAGTTAATAAAGATTGCAGACTGAAGCATGATCATGAACAGATGATTGTTGGTACAGAAGTGAACACTGCCCTGGTCTGGCTGACATAAAGGAGGACGGTAGTTCAAATGTTTTTGCTCATCTCTAGTTACTGCCTAGCTGTTATACACCTGTCCGTGGCTCTGTTTCATTCCCCTTGGTCCTTTTCTCCTTTGCTGTGCTCTGCGTCGGGTTTTGCAGGTTTCCCGGAGTGGATCAATGACAATTTCCCTAGACCAATTTAAGGCCCATTTAGACACAAACCTGTGTCTTGGGATTGAGACTCTAGTGTTCCATGTTTGGTTTGCTCCATTACCTGTGCTTTGCTGTGTTTTCTACTTGCATTCATCTCTGATTGGCTCCACTTTATCTGTCCTTCAGCTCCTGAGATTCTTGTGTGTGCCGAGGCCCCGCTGCCCATGTACCTTCCTGCTTGCTGCATCAAAGCCCAGGATCCTTGTGCCTACCCGTTCCTAAGACTTAGAGGATCCACCTCACCTGGTGAGCCTAACACTCTCCACAGGAGATTGTGTGAATTCTACAGCTGGGAGGGCGAGTTGAAAAGTGCAGCATGGTCCAAGCTACTCCATACAAGTCTATTACACTGAAGATACTAAAAGATAACTAAGTGACGCTCTGGGCTCAGCAATCTTGGTCTTTGTCGCAGCCTGGCACACTAATCAGTTTCCCCTCTCTGTGCTCTTGCTACCAGGGAAGAACAGGGGGCACAAGTACTTGGTTTGCTGACTACGGAGGCCCCAGAGATACCCCACACCGATCACCTATCCAGTGGATAGGTTATATCTTATTTGGACTGGAATACCCCTTTAATGTATTAATTTGGCCTCAAAATCCCCAGATCTCAATCTTTGTGCTGGAAAAACAAATTTGATCCATTCAGACCCCACCTCGGAGGACTTACAGGATCTGCTGCTAATAACTAGGTGCCAGGTCTTGGGGAGTCCATGCTTCAACAAGGTAGAGCTGATTTTGTTACATTAAAGGTGTTGTTAGGCTTTAGGCTACAAGTCTGCAGTCACTCTATGTGACTTTAGACTTATGAATCCTTACATCGCGCACACTGAAAGCTGTGAGGATTCTCCTGTGCCAGCGCCAGGTGCATAACCGCGAGTATGTGATTTGCATACATACGGTCACATGCTGATGTCACGCACAGTGTGGGAAAGACTAAGTGCAGCACGAAGGGATGAGGAGAAGGAAACCCAGAAACTAGGGCAAGGGGGAGTGGAGACCCCTAGGAAGATCTAATAACACCCTGCCTACCCTACCGTCCCTATATTGGTTCCACATCAATCGCCGAGCAGGAAACCTAAGCCCTGAATATCCCTATAGCTAGGCCCTAAATAGGGAGGGGGGTGAGCACTGGTCAGTTCCCACTAGAAACTAAAGACAACAAGGGAGACAAACAAAGGGGGAAAACTTAGCTTGAGCAGACACCAGAGAGATAACACCAAACGTCCTCCAAGGGCACCAGAGAGGAAGCTAGCTGACTGCTATAGCTCCAAGCCTTCACAAGGGAAAATGAGAAGATCACCGGCGACTCCCTGAAGCAGACTGAGAGTTTATAAACACCCAGACCAGGGTGTGTCAATCAGAGCAAGAGGGAGGTTACCGCTGGGTCCAAAAGTCAGAAGGATTAAGAAGGTGTCTGCAATGCCAGACGCAGAGACCTTCTGCAGCCAGATGCAGAGCGACTGTCTGTTACCTCTGACACCCGTGACAGCCAACTAGACATGCGCGGCCTCCCTCAATGCAAGTGTATTAAGCGAGGCTGAACACAGTCTAGTCAGAATATGGACAGAAGTAGGCAAATCGCATGCTTGAGGTCACAAAACCGACCACTCCCAGCACCAGACAATCCTTAAAGTGTGCAGTGTGCACAATGTAAGGATTCACAAGTGTGCAGTCAGAGTAACTGCAGACTTGTATTCTTAGGCCGGACGGCCCCTTTAAGTAAAATGGCTGTAGATGATTTGTATTGCTTGTGAAACATTTTGAGGCATCATCAGTGAGATACATCAACACTGTCAGAGAGTCATCTGCATCTGACCCTTTTTGTAGCCAGTCTTCTCATCAGAAATTACTGCATTATGGTATACTAAAGTGCTTAACCATGCAGAAGACAATAAATTACATTAAGAAATGAGCGGCTAGTTTTGTGCTTCCCATTATCCAGTTTGCAGCAAAGCCAGTTCCTGCACCTTTGTCTTGCAGCCCATTTAAACAGTTAAATGGATGTGTCAGCTATGACCTCATTTATTGATGCTGCAGTAAATGTCATGGTTGCAGGATTGCACTCTTTAGTCAACGCTGGGAATCCGAAACTGGTGCCAAATATTTATCTAATATATTCACTTTCAATTTGTGACTACATCTACAAAGTCAAACAATTACTTCATGCTTTGAGCTTCTAGATAAAGCAGCTCTTGACTATCTGTCCACACATTACGGGAATGCATCGCAATCTCACTCCTTGCATTCAGTAAACACTTCTGTATGATCGCAACTAAAAATGGATATGTATTAAGGCAGCATGCCTCACCCTTATAGATTAAGGGTGTAAAGGTCTATTTACACTACATGATTATCGGGAATGAATGTTCTTTGGAACACTCATATCCCAATACCTGGACAATGGAAACAGGCCACCAACCACCCAATGGCTCGTTCGTTGGGTGAAATGACTTTTGTGCTTGCTTAAAACTCATCGATCTCGGCAGCACTTTGTCCTGTGTAAACAGTAAACGTGCTGCTGAATACAAGGACACACTTTGAGCACTGAAAGATCCATTTTCCTTCTGTGTCCATCGGAAGGGCGGCTGACCATTCTAAACAGGATATTATGCGACCAATATCCGGCAAATATAGCCAATTGGTGGTCATGTAATGGCCTCAGGTCGTCTAATGTAAATGCACCCTAGAATACACCTTCTTAATTTTGCACTAAAGATAAGGTCTCTAATACTGAAAATATATTGCATGGTGCCCTTCTATTGTCCCTTACAATTCCCTCAAGACTTCAAGGGGTTTTGTCAATAGGATAGGTGAGAACTTATTGATCGGTGGGATCATCACTGATCGGAAGAAGGCACTTGTATCCCCAATAGAATGGAGCAGTGCACATTCCCATGCATCTCTCCATTCATTCCCTATGGGCGCTGAATTCTTTTTTTGCCGTTAGACCCACAGAGAATGAATTGAGCAGCTGTGGGGCATGCGCACTGCTGCTCCATTCTACGGGAATGAAAGTTCTGCCAATCAATGCTGGATCCCTCCGATATCCCAACGATAGAAGATGACTTCTCTTCACTGGACAGTTCCTTTAAAGAAAAATGTCACTTTGCATTATTTCCCTGCTTGTGCCGACTGGAAGATAAGAAACCAGACAGGTAAAGTGGTGGATGTAGAGTAACTGCCTGGTATAACTGTATATAAATTGCTTAAAATACTGATTTATATTCTTATTAGAAGTTGCATCTGAGCATTAAATGAGTTTTCCAGGATCACAAATTTGATGCACAAACACGTGTCAATATGGGGTGATATGAGTCAGTTCCCCACCACCAAAAGGAAGGCCATCAATATTGTGATTCTGAAAAATATCTTTAGGCTACATTCCCACGATGAGCTTTTGGTGATTTTTTGATGTTGCAGATTTTCGGTGCCATTTCTGCATCCATTAAGTAAAATAGGTCACTTGCATTTTTTCATTACGTTTTTTATTGCATTTTTTTTCCCTTGTTGGTGTTTCAAGTTTTAAACACAGTTGCTTTGCTTTTGATACTTCCTAATATTTGGCTCTGACAAAACTTTATTACTACAATCATGGGCGAATTACATGCGTTTTTGATGGGTATCCGCACATGTGTTTTTAGTGTGTTAAATCCTATCCACTTTGTTGGAACTGGAAGACACTGCCTTTTTGATGCAGGGAAAATATGCAGCGTCAAAACCTCACCAAAAACTCACCGTGGGCACAGAGCCTAAAGGTGAATTCTAACTAAGGAAAGGTAACAATAATATGGCCCCGATAAATCAAGCAGTTTTTTTTCCAGTTTTCAGGCATAAAACTGCTTGAAATGTAAAAAAAAATATGTTTTTGCACAAACTGAAGTTGCACTAAAAATTTTATAACTTTTAACCCCTTTTCGACGAGGTCAGTAATAGTACGTAGCTGCGCCCTGGGCCATATGTACCAGATACGTACTATTATGGCTGATCTTTTTAATGCGGTCATGTGACCGAAGTCACGATGATCACATTAAATTTCCGGCGCCATCTTACCTTAGGGTAGATGGCGTCATCATCCCGGGGGGGTGTCGCCGCCCCCCGCTACCACGATCGCTGTGATTGGCTGTTCAATTATGAACAGCCAATCACAGCATTTCTCACTGTTTCAGCCAATCAGATTGCCTGAAACAGTGATGTGCAGCCTAGGATCAGCTCCGATCCTAGCACTGATCCTAGGCTGTAGCCTAGTAACTTCAGCCCTGGCCCCAACCCGCTCTGATCGGTGCGATCGCGGATTAGATCGATCGCACTAATCAGAGCGCTGACCACGTGGTGACCATTTTGTGACTTGTCTGTCACTGCCCCATGCCCTCCTGTGATGCTGCACAGGCCCCAGCCAGCTCTGATTTGAGTGATCGATGATGACATTGATCGCTCCGATCAGAGTGCCTGACCACAGGTGACTGGGCGGTCACAGGGCGGTGACCGGCTTGTGACCTGCCTGTCACCTCCCTGTGACCCCCAGTGATGAGTGCCCAGGCCCCAGCTGGCTCTGATTGGAGCGATCGATGATGACATAGGTCGCACTAATGAGAGTGCCCGACTGGGAGGTGACCGGGTGGTGACCGGCCTGTGACCTGGCTGTCACCACCCTATCACCCCCTGTGACCGCCTTGCTGCTCCTCACACTTGGTGAGGATTTCTACAGAGCGGTCACACTGCTGATCTAATCTGTGCTGTACCTTGTGGTGCCACAGAAGCACATGTGACACCACAAGACCTTTCTCATACCAGCTCCGGTCGCCTGTCCTCGGTGTCCTGCTCCGGTCTCCTGTCTCCTGCTGCTGTGGTAAGCTGTGGATCCTGCTCAAGAGCTTGCTGTTGATCCTGCTGCTGCTGAAAGAAGAACTGAGAAGACTTTGGTAAGTCCATCTCTCATCTCCCCTCATCCACTCCAACCCCCGTCCCTCTTTTTATTCCCACTAACCTTTTTACTTTTGTAGAGGGTGGTCGCACTGTCTGATTGTGCGCCGTGCTGGGCCTTGCAGTGCCACAGAAGCCTGTGACACCACAATTGTCACTCCTGCTGCTGCTACAGAAGACATCTTACAGAAAACATCTGACAGACGACAACTGTAAGTAGGATTTTTTGATCCCTCCTCATCCACCCCAATCCCCCTCTCCCACTTCCCCCCTTCCCGTCCCTCTTTCAGTCAACAAGTGCTGATCATTACTTGATCAGTACTTGATCGCTCGACTTTTGTCAGGTTTTTTTTCGTGCTTCCTGCAGCAGCCGAGCGCTGATCAGTGATCGCCGATCACTTATCCGCACTTGTGCGCGTGCTCGCTGTTTTACACTCCCCCCCTCCTTTGCACCACATCCGTGCGCACATCCAGCAGTCACCGAGCGTTGATCGGTGACATAGTTGACCGATCCGCACTCGTGCTCGCTGTTTGCACCACCTACGGTTTTTCCTTTTTTTTTCAGAAAAAAAAGTTCACACCAAGCACACTGACACACACACACACACTCTAAATAAAGTACTGACGCACACGCACCACATACATAACAAAAAAATGTCCCGCTCATCCCAAACTCGCTATTCAGAGGAGGAGGCATACGCTTTCCTTGCCTCCGACACTGACAGCGAGGGCGAGGATCCCACCTCCCTTTATTTTTCTGACGGCTAGTCATCGTCCTCCTCCTCTTCTTCCTCCTCCTCCTCCTCCTCTTTCTCCTCAGGTGCTGCTGAACCACCACGCAGTCGTCCCAGGAGAGAAGATGAACCAGTGCCCCCCACTACTGACCCCGTATGGACCTCGCCCCCCGAAAATTATGAGCCACTGATTCCGGATTTCGTGGCGGAATCAGGAATCAAGTTTGACACCATCAGCCTCACAGAACTAGACTTTTTCAAAGTCTTTTTCTCTGAGGATTTTGTAAACCTCATGGTGGGCCAAGCTAATATGCACGATCATTAATTTTTGGAACAAAACTCCTCTTCATCATTTTCTAACTGGTCTCCTGTAGACGCAGTAGAAATGATGACGTTTTGGGGCCTGTTCCTTCATATGGGGATCCTGAAGAAGCCACAAATTCGGCAATGCTGGAGTGTTGACGTTTTGTATAACACTCCAGTGTTCCGAATAGTCATGACCCGGACACGTTTTGAGGCCATCCGCAAGTTCTTGCATTACAACGATAATGCAAGGTGTCATGCACGCGATGACCCGAACTTTGACCGTCTTTTCAAAGTTCGGCCGGTCATCGAGCACTTCAACAACAAGTACGTCCCCCAAAGGGACATCTGAGTGGATGAGTCCTTAATCCATTTTAAGGGGCGGCTTGGATTCCGGCAGTACCTGCCCAGTAAGAGGGCCAAGTACGGAATCAAGCTGTATAAACTTTGTGAGAGTACCTCAGGATACACTCAGAAGTTTAGAGTTTCCGAAGGGAAGGATTCCCGGATTGAACCCCCTGAATGCCGATCTGTTCTGGGAGTGAGTGGGAAAATTGTGTGGGATTTGGTGCACCCACTGCTGGATAAAGGTTATCACCTCTACGTGGATAACTTTTATACCAGTGTCCCTCTCTTCAAGTGCCTCTCTGCGCAATGTACAGCCTGACAGAGGCCTCCCAAAGACACTAAATGGGCAGATGCTCAGAAGGGCTGAGAGCAGAGCCCAATGTAGCGACCACCTGCTGGTGATCAAGTACAAGGACAAGAGGGATGTCCTTTTCTTGACCACTATACATGGTGATGGCAGCACCCTCAGCACTGTACGAGGTTCCTCTACACCAGGGGTCTCAAACACGTGGCCCAAGGGCCGCATGCGGCCCCTGAGGGTGCTTAATGCGGCCCGCAGGCACCAGAGCCCCCATAATTGTTGCGGCCTGGTCCTGAGGGCCGCCAAAGTCCTTGATTCTTTTCAGTTGAATGTTCTACAAGTTAGAGATTAGCATGGGCCATTTCTGCAAGATGGGGACCAGGATGAGGTATTACTACAAGTTAGGGACGAGAATGGGCACATTACTACAAGATGGGGACCAGGTTGGGCACATTACTACAAGATGGGGACCAGAAAAAAACAAGGAAAAAAGACGAAACCAGAGCCTTCCAAATTTGAAAATATTCTTTTAACAAATTTATTGTAGATCATCAAAAAGCATACAAAAGGGGTAAGTGCGGAAAATATGTGAAGCTTTAAAATAACCCTCCCCACATGGCAACCTCCAAAATAGATCCTATATTCCACATGATAAAAATCATTAATTTATAATCTATAGAAGCAGGAGGACCATCACTTCGGAGTAATAATAATAGATGGTGTCTCCATATACAGTACAGACCAATAGTTTGGACACACCTTTTCATTTAAAGATTTTTCTGTATTTTCATGACTTTGAAAATTGTACATTCACACTGAAGGCATCAAAACTATGAATTAACACATGTGGAATTATATACTTAACAAAAAAGTGTGAAACAACTGAAAATATGTCTTATGTTCTAGGTTCTTCAAAGTAGCCACCTTTTGCTTTGATGACTGCTTTGCACACTCTTGGCATTCTCTTGATGAGCTTCAAGAGGTAGTCACTGGAAATGGTTTTCACTTCACAGGTGTGCCCTGTCAGGTTTAATAAGTGGGATTTCTTGCCTTATAAATGGGGTTGGGACCATCAGTTGTGTTGTGTAGAAGTCAGGTGGATACACAGCTGATAGTCCTACTGAATAGACTGTTAGAATTTGTATTATGGCAAGAAAAAAGCAGCTAAGTAAAGAAAAACGAGTGGCCATCATTACTTTAAGAAATGAAGGTCAGTCAGTCCGAAAAATTGGGCAAACTTTGAAAGTGTCCCCAAGTGCAGTTGCAAAAACCATCAAGCGCTACAAAGAAACTGGCTCACATGAGGACCGCCTCAGGAAAGGAAGACCAAGAGTCAACTCTGCTTCTGAGGATAAGTTTATCCGAGTCACTAGCCTCAGAAATCGCAGCTTAACAGCAGCTCAGATTAGAGACCAGGTCACCAGGTCAATGCCACACAGAGTTCTAGCAGCAGACACATCTCTACCACAACTGTTAAGAGGAGACTTTGTGCAGCAAGCCTTCATGGTAAAATAGCTGCTAGGAAACCACTGCTAAGGACAGGCAACAAGCAGAAGAGACTTGTTTGGGCTAAAGAACACAAGGAATGGACATTAGACCAGTGGAAATCTGTGCTTTGCTCTGATGAGTCCAAATTTGAGATCTTCGGTTCCAACCACCGTGTCTTTGTGCGACGCAGAAAAGGTGAACGGATGGACTCTACATGCCTGGTTCCCAAGGTGAAGCATGGAGGAGGAGGTGTGATGGTGTGGGGGTGCTTTGCTGGTGACACTATTGGGGATTTATTCAAAATTGAAGGCATACTGAACCAGCATGGCTACCACAGCATCTTGCAGCGGCATGCTATTCCATCCGGTTTGCGTTTAGTTGGACCATCATTTATTTTTCAACAGGACAATGACCCCAACATACCTCCAGGCTGTGTAAGGGCTATTTGACCAAGAAGGAGAGTGATGGGGTGCTACGCCAGATGACCTGGCCTCCACAGCCACCAGACCTGAACCCAATCGAGATGCTTTGGGGTGAGCTGGACCTCAGAGTGAAGGCAAAAGGGCCAACAAGTGCTAAGCATCTCTGGGAACTCCTTCAAGATTGTTGGAAGACCATTTCCAGTGACTACCTCTTGAAGCTCATCAAGAGAATGCCAAGAGTGTGCAAAGCAGTCATCAAAGCAAAAGGTGGCTACTTTGAAGAACCTAGAATATAAGACATATTTTCAGTTGTTTCACACTTTTTTGTTAAGTATATAATTCCACATGTGTTAATTCATAGTTTTGATGCCTTCAGTGTGAATGTACAATTTTCAAAGTCATGAAAATACAGAAAAATCTTTAAATGAGAAGGTGTGTCCAAACTTTTGGTCTGTACTGTATGTTCATACAATAACAGGTATAACAATATTATTTAATACTAGTTTAGAACATAAGATGTCCACTGCAGTGTCCCAATACCATAAATGTATCAGCTAAATAGTTCTTGCTGCCATTCACTACCTAAAGCTATAGTGCACAAAAAACCACTGTGTACATACCAGGGATGTCAAGCGGTCACGGGGCAGTCAGGCGGTATGGGGGTCTATAAGGAGGGTGCGCACGTGGAGCAAGAAATGCCCCGACGCGCGTTTCGGTCTTCCCTTCGTCAGGGGGCACATTACTACAAGATTAGGACCAGGATGAGCACATTACTACAAGATGGGGACCAGGATGAGGCTCATTACTACAAGATTAGGAGCAGGATGAGGCTCATTACTACAAGATGGGGACCAAGATGGGCACATTACTACAAGATGGGGACCAAGATGGTGGACATTACTACAAGATGGGGACCAAGATGGGGGACATTACTACAAGATGAGGACCAGGATGAGGCAATACTACAAGACGGGGACCGGGATGGGCCATTACTACAAGATGGGGACCAGGATTGGCACATTACTACAAGATGAGAACCAGGACGGGCACATTACTACAAGATGGGAACCAGGATGGGCACATTACTACAAGATGTGGACCAGGATTGGCACATTACTACAAGATGTGGACCAGGATTGGCACATTACTACAAGATGGGGACCAGGATGGGCGCATTACTACAAGATGGGGACCAAAATGGGCACATTACTACAAGACGGGGACCAGGTTGGGCACATTAGTACAAGACGAGGACCAGGATGAGGCATTACTACAAGACAGGGACCAGGATGGGCCATTACTACAAGATGGGTACCAGCAGGGGCACATTACTACAAGATGGGGACCAGGATGGGGGACATTACTACAAGATGCGGACAAGGATGGGGGACATTACTACAAGATGGGTAAACTACTACAAGATGGGCAAATTACTATAAGAAGTTGGTCAGAATTACTATATGGTGCTAATTGTAAGAAAAAAATCACTATGTGGCCAATTAGGGGACATAGAAAGGAAATAAAAATTGTAAAAACTGTAAAATTGTAAAAACTATAAAACTGTACCATAGCCCATAAAATGAATGCCATTTAAAAGAATAAAATAAAAAAAGCCAAAAATGTTCAAAAAATGATCCAAAAGGTGTATAGAAAAAACAATATGGTATCATTAAAAATTTCATATCATCCTGCAAAGAATGCGGCCCTTCAAATTCACATTTTTTTCTATGTGCGGCCCATATACTTAGCCAAGTTTGAGACCCCTGCTCTACACAGATCGTCAAACCAGACTGTGTAGTGAGGTACAACAAGTACATAGGAGTAGTTGATCACTCTGATCAAGTCCTCCAGCCGTATAGTGCTTTGAGAAAGGCCAAGGTGTGGTACAAGAAGCTGGTCGTGCACATCGTACAGATGGCAATGCGCAACGCTTTCCTTCTGTCACGATGTGCAGGCCAGACTTCTACGCAGGGCTGTGGAGTTGGAGTCGGAGCCCATTTTGGTGGAGTTGGTATAAAATGGACCAACTCCGACTCCTGAAATATATAATAAATTGGGTACAGTAGTTCAATTCAGTTTGTGGGGAATATTTTTTAATAATAATTTGGGAAAGTTATGAAATGACCTATATATGTCTGTCCTATTCCTGATCTAAGGGTCTAGACTTTTAGCTGAGATGAATCTGTGCTACAGTAAATTTATAATTTAAACGTGAGCCATGTATGAGGGAGTCGGAGTCGTGGAGTTGGAGTTGGTGTCATGGAAATTGAGGAGTCGGAGTCGGAGGGTTGGCTTACCAACTCCACAGCCCTGCTTCTACGTCGTACCTTCAGTTTCAGGGGGTAGTGATCAAGCCCTGATATTTGGCAGTGGTGACGGAGCGGGCCCCAGTACTTCCGGAACTGAAGGACCTCGAATTGTACCAGGCCAACATTTCCCAGGGGAGATCCCTCAAACAGGAAAAAAGGTAAGTCACAAAAGAGGTGCCGAGTGTGTTCCAAAAGGGGAATACGCAAGGACACCACTTATCAATGTGACACCTGCCTCGACAAACCTGGCCTGTGCATGAAAGAATGTTTCAGAAGGTAACATACTTCTACGCACTACTAAATTCATTTCTGACGTATGACAACCTGACGAACACTACACAACTGATGTAGTGTTCGTCAGGTTGTCCTATGTCAGTTGTGTAGTGTTCGTCAGGTTGTTCTACACAACTGACGTATGACACTACATTATAATATTCACAAATCAGGAATCAGTTCCAAAAAGGGGGCACTTGTTGGGCATTTCCACTGTTTAGGCACATCAGGGGTTCTGAAAACGTGACATGACGCCCACAGACCATTCCATCAAAGTCTGCATTCCAAAGCGTCACTCCTTCCCTTCCGAGCACTAACATGCACCCAAACGGTAGTTTTCTCCAACACATGGGGTATCAGCGTACTCAGGAGAAATTGGATAACAGATTTTGAGGTCCACTTTCTCCTATTATCCTTGTAAAAATATTTTTTTAACATTTTTGTGGAAAAAAATGTTTTTTTTATTTTCACAAGTCAACATTATAATTTTCTGTGAAGCACCTGGGGTTCAAGGTGCTCACAACACATCTAGATAAATTTAATGGGGGGGGTCTATTTTCCAAAAAGAGGGCACTTGTTGGGCATTTCCACTGTTTAGGCACATCAGGGGCTCTGAAAACGTGACATGATGTTCACAGACCATTCCATCAAAGTCTGCATTCCAAAGCGTCACTCCTTCCCTTCCGAGCCCTGCCGTGTGCCAAAACAATGGCTTTGCCCCATATATGGGGTATCAGCGTACTCAGGAGAAATTGCACAACAACTTTTGGGGTCCAATTTCTCCTGTTACCCTCGTGAAAATAAAAAAATTGCAGCTAAAAGATCGTTTTTGTGGAAAAAAAATGTTTTTTTTTTTCACGGCTCTACGTTATAAACTTTTGCGAAACACTTGGGGGTTCAAAGTGCTCACCACACATCTAAATAACTTCCTTAAGGAGTCTAGTTTCAAAAATGGGGTCACTTGTGGGGGGTTTCCACTGTTTAGGCACATCAGGGGCTCTCCAAATGCGACATGGTGTCCGCTGTCAATTCCAGCGAGTTTTGCGTTGAAAACGTCAAAGGGTGCTCCTTCCCTTCCGAGCCCTGCCGTGCGCCCAAACAATGGCTTTCCCCCTTATATGGGGTATCAGTGTACTCAGGAGAAATTGCACAACAACTTTTGGGGTCCAATTTCTCCTGTTACCCTTGTGAAAATAAAAAAATTGGGGTCTAAAGTAAAATTTTAGTGAAAAAAGTTAAATTTTAATTTTTTCCTTACACGTTCAATTAATTGCTGTGAAGCACGTGAAGGGTTAATTAACTTCTTGAATGTGGTTTTGAGCACAGTTTTTAGAATGGTGTCACTTTTGGGTATTTTCTATCATAAAGGCCCCTCAAAGTAACTTCAAATGTGATGTGGACCCTAAAAAAAATGGTTTTGTAATTTTGTTGTAAAAATGAGAAATTGCTGGTCAACTTTTAACCCTTATAACTTCCTAACAAAAACAAATTTTGGTTCCAAATTTGTGCTGATGTAAAGTAGACACGTGGGAAATGTTATTTATTAACTATTTTGTTTGACATATCTCTCTGATTTAAGGGCATGAAAATTCAAAGTTTGAAAATTGTGAAATTTTCAAACTTTTCGCCAAATTTCAGTTTTTTTACAAATAAACGCAAGTGATATCGAAGAAATTTTACCACTATCATGAAGTACAATATGTCACGAAAAAAAATCTCAGTATCAGGGGGATCCGTTGAAGCGTTCCAGAGTTATTACCTCATAAAGTGACAATGGTCAGAATTGTAAAAATTGGCCCGGTCATTAACGTGCAAACCACCCTCGGGGGTAAAGGGGTTAACTAGACAACATTTCTGGCAATTACCCACAGCAGTTAAGAGATACAGCAAATTCATTAGGAGAACACAATTTAATTAATTAAACATTAGTGATAATCGAGTATGCCCCATTAACCCTTGGGTGCTCGCCGAGTATTTTGGCATGCTCGGAGTTTCATTCATTGTCGCCATGCCTGCAAGTGTCATGGTTGTTAGACAGCTGTGACAAATGTAGAGATAGCCTAGCGAACAGGCTATCTCTGCATGTGTCACACCTGTCTAACAGCCGTAACACTTGCAGGGGTGGCGACAATGAATGAAATGCCGAGCACGTGAAAATACTCGGCGAGCATCCAAGTGTGCTTGCTGAAAGAGTTAATGAGGCATACTCGATCATCACTATTAAACATCTTCATCAAGACTATAATACCTAAGAAAGATTGGTAGGCACAAGTGATGAGAGAGAATGCTCGTTACTCGAGATTTACGAGGATGCTCGGGTGTTTTCCTGGTATCTTCGGTGTGCTCAAATGTTATGTTAGAGTCACTCCGTGTGCATGATTTGCGACTGTTTTACAGCTTTAATACATGTGAGGAATGCTTGTTTGTTAGGCATTCCTCACATGTATTAAAGCTGTCAAACGGTCGCAAATCATGCACACACAGTGACTCTAATGTGGCGCCCCGAGGGCTCGGTTGCTACAGAGGTATTGCATCTCACCTAGATGTGTGATATCTCACTTCCAGGTAAGGATGGAGTGTGGATCAGGACCCCGACAGCTGCATGCACTACACCACATTTCCGGGGGGCAGGGCGACCGATATGCCCCTAAGTTGGGCACGACAGTCCCTGTCCCTGGCTGGAGTGGGGGGAGGGAACACCTAGGAAGGGGGAACCCTGTAGTGCAGGGGCAGAGAGGAAGCAGTTCCTGGGTGCACAGAGAGAGATATAAAAGGTGGGGGCCATCTTAGAGCAGCAGCCAGTCAGAGGAGGAAAAGAGCAGGAGCAGGGCTCTGTGGAGCTCTGCTCCAGGAGGCGGGCCTAGCCTGAGAGGCCCAAGACAGAGAGAAGACAGGGAGCAGGGTTGCTGCATGGGCTCTGCTCCACAGACAGGCTCTGTCAGGAGGCCTGGGCCTGAAGGAAGAGGGAAGAAGGAAGGGGAGGGGAGGAGGCTCCAGGAGGACAGAGGAAAGAAGGGACCCCAGGGGTGTGGACCGGCTGGAAGCCACCATACGCCCGTATCTACCAGTGTAGAGGGGTCAGGCCAGGGGGGAGACCGGTCCCCGAAACTAGTGGAGGCGGGGAACTACCCTCAGCTAGAAACCGGAG
This sequence comes from Phyllobates terribilis, assembly GCF_046119375.1. NCBI lineage: Eukaryota > Metazoa > Chordata > Amphibia > Anura > Dendrobatidae > Phyllobates > Phyllobates terribilis. The sequence continues at coordinate 129,196,613 of NW_027362773.1, read as the reverse complement.
GCTGCGACATTTCAAGTGGCGCAGCCCCTCGCTACACCCGCTAGGAAGGCACCATATAGGGTCCAGGGAAATGGAATGCACGTTTGCCCGCCAAGGCCCGAGGCAGCTGGACAGAAGCTTGGTATCTGGTGGAGTACGACAGGCCAGAGGAAGGACACATAAAGGGGGTCTTGTGAAACACTCCGGAGATACCTGAGAGTCAGCTGAGCACCTCACCTGGTGAACACAGTACGACGTGGGCAGCCGTTACCTGCAGAAGTGGCCTGGATAATAAGAACTGTGAGTAAAGACCCTGGACTGCATCACTGACTCTGTGTCGTCACTGCTACTCCTGCACCATCACCCCCATCCTCCGCATACACTGCCCTGAGGCTACACTCTGTACTACACTCTGCTGCACCCACAACACCAGCCTCAGTGGTCTGCCCTGCAGCGGCGGTTCATCCTGACCGCAATCCACGGGTGGCGTAGTCGGACAATTTATAAATAATAACAAAAAACCATAAATAGACTGCCATTTGGTTTGACCACCCTGAGCCATGGACCGGGTCACCGCCACGCGGAGACTACAACCCCCAGCATCCCACAAAAGGCCCGGTTCGGGTTCTCCACAAGGCCCAGGGGGCGTGTCACTAAAATAACATTCGAGCACGCTGCAAATACTCGGCGAGCCTCAGAGGATGCCCGCCGAAAGGTTTAACAGAACACGCTCACTCATCACTTGTGGGCACAGCTTGAGCTAAAGATTCTGGAGTACTATCAAGTGTTTGAATATACAGAATACAACAGAGTAAAAGAAAAATTACACTGCTATAAACTGCTGCACATACATCAACATGAAGATAATAAACACTTTAGGTGACAAAAAAAAAAAAATCTAAAACCAATTAAAAGTGCCAAAAGATGCTCTTGAACGCAACCCCAAAATAATCGTACCACAGGTGCGGAGAAGACAAGAGAATTTAATTTATCCATCTTCTCCATTGTCTATGTCTTCATAAATTGGACTGCACTCAGATGACATCCGAGTGCAGTCTGATCTTATACAGACACCCATAGGCTTGAATGGACGCATGTGATCCGATGTGAAGAGCCACTTGCAGCATGCTGCGATTTTTTTTCTGATATCAAATTGACATGAGAAAAAAATGTAGATCTGCACTGTCCCAGTACAACATTGGGCTGAGTGCTATCTGACAAAGCATCAGATAGCATGCGCCTCAGTTATATGCTCACGTGAGTGACCCCTTGATCTTTCTCTCCAGTAGAGTGTAAGCTCTTATGGTCAGCGGGGTCCTCTCTCTTTCTGCATAGTATAAACTCTTACATTTAGTGGGTTCCTCCCTCTCTTCTGTAGAGTGTAAGCTCTTATGGTCAACAGTGTCCGCTCTCTCCTGTAGAGTGTAAGCTCTTATGGTCAGTGGGGTCCTCTCTCTCCTGTAGAGTGTAAGCTCCTATGGTCAGTGGGGTCCTCTCTCTCCTGTAGAGTGTAAGCTCCTATGGTCAGTGGGGTCCTCTCTCTCCTGTAGAGTGTAAGCTCTTTTGATCAGCAGAGTCCTCTCTCTCTTCTGTAGAGTGTAAGCTCTTATGATCAGCTGTGTCATCTCTCTGTCCTGTAAAGTGTAAGCTCTTTCAGTCAGCAGTATCCTCTCTCTCCTGTAGAGTGTAAGCTCTTACAATCAACTGTGTCCTCTGTCTTCTGTAGAGTGTAAGCTCTTATGGTCAGCAGGGTCCTCTCTCTTTCTATATAGTATAAGCTCTTATGATCAGCTCTGTCCTCTCTCTCCTGTAGAGTGTAGGCTCTTATGGTCAGAGGGGTCCTCTCTCTCTTCTGTAAAGTGTAAGCTCTTATGGTCAGCAGGGTCCTCTCTCTTTCTATATAGTATAAGTTCTTATGATCAGCTCTGTCCTCTCTCTCCTGTACAGTGTAAGCTCTTACAATCAGCTGTGTCCTCTCTCTCCTGTAGAGTGTAAGCTCTTATGGTCAGCAGGGTCCTCTCTCTTTCTACATAGTATAAGTTACGTAGTATAAGTATAAGTATGATCAGCTCTGTCCTCTCTTTATTGTAGAGTGTAAGCTCTTATGATCAACTGTGTCCTCTCTCTCCTGTAGAGTATAAGCTCTTATGGTCAGCAGAGTCCTCTCTCTCTACTGTAGAATGTAAGCTCTTATGGTCAGCGGTGTCCTCTCTCTTCTGTGACGTGTAAGCTCTTATAGTCAGGGGGGTCTGGTTTGAGGTTGGAGTAGGTGTTAGGCGATTTGTTCAGGAGATTGTTGCTTGGAGTTTTATTTGTATGCACATCCTCATCTACTCCTATTTGGTTTCTCCTTCCTTTAGCTCCCCTATCTTTTACTCTGTTTGGTTAGTGCATTTTGTATTATTGTTGTTTTCATTTATCCCTGCCAGTCTTACCTTGTTTGTCTGGTTAACGTATTCCTATACACTTCGGCCTCCCACCTCCCTGGGTGGGGGAGGGGAAAGATCAGGGTTGATATAGGTGCATAGGAAGGCATGAGAACCTGGCGTCTCCACCTTCAGAAGTAATCCGACTGACAGGGATAGACTAGTTTTAGGGACCAGGTTAGCGCATACCGTCCTAAGGCATTGCGGACAGAATATACTATATTTCCAAAGAGGTGATTTAATGAATTGTATCTAGTAGATCTCTTGGCACATGAGTTTCAGCTCATGAGGATAGACCCATTGCAGCTACAGCTACCAGGTTGCTGACACACAATCATAAAAGCTTCTGTGCATTAAGCTCTGTCTCTGCAGGGCCCTTAACCACAAATACGCTTTAAAATACTTAAAACTCCCTGGGGAAATTTTAGAGAGCATCACAGAAGTACTAAAGTAAAACAATGCAGAAATCAATGCAGCAGATCTTGGCGTGGACCTACAGACGAATACCTCCTCCATGAAGTCTAAATTAAAACTATTGGCATTGACTGTTTAGCTGTAAAAATAATATTAGTTTTGATACTGGGATACAAATTCCAGGGAATGGCGTTGTGCTGTTTCTTGTACTTTTATTGGCCGACCATCTAGTGTATGTTGATCACCAGGATCTCTCCTGATGGCAATGAGGGTGGGGGTGGGGGGAAAGAATCAGATCCTGGCATATTGGATTTTAATATGTCCAAACCTTTGTCTCTAGGGAAGGAATGCTGCTGCTAGTGAGTGCTGGCAGCAGCTCATTCTCTTCTGCCACATGCATGCTTATCCTTGCTGAGTGTCCATATGTATGGGGGAGATGGGAGGAATAGACTGTGAGCCCTTGTGGACAGGACCCCCTACCCTACTGTACCAGTGCGCCTCTTTTGATGTCTCGTGTTCATGTCCCCGTCAGCCCCTACACTTGTAAAGCGCCATGGAACCTAATGGCGGTATATAAATATTTAATAATAATAATAATAATAGGTTTAGGCTGATAGCTGTCTGAGGTGTATGGCCACCTTAAAACTGGCCATAGACATGACATATTTATCTGCAGATCATTTTAGTAGCAGAAAAGGCATTATATGAATTTTGGTTGAAGCCATTGATTTTAGAGGGATTAGCCCACAATCCAATATGTGTAGAGGTGTCTTGACTCTCCATCAATGGCAGATTTTGGGAAAAGAAGTACAGTACCATGTTTATATTGAATATGCCAGATCCTTTGCTTTAGGGTGAAGTCAGTGGCTGTATAAATCGGACCGAGAATGGAACGCTGTGCGCGGACTGGCCGGTGGCTCTCCTGACCCAAGCGTGACAGCTCCATACACTGTATTTCTATACAGCTGTCATGCTCGGGACAGAAGAGCTGCCGGCCAGTCCGCGCACAGCGTTCCGATCTCTATCCGATTTTTACGGCTGTCTGACTGCGCTTCTTAGTGGTAGATAAATGCTGTCAGACACCTCTTCCCTATCTCCCTAGATTAAGAACATATGTACTGTCGGACCAGCCAAGCATGCATGTATATGGAGGAGTCAGGAGGAATAGTTACAACCTTAATGAATGTTATTCAGGCATCTTTAAGTTCATGTGTAGGACCACCATTGCATCCAATTGTCTGCAGATTTCAACTAATGGGGCTGGATCTGTTAAAGGTCATTAGATAAAGATCTCATCTCTGGCATAAATAGCTTGGATCGATGATTGTTAATTGGCATGATTATATGGTCATCTACAGTGGGTGCGAATCAATTTGCTGAACCTGGTCCATCAGTTACGTCAGTAATCCTTGGCTCATGGACGGAAGCCTTGAGAACCATCTCTTATCTGATGGCATCCTTGGCTCCTCATTTGATTAGCCAGCCTACCATAATGTCATGTGAAGGCGCGACAGGCCAGCTAATCAAAAGTAAAGCCATGATTGCCGTCAGATTACAGGCAGTCCTCAGGGCTCTCGTTCATGGATCACAGATAACTGAAATGGCCATTGAATCAGGTTCCTGCAAATCAATTTGCACCAACTCTATAACCATCACTACCTGTCCGGCTTATTAGTGTATATGTTAGATAACGGGCAATCCTTCTAGTTCTTTTTTTTCGGATTTGTCCTGACTAGCGGTCGCTGACTATAATCATAGCACCCATCAATAACAGTCTAACAAAGGTCATTTGCGAGGCAGGATTAGTAGACATGCCTGAACATGAGATAGCCGATTGTGACTAGGTGACTGGTACGCATCCAAATCATTAGGCACCGCAAATATGTAATGCAGGACTATGCTATGGAGAAATATTCTGATTTATTACTGTTGGAAGAATATGGCCTCATGCACAGAACAATATTTTATTACGTATTTTATCTGTAAGGCCACGTTCACACGTTCAGTATTTTATATCAAGAGAGGAACAATCAGAGGAAAAGTATAATAGAAACACGTCACCACTTCTGTATTTATCACCCACTCCTGATTTTGACTTACAAATACTGATGTAAAATACTGACCAAATACTGAACGTGTGAACGTGGCCTAATGGGAATCCCCTGCATGCCTAGTCGATATATGGTTGTATGTCCGACCCTCCATTGACCCTGTATAGGAATTACAGAAACAGCCAAGCCATCTGTTCTTCCGATTAGTGGGGGTGACAAAGGTGGGAACCCAACCTATCATACTATGGATATCTAATAAATGCCCTTAGTGTTTAAAACCCAGCAGGACTCATGTTGACTATGTATAACATGTTATACCAGTCCAATAATAACAAAAAGTCCCTTATGGCGTCAGAAATGGACGCGATTTGTTGTGCCTGGATTCTACAATAAGCTTGAGCAGGAAATGTCTCAGTCATGTCTTCTACTTACCAGCAAGAAAACCTGATCAGTGCAGATGTTTTTCACATCGCTGCTGCATAATTTCCCTCCTCTCAGTGGTTACAATAAATCTCTGTTATGTGCTTTCAGATGGAAATGTCTTATTCCTGTCCCGTTCTCCGCTTTACTCTGGACTAAAATCAAAATACAAATGTAAATGGCAAAGTGTGATAGAAATAACCATTAGGATTTGTGCACACAACATCTTTTTGAACACATCGGTAAACATCAACGTTTTTCTTTTCCTGAAGGATATTTTTTGGCTCGTTTCCTGACAATTTTTCAATGTTTTTGAACGCAGATTTTTTTTTTTAACGTTTTTTCCAGCATTTTTATGGTGTCCATTTTACTGGTGTTTTCCAGTTTTTTTTTGTTTTTTTTTAACTCCATTCAACAGTGAAGAACCCGCTAGTGTTTTTTTTTTTTCCAAGCAAAAGCTCTGGCAAAAACCTCAAAATGATGCCTATTGATTTCTGTTAAAAAGTATAGAGCGGAAAGTACCTGAACAATGGTTCAATCACAACTTTTACTCAATTGGTGTCTTTTGTAAATCTTAAAGGGGTTTTCCCACAAACAAAGTTAATTTTAAAGTTGATTTTAATCAATAGATCTTGGAATAATAATAATTTCCACAATTGGATGTGATTAAATAAAATGTCCCTGTGCTGAGATAATCTTATAAATGTGCCCGTGCTGTGTACTGTGTAATGGCCGTGTCTGACCGTACAGGAACATGGTCTGATCATACCACATCTCCTGGGCAGGGGAGGAAGGAAAAGAGTATACAGGCATTACATTAAGGGATCACAGCTGATTATTTTTGTAAGAAAAAGCATTTCCCTGCCTGTTTTTAAAAAAAATGTTTTCCCTCAAAGAAAGAATTATTTGCAATCCCGTGCTGTACTGTCTCTATACTCTTTTTCTTCCTCCCCTGTCCAGGAGCTGTGGTATGATCAGACCATGTTCCTGTACGGTCAGACACAGCCATTACACAGTACACAGCAGGGGACATTTATAGGATTATCTCAGCACAGGGACATTTTATTTAAACACATCCAATTGTGGAAATTATTATTATTCCAAGATCTATTGATTAAAATGAAATTTGTTCATGGAACAACCCCTTTAAGCGGTTAAAAGATGCTCAAAAGACTGAACGTATGAACAGCAAGTTGTTTTTACGTAAAGATGCATATGATCATTCTGTTGAGTGTTTAGTTAGCACCTTTTCAGGCGGTTTTCATAATTGGAATCGGCCATAAAAAGACTTTCTGTTCGCATGACCTTTGGGTTCGAGCTTATCAGTGATTCAAGGAGAATTTCCAAAAAATAAAAAGTTCAACTTACCCTCCTATCCTCTTGTTCTCTAAATATTGGGAATGCGTTTTGGACAGCATGAATCACCCGACAGGTTCCCTTTAACCGCTTTACTTCAAAGGTAGTGAAGTGGTTTAACGAAGAAACCTGACCATTATTGAGGCAGTTTCCACGTGTTTCCATCTGTGTTTTTGTGCAGAATGAGGACCTGATTTAACATTTACTTTTTTTTAAGTGACTTTTCTTTTTTGTCTTGTTGTTTGTATTCATTAAAATTTTTGCACCAAATTCATCAAAATGGCGCATGCGGGTTGATGGAAATCTACGCAAAATGAAATTTGATCTTTTTCTTCTTTTGCCTTTTATGCACCTTTTTAGCGCAAAACATCACATGATCCAAATGTAAAATGTCACACGTTGGCCTTTAACTGCACAAAAATAAAACAGATTTTCTTCTCCAGTAGGGTACTGGAGTACAATAACACAAAAATGTTGGGACATTCTGAAAATTTGCAAATGATGAATTAGGCTGCAACATCTAGATAAGGAAACCCAAGCCTGCATTGTCAAACAAAAAAAGAAACGCAGACAAATCCAAGAAAAGTTAAATAAAAAAAGGCTCAAATTAAATAATTAAGGCATAAACATTAAAGTGACTATTAGGCCTCATTCAGACGACCATGAATTACGTACGTGATCTAGTCAAGATTTTCATAGACAGAACACTTACGCATTATAGTCTATGGTGGTATTCACATTTCCCTGTTTTTTGTGGACTGTGTATTTTCAAAAATCATAGACATATGTCTGTATGTATTCTAAATCTTTGATGAATATTACCCATACAAGTCTATGGGTCCATGAAAATCACAGACAGCACAAGGATGGCCTCGGTACGTAGTGCGTGTGCTGTCCATGACTAAGGGTGCTTTCACATTGCGTTCCGGCACCCGTTCGGTTGCCGTCTGGGCATATGTCCGACCCCCCCCCCGTAAAATGGGATTTGGACGTATGTGTTGACGGGGCCATAAGCTATAATGGTGCTGGTTTTGCGAGGGAGTTCGGACATAAGTCCTGACGGGGTCACCGAACGGGTGCCGGAACGCAAGATGAAAATACCCTAACCCTGTATTGTATAGGAGAAGCTTTGTTATACATCTATTAATTTTTATATAGGCGAAAATCGTTAACGGTAAAACCTTAGACACAGACCAAACACTGATGAAGAACGGTCCGACTTTTTACGCATGAGAAAAGTCATTGACGTCTGAATGAGGCCTTGAAACTATTCTTAATCCAGAATAATGTACAAAAACCTGGATGAATCAGGACCTGGATGTCTGCAAAAAAAAACTGGAGACATGTCTGTTTTTGATCCAAGTTGTGGACCAAATATGCCAATCCAAATCAATTTTTCAGTGAAAAAAAACGTACAGCCCATGGGTGCCACTCACGCATCATCCATCTGCTGTCTGTATTTTATTGTTTAATAGATAGGAGAAGTTTGGGAATTTTTTGTTTTTGCACTTGAAAAATGAAAAAAAAAAAAAACAGATATGGCGCTGGTGGTAAAAATGGACACATGGATCAAGACTAGGTGAAAATTGGATCCAGCACACAAATGAAAAATAGAGGTCTGAATGAAGCCTTAGGGTGCTTTGATATTGTGTTTAGTGGGTGCGGTGGGCCTGCGTCCATTTTGCGGAGGGGGACCACCAAGTGTGTCCCTAAATGCAAGGTGAAAGCACGCTTAGGGCTCATGCACACGTCAGTGATTTTCTCACATGAGAAAAGAAAATCAGAGTTTTCATCAGTGTTTTTGATCAGAATGTCATTAGTTTTTCTCTGATGAGAAAAAAAAAAGTTTCTCCTCCTCTTATATATCAGTCATTGAAAAATGGGCAGCACTTGGATGGCATCTGAGTGCCGTTCAATTTTTCACAGACTCATAGGCTTTCATTGTCGAGATTGCTCCGGATCATCATAGGACATGTCTCTGTGATTTTGCACGGACAGAGCTGGGTCCAAATAAAATCACAGACATGTGAACAGCCTCATAGAAAAACATGGATAGCACTTGTACGCGAAAAAACAACGTGTGAACGTGGCCTTAGTATGAGAATGGGCTTCGTAAAAATCCATTTACTTGCTTCACATGTGATCTCAGCCATAACAACACCAGTCAGCGAGCTCCCCACAGTGGTGCCAGCAACAGTGCCCCCGCACCAGTGCCAACCTCAGTGCCCCATAAGTGCTGAAAATGTCATTGGTGCCCGATAAACAAAATATGGGGGGCAATATAAATAGAAAACGCGAATAACACACAAGGCGGCGAATATGCAACTAGATACATGAAATGAATGGTCAGATGTACGGACTCAGCGGAGCGGATGAAGCAGAGCTGGATTTCTGTGTTAACTCTTTAAGGCTGCAGTGTAATAATACCCCGCAATAGAAACACAGGAGCAGTGATCCTACACGGTGATACCATGATGGATTGCACCAAACCACAACACGGCTCTGCTACATCTGTCTGACTACAATCGCCCTCAGTCCATATCCCCCCTATAACGCTTACCTCTGTAATACAGGACGCTGCAGTCACTTTTTCAGTCCACTAAGAAGCTCCAAGGCTTTGCTGCATTACCAGGCCGTGTTGCCATGGGCGACCGTTTCACAGCAACGGGGCAAATAAAAAGCTGGAATTAGCATAACTAAACATTGTGCCCTAAGGTAATTGGAGAGGGCTTGCTTTGTGGCTTTAGTTGTGCAAGGAAGCAGAAAATATTAACCCCTCGTTACTCGCAGCAGCGGAGACACTTCGGAGATTTAAGCCGTCACAGGGAAAGAAAAAGTTATTCCAACCTTTTATTTAGTTTTACTTCTTTTATTGTCCTAACACACACACACACACATATATATATATATATATATATATATATATATATATATATATATATATATATATATGTCTGTAAAGGGCTGTGGAATTAATGGTGCTATATAAGTGAGTAAAATAAATAAATAAATAACTTATTTTTTTTATTATTACTTTTTATTTTATTATTTCATACATTCATATATATATATATGTATATATAAATATATTTAGTATTATTTTTATTATTTATGTATTTTTTTTTAAAGAAGATGTTTCATTGTTTCATTCTTATATATGTGTCTACAAAAGGTGTGGTAGTACTATGGTTATCATTACCATTTCTCCAGCTTTCCCAGACTCCTGAAAAGCCAGTCTGCTTTGTTAGGGTATGTGCACACGACGCCTTTTAAAACTCGTCTGAACCCGTTCAGTATTTTAAGCAGAATCCACTTCAGGAAACGACAGCGTTTCTAAGACGTTACAGCGTCTTCTGTCTGGAGAAGACACATGAAGAACACTCCAGTCGCTTCTTTTAATATCTTTGCGTCTTTGAAAACATGAAGCAATTACAAGATGTTTAAAATCCTGAAGATATGAACAGCAAGTCATTTTTTACGTATGGATGTATATGTTAAAGGGAACCTGTCACCAGAAAAAAAATGCTATTAACCTGCAGATATGGGGTTAATCTGTAAATTAATAGTGTTGCTAACCTGCCCGGCGCCTGCACTTACCTGAATATTGCGGGGAGAAAATTAACTTTATTTTCCCCGGCAGTATTGGGATTCAGTCATGGAGGGGCAGCGTCGACGCAGGTCCAATAGCCGCTTTGAGAATATAGCCGACTGACATCTGACCCCAATGGAGAGCGAGTGTCAGTCAGGGCTGAGGCGCGGTTATAGCCGCCGCTCTCTATTCTCAAAGCAGTGACCGAAACCGTGCCAGCACCGCTCCGTGACTGAAACCCGAACGCTGCCGGGGGAATAAAGCTTATTTTCTCCAAGCAGAGTTCGGCTAAGTGCAGGCGCCAAGCAAGGTATTAACGCTATTAACCTGCAGATTAACCCTATATCTGCAGGTTAATAGTGTTTTTTTCTGTTGACTGATTCCCTTTAAATCTTTTGAGTATTTTTGGGGCGTTTTTTCAGGCCCGCCTTAAAAAGACATGATGCGCGCATTCCCTTAGGCTGTGTGCACACGTTGCAGATTTGGGGCGTTTTTGTCGCCTTTTTTTCTGAAGCCAAACCTGATGCCAGCAAAGTGAATGAGAAACCTGAAGTGTCATGCACACGTTGAGCATTTGTGACTTGCAGATTTGGTGCAGAAAATAATCTGCAGCGTGTCAATTCTCTGTGCGTTTTTGCCCTGCATTTTTCACCACTGACTTTACGCAAATCAGTCAAAAATGCAGAACAAAAACGCATGCAAAAACGCTCGTATTTTCCGTTGTATTTTTGCAGTCAACAAATTCCTAGAGATTCAGAAACGTTGCAGAAATTTCTACAATCAAATACTCAACATGTGCACACATCCTTAGGGTACAGTCACACGACCATTTTCTCCGCATCCGAGAAAAAACGGTCAGATTATCCTGATCAGACTTTGATTAGAGCGGGATTCATTTTTCTCGGAAGTGGAGAGAAAAATAAAACGTTTTTCCGTATTCTCCATTATGCCAGACTGAAAATCGTACCAGTGCAGTCTGATTTTTTTCCATGGACCCATAGACTTTCACTCGGATCAAAATCGGAGATATCTCCAACTTTTTTCGTGAACCACTCGGTCCGAGGAAATAATCAGACATGAGTACAGCCCCATAGAAAATTACAGGTACGAGGGCAACCTATGAAAACCACGGATATAACTCGTACGAGAAAATGGGTCTTGCGTATGGGCCCTTATAGCGACCCCACCCTGGGATTGAAAAGCATATGTTTCTCATGTACAGTCTCCCTACATGATGTCCTTCCTTTACCATAATCAACCTGAAAAATTACAATGCCAGGCAACTTTTACCGCACAATTAATCCCCATAAAAACAAAACCCCCAAAACAATCGCAAAATTTTTCACCATTTTTTTTTCACCATTTCATCCCATTTGGAATATTTCTTCAATTTTTTCAGTACATTAAAATATATAATGAATAGTGTCATTCCAAATGACAACTCATCCCGCATAAAACAAGCCCTTATACGACTATATCAATGGAAAAAAAATGTTATGACACATGAGAGCTGCATCCAAAGTGTGGGGACTGAAATATGGCAATTCTTGTTTATTATTTTTTATTTATTTTTGAACTGAGAGAAGGGGGTTGATTTCAACTTTTAGATTTCCCCCCAAAAAATAATTTTTCAATTTTTACTTTTTCAAGGCACTTGAACCTGTGATCATTTGATGGCTTATTCAATATACTACAATACTGGATTATTGCAGTATGTAGTTTAATTGACATTGTACTACAAAGCCCAGCCAAAAGCTCGGAATGACGAACGTATTATATGGACTTGTGCTGTCTGAGTAAAAAATGGGACAGCACACTGACCAATGTAAATCAATAGGGCTGAGTTCAGATGACAGTTTTCCATATGGACTGTTTATTTGAAAAAAAAAAAATTTGCAGCATGCACTATTCTCTACCAAAGTCTCAGATGAGACTCTCCCATTCAACTCTATGGTTGCACAAAAACAATTGGATTCCATAGAGACCATCTTTTTTGCATGCAATTTTTATGGATACACTGCTATTATTAACACAGGAAACTTTTATTTAGTCTTGTAAATTTTAAAATGTTGATGTATAAAAGTGGGCAGACAGATGAAAATCGTCGTAGTTAACTGGATGAAAATCCGACAATTGTTCATGTTTTCATCTGACTGTGACTGACTGAGCCCGCTCCATACACTCTGCATGTCACCTGTGACAAAAATGTATGTCCCAAGTCATTGAGGGTGTAAGATGGCCGCCGGACAGGTCCTTGACGGGAGATATGTATCACCCAGGTTGGTAGCTTCGGTGATGTAAAACCGGGAAAGCATGCTCCAGCACGTGTAGTGCTGAGAGGGTTAATAGGGCATGTCAGGGCCGGTTTTTACAAGCAGTCATTCGAGTTGGGCTGGATTAGCTGCTCATATATCCCCACCCCAGGACCTGCATATAAAATGGAGAACGAGGTTCTCATTCAGAGTCTGTGACTGGAGGTGTGGAGACCTCCAGAGTGTCTGTGCTACAAGACACTGACTGTGAGTGGGCGAACCCGCAGCACTGTATGGACTGTTTTCTTGTTTTGTTACTTTGTGCCAGACAAGGTTATGTTTTCATTTACTTGGAGAGTGCAGTTTATGAAGTCCGAATAAACCCACCTTGGACATTTTAAAGAAACTGACTCCTGTGACTACCTCAAAAGCGGCTGAGTGAGTACCAACCCCCTTACAAGGGGTAATGGACTTAGCTAATATCAATGCAGTAGAGAATCTCCGCAGCTGAAAGGCTAAATTATTTACTACTATCAAAATACATTATACAAGTGCCATTTTTCAGAGATCTGCCAAGAGGAGACTTTTCTGCTCTCGGAAAGCCATGGTCACGTTTACAGTTTGTTTTATATTTTTATAGGATTATGCCGAGGACGATGGAAGTGTCCTGCTGAAAGATGACAAGCAAAAATGGATTGAAGGAAAGCTGATTTAATGTCAACACGTTTCAGAGTCACTCCGACTCCTTCTTCAGGACTACAGATAAGAGCACCGGATAACATACATGCAAGAAAAATTCAAAAAGGGGCGCCAAGGTGAAGGGGAAGGGTTATAAAGTCACATATGGTGGAGAGTAAAGTTCATACGTCAAGAAAGGATATCACAAAAAAGAACACATACAGTGCCTACAAGTAGTATTCAACCCCCTGCAGATTTAGCTGGTTGACACATGCGGAATTAACTTGGCATTGTGACATTTGCACTGTAGATCAGCCTGGAAGTGGGAAATGCACTGCAGCAAATTTTTTTTTTTTTTTTTTTTTAAAACGTTAAAAGTTAATTCAGAGTGTCATTTATTATTCAACCCCTCAAACCACAAGAATTCTGTTTGGTCCCCCTAAAGTATTAAGAAGTAGTTCAGGCACCAAGAATAATGAGCTTCACATGTGTGGATTAAAGATCTCTTTTGCCAGCCTTTTCTATTTAAGACCCTCCCCAAACTTGAGAACAGCACTCAGACATGGTCAACATGGGAAAGACAAAGGAGCATTCCAAGGCCATCAGAGACAAGATAGTGGAGGGTCACAAGGCTGGCAAGGGGTACAAAACCCTTTCCAAGGAGTTGGGCCTACCTGTCTCCACTGTTGGGAGCATCATCCGTAAGTGGAAGGCTTATGGAACTACTGTTAGCCTTCCACGGCCTGGACAGCCTTTGAAAGTGTCTTCCCGTGCCGAGGCCAGGCTTGTCCGAAGAGTCAAGGCTAACCCAAGGACAACAAGGAAGGAGCTCCGGGAAGATCTCATGGCAGTGGGGACATTGGTTTCAGTCAATACCATAAGTAACGTACTCCACCGCAATGGTCTCCGTTCCAGACGAGCCCGTAAGGTACCTTTACTTTCAAAGCGTCATGTCAAGGCTCGTCTACAGTTTGCTCATGATCACTTGGAGGACTCTGAGACAGACTGGTTCAAGGTTCTATGGTCTGATGAGACCAAGATCGAGATCTTTGGTGCCAACCACACACGTGACGTTTGGAGACTGGATGGCACTGCATACGACCCCAAGAATACCATCCCTACAGTCAACCATGGTGGTGGCAGCATCATGCTGTGGGGCTGATTCTCAGCCAAGGGGCCTGACCATCTGGTCCGCATCCATGGGAAGATGGAAAGCACGGCCTACCTGGAGATTTTGGCCAAGAACCTCCGCTCCTCCATCAAGGATCTTAAGATGGGTCGTAATTTCATCTTCCAACAAGACAACGACCCAAAGCACACAGCCAAGAAAACCAAGGCCTGGTTCAAGAGGGAAAAAGTCAAGGTGTTGGAGTGGCCTAGTCAGTCTCCTGACCTTAACCCAATGGAAAACTTGTGGAAGGAGCTCAAGAATAAAGTCCACATGAGACACCCAAAGAACCTAGATAACTTGGAGAAGATCTGCATGGAGGAGTGGGCCAAGATAACTCCACAGACCTGTGCCGGCCTGATCAGGTCTTATAAAAGACGATTATTAGCTGTAATTGCAAACAAGGGTTATTCCACAAAATATTAAACATAGGGGTTGTATAATAATTGACCCACACTTTTATGTTTAAAATTTAATAAAATTCAACTGAGCAACATAACTTTTTGGTTTGTAAGATTTATGCTTCTGTTCATAAAACCTACTCTCGTTTGCAGTTTGAAGGCTCTAGCTTATTTGCATCTTATCAAACCAGCTAAATCTGCAGGGGGTTGAATACTACTTGTAGGCACTGTAAGTATTTTATTACAAAGTCAGTAAAAAAACAATCTATGGCCCTGTCGGCATATATGTCCGAATCCCGTTTTGGATGTAAACCCTGACGGGGCCACTGAACGGGTGCCTAAACACAATGTGAAAGCACTCTTAGGCTACGGCCCCGCTATCAGTATTTGGTCAGTATTTTTTCCTCACTAGTATGTGCCAAAACCAGGTGAGAATCAATCAGAGAAAAAGTATAATAGAAACAAGTCACCAATTCTGTATTTATCACCCACTCCTGGTTTTGGCTCCCACATACAAAACAGATTTCTACCACTAAAGTCGGTTCCTTTCATCTGAGGTTGGGGCAGCACGGTGGCTCAGTGGTTAGCACTGTTACTTTGCAGCACTGAGTCCTGGGTGCAAATCCCACCAAGGACAACATCTGCAAGGCATTTGTATGTTCTTCCTGTGTTTGCGTGGGTTTCCTCCGAGTTTCCTCCCACACTCCACAGACATACCGATAGTGAATCTAGATTGTGAGCCCCAATGGGGGCAGTGATTATTTCTGTAAAGCGCTGTGGAATATGATGGCGCTATACAAGGAAAGTGTAATAAATATTATGTAGATGGATTTCTGCAACGCCTGTAGACATTTCTGCAATGGATCTCCATGTGTGACCATATACAGTCCAGTGTCACAGTGATCATTCCCTGATTGCTCCATAACCTGCAGTTGTCACCAGGATGCAGCAGCCTCATGTTCACTAGCTTGCTGCAGGCGGGGTCTTTCTGTACTTGTCCTCCCCCTCACCCAATACCAGCTCTGATGCACCTGATGACTGCCCTCCCCCCAATGGGCGTCTCATCCAGCAGCTCCCTGGGCGTGGGCTGCACACATTGTTCCAGAGCAGAGAGCAGTCAATGCAGCAGCTGCATAGACAGCAACGCCCAGATTCCCCATTCATCTGCACACTGCAGCCCCCATCGCATGGGATCTCACAGGGTGGGATAAGATCCTGCAGACTGCTGGGTGGACATACCACTTTTGCATTGCTGAAACTTTTCAAGACTGATCCCCCTCCTCCATTGCCAGGAGCTGGGTGCTTCTCCTCTGTTGTGGTGGGCTCCTTGCAAGGAACCTCTGGTGAGTGGTTGATATCTGTAGCTACAATATCTTCTGTTGATATACTGTAACCCATTTGTGTATTTGTTAATATTTATTTCTTTGCACTATGTGATGCAATGTATCTCTGGTATTGATGATATTTAGTTGTTTACACTATGTGATACAATGTATCAAGATGAATCAGTTGGGTACTGCACCTCCAGACAGCAGATCTGCATGAATGAGCTCATACAGTCCTAGTGTGACCTTACTCCCATAATGAAAGTGCATGGGCGTAGTGGGCTTTGAAAGAGAGAGAGCCCCCTGCCCTACATGTGCTCATTAGTTACCCCCCCATAGAGTTGCTATATAGGTACTCCAATTGTATTGTGCATTTAATGCCCTGATATCACTCAATTTTCCTACAGACTGAGCGAGGATGCTTGGATGTTTTCTCAGCAGTTATTACTGATTTTTTTTTTTTTTTTATTTATATTTTATTTGTGTACCATATCTTGTTTATAGGATTCCATAGTGCATTACGTACAACCAGTGATTGTAATTTCAGCTACCAGTTTATAATTTGTGACCCCTTGTTGCCATGTGTAATTTATTTTTTTTTTAATCTAAAAAATATTGTTATTAACCTTAATATTATCCAAAATTAAGGAAACTTACAATATTGCCTCCTGTTAACGTTCCTTTGGTTACATATACATGCAGAATCGTGTGACTGGTGCCACTCTTACAACTCCCATATGAGATTGGAAGGTTTTCAATTTGCCTAGATGTGATATTATGGCAGTAAGGAATGCATGGCAGTCACTCGTTTGGTATTCAGTCTTTGAAAGCTGACAGCCTCTGTGAGACCCAGTGGCGGACATACCACGCAAAATGTGCCCCGCACAGGTGCTGAAAAGGTATGGTGGCCACTACTAGCTCCAAAGCAAGTGAAATTGTGCATTATGATGAGCTATGGGACTGCAAGGGGCCCATATAGTGTTCTTGCCCAAGATCCTTCTTCTGTTTGTGTCCACTCCTGGTGAAAGCCATAATAGTGGACCAGTTGGTTGTCACTGTGAGTATATCCTTTTATAGTAAAGGAATTTTTATTTTAAAAATGTAATATCATAAATGTATGTATTACATTTTTATGAGGACAATCTAATAACTAATATTTACTTAATCACGTGGCCAACAATAATGTGTGGTTGGTACACTTTTAGGTTGGCTATTAATGGACAACGGTTTTCCCACAAAGCTGGCCATCCGTTAACAATCTTTTTAATAGCCACAAAGTATTTTAAGTAAGGATATGTACACACGTTTTTTTTTTTCAAGCAGATTCTGCCTGAGAAGAGAACCGTCAAAGATGAATGAACATATGCACAGCAATGTCAAAACTATTTGTTGTGCATATGTTACATCTTTTTTCACTCCTTTTTTAACCTCTGCAGGCCTCAAAAGCCATGAACCGGCTAGAAGAATTGACCTGACCATTTGGAATCTGCCACTATCTTATATATGCAATTAATGGCTGCTACAGCACTTAGATCTTTTTTTTTTTTTGAAAATATGTTTTATCACTACACCCTAACTACTTTTGTAATTTGTTTTTACACAACACCCTACACTTTTCCCCATCTGGCTAATCCCTAACTGTGTTTGTTTGTTTTTTTAACTGTACTTTCGCTGCCAGCGTAGCTTGTAAACTGTGAAAGATGTCTTCAGGTAGCGGAGATAGAAGCAGTGAGTGACACCAGCGCCGCCCCACAACTTATAGAACTTGAAACAAATTGTCATCAGGGGGCAGTTATAGGAGCAGTAAGTGATGCCAGCACTGCCCCCTACTGATGATTTGTTAGAGGGCGATGCTAGAAGCTGTGGTGTGGTGCTGGTGACACTCACTGCTTCTATCTCCGCCCCCTGATGATGTCCTCTTTTACAGAAGCTACAGTGGCTGAGGAAAGATAGTGCTGGCGCTGCACTCTCCTCTCCCGCAGTATCACCCAGTATCCAAGATGTCTTCAGAGTTGGTGGCGATGTAAGAAACTAGTAAATAACTGCAGCGCTGCCCCCTGATAGTCATGTTCCAGGAGGGGCGATGGACGCTGCGGGGAATGAGTGCAGCCCCAGCCTCCAGTGATGTCACATTTGAGACTCCTTTCAAATGAAACGTCACAGGAAGCACGTTAAAAAAACAAAAACAAAAAACAACTCGGGGATTAGTTAGATGGGGAAATGTTTAGGGTATTGTGTAATAAAGCAAATTACAAAAGTGGTTAGGATGTAAGGATAGATATTTAGAAAATACTTTGTAGGTGCCGGACCACCCCTTTAAAGAAAAGCTGATGGTAAAGCTGCCTCAAAAAATACGTCAAATAAGATTCTTTAGGAAAAACACCGCCGATGTTATCCTGAAGTGTCTTCTGCTTCAAAAACTACGCAGGTATGCTGGCGTCTAAAAGTCATTGTGTGCACGTACCCAAAAACCTGCTGTTTACTTGCAAATATGGCCATTAACTTCCAATTTCGCTTAAACCACATGCCGACACTGGCTTTGTGCAGTGGACACTACTTGCCTCCAAGAAAAAATGTAGTAGTGGAAAGCAATTTCATAATAATTAAATACATAAGTTTACATTACATTCTACGAGTGGTCTGACCCTTATAACTTCCCGTTGATCATCTTATGATCAGAGTTGTGCGCAAGATCCCAGTTACCAACCACAGCATCTAATTACTAGTTTTCAACCTCTGTGCAGATGAGTTGAAATTAATCATATTTTAGTAGATCACTTGCTTATTCTGGAAGCAGTTGCTAAATTCTGTTTTTGATGCAAATAGTCATTAAATATAACTTGCTTAACATTTCCTCTTTTGCTCCAGTTTTCTGTTTTACATCAATAGCATTGTCCTAAAGAAAGGATTGCTTGAAAAATTTTTGCCAATCCACATTTGGGCACCCTTGAGAAGAATCATCTAGGTCAGTGTTCCCCCAACTCTGGTCCTCAAGAGCCACCAACAGGTCATGTTTTCAGGATTTCCTTAGTATTGCGCGGGTGATTGAATTATTGCCTGTGCAGGGGGTGCAATTATAACCTGGGCAATACTAAGGAAGTCCTGAAAACATGACCTATTGGTGGCTCTTGAGGACTGGAGTTGGGGAACACTGACCTAGAGTAAAGGGAACTTGTCATGGTATTCATGCTGCCTGAACCAGACACTGGCTGCATTAGGGCAGCCATGTATGTTTTACTCTGAAGAGCTGCAGCTTTTCAAAGAAAACATACTTTGAAAAGCTACCCGAGGGCTCTGTGTCTCATATGACTAGTCTGAGTCCAGTGCTGGTTTCTTCTCCCCACCTCTGCCATGCTTCCCGATAATGACAGTTTCCACCCTATGTGTAAGTATAGAGATAGACTTGTCAGAATAATGGAGTGGGGGGGGGGGGACATCGGGGGCCTGCCTTGGACTAGTCGTGCGAAACCTAGTCCCCGCTTTGGCTTTTCAAATATGTTTTCTCCTTAAATTGTCAGTGTGTTTTAGAATGAACTGTAAATGGCTGAAGCCAGTGTCTGACACCGATTCATCAATGCAATTTTGCCAGAATTCTGGCATAAATTGATTTGAAAAGTCCCAACATTTTGGTGCAATTCTGAGATGGGCAAAATTCTAGCGACTTTTGGCCTTTTCATGCCAGTTTTTCCCATTTCCGCCAAAATGGGAAGTGGTGGGACCGGGACATGTCAGGGACCTGAAGTAAGACCTCTGGCATGGCACACAGAGGTGTATGCCACTTGTCAGATGCTCCAGGTTCATGAAGAGGCATGCACCTGAATCAGGAGCCTCTGACTCTTATCATGTCTCCTCAAGATCGATGTGAAAATTGTCGGTCTTGATAGATTGGGGCCTTATAGTATGTGAACACTTTTTTTTTTTTTTTTTTTTTTTTTAAGGAGTTTCTTCTTTGAGTAGGCCCGTGCAAAAAAAAATGCTTTGGAAAAGATGTATTTTGTAAAATCACTTTGCTGTTCATGCGTTCAGTTTTTGAGCGTTTTTTTTCACCCTTAAGGTTTTGAAAAATTTCTGATGGGTGCACGAAGCCATACGGCTCTGTTTCCCAAAGGTTTTGTTCTGGAGCAGAGGCTGAGTGGAAACTCTTCAAATATCAAAACTCCTCAAAGTTTCCGCTCAAACTCCGATAAAAGCCTCCGTGTGCACATAGCCTGTATCAGTTCTCTGTAGCGACTCCTGATGGATCAGCTGAAATCTGCAGCTGACGACTAGAAACACTGTGCGGGATGGAACACGGCAGGAATAATCAGAAAAAAGGTATAATAGAAACAAGTGCACCAATCCTGTATATTTGACCCACTCCTGGTTTCGGCTCCCATTCCTAAGACAAAATACTGACCAAATTCTGATAGCGGGGCCGTGACCTTAGAAAGAGACTGGGCAAAAAATGGCATGTATGGCAGAGTTCCAAAACGAAAACCACTGCTGAGCCAAAAGAACACTGCTGAGGCTCATCTCAGTTTTGCCAGAAAACATCTTGATGATCACCAAGACTTTTGGGAGAATATTCTGTGGACTGACTAGATAAAAGTTGCACTTTTTGGAAGGTGTATGTCCCATTACATTTGGCATTGAAGTAAAACAGTATTTCAGAAAAGGAAAACTCATACCAACAGTAAAATATGGTGGTGGTAGTGTGATGTTTTGGGGCTGTTTTGCTGCTTCAGGACCTGGAAGACTTTCTGTGGTAAATGGAACCATGAATTCTGCTGTGTACCAAAAACAAAAGGA
The DNA here is from genome assembly GCF_046119375.1 of Phyllobates terribilis. Lineage (NCBI taxonomy): Eukaryota > Metazoa > Chordata > Amphibia > Anura > Dendrobatidae > Phyllobates > Phyllobates terribilis. Next base: position 129,175,766 of record NW_027362773.1, on the reverse strand, counting down.
GAATGTCCTGCCATCTGTTTGTGACCTCAAGCTAAAGCACACTTGGTTATGCAGCAGGACAATGATCCAAAACACACCAGCAAGTCCACCTTTGAATGGCTTAAGAAAAATAAAATTAAGACTTTGGAGAGGCCTAGTCAAAATCCTGACCTTAATCAGATTGAGATGCCTTGACATGACCTTTTAAAAAGGCGGTTCATGCTCGGAAACCCTCCCATGTGGCTAAATTACAACAATTTTGCCAAGGTGAGCGGGCCAAAATTCCTCCAGAGCGTTGTAAAAGACTCTTCGCCAGTTATCGCAAATGGTTGATTGCAGTTGTTACTGCTAAGGCTATGTGCCCACGATGCAGAAATGCTCAGGATTTTTTCCTGAGCGTTTCTGCATCTCCCTGGCAGAAAAAAACGCATGCAGATTGTACATGCGTTTTCCTGCCAGGGACATGCGGATGTGAAGCGTTCTTCACTTGCATTTCCGCATGCGGGTTGACAAGCGCTTTCCAAGTGATTTTTAGCATCACTTGGAAAGTGCTTGTTAACTTGGTCAAATTATATAAATCCATGCAAACGGCATGGATTTATATAGTGTGACCGAAAGAATGGTAAATAAAAAAAATAAATATATACTTACCCTCTGATGGCCCCCCGGGTGTCCTGCTTCACTCCGTTCTCCCTTGCCGGCAGCGGTACACTGAAGGACCTGCCGACGTCAGCGTCGCGTGACCCGTCACATGACTATGACGACAGCGCAGGTCCTTCAGTCCATTGCGAACTGCCGGCATGCGAGGAGGAGTGCAGCGGGGGTGGTCAGAAGGTAAGTATATATTTTTTATTTTATTCTTTTTTTTGACAGTTTTCTATGGTACCCAGGTCCGGAGGAGAGTCTCCTGTCCTCCACACCCGGGTACCATCCGCCATTAGAACGCGTGGAATGCGCATCTACATATACAGTGAGGCGTAATCCATGTGATCTAATGCAAGTCAATAGCGGCGAAAACGCAGCACTTCCGCAAAATAATTGGTAGTGCTGCGTTTTTTTCCGCAATGATAATCCGCAGCGGAAATTTCCGCAGCATGTGCACAGCACATGCGGATTATCATTGGGGAACATGGCAGGCCTTCTACCATGCGTTTTTTAAGCGTTTCTGCAGCATTTTTGCCACTGCGGAAACGCTTAAACGCATCATGGGCACACAGCCTAAGGGTGGCCCAACAAGTTATTAGATTTAGGGGCAATCACTTTTTCACACAGGACCCTGTAGGTTTGGATTTCTTTTTCCCTTAATAATAAATACCTTGATTTTAAAAACTGCATTTTGTGCTTACTTGTGTATCTTTGTCTAATATTTAAACTTGTTTTGTGATCTGAAACATTAAAGTGTGACAAAAAAATGCAAAAGAATAAGAAATCAGGATGGGGGCAAACACTTTTTCACACCACTGTATAAAGAAGCAACACCTGAAAGGTGGATGGATCTGAAAGAGTCAAGGAATGTACAACAATTAGTGTTACACCAACACGTTAGGTGCCAGTAATAAACTCCATGTCACAACCATTTGCCTCATTGTCTTTCCAGTGGAGAGTTGAAGCACTATTAGTTTTCCAGGAATAAGCGAATTGTGAAATGTCCTGTAAAAAAAATTGTTACATATGTTAGGAATTTCTTACCACAAGCTCATCACTAGGTCTTATTCATTCTTCCTTTTTCTAAGAATTCTATTTGAGGCACTGACTTAAGCCCCCGTCACACGAAGCGAGATCGCTGCTGAGTCACAAGTTTTGTGACTCAACAGCGACCTCCGCAGCGATCTCGCTACGTGTGACGCGTAGCAGTGACCTGGCCCCTGCTGTGAGATCGCTGGTCGTGTCGAAATAGCCTGGACCATTTTTTGATCGTTGAGGTCCCGCTGGGTAGCATGCATCGGTGTGTTTGACACCTTACCAAAGACCTCGTTGGCGACTCAGAACTGAGACACATAGGCGTGCATTTGCGTTGCATCGTGCTACGGGTCGCCGTATCGTTGCTGCGTCGTTGGGAAGATCTGACTGTTTGACATCTCACCAGCGACCACATAGCGACGCAGCAACGATCCCTGCCAGGGCGTATCGTTGTTCGGGATCGCTGTAGCGTCGCTTAGTGTGACGGTACCTTTAATAGTCACACATTTGTGCTTTGAAACCTTGCAATGGATGCGTTTTGCGGAGTGATATCACATTATCAGTAATGATGTCATGCCTGTCATTTGATACATTAGGTAAAGGCTCCATAATGGAATCAGTAATAGCTCGTCAGTGTAAAATTGGTTATGATGATCTTTTCATGCAGTAAAATGGCTTCTTATCATTGTATCAGCAACTTAATATCAGTTTGGTATTCAGGCAATGCTGTAGAGGCCACATGTCTTCTGTTCTGTGCAGATGTTGAGGCTCGGTAGAGGATGAGTGGCGTACTATAGTGAAGGCTGCACGCTGGCCGATCGATCGCTGATTGTCTCTCCTATTAGCTGATGTCCTCATCCCACCTTTGCTGTAAAGGAATGCAGATAATTTCTGAAAAAATATTTAGCAACCTTTTAACTATTTCTACCTTATATTTGTCACTAGTTAGAAGGGGGACATTACACCTTTTACCGGGAGTGACAGAGTTCAATGGTCTCTTCATTACATTTGCAGCCTGTGTAGGTAGAATCATAATCTGACATCCCCTAGACTCATGTATCACACAACATTAAGGCTATGTTCACACATCATGGTTTTTTTTTTTTTGCATCGCAAAACTTTCTCTTCAGGGGCATTTTGTTCAGTATTTTTCCTGCAGTTTTGATGCGTTTTTTTTCAACGTTTTTTTTTCACTGTCTTTCTGTCTCTATTTTATGCATGTACATAAAGTTCTGTGGGAACAAAAAAAACCATTCTATTTTGCCATCAAAAACACTGAAAAAACGCTGCTGCAAATTGTGGTGTTTTTTCTTCACCAGCCATTATTTCCTATGGGTGAAAGAAGTGACATGCTCTATTTTCCAAAAAACCATGCAAGGCACAAAATACAGAATAAAAAAAAAAATAAAAAAATGTGTGAACATAGCTTTAGGCTGAGTTCACACGATGCGTATTTAATGCGTTTCCGCAGCGTTTTTGCAGTTGCGTAAACGCAGCGGAAACGCATTAAAAACGCATGGTAGAAGGGCAGCAATGTTCCCCAATTGAAATCATGTGCCCATGATGCGGATTTTTCCGCAGCGTAAACGCTGCGCTTAAAAATCCGCAGCATGTCAATTAATTTTGCGTAAACGCGGCGTTTTCGCCGCCATTGACTTGCATTAGAACGCGCCAATTCCGCAAGACTGCATTTGTACTTGTGCTATTGGCGCATTCTAATGTGCGGATGGTACCCGGGTGTGGAGGAGAGTAGAGTCTCTTCCACACACAGGTACCATTAAAAAAGCTGTAAAACAAGAATAAAATAAAAAATAAATGTATACTTACCTTCTGTCGGCCCGCGCAGCGCTCCTGCTTGGTTCCCGGCACTTTGCAGTGAGTTGAAGGACCTGCGCAGACGTCAGAGTCATGTGACGGGTCACGTGACGCTGACGTCGGCAGGTCTTTCAATTCAAAGTTGCCGGCGAGGGAGAACGGATTGAGCAGGACAGCGCGGGCCATCGGAGGTAAGTATATACACTCTCTCGGGTCACACTATATAAATCCATGCTGTTTGCATGGATTTATATAGTGTGACCTAGTTGTCAAGCACTTTCCAGGTGATGCTAAAATCGCCTGGAAAGCGCTTGTCAATCCACATGCGGAAACGCATGTATTCCGCAGGAAAAACGCATGCACAATCTGCATGCGTTTTTTCTGCCAGGGAAATGCAGAAATGATGCAGAAATTTTCTGCTTCATTTCTGCATCGTGTGCACATACCCTTAGGGTATATTCATACTGGGCCTTTTGTCATGGATTTTTCTGGCAGAAAATTCTAGCAAGCAAACAGCTTAAGGCTGGGTGCCCACGTAGCGTTTTTCAAGCGTTTATGCTGCGGAATTTCCGCAGCGTAAACGCTTGTGAAACGCTAGGTAATCCGCACCCCATGGTCCCCAAGGGGATTCCGCATGTTCTATGCACATGCTGCGGATTTTTCCGCAGCGTTTATGCTGCGTACAAAAATCCGCAGCATGTCATTTAATTTTGCGGAAGCGCAGCGGAACTCCCGCCATTGACTTGCATTGAAACGCATAGAAACCACGACTGTACATTTGTACAAGCGGCTTCTATGCGTCTCTGTGTGCGGATGGTACCCAGTTCTGGAGGAGAGGAGACTCTTATACAGACCTGGGTACCATTCTACCTGTAAAAAAAGAATAAAATAACAAAGTTTATAATCACCTTTCCGAAGGCGTCTCTCTAAATGCCGGCATCGCTTGAGGACCTGCGGTGACGTCACAGTCATGTGACCGCAGGCCCTTCACCGCTCTGTCGCGCGATATGGCCGCAGCCGGGAACCAGCCAGGAAGCTGCGCTGCAGCCAGTCCGGGGCCTCGGGGGTGAGTATAGCTTTATTTGTTTTAATTTTTACGGTTCACACTGTATAAATGCATGCTGTTTGCATGGATTTATACAGTGTGACCTAGTTGTCAAGCACTTTCCAAGTGATGCTATCGCCTGGAAAGCGCTTGTCAATCTGCATGTGGATCCGCATGTATTCTGCATGAAAAACGCATGCACAATCTGCATGCGTTTTTTTCTGCCAGGGAGATGCAGAAATTTTCTGCTTCATTTCTGCATCGTGGGCACATAGCCTAAAGGGTTTAACCACTAATCTATATATATATATATATATCTATATTTTTTTTTTTGACGGCCTGTCCTTAGGATAGGCTGTCAATATCTGCTTAGTGGGGGTGTAACATGCAGCACCCCCTTCAGTCAGCTGTTACTGGCGGTGGCCAGAAGTTCTCGGATGCTGGTGAAACACATGGCTGGTGAATCCTCAAAAATCAGACTTGATCCCCTCCACAAAAAAGACGTTCCTAGGCATTCTATTAAACTCTCACAAACAAACCTACTTCTTACCGGAAGAGAGACCGATCCTGTTAAGATCCAAGATAGCTGTCCTACGAACACAAAAGAAGGTATCACTAAGATTCGCAATGTCTGTTCTTGGCTCCATGACAGCCTGTATACAATCGGTAGCCTGGGCCCAAGCACACATCAGAGTTCTGCAAACCCATATCCTCGCACACTGGGACGGGTCCCCAGAATCCTTAAACAGGAAGATTCTAATACCCTCTCAAGTAAAAAACATCTTTAACCTGGTGGCTCAGCCCAGAGAACCTAAGAATGGGAGTTCCCTGGATCCAAAATCCTCTGATGGTAACCGTGGATGCCAGCAAAAGAGGGTGGGGAGCTATTGTCGCCCAGACTTCCTTCCAAGGACACTGGATGAAAAAAAAAAAAAAAACAGCAAACAGTCCTCCAATTTCAGGGAACTGAAAGCAGTGGAAGAGGCACTCAAAGCATCATCAATGGTCGGGGACACACACGTAAAAGTCTACTCAGACAATATGACTACGGTTGCCTACCTCTGCCATCAAGGAAGCACAAGGCATGAGGACCTAAAGGGTATCTTGGCAAGAATATTCTCCGGAGCAGAAGAACGCCTTCTTACGCTATCAGCTCTACATATAAAAGGCTCAGCCAACATCCAGGCTGATTTCCTGAGAGGGAGAGAGATTCATCCAGGAGAATGGGAACTAAATTCAGTTGTCTTCCAAATTCTAGCCAGACGATGGGGTTACCCAGAAGTAGATCTCTTTGCAAGACCTCAAAATACCAAAGTGGATCAATACTTCTCCCTGAATTCAGACGATACATGTTTAGGCGTTGATGCGTTCACTCATCCATGGAGGTTCGAACTGGCATATGCCTTTCCCCCGATTCCGGTTCTACCCAGAACACTACAAAAAATAGTCAAAAAGTCAAAATAATCCTGGTTGCTTCCCTATGGCCGAAGAGAAGCTGGTTCGGCACACTAAACAGCTTAAGCATAGCGGGTCCCCTGATTCTACCATCAATCAGAAACCTCCTCTACCAGGGTCCAATACTCCATCCAGACTCTGGAAGTCTACATCTAGCGACCTGAGTTCACGGTCTTAAAAGCAAAAGGCCTATCAGACCGTGTCATTCAAGCCCTACAGAAAAGTAAGAAACGGGTACAAACTCCATATACCTCAAAATATAAGAAACCTTTTTGTCTTGGTGTAAGCCGAATTCACAAAACCTCCATCATCCAGATCCATGTAGCTCAAATTTAAGACTTTCTGCAAGAAGGGCTGGAAAAGGGCCTTAGACCTAGCACCCTCAAAGTGCAGATTGCAGCTTTAAGTTCGTACTTTGACCAGAGCCTGGCTAAATATCTTTGGATAAAAAGGTTCATGACGATGGCTACCCGTCTTAGCCCCAGACTAATCAACCATGTTCCTACCTGGGACCTTTTTAATATCGTCCTTAAAGGCCTAACATTACCACCATTTGAACCATTATCTTCAATAGATCTGGACAAGTTATCTCGAAAAATGGCCTTCCTTATAGCATATTTGAAAGTAGTGGACTACAGAATTATTCTCCAACTGGACCCATCCTTCCTATCAAAGGTAGTATCAGGGTTCCACAGGTCACAGAAAATAATCCTACCTTTCTTCTGCCAAAATCCAACAAATGAAAGAGGAAGAATTCCATTTTCTGGACGTAAGACGAGTGAGTGGTCCTTCACTACCTCCAGAAAACGAAACCTTAGAGAAAGGATCAAAATCTGTTTATCCAACTTTATGGTCAAATTAAAGGCAAGTCTCAAAATGTACTATTGCCAACTGGATCAAAATAGCCATTATCAAAACATATCAGATCCAGAATCTCTCACCTCCAGAAAAACTTACGGCGCACTCTACTAGGGCTGTATCTGTCTCCTGGGCGGAGAAAGCCAGCACTTCCATTGAGCAGATCTGCAAAACCGCTACTTGGTCCTCAGTCCATACCTTCACCAAACATTATAAGCTGGACAAAATGGCCATTAAAGACTTAGCATTTGGGAGAAAACTTCTCCAGGCTATTGTCTCTCCCTAACATTTAGTCTTTGGTACTCCTCCTGTGGTGCTGTGGGGGTATTAGAGAAAATAGAATTTGACTTACCGGTAATTCGGTTTCTAATAACCCACCACATCAGCACGGGTAATTCCCTCCCTTGACTTGCCTAAGATTACTTTAAGTTGAATAATAAATATAGTTTGAAGCATTCATACTTGCGTGGTCCTTTTACAAAGAGGTCAAATAGCTCCTCCCTCCAGTCTTTTTGTATTTCCTTTCCCTATTAGGATGGGATGACATCCTCCCGTGGTGCTGTCATGGTGGGTTATTACAAACCAAATTACCAGTAAGTCTAATTCTATTTTCACTAGTGTTCCCCTCTCCATGCTCTCTCTCATTTTCAGTTATCTCTGAGCTAGTGGGTGGACACTTGCTGCTATGATGTCTCCCATTCACAGTACACTGAGGGATTCTTGTTCGTTTTTCTTTTTTTTTTATCTGTAATACAGAATCAAGATCCTAGAGGAATTTATACATCAGCACTGAACTGTGTGGCTGTGTATGCAACACAGTAGTGAATTACATTTTGTAGCAGCTGCAGCTTCATCTGCCTATGCCTGCCTGGTGTCTTATTGAACTAAGTGCTCCTCACTTGTCCTCCCTTTCTATAAAGTTTAATAAGAACTGTAATTTGACACCACAGCGATTTGATAGTACATCTTGCTTTGACCAAGATGGATGTTTTTTTTCCCCCTTCTTCATAGTGGTTGTCAGGGACTGGTGTAAAATTGATAAGGTATATTACAAAGTTTATTTTATTCACTTGCACCATTTGATTTATGCAAAGTGATTGTTTAATTCTCATTCCGAGAACCTGAAATATGAGGTGGTGACATTTCTTCTTTAATCATACAGAAGTGACATGGGTGGGGGGTGGGGCAAGGTGGTCATGTTAAAGGAGCCACATCCATATCCAATGTGTAGGCAGACAGGTGACAATAAACAATGTTATCTGATCCCCGCAGACATCAGAAGATGTCTCCTGACCACTGTATGCCTCAGTATGGAGATTCTGGGAATAGCACCATTCAGGGAGATAAGTATGCTGTGCTTTATTTTGTGGTGCATAGCTGAGCTAATTAAGAAGGGGCTGTCCAGTGGTGGAGACCCCCCTTTTTAATGTTTGTTTATGCAAATTTCTAAAGTCAATGTAAGTAACTTTACAAGATCTGTGCATGCGCTTCTATTCCAGTCTCTAAAAGATCCTTCTCAATTTAGTTACTTGTTGAATTTTGCTGCTGTTTAAGATCAAAGTTAAGTATGCTTAAACCTACCCGTTCTGCAATTTTATTCTAGACATTTAGGTTGTAATCTAGTTACATGTAATATGTGTTCCTGTGTAATAAGGAAATGTCAATTTAATGTAAAGTACCTTTAAATAGGGTTTTCCACCGCTAGGATATTGATCACCTATCCAGTGTGATGGAGCTGTGGTGCTGCGCCCCGCACTGTTTACATCCGGCTGCTGCCAGAGCTGTTAACAGCTGATGGATGGAGGTGCAGGCGGTTGGACCCCCACCATTGTGATATTAATATCTAAGTGGTGGGAAAGTCTTTGAAATGAAGCTGTAGTTTCTGAGCTAATGAAGAATGTTTGCTTAAATTGCCCCTTTTAGAGGAGAATCTCTGTACTCCAGACATATCCGATTTGGAAAATGCTTGCATTCTTCATTTCAAAAACAATTCTGGAGAATCTTTTCTTAGAAGTCTGCATTGTCTTGTTCCTCTGTTATGTCTCCTGGAAAGTTATGAAACAATGTAACAAGTGGTTGTTATGCACACCTTATTGACAAGGGATTGTAAGGCCAGACTCCCATATTTGTGTATTGTGGTCCGATGAGTGAGCCCGAGATGCATGGCTTGACCTCGGATCTCCTGACCCAAACTTGACAGCCTTTTATATGTCTGGGTCGGGATACTTGGGGGCTGGTCTGAATCACGGACCTTGACACACAGATGTGTGACATGATCAGCACTGATTATACTTTCTGAAGCAGTGTATGGACAAGCGCTGTTGTGAGCAAGAATGTCGACACTTCGTTGCAGTAGCGCACCAACAATATTCTGTAATTTTATTCGTCCATTGGTTTCTTTGGAGCCTCTGGCTGAAGGTATCAATTTCAATTATCACATTATTCACTAATTTCCTAACACATTTTTAGGGTATGGCTAATTAGGACGTATCGTCTGCAGAAATAAAAAAATGATTGTGTGAAGGAAGTCTGAGACCAACAGCAGTTCTCAGTTCTTTCAAGTCTCTTTCTGCCAAGGGAAGTGAGTGCAAAGCGGCTGTGGATTGGCTGCAGGGCTTGCGTGACATAACGTCACGTGAGTCCTGGGAGACCATCAGATGTGAGTATAACTGTTATTTTACATATTAAAGGGAATGAGTCATCAAAAACTATTTTTTTTTCAAATAATTAAAAAAAATTAAACATTAATACTACTTTTCAACTGTTTAAAAATCGTTTGTGTTAATAAAACTAATAATTTTTAATTTTTTTTAATCTTCAACTTTTAAGCACTAAGGGGAGCAGCTGCTCAAATTTGTCATGAAAGCCTAGTGTAATTCTAGCTTGCATTGCGACTGTAGTGAATGTGGGTGGGATCTTTTCCATGTATCTGAATACACTCCTTCCCTCCCCTTCTGGGTGTTTGCAAAGGTATAGGGGGAGAATGAAGTTTAGCATCACAGGCCCATTTTGTTGGTAACTGCAAAGCAATATCAAGATGTGAATAATGTCAGTGAGGATGACTGGCAGTACAGATTCTGTTGGTTGCTGCTGCCCTTCCAACTGGTCTTTAGAGATCTGAACGGAGTCGTCATATCACTCAGATCACAGTAATTTCACAGTTCACCGGTCAGTCAATATACAAATTCTTTTCAGAGAGGAAGAAGAATTAAATCCTATTGGAAGTGGCAATCCTAAAAGTTCAATATCGATCCTTTAACGACCCTTGCCACATCACTTGGGATAAAAGCCAAACCCGAATCTCAATTTGCAGACACTTGTTTCGGGATGTTTCTCCTCCTTAGTGCAAAGTTATGAGATCTGATTTAGCGGTTTGAGAAGCCTCTGACTGGAGTCTAAGTGAGAGTGTTTTCCCTTGTGGAGAGTAACACCCTGAAACACGCATTTACAAATTGAGATTCTGGTTTGGATTTTATCTTAAGTCATGTGGTAAGTCTCGTTAGTCTATATTGACTGTTAGGATTGCTACTTCCATTAGGTGACACTTGAGTTCAAGTGCTCTTCCTCTCTGTAGAGGCAATTTGCATATTTAATTTCCCAGAGGAGCATTGCGTGGCCTAAAAGTCTCCTTTCCCTTGCCTCGTGCATTCTAGTTGGCCATGCCCACAGGACTGCCGCATCACTAGTCGGAGTGTGGCCTCGCAACAATTACACTAGCTCTGGTATAGTAGACTCCACTAATTGAGTAGTTCAGCTTTTGAGAATTTATTTTTTATGGCTGCCGTAAAGGGAAGTGTTAAGCAACCTGTCTCTTTACTGGTATCCCTGTTACATGTCCAAAGTCTTTTGACATCAAACAAACTAAAAGAGGAAGCTCTGCCCGCCCAGCCAACTCCTTGTATTTACAAACGGCTTTATATCTTAATCGTTTACTATTCCTTTTAGGTATTCGCTTTTGTTAGTCTGGTTTATGGACTTTCTATCACTCTTGCTGTATAATTGTAGCATCGTAGAAAACTTTAAGTTGACATCTGAAACTGATCTAAATCCAAGACTAAAGTAATGAGTTGCTACTTTCATGCTCAAATATCTAAATGTTACCAGAGGCTCTCAGAAGTATTAATAACTGAAGAAAAAACAGTGATCGTAGGGCAGATATATTAGCAGGACTTCCTGAAAGTAATCCTATTGAAATTCTGAACTGCACAGAAAATATAGGTCACATTCAAGAGTACAGTATGTGCCCCTTTAAAAAAAGATTAAGTTATTTGTACAGCAGAATCTGTCATCACTGAAATCTGCGCTCGGAGGCCTATCCACTGTATAAGGTATATTGTAGGGTGCAAGGACATACAGCACTCTCTGCAATTTGCTTTCTAATGTCTTGTAGAATCTCTTTAAAGTGTATCATTTTATAAAAGTTTTTATATATTACTTTCATTGGCTGTATTGCTTGCTGGTGGGGGGTCCGGGACCACCATCGATAGGTCAAAACCATGCTCTGAAGTAAGGAGCTCCAGCATCACCTTGCTTGCATAAGGTGGTGTATGGACCCAATAAGTCTATGGGTCTGTAAGCGGCTCCGAGAGTGCATATATGGACCCATAGACTTACTAACGAGCCCATACATAACTCTGTGTAAGCAGCTAATGCATGAGCTGGGCAGTACAGAGCATTGATTTGACCAGCGAGGGACTTAGGATCAGTACCTCACAAATGAGCAACACTATGCAGCACCTGAAATATATAAAAACTTTTATATCATGACAGTTAAACTTTTTAAGTTGGTTTCACACGCAATGTTGCTGCATTTTTTTCATTGTGTTTTTCAGCCTTTGGTATTTTGTTTCCAAATGTGTGGAGAAATATTAGCAAATTTCTAATGTATACTGATTACAGGCTCTACCATGTTGTCCTGACAGCACCTCACTCTTAGGCCATATAAATCAGACCATAGTGCACAGACTGGCCGGTGGCTCTCCAAACCAGGGCTGTGGAGTTGGTAAGCCAAACCTCCGACTCCTCAATTTCCATGACTTCAACTCCACGACTCCGACTCCCTCATACATGGCTCATGTTTAAGTGATCAATTTACTGTAGCACAGATTCATCTCGGCTAAAATTCTAGACCCTTAGATCAGGAATAGGACAGACATTTTATAACTTTCCCAAATTCTTATGAAAAAATATTCCCCACAAGCTGCATTGAACTACTGTACCCAATTTATTATATATTTTAGGAGTTGGAGTCGATCCATCCGACTCCGACACCACAGCCCTGCTCCAGCCCAGACGTGACAGTTGCATAAAAATACAAGAAGCTGTCCCTCTTGGGTCAGGAGAGCCACCAATCAATCCTTGAATTGCGGTTCAATCTAAGCCCAATTTTATATGATCTTCTGACTTCGCCCTTCTGGTTGCGATACATCTGTCAGCACGCTGTACAGGAGCACACTGCGCATGCGCTGGACGTTCGAGTGCACATGAAAGCTTGACCTAATAACTCGTGCAGAACTTCAAATCATTATACTATACAGTTGAGCAAAGAGATTTTCATGACCCTGGTAGTTACCGGGCCAGTAGTCTGCGGGAGCTGGACCAGAACACGGCAAACCTCCAGCACCTCTTTTGAATTGTAATCCCCCAATGTCATTTTGTTGTGGCTCAACACACACATGATGTCACAGGTGCCTACTAATCAAGTCTCAGGTTGCTAGCAGGTAGGATGAGGTTTGCAGTATAATGGTGCAGAAGTCATGGGCTACCGATTTGACCGCTAGACGAGGATCCTAGGATTGTTTTTTGCCTAACTACTAGATTAGCAAGTTATATAATTGTTCTCCATTCAGTTATAAAAATTCAACTTAAAGTACCAAATTCTTTTTGAGGCTACCATAGCCGCTTTTACGGTGAAATACTGTTGTGAAGGCCTCATCTTACTGCTGTTGTGTTAAGTGGATATGACTACGTACAACAACAACTTTGAGTGCAAAGTTGGAGGCCATATCAACTTACAGAATGTGACCACAAGATGCTGATACATTCATAGCATGCTAATGGTCAGCGTTTGGTCATAAGAGTTGCTTAAAACTCAGCCAAAATGTAAACTTCCTGTAAGCAGCATAAACTCAAGACCTCTTTGACGGAACCTCCAAGGATGGGTTGAGCTTCCATGGCTGAACATTTCCATACGAAGGAATGGCGTGGTGTAAAGCACGCCACCATTGGCTGCTGGGGCCAGTAAGTTTTGTGGAGTAATGGCCTTTTTAGATACAAGCCATATTTTTGCCAGCCTATTTAGATGGCCTGATAGTCAGAATCAAATGTTCCTACGAACTCTTAATTCCCTGATTATTGGCCTATCTAAATGGGACCTGTCACTAGGTCACACTGATCAGTTTTCGGTTGTATCTTATTCGCCCTGCTCACTTGAGTATGCAATTTTTTTTTTTTTTGTATTTTTTTTTTTTTTTTTTTAAATCTGCCATAGAAATGGGAACTTTTTATTCAGTGCTAATAGAGCAAAAACTGACCACTGTTGACGTGGTCACAGGTCCTTTTTAAGGAATAATTCTTCAATACCTTTCAGGCCTCCTTCACACGTCTGTGTAAAGCATGTACGTGAAAAAAACGATACCGGTGTCATCCGTGTTTTCCATCTGTGTGTCCTATTTTACCATCCATGTTTTTCAAGGATGGATAAAGAAATAAATTACAAAGCTTATCCTGTACTTTGCAATATTAAATATGAACAGCACAGAAGCCATGCTTGTTCTGTACGTGTTTCTCACGGACCCATAGACTTGTATTGGTCCTTGTCATCGGTGCTGCAGGAAAAAAACGGAGATGTCTGTGAGTTTTGCACGGACACACAGTTGATGAAAAAACACTAACCTGTCCATAGATTATAAAGGGTACGTAGGAGGAAAGGAAAGGGTTAAGCTGCCCACCTCAGGAAGCACAAGAAATCACTTGGGAATAACAGGAGGGGCTGGGAGGAAGGAATGGGCTTCCCAGCTCCACTTCCCATCACACACTCTGGAGATACACGTGTGCCATACAGCTCCACATGCACGTTCTATATATACACCTCCATATTCACATAAATACTTAAGAGCAAGCAATTCATCAGCACAGATGCACAGGGAGGACACTTCATTTAAGCAGGGTGAATTACATACCAAAGGGAAATATCTGCTAGTCCTGTTTTGGTTTTATGTTGAAGAGGTGACCACTTATCCTAGAACCTCTAAACCCATTTAAAGGTCTTTTATGGGAATAAAGTTTTATTTTTATTTTACATTTTTTTTAATATCACCGACCTAGTTTAGGCAGTCGGGGCGAGAAGAGGAGGTTGAAACTGCCTTCTGGCTGTTCGTGCAACTCCTCCCATTTCACTAGCAGGTGGCGTATATTCTATTCTACCAGCCCAAGCCTATTTAAATTTTAGGTTTAGCCAGAAAGAGACATGTTTTGTCCATGTAGGCTTATAGTCCCAGGAGAGGCATGTAGGCAGAGTAGTACCCATCAGATGGGAGGTCACCTTTGAGCGGTTGATGTGCACACATGAATTGGCCAATTTATGCACTAAGAACCTCTGTTTTTTTTTTTAAAGTAAGTATAGCTTACTGAATATTAATACAATGTAGATCATATTTTTATTGTCTTTATGTATCTTGGCCATAGTGGAGTGCTGCTGCGCTTTCTTTATATATTTTCTTGTTATATATATATATAAAAAAAAATTTGAGACTGAATAATACTTGGACTCACAAGCTATTTCACTTTTATTTCTGAACTGAAAGTAAATGTTTTTTTTGTTTTTTTTCAGTTCAGAAATAAACGTGAAATAGCTCATGAGTCAAAGTATTATTCAGTATCTGTCCAGCCTGACCTGACAGCTCCAGCTTGTACTGAGCAGTGTGAGATCTCAGCAGCAGGAGGAAGGCAGGACACTGAGGAACTGCCACTCAGGTTAGGTGGGTGAAAGAAAAAAACACCACATACTCACCTCGGTCCTGTTCCCCGATGCTCTGCCTCTGCTCCTGTCTCCAGTGTGTTGACTCCCCACAGTACACAGCTGACGCGATTAAATTACGTCATCACGTCAGCTTTTTGACACACTGATTGGCGGAGGAAGGGGCCAGAGGCCCCTCCTCCACCAGCACGGTCAGTGTGGATGGGGACAGCAGACGGACAGAGCAGGCTGCGGGGATCAGGGCATGGGCCACTGTTTTCCACCCCCTCGGCTGTCTCTGGCCGGACTCTTAACAGCCAGAGGGCGATATGTGGCCTGCGGGCCCCCCTTTGCCCACGTCTGCTCTAGAGGCAATTCATAGTACTTTTATGTTTTTTTTATTTTACTTTTGATCATTAATTATTTGAAAAATAGGCCTTATTCCACTATTCTATCTCTAACATTTTAAAGAAATTTTCTGTCCATATCAACAGCCTCATATGCAACAATTATAGGTCCAACACAAATGAAAAACAATGGGACAAAGTTATTTAAAACCAGACCAGGCAGGTAAAACATGCTCCAAATTTATCACAGTGGCACAAGCTGTACGTTACGTTTTGCAGCATCTTACTAGATATCTTACACACTTTCTGCTACCTTCAAAGATTTTAGACTCCTCTAAGCCATGCCCTACATTGTACATAGTTTCCAAAAACTAAGACAGTGTCTAAATGCATAATGTACTGCGAAGTGTGTACACCGGTTTACTAGGACAAATGAAGCCAGAATTATGGAGCAATAATGGTTTACTAACTGCCGCACACTGGTTTGAGAAAAGCAGAAGCTGATTAAATTGTACATATTTAATTTCAGTACCTAGAGCACCCTACAACGCAAATACGACCCTTTGTTCTTGACATAATCCCACAGTGAAAACCTTGAAAAAAAATTTTTTTTAGGTTAAATTGTGGCCCTGTATAGAGACGTAATCTACACTTTGAAAAGGGGGAGTACATGGGACTTGATTAAAATTTTTTTTTTGAATAATAGTACTATTTTGTTGTTTGTTTTCTGTATTTTAAATGCTCACAAAAGTCTGCTATGCTCTAGGCATTTCATATTTATTAAGACTTAATATAGTTCTGTGCTGGCCCTGCGAGAAAGTAAAAAAAAAAAAAAAAAAAAAAAAAAAAAAATATATATATATATGTATATGTAGCACCCTGAGGATTCGGCTGCTACAGGGGTATTGCACCTCAACCCAGAGGTGTGATATTCCACTCCCGGGTAAGGAAGGAGTGTGGAACTGAGCTCAGATAGACTGCATGCACTACATACATCCCATTCCGGAGGAGCAGGCCGACGGTACTCCCACTTAGAAATGTGCAGGTACAACCGAGCCTGTTCCTGGCTGGAGTGGGAGGGGGGTGGTACATCCCATGTAGTGTAGGGGCAGATAGGGGGAGCAGTCTGGGTAAAGTTAGGAGCTCATTGGGTGCTGGTCACCTGAGCTCACACATAGAGGGTGTATATAAGGAGGGCACCAACTAGAATCAGGGTCAGACGCTGAGAACAAGTCAGTTGGAGAGGAGAGAGAAGGAAACAGCAGCCCTGGAGAGAGAGAGAGGAGAAAGAAAGAGAAAGACCCAGAGGGGGAAGACTGAAGGGACCCAAGAACCCAAATTAGAGCACCGGGTGAGGAGTCAGCAAGAGGGTACCGGAACCCAAGCTGGTGGGGGCAAAGACATTCCCCAGCCAGAGACCGGAGATCGTGGGCAGCGTTTGCCACGGTCACCCACCACATTCACCCTGAAGGCAAACCACATGAAGGGTCAGGGAACCCAGGGCCAAGGGTGTCCCAAAAGAAGGCCCGAGGGAGCTGGACCTAGGTGAATCCCTGGTGGGGACGGCTGAAGAAAGGACAGAGGGAGAGCTCAGGGCCACGCTCTGGACTTGTTTGGGGGTTGGCCGGATCCAGGACCTGGTGGACGCAGCACGGCTCGGGTGGTCACTAACAGCTGGAGTGACCAGTACAACATCAGCAGTAAGTAAACACCCTTAACTGCACAACCCGAGTCTGTCTTCATTGCTGGCTGCACCGCACCACCACAACCCCCATCCTCTGCGCCTGTCCCCTCTGAGGCTATACCCCTCCCGTTGGGGGTTATTCCACCAAGCTGCGCATCCACCATCAGCCTCAGCGGACCCTGCTGCAGCGGCGGCCACAGTGACCGCATCACAACGGGTGGCGTAGTCGACACAAAAGAACTCTTAATAACATCTGTAGGACTGCCACATAACACTGAGCTTGACGCCCTGGGCACGGGACCGGGTCACAGCCGCTCGGAGACTACAACCCCCCCCATCTGATCCGGTGCCGGGTATTCCCCTCAAAAAGGAATATGTCCCAGGGGGCGCGTCATATATATATATATATATATATATATATATATTGCTTTACAGTGAGCATGTAAATGTGCCATATTGTTCACAAATATTCGTGCAATGCAGTGACTTAATACAAATGCATATCATGACCCATTGTAGTAATGTAAGGAGATGTAGAACAGACATAAGTAATGTTATAATTTGGCCAGGATCAGACGGCTGTGCTAAAACATGGGCCAGTCATATCCACACATTGCGGACATGACTGTCTCCATGTGTTCATCACCATAGCAGAGCTGCATGTTTTTGACATGATTTATGGACCAGGCTAGTGCATACTGACTATTTTTTTATCCCTTTTGTACACTCTATCCCACCCTTCCTTTTGTACTCTCTATCCCACCTTCCCTCCCTTTTGTACACTCTATCCCACCTTCCCTCCCTTTTGTACACTCTATCCCACCTTCCCTCCCTTTTGTACACTCTATCCCACCTTCCCTCCCTTTTGTACACTCTATCCCACCTTCCCTCCCTTTTGTACACTCTATCCCACCTTCCCTTTCATACCTATATATTCCCCCTTTTGTACCACTGGTCTGTGTAGGAAATCTTACTGGTCAGTATGCTGTCTCTTAAATACAGGTACGGCATACTGACCGAAAATGCAGCCATCCGAATGAGTATTTGTTTAGCTCTTTTAGATGCAAGGAAGAGTGGTGTCTTCAGGGGTGGCGATATACTGAACAGTGTCTGTAATATTGTATATATCTATGTACTGTAAAATTCCCAAAAAAACTTTTTCTAGTTGTGGAAATTGTCTAAGAATAATAATAAAAAAAATACCCCTCCCCCATTTATTCCAATTTACAGTCACATTTATCTGAATCGATAGCAATCTACTGAGTGGTCGGTGGGAATGTGCCTGGTTCCCATAAGATAAGGCAGAAAGTTGTTCACATTATTACACTTATTATAGATAGCTGCCGGCTAACGGCCACCCCATAAACCTATTTCCTTTAGGTTTCTATTGGAGGGATAAAACAAGTGGACCCTCCATGTGATTCTGGCTTCCCAAGGAAACATAAGATTGGACCAGTAGAATTTAATTTGCCCATTAAAACTGTATTTCAAAAATCATGTAATGTGTGCTGTGGATGCTCTTTTTTTATTCTCTAAAACTTTATTGGCTCACGAAAGGCAGCACTAGAGCCAGATTTTTTATTTTAATTAGACCTGATGGGGCTAGTGCAATTACTTTAAAAAATCAAGTCAAAATGGCTATAGAATTTTGATAAGGTAAGCATTTTGTGAGTCCTGCTAGAGTTGGATTCCTAAAATGATCATTTTCCTATCGGCAGGGAATGTTTTAAAGGGATAATATAGGTATTC
Organism: Phyllobates terribilis; assembly: GCF_046119375.1. Classification (NCBI taxonomy): domain Eukaryota; kingdom Metazoa; phylum Chordata; class Amphibia; order Anura; family Dendrobatidae; genus Phyllobates; species Phyllobates terribilis. Next base: position 129,157,197 of record NW_027362773.1, on the reverse strand, counting down.
TTACATGAATTTTCAAAACTAGGTCACCTGCCACATCAGGTCTTTAGAGGTATGTGTGTGCGGTGTGTATTGAGAAATTTGGTGACAGATTCAGCTGTCAATCAAAATAGAGGGAAAACGAGCATTTGGAAAGGGTCACTTAAATGTTTGGCCAAGGGTGCCTGTGCTTGGTTTGAACAGTCATTCTGCAGGATTCTCCACCATTAGCAGGTTGCCTATGTTCTTTGTACATGGGAATAGTGGAATGTTACTCTTGGCCAGTAAATGACCCTAGAGCAAGACTTGGGGAAAACAATTTAATGACTGTCAATAAAATATATTCACTAGAATCCAGTCAGTCCCTTTTAAGGACAAAGTACAAAGAGCGCAGGTCCCATAGCCACCCAATGTAGAGACGTGCCGCTGTGCTTTCTATAGGCACTGTGGCTATTTTATTAGTGTTTAACCCTCGAGTTGTCAGTTTGCTGCTTTGTCTTTCGGCCAGTGCGTCAGGCTGATTTCAGGAGGGCTGAGCACTAGAACAATTAAGACATGATAACATCAGATGCATTTTCTCTGTCACCGCTAATGGAAGCATTTCTCCAAATCAATATGTTCTCTGGCAGGCAAAGCCATTTAATAAGCCCATGCCTGTTATTTTTAGCTGCATTGGCCCCATTTTCCCTGCCTCCTCTAATTGAAAATACTTCGATCGGTCAGGAGAAATCTGAGCGCAGTGACTGCTGACAGGGCTGCAGTTTGATGGCATGTGATATACAATCATCGTCCGCTTCCGCTGACCTTGGAGAAAGCTGCATGTCACCGTCCGAAGTAATATCACAGAGAGAGAGAGGGCTTGTCACAGACTCTCCTCCAGACCCGGGTACCATGGAACCTGTAAAAAAAAAAAAAAAAAAAAAGTATAAAATAAGAAATAAATATTATATTTATCTTCTGATGGCCCCCGCTGCGCTCGTCCTCACTTTCTGAAAGATCACGGTGGACTGAAGGACCTGCGCTGACGTCATTTAGTCATGTGACATCAGGTCCTTCAGTGTACCGCGAGCTGCTGGCAAGCCAGGACGGAGCGAAGCAAGACTCCGGGGGCCATCGGAAGGTAAGTATAGATTTTTTTTTTATTTTTTACCATTCTTTACGGTCACACTATATAAATCCATGCCATTTGCATGGATTTTTATAGTGTGACCAAGTTGACAAGCCCTTTCCAAGTGATGCTAAAATCGCTTGAAAAGAGATTGACAACCCGCATGTGAAGAACGCTTCACATCCGCATGTCCCTGGCAGGAAAAACGCATGTACAATCCGCATGCCGGGAGATGCAGAAATGCTCAGGAAAAAATCCTGATGATTTCTGCATCGTGGGCACATAGCCAAAGGGTCACTATTGACTTTTAGGATTGCTACTTCCTGTAGGTGGCACTAGAGTTCTGGTCCTCTTCCTCTCTGAAGAGACCATTTTACACTGTTCTATATTGTCACAGTCCTACACAAGTGAAAAGGTGGCTTGACAGGGCCTAAATAAAGGACTGTGTTCTGGTCTATATTAACTATTAAAAGAGACCTAAAAGAGAAAAATACCATACTGCAGTGTGCCTACACAGTAATAGTAACACATGTAAATAACATAGGGTACTTGGTTAACTTTTTTTTTTCATCAAAAAAAGCATAAAAGCAATCTTACCGCCACAAGGTGTACCCAATCAGAATGGTCCCTAACTCTAGTAATTCACCTCACAATACGCCAGCAGGCCTCAAAATAAATGGTGGCAGAGCAGGTCCCAATACAGTCAGGCACTGGTCCTGCTCTTTCTCCCCCACCCTATCTATTTTGATGCCTGCTGGCACATAGTGACGTTGATTACTAGAGATGAGGACCGTCCTGATTGGGTACACCTTGTCGTGATGGGATTTTTGATATTTTTATTTTTAACCCAGCACCCTATGTTATTTATTAACTGTTGTTGTTGTTGTTATTATTATTTAATCTCCTTCCACATCAATACTGGTTTATACTAATTGAGACTTATAAGCCAGTTCCATATCAGCTGGGATATTTTAAGAAAAATAAGTGCTCCCTAAACGTTGATAAGAAGCATTCCCCCGAGCCAACCTGTACTACACTTATGTGGGTCAAGAACCCTAAATGCTTATGCAGAAGAGTGTCTTTTATTTTTTTTTTTTTACTCTTGGAAAAATCTCCATATCAATTTGAAAGGCTCATTAGAGGAATGGATATTGACTACCTGGCAATAGAGAGCCAGCTTCCTGAAGAAGAGCTGATTTGCTTACCCTTTCCCAGGAAGTATTGTTTGGCCTACAAGACTTCCTATGCCAGCTAGCAGTCTCACCAAGGAAAAAACAGTATTGTCCTAGAGCACCCCTTCAATATCAAGGGAATGGTGACCCCCGATACTGGTGTCCTCTTTTAGTAGATTCTCCCCACAAAAACCCCAAACCACCACATGGCATATGTCCACGTCTTCACCACTTGCCTCTTTGTGTTTTCCATCTTGACTTATGGTTTCTTAAAGTAACTCTTCCGGTACATATTATCCTGGTTCATGACTGCATGTCTATAGCAGACCTTATCCCCATTCTCGTTTGATTCCTGGGTACTGATGCCCATTCCTTTTATCTGCTGCATTTGGTAGGATTTCTAATTTGGACTACAAAGTGAAAAGGAATGGATATTTATTTTTCTCCCAATTGTAACATCCTTAGAATTCCCCATCATCTTACTGTAACATTTTTTTTTTCAGCATTCACAAGATAGAGGCGGAATACAAAGAAAGGATTGTCCATTTTTTTTTTTTTCTTCTACAATACATCAGGAATGTTAAACTTGTACAAGCAAAATGAGATTGCATAGGGAATTCTGGATCTGCTTCTTGGGTAAAGACATTCATTAAGCCTTAAAATATATTAACGGGTTTGATCCTTTAAACAGGGATTGTAGATATACACTGCAGGTAAGGTCGAGTCGTGAGAAATCGAGTGTAAAAGTCGTATGCAAATCAGGCTGGAAGTGCACCTGGAGCATGTCTGCACACTTGGACTACTTCTTTCAAATGGACTGACTCCTCCAGTGCACTTAAGCTTTTACACTAGATTTCTCCTAATCTCTTAACAAAAACCTAAACATTTTTATTTGGACAAGTCCTATAGAGCCATACCAATACTTCCATATGTGAAAAAGGGTTCAATAAGATGGTTCATTTTCTTTATAACTGGTACATTAACAAGTATTGGGTCTCCATTAGTGTTGAGCGATACCTTCCGATATCAGGAAATATCGTATCGGATTGGATCGGGCCGATACCCAAAAAGTATCGGATATCGCCGATTCCGATACCGGAAACCAATGCAAGTCAATGGGACACAAATATCGGAATGAAAATAAACCCTTTCTTTCCTTGTAGGTTAATTCTACATGAAGTAAAACAACTAAGAATAATGTAGAATGACATGAAAAGCCGGCAATTCATCAGCGGCATACACCGGTACCCGACAATTTACAACAGAAAGAATAGAGCTTCACACATAGATTAGATAGATGGAAACATGTCAGTCACATATATATGAAGTACAGTGACAGTGTTGCTTACTGTACTTGTCATTTAGTGTAAAGGATTTATTAAAAAAAATATTAGTGTTTTCGTGCACCGTCTCTTTAAAAAAGCCGGCCGGCAATTCAGCAGCGGTACCCGACAATTTATAACAGACAGAATAGAGCTTCACACATAGATTAGATAGATAGAAATATGTCAGTCACATATATATGAAGTACAGTGACAGTGTTGCTTACAGAACTTGTCATTTAGTGTAAAGGATTTATTAAAAAAAATATTAGTGTTTTCGTGCACCGTCTCTTTAAAAAAGCCGGCCGGCAATTCAGCATCTGTACCCGACAATTTATAACAGACAGAATAGAGAATCACACATAGATTAGATAGATAGAAACATGTCAGTCACATATATATGAAGTACAGGGACAGTGTTGCTTACTGTACTTGTCATTTAGTGTTAAAATAAAGGATTTATTTAAAAAAAAATTGGCGTGGGGTTCCCCTTAATTTTAGGCTCTAGCGGAGGTTAAGCAGACAGCTGGGGCAAATGTTTGAAGCCTGGGAAGGGGGTAATACCCACGGAGCTTCCCAGGCTACTAATATCAGCCCCCAGCTGAATACCTAGCCTTTACTAGCTATTAAAATGGGGGAACCCCCCCAAAAAAATAACGTGGGGTCCCCCCTAATTTAATAGCTAGCACAGGCTAGGCAGACAGCTGGGGGCTGATATTAATAGCCCAGGAAGGGTGCCATGAATATTGGCCCCCTCCCAGGCTAGAAACACCAGCCGTCAGCCGCCCCAGAAATGGCGCATCCATAGGATGCGCCAATTCTGGCACTTAGCCTCGCTCTTCCACGCTGCCCTGGTGCGGTGGCAGGGGGTAATAGGGTTGGGGTTGATGTCCGCTTATAATGCCAGCTGACATCAAGCCCAGGTTAGTAATGGAGAGGCGTCTATAAGACACCCCCATTACTAACCCCATAGTCAAAGTTAAAAGAAAACACAAACACCCAGAGTAAAGTCCTTTAATTGAAATAAAGACACAATTCTTTATTGTTCTAAATTAAACCATACTTACCATCACGCCCATTCCAGCTGAAGCCAACGATCTCCTGCAATAAAAGAAAAATAATAAAGCAACCTCATCCTTACCTTTCGATGGTTCCCAGGACAGCTCCAGCTCTGCTACATCGAGATGACAGGCTGGACCGCAGCAGAAAGCTTCCATCCAGCCTGTCATCCCGCAGACACTGAGAAGCGCAGGCATGCTTGCGCTCCTCAGTGTCTCTCTGTGACGTCATCCAGATGAGCCGAGTTCATGTCCAATGAACTCAGCTCACCTCATGCACGTCACTGACAGCGTGGGAAAATTCTCACGCTGAAGTGCTGAGTGCAGGAGAATTTTCCCACGCTGTCAGTGACGTACATGAGGTGAGCTGAGTTCATTGGACATGACCTCGGCTCATCTGGATGCCGTCACAGCCAGACACTGAGGAGTGGAAGTATGCCTGCGCTTCTCAGTGTCTGCGGGATGACAGGATGGATGGCAGCGTTCTGCTGCGGTCCAGCCTGTCATCTCGATGTAGCAGAGCTGAAGCTGTCGTGGGAGCCATGGAAAGGTAAGGATGATGTTGCTTTATTATTTTACTTTTATTGCAGGAGATTGTTGGCTTCAGCTGGAATGGGCGTGGTGGTAAGTATGGTTTAATTTAGAACAATAAAGAATTGTGTGTTTATTTCAATTAAAGGACTTTTTTCTGGGTGTTGTGTTTTTTTAAATACTTTACTAGAAATTCATGGTGGTCATGTCTAATATTGGCGTGACCCCATGAATTTTGGGCTTAGGGCCAGCTGATAATGCCAAGCTGGCCTTAACCCCTTTATTACCCAGTGAGCCACCGCACCAGGGCCCTGGATGAGTTGGGTACAGCGCCAGAAGATGGCGCTTCTATGAACGCGCCATTTTCTGGGGCGGCTGCGGACTGCAATTTGCAGCGGGGGTGGCCCAGAAAGCTTGGGCCTCCCTGCGCTGCAGATTCCAGCCCCCAGCTGCCTAGTTGTATCTGGCTGGGCACAAAAATAGGGCGAAGCCCCACGCATTTTTTTTTTAAATTATTTCATGAAATTCATGGAATAATTTAAGAAAAAAAGGGCTTCCCTATATTGTTGTGTCCAACCAGGTACAAATAGGCAGCTGGTGGTTGGGGGCAGCCCGTTCCTGCCTGCTGTACCTGGCTGGACACAAATATAGGGCGAAGCCCCACGTCAATTTTTTTAAAAATAAATCCTTTATTTTAACACTAAATGACATTTGAGGAGTTAATAAAGATGCAGTCCCTAAATTATTATTTATTTTTTAATTAATTTTTCCCAAAACTTTTGACGTGGGCTTGGCCATATTTTTGTATGCCAGCCAGGTACAGCATCCAGCTTCTATGAACGCGCCATTTTCCGGGGTGGCTGCGGACTGCAATTTTCAGCAGGGGGGGGGGCAGAAAGCTTGGGCCTCCCTGCGCTGCAGATTCCATCCCCCAGCTGCCTAGTTGTACCTGGCTGGACACAAAAATAGGGAGAAGCCCCACGTCAATTTTTTTTAAATCATTTCAGGAAATTCATGAAATAATTTAAAAAAATTGATGTGGGGCTTCGCCCTATATTTGTGTCCAGTCAGGTACAGCAGGCAGGAACGGGCTGCCCCCAACCACCAGCTGCCTATTTGTACCTAGCCGGACACAACAATATAGGGAAGCCCTTTTTTTCTTAATTATTCCATGAATTTCATGAATTTAAAAAAAACAAAACGTGGAGCTTCGCCCTATTTTTGTGTCCAGCCAGGTACAACTAGGCAGCTGGGGGCTGGAATCTGCAGCGCAGGGAGGCCCAAGCTTTCTGGGCCCCACCCGCTGCAAATTGCAGTCCGCAGCCGCCCCGGAAAATGGCGCGTTCATAGAAGCGCCATCTTCTGGCGCTGTACCCAACTCATCCAGGGCCCTGGAGCGGTGGCTCACTGGGTAATAAAGGGGTTAAGGCCAGCTTGGCATTATCAGCTGGCCCTAAGCCCGAAATTCATGGGGTCACGCCAATATTAGACATGACCACCATGAATTTCTAGTAAAGTATTTAAAAAAAACACAACACCCAGAAAAAAGTCCTTTAATTGAAATAAACACACAATTCTTTATTGTTCTAAATTAAACCATACTTACCATCACGCCCATTCCAGCTGAAGCCAACGATCTCCTGCAATAAAAGAAAAATAATAAAGCAACCTCATCCTTACCTTTCCATGGCTCCCACGACGGCTCCAGCTCTGCTACATCGAGATGACAGGCTGGACCGCAGCAGAACGCTGCCATCCAGCCTGTCATCCCGCAGACACTGAGAAGCGCAGGCATACTTCCACTCCTCAGTGTCTGGCTGTGACGGCATCCAGATGAGCCGACAATGAACTCGGCTCACCTCATGTACGTCACTGACAGCGTGGGAGAATTCTCCTGCACTCAGCGCTTCAGCGGGAGAATTTTCCCACGCTGTCAGTGACGTGCATGAGGTGAGGTCATGTCCAATGAACTCGGCGCACCTCATGCACGTCACTGACAGCGTGGGAGAATTCTCACGCTGAAGCGCTGAGTGCAGGAGAATTTTCCCACGCTGTCAGTGACGTGCATGAGGTGAGCTGAGTTCATTGGACATGACCTCGGCTCATCTGGATGACGTCACAGAGAGACACTGAGGAGCGCAAGCATGCCTGCGCTTCTCAGTGTCCGCGGGATGACAGGCTGGATGGCAGCGTTCTGCTGCGGTCCAGCCTGTCATCTCGATGTAGCAGAGCTGAAGCTGTCCTGGGAACCATGGAAAGGTAAGGATGAGGTTGCTTTATTATTTTACTTTTATTGCAGGAGATCGTTGGCTTCAGCTGGAATGGGCGTGGCGGTAAGTATGGTTTAATTTAGAACAATAAAGAATTGTGTCTTTATTTCAATTAAAGGACTTTTTTCTGGGTGTTTGTGTTTTTTTTAAATACTTTACTAGAAATTCATGGCGGTCATGTCTAATATTGGCGTGACCCCATGAATTTCGGGCTTAGGGCCAGCTGATAATGCCAAGCTGGCCTTAACCCCTTTATTACCCAGTGAGCCACCGCACCAGGGCCCTGGATGAGTTGGGTACAGCGCCAGAAGATGGCGCTTCTATGAACGCGCCATTTTCCGGGGCGGCTGCGGACTGCAATTTGCAGCGGGTGGGGCCCAGAAAGCTTGGGTCTCCCTGCGCTGCAGATTCCAGCCCCCAGCTGCCTAGTTGTACCTGGCTGGACACAAAAATAGGGCGAAGCGCCACATAATTTTTTTTTAATTATTTCATGAATTTCCTGAAATAATTAAAAAAAAATTGACGTGGGGCTTCACACTATATTTGTGTCCAGCCAGGTACAGCAGGCAGGAACGGGCTGCCCCCAACCACCAGCTGCCTATTTGTACCTAGCCGGACACAACAATATAGGGAAGCCCTTTTTTTCTTAATTATTCCATGAATTTCATGAAATAATTAAAAAAAAAAAAACGTGGAGCTTCTCCCTATTTTTGTGTCCAGCCAGGTACAACTAGGCAGCTGGGGGATGGAATCTGCAGCGCAGGGAGGCCCAAGCTTTCTGCCCCCCCCCGCTGAAAATTGCAGTCCGCGGCCGCCCCGGAAAATGGCGCGTTCATAGAAGCTGGATGCTGTACCTGGCTGGCATACAAAAATATGGCGAAGCCCACGTCAAAAGTTTTGGGAAAAATTTATTAAAAAATAAATAATAATTTAGGGACTGCATCTTTATTAAGTCCTCAAATGTCATTTAGTGTTAAAATAAAGGATTTATTTAAAAAAAAAATGGCGTGGGATCCCCCATAATTTTAGTCTCTAGCGGAGGTTAAGCAGACGGCTGGGGCAGATGTTTGAAGCCTGGGAAGGGGGTAAAACCCACGGAGCTTCCCAGGCTACTAATATCAGCCCCCAGCTGAATACCTAGCCTTTACTAGCTATTAAAATGGGGGACCCCCCCCAAAAAAATGACGTGGGGTCCCCCCTATTTTAATAGCTAGCAAAGGCTAGGCAGACAGCTGGGGGCTGATATTAATAGCTCAGGAAGGGTGCCATGAATATTGGCCCCCTCCCAGGCTAGAAACACCAGCCGTCAGCCGCCCCAGAAATGGCGCATCCATAGGATGCGCCAATTCTGGCACTTAGCCTCGCTCTTCCACGCTGCCCTGGTGCGGTGGCAGGGGGTAATAGTGGTGGGGTTCATGTCAGCGCCAGCTGCCATGAAGCCCAGGTTAGTAATGATGGCCGTCTATATGACACCCCCATTACTAACCTACAAAGTGTTAAAAAGAAAAAACACACTACACCCAGAAAAAAATAATTTATTTGAAATAAAACACCATTTTATTTAATTCTTCGTTTACTAAAAAAAAAATAGTTACCTGTCCACGTTCCTGCGCTGATCTCCCATGCACAGCTGTCACATCTGGAGATGGTGACAGCTGTGCATGGCTGCTGTAAGCTCACGCTGCCGGGAACACGTCCGCTCCCGGCAGCGGGAGCCACTGACTGAGGTCACCGGAGTGCATTCAGGCAGCGCAGCTCCGGAGACCTCCTTTACGGCAGTGCTGTACCGTGGGAATTTCTCACGATACAGCAGTGCCGTAAAGGAGCTAACCGGAGCAGCGCTGCCTGAACTCCGGTGAACCCTTACGGCCCCGTCATTCTAGCGGCGGCAGCGGTTCAGAGCGGTCACATTCTATGTGGCTGCTCTGAACTGGAGATCTTCGTGGGACACTCGTGGACTGCTACGGAGGGGTAAGGATAAGGTTGTGGTTTATTATTTTATATTTTATTACAGGAGATCGATGGCTTCGGGGAATTAGGTGTCTAGGTGAGTATAGGTGTAGTTTTTTATTTTTTACTTTATTTTAGGTGGCGATCGGCGGGGACAGGTAATGTATGAACTAATTTCTTTTAGGTAACCACTGGCCACCAATGACATGTATTTAAAATTTATTGGGGACACAGTAGGGCAATTTAAATAGCAGGATCAGGCTGATGGGAACTACTGCTCCCATCAAGCTGATCCTGCTGGCACGAGTGGACGGGGGACAGACATAGGCCGATGGGAGTAGTAGTGTCACATCGGCCTATGTCTGCCTGCACGCACACACACCCCGCACACACACCCCGCACACACACCCCGCACACACACCCCGCACACACACCCCGCACACACACCCCGCACACACACCCCGCACACACACCCGCACACACACCCGCACACACCCCGCACACACACACACCCCGCACACACACTAATCATGACGGGTCTGGGAGGAGTGGCTGACCTGTGCGGCCGTGGGAAAGTTGATGTGAGTTCATGCAGTCAAGCATGAACTCACATGAACCCTCTGAAGGCACCGCGGCTACTTCAAATGAACAGCTGATCGGCATCACCTGATACCTCAGCTGTTCATTTGAAATAACCGGCGGGAAAGCGCAGCACAGAACGGGAAAGCCGGCGGTGAAGTCTTTTCACTGCCGGCTTCCCCGCCCGGGTCCTTCGCTCCTTGGTGCTGCGCTCCCCGCCCGGTCCTAATTTACGATTGGGATTGGAGGTGGCGAGGGGAGCGGAGGATCGGGGTGGGAGGCTGCGGGGAAGCAGTATGGGGCTGTGTGATTGTTTAAAAGCCGGCGGCTTTTTACCGCGCGCCGGCTTTTAAACAATCAGGAGAATTCTCCCACGCTGGGATGGCATTCTGATGACAGGCTGGATCTCAGCTGAGCGCTGCCATCCAGCTTGTCATCCTTCACAGACACTGCAGAGCGCAGGCATTATGGGAACTTCCGATTCCGGTATTCGATATTATAAAAGTATCGGAATTAAGTATCGGAATTCCGATACAGTGAATATCGGCCGATACCCGATATTTCAGTATCGGAATGCTCAACACTAGTCTCCATCCTAAGTTTTTTGACGTTTTTGTTGTCATTCTTTGGGCATGATGTTGGACCTACTCAATGGAGTGTTGTATTATGTTTGCACGTGTACTGGAGAGGAAACTTCTGGTCTAACTTCCTCCTCTGAGAGGGTTTGTAAGGAGATGACCTTTTTGATAAGGTTAAACATAGGTCTACTGAGACTTCATTGCAGAAGATCTGGAAGTTATACAGACCAGAGGGCAATGCATGAGACAAGGTTTATCAGGTTACCTTGTGTTCTAAAACTGGATACCTCCAAACTTGGCTACCATAGGTCCAAATAAAAAAATAAGTCCTCTTATAATAATAAATCTCCAAACCTACACTAATCTTAGAACTGTAATGGCGCTCGAAGAGGTGTGTGTATGTGTGTGTGTATATTTATATGTTTTATCTGCAACACCAGTGAAAAAAATAATGCATAGTTGGGTGCAGGGCCTCCCAGGCATGACCAGTCCTCCAATATATCCCCAAAAAATAGAGGCAGCACTCCAGAAATAGAAAAATGTATTTATTGGCCCATAGTGACAGTGGTAACTTTTTGGCCCCCACCATGAGGAAGCCTCATCAGTGACGCCTGTTTCAGGGGCTGGCCTAGCCCCTGCTCTACTGGGCATACTTTGGTTGTCAATTAAGACATCTGCTCAGTATGATTTTCATTGTGCAGCATTCTTTTTAATGCACAGTGACCATGCGCTCTTTCACGGGCTCTGATAAGTGACGAGCTGGCATGAGAGTGCACTGTCAGTGCGCATTGTAAGGAGGTCAACCTGACGAGCAGAGACCAGCCCTGTTCTTGCAAGTGAAATTTTCTCCTTTATGACGTCTCGTTTGAATATACCAACATCCACCAGGGGTTCTCAAATGAAGCGTCGTCATCAAAAATTAGGAAAAAAACATAAAGCGGTTAGATAGCGCCGTGAAGGAACGATGGAGAAATTCTAAAGTATATTAGAAAAGAGATTAGATTATTACATCAATACACTTATAATTAAAATTAAATGTTGTTTTCTGGCCACCCCTTTATTTTTACAACGTACCTTTCCTGTCATGCACAACCTTGAGGGTATGTGCCCACAGTCAGGAGCCGCCTGTGGCCCTGGCGCTGCAGGATAGCCACGCGGCTTCCGTCCTCATTTTATGCAAAAGAGTGTCGCGTGTTTTTTTTTTTTTTTTTTTTTTTTACATGCGGACTTTCCTCATAGATGTTAATCTATGGGGAAAGTCCACATGCGGACCCGCAAGAGAAATTGACATGCTGCAGTCTGAAAGTCGCGCCGCATGTCCGTTTCCGCTGGTGATCAGAGACTCATAGTGGACATGGGATTTCTAGAAATCCCATCCACTATGCTGTAACGTCTGGCCGCTGCAAGTTTGACGCTGCATAGACGCGCAGCTTCAAACCTGCATCGGCTCCTGACCGTGGGCACATACCCTTAGAAAAGCGTCGGCCAGTTGCCCTTCTACCCCACAAATGGTTAAAACTTCTTTTGGTGGACTTACCAGTTTAATATATGTTCAAAAAATATCTTGATTCTCATTCTCTATATCTACCATTCAGACAACTGTATTTCATAGCCCATATATCTACTGCAACCCTTGGGCTCATTGTGGGTCTCCTGACTCGAACTTTCAGCCTAATGTGCCTATGAAGCTGTAAGTTTGGGCAGAAGACCTGTGCTTAGTCCAGGTATTGTGGTCTGTATACTGACTGAAATACAGCAGTGTGAACCCAGCCTAACATTGTAGCTTTTAAAGAGGAACCTCCTAACTTATCAGCTTCCTGTCAGCACTATAGTTGCTAGAGCTTCCTTTACCTCTTTTTCCCAAGATGCATTGTACCTGCCATTTTCACTAGCTTGCAATTTGACAGGCAGGATTTGAGGAGCAAGGAGACTAAGACTTGCCCCCACTTCCTGTAATCCATCTGTGTCCCTACTGCTACAGAAGGATTACACTTGACAACAGACAGTAAAGAGCAAGTTAAGCAGAATGGAGACCCCTAGTGGACTGTATTTTGGAGTGATAATTTTTTTTTTTTTATAAGGGAGAGGTTGATGACATGACAAAAGTAATTTGTAAATTGACTTTTTGGCATTTTCAATCAGATTGTTGCCATAAAGGGGTATTCTCAGCTTTGGAAGGTCTCCCCTATTCTCTAGATAGGGGAAAATTTCCCAATCACTGGGAGTCTGACTGCTGGGACCCCCACTGATCCTGAGAACTGAAGCTCTGAATAACCTCTTGCGAATGGAGCTGTTGATCTTGCGCATTGTCTCACCATTCATTCTAAGGGCTCATGCTGATATTCGTACAAATCGGTCCTAGCATAAGCCAGACAGACATGGACTGCCTGCAGGAGTCCTGTACCGAGTGTGACAGCTTCATATACGCACGTGGTCAAAATTGTTGGTACCCCTCGTTTAATGAAAGAAAACCCCACAATGGTCACAGAAATAACTTGAATCTGACAAAAGTTAATAATAAATTAAAAATCTATGAAAATGAACAAATGAAAGTCAGACATTGCTTTTCAACCCTGCTTCCACAGAATTTAAAAAAAATTAAAGTCCTGAAATAGGCCTGGACAGAAATGATGGTACCCCTGAAAATAATGTGGCAAAAGGGACATGTTAAATCAAGTTGTGTCCACTAATTAGCATCACAGGTGTCTACAATCTTGTAATCAGTCAGTGGGCCTGTATATAGGGCTACAGATACTCACTGTGAGGTTTGGTGACATGGTGTGTACCACACTCAACATGGACCAGAGGAAGCAAAGGAAAGAGTTGTCTCAGGAGATTAGAAAGAGAAAATTATAGACAAGCATGTTAAAGGTAAAGGTTATAAGACCATCTCCAAGCAGCTTGATGTTCCTGTGACTACAGTTGCACATATTATTCAGAAATTTAAGATCCATGGGACTGTAGCCAACCGCCCTGGACGTGGCTACAGGAGGAAAATTGATGACAAATCAAAGAGACGGATAATATGAATGGTAACAAAAGAGCCCAGGATAACTTCTAAAGAGATTAAAAGTGAACTTAAAGCTCAAGGAACATCAGCGTCAGATCGCACCATCCGTCGTTGTTTGATCCAAAGTGGACTTCATGGGAGATGACCAAGGAGAACACCATTGTTGAAAAAAAAATCATAAAAAAGCCAGACTGGAATTTGCCAAACTACATGTTGACAAGCCACAAAGCTTCCGGAAGAATGTCCTATGGACAGATGAGACAAAAATGGAAGTTTTTGGCAAGACACATCAGCTCTATGTTCACAGATGGAAAAATGAAGCATATCAAGAAAAGAACACTGTCCCTACTGTGAAACATGGAGGAGGCTCTGTTATGTTCTGGGGCTGCTTTGCTGCATCTGGCACAGGGTGTCTTGAATCTGTGCATGGTACAAAGAAAACTCAAGACTATTAAGGGATTCTAGAGAGAAATGTGCTGCCCAGTGTCAGAAAGCTTGATCTCAGTCACAGGTCATGGGATAATGACCCAAAACACACAGCTAAAAACATCCAAGAATGGATAAGAGGAAAACATTGGACTATTCTGAAGTGGCCTTCTATGAGCCCTGACCTAAATCCTATGGAGCATCTTTGGAAAGATCTGAAACATTCTGGAAAAGGCAACCTTCAAACACGAGACAACTGGAGCAGTTTGCTCATGAGGAGTGGGCCAAAATACCTGTCGAGAGGTGCAGAAGTCTCATTGACAGTTACAGGAATCGTTTGATTGTAGTGATTGCCTCAAAAGGTTGTTCAACAAAATATTAAGTAGAGTACCATCATTTCTGTCCAGGCCGATTTCATGAGTTTAATTTAAAAAAAAAAAAATTCTGTGGAAGCAGGGTTGAGAAGTAATGACTGACTTTCATCTGTTCATTTTTCATAGATTTTTAATTTATTACTTTTGTCAGATTCAAGTTATTTCTGTGACCATTGTGGGTTTTTCTTTCATTAAACGAGGGGTACCAACAATTTTGACCACGTGTGTCTATCTGAGGCTGTGATGCTCAGATCAGGAGAGCAGCGACCAGTCTGTGCTCCGACCGATTTGCACCGACGTCCTCATGAGCCCTCATTGGCACTGCTAGAAATTGACAAGTACTGACTTAAGAATGAATTGAGCGACAGTGCACATAATTGACATAATTGGTTCTCTCTATTGTGGGGGTCTCAGTGGTCGTACCCCAAGCAATCAGGAAGGTAACCTCTTACCATGCTTATCATTGGTCTATGCTGTGGATAGGTGGTAACAGTTGTAATTGTGGGACACTCACACGCCATTAGGGTGAGCTTATGGCATATGGTTTCAATGAGTCCATGTATACACCGCCTCCGTTACACTCCTAAGCTCCCCCTAGTGGTGCCTGCAGTCAGCCTGAATTTAACTATAAGAAATTAATTAGCACAATATCTTGGCCCTATGTAGATTTAAGTGTATTTGCATTTCAATTCTAACTTGTAAAGGAAGTGATTCAGCTGAATAGAATGATGAAAACTGCTGTAATTTTCCATATTGGAGAAATGTAGTTTACGTACATCTCATTGTCCTCCTGTCCATTGTGTGCATGTTTGTGATGTCACCCTTTTTTACTATTTGTACATTAAGGTAATGTGCATTTAACCAATAAAAACATTTTTGTAAATGCAAGGGTATTCCCATTGAGAGGAGGAAATAGATTTAAGTACGGTTATCCATTAATCGTTAGCTATTATTCACGTGCAGTCTAATTGCATTCCTAGAGATGTATCTGAATCACCCATTGTTTGCTATTAGAAACTTAAGTGCACTTAAAGGGAATATGTCAGCAGGTTTTTCTATGTAATCTGAGAGCAGCCTGATTCCAGCGATTTTCACTTGCTTAGCAGTTTTCTGTTATTTCAATAAAATCAGTGTTTTATCAGCAGGAGATTATCATTACAGGACTAGGTTCTCTCGTGCCTTCTGGTCCTACCACACTTCCACCACTGATTATCAGCTTTCTGCCTATGCACAGTGTACACAGAAAGCTGCCAATCAGTGGTGTGGGCGGGGTTATAGAGAGCTCAGCATTTAGAGCACTGCTAAATCTGCAGCAGATAAAACTGTGATTGTATAAAAATGACAGTATATAGACCAGCAAACGAAACATCCCTACAATCGGGGTATTTGCTCATACATCATGATGCTTTCAGATTACATGGCAAAAACCTACTGACAATTCCTTTTAACTGTCAATAGTCCTAATGTGATCTATAAATTTAGACATGTATTAAGTATTACAACAGTTTTATATACAAGCCAAGGCACAGAAAAAGTTGGGGCAATGTTTGGAAGATGTTTTTATAACCAAGAATAATTGGTAATGTCTTTGTATATTTTTCTACAGGGGGTTCTAGACCATGACCGAGTACAAGCTGGTGGTGGTGGGAGCAGGAGGCGTTGGGAAAAGTGCCTTAACCATTCAGCTTATACAGAACCACTTTGTTGATGAATATGACCCAACTATTGAGGTAGGTCTCCAAAATATGGCATGTTCTCATCACGACACTCATTTTTGTTCTTCTAGCCATCACAATGGTATATAAATGAATCTGATGTTTTCTGAGATCCATAATATCGGAAAACCTAAATCCTTAATTTCTTCCTTTTAAACATTTGTTACTTTCTTGACAACCAGAAATCTGCCTGTTTCCACAAGTTCATAGTCTCAATCATACAGTATGAATCTCAGGGTCTGGGCAGGTGGGGTGGATGCTTGGTGTCTCATGAGTGGGGGGCTTGGAGAATGGGATGACACCTGTCACATAGGATCAAATTTGCACTGTGTTTTAGAGAGGCGCTGTAGGAACTAGTGAGCCAGCAACAGATACATATTAGGGTGGGGAGACCAGGATGGAGGGAAATTGGCAGTATGTATTGGAAAAATTATAGCGTGGGGATAAGATGCAGTTAAATGAATAACTTATGTTGGACTTGAGAGCAGAGAATGGCAGAACACATTCTGAAATCCCTAACTTGTAGCACCCTTATGAATGGCCAAAAATAAGAGTGTTTTCATTTTGCATCAATTTATGAAAAATAGATTACTTGAGAGAGATCTCCGTTTTAATACTGTGACTTCAACTTTTAGTTGTTGTGTCTGTTAACTCAACAGGATATAGTCTGTAAGACTGTACAGAGCCCTTCACATATAGGAACACTGTAAACAAGGGCTTTATTCTGACTTCTTAACATGGCTGCGAGTGTGGGTCGCTTAAGACAGCATTTCTATGGATGTCTGTATGAGCCAGTACTCACAGAAAATGATTTCATCAGATAGCTTCAACTCGACTGCAGAGGCACGTATGAAGATTCCAGAAGAAGGCTTATTTTGAAGCTGAATTCTTGAATTTTGCACAATTCCAGTAGCTGCAGTAGGTAAAAAGACAATTCTGAAACAGAGATGATCCTCGGAGGAATATGGCTGACAGACACTGGTACAGGAGAAAGAAGGGAGGGGTTATCGAGAACATAGCTGGACTAACCCTAACCTGATTACATAGCAGTGTAACCCAAGATAAAAACAAAATAAGCAAATACCCTACAGTAAATAAATGGAATAAACATAACACAGGGTACTTGGTTAACATAATTTTGATAAAAAAAATGTAAAACCCATCCCACCACGTCAAGGTGACCCCATTCGGGACGATCCTAACCTTTAGTATTTAAAACGTTACCATATGTCAAATTACTTACACATGAATTAGTGCCGAGCAGGACGAAGACCTCCGACTAATCCAACTCGCCCAAATTTAAGTTGCCTGCAATACTCTGTATAATAAAAAAAAACACTCCTGCTTTGTGGAAACAATATTATAGAAAATAGAAAAAATCCATCTGTTCTGATAAAAAAAAAAAAAAAAAAAACTTTATTGTCGATTCAGATAATAAAGGACATTCCCAGAAAAAATGTGAGCTTTTCCTACGCTTTTTGAACTAAAATGGTTGTTTCAGTTTGAAATGCGTAGGTAAAGCTCACTTTTTCAGTATTTTTTTTTATCTGAATCTACAATAAAATGTTTTGCATATTTTTTTTTTTTATCTTCTGCACTGCTGCACCCTGCAGCTTCCAGTTTATCAATTTTATTAAAGTAGTTTTAGAGATCGCAGGCGCGAAAAACAGGGAGTATGAATGGCAACACAGTTTACCCATTTAAAAAATACACTTGCATATGTAAAGGCAATGCATTTCGAACATAAGTTATTTTTCAAGCTCCTTCAAAAAATAACTTTTAGGTTCGAAATGTGTCGACTTTTGGTATGCAAGTGTACTCGTCTGTTTATCCTCCTGCACTTTTGTGATGAAGTTTTTTTTTTTAACATTGCAAATGGTGATGCTGGACTTTCCCTAAAAAATGTTAAAAACGTGATCTGGGCTTTCACAACCTTCCGTGCACCTAAAAAATTGCAAATGTGGTGAGTTGGCTTTTCTTTTTATGCTACATTATGAAAATAGGGAGCATTTTGAAAGCCTTTTCTGCTTGGACCTTGACCTGGGGAAATATGCCATAGCCATAAGATATGCTGTAAATGTCTCAGTGCAGGTTCCACTTATCTATAGAATGAAGTTCTCCCAACCCCCTTCTCCGATGTTCCAGAACTAAATAGACCGAGCTGTGCCGCCACATCTCTGACCATGTGGGTCAGGGATCAAGGGACCCCTTTTCTGGAGACAGGTGGGACTTGCATCTAGTACACACTGAATGCATATACCATAAGTTACTGTAATGAGAAAATCTGTTTTTAATTGCTACTTTTTCACTGTGTTGAAGGTCATCTCTTTACATTTCTAGACTTTTTACTATAGGAATATTAGCGTTTATTATGGCCCAATTCTTACACACATCACACTGCACCAGAGGTTCCAAAAAGGGAAACTCAAAGGTTTAGTATCTTTTTAGAAGCATGTAAGTGAAAACCCAGGGACTGTTCTCTGCAGACAGAAGGTCTTGTGATGTCTCAATAAGAGTTTGATGAAGAAAGCAGAGATCAGTAACTCGCCAGATATATCTTCAAATGCTGCTGCCGCAGATCAGTTTTTGCTTAAAGGGTTGTCATTTTTATATAAAAAAAATGTCAAGTCTTACAATGAATGAAAGTAACAAGATAAGCATTACTTACCTGTTTAATCTCCTGGTGTGCTAATTCCGCCTCTGCACTGGAGAACTGTAGCACGTTTTTCCTTCACCTAGGACAAAAGGTTCAATACTCTCCTCAACTGGTTTCTAAACC
Source organism: Phyllobates terribilis (assembly GCF_046119375.1). Lineage (NCBI taxonomy): Eukaryota > Metazoa > Chordata > Amphibia > Anura > Dendrobatidae > Phyllobates > Phyllobates terribilis. Next base: position 129,138,349 of record NW_027362773.1, on the reverse strand, counting down.
CGGTGTACTAGTCAAAGTTGCTTGTTGGCCCATGACCCGGACAACCCACAGTTATGCCCCTCCTTATTAGTCTCTGTTTACAGGGCAGCATCAGTGACATCACATCTTAAGCATGTGACCACTGCAGCCAATCACTAGCCTTTGCGGTAAAGTGCTGTAAAGAGGATATCGCCACTGCAGTTCTTTAAACAAAAGGCAGGGAGCAGCAGGGGCTTGAACTACTAAATCATTTTATTTTTGTTTTCAAAGCATTTCCTGGCACCATTTTTTAAGGAAAACTGACAACTCATTTAAAGGGAATCTGACAGTAGGATTAACACTTCTAAGCCATCTATATGGTCATGTAGGTCATAAGGAGCTGAATAAAATGATACCTTGATATCTGTGATCTGATGTCTTAATCCAGAGAAATGGACATTTTTGTTAATATGTAAATGAGCTGTTAAGATCTGTGGACTGGACATAGATCTCCCTGAGAATCTGCCTCCAGGGCGCATTATAAATGAAAGACGGCGCTACTAGACTGTCAGTCATTACATGTCTCACACTGGTAACATCCCCTCTCATTTATAATAAGCTCTGGAGGCAGAGTCTTGGAGAGATCTGTATCCCGCCAATAGATCTTAACAGCTCATTTACATATTAACAAAAATGTGCACATCTCTGGAATAAAACATCGGATCGCAGATATCAAGGTATCATTTTGTTCAGCTTTGTATAACCTACAGTACATGCCCATATAGAGGACTTGGGAGGGTTGATCTTACTGACAGATTTCCTGTAAAGAACATTATTGGGATGTAAGACAAATTTCATTGAGAGAATTACCTTGTTTAAATACACTGCTCAAAAAAATAAAGGGAACACTGAAATAACACATCTTAGATCTGAATGAATGAAATATTCTCATTGAATACTTTGTTCTGTACAAAGTTAAATCACACAAAAAATCATCAATGGAAATCAAATTTATTAACCGATGGAGGCCTGGATTTGGAGTCACCCCCAAAATTAAAGTGGAAAAACACACTACAGGCTGATCCAACTTTGATGTAATGTCCTTAAAACAAGTCAAAATGAGGCTCAGTATTGTGTGTGGCCTCCACATGCCTGTATGACCTCCCTACAACGCCTGGGCATGCTCCTGATGAGGTTGCGGATGGTCTCCTGTGGGATCTCCTCCCAGACCTGGACTATAGCATCCGCCAACTCCTGGACAGTAGTGATTCAACATGACGTTGGTGGATGGAGCAAGACATGATATCCCAGATGTGCTCAATCGGATTCAGGTCTGGGGAACGGGCGGACCAGTCCATAGCTTCAATGCCTTCATCTTGCAGGAACTGCTGACACACTCCAACCACATGAGGTCTGGCATTGTCTTGCATTAGGAGGAACCCAGGGCCAACCGCACCAGAATATGGTCTCACAAGGGGTCTGAGGATCTCATCTCGGTACCTAATGGCGGTCAGGCTACCTCTGGTGAGCACATGGAGGGCTGTGCGGCCCTCCAAAGAAATGCCACCTCACACCATTACTGACCCACTAACAAACCGGTCATGTTGAAGGATGTTGCAGGCTGCAGATTGCTCTCCATGGCGTCTCCAGACTATGTCCGTATGAGGCCCAAACGTCAGTTTAATATTGAAGAATCATGTAAATAAATTTCTTGAATCTTTTCACCATATCTTGGAGTGATAGGATTCCACTCCGTATGCAGATAACAATAAGAACCTATCTGGGCACCCAAAATAATAGGAGTGCCACTTAGCCTTTTTTGACTTGTTTTGTTTGAAATGCTTCAGGATGATTTCAAATGAAAGAAATGTGATCATGATTTTCATGCTGGTCACTAAATCGTTGCCAAAAAAAAAGAGAAGCATCAGCCCAGTCACTTATCGGCTTTGCTGTGTAGACTAGGGCAGTGTCTGCGGAGTATGAGAAATAATAAAAAAAAATAAAAAAAAATGGTTGTGTGTGTGTCCCCCCCTCCCCCCCCCCCCTGACACTGCTGGAAGCCTCTTCTACACACGCATTCATGAAATAGGCGTGGGACATTGTCAGCTGAAATGAATGGGATTTAATTGACTATAAAAAAATGTTGTATATTATTGTAGTCTCCAAAAAGTGATGAAGTACAGCCTCCCTCCTTAGAAACCTATGTACAGCGTTTCCATTCTTATCTAGGCCTCCAGCATTGCATTAGATATACTGTACCTTAACATTAGGATCGTGAAGATCAGACCTCTGTGACCACTGCTATTCTGGTCAACTAAAGGACTACGGTTCCCTCTGCTTCGCTGCGGCCTTCCTATCCATAGGAAGCCTCTCCATTCTCACATTTGATGGTCCCAACAGCCAGACCCCCATCTATCATTGGGTTAAGGCATATCCTAGCACCGTTCTATTGTTTGCTTCAGTGTAAATTCTATTTATCAGTAATAAAATCTTTGTGCATTTAGGCTCCATATTTATGGGGAATATCTATCCTGCTTGAGTGGACTGTGCTAAACATCTATGGTCCATGTGCTGTGGACCCAGCATATGTCAGATTCTCCTGATCTGGACAGAGCCATCTATTAGATGCTTCTAATGCCAAGAGCGCCATCTAGTGGCAGGTGTAATGTACTACATAATTACTCTCTCTAGTGGACATCCTTCAGTACTACAAGATGGTGTTCCCTTTACCTCCTTCCTATCGATATATGCACTATTTGTATAGCATGAATTGCTGTTAGTATTGTGTGCTATAGCCTGTCGTGGCGCTGCATGTAAAGGGTAACATGCTGACTCCCAATGATTGTTACATCTAAGCCTCAATATAAATCTGCAGCGATTTTGCAATAAACTCTGCACGTAGAATAATTGAAAAGCTCAGATCTGTGACTATTTCTGACTGTAGATTTTTAAACTCCACATTTTTTATGTGCAAATTTTTCCTTCTACATGTGGACACATAGCACATAAAACATTTATAGGGCCATCGTATTCTTCAGTGCTTTACAGATACTGTCATGTCTTTGGAGTGTAGGAGGAAGAAACCGGAAACCCTGGAGGAGTGTGTGTGACTTATAGACCCCCCCCCCCCCCCTTTAATAATCAATTACTATTTTGAGAGGTAGTAATATCTCAGGGTTATAAGGTTTATGTCTCTTGAGTAATTGCTTCAATGTATGTCAATCGTATCTTCACGCAATACTTAAAATTGCCACAAGATGTCTCTGTGCGCTACAAACTATCTATCTGTTCTCTGCTGTGTTTTTTAAATGTTTAATTTTAAGGCAGGTTCATTCATCCAGCTGGGCTGCATTCTGTACCTTGTAGTACTTTTACACTTTTTCAACTCCTCTCATTATGGTGGTAAAGTTATTGTGTTAACTTACAGAACATTATCCCTCTAAATTGGTCTTTCTTGGGTGTGATGATTGCTAGATGACAAACCTAAATCAATGTAATGAATTTCTTTGTACGCCGTGAGAACAAATGTTGATATACTCTGCATACTAGCTTGGGCTGCTTTGTATATACTGGTGCATATTATTTATCTTCTCTACTTAATGCAGTCCGTAGTGGCATTAGTCTTGCGCCTACGACCTCATCCATTTTGGTCCGTTTTTACCATCAGTGTGGCGTCAGATTTTTTCTATGTGGGAGGGGGTAAGAGGAAAAAAATCCAGTTTTCTGCTACCCATTAGACAGTAAAAAAATATATAAAAAAATGGACACACACGGCATCCAAGTGTTATCCATTTTTTTTTTTAAAATACACATATATTTATTTTTGAGGGAATATTTTTCCTTGTTTTGTGACAAAAAAAATGTATTAAAATACATATATCCGAATAAATATGTATTTTAATACATGAAAAATTATATATATATTTTATGTATTAAAATATATAAAACATCAGAATAAATCTATATTAAAAAATATATAATTTTTTAATCCTTTATGAAAATGTGTACATATATATACACACACACACACACACACACACACACACACACACACACACACACACACACACACATATATTTACACAAATATAATGTGTGTAATATATTTATATATTTTATTATTATTATTATTTTTTTTTTTTTTCCCTTGGCTCAAAATTGCCAATTGAAGCAAGTGGGTCAATGGGAGAATGTAATACCAGTGCAGGATGCCATCTAGGTTGTTTCATTGTCCTTTTCATTAGTACACTGATGGTAAAAACGAACACACTAACTGAAAACTGATCAAAGTCAGATGCAGCACACTAATGGAAAAAACCCTGCTTAAGTGAATGTTTCTGTTTTTAACTTTCCTGTATTTGTCCCCCCCCCCCCCCCCCCCCCCCCACAGGATTCCTATAGAAAACAAGTGGTCATAGATGGAGAGACTTGCTTGTTGGACATCTTGGACACTGCGGGTCAAGAGGAATACAGTGCAATGAGGGACCAGTACATGAGAACAGGAGAGGGGTTTTTATGTGTATTTGCCATTAACAACACAAAGTCTTTTGAGGATATTCACCAATACAGGTGTGTGACCAATAAGTGACATCCCTGTAATTGTTTCCAACTGTACTATAAAATGAAATACTTATTTACCCCACACAGTGAGTGCCATAAGGAAGTAAAAACAATAGAAAATGGTAATCAAAAAGTAGCAGTATGTACCCAAATATGGCACAAGTGAAAACTACAGCTTTTCGCACACACAATCTCTCAAAAATCTGTGTACAGAAAGATGAAGTTATGGGTTCTGGAGTATGCCCCCCACCTCCAAAAAAATATATAATATAATATTTTTTAAGCTTTTTGTTTTCTACTTTTACACAAGAGTCACAGTAAAGGATCTATATAGTTACGGTACCAACCAATCTAACAATTCACAGAGCTTGTACCTCTTCAAGACAAATTCTAAAATATAACTTTTAATTTCTGTATTGAATTATTGACAGCCATAAAATAACAAACCACAACATCCGTGCACAATGAGAGGAGGGGATAGTGCCTCACCCTATTTAGGCCCTATCTCACCCTACCTTGCCGTGGAGGTTGGCACCCTATTTTCCTGCGCAAGATTGGTTGGTACCGTAACTATATAGATCCTTTACTGTGATTCTTATGATTCATATTTGTCTAAATGGCAGGATTTCTAACAGGTCCTATTAATAGGGAGGCATGGCTACTAGAGATGCATTCAATGATTGTAATATTGTGGACAATCCAGATAAGACATCTGATTTGAAACATTTATTTCAGGAATTAACCAAAGGTTATAAGGGTAACATGAAATCCTGGTGATATATAGAATGAAATCCCATCAACCCCATGGGCTAAATGAACATCTGAATTTCAGTTGTCTTATTTGAATGCTTCCAGATTTAGATATGACTTTCAAGGGACCCCATGTAAGTCTGTCATGCAACACTGTCCCTAATGGGTGAAGTAGTTTTGCAACGTTAGGCCCACATTGTTGGGTTCTTCTATCGATAGAATAACCACATATCTTTGCATCCTTTGATTATGTCTGTTCTTGTATCATAATATCTCAAAAAAATTTTCCCCTTCTTTTGCAATCACCTAAGAGAATGATATCTGTGGTTCTATCAAAAAACTATATTAGAGACCTAACGCATTCTATCAAAAAACTACATCAGAGTCTGCAATCCCTAGAGCGCTATTAGTTGACCGCGCCCGGAGTCTTCTGGTCATGTGCCCCTGACAATATTGTAATTTGGAAAGCACACTGTGGAACGCATGACTTCCGATGGGTGAGGCGCACCACTTCCTGTGCAGTGGAGCGCACGTGGACTTCCGGCATTTGAAACGCACGCCAGACGCATGTTAGCCTGCTGGATCAGGTCACTGGTGTTGAATTAATGTAATATTCGGTCAACCAGGCGCGCTGTATGCACTTCACTGATGAATGAGAAGGGGATTTATATATAAAAGAGGGTGTTTGAACAGATGGACTCTCCAATACAAGCACATTTATGATAGTGAGGACTTTCCCTGGACTCCCAAAATACTCTACAGAGAGATGGTGGAGACTCTGTGCTTTTATATATGGAGGACTCCGATAAGTAAACTCTGACATTATACATTATGTCTTTGGAAAATTTGCCTAAATAAGATACTCCTGATGAACCTTGGTAAAAGGCGAAACGCGTTGAGTTGTACAGGCATTGAGTCATATATGCACAATATATTTTCATTCATGACATGCAATCTTAGTTGTGCTGGCATTAAGTCATATATGTATAGATTTGGTATTTATTTGTATTAAATGGATCCCTGGTCCAGGACAATTTATTAACTGAGATCATGAGCTATATATAAGCTGATCGGGCATTGAGTATTATCTTGAAATGGATCCTCTATCCAGGTCATGGAAATTTAGTAGTGCATTTTAATATTTATCCTGTGGCATGATTTTGAGCAAACAAAAAAAAATGTTAACAATTGATCCATGTTATGCGCTTTAATTATATTCATGCACCCTTCTGTATCTGTGGCCAAATTGTACTGATCAGGGCTACAGATATATAAAAACTTTTTGAGAATTTTTTCATTGTTTCTATTTGTCACAAGAAACTGTGTGTTCTCCACTAAGAATCCCTGTACCCCATTGGCCGTCAATATAGGGTGTTTTAGGGATCCCAGGGAGAGTCATCGTTGAGCGAGGGCGCCATTTAACAGGAAAATAGGGTGCCAACCTCTGCGGCAAGGTAGGGTGAGATAGGGCCTAAATAGGGTGAGGCACTATCCCCTCCTCTCATTGTGCACTGATGTTGTGGTTTGTTATTTTATGGCTGTCAATAACTTTTACACAAAAAAAACTCCAAACATTTGGTATTGTGTATACTGTTTTGACTTCTATTGTGACATTATCATGTCATTTAAAGAGTAGACTTTTTCATTTATTTATGTTTTCCAATTTTGTCTTGCCTCATCACTTTATTATGGAATTGCATGTAAGTGGTTTCCGGACCTCTCACCTCATTTGGAGTACAGGTGCTGGCAGTTAAAGGGTCCGCTCAGCTCGTGTCTCACTCAGGGTATCTTCACACATCGTATTTGCTGTCCTATTTGTTTTTTTGACGGCCTGCTTTTTTTTTATTTTTATTTTTTTATTATATAATATAATGGTGCCCTCCAAGCAGAAACTACCTGAAGAATAGTCAAGTTGCTTAGTTTAGCCGCTTCACTGCCTTCAAAGCCTGAAAAGATGAAACGTATGCACAGCTGTTCATTTTCACATTGCTGCGCATATGTGAATTCTTTTCGGCATTTTTTGTTTTCTTTAGCGCTTTTTCAGGCAGAATACACCTGAAAAAGACTATGTGCACATCATACACTGACTGGGGATAAGTCTGCTGCAGGAGATTGTTCTGATAAGGGTAGGTGCACACAACTGTTCTCTCTATCCAAGAAAAATGCCCCAATTATGCTGATCAGACTCTGATACGAGTACTAACCGTGAAAACCACGGATAGCCATTGCCCTATATAATCGTTTGTGTGCACGAGCCCTTAACACAAACTCAGAGGAGGACATAGGAGCTGACCCTCTCACTGCCATCATCTGTACTCCAAATGAGTGTGTTCTGATATCAGTGCAGCTAAAGGCAGGAAAATAGACTGGGGAAAAAAAGCACAGGTTTGGAAACGATTTGCATGACTTTTTTTTTTACAGGAATGAAGACAAATCCTCTAAAGTGTTTTGCAAACTATGATAAATTTTCACGCAGGACAAAATTTATAAAAAATGTCAAATGTACAAAACGTCATAAGTACGTCTTGTCATGCAAAAAAAATAAGCCCCCCTACAGCTTCCCTGACGGAAAATTGTAAAACAAACTTTCAGAATGTCGATCCATAATCATACTGAGCCAATGAATAAAGTTAACACTTTTGTGCAGCATGTAAATCACATAAAATTTAACTTGTCAAATAGAATTGCTGTTTACCTCCCCACTTATTAGTCACTTCTTCCCTTTCCTTTCTGAAATCACCATCCATTCTGGGGAAAAAATAAACGCTCAAGACCAGTTGTACTACTAGATCAGTGAGGGTTTTTATACTCTATAGAAAGGGGGAGGAGAGGAGGAGTCAAGAACACAGTGAGAAAATGATCAAATATCATTTTGAGCTTTCTGACAAGTCTTTTAACTCACCCCGGTGCTGGATTTACATCTACACTGCTCAGTGCTGCTGGATAATTTCCTCCATGCTGCTTCTGTGTGTGTTGCAGTCTCCATAGTCTCATAAACCTCATAGTAGTTTATTTCTTCCCACTAGTTGAGAGTAAATTGCAAATTGAAGAAAAAGAGCCACCAAAGGGAGAAACTGGTGGAATTGCAGGATACAAGTCATATAGTAGACACAAAGTATTACCCTGCATGTATAAATAATCCTCATGTACAGTATCTTTAGCTAGTCTGAAAGGTATAGTTATCCTTTAAAAAAAAAAAAAAAAAGTATATTTAGATGTATGTATGTATGTATGTGTGTGTGTGTGTGTGTGTGTGTGTGTATGTGTATATATATATATATATATATATATATATATATATATATACACAATTTTAAAGCTAATGGATGTCCTTTGCAATTTTTTTTTTTACACAGGGAGCAGATAAAACGGGTAAAGGACTCTGATGATGTTCCAATGGTGTTAGTGGGAAACAAATGTGACCTCCCAGCCAGAACAGTAGAGACCCGGCAAGCTCAGGACTTGGCCAGAAGTTATGGCATTCCTTATATTGAAACATCTGCCAAAACCAGGCAGGTAAGTGCAGGATGTAATGTGCCTTGTGGATAATGTGATTTACTCTGGTTGGTATACTGTAGATTAATCGTTTTTTGCTGCTTTAAGCATTGCTGAAAGGCTTTGTTCACAATACAGTTATGGCAATTCTAGCACTTTTGACAATGGATGATTATTTACATACTAGATGGTGGCCATTCTAGAATAGGGTATTCTAGAATATGTATGCGGCCGACCAGGCGCGACTAATTAGCGAAGCAGTGTTTAAATGGGTTGTGCACTACTTTAAATTAACACCCCCCCACCCCAATGTATCCCCCCGGTGCCCCTAATGAATTTTGTAATTACGTCATGTTGTCAATACTGCTTGTTACTGTTTGTGACAACATCGCTGATCGTGCACAGCCAGCACGTAATTTGAAGCGGTGTTTTAAATTTCGCGCCAATATCGCTGATTGGTCGCGGCCGGCGGCCGCGACCAATCAATCAGCGAATCGTGTTAGTGAAGACCGGGGAGCGGCGCTGCCTGTTCGGGTACATCTGCTGCGAGCAGCAGGGAGATGACCGGCTAGGGCCGGTCATCTCCCTGCTGCATCGCCGCTGACCTCCATGCAGCTACCGTCGGGAGATCAGCGGCTAGGGCGGACAGGGGAGTGGCGCCGCCTAGGCCACCGGTCGGGGTACTTCTGCTGCGAGCAGCCGGGAGATGACCGGCTAGCGCCGGTCATCTCCCGGCTGCATCGCCGCTGACCTCCGTGTGGCAGATGAGCCGCTAACGGCCGCCATCTTGTTCTGAAATCCCGCATCGCTGATTGGCCGCGGCCAGACCAATCAGCGGGATTTCCTGGACGGACAGACGGGATAAGCCGATTATATAGTAGATATCTAAGGGGTAAAGTTTCTCCTTGTGGAGAGTGACTTGCCAGGTCTGGCACGCCAGTGTAGCGGTGTCCAAAGAACACCGCAAGGCAGGATTCAAGTACGGAACTTAAGATGAGAAGGCTGAAACAAATTCCTTCTTTATTATGTATAAAGGGATTATATGCCGGGTAGTGAAAATAACAGTATTTACAATGACCATATCAATAATATGAATACAGGAAGGGATAGCTGAAGCAAATCACAAAGCTTTGCTCCAGCCATGGTAATGATGGCTCAATACAACAGTACACATCAAGTTTCACATACTACTCTAGGCTAGTCCCCTATCTGGCTTTCTGCTAATGGGACCACGCTGCTATAGCGTTCTAACTAATGAAAACTCCACTAAACCCTAGTACAGTTCACACCGGTGAGTCACTCAATGTTGCGCAGATCAGACGCCGATGATGGCCGCCGCTTGTTTGTGGTGTAAACAAGCAGTATCATGTCACTCGAGATCTTTCCTTTGTAGATTGGATCTCTTTCTTCTGCAGGCAGGCAAACCTTACTTCACTTTAACTGAGGTAAAATGGCTGGTACTCTGTGTTGTGTGTTACATCAGGTCAGCAGCGTTCAGGGAACACGTTCTTCAAAAAGGGAGGGATTTCTCTACTCTTGATACAGTCCTGACAACAAATCTTGATAAAGTCTGCGCTCTTATCTTTCCAGAGATATACAGTTTCTTTTTCTAGCCTCTCTTTATCAGGGACATGCAGGAGCCTCTCTGCTCCCTCAGACACACACAGGTCCCTCTGCTTCCTGGTTCATTTCCCTCTCCCAGCACAGACCAAGAAGCAGGGAAGGCGACTAGTCCACAAGCAGAAAACCCAGAGCGGAGCATGTTTTCTTAAAGCCACAGTGTATTCAATGTCCGGTAAGGGCTGATCCCCCTACACCAGTATGAGGAGACTTAAATGCCTTGCCTGCTCCTCTGGGAAATTAAATATGCAAATTTTCTCTTCAGAGATAGAGGACTTGAACTCTAGTGCCAACCATTGGAAGTAGCAATGCTACAAGTCATTATCCCAAGTAATATTTCAAGGCTTGTTAAAAGGTTGATAATGACTTGTAGGATTGCTACTTCCAATAGGTGGCATTAGAGTTCAAGTCCTCTTTCTCTCTGAAGAGACAATTTGCATATTAATTTACAAATATGTAATCTATCCAAGATGATTATATGACACAAGATAACACCATTGTAGATAAATGTTTTAATGGGCTTTTCTTTTATCCCAACACTGGGAATTGATATTTTTGAGAGTATAAAGGATATTGGAGATGAGTGGATCTTCCAAGTTTTAAATTTGCCAAATCATCTGGATTTTACCAAGAAGTTTGATTTGTAACAAATTTTATTCTCCGCTAACTGAATATCTTATTTTGCTTTGGGCTGTAAAGATACTCCAAGCCATAATGAATGTAAGATGAAGGGGTGAAAAAAACCTCCCCACTGCGGAATATGTTAGCGCTATATATATATAAAAAAAAAATAAAGATTATATAGAACAGGAAAAACTGTCTAAAAATAAAATCATAAAAGTATTATTGATTTTAATATATTTTTAGGATTACAATATACTTGCTCAAAAAATTATGAAATGCAATAAATATTGGCCTTTGCGAAGGCACTATATGAATAGAAGTTCATGCGGAGGTTACACATGTGAAGGGGGGGAGGCACAGGGCCGGTATCAACACGCTGTGGGCCAGAACAGAGTTCTCTTCGCTATGTGTCCCCTCTTCTACAACCCCTGGCAAAAATTATGGAATCACCGGGCTCGGAGGATGTTCATTTAGTTGTTTAATGTTGTTAAAAAAAAGTAGATCACAGACATGAAACAAAACTAAAGTCCTTTCAATTGGCAACTTTAGGGCTTTAAGAAACACTAAAAGAAATCAAGATTAAAAATGTGGTACTCAGTAAGGGTAATTTTTTTTCAGACCAAGCAGAGGGAAAAATTATGGAATCACTCAATTCTGAGGAAAAAATTATGGAATCATGAAAAACAAACACCCAAAAGAACACTCCTATACATCACTAGTATTTTGTTGCACCACCTCTGGCTTTAATAACAGTTTGCAGTCTTTGAGGCATGGACTTAATGAGTGACAAACAGTACTCTTCATCAATCTGGCTCCAACTTTCTGATTGCTGTTGCCAGATCAGCTTTGCAGGTTGGAGCCTTGTCATGGACCATTTTCTTCAACTTCCACCAAAGATTTTCAATTGGATTGAGATCCGGACTATTTGCAGGCCATGACATTGACCTTCTTTCAAGGAATGTTTTCAGTTTTTGCTCTATGGCAGGATGCATTATCATCTTGAAAAATGATGTCATCATCCCCAAGCATCCTTTCAATTGATGGGATAAGAAAACAGTCCAAAATATCAATGTAAACTTGGGCATTTATTGAAGATGTAATGACAGCCATCTCCCCAGTGCCTTTACCTGACATGCAGCCCCATATCATCAATGACTGTGGAAATTTGCATGTTCTCTTCATGCAGTCATCTTTATAAATCTCATTGGAACGGCACCAAACAAAAGTTCCAGCATCATCACCTTGCCCAGCGCAGATTCGCGATTCATCACTGAATATGACTTTCATCCAGTCATCCACCGTCCACGATTGCTTTTCCTTAGCCCATTGTAACCTTGTTTTTTTCTGTTTAGGTGTTAATGATGGCTTATATTTAGCTTTTCTGTATGTAAATCCCATTTCCGCTAGGCGGTTTCTTACAGTTCGGTCACAGACATTGACTCCAGTTTCCTCCCATTCGTTCCTGATTTTTTGTTGTGCATTTCCTGTTTTGGAGACATATTGCTTTAAGTTTCCGGTCTTGACACTTTGATGTCTTCCTTGGTCTACCAGTATGTTTGCCTTTAACAACCTTCCCATGTTGTTTGTATTTGGTCCAGATTTTAGACACAGCTGACTGTGAACAACCAACATCTTTTGCAACATTGCGTGATGATTTACCTTCTTTTAAAAGTTTGATAATCCTCTCTTTTGTTTCAATTGACATCTCTCATGTTGGAGCCATGATTCATGTCAGTCCACTTGGTGCAACAGCTCTCCAAGGTGTGGTCACTCCTTTTTAGATGCAGACTAACGAGCAGATCTAATTTGATGCAGGTGTTCGTTTTGGAAATGAAAATTTACAGGGTGATTCCGTAATTTTTTTTCCTCTGAATTGAGTGATTCCATAATTTTTTCCCTATGCTTGGTCTGAAAAAAAAATTACCCTTACTGAGTACCACATTTTTAATCTTGATTTCTTTTACTGTTTCTTAAAGCCCTAAAGTTGCCATTTGAAATGACTTTAGTTTTGTGCCATGTCTGTGATCTGCTTTTTTTCAACATTAAACAACTGAATGAACATCCTCCGAGCCCGGTGATTCCATAATTTTTGCCAGGGGTTGAATAAAGGACTGAAAGTGGAGTGTATAGTGTGATAGAGGACTTTGTGTACTCACTGTTACTTCGTCCATGGGACCGGAACTAACTTCAATCAAGACAGGAGATCTGAGATCCGGATTAACAGACTCACTTTTGCTATGCAATTCTTCTACACACGATTGCAGCATACAGATTAAGACATAGTCTTTAGTTACTGAAGTACCCTTGGTTATGTGCCTTTCCAGTGTTCGTCCTCGTCCTCGTCCTGTCCTGAGACCCACCATCTTCCACTTCATCTGCGACCCAACTGAGAATCTTCCCATGTGGGATATAAAGGCCTGCTTCTCAATACCTCTTTAGGCTTTAAGCCCAGGACTGTGGTGTCGTCCAGATCAAGTCTCAAACGTGTCCTCATTCTGCTCAGAAAACTTGCGCTGATGAAACACTTTTCCACTGCTGTATCTGCTGTTCGTATTTGTCTCCCTGTCCGTTCAGCCTTTCTTCTACACTCCACTCTGCACCAGTCCCGTTCTATAAGGATCGTGGACCCAGAACTTGGGTGTCCGTGTCATGAACTACACCCCGGAAGACTCTCTGCCTAAGGATTTAGGAGCCAAATGTTTATAAACTGGCTATAAACCGATTGATCTGGCTATGATAAGACAAAGATTATGCTCCTAAATCCTTGAGCACTGATATATACCCCACTAGATAGATTTGGCCCTCTATAATCATTTAATTAGGATTATCGGCTTCTTTACTTATATGTTCACTTCTTTCTACCCTTTCTCACCATTGTGGATTTGTTAATTTTAAGATAAGGGTTTTTGTAGGGACATTAAGGATACCGACGTGGAGCGGGGGCGCCACAAAGTACAAATTAGGGTGCCAACCTCCGCTGTTAGGAAGGGAGAGGAATTAGGGATAAAATAGGGACAGGATTAATCTGTATTCCCTCCTTGTCGGTGTATTACCTAATTTTGATGTCCTATTATTAGGAGTATCATTGTTTGTTTATGGATTGTTTCAGTCTCCTTTTTAGATTAAATTATTAAGTTATTTTTTAGGGGGCTTCTCTTATTTTCTAATTAGCCAGCAGCCTGTTTGTCGTCCGATTACCCACAGTCATATATGTTGTTGAGATCACTTTAACATTACTAAGGCTAAGTTTGCATTTAAGTCCACGGCCCCACTATCAGTGTTTAGTCAGCATTTTTTCCCAGGTGTGGGAGCCAAAACCAGGTGAGGAACAATCAGAGAAAAGGTATAATAGAAACAAGTCACCAATTCTGCATTTATCACCCACTCCTGGTTTTAGCTCCAACTCCTGAGAAAAAATACTGACCAAATATTGATAGTGAAATTTTACATTTAGGGCAATTGGAGACTTTAAAGTGATTTCAATTTTGTGGCGAAGATATATTATATATATATATATATATCGACTCACCAGCATCGATTAAAAAAAATACATATATTTATGTATTTATTAATATATATATTTTTTTAATCGACGCTGGTGAGTTCTAATTCTTGCTCATCTCTAGTCAGAACCCATAGGATTATTGCTCTTAAATATAAAGAAAGTTGCATGCATCCAACTTGTTGCTGTAGGTAGGAAATGCATAATTTTATTATTTGGATAAACTAAGAGGTTGTTCTGGAATAACCTATCCCCAGGATAGTTCATATATACAGTATGTGTGGGGGTCCAACACCCAAAACACTCACCGATCAGTTATCTTCTCTTGCGGCAGCCAGATGTAAAAAGTGTACAGAGCCAGCGAAGAGTACATTCGATAGCAGTCATTGCATTGAATTAGGAATACCCCTTTTTTGTAACCAGATACTATTGATAATTCTCACTTACCATGCTGAAATTTACCTATTAAAGATGCCATTCCAGATACATAACTGATTACAGACCATTGTGCTATCTTGCTGTCTCCTGTATCTCGCAGGGAGTAGAAGACGCCTTTTACACATTAGTGAGAGAGATCCGGCAGCATAAGTTACGGAAACTCAATCCCCCTGATGAGAGCGAGAAGGGTTGTCTGAACTGCAAGTGTGTTGTATCCTGACCATGGTAAGAAAGTCAGCAGCGTTTGCTTTCTAACAGGATACTTATCGATGTTCACTGTTTCCTAAACACATTAACAAAACTGACGACTGCTATTTATAAATTTTGCTAAGAAGCACGCCAGTTAACTTTTAAATTTTTTTTTCCCCTTAAACCTCTGTAAATGTTAGTTCACTGTTGTGCCGATCACCGTCTTCTGTATCACGCCGTGATGGGCAGACTCCCCGGATCCAGCTGGACTCTGTGATCTGGAAGTCTTTTATAATGTAATCCTATGAAGCCCTGTTCCGACTCTACGTAGGCTTACATTGTAAAAGACGTTTAGGGTCATACATAGAGCGCAGCGTCATCCGCTGAGTCTGAATCACCATCACATGGAGGGAGTGACCCTCTCGTAGGCATTAGGCCTTAGGTAGACTTCACACAGGTAATGCAGTTTTGGGCCAAACACGTGCAGAATCGCTCACTTCAGCTCCAAGACACATCCAGTCTGGTGCCCACGGTCTGTTCATTCATTGACTAATATATTTGCCTTTGCTAAATCCAGCACACTGACTGACTCCTCAGTCACTCCATTTAGAGAGAGACCCCGGTACGTGTCTCTCCCTCAGCTCACATCTTGGCTGGTCCCACAATGAATCGACTTACTATTTCTTAGAGAAACCATGCAGGTGCTTCTAATCAAACACTGCAGAGCTGGAATTTAACCCTGACCTTCCCAGCTATGCTACACTGTGTAAATGTTAATGGGAATGCTTCTTCTTTAGATAAAATGTAGAGTCTGATGTAGTAGATGCTTTTGCCACATGAGGGAGCTATTTACTGTAACTATTCTTTCTAGGAAGAAACCTTTTGTCGAATTTATTGCAGCCTTAAATTCAATGGGAAAATTACTATAGAGCAGGACATTGCTAGGGTCTTAAGATCAGCCCTCACTTTGCCACTTAAAGTCATTTGGAAATGTAGTGTATTCTGCAATAAGCATGTTTATAGAGGATGAGAAGCTGAACAGATTGATACACAGCACAGTTTTTTTTTTTGGGAAAAAGATAAATTTTAGTCAATGAAATCCCTGCTGGTTTTAATCAATGAGTGACAGTTATGTCTGCATGATCCCTTACAAAGGGAAAACTGTCAATCATTGACTAGGACCACCCACTGGACCTGTGTATAAATAAAAGCAGGGATTTGATTGCTTGAAATGCAATTTATACTGCATTTCCAAGCTGACTGGTTTCTTGTAATGGGAGTCTGTGAGTAGGATCAACCCTCCTAAGCTGTCTGTATGACCATGTAGGTCATAGGAAGTTAAATAAAATGATACCTTGATATCTGCGATCCGATGTCTTATGCCAGAGCAATCCACATTTTTCCTAATATGTAAATCAGCTGTTAAGATCTATGGGCCGGACATAGATCTCCTTGAGAATCTGCCTCCAGAGCTTATTTTAATGGGGTATTACCAGTGTGAGACATGTACTGACCTCTTATCACCTGACCTACAAGTCTTACACTGGTAACATCCCCTTTAATTCAAAACAAGCTTTGGAAGCTGATCCTCAACCCCCCTCCCCAAGGTGCCCCATCCTATATAAAAAAAAAAGCCTCCTGCATTAACCCTTCCCCATCTGGTAATAATGCTCTCCAGTCTAAAAATAAATAAATAAAAAGAGCCCACTCATGTAACAATGGCCCTCAGTAACCCCCACCATTTGCCACATCAATAATAATGCCCACAAATTAACAATCCTTCCAATTGGTATCATGTTGACGCTGAAACAGTTCAAAGCGGTGCTCACTGGAGATATGGGGCAGCAAAAAGTCCTGGGCCCCCAGTCTTTGGTGTAAGCAATGCCACTTACATAAAGCCGGTCTTTTATGACCCTTGCAAAGATGGAGGCTCAGTACTTGTTGGCTAGGACTTGAACAGGGCTCCCCCTTTGCTGAGAGACTGAATTTTGGCATATATTTTTTTTTTTTTTTTTTTTTTAGCAAACAAATGTAGGAAATTGGCTAAAGGGCCATGAAAAGGAGTTGACGTCCCTTCTGTATTCTAAAATTTGCCAACAAAATGGGGTACCATTTAATGTTTGCTTTGAGGTCCCCAATCTTCTACGTAGCCTCCTGTTTTTTTTTTTAAGCTGCTTCAGTTTTTTATTTTTCTGAAGATGGAAATGTAAACTTTTTAGAGATGGTTACATCTGTTTTTTTTTTTTTGTTTGTTTATATGATAAAATATATAATTTTTAAAGAATCTCTGTATATTTCTCCTTTACTAGGATCTCAGGTCACCGCCTGACCTGAACATGTTCCCCTAATCTGCTCCTCCGGCCAAGTGCCAGATCCAGGTGGATAAAGTATTCGAAGAGATTAGAAGACATCAAGCCTTCTGTGAAGAACTGTCTGTAAAGACTCAAACCTGATTAACCTGGGTATTTGACTTCCACATCCAGGAATGTATTTGTCTTCTGGATGAGCCGAGTATATACCACAGGTAGTATTAATTCCAACAAAAGGGTTAATGACGTGACTGTTGTTCGGGCAACTCAATGGATCTAGTTCTCTTTGACACTGATATTAGTATCAGTATTTCCTGGTAAATTTGGTTATTTTGGATGAGTAACCTGGTCTAGCATATATATATTTTTTTCTCAATATACCCATAGGACCTCATATTAACATGTCATGTCACTGATTTGTCCCAAAGTAAAGAACTTTACTTTCTTTGATATGTCTATTCGCATACTTCATAAATAATGTCTATTACATTGCAAAGAATTTAAGTAGACCCTTTAGATGACTCTCGAAACATTGAGACCATTTGCAAACTGACTTTAAGTCATCATTATTATCATCTGTCATGTTAATTGTTTCTCGGAAAAGGGGCTAGGCTAAATAGATCATAAAAATGATTTATGATGAATTTATTTTCTTTTTTTTTTCTTTTATTTCTATTTTTGATAAAGCAGAGCCGGTGTGGATTAGGTAAAGACCATAAAAATTTAAGGCTACGTTACATAGTGTTCAGGTACAGTATGGTCTCCTGGGCTCCATTCACGTCATGTGAGAATAATATATCAAAGTTAGGCATTGCAAATATCCACTCGATTTATGACTGGGATGTATAGCAATATAATGGCTTACTTTGGCCACAATCTTGAAAACAAATCCAAAAAAGCAGATATACTATGCAGTAATTTTTTTTTGGGGGGTGCTCACTGTATAGTAAAGCACAGTCTGCTGCCCTTTACTACTCATTCAAAGGATAAAGGGTGCAGGGTTTTGCCTATTAACCCCAAAGATGAATATATCCATAATGATTAGGGTGCTAGTTCCGGTAAGGATGATCTCATTAGTACTGTCCTCTGCACTCATGAAATCGCAGCTGAAGCCCAGCTATATTGCACAGTCGGGCTCCACCTGCAACTTCTGGCACTAAAGTTTCAGCTGGTGCAAGCAGTTTAACCCTTGTTAAATGCTATGCTCAATAGTGAACATGGCATTTAAATTGTTTGACAGAGGAAGAAGGCTCCCTCTGTCAGACCATTGGTTCCTTATGATTGCAGAGTGTCATTGGTTTACTAGGCTCCCAGCTGCCGTAATACTTACACCTGGGTCTGCAATTTGTATGTGCCTATTAGGTCATACTAGAGGAATGGTCTATTAAGCTGATGTCAGTCTAAAGGCGCAGGCAGACAGCAGTATAAACCTGACCGAGATCGGAACACAGTGCACGGACTGGCCGGCGGCTCTACTGACCCAAGTGTGACAGCTGTATAGAAATACATGAAGCTGTTATGCTCTGGTCGGGAAAGGCGCCGGCCAGTCCTTTCACTGTGTTTTTACATGCAGATTTGGTCTGTGAAAAAAAAGTCGCTCATCTGCACTGTCCCATTGAATAACATTGGACCGAGTGCTGTCCGTTTTTCCACAGACAGCACCTGGACTGAAAAGGCTGTCGTGTGAACGAGCCCTTCAAAGGATTAATTTGATATTTTTACTGCATGGTGAATTGTGTAAAGAAAAAAACAACACAGAACAATAGTGGAATCACTGTTATTTTTTTCCCCTGCATTCCCTTCCCTCCCTGTCCCCTCCCCAAAAAATAATGAAAGCTAAATAATGTAGTATATGTGCCTCAGAATGAAGGCAATAAAAAAAATCAACTTGCTCATGAAAAACAAATAAAACTATTTGGTCATTAACTTTGCTATTAATCAAACAAGCCTGGTTATCAGAAAATAGCCTATTGTTTAAATCTTATATCTGTGTTGCATGTGTGTGTATATGTATGTATGTATATATATATATATATATATATATGTATGTATATATATATATATATATATATATATATATATATATATATATATATATATATATATATATATATTTATATACATACAGTACAGACCAAAAGTTTAGACACACCTTCTCATTTAAAATTTTTTCTGTATTTTCATGACTATGAAAATTGTACATTCACACTGAAGGCATCAAAACTATGAATTAACACATGTGGAATTATATACTTAACAAAAAAGTGTGAAACAACTGAAAATATGTCTTATATTCTAGGTTCTTCAAAGTAGCCACCTTTTGCTTTGATGACCGCTTTGCACACTCTTGGCATTCTCTTGATGAGCTTCAAGAGGTAGTCACCGGAAATGGTCTCCAACAATCTTGAAGGAGCTCCCAGAGATGCTGAGCACTTGTTGGCCCTTTTGCCTTCACTCTGCGGTCCAGCTCACCCCAAACCATCTCGATTGGGTTCAGGTCTGGTGACTGTGGAGGCCAGGTCATCTGGCGTAGCACCGCATCACTATCCTTCTTGGTCAAATAGTCCTTACACAGCCTGGAGGTGTGTTTGAGGTCATTGTCCTGTTGAAAAATAAATGATGGTCCAACTAAACGCAAACCGGATGGAATAGCATGCCGCTGCAAGATGCTGTGGTAGCCATGCTGGTTCAGTATGCCTTCAATTTTGAATAAATCCCCAACAGTGTCACCAGCAAAGCACCCCCACACCATCACACCTCCTCCTCCATGCTTCACGGTGGGAACCAGGCATGTAGAGTCCATCCGTTCACTTTTTCTGCGTCGCACAAAGACACGGTCTTTGGAACCAAAGATCTCAAACTTGGACTCATCAGACCAAAGCACAGATTTCCACTGGTCTAATGTCAATTCCTTGTGTTCTTTAGCCCAAACAAGTCTCTTCTGCTTGTTGCCTGTCCTTAGCAGTGGTTTCCTAGCAGCTATTTTACCATGAAGGCCTGCTGCACAAAGTCTCCTCTTAACAGTTGTTGAAGAGATGGGTCTGCTACTAGAACTCTGTGTGGCATTGACCTGGTCTCTAATCTGAGCTGCTGTTAACCTGCGATTTCTGAGCCTGGTGACCCGGATAAACTTATCCTCAGAAGCAGAGGTGACTCTTGGTCTTCCTTTCCTGGGGCGGCCCTCATGTGAGCCAGTTTCTTTGTAGCGCTTGATGGTTTTTGCAACTGCACTTGGGGACACATTCAAAGTTTGCCCAATTTTTCGGACTGACTGACCTTCATTTCTTAAAGTAATGATGGCCCTCATTTTTCTTTACTTAGCTGCTTTTTTCTTGCCATAATACAAATTCTAAAAGTCTATTCAGTAGGACTATCAGCTGTGTATCCATCAGACTTCTGCACAACACAACTGATGGTCCCAACCCCATTTATAAGGCAAGAAATCCCACTTATTAAACCTGACAGGGCACACCTGTGAAGTGAAGACCATTTCCGGTGACTACCTCTTGAAGCTCATCAAGAGAATGCCAAGAGTGTGCAAAGCAGTCATCAAAGCAAAAGGTGGCTACTTTGAAGAACCTAGAATATAAGACATATTTTCAGTTGTTTCACACTTTTTTGTTAAGTATATAATTCCACATGTGTGAATTCATAGTTTTGATGTCTTCAGTGTGAATGTACAATTTTCAGTCATGAAATTACAGAAAAATCTTTAAATGAGAAGGTGTGTCTAAACTTTTGGTCTGTACTATATATATATATATATATATATATATATATATATATATATATATATATATATATATATATATATATATATATATATATATATATATATATATATATATATATATATATATATATATATGTGTATGTATGTATGTATGTATGTATGTGTACATGATCTTTTGTCATGGATTTAGTGTTGTAAATCATCTCCACCCGCACACATTGATAACAATACTTATTCAGGCGCCTGTTGACCTGGAGTCAGTTGTTGCGTTGAGTCAGTTGTTGCGTTCGTTACTAACAGACCCCCAGGTTCGAACTTTGTAGTCTTGTCTGTAGCCACATGATTCATTCACTGAAAATCTACATTTGTGTCTTGACAAAGACTTTTCTGAGGGAGTTTCCCTTCCAGGAGGTAAATGAGTTTGTTTACTGAGACTGTCCTAAGAATCTGAAGATTGTGACTACTCAGACAGGAACAAGATTGGGTGTGACACATACAAAGTGTGGACTAATTAGCAGATTATAAAGAGGATGAAGAAAGGAAGGATGAAGATTATTTCTAGAAAACTTTTTTTCATTTGTTTTTAATGGGATTGGGTGCACAGGAAAGATCAAAACTGGTTTGATGTGTTTACTCCTGGATTTGGAATCCCTTTTCTCAAATGCATTTTCTCTGTTGCTAAAATTAAATAAAGTGGAAAATTAATGCAGATGGGGCCCCTCTAAGGCTAAGGTTGCACCAGTGTATTTCTCTCATCCGAGCGAATCAAGCTCTGATTTGATTTTCTCTGAGAAGATGGGGAAAAGATTCTCAATCTTCTCCATTCTGCCAGTTTGTGAAAAACAGACTGCACTCACATGTCATCCGAGTGCAGTCCAATGTTTTCCACCGACTCATTATTTTGCATGGCTGAGTGCGATCTGACTATCAGATCCAACTCTGGCACGCATCGTTTTTTTTTTCTTCTTCGGACTGGCTCTGTCTGATGAAAATATCAGACATGGACACGTTCCCACAGACTAACAATGCGATTCGATGTTTTGTCTGATCGCAATCGGAACGAAAATACAGTTGTCTGCATGAGCCCTAACTATTACATGCATCCACCTAGTTTCTATCTTGCCTCTCATTGAACATAACAAAAAGTGCAGCCTGCCAAACATTTTATTTCATTCAAAAAAAGGTCAATGGACCCATCTGCATTTATTTGGGGCCGTTTTGTAATGTTTCTGTTTTCCACTTGAATTTTGTATCTTTGTTCCTAAAATGGAAACGAGAACTCGAAATGCAGCTGAGGACAAAGCATAGTGTTCCTCTATTCTCATCACATTTATGTACTGCATTGTAAAACCTTTCCAACATATTCAATCAAATACTGGGACTGGAATTCCCTGACATGTGGTGCTTTTTGAGCATCTTTGTGCAGACTCTAGAGGACAGTTTTGCACTGCTAGTTTGGTCAGTCATGACAAAAAGGTTTCACTGTACACCTTGGTGGACACAGACAGAAGAGGGCCCCTGTGGAAGAACAATATAAGGGCCCTTTGCAGTCCAATAAGTCATCATAATGCACAATTCCACCCGCTTTGTAAATGGGTTCCCTTACCTCTTAGGCCCATGTGAGACTGCACAGGTTGCACCAATGATATGTCGACCCCTGACTATACATCAAACAGTTGAGATTGTAACCCATTATTTCACAGACACATACGTGTTTTTTTTTTTTTTTTTTTTAATAGCAGATTTTGCTATTTAATCTGAGATCAGCATAATGTAGAGGCTAAAACACTGATTCCAGTGATGTGTTAATTATACGGGGATGTGCTATAGTTTCAATATAATCCATGTTTTATCAGAAAAATTATCACTGCAGGACTAGGTGTCATGTGCCACGTAGTCCAGCTAATTTGTGTAACCCCGCCCATCAGTGATTAGCAGCTTGCTAACAGTGGACAGAGGAAGCTGCCAACCAGTAGTGTGGACGGGGTTATACACAGCTCAGAATCTGACCACTGCTACAGCAGAGAACAGGGATTCTATCACAACTGCACCAAGCAGCCCAGTAGGTGACACATCCCTGGAATCAGGGTCTCTGCCCCTATTTAATTTGCTCTCAGATTACATGGCAAAAACCTGTTGATAGATTCCCTTTAACTACATAAACCTAGTTTTTATTTGAAGTCATTCCAAGTCCTGTTGAAGGTTTCTATATTGCATAATTAGTTTAAGAAAACTTTTGATACTGCCAAGTATAATTACATGTATTTACTGTAGGTGTTCTTAGATTACAACATTCTCTACATCCTGTAAGTTCAGCTGTTTTCTAGGAGTTTTTGGATTGGGGCCGAGGTGAACAACTATACTTGGCTCATGGGTACATTTTGAAAGCGGTTCTCTCTGATGGGACCACTCCTTTTTAAGCTCTGAATCTTCTTTCTTGGATTCTATCCATACCTTAGTGGAGATGGCTTTAGGCCAACATTTTGCTCTGTAAGGCTAGTATCACAGACTACACTCGATTGTCTGCCGGATCTCCTAACGCTAGCTTATGAGCTAATAAGCTCCTATGAGAAGACTCCGCGTTCTCGCTGGATATTCCTACCTGACCAAGGTCCATGTTTCATGGATTTGTCCTATTAGCCAGTACTAAGCACAATGTATATTTTCCATATGGAACAAATGAATATAAATCCACATTTTATGTGTTATGGGCCATGTTCATCTAAAATGGAAGTTTTGATTGACAGATCTGTCTGGTTTAATGGCAAGGATGCAGCGTATAGAACAAATGATAGAAATCGCAGGTGCTGCTCGGATCGGTCATTCAGTGGCTCGGGAATAGTGTTGTGTTTTACTTTTAAAGGGCCCCCATGAACATTAAATGAACATTTATTAAACCTGCCAATAGTCTGTGTATGGGGACGTCCCTACTCTCCCCCAATAGATGAAGTCTGGGAAGAGAAGGATCCAACATGTTTGATTTCAGGCTACCGATCCTTTTATTCTACGGGACACAAGCCGTCAAGTTGACATTGTCCTACTTTTTTTTTTTCTTTTTCCTGTAACTAAAGTCCTCCTTACACAATAGACTAATGTGCTTGTGGGTATAGACGAGTAAGGAGAGATTTTTTGATTGACAGGTATCATGTGTATTGGGGGCTCTAAGGTCCATTGTCTCCAAACCGATATGCCGAACAACAGTCTAACCTCATTAACCCCTTTGATACCTCAAGGTCCTAGCAAAGATGTATATTCCTGTTGTATTTTGTTCCACTGAATACCCCAATTTATGACTCCATGTGTAAATTGTATCATATAATGCCTTCCAAATTGTTTTGAATTGCTGTAAGAAAATAAGCTAAACTTGTGTATTAGTTTTTTTTTTTTTATTTATTGTATATATTATGCTGAATTTGCATTAAAGTTGGTTATTGAACAATGCAGTTTTGTGCATATATTTATATCCTTTAGAACGCAATAATTTAGCTTCCTTTATTGTAAAAGTCTGCGGTTTTCCGGGAATATTAATAGGTAACTTCATTAAAGAGGTTGACCACTACTTTACATTGATGACCTATCCATAGGATAGGTCATCAATGTCTGATCGACTGGGGTGCGACACCCGGCAGCCCCACCGATCAGCTGTTATGCGTGTCTGCTTCGGTGGCCGCCAGCCGGAAGTACTCTCGTTCGGAGCTGGCCGTCTTCTGTTGGTGGTCGCCGCAGGGTACTACACATCTGCCTCCTATGTCATAAGAGTTAAGGGTAGCCAGTTGGCCCAGGCAATTTAGAGATCGTGGGTACTTCCAGCCCAGCACGTGAGGTATCATGTGATATGTCGTGTTAAATTTTTTGGGAAGACGCGTGTTCATCACGTGTGCTTTGGTGCACATCTGCAGATGTAAGGAGACAGAAGGAACAGCGCCCCAAATATTGTCATGTTCAGTGCTATAAATGTAAAAAAAAAAAAAAAAAAAGAGAGCGCTCCTTATGCAGATCAATGGGGAAATCCCGTGTAGCAGTGGTAAGTTCACCTGAACCTGTTGTGCAGCGTCGGGCACGACACTGGTGTAAGCAGGGAAAGGCTCTCTACTGGCTGCAGCTACACCCTCTGGATCTTTGGATGATGAGGATCCGAATAGACACGATGAGGATTAAAAGGATAAAGCATCGGGCTATAAAGCGCTGCCATCAACCGGAGAGGAAATGGTTTGAATAAAACATATCTTTGAGCTATGCGCTACTCACCTGACCCAGCTCCTTCTTCAGGCTCATACAGTACAAGCAATGAAGGCTGACTGATATACCTTCCACAGTGACGTCAGAAAACCGGTTTAATCGATTAGTGTACAACAACAAATTGCATCTATCTTGGTCAAGGCCGGCTCCAGGTTTTTGTGGGCCCAGGGAAAAAGAGTCTCCCTAGGCCCCTTTTAACACATACCATGATTCATAATGCACAGATACCGCAGAGAAATAAGAAAAAATAAATAAATAATAATAAAAAAAAAATATATATATATATATATATATATATATATATATATATATATATATATATATATATATATATATAATATTACGGTAATTAGTACAATGCCAAAGATTTCACTTCTTATTCTTACATTACATGAGTGATATCTGTTGTAAATTCCACAATAGCTCAGAAACCGGCGAATCCTCGCAGCGCACAGTGCAGGCCGGACAATATAGTCCTCCATACGGTATTATGGGCCCCATATAATGCTCCATACAGTATTATGGGCCCTATATAATGCTCCATACAGTATTATGGGCCCCATATACTGCTCCATACAGTATTATGGGCCCCATATACTGCTCCATACAGTATTATGGGCCCAATATACTGCTCCATACAGTATTATGGGCCCCATATACTGCTCCATGCAGAATACTGGTCACCATATAATGCTCCATGCAGAATACTGGTCACCATATAACGCTCCATGCAGAATACTGGTCACCATATAACGCTCCATGCAGAATACTGGCCCCCCCCCACACACACACGCACACATAATGCCCCATGCAGGAAGTCACTCCCCCATATAATGCCCCATGCAAGATGTCACGCCCCCATATAATGCCCCATGCAGGATGTCACCCCCCCCCATATAATGCCCCCATGCCTCCATACATAATAAAAAAAAGTCAAATACCTCACTTCTCCTCACCTGCTGCCGCTGCTCAGCTCTGGACTCCTGAGCGTCGCCGGCGTCTTCCTGCTCTGCACTGTGACTGCTCAGGAGAGGGCGCGGTGAAAAGACGTCATCACGTCCTCTGACCTGGGACGTCACAGTGCAGCAGCCGCGGAAGATGCAGGACCTGCTGCGGAGGCACGGGGAGAGGTAAGTGGTGGGGGGGAAGCGGGCGCTGGCACCGCTCTCGGGTCCCATAGCAAAGCGTCGGGGTGCCCGACGGCGAGTGGGCCTCCCGTCTGCTTAGGGCCCCGACACTTGCCCTGTTGCGCCGGAGGATGACTCCGGGCCTGCTCTTGGTGATTAGTTATACAACTTTATCCTGAGTACAACGTTATCCATTATGTGGTGGTAAACTACTTTTGGGCACAATGCAGGGCTTTGAAAGGAAGGAGCGCTATTTTTACTTTTCAAGCTTAAATTTGGCCAGAATAGACTGTGAACGTCATTTCTCATTTGAAGAGGTGCTCAGGTGCCAAAACAGCAGAAACCCCTTCACAAATGTCATCATTTTGGGAATTACACCCTCAAGGAATTTATCCAGGTATGTGGTGAGCATCATTAACCCGCAAGTGCACTGCAGAATTTTAAAACATTCGACCTTAAAAATGAAACAATGTATTTTTTACACAAAATTGTTGTTTTTAGCTCCAAATTTTTAATTTTTACAAGACTAACAAGAGAAAATGGATCACCCTATTTGTTGCGCAATTGATCCTGAGTACACAGATACCCAATATGCCATTTACAGGTGATTTGTAACCTCTTCGTAAAAAAAAAAAAAAAAAGGTTAAAAAGGTCACACTCTGATCACACTCATCAGCCCGTACTTTAAAAAAAAAAAAAAAAAAAAAAAAAAAAAAGTCTCCCTCTTCTCGGACTCATTGACCCATACTTTAAAAAAAAAAAAAAAAAGGGTTAAAAATGTCAAAAGTTAAAATACATGCTATATAAATGCCACAATCACAATATCCTCATGATTCTGAGATAATATATATTGTAATTTTTTTTCTCAGAATCATGAGGTCATTGTGATTGTGTCATTTATATAGCATGTATTTTAACTTTTGACATTTTTAACCTTTTTTTAAAAGTAGGGTGTGATCATTCTCTTGGAAGAGCAGAAGATCAGGAAAAAAAATTCTCTATCCTATCCATTCTGGCAGTCCTTTAAAATTGGACTGCACTCAGTTGTCATCTGAGTGCAGACCAATGTTTTTCTCAGACTTATTGACTTGCATGGCTAAGTGCAATCTGAATATTAAATTGAAATCGAGCATGCAATGATTCCCACCCACCCCCCGATCTGATACTTTGTCGGATCTCACTCAGACCAAAAATATGACCCTTTGCCCCTGCCCTAAAGGTGGAAAAAGGTCTGAAAGGATTCTTCTTGGTATGATTTTTTTACGTGACAAAAACCTGTCATTTTAACTGGGGTGTATAGACTTCTTATACCACTGTGTATATCGATCTATAGATATTAATGATACGGAATATTGAAAAATAAATTTTTTGTTTAAATATACTGTACTTGACCTGACTTAAACAATAGGTCCTATTCTGATGAGACATAGCATGACCCATGATATACTGCCCTAATAGCAAAGTACACGTTTCTGTGACAAAAGAAAACTATATAGAAATACTAGTTCTTACTTTTCAGCTTCATTATTTATGCCAATATCAATAGAAATTCGTAATTCTCTAAGAATGTCCCTTAAAGAACTTGAAATGACATTTAAGTGAGCAGAATAGCAGGACATGCATGAGTAATGTTCCTTTACAATTGGGGTGGGGTCTGAGAACTTTCCCCTTCCTTCGGTCCAGAGGCTCCATGCTGATACCCCACTGCGGGGGTCCCTCAGCCAGAAAACCACCGCTTGCCGCTGTATCCCCCGGACAGGGGGCTCTGATCATGGCACTGACCCGCCGGCGTTATGAAGGGCCGGCGTGCACTCCACGGAGGATCGCTGCGTAACTTCTGGCCGGGAGGCGGAGTCAGGAAGGCGGACATCCGCTTTGGGCTGGCATGCGTTCCACCCTGGAACGCACGCTGAGCGCTGTGTACGGGCTTCCATCCGGGAGGTGGAGTCAGGAAAGCGGACATCCGCTTTGGGGAACATGGAATCCACGTGGGCTTCTCCTTCCGACGCCGGGAAGCGGGTCTTCCAGCGCCCAGACAGCAGGTGCCCCGAGGCGGTGGTGAGCCTCCAGGGCACATTAGGAATAGCGTTTATCGTTGGGGGCGTGGCCTACTCACCTGGATCAGGTAAGACCCTATAAAAGGGTACACCGCAGCCACACACACTCTGACACTTTGGAATCCAATCCTACACAGTCAGAAGCCCCTTCAGAGTCCCTGGGCAGTGATAGAGGAGCCCAGAGGTCCGGATCATCCTCCAAAAAATCTAAGAGATGTGTATCCTGTAACACTAACTTTCAGGACTCATATAAAAAGAGGCTGTGTAAAGAATGTATAGCAGAAGTTTTAAGAGAAGAGAAAGCTTCCTTTTTGACGGACATAAGGTCTATGATCCGTGAGGGGGTCCAGAACACAGTCTCGAGCCTTATACCTTCCCATACGCAGCCGTCACCCCAAATGGTTCAACCCCCTCCCCGCCAGAAAAGATCCAGGTGGGAGATGGAAGAGTTGTCTGAGGAAGGGGAATATTTAGACTCCGCATCAGAGAAAAGTCTGGAAGAGGATGAGGATCGCTTCTCACAGTTACCCTCACAAGAGAGAAAAAAATATGTCTTCTCTGCAGAACATACGGATGAACTATTGAAATCCGTTAGACATACTATGAACTTAGAAGACACTCAGGTCTCCCACTCCAGACAAGACAAAATGTTCGCAGGTCTGAGGAATAGAGTGTTCCCAGTAAATGAACATCTAAAAGCAATGATTATGGAGGAATGGGAAGAAGTGGAAAAAAAGCTCATTGTACCAAGAGACTTTAAATCCCGTCTTCCTTTCAATCCGAAGGACATCAAACTTTGGGAGGAAATCCCTAAGGTAGATGTCCCAATAGCGAAAGTGGCTAAGAAAACGTCCATCCCCTTTGAAGATTCGTCTTGCCTCAAAGACGCAATGGATAGGAAGGCGGAGAGCATGCTCAAGAGGAGTTCGGAAGCCTCAGCAGCCATAATCAAATCTAACATCGCTGCCACTTCACTGGCAAGATCCATGTGCCTCTGGTTGGACGATCTATCCGATCTAATTAGGTCCGACTCCCCTGTAGAAATGTTATCAGACTCTCTTCCTATGTTAAAACTGGCGACACAATTTATGGCTGATGCCTCAGCCGAATCGGTCAGGTTTGCAGCTAGATGTAGTGTACTATCTAATACCGCTAGACGGGCAATATGGCTAAAAACGTGGTCGGGTGATAGCCACTCAAAAAATAAGTTGTGCTCAATTCCTTTTTCGGGTACCCGGGTCTTTGGTCCAGTATTGGATGAGATCCTAGAAAGAGCATCCGACAAGAAAAAGGGTTTCCCGAGGATAGGGTTAAAGGATAATGGCCCTTTCGTGGAACCCGTCGATCCCCTAAACGTGATTACAGGGGTAAGGGTAAGACGGGGAGATGGTCTTACAGGAAGGGAGGAAAGGACAGAACAGATCAGGTCGCTTCTGGAGCCCCAGCAAGACCATGACGCTATTGGAGTAGGGGGCAGGCTTTGTTTTTTCAGGACAAGTGGGCGTCCATTACAAAAAATCAATGGATCCTACGTTCCTTAGGGGAAGGTTACAAGATAGACTTCTCCCATACTCCCTCTCGTCGTTTTCAAATCACTCATGCTCGCTCCCCGGTAGATCTCAGAAGTCTATGGCAGGATATATTAGTCCTTCAATCCCTACACGTGGTAAAACAGGTCCCCCCTTCAGAGCAGGGTTTAGGCCATTATTCCTCCCTCTTCTCGGTACTAAAACCCTCAGGCAAACGCCGTACGGTTATAAACCTCAAGCCCCTAAACCAGTGGGTGGAATACAAAAGGTTCAAAATGGAAACTATAAAAACCAGCATTCCATTGATAGAGAAGGGATCGGTAATGTGCACCCTAGATCTCAAGGATGCATATTACCATGTTCCAATTCACCCAAGTCACCAGCAATACCTAAGGTTTGCTCTAGAGCAAGAGGACACAGTACACCACTTTCAATTCACTTGCCTACCCTTCAGTCTATCCTCGGCCCCCCGAATATTCACAAAGGTTATGACAGAAGTAGCGGCCTTCTTAAGAACACAGGGGGTTGTAATCATCCCTTACCTGGATGATATATTGTTGGTAGCAGAGTCAGTCTCCTCTTCTCAGTCAACAAGATCATACGATCAAAACCCTGGAATATTTGGGGTGGAACATCAATTGGGAAAAATCAAGCCTACATCCAAGTACTACAAAAGTATTTCTAGGGGTAGTTTTAGATTCCAGTCTTCAGAAGTCCTCCTTGCCTCAGGAGAAAAGAGAAAAAATAAAACTGGAAATTTACAACTTGGAGAAACGGAAGACCACCTCAATCAGATACGCCATGTGGATCTTAGGATTGATGACCTCATGCATTCCAAGCGTAAAATGGGCTCAGGCCCGTTCAAGGCCATTACAGAAATCGATCCTGTCAGTTTGGAACAGACGACCGTCAGCATTAGACAAGAAAATGAGACTGTCAAGAGAGCTAAAAAACTCCCTTTCCTGGTGGACAGACCCTTCAAACTTAGAAAATTCAGTAGACTGGATCCTTCTTCCTTCAATCCAAATCCATACGGATGCCAGCCAAAAAGGCTGGGGAGCAAGCATAGGAAACAGATATTTACAAGGGATATGGCCCAAAGAGATACAAAACAGGTTGTCAAATTTCAGGGAGCTGAAGGCGGTCTGGGAAACTCTTCAAAGATGTCAACATTTACTCAGAGGGAATCACGTAAAAGTTTTCTCAGACAGCAGCACTACTGTAGCACCCTGAGGACTCGGCTGCTACAGGGGTATTACACCTCAAGCCAGAGGTGTGGTATTCCACTCCCGGGTAAGGATGGAGTGTGGGACTGAGCTCAGATAGCTGCATACACTACATACATCCCATTTCCGGGGGACAGACCGACGGTACTCCCACCAGTATATGTGCAGGTACGACAGTGTCTGTCCCTGGCTGGAGTGGGAGGGGGGGTGGAACATCCCAGTAGTGTAGGGGCAGATAGGGGGAGCAGTTTGGGTAAGGCTAGGAGCTCATTGGGTGCTGGTCACCTGAGCTCACACATAGAGGGAGTATATAAGGTGGGCACCATCTTAGATCAGGGTCAGTCTTCTGTAGAGGGTCAGTCAGTCCTGAGAGAGGTCCAGGAGCGCCTGCAGAGAGAAGAGAAGGACCCAGAGGGGGAGAAGAAGGAACCCCAAGAACCCAGTATACAACCAGAAGGGTGAAGGGTTGGCACGCAAGGGAACCGGATCCCAAATTAGTGGAGGAGAGAAACAACCCTCAACTAAGAACCGGAGGCTGCGACATTACATGTGGAGCAGCCCCTCACCAAGTCCACTAAGAAGGCACACCGAGCATAGGGTCAGGGAAGCCAAAGAAGGTTCACCCAATAGGAGACCCGAGGGAGCCGGACATAAGTGGACCCCTGGTGGGAACGGCCAGTAGAGAGGACAGTCAGAAAGGGAGCTCAGGACCACGCTCCAGAATTGCTTGGGGGTTGGCCGAGTCCAGGACCTGGTGGACGCAGCACGGCTCGGGCGGTCACTCAAGGCCAGAGTGACCAACAGAACAGCAGTAAGTAAAAACCCTGAACTGCACAGCCCGACTCTGAGTCTTCTTACCATCCACACTGCACCACCACAACCACCATCCTCTACACCTGACCCCCTGAGGCTATACCCCTCCCATTGGGGGTTATACTACCACAGCTGCACGTATACCACCAGCCTCAGCGGACCCTGCTGCAGCGGCGGCCTTTTGACCGCAAATCAACGGGTGGCGTAGTCGACACTAAGAACAACTAATAACATCTGTAAAGACTGCCACACACTGAGTTTGACACCCTGGGCACGGACCGGGTCGCCGCCACTCGGAGACTACAACCCCCATCAGATCCGGCTCCGGGTAATCCCCAAACAGCACTGGCCCAGGGGGCGCGTCACTACCATCTCGTTTCTTCGTCGGCAAGGAGGTCCAAGAGGGAAATGGTTACAATCCTTGGCGGCAAAAATTTTCCACTGGGCGGAGAGAAATGTTCTTTCAATATCGGCTATTCATCTAAGGGGGTCCGAAAATGTGGTAGCAGATTTCCTCAGCAGAGCAAGAGTTGGTCCCTCAGTTTGGGAGCTGAATCCAGAGGTGTTTGATCAAATCATTCAACGATGGGGCACCCCGTTCATAGACCTGTTCACGACAAGAAAAAACAGGAAGCTGCAGCGCTTTTTTTCCTTGGACCCAGCCGACAGCCCAGAAGGAATAGATGCCCTTTCTCAATCATGGGGAACAAAACTGGTGTACGCTTTCCCTCCAGTTCCTCTCATTTCAAGAGTACTAAGGAAAATCAAACAGGAGAGGGGAGCTCTTATTCTAATAGCGCCTTACTGGTCCAAGAAGAGCTGGTTCCCTCTGCTACACCGGATGTCGGTGGATCTCCCATTCAGACTTCCAGCCAGGAAAGATCTTCTATTGCAGGGTCACTTGTTACATCCGAACATCCAATTCCTTCAACTGACAGCATGGAATCTGAGAGGCGGATCCTAGCCTCTAAGGGCCTTTCTCATCGAATAATTACAACTCTTCAAGCCTGTAGGAAACCAGTAACGTCAGCCATCTATTCTAGGATCTGGAAACAGTTCTGTAGCTTTGCAGGTCAGTCGGTGGGAAATTTGTCTCGCCACAATATTCCGAAGATACTGGATTTCCTCCAGGAGGTGGTTTGATAAGGGTCTGAGGCCAAATACGTTAAAAGTTCATATCTCGGCCCTAAGTGCTTTTTTGGACTACTCCTTAATAGACCACCCATGGATATCAAGGTTCATAAAAGCAACTTCTCGTTTAAGACCCACGATAAGGAGTCTAGTACCGCCATGGGATCTGAACCTGGTGTTGAGAGCTTTATGTAAGTCTCCCTTTGAACCCCTAGAAGAAACATCAGTAGACCTGCTCCCTCTGAAATCAGCCTTTCTTGTGGCAGTTACTACAGCGAAGCGGGTAGGTGAGATCCAGGCTCTCTCAGTTCTAGACCCATACCTTAAGATTCTGGAGGACAGATTGGTTCTTAAGCTGGATCCCTCCTTTCACCCTAAGGTGGTGTCCAGTACGAACCTGAATCAAGAAATAATACTGCAGTCTTTCTTCCAGTCTCCCAAAAATGAAAAGGAAAAAGCCTTCCATACCTTGGACGTCAGGAGGGCAATTATTCGGTATATAGAAGTCACAGCCCTCTGGAGGAGAGACTTAAACCTTTTTCTGCAATTCTCGGGTGTGAATAAAGGCAAGAAAGCTTCTAAGCCGACTCTAGCAAGGTGGTTGACAAGGACTATCGCCCTCGCATATGAATCAGAGCGGAAGGATCCCCCAATTTCTCTTAAGGCTCATTCCACTCGAGCAATCTCCGCTTCTTGGGCAGAGAAAGCAAGAGCTTCAGTAGGCCAAATCTGCCAGGCAGCAACCTGGTCTAGTATATCAACATTCAGTAAACATTATAAATTGGATGTATTGTCTAGTCAACAATTAGCCTATGGCCGTAAAGTCCTTCAGGCAGTAGTCCCGCCC
Organism: Phyllobates terribilis; assembly: GCF_046119375.1. Lineage (NCBI taxonomy): Eukaryota > Metazoa > Chordata > Amphibia > Anura > Dendrobatidae > Phyllobates > Phyllobates terribilis. Next base: position 129,104,202 of record NW_027362773.1, on the reverse strand, counting down.
TAAGTGTTCCATTTTTTTGATTTGGTATGTCTCCTGTCGTGCCATTATGATGGACGCACTGGTAAAATAGGAATTATTCCTACCGTTAATTACGTTTCCAGGAGTCCATCATAACGGCACCATATTTCCCTCCCCTGCTCTTGACACTAATGTGAATTTAACATTGGTATATGTATATAATAAAATAGAGTTGCATCCATCCTGGTTTAAATGATTAGTACAAACACTGAGAGTGTGATGGGAGAAGGGGGGTTTAACCTCTCATGTGTTTCCTGTCCCTAAAGGAACAGAGGACTTGACTCCTGTCGTACCGTTATGGTGGACTCCTGGAAACGTAATTAACAGTAGGAATAATTCCTATTTTTTGTCATTAAAGTACACTCTGCACCCCATCTTGACTGAAAAAAACCCAGAAATGTAGAAATTTTTACAAATTTATTAAAAAAGAAAAACTGAAATGTCACAAGTAGTGTTGAGTGAGCATGCTCGACACTGCTCGGTACTCGCCTGAGCATCTCACTACTCGGGATGTTCGGCGAGCACCGAGCATTTTCGGGGGTCTCCGCCCTGCACGTTTGGCGCTCTTTACAGAGCCAATGAACATGCAGGGATTGCCAGCCTGTCACTGTAATGCCGCAGCCATGTTGTTTGTGGGCATTACAGGGATTGGCTGGCCGCACAGCGTCACCTCGAGTATTTAAAACCGGGCGCCGCCATCTTGGACACAGTTGCTCCGGATCAGACAGTGTAGGGAGAGTGCTGCTGAGCTAGGGAGAGATTTATACTGTGAAATAGGTAGTGTAGGGTCTCTAAAGCCTGCAAAATCAAACAAACAGTCCTTCTGAGGACTAATATCCATCCCAGATATCAGGCAGGCAGGCTGTATAGGAGACGCAGTGGTTATATTAACAAACACTGCATTACAGTCCTGTGTGCTGCTGCTGCTCAAATTGCTAGACTTAGCCCCAGGTCTCAGGGGCCAGGAAAAATCCTTTTTTTTCATCTAAATCCTCTTTTTTTTTTTTTTCCCTCAGTCAGACTGTACAAATACCCATCTTATTTTCAAAAAAAAGAAAAATTGAGTGTGTAGACACAAATATATCTGTTTAAAAGATTCTGATGTAGGCCAGAGAACTAGAACTGTGGTTTTCCTCTTCCACGGTTCAAATCTCCTTTTTATTACCCTTTTTCCATTGATAGTGCGAGTGTAAGCTATTTTACTTCATTTACAATGGGCAAGGCGCATGGCAAGGGACGTGGAACTGAACGTTCTGGTGATGGTGCGTGCAGAGGACGGGGCCGTGGCCAAGGTGAAAATGTGCCACAACCAACAGCCACATCTTCTCGCTCCCAGTTCTTGACCGAATTACTAGGGAAGCATACAACAGCACCACTATTGCCAACTGATCAATGTGAACAGGTTATTAATTGGATAGCAGATAATACTTCCAGTCACCTGGGCACCACCACCTCCGGTATGTCTTCCACACGGTCAAGTGTTAGTAGCCGTGAGTCTCGACTGCATACTCCTCCTCACCCTCCTCCATGTTGAGTGTCGTCAGACAGCAACTGATCCCACAGATGGACACTCTAAAGACCTGTTCACTGGTCCATTTCCATATTTGGACCCCTCGCTTGCTCCGCTTGAAGTGGTTGAAGAGGAGATCCCATGTAGCGATGGCCAAATATTGAACAGCCACGGCCACAGGAAGGCAACGCTGGCAATTTGTCACAAGAGGTGGACGATGACGAGAAACAATTGCCACGAAGTGAGGAGGAGGACTGTGGTGCGGAAGTGGAAGAGGAGGAGGTGGTGGATGATCTAGTAACTGACCCAACATGGCAGGAGGACACGCAGAGCGAGGCCAGCAGCACACAGGGGGAGGGAGGAAGAGTACCCCAACAGGCAGGAAGAAGCAGTGTGATGGCCGCAGACAGAAGGCGGGCAACCGTTCCCCGTAACACCAACATGAGGGACGTTGCCAGTACAACCATTAAGTCTTCCAGAGTCTGGAATTTTTTTAAAAACTCTGCTGATAACCCCAAAAAGGCCATTTGTACCACCTGCCAGGCCTGCATCAGCAGGGGTGACAAAACTACCAGCCTGACCACAACCAGCATGATCAGGCACATGTCAGCAAAGCACCCAACTTTGTGGGGCGAACCCCAGGGTCCACGACCAGTGTCAGCGGGTGTCACCACTGCTTCTTCCGCTGTTGTGCGTGTAAGAGAACCCCCTGTTGTGCGCGCAAGGCAATCCCCTGTCCACACTGCATGCAAAGATGCCCCCTCCTCTCAGTCTTCACTTGTTATGGCAGTTTCTCAAGAAACAGCACCAACGTCCACGTCCCACCGCAGCGTTCAATTGTCCATATCCCAGAATTCGCAGGCAACACCCCACAGGCCACAGTCCTAAATTCGCACATTTCACGACTGCTTGTGTTGGAAATGCTGCCTTTTAGGCTGGTGGAGATGGAATCCTTCCGCAACCTTATGGCGGTGGCCGTCCCTCGGTACTCGGTCACCAGCCGACACTATTTTGCCCGGTGTGCCATCCCCGCACTGCACAAGCACGTGTCCCAAAACATCTGCTGTGCCCTCAACAACGCAGTAACTTGGAGAGTCCACCTGACAACGGACACGTGGACAAGTGCTTGTGGCCAGGGACTGTACATCTCCCTGACGGCACACTGGGTAAACATAATGGAAGCCGGGACCCAGTCGGACCTTGGGACGGAACACATCCTCCCCACACCGAGGATTGCGGGCCCTATGTCAGTCAGAGTTGCCCCCACAGTGTACAGCTCCTGCGCATCATCATCATCCTCCTCCTCATGTTCAGCCTCCATCTCAGATATCACCACATAAGTTACAAGCTGGAAGCACTGCAGTACTGCCTCAGCCAAGCGGCAACACGCTGTGCTGAAACTCATAAGCTTAGGTGATAAACCTCACACTGCTTGTGAGTTGTGGACAGCAGTGAAAGAGCAGGCAGCTCTGTGGCTGAGACCGCTGAACCTACATCCAGGCATGGTCGTGTGTGACAATGGCCGTAACCTGGTGGCGGCTGTGAGGCGAGGCGAGATCACACACGTACCATGCCTGGCTCATGTGCTTAACCTCGTGGTTCGGCGGTTTCTTAAATCGTACCTTGAGTTGCCAGATCTGCTCGTCAAAGTACGCCGCCTGTCAGCTAATTTTCGCAAGTCTGCTACAGCTTCGGCCGCCCTTGCTGTGTTGCAGCAGCATTTGCAGCTTCCGGCACACCGACTGGTGTGTGATGTCCCCACATGTTGGAACTCTACCCTCCACATGTTGCAAAAGATTTGTGAGCAGAAGAGAGCAGTTGTGGAGTACCAGCTGCAACAAGGCCGTCGATATTCAGGTTAGACTCCACACATAAGACCTCAGGAGTGGACCTGGATGTCTGACATATGTACCATTCTGACAAACTTTGAGGAGTCCACCAAGATGGTGAGTGGCGATGACGCCATCTTTAGCGTCAGCATCCTACTTGTCTGTCTTTTGCAACACTCTCTGCAGAGAATTAAAGAGGAGGCATTGCAGCCAGAGTATGATGAGATGGATCAAGAAGCCGTAGCAGGCGATTACACACAGCCCAGCCTCATCTCATCCGAACGTGCATTGGGGGACAATGAGTGAGAGGAGGAGGAGGAGGAAGAACAGGAGCTGGTATCATGCGCTGTAGACAGTAGTACCTGTACAACTGTCACACCGTCGGTTCTGCGTGGGTGGCCTGAGGACAGGGGAGAGGAGGAGGAGGAGAGCATGGTCAGTCGTCATCTTGGTGAGGACACAGAAGTCTTGCCCGTTACCAGTCTGGCACGCATGGCTGACTTTGTTATGCTGCCTTAACCGTGACCCTCACGTTGTCAAAATGTTGGGTGACAGTCATTACTGGTTGGTGACACTTTTAGACCCCCGCTACAAGGAGAACTTTCACTCTCTTATTCCTGAGGTGGAGAGGTCTACAAAAATGGGGCAGTACCAGAAGGCCCTTGCTGCAGAACTGTTAAAAAAAATTCCCATCTGAACACGCTAGCGGCAGAGGTCACAGTTTGTTGCCCAACCAAGGCGTACAAGCGAGAGAGATGCAACTCCAATCCAGCAGAGGCAGGGGAACACTGTCAACGTTCTGGGACAGTTTTCTGAGACCCGCCCAGCTTACAGGCCCTGAGGCGCGGGCTACTCTCACAAAGAGTGGAAAGTTTCAAAAGATGGTGAGGGAGTACCTTGCCGACTGTACCAGCGTGCTCCGTGATTCCTCTGTGCCTTTTAATTATTGGGTATACAAGCTGGACACTTGGAATGAACTCGCTCTGTACACCTTGGAGGTCCTGGCCTGCCCTGCCACTAGCGTGTTATCGGAGCGTGTTTTTAGTGCCGCTGCGGGAATTATAACTGTTAAGCGCACTCGCCTGTCAACTGACAAGCTGACCCTTATCAAAATGAACAAGGGCCAGACTTCTCATCACCACCAAATGACAGCAGAGTAACAAAGTCAAATCCACTGTGTTATTTCGGGAGGTGTATTCCCATGCACCGCTTCACACCCACACATGGGTATACGCTTCCTCATTTCGGCTGTATTTTGCTCTTCTCCTTATCCTCAGCCTCCACCACCACTATACCACCAGGGTGACCGTGTGTTATGCACACGCCCGGACTGACTGGCGTGTGCGTGTTTATGTAGTGATTCCACTGTGCCATGAACCGGAGAGTGCCTGGAGGGGCGTAACTAAGTATCTGCCCGATCCGACCAAGGTGGCACGACGGCATACGACGCCAGTGCACCAAGGAGGAACCGAGCAGAGGGACCAGGTGCTACTCCAGGACAGACCCCGGACACGGCTGTTGACCCACACAGGGGAATACAGGAACAGACTGGTAGGCTGGCACACAGACTGGTGGGTATAGGCAGGCACGACTGGTATGCAGGCAGGCGGGTATGCAGGCAGGGGGGTACAGGAAAGCACAGCTAGAGAGCAGACAGGGAGGCACTAGCAGGTAGGAACACAGGCGGGATAGGACCCAGTACACACTGGGACTCAGGAACAACACAGGCAGAGGGGTACAGGCAAGCACAGCTAGAGTGCAGACAGGGAGGCACTAGCAGGTAGGGACACTGGCGGGATAGGACCCAGTACACACTGGGACTCAGGAACAGAACCACAGATGTGGCGGACAAACACAGCAGAGTGAGGCCGCCCAGAGAGGTGAGCGAGAACAGGGCAGGACAAGGCCGCCTGGAGCAGTGAGCAAGAGTAGAGCAGGACAAGGCCGCCAGGAGCGGTGAACAAAGGGTCAGAGCTGAGCGAGGCTGCCGGAGCAGCGAGCAAAGGAGTCAGAGCAGGCTAGAACCGCCAGAGCGGTAAGCAAAGGAGTCAGAGCAGGCTAGAACCGCCGGAGCGGTGAGCAAAGGAGTCTGAGCAGGCTAGAACCGCCGGAGAGGTGAGCAAAGGAGTCAGAGCAGGCTAGAACCGCCGGAGCGGTGAGCAAAGGAGTCAGAGCAGGCTAGAACCGCCGGAGCGGTGAGCAAAGGAGACAGAGCAGGCAAGGCTGAGTAGGGGGGACAGGGCTCTGTTCACACGGAACAGACAAGAAGGGTAAGGCAGAGCCAGACACCCACAGGGTACTTGCAGTGAAGTAGCGAGTGGACCACAAACTCACAAACGAGAGTACAGAGACAACAAGCAGGAGTTAGGTACGAGTTCAGACTCTGCAGAAAAAGGAAGGGAACGGACATAGAGGCAAAACAGGTAAAGGATAGGAAAGAGTTCAGACTGGAACTGAGTGTACGGAGGAGACCGACACTGCAGCGGGAGACAGGAGCGGGTCTGGGAATACGGCCCCCAGAGAGGCGGGACAAACAGGCAAGGAGCGTGTTCAGACAGGACAGACAAGATACAGGAATAGGTCTAGGTAATCGGCCACTAGAAGGCGGGAGGAACAGGCTAGGAGCGTGTTCAGACAGGACAGACAAGATACAGGAACGGGTCTAGGTAATCGGCCCCTAGAAGGCGGGAGGAACAGGCTAGGAGCGTGTTCAGACAGGCCTGGAAATACAGCCTCCAGGATAGGCAGACAAGAGAACACAGACAGGACTCAATTCAGACACGGGAACTGATACCGTAAGGCAGGAGATATAGACAGGACTCAGTTCAGACACGGGAACTGATACCGCAAGGCAGGAGACATAGACAGGACTCAGTTCAGACACGGGAACTGATACCGCAAAGCAGGAGACAAAGAACGGGACCTGGCACCTTCAGAGTGCAAGCACACACTGAAAGAAACACTATGCTCAGGCAGGGATAGATGGGAGCAGCTGAGCTATATACCAGGTGACAGACAGCAATAGGCTGAGGACGCACAAGGGGTGTGACCCACAGCAGGTACAAAAAGCAGGAAGTGATCGGGCGCCGCCCTTAAGCAGCAGAAACAGACACAAACAGACAGCATGGAGGGAAGACAGAGAGACATTCTGGACTGGAGATCAAGTGCGCGCTCTTGCACAGTGGGAGATGGACCACCATGCAAGGACGCCGCCAGGTATGTTACAGTACCCCCCCCCTTACGCCCCCTCTTCTTCAGGCCTGCCAGAATCTTCCGCAGGGAATTCGAGGACCAGTCATTCACTTCAAGGAGATCACTTCCACTGTCCACAGGAAAAACTGATCTCATCTGGTTAGCTAGGATGCTACCTCCTATCCAGCCATCCTCAGCAACAGACGAAACAAGTGGAGTACCAGGAACAGCACACAAGGAAGTCTCTCTCCACATATTTTCAGGTGGCACCCCAGAGGGTACAGGAGACAACTGGAAGTCCTTCACCGGGTTGGAGGGGGACAGAGACTTGGGGGTAATCTCTGCTTCGAGGTACATCTTGTCAAGCTCACAGGAAGAAATAGACGGGTTATCAGGTACATAATGAGGAAAAGTCACTGTCTCTTTGTTATCTGGTGGTACCCCGGAGGATTCAGGAAACAACTGGAGGTCCTCCGCCGGGTCAGAAGAGTGCAGAGGCTCAGAGAAAACATCTGCTTCAGAGTACACTAGGTCGGACTCACTGGACGAAGCAGGCGAGGTATCGGGTACCGAGTATAGGAAAGTCTCTGTCCATTCACCACCAGGTGGCACCCCGAAGGGTTCTGGAGACAACTGGAGGTCCTCCGCCTGGTCGGAGGGGTGTAGAGACTCACGGGTAACCTCTGCTTCAGAGTACACTAGGTCGGACTCACTGGACGAAGCAAGCGAGGTATCAGATCTAGGATATAGGAAAGTCTCTGTTCATTCACCACCAGGTGGCACCCAGAAGGGTTCTGGAGACAACTGGAGGTCCTCCGCCTGGTCGGAGGGGTGTAGAGACTCGGGAGTAACCACTGCTTCGGAGTACACTAGGTTGGACTCAGTGGACGAAGCGAGCGAGGTATCAGGTACAGAGTATAGGAGAGTCTCTGTCCTTTCGCTACCAGGTAGCACCCCGAAGGGTTCTGGAGACAACTGGAGGTCCTCCGCCTGGTCGGAGGGGTGTAGAGACTCGGGAGTAACCTCTGCTTCGGAGTACACTAGGTTGGACTCACTGGACGAAGCGAGCGAGGTATCAGGTACAGAGTATAGGAGAGTCTCTGTCCTTTCGCTACCAAGTAGCACCCCGAAGGGTTCAGGAGACAACTGGAGGTCCTCCGCCTGGTCGGAGGGGTGTAGAGACTCGGGGGTAACTTCCACTTTGGGGTACCCATTGTCAGGCTCACAGGACGAAGCGGACAAAGTATCGAGTACCGGGTGTAGAGAAGTCTCTCTCCATTTGTCATCGAGTGGTATCCCGGAGGATTCAGGAGGCAACAGGGTGTCCTCCACCAGGTAGTAGAGGTGCACAGACTCTGAGGCAACCACAGCTTTGGAGCATCCTTGGACATGCACACCGGTTAAAGTGGGTGAAGCATCTGATGCCGGGTGCAGGAAGTTCTCCTGTGTGGAGTCTGGATGGGCAGAAGTCTCTTCGGGCAGGAGAACCGGTGCACTACCCACGCACATTACCCGTTGGGGCTTCTGCGGGATACAGGGAGATGAAGCTTCAGTAGGGACTTCAAGGTTGGGGTCAGGAGGTCTCAGGGAGGACAGACCCTGGCGTGACGGCTTGCCTCTACGTCTAGCACGTCTGGACTGCCCCTTGAGGTTGGGAGAAGTCTTCCGGGAAGCGTAGTCACCCTGTGAGGATTCTGGGTGGACAGTAGTCTCATTCGGCTGGAGGACTATTGCGCTACCCACACACATTACCCATCGGGGCTGCTCCGGGATATTGGGAGGTGAAGCTTCAGCAGGAGCCTCCGGGTTAGGATCATCGAAGACCATTAGAAAGGCCACCAGGAAGGCCGTTAGGTCCAGGAGGATCGGATCCTGTGTTTCATATAGGGGGTTGATCCATTCCAAGGCATCACCTGCCAGGTAAGACATAATGAATGCCACCTTAACCCGATCGGTGGGAAAACATAGAGGGTAGAACTTGAAGTGTAGCATGCATTGCTCCACAAATGCACGACTTTGTCTTGGATCCCCATAGTAACGTGGCGGATCCGCAGGAACGAGAGCAGATAGATCCATCTGGACGGGTGCGTAATTCGCCTGGAACTCAGCTGAGAAAAAAAATAAATTATTTATTTATTTTTAATGCATGTATTCGCTGGAAAACTTCTCAGAGAGCGAAGGCCGTGGGGCTCAACGGGAACCATGGCCTGAGCATGCTGTTATGCACACGCCCGGACTGACTGGCGTGTGCGTGTTTATGTAGTGATTCCACTGTGCCATGAACCGGAGAGTGCCTGGAGGGGCGTAACTAAGTATCTGCCCGATCCGACCAAGGTGGCACGACGGCATACGACGCCAGTGCACCAAGGAGGAACCGAGCAGAGGGACCAGGTGCTACTCCAGGACAGACCCCGGACACGGCTGTTGACCCACACAGGGGAATACAGGAACAGACTGGTAGGCTGGCACACAGACTGGTGGGTATAGGCAGGCACAACTGGTATGCAGGCAGGCGGGTATGCAGGCAGGGGGGTACAGGAAAGCACAGCTAGAGAGCAGACAGGGAGGCACTAGCAGGTAGGAACACAGGCGGGATAGGACCCAGTACACACTGGGACTCAGGAACAACACAGGCAGAGGGGTACAGGCAAGCACAGCTAGAGTGCAGACAGGGAGGCACTAGCAGGTAGGGACACTGGCGGGATAGGACCCAGTACACACTGGGACTCAGGAACAGAACCACAGATGTGGCGGACAAACACAGCAGAGTGAGGCCGCCCAGAGAGGTGAGCGAGAACAGGGCAGGACAAGGCCGTCTGGAGCGGTGAGCAAGAGTAGAGCAGGACAAGGCCGCCAGGAGCGGTGAACAAAGGGTCAGAGCTGAGCGAGGCTGCCGGAGCAGCGAGCAAAGGAGTCAGAGCAGGCTAGAACCGCCGGAGCGGTAAGCAAAGGAGTCAGAGCAGGCTAGAACCGCCGGAGCGGTGAGCAAAGGAGTCTGAGCAGGCTAGAACCGCCGGAGAGGTGAGCAAAGGAGTCAGAGCAGGCTAGAACCGCCGGAGCGGTGAGCAAAGGAGTCAGAGCAGGCTAGAACCGCCGGAGCGGTGAGCAAAGGAGATAGAGCAGGCAAGGCTGAGTAGGGGGGACAGGGCTCTGTTCACACGGAACAGACAGGAAGGGTAAGGCAGAGCCAGACACCCACAGGGTACTTGCAGTGAAGTAGCGAGTGGACCACAAACTCACAAACGAGAGTACAGAGACAACAAGCAGGAGTTAGGTACGAGTTCAGACTCTGCAGAAAAAGGAAGGGAACGGACATAGAGGCAAAACAGGTAAAGGATAGGAAAGAGTTCAGACTGGAACTGAGTGTACGGAGGAGACCGACACTGCAGCGGGAGACAGGAGCGGGTCTGGGAATACGGCCCCCAGAGAGGCGGGACAAACAGGCAAGGAGCGTGTTCAGACAGGACAGACAAGATACAGGAACAGGTCTAGGTAATCGGCCCCTAGAAGGCGGGAGGAACAGGCTAGGAGCGTGTTCAGACAGGACAGACAAGATACAGGAACGGGTCTAGGTAATCGGCCCCTAGAAGGCGGGAGGAACAGGCTAGGAGCGTGTTCAGACAGGCCTGGAAATACAGCCTCCAGGATAGGCAGACAAGAGAACACAGACAGGACTCAGTTCAGACACGGGAACTGATACCGTAAGGCAGGAGATATAGACAGGACTCAGTTCAGACACGGGAACTGATACCGCAAGGCAGGAGACATAGACAGGACTCAGTTCAGACACAGGAACTGATACCGCAAAGCAGGAGACAAAGAACGGGACCTGGCACCTTCAGAGTGCAAGCACACACTGAAAGAAACACTATGCTCAGGCAGGGATAGATGGGAGCAGCTGAGCTATATACCAAGTGACAGACAGCAATAGGCTGAGGACGCACAAGGGGTGTGACCCACAGCAGGTACAAAAAGCAGGAAGTGATCGGGCGCCGCCCTTAAGCAGCAGAAACAGACACAAACAGACAGCATGGAGGGAAGCCAGAGAGACATTCTGGACTGGAGATCAAGTGCGCGCTCTTGCACAGTGGGAGATGGACCACCATGCAAGGACGCCGCCAGGTATGTTACACCGTGGTCCGTGTTGCCGGCGTTGTAAGTTCCTCCTTCCTAATTTTTGGCAGCTTTTGCTTGGAAGGCGTAGGCAAAGACTATGGGAGACCCACTCCCCAGTAATGGGAATAATGTTTTTAATATGCTGTACTGCATGGTTCTTGTAAGGGGCATTGCAAGTTCCTCCGTCCTAATTTTTGGAAGCTTTTGCTTCGAAGGCATAGGCAAAGACTATGGGAGACCCACTTCCCAATAATGGGAATAATGTTTTTAATATGATGTACTGCATGACTCTTGTAAGGCGCATTAAAATTGTCTTGATATTGTCTTTTTATTCCACTGTGACCTCCACATCTCTTCCAAGGGGCATTAAAACTGTCTTGTTAAGCTACTGTGACCTCCACATCTCTTCCAAGGGGCATTAAAATCGTCTTGTTAAGCTACTGTGACCTCCACGTCTCTTCCAAGGGTCTTTTGATATTGTCTTTTTATTCCACTGCGACCTCCACCACTCTTCCAAGGGGCATTGATATTGTCTTTTTATTCCACTGTAACCTCCACCACTCTTCTAAGGGGCATTGATATTGTCTTTTTATTCTACTGGGACCTCCACCACTCTTCCAAGGGGCATTGATATTGTCTTTTTATTCCACTGGGACCTCCACGTCTCTTCCAAGGGGCATTAAAACCATCTTGTTAAACCACTCTGAACTCCACAGCTCTTCCAAGTGGCATTGAAATGTTGTTTTTAATTACCTCTACCCTCCACGACTCTTCCAACGGGCATTGCATTTCCTCCTAATTTTAGTCAGCTTTTGCTTTTCAATGCATAGGCGAACACTAAGGGAGACCCACTCCCCAATAATGGGTAGAAGGTTTTTAGTTCGCTGTAATCCACGTCTGTTTCAAGGGACATTGCAGTTCCTCAGAATTTTTGGAAAGCCTTCCATTCACTGCTTAGGCCAACAGTGTACAGGAGACCAAGTTGCTATAAATGGAAAAAACGGTTTAGTTAAGGCCCTCTGACCTCCATGTCACTTCCAAGGGGCATTGGAGTGCCTCGAAATTTTTGGTAGGCATTGCACTCACTGTATGCCCTATAACTGTGTAGCCGAACCGCTCCTTTTGGTACAGAAACATATCCTACAAAACATGTGTGGTTGACTGGCCTGATATTGATGTGAATGGTCCCTGTTCCTTCTTCTTTCTTCTTTGCCACCACCTCATCCATCATTCATCACCTGAAGCTTTGTTTTAACGGGAGTCATAGAACTGGGATAGTAGCAGGAAAACATCCAGCAATCCTCAGAGGAGGTAAGATATGCGCCAAAACGCTGACCACCTCAGGCCTAGCCGCTACTACATACATGCGCTTGCATTCCAAGGAAGAGAAATCTAAGGAGATGGATGGCCTTATGATCATGAATAATTTACTCGTTGTGTAGGAGGCTGACCACTGCTGCTGTCTACCTTCTGAACTTTGTGTTGAAGCCTGATTGACCCAGGACCCGCAATCCTTTATGTCTGGAGGACGTGTTGCATCCCAGTGTCCAACTGTGTCCCGGCTTCCACAATATTAACCCAGTGTGAAGGCGTCAGTGAGATGGACCATCCCTGGCCACATTCACTTGTCCACGTGTTTGTGGTTAGGCTGTCCTTCCCACTAAATGCACTGGGGAGGGCACAGGTAATGTTTTGGTATGCGCTGGTGTATAAGGCGCACCGGGACAAATAGGGGCGGCTGGGGACCGTTTGTGGACACCCGGCCGCCCCCATGTGGCTTGGGACCATGTATGGGCACCCGGCCACGGGATGGCTGGGGACTGAGTATGGACACCCGGCCGCCCCCTGGCGGCTGGGGACCAAGCGTAGACACCCGGCCGCCGGGCGGCTGGGGACTGAGTATGGATACCAGGCCGCCAACTCAGCCATGACTTGGTGGCCAGATTCCGCCTCCACATGCCTAAAAGGCCCAATTTCAAGTGCAAGCAAGCAAGCAGTATGGTGTTGCAGCCTTGGGGTGGTAGGGTGGCAGGCTGCATACTTGCGCTTGCATTGCAAGGAATGGGGGAGGTACAATTGAACACTGTCCTGGGACAAGGACTTGAACGGGGATAGCTGCAAGTCTGCAATGACAGGTGCAGGGCGGGAGGCATCTTCGCATGTGCCATGAACAAGTGGTTGGTGTGCACACACTACAGAGGAATAGGCTGTCCTTCCCACTATATGCACTGGGGAGAGAACAGGTAATGTTTTGGTATGCTCGCTTGTGTATAAGGCGCATCGGGACAAATAGGGGCGGCTGGGGACCGAGTATGGACACCCGGCTGCCCCCTGGCGGCTGGGGAACGAGTGTAGACACCCGGCCGCCGGGCGGCTGGGGACTGAGTATGGATACCAGGCCGCCGACGCAGCCATGACATGGTGGCCGGCGTCTGCCTCCACAAGCTTAAAAGGCCTAATTTCAAGTGCAAGCAAGCTAGCAGTATGGTATTTCAGCCTGGGGGTGGGTGGGTGGCAGGCTGCACACTTACGCTTGCATTCCAAGAAAACAAAGCAGATGCTAACTTCTATCATCATCATCATGCTCCTCACCTTGGCACTCTCAACTCCCCTGATGGAGAAGCCAGGGCCCACCAGAGGAGTCTCTGGTTGTCTGGTGGGCTCGTCCAATGCTGCCCTAAGGAAGGCCAGGCTAAGAAAAGTGTGAGGAAGGTTCCCGGGACAAATAGTTGCAGCTGGGGACTGAGTATGGAGACCTCACTGCCGACGCAGCCATGAGGTAGTGGCCAGCTTCGGCCTCCTCCAAACTAAAAGGCCCTATTTCAAGTGCAAGCTAGCAGTATAGTATTGCAGCCTGCGGGTGGGTGGGTGGTTGGCTGCATATTTGCGCTTACATTGCAAGGAATGGGGGAGGTACAATTGAACACTGCCCTGGGACAAGGACTTGCACGGGGGATAGTTGCAAGTTTGCATCTTCTGATGCGGCAAGGATGACTTCTGATGGGCACACTTTTAGGCAGTGACCTGGGTGTCAGAGATGCTTTCAGGGGTCTTCCTCATGCTGTTCCCATGTCTTTTCAGCACTGTATGCATGTGTGCTTGGCATCACAGACCCAGAAGGGTGTATTGAAGGATTCCTCCACAAGAGGCCCCCATAACCATTCACACATCTCCACCTTCCACCTCAGACCACCAGAGGGAGCTCCTTAGGGAGATATATAAGGGAAGGTGGAGCCAGGCAGCAGTCAGTCTATTCTGGTTTAGCAGTGAGTCCAGTGCAGTCTGAGATGAGTTACCTCAGAGGACAAAAGCCTGTTCCAGCTCCTGCATCCTACCCTGCAGTGGAGCTTATCCAGATCAAGACTCAGTGTAGCTCAGTGAGGTGAGCTATAGGTGTGCCGCGCCATAAGATCGGTGAAACGCGGCACGCTGCCGTTAGTGTGAGTGGCCTATTGAGGGCTCGAGTAGGCCGAAGACGACGAGTAGAGAGTTAGCTCATAGGGGGCAGAGGAGCTTAACTAGCTCACCCCGAAGGAGAATCAGTTACCGGACACCGGGTCCGAAGCTTGCCGGGATCTCCACGACCCAGTAAGATAAACCGGAATCCCTGGAGAACTACAGGTCCCAGGATCACTAAAGTGCTGATACGTACCAGAGCCGGGAGACACATAGGCCCCGTAAGTCGGGAGCGTGCACTCCAAGAGAAGGCCCTACCACAAAGTCAGCCAGCGCAGCACAGAGACAAAGTTAGGCCTAGCTCCAGGCAGGTCAGAAACTTACTACGCAGCAGCCAGAACCAGGAGGCCCAAAACCTGCTCATTGGGGAGGATCCGGACATACACCCTTCACCCTACAGTGCTCCGGGGAGTGCCTGAAATTCCACCAGTAAAAGGTACTGAAGTGACTATCGTGTCCGTCCCTGTTCTTGCTCTGACCCGGCGTAGTCTCTCTGTCCCGCATCCCCGTTCCTATACTGCCCTGAGGCCCAGCTCTACCTGTGGAGAGCAATACCATCAAGCTGCCCTATCATCGGCCTCAGTGGACTGCGCAGCGCTGGTGATCCTCACCAGAAGCCACAGGTGGCGTCACGAACTCTTTCTTTTATAAACTTTACAAATATAAACCCCTTTTTTAAAAGAGAGGCCCAGGGTACGGGCCCGGGAGCCGACCACCGCGACATCTCTAAAGGCTAAAGGCGCGGGTACCGAGTTATCCCCCATCTGCCCCTGGGCTAGTCACATGTGTCACACAGCACATGGCCAGATAAGGTTGTAAAATGTTAAAATGACATTTCCAGGTGAATGCATTTGTCACGTTTGAAAGCAATACAAAAGTGCAAAAACGCATAAAAAATGCTACTTGTGAACATAGCCCAAGGTGTGGAGGAGTATTTTTGTTTTTAGTTATTTAGGCTATGTGCCCACAATGCAGAAATGCTCCGGATTTTTCCTGAGCGTTTCTGCATCTCCCCTGGCAGAAAAAACATGCGGATTGTACATGCGGATTTCCTGCCAGGGACAAGCGGATGTGAAGTGTTCTTCACATGCATTTCCGCATGCGGGTTGACAAGCGCTTTCCAAGCGATTTTAGCATCACTTGGAAAGTGCTTGTCAACTTGGTCACACTATATAAATGCAAACGGCATGGATTTATATAGTGTGACCTAAAGAATGGTTACAAATAAAAAAAATAAATCTATACTTATCTTCCGATGGCCCCCGCAGTCTTGGTTCGCTGCGTCCTGGCTGCCGGCAGCTCGTGGTACACTGAAGGACCTGCCGACGTCAGCATCACGTGACCCGTCACATGACTATGACGTCAGCGCAGGTCCTTCAGGCCATCGCTAGTTGCCGGCATGGGAGGACGAGTGCACCGGGGACCGTCAGAAGGTAAGTATAACAATTATTTTTTATTTTATTCTTTTTTTCACAGGTTCTATGGTACCCGGGTCCGGAGGAGAGTCTCCTCTCCTCCACACCTGGGTACCATCCACACATTGGAACGCATGGAATGCGCATCTACATATACAGTGATGCAGAATCTATGCGTTCAATGCAAGTCAATGGCGGCGAAAACGCAAAATAATTGGTAGTGCTGCGTTTTTTTCCGCAATGATAATCTGCAGGGGAAATTTCCGCAGCATGTGCACAGCACATGCAAATTATGATTGGGGAACATGGCAGGCCTTCTACGATGCGTTTTTTAAGCGTTTCTGCAGCGTTTTTGCCGCTGCGGAAACGCTTAAAAGACGCATCGTGGGCACACAGCCTTATTTTACCTTATACACAAGTCTTTATCCTGGCAAGGATGTTCCTTAACACATTTCACAGGAAAACAGTTTCAGTTTAGTTTTTGAACGTTTTATTGTGAGCCAGTAAAAGTGGCTTAATACCTCTGACCACGTTGTTGACAGCAGTGACCTGAGGGTCAGAAATGCTTCCTGGGGCGATCCCCATGCTGTCCCCATGTCATTTGAGCATTGTCACTATCGTTTTGGGCACTTTTTAGGCTTTCTACAGACTGCCGGGGGTGCCGCCGCAAAAATGCTCGGGTCTCCCATAGACTAACATTGGGCTCGTTGCTTGGGTCGAGCAACCGAGTATCACGGTGAGCTTGGCCCGAGCACCCGAGCATTTTAGTGCTCACTCAACACTAATAATAACAAATGATATATTAATGGTCGGTGTGACGCGTCCCCCCGGGGCCGTGGGGTACTCGGCAGCCGGGCCTCTGGCTGCTGGGGGATATCATGGTGGCTGGCCCGGTCCGTGACCCAGGGCGGTCAGTAAAAGGGGAGAATATATAGGGGATTTGGAAAGATCGTGACGCCACCTGTGGTGCCTGGTGAGGATCACCAGCGCTGCAACAGTCCTCTGAGGTAGATGTTAGGGCAGATTGTGATGGGACGGCTCCCCACAGGTGGAACAGGCCTCAGGGCAGTGAGGTGAGGGAGAGTGGGTTGCGCTGGGCGTTGTAGTGCAGGGGGAACAATGGTGCCGATGAAAGAATGGACGGAGGCGGTACAGTGCAGTCATCCAAGGTTTTACTCACAATTCTTCAGACAGTCCGAAGGTGCACTGTAAAGGTGCAGGCCTCCCGCGTTGCGCTACGTTCACCGGGCAGGGGTTCAATCCTTCCTCAGGCAACTTGGGAATACCTGGCAGAACCCCACTTTCTCGTGTTCCTATTTTGACTGTCTTCCACTGGGTCTTTCTCTCTCCTGCCCTGCGCTGCCCACTCTCAGTCCTGTTTGGGTACTCTGAAGTTCCTCCTCTCCGTTGGAGTTACACAGACTTGCTTGACCCCCTGGGGACTAGAATGCGCTGCGATCCCTCTGTCTTCTGGCAGATACGGGGCGTACGGGTGCCGTACTGCACGCGCCGTACCCCCTGGGATACTTTCTAGAATGAAACCTAATCCCTGCTCCCCTCCTGGGCCTCCTGACTTGGCCCTACTTGTGGAGCAGATCTCCTAATGAGACTCTGCTCCCGGACTGTTTTTCTGAACTGTCCCGAGCTGTTCTTCTGAACTGCTCCCTCTGACTAATCTGCCACCCTAAGATGGCTTCCCTATCTTATACCCCTACCAAAGTGCTCCCTCTAACTACTTCCTCCACCCACACCCACTACTAGTTCCCCCTACCTTTGGGTTCCCCCCACTCCAGCCAGGGTCAGGGCTCAGCAGCTGCGCTCTGCATGTTGCCCCTCCAGCTGGCCTGGAGCAGTGTAGTGTTGTATGCAGGTGTTTGGGGTTCTGTGCAGCACTCCCTCCTTACCTGAGAGAAACGAGACACCACACCTCGGGGTGAGGTGCAGTACCTCTGTGGAGACTGAACCCTCAGGGGCGCCACAGGTGCACGTCTGTATTCAGCTGAGTAGAAGGGGAAAAAGTGGGAAATGTCCTCTGGAAGTGATGCTCTAGATAACTGTGTTATGCAGAGACAAGTTCTGGCTGGAAGAAGTGATGGCAGTCTGCTCTGAATGAAAATAAAAGCAAAGGACTTCAACTAGAGACGTCACTGGTGAGTCAGTGTGTTACCTGTACACTTACACTATACACTATATACAGAGTGCCTGTGTATTACATCACTGGTGATCCCTGTATTACCTGTACACTATACACTATATACAGAGCTCCTGTGTATAATGTCACTGGTGATCCCTGTATTACCTGTACACTGACACTATATACAGAGCTCCCGTGTATTAATGGCACTTATGGTAATATTAGTATTGTGTTTTTTTTATTAATGATCAGTATTATAATATTAGGTCACTATATGGTGGTAATATGTTGTTTGGTGATGGTGTGGCGGTATTTGTTACTTGTATGTGGTATTATTCAGTCATTATGTGGTGGTAATATGTGATCTGGTCATGGTGTGACAGTATTTGTCCCTTGTATGTAGTAACATTTGGTTACTATGTTGCGGTAATATGTGGTCTGGCCATGGTGTGGCGCTATTTGTTCCTTGTATGTGGTATTATTTGGTTACTATGTGGTAGTAATATGTGGTCTGGTCATATTGTGGTAGTATTTGTCCCTTGTATGTGGTATTATTCAGTCACTATGTGGTGGTAATATGTGTCTACTCATGGTGTGATGTTATTTGTCCCTGTATATGGTATTATTTCACTACGTGGTGGTAATATGTGGTCCGGCCATGGTGTGACGGTATTTCTCTCTTGCATGTGATATTATTGGTCATTTTAAAAAATGTACGAGACACATTCTCTTAAAGAAAAATAAATAGAAATATACCTAAAAAGAGTATTGGATATTTTAACAAATGTTTAATAGGTTGGAGTAGGACCTGGCCAGAAGAGTCTACCTTGTTATGGTTGCAGCTTCAAAAATCTTTTGGCCAAAACAAAAGCTAATGGTTTTGTACAGTATGTGATATGGTGTTCGATGGGAACTGGTAATGTGTGATTGGTGAGGACGTGGTGCAGAAATGGAGTTTTTCCAAGAGTGGGCGGTGGGACTGTGGAAGTTTTGCAGTGCGGAGGCAGAGTTAAGGTAAATGCAGAGTTGGGGCGGAGTCTCAGGGGTGCCTGAAAATTTTGCCAGTATGGGGCCCTGAAATTCCTGGTGTCAGCCCTGCAACAATCTACTGAGTATCTGTTGGAATTGACAACTGACGCACCCTCAGTAGAGCAAGGGATTAGCCCAGCCCCTGAAATGGAGGTAATTGATGATGCTTCGTTTCAGGGAGGGCCAGGGGCTGCGGCAGTGACAACAGCATCTTCCCTTGATGATGCTTCGTTTCAGTATCCCAACATGCACTAGTATTCTCAAACAAAGCATCATCATAAAGGAAGTAGTAGAAAAAAATAAAGCAGTGTAGTTAGAGAAGCATAGGGACTTTTTAATTAAAGTATATCACAAAATAGATTCAATTATGGCATTAAGAAGATAGGCATTTATAATGAAAATTAATTTGTGTTGCGACCCCCTCTCTAAGGACGCGGGAATAGAGATGATTGAATGTTTTGAAATTTGAATTTACAGGATTCAATGGATTTCCCCCCAAAAAATTGATTAGCAGTGGATCTCAACACTGCAAAGCTTCTGATTGCCCAGAAAAGACGTATGTAACAATCTGAGATCTCCAAGTAGTATATTGAATTCCTTTCAAGGTCTTAAGTGCAAACACACCCGGCTATAGGTCAACTATGGTAGTACCAACAGCCTGCCTAATAACACACTGTACAGGTTGGGCCGTTTATATGGATACACCTAAATTAAATGGGAATGGTTGGTGATATCGTATATGGGAGGGGAAAACTTTTCCAGATGGGTGGTGACCATGGCGGCCATTTTGAAGTCGGCCATTTTGGATCCAATGTTATTTTTTTCAATGGGAAGAGGATCATGTGACACATCAAACTTATTGAGAATTTTGTACGAAAAACAATGGTGTGCTTGGTTTTAACATAACTTTATTCTTTCCTGAGTATTTTACAAGTTTATGACCACGTATAAAATGTGTTCAAAGTGCTGCCCATTGTGTTGGATTGTCAATGCAACCCTCTTCTCCTACTCTTGACACACTGATAGCAACACCGCAGAAGAAATGCTAGCACAGGCTTCCAGTATCCATTGTTTCAATTTAGGTTGTCCATGTAAATGGCCCACACTGTACTTACAGCTTCTTTAGGTTTCTTAAACTGTAAAAGTAGACTAAAAATTATCCTTTCTTTGGGGCAGAAGTCTGCTTATGCACAGATGGTGCCAACAAAAGAAGCTGTAGCTTTTTCACAAGAGGTGGTGCAAGAATTATCCCTGTTTGGGGAGTACGGAGGGCTTTTTCATTTGGTAAGTGAAGAAATTAAAGCTTTTTCACAAATAGTCTAAAAATTATGTTTTTGTCCAGGGAGAGCAGACTCGTGCTGTTTTTAAAATGCAAAATCATCTAGGAGTAAAAAATAAAAGATTCCTCCTTGAGGATTTACAGTTTGCTATACTCAAAATGAACAAATAATTACAATGGCTTTTTTATAAAGCCATCCAAATATTAACTCTTTATTGATGCAGAAGCAGTAAAGTATAACACTATAAAACTTAGTAAACAGCCAAGAGATATGTGGCTGACGCCCCCTGACGAAGCTGGGGTGAAACGGGCGTTGGGGCTCCAGGGCCACAGGATAAATCAGGTTTTACTGACATCATATCATATAAGTGATCTATTTAGATTTGCTGTATCTTACATGACCCACTAGGGCTTACACTATAAGCATTAATATACTCCACTTTCTTAGTATGCCAATTGTTTATACATCAGTTTACCAATATTATAATAATGGAATTTTTTGTTTAGTGCCATATTTTCCATTGTAATTTGTTACTGCAGGCAGTAGCTTAGTCTATAGAGACAGGGCGTTACCTGGATCTGTTCACAAAGCCCTCCATTGAATCACTCTGCCTTTTCTTTAATTATAGAATTTTTGTCAATTGCATATAATATTAATAAAGTACTCTTTCATATGAGACCTTTTTGGTTCACCGTTTTGTTTAGTTGGGTATTCATATTTATTGTGGGTGCGTTTCTAGTATTTTATCTATTACTATTTGGTGTTGGAAATTTGTTGGTTTTAATGCCTGTGGAGTGGCAGTGGCAAAAGCTGCATGGTTGAAGGGAATGGGAGGCAAGGAGATAACTGGCAGCTTAGGGTCAGCAATTGTAGCCATGGCAAAAGCTGTACAGTATAGATCAGGGTTCCCCAACGCCAGTCCTCATGGCCCACCAACAGGCCATGTTTTCAGGATTTTCATAGTATTGCCCAGGTGATAGCTGCATCACCTGCACAGGCAATAATGGCATAACCTATGTAATAGTAAGGAAATCCTGAAAACATGACCTGTTGGTTAGCCTTGAGGACTGGAGTTGGGGAACACTGGTATAGATGACATGATGGATAGGAAGTAGATGCCCAGCTGGATGTCATTTGCAGCAGCAGAACAGTGTAGAAGACAATGCACAAGGCAGGCAGGTGGTACAGCCGATCTAAGCATCGGCATCAACGGTAGGTGAATGAATGTTCACACAAGTACCTGCCTGATTCATTTTGCCAAATGTAATGTTTTCCAAGCTTGCGGAGAGTAACCTGGCCCACTTGATTGTGACAAAGCCACTGGCCACACTGAATACTCTCTCCAACGGGACACTGGAGGCTGGACATGATAATACAAACTGGGCCTGTTCTTCCACTTGATTCAATCTGCTGAAAGACGTTCATGGGATTGGGGCTCAGGATATTTGCCAGAAAAAGGACAGTGCCTTGATACGACTAAACTTGGGCATTCTGCCAGTGAGTCAGGTTAGTGCAGCAGCATTTAATATATATGGTCCACAGGACTGGAACAAGGTATTTTGGTGCCCTAAGCAGGTGAAACCGATGGCGCCCCCCTCCCCACCCCATGAACCCTCATCCCCTAAGTAAAGGGATGGGTCAGAGACTAAAGAAAAATGAGTCTATCACACACCCCTCCCCCTATGATGGGTCAGGTAACAAGCTATGACGACCACTTCCACTAGAGTTGTTACTTTTTTCACCAAATACCATGACGATGTAAAAAAAGTTTTGTACTTTAGGGGGGAGGCTCAACAGAGAGTGTGTTGCAAACTTAAATATAGAATCATTGTTTGGGAACCATTTACAAAATACCAGGGACAAATAGTGATATTAATCCTTGACATCCTATATTTAAATGTCAGGTTCAAGCATGGTCATAGAAACTAATATAACCTGACTATAATGGTGGTCGATTGGTTTCAATTAAGGTGTTCAGCATTTGGAGGATACCCCAATGGAAGCTAAGCAGACCCCATCATAGATAAAGGGATACTTATGATGGTTTTTACCTTCGTCATGTGACAAATAGAGTTTGCAACAAAACTGATGGTGGTTTTGGTGCAGTATTCCTGTACTGATGGTGGTTCTGGTTCCATTTTTGTGTGCTGTTGGTGGTTTTGGAGCAGTGGATCATGTACTAATGGGGTTCTTGTGTCATATTCCTGTTCTGATGGTGGTTCTGGTGATCTATTCATGCAGTGATGATGGTTCTGGTGCTGTATTCATTACTAGAACCATCATCAGTACATGAATACTAAGCCAAAATCATCATCAGTACATAAATAGAACATCATAGCCATCGATAGTCCTTATCAGACTGTGGACTAAGCAGGAACCACAGTACTGATGAGACATAGTCAGTATCATATTAGCAAGTACACATTTACATCAAGGTACCTTATTAGTGACATCTTCTCTGAGTCTTTTCTTTCTTTCTTTTCCTCTTTTCACATCCACAGCTCTTCTTTCCAGATTCCCTCTTCTCCAGTCTTCTGCAGCAAATTCCGACACAGTGCCCTCAAAAATAAGAGTGTCATTATAATGCCCTCTGCATAAAAATATCTGATCATACTATGCCTTTAATAAACCTACAAAAGGTATATGACCTCCTCACTGTCCACCTAACCGCCATACTGTCCGGCCTTAAGAACCATGGCCTATACCATGGCTGTCCCCTCTCCACTGTTTTCCCTTACACTTTCTCTATCTGTACACTGTCTCCCACCATGCTAACCTCTCATCATAAAGTGCTCCCATTTCACACTGTCCCCTCTCCATACCCATTCTGTGCTCCCTTTTCACACTATGCCCTTATACTGCCCATCATGTTGTCCTTTCCAAACTGTACCCCCTACTCACACTGTCCCACTGCACAGTATGATGGTCACCACAGTAGCCCAATCAATATGATATCCACAACAGCCCCCTAATATACCCTATGATATACACCACAGACCCCCAATATTCAGTATGATGTCCACCTCAGCTCCTTATACAATATGGTCACCATTGAGAAACTGAAAGAGACCCGGGTGTATTGGTGGACGACAAGCTTACGTTTGGTGGCCAGTGTCAGGCAGCTGCTGCAAAGGCAAATAAAATAATGGGATGCATTAAAAGAGGCATAGATGCTCATGAGGAGAACATCATTTTACCTCTATACAAGTCACTAGTGCGACCACACTTAGAATACTGTGTACAGTTCTGGTCTCCGGTGTATAAGAAAGACATAGCTGAACTAGAGCGGGTGCAGAGAAGAGCGACCAAGGTTATTAGAGGACTGGGGGGTCTGCAATACCAAGACAGGTTATTACACTTGGGGTTATTTAGTTTGGAAAAACGAAGGCTTAGGGGTGATCTTATTACTATGTATAAGTATATGAGGTGATAGTACAAAGACCTTTCTACTGATCTTTTTACTCTGAGGCCTGAGACAGGGACAAGGGGGCATAAGAGGAAAGAAGGTTTAATCATAATCATAGACGGGGATTCTTTACTGTAAGAGCAGTGAGACTATGGAACTCTTTGCCGCATGATGTTGTAATGAGTCATTCACTATTAAAATTTAAGAAGGGCATGGATGCCTTTCTTGAAAAGTATAATATTACAGGTTATATATACAGTACAGGTAGTGAAAATAAATATCACTGCACTCCCTTTGTAGGTGCTCGAGCAGGGGCCGAACCCTTTAGGACACAGTTCAAGAAACCTCGGCACTCAAAATGTCCTTTATATGTGAAAATTTATTTTAGCATGATAAACACACAGCAATATAACAACAAAACGTTTCGGTCATAATGACCTTCTTCAGTTGGCTGTAGAAGATAAAAAACAATGTAAGGTTTTGTCGGGAAATGTGATTCCTTATAAACAATAATGATAAGGACAAAACATAGCTCACAAAGATAATGGTAGTAATCACGAAATACAATTGGTAGTTGGAAAAAAACATAGTGCCTAAAGGGCATATTAGATAAATGAATAAAGCAATCTGATGAAAAAAAGGGGGGAAGGAAGGGAGAAACATATGGAAAAGAAGGAGTGGGGGAGGGAGGAGTTTATAAAGGGGAAAGAGATTTTTGTAGAAAGTGTGTGAGACCATGAGAAAGAGCAGGTAAATGTGATATCACTGGTACTATGAAAGGTGAAAAAAAGAAATTGAATGTTATACACAGTACAGGATAGGGAGGACAGGATAAAACAAGGGGGGAGATACTGGGAAAGAAGAGGGATGAGGAAGAGAATAGCGAGCAGCTGTAGAAGAAAATGTGGAGGAAATGCTAGAGGAGCCGCGGTGGAGGGTGTAAACATACCAAAAAGAACTGCTGGTGTAGTAAGAGAGGTAGGGTCCCAATCGGGCTGCCTATAGATGAGGGGATAGGGAGAAGCAAATAAGTATTTAGGGCAACAAAGATTATAACTAACATATCCAGCAGTGGAGAGAAGGTTACCTTAGAGGAGCGTACGTAGGCTCCGGTTGTGCATCGCGGTGTCCACCGCTCGATGTGAGACCAGAGTGAGAGAGGGGGCGTATATAGGGGGAGAGGCTGATGAGTGAGCCAATACAAGCGCGAGTACAAAAACAGGTGACCACGCGAAACCGGAAGTGGCAAGTCGCGTGACCGGAAGTGACGGATTCCGGTCATGTGAGCGTTCCAGGAGGCGAAACTTGCGTTCCACAATGTTAAGAATAGCCAGAGGGAGCGGCAGGATTTCCTAAGGTTGCGGTGGAGAAGAAGGGCATAAGAGGAGAGGAGGGGAGGACCGTAGAGTAGGAGGAGCATCTGTGGGAAGGACACAAAGAGGCAGGTCACAAAACAATGAATGAGCAGTATGGCATGATAATACAAACACATGAATGCACCGATAGTATGGACATTATAATAACCATGTATGTACATGGGTGGGTACTGATAAGGGTATCAACTAAATGACAGGAGGTCGTACTCCCAGGGGCCTCAACAGGGAGTACGACCTCCTGTCATTTAGTTGATACCCTTATCAGTACCCACCCATGTACATACATGCCCCTCATCCCAACAGCCTTCTCTATTTTACCATATATAGTATACCCTTAGCCGTTAGTCACCTTTCACACTCATCGCAGCCTACCGACCACTTCTCATCTCTGTTATGTCGCCAATTCACAGAAGTCATCACCAAATGTCATAACCATTGTATTTCTCTCGTATGTTACAACATATAATGTTATTATAATGTCCATACTATCGGTGCACTCATGTGTTTGTATTATCATGCCAAGAGTGTGCAAAGCAGTCATCAAAGCAAAAGGTGGCTACTTTGAAGAACCTAGATTATAAGACATATTTTCAGTTGTTTCCCACTTTTTTGTTAAGTATATAATTCCACATGTGTTAATTCATAGTTTTGATGCCTTCAGTGTGAATGTACAATTTGCATAGTCAAGAAAATATAGAAAAATCTTTAAATGAGAAGGTGTATCCAAACTTTTGGTCTGTACTGTACTAGATTCCTTGATAGGGCGTTGATCCAGGGAACTAGTCTGATTGTCGTATGGAGTCAGGAAGGATTTTTTTTCCCCAATGTGGAGCTTGGTGTTTGCCACATGTTTTTTTTTTTGCCTTCCTCTCGATCAACATGTTAGGCTATGGGTTGAACTAGATGGACATAGTTTTCCTTCAACCTTAAAAACTATGTTACTATGTTACCACAACCCCCTATAAAGTATGATGTCCTCAACAGGCAGCTATATAGTATTTTCACCACTGCCCTTAATACAGTATGTTCACCACATCCATACAGTATTTCATCTCTACAGTATTCAGTACATTGTCCCCCACAATCCCATATACATTATTATGTCCCCTACAGTCCCCTATGCAGAAGGATGTCCCCCATAGCCCTCTATACAATATGATGGCCTCCACAGGTCACAGGTGAGGATGTTACTTTTAGTAGCCATTCAAACTCATTTGTGTCAAATTCTGTGCATGTTATCAGGCCAAAATCACCAGGGTATGTGAACTTTTGATCAGGGTCATTTGGATGTTTTTGATTGTCATTAAGATTTAAAAAGAGGACACACAGTAGTTTGACAATAAATGGCTTCACCCAACCAATAACCATGAGTGGAGAAAAAGTTTTTTTATCATTCATATTCTCTGAAACAAGGCCAAGAAAGGAAAAATTCTGCCGGGGTATGTAAACTTTTGAGCACAACTGTATGTCCCCTACAGCCAGCCGTTCGTATATATGTCCCCAAAGCTAGCCACACATGTATGTCCCAGCAACCAGCCCCACGTGTATATGTCCCCACAAACAGCCCCACATGTATAAGTCCCCAAATGCCCCCATTCATTGGCAAATTAATATAGAATAAAAAATAATTATAATAATTTAAATTTAATTGCATGACTTAATATTGAGCACTATTCAGTATGCGGACATCCCCCTATATACAGTATGAGTCCCCACATAGCTCCCTATATCCAGTATAAGCCCCCAAATAGCTCCCTATATCCAGTATGGGCCTTCATATAGCTCCCTATATACACTATGAGGCCGCACGCAGCTCCCTATATACAGTGTGAGGCCGCACGCAGCTCCCTATATACAGTGTGAGGCCACACGCAGCTCCCTATATACAGTGTGAGGCCGCACGCAGCTCCCAATGTACAGTGTGCGGCTGCACGCAGCTCCCTATATACAGTGTGAGGCCGCAAGCAGCTCCCTATATACACTAAGAGGCCGCACGCAGCTCCCTATATACACTGAGGCTGCACGCAGCTCACTACATACACTGTGAGGCCGCACGCAGCTCACTACATACACTGTGAGGCCGCACGCAGCTCCCTATACAGTGTGAGGCCGCACGCCGCTCCCTATATACAGTGTGAGGCCGCACGCAGCTCCCTATATACAGTGTGAGGCCACACGCAGCTCCCTATATACAGTGTGAAGCCGCACGCAGCTCCCTATATAGAGTGTGAGGCCGCACGCAGCTCCCTATATACAGTGTGAGGCTGCACACAGCTCCCTATATACACTGTGAGGCCGCAAGCAGCTCCCTATATACACTATGAGGCCGCATGCAGCTGCCTATATACACTGAGGCCGCACGCAGCTCCCTACATACACTGAGGCAGTGCGCAGCTCCCTATACAGTGTGAGGCCGCACGCAGCTCCCTAGATACAATGTGAGCCCACACGCAGCTCCCTATATAGATTGTGAGGCCGCACGCAGCTCCCTATATAGAGTGTGAGGCCGCACGCAGCTCCCTATATAGAGTGTGAGGCCGCACGCAGCTCCCTATATAGAGTGTGAGGCCGCACGCAGCTCCCTATATAGAGTGCGAGGCCGCACGCAGCTCCCTATATAGAGTGTGAGGCCGCACGCAGCTCCCTATATAGAGTGTGAGGCCTCACGCAGCTCCCTATATAGAGTGTGAGGCCTCACGCAGCTCCCTATATACAGTGTGAGGTCTCACGCAGCTCCCTATATACAGTGTGAGGCCTCACGCAGCTCCCTATATACAGTGTGAGGCTGCACGCAGCTCCCTATATATAGTGTGAGTAGGCACGCAGCTCCCTATATATACAGTGTGAGGCCGCATGCAGCTCCCTATATACACTATGAGGCTGCACGCACCTCCCTAGATACAGTGTGAGGCCGCACGCAGCTCCCTATATACAGTGTGAGTCTGCACGCAGCTCCCTATATACAGTGTGAGGCCGCACGCAGCTCCCTATATATACAGTGTGAGGCCGCACGCAGCTCCCTATATATACAGTGTGAGGCCGCACGCAGCTCCCTATATACACTGTAAGGCCGCACCCAGCTCCCTATATACAGTGTGAGGCCACACGCAGCTCCCTAGATACAGTGTGAGGCTGCACGCTGCTCCCTAGATACACTATGAGGCTGCACGCAGTTCCCTAGATACAGTGTGAGGCTGCACACAGCTCCTTATATACACTGTGAGGCCGCACGCAGTTCCCTATATACAGTGTAAGGCCGCACGCAGCTCCCAATGTACAGTGTGAGGCCGCACGCAGCTCCCTATATACACTATGAGGCTGCACGCAGTTCCCTAAATACACTGAGGCCGCACACAGCTCCCTACATACACTGTGAGGCTGTACGCAGCTCCCTAGATACAGTGTGAGGCCACACGCAGCTCCCTATGACTCGCCCAGGGGAATGGGGACGACTCGGTACATGGGCCTTTGCCTGGCCTTGGGGATGTTGCGGTGGTCGGCTCCCGGGCCCGTACCCTTGGGTCAGCTTTTAAAAGGGGATTATTTGTTAACTCTATGAAAGTTTGTGACGCCACCTGTGGTTTCTTGTGAGAATCACCAGCGCTGCGGCAGTCCACTGAGGCCGGTGAAAAGGCAGCTCGATGGTATAGCTCCCCGCAGGTGGAGCTAGGCCTCAGGGCAGCGTACGGAGAGGGGGATGCAGGACAGGCGAGACCCAGCCGGGTCAGAGCAAGAATAGGGACGGACACGGTAGTCACTTCAGTACCTTTTACTGGTGGTAGTTCAGGCACATCCCGGAGCACTGTAGGGTGAAGGGTGCATATCAGGATCCTCCCCAATGAGCGGGTGTAGGGCCTCCTGTTTCTTGCCTCTGCGTAGTAAGTTTCTGACCTGCCTGAAGCTAGGCCTAACTTTATCTCTGTCCTGCACTGGCTGACGTTGTGGTAGGGCCTTCTCTTGGAGTACACGCTCCCAGCTTACGGGGCCTATGTGTCTCCTGGCTCTGTTATGTATCAGCTCGCTGGTGAACCTGGGACCTGTAGTTCTCCCGGGATTCCAGTTACGCCTTACTGGGTCGTAGAGATCACGGTAAGCTCGGACCCGGAGTCCGGTATATGTTTTGGGGTGAGCTGGGTAAGCTCCTCTGCCCCCACTGCTACTCACTTTCCACTCGCCTTCGGCCACGCTCAGGCCCTCACTAGGCTACTCACACTAACGGCAGCTTGCCGCGCTTCACCGATCTTATGGCGTCGGCACACCTAAATCTCAATAACCTGAGCTACAACTGAGTCTAGACTGGGCTTTCCTCTGCAGACAGATTTCTTCAGGAACCGAACGGAGAACTCTATCCCTCTCTTCCTGTGAGCATGAACTTTGTTCTGGCTAGACTGAACTGCCTGGCTCCACCTTCCCTATTTATATCCCTAACGGGCTCCCTCTGCTGGTCTGAGGTGGAAAGTGGAGATGTGTGAATGTTTATGGGGGCCTCTTGTGGAGGATTCCATCAATGCACACTTCTAGGATCTGTGATACCAAGCGCAGCTGGGCGCCACACCTATATACAGTGTGAGGCTGCACCCAGCTCCCTATATACACTGTGATGCCGCACACAGCTCCCTATATATACAGTGTGAGGCCACACACAGCTCCCTATATACACTGTGAGGCCGCACCCAGCTCCCTATATACACTGTGAGGCCGCACCCAGCTCCCTATATATACAGTGTGAGGCCGCACGCAGCTCCCTATATATACAGTGTGAGGCCGCACGCAACTCCCTATATACACTATGATGCTGCACGCAGCTCCCTATATACACTGTGAGCACGCACGCAGCTCCCTATATACACTATGAGGCCGCACACAGCTCCTTAGATACAGTGTGAGGCTGCACCCAGCTCCCTATATACACTATGAGGCCACACGCAGCTCCCTATATATACAGTGTGATATAGTGTATATAGGGTGCAGCTCCCTATATACACTATGAGGCCGCACGCAGCTCCCCATATACACTATGAGGCCGCACGCAGCTTCCTATATAGAGTGTAAGACCACACGCAGCTCCCTATATACACTGTGAGGCCGCACGCAGCTCCCTATATACACTGTGAGGCCGCGCGCAGCTCCCTATTTACACTATGAGGCTGCATGCAGCTCCCTATATACACTGCGAGGCCGCACGCAGCTCCCTATATACACTTTGAGGTCGCACGCAACTCCCTATATATACTATGAGGCCGCACGCAGTCCCTATATATACACACACACACATACAGGTGCATCTCACCAAATTAGAATATCATCAAAAAGTTAATTTATTTCAGTTGCTCAATACAAAAAGTGAAACTCATATGTTATATAGAGTCATTGCAAACAGAGTGATCTATTTCAAGTGTTTGTTTCTGTTAATGTTGATGATTACTTGGTCGGGGCTCCTTTTGCATCAATTACTGCATCAATGCGGCGTGGCATGGAGGCCATCAGCCTGTGGCACTGCTGAGGTGTTATGGAAGCCCAGGTTGCTTTGATAGCAGTCTTCAGCTCATCTGCATTGTTGGGTCTGGTGTCTCTCATCTTCCTCTTGACAATACCCTATAGATTCCCTATGGGGTTAAGGTCAGGCGAGTTTTCTGGCCAATCAAGCACAGTGATACTGTTGTGTGTAAACCAGGTATTGGTACTTTTGGCAGTGTGGACAGGTGCCAAGTCCTGCTGGAGAATGAAATTTCCATCTCCAAAAAGCTTGTCGGCAGAGGGAAGCATGAAGTGCTCTAACATTTCCTGGTAGACGGCTGCACTGACTTTGGTCTTGATAAAACACAGTGGACCTACACCAGCAGATGACATGGCTCCCCAAACCATCACTGATTGTGGAAACTTCACACTAGACCTCAAGCAGCATGGATTGTGGCCTCTCCACTCTTCCTCCAGACTCTAGGAACTTGATTTCCAAATGAAAATTGGAATTCTGGGAACTTGTGGAGTGTGTCAATGACTGCCTTCTGGACATCTGACAAGTCAGCAGTCTTCCCCATGATTGTGGAGCCTAAGGAAACATACTAAGGGACCTTTTTAAATGCTTAGGAAGCCTCGGAGGTGTATTTTGTTAATTATTCTAATTTACTGAGATAATGACTTTTGCGTTTTCATTGGCTGTAAGCCATGATCTTCAACATTAACAGAAATAAACAATTGAAATAGATCAGTCTGTTTGTAATGACTCTATATAATTTATGATCTTCACTTTTTGTATTGAAGAGCTGAAATAAATTAACTTTTTGATGGTATTCTAATTTAGTTAGATGCACCTGTATATACACACATACATACACGCACATACGCATGCACACATCTACAAATACACACAATTCAACATACATAGATATATTCACATATATACACACAAGCATACATTTGCAGATTTATACAACCTCAGCTACATACAAATACATTTTGGATGCTTTACAGCCCTTGATTGGAGCATTCAGACTCATAGTGCTCACCTGCTGGGTGGCTTGCCTCTGGTCCGGCCCACACTCCTGGATCCTGTTCTTCAAGTCTCCCGCGCTCCGTGATGAGGAGGCTGTCAGATATGACCGTCTGCTATCCCATGATGCCGCTGGCCGGGGACAGCAGCACGCAGAAGTACATTCTGTGCAATTTAAGGGTGTGGCATCCCCTTTGTTGAGCTGATTAGTATATATGTAGCTTACCACGGGCCTAGGTGGTCTGGAGTTGGGACCCGGTCCTATTTGTCTACCCTTTTATATGCATTACTTCAACTTTGATATACAGTAAGGTTTTTAATATAGGCAGTATAGGTACCGTCCCAATTTAGGGTCACCTTGCCGCTGGTGGGACGGCTTGTATACTTTTTTTGATCAAAAATAGTTCACTAAGTACCCTATATTTATTATGCAACTTTGCTTTACATTTATATATAATGATGGTAGGGTATGAGATATATTTTTGTCTTTTGTAGGTTTTGCTTCTTTTTGCTAGTGTGAACATGCTCCTATTTCTTGCATGTCTACCATCTTAGACCTCAGTTCACATTGCTTGGTTTTTTGTCTTGTTTACATTCTGTGCAATTTAAGGGTGTGGCATCCCCTTTGTTGAGCTGATTAGTATATATGTAGCTTACCACGGGCCTAGGTGGTCTGGAGTTGGGACCCGGTCCTATTTGTCTACCCTTTTATATGCATTACTTCAACTTTGATATACAGTAAGGTTTTTAATATAGGCAGTATAGATACCGTCCCAATTTAGGGTCACCTTGCCGCTGGTGGGACGGCTTGTATACTTTTTTTGATCAAAAATAGTTCACTAAGTACCCTATATTAATTATGCAACTTTGCTTTACATTTATATATAATGATGGTAGGGTATGAGATATATTTTTGTCTTTTGTAGGTTTTGCTTCTTTTTGCTAGTGTGAACATGCTCCTATTTCTTGCATGTCTACCATCTTAGACCTTAGTTCACATTGCTTGGTTTTTTGTCTTGTTTGCATTCTGTGCAATTTAAGGGTGTGGCATCCCCTTTGTTGAGCTGATTAGTATATATGTAGCTTACCACGGGCCTAGGTGGTCTGGAGTTGGGACCCGGTCCTATTTGTCTACCCTTTTATATGCATTACTTCAACTTTGATATACAGTAAGGTTTTTAATATAGGCAGTATAGGTACCGTCCCAATTTAGGGTCACCTTGCCGCTGGTGGGACGGCTTGTATACTTTTTTTGATCAAAAATAGTTCACTAAGTACCCTATATTTATTATGCAACTTTGCTTTACATTTATATATAATGATGGTAGGGTATGAGATATATTTTTGTCTTTTGTAGGTTTTGCTTCTTTTTGCTAGTGTGAACATGCTCCTATTTCTTGCATGTCTACCATCTTAGACCTCAGATCACATTGCTTGGTTTTTTATGTTCACAAGTAGCATTTTTTATGCGTTTTTGCACTTTTGTATTGCTTTCAACTGTGACAAATGCATTCACCAGGAAATGCCATTTTAACATTTTACAACCTTATCTGGCCATGTGCTGTGTGACACATGCATAAAGTGCTGAAAAGACATGGGAACAGCATGGGGAAGACCCCTGGAAGCATCTCTGACCCCCAGGTCACTGTCTAAAAGTGTGCCCATCATAAGTGAACCTTGCCGCATCAGAAGATGCAGACTTGCAACTATCCCCATGCAAGTTCTAGTCCCAGGGCAGTGTTCAATTGTACCTCCCCCATTCCTTGCAATACAAGCGCAAGTATGCAGCCTGCCACCCACCCACCCACAGGTTGCAATACTATACTGCTTGCTTGCACTTGAAATTGGGCCTTTTAGGCATGTGGAGGCGGAATCTGGCCACCACGCCATGGCTGCGTCGGCGGCCTGGTATCCATACTCAGTCCCCAGCCGCCCGGTGGCCGGATGTCCCCGCTTGCTCCCCAGCCTCCAGGGGGCGGCCGGGTGTCCATACTTGGTCCCCAGCCACCCCTATTTGTCCCGGTAACCTTTCCCACACTTTTCTTAGCCTGGCCTGCTTTAGGGCAGCATTGGCCGAACCCACCAGACAACCAGACTCCTCCTGTGGGCCCTGGCTTCTCCATCAGGGGAGTTGAGAGTGCCAAGGTGAGGAGCATGATGAGGATGATAAAAGTTAGCATCTGCTTTGTTTTGTTGGAATGCAAGCGCATGTATGTAGTAGCGGCTAGGCCTGAGGTGGTCAGCGTTTTGGCGCATATCCTACCTCCTCCGAGGATTGCTGGATGTTTTCCTGCTACTATCCAAGTTCTATGACTCCCGTTAAAACAAAGCTTCAGGTGATAAATGATGGATGAGGTAGTGGCAAAGGAGAAAGAGCAGGAGAAACAGGGACCATTCACATCAATATCAGGCCAGTCAACCAGATATGTCTTGTAGGATATGTTTCTGTAACAAAAGGAGCGGTTCGGCTACACAGTTATAGGGCATACAGTGAGTGCAATGCCTACCAAAAATTTTGAGGCACTTCAATGCCCATTGGAAATGACATGACATGGAGGTCAGAGGGCCTTAACTAAACCTTTTTTTCCATTTATATCAACTGGGTCTCCTGTACACTGTTGGCCTAAGCAGTGAATGGAAGGCTTTCCAAAAATTATGAGGAACTGCAATGCCCCTTACAAGAGCCATGCAGTACAGCATATTACAAACATAAGTCCCATTATTGGGGAATGGGTCTCCCATAGGATTTGCTTATGCCTTCCAAGCAAAAGCTTCCAAAAATTAGGACGGAGCAACTTGCAATGCCCCTTACAAGAGCCATGCAGTACAGCATATTACAAACATAAGTCCCATTATTGGGGAGTGGGTCTCCCATAGTATTTGCTTATGCCTTCCAAGCAAAAGCTTCCAAAAATAAGGACGGAGCAACTGGCAATGCCCCTTACAAGAACCATGCTGTACAGCATATTACAAACATAAGTCCCATTATTGGGGAGTGGGTCTCCCATAGGATTTGCTTATCCATTCCAAGCAAAAGCTTCCAAAAATTAGGACGGAGCAACTTGCAATGCCCCTTACAAGAGCCATGCAGTACAGCATATTACAAACATAAGTCCCATTATTGGGGAGTGGGTCTCCCATAGGATTTGCTTATGCCTTCCAAGCAAAAGCTTCCAAAAATAAGGACGGAGCAACTTGCAATGCCCCTTACAAGAACCATGCAGTACAGCATATTACAAACATATGTCCCATTATTGGGGAGTGGGTCTCCCATAGGATTTGCTTATGCCTTCCAAGCAAAAGCTTCCAAAAATTAGGACGGAGCAACTTGCAATGCCCCTTACAAGAACCATGCAGTACAGCATATTACAAACATAAGTCCCATTATTGGGGAGTGGGTCTCCCATAGGATTTGCTTATCCCTTCCAAGCAAAAGCTTCCAAAAATTGGGACGGAGCAACTTGCAATGCCCCTTACAAGAGCCATGCAGTACAGCATATTACAAACATAAGTCCCATTATTGGGGAGTGGGTCTCCCATAAGATTTGCTTATGCCTTCCAAGCAAAAGCTTCCAAAAATAAGGATGGAGCAACTTGCAATGCCCCTTACAAGAACCATGCAGTACAGCATATTACAAACATAAGTCCCATTATTGGGGAGTGGGTCTCCCATAGGATTTGCGTATGCCTTCCAAGCAAAAGCTTCCAAAAATTAGGACGGAGCACCTTGCAATGCCCCTTACAAGAGCCATGCAGTACAACATATTACAAACATAAGTCCCATTATTGGGGAGTGGGTCTCCCATAGGATTTGCTTGTGTCTTCCAAGCGAAAGCTTCCAAAAATTAGGACGGAGCAACTAGCAATGCCCCTTACAAGAGCCATGCAGTACAGCATATTACAAACATAAGTCCCATTATTGGGGAGTGGGTCTCCCATAGGATTTGCTTATGCCTTCCAAGTAAAAGCTTCCAAAAATTAGGACGGAGCAACTTGCAATGCCCCTTACAAGAGCCATGCAGTACAGCATATTACAAACATAAGTACCA
This sequence comes from Phyllobates terribilis, assembly GCF_046119375.1. NCBI lineage: Eukaryota > Metazoa > Chordata > Amphibia > Anura > Dendrobatidae > Phyllobates > Phyllobates terribilis. The sequence continues at coordinate 129,068,902 of NW_027362773.1, read as the reverse complement.
TTATTGGGGAGTGGGTCTCCCATAGGATTTGCTTATGCCTTCCAAGCAAAAGCTTCCAAAAATTAGGACAGAGCAACTAACAATGCCCCTTACAAGAGCCATGCAGTACAGCATATTACAAACATAAGTACCATTATTGGGGAGTGGGTCTCCCATAGGATTTGCTTATGCCTTCCAAGCAAAAGCTTCCAAAAATTAGGACGGAGCAACTAGCAATGCCCCTTACAAGAGCCATGCAGTACAGCATATTACAAACATAAGTCCCATTATTGGGGAGTGGGTCTCCCATAGGATTTGCTTATGCCTTCCAAGTAAAAGCTTCCAAAAATTAGGACGGAGCAACTTGCAATGCCCCTTACAAGAGCCATGCAGTACAGCATATTACAAACATAAGTCCCATTATTGGGGAGTGGGTCTCCCATAGGATTTGCTTATGCTTTCCAAGCAAAAGCTTCCAAAAATTAGGACGGAGCAACTTGCAATTACATAGTTTATATTTACATAGTTTATAAGGCCGAAAAAAGACAAGCGTCCATCCAGTTCAGCCTATTTCTTGTGCACTGCAGCTATTCCACAGCTTTGATCCAGGGGAAGGCAAAAAAAAACCATGCGGTATAGGCCAATTTACATCATTGAGGAAAAATTCACTTCCCGACACCAATCTGGCAGTCAGATTAAATCCCTGGATTAATTAAATAAGCATAAGATGTAATTTTATTGTTCTCAAGAAAGGCGTCCAGGCCTCTCTTGAACTTATTAAGTGAGTTGGACATCACCACTTCCTCTCCCAGAGAGTTCCAGAGTCTCACGGCTCTGACCGTAAAGAATCCCCTTCTATGCTGGTGCAGGAACCTCCTTTCCTCCAGACGCATAGTGTGCCCCCTCGTCTTTGTCACCATCCTTGGTATAAACAGGTCATGGGAGAGATCTCTGTACTGCCCCCTGATGTATTTATACATGTTTATGAGGTCTCCCCTAAGCCTTCTCTTTTCCAACGTAAATAGGCCTAATTTTGACAACCTCTCTGAGTATTCTAGTCCCTCCATTCCCTTTATTACCTTAGTCGCCCTCCTTTGTCCCCTCTCTAGCTCCAATATGTCTTTCCTGAGCACCGGAGACCAGAACTGTGCACAATATTCTAAGTGCGGTCTTACCAGCGCTTTATACAGAGGAAGAACAATGTTCTCATCATATGCCCCTATTCCTCTTCTGATGCATGCCATGACTCTATTTGCCTTCGCAGCTGCTGCCTGACACTGGGCACTCCAATTTAATTTGCTATTAACCAAGACGCCCAGGTCCTTCTCCATGTCAGATTTCCCCAACGGTTTCCCATTTAATAAGTATGGGTGACTGCTGTTTTTCTTTCCCATGTGCATGACCTTACATTTATCGGCATTGAACCCCATTTGCCACTTTTTGGCCCAACATGCCCCTTACAAGAACCATGCAGTACAGCATATTACAAACATAAGTCCCATTATTGGGGAGTGGGTCTCCCATAGGATTTGCTTATCCCTTCCAAGCAAAAGCTTCCAAAAATAAGGACGGAGCAACTTGCAATGCCCCTTACAAGAGCAATGCAGTACAGCATATTACAAAAATAAGTCCCATTATTGGGGAGTTGGTCTCCCATAGGATTTGCTTATCCCTTCCAAGCAAAAGCTTCCAAAAATTAGGACGGAGCAACTTGCAATGCCCCTTACAAGAGCCATGCAGTACAGCATATTACAAACATAAGTCCCATTATTGAGGAGTGGGTCTCCCATAGGATTTGCGTATGCCTTCCAAGCAAAAGCTTCCAAAAATTAGGACGGAGCAACTAGCAATGCCCCTTACAAGAGCCATGCAGTACAGCATATTACAAACATAAGTCCCATTATTGGGGAGTGGGTCTCCCATAGGATTTGCTTATGCCTTCCAAGCAAAAGCTTCCAAAAATTAGGACGGAGCAACTTGCAATGCCCCTTACAAGAACCATGCAGTACAGCATATTACAAAAATAAGTCCCATTATTGGGGAGTGGGTCTCCCATAGTATTTGCTTATGCCTTCCAAGCAAAAGCTTCCAAAAATTAGGACGGAGCAACTTGCAATGCCCCTTACAAGAACCATGCTGTACAGCATATTACAAACATAAGTCCCATTATTGGGGAGTTGGTCTCCCATAGGATTTGCTTATCCCTTCCAAGCAAAAGCTTCCAAAAATTAGGACGGAGCAACTTGCAATGCCCCTTACAAGAGCCATGCAGTACAGCATATTACAAACATAAGTCCCATTATTGGGGAGTGGGTCTCCCATAGGATTTGCTTATCCCTTCCAAGCAAAAGCTTCCAAAAATTAGGACAGAGCAACTTGCAATGCCCCTTACAAGAGCCATGCAGTACAGCATATTACAAACATAAGTACCATTATTGGGGCGTGGGTCTCCCATAGGATTTGCTTATGCCTTCCAAGCAAAAGCTAACAAAAATAAGGACGGAGGAACTTGCAATGCTGGCACCCTGGTGGTATAGTGGTGGTGAAGGCTGAGGATAAGGAGAAAAACATAAAACAGCTGAAATGAGGAAGCGTATACCCATGTGTGTGTGTGAAGCGGTGCATGTGAATACACCTCCCGAAATAACACAGTGGATTTGACTTTATGTTACTCTGCTGTCATTTGGTGGTGATGAGAAATCTGGCCCAATCCAGCCCTTGTTCATTTTGATAAGGGTCAGCTTGTCAGCATTGTCAGTTGACAGGCGAGTGCGCTTATCAGTTATAATTCCCCCAGCGACACTAAAAACACGCTCCGATAACACGCTAGCGGCAGGGCAGGCCAGGACCTCCAAGGCGTACAGAGCGAGTTCATTCCAAGGCACCCAATAATTAAAAGGCACAGAGGAATCACGGAGGACGCTGGTATGGTCGGCAAGGTACTCCCTCACCATCTTTTGAAACTTTCCACTCCTTGTGAGAGTACCCCGCGCCTCAGGGCCTGTAAGCTGGGCGGGTGTCAGAAATCTGTCCCAGAACGTTGACAGTGTTCCCCTGCCTCTGCTGGATTGGAGTTGCATCTCTCTCGCCTGTACTCCTTGGTTGGGCAACGAACTGTGACCTCTGCCGCTAGCGTGTTCAGATGGGAATTTTTTTAACAGTTCTGCAGCAAGGGCCTTCTGGTACTGCCCCATTTTTGTAGACCTCTCCACCTCAGGAATAAGAGAGTGAAAGTTCTCCTTGTAGCGGGGGTCTAAAAGTGTCACCAACCAGTAATGACTGTCACCCAACATTTTGACAACGCGAGGGTCACGGTTAAGGCAGCGTAACATATAGTCAGCCATGCGTGCCAGACTGGTAACGGGCAAGATTTCCGTGTCCTCACCAAGATGACAACTGACCATGCTCTCCTCCTCCTCCTCCCCCCTGTCCTCAGGCCACCCACGCTGAACCGACGGTATGACACTTGTACAGGTACTACCGTCTTCAGTGCATGATAGCCGCTCCTGTTCTTCCTCCTCCTCCTCCTCCTCTCCCTCATTGTCCCCCAATGCACGTTGGGATGAGATGAGGCTGGGCTGTGTGTAATCGCCCACTACGGCTTCTTGATCCATCTCATCATACTCTGGCTGCAATGCCTCCTCTTTAATTCTCTGCAGAGAGCGTTGCAAAAGACAGACAAGTGGGATGCTGACACTAATGATGGCGTCATCGCCACTCACCATCTTGGTGGCCCCCTCAAAGTTTGTCAGGATGGTGCATATGTCAGACATCCAGGTCCACTCCTGAGGTCTTATGTGTGGAGTCTGACCTGAATATCGACGGCCTTGTTGCATCTGGTACTCCAGAACTGCTCTCTTCTGCTCACAAATCCTTTGCAACATGTGGAGGGTAGAGTTCCAACGTGTGGGGATATCACACACCAGTCGGTGTGCCGGAAGCTGCAAACGCTGCTGCAACACAGCAAGGGCGGCGGAAGCTGTAGCCGACTTGCGAAAATGAGCTGACAGGCGGCGTACTTTCACGAGCAGATCTGGCAACCACGAGGTTAAGCACATGAGCCAGGCATGGTACGTGTGTGATCTCACCTCGCCTCAGAGCCGCCACCAGGTTACGGCCATTGTCACACACGACCATGCCGGGATGTAGGTTCAGCCGTCTCAGCCACAGATCTGCCTGCTCTTTCACAGCTGTCCACAACTCACAAGCAGTGTGAGGTTTATCACCTAAGCTTATGAGTTTCAGCACAGCCTGTTGCCGCTTGGCGGAGGCAGTACTGTAGTGCTTCCAGCTTGTAACTGATGTGGTGATATCTGAGATGGAGGCTGAACATGAGGAGGAGGAGGAGGATGCGCAGGAGCTGTACACTGTGGGGGCAACTCTGACTGACATAGGGCCCGCAATCCTCGGTGTGGGGAGGATGTGTTCCGTCCCAAGGTCCGACTGGGTCCCGGCTTCCACTATGTTTACCCAGTGTGCCGTCAGAGAGATGTACCGTCCCTGGCCACAAGCACTTGTCCACGTGTCCGTTGTCAGGTGGACTCTCCCAGTAACTGCGTTGTTGAGGGCACGGCAGATGCTTTGGGACATGTCCTTGTGTAGTGCGGGGATGGCACACCGGGCAAAATAGTGTCGGCTGGGGACCGAGTACCGAGGGACGGCCACCGCCATAAGACGCGGAAGGATTCTGTCTCCACCAGCCTAAAAGGCAGCATTTCCAATGCAAGCAGTCGTGAAATGTGCGAATTTAGGACTGTGGCCTGTGGGGCGTTAGCTGCGAATTTCCGCTTTCGTTCAAAGGTCTGGGATATGGACAATTGAACGCTGCGGTGGGACGTGGACGTTGATGCTGTTTCTTGAGAAACTGCCATAAAAAGTGAAGACTGAGTGGAGGGGGCATCTTTACATGCAGTATGGACAGGGGATTGCCTTGCACACACAACAGGGGGTTCTATTGTACGCACAACAGTGGAAGAAGCAGTGTTGACACCCGCTGACACTGGTCGTGGACCCTGGGTTTTGCCCCACAAAGTCGGGTGCTTTGCTGCCATGTGCCTGATCAGGCTGGTAGTTTTGTCACCCCTGCTGATGCTGGCATGGCAGGTGGAACATATGGCCTTTTTGGGGTTATCAGCAGAGTCTTTAAAAAAATTCCAGACTCTGGAAGACCTACCGCTTGTACTGGCAACGTCCCTCGTGTTGGTGTTACGGGACACGGTTTCCCCGCCTTCTGTCTGCGGCCACCACACTGCTTCTTCCTGCCTGTTGGGGTACTCTTCCTCCCTCCCCCTGTGTGCTGCTGGCCTCACTCTGCATGTCCTCCTGCCACGTTGGGTCAGTTACTAGATCATCCACCACCTCCTCCTCTTCCACTTGCGCACCACGATGCTCCTCCTCACTTCTTGGCAATTGTGTCTTGTCATCGTCCACCTCTTGTGACAAATTGCCAGCGTCAACTTCCTGTGGCCGTGGCTGTTCAAATATTTGGGCATCGCTACATGGGATCTCCTCTTCCACCACTTCAAGCGTATCAGGCGAGGGGCACAAATATGGAAATGGACCAGTGAACAGCTCTACAGTTCTCAATACTGGTGTTGTTCTGTGCTTCCCTAGTAATTCGGTCAAGAAGTGGGAGCGAGAAGATGTGGCTGTTGGTTGTGGCACATTTTCACCTTGGCCACGCCCCGTCCTCTGCACGAACCATCACCAGAACATCCACTTCCACGTCCCTTGCCACGCGCCTTGCCCATTGTAAAGGAAGTAAAATAGCTTACACTTGCACTATCAATGGAAAAAGGGTAATAAAAAGTAGATTAGAACCGTGGAAGAGGAAAACCACAGTTCTATTTCTCTGGCCTACACCTGACTCTTTTAAACAATCTGAACAATCAGGGAGAAACTATTACTGTTTTTCTTTACGTGAAAAATACCAAAAGCTGAATAATAGAGATTTTTTACCGTGGGATGGCAAAACCACAGTTATTGTTTACTGGGGTATACCAGACTTTTTTAAATAGGTATAATTGCGGCTGAACAGTGAGCGACACACTCAAACTGTGTTTTTTTAGATACCAAAGGCTCAAAACTGGATAGTACAGAGATTTGACCCGTGGAACTGCAAAACCACGCTGGGATTTGTCGGGCCTACACCAGACTATTTTCAACAGATATATTTTTGTGTCACAACAGTCAGGAGACACTACTGTTTTTCTTTACGGAAAATATACCAAAACCTGAATAATAGAGATTTTTTACCGTGGGATGGCAAAACCACAGTTATTGTTTACTGGGGTATACCAGACTTTTTTAAATAGATATAACTGTGGCTGAACAGTGAGCGACACACTCAAACTGTGTTTCTTTAGATACCAAAGGCCCAAAACTGGATAGTACAGAGATTTGACCCGTGGAACTGCAAAACCACACTGGGATTTGTCGGGCCTACACCAGACTATTTTCAACAGATATATTTTTGTGTCACAACAGTCAGGAGACACTACTGTTTTTCTTTACGGAAAATATACCAAAACCTGAATAATAGAGATTTTTTACCGTGGGATGGCAAAACCACAGTTATTGTTTACTGGGGTATACCAGACTTTTTTAAATAAATATAATTGCGGCTGAACAGTGAGCGACACACTCAAACTGTGTTTTTTTAGATACCAAAGGCCCAAAAGTGGATAATACAGAGGTTTGAACAGTGGAAGTGCAAAACAACACTTCTGTTTCTCTAGCCTACACCTGACTATTTTCAACAGATATATTTGTGTCTGTCAAAATCAGAGACACGCTTTTTTTTTGGGGGGGGGACACCAAAAGGTTAATAAGATGGGTATTTGTACAGTGTGAAGGAGGAAAAAAAAAGAGGATTTAGATGAAAAAAAAAAGGATTTTTCCTGTCCCCTGAAACCTGGTGCTAAGTCCAGCAATTTCAGCAACAGGAGCACACAGGACTGTAATGCAGCGTTTGCTGGTATAACCACTGCGTCTCCTATACAGCCTGCCTGCCTGCCTGATATCTGGGATGGATATTAGTCCTGAGAAGGACTGTTTGCTTGATCTGGCAGCCTTTACAGACCCTACACTAACTATTTCGCAGTTTGTATCTCTCCCTAAATCAGCAGCGCTGTCCCTACACTGTCTGATGCGGAGCGACTGTGTCCAAGATGGCGGAGCCCGGTTTTAAATACTCGAGGTGACGCTGTGCAGCCAGCCAATCACTGTAATGCCCACAACCAACATGGCTGCGGCATTACAGTGACTGGCTGGCAATCCCTGCATGTTCATTGGCTCTGTAAAGAGCGTCAAACATGCAGGGCGGAGACCCGAGCTCCCGCCCGAGTAACCCGGAAATGCTCGGTGCTCGCCGAACATCCCGAGTAGTGAGATGCTCGGGCGAGTACCGAGCAGTGTCGAGCATGCTCGCTCAACACTACTAACTATCTAACTACAGGCTATATGTCAGCCTTAGATATTTTGACGCCAAAATGTTATGTGACACGTGCACAGCTAATCACTGCGGGGCCCCTCCAACCGGTGAGCAGCACCAATGAAGCTTGTGGCTTCAATCCTCAGCGGCGTACTTCACCTCTCACTGTGGATCCTGGCCTTTATCATCTTTCAACAGATTTAGCTGTTGTTAGTGGGCTTACTGACTCGATCTTTTGATCCAGCTCACACTAAACCTGTCTAACCACCCCAGCCTTTGTCCAGACAAACCTTTGTCCAGACCTATCCCCTATCACTCATTGCCTAAGAAATAAGTTTCAATAGGTTCCTGTCTAAGCTAAATGTTCTTCAGTTTTGTTTACTTACCCAGCTTGTTTCCTCACCTCAACCACCTATCTGCTGCCTGCCCTGATCGTCTGCCTATTCACTGTTGTGTGAGAAGTCCACCTGCCTGTCTGTCTACACTTCATGTTTTCCATTCACCTTATATTGAACTCTGCAACTTATTGGCTGTTGCTAACACTGGGCACCACCTGCAGCTAATTCCTGCTCCCTTTAACCCCTTAATAACATCTGACGTACTAATACGCGTCTGTGCCCTGGGACTTAAGACCCACACCCGTATTAGTACGTCATCGCGATCGCGCGCGCACACAGGCTGTGCGGGCGCGATCGCCGCCGGGTGTCAGCTGATTGTCACAGCTGACACCCGGTACTATGTGCAGGGAGCGTTCCTGCACCGCTCCCAGCACATTAACCCCCGCTATGCTGCGATCGAAGTCGATCGAAATCGATCGCGGCATTGTGGGGGCAAGGGGAGGTGATCGGCGATACTCACCTCCTCTTCCGGCTTCCAGCGCAGTCTGCAGCGGCTTCCCGGGTGTTGCCATGACGACCCGATGTCGTCATGACAACATCCGGGTCACCAGAGAGCAGGAAGATTGCTTGGACATGCGCAGTGCATCTCCAAGCAATCTTCACACTGTGCACTTCTGACAGCCTTCATGGCATAGGGATGGTGCTCCATTCCTGTGCCATGCAGGCGATCAGAAAAAAAAAAGTGAAAGTCCCAGAGTGGGACAAAGTAATAAAGTGTACAAACTATCTGAAAGTGGAAAAAAAAAAAAAAAAGTGCAAAAATATTATAAAAAAATAAAAAAAATAATACACCAAAAATAAAAATATAATGTACCCATCAATAAATATTATTATAAAAAAAATAAAAAAAAAACAATAAAAGTACACATATTTGGTATCGCCGCGTCCGGAACAACCTGACCTATAAAACTGTCCCACTAGTTAACCCCTTCAGTGAACACGGTAAAAAAAAAAAAAAAAAAAAACGAAGCAAAAAACAATGCTTTATCACCATACTGCCAAACAAAAAGTGGAATAACACGCGATCAAAAAGACGCATATAAATAAAAATGATACCGCTGAAAACGTCATCTCGTCCCGCAAAAAACAAGCCGCCATACAGCTCCATCAGCCGAAAAATAAAAAAGTTATAGCTCTCAGAATAAAGCAATGCTAAAAAATATTTTTTTCTATAAAATAGCTTTTATTGTGTATAAGCGCCAAAACATAGAAAAATTATACAAATGTGGTACCGCTGTAAACGTACTGACCCGAAGAATAAAGCTACCTCATCAATTTTACCACACGCGGAACAGAATAAAAAAAAAAAAAAAAAACAATTCCTGAATTGTTGGTTTTTGTTTATTCTGCCTCCCAAAAATCAGAATAGAAAGCGATCAAAAAATGTCACGTGCCTGAAAATGGCACCAATAACAACGTCAAGTCATCCCGCAAAAAACGAGCCGTCACATGACTGTCTGCCAAAATCTGGAAAAATTATAGCTCTCAAAATATGGCGATGCAAAAACTAGATTTTACAAAAAATGCGTCTTTTAGTGTGTGACAGCTGTCAGTCATAAAAACCCCATATGATTCTGGCATTGCTGTAATCACACCGACCCGAAGAATAAAGTCGTCTAATCACTTATACCGCACAAGGAACGGCGTCAAAAATAAACTCTTGGGTTAGGATTGGGCTAGGGTTAGGGCTGGGTTTGGGGCTAGGGTTGTGCTGGGGCTAGGGTTGTGCTGGGGCTAGGGTTGTGCTGGGGCTAGGGTTGTGCTAGGGCTAGGGTTGTGCTAGGGTTAGGGCTGGGGTTGGGATTTTTTTCAAAAGTAAGAAAAAAAGATGACGATATGACGACTAGTGTTGAGCGCAAGTGCTCGCTACTTGAGTTTGCATCGGGTGCTCTGGTATGCATTGAGTATCGTGGGTATTTGAGTGACATGCTCGAGTCTCTGCCCCATATGCTTCGCGGCCAAAAAACTTTACGGGGTTTGCCTGCCATGCACGAGCGATCCCCGCATGTTTTTTTTTGGGTGTCTAATAACCGTGAAACATGCGGAGCAGGGACTCGAGCATGTCACTCAAGCACACGCTGTACATGGTGCATACCTGAGTACCCGATGCAAACTCAAGTAGCGAGCACTTGCGCTCAAGAATAATGACAACTTATTCAATATGATGACCTAATGTAAACAAATTCTGTGCCGTACTTCTGGGTTCAAAATGTTCACTATAAACCTTAATAAAATCAATGAGGGGTATAGTTTCCAAAACGGGGACACTTGTGGGGGAGCTCCACTGTTTAGGCACATCACGGGCTCTACAAACGCGACATGGTGTCCGCTAACAAATTGAATGGAAAATCTGCTCAAATTGTTAGCGGACGCCATGTTGCGTTTGGAGAGCCCCTGTGTGCCCAAACATTGGAGCTCCCCCACAAGTGACCCCATTTTGGAAACTAGACCCCCCAGCACACCTTTCTAGATGCATAGTGAGCACTTGGAACCCCCAGGTGCTTCACAAATTGATTTGTAATAATGAAAAAGTGAAAAAAAAACACTTTTTCATTTTTATGAATCAATTTGTGAAGCACCTGGGGTTCCAAGTGCTCACTATGAATCTAGATAGGTGCCTTGGGGGGTCTAGTTTCCAAAATGGGGTCACTTGTGGGGGAGCTCCAATGTTTGGGCACACAGGGACTCTCCAAATGCAACATGATATCCGCTAACAAATTGTCGGCTCAAATTGTTAGCGGATATCATGTTGCATTTGGAGAGTCCCTGTGTGCCCAAACATTGGAGCTCCCCCACAAGTGACCCCATTTTGGAAACTAGACCCCCCAAGGCACCTATCTAGATGCATAGTGAGCACTTGGAACCCCAGGTGCTTCACAAATTGATTCATAAAAATGAAAAAGTGTTTTTTTTTTCACTTTTTCATTATTACGAATCAATTTGTGAAGCACCTGGGGGTTCCAAGTGCTCACTATGCATCTATAAAGGTGCCTTGGGGGGTCTAGTTTCCAAAATTGGGTCACTTGTGGGGGAGCTCCAAAGTTTGGGCACAGAGGGGCTCTCCAAACGCAATGTGGTGTCCGCTAACAATTTGAGCCGATTTTCCATTCAATTTGTTAGCGGATACCATGTTGCATTTAGAGAGTCCCTGTGTGCCCAAACATTGGAGCTCCCCCACAAGTGACCCCATTTTGGAAACTAGACCCCCCAAGGCACCTATCTAGATGCATAGTGAGCACTTGGAACCCCTAGGTGCTTCACAAATTGATTCGTAAAAATGAAAAAGTGTTTTTTTTTTCACTTTTTCATTTTTACGAATCAATTTGTGAAGCACCTGGGGGTTCCAAGTGCTCACTATGCATCTAGAAAGGTGCCTTGGGGGGTCTAGTTTCCAAAATGGGGTCACTTGTTGGGGAGCTCCAAAGTTTGGGCACAGAGGGGCTCTCCAAACGCAATGTGGTGTCCGCTAACAATTTGAGCCGATTTTCCATTCAATTTGTTAGCGGATACCATGTTGCATTTAGAGAGTCCCTGTGTGCCCAAACATTGGAGCTCCCCCACAAGTGACCCCATTTTGGAAACTAGACCCCCCAAGGCACCTATCTAGAGGCATAGTGAGCACTTGGAACCCCTAGGTGCTTCACAAATTGATTCGTAAAAATGAAAAAGTGTGTTTTTTTTTCACTTTTTCATTTTTGCGAATCAATTTGTGAAGCACCTGGGGGTTCCAAGTGCTCACTATGCATCTATAAAGGTGCCTTGGGGGGTCTAGTTTCCAAAATAGGGTCACTTGTGGGGGAGCTCCAAAGTTTGGGCACACAGGGGCTCTCCAAACAGAACATGGCGTCCGCTAATTATTCAAGCAAATTTTACAATCAAAAAGTCAAATGGCGCTCCTTCCCTTCCGAGCCCTGCCGTGCGCCCAAACAGTGTTTCTTCCCCAAATATTGGGTATCTGCGTGCCCAGGGGAAATTGCACAACAAATTTTGGGGTCCATTTTTTCTTCTTACCCCTGTGAAAATAAAAAAAAATTGGGTCTAAAGTAACATTTTTGTGAAAAAAGTTAAATGTTCATTTTTTTCTTCCACATTCAAAAAATTCCTGTGAAGCACCTGAAGGGTTAATAAAGTTCTTGAATGTGGTTTTGAGCACCTTGAGGGGTGCAGTTTTTAGAATGGTGTCACTTTTGAGTATTTTCTGTCATAAAGACCTCTCCAAGTGACTTCAAATGTGATGTGGTCCCTAAAAAAATGGTTTTATAAATTTTGTTGGAAAAATGAGAAATCGCTGGTCAACTTTTAACCCTTATAGCTCCCTAACAAAAAAAAATTTTGGTTCCAAAATTGTGCTGATGTAAAGTAGACATGTGGGAAATGTTATTTATTAACTCTTTTGTGTGACATATCGCTCTGATTTCAGGGCTTAAAAATTCAAATTTTGAAAATTGCAAAATTTTCAAAATTTTCGCCAAATTTCTGTTTTTTTCACAAATAAACGCAAGTGATATCGAAGAAATTTTACCACAATCATGAAGTACAATATGTCACGAAAAAACAGTCTCAGAATCAGGGGGATCCGTTGAAGCGTTCCAGAGTAATTACCTCATAAAGTGACAGTGGTCAGAATTGTAAAAATTGGCCCGGTCATTAACGTGCAAACCACCCGCGGGGCTTAAGGGGTTAAAGGGTATCTGTCCCCAGGTTTTGCTATATACTCTGAGAATAGCATGATGTAGGGGCAGAGACCTTGAATCCAGTGATGTCACTTACTGGTCTGCATGCTGTCATTTTGATACTATCACACTTTTCTCTGCAGCAGAACTAGCAGAGCTTGGAATGCTGAGCTGTGTGTGACCCCGCCCCCACCACTGATTGGCAGCTCTTTGTGTACACTATGCATAGGTAGAAAGCTGTCAATCAATGGTGGGGACGGAGTTACACAGGGCAGAAGGACTAAAATGCACGAGACACCTAGTCCTGTAGTGATAATCCTCTGCTGATAAAACACTGATTTTATTGAAACATCAAAACACAGCCTAGTAAGTGACACATAGCTGGAATCAGGCTTTCAGCCCCTACATCTTACTGCTTTCAGATTACATAGCAAATGGTTAAAGAGTGATAACAAAACAATCCATTAGACTCCACTCCTTAATGTACTCCCAAGATGAATTTATTACAGTCCTAGGATTCCTCATTTTGTCTAATAGTTCTTGTGCTCAAGTGTTGTCACTGTGAAGCAAGCTGAGAGAGACTTGGAATTTTTAGGAATCATTGTATGATTAACATGGGCTGTGAACGTGATCAGTCTTATTAAGAGATAGTACATGCGTTAAAAAATGGCACTGTTGTAGCTTCTCTGCCTGCAGGCTGACCTATCTCTCCAGTATAGCATGCTGCACCATCACGGCTAAAGTTTCTGTGAAAGTCAGCAGAAAATAAAGTTATTCTGTTCATCTGCTACTATATGTGTGTAATGTGGTGCCCCTGCGGGTCCAGACGCCACAGAGGTACTGCATCTCAGCCAGAGGTGTGGTACCCCACTCTCGGGTAAGGAGGAGAGCACTACCCGGGACCCCCACACACACATCCAACATCACATCACTCCAGTAGAGAAGGGCGAGATTGCTCCTGAGGGAGAGCACAGTCCCTGTCCCTGTCTGGAGGATGGAACTAGGTAGAGGAGGTGGGTGGAGGAAGTAGTTTAGGGGAGCACTGAAGGTAGAGGGGACCATGTAGAGTGACAGTTGGTGACTTGGGTCACATGACAGGTAGCATAAAAGGAAAGGTAGACAGATCTAGAAGGGTCCTAGGAGCAAGAGCGCAGTGAGTGAGGATCGATGAGGAGTTGGGTCCAGTCAGAGGGGTCCAGTAACAGAAAGAACAAGAGGAGCGAGGGAGTCAGAGAGAAGGGCTCCAGAGACAGAGATAGGATCTTAGGAGCACGGGAAGTGCGGAGTCCACCCGTGCACCCGAGTTCACGCCGACCGTGAAGGGATCAGGTCGCATTAGGGGCCCGGCCCCCCGACTAGTGGAGGACTGCAAGACTCAGCTAGCAAACTTGAGGCTGCGGTATCTCTAAGTGCCGTAGCCAAAACCACACACGCTGAAAAGGTGGCCATATAGGACCAAGGGGACAGAGGACTTTACTCGACAAGGCCTGGGGCCACTGGCTCGTGACACTGTGTGTGAGGTGTAGGGCAGGAGGGCGAGAGCTAGTGCAGAGAGACGACCCAGGAAGGTACACTAGAAGGGGGTCCCGATCAAGTGCACCCAAGTTATCTGAGAGTTGGCTGGATCACTTCCCCGGAGGACACAGGACTCGGTGGGCTCTTATAACATGGCTAGCAGTTGTAACCTGGAGCACCGTAAAAACTGTGAGAAAAAACTTGAAGACTGCTGCATCACCTGTCTTGCACTACACCACCATCTAAAATTAACTATTTAACTGCCCTGGGGACTAGCTCTACCTGTGGAGAGCTGAACCATCTCTGCTGCGTCACCAACAGGCCCAGTGGACCTGAACAGCAGTGGCAGTCACCTATAGCAACATACCACGGGTGGCGTCACGAACTTTATCCCCAAAAACTTTATTCCCCTCTTCTCTTTATTTATTGACTGCCCTGGGCCATGGACCGGGTCACACCACCGTGACTACCCCAATAGAACCGACCGGCCCGGCTACCCCACGGTCCCAGGGGTCGCTTCAGTTCTCTAAAAGGGGAGATACTATTATATTTAATAGAGGTACTTGAAATTTGTGGCAGTAACGTTTTCGGGGTTTGCAGATGTGGCGCCCCTGAGGGTTCGGCCGCCACAGGAATGCTGCACTTCTTTAATGGAGTGTGGTGTTCCTCCTCTGAGGTAAGTCCTGTGTGAAGGTAGCTACCTGCTTTTGCATCCAACACCACACATTTCCACCAGAGGGAGCTAGTATACACTAGTGCTGCTCCCCTGGTTACAGGGAGACTGGGGAACACAAAGTTGTAGGAACCAGTTAGTGGGTGTGGGTGGAGGAACAGTTAATTAGTGACACTTCTAATTTGATATATATTAGAATGCCATCTTGAATCTTGGTTCTTCTGTCTCGGTTCGGTCCTTTGTTTAACTGACCTGTGTGGTCTCTGACAGTGTATCTGTCAAGTGGTCGTACTGTGCTGTCATCTACTGTGTGTTAAAGTGACTTCCCTCCGGGAGCGCAGATCCTGTGTGGGCCTGCACCGGAATGGGACACAGCCCCCGTACCCTAAACTATGGGACGGGAGGGAGGTTGCAGACAAGGAATGTCTCAACCCGACCAAGGACCAGGATCAAAAAGGCCCGGGAGCTTTAGAGTGTGGCTCCCTAGCAAATGGGTCCCGGGGAGGATGCAGACGGAGCGGAGTTCGCCACCTGTCATCTACTACCTGATCTATTCAGAGGGATTCCGGCTGCAAGAGGGGTCCCGGCCCCCGACACCCGACCTCGTACTCTATGTCCAGGACGGGAAAGCCCGGTTAGGCCCTGAGGATCCCGGCGGGCCTCGGCTGGAGAGGAATTGCCACCCGAGCCCTAGATCTGAGAGGAGCTCAGAGTGAGACCCGGCCTATCCACACACGCACAGACGGGAAAGGGTAAAGTCTTTAGTGCAGGAACACTCTACAGTAGGGACGCTGCCAAACACTGGGCTTCCTCGGAGGTAGTCGGACCCTCATCCCTGGTGGCCGCAGGACTCCGCGAGGAGCAGGGAGAAGCCTTGCGCTGCTTATGAGAACTGTGAGTAAAGCCTTGGAAATTCATCCCTTTGGCCTCCGGACTGTTCATTACGCGCCATACCATGCGACACGTTGCCCGCGTCCCTACTCCCTCAACACTGCACCCCCTTCATCCCGGCCTGTCTGCCCTGAGGCCTCGCTCCGCCTGTGGGGAGCAGTGAGAACTTTAGCCGCCACGACATCGTGCCTCAGTGGACTGCTAGCAGCGCTGGTGGCCCATCACCAGACACCACAGGTGGTGTAGTCGACAATTACCACTCCACCCGGATTAGCCCTAACATCATTTTTAATGTGACGGCCCTGGGCACGGAACGGGTCGAGGCCACGACTGCATCCCCCTTCAACATCTGACCCGGCTCTGAGTACCCCATCTTCCCAGGGCAGGGATTGAGAGGCGTCACACAGACCCTTTTGCATTGTGCTTTTTGGTTGATTTTCCAGTGTGTTTGTTTCCTTTTCTGTTTTATTGTTTATGCCACTCCTGTTTCTTCACTTTCTATCTGTTTTGTCTCATCTCTTGTTTAATAGCTTTCAGATTAAACCGGATTCACTATTATATTACTGTTAAATCAGATTTATTCCAAAATGATGTAATTTGTTTTGTAAATGACCTGGAAATCTGCATTCCTCTGAATCATAGCTGTGGCGCTTTTCTCTCAAGATCTGGGGGGGGTCCTGAATTTAGACCCCCGCCAATCATAAAGTGATGTCATAAACCAGTAATATGCTATTATTATGCTAGATGTATTAGAATAAGGACATCAGTGTGATAATAGAGGAGTAAAGGTAATTTTGAAAAAGCAGGAGACTACTGATGTAGAATATATTGGTACCATGTAGATACTAATCAGCGTTCTACTTTAAAACACATTAAATGGGTGTTTTTAAGGTACTGATATTGAATATCAAGATACTGCTAATAGAGTGATGTTTTTAAGAGGGGTTATCCGGGGCTAGTTTATCTTTTGCCTATGGGCCTAAGAACTAGCAGGTAGGTAGTTGTTAACTACTTGCCTGTTCTATCCGGTGCCGATCTCTGCCGGCTCAGAGCAGTCACAGTCCATGAATGCCGGTGATACTGCTGCTTTACATTAACATAGCAGCTCTTCCTTTTCCAGGCTACCCTGTCAATGGCTCATTACTGCTGACATAAAGCTGATTGACAGGTGGATCCCCGCAGTTAGGCAGTGGGCAGCCAGCTGTCAATCAGTATGATATTGGCAGCCAAGCCCCGTCATCAGGGCAGAACGGAAAAGAAGCCACTACTCTGTCGAAGAGTAGAAAAAAAATAAAATGGTCCCAGGTAACCTCTGTAAAGTTTGGTATATGCCATTATGTATGGGACTGGAGCCGGGAGTCTTCAAGAAATGGGGATCGCATTACCATACCATAAATCTAATACATAAGATGTGGCAGAAAATCAAGCAGATTAGGGGGGTAACTCACTTAAGTTTTCACGTATCTGGGATAACATCTATTTTCAGAAGTTCAGTAATATGAAGGGGTTTGGTGAGTGTAAAGAAATGGGTATTGGCCTGATCTATCAGTTGATTTACAGAGGGAAGCTTAAATCATATGAAATGTTGCAGGAAGAATTTCAATTCCCAAGGCTTAACCTCTTTCAAAATAGACAGGTTCAGGACGCATTTCAGACCCAAAGCAGAAGAGGGCCTATTGGAATACAAATAGATCTGATGTTAGATTTTATACTTAAAAACAGAGGAACGAAGGGGCAATATCTGAAGTTTATAGAGACCGGCTGCACGCCTTTCTTGGAGGACACCCTGTCAAAGCAAGAAGGAAGTGGAAGACAGACTTGGGAGAGATAAACGACGATAGCTGGGAGTCTACAGAGTGGGCCATTTATATGGATACACCTAAATAAAATGGCAATGGTTGGTGATATCAACTTCCTGTTTCTGTTTCACAAAATTTGGCAAGCAGTTTGCTAACTGTAACATGGGAGATGGGTGGTCTCGTAGGGTGTCTTGCATTGAAATCTGCTGCAATGACCCGGGTACTGCATTCACCAGCCATCAACACAATTTCTATCTGCTCCTCACGTGTTAACCTCTGCGACATGTCAATGGCTATAAACAAAGAGAAACTTGTAAATAACTCATGAAAGAATAAAGCTACGTTAAAACCAAGCACACCACTGTTTTTCTTACGAAATTCTCAATAAGTTTGATGTGTCACATGACCCTCTTCCCATTGAAAAAAATAAAGTTGGATCCAAAATGGTCAACTTCAAAATGGCCACCATGGTCACCACCCATCAGGAAAAGTTTTCCCCCTCCCATATACTAATGTGCCACAAACAGGAAGTTGATATAACCAACCATTCAAACTTTATTTAGGTGTATCCATATAAATGGCCCACCCTGTATTCTAGAATATATACCCAAGTTATCCATGAGTGAGCCTGGGAGAATGTCACAGCTGTATGTGATCCACAGGGCGTATAGAACCCCTAATATGTTATTTAAAGCAGGGTTGAAGTCTAACTCCGACTGCCCAAGGTGCTCGCAATCTCAGGCAGACATACTGCATATGCTTTGGCATTGTCATAGATTGTCCTCCTTTCGGATCATAGTGTTGAACCGTATTGGAATGGTGAATAGGTGTATTGTCCCTAGGGACCCACTGACATGTATATTAGGGTACATTGAGGAAATAAAAACGGACAACATAACCAAAATAGCAATTGATAATTATTGTTTATTGCCAGAAAATTGATTGCAAAATATTGGATTAGAGAGGAGCCCCCGTCCAGACGCGAATTCATTGCCCAAACGAACTATATAATTCAACTTGAAAAAAGTATTTTATTTACGCCAAGAGGAATAGGCAGGAATATTTCCATAAATTATGGCAGCCATGGTTGGATAGGATTAATTAGAGTAACACCTACATATACTACTGTAGCATAAAACTCTTGGTAAACTGTATAGTGGAGTGGAGAGGGAAGAAGGAAAAAAGAAAAGGGGAAGGAAGGGGAAGAGAAGGAAAGAAAAGGAGTAATGTAGGGAAGAAAAGGAAAGGAAAGAAAAGGAAAAAAAAAGAGAAAGAAAGGTCTCAATGGATGGGGGGGGGTAAGGGAGGGGGGGTTACTGACTGTAATATTGTAAAACGAGTATTGTCATATAATATCTGTTCTACGTTTTGTTATGTTTAATAAAAATGTATCTGATTAAAAAAAAAAGGTTGGTATATGCCAAATGTATTTTTCCAATACATTGTATCTATTGCAAATGCATTATTATTACCTCCTTTGTAATCATCAGGTTTATTATTTAAAAATATAAATAAAATCTAATTACTATAATTTACTTGATGACTGGCATCAATGATATTAGGGTGTGACTGTGAGATGATACTTTCACAACCAAGGCTAGTTTATCATGACTGCTAGTCTTACCCTGAAAGCTTTGAATCAGAATATTTCACATAACATCGGCATTTAGAACACCATATTTTATAATCTGAAACTAAAGAAGAGTTCCCAGCACATTTTTTTCCTTTAGAATTGTTTCTGAATAATTATGTAGAGTAAGTGTAAAATAATTATTGGTCCCTTTCTTCCCTGGTTTCCAGTGCCAGTGTGGTCTTCTTCTGGAACACTTGACCTCAATTCATACTAGCCAGCTTAGAAAAAGAGTTTGTGTGAAAGGGAAATCGCTTTCTCAATGTGAGTCAATGTGATCCTCTCTGAGTCTTATAGACTTGCAATTACCCGTACATACAATAGACGCTATAATAAAACAAAACAAGGGTAAACAAGAAGTTAAATTCCTGAGAGATATAAGAAATTTCATACCCTAGTGGTATATAGTATTCTCTAAACAGGAATCCAGACTAACGTAAACCAAAGGACAGTGGGAAAAACGAAGGAAGAAAAAAGGAAAACAGTCCGACTATACAGTCCCAAAACGTCATGTGCAGTGGAAAAAATATGTTTTATTTATTACAGGTGACAACAATGGATAACAAAACAATGTCAAGAAATTATAAAATAAATACACTAAAAGCATCTAAAAACAGGGGCACATATCCAGGAATTGTATGGAAAATCACGATGGGAACAGCCAATCAATGGACAGCAAAATATAACCGTCACATATGCAAAACATAATAAAATATAATATACATGTGTATCATATGCCAAAACCATGCAGGTGGAGTAAGAGAAAAAATTGATTACTAAAATAGTGTAATAGATGATATGTAATACAAAAATATATAATAAATAGTAAATACTGCTGTAATAAATATATATCCAAATAAATAAATATAAGTATAGATTATATATTATATAAATATGAGTCCATCAATGTGTGTGTGTGTGTGTATATATATATATATATATATATATATATATATATATATATATATAGGTATATCGATAGTACAAACACAATAGAGTCTCAAACAAAATAAATGCAATAGGGAAGTGTATAAAGTGCTAGTGCATATATACTTCCCAAGATGTGCAAAAATGCAGCAGGTGCAAAACGGGCTATGTGACGGCCAAATGCAAAAAAACTAGTCAAGGAATCATTATGATAAAGTGGAGTCCAAAGCAAGGTATGCACAGAGGATAGTCATTAAGTACTAGACCACATCATTGGCATGTAACATGTGAGAAACTTACAACCAATTTGCCTAACTATCTAACTACAGGCTATATGTCAGCCTTAGATATTTTGGCGCCAAAATGTTATGTGACACGTGCACAGCTAATCACTGCGGGGCCCCTCCAACCGGTGAGCAGCACCAATGATGCTTGTGGCTTCAATCCTCAGCGGCGTACTTCACCTCTCACTGTGAGCAGGGCCGGCTCCAGGTTTTTCTGGGCCCCGGGCGAAAGAGTCTCAGTGGCCCCTTTAACACATACCACGATTCATGATGCAGAGATACGGCGGAGAAATATATATATATATATATATATATATATATATATATATATATATATATATAGAACAATGCAAAGATTTCACTTCTTACATTACATGAGTGATATCTATTGTAAATTCCACAATAGCTCAGAAACCGGTGAATCGCTCCACACAGAATAGTGGCCCCCATATAAGGCTCCATGCGGAATGCTGACCCCCATATAAGGCTCCATGCGGAATACTGACCCCCATATAAGGCTCCATACGGAATACTGGCCCCCATATGGAATACTGGCCCCCATATATGGCCCCATGCGGAATACTGACCCCCATATAAGGCTCCATGCGGAATACTGACCCCCATATAAGGCTCCATGCGGAATACTGACCCCCATATAAGGCTCCATGCGAAATACTGACCCCCATATAAGGCTCCATGCGGAATACTGACCCCATATAAGGCTCCATGCGGAATACTGACCCCCATATAAGGCTCCATGCGGAATATTGGCCCCCATAAAAGGCTCCATACAGAATACTGGCCCCCATATAACGCTCCATACAGGATACTGGTCCCCTTATAAAGCTCCATACAGGATACTGGCCCCCATATAACGCTCCATACAGGATACCGGTCCCCTTATAACGCTCCATACAGGATACTGGCCCCCATACAATGCTGCATGCAGGCTGTTACCCCCCACATAATGCCCCATACAGGCTGTCCCCCCCTTATAATGCTATAAGGCTCCATACGGAATACTGGCCCCCATATAAGGCTCCATACGGAATACTGGCCCCCATATAAGGCTCCATACGGAATACTGGCCCCCATATGGAATACTGGTCCCCATATAAGGCTCCATACGGAATACTGGCTTCCATATAAGGCTCCATACGGAATACTGGCCCCCATATAAGGCTCCATACAGAATACTGGCCCCCATATAACGCTCCATACAGGATACTGGTCCCCTTATAAAGCTCCATACAGGATACTGGCCCCCATATAACGCTCCATACAGGATACTGGTCCCCTTGTAAAACTACATACAGGATACTGGCCCCCATATAACGCTCCATACAGGATACCGGTCCCCTTATAACGCTCCATACAGGATACTGGCCCCCATATAATGCTGCATGCAGGCTGCTACCCCCCACATAATGCCCCATACAGGCTGTCCCCCCCTTATAATGCTCCATGCAGGCTGTTACCCCCCACATAATGCCCCATACAGGCTGTCCCCCCCTTATAATGCCCCATGCAGGCTGTCACCCCTCCTCTTTATAATGCCCCATGCAGTATGTCCCCCCCCCTCTTTATAATGCCCCATGCAGGCTGTTCCCCACCTTATAATGCCCCATGCAGGCTGTCACCCCTCCTCTTTATAATGCCCCATGCAGGAATCCCCCCCTCTTTATAATGCCCCATGCAGGCTGTCACCCCTCCTCTTTATAATGCCCCATGCAGGAATCCCTCCCCCTCTTTATAATGCCTCATGCAGGCTGTTCCCCACCTTATAATGCCCCATGCAGGCTGTCACCCCTCCTCTTTATAATGCCCCATGCAGGAATCCCCCCCCCCTCTTTATAATGCCCCATGCAGGCTGTCACCCCTCCTCTTTATAATGCCCCATGCAGGATGTCCCCCCCTCTCTTTATAATGCCTCATGCAGGATGCCCCCCCTCTTTATAATGCCCCATGCAGGCTGTTCCCCACCTTATAATGCCCCATGCATGCTGTCACCCCTCCTCTTTATAATGCCCCATGCAGGATGTCCCCCCCTCTCTTTATACTGCCCCATGCCTCCATGCATTAAAAAAAAAAATCAAATACTCACCTCCCTTCTCCTCACCTGCTACCTGCTGCCTGCTGTCCGCTGGCCGCTGCTCGGGTCCGGGACTCCAGCGTTGTCGGCGTCTTCCCGCTCAGCACTCCCTGTGACGGCTCAGGGGAGGGCGCGGTGTAAAGGCGTCACCGTGCCCTCTGACCTGAGACGTCACAGGGAGCGCAGAGCAGGAAGACAGCTGATCTGCGGAGGCTCGGGCTGCCGGGGCCCTGAGCAAGCGGGGGAGAAGGGCGGGGGCGCTGACACCGCTCTCCTCCGCCCATAGCCCAGCGGGGTGCGCGACCGCCAGTGGGCCCCTCTGCCTGCTCAGGGCCCCGGCATTTGCCCGGGTGCGCCGGGTGCTGACGCCGGCCCTGACTGTGAGTCTTGGCCTTTATCATCTTTTAACAGATTTAGCTGTTGTTAGTGGGCTTACTGACTCTATCTTTTGATCCAGCTCACACTAAACCTGTCTAACCACCCCAGCCTTTGTCCAGACAAACCTTTGTCCAGACCTATCCCCTATCACTCATTGCCTAAGAAATAAAGGCCCCGTCACACCAAGTGGCGCTACAACGATCCCGACAACGATACGACCTGTCAGGGATTGCTGCTGCGTCATTATGTGGTCGCTGGTGAGATGTCAAACAGTCAGATCTTCCCAAAGACGCAGCAACGATACGGCGACCCGTAACGATCTGTATAACGATGCACACCTATGTGTTTCTGTGTCTAAGTTGTCAACAAGGTCGTTGGTAAGGTGTCAAACACTCCGATGTATGCTACCCAGCGGGGCCTCAACGATCAAAGAAATGTCCAGACCATTCCGACACGACCAGCGATCTCACAGCAGGGGCCTGGTCGCTGCTAAGTGTCAAACGTAGCGAGATCGCTGCTGAGGTCGCTGTTGAGTCACAAAACTTGTGACTCAGCAGCGATCTCGCTAGCGATCTCGCTTAGTGTGACGGGGGCTTTAGTTTCAATAGGTTCCTGTCTAAGCTAAATGTTCTTCAGTTTTGTTTACTTACCCAGCTTGTTTCCTCACCTCAACCACCTATCTGCTGCCTGCCCTGATCGTCTGCCTATTCACTGTTGTGTGAGAAGTCCACCTGCCTGTCTGTCTACACTTCATGTTTTCCATTCACCTTATATTGAACTCTGCAACTTATTGTCTGTTGCTAACACTGGGCACGACCTGCAGCTAATTCCTGCTCCCTTTAAAGGGAATCTGTCCCCAGGTTTTGCTATGTACTCTGAGAATAGCATGATGTAGGGGCAGAGACCTTGAATCCAGTGATGTCACCTGCTGGTCTGCATGCTGTCATTTTGATACTATCACAGTTTTCTCTGCAGCAAAACTAGCAGAGGTTGGAATGCTGAGCTGTGTGTGACCCCGCCCCCACCACTGATTGGCAGCTCTTTGTGTACACTATACATAGGTAGAAAGCTGTCAATCAGTGGTGGGACGGAGTTACACAGGGCAGAAGGACTAAAATGCACGAGACACCTAGTCCTGTAGTGATAATCCTTTGCTGATAAAACACTGATTTTATTGAAACATCAAAACACAGCCTAGTAAGTGGCGCATAGCTGGAATCAGGCTTTCAGTCCCTACATCATACTGCTTTCAGATTACATAGCAAACGGTTAAAGAATGATAACAAAACAATCCATTAGACTCCACTCCTTAATAGAGATGAGCGGTGTTCGACTCGAACTGTTCGCCAATCTCAAATTCGAGCTGTTTTGGGCGGTGTTCGAGCCGTTCGGCGAACACGAACGATTTGAAAAAAATTCGGCTGTTCGAGGTTATGTTCGATAACTGTTCGTGCACCAAAATCATAACTGGATTTTTTCTCAGTAATGCTGAAAATTAATGTTAATACGCAGTTTGAGTGTACAGCGGGGTGGGGGGAGGGGCAGGGGATGGATCTCTGCAGGAATAATGAAGATCTCCATTTTTTTTTCTCTTTCCCGCATTTACAGTGGGGAGGTGCAATCTGTCAGCCTATCAGCAGCGCACACACGGAGCGAAGTGCTTTTTTTCACACAAGCAAGGGCATGTGTCATTGGCAGTGTATGTCACATGTCCTTGCACCAATAAGACCCAGCCATTTTCCCCGTCGCCACCATTTTCTCACTGCTGCAGCTGCGTGTTAGACGGCACCGCTGTTGCTGTGTGCGCTATACTTTGTTAATTTCAAGCCAATTTTTGCACAAATCAACAGATAGCTTGGGAGTAGGGAATAGTTGTGATTGCAGTCCTTTTAAGGACTAGGTTACAGCATTTCCTACGACTTTTATCAGGCAGGTCTGTGCTCTTAAATAGATAGGTTGGGAGTAAAGACTAATTGTAATTGCAGTCCTTTTCAGGGCTAGGTTACATCAGTTGCTATCACTTTTTGCCAGGCAGATCTGTGCCAGTGCTGTGCAAGTTTTTTCACAGCCTATCTGTGTTGCAAGCTACACCACCTGTGTATAGACTACAAATTGTTTTACTGCACCTAGTGAAGTCAAAACTTTTGGGCATAGCATCATTCTATTAGTCCATCTATACTAACCTCCACCAGGTTGCAAATTCAAAATAATTTTTATCTGCATCTAGCTCTGAAAAAATATTTCGGCTTGTAGCAGTGTGTGGGACTTGTTCTATTAGTCCATCTATACTAACCTCCACCAGGTTGCAAATTCAATATAATTTTTATCTGCATCTAGCTCTGAAAAAATATTTCGGCTTGTAGCAGTGTGTGGGACGTGTTCTATTAGTCCATCTATACTAACCTCCACCAGGTTGCAAATTCAATATAATTTTTTTCTGCATCTAGCTCTGAAAAAATATTTTGGCTTGTAGCAGTGTGTGGGACTTGTTGTATTAGTCCATCTATACTAACCTCCACCAGGTTGCAAATTCAATATAATTTTTTTCTGCATCTAGCTCTGAAAAATATTTTGGCTTGTAGCAGTGTGTGGGACTTGTTCTATTAGTCCATCTATACTAACATCCACCAGGTTGCAAATTCAATATAATTTTTTTCTGCATCTAGCTCTGAAAAAATATTTCGGCTTGTAGCAGTGTGTGGGACTTGTTCTATTAGTCCATCTATACTAACCTCCACCAGGCTGCAAATTCAATATAATTTTTTTCTGCATCTAGCTCTGAAAAAATATTTCGGCTTGTAGCAGTGTGTGGGACTTGTTCTATTAGTCCATCTATACTAACCTTCACCAGGTTGCAAATTCAATATAATTTTTTTCTGCATCTAGCTCTGAAAAAATATTTCGGCTTGTAGCAGTGTGTGGGACTTGTTCTATTAGTCCATCTATACTAACCTCCACCAGGTTGCAAATTCAATATAATTTTTTTCTTCATCTTGCTCTGAAAAAATATTTCGGCTTGTAGCAGTGTGTGGGACTTGTTCTATTAGTCCATCTATACTAACCTCCACCAGGTTGCAAATTCAATATAATTTTTTTCTGCATCTAGCTCTGAAAAAATATTTTGGCTTGTAGCAGTGTGTGGGACTTGTTCTATTAGTCCATCTATACTACCCTCCACCAGGTTGCAAATTCAATATAATTTTTTTCTGCATCTTGCTCTGAAAAAATATTTCGGCTTGTAGCAGTGTGTGGGACTTGTTCTATTAGTCCATCTATACTAACCTCCACCAGGTTGCAAATTCAATATAATTTTTTTCCTGCATCTAGCTCTGCAAAAATATTTCGGCTTGTAGCAGTGTGTGTGACTTGTTCTATTAGTCCATCTATACTAACCTTCACCAGGTTGCAAATTCAATATAATTTTTTTCTGCATCTAGCTCTGAAAAAATATTTCGACTTGTAGCAGTGTGTGGGACTTGTTCTATTAGTCCATCTATACTAACCTCCACCAGGTTGCAAATTCAATATCATTTTTTTCTGCATCTAGCTCTGAAAAAATATTTTGGCTTGTAGCAGTGTCTGGGACTTGTTCTATTAGTCCATCTATACTAACCTCCACCAGGTTGCAAATTCAATATAATTTTTTTCTGCATCTAGCTCTGAAAAAATATTTTGGCTTGTAGCAGTGTGTGGGACTTGTTCTATTAGTCCATCTATACTAACCTCCACCAGGTTGCAAATTCAATACAATTTTTATCTGCATCTAACCCAGCCAATACTTTTGGGCTAATATCACAGTTTGGCCACTCAGCTCTACTCGGTTCCCATCCATTGTTTTTTGTGCAAACAACTTCAGAGTTGTGAATTAGTTAACCACCAAAATGAGTGGAAAAAGGCCTGCTGCTGGTGGAAAGGGGAATAGGCGTGTTGGGAAGGGAAAAAAAGGTTGTGTCCGTGGGGTAGGTGTTAAAGCAACAGTAACATCTGCAGAAGAAAGACCATCTTCCAGCCATACTAAGATGTCTACTTCTTTTAGCGGACAATGTGATAAGATCCCTTTCTTACGGCCACGCCAATCGCTACAAATTCCAGATGAGGCACAAAAACAGCAGGTGCTTCAACGGATATCAAGTGCTCCTTTAAGTGGGCTCTCCTCCACCTCAACTAAAACATCACAAATACTCCAGTCCTCAGAGGTGTCACCCCAATCGCACTTGCTTCCTCACAGCTCCCAAGCCTCCAACTGCCCGTCTGAGTATGGGGTAGAACAGATGGTTGAGTCTGCACAGCTGTTTACTCATACTATAGCCTGGGAATCAGAGGTTGGCTCCAGAGCTTCTGTGAATCCAGACGAGGAAATGATCTGCACTGATGCCCAGAATCTTTATGAGTCGGATCCAGACGCAGAAGGTTCTGACCATAATGTAGACCCTCGTTCCCATACTGTAACTCCTGTTGGTGGAGACAATGAGGAAGACGATGATGAGACTCAAATACCTGATTGGAGCAACAACTTGAGTTTTTTGTCAGGGCAGGAAGAGGTTGGCTCTGAGGACGATGGGTGTGATAACACACAGGGTTATGATGACGAGGTTGGAGATCCCACTTACTGTCAACCCATAGTCAGCCAAGAGATGAGGTCAGCAGAGGAGGTGGAGGAGGATGCTAGTGACGACGAGGTCAGGTTGCGCCTTCCTGGACAGAGACGTAGTACTGCAAGCACGTCAACAACTGCATCCTCAAACACAACACTGCCTCTGACCACAAGTCGTGGTGGCTCTTCAGGTCGCATGGGTGCTAAGCCTTGCATAGCCTGGCCATTTTTTCAGATCGATAAAGATGACCCAACTCGTGTTATCTGTAACATTTGTCATCAAAACCTAAGTAGAGGCCAAAAAATACATAGTTTGAGTACTTCATGCATGAACCGGCTCATGGATATGAAGCATAAGTTGCAGTGGGAAGTTCACTGTGCTACAATGCGGCCTAGCCAGCCGGGCCAACCACCGTCTGCCACATCTTGTGCATCCGCGGCCTCTTCATCCTCTGTGACTGGGGGGACAGCAGTCACACCTCTTTTGGGACGCAGACCTGCCACCTCTTTACCCGCAACAGCAGGTTGGCAGGTCATCATTTTCTTTGGAGGTGGAAACACCAGCTGGTGTTCAGCGCTGTCCGACATCGATAGCACCACCTTTGGATCAAGGCTAACATGTCCGCCTGCATCTTCCTCACAGATGGGCAGTTTGCCGGGGACACCCTTCTCAACCCCGTCTAAGCACAACAGCCAGCCCTCGGTCCCTCAGATGTGGACAAGTAAAAGACCATTTCCTCCTAGCCATGAGAAAGCTAAGAGGTTGAATTTCACCATCTGCAAGCTCTTGGCTACAGAAATGCTGCCTTTCCGCCTGGTGGACACAGAGGATTTTCGAGACCTTATGTTCGTCGCAGTGCCCCAGTACCAGATGCCCAGTCGGCACTACTTCTCAAAGAAAGGTGTGCCTGCGCTCCACCAGCATGTCGCACACAACATCAGCTTCTTTGAGAAACTCTGTGTGTGACAGGGTGCATTTCACCACAGACACTTGGACGAGTAGGCATGGACAGGGGCGTTACATGTCGCCGACTGGGCACTGGGTAACTATGGTGACAGCAGGACAAGGGGCTGCTGTCCAAGTATTGCCGTCCCCACGAGTTGTGCGTCAATCCTCTTTATGTCAAAGTTCCTCCACTGCTTCTGCCTCCTCAACCTCCTCTCGGTCCTCCACCTGCACCCAAAGCCTGTCTGGTCATGCCACAAGCTTTCTAACTGCGCAGAAGGGATCCTGCACACCTCCTTACTATGCTGGCAGCAGGGCTCAACGTCATCAGGCGGTTTTTACTTTGAAATGTCTGGGAAATGTGAGTCACACAGCTGAGGAGTTGTGGTCAGCTCTGGAGAACCAGTTTCATGAATGGTTGTCTCCACTGGACCTGAAACCAGGGAAGGCTGTGTGCGACAATGCTGAAAACTTCGGTGCGGCCCTTCGCCGGGGCAATGTCACACACGTGCCTTGTATGGCTCACGTGTTGAACCTGGTTGTCCCGCAATTTTTAGTCCACTATCCCGGACTAGATGACCTTCTGCAGAGGGCACGGTCGCTGTGTGCTCACTTCCGCCGTTCGCATCCAGCAGCTCAGCGACTTGCATCTCTACAGAAGTCGTTGGGCCTGCCACTTCACCGGCTAAAATGCGATGTGCCTACCCGGTGGAATTCAACTCTGCACATGTTGCAGCGACTGTGGCAGCACCGACAAGCCCTGGTGCAATACGTTCTGACGTATAGCCTGGGCCAACGAGATCCAGAGGTGGGGCAAATCACGCTGGAGGAGTGGTCTCAGATCAGGGACCTATGCACCCTTCTGTACAGTTTTGAAATGGCGACGAAGATGTTTAGTGCTGACGATGCCATTATCAGCATGACTATACCGGTGATTTACATGCTGGAGCACATGTTAAACAGAATTCGGAGTCAGGTGGTGGCAGAAGAGGAGGTGGAGGGAGTAGAGGAGGAGGAGTTGTATGCGGAAGGTCTAACATCTGCAAGGTCCAGACGATCGGCAGCACCAAGCCGGCAGGCATGTGAGGGTGGGGGATATGGTTTTACCAGGGCACATGGTAGCAGCCAAACTAGTGAGGAAGGTGCAGGAGCCCAGGAAGAAGTGGAGGACGAACTGATGGAAGACTCATCAGATGAGGGAGTCCTTGATCACATTTCTGTTGTGCGAGGTTGGGGGGAGAGGGCAGAGGAAGGAAGCATGATTGTTACCTCGCCACCAACACAACAGGGACTTGGTGCTCCTGGATGCGCAAGACACATGAGTGCCTTCTTGCTGCACTACCTGCAACATGACCCTCGAATTGTGAGAATTAGAAATAATCCTGACTACTGGGTTGCCACACTGTTAGATCCCCGGTACAAAAGTAAATTTGCAGAAATTATTCCTGCCATAGAAAGAGATGCACACATGCAGGAGTATCAGCAGAGACTGTTGCAGAATCTTACATATGCTTTTCCCCAAAACACTAGTGGTGCACGTAGTGAATCTCACAGTTCCAACTTGCCAACCGTGGGACCGTCGAGTGTTCAGCACTCAAAACGTAACAGAAACACAGTATCTGCTGGTAAAATCAATTTTGCGGAATCATTTCACCACTTTTTTAGCCCATCCTTCGCAAGGCCACTGGAGACAAGAAGTCTGACACATAGTCAACGCCTAGAAACGATGGTACAGGAGTATCTCCAAGTAAACATTGAAGCCATGACTGTGTCACTGGACCCTTGCTCTTTTTGGGCTTCCAATCTGGATAAATGGCCAGAGCTCGCCACTTACTCCTTGGAGATCTTGTCATGCCCCGCAGCCAGCGTTCTGTCTGAACGTGTGTTCAGCGCTGCTGGTGGTGTGCTGACAGATAAGCGCACGCGGCTGTCCACTGAGAATGTAGACAGACTCACGTTCATAAAGATGAACAAATCATGGATCCTAAACGACTTTTCTACCCCTGTGTCATCCTGGGGAGAGTAAAAGCTTGATGATTTGTTAAAATCACCTCACCAACCGTTTTAAGCTTTCAAATTACTAATCATGTTTATCTGTATCTTGGCTGGAAAATAATTTGGGCCTTGTAGCAGTGTGCAGTACTGATTCTATTAGGCCATCTATACTAAACTCCACCAGATTTAAAATTACTAATCATGTTTATCTGCATCTTGGCTGGAAAATAATTTGGGCCTTGTTGCAGTGTGCAGTACTGATTCTATTAGGCCATCTATACTAAACTCCACCAGATTTAAAATTACTAATCATGTTTATCTGTATCTTGGCTGGAAAATAATTTGGGCTTTGTAGCAGTTTGCAGTACTGATTCTATTAAGCCATCTACACTAAGCTCCACCAGCTTTCAAATTAATAATAATTTTTAGCTGCATCTAGCCCGGAAAATAATTTTGGGGCTCCTAGATGCACAAGACACATGAGTGCCTTCTTGCTGCACTACCTGCAACATGACTCTCAGATTGTCAGAATTCGAAATAATCCTGACTACTGGGTTGCCGCACTCTTAGATCCCCCACACTCTTCGATCAACCTTTTCATTTTAATAAAGAACAAAAAAATGGTCATTTTTGAAATTATAAGCATTATCAGGTTATTACAAACTGAAATCAAACAGTTTTCAACTCAAAACTTTATTCTAGGTGATGTTACATTTGCACATAGGACCCCTTGTTCGAAAGGAGCTTCTGAACTCTCTCGTCCATTGAATTTGTCAGGTTTTGGATGGTTTCTGCTTCAATTGTTTTGCATGAGGACAGAATACCCTCCCAGAGCTGTTGCTTAGATGTGAACTGCCTCCCGCCATCATAGACACTCCTTTTGATGATGCTCCAGAGGTTCTCAATGGGGTTGAGGTCAGGGGAGCATGGGGGTCACACCATAAGTTTGTCCCCTTTTATGCCCATAGCAGCCAGAGAAGCAGATGTGTTATGTGCAGCATGAGACTGTGCATTATCATGCATGAAAATGATCTTGCTGCCGAATACACGGTTCTTCTTCTTGAACCATGGCAGGAAGTGCTGTTTGAGAAACTCCACATACATTATGGAGTTCATCTTTACCCCTTCAGGGATCCTAAAGGGGCCGACAATCTCTCTCCCCATGATTCCAGCCCAAAACATTACTCCACCTCCTCCTTGTTGGCGCCGTAGCCGTGTTTTCGTGGGATGTCCATCAACCAGCCATCCTCCACTCCATCCACCTGGAACATCGAGCGTTGCACGGCACCCATCGGTGAACAATACAGTTTTGAAGTCAGTCTTCATGTATTGTTTGGCCCACTGGAGCCGTTTCTGCTTGTGTACAGTGGATAGAGGAGGTCGACAGGATGGCTTACGCACAGCTGCAAACCTCTGAAGGACCCTGCGTCTTGTTGTTTGGGGTACGTTGGAGGCACCAGCATCTTCAAAAACTTGTCTGCCGCTATGACAAGGCTTTTTTGCCGCTGCTCTTTTAACCTGACGTAATTGCCTGTGGGAAAGAGTCCTCAATTTTCCCTTATCAGCACGCACACGTGTGTACTGTGAATCAGCTACATACTTCTTGATTGTGCGATGATCAGGATGAAGTGTCTTGGCAATGTTGATTGTAGTCATGCCTTGACCTAAACACTCCACAATTTGTTGCTTCTCAGCAGCCGACACATCCTTTTTCTTTCCCATTTTGGCCGAAAATGTAGGCTGCTTAATAATGTGGGACAGCCTTCTTAAGTAGTCTTGCCTTTCATTGGACACACCTGCCAAACTAATTAGCACAGGTGTCTGCAATTGCTTACAGTGATATAAAGAGCCCTGACACACATCACCATCAATGAGTTTAACTGACAAACAAAAAAATTCTTACCTTATCACTCCTAAACACTTTTTGCATAATAATTTGGAACACAGTGTACATGTGCTTTTCCACAAAACACCAGTGGTTGACGTAGTGAATCTTACAGTTCTAACTTGCAAACCGTGGTCTGTATGCAGTTGTTCAATAAAGGGCCCAAAATTAAGATAACATAGACGGGAGAGGTCTCTATGAATACGAATTCCTAAGTATTTGATACCCTGTGAGGGCCAGGCAAAGGGAAAGTTGGACTGGATGGAATCCTGTATGGATTTGGGGAGGGAGACATCGAGGGCCTCAGACTTCGCTGCATTGATTTTAAAATTTGACCATGTAACAAAGTGAACTATTTCAGCCATAACAGCAGGGATGGATATATGTGATTGAGTGATATATACTAGGACATCATCAGCAAATGCAGAGCACTTGTACTCGGTGCCTCCCACCTCAATCCACCTAATATTGGGGTTATGGCGAATTGATGAGAGCAGGTTCTCCGTCACTAGGATGTATAAGAGAGGGGACAGAGGACATCCCTGCCTTGTCCCATTGGTGATTATGAAAGGTGATGAAAATGTTCCATTTATCTTCAGCCTAGGTGACGTATTGCAATACAGGGCCGTGATTTTGGCTATAAAAGGGTCCCCTAGACCAGTACCCCAAGCTTTTTAAGAGAATAATATATGGTGTGCCTGGAGACTTTATGGAATGCTTTCTCAGCATCCAACGAAAGTATCTAATTACAAATTTTTAACTGCATCTAGCCCAGGAAATACTTTGTGCCTAGTAGCAGTGTCTGCTAGTCAGCGGATTATCCCAGCTGTTAAGCAAGCTACACCACCTGTAGTTTGGACACTTAATTTTTTCAAAGGAAATGCTTCGGGCCCCCGGGACACTCAGTGAAGAGCATCGGGAGGCACCCCAAGGCAGAGGGGCTGGGACTGGCGGTAGGACGCCTTGCGGTGGACCGCCAAGCTCGATCCTTATAAAAGCTTTTTAACTGCAGCAGCTTTAGTGGACGCTACTGGAGCTGGAATTCCCGCAGCTGCTGGTATCAGACTTGCCCTCCAATAGATCCTTGTAAAAGGATTTAAAGGGTACTCATTCAAATTAGAGAGACAATTTAAATTAAAAAGCTTAGACCTGCCTCCGCCGCAGGGGGGCTCGCTCGACCAACCAGCGGACAGGCACCAGTATTGGGAGAGGGGGGCTGGCGGTCAGGGTCCACCGCAGCTCTGGCACAAACCCGGCGACACGGAGGTCGCACGGGCAGGAACGGACTGGCCGTGTCGGCTTCGCACTTTTTTGGTTTTGGAAGGGCATGTGTCTCCCCCTCCTTTTACTCCTCCACCTCTTTTCTTTTCGCATGACTATATGTACTTGTCACTTTTCCATGTGTTAGTTGTGTCTTCTGAGCAGTTTGTCAGGTTTTGGACACCTTTGAAGGTGTTTTCTATGTGTTTCTATGTGTTTTTGTTTGCCTGCCATTGGTTTTAACGGTGTTCGAAGGTGTTCAACGAACAGTTCGACGAACAGTTCGGTGAACATACGGGTGTTCAACGAACCGAACCGAACTCGAACACTACGGGGGTGGCTCAACACTACTCCTTAATGTACTCCAAGATGAATCTATTGCAGTCCTAGGATTCCTCATTTTGTCTAATAGTTCTTGTGCTCAAGTGTTGTCACTGTGAAGCAAGCTGAGAGGGACTTGGAATTTTTAGGAATCAGTGCATGATTAACATGGGCTGTGAACATGATCAGTCTTATTAAGAGATAGTACGTGCATTATAAAATGGCACTGTAGTAGCTACTCTGCCTGCAGGCTGACCGATCTCTCCAGTATAGCATGCTGCACCATCACGGCTAAAGTTTCTGTGAAGGTCAGCAGAAAATAAAGTTATTCTGTTCATCTGCAACTATATCGTGTGTGTAATGTGGTGCCCCTGCGGGTCCAGTCGCCACAGAGGTACTGCATCTCAGCCAGAGGTGTGGTACCCCACTCTCGGGTAAGAAGGGGAGCACTACCCGGGATCCCCACACACACATCCAACATCACATCACTCCAGTAGGGAAGGGCGAGATTGCTCCTGAGGGAGAGCACAGTCCCTGTCCCTGTCTGGAGGATGGAACTAGGTAGAGGAGGTGGGTGGAGGAAGTAGTTTAGGGGAAGCACTGAAGGAAGGACTGAAGGTAGAGGGGACCACGTAGAGTGACAGTTGGTGACTTGGGTCACATGACAGGTAGCATAAAAGGAAAGGTAGAAAGATCTAGAAGGGTCCTAGGAGCAAGAGCGCAGTGAGTGAGGATCGTTGAGGAGTAGAGTCCAGTCAGAGGAGTCCAGTAAGAGAAAGAACAAGAGGAGCGAGGGAGTCAGAGAGAAGGGCTCCAGAGACAGAGAAAGGATCTTAGGGGCACGGGAAGTGCGGAGTCCACCCGTGCACCCGAATTCACGCCGACCGTGAAGGGTTCAGGTCGCAGTAGGGGACCGGCCCCCGACTAGTGGAGGACTACAAGACTCAGCTAGCAAACCGGAGGCTGCGGTATCTCTAAGTGCCGTAGCCAAAACCACACACATTTGCTGAAAAGGTGGCCATATAGGACCAAGGGGACAGAGGACGTCACTCGACAAGGCCTGGGGCCACTGGCTCGTGACACTGTGTGTGAGGTGTAGGGCTGGAGGGCGAGAGCCAGTGCAGAGAGACGACCCAGAAAGGTACACTAGAAGGCGGTCCCGATCAAGTGCACCCAAGTTATCTGAGAGTTGGCTGAATCACTTCTCCGGAGGACACAGAACCCGGTGGGCTCTTATAATATGGCTAGCATTTGTAACCTGGAGTACCGTAAAAACTGTGAGAAAAAACTTGAAGACTGCACCCTCTGTGTCCTTGACTTAATTGCTGCATCACCTGCCTTGCACTACACCACCATCTAAAATTAACTATTTAACTGCCCTGGGGCCTAGCTCTACCCGTGGAGAGCTGAACCATCTCTGCTGCGTCACCAACAGGCCCAGTGGACCTGAACAGCCGTGGCAGTCACCTATAGCCACATACCACGGGTGGCGTCACGAACTTTATCCCCAAAAGCTTTATTCCCCTCTTCTCTTCATTTATTGACTGCCCTGGGCCATGGACCAGGTCACGCCACCGTGACTACCCCAATAGAACTGACCGGCCCGGCTACCCCACGGTCCCAGGGGGCGCTTCAGTTCTCTAAAAGGGGAGATACTATTATATTTAATAGAGGTACTTGGATTTGTGGCAGTAACGTTTTCGGGGTTTGCAGACCCTTTTGCATTGTGCTTTTTGGTTGATTTTCCAGTATGTTTGTTTCATTTTCTGTTTTATTGTTTATGCGACTCCTGTTTCTTCACTTTCTGTCTGTTTTGTCATCTCTTGTTTAATAGCTTTCAGATTAAAGCGGATTCACTTTTATATTACTGTTAAATCAGATTTATTCCAGAATGATGTAATGTGTTTTGTAAATAACCTGAAAATCTGCATTCCTCTGAATCATAGC
The DNA here is from genome assembly GCF_046119375.1 of Phyllobates terribilis. NCBI lineage: Eukaryota > Metazoa > Chordata > Amphibia > Anura > Dendrobatidae > Phyllobates > Phyllobates terribilis. The sequence goes on along the minus strand of NW_027362773.1, from coordinate 129,033,283 downwards.
TGTGGCGCTTTTCTCTCAGGATCTGAGAGGGGTCCTGATTTAGACCCCCGCCAATCATAAAGTGATGTCATATACCAGTAATATGCTATTATTATGCTAGATGTATTAGAATAAGGACATCAGTGTGATAATAGAGGAGTAAAGGTAATTTTGAAAAAGCAGGAGACTACTGATGTAGAATATATTGGTACCATGTAGATACTAATCAGCGTTCTACTTTAAAACACATTAAATGGGTGTTTTTAAGGTACTGATATTGAATATCAAGGTACTGCTAATAGAGTGATGTTATTTTTTTTAAGAGGGGTTATCCGGGGCTAGTTTATCTTTTGCCTATGGGCCTAAGAACTAGCAGGTAGGTAGTTGTTAACTACTTGCCTGTTCTATCCGGTGCCGATCTCTGCCGGCTCAGAGCAGTCACGGACCATGAATGCCAGTGATACTGCTGTTTTACGTTAACATAGCAGCTCTTCCTTTTCCAGGCTACCCTGTCAATGGGTCATTACTGCTGACATAAAGCTGATTGACAGGTGGATCCCCGCAGTTAGGCAGTGGGCAGCCAGCTGTCAATCAGTATGACATTGGCAGCCAAGCCCCGTCATCAGGGCAGAACGGAAAAGAAGCCACTACTCTGTCGAAGAGTAGAAAAAAAATAAAATGGTCCCAGGTAACCCCTCTAAAGTTTGGTATATGCCATTATGTATGGGACTGGAGCCGGGAGTCTTCAAGAAATGGGGATCGCATTACCATGCCATAAATCTAATACATAAGATGTGGCAGAAAATCAAGCAGATTAGGGGGGTAACTCACTTAAGTTTTCACGTATCTGGGATAACATCTATTTTCAGAAGTTCAGTAATATGAAGGGGTTTGGTGAGTGGAAAGAAATGGGTATTGGCCTGATCTATCAGTTGATTTACAGAGGGAAGCTTAAATCATATGAAATGTTGCAGGAAGAATTTCAATTCCCAAGGCTTAACCTCTTTCAAAATAGACAGGTTCAGGACGCATTTCAGACCCAAAGCAGAAGAGGGCCTATTGGAATACAAATAGATCTGATGATAGATTTTATACTTAAAAACAGAGGAACGAAGGGGCAATATCTGAAGTTTATAGAGACCGGCTGCACGCCTTTCTTGGAGGACACCCTATCAAAGCTAGAAGGAAGTGGAAGACAGACTTGGGAGAGATAAACGACGATAGCTGGGAGTCTACAGAGTGGGCCATTTATATGGATACACCTAAATAAAATGGCAATGGTTGGTGATATCAACTTCCTGTTTCTGTTTCACAAAATTTGGCAAGCAGTTTGCTAACTGTAACATGGGAGATAGGTGGTCTCGTAGGGTGTCTTGCATTGAAATCTGCTGCAATGACCCGGGTACTGCATTCACCAGCCATCAACACAATTTCTATCCGCTCCTCACGTGTTAACCTCTGCGACATGTCAATGGCTGTAAACAAAGAGAAACTTTTAAATAACTCATGAAAGAATAAAGTTATATTAAAACCAAGCACACCACTGTTATTCTTACGAAATTCTCAACAAGTTTGATGTGTCACATGACCCTCTTCCCATTGAAAAAAATAAAGTTGGATCCAAAATGGTCAACTTCAAAATGGCCACCATGGTCACCACCCATCAGGAAAAGTTTTCCCCCTCCCATATACTAATGTGCCACAAACAGGAAGTTGATATAACCAACCATTCAAATTTTATTTAGGTGTATCCATGTAAATGGCCCACCCTGTATTCTAGAATATATACCCAAGTTATCCATGAGTGAGCCTGGGAGAATGTCACAGCTGTATGTGATCCACAGGGCGTATAGAACCCCTGATATGTTATTTAAAGCAGGGTTGAAGTCTAACTCCGACTGCCCAAGGTGCTCGCAATCTCAGGCAGACATACTGCATATGCTTTGGCATTGTCATAGATTGTCCTCCTTTCGGATCATAGTGTTGAACCGTATTGGAATGGTGAATAGGTGTATTGTCCATAGGGACCCACTGACATGTATATTGGGGAACATTGAGGAAATAAAAACAGACAACATTACCAAAATAGCAATTTATAGATTATTGTTTATTGCCAGAAAATTGATTGCAAAATTTTGGATTAGAGAGGAGCCCCCGTCCAGACGCGAATTCATTGCCCAAACGAACTATATAATTCAACTTGAAAAAAGTATTTACGCCAAGAGGAATAGGCAGGAATATTTCCATAAATTATGGCAGCCATGGTTGGATAGGATTAATTAGAGTAACACCTACATATACTACTGTAGCATAAAACTCTTGGTAAACTGTATGGTGGAGTGGAGAGGGAAGAAGGAAAAAAGAAAAGGAGAAGGAAGGGGAAGAGAAGGAAAGGGAGTAGGGGAAGTAAAAAAAGGAGTAGTGTAGGGAAGAAAAGGAAAGGAAAGAAGAGGAAAAAAAAAAGAGAAAGAAAGGTCTCAATGGATGGGGGGGTAAGGGAAGGGGGGTGACTTACTGTATTATTGTAAAACGAGTATTGTCATATAATATCTGTTCTACGTTTTGTTATGTTTAATAAAAATTTATCTGATTAAAAAAAAAAAAGTTTGGTATATGCCGAAAGCATTTTTCCAATACATTGTATCTATTGCAAATGCATTATTATTACCTCCTTTGTAATCATCAGGTTTATTATTTAAAAATATAAATAAAATCTAATTACTATAATTTACTTGATGACTGGCATCAATGATATTAGGGTGTGACTGTGAGATGATACTTTCACAACCAAGGCTAGTTTATCATGACTGCTAGTCTTACCCTGAAAGCTTTGAATCAGAATATTTCACATAACATCGGCATTTAGAACACCATATTTTATAATCTGAAACTAAAGAAGAGTTCCCAGCACATTTTTTTCCTTTAGAATTGTTTCTGAATAATTATGTAGAGTAAGTGTAAAATAATTATTGGTCCCTTTCTTCCCTGGTTTCCAGTGCCAGTGTGGTGTTCTTCTGGAACACTTGACCTCAATTCATACTAGCCAGCTTAGAAAAAGAGTTTGTGTGAAAGGGAAATCGCTTTCTCAATGTGAGTCAATATGATCCTCTCTGAGTCTTATAGACTTGCAATTACCCGTACATACAATAGACGCTATAATAAAACAAAACAAGGGTAAACAAGAAGTTAAATTCCTGAGAGATATAAGAAATTTCATACCCTAGTGGTATATAGTATTCTCTAAACAGGAATCCAGACTAACGTAAACCAAAGGACAGTCGGAAAAACAAAGGAAGAAAAAAGGAAAACAGTCCGACTATACAGTCCCAAAACGTCATGTGCAGTGGAAAAAATATGTTTTATTTATTACAGGTGACAACAATGGATAACAAAACAATGTCAAGAAATTATAAAATAAATACACTAAAAGCATCTAAAAACAGGGGCACATATCCAGGAATTGTATGGAAAATCACGATGGGAACAGCCAATCAATGGACAGCAAAATATAACCGTCACATATGCAAAACATAATAAAATATAATATACATGTGTATCATATGCCAAAACCATGCAGGTGGAGTAAGAGAAAAAATTGATTACTAAAATAGTGTAATAGATGATATGTAATACAAAAATATATAATAAATAGTAAATACTGCTGTAATAAATATATATCCAAATAAATAAATATAAGTATAGATTATATATTATATAAATATGAGTCCATCAATGTATATATATATATATGTATATATATAGGTATATCGATAGTACAAACACAATAGAGTCTCAAGCAAAATAAATGCAATAGGGAAGTGTATAAAGTGCTAGTGCATATATACTTCCCAAAATGTGCAAAAATGCAGATTGTGCAAAAGGGGCTATGTGACGGCCAAATGCAAAAAAACTAGTCAAGGAATCATTATGATAAAGTGGACTCCAAAGCAAGGTATGTGTGGCACCCCAGGTCTGGTCGCCGCAGTGGCAGCAATGTCATGTCTGAGAGCAGGTGGGAGGTACAGTGGTTGGGGACAATTAGCATGCAGCACCTCCTGCCTCAGTCCAGGGAGGGGAGAAATCTGCCCTTTATAAACTGGATCTGGGGCGGGGTTAGAGAGTTCGAGTTCCAGTGAAGTTGCAGATAGGGAGAGGTCAGCAGCAGGCTGAGGAGTCCCTGTAGGCAGAGGAGGAACACAAGGCCAGGAGGGGAGCTAGCAGAGCTCATCCTAGCTAGAGACTTACAAAGCCGGACACTGGAGTCCGAGGCTGTGAGGGTTATAAGCCCAGCAGCAGAAAACCACCACGCAGGGTACTTCAAGTCCTCTGGCCCAAGGAAGCCCGGAGGCTCAGCCACACAAGAGGGACCACTACTGCCCCGGAGGGATGAGAGGTACGGAAGGCCCGAGTCACCTGTCATACGGGCGAGAGAAACACGGTACACTCAGAGACGTGGGCTACCACCATACTACAGCAGGATAGCCAAGAAACAGCTAAGTCAGCACGGTAGGCCTACAAACTCCCCCTGACCAGCGGGATTTCCCAGTTGCTCTCAGACTGACCAGGCCTCCATTGTTAACCTGTATTCCGGAAGGGTCCCTTAATACCGCCAACAGTAAAGACCCTGAATTGCATGACAGACTCTGTGTGGTTACTGCTGCTCCCGCGCACCATCACCACCAACATCCCTATTTACTGCCCTGAGGCTATATTCCTCCCGTGGGGAGTTATTCTACCCTCTGCTGCACCCCCAACACCAGCCTCAGCGGTCTGCCCTGCAGCGGCGGTTCACTCTGACCGCAATCCACGGGTGGCTTAGTCGGACATTTAGTCATAAAACCCTATAAATAAGAATGCCATTTGCGTTGACCACCCTGAGCAACGGGACCGGGTCCCCGCCACGCAAGGACTACAACCTCCAGCATCCACAACGGGTCCGGTTCCGGGTATCCCCACACACACGCGGCCCAGGGGGCGCGTCAACTTTTGGCGTAGTCGGCAGGATTTCGTGCCCGCCACCAATGGGTACTGAGTGCCTGAAGAAAGACTGTAATACTTAAATTGGTAGAGTTTACCGCCATCCGCAGCCATTTCCTGCCATCGGGCGCCATTTCTGGGACGCCGCGCTGGAAGAAGAGGGGCGTGGACGACGAAAGCGCGCGAGAACTGGAGCCCCGCCTTACACACGGACGCTGCGCAAGGTCCTGAAAGGAGCCGAGAGGACGCTGACGTCACAAGGACGTCACAAGGAGCCGCGGCCTACAGAAGAAAAGCAACGGAAGGTAGGCCACGTTTGACTAGGGGGGAGGAAGATGTCGGAAGCGGAGGGAACTGTCACCGCCAGCGCGGCCACTGCCGCAGTAATGCCGTTCACGATGCCTTACATCCGCGGAGCGGCCTGGTTGCCCCAGTACTCAGGGGAGTCGCATACCCTGAGTGACTTTAAAGAGAGACTGTATAGCCTATTCAAAGTATACCCCCTGATGGAGAAACAAAAAGTGACCATACTGATAGGCCAGTTAACCGTTGCGGCCCAATGAGAAGTAAAGTCCTGGTCAGTCAGGGACAAGGGGATCGTGAAGGAGATTCTAGCCCGTCTAAAGGACACTTTTGATACCAGCACCTCAGCAGAGATCAAAATGAGATTTTATGGGTGCAAGCAGCAGGCCCAAGACAGTATAAGAGACTATGCTTTGAATTTGCAAGAGGCCCTGAGAGCCATTAAGCAGGCAGAGCCTGACAGTGTGAGGAATGCAGATAAACTGCTGACTGAACAATTCATTGAGGATCTGCTGTCCAGCGCCCACCGAACCCAGTTACGCCTGATGGCCTTGCAGAACCCTGAGTTAGACTTTGCACAGTTTAAGGACAGAGCCATCCGGGTACTCCGAGAACCCGCACCCGGTGGCGTTGCGGCCTCTAGGCACCCTGCTATCACTTATTACCAGGAGGCGGCGCCCCAGTCTACAGAACCTGCAGGAGCCAATGCACAGACTATGAATAGTACCCCGTCTACAGACCTGCACCATCAGGTCCAAGAACTGACCAAAAGCGTTGCCGCACTAACCAGGACTGTGCAGTCGTTGCAGGTATCCTCTCCAGGAAAGTTCCAGCTGGCTACCAGTCCGGAGGACGTCCCGTGGCGCCGACAGAAGAGGATCCCACCATCCAGAGGGTAGCCAACGGACCGCTACGACCAGGAGGGACAACCCATCTGCCGCCGCTGCAGCCAGCCAGGACATATTGCGAGGTACTGTAATTTAAACGAGCCCACCCCCAGGAGTAAGATCATCAGGCCCTTCAAACCGGCGTGACAAGTATGTGGGGGGACGACCGGTCTTGCCTTTGGTACTGGATGGCATTCCCATGAGTGCACTGTTGGACACCCGGTCACAGGTAACCACCATCCCCTATGTACTTTTCATGCAGTACTGGAATGACACGAATATTACCCGCTACCCAGATAATGACTTAAGCATCATCGCCAGCAATGGTCAGCCCGTGCCGCAGGTGGGGTTCAAGGAGGTGACCATCAAAATTGGTAAAGTTGAACTGCCGGCGCAAGGACTGATTATTGTGGACATTGACCGTCGTGAAAGTCACCCTAAAATAACCTTGAGTACTAACGTTATTGAAAATTGTCTTTCAGACATAATTGCTATATTACAGCAGGTTGCAATGAATGCCAGCTCCAGCCAGCAGCGTGTCTTACAAAAAGAGATCAGAGCCCTAATGAAGCGGCAACAGGTAGAACTGTCTGGTAGTGAGATTGGTAGCGTTAGGATAAGCGACCCGTTCCCTATCGCCATGCCCCCAAAAAGTGAAATGATGATCTGGTGCTGGACTGCAATCGGGTTAAGAGGTAGAGACTACTGTAGCGTCGGCGTCCCTGCCTCCTGCTAGGCAGAGACACCGTTCCCCTCACCTTCCTGCTCCGTCCTCGGGGTCCTCTTCCCGCGCTGCTGGCAGCGCTCGCTGCTTCCCGGGCACTGTGCTTAGGGCGCGCGCGCGCGCTCCCTCTCTCTTAAAGGGGCCGCACGCGCCGTCCTAAGGAGTCCCCGGCCAATTGCCGGTGGAGCTCCCATATATAAGGCACCTCCTCCAAAATGGAGGTGCCCGAGCAAAGTTGTTGCAAAGCCTTTCACCTCTGCTTCAGCCCTCAGGTCCTGTTACCAGTCTGTTTTCCAGCTCTGTCTACCTGCTTGCATTCCCTGCGGTCCGACAGTCTGTCTACCAGCATCCGCCAGTCTGTCTATGGACCAGTCCGCCTGCGGATCAGGAAGCACCTGCCTGATACCTGCCTGATACCTGCCTGATACCTGCCTGAGACCACCTGCCAGCCAGCCGAGAGACTCTTACCCGCTCACCTGGGAGCGCTCACCTGCTACCCGCCAGCTAGCCTACCTGGAGGCTCTGCCGTCACTTGCCGTAACCACCTGCCTGTCTAGAGACTCTTACCCTGCTGTCACTTGCCGTGACCGCCCGCCTGTCAAGAGACTGTTCCCGTCACTTGTCGCGACCTCCTGCCCTTCTACCCAGAGACTGTTCCTGTTACTTGCCATGACTACCTGCCCGCCTTCCCTGGGAGCCACCCGCTTCCTTACAAGGACTGCCCCTTTGTATAGTAGCTCAGAGGTTCCACCCCCCAGACCCGTTACAGTTTGCTCGGGCCATGGAACCCGGTGGCACCCAAGCTCCCTCGCTCTTGGACCTATGTCATGAACTTTCCCGTCAGAGGTCCCAACAGGACTCCATCTTGGGCCACCTGCGTAGTGTTCACTCCCGCCTGGACACACTGACTGCCTCGTCGGGAGCTGCTTCCACTCGCACAATTACTACCCCGGCAGCGCCGCTGCCCATCAATACCATGGCATCCCTTCCCGGTCCCCGCCTTTCCGCCCCGCCTCGTTTTGGTGGAGATCCCGGTCAGGCACGGGGCTTCATTAACCAGTGCACCCTGCACTTCGAACTTTTGGCACACCAGTTTTCCACCGACCGAGCCAAAGTGGCCTTCATCATGTCCCATCTCACTGGGGAGGCGCTGGCTTGGCTAAATCCTCTATGGGAGAGAGGAGAACCCCTGGTGTCCAACCTGCCAGCCTTTCTCACGGCTTTCCGGAAAGTCTTCGACGAACCAGGACGAAAGACCTCATCCGCCTCATCTCTGCTACGCCTCCGTCAAGGGAGTCTCACCGTGGGCCAATATGCCATACGGTTCTGTACCCTTGCTTCTCAGCTTGCCTGGGATAATGACGCCCTGGTGTCCGTCTTCTGGGAGGGTCTATCCGGCCGGATTAAAGATGAACTTGCTGGTCGGGACATTCCTACCACTCTCGATGACTTAATAACACTTGCCACCCGGATTGACATCCGGTTCCAGGAGCGTACCAAAGAGGTCACCCGTGAGAGGAGGTTTCCTCGCCTTGCTCCTACCTTCCAGAATCCCGTCACTTCCTCTGTTACTCCCCAGGCGCACTCACCCGAGCCTATGCAGGTCGACCAGACCAAGATGGTCAAAACCCGTCAAGAGTCACGCCGTGCCGAGGGGAGCTGCTTCTACTGTGGCAGTAAGGAGCACCGGATCCGTTCCTGCCCGGAGAGGTCGGGAAACGCCTGTGTCTAGGATCGCTCAGAGAGGTCGTCCTAGACAAGAATAAACCCTCTCCATCTCTGATGCTGTTGGTCTCTATCATCTGCGGGGAGAACCGTTACTTTGAACTAGCTCAACTTGATTCTGGAGCTGCCGGAAATCTCATTTCTCAGTCCCTGGAAATACCGCATTTCCACCAAACCTCTGGCCGAACCCTTATCTGTCGCCTCCGTGGACGGGGGTCTCTTACCGCATCCCATCCAACTTATCACCGAACCCATAACTCTGCAGGTGAGAATGCTGCACTCCGAGAGCATCTTCTTCCATGTTCTACCTGGACTCTCTCATGCCCTTTTGCTTGGCCTACCTTGGCTCCAGAGACATGCACCCGTGCTTGATTGGCAGACCGGAGAAGTCCTTCGCTGGGGACAGGACTGCCATAAGACTTGTTTAGTTCCCGTTCGTCCTGCCCGTCCTTCTCCTCCCCCAGCCAATCTACCCGGCCTGCCGGTACCCTATTGGTCTTATGCTGATGTCTTTAATAAAAAGGAAGCAGAGACATTACCTCCTCATAAACCATATGATTGCCCTATCGACTTGGTACCTGGCGCTACTCCGCCCCGAGGGCGTATCTACCCTTTGTCTGCTGCTGAGACCCGGTCCATGTCTGAATATATCGAGAAGAACCTGGCCCGGGGATTTATACGGAAATCTACCTCCCCGGCAGGAGCAGGCTTCTTCTTCGTTAAAAAGAAGGACGGCTCACTCCGTCCCTGCATAGACTATAGAGGCCTTAACCAGATCACAGTGAAGAATAAATACCCCCTTCCGCTCATTCCTGAATTATTTGACCGTCTGAGGGGTGCTAGAATCTTCACCAAGCTGGACCTCCGTGGGGCCTATAACCTGGTTCGTATCCGTCAGGGGGATGAATGGAAGACGGCATTCAACACCCGGGACGGCCACTATGAATACCTCGTAATGCCCTTCGGTCTCTGTAATGCTCCCGCCGTCTTTCAAGAGTTGGTCAATGATATCTTCCGTGACCTTCTCTACTCCTGCGTGGTGATATACCTGGACGACATCTTGGTCTTCTCTCCGGATCTCCCCACACACCGGAGGGACGTTCGTCAGGTCCTGCTCAGGCTCAGGCAAAACCACCTCTACGCAAAATTTGAGAAGTGCCTCTTTGAGCAGACCTCGCTTCCATTTCTGGGCTACATCATCTCTCAGACCAGTCTACGAATGGATCCTGAGAAACTTTCTGCCATCCAGAAGTGGCCCCGACCGGAGAGGTTGAAGGCTATCCAGCGGTTCCTGGGCTTCGCCAACTATTACCGCCTCTTCAATCCGTACTTCTCTTCCCGGACTGCCCCTATCTCTGCGCTCACCCGTAAGGGCGCTAATCCCAAAGAATGGCCGCCCGAGGCAGAGGAGGCCTTCCTGTCTTTGAAACAAGCTTTCTCCTCCACTCCTGTGCTGCACCGTCTGGACAGCAACAAACAATTCTTCTTAGAAGTAGACGCTTCCTCCTCCGGAGCCGGAGCGGTGCTCACCCAAAAGTCGTCATCCGGAAGAATGGTAACCTGCGGCTTCTTCTCCAAACTCTTCTCCTCATCTGAGCGCAATTATTCTATAGGAGACCGAGAATTGTTAGCCATTAAGTGGGCACTGGAGGAGTGGCGTTACCTGCTCGAGGCTGCTCTTCACCTGGTAATAATCTGCACGGATCACAAAAACTTGGCTTATCTCCAGAGTGCCCAAAGACTTAACATGCGCCAAGCCCTTTGGTCCTTGTTCTTCGCCCGCTTTGATTTCATTCTTCATTTTCGCCCGGCAGACAAAAATATCAAAGCTGATGCTTTGTCCCGATCCTTTTTGTTCTCCAATGTAGAGGAGGAGCCAAAGCACATCATCGACCCCGCCAAGGTAATGCTGGTGACTCCCGTGGATCTAAATCGTCTTCCACCCGGTAAGACGTTCGTAACAGTACCTGATCGTGAGAAAGTCCTACACTGGGGACATTCGTCTAAGCTAGCTGGCCAGAAAAAGACCCTCCTGCTTATTACCCGGCATTACTGGTGGCCTACCCTGCACAAGGACGTAATAGACTTTGTCTCAGCCTGTGCGTCCTGCGCCCACAACAAGGTTCCTAGACATCTGCCAGCCGACCGCCTTCTGCCTCTTCCCATACCTGCTGCCCCGTGGCAGCATATAGCCATGGACTTTATGTAACGGGTCTGGGAGGCGGAACCTCTGAGCTACTATACAAGGGGGCAGTCCTTGTAAGGGAGCGGGTGGCGACCAGGGAAGACGGGCAGGAGGTCACAGCAGGTGACCGGGACAATCTCTGAGTGAACGGGCTGGAGGTCACGGCAAGTGACCGGGGCAGTCTCTGAATGTACGGGCAGATGGTCACGGCAAGTGACCGGGGCAGTCTCTGGATGAACGGGCAGATGGTCACGGCAAGTGACCGGGGCAGTCTCTGGATGAACGGGCAGATGGTCACGGCAAGTGACCGGGGCAGTCTCTAGGTAAAGGGTTGGTACGACCTGTGGCGGCTGATGATAGACGTGAGCTCCCAGGTGAGCAGGCGAGAGTCTCTGGATGAACGGGTAGTCACAGCAAGTGACGGAGGAGCCTCCAGGAAGACCAACAGACAGGCGGCAGATGAGCGCTCCCAGGTGAGCGGGCAGAAGTCTCTGGACAGGAGGGTGGTCACAGCACGTGACGGCAGAGCCTCCAGGTAGGCTAGCAGACTGGCAACAGATGAGCGCTCCCAGGTGAGCGAGCAGGAGTCACTGGACAGGCAGGTGGTCACAGCACGTGACGGCGGAGCCTCCAGGTAGACTAGCAGGCAGGTAGCTGGTGTGTGCTCCCAGGTGAGCGGGCAAGCTGGTCCATAGACAGACTGACAGGAGATGGAAGGCAGACCGTCGGACCTCAGGCAAGCAGGCAGGTGGCTGATGAGCGCTCCCAGGTGAGCGGGCAGGCTGGTCCTTTAGACAGACTGACAGGAGTAGTAAGGCAGACCGTCGGACCTCAGACTAGCAGGCAGGTAGCAGATAATCAGGCAGGAATCTGGCAGGTAACTGGCAGGTAACTGGCAGGTAACTGGCAACGGGACCTGAGGGCTGAAGCAGAGTAGTGAACAGTGCAACAACATTGCTCGGGCACCTCCATTTTGGAGGAGGTGCCTTAAATATGGTGAAGTCCTCCGGCCATTGGCCGGGGACTCCTTAGGACGGCGCGCGCGGCCCCTTTAAGAGGGAGGGAGAGCGCGCGCGCGCGCCCTAAGCACAGTGGACGGGAAGGAGCGCGCGCTGCCAGCAGAGCGGGAGGAGGACGCCGGGCACGGAGCAGGGAGGTGAGGGGAACAGCGTCCCTGCCTAGCAGAGGGCAGGGACGCCGGCGCTACAGTACCCCCCCCTTTAGGCCCCCCCTTTTTTAGGCCAGACAGAAATTTAGCTAGGATAAGAGGGGCATGGATGTTCTCCCGGGGCTCCCACGTTCTCTCCTCAGGACCAAACCCCCTCCAATCTACTAGAAAAAAGGTCTTTCCTCTTACCCTTTTGGTGGCAAGAATGTTCTCTACCTCAAACTCGTCCTCAGCAGAAACCGAAGCAGGAGGCGTACCTGTAGACTTGGAAAAAGAGTTAAGTACCACAGGTTTGAGGACAGATACATGGAAGGAGTTAGGGATCCGTAAGTTGGCCGGGAGTTTTAATTTATAGGCCACCGGGTTGATCTGACTGATGACCTCCAGAGGACCGATGAACCGAGGCCCTAACTTGTAAGAAGGTATCTTGAGTCGGACATATTTAGACGAGAGCCAGACTTTATCTCCAGGACGAAATTGTGGAGGATCCAGGCGTTTTTTGTCAGCGTGTCTTTTCATCCGTTTGGACGACTGGAGGAGTGCGGATCGGGTACTCTCCCAAATGGAGGAAAATTTGCTAACGAGAGATTCCGCAGCCGGGTTGTCCACAGAGGTGGAGACAGGAAAAGGAATCCGAGGATGCTGACCGAAGACTACAAAAAACGGGGATTTGGAAGAGGCTTCGCTCTCGTGATTGTTATAGGAGAACTCGGCCCATGGTAGGAGATCCACCCAGTCAGAATGATGGGCATTAACGAAGTGCCGGAGGTAACTGGTCAGGTTCTGATTGATCCGCTCCACTTGACCATTAGACTGTGGGTGGTAAGCGGAAGAGAAGTCCAGGGTGACGTCTAGCAGTTTACAAGTGGCTCTCCAGAAACGTGAGGTGAACTGTACCCCACGATCCGACACGATGTGGAGGGGCAGGCCATGAAGACGGAAGATGTGGCGGATAAAGTCTTTAGCCAGCTCGGGTGCAGACGGGAGACCAGGCAGGGGAATAAAGTGAGCCATCTTGGAAAAGCGGTCAGCGACCACCCAAATGACCGTACAACCGGCAGAGACGGGGAGATCAGTTATGAAGTCCATAGCAATATGCTGCCAGGGGGCAGCAGGCACAGGAAGCGGAAGAAGGCGACCGGCTGGCAGGTGTCTCGGGACTTTTTTGCGGGCGCAGGACACACAGGCAGAAACAAAGTCTATTACGTCCTTGTGCAGGGTAGGCCACCAGTAGTGCCGGGCAATAAGCTGGAGGGTCTTTTTCTGACCGGCGTGGCCAGCTAGTTTAGACGAGTGACCCCAGTGTAGGATCTTCTCCCGATCAGGTACTGATACGAACGTCTTACCGGGAGGGAGACGATTTAGGCTCACGGGAGCCACCTGCATTACTCTGGCGGGATTAATGATATGTTTAGGTTCTTCCTCGAGATCGGACACCAGAAAGGATCGGGACAAGGCATCTGCTTTGACGTTTTTGTCAGCCGGGCGAAAATGAAGAACAAAATCAAAGCGAGCAAAAAACAAGGACCACCAGGCTTGGCGCGGGTTAAGTCTCTGGGCATGCTGGAGGTAAGCCAAGTTCTTGTGGTCAGTGTAAATTATTACCGGGTGAAGAGCCCCCTCGAGTAGGTAACGCCACTCCTCCAATGCCAGTTTGATGGCCAATAACTCTCGGTCTCCTATGGAGTAGTTGCGCTCAGAAGAGGAGAAGAGTTTGGAGAAGAAGCCACAAGTTACCATTCTCCCGGAAGATGATTTTTGAGTAAGTACCGCTCCGGCTCCAGAGGAGGAGGCGTCAACTTCCAGGAAGAACTGCTTGTTGCCGTCCGGGCGATGCAGCACCGGGGCGGAAGAGAAGGCCTGTTTTAGGGAAAGAAAGGCCTCCTCTGCTTCGGGCGGCCACTCTTTGGGATTAGTGCCCTTACGGGTGAGCGCGGAAATTGGGGCAGTCCGGGAAGAGAAGTGTGGTATGAAGAGGCGGTAGTAGTTGGCAAAGCCCAGGAATCGCTGAATGGCCTTCAACCCCTCCGGTCGAGGCCATTTCTCGATGGCAGACAGTTTCTCTGGATCCATTCGTAGGCCGGTCTGAGAAATAATGTAGCCCAAAAACGGAAGCGAGGTCTGCTCAAAGAGGCATTTCTCGTATTTAGCGAAGAGGTGATTCTGCCTGAGCCTGAGCAGAACCTGACGAACGTCCCTCCGGTGAGTCTGGAGATCCGGAGAGAAGACCAAGATGTCGTACAGGTACACCACTACGCAGGAGTAGAGAAGGTCCCGGAAGATGTCATTGACCAACTCTTGAAAGACGGCAGGAGCGTTACAGAGACCAAAGGGCATTACCAGATATTCATAGTGGCCGTCCCGGGTGTTGAATGCCGTCTTCCATTCATCCCCCTGACGGATACGAACCAGGTTGTACGCCCCACGGAGGTCCAGTTTGGTGAAGATTCTAGCCCCCCTCAGACGATCAAATAACTCCGGAATGAGCGGAAGGGGGTACTTATTCTTCACCGTGATCTGGTTAAGGCCTCTATAGTCTATACAGGGACGGAGAGAGCCGTCCTTCTTTTTGACGAAAAAGAAGCCTGCTCCCGCCGGGGAGGTAGATTTCCGGATGAATCCCCTGGCCAGATTCTCCTCAATATATTCGCACATCGACCGGGTCTCAGCAGCGGATAAAGGATAAATACGCCCACGGGGAGGAGTAGTACCAGGTAACAGGTCGATAGGGCAGTCGTATGGTCTATGAGGAGGTAGTGTCTCTGCTTCCTTTTTATTAAAGACATCAGCATAAGACCAATAAGGAATCGGAAGTCCAGGTAGATTAGCTGGGGTAGGAGAAGGACGGACGGGATGGACGGGAACCAGACAGGTATTATGGCAGTCCTGTCCCCAGCGAAGGACTTCTCCGGTCTGCCAGTCAAGCACGGGTGCATGTCTCTGGAGCCAAGGTAGGCCTAGCAAGAGGGCGTGAGAGAGTCCAGGCAGAACATGAAAGGAGATACTCTCAGAATGCAGCATTCCCACCTGCAGAGTAATGGATTCGGTGATGAGTTGGATGGGGCGTGGTAAGAGACCCCCATCCACGGCAGCAACAGACAAGGGCACAGCCAGAGGTTTGGTGGGGATGCGGTATTTCTCTACCAGGGACTGTGAAATAAGATTCCCGGCTGCTCCAGAGTCAAGTTGGGCTAGTTCGAAATAACGGTTCTCCCCGCAGACGATTGAGACTGACAGCAGCAGAGATGGAGAGGATTTATTCTTGTCTAGGTTGACCTCTCTGAGCGAACCTAGACACAGGCGTTTCCCGACCTCTCCGGGCAGGCACGGATCCGGTGCTCCCTACTGCCACAGTAGAAGCAGCTCCCTTCGGCACGGCGTAAGTCCTGACGGGTTTTGACCATCTTGGTCTGGTCAACCTGCATAGACTCAGGAGAGTGTACCTGGGTAGAGACGGAGGGAGTGACGGGTTTCTGAAAAGTAGGAGCTAGACGTGGAAACCTCCTCTCACGGGTGACCTCTTTGGCACGCTCCTGGAACCGTAGGTCAATCCGGGTGGCAAGAGTTATTAGGTCATCGAGAGTGGTAGGAATGTCCCGACCGGCAAGTTCATCTTTAATACGGCCGGACAGACCCTCCCAGAAGACGGATACCAGAGCGTCGTTATCCCAGACCAGCTCCGAGGCAAGGGTACGGAACCGTATGGCATATTGGCCCACGGTGAGACTTCCCTGACGGAGGCGTAGCAGTGATGATGCGGATGAGGTCTTCCGTCCGGGTTCGTCGAAGACTTTCCGGAAAGCCGTGAGAAAAGCAGGCAAGTTGGACACCAGGGGGTCTCCTCTCTCCCATAGAGGATTTAGCCAGGCCAGGGCCTCCCCGGTGAGATGGGACATGATGAATGCAATTTTGGCCCAGTCGGAGTTAAACTGGTGGGACAATAGTTCAAAGTGCAGGGTGCACTGATTTATGAAGCCCCGAGCCTGGGCGGAGTCGCCTCCGAAGCGAGGAGGTGCAGAAAGCCGGGGTCCGGGGTAGGATACCATGGTATTAGTGGGCAGCGGAGCTGCCGGATTGCGAGACATGGCACTGGCGGAGGTTGCTGGTGGAGCAGTCAGAGTGTCCAGGCGAGTATTGACATTCCGCAGGTGACCCAGGATGGACTCCTGTTGGGACCTTTGACGGGACAGTTCATGACACAGGTCCGAGAGCGAGGGAGCTTGGGTGCCACCGGGTTCCATGGCCCCGAGCAAACTGTAACGGGTCTGGGAGGCGGAACCTCTGAGCTACTATACAAGGGGGCAGTCCTTGTAAGGGAGCGGGTGGCGACCAGGGAAGACGGGCAGGAGGTCACAGCAGGTGACCGGGACAGTCTCTGAGTGAACGGGCTGGAGGTCACGGCAAGTGACCGGGGCAGTCTCTGAATGTACGGGCAGATGGTCACGGCAAGTGACCGGGGCAGTCTCTGGATGAACGGGCAGATGGTCACGGCAAGTGACCGGGGCAGTCTCTGGATGAACGGGCAGATGGTCACGGCAAGTGACCGGGGCAGTCTCTGGATGAACGGGCAGATGGTCACGGCAAGTGACCGGGGCAGTCTCTAGGTAAAGGGTTGGTACGACCTGTGGCGGCTGATGATAGACGTGAGCTCCCAGTTGAGCAGGCGAGAGTCTCTGGATGAACGGGTGGTCACAGCAAGTGACGGAGGAGCCTCCAGGAAGACCAACAGACAGGCGGCAGATGAGCGCTCCCAGGTGAGCGGGCAGAAGTCTCTGGACAGGAGGGTGGTCACAGCACGTGACGGCAGAGCCTCCAGGTAGGCTAGCAGACTGGCAACAGATGAGCGCTCCCAGGTGAGCGAGCAGGAGTCACTGGACAGGCAGGTGGTCACAGCACGTGACGGCGGAGCCTCCAGGTAGACTAGCAGGCAGGTAGCTGGTGTGTGCTCCCAGGTGAGCGGGCAAGCTGGTCCATAGACAGACTGACAGGAGATGGAAGGCAGACCGTCGGACCTCAGGCAAGCAGGCAGGTGGCTGATGAGCGCTCCCAGGTGAGCGGGCAGGCTGGTCCTTTAGACAGACTGACAGGAGTAGTAAGGCAGACCGTCGGACCTCAGACTAGCAGGCAGGTAGCAGATAATCAGGCAGGAATCTGGCAGGTAACTGGCAGGTAACTGGCAGGTAACTGGCAACGGGACCTGAGGGCTGAAGCAGAGTAGTGAACAGTGCAACAACATTGCTCGGGCACCTCCATTTTGGAGGAGGTGCCTTAAATATGGTGAAGTCCTCCGGCCATTGGCCGGGGACTCCTTAGGACGGCGCGCGCGGCCCCTTTAAGAGGGAGGGAGAGCGCGCGCGCGCGCCCTAAGCACAGTGGATGGGAAGGAGCGCGCGCTGCCAGCAGAGCGGGAGGAGGACGCCGGGCACGGAGCAGGGAGGTGAGGGGAACAGCGTCCCTGCCTAGCAGGGGGCAGGGACGCCGGCGCTACAGTTTATAATGGATCTCCCTGTCTCTGCTGGTTGTACGGTCATTTGGGTGGTCGCTGACCACTTCTCTAAGATGGCTCACTTCTTTCCCCTGGCGGGCCTTCCGTCTGCATCTGAATTGGCTAAAGACTTTATCCATCATATTTTCCGTCTTCATGGTCTCCCTCTCCACATCGTATCTGACCGAGGAGTTCAGTTCACCTCTCGCTTCTGGAGAGCCATGTGTAAACTACTGGGGGTCACCTTGGACTTCTCCTCTGCTTATCACCCACAGTCCAATGGTCAAGTATAGCGGATCAACCAAATTTTAATCAGTTACCTCCGGCACTTTGTTAATGCCCACCATTCCAACTGGGTGGATCTTTTACCGTGGGCCGAATTTTCCTATAATAATCACGAGAGCGAGTCTTCCTCCAAATCCCCGTTTTTTATTGTCTACGGTCAACATCCTCGGATCCCGTTCCCCGTCTTCGCCTCGGTGGATAATCCGGCCGCGGAATCTCTTGTTAGCGAATTCTCCTCCATTTGGGAAAGTACCAGATCCGCACTTCTTCATTCCTCCGAGCGGATGAAGAAACAGGCTGACCAAAGACGTCTGGATCTGCCCCAATTCCGTCCTGGAGATAAAGTCTGGCTCTCGTCCAAATATCCAAATATGTCCGGCTCAAGATTCCTTCCTGCAAGTTAGGGCCTCGGTTCATCGGCCCACTGGAAGTTATCAAACAAATCAACCCGGTGGCCTATAAATTGAAACTCCCGGCCAACTTGCGGATCCCTAACTCCTTCCATGTATCTCTCTTCAAACCTGTGGTACTTAACTCTTCTTCCAAGTCTACAGGTACGCCTCCTGCTCCGGTTTCCGCTGAAGACGAGTTTGAGGTAGAGAGCATTCTGGCCACCAAAAGGGTAAGAGGAAAGACCTTTTTTCTAGTGGATTGGAAGGGGTTTGGTCCCGAGGAGAGAACGTGGGAGCCCCGGGAGAACATCCATGCCCCGCTCATCCTTGATAAATTTCTCTCCGGCCTAAAAAAGGGGGGCCTAAAGGGGGGGTACTGTAGCGTCGGCGTCCCTGCCTCCTGCTAGGCAGAGATGCCGTTCCCCTCACCTCCCTGCTCCATCCTCGGCGTCCTCTTCCCACGCTGCTGGCAGCGCTCGCTGCTTCCCGGGCACTGTGCTTAGGGCGCGCGCGCGTGCGCTCCCTCTCACTTAAAGGGGCCGCACGCGCCGTCCTAAGGAGTCCCCGGCCAATTGCCGGTGGAGCTCCCATATATAAGGCAACTCCTCCAAAATGGAGGTGCCCGAGCAAAGTTGTTGCAAAGCCTTTCACCTCTGCTTCAGCCCTCAGGTCCCGTTGCCAGTCTGTTTTCCTGCTCTGTCTACCTGCTTGCATTCCCTGCGGTCCGACAGTCTGTCTACCAGCATCCGCCAGTCTGTCTATGGACCAGTCCGCCTGCGGATCAGGAAGAGTTTGCCTGATACCTGCCTGATACCTGCCTGATACCTGCCTGAGACCACCTGCCAGCCAGTCGAGAGACTCTTACCCGCTCACCTGGGAGCGCTCACCTGCTACCCGCCAGCTAGCCTACCTGGAGGCTCTGCCGTCACTTGCCGTGACCACCTGCCAGCCAGCCGAGAGACTCTTACCCGCTCACCTGGGAACGCTCACCTGCTACCCGCCTGCTAGCCTACCTGGAGGCTCTGCCGTCACTTGCCGTGACCACCTGCCTGTCTAGAGACTCTTACCCTGCTGTCACTTGCCGTGACCGCCTGCCTGTCAAGAGACTGTTCCCGTCACTTGCCGTGACCTCCTGCCCTTCTACCCAGAGACTGTTCCTGTCACTTGCCGTGGGAGCCACCCACTTCCTTACAAGGACTGCCCCTTTGTATAGTAGCTCAGAGGTTCCACCTCCCAGACCCGTTACAACTACCAAGCTATGGTAGAACCCGTTTACTCAGACAGTAGGCCCACCATTTTGACAGCACGGGGGGTGGTTGATGTCCGCCATGGGTGGGTACCTGTCCGCATCCTAAACATTGGGGAAAGAGAAGTATACTTGCCCCGGTATGCCACTCTGGCCAAATTGTTCACCGTGAACAAGAACTCTGTAAATGCCGTGGAATCCTTGCCTCCATCTCAACCAGAGGAGGGTAACGGCTCCAAGAAAAAATGGAGGACTGGTGTCAGAAACTGCATGTGGGCACTGACTCCACTCCCTCACACCAAAAACAGGGAGTCTACCGGGTGGTTCAGGAGTACGAAAGGGTCTTTAGCAAACACCCGCTAGAGTTTGGGCAAGTAAAGGGGGTAGAACACCAAATCCCCACAGGAGACCATCCACCCAATGCCTAGCTGGTCCACGAGATGTACAGATTGTCTCTTGGGTATTTGTGCCTAGCAATGTTAAGCATAGGTTGCGGAGGGAGACAGGGCTTTTGGAGTCTAAGTCCAGGATTCGCCGCACTGAGCATGCCCGTGACCTTGCTGACCGTGATTGGTGGTTTGGCAACCACCTGACTCGGTGACCTAGCACGGCCTGATTGGTCGATGGGTGGCGTCACCAATGGTGCGTTAGTGGGCAGGGCTTAGTCTTTAAAAGGCCCGCCCATAAACATGGCGGCGCGCTCTGATCATTGGGCAAGTGTTGCTGTTGTGTGGACGACTGTGTTTCACGTAGTTTCCATAGGCAGGTGTAGTGCAAATAGGCAGGCTAGTGGAAATAGGCAGGTAGCTTCGTCTAGCAGTCTGGCTCTGCAAAGGAGTCGCCTAACACCCCGAGCAGCCTGCTGCAGACGCCCTATCCACTGCTATCGCCTGTCTGCCACGTGGAGTAGTACCCTTCAGTCCGGTAGCACGCCGGCTGGAGGCACGTGTACCTGTCGGCGTAGTCACAGACGCATCCTAGCGCCACCAGTGTAGTCCCTGTGCTGTAACAGGACTACAGATAGTTTTTCACCGCATATCTCTCGTGCTGCTAACGGAGATAGTGCAAATTGATATACCCGTTCCAGTGTGCAGTAACACGGAGGGGTTTATCGTGTAAGTTGGTTGCTTTCCTTTTCACCCGGAAAGTGTTCGGCAGCAGTCCACCAGGCTGCATCGCGGACCCCGGGGTCGGTTGCGTTCCATTATATTAAAGTTGTTTGCAACCGCCCTCCTAACAGCATGGATAATTATAGTGGTGAAAAAATATTTTATAAATGTGATTCAAATCAAGTATACAGTTATAGACATAACTCCAATCAAGTATAACCATTCAAAATGTAACAGCAAAGTGGAAAGGATGTAGATGTGAATATGCGAGTGATTATGAATAAAGTGATGTGCAATTGAATGTATCAAAACCCAACAATGCCAATGAGGGTGAGTGTACCAAAGTGATGTATAATAGTGAAGAAATAAAAAAGTTCACAGTGAACGAAATAATAACCAAAACACTAAACCAGTGGCAAAGTGTGCAATGAGTTTAAGTGTAGTGAATATACTGTATATTTTAGGGCATGGGCATGGGCACGGGCACGTAGCATAATATATGACAGCCTTAGTCGTACATGAAATGGCTTTATTGATTTTATATGTTTTAGACCCCTTTGCGTCAATGAAGGTGTTGAAACGCTCTATATTAGGGCACACCACACATCTGCCACAAGGTAGGCATCCCCCTGCCGGATGATGGCTGTCCAACAATGTTGTTGGGGGGATCAACTTGATAATGACTCATTACTAGTCGATCCCGTAAGTTTTTGGATCTCCGGAATGTTATTTGCAGTTTATCAGGGAGATACTTAGAAAACTTAGTATCTGCCCATAAGATGGACCATGATTTGTTAAGACATTGTCTCATGGCATCTGCCTGGGCATTAAATGTGGTAATAAAGCGAACTTGATTTTTATCTGCTGATTCTTTTGAGGAATATAAAAGTTGGTGACGAGATGTATGTTTGGCTCTATGGTAAGCCCTTTTAACCATCCGATGACTATAGCCACATTCATGAAATCGAGCTCTAAGATCCATAGCTCGTCTCTCAAAGTCCATATCCAAGGAACAAATTCTTCGGAGTCTCAGGAATTGGCCAACAGGAATGGAGTTGATCATAAAGGACGGATGTGCAGAGGAGGCATGTAAAAGCGAATTGACGGAGGTAGGTTTACAATACATGTCAGTCTGTAAGACATTTTTTCCATCTCGCTTCATGTTCACATCCAAGAAATTTATAGAAGCATCTGCTTCAAAAGTAAGGTGAATATTGTAGTCATTACCATTCAACGCAGACATAAGGTGGTGAGAGAATCTCTAGAACCCTGCCAGATCAGAAAAATATCGTCAATGTACCGTGTCCAAAAGAGGATGCAGTGCTTTGACGAAAACTGATCCGACAGAAAGAGGTCTCTCTCCCACAGCCCCAGGAACAGGTTGGCATAAGAGGGCGCAAACGGTTATATTTTGCTGTCCATTGATTGGCTGTTCCCATCATGATTTTCCATACAATTCCCGGATATGCGCCCCTGTTTTTAGATGCTTTTAGTGTATTTATTTTTATAATTTATTGACATTGTTTTGTTATCCATTGTTGTCACCTGTAATAAATAAAACGTATTTTTTCCACTGCACATGACGTTTTGGGACTCTATAGTCGGACTGTTTTCCTTTTTTCTTCATACAATAGACGCTGCATGAGCTGGAAAAGCTGAAGAGCAGTCACATGGTGCAGTATAAGACCAGAGCGGCACTGGGAATAGGAGAAGACTGAAATTAGTAAGTATTTTAATACTTACTCTACACCAGGAGTCTCAAACTCAGCTGGGTATATGGGCTGCACACAGAAAAAATAATAATTTGGGGGGCTACATTCTTTGCATTAAGTGAAATTTTTAGTGATACCATTTTTTTTCTATACACCTTTTGAACTGGTCCTCATCTTGTAGTAATGCCCCATCCTGGTCCTCATCTTGTAGTAATGCCCCATCCTAGTCCTCATCTTGTAGTAATGCCCCATCCTGGTCCTCATCTTGTAGTAATGTGCCCATCCTGGTCCTCATCTTGTAGTAATGCCCCATCCTGGTCCCCATCTTGTAGCTATGCCCCATCCTGGTCCCCATCTTGTAGTAATGCCCCATCCTGGTCCCCATCTTGTAGTAATGCCCCATCCTGGTCCCCATCTTGTAGTAATGCCCCATCCTGGTCCTCATCTTGTAGTAATGCCCCATCCTGGTCCCCATCTTGTAGTAATGCCCTTTCCTGGTCCCCATCTTGTAATAATGCCCCATCCTGGTCCTCATCTTGTAGTAATGCCCCATCCTGGTCCTCATCTTGTCGAAACGTCCCCCATCCAGGTCCCCATATTGTAGGAATGTCCCTATCCAGGTCCCCATATTGTAGGAATGTTCCCATCCAGGTGCCCATATGTTCCCATCCAGGTGCCCATATGTTCCCATCCAGGTGCCCATAGTGCCCATATTTGCTCACCCAGGTGCCCATATGTTCCCATCCAGGTGCCCATATGTCCCATCCAGGTGCCCATAGTGTACATATGTGCTCACCCAGGTGCCCATATGTCCCCATCCAGGTGCCCATATGTCCCCATCCAGGTGCCCATAGTGCCCATATGTGCTCACCCAGGTGCCCATATGTCCCCATCCAGGTGCCCATATGTCCCCATCCAGGTGTCCATAGTGCCCATATGTGTTCACCCAGGTGCCCATATGTCCCCATCCAGGTGCCCATAGTGCACATAACAGAGAAAAAAAAAAAGATTCTTCTCACCTGTTCCATCTGCGTTCTTCTGCACATGCAGCATGCAGGCACCATAGACCCCTTAACAATCGCGGCCCGGTCCAGGAGCCACCGACATCAACTTGCCGCACGGAGACCGGCTCTCTACACAGCAATATCAACGCCAGCCGCCGGCCTATCAGAGGCCAGCAGCTGACATCTGCCCATGGCAGTGACATCATACGCCGCTGCTCTGGGACACAGATGTCAGCTGCTGGCCTCTGATAAGCCGGCGGCTTGCGTTCGTTTTGATGTGCAGAGAGCAGGTCTCTGCACGGCAATACACTGCACTACAGCGCTGATATCGGTGGCTCCTGGACCGGACCGCGATCGGGGTCTATGGTGTCTGCGGGCCGCATGAAGCAGCTGGAGGGGCCGCATGCGGCCCGCGTATTTGAGACCCCTGCTCTACACTATACTACACACACACATTTCTAAAGGATCAAGGAAAAAAAATTGCTCTAAATACTTTTTTAAGATCAACCACATCAAAGAGTCATCAGGACTTAAATATTTTTAGCGTAAGCTCAAGATATACAATCAGTATTTCACTATGGAGGGCTGGAACGCTCCAGGAGAGGGAAAAAAAGCATGACTTGGGCTGCATTGACACATCCATGTGAGTGTTACCATCTGAAAGAAACGGAACAATTTTTTCTCAGGTGTCATCCTTTTTGCATCAGTTTTATTTTTCTAATCCATTTTTTCCCCTGAAACAGGTAGACTGAATTTTTTTTAGCCATGGATTAAGCAATTAATTAAAGAAGTTGTCCACTACTTTTACAATGAAGATGACGCAACCCCTGGGCCGTGGGTTACTCGGTAGCCGGGCGGTCGTTTCTAGGGGAGATGTCACAGTGGCAGTGACCCGGTCCATGACCCAGGGTGGTCAATAAAGGGGTTTTAAAGAAAAGTATTATAGTTTTTATGTTTAATGTTCGTGACGCCAACTGTGGTATGCGGCTAAATGGAGCCGCCGCTGCGGAGCAGGTCCTTTGGAGCTGTTGGTAATGCAGCAGAGTTGGTTCAGCTCTCCACAGGTAGAGCTAAGCTCCAGGGCGTTGCTGTGATGGTAAATGATGAGGTAGCTGTTGTTGTGCAGTGTGGTGCAGAGGATGATGGTGCAGCAATAATTCACAGAGACAGTGGGGTGCAGTCTTCAGGGTTTACTCACGATTATCACGTTGCTCCTGGTTACAACTGCAGATTATAACCACCCACGTCATCCTGCGTTCACCACGGGAGGGGTTCAGCAATCCCTCAGGTAATTCAAGAGCACTTAATGGGACCCCTTTCTGTGTGCCTTTCTCAGTCATCTTCCTGCGCTGGCTCTCATCTTCCTGCCCTGCGCCTCGCAATCAGTGTCCCAAGCCGGTAACCTCAGATCTTTGGGGGCAACTTGGAGTTTCCTGGATCCTGTGTGCCTACCTTTTCGGCAATTAATTGAGGCTGTGGCAACTACACCCTGGAAATGTAGAAGCCTCACTAGTTAGGGGCTGGTCCCCTCTGCGGCTTGATCCCTCCAAGTCCTGGTAGATTCGGGCGTACGGGTGAACTCCAGCACTTCCCGTACCCCTAGGATCCCCTCTATTCTTCTGGAGCCTTCCTTCCTGCTCCTCTCCTCTCTTCAGTCAGTCTCACCTCCTAGGCTTCTCTCACTTAGGCCCGCTCCTCCTGAGCAGATCTCCTGCGGAGCTCCTACTCCCACTACTTCTCCTCTCACTGTCTTCTCTGACTAGACTGGCTGCTTCTGAACTGAACTGAACTCCCAAGATGGCTTCCTTTTTTATACTACTCCTGAATTGCTCCCCTAAACTACTTCCTCCACCCACACCCACTACATGGTTCCACCTCTCTTGGTTTCCCCCATTCCAGCCAGGGGCAGGGCTCAGCAGTGAGCAAGGTGCGTCTTGCCCTGCCTGATGGTCTGGAGTGGTGTAGTGTTGGATGCAGGTGTTTGGGTCCCGGGCAGTACTCCATCCTTACCTGAGAGTGGGATACCACACCTCTGGGTGAGATGCAGTACCTCTGTGGCGACTGAACCCGCAGTGGTGCCAGAATGCCCCATCCGTAGGATGGGACATCAATGTCTGATCGGCTGGGGTCCCACGCCTGGCATCCCCGCCGATCAGCTGTTATTGGTGGCGGCGGGCGGTGGCCGGAAGTACTTGCGATGCTTGGCAGTCTAGCTGTAGTGGCTGCTGCAGGGTACTGCACATCCGCCTCCTATTCAATTCAATGGGAGGCGGATGTGCAGTACCCCGTGGCGGCCACTACACCTAGATGGCCAAGCTCCGCAACTAAGTACTTCTGTCCGGCAGCCGCTGCCACCGGCACCGATAACAGCTGATCGGCGGGGGTGCCGGGTGTGGGACCCCAGCCGATCAGACACAGATGGGGCATCAATGTAAAAGTAGTGGACAACTTTTTTAAACACAGATGAAACTCTGAAGTATAAAGTCTGTCTTCTGTGCTTTATTCATTTTTTAAGGATTCCTATTGACTTTTTTGGCCGTGTCTGATCCTTAAATAGATCCATTTTTAAAACTGATGTGTGTATGGATCAATGAAACTTTTGGGTCAGTGTGCTGTCAGAGGAAAAAAAATGGAGGCACACAGACGTTTCATATGGATGTGTGAATGCAGTTTAATGCCACGTTCACACGTTCAGTATTTTTTCATTATTTTACATCAGTATTCTTAAGCCAGAGTGGGTGAAAAATGCAGAAGTGGTGACGTGTTTCTATTATACTTTTCCTCTGATTGTTCCACTGCCGATACTGGCTTACAAGTTACAAACACTGACCGAATACTGAACGTGGCCTTACTGGAATAGTGGGACGAGACGATGCCTCCTAATCTGTGACTGTCCCTTGAAATCTAGATTACATACAAAATATGAATTTGGAGTTGAAAATGTTGTAAGTCCACCCCAAAAAAGAAAAAAATGACAGCTTTTCTATCTCAAACACTGACGTGTGAAGGAAGCTTAGAATGATGGTTAAAGTAACTGACTATGTGGGTGACCTAGGTTGATACTTTTCAATGTCTGCATACAAGATTCTGGCTGAAGTCCAGATGTTGGGTAACAAGTAGTGATGAGCGAGAATACTTGCAAGTACTAGGTGCTCGCCCCCTCCCTGCATGTTTGGCGCTCTTTACAGAGCAAATGAACATGCAGGGATTGCCTGCCACTCACTGTAATGCCGCAGCTATGTTGATTGTGGCATTACAGTGATTGGCTGGCCGCACAGTGTCATCAGGTCTACATCAGACCTGGCGCCGCCGTGCTCGTCATTCTACTCCACAAAAAGACAGTGTAGGGAGAGGTGCTACTGAGCTAGGGAGAGATTTGCTGGTTTATTAAGTAGTGTAGGTAGAACAGAAGTATATTACACATATCCATCTCAACAAACAGTCCTTCTGAGGACTAATCCATCTGCAGAGATATCAGGCAGGCAATGTATATAGGCAGGCAGGCAGTGTATATAGCAGACTGCAGTGCATATAGCACAAGAGGTTCCATTCCAGTTCTGTCTGCTGCTGCTGCTATTAGACATTTCTAGATATAGGCCCAGGTCTCAGGGGCCAGGAATAATTTTTTTTTGGATCTTAATTCTCATTATTTGATTAAAAAGCAATCCAGAGAATACAGTTTTTCTTGCCCATTTGCTTGTTGGCAGTGCAGAATACAGCCAGGTCCTTTCCATATTACAGTGCTAAAAATCCAGCTATTTAAAACTGTGGTTTCTCCGCCACATGGATCACATATTTGTTTTCAGAAAATACTGCCATTTCTGGCCTCCATTAAAAATTTGTTTCAGTGTGTCAGTGAAGTTTTTGACACCGGTTTGCTGTTCAAAATAGTTACCTACAGGCCAGGTATTTAAAACTATGGTTTCTCCGTCACACGGATCACATAGAACTTCGCTCCAAATTCAGCCATTTGTAGTGACCGTGGAAGATATTATCCTCCATTTAAAATGGGCAAGATGGTGATGGTGCATACAGAGGTCAAGGCCGAGGCCGTGGACAAGCTGAAATTGTGCCACAACAAACACCCACATCTTCTCGCCCCACCTTCCTGTCCCAATTCCTAGGGGACCGCAGCACACCACTATTGAACCCAGAGCAGTGTCAAAAGGTTGTTGGTTGGATAGCGGATAATGCTTCCAGTCACTTAGCCACCACCACCACCATCCGGTCTTCCACACGGTCAAGTCTCAGTAGCCGTAAGTCAAGACTGCTTATTCCTCACCCTGATCCTCCTGCCTCCCACAATGCTGAGGGCCCGGAGACAACTGATCCCACACTTGGACACTCCGAAGAGCTGTTCACTTTTCCATTTATAGATTCGGGCCTCTCGACCGGTCCACTTGAAGTGGGACAAGAGGAGATGGAGGGAAAGTGTCACAAGAGATGGACGATGATGAGACACAATTGCCAGAAAGTAAGAAGGAGGACCAGGGTGTGGAAGTGGAAGACAAGGTGGTGGATGATATAGTAACTGACCCAACCTAGCATGAGGATATGCAGAGCGTGGACAGCAGCACACAGGGGGAGGGAGGCAGAGCACCACACAGGCAGAAAGAAGCAGTGTGGTTGCCGCAGACAGAAGGCAGGCAACCGTTCCCAGTAACACCAACACAAAGGAAGTTGCCAGTACAACTGTTAGGTCTTCCCTAGTCTGTTTGTTTTTTAAAGACTCTGCCGATAACCCCAAAAAGGCCACGTCCTTGTCCCAGTGCAGCGTTGAGTTGTCCATACCCCAGTCCTTGGAACGCAAGTGCTAATACGCAGTCAACGCCCCACAGGCCACACTACTAAATTCCCACATTTCGCGACTGCTTGCGCTCAAAATGTTGCCTTTTAGGCTCATGGAGACCAAAGCAGTCCGCAACCTGATGGAGGCGGCCGTCTCTCGGTACTCGGTCCCCAGCCACCACTATTTCTCCCGGTGTGCCGTCCCCACATTACACAAGCACGTGTCCCAAAACATTAGCCTTGCCCTCAACAACGCAGTTACCGGGAAAGTCCACCTAACCACGGACACGTGGACAAGTGCTTGTGGGCAGGGACGGTACATCTCGCTGACGGCACATTGGGTTAACATAGTGGAAGCTAGGACCCAGTCGGACCTTGGGATGGAACACATCCTCCCGACGCCAAGGATTGCGGGCCCTAGGTCAATCAGGGTCTCCCCCACAGTCTACAGCTCCTGCACCTCATCCTCCATCTCCGAAATGACCACATCAGTCACAAGCTGGAAGCACTGCATCACTGCCTCAGCCAAGTGGCAACAGGCTGTGCTAAAGCTAATATGCTTAGGTGACAAACCGCACAATGCTGAAGAGTTGTGGACAGCTCTGAAAGAGCAAGCAGATCTGTGGCTCACAAAGCTGAACCTACAGACAGGCATGGTCGTGTGTGACAATGGCCGGAACCTGGTAGCGGCTCTGAGGTGAGGCGAGCTCACACACGTACCATGCCTGGCCCATGTGCTTAACCTCATGGTGCAGCGGGTTCTCAAATCCTACCCAGAGCTGCCGAATCTGCTTGTTAAAGTACGCCGCCTGTGTGAGCATTTTAGAAAGTCACCTACAGCTTCCGCCACCCTTGCCGTGTTTCAGCAACGTTTGCAGCTTCCGGCTCACAGACTGGTGTGTGATGGCCCCACGGATTGGAACTCTACACTGCAGATGTTTGGAAGGATTTTTGAGCAGAAGAGGGCAGTTGTTGAGTACCAGCATTAACAAGGCCATCGGTATTCAGTTCAGACTCCACACATAAGACCTCAGGAGTGGACATGGATGTCAGACATATGTACCATCCTCCAAAACTTTGAGGACTCCACCAAGATGGTGAGCGGCAATGACGCCATAATTAGCGTCACCATCCCGCTTATCTGTCTTCTGAAACGCTTTCTATTCACAATCAAAGAGGATGCATTGCAGGCGGAGCATGATGAGATGGAGCAAGGAACCATACAGGGTTATTACACACAGCCCAGCCACATCTCATCCCAACATGGATTGGGTGACAATGAGGAAGAGGAGGAGGAAGAACAGGAGCTAGTTTCCTGCGCTATGGACGGTACTACCTGCACAACTGTCATACCGTCTGTTCAGCATGGATGGCCTGAGGACAGAGAGGAGGAGGAGGAGATGAGGAGAGCATGGTCAGTCGTCCTCTTGGTGAGGATACGGAAGTATTGCCTGTTAGCAGTCTGGCACGCATGGCTGAATTTATGTTACGCTGCCTTTCCCATGACCCTTGTGTTCTCAAAATTTTGGGTGGCAGTCATTACTGGTTGGTGACACTTCTAGATCCATGCTACAAGGAGAACTTTATATAACTTTTCCTGAGGTGGACATGTCTACAAAAATGGGGCAGTACCAGAAGGCCCTTGTTGCGGAACTATTAAAAAAATTCCCATCTGAAAACACTGGCATCAGAGGTCACAGGTAGAGATGAGCGGTGTTCGACTTGAACTGTTTGCCAATCTCAAATTCGAGCTGTTTTGGGCGGTGTTCGAGTCGTTTGACTAACTCGAACGATTTGCAAAAAATTTGTCTGTTCGGGTTATGTTCGATAACTGTTCGTGCACCAAAAGCGTAACTGGATTTTTTCACAGTAATACTGTTAATCAATGTTAATAGACAGTTTCAGTGTAGAGTGGGCGGAGGGAGGGGCAGGGGATGGATCTCTGCAGAAATAATGCCGATCTCCATTTTTTTTTTCTTTCCCGCATTTACAGTGGGGCGGTGCAGTCTGTCAGCCTATCAGCAGCGCACACACGCAGCGAAGTGCTTTTTTTTCACACAAGCAAGGGCATGTGTCATTGGCTGTGTATGTCACATGTCCTTACCCTATAAGACCCAGCCATTTTCCCTGTCGCCACCATTTTTTCACTGCTGCAGCTGAGTGTTAGACGGCACCGATGCTGCTGTGGGCGCTATACAGTATAACTGTGTGAATTGCGAGCGAATTTCCAGTTACATAGAGAGATAGGTTTAGGGAGTAGGGACTAGTTCTAATTGCAGCCCTTTTGAGGCCTAGGTTACAGCAGTTCATAGCACTTTTTGCCAGGTTAGTCTGTGCCAGTGCTGTGCAAGTGTTTTTCACAGCATTTGGCGAAATGTAGCTCAGCCAATCCTTTTGGGCCTGTAGCAGTGTCTGTTAGTCATTGGAGTAGCCTATCTGTGTTGCAAGCTACACCACCTGTGTATCTAATACCAATTTTTTACTGCATCTAAGCCAGCCAATCCTTTTGGGCCTGTAGCAGTGTCTGGTAGTCAGTGGAGTAGCCCACCTGTGACAGAAGCTACACCGCCTGTGTATCTAATTCTAATTTTTTACTGCATCTAACCCAGGAAACCTTTTTGGGCCTAGTAGCAGTGTCTGGTAGTCAGCGGAGTAGCCCACCTGTGAAGGAAGCTACACCGCCTGTGTATCTAATTCTAATTTTTTACTGCATCTAACCCAGGAAATCTTTTTGGGCCTAGTAGCAGTGTCTGGTAGTCAGCGGAGTAGCCCACCTGTGAAGGAAGCTACACTGCCTGTGTATCTAATTCTAATTTTTTACTGCATCTAACCCAGTAAATCTATTTGGGCCTATTAGCAGTGTCTGGTAGTCAGCAGAGTAGCCCACCTGTGAAGGAAGCTACACTGCCTGTGTATCTAATTCTAGTTTTTTACAGCATCTAACCCAGGAAATCCTTTTTGGCCTAGTAGCAGTGTCTCATAGTCAATGGAGTAGCCCAGCTGTGAAGCAAGCTACACTGCCTGTGTATCTAATAAAATTGTTTTACTGCATCTAACCCAGTCAATGCTTTTGGGCTAGTACCACAGTTTGGCCACTCAGCTCTGCTCGGTTTTCATCCATCTTTTTTTATGCAAACAACTACAGAGTTGCCAATTAGTTAACCACCAAAATGAGTGGCAAAAGGCCTGCTGCTGGTGGAAAGGGGAATAGGCATGTTGGAAAGGGAAAAAAAGGTTGTGTCCGTGGCGTAGGTGGTAAAGCAACAGTAACATCTGCAGAAAAAAGACCATCTTCCAGCCAAACTAAGATGTCTACTTCTTTTCGTGGACAATGTGATATGATCCCTTTCTTACGGACACGCCCATCACTACAAATTCCAGATGAGGCACAAAAACAGCAGGTGCTTCAACAGATATCAAGTGCTCCTTCAAGTGGGCTCTCCTTCACCTCAACTTCAACATCACAAATACTCCAGTCCTCACAGGTGTCACCCCAATCGCACTTGCTTCCTCACAGCTCCCAAGTCTCCAGCTGACCATCTGAGTATGGGGTAACACAGATGGTTGAGTCTGCAGAGCTGTTTACTCATACTATAGCCTGGGAATCAGAGGTCTGCTCCAAAGCTTCAGTGTCTGCTAGTCAGCGTAGTAGCCCAGCTGTGAAGCTAGCTACACCGCCTGTGTATCTAATAACAATTTTTTACTGCATCTAACCCAGCCAATCATATTGGGCTAGTAGCAGTGTCTCGTAGTCAGCGGAGTAGCCCATCTGAAGCAAGCTACACCACCTGTGTATCTAATAACAATTTTTTACTGCATCTAACCCAGGAAATCCTATTGGGCTAGTAACAGTGTCTCATAGTCAGCGGAGTAGCCCATCTGAAGCAAGCTACACCGCCTTTGTATCTATTAACAATTTTTAACTGCATCTAGCCCAGGCAATACTTTGGGCCTAGTAGCAGTGTCTGCTAGTCAGCGGAGTAGCCCAGCTGTTAAGCTAGCTACACCGCCTGTAGATCTAATTACAAATTTTTAACTGCATCTAGCCCAGGCAATACTTTGGGTCTAGTAGCAGTGTCTGCTAGTCAGCGGAGTAGCGCAGCTGTTTTGCAAGCTATACCACCTGTAGATCTAATTACAAATTTTTAACTGCATCTAGCCCAGGCAATACTTTGGGCCTAGTACCAGTGTCTGCTAGTCAGCAGAGTAGCCCAGCTGTTAAGCAAGCTACACCACCTGTGCTTTGGACGCTTAATTTTTTCAAAGGAAACGCTTCGGGCCCCGAGACACTCAGTCAAGAGCAGCGGGGAGGCGTCTCAAGGCAAAGGGGCTGGGACTGGTGGTAGCACGCCTTGCGGCGGACCGCCAAGCGCGATCCTTATAAAAGCTTTTTAACTTCAGCAGCTTTAGTGGATGCTACTGGAGTTGGAATTACCGTGGCTGCTGGCACCAGACTTGCCCTTCAATAGATCCTTGTAAAAGGATTTAAAGTGTACTCATTCAAATTACAGAGCCAATTTAAATTACAGAGCTTTAGACCTGCCTCCACCGCGGGGGGTCTCGACCCACCAGCGGACAGGCACCAGTATTGGGAGAGGGGGGCTGGCCGTCAGGGTCCACCGCAGCTCTGGCACAAACCCGGCGACACGGAGATCGTACAGGCAGGAACAGCCTGGCCGTGTCGGCTTCGCACACCAGCGTAGTCCCTCTGCCCACTCGTGCCCGTAACCTCAAAGGGATGCGCAAGCGGCTTTTCTTCCCAGGGCTGTTCCCCGCCCAGCACGAACGTGGGGGAGCTCAGGTCGGCCTTCCACCGTACTCCCTTACCTCCCTCGCCCTCTTTCCTTCTTCCGTTCTCCATTTAACCCCTTGGCTCCGTGTTGTCCGCTCTCCCTCCAGCTCTCTCCTTCTCACAGGTGGACTACCGCGTGTATTCACACTGTGGCGAATCTTTTGGGCCCAGGCATAAGAAGTCGTCGAGGTAATGGATAATATGTGCCCCCTTAGAAACGTCTATGACGACCCATTCGAGGAAGCAACTAAACGCCTCAAATAGTGAGCAGGATATGGAGCACCCCATGGGCAAACAGCGATCTATATAGTATGCTCCTTCCCAGAAGCAGCCCAATAGGCGGACACTATTCAGAGGCACAGGTAGTAAGTAACCGGAACGCCCCCTCAATGTCTGTTTTGGCCATTAGGGTGCCCCTTCCTAACACCTTGACCCGCCTGATTGCCTTCTCAAAGGAGGTACAGTATATACTACTGTACTTGGTTCCGCGTCGATGTTGTCATTTACTGACCTGCCCCTTGGATATGACAAATGGTGGATTAGTCCGAATGTATTGGGTTCTGTTTTTGGCACGACTCCCAACGAGGATATCACTACGTCTTGTAAGGAAAGTGTTCTGAATGGAACCGCCATTCTACCTAAAGATATTTATTTTTTTAATTTTCTTGTCACGACGTCTGGGTGTTGGTAGGCTGATTTTAGATTTTTGCTCCAGCCTTTCTTTATTTTAGAAGGGCATGACATGCTTATATCTGTGTCTCCTCCTCCTTTTACTCCTCCATCTCTTTTCTTTTCGCATGACTATATGTACTTGTCACTTTTCCATGTGTTAGTTGTGTATTCTGAGCAGTTTGTCAGCTTTTGGACACCTTTGAAGGTGTTTTCTATGTATATCTATGTGTTTTTGTTTGCCTGCCATTGGTTTTAATGGTGTTCGACGAACCGTTCGGCGAACATGCCGGTGTTCGACGAACCGAACCGAACCCGAACACTACGGGGGTGGCTCAACACTAGTCACAGGTCGTTGGACAACCAAGAACTACAGGCGAGTGAGACACAACTCCAATCCAGCAGAGGCAGGGGAACACTGTCATAGTTCTGGGAGAATTTTCTCAGCCCCTCCCATCGCACAGGCACTGAGGCACGGGGTACTCTCACAAGGAGTGCAAAGTTTGGGAAGATGCTGAGGGAGTACCTTGCCGACTTTACCAACGTCCTCTATGATTCCTCTGTGCCTTATAATTATTGGGTATCCAAGCTGGATCGGTGCAATGAACTGGCTCTCTACCTGCCTTGGAGGTCCTGGCCTGCCCTGCTGCTAGCGTTTTATCAGAGTCGGGAGCGTGCACTCCAAGAGAAGGCCCTACCACAAAGTCAGCCAGCGCAGGACAGAGACAAAGTTAGGCCTAGCTCCAGGCAGGTCAGAAACTTACTACGCAGAAGCAAGAAACAGAAGGCCTAACAGCTGCTCT
This sequence comes from Phyllobates terribilis, assembly GCF_046119375.1. NCBI lineage: Eukaryota > Metazoa > Chordata > Amphibia > Anura > Dendrobatidae > Phyllobates > Phyllobates terribilis. Next base: position 128,999,050 of record NW_027362773.1, on the reverse strand, counting down.
TTGGGGAAGATCCTGATATGCACCCTTCACCCTACAGTGCTCCGGGATGTGCCTGAATTTCCACCAGTAAAAGGTACTGAAGTGACTGTTGTGTCCGTCCCCGTTCTTGCTCAGATCCGGCTGGGTCTCGTCTGTCCTGCATCCTGATTCATTCCCTGCCCTGAGGCCTAGCTCCACCTGTGGGAGCCATACCATTTAGCTGCCTTATCATCAGCCTCAGTGGACTGCGCAGCGCTGGTGAATATCATCAGAAACCACAGGTGGCGTCACAAACTCTTTAATAAAACTTAACATCTATCAACGCCTTCTTAAAGAGGGACCCCAGGGTACGGGCCCGGGAGCCGACCACCGCGACCTCCTTAAGGTTAAAGGCCCGGGTAACCGAGTAATTCCCATTTCCCCTGGGCGAGTCATATACGCTTCCTGATTTTGGCTATTTGCTCTTGTCCTCCTCCTTCTCCTCATCCTCATCCTCCACCATATCACCAGTGTGACCATGGTCCGTGATGCAACACCCACATAATGTTTTCAAAAGGTGGTTATGATGTCCGTAAAAATTTTTTTTTATACAGTATGTTCATGTATACCCCCCAGGGGTAAATGTTTGTCGGCCCATACACTTAGTGCATGGAGAATACAAGTATAGGAGACAAGCTCCTTTCTAATGGGAACATTTTTTCATGAGGCCCTCTACGTATCTTCCAAGGGGCATTGGAGTGCCTCACAATTTTTGGAAGCCCTTGCATTCACTGCACAGGCCAACACTATGGGTGACCCACTTCCTAATAATGGGAACATTGTTTTCAGGAGGCCCTCTGACCTCCACATCTCTTCCAACGGGCATTGGAGTGCCTCCAAATTTTTGGAAACCCTTGCATTCATGGCATAGGCAAACCCAAAGGGGTATTGGGGTGCATCCAAATTTTCAAAGATGTATTGGGATGCATCCAAATTTTTGGCAGCACTGCCACTCACTGCATATGCAATAAGAGTATAGAAGACCCACTCTTTAGTAATGGGAACAACAAAGCATAGCCGGCTGATGGCTCTCTAAGAATAGTGAGGGCCAACTGCTGGTCCTTTAAGAATAGTAAAGGCCGCCTGATGGCCCTACAAGAATAGGCTTTGTGACTTTAAGTCAATCCTTCATAAATGAAACAGGATGTGTCTGATCATGTCTCACACACCACATGGCCAGATAAGGTTGTAAAATGTTAATATGACATTTCCCGGTGAATGCATTTGTCACGGTTGAAAGCAATACAAAAGTGCAAAAATGCATCAAAAATGCTACGTGTGAACATAGCCTATGGTGTGGAGGAGTATTTTTGTTTTTGGTTATTTATTTTGCCTTATATACAAGTCATTACCCTGGAAAGGATGTTCCTTAACATATTTCCCAGGAAAATCCATTTTGTTTTTGTATGTTTTATTGTGAGTCCTTAAAAGTGTCGTAATACCTCTCACAACATTGTTGACAGCAGTGACCTGGGAGTCAGAAATATTTCCAGGGGTCTTCCCCATGCTGTTCCCATGCCATTTGAGCACTGTTCCCATCGATTTGGGCAATTTTTAGGCCCTTTACAGACGGCCAGGGGGAGCCGCTGAAAAAATGCGCGAGTTTCCCATAGACTTACATTGGTCTCGTTGCTCGGGTCGAGCACCCGAGTATTCCAATGTGCTCGACCCGAGCAACGAGCACCCGAGCATTTTAGTGCTCACCCATCACTAGTAACAAGTTGTTCTTCTTCCGAGGTTAAATTATACGCTATGCTAACATTTATGCTTTATTATTAAAGGCCGTGCCCATTATGTGTTCCACTCAGGTATGTGCTGTTTCCTTTTTTATTTATTTCTCTTTCCTTAGAGATATCTAATGTGGTATGTTTTCTAATCCTATGCATGTGCCATCAGTTAAGGAGAGTAAACCCTGATATTTACCCCTTTCGGTATTTGTGTTCACTTTTATGTTTATTGCTGCCCCACTGATGTTTCCCCACTGCGGTCACTGTGTTATTGCTCGTACTTGTATTAAATGTCTATTATTCCCTTTAGGCTACACAGAGTTTTTGAAGCTGAAACTGAGCGGAAACTCTAAAAATCCTCCTCAAAACTCTACCAAAACTTGGCGTTTTTTCTCAGTTTCCGCTCCAAACGCTCAGCAAATAGACTGTGTGCACATACCCTTAGGTGCCCCGATGTGAATAATACATGAGCACTGAACTGCTCGGCCCCTTTAAATATTGCAATAGAAAATTAATAATGAGCCACATCGCTCAGAGCTAAGCTAACTTTACATCGAGATAATTGTGAATGAGTACTCGTTTCACGATCCTTCAGTGTAAACAGGCTGCCGATCATCCAATGAACGAGCAAAACGTTTGTTTACCTGGTAAAATTATGTTTTTGCACAGTGCAAAAGATCGTCGTTCTTGGCAGTGCATCGTCTTGTGTCAGCAGATCTCGCAAGGCTGAGAACCAAGGCAGCCTATGCGCACTGAGGAATCTGTTACAGATCCTTCATTGCGCAGCACTTACCATGGTCTGCATGTGTACACAGGCAATTAACCACAGATTGATAAAGGTTTAAAGATCGGTGGTTGGTTAGTGCTGCTGTATATGTAAACCCTTAATTTAACTTCCGGTTGCCACAGTGGCATTGCCTCCCTCACAAGGCTTGATGCCATGCCTGGAAGCAAGAAGGGGTCCCCTAATCAGGTTTACCAACATACAACACTTTCCTGGCTCCAGACCAGAAAGGGGAGCTCCTCCCCTTAGCAACTGGAATCTGGAGCCGGGGATAGTAAGAGTGAGTAGAGAGGAGTTGTAGACAGGACAGCGATGAGGAAGGACCTGAGGAAGGGAGCTCTGGAAAAGCTTGCCTCAGGAGAGAAATGCAAAGGAACCGGACACCGGAGTCCTTGGCTGTGGGGCACTGAAGGCCCAGTAGCAAGATCCGGACGGCAGGAGCGACACTTACAGAAGGCCCAAGCTGCCTGCCATACGGGTGAGGAAAAATACATTTTACTCAGGGACAAGGGCCACAGCATAGCTACAAGCAGCAGGGCCAAAGAGAATAGCACAGAGGGAAGTCCTACAACTCCACTTGGCGAGGTGGATCCCCAACTTGCTTCCAGGCCGCCCAGACCTCCACTACCAGCTAGTACCCGTGCCCTGGTCTGCTCTGACAAACCGCAAGTAAAGCAAGAGGAAACCGCCATTAATGTGTTGTCTGTTTATTACTTGCGCCCTCAGCCCTGCACGACACTGTCCCTGATGACAACACCTACTCTTCAAATCCTCTACACTGCCCTTGAGCCTTGCTCTGCCTGTGGAGAGCTGAACCAACTCTGCTGCGTCATCATCAGCTCGAGAGGACCTGATCCGCAGCGGCAGCCCCATATAGCCGAATACCACAGGTGGCGCCACGAATGTTATCTCTAAAAACTTTATTCCCCTTTTATTTTGTCCTTTAATTGACCGCCCTGGGTCACGGACCGGGTCACTGCCACTGTGACATCCCCCAGCTCCGACCGGCCCGGCTACCGAGCACCCCACTGCCCAGGGGAAGCGTCATTTGTTTCGGGTATTATGTTGGAAGATTGAAGCAAGTGATTAATGAAACAAAAGGACTGGGGCAATGTCATGCAGGACAGAAAGTTTATGAATTGGATATCCCCCCCACAACCTAATACTTATCAATTTTTTAAATTAACATCATATTGTATGTACTTGTTTTATTGGTATTACTTTGCACTGAAACATTATTTTGTTACATTGATATATAGGAGCAGTGGAGTCATCAGCATGAAAACAACGTGTGAATGCCCGCCTAAGGTTGAGTGCATTGCAACCATTCTGATGAAAAATAAAGCACTGTAGCCTAACCCATGCAGATTATAATATTTATGATGTCCTAGTCTGCATTGATAATCAGCTTGCAGGAGATAAAAGTCCAAGGTCAGTGTACACCCATGCAGAGCCGAGCTGATATTTAGGGCAATATGACTCAAAGCATTGTGCAGTGATGTCACTGCGTAGGGAGGCACCATTGTAAGATCTTATTAATGGGAGGATGTAAGGTGAATACAGGAGTCAATGGACTTTTCCAACCATGAAACTTCTCATCCTGATGGTATGGGTATGTTTCGGACAGTAGCCTTACTTTTCCCAGTAACCCTGAAATAATAGTGGGGCTGCTGTTAGTGTCAGTCTTTCAATAAAAAAAAAAACAAGTTTGTCTGAAACTAAGTCAGCTTTATTTCAGTTGAATGTGCGTCCTAAAAATGTAACTTTGTCCTGCAAAGAATGCGGCCCACTAAATTCAAATTTTTTTCTATGTGCGACCCATATTCCCAGCCGAGTTTGAGACCCCTGGTTTAGAGCTTGGCCAGAGGCCACCTATCCAAAATGAAGTACTCCAGAAACCCCCAGAATCAAGCGCTGTCCTAAGGACTGCAGCCCCCGAATGAAGGACAAATTAATCACAATGGCTTAGCTGTTGATACTGTGGAATTGAAACGCTGGGATTCTGGGATCAAATGCCACCAAGAACAAAATCTGCAAGGAGTTTGTATGTTCTCCCTGTGTTTGTGAGTTTCCTCCTGGTTCTCTGGTTTCCTCCCACACTCTAAAGACCTGGTGCGCCCCCTGAGTCGTGGGGTACTCGGCAGCCGGGCCTCTGGTTGCTGGGGGATATCACGGTAGCCGGCCCGGTCCGTGACCCAGGGCGGTCAGTAAAAAAGTGTTCGTGACACCACCTGTGGATTGCGGCTAAAGGGTGCTGCTGCTGCGGAGCAGTCCTCTGGAGCTGGTGTGGCTCTCCACAGGTAGAGCTGGCTCCAGGGCAGTGTAGGACAGTGTAGGTTGCGCTGGGCGTTGTAGTGCCGTGAGGGAGAGATGGCGCAGATGAAAGAAGGGACTGAGGCAGTGCGGTGCAGTCATCCGAGTTTTTACTCACAGTTCTTATGACAGTTCCACTGGTGCACTGCACAGTTGTCGGCCTCCCACGTCGCTCTGCGTTCACCAGGCAGGGGTCCAGCACTTCCTCAGGCAGACCAGGAGTACCTGACAGAACCCCCCTTTCTTGTGTTCCTAGCTAGACCGTCTTCACGCTGGGTCTTTCTCCCTCCTGTTCTGCGCTTCCCACTCTCAATCCTGCTCGGGTGCTCTGAAGTCCCTCCTGTCTCGTCGGAGTTCCTGGACCTGCTTGACCCTTACGGGGATTAGAATAAGGCTTCAGCAACTGACTATAGAAGCCAGAAGCCTCAGGTTATAAGAAGCCTCAGGGTATAACAGTAGCAGCATGAGGGACCCGTCCGCAAACCCTCAACGTAGGCCCTGGGCGTGGCTGCAGGGCATAGGTGATCCTGGGGTTGGACCACGTCTTCCGCCACGCCAAACGGGTTTTTCTTCTGAGGTCATGGTTGTTAATATAAAACCAATAGGGTGCACTTTAAGAAGTGCAGAACTATCTACAAGGTCAGTCTTTGGCTGTTCACAGTCCCCAGCCTGAAGTCTGCATACCCTGACGGGTAATTAGGCACACATGAAATAACTGGTGGTACCCTTACGGGTGACTATTTACAGTTAGTCCCAACTATTGGCCTAGTAGTGGGGTCCCCGCCTGGGGTACTGCTGTTTCTTACCTGACCCAGCCGGGTCATAAGGTATGTCCTGCGGGGGTGTGTCCTCGATGACACGGTACACTTGCAGGGCGTACCACCCATGCTCCTTGTGGTGACGTGTGTAGGTGACCCTGTCACCGGGGTATATATTCCAGTCGGGATGGCCCTGTTCCAGCTCGGGCTCCACATCCCGCCGGTTTACGAAAATGTCCCTTGAAAAGTTAGGATCTCTGATAAAGCCCCACCCAGCCTTCAGGTCAAACTTTACAACGAGTCCCTCCTAGCGGGGGCTGGGGTGGGCTGACTCCACCTGACGGGCTTGATCCTTTTCGGCCTTGTTCCGGGCCTTCAGATGCTCACACCGCGCCCGCCAAGTGCGCCGCTCCTTCTCCAACTGCTGGAGCTCCCCCCTGCAGAATTCCTTCCTCTGCAGGGCTTCGGCATGGGTCTCCCGCGGGAACCCCATCAGGCCCCCCCTGGTTGTCCCAGCAATCAGGCCCCCCCCTGGTTGTCCCAGCAAAACTCCTCTCCGCAGGAGTAGGCAACCGGGGGCGCTGGTGTCGGGAGTAGCAGGTATGGCTGCTGGTCCTCGATCCAGGCGGACCAGTCGAAGGCCGGCACGGCGTACACCCACTTGGGTGCTGGGGGTGGAGGCTCTGGGAGGGCGTCTAGTAGAAGGCCCCTGGCTTCGGCGCCCGGGAGTGGAGGTTCCGGGGGGCACTAAGTGAAATGTCCTCAGGGTCAGCGCCCGGGAGTGGAAGTTCCGGGCAGAGCAGCTGCTCCAGAGAGGGCATGGCGGAATATGGGGAGTGTTGATGAAGGAGGCCCAGGAGCAAGTCGGCGCTTGCAGCGCCCGGGACAGGGGAACTCTTCCTACCTGCTCCTGTGCTGTATACGGCCTCCTGGTGCTCTTTTGGCTCCGCCGGGGCTGGGGTGCTGCTGCTAGCATCCGGTGCTGCTCTCCGCCGTGCTGCCAACTTCTCCAGCAGCTCGCTCCTCCATTTGGTGACCGCTGCTTGCTGGGCCTGTTCCACTTGTTGGCTCAGCTCCAGGACTTCACTTTGGAGGAACTCCGCGTCCTCCAGGGTGAAGGGGGTTGTTTGTCACTGTAGCAGGCCAGAGGCGGAGGCTTGTTCTTGGCGTCCGTCCATACTGGCTTCCGGGTGCGGTCTGTCTAGACTGGTTAAGATCACACCCCGTCTCCATTCCTTCTCTCCTCCTCCTCTCCTCTTTCGGGGGCGGTCCCATGGCAATCTGCTGTCAGTCACTCCTTGCGACGTCCTTCCTGCCTTGACGGACACATCTATGCAGACAGTTACTGTTGCAAGAGGCAGGGTATGCTTTTGGCGCCATTCTGGGACCCGGCCCACGATGGGAGGTTCCATATTGTTGTCTTTGATCACGCACATAATGGCGCCCGTTCTTCTGGGGCGGGCGCCACATTCAGTTTCATAACACAGTTCTTTTGGCACACTTTACCCGCCAATAACGGGTTGGTCACGTATCCTGTTCGTGACGCCAGAGCTGATGCGCCCCCTGAGCTGTGGGGTACTCGGCAGCCGGGCCTTTGGTTGCTGGGGGATATCACGGTAGCCGGCCTGGTCCGTGACTCAGGGCGGTCAGTAAAAGGGGGATATTTATAAGGGATTTTAAATGTTCGTGACGCCACCTGTGGATTGCGGCTAAAGGGTGCCGCCGCTGCGGAGCAGTCCTCTGGAGCTGGTGTTATGGCAGCAGGGATGGTGTGGCTCTCCACAGGTAGAGCTGGCTCCAGGGCCGTGTAGGACGGTGTAGGTTGCGCTGGGCATTGTAGTGCCGTGAGGGAGAGATGACGCAGATGAAAAAATGGACTGAGGCTGTGCGTTGCAGTCATCCGAGTTTTTACTCACAGTTCTTATGACAGTTCCACTGGTGCACTGCACAGTTGTCGGCCTCCCACGTTGCGCTGCGTTCACCAGGCAGGGGTCCAGCACTTCCTCAGGCAGACCAGGAGTACCTGACAGAACCCCCCTTTCTTATGTTCCTAGCTAGACCGTCTTCACGCTGGGTCTTTCTCCCTCCTGCCCTGCGCTTCCCACTCTCAATCCTGCTCGGGTACTCTGAAGTCCCTCCTGTCTCGTCGGAGTTCCTGGACCTGCTTGACCCTTACGGGGATTAGAATGAGGCTTCAGCAACTGACTATAGAAGCCAGAAGCCTCCGGTTTTCCCAGCCGAGACCTGGAGTAACACGACTGGACCAGGGGCCGGTCCCCTTCTTGCGGCCTACGATCCCTCTGTCTTCTGACAGATGCGGGGCGTACGGGTGCCATCCTGCACTCGCCGTACACCCTAGGATCCCTTCTTAGAACGGAGCCTACTCCTCTGTTCCCCACCTGGGCCTCTAGGACTGGGCCCTACTTGTGGAGCGGAGCTCCTAAAGAGACTCTGCTCCCTGTCTGACTGACACTCTCCTCTGTTCTGAACTGACCTGCCACCCTAAGTTGGCTTCCCTTTATATACCTACTACTATGGTGCTCCCCTAAACTGCTTCCTCCACCCACACCCACTACTGGTTCCTCCCTACCTCTGGGTTCCCCCCACTCCAGCCAGGGTCAGGGTTCAGCAGCTGCGCTCATGCATGTTGCCCCTCCAGCCGGCCTGGAGCAGTGTAGTGTTGGATGTGACGCGCCCCCTGGGCCGAGTATGTGCACGTGTAGTGGGTTACCCGGAGCCGGGTCTCTGGGGGTTGCAGTCTCCGTGGCGGAGACCCGGTCCCATGGCTCAGGGTGGTCAAACCAGTGGCAGTCTTTTATGGGTTTTAGGTTACTTGTCCGACTACGCCACCCGTGGATTGCGGTCAGGGTGTACCGCCGCTGCGAGGCAGACCGCTGAGGCTGGTGTGGTGTGCGCAGCAAACTATGGGATAACTCCCCACGGGAGGAGTATAGCCTCAGGGCAGAGAATGTGGATGATGGGAGTGATGGTACACGGGAGTCCCAGTGCTAGTAGTGCTGTATGCGTGTATGCGGTGAGAAAGCAGGAACGACTCAGAGTCTTTGCAGTGCAGTTCAGGGTCTTTACTGATGATATTAAGGCAGACCCTCCCGGGAGTACTGGCTAGCATAAGGGGCCTGGTCTGTCTGAAAGCCAACAGGAGTTCCCCTGGCCAGGTGGAGTTGTAGGCCTCCCCATCTATCTGCACTCTTCCTGGCTACCTTGCTATAAGCGAGTGGAAGTAGCCCACATCCCTGAGTATACCGTGTGGTGCTCACCCGTATGGCTGGTGACTTGGGACCTTCTGATAGCCTCCGCTCCTCGGTGGCGGTGCTGGTCCCTTCCTTGTGACTGAGCCTCCGGGCTTCTATGGCCAGAGGACCTGGAATCCCCTGCCGGCTGGTTTCTGCTGCTGGACTTGAAGATCCTTGCAGCCTCGGACTCCGTTGTCCGGTTGTAGTCTCTTCAGCCAGGACGAGCAATATATCTGCTTCCAGTCCCTGGCACTCAGCTCCTGCTCCTACAGAGCTCCTGCTGTTTCTTTCCCTGTGTCTGCTTGTTCTCCCTCCAGGCTCTGACTGACTAATCCCGCCCCAGACCCAGTTTATAAGGGCAGATTCCTCCCCTCCCAGGTCTGGGCGGGAGGTGTTGCATGCTTAAGATCTCCTGACCAGGAAACCTCCCACTTGCTCTCAGACGTAATATTTCTATTACTGTGGTAACCAGACCCCTGGGGTGCCACATTCCCCCCTAGTAAATTTTAGTACTCCGGGACTAAACACATTTTTAAGAAAACACAAATACAGGGTATAAACAATAACACAACAACATATATACAAGAAGCTTTAGTCTTTAGAGGTCACGGCGGGTCCGTAATCGGGTGTCCATATCACCCAAAAAGGTGAAGTCTTGGCACAGAGTAGGGGGACCTGTCCAAAGCAAACCCCAAATGTTGGCCCTGGGCGTGGCTGCAAGGCTGAGGCTAGCTACTTTGGGCCACAAGGAGGCCACGCCAGACAGGTTTTCTCTTCCGCGGCCATCTTCGCAAGAGGCACCAAGGTGCAACTATCTACAATGTAGTTCCGGTTACTCAGCGTCCATAACCTGTCAGTCCAAATAAACCTGCAGGGTAACTAGAGAAACATAATCAATACACAGGCAACAAAAACATAAACCATTTTCAACATTTACGTATGTACAGGTAAATATATACTTGGCATTAGACTCTCCAGCGAGCGGGCATCTGTCCTCTAGTGCGCCTTGTGGACCTACTTAACCCACTATCTGGTTCTGCACTACAGGGTGTAGAAAGTGTTGCGGGCAGGCCTGGCAGCTTTCTGCGTACTCTTTGGCTTACTAGGGGCATGGCAGGCTCACTACTAGCAGAGGGTTGATTCTCCTGGGCTGCTGGTATGGATTTTTCTGCCTCCTGGGCCGGCTGCTCTTCTGACACTCCCTGTTCTTCTGTAGGTCCTTGAGGGGCTGGCTGGAGAAAGGTGAGGACGGGTACCATGACTGCGTTGTTGATTTGAGTCCAGGACCGGGGAAAGTCTCTGAGTACGGTACTGATCATTTCTTCCCTTTCCTCTGCGGGTTGAGGGTTCTTCTGATCTTCGTCAGCGCTTTGCAGCTGCTCGGGACACTTCTTCAGGTGGTCTCTGGAGACAATGGCTATGGTCTCTCCTCCATCTTTAATGATTACACAGACTTTTGGGTTCTCCAACTTGTGGAGCCGCCTCTTTCTCTTCAAGACCTGCTCTCTAGGTACCAGGGGAACAGCGGGAGCATACTGGTTATAAGCCTTCTCTTGCCTTTCTCTTGCTTGAGACAGACTTCGCTCGGCGCTCTCCTGTACTTTCCGATACTGCTGCTGCCGTTCTGTATCCCAGTCTGCCTCTGGTGAGGTGTCCTCAGGTGTCACGACTCCCATATCCAGGTCAATAGGCAGCTTACCAGGTCTTGCTCTCATTAGGTAAGCCAGGGTACAGTTGGTGGAACCTACGGGGATGTGATTATACAAATCCACCAGATCAGGCAGTTTTTCAGGCCACAGACTGCGTTCTTCCAGGGGCAACGTTTTTAGCAAGTCTATCACCACCTTGTTCATTTTCTCACATAGTCCATTGGTCTGAGGGTCATAGGGCGTTGTTCTTATCTTCCTGCAGCCATACAGGTTGCAGAACTCCTGGAAGACCTCCGCTTCGAAGGCTGGTCCTTGGTCCGTCAACACTTGCTCCGGATACCCTTGTGGATGGCAGAAGTGCAGCTGGAAGGCCCTGGCGGCTGTTTGGGCCTTTAAGTCCTTGACAGGGACCACCACCAGGAACCGGGAGTAGTGATCTACGATGGTGAGGGCGTAGACGTACCCAGATTTGCTTGGAGCCAGTTTCACATGGTCCAGGGCTACCAGTTCCAGTGGCTGCCTGGTGATGATGGGCTGCAGGGGACTCTTCTGGCTGGCACGGTCCTTTCTTCTTAGGTTGCACGGGCCACAGTCTCTGCAGCACCTCTCGATGGCCCCTCTCATGCCTACCCAGTAGAACCGTTCACGCAACAGGAACTCCAGCTTCTTCCATCCGAAGTGTCCTGCTCCGTCGTGGTATGCCTCCAGAACCATAGCCGCATCTCGTCTTGGGACCACTACCTGCCAGGTCAGCTCATGTGTTCGAGAGTTGACCATTCTCCGGCACAGCTTCTCCTTGTAGAGAAACAGCTTACTTTTCTCCTTCCACAGTTGCTTGGTCTCCTCCGGAGCGTCTGGGTCAAGACGGGCATCAGCCTGTGTCAGCATTTCCTTCACCAGACGGACTGCAGGATCACTGTCTTGTGTCTCCGCCCAGCTGTAGTGGGGTAAGGGATTGAACGTAGCAGAGCGCCTGTCCCTTACATGGTGGGAATACAGGGTAATCCCATGACGGTGGAACGCAGGGAGTTCGACTTCTTCCAGTTCTTCTGGATCTTCCCCTACGTCCGGTAAGTTTGGCATTCTGGACAGGGCATCCGCGTTGGCATTTGAGCGTCCCGCCCGGTATTTGATGGTGAATTCATAGTTGGACAGGCAGGCCATCCATCTCTGCTCCAGGGCACCAAGTTTTGCAGTGTCCAAGTGTGTCAACAGGTTGTTATCCGTGTACACAGTGAACTTGGAAGAGGCAAGGTAATGCTTGAAATGTTCGGTCACTGCCCACACCACTGCCAGGAACTCTAGCTTGAATGAGCTATAATTCTCAGGGATCCTCTCTGTGGGCCGTAGTTTTCGGCTGGCGTAAGCGATTACCCGTTCTTTCCCCTGCTGGATCTGGGACAGTACGGCTCCTAGCCCGATGTTGCTCGCGTCCGTGTGGAGGATAAAGGGCTGGCTGTAGTCAGGGTACGCCAGGATTTCATCCCCCGTGAGGGCCATCTTCAGCTGGCGGAAGGACTCATCTTCCAGCTTTTCCCACCTGAAGGGCGGCTTCTGGTTTTTGGCCTTCCGGGATTGACCTATCAGGAGGTCCTGCATAGGGGCTGCCATTTTGGTAAACCAGGAGATGAATCTTCGGTAGCAGCCTACCAACCTGAGGAACTGCCGCACTTCCTTTATGCTGGAGGGTCTTGGCCAGTCTTTAATCACGGTGATTTTATCGGGGTCGGGAGCCACTTCGTCAGCACTCACCACGTGTCCCAGGTACTGCACCTTTGGTTTCAGCAGGTGACACTTGGAGGGTTTCACCTTTAGGCCATAGCTTGCCAGGGCGTCAAACACTTCTGCCAGGTGTTTCAGATGGTCCTCGTAGGTTTTGGAATAAACGATGACATCGTCCAGGTATAACACGACCGTCTCGAAATTCCGGTGTCCCAGACAGCATTCCATCAACCGCTGGAAGGTGTAACGGGTCTGGGAGGCGGAACCTCTGAGCTACTATACAAGGGGGCAGTCCTTGTAAGGGAGCGGGTGGTGACCAGGAAAGACGGGCAGGAGGTCACAGCAGGTGACCGGGACAGTCTCTGAGTGAACGGGCTGGAGGTCACGGCAAGTGACCGGGGCAGTCTCTGGATGAACGGGCTGATGGTCACGGCAAGTGACCGGGGCAGTCTCTGAATGAACGGGCAGATGGTCACGGCAAGTGACCGGGGCAGTCTCTGGATGAACGGGCAGATGGTCACGGCAAGTGACCGGGGCAGTCTCTAGGTAAAGGGTAGGTACGACCTGTGGCGGCTGATGATAGACGTGAGCTCCCAGGTGAGCAGGCGAGAGTCTCTGGATGAACGGGTGGTCACAGCACGTGACGGCGGAGCCTCCAGGAAGACCAACAGACAGGCGGCAGATGAGCGCTCCCAGGTGAGCGGGCAGAAGTCTCTGGACAGGCGGGTGGTCACAGCACGTGACGGCAGAGCCTCCAGGTAGGCTAGCAGACAGGCAGCAGATGAGCGCTCCCAGGTGAGCGAGCAGGAGTCACTGGACAGGCAGGTGGTCACAGCACGTGACGGCAGAGCCTCCAGGTAGACTAGCAGGCAGGTAGCAGGTGTGTGCTCCCAGGTGAGCGGGCAAGCTGGTCCATAGACAGACTGACAGGAGTTGGAAGGCAGACCGTCGGACCTCGGGCAAGCAGGCAGGTGGCTGATGTGCGCTCCCAGGTGAGCGGGCAGGCTGGTCCTTAGACAGACTGACAGGAGTAGTAAGGCAGACCGTCGGACCTCAGACTAGCAGGCAGGTAGCAGATACTCAGGCAGGAATCAGGCAGGTAACTGGCAGGTAACTGGCAGGTAACTGGCAGGTAACTGGCAACGGGACCTGAGGGCTGAAGCAGAGTAGTAAACAGTGCAACAACATTGCTCGGGCGCCTCCATTTTGGAGGAGGTGCCTTATATATGGTGAAGTCCTCCGGCCATTGGCCGGGGACTCCTTAGGACGGCGCGCGCGGCCCCTTTAAGAGGGAGGGAGAGCGCGCGCGCGCGCCCTAAGCACAGTGGACGGGAAGGAGAGCGCGCTGCCAGCAGAGCGGGAGGAGGACGCCGGGCACGGAGCAGGGAGGTGAGGGGAACAGCGTCCCTGCCTAGCAGAGGGCAGGGACGCCGGCGCTACAGTACCCCCCCCTTTAGGCCCCCCCTTTTTTAGGCCAGACAGAAATTTAGCTAGGATAAGAGGGGCATGGATGTTCTCCCGGGGCTCCCACGTTCTCTCCTCAGGACCAAACCCCCTCCAATCTACTAGAAAAAAGGTCTTTCCTCTTACCCTTTTGGTGGCAAGAATGTTCTCTACCTCAAACTCGTCCTCAGCAGAAACCGGAGCAGGAGGCGTACCTGTAGACTTGGAAAAAGAGTTAAGTACCACAGGTTTGAGGAGAGATACATGGAAGGAGTTAGGGATCCGTAAGTTGGCCGGGAGTTTTAATTTATAGGCCACCGGGTTGATCTGACTGATGACCTCCAGAGGACCGATGAACCGAGGCCCTAACTTGTAAGAAGGTATCTTGAGTCGGACATATTTAGACGAGAGCCAGACTTTATCTCCAGGACGAAATTGTGGAGGATCCAGGCGTTTTTTGTCAGCGTGTCTTTTCATCCGTTCGGACGACTGGAGGAGTGCGGATCAGGTACTCTCCCAAATGGAGGAAAATTTGCTAAAGAGAGATTCCGCAGCCGGGTTGTCCACAGAGGTGGAGACAGGAAAAGGAATCCGAGGATGCTGACCGAAGACTACAAAAAACGGGGATTTGGAGGAGGATTTGCTCTCGTGATTGTTATAGGAGAACTCGGCCCATGGTAGGAGATCCACCCAGTCAGAATGATGGGCATTAACGAAGTGCCGGAGGTAACTGGTCAGGTTCTGATTGATCCGCTCCACTTGACCATTGGACTGTGGGTGGTAAGCGGAAGAGAAGTCCAGGGTGACGTCTAGCAGTTTACAAGTGGCTCTCCAGAAACGTGAGGTGAACTGTACCCCACGATCCGACACGATGTGGAGGGCAGGCCATGAAGACGGAAGATGTGGCGGATAAAGTCTTTAGCCAGCTCGGGTGCAGACGGAAGGCCAGGCAGGGGAATAAAGTGAGCCATCTTGGAAAAGCGGTCAGCGACCACCCAAATGACCGTACAACCGGCAGAGACGGGGAGATCAGTTATGAAGTCCATAGCAATATGCTGCCAGGGGGCAGCAGGCACAGGAAGCGGAAGAAGGCGTCCGGCTGGCAGGTGTCTCGGGACTTTGTTGCGGGCGCAGGACACACAGGCAGAAACAAAGTCTATTACGTCCTTGTGCAGGGTAGGCCACCAGTAGTGCCGGGCAATAAGCTGGAGGGTCTTTTTCTGACCGGCGTGGCCAGCTAGTTTAGACGAGTGACCCCAGTGTAGGATCTTCTCCCGATCAGGTACTGATACGAACGTCTTACCGGGAGGGAGACGATTTAGGCTCACGGGAGCCACCTGCATTACTCTGGCGGGATCGATGATATGTTTAGGTTCTTCCTCGAGATCGGACACCAGAAAGGATCGGGACAAGGCATCTGCTTTGACGTTTTTGTCAGCCGGGCGAAAATGAAGAACAAAATCAAAGCGAGCAAAAAACAAGGACCACCGGGCTTGGCGCGGGTTAAGTCTCTGGGCATGCTGGAGGTAAGCCAAGTTCTTGTGGTCAGTGTAAATTATTACCGGGTGAAGAGCCCCCTCGAGTAGGTAACGCCACTCCTCCAATGCCAGTTTGATGGCCAATAACTCTCGGTCTCCTATGGAATAGTTGCGCTCAGAAGAGGAGAAGAGTTTGGAGAAGAAGCCACAAATTACCATTCTCCCGGAAGATGATTTTTGAGTAAGTACCGCTCCGGCTCCAGAGGAGGAGGCGTCAACTTCCAGGAAGAACTGCTTGTTGCCGTCCGGGCGATGCAGCACCGGGGCGGAAGAGAAGGCCTGTTTCAGGGAAAGAAAGGCCTCCTCTGCTTCGGGCGGCCACTCTTTGGGATTAGTACCCTTACGGGTGAGCGCGGAAATTGGGGCAGTCCGGGAAGAGAAGTGTGGTATGAAGAGGCGGTAGTAGTTGGCGAAGCCCAGGAATCGCTGAATGGCCTTCAACCCCTCCGGTCGAGGCCATTTCTCGATGGCAGACAGTTTCTCTGGATACATTCGTAGGCCGGTCTGAGAAATAATGTAGCCCAAAAACGGAAGCGAGGTCTGCTCAAAGAGGCACTTCTCGTATTTAGCGAAGAGGTGATTCTGCCTGAGCCTGAGCAGGACCTGACGAACGTCCCTCCGGTGAGTCTGGAGATCCGGAGAGAAGACCAAGATGTCGTCCAGGTACACCACTACGCAGGAGTAGAGAAGGTCCCGGAAGATGTCATTGACCAACTCTTGAAAGATGGCAGGAGCGTTACAGAGACCAAAGGGCATTACCAGATATTCATAGTGGCCGTCCCGGGTGTTGAATGCCGTCTTCCATTCATCCCCCTGACGGATACGAACCAGGTTGTACGCCCCACGGAGGTCCAGTTTGGTGAAGATTCTAGCCCCCCTCAGACGATCAAATAACTCCGGAATGAGCGGAAAGGGGTACTTATTCTTCACCGTGATCTGGTTAAGGCCTCTATAGTCTATACAGGGACGGAGAGAGCCGTCCTTCTTTTTGACGAAAAAGAAGCCTGCTCCCGCCGGGGAGGTAGATTTCCGGATGAATCCCCTGGCCAGATTCTCCTCAATATATTCGGACATCGACCGGGTCTCAGCAGCGGATAAAGGATAAATACGCCCACGGGGAGGAGTAGTACCAGGTAACAGGTCGATAGGGCAGTCGTATGGTCTATGAGGAGGTAGTGTCTCTGCTTCCTTTTTATTAAAGACATCAGCATAAGACCAATAAGGAATCGGAAGTCCAGGTAGATTAGCTGGGGTAGGAGAAGGACGGACGGGATGGACGGGAACCAGACAGGTCTTATGGCAGTCCTGTCCCCAGCGAAGGACTTCTCCGGTCTGCCAGTCAAGCACGGGTGCATGTCTCTGGAGCCAAGGTAGGCCTAGCAAGAGGGCGTGAGAGAGTCCAGGCAGAACATGAAAGGAGATACTCTCAGAATGCAGCATTCCCACCTGCAGAGTAATGGATTCGGTGATGAGTTGGTTGGGGCGTGGTAAGAGGCCCCCATCCACGGCAGCAACAGACAAGGGTACAGCCAGAGGTTTGGTGGGGATGCGGTATTTCTCTACCAGGGACTGTGAAATAAGATTCCCGGCTGCTCCAGAGTCAAGTTGGGCTAGTTCGAAATAACGGTGCTCCCCGCAGACGATTGAGACTGACAGCAGCAGAGATGGAGAGGATTTATTCTTGTCTAGGTTGACCTCTCTGAGCGAACCTAGACACAGGCGTTTCCCGACCTCTCCGGGCAGGCACGGATCCGGTGCTCCTTACTGCCACAGTAGAAGCAGCTCCCCTCGGCACGGCGTAAATCCTGACGGGTTTTGACCATCTTGGTCTGGTCGACCTGCATAGACTCAGGAGAGTGTACCTGGGTAGAGACGGAGGGAGTGACGGGTTTCTGAAAAGTAGGAGCTAGACATGGTAACCTCCTCTCACGGGTGACCTCTTTGGCACGCTCCTGGAACCGTAGGTCAATCCGGGTGGCAAGAGTTATTAGGTCATCGAGAGTGGTAGGAATGTCCCGACCGGCAAGTTCATCTTTAATACGGCCGGACAGACCCTCCCAGAAGACGGATACCAGAGCGTCGTTATCCCAGGCCAGCTCCGAGGCAAGGGTACGGAACCGTATGGCATATTGGCCCACGGTGAGACTTCCCTGACGGAGGCGTAGCAGTGATGATGCGGATGAGGTCTCCCGTCCGGGTTCGTCGAAGACTTTCCGGAAAGCCGTGAGAAAAGCAGGCAAGTTGGACACCAGGGGGTCTCCTCTCTCCCATAGAGGATTTAGCCAGGCCAGGGCCTCCCCGGTGAGATGGGACATGATGAATGCAATTTTGGCCCGGTCGGAGTTAAACTGGTGGGACAATAGTTCAAAGTGCAGGGTGCACTGATTTATGAAGCCCCGAGCCTGGGCGGAGTCGCCTCCGAAGTGAGGAGGTGCAGAAAGCCGGGGTCCGGGGTAGGATACCATGGTATTAGTGGACAGCGGAGCTGCCGGATTGCGAGACATGGCACTGGCGGAGGTTGCTGGTGGAGCAGTCAGAGTGTCCAGGCGAGTATTGACATTCCGCAGGTGACCCAGGATGGACTCCTGTTGGGACCTTTGACGGGACAGTTCATGACACAGGTCCGAGAGCGAGGGAGCTTGGGTGCCACCGGGTTCCATGGCCCGAGCAAACTGTAACGGGTCTGGGAGGCGGAACCTCTGAGCTACTATACAAGGGGGCAGTCCTTGTAAGGGAGCGGGTGGCGACCAGGGAAGACGGGCAGGAGGTCACAGCAGGTGACCGGGACAGTCTCTGAGTGAACGGGCTAGAGGTCACGGCAAGTGACCGGGGCAGTCTCTGGATGAACGGGCTGATGGTCACGGCAAGTGACCGGGGCAGTCTCTGAATGAACGGGCAGATGGTCACGGCAAGTGACCGGGGCAGTCTCTGGATGAACGGGCAGATGGTCACGGCAAGTGACCGGGGCAGTCTGTAGGTAAAGGGTAGGTACGACCTGTGGCGGCTGATGATAGACGTGAGCTCCCAGGTGAGCAGGCGAGAGTCTCTGGATGAACGGGTGGTCACAGCACGTGACGGCGGAGCCTCCAGGAAGACCAACAGACAGGCGGCAGATGAGCGCTCCCAGGTGAGCGGGCAGAAGTCTCTGGACAGGCAGGTGGTCACAGCACGTGACGGCAGAGCCTCCAGGTAGGCTAGCAGACAGGCAGCAGATGAGCGCTCCCAGGTGAGCGAGCAGGAGTCACTGGACAGGCAGGTGGTCACAGCACGTGACGGCAGAGCCTCCAGGTAGACTAGCAGGCAGGTAGCAGGTGTGTGCTCCCAGGTGAGCGGGCAAGCTGGTCCATAGACAGACTGACAGGAGTTGGAAGGCAGACCGTCGGACCTCGGGCAAGCAGGCAGGTGGCTGATGTGCGCTCCCAGGTGAGCGGGCAGGCTGGTCCTTAGACAGACTGACAGGAGTAGTAAGGCAGACCGTCGGACCTCAGACTAGCAGGCAGGTAGCAGATAATCAGGCAGGAATCAGGCAGGTAACTGGCAGGTAACTGGCAGGTAACTGGCAACGGGACCTGAGGGCTGAAGCAGAGTAGTAAACAGTGCAACAACATTGCTCGGGCGCCTCCATTTTGGAGGAGGTGCCTTATATATGGTGAAGTCCTCCGGCCATTGGCCGGGGACTCCTTAGGACGGCGCGCGCGGCCCCTTTAAGAGGGAGGGAGAGCGCGCGCGCGCGCCCTAAGCACAGTGGACGGGAAGGAGCGCGCGCTGCCAGCAGAGCGGGAGGAGGACGCCGGGCATGGAGCAGGGAGGTGAGGGGAACAGCGTCCCTGCCTAGCAGAGGGCAGGGACGCCGGCGCTACAGAAGGTTCCTGGTGCGTTGCAGAGCCCGAACGGCATACAGTTGAATTCGCTGAGACCCATCGGGGTGGTGAATGCAGTCTTCTCCTTGTCTGCCTCTGCTACAGGAACCTGCCAGTACCCGCTAGTAAGATCCAAAATGGAGAAGAAGTTAGCAGATTTTAATGCATCTAAAGATTCTTCTATTCTAGTTAACGGGTACGCATCTTTGTGTGTGATACGGTTGACCTTTCTGTAGTCTACACACATTCTCATTGTGTTGTCCTTCTTTTTCACTAGGACTAGTGGAGCTGCCCAGGGGCTACAGCTGTCCCTGATTACCCCAGCCTCCTTCATGTCCCGCAACATCCCCTTTGCATGCTGATAGTGTGCAGGGGGTACAGGTCGGTATCTTTCCTTTATGGGGGGATGGTCTCCTGTGGGGATGTGATGTTCTAGCCCCTTTACTTGCCCGAAGTCTAACGGGTGTTTACTAAAGACTCTTTCGTACTCCTGAACCACCCGGTAGACTCCCTGTTTTTGGTGTGAGGGAGTGGAGTCAGTACCCACATGCAGTTGCTGACACCAGTCCTCCATTTGTTTCTTAGAGCCGTTACCTTCCTCTGGTTGAGATGGAGGCAAGGGTTCCACAGCCCTTACAGAATTTTGGTTTATGGTGAACAATTTGGCTAGCGTGGCATACCGGGGCAGGTATACTTCTCTCTCCCCGATATTTATGATGCGGACGGGCACCCTCCCATGGCGTACATCGACCACCCCCCGTGCTGTCAAAATGGTGGGCCTACTGTCTGAGTAGACGGGTTCTACCATTGCTTGGTAGTCTCTTCCTCTTAGACCAATAGCTGCCCGGCACCAGATCATCATCTCACTTTTGCGGGGCATGGCAATAGGGAACGGGTCACACATTCTCACGCTACCAATCTCACCGCCAGATAGTTCCACTTGTTGCCGTTTCATCAGCGCCCGGATCTCTTTTTGGAGAACACGCTGCTGGCTGGAACTGGCGTTCATGGCAACCTGCTGTAAAATGAGAATTATCTCTGGAAGACAACTACGCAAGGTTATTTTAGGGTTACTCTCCCGACGGTTGATGTCCACAATAATCAGTTCTTGTGCCGCCAGTTCGACTTTACCGATCTTAATGGTCACCTCTTTGAACCCCACCTGCGGCACGGGCTGACCATTGCTGGCGATGATACTCAGGTCATCATCTGGGTGGGGGGTTATGTCCGAGTCATTCCAGTACCGCTTAAAGAGCACGTATGGGATGGTAGTCACCTGTGACCCAGTGTCCAGTAGGGCACTCATAGGAATGCCATCCAGTGCAACAGGCAAGACCGGACTACCCCCTACGTATTTATCACGCCAGTTCGAATGGCCTGATGATCTTATGCCTGGGGGTTGGCCCTCTGCCCCAGGTTGTGCCCGTTTAAATGACAGTACCTTGCCATATGTCCGGGTTGATTGCAGCGGCGACAGATGGGTTGTCCGTCCTCGTTGTATCTGTCGCTGGGTCTTCCTCTGGACGTTGGGATCCTCCTCTGTCGGTGCCACGAGACGTCCTCTGGTCCGGATGCCAGCTGGATCTTTCCTGGAGGAGAGACCTGTAAAGACTACACAGTTCTGGTTAGCGCGGCTACGCTTTTAGTCAGCTCTTGGACCTGATGGTGCAGGTCTGTAGCCGTGTTGTTGTCCATAGCCTGCGCACCAGCTCCTACAGGCTCTGCAGACAAGGGCGCCGCCTCCTGGTGATAGGTAATAGCAGGGCGCCGGTGGGTTACAGCGCTACCCGGTGCCGGTTCTCGGAGCACCCGGATGGCCCTGTCTTTGAACTTTGCAAAGTCTAACCCAGGGTTCTGCAAGGCCATTGCACGTAACTGGGTTCGGTGGGCGTTGGACAGCAGACCCTCAATGAATTGCTCAGTCAACAGTTCATCTGCATTCCGCACACTGTCAGGGTCTGCCTGTTTAATGGCTCCCAGGGCCTCTTGCAAATTCAAAGCATAGTCTCTTATACTGTCTTGGGCCTGCTGCTTGCACCCATAGAATTTCATTTTGATCTCTGCTGAGGTGCGGGTATCAAAAGTGTCCCTCAGACGGGCTAAGATCTCCTTCACAGTCTCCTTGTCCCTGACTGACCAGGACTTTACTTCACGTTGGGCTGCGCCGGTTAGCTGGCCTACCAATATGCTCACTTTTTGTCCCTTCGTCAGGGGGTATACTTTAAACAGGCTGTACAGTCTCTCTTTAAAGTCGCTTAGGGTATGCGACTCCCCTGAGTATTGGGGCAGCCAGGCCGCTCCGGGGATGTAAGGCATGGTGAACGGCATTACTGCGGCAGCGGCCGCGCTGGTGGTAGAGGGTCCCTCCGTGTCCGTCATCTTCCTCCCCCCTAGTTAAGTGTGGCCTACCTTCTGTTGCTTCTTCTCCGTAGGCCGCAGCTCCGCAGACAATCGTCAGGGTGGAGGACCTTGCGTCTGGTGACGTCAGCGTCGCTCTCTCTCCCTTCCCAGGTCTCGCGCGCTTTCGGCATCCACGCCCCTCTTCTTCCCGCGCGGCGTCCTGAAGATGGCGTCCGATGGCGGGAAAACGACTGCGGATGGCGGGAAAACAGCTGCGGATGGCGGGAAAACGGCTGAAGATGGCGGGAACCGACTGAAAATGGCGGGAAACGACTGAAGATGGCGGGAAACGGCTCCGGATGGCTGGAACCTTCACCACGGCAGGTATGACAGTCTTTTGAAGGCGCGCAGTGCCCGGTGGTTGCGGGCACGAAATCTTGCCGACTATGCCAAAGTTGACGCGCCCCTTGGGCCGAGTGTGTGCACGTGTATTGGGTTACCCGGAGCCAGGTCTCTGGGGGTTGTAGTCTCCGTGGCGGCGACCCGGTCCTGTGGCTCAGGGTGGTCAAACCAGTGGCAGTCTTTTATGGGTTTTAGGTTAATTGTCCGAGTACGCCACCCGTGGATTGCGGTCAGGGTGTACCGCCGCTGTGAGGCAGACCGCTGAGGCTGGTGTGGTGTGCGCAGCAAAGGATGGGATAACTCCCCACGGGAGGAGTGTAGCCTCAGGGCAGAGAATGTGGATGATGGGAGTGATGGTGCATGGGAGTCCCAGTACTAGTAGTGCTGTATGCGGTGAGAAAGCAGGAATGACTCAGAGTCTTTGCAGTGTAGTTCAGGGTCTTTACTGATGATATTAAGGCAGACCCTCCCGGGAGTACTGGCTAGCATAAGGGGCCTGGTCAGTCTGCGAGCAAACAGGAGTTCCCCTGGCCAGGTGGAGTTGTAGGCCTCCCCGTCTATCAGCACTCTTCCTGGCTACCTTGCTATAAGTGAGTGGAAGTAGCCCACGTCCCTGAGTATACCGTGTGGTGCTCACCCGTATGGCTGGTGACTTGGGGCCTTCTGACAGCCTCTGCTCCTCGATGGCGGTGGTCCCTTCCTTGTGACTGAGCCTCCGGGCTTCTATGGCCAGAGGACCTGGAATCCCCTGCCGGCTGGTTTCTGCTGCTGGACTTGAAGATCCTTGCAGCCTCGGACTCCGTTGTCCGGTTGTAGTCTCTTCAGCTTGGATGAGCAATATATCTGCTTCCAGTCCCTGGCTCTCAGCTCCTGCTCCTACAGAGCTCGCGCTGTTTCTTTCCCTGTGTCTGCTTGTTCTCCCACCAGGCTCTGACTGACTAATCCCGCCCCAGACCCAGTTTATAAGGGCAGATTCCTCCCCTCCCAGGTCTGGGCAGGAGATGTTGCATGCTTAAGGGCTCCTGACCAGGAAACCTCCCACTTGCTCTCAGACGTAATATTTCTATTACTGTGGTAACCAGACCCCTGGGGTGCCACAGATGCAGGTGTTGGGGTTCCAGGCAGCACTCCCTCCTTACCTGAGAGAAGGAGACACCACACCTCTGGGTGAGGTGCAGTACCTCTGTGGCGACTGAACCCTCAGGGGCGCCACAGACCTACAGCTTTGGAATGTAAATTGTGAGCCCCAATGTAGACTGTGATGATGATGTCTGTAAAGCGCTGTGGAATATAATATAATAAAGATAAATTATGAAGTAAAGAGATTATAATGTTAATCTGCTCAAATCATAAGACAACCAGTGATGGGATCCACTCACAATCATAAGTAGAACTTCTTACAATCAGTTCAGGGGTCTCTTCAAACCACCATGCATTGAGATCCATTCCTCCACGAGTCAGAATATCCAGGGAATTAATCTTCTAGTGCTACATCTATAGGGCAAACAAATATCTGACCATAGTGTAAAATGTCAAATAGTTTATTATGTCCGATGTATCCTACTCACAAATGGATAAGACAGCGTATTGAAATCCATGAGACATCACGTCTGTTGTGTACTGCCTGACCCCGGAGCTTTGCCCTTCTGGCTTTGCCCAGGACATTTAAGTGTGTATTCCATTATTCACTTATACATATACAGTACATACTTTACTTTAAAAAAAGATAATTCGCCCAGAATAAAAAAATGATTTATGCCTCCCAAATCTAATTGATCACAGAGGATATTATTATTATTATTATTATTAATAATTATTATAGCACCATTAATTCCATGGTGATTTACATGTGAAAAAGGGGGTACACATAGAAAAAACAATTACAATAATCTTGAACAAAAACGCGACGGCTACTGGTACAGGAGGCGAGAGGACCCTGCCTGCAAGCGTTCACAATCTACAAGAGATGGATGAGGATACAGTAGGTGAGCGTAGAGCTGGTCGTGCAGCGGTATGGTGGAGGAAGGGTTACTGCAGGTTGTAGGCTTGTTGGAAGAGGTAGGTATTCATGTTCCTATTGAAGGTTTCCACGGTAGGCGAAAGTCTGATGTGTTGGGGTAGTGAGTTACAGAGTAGGGGGGAAGCACGGGAGAAATGTTGTATGCGATTGTGGGAAGAGGAGATACTGTAAGAGGGGAGTAGAGAAGGAGATCTTGTGAGGATCAGAGGTTGAGTGCAGGTAAGTACCAGGATACTAGGTCACAGATGTATGGAGGAGACAGGTTGTGGATGGCTTTGTAAGCCAAGGTTAGGGTTTTGAACTGGAGTCTCTGGACAATGGGGAGCCAGTGAAGGGATTAACAGAGAGGAGAAGCTGGGGAATAGTAGGGAGACAGGTGGATTAGTCGGGCAGCAGAGTTTAGGATAGATTGGATGGGTGCGAGAGTGTTAGAAGGGAGGCCAAAGAGCAGGAGATTGCAGTAGTCGAGGCAGGAGATGATGAGGACATGCACTAGTCTTTTTTCAAATTCATGGCTGAGGAATGTGCGGATCCAGGAGATATTTTTGAGTTGGAGTCGGCAAGAAGTGGAATTGGCTTGGATATGTGGTTTGAAGGAGAGATTAGAGTCCAGGGATACCCCGAGGCATTAAGCTTGTGGGACTGGGGAGAGTGGACAGTAGAGATGAGCGGTGTTCGACTAGAACTGTTCGCCAATCTCAAATTCGAGCTGTTTTGGGCGGTGTTCGAGTTGTTCGACGAACCCGAACGATTTGCAAAAAATTCGGCTGTTCGAGGTTATGTTCGATAACTGTTCATGCACCAAAAGCGTGTCCTGCATGTCTGGCGCTATTTTGAGCACCAATCATGCAGGGATTGTCTGCCACTCACTGTAATGCCACAGCCATGGTGGTTGTGGCATTACAGTAATTGCCCAAATCGATGGGAACAGTGCCAACAGTGAAACATGAAAAGCCGGCAATTCAGCAGCGGCATACACCGGTACCCGACAATTTAGAACCGAAAGAATAGAGCTTCACACATAGATTAGATAGATAGAAACATGTCAGCCACATATATATGAAGTACAGTGACAGTGTTGCTTACTGTACTTGTCATTTAGTGTAAAGGATTTATCAAAAAAAATAATAGTGTTTTCATGCACCGTCTCTTTAAAAAAGCCGGCTGGCAATTCAGCAGCGGTACCCGACAATTTAGAATAGAAAGAATAAAGAATCACACATAGATTAGATAGATAGAAACATGTCAGTCACATATATATGAAGTACAGTGACAGTGTTGCTTACTGTACTTGTCATTTAGTGTAAAGGATTTATTAAAAAAAATAATAGTGTTTTCATGCACTGTCTCTTTAAAAAAGCCGGCCGGCAATTCAGCATCTGTACCCGACAATTTAGAATAGAAGGAATAGAGAATCACACATAGATTAGATAGAAAGAAACATGTCAGCCACATATATACGAAGTACAGTGACAGTGTTGCTTACTGTAATTGTCATTTAGTGTAAAGGATTTATCAAAAAAAATAATAGTGTTTTCATGCACCGTCTCTTTAAAAAAGCCGGCTGGCAATT
This sequence comes from Phyllobates terribilis, assembly GCF_046119375.1. Classification (NCBI taxonomy): domain Eukaryota; kingdom Metazoa; phylum Chordata; class Amphibia; order Anura; family Dendrobatidae; genus Phyllobates; species Phyllobates terribilis. The sequence goes on along the minus strand of NW_027362773.1, from coordinate 128,973,649 downwards.
CAGCAGCGGTACCCGACAATTTAGAATAGAAAGAATAAAGAATCACACATAGATTAGATAGATAGAAACATGTCAGTCACATATATATGAAGTACAGTGACAGTGTTGCTTACTGTACTTGTCATTTAGTGTAAAGGATTTATTAAAAAAAATAATAGTGTTTTCATGCACTGTCTCTTTAAAAAAGCCGGCCGGCAATTCAGCATCTGTACCCGACAATTTAGAATAGAAGGAATAGAGAATCACACATAGATTAGATAGAAAGAAACATGTCAGCCACATATATACGAAGTACAGTGACAGTGTTGCTTACTGTAATTGTCATTTAGTGTAAAGGATTTATCAAAAAAAATAATAGTGTTTTCATGCACCGTCTCTTTAAAAAAGCCGGCCGGCAATTCAGCAGCGGTACCCGACAATTTAGAATAGAAAGAATAAAGAATCGCACATAGATTAGATAGATAGAAACATGTCAGTCACATATATATGACGTACAGTGACAGTGTTGATTACTGTACTTGTCATTTAGTGTTAAAATAAAGGATTTATTTAAAAAAAAATTGGCGTGGGGTTCCCCTTAATTTTAGGCTCTAGCGGAGGTTAAGCAGACGGCTGGGGCAGATGTTTGAAGCCTGGGAAGGGGGTAATACCCACGGAGCTTCCCAGGCTACTAATATCAGCCCCCAGCGGAATACCTAGCCTTTACTAGCTATTAAAATGGGGGACCCCCCCAAATAAATGACGTGGGGTCCCCCCTATTTTAATAGCTAGCAAAGGCTAGGCAGACAGCTGGGGGCTGATATTAATAGCCCAGGAAGGGAGCCATGAATATTGGCCCCCTCCCAGGCTAGTAACACCAGCCGTCAGCCGTCCCAGAAATGGCGCATCCTTAGCCTCGCTCTTCCCACTGCCCTGTAGCGGTGGCAGTGGGGTAATAGGGTTGGGGTTGATGTCAGCTTATAATGCCAGCTGACATCAAGCCCAGGTTAGTAATGGAGAGGCGTCTATAAGACACCCCCATTACTAACCCCATAGTCAAAGATAAAAGAAAACACAAACACCCAGAATAAAGTCCTTTAATTGAAATAAAGACACAATTCTTTATTGTTCTAAATTAAACCATACTTACCGTCACGCCCATTCCAGCTGAAGCCAACGATCTCCTGCAATAAAAGAAAAATAATAAACCAACCTCATCCTTACCTTTCCATGGTTCCCACGACAGCTTCAGCTCTGCTACATCGAGATGACAGGCTGGACCGCAGCAGAACGCTGCCATCCAGCCTGTCATCCCGCAGCCACTGAGAAGCGCAGGCATGCTTGCGCTCTGCAGTGTCTGGCTGTGACGGCATAAAGATGAGACGAGTTCATGTCCAATGAACTCGGTGCACCTCATGCACGTCACTGACAGCGTGGGAGAGTTCTCCTGCACTCAGCGCTTCAGCGTGAGAATTCTCCCACGCTGTCAGTGACGTGCATGAGGTGAGCTGAGATCATTGGACATGAATGAGCTCACCTCATGCACGTCACTGACAGCGTAGGAAAATTCTCCTGCACTCAGCGCTTCAGCGTGAGAATTTTCCCACGCTGTCAGTGACGTGCATGAGGTGAGGTCATGTCCAATGAACTCAGCTGACCTCATGTACGTCACTGACAGCGTGGGAGAATTCTCACGCTGAAGTGCTGAGTGCAGGAGAATTCTCCCACGCTGGACATGAACTCGTCTCATCTTTATGCCGTCACAGCGAGACACTGAGGAGCGCAAGCATGCTTGCGCTTCTCAGTGTCCGCGGGATGACAGGCTGGATGGCAGCGTTCTGCTGCGGTCCAGCCTGTCATCTCGATGTAGCAGAGCTGAAGCTGTCGTGGGAACCATGGAAAGGTAAGGATGAGGTTGGTTTATTATTTTACTTTTATTGCAGAAGACATTGGCTTCAGCTGGAATGGGCGTGACGGTAAGTAGAGTTTAATTTAGAACAATAAAGAATTGTGTGTTTATTTCAATTAAAGGACTTTTTTCTGAGTGTTGTGTTTTTTTTAAATACTTTACTAGAAATTCATGGTGGTCATGTCTAATATTGGCGTAACCCCATGAATTTCGGGCTTAGGGCCAGCTGATAATGCCAAGCTGGCCCTAACCCCTTTATTACCCAGTGAGCCACCGCACCAGGGCCCTGGATGAGTTGGGTACAGCGCCAGAAGATGGCGCTTCTATGAATGCACCATTTTCCGGGGTGGCTGCGGACTGCATTTTGCAGCGGGGGGGACCCAGAAAGCTTGGGCCTTCCTGCGCTGCAGATTCCAGCCCCCAGCTGCCTAGTTGTACCTGGCTGGACACAAAAATAGGGCGAAGCCCCACGTATTTTTTTTTTAAATTATTTCGTGAAATTCATGAAATAAGAAAAAAAGGGCTTCCCTATATTGTTGTGTCTGGCCAGGTACAAATAGGCAGCTGGTGGTTGGGGGCAGCCCGTTCCTGCCTGCTGTACCTGGCTGGACACAAATATAGTGCGAAGCCCCACGTCAATTTTTTTTTAATTATTTCATGAAACTAGATGGTGGCCCGATTCTAACGCATCGGGTATTCTAGAATATGTATGCGGCAGACCCGGCGCAATCAGCAGAGCGGTGTTTAAATTTGGCGCCATAATCGCTGACTGGTCGCGGCCAGCAACCGTGACCAATCAGCAAAGCGGTGTTGAAATTTGGCGACTATATCGCTGATTGGTCACGGCCGGCGGTCGCGACTAATCAGCAGAGCGGGGTTTAAATTTTGCGGCAATAATGCTGATTGGTCGCGGTCGCGACCAATCAGCAAAGCGGTGTTTAAATTTGGCGCCAATACTGCTAATTGGTCGCGAACGGCGACCGCGATCAATCAGCAGAGCGGTGTTTAAATTTGGCGCCAATAATGCTGATTAGTCGCGGCCGGCATCCGCGACCAATTAGCAGAGCGGGGCTTAAATTTGGCGCCAATACTGCTGACCTACGGATGCGCCATTTCTGGGGCGGCTGACGGCTGGTGTTTCTAGCCTGGGAGGGGGCCAATATTCATGGCACCCTTTCTGGGCTATTAATATCAGCCCCCAGCTGTCTGCCTAGCCTTTGCTAGCTATTAAAATAGGGGGGACCCCACGTCATTTTTTTGGGGGGGTCCCCCATTTTAATAGCTAGTAAAGGCTAGGTATTCAGCTGGGGGCTGATATTAGTAGCCTGGGAAGCTCCATGGGTATTACCCCCTTCCCAGGCTTCAAACATCTGCCCCAGCCGTCTGCTTAACCTCCGCTAGAGCCTAAAATTAAGGGGAACCCCACGCCAATTTTTTTAATAATAAATCCTTTATTTTAACACTAAATGACAAGTACAGTAATCAACACTGTCACTGTACTTCATATATATGTGACTGACATGTATCTATCTATCTAATCTATGTGTGATGCTCTATCTTTCTGTTCTAAATTGTCGGGTACCGCTGCTGAATTGCCGGCCGGCTTTTTTAAAGAGACGGTGCATGAAAACACTATTATTTTTTTTAATAAATCCTTTACACTAAATGACAAGTACAGTAACCAACACTGTCACTGTACTTCATATATATGTGACTGACATGTTTCTATCTATCTAATCTATGTGTGAGGCTCTATTCCTTCTTGTCTAAATTGTCGGGTACCGGTGTATGCCGCTGCTGAATTGCCGGCCGGCTTTTTTAAAGAAAGCGTCTTCTGAGCAGTTTGTCAGCTTTTGGACACCTTTGAAGGTGTTTTCTATGTGTTTCTATGTGTTTTTGTTTGCCTGCCATTGGTTTTAACGGTGTTTGACGGTGTTCTAAGGTGTTCGACGAACAGTTCGACGAACAGTTCCTCGAACATCCCGGTGTTCGACGAACCGAACCGAACCCGAACACTACGGGGGTGGCTCAACACTAGTGGACAGCCATTGACTTTGATGGATAGGTCAGATGGGGGGGTTTGAGTGAGATGGGGGAAAGATGATGAATTCAGTTTTATCCATGTTAACTTTTAGAAATCTAGCAGAGAAGAAGGATGATACAGCGGACAGACATTGTGGGATTCTGGTTAGTAAGGAGGTGATATTAGGTCCAGAGAGGTAGATCTGTGTTTGATCAACATAGAGGTGATACTGAAAGCCGTGTGACTCTATGAGCTGTCCCAGGCTGAAGGTGTAAATGGAGAGCAGGGGCCCTAGGACCTTGTGGGACATCAATAGATAGGGGGTGAGATGAGGAGATGGTGTGTGTGTGGGAGACACTGAATGTCCTGTCTGTTAGGTATGAGGAGATCCAAGATAGGGCCAAGTTTGTGATGCCGAGAAATGAGAGAGTCTGTAGTTAGAGGGAATGGTCCACTGTGTCTAAGGCAGATGACAGGTGTAGGAGGAGGACCAGAGTAGTGTCGCTTGGATTTGACGGTTAGTAGGTTGTTGGTGTGGTCGGAAGCCAGATTGTAAGCGGTTAAAGAAGGAGCAGGAGGAGAGGTGGGATGACAGTTACAAATGGACGCGTTGTTCGTGTAGTTTTGAGGCCTAGGGGAGAAGTGATATTGGGCGATGGCTAGTCAGAGAGGATGGGTCAAGGGAGGGCTTTTTGAGGATCGGAGCATGTTTGAAGCATGAGGGGAAGACACCAGTTGTTAGTGACAGGTTGAAAAGGTGGATTAGGGTCGGGATGAAGACTGTGGTAAGGTTGGGATGAAATTGGGTCAAGTTCACAGGTGGTGAGGTGTGACTTGGAGAGTAAAGAGGAAAGTTGATCTTCTGTCTGTAGTCATGGAGAAGTGAGTTTGGGAGGAGGAGGATTGAGTAGATATGAGGAGGGGCTGTGGGGACTTTAGGCAGAAACTTTGATGGTGTCAATCTTCTGTTGTAGAATGAGACAAAGTCTTCGGCTGAGATGAGACGAGAGGGAGGAGGCACTGGGGGACGGAGGAGAGAATTGAAAGTGTTTAATAGCTGTTTAGGGTTGTGAGACAGGGAGGATGTTAGAGATGAGAAGTATGTTTGTTTTGCTGCAGTCAGTGTGGACTTGAAACTTGTGAGGGACTGTTTGAATGCGATGAAGTCCTCTTTGGAGTGGGACTTTTTCCATCTCTGCTCAGCAACCCTGGAAGCCCGTCTCAGTTCTTTAGTCAGGTTGGTGTGCCTGGGTTGCCTGTTGATTGTGCAAGATTTGGTAGTGGTGAGAGGGGGGTGACCGAATTGAGAGCTGCAGCTTTTGTGGTGTTCTATAAAGTGGCAGCAACATCTGCATCATGTAAGGAACTAATGTCTTTAAGAGGGAGAAGGCATTCAGAGAGTGAGTGTAAGTTACGTCCAAAGGAGGGGAGAGTGAAGAAGTCGCAGAATTGATACAGGGATCACCTGGAATGGCGCCAGCACCAGAGGTGAGTATAAGTGTTATTTTTTTACTGGGAGGAATGAAACAATAGTGATTTAGAAAGGGTTGTCCGAGTAGTGGACAACCCCTTTAATTTTACATTTATCATCATTCACTAAGCAACAAAAAGGGGCTAGTGAAAATGTAGAAAAAGGGTGCAATAAAGTCATGGTGGCGGTTTAGGGAATTAAGTCAGGTGGCAGGTTCCTTTTAATGGTACATTTAGGTGCAGTCAATGCACTTTGAAGGAGTGGTCTAAAGCTAATAATGATTTTCATCCTAAATTACTATTCTAATAATTGAATAGAATTTCTAGTATACTTTAATTAAATAGTCCTTATTATCCCCTCTCTAATCTAACTGCTTTAGATATTTTTTTATCTATTTCCTCTTTGATGATGTTCTGTTTGAAAATTCCCATTGCATGCTGGGATACTCAAACGAAGGCAGAGGCTGCAGTCTGTGCTACAGCCTCTGTCCCCACCCTGAAACGAAGTGTCATCCATGGACAGACATATCATTATCTGTGGTGCCGCACAGGGGCCCAAGAGGTCATGAGGCTCATTTCCACCTCCAAAACAGGTGGAATTATGCATTATGATGAGCTATTGGAATGCAAAGGACCCATATACTGTTCTTGCACAGGGGCCCTTTTCTGTTTGTATCTGCCAATGGCATCATCAGTGACATACACTTCAGGGGTTGGGCTAGTCCCTGCACTACTGAGCATGTGTCAGTTGTCAATTCCGATGTATGCTCAGTAGGACTTCCCTTGTCACTGTGCAGTATTCTCAGTGCACGGTGACAGTGCACAACCTCGCCGCCTCTAATGAGAAGTGAAGAGCCGGAAAGAGAGGGCACTGTTAGTGTGCATTGTAAGGAGCAAATGGATAGAGCAGAGACCAGCCCTGCCCCCCGATAGTGAAATCACTTTTGTGAGTGGGCCTGGTCCCTGTTTTCTGTAATCTTTTCTTGACTGACAGCCAGCTGTGCATAAGTGCACAGCCATCTGTCAATCAAAGTGCCAGGGTGTGCTTACAGCTGCTGCTCTCACTGCTGTGTGTGGTGACTGTAATTACTCCGGACACGCTTGCATGACTGAAAGCCGGTAGCTTTGGGGATAAATAAAATTTATTTTGTCCCAGGTGCCGCACTTTTAGTACGGAGGCAGGGCACCCTCATAATGCAATTAACCTGCTATTTAACCCTTTATCTGCAAGTAATTCGTTATCTGACCTGACAGGTTCCCTTTATATTTCACAAAGTATTATTCTCGCTTCACAGCAGTTTGTATTCTGTAAATGTGATATATCTCGAGTAGTGATGAGCGAACATGCTCGCCACTACTCTATACTCGCCCGAGCATCACTGTGCTCGACACGCTCGGCACTCGGTGAGTAGTTCCGGGGGTTTGTCCCCGCCCTGCATGTTTGGCACTCTTTAGAGACTCAATGAACATGCAGGGATTGCTTGCCATGCACTGTAATGCCGTAGCCATGTTGGTTGTGGGCATTGCAGTGATTGGCTGGCCCCACAGTGTCAGCAGGTCACAGTCTACCCCGGAAACAGGCAGAGTAGGGAGAGCTACTGCTGAGTCAGGGAGATATTTGCTTATTTATAGCTAATCCAGGTGCATATTTTCAGTGGTGAAGGTGATAGTAGGAGTTAGGCAAGCAGGCAGGGTATGTGACAGGCTGCCGTGCATGATACATCACAAGAGGGTCCATTGCATGTTCAACATCTGACTGATTCTGCTGTGACAAATATTTGTAGACGTAGCCCCAGGTATCAGGGGCCAGGGCTATTTTTTTTTACCTTAATCCTGGTTATTTGCTTAAAAAGCAATCCAGAGTACACAATTTTTCTGCTTCATATGCTTGTTAGCACTGCAGAATACAGCCAGATCTTTTCCATATTGCAGCGATAAAAATGCAGAAATTTGAACTGAATGTGGAAAATATTGGCCTCCATTTTAATTTTGTTGCAGTGTGTCATACTAGGTCTCTGAGAAAAATAGTATTAATAAACTACAGGCCTGCTATTTAAAATCGTGGTTCTCTGTCAGACCTATCACATATAACTGCGTTCCAAAATCAGCCATTTCTAGTGAACCTGGAAAATATTGTCCTCCATTTAAAATGGGCAAGGTGCGTGGCAAGTAACGGGGACGTGGATCTGATGGTGATGGTGCATGCACAGGCCGAGGCCGTGGCTGTGGACAAGCTGAAGTTGTGCCACAACAAACACCCACATCTTGTCCCTCGACCTTCCTGTCCCAATTACTAGGGGACCACACAACACCACTATTGAACACAGAGCAGTGTCAAAAGGTTGTTGGTTGGATAGCAGATAATGCTTCAAATCACTTTGTCGCCACCACCACCCTGTCTTCCACATGGTCAAGTCTCAGTTTCTGGACCGCATATTCCTCACCCTGATCCTCCTTCCTCCCACCATGCCAAGTGCCTGGAGACAACTGATCCCACACTTGGACACTCAGAAGAGCTGTTCACTTTTCCATTTGTAGATTCGGGCCTCTCGCCTGACCAACTTCAAGCGAGTCAAGAGGAGAACGCGTGTAGAGATTCCCAAATATTGGAGCAGCCACGGTCACATGAAGGCAATGGTGGGAAAGTGCAATTACTGTCGCAAGAGGTGGATGATGATGATAAGACACAATTACGAGAAAGTCAGGAGGAGGACCAGGGTTCGCAAGTGGATGACGAGGTGGTGGATGATATAGTAACTGACCCAACCTGGCAAGGGGACTTACACAGCGAGGACAGCAGCACACAGGGGAAGGGACGCGTAGCACCACAACAGGCAGGAAGAAGCAGTGTGGTTGCCGCAGACACAATGCGGGAAAGTGTTTCCAGTAACGCCAGCACAACTGAAGTTGCCAGTACAACTATTAGGTCTTCCCGAGTCTGGTTGTTTTTTAAAGACTCTGCAGATAACCCCTAAAAGGTCATTTTCACCAGCTGCCAGGCCAGCTTCAGCAGGGGTAGCAAAACCAGCAGTCTGACCACCACCAGCATGATCAGGCACATGGCAGCAAAGCCCCCCGACTAAGTGGGCCGAACCCCAGGGTCCAGAAACAGTGTCTGCGGGTGACACCACTGCTTCTTCCGCTGTTGTGCGTGCACGCCAATCCCCTGTGCATGGCGCATGTGAAGATGCCTCACGCCCTGCACGTCATTGCACACTCTCAACTATCACCATCAGCAAGCACATCCATGTCCTTGTCCCAGCGCAGCATTCAGTTGTCCCTACCCCAGTCCTTGGAACGCAAGAGCAAATACGCAGCCAACGCCTCACAGGCCACACTACTAAATTTACACATTTTGCGAATGCATGCACTTGAATTGTTGCCTTTTAGGCTCATGGAGACGAAAGCTTTCCACAACATGATGGCGGCGGCCGTCCCTCGATACTCGGTCCCCAGCTGCCACTATTTCTCCCGGTGTGCCGTCCCCGCATTACACGAGCACGTGTCCCACAACATTAGCTGTGCCCTCAACAATGTAGTTACTGTTAAAGTCCACCAAACCATGGACCCGTGGACAAGTGATTGTGGGCAGGGATGGTACATCTCGCTGACGGCACACTGGGTTAATGTAGTGGAAGCCGGGACCCAGTCGGACCTTGGGACGGAACACGTCCTCCCGATGCTGAGGATTGCGGGCCCTGGGTCAATCAGGGTTGCCCCCATATTCTACAGCTCCTGCACCTCCAACTCCTCCTACTCTTCAGCCTCCATCTCAGAAATGACCACATCAGTCAGAAGCTGGGATCACTGCAGCACTGCCTCGGCCAAGCGGCAACAGGCTGTGCTCAAGCTAATATGCTTAGGTGACAAACCGCACAACGCTGAAGAGTCGTGGACAGCTCTGAAAGAGCAGGCAGATCTGTGGCTGACACTGCTGACCCTACAGCCAGGCATGGTCATGTGTGACACTAGCCGGAACCTGATGGCGGCTCTAAGGCGAGGTGAGCTCACACACGTACCATGCCTGGCCCATGTGCTTAACCTCGTGGTTCAGTGGTTTCTCAAAACCGACCCGGATCTGCTTGTCAAAGTACGCCACGTGTGTGTCCATTTTAGGAAGTCAGCAACAGCTTTCGCCCCCCTTGCCGTGCTTCAGTATCGTTTGCAGCTTCCAGCTCACCGACTGGTGTGCGATGTCCCCACACCTTGGAACTGTACATTGCAGATGTTCGGAAGGATTTGTGAGCAGAAGAGGGCAGTTGTTGACTACCAGCACAAACAAGGCCGTTGGTATTCAGGTCAGACTCCACACATAAGACCTCAGAAGTGGACATGGATGTCAGACATCTGTACCATCCTCCAAACTTTCAGGACTCCGCCAAGATGGTGAGCGGTGATGATGACATAACTAGAGTCACCATCCCACTTCTCTGTCTTCTGAAATGCTCTCTGCTCACAAATAAATATGCATTGCAGGTGGAGCACAATGAGATGGAGCAAGGAACCATACAGTGTGATTCCACACAGCCCAGCCTTATCTCACCTCAACGTGGATTGGGTGACAATGAGGAGGAGGAAGAACAGAAGCTAGTTTCCTGCACTACAGATGGTACTATCTGCATAACTGTCATACCGTCTGTTCAGCATGGATGGCCTGAGGACAGGCAGGAGGAGGATGAGGAGGAGAACATGGTCAGTCTTCCTCTTGGTGAGGACACGGAAGTCTTGCCTGTTAGCAGTCTGGCACACACGACTGAGTTTTTGTTACACTGCTTTTCCCATGACCCTAGCGTGGTCATGACTGGTTGGTGACACTTATAGACCCACGCTACAAGGACAACTTTCTGTCTCTTATTCCCACGCTGGACAGGCCTAATAAAATGGGGCAGTACCAGAATGCCCTTGTTACAGAATTATTAAAAAAATTGCCATCCGAAAACGCTGGCGGCAGAGGTCACAGTTCGTTGGACAACCAAGTAGTACAGCCGAGAGAGACACAAATGCAATCCAGCAGAGGCAGGGGAACACTGTCAAAGTTCTGGGATAGTTTTCTCAGACCCTCCCATCGCACAGGCCCTGAGGCGCGGGGTACTCTCACAAGGACGGAAACGTTTTGGAAGATGTTGAGGAGGGAGTACCTTGCTGACGGTACCCAACATCCTCCATCATTCCTCTGTGCCTTATAATTATTGAGTATCCAAGCTGGACACGTGGCATGAACTGGCTCTGTACACCTTGGAGGACCTGGCTTGCCCTGCCGCTAGCGTTTTATCAGAGCGGGTTTTTAGTGCCGCTGGTGGAATTATACGTTTATAACCGATAGGTGCATCTGCCTGTCAACTGAAAATGCTGACAGGCTGAATTTTATAAAAATGAATACGGGCTAGATTAGGTCAGACTTCTCAACACCACCGAATGATAGCAGCGCAACATAAACTCAAATGTAGTGTCATTTTTTTGGGAGGTCTATCTCTATTCCCATGCACTTCTGTCTTCACACCCAGACATGGGTATATGCTTCCTCATTTTGTCTATTTGCTCTTGTCCTCCTCCTCCTCATCCTCCACCACCATATCACCACCATATCTACCATATTACCATATCTATGTCTTTTGCAAGGGGCATTGGAGTTCCTCCAAATTTTTGGCAGCTGTTGCATTCACTGCATAGGAAAACAGTATGGGAGACCCACTTCCTAATAATGAGAACATTGTTTTTAGGAGGCCCTCCGACCTTTACGTCTCTTGCAAGGGGCATTGGAGTCCCTCCAAATTTTTGGCAGCCATTGCAATCACTGCATAAGCAAGAACAGTATGGGAGACCCACGCCTTTCTAATGGGAACATGTCGTTACTATGGTTCAGCTCTATGTGTCTTTAAATTGTTAGTGGGGTTTTTTCCTAAATTTTGTCAGCTGTTGGACTCACTGCATACCCTATAACTGTATAGCGACCCACTCATTTCTAATGGGAACATGTCATTACTGAGGCCCTGCTCTATGTATCTTTAACCCCTTAAGCCCCGCGGGTGGTTTGCACGTTAATGACCGGGCCAATTTTTACAATTCTGACCACTGTCACTTTATGAGGTAATTACTCTGGAACGCTTCAACGGATCCCCCTGATTCTGAGATTGTTTTTTCGTGACATATTGTACTTCATGATTGTGGAAAAATTTCTTCGATATCACTTGCGTTTATTTGTGAAAAAAACGGAAATTTGGCGAAAATTTTGAAAATTTTGCAATTTTCAAAATTTGAATTTTTAAGCCCTGAAATCAGAGCGATATGTCACACAAAAGAGTTAATAAATAACATTTCCCACATGTCTACTTTACATCAGCACAATTTTGGAACCAAATTTTTTTTTGTTAGGGAGCTATAAGGGTTAAAAGTTGACCAGCGATTTCTCATTTTTCCAACAAAATTTATAAAACCATTTTTTTAGGGACCACATCACATTTGAAGTCACTTGGAGAGGTCTTTATGACAGAAAATACCCAAAAGTGACACCATTCTAAAAACTGCACCCCTCAAGGTGCTCAAAACCACATTCAAGAGCTTTATTAACCCTTCAGGTGCTTCACAGGAATTTTTTGAATGTGGAAGAAAAAAATGAACATTTAACTTTTTTCACAAAAATGTTATTTTAGACCCAATTTTTTTTATTTTCACAGGGGTAACAAGAAAAAATGGACCCCAAAATTTGTTGTGCAATTTCCCCTGGGCACGCAGATACCCAATATTTGGAGAAGAAACACTGTTTGGGCGCACGGCAGGGCTCGGAAGGGAAGGAGCGCCATTTGACTTTTTGATTGTAAAATTTGCTTGAATAATTAGCGGACGCCATGTTCTGTTTGGAGAGCCCCTGTGTGCCCAAACTTTGGAGCTCCCCCACAAGTGACCCCATTTTGGAAACTAGACCCCCCAAGGCACCTTTATAGATGCATAGTGAGCACTTGGAACACCCAGGTGCTTCAGAAATTGATTCGTAAAAATGAAAAAGTGAAAAAAAAAACACTTTTTCATTTTTACGAATCAATTTGTGAAGCACCTAGGGGTTTCAAGTGCTCACTATGCATCTAGATAGGTGCCTTGGGGGGTCTAGTTTCCAAAATGGGGTCACTTGTGGGGGAGCTCCAATGTTTGGGCACACAGGGACTCTCTAAATACAACATGGTATCCGCTAACAAATTGAATGGAAAATCGGCTCAAATTGTTAGCGGACACCACATTGCGTTTGGAGAGCCCCTCTGTGCCCAAACTTTGGAGCTCCCCCACAAGTGACCCCATTTTGGAAACTAGACCCCCCAAGGCACCTTTCTAGATGCATAGTGAGCACTTGGAACCCCCAGGTGCTTCACAAATTGATTCGTAAAAATGAAAAAGTGAAAAAAAAAACACTTTTTCATTCTTACGAATCAATTTGTGAAGCACCTAGGGGTTCCAAGTGCTCACTATGCATCTAGATAGGTGCCTTGGGGGGTCTAGTTTCCAAAATGGGGTCACTTGTGGGGGAGCTCCAATGTTTGGGCACACAGGGACTCTCTAAATGCAACATGGTATCCGCTAACAAATTGAATGGAAAATCGGCTCAAATTGTTAGCGGACACCACATTGCGTTTGGAGAGCCCCTCTGTGCCCAAACTTTGGAGCTCCCCCACAAGTGACCCCATTTTGGAAACTAGACCCCCCAAGGCACCTTTCTAGATGCATAGTGAGGACTTGGAACCCCCAGGTGCTTCACAAATTGATTCGTAAAAATGAAAAAGTGAAAAAAAAAACACTTTTTCATTTTTACGAATCAATTTGTGAAGCACCTAGGGGTTCCAAGTGCTCACTATGCATCTAGATAGGTGCCTTGGGGGGTCTAGTTTCCAAAATGGGGTCACTTGTGGGGGAGCTCCAATGTTTGGGCACACAGGGACTCTCTAAATGCAACATGGTATCCGCTAACAAATTGAATGGAAAATCGGCTCAAATTGTTAGCGGACACCACATTGCGTTTGGAGAGCCCCTCTGTGCCCAAACTTTAGAGCTCCCCCACAAGTGACCCCATTTTGGAAACTAGACCCCCAAGGCACCTTTCTAGATGCATAGTGAGCACTTGGAACCCCCAGGTGCTTCACAAATTGATTCGTAAAAATGAAAAAGTGAAAAAAAAAAACACTTTTTCATTCTTACGAATCAATTTGTGAAGCACCTAGGGGTTCCAAGTGCTCACTATGCATCTAGATAGGTGCCTTGGGGGGTCTAGTTTCCAAAATGGGGTCACTTGTGGGGGAGCTCCAATGTTTGGGCACACAGGGACTCTCCAAATGCAACATGATATCCGCTAACAATATGAGCCAACAATTTGTTAGCGGATATCATGTTGCATTTGGAGAGTCCCTGTGTGCCCAAACATTGGAGCTCCCCCACAAGTGACCCCATTTTGGAAACTAGACCCCCCAAGGCACCTATCTAGATTCATAGTGAGCACTTGGAACCCCAGGTGCTTCACAAATTGATTCATAAAAATGAAAAAGTGTTTTTTTTTTCACTTTTTCATTATTACGAATCAATTTGTGAAGCACCTGGGGGTTCCAAGTGCTCACTATGCATCTAGAAAGGTGCCTTGGGGGGTCTAGTTTCCAAAATGGGGTCACTTGTGGGGGAGCTCCAAAGTTTGGGCACAGAGGGGCTCTCCAAACGCAATGTGGTGTCCGCTAACAATTTGAGCCGATTTTCCATTCAATTTGTTAGCGGATACCATGTTGCATTTAGAGAGTCCCTGTGTGCCCAAACATTGGAGCTCCCCCACAAGTGACCCCATTTTGGAAACTAGACCCCCCAAGGCACCTTTCTAGATGCATAGTGAGCACTTGGAACCCCCAGGTGCTTCACAAATTGATTCGTAAAAATGAAAAAGTGAAAAAAAACAACACTTTTTCATTTTTATGAATCAATTTGTGAAGCACCTGGGGTTCCAAGTGCTCACTATGAATCTAGATAGGTGCCTTGGGGGGTCTAGTTTCCAAAATGGGGTCACTTGTGGGGGAGCTCCAATGTTTGGGCACACAGGGACTCTCCAAATGCAACATGATATCCGCTAACAAATTGTCGGCTCAAATTGTTAGCGGATATCATGTTGCATTTGGAGAGTCCCTGTGTGCCCAAACATTGGAGCTCCCCCACAAGTGACCCCATTTTGGAAACTAGACCCCCCAAGGCACCTTTCTAGATGCATAGTGAGCACTTGGAACCCCCAGGTGCTTCACAAATTGATTCGTAAAAATGAAAAAGTGAAAAAAAAAACACTTTTTCATTTTTATGAATCAATTTGTGAAGCACCTGGGGTTCCAAGTGCTCACTATGAATCTAGATAGGTGCCTTGGGGGGTCTAGTTTCCAAAATGGGGTCACTTGTGGGGGAGCTCCAATGTTTGGGCACACAGGGACTCTCCAAATGCAACATGATATCCGCTAACAAATTGTCGGCTCAAATTGTTAGCGGATATCATGTTGCATTTGGAGAGTCCCTGTGTGCCCAAACATTGGAGCTCCCCCACAAGTGACCCCATTTTGGAAACTAGACCCCCCAAGGCACCTTTCTAGATGCATAGTGAGCACTTGGAACCCCAGGTGTTTCACAAATTGATTCATAAATATGAAAAAGTGTTTTTTTTTTCACTTTTTCATTTTTACGAATCAATTTGTGAAGCACCTGGGGGTTCCAAGTGCTCACTATGCATCTAGATAGGTGCCTTGGGGGGTCTAGTTTCCAAAATGGGGTCACTTGTGGGGGAGCTCCAATGTTTGGGCACACAGGGGCTCTCCAAACGCAACATGGCGTCTGCTAAGAATTTGAGCCGATTTTCCATTCAATTTGTTAGCGGACACCATGTCGCGTTTGGAGAGCCCGTGATGTGCCTAAACAGTGGAACTCCCCCACAATTGTCCCCATTTTGGAAACTATACCCCTCATGGATTTTATTAAGGTGTATAGTGAATATTTTGAACCCAGAGGTACGGCACAGAATTTGTTTACATTAGGTCATCATATTGAATAAGTTGTCATTATTCTTGAGCGCAAGTGCTCGCTACTTGAGTTTGCATCGGGTACTCAGGTATGCACCATGTACAGCGTGTGCTTGAGTGACATGCTCGAGTCCCTGCTCCGCATGTTTCACGGTTATTAGACACCCAAAAAAAAACATGCGGGGATCGCTCGTGCATGGAAGCCAATCCCCGTAAAATTTTTTGGCCGCGAAGCATATGGGGCAGAGACTCGAGCATGTCACTCAAATACCCACGATACTCAATGCATACCAGAGCACCCGATGCAAACTCAAGTAGCGAGCACTTGCTCTCAACACTAGTCGCCATATCGTCATCTTTTTTTCTTACTTTTGAAAAAAATCCCAACCCCAGCCCTAACCCTAGCACAACCCTAGCCCCAGCACAACCCTAGCCCCAGCACAACCCTAGCCCCAGCACAACCCTAGCCCCAGCACAACCCTGGCCCCAAACCCAGCCCTAACCCTAGCCCAATCCTAACCCAAGAGTTTATTTTTGACGCCGTTCCTTGTGCGGTATAAGTGATTAGACGACTTTATTCTTCGGGTCGGTGTGATTACAGCAATGCCAGAATCATATGGGGTTTTTATGACTGACAGCTGTCACACACTAAAAGACGCATTTTTTGTAAAATCTAGTTTTTGCATCGCCATATTTTGAGAGCTATAATTTTTCCAGATTTTGGCAGACAGTCATGTGACGGCTCGTTTTTTGCGGGATGACTTGACGTTGTTATTGGTGCCATTTTCAGGCACGTGACATTTTTTTATCGCTTTCTATTCCGATTTTTGGGAGGCAGAATAAACAAAAACCAACAATTCAGGAATTGTTTTTTTTTTTTTTTTTTTATTCTGTTCCGCGTGTGGTAAAATTGATGAGGTAGCTTTATTCTTCGGGTCAGTACGTTTACAGTGGTACCACATTTGTATCATTTTTCTATGTTTTGGCGCTTATACACAATAAAAGCTATTTTATAGAAAAAAATATTTTTTAGCATTGCTTTATTCTGAGAGCTATAACTTATTTATTTTTCGGCTGATGGAGCTGTGTGGCGGCTTGTTTTTTGCGGGACGAGATGACGTTTTCAGCGGTATCATTTTTATTTATATGCGTCCTTTTGATCGCGTGTTATTCCACTTTTTGTTTGGCGGTATGGTGATAAAGCATTGTTTTTTGCTTCGTTTTTTTTTTTTTTTTTTTTTACCGTGTTCACTGAAGGGGTTAACTAGTGGGACAGTTTTATAGGTCAGGTTGTTCCGGACGCGGCGATACCATATATGTGTACTTTTATTGTTTTTTTTTTATTTTTTTTATAATAATATTTATTGATGGGTACATTATATTTTTATTTTTGGTGTATTATTTTTTTAATTTTTTTATAATATTTTTGCACATTTTTTTTTTTTTTTCCACTTTCAGACAGTTTGTACACTTTATTACTTTGTGCCACTCTGGGACTTTCACTTTTTTTTTTCTGATCGCCTGCATGGCACAGGAATGGAGCACCATCCCTATGCCATGAAGGCTGTCAGAAGTGCACAGTGTGAAGATTGCTTGGAGATGCACTGCGCATGTCCAAGCAATCTTCCTGCTCTCTGGTGACCCGGATGTTGTCATGACGACATCGGGTCGTCATGGCAACACCCGGGAAGCCGCTGCAGACTGCGCTGTAAGCCGGAAGAGGAGGTGAGTATCGCCGATCACCTCCCCTTGCCCCCGCAATGCCGCGATCGATTTCGATCGACTTCGATCGCAGCATAGCGGGGGTTAATGTGCTGGGAGCGGTGCAGGACCGCTCCCTGCACATAGTACCGGGTGTCAGCTGTGACAATCAGCTGACACCCGGCGGCGATCGCGCCCGCACAGCCTGTGTGCGGGCGCGATCGCGATGACGTACTAATACGGGTGTGGGTCTTAAGTCCCAGGGCACAGACGCGTATTAGTACGTCAGATGTTATTAAGGGGTTAAATTGGTATATATTTTTTTTCTAAATTTTGGCAGCCGTTGGACTCACTGCATACCTTATAACTGTATAGCAAACCAGTTCCTTTCTAATGGGAACATGTATTTACTGAGACCCAGCTCTATGTGTCTTTAAATTGGTATTGGGGTTTTCCCCAAATTTTGCCAGCCCTTGCAGTCACTGCATACGCAATAGCAGTATAGGAGACGCACTCTTTAATAATGGGAATAACAAAGCATAGCCGACTGCTGGCCCTTTAAGAATAGTAAAGGCCACCTGATGGCCCTATAAAAATAGCCTTTGTGACTTTCAGAGTCCCTCCTTCATAAATGAAACAGGAAGTGTCTGATGATGTGTCACACACCAAATGGCCAGATAAAGTAGTAAAATGTTAAAATGACATTTACCGGTGAATGTATTTTTCACCGTTGAAAGCAATGCAAAAGTGCAAAAACACATCAAAAACGCTATGTGTGAACATAGCCCATGGTGTGGAGGTGCATTTTTGTGTTTGTATATTTATTTTACTTTATATACAAGTCATTACCCAGGAAAATCCATTTTGGTTTTGTTTTTGTATGTTTTATTGTGAGTCCGTAAAAGTGGCGTAATACCTCTGACAACATTGTTGACAGAAGTGACCTGGGAGTCAGAAACGCTTCCTGGGGTCTTCCCCATGCTGTTCCCATGTCATTTGAGCACTGTTCCCATCGATTTGGGCAATTTTTAGGCCCTCTGCAGACCGCCGGGGGGAGCCGCCGGAAAAATGCTCGAACTTCCCATAAACTTACATTGGGCTCGTTACTCACACCGAGCACCCGAGTATTCCAATTTGCTCGACCTGAGCAATGAGTACCCAAGCATTTTAGTCCTCACTCATCACTAATCTCGAGCGATCCACAAAAATCGACGAAGATATATCACATTCACTTCATAGCAAGTGGTCCTGTGTGATCTCAAATGCCAGGGCTGAATTTAAGATCCAGTCCGACCCTGCCTCTTTATCAGATAATTACAAATTGAGCCAGATGCAGGATATAAAACACAGGCAAAGTAAAACAAGCTAGTCATAAAGAAAAGTGGTGAACAGAATAGGGGTCATGAGGGTCTGCTTACAAACATACCGGGTTAGTGAATGGAGAAAGTAAGAGTTCTCACACAGTTGGAAAGCTGGGTGATGACATAACTGTTAGAATAGATAAATGGACATGCTGATTAGAGTGCGATGGTTATGACTCGCCCAGGGGGAATATAGGGAACTCGGTACCCGAGCCTTCTTGGGATGTCACGGCAGTCGGCTCCCGGGCCCGTCCTCTGGGGTCACTCTTTAAAAGGGGTTTTTGTTAACAGTTTGTCTCGTGACGCCACCTGTGGTTTCTGGGAATGGTGACCAGCGCTGCTGCAGACCTCCGGGGGTGATGGGATGGCAGCTGGGATGTTTCTGCTCCCCACAGGCGGAGCGGGTCCCCGGGGCAGGGTTGATAGAAGGGATGCAGGTGAGAAGTGGCCCGGTCGGGTCCGGGGGAATGACGGACACGCACACAGGGGATTCGCTTCAGTACATTTACTGTTGTAATGGCAGGTAGGGTCCAGGGTACTTAATAGGAAGGGTGCACTTCAGAACTCTCCCCAGTGAGCGGGTTGTAGGCCTCCTGGTCCGTGCCTTTCTCTCTCTAAGCTTCTGGCCAGCCTGGAACTTGGGCTAGCTTCTATACTGTTTTGCTCTCTCACCTGACTGCTTGGTAGTAGGACTTTTCTCTGGCAACCACTATCCCTGGACGCTGGGGCCTTCGTGGTTCTTAGTCCTGTAATTGATGGTAGCTTCAGGTCTGGAAGCCTCCTGGTATGCCGGTGTCCCTACTGGGTGTAGAGGACCCTGTTGGCGCGGACCCGGTTTCCGGCTTGTGTCTTGGGGTGAGCTTCAGACGCTCCTCTGCCCCCTTAACTCCTCTTTCCTCTCTCCTTGCCTCGGCCACACTCGGGGCCCTCAGAACAGCAGCAGACGTACTGCGTCTTCACTGCTCTCTGTCTGACTAACTAACAACTCCCTAACTGACTTCACGCTCCTGTTTATATTTCCCTAACAGGGCTCCCTCTGGTGGTCTGAGGTGGAAGGGTGGAGGTGTCTGTTTGTAGTGAGGGCCTCTTGTGGAGAAGTCCATCCATACACCCTTTTGGGTCCTGTGGTACCTGTAGTAGCAGGGTGCCATATTCCCCCCTAGTACAATTCAGTACTCCTGGACTGAAGTATTTTAAACAGGTAACAACAAGTAACAATAGTAATAACATTAACAATGTTACAGTAAGTCCCATCACCAGGTGTCCATTTCACTGATGAAGGTGTAACAAGAGTAGCATGAGGGACCCGCCTGAAAACCCTCAACGTAGGCCCTGGGCGTGGCTACAGGGCATAAGTGATCCAGGTCTTGGACCACGTCTTCGGCCACGCCAAACGGGTTTTTGTTCTGTGGTCTTTTTATGAAACAAATTAGGGGGCACTTTGATAAGTGCAACTATTTACAACAGAAAGTTTTTCGGTTATTCACCGTCCATAACCTACAGTCTTTATACCCTTACGGGTAACTAAATGAACACATTATTTTTATTTCAGACAATAAATAACAGTAGGCAATACCCAACTGGGTAACTATTTACAATATAGGCATTTTGTATTTATTCCCTATACCTGACAGGGATTTGGCCTTGTGTGCTGCGTGTGGACCTTTGTAGCACTGGGGTGATACTGGTGTCTGTGCATGCACTCTCTCTTAACCTATCAGATCTACGTGCGGGTAGATAAAACTGCCTCAATCTCTCTATGGGACTGGCAAGTACACTGTTTACTGGGTACTATTCCTGTTCCTGAGCAGGTTCTTCTAGGGCGCTCACAGGTTCTTCTTGTGGTGGAGGCTCTTCCGGTGGTTGACAGAAGTGTTTCACTGGTATGATAACTGATTCGTCGAGTTGAGGCCAGTCTGCAGGGAAGTCTCCTAGAACTGTATGAACTATGTGTTCCTTGGGTTTCTCCGGTATTACAAGAGGTGTTTCTTTCTCCTGTGTCTTCAGTAGACCTGGGCACAATTCAAGTGGTCTCTTGAGACTGTTGCGGTTGTTTTACCTCCATCATTGCTGATCAGGCAGGTTTTGGTGTTGTCAAATTTAGAATTCAACACTGTGTATGGCTCTCTTTACCACTGGTCATCGAGCTTGTGACCTCTTCTTTTCCGCTTTAGCACTATCTCTCTATCTCTCCGGGTGCCAAGGGTTCTGCTGGTGCGTTCTTGTTATACTGATCTTCTTGTCTTTCCCTCACCTTGTTTAGACTGTCTTCGACACAGGCCTGTACTTTCCTGTACTGCTCTTGCCGACTTGTGTCCCAATCTTCAGTGGATGTATCTGCAGCAGGTTCTACCACCCCGAGCTCTAGGTCCATGGGCAATTTTCCAGATCTTGCTCTCATGAGCTACGCTGGGGTACAATTAGTAGAACTCACAGGTATGTGGTTAAGTAGATCCACTAGGTCAGGTAGCTTGTCTGGCCACTGGTTCCTCTCTTCCAAAGGTAGGGTTTTTAGCAGGTCTATAACAATGTTATACATTTTCTCGCACATACCGTTGCTTTGCGGATGATATGGCGTAGTCCGGATCTTCTTGCATCAATACAGGTGACAGAATTCCTTGAATAGCTCAGTTTCAAAAGCAGGGCCTTGATCTGTTAGCACCTTGTCCGGATATCCATGGGGTCTGCATAAGTAGGTTTGAAACGTTCTTGCTGCAGTTTCTGCTGTCAGATCCTTGACCGGGGCTACCACCAGGAACCAGGAATAGTGATCCACCATGGTCAGGGCATAGGAGTAGCCTGATCTGCTGGGCAACAGTTTTACGTAATCCAGAGCGACAATCTCCAGGGGTTGGGTTGTCTTGATGGAATGCAAAGGTGTTTTCTGGCTGCCGTAGTCTTTCCTTCTGAGGCTACAGGGCCCACAATTCCGGGACCACCTTTCTATGGAACTCCGCATTCGAACCCAATAGAATCGGTCCTTCAGCAGGGTTTCCAACTTCTTCCAGCCAAAGTGACCTGCTTGGTCGTGGTAGGCCTCTAACACCATCTGGATATCCATCCTGGGTACAACAATCTGCCACACCATTTCATGGGTTCTGGGGTTGACATACCTTCTGCACAGCTTTTCTCTGTAGATCAACAGCTGGCTTCTCTCATTCCACAGGTGTTTGGCTTGTGGAGGAGCATCCTTCTCCAGGTGAGAACCTTCTTGGGTTATCAGTCCTTTGATGAGGCTGACAACTGGGTCACTGTCCTGGGTCTCCTTCCAGCTGTGATGAGGTAAAGGGTTTAGTGACTTACCATGACGACTTCTGGAGGCGTGTTGCTCGTGAACCATTCCGCTTCTGTGGAAAGCAGGTAATTCAATTTCTTCTAGGTCATCCACTTCATCCTCGGTGTCCGACTGGTGGGGCATTCTTGACAGGGCATCAGCATTGGTGTTCTTTTGACCTTCCCAGTACTTGATTGTGAACTGGTAATTCGACAATCTGGCCACCCAACACTGTTCCATGGCTCCCAACCTGGCTGTCTCCAGGTGTGTCAAGGGGTTATTGTCGGTAAACGCTGTGAATTTAGTTGAGGCTAGGTAATGCTTGAATCTTTCAGTGATAGCCCAGACCAAGGCCAGGAACTCCAGCTTGAAGGAACTGTAATTCTCCGGGTTCCTCTCAGTAGGGCGAAGCTTCCAACTGGCATAGGCAATTACCTTTTCTCTGCCGTTTTGCTTCTGGGACAACACAGCTCCCAGTCCCTCGTTGCTGGCGTCGGTGTACAACAGGAAAGGTTGGCCGTAGTCGGGGTAAGCCAGAATTTCCTCACCGGTTAGGACTTCCTTCATTGATGCAAAGGACTCAGTCTGCTCTTTGCCCCACTGTATTTGGGGACTTTTACCTCTTTTGGACTGTCCTACTAGGAGATCTTGTAAAGGTGCTGCCTTTTTGGTATAGTCGTTAATGAACCTCCTGTAGTACCCGACCAGTCCCAGAAATTGACGTACTTCTTTGATATGCCTTGGTTCAAGCCACTTCGGGATGGCAGTGACCTTTTCCGGGTCTGGTACTCAACCCTCTGAGCTGACCACGTGTTCCAGGTACTAAACCTTCTGTTTGAGCAGGTGGCACTTGGAAGATTTTAGTTTCATCCCATACCGGGACAATGCCTCAAATACCTCCGCCAGGTGCTTTAGATGGTCTTCATACGTCCTTGAGTACACGATAACGTCATCCAGGTATAGCAGCACTGTCTCAAAGTTCCGGTGTCCCAAGCAAAACTCCATCAACCTCTGGAACGTTTCGGGTGCGTTGCAGAGTCCAAATGGCATGTGTAACGGGTCTGGGAGGCGGAACCTCTGAGCAACTATACAAGGGGGTGGTCCTTGTAAGGAAGCGGGTGGCTCCCAGGGAAGACGGGCAGGTAGTCACGGCAAGTGACAGGGACAGTCTCTGGGTAGAAGGGCAGGTAGTCACGGCAAGTGACAGGGACAGTCTCTGGGTAGAAGGGCAGGTAGTCACGGCAAGTGACAGGGACAGTCTCTGGGTAGAAGGACGGGTAGTCACGGCAAGTGACAGGGACAGTCTCTCGGTAGAAGGACAGCAGGCAGGTGGCTGGTAAGCGCTCCCAGGTGAGCGGGCGAGAGTCTCTGGACAGGCAGGTGGTCACGGCAAGTGACGGCAGAGCCTCCAGGTAGACTAGCAGACAGGTAGCAGGTGGATGCTCCCAGGTGAGCGGGCAAGAGTCTCTGGATGGGCAGGTGGTCACGGCAAGTGACGGCAGAGCCTCCAGGTAGGCTAGCAGGCAGGTAGCAGGTGGGCGCTCCCAGGTGAGCGGGCAAGAGTCTCTGGACAGGCAGGTGGTCACGGCAAGTGACAGCAGAGCCTCCAGGTAGGCTAGCAGGCAGGTAGCAGGTGAGCACTCCCAGGTGAGCGGGCAAGAGTCTCTGGACAGGCAGGTGGTCACGGCAAGTGACGGCAGAGCCTCCAGGTAGGCTAGCAGGCAGGTAGCAGGTGGGCGCTCCCAGGTGAGCGGGCAGGCTGGTCCATAGACAGACTGACAGGTGTCGGAAGGCAGACCGTCGGACCGCAGGCTTGCAAGCAGGTAAGTGGATATCAGGCAGGTATCAAGCAGGAATCTGGCAGGTGACTGGCAGGTAACAGGCAGGAATCTGGCAGGTGACTGGCAGGAATCTGGCAGGTAACAAGCAGGAATCTGTCAGGTGACTGGCAGGTAAATGGTAACGGGACCTGAGGGCTGAAGCAGAGTGAAGGCTTTGCAACAACATTGCTCGGGCACCTCCATCTTGGAGGAGGTGTCTTATATATGGAGAGGTCCTCCGGCCATTGGCCAGGGACTCCTTAGGGCGGCGCGCGCGGCCCCTTTAAGAGAGGGGGAGCGCGCGCGCCCTAAGCACAGTGACCGGGGAGGAGCGCGCGCTGCCAGCAGAGCGGGAGGAAGACGCCGGGCACGGAGCGGAGAAGTGAGGGGAACAGCGTCCCTGCCTAGCAGGAGGCAGGGACGCCGACGCTACAGTACCCCCCCCTTTAGGCCCCCCCTTTTTTAGGCCAGACAGAAATTTACCAAGGATGAGAGGGGCATGGATGTTCTCCCGGGGCTCCCACGTTCTCTCCTCAGGACCAAACCCCTTCCAATCTACTAGAAAAAAGGTCTTTCCTCTTACCCTTTTGGTGGCCAGAATGTTCTCTACCTCAAACTCGTTTTCAGCGGAAACCGGAGCAGGAGGCGTACCTGTAGACTTGGAAAAAGAGTTAAGTACCACGGGTTTGAGGAGAGATACATGGAAGGAGTTAGGGATCCGCAAGTTGGCCGGGAGTTTCAATTTATAGGCCACCGGGTTGATCTGTTTGATAACCTCCAGTGGGCCGATGAACCGAGGCCCTAACTTGCAGGAAGGAATCTTGAGCCGGACATACTTGGACGAGAGCCAGACTTTATCTCCAGGACGTGTTTTTTCATCCGCTCGGACGACTGAAGGAGTGCGGATCGGGTACTCTCCCAAATGGAGGAAAATTTGCTAACGAGAGATTCCGCAGCCGGATTGTCCACCAAGGTGGAGACGGGAAATGGGATCCGAGGATGCTGACCGAAGACTACAAAAAACGGGGATTTGGAGGAAGATTCGCTCTCGTGATTATTGTAAGAGAATTCGGCCCAAGGTAGGAGATCCACCCAGTCTGAATGGTGGGCATTAACAAAGTGCCGGAGGTAACTGGTCAAGATCTGATTGATCCGCTCCACTTGACCATTGGACTGTGTGTGGTAAGCGGAGGAGAAGTCAAGGGTGACGTCTAGCAGCTTACATGTGGCTCTCCAGAAGCGTGAGGTGAACTGAACCCCACGATCCGACACGATGTGGAGGGGCAGGCCATGGAGACGGAAGATGTGGCGGATAAAGTCTTTAGCCAGCTCGGGTGCAGACGGGAGGCCTGGGAGGGGAATGAAATGAGCCATTTTGGAAAAACTGTCAGCAACCACCCAAATGACCGTACAACCGGCAGAGACAGGGAGATCAGTTATGAAGTCCATAGCTATATGCTGCCAGGGGGCAGTAGGTACTGGAAGAGGAAGGAGGCGACCGGCTGGCAGGTGTCTCGGAACCTTGTTGCGGGCGCAGGACACACAGGCAGAAACAAAGTCTATAACGTCCTTGTGCAGGGTAGGCCACCAGTAGTGCCGGGTAATAAGGTCTTTTTCTGACCGGCGTGGCCAGCTAGCTTAGACGAGTGACCCCAGTGTAGGATCTTCTCCCGATCAGGTACCGTTACGAACGTCTTACCGGGAGGGAGACGATTTAGACTCACGGGGGCCACCTGCATTACTCTGGCGGGATCGATGATGTGTTTAGGCTCCTCCTCAAGATCAGACACCAGGAAGGATCGGGACAAGGCGTCAGCTTTGATGTTTTTGTCAGCCGGGCGAAAATGAAGAACGAAATCAAAGCGGGCAAAAAACAAGGACCACCGGGCTTGGCGCGGGTTAAGTCTCTGGGCGTTCTGGAGATAGGCCAAGTTCTTGTGGTCTGTGTAAATTATTACCGGGTGAAGAGCCCCCTCGAGCAGGTAACGCCACTCCTCCAGTGCCAGCTTAATGGCCAATAATTCTCGGTCTCCAATAGAATAATTGCGCTCAGAAGAGGAGAAGAGTTTGGAGAAAAAAACGCAGGTTACCATTCTTCCGGAAGATGACTTTTGGGTAAGTACCGCCCCGGCTCCGGAGGAGGAAGCGTCAACTTCTAGGAAGAATTGTTTGTTGCCGTCCGGACGATGCAGCACCGGGGCGGAGGAGAAAGCCTGTTTTAAGGAAAGAAAGGCCTCCTCAGCTTCGGGCGGCCATTCTCTGGGATTAGTAGCCTTATGGGTGAGCGCAGAAATAGGGGCAGTCCGGGAAGAGAAGTGCGGTATGAAGAGGCGGTAATAGTTGGCGAAGCCCAGGAACCGCTGAATAGCCTTCAACCCCTCTGGTCGAGGCCACTTCTGGATGGCAGACAGTTTCTCAGGATCCATTTGTAGGCCGGTCTGAGAGATTATGTAGCCCAGAAATGGAAGAGAGGTGTGCTCAAAGATGCACTTCTCATATTTAGCGTAGAGGTGGTTCTGCCTGAGCCTGAGCAGGACCTGACGAACATCCCTCCGGTGAGTAGGAAGGTCCGGAGAGAAGACCAAGATGTCGTCCAGGTACACCACCACGCAGGAGTAGAGAAGGTCACAGAAGATGTCATTGACCAACTCTTGAAAGACGGCAGGAGCGTTACAGAGACCGAAGGGCATTACAAGGTACTCATAGTGGCCGTCCCGGGTGTTGAATGCCGTCTTCCACTCATGCCCCTGACGGATACGGACCAGGTTATACGCCCCACGGAGATCCAGTTTGGTGAAGATTCTAGCCCCCCTCAGACGGTCAAATAATTCAGGAATGAGCGGGAGGGGGTATTTATTCTTCACTGTAATCTGGTTAAGGTCTCTATAATCTATACATGGACGGAGTGAGCCGTCCTTCTTTTTAACGAAGAAGAAGCCTGCTCCCGCCGGGGAGGTAGATTTCCGGATAAATCCCCGGGCCAGATTCTCCTCAATATATTCTGACATGGACCGGGTCTCTGCAGCGGACAAAGGGTAGATACGCCCACGGGGAGGAGTAGAGCCGGATATCAGGTAGATTGGGCAGTCGTATGGTCTATGAGGGGGTAATGTCTCTGCTTCTTTTTTATTGAAGACATCCGCATAAGACCAATAGGGAATCGGTAGACCGGGTAGATTGACTGGGGTAGGAGAAGGACGAGCAGGATGAACGGGAACTAGACAAGTCTTATGGCAGTCCTGTCCCCAGCGAAGGACTTCTCCGGTCTGCCAGTCAAGCACGGGTGCATGTTTCTGGAGCCAAGGTAGGCCTAGCAAGAGTGCATGAGAGAGTCCAGGCAGAACATGAAAGGAGATGCTCTCAGAATGCAGCATTCCCACGTGTAGAGTTAGAGATTCGGTGATGAGTTGGATGGGATGTGGTAAGAGGCCCCCATCCACGGCGGCGACCGATAAAGGTATGGCCAGAGGTTTGGTGGGAATGCGGTATTTTTCTACCAGGGATTGAGAGATGAGATTTCCAGCAGCTCCTGAGTCAAGTTGAGCCAGTTCAAAATAGCGGTTCTCTCCGCAGATGATAGAGACTGACAGCATCAGCGATGGAGAGGGTTTACTTTTGTCTAGGGCGACCTCTCTGAGTGATCCTAGACACAGGCGTTTCCCGACCTCTCTGGGCAGGAACGGATCCGGTGCTCCTTACTGCCACAGTAGAAGCAGCTCCCCTCGGCACGGCGTAAGTCTTGACGGGTTTTGACCATCTTGGTCTGGTCGACCTGCATAGGCTCAGGTGAGTGTGCCTGGGGAGTAACGGATGGAGTGACGGGTTTCTGGAAGGTAGGGGCTAGACGTGGAAACCTCCTCTCACGGGTGACCTCTTTGGCGCGCTCCTGGAACTGGATGTCAATCCGGGTGGCAAGTGTTATTAAGTCGTCGAGAGTGGTAGGAATGTCCCGACCGGCGAGTTCATCTTTAATACGGCCGGACAGACCCTCACAGAAGACAGACACCAGGGCGTCGTTATCCCAGGCCAGCTCCGAAGCAAGGGTACGGAACCGTATGTCATATTGGCCCACGGTGAGATTTCCTTGATGGAGGCGTAGCAGAGATGATGCGGATGAGGTCCTCCGTCCGGGTTCGTCGAAGACTTTCCGGAAAGCCGTGAGAAAGGCTGGCAGGTCGGACACCAGGGGGTCTCCTCTCTCCCATAGAGGATTTAGCCAAGCCAGAGCCTCCCCTGTGAGGTGGGACATGATAAAGGCTACTTTGGACCGGTCGGAGATAAACTGGTGGGACAAGAGTTCAAAGTGCAGGGTGCACTGGTTTATGAAGCCCCGAGCTTGAGCGGGGTCACCTCCGAAGCGAGGAGGTGCAGAAAGCCGGGGTCCGGGGCAGGATACCATGGTATTGGTGGGCAGCGGCGCTGCCGGGTTGCGAGTCATGACAATAGCGGTGGTTGCTGGTGGAACAGTCAGAGTGTCCAGGCGAGAGTTGACATTCCGCAGGTGACTCAGGATGGACTCCTGTTGGGACCTCAGACGGGACAGTTCACGAGAGCGAGGGAGCTTGGGTGCCACCGGGTTCCATGGCCCGAGCAAACTGTAACGGGTCTGGGAGGCGGAACCTCTGAGCAACTATACAATGGGGCGGTCCTTGTAAGGAAGCGGGTGGCTCCCAGGGAAGACGGGCAGGTAGTCACGGCAAGTGACAGGGACAGTCTCTGGGTAGAAGGGCAGGTAGTCACGGCAAGTGACAGGGACAGTCTCTGGGTAGAAGGGCAGTTAGTCACGGCAAGTGACAGGGACAGTCTCTGGGTAGAAGGACGGGTAGTCACGGTCAAGTGACAGGGACAGTCTCTGGGTAGAAGGACAGCAGGCAGGTGGCTGGTGAGCGCTCCCAGGTGAGCGGGCGAGAGTCTCTGGACAGGCAGGTGGTCACGGCAAGTGACAGCAGAGCCTCCAGGTAGACTAGCAGACAGGTAGCAGGTGGACTCTCCCAGGTGAGCGGGCAAGAGTCTCTGGAGGGGCAGGTGGTCACGGCAAGTGACGGCAGAGCCTCCAGGTAGGCTAGCAGGCAGGTAGCAGGTGAGCGCTCCCAGGTGAGCGGGCAAGAGTCTCTGGACAGGCAGGTGGTCATGGCAAGTGACGGCAGAGCCTCCAGGTAGGCTAGCAGGCAGGTAGCAGGTGAGCACTCCCAGGTGAGCGGGCAAGAGTCTCTGGACAGGCAGGTGGTCACGGCAAGTGACGGCAGAGCCTCCAGGTAGGCTAGCAGGCAGGTAGCAGGTGAGCGCTCCCAGGTGAGCGGGCAGGCTGGTCCATAGACAGACTGACAGGTGTCGGAAGGCAGACCGTTGGACCGCAGGCTTGCAAGCAGGTAAGCGGATATCAGGCAGGTATCAAGCAGGAATCTGGCAGGTGACTGGCAGGTAACAGGCAGGAATCTGGCAGGTGACTGGCAGGTAACAGGCAGGAATCTGGCAGGTGACTGGCAGGTAACAAGCAGGAATCTGGCAGGTGACTGGCAGGTAACTGGTAACGGGACCTGAGGGCTGAAGCAGAGTGAAGGCTTTGCAACAACATTGCTCGGGCACCTCCATCTTGGAGGAGGTGCCTTATATATGGAGAGGTCCTCCGGCCATTGGCCGGGGACTCCTTAGGGCGGTGCGCGCGGCCCCTTTAAGAGAGGGGGAGCGCGCGCGCCCTAAGCACAGTGACCGGGGAGGAGCGCGCGCTGCCAGCAGAGCGGGAGGAAGACGCCGGGCACGGAGCGGAGAGGTGAGGGGAACAGCGTCCCTGCCTAGCAGGAGGCAGGGACGCCGACGCTACAGTACCCCCCCCCTTTAGGCCCCCCCTTTTTTAGGCCAGACAGAAATTTACCAAGGATGAGAGGGGCATGGATGTTCTCCCGGGGCTCCCACGTTCTCTCCTCAGGACCAAACCCCTTCCAATCTACTAGAAAAAAGGTCTTTCCTCTTACCCTTTTGGTGGCCAGAATGTTCTCTACCTCAAACTCGTTTTCAGCGGAAACCGGAGCAGGAGGCGTACCTGTAGACTTGGAAAAAGAGTTAAGTACCACGGGTTTGAGGAGAGATACATGGAAGGAGTTAGGGATCCGCAAGTTGGCCGGGAGTTTCAATTTATAGGCCACCGGGTTGATCTGTTTGATAACCTCCAGTGGGCTGATGCCAGCAGAGCGGGAGGAAGAAGCCGGGCACGGAGCGGAGAGGTGAGGGGAACAGCGTCCCTGCCTAGCAGGAGGCAGGGACGCCGACGCTACAGCATGTTGTTGAATTCGCATAATCCCATCGGGGTGGTGAAGGCTGTCTTCTCCCGGTCTTCTTCAGCAACAGAGACTTGCCAGTACCCGCTAGTGAGATCCAATGTAGGGAAATAATTGGCCGATTTTAGTGCAGTCAGGGATTCCTCTATACGGGGCAAAGGGTATGCATCTTTATGTGTTATTCGATTAATTTGTCTGTAATCTACACACATCCTAATGCTACTGTCCTTCTTTCTGACCAGGACCAGGGGAGCTGCCCAGGGGCTACAGCTATCCCTTACTACCCCTGCCTTTTTCATGTCATGCAACATTTCTTTGGCTTTTTGGTAATGTGCTGGTGGTATGGGTCTGTAACGCTCCTTAATGGGTGGATGGTTACCGGTGGGTATGTGGTGTTGTACCCCTTTAACCCTTCCAAAATCAAGTGGGTGTTTACTAAACACCTGCTCATATTCCTGAACCACTCTGTAAACACCATGTTTCTGATGGACAGGAGTGGCGTCAGTCCCAACATGGAGCTGTTGACACCATTCCTCCAGCTGAGCTTCGGAGTCATTGTCCTCCACTGTATCCGGTGCGGTAAAGGATTCCACTGTGTGTATGGCATCATTATTCACAGTATACAGTCTGGCAACAGGGGCGTATCGTGGCAATTTAACTTCCTCCTCCCCACAATTTAGGAGGCATATGGGTACCGTTCCATTGCGTACATCAAACACCCCTCTAGCAGTTAGGAGTGTAGGTCTGTGCTCTGAGTTAACGGGCTCTACTACCGCCTGGTAGTTCTGTAGCTTGAGACCTATTGCTGCCTTACACCGAATCAGCCTTTCACAGATTGGGGGAATTGTAGCACCCTGAGGATTCGGCTGCTACAGGGGTATTACACCTCAAGCCAGAGGTGTGGTATTCCACTCCCGGGTAAGGATGGAGTGTGGAACTAAGCTTAGTAGGCTGCATGCACTACATACATCCCATTTCCGGGGCACAGAACAACGGTACTCCCACCAGTATATGTGCAGGTACGACAGCGTCTGTCCCTGGCTGGAGTGGGAGGGGAGTGGAACATCCCAGTAGTGTAGGGGCAGATAGGGGGAGTACTCTGGGTAAAGCTAGGAGCTCATTGGGTGCTAGTCACCTGGGCTCACACATAGAGGGAGTATATATGGTGGGCACCATCTTAGGAACAGGGTCAGTGAGCCTGAGGAGAAGCTGAGGGAGAGTTCAGCCAGAGAGGGCTGACAGGGAGCTGTGGCTCCGGCTGGGCCCAGCTCCAGAGCAAGGCCTGCAGAGAGAGAGAGAGAGGAGTAAGAAGGACCCAGAGAGAAAGACAGAGGGAACCCCAAGAACCCAGAAACAGACCAGAAAGGGTGAAGGGTTGGCGGACACGGGTACCGGAACCCGAACTGGTGGAGGCCACTAATCCTCAGCCAGGAACCGGAGGTCGTGGTCAAGATTTGCCACGACCCTCACCAAATCCACCAGAAAGGCACACCAAGCATAGGGTCAGGGAACCCAGAGGAGGTTTGACCACCAAGAGACCCGAGGGAGCCGGCCAAAGGTGGATCCCTGGTGGGAACGGCCAGGAGGAAGAGAGAGAGACAGGGAAGCTCAGGACCACGCTCCGGACTGCCTGGGGGTTGGCCGAGTCCAGGACCTGGTGGATGCAGCACGGCTCGGGTGGTCACTCAAGGCCAGAGTGACTGAGAGAACACCTGTGAGTAAAAACCCTGAAACTGCACCTCAAGTCTCTGACTCTCCTTTCTACAACATAACTACACCCATCATCCACACCTGCTGCCCTGGGGCCATACCCCTCCCGTTGGGGGTTATACCATCACTGCTGCACATATACCACCGGCCTCAGCGGACTGCTCTGCAGCGGCGGCTTCAAAGCCGCACTCAACGGGTGGCGTAGTCGATCAAATTAACATCTACTGCCATAGACTGTCGCTCAGTTTGACTCCCTGGGCACGGACCGGGTCACCGCCACGAGACTACTACCCCCATCTGATCCGGCTCCGGGTAAGCCCCGTGCGCGCGATGCCGCACGACACAGCAGGCCCAGGGGCGCGTCAACTTTGGCGTAGTCGGCAGGATAACGTGCCCGCAACCACCGGGTACTGCGTGCCTGAAGAAAAGTTCACATTTACCTCAAAAAGAAATCTCCCGCCAATTCCAGAGGGTCCCCGCCATCGGACGCCATCTCAGATCGGTTCCCGCCGTTTGCCCGCCATCTGCAGTCTTTTCCCGCCATCCACGGAGTTTCCCGCCACTGGGAAGCGGTTCCCGCCATCTGAGAAGATTTCCCGCCCTGGCAGAGTGGACGCCATTATGGGCGTGCCAGAGGGTGGCAAGAGGCCACCTCCCATCGTGGGCCAGGACCAAGAATGGCGCCAAAAACGAAGACCGCCCCCACCAGCAAAGACTGCAATGATTGAGATGTCCGTCAGCGTGGGGGGTCTGCCCCTGGAACTGACAATCACCAAGTTACCCCAGGACCGCCCTCAGTATGGGCGTATACAGAACAAAACAGAGAAGATGGGTGCAGTCTGGAGAGGAGTCTGGAGAAGCCGTACCCGGAGATGGAGGGAGAGTCAGGCAGCACCGACCCTGTGGTCAGGAGCCTGTTGCAAGCTACCACTCCACAAGACCTGGTGGAGATCCTGGCACAGCTCCCCCGAGACCGGGAGCGTGCACAGACCGCGCTGGAGGGCCTCTCACGGAGGATGGCCCAGGTGCAGCGAGAAACGCTGACGGAGTAGAGCAGGGAGATGGCCCAGCAGGCTGGAACCCGCCAGCGAAGCACACCACCCGAGACGAGGAGTCAGACCGCCTCTGAGGATGGTGCAGGAGGAATCAAGGCCGGAGACGACGCCGAGGAAGGAGCTAAAGAAACGGAGGCAGGTAAAGGGGACGTCACTACCCCGAGCCGAGAAGCCGTGAGCCTACCCCCGCTCCCCGTCGCAGAGCCCGAAATCCCACCGATCGTGCCCGTTGCCGCACCGCTACCGCTCCAGACTAGGCCTCAAGCAGGAGCCGCGGCCACGCCTCTTGTGACGTCACGCGCCTCAACCCTGAGCGCGGCCAAGCAGGAGACGCCACCGGCCTGGTCGCAAGGCCGAGTGCCCCCGGGCGCCGCAGTACCAACAGCGCCCTCTACCTCCACTGAGCCACCGGCCTGGTCGCAAGGTCAAGTAACCCCGGGCGCCGCCGTCTTCACGGTGCCCTTTACGTTCAGGGTGCCCCAAGCCTGGTCGCAAGGCCTGGTAAACCCGGGCGCCGCTACCACCACCGCGCCCTCAACCTCCACAGTGCCGCACCTGGGTGAAGACTTGTTAGCCCAGCATATTTGCCCGGATGGGCAGCCTTTGAGTGGTCACCGGAGTACTACCATCCCCGACTCCGGAAAGAAAGACCCCTGGATGAGCCCCTGATCCCGGCTCCGGCGCCCGCCAAGATCACCCCACTCTCGTTGGAGGAAGCGCAGTTTGCGTGGGACCCCACTGGAGGAGACCTCATCGGATTCACTCAAGAGACCCGGGCGGCCGCAGCCCAGCGAGCAGAGTGCTGACGGCAGCAATTAGAGGTTTTCGACCGGGAACGACGAGAGAGGCGGGTCCGCGAGGAGCGGCTGCAAGTAAAGAGTGCAGAACAAAAGAGCCGGACCCGAAGGAACCCCCGTGCAGCCCACGGTCCCCGTGCCACCGGGACTGTAATTAAATTCCAACTGCAGCACGGATGGGGCTTCATCAGAGATCATCACACCCCCGGCGACGTCTTCGTGACCAGAAGAGATGTCGAGTCCCACCTACCGGAGGGACACAGAGGTCGTGACCTTTACCTGGGTGATGAGGTCACCTTTACCCGGCACCAATGTGCCAAAGGACCCTATGCCCTTCATGTACACCGGTTGACGGAGGAAGAGCTGAGGTGTCAGGAGGAGCAAGAGGACCCGGACGGGTCTGAAGGGTACACGGAGGAAGCATCAGGAGGACGCCGCTACTAAAGTACGGTAAATGGAACTGTAAAATAGTTACCCGTCAGGGTACAGGAACTGTTACCATTATAGTCCCCGTTGGGACCAGCAAATTAAACTGTTACCCGTATGTCCCTTTATCCCACTGGCCGAGGACTGAGAGCGGTCATTCTTTCCTCATCCCACTGGCCGAGGACTGAGAGCGGCCACCTCCCCTTGTATATAGTTGCGCTTTCTAAAGCGCCCCCTACTGGTTTTATAAGGAACTGTGTTTTTTCCAGAAGAGACTGTTGCACTTTACCCGGTCACAAGTTGCACCGTGGCCGGAGGAACAAGAATGTTTATAATGAAAAGTTTTATATGAAGAGTTTATTGCTGCTGATAATATATATAGTGTTTTATATGTTTATGATGTTTTGAAAAAAAATTGTATGTTTTTGGATATTTTATTCTTTTACAGCCCGAGGACGTGCTGTGATTTACCAGGGGGGAATGTAGCACCCTGAGGATTCGGCTGCTACAGGGGTATTACACCTCAAGCCAGAGGTGTGGTATTCCACTCCCGGGTAAGGATGGAGTGTGGAACTGAGCTTAGTAGGCTGCATGCACTACATACATCCCATTTCCGGGGGACAGAACAACGGTACTCCCACCAGTATATGTGCAGGTACGACAGCGTCTGTCCCTGGCTGGAGTGGGAGGGGGGTGGAACATCCCAGTAGTGTAGGGGCAGATAGGGGGAGTACTCTGGGTAAAGCTAGGAGCTCATTGGGTGCTAGTCACCTGGGCTCACACATAGAGGGAGTATATATGGTGGGCACCATCTTAGGAACAGGGTCAGTGAGCCTGAGGAGAAGCTGAGGGAGAGTTCAGCCAGAGAGGGCTGACAGGGAGCTGTGGCTCCGGCTGGGCCCAGCTCCAGAGCAAGGCCTGCAGAGAGAGAGAGAGAGGAGTAAGAAGGACCCAGAGAGAAAGACAGAGGGAACCCCAAGAACCCAGAAACAGACCAGAAAGGGTGAAGGGTTGGCGGACACGGGTACCGGAACCCGAACTGGTGGAGGCCACTAATCCTCAGCCAGGAACCGGAGGTCGTGGTCAAGATTTGCCACGACCCTCACCAAATCCACCAGAAAGGCACACCAAGCATAGGGTCAGGGAACCCAGAGGAGGTTTGACCACCAAGAGACCCGAGGGAGCCGGCCAAAGGTGGATCCCTGGTGGGAACGGCCAGGAGGAAGAGAGAGAGACAGGGAAGCTCAGGACCACGCTCCGGACTGCCTGGGGGTTGGCCGAGTCCAGGACCTGGTGGACGCAGCACGGCTCGGGTGGTCACTCAAGGCCAGAGTGACTGAGAGAACACCTGTGAGTAAAAACCCTGAAACTGCACCTCAAGTCTCTGACTCTCCTTTCTACAACATAACTACACCCATCATCCACACCTGCTGCCCTGGGGCCATACCCCTCCCGTTGGGGGTTATACCATCACTGCTGCACATATACCACCGGCCTCAGCGGACTGCTCTGCAGCGGCGGCTTCAAAGCCGCACTCAACGGGTGGCGTAGTCGATCAAATTAACATCTACTGCCATAGACTGCCGCTCAGTTTGACTCCCTGGGCACGGACCGGGTCACCGCCACGAGACTACTACCCCCATCTGATCCGGCTCCGGGTAAGCCCCGTGCGCGCGATGCCGCACGACACAGCAGGCCCAGGGGCGCGTCAGAATCACAATGGGTATCGGGTCTGTCACCCGTACATTACCAATCTCACCACCTGTTAGCTTTACCTGTTGCTGGTACAGGAGGGCATGAATTTCCTTCTTGAGCACCTTCCTCTGCCCTGGTTTGGCAGTGTCAGCAATCTGTTGGAGTAAAAACAACATGTCTCCCAAACAGTTACCAACAACATTTGTACCAAGTATCATATATGGATTTGTATCACCAGGGTTAGATTCTATGACAATCAGTCCTTAGTCCTTTAGTTCCACTCTCCCCACCTTCACTGTCACGTCTTTAACCCCTACCAGGTTAAGAGGAAGGCCATTGGAGGCATACACAGAGAGATTTGGGGCTGGCGGGTGGAGTTCATCTATGGATCAGTACCTTTTGTAGAGGACATCAGGTATGATGGTTACCTGTGAGCCGGTGTCCAGTAGTGCAGGTGTTGCTATGCCGTCCAGCACAAGGCACAGGAAAGGCCTTCCTCCTACAAACCGGTCGTACCAGCTTGATGGGCCTGGTTGATCTACTCCTGAGTGTCGGCCCTTGGCCCCAGGGTTTGCCCGTTTAAAGGACAGATCTGCGCGGTGTGGCCTGTCTTGTGGCAACGGTAGCAGATGATTTCTCCTGGAGGGCGACGTTGGTCGTTGGTCCTCCCACGGGGTGGCGTTGTCCTCCTTCTTCTCCTCGTCCAGAGGACATCCTCCAGACTGTCGGCGAGTAGGATCCTTCCACCTGGCTCGGCACTCAGGACAGTGGTCAGGGTCCCCCTGGAAGAAGCGTGGCGAAACGGCGTCGTCGGGGTGCAGCACCAGGAATCGTGGGTTACCTTTTCTCATTCTGTTTGGCTGTAAGTAGTTCACTTCATCTTTCATTTGAGACTTGATGTCCCTTTGAATTTACATTGATGTGAGCAAGGGTCCACCTATTAATTATAATTTTGCCAGGATATTTGGATTGGCCGGGTTGGATGCAATAGTTCATTGATAGGCATTGATAGGCATTATCCTTTCAGATATCAATTCAACAATATATTATTGCTGCTAGCACGGTCACTTTAGATTATATAGTCTGGGCATTAAGCCTATGTTATCGGCACTGTCACTTTATGGTATGGACACTTTAGACCCATTTGGAGACTATAAATTTATTGATGAACTTTATTCTTATTAATCTAATTACTTTTGGACTACTTAAAATCTTAAAATTCAGCCTTGGCTTGAGACCCACATGTATAATCCTGTGTGCTGATAGAAATTGTTTTCCTGCTTAATTTTTAACGTTGTGATGATTGTTTTAATTATGATTCAATAAAATATACAAAAATTTTAAACTTTCACCTGTGTCCATACTCCAGTATACTCCTTAATGTTGCCTATAAGGAGGTATGTGTGTTGTAACCTGTTTCAGGGCCCGCAGTGCCTCTTGTAAAAGCCAGGCATAGTCCCGGATACTGTCCTCAGGTTTCTGGGTACAGTGGTGGAACCTCATCTGAAGATCTGTCTCAGTGCGTTTTTCAAAGACAGTATGCAGTCTCTTAAATAGATACTGATTCCTGGTCTGCGGCTGGCCAGGTCTCAACTTCCCGCTCTGCGGCACCAGTCAATTGTCCCAGCACAACAACGGCTCTCTGTTTACCAGTCATTGAGTACATGTCTAATACACCGCATATTTTCCTTTTGAATCCAGACAGGGTGTCTGGTTTGCCGTCATACTGGGGAAGCCATTTCGCTCCGGGGATATACGGCAGGGCCATGGGTATCAATGGAGTCACGATCCCTGCTGGTGGGGCGGCCGCTCCGGCCTGAGCAGCGCCGGGCGCGAGTTGAACATCGGGAGCGTTAACTGGTGCTCCGGCGTCTTGCTGGTCGTCTGCCATGGTTGCGCACCCCTAGTAAACCGTTGCCTACCTTCTCTTTCTTTCTTGGGTAGGCCGCAGCTCTGCAGACGACGGTCTCCTTCCAGGACCTGACGTTTCCTGGTGCTGCGTCAGAGCACGAGGCGGGGCTTGAGCTTCGCGCGCTACCAATGTTCACGCCTCTCTGGTTCCCGCGGTTACCCCCCTCTTCTTCCCGCGGGGCGACGCGGTAATGGCGGTGATGTTCACCACAGTTCAAACACAGTTCAAATACGGCACACAGTACCTGGTGGCAACGGGCACAAAATCCTGTTCATGATGCCAGGAAGAGTATGACTTGCCCAGGGGGAATATAGGGGACTTTACCTTCTTGGGATGTCATGGCAGTCGGCTCTCGGGCCCGTCCTCTGGGATCACTCTTTAAAAGGGGTTTTTGTTAACAGTTTGTCTCGTGACGCCATCTGTGGTTTCTGGGAATGGTGACCAGCGCTACTGCAGACCTCCGTGGGTGATGGGATGGCAGCTGGGATGTTTCTGCTCCCTACAGGTGGAACGGGCCCCCGGGGCAGGGTTGATGGAAGGGATGCAGGTGAGAGGTGGCCCAGTTGGGTCCGGGGGAATGACGGACACGCACACAGGGGATTTGCTTCAGTACCTTTACTGGTGTAACGGCAGGTAGGGTCCAGGGTACTTAATAGGAAGGGTGCACTTCAGAACTCTCCCCAGTGAGCGGGTTGTAGGCCTCCTGGTCCGTGTCTTCCTCTCTCTAAGCTTCTGGCCAGCCTGGAACTTGGCCTAGCTTCTATACTGTTTTGCTCTCTCACCTGACTGTTTGGTAGTAGGACTTTTCTCTGGCAACCACTATCCCTGGACGCCGGGGCCTTCGTAGTTCCTAGTCCTGTAATTGATGGTAGCTTCAGGATGACCAGGGGTCTGGAAGCCTCCTGGTATGCCGGTTGTCCCTACTGGATGTAGAGGACCCTGTAGGCGCGAACCCGGTGTCAGGCTTGTGTCTTGGGGTGAGCTTCAGACGCTCCTCTGCCCCCTTAACTCCTCTCTCCTTGCCTCGGCCACACTCAGGGCCCTCAGAACAGCAACAGACGTACTGCGTCTTCACTGCTCTCTGTCTGACTAACTAACAACTCCCTAACTGACTCCACCCACCTGTTTATATATCCCTTACAGGGCTCCCTCTGGTGGTCTGAGGTGGAAGGGTGGAGGTTTCTGTTTGCAGTGAGGGCCTCTTGTGGAGAAGTCTATACATGCACCCTTTTGGGTCCTGTGGTACCTGTAGTAGCAGGGTGCCACAGTTATAGATGTCAAGATGCAGTCTGTATACATAGTATTAAATTCAAGTCTAATTCATGCATCACACTTGTCTGATACATTTGCGTGATACACACCTAACATACTCTATATTTAAATGCATGGAAGTATTCTAACTATTCCTAAATAAACCAACATCACCAGCATCTCCGTTCACAGAAAAGTAGTATCACAAGACACAAATTTACCATCAGTCCATACCTGCTCTGCTCCATAAGAGACTTTAAATTTAGTTAAGGAGTTATATTTTTATAATTTCACGTGTGATTGAATTATTTGTTTTGCACACCTTATTCTTTGCAGATTTTCTACAAATTTTATTTTTTTTGCCATAGATAAAATTGTTATAGATGCCACAGTCCATAAACCCTGAACGAGCGCTAGACAATGAAGATTAAAAAAAGAATGTGCACTGCCAAGGAGAAAGGGGTAAGCTGCAAAGAGCTGGAACCTGGGAGGATGGGATGTATAGAAGCATCAGTTGAGCGCCATCTTGGAAAAGAGAGAAAGCCTCTTAGGATGCATGCATTTCCTTGCAGGAGGTTTGAGTCCTAAAAAGCTTGCTACTGGACCAGATGAATAAAAGCAGCCTAAGAAAAGTGTGTAGAAGGAGAGGAAGTCTCATTCCTGCTGGGTCATTATGATTGAGACTGTGAACCAGTGTCAGCTGCCAGGGGTGCAAGTTGGGCACCCTTAGGTTATGTGCCCACGATGCAGAAATGCTGCATATTTTTTCCGCTTCTCCCTGGCGGGAAAAACGCATGCGGTTTTTACATGCGTTTTTCCCGCCAGGTAGAAGCGTTTGTCAAACTTTTTTGCATGCATTTCCGCATGCGGGTTATCAAGCGCTTTTCCAAGCGATTTTAGCATCTCTTGGAAAAGTGCCTGACAACTTGTTCACACTATATAAAGAATAAGAATGGTAAAAAATAAAGATTATACTTACCTTCCGATGTCCTCCCTGTGTTTTCTCTGCTGCGTCCGGTGTCTTGGGCGGCTCGCGGTGGTGTGAAGGACCTGCGGTGACGTCATTGAGTCATGTGACAGGTCATATGCCTCAATGACGTCATGGCAGGTCCTTCACAACATCGCAACCCATACAGCAGACCAGACGAAGGGGAGAAAACACCGGGAGGACATCGGAAGGTGAGTATAAGCTTAATTTTTTATTTTAAATTCTTTTTTTTTACAGTTTCTATGGTACCCGGGTCTGGATGAGAGTCTCCTCTTCTCCAGACCTGGGTACCATCCGCACATTGAACCGTGTGATACCCGCTTGTGCACATGTAGTGATGCGGATGTCACCTGGTCCAATGCAAGTCAATGGCGGCGATTACACTGCGTGTCCGCAAAATTAATGGACATGCTGCGGATTTTTGAGCGCAGCATAAATGGTGCGGAAAAATCCACAGCATGGGCATTGACATTGTGGCTTGTCATTGGGGACCATGGGGGACGGATTACCAAGCGTTTCCCAAGCATTTACGCTGCGTAAATTCCGCAGCATAAACAGTTGGAAAATGCTTCGTGGGCATGTATCCTTAAGCTATGTTCACATGTTGCATTTTTGCTGCATTTTTAAGCTGAGTTTTACAGTACCAGCAAAAGCTATGAGATTTCAGAAATGTCATGCACACACATTGATTTTTTTCCTGAATGATTTGGAAAACTGCTGCGGTTTTGCAAACAGCAACATGTCACTTCTTTCAGCGTTTTTTCAGCCTTTTTGCAGCGTTTTTTCACCCATAGAAAGCAAAAAGTGCAAAAACCGGAAAAAATGCTGCAAAGACACAGCAAAACCTGCTTTTTGTAAGCAGCTTCTTTACTGCCAAGACAGCAGATTTTGATTGCAGAAAAAACGCCACGTGTGAACTTAGCCTTACAGTGCAATGCAAGGGAACCTGAAAACATATTTTTCTTAAGAGGGTATGCAGCAGTTAGTTAATTACAGCAATAAAGCGGTGCAGGAGAGCCAGTGTACAGTAGACCAACAGATGTGGGAGGACAGCGAGGTTCCCATCTTCTGTAGTTCTACTCATGGTTGTGCTAAGCCACCAGCCATGTTGAAGAAATTGTACTCTTGGGGAAAGTAAACTCCCCACCTGCTGCCAAGGGACACATCTCTCAGATAATCAGTAATCCTGCTCGGTAGACTTTGCCATAATAGGGGAGTACAATAATGCTTTGGCCTTTCTTAGACTTCTCACCTAATATCACAGAGACGGAAAGCAAAAAAAGGTGCACTGGCATGGGAACAACTGGAGCTCATATTTTGTTTTGTAAGCCTTCTCCTGAGAGACTAGATGGTCAATGGACCTGGAGAGAAATTGTAAGCAGCATAGAAAGACTCTCTAAAACATAGCTTTTAATAATTGTCATAAAATCCCAGGAAAAACAACAACAAACTAACCTGCGAGTTGTACCTATGTCAATGTGTTAGTAGATATCAGACCTTATATTGGTAGATAACGTGTGGTTTAAGGACAAACTGAATAGAAGGTGCCTTAGTGCATAAAAAAGTGTAGATCTCACTCATTTGAGCCATAGGGATGTGAAGTTCCAAGGGGTTCCGCGGGTAGCCAAAGTCAATTTTTGCCTCTATCTACTGTTACAGGTCCGGGTGGTGGAACCTCTGTGATTTGGTGCAACGAGGGACACGAGGGGCGTAACTAAGTGCCTACTCGAACCGACCCAGGTCATACGGCAGCTTAGTCGACTCCGTGAACCTGGGAGGGACCGGGCAGGTGAACCAGGTGCCACTCTGGGACCGACCTTGTGTGAGAGCAGGTGACTCCCACTGGGCAGATAACAGGAGCTGACCGGTACAGCGGATGAGCACGGCAGGAAGGCTGATGGGTGGTCTGGGTAGATAAGCAGGCAGGTACGGCAGATAGCCAGACATGTGCTCCGGGTAGGCAAGCAGGCGAGTACGGTGGATAGCCAGACAGGTGCTCCGGGTAGGCTGGCTGGCGGGCACGGCAGGTAACTGGCAAGTGCTCCAGGTAGGCAGGCTGGCGGGCACAGCTGGTTACTGGCAGGTGCTCCAGGTAGGCAGGCTGGTGGGCACGGCAGGTAACTGGCAGGTGCTACAGGTAGGCTGGCTGGCGGGCACGGTAGGTTACTGGCTGGTGCTCCAGGTAGGCAGGCTGGCGGGCACGGCAGGTAACTGGCAGGACTGTTAGACTGGCGGGCAGGACTGTAATACAGACTGGCGGGCTGGACTGTTAGACAGACTGGCGGGCAGGACTGACAGGCATCGGGACCTGAGGGCTGAGGAAAGTGTTAGCACTCAAAACAACAACCTTGCACAGGCACCTCTATTTTGGAGGAGGTGCCTTATATAGGGGAAGTCCTCTGGCCATTGGCCGGGGACTCTTTAGGATGGTGCGCGTAGCCCCTTTAAGAGGGATGGAGCGTGCACCCTAAGCACAGTGCCCGGGAAGCTGCGCGCAGTGCTCGCCACAGAAGCAGGGGAGCAAGAAGACGCCTGGCCGGGACCGCGGGGGTGAGGGGAACGGCGTCTCTGCCCGGCAGGAGGGGAACGGCGTCTCTGCCCGGCAGGAGGCAGAGACGCTGATGCTACAGTACCCCCCCCCCTTTATGTCCCCTCTTCTTTAGGCCCGCAAGAAATTTTTTAAGAAGATGAGGGGCATGAATGTTCTCCCTGGGTTCCCAAAACCTCTCCTCCAGGCCAAACCCCTTCCAATCCACAAGAAAGAAAGTCTTTCCTCTTACCCTCTTGGTGGCCAAAATGTTTTCTACCTCAAAGATGTCCTCAGCGGAGACTGGAGCTGGGGTGGTGCCTGGATCATCAGAGAAAGAATTAAGGACAACTGGTTTGAGGAGAGATACATGAAAAGAGTTGGGAATCCGTAAGGTGACCGGGAGTTTCAGCTTGTAAGCCACAGGATTAATTTGGTTCAGAACCTCGAATGGACTGATGAACCGCGGACCCAATTTATAAGAAGGTATCTTGAGACGGACATATTTGGAGGAAAGCCAGACCTTGTCTCCCGAATTGCGGCGGATCCAGACATCTCTTATCAGCATGTTTCTTCATCCGCTTGGAAGACTGAAGAAGCGCAGATCTAGTGTCTTCCCAAATAGCCGAGAATTCGCTGACGAGAGACTCTGGGTCAGGATTGTCCACTGAAGAGGAGACGGGAAACGGAATCCGGGGGTGTCGACCGCAGGCCACAAAAAACAGGGATATAGTAGAAGACTCGCTCTCATGGTTGCTATAGGAAAACTCGGCCCAGGGCAGGAGCTCAACCCAATTGCTATGGTGAACGTTGACAAAGTGCCGAAGAAAGCTGGTAAGGATCTGATTGATACGTTCCACTTGACCATTGGACTGAGGATGATAAGCAGAAGAGAAATCCAAAGAGACATACAGCAGCTTACACGTAGCTCTCCAGAAGCGCGAAGTGAACTGAACTCCGCGATACGAGACAATGTGGAGGGGTAGGCCGTGAAGAAGGAAGATGTGATGGATGATGTCCTTAGCCAGCACAGATGCAGACGGAAGACCAGGCAGAGGGATGAAGTGGGCCATCTTAGAAAAGTGGTGGGCGACCACCCAAATGACAGTACAACTGGCAGAAACAGGGAGATCCATGATGAAGTCCATTGCAATGTGTTACCACAGAGTGGAAGGCACGGGAAGAGGAAGGAGACGGCCGGCTGGAAGGTGCATGGGAACCTTGTTACAGGCACAAGAGGAAACAAGCCGCGAAAAAGTCATCCCATCCTTGCGCAGGGAAGGCCACCAGTAATGT
Source organism: Phyllobates terribilis (assembly GCF_046119375.1). NCBI lineage: Eukaryota > Metazoa > Chordata > Amphibia > Anura > Dendrobatidae > Phyllobates > Phyllobates terribilis. Next base: position 128,930,164 of record NW_027362773.1, on the reverse strand, counting down.
CGGGCAACGAGCAGAAATGTCTTCCTCTGGCCAGCATGACTGGCTAGTTTGGATGAATGGCCCCAGAGTAGAACCTTCTTCCGATCCGGAACCGCTACAAAGGTCTTACCGGGTGTAAAATGAGATAGGTCAAACAGAGCAACAGTCATTACTTTGAAGGGGTCAATGATATGTAGAGGCTCTTCCTCTTGGTCGGAAGACAGGAATGAGCAAGGTAAAGCATCAGCTTTAATGTTCTTGTCCGCCAGGCGGTAGTGCAGAGTGAAGCAGAATCGGGCAAAGAATAGAGACCACCTGGCCTAATGCGGATTAAGTATTTGGGCGTTCTGCAAATAAGCGAGGTTCTTGTGGTCAGTATAGATGACCACCGGGTGTACAGCCCCCTCAAGCAAATAGCGCCACTCCTTCAGTGCTAACTTGATGGCCAGCAATTCTCGATCTCCTATAGAGTAGTTGCGTTCGGACGAGGAGAAGAGCTTGGAGAAGAATCCGCAGGTCACCATTTGCCCCGATGAGGATTTCTGGGTGAGCACTGCTCCGGCCCCGGAGAAGGACGCATCAACCTCCAGGAAGTACTGCTTGATGCAATCCGAACGGTGTAGCACAGGAGCGAAGGAGAAGGCTTGTTTAAGGGAGACGAAGACCTTCTCTGCTTCGGAAGGCCATTCCCTGGGATTTGCTCTTTTACGGGTGAGCGCAGAGATGGGAGCAGTCCGGGAGGAGAAATAAGGAATGATGATGCGGTAATAGTTTGCGAAGCCCAGGAATCGCTGAATCGCCTTCAACCCCTCCGGTCGGGGCCACTTTAAGACGGCAGACACCTTCTCGGGATCCATCCACAGACCAGTCTCGGAGATAATATAGCCCAGGAACGGTAGAGAGCTCTACTCAAAGAGGCATTTCTCATATTTAGCGTACATGTGATTATTCCGGAGCCTCAGCAGTACCTGACGAACATCCCTCCGGTGTGACGGCAGATCCGGAGAGAAAACCAAGATATCGTCCAGGTACACCACCACACAAGAATACAGGAGATCTCGGAAGATGTTGTTAACCTGCTCCTGGAAGACAGCTGGAAAATTACAGAGACCAAAGGGCATCACGCGGTATTCGTAGTGACCGTCCCGGGTGTTGAATGCCATCTTCCATTCGTCTCCCTGGCGAATCCGGATAAAATTGTATGCCCCACGAAGATCGAGCTTGGTGAAGATCTTCGTGCCTTTAAGGTGGTCAAACAGCTCCAAGATGAAAGGCTGGGGGTACTTATTTTTGATGGTGATCTGGTTTAGGCCCCTGTAATCGATATAGGGACGTAGAGAGCCGTTTTACTTCGTCACGAAGACGAACGCTGCTCCAGCCGGGGAGGTGGATTTCTCCTAGCAAGATTCTCCTCTATGTACTCAGACATGGCACGGGTCTCGGCCAGCGACAAAGGGTAGATTCACCCATGGGAGGAGAATCACCAGGTACCAGGTCGATGGGGAAATCATACGGCCTATGAGGTGGTAGTGTCTCAGCCTCCTTTTTGTCAAAGACGTCCGCATAGGACCAGTAGGGTGCCGGCAGACCAGGTAGGTTAGCCGGGGTAGACGGGGGTCGAGCAGGATGAATCAGAACCAGACAGGACTCATGGCATTCCTGACCCCAACGGAGCACTTTACCAGATCTCCAATTCAGGACGGGCTCATGTCTTTGTAACCAGGGTAGACCAAGCAAAAGGGAGTGAAAGAGACAGGACAGCACATGAAAGGAGATCTTCTCCGAGTGCAGCATTCCCACCTGAAGGGTTACAGGCTCTGCGACAAGCAAGATGGTTTCCGGAAGAAGCCTCCCATCCATAGAGGCAACCACCAAAGGTTCAGCCAGACGTATGGTAGGAATCCGATAATGCTCCACAACGGTCTATTGAATGAGGTTCCCAGCGGTCCCGGAATCCAGATGGGCGGTCTTGAAGAAGCGAATCTCACCACTGGAAATAGAAATAGACAGAGTCAAGGATGCAGAGGATTTACTCTTGCCTAGGACGACCTCTCCGAGCGGTCCTAGACACTGGAGTTTCCCGGCCTCACCGGGCAGGAACGGATCAGATGCTCTATACTGCCACAGTAGAAGCCACTCCCCTCGGCTCGGCGTGTCTCCAGGTGAGACTAGACAATCTTGGTTTGGTCTGACGAACATGCCCGAGGGATTGCTGGTTGCGGGATTGGCCTTTGGAATGTTGGAGCGAGATGCGGAAATCTTCTCCCTTGGGTCGTCTCCTTAGCACATTCCAGAAAACGGATGTCAATCCGGGTAGCTAATGACACCAGGTCGTCCAGGGTGGAAGGGATGTAATGACCTGATAGCTCATCCTTGATCTGTCCGGAAAGACCCTCCCAAAAGGTGGACTCCAGGGCCTCATTGTTCCATGCAAGTTCTGATGCGAGGGTTCGGAAACATATGGCATACTGGCCCACAGTGAGACTCCCTTGGCGGAGAAGGAGAAGTGAGGAGGCAGTAGAAGATTTTCGTCCGAGCTCATCGAAGACCTTCCGGAAGGCAGCGAGAAAAGCCAGAAGATCGGACACCAGGGGATCCCCTTTCTCCCACAGAGGGTTTAGCCATGCCAATGCCTCTCCGGTGAGATGAGACATGATGAACGCCACCTTGGCCCGGTCGGAGGTGAACTGGTGTGCCAGGAGTTCAAACTGCAGCGTGCACTGATTTATGAAGCCCCGACATAGGACGGGGTCACCACCAAAACGTGGAGGCGCAGAGAGCCGGGGTCCTAAGCCGGGTGCCACAGCGCCTCTGGGTTGAGGGGCCACCGGAGCGGGTGCCGCTCGGTTAGAGACGGACACAGTCTGGGTGGACAGGGTGTCCAGGCAGGAGTTGACTGTCCGCAGATAGGACAGGATAGTATCCTGTTGGGATCTCTGGCGAGAGACCTCTTGGTACAGGTCTGAGAGCGAAGGAGCCTGGGAGCCACCAGGTTCCATGGCCTGTGCAAACTGTTACTGGTCCAGGTGGTGGAACCTCTGTGATTCGGTGCAAGGAGGGACCAGAGGGGCGTAACTAAGTGCCTACTCGAACCGACCCAGGTCACATGGCAGCTTAGTCGACTCCGTGAACCTGGGAGGGACCGGGCAGGTGAACCAGGTGCCACTCTGGCACAAACCTTCTGTGAGAGCAGGTGACTCCCACGGGTCAGATGACAGGAGCTGACCGGTACAGCAGATGAGCACGGCAGGAAGGCTTACGGGTGGTCCGGGTAGATAAGCAGGCAGGTGCTCCGGGTAGGCAGGCTGGTGGGCACGGCAGGTTACTGGCAGATGCTCCAGGTAGGCAAGCTGGCGGGCACGGCAGGTAACTGGCAAGTGCTCCAGGTAGGCAGGCTGGCGGGCACGGCTTGTTACTGGCAAGTTCTCCAGGTAGGCAGGCTGGCGGGCATGGCAGGTAACTGGCAGGTGCTCTAGCTAGGCAGGCTGGCGGGCACGGCAGGTTACTGGCTGGTGCTCCAGCGGGCAGGACTGTTGGACAGACTGGCGGGCAGGACTGTAAGACAGACTGGCGGGCTTGACTGTTAGACAGACTGGCGGGCAGGACTGACAGGCAGCGGGACCTGAGGGCTGAGGAAATTGTTAGCACATAAAACAACAACCTTGCACAGGCACCTCCATTTTGGAGGCGGTGCCTTATATAGGGGAAGTCCTCTGGCCATTGGCCGGGGACTTTTTAGGACGGCGCGTGCGGCCCCTTTAAGAGGGAGGGAGCATGCGCGCCCTAAGCACAGTGCCCGGGAAGCTGCGCTCGGTGCGCGCCACAGCAGGAGCAGGTGTGCAGGAAGACGCTGGACCGGGACCGCAGCGGTGAGGGGAACGGCGCCTCTGCCCGGCAGGAGGCAGAGACGCCGATGCTACATCTACCTTGTTGTGCCCCTTGTATGTACTTTCTCCCTAACAAGGGCAGTACCCAAGTGTAGCGCTCATATTACCCCCAGAAAAAAGGATTCCTACCAACGCGTTTCTTTCTCAATAATGAAATGTCATCAGTGGAGTGTACTTGCTCATTTAAAATAAGCTCTGGAGGCCGATTCTCAGGGAGACCTGTGTCCCACACACAGATCTTAACAGTTCATTTAACTATTAGAAAAATGTGGATTTCTCTGGAATAAAACATCAGATCACAGAAATCAAGGTATCAGTTTATTCAACTTTCTATAACCTGCATGTGCATGTAGGCGGCTTAGGAGGGTTAATCCTACTGGCAGATTCACTTTAATTTACTTAAAGTGGAAAGTGAACACTACAAAAAAAATTATCGCTTTACTTCAGCTAACATTGACATTTTTTGCTCAAAAGAGCAGAAAATATAGGAAAAACACCACAAAACTCTGTGTAAAACCATCTTGAGGCTATGGAATCAAGTGGTCAAACCCAAATACTAATACATTAGTTTTACCTGCAAACTTGTCCTTCTATTTGCCACCAATTGCGGCTGCCTTTGTGTATGTCTTTACAAGCTTTAGTGAATTTGCCCCAAAATTTCTTTGAGGTTCTTGAATGCCTCACATAATTACTTTCAGCCTGTAAAAGCATATGATCATAAACAAATAAGCTTTGTGTTTTTTTCCTGCTTATTACTCCTTAGCGAGTGCCCATAAATGTTTTTATGATGACTGTTAGAGACCTTCATATGAATTGCTGCATTTCAAGAGTTTGCAACTTTGAGTGTTGCCTGATGTCCAGGCTTCTGGTAGCCTCCTTGGGCACTGGCCAATAGTCAAAGACCAATAAAGTTGGTGTATAATGTGAAAAAAATCCTGTTTACCTCATCCTCCACCGGATGCCCGACAGAGTACCAGGGCTGTAATGTAATGCAGTTTCAAACAATTGTCCAGCATCTTCCATAAAAATACAATGCTTGGTTTCAAGTCCAATAAAATCCAGACAGATGATAGACGTGAACCACTGACGCATTTCAAACTTCTATAGAGTTCTTAGCCGCTCATAATATATGGTTGAAAGAGATATAAGGGTGTAAATAACATCCACTTACTAATCCCTTTATGACCACAGGTACTAGTACGCCCTAGGTCATCACTCCCGATTCAGCGCGGGTTCCGGTGCTGAGCCCGCACTGAACCAGGCACATTTCAGTTGATTTTTACAGCTGACATGTCCCCGCAACAGCAGCAGGTGGAATCGCTATCCACCCGCGGCTGTTAACCAGTTAAATGCCGCTGTCAAACTCTGACAGCCGCATTTAACATCGTCGCGTCGGAAACGCGGCATTAGCCCGCCCATCAGTGTCGCCCAATGCTCCTCTGGTAAAATAGGGCGAATAAGCCTCCTTACCTTGGCATACCAGAGCCGGTGTGTCACTCTTCACAAGGAGAAACGTTAACATGAATGATATTAATAGCTGTAGAGCAGACAGGGCCGGCTCCAGGTTTTTCTGGGCCCCGGGCGAAAGAGTCTCAGTGGGCCCCTTTAACACATACCACGATTCATGATGCAGAGATACGGCGGAGAATATATATATATATATATATATATATATATATATATATATATATATATAGTACAATGCAAAGATTTCACTTCTTACATTACATGAGTGATATCTATTGTAAATTCCACAATAGCTCAGAAACCGGTGAATCGCTCCACACAGAATACTGGCCCCCATATAAGGCTCCATACGGAATACAGGCCCCCATATAACGCTTCATACGGAATACTGGCCCCCATATAAGGCCCCATACGGAATACTGGCCCCATAAGGAATACTGGCCCCCATATAAGGCCCCATACGGAATACTGGCCCCCATATAAAGCTCCATATGGAATACTGGCCCCCATTTAAGGCTCCATACAGAATACTGGCCTCCATATAAGGCTCCATACGGAATACTGGCCTCCATATAAGGCTCCATACGGAATACTGGCCCCCATATAAGGCTCCATACAGAATACTGGCCCCCATATATCACTCCATACAGGATACTGGTCCCCTTATAAAGCTCCATACAGGATACTGGCCCCCATATAACGCTCCATACAGGATACTGGTCCCCTTATAAAACTCCATACAGGATACTGGCCCCCATATAACGCTCCATACAGGATACCGGTCCCCTTATAACGCTCCATACAGGATACTGGCCCCCATATAATGCTGCATGCAGGCTGTTACCCCCCACATAATGCCCCATACAGGCTGTCCCCCCCTTATAATGCTCCATGCAGGCTGTTACCCCCCACATAATGCCCCATACAGCCCCCCCCTTTTAATGCTCCATGCAGGCTGTTACCCCCCACATAATGCCCCATACAGCCCCCCCTTTTAATGCTCCATGCAGGCTGTTACCCCCCACATAATGCCCCATACAGTCCCCCCCTTATAATGCTCCATGCAGGCTGTTCCCCCCCCCATAATGCACTATGCAGGCTGCCCCCCCTTTATAATGCCCCATGCAGGCTGTTCCCCACCTTATAATGCCCCATGCAGGATGTCACCCCCCCTCTTTATAATGCCCCAAGCAGCATGTCACCCCCCCCTCTCTTTATAATGCCCCATGCAGGATGTCACCCCCCCTCTTTATAATGCCTCATGCAGGATGCCACCCCCCCTCTCTTTATAATGCCGCATGCAGGATGCCACCCCCCTTATAATGCTCCATGCAGGCTGTTCCCCCCCACATAATGCACTATGCAGGCTGCCCCCCCCTTTATAATGCCCCATGCAGGCTGTTCCCCACCTTATAATGCCCCATGCAGGATGTCACCCCCCCTCTTTATAATGCCCCATGCAGGATGCCACCCCCCCTCTCTTTATAATGCCCCATACAGGCTGTCCCCCCCTTATAATGCTCCATGCAGGCTGTTCCCCCCACATAATGCACTATGCAGGCTGCCCCCCACTTTATAATGCCCCATGCAAGCTGTTCCCCACCTTATAATGCCCCATGCAGGATGTCACCCCCCCCTTTATAATGCCCCATGCAGGATGTCACCCTCCCCCTCTCTTTATAATGCCCCATGCAGGATGTCACCCCCCCTCTTTATAATGCCCCATGCAGGATGCCACCCCCCTCTCTTTATAATGCCCCATGCAGGATGCCACCCCCCCTCTCTTTATAATGCCCCATGCAGGCTGTCACCCCCTCCCCCTCTTTATAATGCCCCATGCAGGATGCCACCCCCCCTCTCTTTATAATGCCCCATGCAGGATGTCACCCCCTCTCTTTATAATGCCCCATGCAGGATGTCACCCCCTCTCTCTATAATGCCCCATGCAGGCTGTCACCCCCTCTCTCTATAATGCCCCATGCAGGATGTCTCCCCCTCTCTTTATAATGCCCCATGCAGGATGCCACCCCCCCTCTCTTTATAATGCCCCATGCAGGATGCCACCCCCCCTCTCTTTATAATGCCCCATGCAGGCTGTCACCCCCTCCCCCTCTTTATAATGCCCCATGCAGGATGCCACCCCCCCTCTCTTTATAATGCCCCATGCAGGATGTCACCCCCTCTCTTTATAATGCCCCATGCAGGATGTCACCCCCTCTCTCTATAATGCCCCATGCAGGCTGTCACCCCCTCTCTCTATAATGCCCCATGCAGGATGTCTCCCCCTCTCTTTATAATGCCCCATGCAGGATGCCACCCCCCTCTCTTTTTAAAGCCCCATGCAGGATGCCCCCCCTCTCTTTATAATGCCCCATGCAGGATGCCCCCCCTCTCTTTATAATGCCCCATGGAGGATGCCACCCCCCCCTTCCTTCTCTTTATACTGCCCCATGCCTCCATACATTAAAAAAAAAAAAATCAAATACTCACCTCCCTTCTCCTCACCTGCTACCTGCTGCCCGCTGCTCGCTGCTCGGGTCCGAACTCCAGCGTTGTCGGCGCCTTCCCGCTCAGCGCTCCCTGTGACGGCTCAGGGGTGGCCGCGGTGTAAAGACGTCACCGCACCCTCTGACCTGAGAAGTCACAGGGAGCGCAGAGCAGGAAGACAGCGGATTTGCGGAGGCACGGGGAGAGGTAAGTATCCAGCTGTCGGGGCCCTGAGCAAGCGGCGGAGAAGGGCGGGCGCTGACACCGCTCTCCTACGCCCATAGCCCAGCGGGGTGCATGAACGCCAGTGGGCCCCTCTGCCTGCTCAGGGCCCCGGCATTTGCCCGGGTGCGCCAGGTGCTGACGCCGGCCCTGAGAGCAGATATTACATTTCCTCATATATATAACAAATTCTACCTGGGAAAATCAGCAGTGTAATATTAGAATGAGTATTTTATTATAGCTCATTTATAAGGTTATACATTATTAACAGTTGTGTTCAGTTTATTCTTGTAGGTGAAAATAAATATGAGTCAGCTGTGCTGAGGCACGAGCAGGTTTGAACTGGTTCTTGGCAATTTTGCTGCATGGTCTTTTTGAAGAGTTATGATTGGTTGAATCAAAAAGAGCGGGAGTTTGCTCCTATACTTAAATAACAGTTCCAGTCAGCTGCTGGCATTCGCCATCAGATCAAGAAAGAAGACAGATGGAGAGCCTTATTTGAACAGCTGCTGAGGAGAGCGAGGGAAGCTGGCGGGGAAGATTGGCTGAAGAGATGCCTTAAGGAGCAACATCTTCAATCAATTGCTGAAGAAGAGAGAAAACCGAGTGGGTTTCAGCAAGAAGTAAGCCCTGAAGAGAATTCTGCAGTGGCGGTTGAGGACGAGCATCAGAGCTATCTAAACTTGAAAAGGAAATGGAGGCGCCATAATGAATACTCACCTCCGCCGCTGACCGCCAGGAAAAAGACCGGATCCAGAAGAAAGAAACCGCCTATCGTAAGTTCAAAGGCCGAGTCGCGTCATCGCGGACGTCATAAGGCGGCGTCCGTTACCTCAGCAAAGAGCATCCGTGAACCGGCGGTGATCCTTGAGAGACCAGACGCATCAGAGCAAGTTGCGGTAAGCGCTATTTTGTCATTGCGGGCCGTTAGGGGATGCGCAAGAAGAGTAAGTGCATCAGTGTCTAGTTCCTGATGCGACGCCAGCGATATATCATCTGAAGAAGAAGCAGCAGCAAGATCTAAAGAAGATTAGCGGCATCGGTGCTCACCACTACAGGAGGTTATGAGTAGTGATGAGCGAGCATGCTCTATACTGCTCGGTGCTCGCCCGAGCATCTCACTGCTCGAGATGCTCGGCGCTCGCCGAGTATTTCCGGGGTTGCTTGGCTGGAACTCGGGTCTCCTCCCTGCATGTTTGGCGCTCTTTAGAGCGCCAATGAACATGCAGAGATTGGCTGCCACTCATTGTAATCCCGCAGCCATGTTGGTTGTGGCATTACAGTGATTAGATGGCCGCACAGCGTCATCAGGTCTATATCAGACCTGGCGCCGCCATGCTCGTCACAGTCACTCTGGAATCAGACAGTGTAGGGAGAGGTGCTGCTGCGTCAGGAAGAGATTTGCTTGTATATTAAGTAGTGTAGGGAGAAAAAACGTACATTACACATATCCATCTTAACAAACAGTCCTTTTGAGGACTAACAAATCCATCTGCAGAGATACAGGCAGGCAGTGTATATAGCAGACTGCAGTGCATATAGCACAAGAGGCTCCATTCCAATTCTGTCTTCAGCTGCTGTTAAATATTTCTATACAAAGGCCCAGGTCTCAGGGACCAGGAATACTTTTTTTGGATCTTAATCCTCATTATATGCTTAAAAAGCAATCCAGAGAACACCGTTTTCTGCGCCATTTGCTTGTTGGCACTTCAGAATACAGCCAGGTCCTTTCCATATTACAGCTCTAGAAATCCAGCTATTTAAAACTGTGTGTTCTCCGTCACACGGATCACATATACGTTTTCAGAAAATACTGCCATTTTTGGCTTCCATTCCAATTTTTTTTCACTGTGTCAGCGAAGTTTTTCATACCAGTTTGAAACTAGTTACCTACAGGCCAGTTATTTAAAACTCTGTTTTCTCCGTCACACGGATCACATATACGTTGTCAGAAAATACTGCCATTTCTGGCCTCCATTGAAAATTTCCTTCAGTGTGTCAGTGAAGCAACTTATAGCAGTTTGCTGTTCAAACTAGTTACCTACAGGCCAGGTAATTAAAACCCTGTTTTCTCCGTCACATGGATCACATATAAGTTATCAGAAAATACTGCCATTTCTGGCCTCCGTTAAAAATTTCTTTCAGTGTGTCATGAAGCAATTCACACCAGTTTGTTGTTTAAACTAATTACCTACAGGCCAGGTATTTAAAACTCTGTTTTCTCCGTCACACGGATCACATATACGTTGCCAGAAAATACTGCCATTTCTGGCCTCCATTAAAAAAATCCCTTCAGTGTGTCAGTGAAGCAATTCACACGAGTTTGCTGTTCAAACTAGTTACCTACAGGCCAGGGATTTAAAACTCTGTTTTCTCCGTCACAAGGATCACAAATACGTTGTCAGAAAATACTGCCATTTCTGGCCTCCATTAAAAATTTCCTTCAGTGTGTCAGTAAAGCAATTCACACCAGTTTGCTGTTCAAACTAGTTACCTACAGGCCAGGTATTTAAAACTCTGTTTTCTCCGTGACACGGATCACAAATAAGTTCGCTCCAAACTCAGTCATTTGTAGTGAGTGTGGAAGATACTGTCCTGGGCAAGGCACGTGGCAAGGGACGGGGAACTGGACGTGATGGTGATGGTGCATGCAGAGGCCGAGGACAAGGCCGTGGGCAAGCTGAAATTGTGCCACAACAAGCACCCACATCTTCTCGCCCAACCTTCCTGTCCCAATTGCTAGGGGACCACAGCACATCACTATTGAACCCAGAGCAGTGTCAAAAGGTTGTTGGTTGGATAGCGGATAATGCTTCCAGTCACTTAGCCACCACCACCACCATCCTGTCTTCCACACGGTCAAGTCTCAGTAGCCGTGAGTCTGGACCGCATATTCCTCACCCTGATCCTCCTTCCTCCCACCATGCCGAGTGCCCGGAGACAACTGATCCCACACTTGGACACTCAGAAGAGCTGTTCACTTTTCCATTTATAGATTCGGCCTCTCGCCCGGTCCACTTGAAGCGGGGCAAGAGGAGATCGTGTGTACCGATGCCCAAATATTTGAGCAGCCACGGTCACATGAAGGCGACGGTGGGAAAGTGTCACAAGAGGTGGACGATGATGAGACACAATTGTCAGAAAGTCAGGAGGACCAAGGTGCGGAAGTGGAAGACGAGGTGGTGAATGATATAGTAACTGACACAACCTGGCAGGAGGACATGCAGAGCGAGGACAGCAGCACACAGGGGTAGGGAGGCAGAGCACCCCAACAGGCAGGAAGAAACAGTGTGGTGGCCGCAGACGGAAGGCAGGCAACCGTTCCCCGTAACACCAACATGAAGGAAGTTGCCAGTACAACTGTTAGGTCTTCATGAGTCTGGTTGTTATTTAAAGACTCTGCCAATAACCCCAAAAAGGCCATTTGCACGACCTGCCAGGACAGCATAAGCAGGGGTGGCAAAACGACCAGCCTGACCACCACCAGCATGATCAGGCACATGGCAGCAAAGCACCTGACTTTGTGGGCCGAACCCCAAGGTCCAGAAACAGTGTCTGCAGGTGGCATCACTGCTTCTTCCGCTGTTGTGCATCCAAGCCAATCCCCTGTCCAAGGTGCATGCGAAGATGCCTCCTGCCCTGCACCTGTCGTTATGCACTCTCAAGTAGCAGCATCAGGAAGCACGTCCATGTCCTTGTCCCAGCGCAGCATTCAGTTGTCCATTCCCCAGTCCTTGGAATGCAAGTGACGCGCCCCTGGGCCTGTGTCGCGCTGCGTTGCGCACGCGGGAGCTTACCCGGAGCCGGATCTCTTGAGGGTTGTAGTCTCGTGGCGGCGACCCGGTCCGTGCCCAGGGAGTCAAACTGAGCGGCGATGTACTAGCAGTAGATGGTTGGTGACTACGCCACCCGTTGAATGCAGCTATGGAGCTGCCGCTGCAGGGCAGACCGCTGAGGCCGGTGGAAGGATGGTGCAGCGTGGATGGTATAACCCCCAACGGGAGGGGTATGGCCTCAGGGCAGCCGACGTGGATGATGGGGTAGCAGGAACCACTCAGAGACGGTGCGGTGTAGTTCAGGGTCTTTACTGGTGACAAAGATAGGCCCTCCCGGAGTACGTGCTAGTGATAGGGGCCTGGTCAGTCCTTGAGCAGATGGGATCTCCCCTGGCCAGGCGGAGTTGTAGGCCTTCCCAACTAACTGTACTCTTCTGGCTACCTTACTAGAGGCGGGAATAAGTAGCCCACGTCCCTGAGTGTACCGTGTGGTGCTCACCCGTATGGCCGGTGACTCGGGGCCTTCTAATGGCTTCCGCTCCACGATGGCGGTGCTGGTCCCACGCGTGTGACCGTGCCTTCGGGCTTCTGGGCCAGAGGACCTGAAATCCTCTGCCGGACGGTTTCTGCTGCTGGGTAGGAGTTAGTCCCCACAGCCTCGGACTCCGGGTCCGGTAAGAAATCTTCTCAGTCAGGGCGAGCTCTGCAGCTGCCAGCCCCTGACTCGTTGTAACACTGCTCCCCACAGAGCTCCTGATGTTTCTTGCTATGCTGCTTCTCTTCTCTACTCTTGTTCTGTCTTCTTTCTCACTAACCCTGCCTCAGCCCCGGGTTTATATAGGGGAAGTCCTTCCCCTCCCAAGACTGGGCAGGAGGTGTGGAATGCACAGGATCCCTGACCAAAGGACCTCCCACCTGCTCTCAGACGTAATATCTCTATCACTGTGGCAACCAGACCCCTGGGGTGTCACATTCCCCCCTAGTGAAATTTAGTACTCCGGGACTAAACATATTTTTTTTTTTAGAAAAACATAACAAGGTATAACAATAACAATACAATAAGAAAAACACATAAGATGGTTACGGCGTGTCCGCAACCGAGTGCAGTTTTGAAAAGCAAGGTGTCCATTTCACCAAAACAGGGAGACGTAACCAGGTAGGGGCCTGTCCTGCCCTGAGTCCTTAACAGTCTTTAGTCCATCCTGGGTTACGCTCCAACTATGTACAAGGATTCACGGTAAATCCACCAAGGACTCCTAAAAAGAACTAGAAACACAAAATTATACACAAGCAACTATAAACAAGTAAACATTATAAGATAGCTTAAACATTTAGATCCTCCAACGTTCGGGTAGCTGGCCTCTAGTGGCCCTAGTGGACCTACGGAGCTGACTGTCTGGCCCTGAACTACAGGGTGTAGGAGCTGTCAAGGGTAAACTGGGCAGCTGTCTATGGGCCCTCTGGCTCACTAGGGGTATGGCAGGCTCACTATAAGCAGAGGGTTGATTTTCCGGGTCTGCTTGTGTAGAGTCTTCTGCCTCCTGGACCGGCTGTTCTTCCAGCTCTACCGGTTGCTCCGTAGGTTCTTGGGATGATGGTTGGAGGAAGGTGAGTACGGGTACCACAACTGCACCATTGACTTGAGTCCAAGACCGAGGGAAGTCCCCGAGCACGGTACTAACCATATCTTCCCTTTCCTCTACGGGTCGATGGTCTTCTTGTTCCTCTTCAGGGTTCCTCAGTTGTTCGGGACACTTCTTCAGGTGGTCCCGGGATACAATGGCTGTGGTTTCCCCTCCGTCTTTACTGATGGTACAGACCTTCGGGTTTTCGTGGCTTGAGGGCAGTACGGTGTACGGGTCCTTCTCCCACTGGTCGTCCAACTTGTGGAGCCGTCTCTTCCTCTTCAAGACCTGCTCTCCGGGTACCAGGGGAACAGCGGGAGCATACTGGTTATAAGTTTTCTCTTGTCTTTCCCTAGCCTGACAGAGACTTCGCTCCACGCTCTCCTGTACTCTCCGGTACTGCTGCTGCCTCTCTGTGTCCCAGTCTGTTTCTGGTGAAGTGTCCTCGGGTGTCAGGACTCCCATTTCCAGGTCAACAGGTAACTTACCAGGTCTTGCCCTCATTAGGTAAGCCGGGGTACAGCTGGTGGAACCTACCGGGATGTGGTTGTATAGGTCCACCAGATCGGGCAACTCTTCAGGCCACAGACTGCGTTCTTCCAGGGGCAACGTTTTTAGAAGATCCATTACCACCTGGTTCATTTTTTCACAAAGTCCATTAGTCTGCGGATGGTAGGGTGTCGTCCTTATCTTCCGGCAGCCATACAGATTGCAGAATTCCTGGAAGACCTCCGCTTCAAAGGCAGGTCCCTGGTCCGTCAGCACTTGGTCCGGGTACCCGTGTGGACGGCAAAAGTGCTGCTGGAAGGCTCTAGCTGCTGTTTGAGCCGTTAAGTCCTTGACGGGGACGACAACCAGAAACCGGGAGTAATGATCCACGATGGTTAACGCGTAGACGTAGCCACTTCTGCTTGGGGTCAGTTTTACATGATCCAAGGCTACCAGTTCCAACGGTTGCCAGGTGACGATGGACTGCAGGGGAGTCTTCTGGCTGGCGCGGTCCTTCCTTCTCAGGTTGCACGGGCCACAGTCTCTGCATCACTTCTCAATGGTTCCCCTCATGCCTACCCAGTGGAATCGCTCGCGCAGCAGGAACTCCAGCTTCTTCCACCCGAAGTGTCCAGCTCCGTCGTGGTATGCCTCCATCACCATGGCTGCGTCTCTTCGTGGCACCACTACTTGCCAGAGTAATTCATGCGTCCGGGAGTTAACCATTCTGCGGCACAACTTCCCTTTGTAAAGGAACAGTCGACTCTTCTCTGCCCATAGTTGTTTGGCTTCCTCCGGAGCGTCTGGTTCAAGGCGAGCCTCCGGCCGAGTCAGCATCTCCTTCACCAGTCGGACGGCAGGGTCGCTGTCTTGCGTTTCCGCCCAGTTGTAGTGAGGTAAGGGGTTCAACGTAGCAGCCTGCTTACTCCTTACCCGGTGGGAATACTGGATAGTCCCATGACGGTGGAACGCAGGGAGTTCAATCTCTTCCAGTCCCTCCGGATCTTCTCCTTCGTCCGGCAGGTTGGGCATCCTGGACAGGGCGTCCGCGTTAGTATTGGAGCGCCCTGCCCGGTATTTGATTATGAACTCGTAGTTGGACAGACGGGCCATCCACCTCTGCTCCAGGGCACCGAGTCTTGCCGTGTCCAGGTGTGTCAACGGGTTGTTATCCGTGTACACGGTGAACCGGGAAGAAGCAAGGTAATGCTTAAAGCGCTCAGTGACTGCCCATACCACGGCCAGGAACTCTAGCTTAAATGAGCTATAATTCTCGGGGTTCCTTTCGGTGGGTCGCAGTTTTCGGCTGGCGTAGGCGATTACTCGTTCTTTCCCCTGCTGGATCTGGGACAGTACGGCTCCTAGCCCGATGTTACTGGCGTCGGTGTAGAGGATGAAGGGCTGGCTATAATCCGGGTACGCCAAGATTTCATCCCCCGTGAGGGCCATCTTCAGCTGGCGGAAGGACTCTTCTTCTAGCTCTTCCCATTTGAAGGGCGGCTTCTGGTTCTTGGCCTTCCGGGACTGGCCTATCAGGAGGTCCTGCATAGGCGCTGCCTTTTTGGTGAAACCGGGAATAAACCTTCGGTAGTAGCCTACCAACCCGAGGAACTGCCGCACTTCTTTTACGCTGGAGGGGCTTGGCCATCCCTTAATTGCGGTGATCTTATCGGGGTCGGGAGCCACTCCGTCAGCGCTCACCACGTGTCCCAGGTACTGCACCTTTGGTTTCAGGAGGTGACACTTGGAGGGTTTCACCTTTAGGCCGTAACTCGCCAGAGCTTCGAACACCTCCGCCAGGTGTTTCAGGTGGTCCTCATAAGTTTTGGAGTATACGATGACATCGTCCAGGTACAACAGGACCGTCTCGAAGTTTCTGTGGCCCAGACAACACTCCATTAGTCGTTGGAAGGTTCCCGGTGCGTTGCAGAGTCCGAACGGCATGCAGGTGAACTCGCTAAGTCCCATCGGGGTGGTGAATGCGGTCTTCTCCCGGTCCGCCTCTGCTACAGGAACCTGCCAGTACCCGCTAGTGAGATCCAAGGTAGAGAAGAAGTTAGCAGATCTTAAAGCAGCCAATGACTCCTCTATCCTTGGTAAGGGGTACGCATCCTTGTGTGTGATACGATTGATTTTCCGGTAATCTACACACATCCTCATGGTGTTGTCTTTCTTTCGGACTAAGACTAGTGGAGCTGCCCAGGGGCTACAGCTATCCCGGATTACCCCAGCCTCCTTCATGTCTCTAAGCATCCCCTTGGCGTGTTGGTAATGTGCAGGGGGTACGGGTCGATACCTCTCTTTTATGGGAGGATGATCTCCCGTGGGGATGCGGTGTTCTACCCCCTTGACTCGCCCGAAGTCTAACGGGTGTTTACTAAACACTCTCTCATACTCTTGAACCACCCGGTAGACTCCCTGTTTCTGGTGGGAGGGAGTGGAGTCAGTTCCCAAGTGTAGTTGCTGACACCAATCCTCCATTACTTTCTTAGAGCCGTTACCTTCCTCCGGGTGAGATGGAGGCAAGGGTTCCACAGACTGCATAGAGTTTTGGTTGATGGTATATAATTTTGCTGTAACATACCTGGCGGCGTCCTTGCATGGTGGTCCATCTCCCACTGTGCAAGAGGGCGCACTTGATCTCCTGTCCAGAATGTCTCTCTGGCTTCCCTCCATGCTGTCTGTTTGTGTCTGTCTCTGCTGCTTAAGGGCGGCGCCCGATCACTTCCTGCTTTTTGTACCTGCTGTGGGTCACACCCCTTGTGCGTCCTCAGCCTATTGCTGTCTGACACTTGGTATATAGCTCAGCAGCTCCCTTCTATCCCTGCCTGAGCATAGTGTTTTCATTCAGTGTGTGCTTGCACTCTGAAGGTGCCAGGTCCCGTTCTGTGTTCTCTTGTCTGCCTATCCTGGAGGCTGTATTTCCAGGCCTGTCTGAACACGCTCCTAGCCTGTTCCTCCTGCCTTCTAGGGGCTGATTACCTAGACCCGCTCCTGTATCTTGTCTGTCCTGTCTGAACACGCTCCTAGCCTGTTCCTCCCGCCTTCTAGGGGCCGATTACCTAGACCCGCTCCTGTATCTTGTCTGTCCTGTCTGAACACGCTCCTTGCCTGTTCGTCCTGCCTCTCTGGGGGCCGTATTCCCAGACCCGCTCCTGTATCCCGCTGCAGTGTCGGTCTCCTCCGTACGCTCAGTTCCAGTCTGAACTCTCTCCTATCCTTTACCTGTTTTGCCTCTATGTCCGTTCCTTTCCTTTTTCTGCAGAGTCTGAACTTGTACCTAACTCCTGTTTGTTGTCTCTGTACTCCCGTTTGTGAGTTTGTGGTCCACTCGTTACTTCACTGCAAGTACCCTGTGGGTATCTGGCTCTGCCTTTCTCTTCCTGTCTGTTCCGTGTGAACAGAGCCCTGTCCCCCCTACTCAGCCTTGCCTGCTCTGACTCCTCTGCCCACCGCTCCCGGCAGTCCTGTCCTGCCCTGCTTCTGCCCGCTGCTCCGGCAGTCCTGTCCTGCCCTGCTTCTGCCCGCTGCTCCGGCAGTCCTGTCCTGCCCTGCTTCTGCCCGCTGCTCCGGCAGTCCTGTCCTGCCCTGCTTCTGCCCGCTGCCCCGGCAGTCCTGTCCTGCCCTGCTTCTGCCCGCTGCTCCGGCAGTCCTGTCCTGCCCTGCTTCTGCCCGCTGCTCCGGCAGTCCTGTCCTGCCCTGCTTCTGCCCGCTGCTCCGGCAGTCCTGTCCTGCCCTGCTTCTGCCCGCTGCTCCGGCAGTCCTGTCCTGCCCTGCTTGTGCTCGCTGCTCCTGCAGCCCCGTCCTGCTCTGTTCTTGCCCACCGCTTCGGGCGTTCCCTCTCTGCTGTGGTTGTCTACCACATCTGCGGTTCTGTGACCCAGTCTGTACTGGGTCTTAACCTTTCTGTGCTCCAGCCCGTCCTTTCGGCCAGTACCTCCCTGCCTGCATACTCGCCTGTATCCACCCATCTGCATACCTGCCGTGTTTGCTTATATCCACCAGTCTGTGCCAGCCTAACCTGCCTGTTCCTGAGTCCCGGTGTGTACTGGGTCCTATCCCGCCTGTGTTCCTACCTGCTAGTGCCTCCCTGTCTGCACTCTAGCTGTGCTTGCCTTTACCCCCCTGCCTGCATACCCGCCTGCCTGCATACCAGTCGTGCCTGCCTATACCCACCAGTCTGTGTGCCAGCCTACCAGTCTGTTCCTGTATTCGCCTGTGTGGGTCAACAGCCGTGTCCGGGGTCTGTCCTGGAGTAGCACCTGGTCCCTCTGCTCGGTTCCTCCTTGGTGCACTGGCGTCGTATGCCGTCGTGCGACCCTGGTCGGATCGGGTGAATACCTAGTTACGCCCCTCCAGGCATTCACTCTCCGGCACGGTCCAGTGGAATCACTACAATCACACGCACACGCCGCTCAGCCCGGGCGTGTGCATAACAGCATGCTCAGGCCATGGTTCCCGTTGAGCCCCACGGCCTTCGCTCTTTGAGAAGTTTTTCCAGCGAATACATGCATTAAAATAAAATAAATAATTTTTTTTCCCCCTTTAGCTGAGTTCCAGGCGGGTTACGCACCCGTCCAGATGGATCTATCAGCTCTCGTTCCTGCGGATCCGCCACGTTACTATGGGGATCCAAGACAGTGTCGTGCATTTGTGGAGCAATGCATGCTACACTTTAAGGCCTACCCTCTCTACTTTCCTTCCGATTGGGCTAAAGTGGCCTTTATGATGTCTTACCTGGCGGGTGATGCCTTGGAATGGATCAACCCCCTATATGAAACACAGGATCCGATCCTCCGGGACCTAATGGCCTTCCTGGTGGCCTTTCTAATGGTCTTCGATGATCCTAACCCGGAGGCTCCTGCTGAAGCTTCACCTCCCAATATCCCGGAGCAGCCCCGATGGGTAATGTGTGTGGGTAGCGCAATAGTCCTCCAGCCCAATGAGACTACTGCCCACCCAGAATCCTCACAGGGTGACTACGCTTTCCGGAATACTTCTCTCAACCTCAAGAGGCAGTCCAGACGTGCTAGACGTAGAGGCAAGCCGTCACGCCAGGGTCTGTCCTCCCTGAGACCTCCTGACCCCAACCTTGAAGTCCCTACTGAAGCTTCATCTCCCTGTATCCCGGAGAAACCCCAATGGGTAATGTGCGTGGGTAGTGCACCAGTTCTCCTGCCCGAAGAGACTTCTGCCCATCCAGACTCCACACAGGAGAACTTCCTGCACCCGGCATCAGATGCTTCTCTCTCTTTAACCGGTGTGCATGTCCAAGGATGCTCCAAAGCTGTGGTTACCTCTGAGTCTGTGCACCTCTACTACCTGGCGGAGGATCCCCTGTTGCCTCCTGAATCCTCCGGGATACCACTCGATGACAAATGGAGAGAGACTTCTCTACACCCGGTACTCAATACTTTGTCCGCTTCGTCCTGTGAGCCTGACAATGGGTACCCCGAAGTGGTAGTTACCTCCGAGTCTCTACACCCCTCCGACCAGGCGGAGGATCTCCAGTTGTCTCCTGAACCCTTCGGGGTGCTACCTGGTAACGAAAGGACAGAGACTCTCCTATACTCTGTACCTGATACCTCGCTCGCTTCGTCCAGTGAGTCCAACCTAGTGTACTCCGAAGCAGAAGTTACTCCCGAGTCTCTACACCCCTCCGACCAGGCGGAGGACCTCCAGTTGTGTTCAGAACCCTTCGGGGTGCCACCTGGTGGTGAATGGACAGAGACTTTCCTATACTCGGTACCCGATACCTCGCCTGCTTCCTCCAGTGAGTCCAACCTAGTGTACTCCGAAGCAGAGGTTACTCCCGAGTCTCTACACCCCTCCGACCAGGCGGAGGACCTCCAGTTGTGTTCAGAACCCTTCGGGGTGCCACCTGGTGGTGAATGGACAGAGACTTTCCTATACTCGGTACCCGATACCTCGCCTGCTTCCTCCAGTGAGTCCGACCTAGTGTACTCTGAAGCAGTTGTTTTCTCTGAGCCTCTGCACTCTTCTGACCCGGCGGAGGACCTCCAGTTGTTTCCTGAATCCTCCGGGATACCACCAGATAACAAAGAGACAGTGACTTTTCCTCATTATGTACCTGATAACCCGTCTATTTCTTCCTGTGAGCTTGACAAGATGTACCTCGAAGCAGAGATTACCCTTAAGTCTCTGTTCCCCTCCAACCCAGTGAACGACTGGTCCTCGAATTCCCTGCGGAAGATTCTGGCAGGCCTGAAGAAGAGGGGGCGTAAGGGGGGAGGTACTGTAACATACCTGGCGGCGTCCTTGCATGGTGGTCCATCTCCCACTGTGCAAGAGGGCGCACTTGATCTCCTGTCCAGAATGTCTCTCTGGCTTCCCTCCATGCTGTCTGTTTGTGTCTGTCTCTGCTGCTTAAGGGCGGCGCCCGATCACTTCCTGCTTTTTGTACCTGCTGTGGGTCACACCCCTTGTGCGTCCTCAGCCTATTGCTGTCTGACACTTGGTATATAGCTCAGCAGCTCCCTTCTATCCCTGCCTGAGCATAGTGTTTTCATTCAGTGTGTGCTTGCACTCTGAAGGTGCCAGGTCCCGTTCTGTGTTCTCTTGTCTGCCTATCCTGGAGGCTGTATTTCCAGGCCTGTCTGAACACGCTCCTAGCCTGTTCCTCCTGCCTTCTAGGGGCTGATTACCTAGACCCGCTCCTGTATCTTGTCTGTCCTGTCTGAACACGCTCCTAGCCTGTTCCTCCCGCCTTCTAGGGGCCGATTACCTAGACCCGCTCCTGTATCTTGTCTGTCCTGTCTGAACACGCTCCTTGCCTGTTCGTCCTGCCTCTCTGGGGGCCGTATTCCCAGACCCGCTCCTGTATCCCGCTGCAGTGTCGGTCTCCTCCGTACGCTCAGTTCCAGTCTGAACTCTCTCCTATCCTTTACCTGTTTTGCCTCTATGTCCGTTCCTTTCCTTTTTCTGCAGAGTCTGAACTTGTACCTAACTCCTGTTTGTTGTCTCTGTACTCCCGTTTGTGAGTTTGTGGTCCACTCGTTACTTCACTGCAAGTACCCTGTGGGTATCTGGCTCTGCCTTTCTCTTCCTGTCTGTTCCGTGTGAACAGAGCCCTGTCCCCCCTACTCAGCCTTGCCTGCTCTGACTCCTCTGCCCACCGCTCCCGGCAGTCCTGTCCTGCCCTGCTTCTGCCCGCTGCTCCGGCAGTCCTGTCCTGCCCTGCTTCTGCCCGCTGCTCCGGCAGTCCTGTCCTGCCCTGCTTCTGCCCGCTGCTCCGGCAGTCCTGTCCTGCCCTGCTTCTGCCCGCTGCCCCGGCAGTCCTGTCCTGCCCTGCTTCTGCCCGCTGCTCCGGCAGTCCTGTCCTGCCCTGCTTCTGCCCGCTGCTCCGGCAGTCCTGTCCTGCCCTGCTTCTGCCCGCTGCTCCGGCAGTCCTGTCCTGCCCTGCTTCTGCCCGCTGCTCCGGCAGTCCTGTCCTGCCCTGCTTGTGCTCGCTGCTCCTGCAGCCCCGTCCTGCTCTGTTCTTGCCCACCGCTTCGGGCGTTCCCTCTCTGCTGTGGTTGTCTACCACATCTGCGGTTCTGTGACCCAGTCTGTACTGGGTCTTAACCTTTCTGTGCTCCAGCCCGTCCTTTCGGCCAGTACCTCCCTGCCTGCATACTCGCCTGTATCCACCCATCTGCATACCTGCCGTGTTTGCTTATATCCACCAGTCTGTGCCAGCCTAACCTGCCTGTTCCTGAGTCCCGGTGTGTACTGGGTCCTATCCCGCCTGTGTTCCTACCTGCTAGTGCCTCCCTGTCTGCACTCTAGCTGTGCTTGCCTTTACCCCCCTGCCTGCATACCCGCCTGCCTGCATACCAGTCGTGCCTGCCTATACCCACCAGTCTGTGTGCCAGCCTACCAGTCTGTTCCTGTATTCGCCTGTGTGGGTCAACAGCCGTGTCCGGGGTCTGTCCTGGAGTAGCACCTGGTCCCTCTGCTCGGTTCCTCCTTGGTGCACTGGCGTCGTATGCCGTCGTGCGACCCTGGTCGGATCGGGTGAATACCTAGTTACGCCCCTCCAGGCATTCACTCTCCGGCACGGTCCAGTGGAATCACTACAATCACACGCACACGCCGCTCAGCCCGGGCGTGTGCATAACATTTGCTAGCGTGGCATACCGGGGCAGGTACACTTCCCTCTCCCCGATATTGATTATGCGAACGGGCACCCTCCCATGGCGTACATTGACCACCCCCCGTGCTGTCAAAATGGTGGGCCTACTGTCTGAGTAAACTGGTTCTACCATTGCCTGGTAATCTCTACCTCTCAGACCAATAGCTGCCCGGCACCAAATCATCATTTCACTTTTTGGGGGCATGACAATAGGGAAAGGGTCACACATTCTTACGCTACCAATCTCACCGCCGGAGAGTTCCACCTGTTGCCGTCGCATCAGTGCCCGGATCTCTTTCTGGAGCACTCGCTGCTCGCCGGAGCTGGCGTTCTTGGCAACCTGCTGTAGAAGGAAAATCACCTCTGCAAGACAATTTTCAATTACATTAGTTCCTAGAGTTATTTTTGGGTGGCTCTCATGTTTGTCAATGTCTACAATGATCAGTCCCTGTGCTGCCAGTTCGACTCTACCGATTTTGATGGTCACCTCTTTAAATCCGATCTGTGGCACGGGCTGGCCATTGCTGGCGATGATACTCAAGTCGTCATCAGGGTAGCGGGTAATATCCGAGTCATTCCAGTACTGCTTAAAGAGCACGTACGGGATGGTGGTGACCTGTGACCCGGTGTCCAGTAGGGCACTCATGGGAATGCCATCCAGTACCACAGGCAAGACTGGACGTCCTCCCACATATCTGTCGCGCCAGTTCGATGGGCCTGGTGATCTTTTTCCTGGGGGTTGGCCCTCTACCCCAGGTTGTGCCCGTTTAAAGAACAGTACCTTTCCATATGTCCGGGTTGATTGCAGCGGCGGCAGATGGGTCGCCCGTCCTCGCTGTATCGGTCACTGGGTCTTCCTCTGGTCGGTGGGGTCCTCCTTGGTCGACGCCACGGGATGTCCTCCGGTCCGGATGCCAGCTGGATCTTCCCTGGGGTGGAAACCTGTAAAGACTGCACAGTTCGGGTTAGCGCAGCAACGCTCTTAGCTAGCTCTTGGACCTGATGGCGTAGGTCTGGAGCCGGGTCATTGTCCAAAGCCTGCGCATCAGCTCCCACAGGCCCTGCCGACAAGGGCGCCGCCTCCTGGTGGTAAGTGACAGCTGGGCGCCTGTGGGTCACAACGCCACCCGGTGCCGGTTCTCGGAGCACCCGGATGGCTCTGTCCTTGAACTGTGCAAAGTCCAGATGGGGATCCTGTAAGGCCATTGCCCGCAACTGGGTTCGGTGGGCATTGCAATATAAACCCTCTATAAATTGTTCAGTCAACAGCCTGTCCTCGTTTCCCACCCCATCAGGGTCGGTCTGCTTTATGGCCCTCAGGGCCTCTTGTAGGTTTAGTGCATAGTCCCTTATACTCTCATGCGCTCGCTGCTTGCACCCGTAGAATCTAAGCTTAATCTCGGCTGAGGTGCGGATATCAAAGGTGTCCTTCAGCCGGGTTAGTATCCCTGCGACAGTCTTCCTCCCAGGTGGCCAGGATTTTACTTCCCTTTTGGCTGCCCCAGTTAGTTGGGCCACCAGGATGCTCACTTTTTGCTCTTCTGTGAGGGGGTACACCTGGAAGAGGCTATCCAGCTTTTCTCTAAAGTCATGCAGGGTATGTGACTCCCCTGAGTACTGGGGTAGCCAAGCTGCTCCCGGGATATAGGGCATGGTGAAGGGCATAACTGCAGCAGCGGTGGCGCTGGCGGGGGTTGAGGCAGTGAAGCTCTCCTCCGTATCCGACATCTTCCTCCCCCCTAGTGGACCGTGGCCTACCTTGCGATGATCCTGTTCCGTAGGCCGCGGCTCCGCAGTGGATCGTCAGGGTTGAGGACCTTCCGTCGCGCTCCGGTGACGTCGGCGTCTGCTGGGCTCCTTCCAGGACCTTACGCAACGTCCGGACGTGAGGCGGGGCTTCAGTTCTCGCGCGCTTTCGGAGTCCACGCCCCTCTTCTTCCCACGCGGCGTCCTCAAGATGGCGTCCAATGGCGGGAAAACTCCACGGATGGCGGGAAGAAGGTCGAAGATGGCGCCGGATGGCGGGAAAACTTCGCGGATGGCGGGAAGAAGGTAGAAGATGGCGCCGGATGGCGGGAAACCTCCACGGATAGCGGGAATCTTCACCACTGGTAAGTTTGAACAGTCTTTGCTTTTCAGGCACGCAGTACCCGGTGGTTGCGGGCACGAAATCCTGCCGACTACGCCAAAGTTGACGTGCCCCTGGGCCTGTGTCTCGCTGCGTTGCGCACGCGGGAGCTTACCCGGAGCCTGATCTCTTGAGGGTTGTAGTCTCGTGGCGGCGACCCGGTCCGTGCCCAGGGAGTCAAACTGAGCGGCGATGTACTAGCAGTAGATGGTTGGTGACTACGCCACCCGTTGAATGCAGCTATGGAGCTGCCGCTGCAGGGCAGACCGCTGAGGCCGGTGGAAGGATGGTGCAGCGTGGATGGTATAACCCCCAACGGGAGGGGTATGGCCTCAGGGCAGCCGACGTGGATGATGGGGGTAGCAGGAACCACTCAGAGACGGTGCGGTGTAGTTCAGGGTCTTTACTGGTGACAAAGATAGGCCCTCCCGGAGTACGTGCTAGTGATAGGGGCCTGGTCAGTCCTTGAGCAGATGGGATCTCCCCTGGCCAGGCGGAGTTGTAGGCCTTCCCAACTAACTGTACTCTTCTGGCTACCTTACTAGAGGCGGGAATAAGTAGCCCACGTCCCTGAGTGTACCGTGTGGTGCTCACCCGTATGGCCGGTGACTCGGGGCCTTCTAATGGCTTCCGCTCCACGATGGCGGTGCTGGTCCCACGCGTGTGACCGTGCCTTCGGGCTTCTGGGCCAGAGGACCTGAAATCCTCTGCCGGACGGTTTCTGCTGCTGGGTAGGAGTTAGTCCCCACAGCCTCGGACTCCGGGTCCGGTAAGAAATCTTCTCAGTCAGGGCGAGCTCTGCAGCTGCCAGCCCCTGACTCATTGTAACACTGCTCCCCACAGAGCTCCTGATGTTTCTTGCTATGCTGCTTCTCTTCTCTACTCTTGTTCTGTCTTCTTTCTCACTAACCCTGCCTCAGCCCCGGGTTTATATAGGGGAAGTCCTTCCCCTCCCAAGACTGGGCAGGAGGTGTGGCATGCACAGGATCCCTGACCAAAGGACCTCCCACCTGCTCTCAGACGTAATATCTCTATCACTGTGGCAACCAGACCCCTGGGGTGTCACACAAGCGCCAATATGCAGCCAACGCCCCACAGGCCACACTACTAAATTCTCACATTTCACTACTGCTTGCGCTCGAAATGTTGCCTTTTAGGATCATGGAGTAGTAAGCATTCCGCAACCTGATGGCGGAAGCTGTTCCTTGGTACTCGGTCCCCAGCCACCACTATTTCTCCCGGTGTGCCGTCGCCACATTACACAAGCACATGTCCCAAAACATTAGACGTGCCCTCAACCACGAAGTTACCGGGAAAGTCCATCTAACCACGGACACGTGGACAAGTGCTTGTGGGCAGGGACGGTACATCTCGCTGACGGCATACTGGGTTAACATAGTGGAAGCCGGGACCCAGTGGGACCTTGGGACAGGATCGCGGGCCCTAGGTCAATCAGGGTTGCCCCCACGGTCTACAGCTCCTGCACCTCATTCTCCTCAGCCTCCTTCTCCTCTTCAGCCTCCATCTTCAAAATGACCACATCAGTCACAATCTGGATGCACTGCAGCACTGCCTCGGCCAAGCGGCAACAGTCTGTGCTGAAGCTAATATGCTTAGGAGGCAAACCGCACAATGCTGAAGAGTTGTGGACAGCTCTGAAAGAGGAGGCAGATCCGTGGCTCACACCGCTGAACCTACAGCCAGGCATGGTCGTGTGTGACAATGGCCGGAATCTGGTGTCAGCTCTGAGGCGAGGCGAGCTCAAACACGTACCATGCCTGGCCCATGTGTTTGTTAAAGTGCGCCACCTGTGTGCCCATTTTAGAAAGTCAGCTACAGCTTCCACTGCCCTTGCTGTGTTTCAGCAGCGTTTGCAGCTTCCGGTTCACAGACTGGTGTGTGATGTCCCCACGCTTAGTAACTCTACACTGCAGATGTTGGGAAGGATTTGTGAGCAAAAGAGGGCAGTTGGTGAGTACCAGCTTCAACAAGGCCGTCAGTATTTAGTTCAGACTCCACACATAAGACCTCAGGAGTGGACATGGATGTCAGACATATGTACCATCCTCCAAAACTTTGAGGGCACCACCAAGATGGTGAGCGGCGATGACGCCATTATTAGCGTCACCATCCCGCTTCTCTGTCTTCTGAAACGCTCTCTGCTCACAATCAAAGAGGATGCATTGCAGGCAGAGCATGATGAGATGGAGCAAGGAACCATACAGGGTGATTACACACAGCCCAGCCTCATCTCATCCCAACGTGGATTGGGTGACAATGAGGAAGAGGAGGAGGAGGAGGAAGGACAGGAGCTAGTTTCATGCGCTATAGATGGTACTACCTGCACAGCTGTCATACCATCTGTTCAGTGTGGATGGCCAGAGGACAGAGAGGAGGAGAAGGAGGAGGAGAAGGAGAGCATGGTCAGTCATCTTCTTGGTGAGGACATGGAAGTCTTGCCTGTTAGTAGTCTGGCACGCATGGCTGAGTTTATGTTACGCTGCCTTTCCCATGACCCTCACATTCTCAAAATTTTGGGTGGCAGTCATTACTGGTTGGTGACACTTCTAGACCCACGCTACAAGGAGAACTCTATATATCTTATTCCTGAGGCGGACAGGTCTACAAAAATGGGGCTGTACCAGAAGGCCCTTGTTGCGGAACTATTAAAAAAATTCCCATCTGAAAACACTGGCGGCAGAGGGCACACTTCATTGGACAACCAAGGAGTACAGGCAAAAGAGACGCCACTTCAATCCAGCAGAGGCAGGGGAACACTATCAAAGTTCTGGGAGAGTTTTCTCAGTCCCTCCCATCGCACAGGCCCTGAGGCGCGGGGTACTCTCACAAGGAGTGCAAAGTTTGGGAAGATGCTGAGGGAGTACCTTGCCGACCGTACCAACGTCCTCCGTGATTTCTCCGTGCCTTATAGTTATTGGGTATCCAACTGGATACGTGGAATGAACTGGCTCTCTATGCCTTGGAGGTTATGGCCTGCCCTGCCGCCAGCGTTTTATCAGAGCAGGTTTTTAGTGGTGCTGGTGGAATTATAACTGATAAGCGCATTTGCCTGTCAACTGAAAATGCTGACAGGCTGACTCTTATAAAAATGAACAAGGGCTGGATTGGGCCACACTTCTCAACACCACCGAATGATAGCAGCGTAACATAAACTCAAATCCAGTGTCTTTTCTTTGGAGGTGTATTCCCATGCACCTTTTCACATCCAGACATGGGTATACGCTTCCTGATTTTGGATATTTGCTCTTGTCCTCCTCCTTCTCCTCATCCTCCACCACCATATCACCAGGGTGACCGTGGTCCGTGATGCAACACCCACATAATTTTTTTTAAGGGTGTTTATGATGCCTGTAAAGAAAATTTTATACAGTATGTTCATGTATACCCCCCAGGGGTAAATGTTTGTCAGCCCATACACTTAGTGCATGGGCATTACAAGTATAGGAGGCCCGCTCCTTTCTAATGGGACCATTTTTTTATGAGGCCCTCCTCCACGTCTCTTCCAAGGGACATTGGAGTGCCTCCAAATATTTGGCAACCCTTGCATTCACTGCATAGGCCAACACTATGGGAGACCCACTTCCTAATAATGGGAACATTGTTTTGAGGAGGCCCTCTGACCTCCATGTCTCTTCCAAGGGTCATTGAGGTGCCTCCAAATTTTTGGCAGCCCTTGCAATCACTGCATAGGCCAACACTATGGGAGACTCTCTCCTTTCTAATGGGAATTTGTCGTTACTGTGGACCTGTTCTATGTCTCTTTAAATTGTTAGTGGAGTTTTTCCTAAATTTGGTCAGCCGTTGGACTCACTGCATAACCTATAACTGTATATCAGACCCTCTCCATTCTAATGGAAACATGTTGTACTTGTTACTGTGGCCCTGCTCTATGTGTCTTTAAATTCTTAGTGTTTTTTGTTCTAAATTTGGTCAGCCAATTGACTCACTGCATACCCTATAACTGTATAGCAGACCCTCTCCTTTCTAATGGTAACATGTCGTACTTGTTACTGTGGCCCTGCTCCGTGTGTCTTTAAATTCTTAGTGGTGTTTTTCCTAAATTTGGTCAGCCGTTGGACTCACTGCATACCCTATAACTGTATAGCAGACTCTCTCCTTTCTAATGGGAACATGTCGTACTCCTTACTGTGGCCCTGCTCTATGTTACTTTCAGAGTCCCTCCATCATCAATGAAACAGGATGTGTCTGATGATGTGTCACACACCACATTGCCAGCTAAGGTTGTAAAATGTTAAAATGACATTTCCCTGTAAATGCATTTGCCTTAAAAAATAACGTAAAAAAAAAAAATTGTAGGATCTTTCTTTAGTATAAAAACAGAGTCACCAATGTAACCTCAATGTAATCACATTGTTCAGCTCCTGCACCTCCTCCTCCATCTCCGAAATAACCACATCAGTCACAAGCTGAAAGCACTGCAGCACTGCCTTGGCCAAGCGGCAACAAGCTGTGCTGTAGATAACATGATTAATGCTTAGGTGACAAACCGCCCAGCGCTGCAGAGTTGTTGAAAGCTGTAACACAGCAGCCTGATCTGTGGCTCTCACCACTGAACATACCAGGCATGGTCATGTGTGACAATGGGCGGAACCTGATGATGGACAAATGACAGCCGGAGTAGATACGGTTTCCCTCTATGCCAGTCCTTTCACCGAGCTAAAGAATATGGCTGTGGTGAAATACAACTCCCACTGAGAAGCTGTTTCAGATTGAAAAACATTGTGCCCACCAGAGGATTTGATTCTGAGGGCTCATCTTTCTCCCCCCCTCAAGAGCCCCATAGCAGCTGCAAAGTTAGAGCTATCATGAACTCTCCTGATGTAGAAGCCATGGCACACCAGAGGATTCTCTGGTGGGACCGTCCAACCCAGCTGAGAAGCAGTCCTGGCTAAGAAAATTGTGTGGGAAGGTTCCCGGACACTCTATGGCTGCTTTTTTACTGAGGTGGAAACCCATGCAAACATGGGGAGAACATACAAAGTCCTTGCAGATATTGTCCTTGCTGGGATTTGAACCCAGGATCCCAGCGCTGCAAGGCTTCAGTGCTAACCACTGATCCAATATGCTGCGGTTCACTCTCTAATATCTAACAGGCTGGAGAAACTCGTACCATAGTTTACTGGAAATATTCCAGGCTGGTAGGAGGCAAGCAAATTCCCACAAAAAAGTACCAGCAGTAATGTTCAGGGACCCGCGCTTGTAGAAGGCGGAGACAACACCGGGAGAAATGGTGACGGCTGGGGACCGAGTATAGACACGAGGCATGAGGTTGTGAAAAGCTTCCGCCTCCACGAGCTTAAAAGGCCACATTTCAAGTGCAAGCAGCTGCCCAGAAATCTGGCAGTTTAGTATTGCAGCCTGTGGTTGGGTGGGTGGCTGGCTGCATACTTGCGCTTGCATTCCAAGTAACAGAAAACTAAGCAGATGGTGGCCTCTATCATCATCATGGCCTCACCTCGGCACTATGAACTCTCCTGAAGGAGATGCCAGGGCCCACCGGAGGAGTCTCCGGTTTTCTGGTGGGTCCGTCTAACCCTGCCGAGAAGCAGCCCTGGCTAAGAAAAGTGTGGGGGAAGGTTCCCGAACACTCTATGGCTGTTTTTTAAATGTGGATTGGACGTGCTTATGCATGCTATTTCTCAAACCGGATTGCAGATCAGGCCATTGCCCAACTCTGTAGTCATGAAATTAAATGCACAAAGAAAGATGTTTGTGTGTCAAAGTGTGACGTCCTCTCTGGTGGAAGCCCTTTAATTTACCCTGGGTGATGGGGGACTCGGAGTTGGGTCCTGTGATGGAGAGATGGGATGCAGCTGTGGCCCGGACCCGACCCGTGCTCAGGGCCGTCACATTAAAAGGAGATGGTGTGGGCTTATCCGGGTTGAGTGGCTGATTAACGACTACGCCACCTGTGGTGCCTGGTGAGGGGTCACCAGCGCCGCTGCAGTCCGCTGAGGCATGGTGTTATGGCAGTCAAAGTTATTACTACTCCCCACAGGCGGAGCAAGGCCTCAGGGCAGAGGGACAGGATGGAGGGGGTAGTAGTAGTGGAGAACGGATGCCGCGTCCCATGGTGTGGCGCAGAAATAACAGTCCGGAGGCCATAGGGGTGAACTTCCAAAGCTTTACTCACTTTAGAGATGGCAGAAGGAAGGCGACTCCCTGCTCCCCAAGAGTCCTGTGGTCACCAGGGACGGGGGTCCGACTACCTCCGAGTAAGTCCAGCATTCAGTCTGGACCCTACACCAGAGTGTTCCTGAACTACAGACCGAATCCTTTCCTGTCCGTGTGTGTGCGAATAGGCCAGGTCTCCCTCTGAGCTCCTCTCAGAACAAGGGCACGGGTGGCAGCTCCGCTCCGTCTGAAGCCCGGTGGGATCATCAGGGCCTACCGGGCTTTCCCAACCAGGACATAGAGTAGCAAGGTCGGGTGTCAGGGGCCAGTACCCATCTTGCAGCCGGACTCCCTCTGAATATATCAGCATGGCGAGGACAGGTGGCGTACACCGCTCCGTCTGCATCCTGCCTGAGATCCATTTGCTGTGGAGCCACACTCTTCAGCTCCGGGCCTTCTTGATTAAGGTCCTTGACCGGGTTGAGACATTCTTTATCTGCAACCTGCCCCTCGACCCCAATGCTAAGGTACGAGGGCCGTGTCTCCCTCCCCTGCAGGTCCACACAGGATCCACTATCAGGGTGGAAGATCACGATCAAAGAACAGTCAAAGAACAACGAACCAAAATGGCTTTTCATTAAATATCAGTTTTAAAGTGTAACTAACTTGTAAGTCCTCCACCCTCACCCACTAACTGGTTCCCCTAACTCTTGGTTCCCCAGTCTCCCTGTAACCAGGGGAGCAGCACCTAGTGCATACTAGCCCCCTCTGGTGGAGAAATGTGGTGTTGGATGCAAAGGTTGGGTCACGACTATCACACTGTCCTTACCTCAGAGGTGGAACACTACACTCCATTAGAGAAGTGCAGCATCCCTGTGGCGGTCAAACCCTCAGGGGTGCCACAAAAGCACCACCGACAAGCGCAAGTTGATGTTGGACAGGCTGCCATTGATTCTGCAACATGCTGCTTTAGAGGACTTCCTGGGAGAAATGACACCCAGAGTAGATACAGTTTCCCTCTATGCCAGTCCTTTCAACGAGCTAAAGAATATGGCTGTGGTGAAATACAACTCTCAGCAAAAAAAAGCTGTGGACTGGCTCTGTACCGTCCCTGGCCACATTCACCTGTCCACGTGTTTGTGGTTAGGCGATCCTTCCCAGTAAGTGCACTGGGGAGGGCATGGGTAATGTTGTGGGACCCGTGTTTGTGGAAGGCGGAGACGACACCGGGAGAAACAGTGGCGGCTGGGGACCGAGTATGGACACCAGGCCGCCGCCGGCATGCGGTTATGAAAAGATTCCGCCTCCACGAGCCTAAAAGGCCATATTTCAAGTGAAAGCAGCTTTAGAGGACTTCCTGGGAGAAATGACAGTTGGGTAGATATGGTTTCCCAACTCCTTTCACCAAGCTAAAGAATATGGCTGTGGTGAAATACAACTCAGCAAAAAAAGCTGTGGACTGACTCTGTACCGTCCCTGGCCACATTCACCTGTCCACATGTTTGTGGTTAGGTGGACCTTCCAGTAAGTGCACTGGGGAGGGCACGGGTAATGTTGCGGGACCCATGCTTATGGAAGGCATAGACGACAACGGGACAAATAGTGACAGCTGGAGACCGAGTATGGATACCCGGTCGCGGCCACCATAAGACTGTGGACAGCTTCCTCCTCCACGAGCCTAAAAGGTCACACTTCAAGTGCAAGCTGCTGTCAAAAATTTGGCAGTATAGTATTGCAGCCTGTGGGTTGGTGGGTGGCTGGCTGCATACTTGCGCTTGCATTCCAAGGAATGGGGTAGGGACAACTGAACGCTGCACTGGGACAAGGGTGTGGACAGTGATTGTCTGCAACGACAGGTCCATGGCGGGAGGCATCTTCGCATGCGCCAAGGATCACTTATGATGGGCACACTTTTAGGCAGTGACCTGGGAGTCAGAGATGCTTCCAGAGGTCTTCCCCATGCTGTTCCCATGTCTTTTCAGCACTGTATGCAATTTTTGACAGCAGCTTGCACTTGAAGTGTGACCTTTTAGGCTCGTGGAGGAGGAAGCTGTCCACAGTCTTATGGTGGCGGCGACCGGGTATCCATGAAATGATCTCGATGGTCCAGATGGATGGAGTGGAGGATGGCTGGTTGATGGACACCACATGCAAACATGGCTACGGCGCTAACAAGGAGGAGGTGGAGTAATGTTTTGGGCTGGAATTATGGGGAGTGAGATTGTCGGCCATTTTAGGATCCCTTAAGGGGTAAAGATGAACTCCACAATATATGTTGAGTTTCTCAAACAGTACTTCCTTCCATGGTTCAAGAAGAAGAACCGTGCATTCCGCAGCAAGATCATTTTCATGCATGATAATGCCCCGTCTCATGCTGCACATAACACATCTGCATCTCTGGCTGCTGTGGGCATAAAAGGGGACAAACTTATGGTGTGGCTCCCATGCTCCCCTGACCTCAACCCCATTGAGAACCTCTGGAGCATCATCAAAAGGAGTGTCTATGATGGCGGGAGGCAGTTCACATCTAAGCAACAGCTCTGGGAGGGTATTCTGTCCTCATGCAAAACAATTGGAAGCAGAAACCATCCAAAACCTGACAAATTCAATGGACGAGAGAGTTCAGAAACTCCTTTCGAACAAGCGGTCCTATGTGCAAATCTAACATCACCTAGAATAAAGTTTTGATTTGAGAACAGTTTGATTTCAGTTTGTAATAACCTGCTAATGCTTATAATTTAAAATATGACCATTTTTTGTTCTTTATTAAAAAGGAAAGGTTGAAAACTCTGCTGTGCATAATAATTTGGAACATGCATTTTGAGTGCAGTTTGAGTTTTTTATTTTTTTTAAAATATACTGTTATCATAGGCAGTTTGTACAAAAACCTTTCAATTGTACTCTAATAGTTATTTGACTGAAAAATTACAATGACTGCAATTCATATAGGTAATTTGGGAAAATCTGAGAAAATATTATTTGCATAATAATTTGGAACACAGTGTAGTATATATTAAAACAATAAAACAACGCGTTTCGGCTATAAAATAAAAAACACATAGCCTTCTTCAGGTATGAACATATCTTAGAGTATATGAGAGTTATATAGTCTTCACAATTGCACCTGGTTATGTTAATTGGATTAGATTAACCATATAGATACCGAGTATTGTTTCAGTTCAATCATGCCAGCTGTTTTTCTATACATATACAGTACAGACCAAAAGTTTGGACACACCTTCTCATTTAAAGATTTTTCTGTATTTTCATGACTGTGAAAATTGTACATTCACACTGAAGGCATCAAAACTATGAATTTACACATGTGGAATTATATACTTAACAAAAAAAGTGTGAAACAACTGAAAATATGTCTTACATTCTAGGTTTTTCAAAGTAGCCACCTTTTGCTTTGATGACTGCTTTGCACACTCTTGGCATTCCTTTGATAAGCTTCAAGAGGTAGTAACCGGAAATGGTCCTCCAACAATCTTGAAGGAGTTTCCAGAGATGCTTAGCACTTGTTGGCCCTTTTGCCTTTGTGGCACCCTGCTGCGCATTGGTGCCACAGAACCCAGAAGGGTGCATGGATGGACTTCTCCACAAGAGGCCCTCACACATTCACACAACTCCACCCTACCACCTCAGACCAGCAGAGGGAGCCCTGTTGGGGATATATATAGGGAGGGTGGAGCCAGGCAGCTCAGATTAGTTCCTACTTAGAGACAGAGAGGGACAGAGCTCAGAGTTGAGCAGAGAGCGTGCTGATGCTCAGAGAGCAGCGAAGAGGCAGTGCGCTGGCTGCTGTGCTTAGGCGAGCCAAGGCCTACAGCACGTGTGAAGGCCTAGTGAGGGACTTGAGTGGGCCAAAGGCGAGAGGAGAAGGAAGAAGTAGTGAGAGGGGGCAGAGGAACATGCTAGGATCACCCCGATATATATACCAGACACCGGGTCTGCGCCTACAGGGACCCTTTATACCCAGTAGGAACCACCAGAATCCCTGGAGGACTACAGGTCCCAGGTTCACCAAGAGCTGATTACAGTACCAGGGCTAGGAGTCACGGAGGCCCCAGCGTCCAGGGAGAGTGATATCCAAGAGAATGCCCTACCACCAGGTCAGCAGGTGCAAAGAGAGACAGTAACCAAGCTAGGCCTAGCTCCAGGCAGGTCAGAAGCTTAGCAAGTAAAGCCACGGAACAGGAGGTCCTATACCCGCTCACTGGGGAGAGTCCAAAAGTGCGCCCTTCGCCCGGAGTACCCTGGACCGTGCCTGCAACATCACCAGTAAAGGTACTGAAGCTTACCCCCGTGTGAGTGTCCGTCTTTCCTCTGGGATCGCCCTGCCGTCTCTCCCCTGCACCACTATCCATTACACCCCATGCTGCTGTGGCGCTCAGCTGCGCTTGGTACCACAGATCCTAGAGGGGTGCATTAACGGATTTCTCCACAAGAGGCCCCCACAGCATACACACACCTCCACCTTCTACCTCAGACCACCAGAGGGAGCCCGATAGGGATATAAATAGGGAAGGTGGATTCAGCAGTGCCTGCAGAAAGAGTTCAGTATAGTCTGTAGAGTGAGTCCAGACTAGAACTCACAGAGCTCAGGATAGAGAGCTAGGAGTGTGCCGACACTCTGAGAGAGGAGAAGAAGAGCAGCGTCCCGGCTGCAGTGTGTGTATCCTAGTGGTGGCCCCAAGCGGGGCCGAAGGCAAGTGGAAGAAAGTACCATAGGGGGCAGAGGAGCTTTACAAGCTCACCCCAGAAGCATATACCGGACACCGGGTCCGAATCTACGTGGATCTTCAAGACCAGTAGAAAACCACCGGAACCCCTGGTGAACTACATGTCCCAGGATCACCAAAAGCTGATACGTACCAGAACCAGGAATCACGGAGACCCCAAAGAATAGGGAGAGTGATCTCAAACAGAATCCCCTATCACGAAGTCAGCAGGTGCAGAACAGAAACAAAGTTAGGCCTTGCTCCAGGCAGGTCATAAGCTTACTACACAAAGGCAAGAGACAGGAGGCCCTACACCCGCTCACTGGGGAGGATCCGATATGCACCCCTTACCCTACAGTGCTCCGGGACGTGCCTGAATTTCCATCAGTAAAAGGTACTTGTAGCGTCGGCGTCCCTGCCTCCTGCTAGGCAGGGACGCTGTTCCCCTCACCTCTCCGCTCCGTGCCCGGCGTCTTCCTCCCGCTCTGCTGGCAGCGCACGCTCCTTCCCGGCCACGGTGCTTAGGGAGCGATCGCGCTCCCCCTCTCTTAAAGGGGCCGCACGCGTCGTCCTAAGGAGTCCCCGGCCAATGGCCGGAGGACTTCACCATATATAAGGCACCTCCTCCAAAATGGAGGTGCCCGAGCAATGTTGTAGCACAGTTCACCACTCTGCTTCGGCCCTCAGGTTCCGTTTCCAGTTACCTGCCAGTTTCCTGCCAGTTACCTGCCAGTTTCCTGTCTGATACCTGCCTGTCTCGTGTCTACCTGCTACTATTTCTGCGGTCCGACAGTCTGCCTACCAGCCCTGCCAGTCTGTCTATGGATCCGTCTGCCCGCTCACCTGGGAGCGCACATCTGCTACCTGCCTGCTAGCCTACCTAGAGGCTCCGCCGTCATGTGCTGTGACCACCTGCCTGTCCAGAGACTCTTGCCCGCTCACCTGGGAGCGCTCACCTGCTACCTGTCTGCTAGCCTACCTGGAGGCTCCGCCGTCACGTGCTGTGACCACCTGCCTGTCCAGAGACTCTTGCCCACTCACCTGGGAGCGCTCATCTGTTACCTGTCTGCTAGCCTACCTGGAGGCTCCGCCGTCACGTGCTGTGACCACCTGCCTGTCCAGAGACTCTTGCCCGCTCACCTTGGAGCGCTCATCTGCTACCTGCCTGTTAGCCTACCTGGAGGCTCTGCCGTCACGTGCTGTGACCACCTGCCTGTCCAGAGACTCTTGCTCGCTCACCTGGGAGCGTCCACCTGCTACCAGCCTGCTAGCCTACCTGGAGGCTCTGCCGTCACTTGCCGTGACCACCCGCCTGTCAAGAGACTGTCCCGGTCACTTGCTGTGATCCCCTGCCCGTTTACCCAGAGACTGTCCCGGTCACTTGCCGTGACCACCTGCCCATTTACCCAGAGACTGTCCCGGTCACTTGCCGTGACCACCTGCCCGTTTACCCAGAGACTGTTCCGGTCACTTGCCGTGACCACCTGCCCGTTTACCCAGAGACTGTCCCTGTCACTTGCTGTGACTACCTGACCGTCTTCCCTGGGTGCCACCCGCTTCCTTACAAGGGCCGCCCCCTTGCATAGTAGCTCAGAGGTTCCGCCTCCCAGACCCGTTACAGTACTGAAGTGACTTTTGTGTGTGCTCCTATTCTTGCTCTGACCCGCCTGGGTCCCCTCTGTCCTGAATCCCACCTCCTACGCTGCCCTGAGGCCCTGCTCCACCTGTAGGGAGCTATACCACCCAATCTGCCTTAACACCGGCCTCAGTGGGCTGCCGCAGCGCTGGTAATCCTCACCAGACAACACAGGTGGCGTCACGAACATTTACAAACCTATTATCCCAATATACATTCCCCGCTTTTCAGTTGTTTGCCCTGGGCCACGGACCGGGCCAGCCACCGTGATATCCCCCAAGCATCTGAGGGCCCGGTTGCCGAGTACCCCACGGCCCCGGGGGCGCGACACTGCCCTTGAGCTAGCTCTACCTGTGGAAAGCCAAACCATCCCTGCTGCCGTAACACCAGCTCCAGAGCACTGCTCCGCAGTGGCGGCACCCCTTGGCCGCATTCCACAGGTGGCGTCACGAACTTTCCAAAATCCCCTATAAATATCCTCCTTTTTACTGACCGCCCTGGGTCACGGACCGGGCCAGTCACCGTGATATCACCCCCGGCATCCACCGGCCCAGCACCAGGTACCCACCGGCCCAGGGGGAGCGTCAGCCTTGGCGTCATGAACAGGATTCCGTGCCCGTTGCCACCGGGTACTGTGCGCCTTAAAAGACTGTAATACTGACTGTGGTGAAGGTTTCCCGCCATTACCTAGATTTCCCGCCATTGTCTGCCATCTTCCTGTCTCGCCGCGCGGGAAGAAGAGGGGCGTAACCACGGAAATCGGAGAGGCATAACCGCTGGAAGCGCGTGAAGCCCGGGACACGCCCCGCCCCTGACGTCGAACCCGGAAGCATCAGGTCCTGGAAGGAGCCCAGAGGACGCTCTGACGTCAGACGCGAGCGACGCAAGGTCCTGGAAGAAGACCGTCGCCCGCGGAGCTGCTGTCTACCTGATAAAGAAAGTGAAGAAGGTAGGCTCTGATTCACTAGGGGGGCGCAACCATGGCCGACAACCAGCAAGCCACCGGAGCACCGGTTAACGCTCCTGATGCCCAACTTGCGCCCGGCGCTGCACAGGCCGGAGCGGCCGCTCCACCAGCAGGGGTCATGGCTCCGTTTATACCCATGGCCATGCCGTATATCCCTGGAGCGAAGTGGCTCCCCCAGTATAATGGCAAACCGGACACCCTGTCAGGATTCAAGAGAAAAATATACGGTGTGCTAGACATGTATTCTATGACCGGTAAACAGAGAGCCGCTGTTGTGCTGGGACAATTGACTGGTGCCGCAGAGCAGGAAGTTGAAACCTGGCCAGCCGCAGACCAGGAATCAGTATCCATCATCTTTAAGAGACTGCAAACTGTGTTTGAAAACCGCACTGAGACAGAACTCCAGATGAGGTTCTACCACTGTGTCCAGAAACCTGAGGACAGTGTCCGGGACTATGCCTGGCGCTTACAGGAAGCCCTGCGGGCCCTGAAATAGGGTAGTCCAGCCAGCATACAAAATGAAAATAAAATGCTGTCGGAACAATTCATCCGGGGGTTGAGGTCCCAGGAGGAGAGCAGAACTGTACGGTGGTGGGCCTTGGACCATCCAGATGCCACCTTTGACAACCTTAAGGACATGGCTATAAAAGGTCTGCAGCCCCTGGAAACAACAGATACTGCTGTCCAACATTACCAGAGTGGGGCCACTCCAGTGCCCGCAGCACCCACTGCTCCTTCATTAACGGCTGAAACAAAGATGCAAACAGCGCCCCCTAGCGAGCTGGACAGCCTGCGCTCTGAAGTGCGTCAGCTAAGTAAAACCCTGGCCACTGTCCTGAGCACACTACAGCTACAGACGGAGCCCGAGCCGGAAGGAAGGATCTTACTCGCCGACAGCCCTGAGGATGTCCCCTGGATGAGGAGAAGAAGGAGGACAACGCCACCCTGGAGGAGGACAACGCCACCCCGTGGGAGGACCAACGACCAACGTCGCCCTCCAGGAGACTTCATCTGCTACTGCTGCCAGAAGGCAGGCCACACAGCGCGGAACTGTCCTTTAAACGAGCAAACCCAGGAGTAAATCAAGCAGGCCCATTCAGCTGGTATCACCGGTTTGTAGGAGGAAGACCTTTCCTGTCCATTGTGCTGGATGGCATCGTGACACCTGCCCTGCTGGACACTGGATCTCAGGTAACCATCATGCCTGATGTCCTCTAAAAAAGGTTCCGGTCCATAGACGAACTTCACCCACCAGCTCCAAACCTTTCCGTGTATGCCTCCAATGGCCTTCCCCTTAACCTAGTTGGGGTTAAGGATGTGGCAGTAAAGGTGGGAAGAGTGGTACTGAAGGACCAGGGACTAATTGTAGTAGAGACTAATCCTGATGATACAGACTTGTACATGATACTTGGTACTAATGTTGTTGGTAACTGTTTGGGAGAAGTGTTGTTTTTGTTCCAACAGATTGCTGACACTGCCAAGCCAGGGCAGAGGAGGGTGCTACAGAGAGAGATACGAGCCCTACTGTACCAGCAACAGGTAAAGCTAACAGGTGGTGAAATTGGTAATGTACGGGTGACAGACCCGATACCCATTGTGATTTCCCCGATGAGTGAAATGCTGATTTGGTGTAGAGCAGCAATAGGTCTAAGAGGACAGAACTACCATGCGGTAGTGGAGCCCGTTAGCTCTGAGAACAGACCTACACTCTTAACTGCCATGGGGGTGGTTGATGTACGCAATGGGAGGGTACCCGTACGTCTCCTAAATTGTGGGGAGGATGAAGTTAAGCTACCAAGATACGCCACTGTTGCCAGGTTGTATACTGTGGATAACAACGCCATACACACAGTGGAATCCTTGACCACACCAGATACCGTGGAGGACAATGACTCCGAAGCTCAGTTGGTGGATTAGTGTCAACAGCTCCATGTTGGGACTGACGCCACTCCTGTCCATCAAAAACAAGGTGTACATAGGGTGGTCCAGGAATATGAACAGGTATTCAGCAAACATCCACTTGATTTTGGGAGGATTAAAGGGGTACAACACCATATACCCACAGGTGACCATCAACCCATCAAAGAACGTTACAGGCCCATACCACCAGCACACTACCAGAAGGCGAAGGAAATGTTGCATGACATGAAGAAGGCAGGGGTAATAAGAGATAGCTGTAGACCCTGGGCAGCTCCCCTGGTCCTGGTCAGGAAAAAGGATGGAAGCATGAGAATGTGTGTAGATTACAGACAGGTAAATCGATAATACACAGATGCATACCCTTTGCCCCGTATAGAGGAATCCCTGGCTGCATTAAAGTCTGCAAATTACTTCTCTACCCTTGACCTCACTAGTAGGTACTGGCAAGTAGCAGTTGCTGAGGAGGACCGGCAGAAGACGACCTTCACTACCCCGATGGGACTCTGCGAGTTCAACAGTATGCTGTTCGGACTCTGCAACGCCCCTGGAACGTTTCAGAGATTGATGGAGTGCTATTTGGGACCCCGTAACTTTGAGACCGTGCTGCTATACCTGGATGACGTGATAGTGTACTCCAAGACGTATGAGGACCATTTGAAGCACCTGGCGGAGGTATTTGAGTAGTTGTCCCGGTATGGGATGAAATTGAAGCCTTCCAAGTGCCACCTGCTCAAACGAAAGGTTCAGTAACTGGGAAACATCGTCAGTCCAGAAGGAGTAGCACCAGACCTGGAGAAGGTCACTGCCATCCAGAAATGGCCAGAACCGAAGAATCTCAAGGAGGTACGTCAGTTCCTGGGACTGGTTGGGTACTACTGGAGGTTTGTAAAGGACTACACCAAGAAGGCAGTGCCTTTGCAAGATCTCCTGGTAGGACAGTCCCACAGAGGCAAGAACCACCCCCCCCCTTCCAGGGGGGTAAAGAGCAGACTGAGTCCTTTGCAGTGATGAAAGAGATCCTGACTGGCAAAGAAATCCTGGCCTACCCTGACTACAGCCAACCATTCCTGCTATACACTGATGCCAGCAACGAGGGACTAGGAGCTGTGTTAAGCCAGAAGCAGTATGGCAAAGAGAAGGTAATTGCATATGCCAGCAGGAAGCTTCGTCCGACCGAGAGGAATCCAGAAAACTATAGCTCCTTCAAGTTGGAGCTCCTGGCCTTGGTCTGGGCCATCACTGAATGATTCAAGCACTACTTGGCCTCCAGTAAGTTCACGGCTTACACTGACAACAAACCCTTGACACACCTAGAGACAGCCAAGTTGGGAGCCATGGAACAGCGTTGGATGGCCCGGCTGTCAAACTATGAATTCACCATCAAGTACCGGGCAGGCCACAATAACGCCAACGCTGATGCCCTATCCAGAATGCCTCACCAGTCGGACACTGAAGTAGAAGTGGATGACCTGGAGGAGTTTGAGCTACCTGCCTTCCACAGAAATGGGATGGTCCACGAGCAGCGCACCTCCAGGAGGTACCGTGGTAAGACACTAAACCCATTACCTCACCACAGTTGGAAGGAGACCCAGGATAGAGACCCGGTTGTCAGCCGTATCAAAGAACTGATAACCCATGAAGGTTCCTCTCTGGAGAAGGATGCTTCTCCACAAGCCAAGCAACTGTGGAATGAGAGAAGCCGGCTGTTCATCTATAGAGAGAAACTGTGCCGAAGGTATGTCAACCCAAGGACCCATGAGATGGTATGGCAGATCGTAGTGCCCAGGACAGACATCCAGATGGTATTGGAGGCCTACCATGATCAAGCAGGGCACTTTGGCTGGAAAAAGCTGGAAACTCTCCTGAAGAGTCGGTTTTATTGGGTTGGAATGCGGAGCTCCTTAGAGAAGTGGTGCCGGAATTGTGGACCCTGTAGCCTCAGAAGAAAAGACTACAGCAGCCAGAAGGCACCCCTGCAGTCCATCAAGACAACCCAGCCCCTGGAGATCGTCGCCTTGGATGACGTCAAGCTGTCACCCAGCAGGTCAGGCTACTCGTATGCCCTGACCATGGTGGATCACTACTCCCGTTCCTGGT
Source organism: Phyllobates terribilis (assembly GCF_046119375.1). NCBI lineage: Eukaryota > Metazoa > Chordata > Amphibia > Anura > Dendrobatidae > Phyllobates > Phyllobates terribilis. The sequence goes on along the minus strand of NW_027362773.1, from coordinate 128,888,470 downwards.
GGTAGCCCCCTTCAAGGATCTGACGGCAGAAACTGCAGCAAGGATGTTTCAAGCCTACTTATGCAGGCCCCATGGATACACGGATAAGGTGCTGACGGATCAAGGCCCTGCCTTTGAAGCCAAGCTGTTCAAAGAGTTTTGCCATCTGTACGGGTGTAAGAAGATCCGGACTACACCGTACCACCCCCAAAATAATGGGTTATGTGAAAAGATGAATAACATAGTCATCAACCTGTTGAAGACCTTACCTCTCGAAGAAAGAAACCAGTGGCCAGACAAACTACCTGACCTGGTAGATTTGTACAATTACATACCTGAGAGTTCCACCAATTATACTCCAGCGTACCTCATGAGAGCAAAACCCGGAAAGTTGCCCATGGACCTGGAGCTTGGAGTGGTAGAGCCAGAAGTGGTTATGTCCACTGAAGACTGGGATACGACTCGACAGGAGCAGTACAGGAGAGTACAGGCCTGTATTGAAGACAGTCTAAGTAAGGTGAGAGATAAGCAGGAAGCACAGTACAACAAAAGTGCACCAGCCAAACCCTTGAGACCTGGAGAAGTTGTGCTGAAATGAAAAAGAAGAAGCCACAAGCTTGACGACCAGTGGGAAAGGGAACCTTACACTGTGTTGAATTCCAGATTTGACAATAGGAAAACCTGTCTAATTAGCAAAGACGGAGGAAGAACAACTGCAACGGTATCAAGAGACCATCTGAAGTTGTGCCCAAGTCCGCTGAAGCCCCAGGAGGAAGTGCCTCTCACCATACCGGAGGAGCCTAAAGAAGAAGTACTCCATACTGTCTTAGGAGATTTCCTGGCAGATTGGCCTCAACTGGATGGAGCGGTAATAATACCTGTGCTACACTTCTACCAACAGCCAGAAGACTCTCCACTGCAAGTAAGACCTGTAAGTGCCCCAGAAGAGCCTGCTCAGGAAGAATCCCCGGAAGAAGGATCACCGGTAGAAGAAGAGCCAGAAGGCCCAGTAAGTAGTGTACTTGCCAGTCCCGTAGAGAGGTTAAGGCAGTCTTGCAGTCCACCAACACATAGAGCGGAAAATAGCGCAAGCGTCCACACTACACGCATTCCAGTACTACGTAGGTCATCACGTAGCACAAAAGGCCAGACCCCTGTCAGGTATAGGGAGTAAATAGAAAAATACCTGTAGTATAAATAGTTACCTAGTAGGGTATTGCATAATGTTTATTGTATAAACTGAAATATATGTGTTTATTTAGTTACCCGTAAGGGTACAAGGACTCGTAGGCTGAGGACTGTGAGCATCCCAAAAACTGTTCATGTATATAGTTGCACTCCCTGGAGTGCCCCTTAAGTGACCACTGAACAAAAACCTGTTTGGCGTGGCCGAAGACGTGGTCAGACCCTGGATCACCTATGCCCTGTAGCCATGCCCAGGGCCTACGTTGAGGGTTTTCAGGCGGGCCCCTCATGTTCCTTCATCGGTGAAATGGACACCAGGTCACGGGACTTACTGTGACTTAATCAATGTTATTTACAATTGTTATTATTGTATTATAATGTTACCTGTAATGTTCAAGAAAAGTGCCTCCCATAAAGGGAAGAATTGTTATTGCTAAACCTGTTTTGAGAAAAATGCTTCAGTCCAGGAGTACTGAGTTTTACTAGGGGGGAATGTGGCTCCCTGCTGTGCATTGGTGCCACAGAACTCAGAAGGGTGCATGGAAGGACTTCTCCACGAGAGGCCCTCACACATTCACACATCTCCAGCCTACCACCTCAGACCAGCAGAGGGAGCCCTGTTGGGGATATATATAGGAAGGGTGGAGCCAGGCAGCTTAGATTAGTTCCTACTTAGAGACAGAGAGGGACAGAGCTCAGAGTTGAGCAGAGAGCGTGCTGATGCTCAGAGAGCAGCGAAGAGGGAGTGTGCTGGCTGCTGTGCTTAGGCAAGCCAAGGCCTACAGCACATGTGAAGGTCTAGTGAGGGCCTTGAGTGGGCCAAAGGCGAGAGGAGAAGGAAGAAGTAGTGAGAGGGGGCAGAGGAGCATACCAAGCTCACCCCGATATATATACCGGACACCGGGTCCGCGCCTACAGGGACCCTTTATACCCAGTAGGAACCACCGGAATCCCTGGAGGACTACAGGACCCAGGTTCACCAAATGCTGACTACAGTACCAGGGCTAGGAGTGACGGAGGCCACAGCATCCAAGGAGAGTGATCTCCAAGAGAAGGCCCTACTACCAGGTCAGCAGGTGCAAAGAGAGACAGTAACCAAGCTAGGCCTAGCTCCAGGCAGGTCAGAAGCTTAGCGAGTAAAGCCAGAGATCAGGAGGCAATATACCCGCTCACTGGGGAGAGTCCAAAAGTGCGCCCTTCGCCCGGAGTACCCTGGACCGTGCCTGCAACATCGCCAGTAAAGGTAAAGAAGCTTACCCCCCTGTGAGTGTCCGTCTTTCCTCCGGGACCATCCTGCCGTCTCTCCTCTGCACCACCATCCATTACACCCCACGCTGCCCTGGAGCTAGCTCTACCTGTGGAGAGCCACACCATCCCTGCTGCCGTAACACCAGCTCCAGAGGACTGCTCCGCAGCTGCGGCACCCCTTAGCCGCATTCCACAGGTGGCGTCACAAACTTTCCCAAATCCCCTATAAATATCCCCCTTTTTACTGACCACCCTGGGTCACGGACCGGGCCAGCCACCGTGATATCACCCCCGGCATCCACCGGCCCGGCACCGGGTACCCCACGGCCCAGGGGGCGCGTCACCTTAACTCTGTGGTCCAGCTCACCCCTAACCATCTCGATTGGGTTCAGGTCTGGTGACTGTGGAGGCCAGGTCATCTGGCTTAGCACCCCATCACTCTCCTACTTGGTCAAATAGCCCTTACACAGCCTGGAGGTGTATTTGGGGTCATTGTCCTGTTGAAAAATAAATGATGATCCAACTAAACGCAAACCGGATGGAATAGCATGCTACTGCAAGATGCTGTGGTAGCCATGCTGGTTCAGTATGCCTTCAATTTTGAATAAATCCCCAACAGTGTCACCAACAAAGCACCCCCACACCACCACACCTCCTCCGCCATGCTTCACGGTGGGAACCAGGCATGTAGAGTCCATCCGTTCACCTGTTCTGCGTCGCACAAAGACACGGTGGTTGAAACCAAAGATCTCAAATTTGGACTCATCAGACCAAAGCACAGATTTCCACTGGTCTAATGTCCATTCCTTGTGTTCTTTAGCCCAAACAAGTCTCTTCTGCTTGTTGCCTGTCCTTAGCAGTGGTTTCCTAGCAGCTATTTTACCCTGAAGGCCTGCTGCACAAAGTCTCCTCTTAACAGTTGTTGAAGAGATGTGTCTGCTGCTAGAACTCTGTGTGGCATTGACCTGGTCTCTAATCTGATCTGCTGTTAACCTGCGATTTCTGAGGCTGGTGACTCGGATAAACTTATCCTCAGAAGCAGAGGTGACTATTGGTCTTCCTTTCCTGGGGCGGTCCTCATGTGAGCCAGTTTCTTTGTAGCACTTGCCATAATACAAATTCTAACAGTCTATTCAGTAGGACTATCAGCTGTGTATCCACCAGACTTCTGCACAACACAACTGATGGTCCCAACCCCATTTATAAGGCAAGAAATCCCACTTATTAAACCTGACAGGGCACACCTGTGAAGTGAAAACCATTTTTGGTGACTACCTTTTGAAGCTCATCAAGAATATGCCAAGAGTGTGTAAAGCAGTCATCAAAGCAAAAGGTGGCTACTTTGAAGAACCTAGAATATAAGACATATTTTCAGTTGTTTCACACTTTTTTGTTAAGTATATAATTCCACATGTGTTAATTCATAGTTTTGATGCCTTCAGTGTGAATGTACAAGTATTGGCACCCTCAGCCTAATACTTGGTTGCACAACCTTTAGCCAAAATAACTGCGAACAACCACTTCAACACTTGTAACCATCAATGAGTTTCTTACAATGCTCTGCTGGAACTGTAGACTATTCTTCTTTGGCAAGCTGCTCCAGGTCCCTGATATTTGAAGGGTGCCTTCTCCAAACTGCCATTTTGAGATCTTGCTGGCCACCTTAGAAGTCTCCAGTGCTTTCTCTCAAGCCATTTTATAGTGCTTTTGGAAGTGTGTTATGGGTCATTGTCCTGCTGGAAGACCCCTGACCTCTGAGGGAGACCCAGCTTTCTCACACTGGGCCCTACATTATGCTGCAAAATTTGTTGGTAGTCTTCAGACTTCATAATGCCATGCACACGGTCAAGCAGTCCAGTGCCAGAGGCAGCAAAGCAACCCCAAAACATCAGGGAACCTCCGCCATGTTTGACTGTAGGGACCGTGTTCTTTTCTTTGAATGTCTCTTTTTTTTTTCCTGTATACTCTATGTTGATGCTTTTTCCCAAAAAGCTCTACTTTTGTCTCATCTGACCAGAGAACATTCTTCCAAAACATTTTAGGCTTTCTCAGGTAAGTTTTGGAAAACTCCAGCCTGGCTTTTTTATGTCTCGGGGTAAGAAGTGGGGTCTTCCTGGGTATCCTACCATACAGTCCCATTTCATTCAGACGCCGACGGATAGTACGGGTTGACACTGTTGTACCCTCGGACTGCAGGGCAGCTTGAACTTGTTTGGATGTTAGTCGAGGTTCTTTATCCACCATCCGCACAATCTTGCGTTGAAATTTCTCGTCAATTTTTCTTTTCCGTCCACATCTAGGGAGGTTAGCCACAGTGCCATGGGCTTTAAACTTCTTGATGACACTGTGTACGGAAGACACAGGAACATTCAGGTCTTTGGAGATGGACTTGTAGCCTTGAGATTTCTCATGCTTCCTCACAATTTGGTTTCTCAAGTCCTCAGACAGTTCTTTGGTCTTCTTTTTTTTCTCCATGCTCAATGTGGTACACACAAGGACACAGGACAGAGGTTGAGTCAACTTTAATCCATGTGAACTGGCTGCAAGTGTGATTTAGACATTGCCAACACCTGTTAGGTGCCACAGGTAAGTTACAGGTGCTGTTAATTACACGAATTAGAGAAGCATCACATGATTTTTCAAACAGTGCCAATACTTTTGTCCACCCCCTTTTTTAGGTTTTGTGTGGAATTATATCCAATTTGGCTTTAGGACAATTCTTTTTGTGTTTTTTTCATTGAAGACAAATTAAATGAAGATAATAATACCAAAGAATTTGTGATTGCAATCATTTTCAGGAAGAAACTGAGTATTATCTGACAGAATTGCTGGGGTGCCAATACTTTTGGCCACCACTGTATATCCAGAAGGCGTCTTTCCTATTCAATTGATGGATTCTATCAGGTTTACCTGAAGGAATCTCATCCACTGGCCTTATTTTCACTACAAATTTCTTATCATGACTTGTTAAGAGATGTCTTGATAGATTATGCGTTAGGAGTCCGAACTTGGCATTAAGTCTGTGTGCGTTCAAACGTGATCTGACTATCTGTGTTGTCCGACTGACATATTGAAGCCCACATTCACACGAGATCACATAAATAACATAACTGCTGGTACATGTAAGATGGCTTTGAATAGGAAAGATCTCACCTGTATTATTTGATTTTATAGATTGGTGCCCATGTGTAATGGAATGACAACACTGGCATTTTTTTTGTAAACACTTAAAGGTGCCATTTTGTTTACTCGGAACATATCCTATAATATTGTTTTTGAAAATATTTATCTGTTCTTTTGTGTATTGTCTTCTCAAGCGACTTGGTGCGATGATATTTCTCAGTGTTTTTCCTCTTCTAATTGTGATACCTGGTCTATTCGGCAGAGTATCGCGTAGAAGGGGGTCCTGTAGTAAAATATGCCAATGTCTTTGTAAAACCTCTCTAATCCATACATTATCTTTATTAAATGAAGTGATAAAATTTTGATGCCATTTTTTGTTACCCTCCATCATATTTTTACCTGAATGTGCATTAATTACTGATTTGTCATTCCTATTTGCTTTCGCTTCATTTTCCTGTGTTTTCATTATTAGACAATCATCTTGAGTTTTTTTCAGATTTATCTGATACGCCTCATTTATTAAATGCTTCTGATACTTTTTTTCTGAAAACCTTTTCTTTAGTATTTGAGATTGCAGAACATAATCAGATTTTTTAGTATTATTTTTTCTAATACAAAAAAATTGACTGAATGGAATATTGTTCTTCCATTTGAGGTAATGGGCACTTTGATAATCAAGATACCCATTAACATCCACTTTTTTTTGTAATTTCCAAATCTAGGAAAATGGCTCTTTCCTTTTCAATGTTAGCCACAAAATAACTCAAAAACATTGTGATTGAGGATAAATTCAAGGCTTTTTAAGATAAATTTGATCTGTTTCCCTGGCATATTTCCATTTTTCTCTAGATATAATTTGACTGCATCTATGCCTAAATTATGATCAATATTTGAATATAATGCATTCACATCAAGTGTGAGCATTAGATAATCCCCCCCCTATTCTAGAGTATTTAAATCATGAATAAGCTGTGTAGAATCTCTTAAAAAAGAGGGTAATGTTTTAACATGTTCCTGGAGATAGAGATCAAGAAAATGGGATAAATAACTAGTCAATGAGTTGATCCCTGAGATGGTAGGACGATCTAGGGGGTTATTGGGATCCTTATGTAGTTTTGGTAAATAATAGAAAAAAGCCATGGAAAATTCTTTGTTAATCAAAAAATCTTCTTTCTTTTTTGGTCAGGATTCCTTCCATAAAAGCATTATTAATCATGGTGTGATATTCCTTAGAAAAGATTTTTGATGGATCTATACTTAATTTTTCATAATATTTAGGATCTGATAGGATATTTGATGCCTCTTTGAGATAGGCATCTCTATCCAATATTACGACCCCCCCCCTTTTGTCCGCTTCACGAATCACAATTTCTCTATTATTTTTTAATTAGTTATCGCTGTTTTTTCTTCAGCTGTAATATTTGCTTTGTATCTTCCATTTTGTTTAGTCATTATTTTAGCAGTTTTTCTAAAAAATGTTTTGACACCTTTTTTATTTTTCACGGAACGAAATTCCCCACCCACTAGAGCAAGAAAAGTTTCTATATAGCTCCCCCTATGGTGTATAGGATTAAAATTGGAGCGAGTTTTCACTTCCATATGTGTATTAGTATCCTCTACTATTTCAGTACCTGTAGCTATTAGTGTACTTATTTTAGTTTTTAGAATCTGTATATCATTATTTCTCTTCTGAAGTGCAAAATGTCTTGTGAGAGTCAGTCGTCTCACAAATCTATTTAAGTCAAGGAAGAGATCAAAATTATTCGCCTCTTGACTGGGGCAAAAATGAAGTCCCTTTACTAATATCCTCTCCTCTGCCACTTTAAGATTGTATTTAGATAGATTGAAGATTCTTTTTTTAGGAGAATCTCCATCCTGTGTTGACCTTTCCTCTAGTGCACATATAGGAGATATTTTCGGATTTGTTTTTATTACTATTTCTTTTTTATCCCCGAAATGGTGGGATTTTTTAATATTTTTTTTGGAGTTTCTGTCTCCTCTAGTCCTTCGGGGCCTCCTTTTCTTTTTCTTAAGGTAGTTATTAGTGTGGGGAAAAATGTGGTGATCTGTAATTACGATGGGGGGATAGGCATGGATGGAATCATAGTGGGTGCTAGATTGGACTGGCTCAATATTGATGGTACTATCGTCTCCACTAACGGTAGAGGGCGCATAGGACCAATCTCTAAAAAAGATATCTGAGAACTAACGGAAGCGGGTGATGAGGTGGATGCTTGTACCATCGTAACAAGAGTGGATGGGGTATCTTCATTGCTATATGTTGTCAAATCATTCAAATCAAAGAAGCCATTTTCAACATCTGAAATTCCATTAGCAGTATCGCCCAAAATATCTATAGATTTTTTCAAATTAGGTAGAATAACCTGTTGTATATCACCCCGGATTATGGGCTTATCCAAAGCCGGTAATCTTGGGTTCGGTGCAGGTGGCATTAATTTCATAGGACTATTATTATCCTTGTTTTTATCTTTATTCGCCAGGTGGGAATTTTTATTACTAATAATCAAGGGAAACTTTCTAGATCATATTTATGTTGGTAAACCGGAGTGGAATGATTTACATATGTTTTTTTGGGTATTGCACCTGTATGTCTCAAGGGTTTATAAGCAGTATTTTTTGCTAATCGGGAATTATAGAATGTCCGTAAATGATCTACTGTATCTCTCTGTTTTTTAAAAAGGGAATCCAAAGATTTGGATCCCAATTGATTATTAGTGGGTCTTGATTTATTCCCAACACTTATGTTAGTTTTATTATTTAAAACCACATCCCTACGTAATTTTTTAGTTTTTGTTTCCATAAGATTATTCTCAAAATTTTTTCAATTCTTATTCATATCACTATTCAATGTATCATAGTATGGAATCATTTTATATTGGTTGAGATCTTCAACCAGCGACTCACATTTTTTTGTTGCTTGGAGTGCTAGCTCCTTACGTTTCAATATTAATAGTGACATTAAACCATATGAACAAGTATCCAAAATTTCTTGCCATCTGCTCGAAAAATCTGTATCCATAGGAAAATTACTGTTAAAATTAATCTGTAAACCTTTTGGTATAATTTTATGTTTGCTACATGTGTCCAGAAATCCAGATGATGTCGGATCTCAATCTTCATGTTTTTTTCAAAGTTATAAAAAACATCTCTAATGTTTTTTTTAGTTCCTAGATCAATATCATCACATACTGGTTTCATTAAGGTGTTGCTTGTAGTATGTGGATTGATGGCAGCAATTGCCTCATTTTTTCTTTTTTTTTTAGTTTTTTTTTTAATATATATATTTTTTATTTTTTTATTTTATTTTATTTATTTATTTATTTTTTTGATCATACTATGCATTTGATGGCGATTCTAATGCTACATACTGAAAACCAATTGGATATTGAAATATTAGAGATACCTATATAAGCTTCCTAAAGAAAAGAAAGGAAAGGTAGGGAGGAGGAATAATGGAATAATAAAAAGAAAATAAATTTTATAGATAATGTATGATAACTTGAAAATAAAAAAAATAAAAAAAATAAACACCTTTGTTTTCAACCTGCACATATATATGTATAGAAAAACAGCTGCCATGATTAAACTTAAACAATACTCGGTATCTATATGGTTAATCTAATCCAATTAACATAACCAGGTGCAATTGTGAAGACTATATAACTTTCATATACTCTTAGATATGTTCATACCTGAAGAAGGCTATGTGTTTTTTATTTTATAGCCGAAACGCGTTGTTTTATTGTTTTAATATATACTATATCGAGAAAACAGAGTGAAATAAATCTTTTGAAGATAAAGAGTTAATTTTCCAATCCTTTTAAGTCTGGGAGCGCTAGTCCTATCGGGTATTTCATTCTGAATCCTATCCTACGGATCCCTGGCTGACAGATCCTGTCACACCAGTGATGAAGCTGCATACCTGAGGAGTTGGACACTGAAACAAGACCGTGAGGTCGACATGCAGTATTACAAGATAATTTAAAGGTGAGCTTATAACCTTTTCTCTTTTTCTAATCTACATAGAAAATCTACACTTAGATCTGCGCTTGTTTCTCGACCTCCCCCTATCTTTTAGACCCCACAGCCTTGAGGTCCAAACTGTTGTTTTACTAAAAGCCTAAGGATATCCACAGGCTTAGGAGGAGATCATTACAGGTCTGACCAGGGGAAAAGAGCTGCGGTCTAAAGATGGATTATTTTAACAACAGACTGACAAGAAGACCTGAGGAATTTGCTGCCATCAATCCACAGACTACAAGTAACACCTTAATGAAACCAGTATGTGATGATATTGATCTAGGAACTAAAAAAAACATTAGAGATATTTTTTATAACTTTGAAAAAAATATGAAGATTGAGATCCGACATCATCTGGATGCCGAATTTTTGGACATATGTACCAAACATAAAATTATACCAAAAGGTTTACAGATTCATTTTAACAGTACTTTTCCTATGGATACAGATTTTTTGAGCAGATGGCAAGAAATTTTGGATACTTGTTCATATGGTTTAATGTCACTATTAATATTGAAACGTAAGGAGCTAGCACTCCAAGCAACAAAAAAATGTGAGTCGCTGGTTGAAGATCTCAACCAATATAAAATGATTCCATACTATGATACATTGAATAGTGATATGAATAAGAATTTAAAAAATTTTGAGAATAATCTTATGGAAACAGAAACTAAAAAAATACGTAGGGATGTGTTTTTAAATAATAAAACTAACATAAGTGTTGGGAATAAATCAAGACCCACTAATAATCAATTGGGATCCAAATCTTTGGATTCCCTCTCTAGAAAACAGAGAGATACAGTAGATCATTTACGGACATTCTATAATTCCCGATTAGCAAAAAATACTGCCTATAAACCCTTGAGACATACAGGTGCAACACCCAAAAAAACATATGTAAATCATTCTACTCCGGTTTACAAACATAAATATGATCTAGAAAGTTTCCCCTTGATTATTAATAATAAAAATTCCCACCTGGCGAATAAAGATAAAAACAAGGATAACAATAGTCCTATGACTACCGGCTTTGGATAAGTCCATAATCCGGGGTGATATACAACAGGCTATTCTACCCAATTTTAAAAAATCTATAGATATTTTGGGCGATACTGCTAATGGAATTTCTGATGTTGAAAATGGCTTCTTTGATTTGAATGATTTGACAACATATAGCAATGAAGATACCCCATCCACTCTTGTTGCGATGCTACAAGCATCCACCTCATCACCCACTTCCCTTAGTTCACAGATAACTTTTTTAGAGATTGGTCCTATGTGCCCCCTACCGTTAGTGGAGACGATAGTACCATCAATATTGAGCCAGTCCAATCTAGCTCCCACTATGATTCCATCCGTGCCTATCTCCCCATCGCAATCACAGATCACCAAATTTTTCCCCCCACTAATAACTACCTTAAGAAAAAGAAAAGGAGGCCCCAAGGGACTAGAGGAGGCAGAAACTCCAAAAAAAATAATTAAAAAATCCCACCATTTCAGACATAAAAAAGAAATAGTAATAAAAACAAATCCGAAAATATCTCCTATATGTGCACTAGAGGAAAGGTCAACGCAGGATGGAGATTCTCCTAAGAAAAGAATCTTCAATCTATCTAAATACAATCTTAAAGTGGCAGAGGAGAGGATATTAGTAAAGGGACTTAATTTTTGCCCCAGTCAAGAGGCGAATAATTTTGGTCTCTTCCTTGACTTAAATAGATTTGTGAGACGACTGACTCTCACAAGACATTTTGCACTTCAGAAGAGAAATAATGAGATACAGATTCTAAAAACTAAAATAAGTACACCAATAGCTACAGGTACTGGAATGGTAGAGGATACTAATACACATATGGAAGTGAAAACTCTCTCCAATTTTAATCCTAGACACCATAGGGGGAGCTATGTAGAAACTTTTCTTGCTCTAGTGGGTGGGGAATTATGTTCTATGAAAAACAAAAAAGGTGTCAAAACATCTTTTAGAAAAACTACTAAAATAATGACTAAACAAAATGGAAGATACAAAACAAATATTGCAGCTGAAGAAAAAACAGCGATAACTAATTAAAAAAATAATAGAGAAATTGTGATTCGTGAAGCGGACAAAGGGGGGGGGTCGTAATATTAGATAGAGATGCCTATCTCAAAGAGGCCTCAAATATGCTATTAGATCCTAAATATTGTGAAAAATTAAGTATAGATCCATCAAAAACCTTTTCTAAGGAATATCACACCATGATTAATAATGCTTTTATGGAAGGAATCCTGACCAAAAAAGAAAGAAGGTTTTTTGATTAACAAAGAATTTTCCATGGCTTTCTTCTATTATTTACCAAAACTACATAAGGATCCCAATAAACCCCCAGGCCGTCCTATCATCTCAGGGATCAACTCATTGACTAGTTATTTATCCCATTTTCTTGATCTCTATCTCCAGGAACATGTTAAAACATTACCCTCTTTTTTAAGAGATTCTACACAGTTTATTCATGATTTAAATACTCTAGAATGGGGGGAGGATTATCTAATGCTGACACTTGATGTGAATGCATTATATTCAAATATTGATCATAATTTAGGCATAGATGCAGTCAAATTCTATCTAGAGAAAAATGGAAATATGCCAGGGAAACAGATCGAATTTCTCTTAAAAAGCCTTGAATTTATCTTCAAGCACAATGTTTTTGAGTTTGAGGGCCAGCTTTATCTGCAGAGACATGGCACCGCGATGGGGACTCGGGTAGCCCCAAGTTTTGCTAATTTATGTATGGGGCTATTCAAGTCCCAATCACCCCTTTGCTCATCTGAGTATACAGATAGGATTGTACTTTACAAACGATATATTGATGATCTGTTTGTCGTGTGGAAAGGAGGGATCAGAGGCAGAAACTCTGGTAAAAGAACTCAATAGTAATAACTGGGGAATTTATTTTGTGTCTAACATTGAAAAGGAAAGAGCCATTTTCCTAGATTTGGAAATTACACTTGAAAATAAAAAAATTATTACCAAAACACATTTTAAAAAAGTGGATGTTAATGGTTATCTTGATTATCAAAGTGCCCATTACCTCAAATGGAAGAACAATATTCCATTCAGTCAATTTTTTAGTATTAGAAAAAATAATACTAAAAAATCTGATTATGTTCTGCAATCTCAAATACTAAAGAAAAGGTTTTCAGAAAAAAAGTATCCGAAGCATTTAATAAATGAGGCGTATCAGATAAATCTGAAAAAAACTCAAGATGATTGTCTAATAATGAAAACACAGGAAAATGAAGCGAAAGCAAATAGGAACGACAAATCAGTAATTAATGCACATTCAGGTAAAAATATGATGGAGGGTAACAAAAATGGCATCAAAATGTTATTACTTCATTTAATAAAGATAATGTATGGATTAGAGAGGTTTTACAAAGACATTGGCATATTTTATTACAGGACCCCCTCCTACGCGATTCTCTGCCGAATAGACCAGGTATCACATTTGGAAGAGGAAAAACACTGAGAAATATAATCGCACCAAGTCGCTTGAAAAGATAATACACAAAAGCACAGACAAATATTTCCAAAAACAATATTATAGGATATGTTCCGATTAAACAAAATGGCACCTTTAAGTGTTTACAAAAAAATGCCAGTGTTGTCAATCCATTACACATGGGCACCAATCTATAAAATCAAATAGTACAGGTGAGATCTTTCCTATTCAAAGCAATCTTACATGTACCAGCAGCTATGTTGTTTCTATTTATCTGTGCGTTATATATGTTATATATATATATATATATTTTTATTTTTTTTTCAATATCTTTATTTATTTATTTATTTTTATTTATTTATTTTTTGATCATACTATGCATTCGATGGCGATTCTAATGCTACATACTGAGAACCAATTGGATATTGAAATATTAGAGATACCTATATAAGCTTCCTAAAGAAAAGAAAGAAAAGGTAGGGAGGGGGACTAATGGAATAATAAAAAGAAAATACATTTTATAGATAATGTATGATAACTTGAAAATAAAATAAAAAAAATAAAAATTTTTTTGAACCTGCACATATATATGTATAGAAAAACTTCTGACATGATTAAACTTAAACAATACTCGGTATCTATATGGTTAATCTAATCCAATTAACATAACCAGGAGCAATTGTGAAGACTATATAACTCTCATATACTCTAAGTTATGTTCATACCTGAAGAAGGCTATGTGTTTTTTATTTTATAGCCGAAACGCGTTGTTTTCTAGTTTTAATACATACTATATCGAGAAAACAGAGTGAAATAAATCTTTTGAAGATAAAGAGTTAATTTTGCAATCCTTGCAAGTCTGGGAGCGCTAGTCCTATCGGGTATTTCATTCTGAATCCTATCCTACGGATCCCTGGCTGAGACATCCTGTCACACCCGTGATGAAGCTGCATACCTGAGGAGTTGGACACTGAAACAAGACTGTGAGGTGAGCTTAAAACCTTTTTTATTTTTCTAATCTATATAGAAAATCTACACTTAGATCTGCGCTTGTTTCTCGACCACCCGCTATCTTTTAGACCCCACAGCCTTGAGGTCGAAACTGTTGTAAAAAATGATTGAAAATGTGGTTGAAGAAAAGATAAAGAAAAAATAGAGATGGGGAGAATATCAGGTCCTTTTTCTTTTCCTCCATTAGAAAATTTGAGGTTATCTCCTCTTGGAGTAGTATCTTAGAAGGACGTGGAATCTTTTAGTTTGATCCACCATCTCTCTTTTCCTGTTGGTGCTTCATTGAATGACGAGATAAGTAAATCAGAGTCGTCAGTCAAATATGCATCATTTGATCAAGCAGTTGATCTGTTGAAATCGTTCGGTAAAGGATCTTTGATGGCAAAAACTGACATTAAATCTGCATTTAGATTGTTACCATTTAATATTAAAGGTTTTAATTCACTTGGTTTTCAGTTTAAAGGGAATTTTTATTTTGACAGGAGTTTACGTATGGGTTTTTCTTCATCATGTTTTTATTTTGAAGCTTTTTGTTCTTTTTTACATTGGGTTTTGCAGTTTCAGGTAAAGGAGGGAGGGGTTTTGTATTATTTAAACAACCTTTTGTTTATATGTAATTATGGCTCTGATAGTTGGTTGAAGTTGTTATTAAAATTTAAAGAATTGTTTGAGTGGTTTGGTGTACCTTTAGCAGAAGAAAAGAAGGTTTCTCCTTGTAATTGCTTGGAATTTTTGGGTATCACAATTGACTTCTTGAAAATGGAATGTAGATTACCTTTAGTCACAGTAAGTAGATTGCTTGGCTTATTGAAAAGTATGTTACAAAAGATAAAACAATGTTTAAAGAGCTTCACTCTGTGTTAAGATTGTTGAATTTTTCTCATTGTATCATCCCTATGGGTATGGTTTTTAGAAGAAGGATGTATGATGCCACGAAAGGCATTAAGTCTCCAAAATGTCATATTCATTCAACAAAAGCTATAAAAGAAGATATGGCTGTTTGGAACAAATTTTTAGAAGTTTTTAATGGACATAGTTGTTGGCGGTTTGATTTTGCTTCTTCAGACGGGCTGAATTTTGTTTGCAGAAGCTGTTGTTAATTATGATTATAGAGTGTTTTTTGATGGTCAATTGATCAAGGGCTAAATGGCCTTTTTCTTTAGTGTAATCAAAAATGGTTAAAAGCTTGGTAACATTAAAGCATTTTGCTATTTTAGTAGCATTGGTTGATTTGGGTACTAACCTGCAGAATAGGAGAATTATATTTCTTTCAGATGATCAAGGTGTTGTTTTAGCACTGAATACTCTTACTTCAAAATGTTTTTGCTCAACAAAACTAATTAGTCATTTAGTTTTTTTTTCTTTTCTTATCTTAAACAGAACATATAGGTAAAAGCTTGTTGATAGAGAATGGCAATAAATTAATAGCTAACGCCCTTTTTCGCCACCAATGGGAAGCATTTTTTTACTATTTCCAGAAGTGGATCAAGAAGGGATCCCTTGCACAACTCACCTATCATACTAGAATATGTTTTATTATTAAAATATTTGTTCTCTAAAAAATTATATTTTATATGTATTTTTCCTGTAAAGCAGGCTTTAAAAGGTTTTAGGAGAGTGTTTGCAACGACGGATGATAGGCGACCAATTTCTATTGTTTTGCTGCAAAAGCTTTCTTTAGTTTTAGCTGAAGTTTGTTTTAATGATTTTGAAGCCTGCTTATTTACAGCAATTTTTTCTATAGGCTTTTTTCGCTGCGTTAAGAATTGGGGAGCTGCTTTTGAGAGTAAGAAGAGATTTTCTGGTTTAATGTTTGAAGAGGTTATTTAAAAAAAAAAAAGTATGCTAGTGTATATAAAAAGATCAAAAACAGATTGGAAGGGGGAAAGGAAGCTGGATTACGGTACATAGTTTGAACAATGTTTAATTTATGCCCGTTTTTAACCTCATAAAATGGTTGCGCATTAGACCAGTTCATAAAGGTTCTTTATTTATACAGGTTGATCTTATTCCGATTCTGAAATTTCAATTCAATGCAGTGCTTAAGAAAGGTTTATTGAAACTAAGTTTGGAAAAAATGAAGATATCATCTCAGGTTTGAATGAAAGCACAATTAAAAAGATTGGTAGATGGGAATCTAAATGGTACAAGATTTATGTAAGACCAGAATTAATTGTTAAACTTTAATATTCATCTCTCAGGTACAATGGTTATCTGGATCCTGGGTCATTCGTATATTCATTGGGCCCAGAAGAGGGCAAACAAGAGGTCTTATTCTGAAAACTTATCTTTTGATCTTGAAAAATTTCAATGTTTTCTCGTATGGTGTTAGAGGTCTAAGGTGGGAAAATGTTCCTAATGAAATTTAAAAAATATCTTTGTTATGGCCGAATCCACATTTAATTATAATTCATGCAGGTAGAAACGACACAGGTAAGCTAAAAAATTTGCACCTTCTTTGGTTAATGCGTAGAGATGTTTCTTTAATTAAATGTTGGTTTCCCAATGCTTGTTTAGTTTATTCAGAAATAGTCCCTAGATTAGTTTGGTCAGGTTTAGATAGCTGGTTTTTCGAGAAAATGAGGAAAAGACTGAATAGATCAATGGAAAAAATTAAGAATTTGCTAGGAGGTTTTTCTTACAGGCATTCTGATTTAGACGGATTCGCGCCAGGTTTATTTAGGAGAGATTTAGTACATTTGTCAGACATAGGTCTGGATATTTTTAATTTGGCTTTGCAAAATGCTTTGGAGAAATGTCTGTGATCTTTTTGTTGGGGGGGGGGGGTCTTTTAGTCCTGGCTGGTGGATAATCGCCCAGCTTTTGTTGGGTGGAGTTGGTCTTTGTTTATGGTTGTATATGGTTTTATGAGAATTTTATAGTATTAAAAGTTCTGGATGATAATATTAAAACTATGGTATTTATCTATTCATATTAATTTAAAGTAACTCTTAATAAAAACATCACGGCCTATTTATTCCACAAATTTAGTGTGTCACGTGTTTTTATTATATTGGTTAAGAATTTCTGGGAAAATCAATGGGTCTTGTGCTACCATGACAAAAAAATCAAACACTATTCACCTTGACCCGGTTCCCTCAGCGCGCTGCTTTGGGCTTTGCTCTGGACACAGAGGGTCCACAGCAGGTGCGATCTAATGATGTTATCGCGCCTGCTGAGCGGAGACACTGATGAAAGACAGAGCTGACAACTCCCTCCTCCCCCATCATATTCACTGATAATGCATACCATTACTGATATCTGCATACCATGGATGCAGATACCGGTGAAATCAGGATGGAGGTGGGGAAGGCGGCTGCTATGTTCCCACAATGTGGTATGTTTTTACTGTGGCAGATTTTCTGCAGTGTGTCATGCTTTAACCCTAGAACGCATACCTGGGGCCTCGCAGGTCTGCTAGGTTACTTGTTTTCTATTTTCTGCAAGATTACTTTAGTTAGAATTTTGACACTCTAGGTATTCCTCAGGTATATAGTTGTTAGTAATTTCCAGTTGTTCATATATTTTTATGTTATAGGCATTTCGGTAAAACAACTCTTTTTTGGGACTACCCCATATTCACATACCTGGGGCCTTTTAGGCCTGAACTTGGTTTACATGTGATCCTCAGTCTTTTTGTCTGTATTGTTACTTAGAAGGAAAACATATCCCTTCAGGAAGAAAAAAAACATGGAAAAATATAACAAAAAAGGAGCTATATGGTTATATTGCCCTTACTCTTCTGGTAGGGTGTACAAAATTGTACGATGTTCCAATCAGAGAATTATTTCTGAACCCTTTTTCAGATCCACACTACATAGCTACAATGTCTGTCAATAGATTTGAGAATATTCGGAGAAGCCTTCATTTTGATGATGAGAGAACTCGTCCTGTGAGGTTGGAAACAGATAAATTAGCCCCTATTAGCTACATCTGGAATCTTTTCATCAAAAACTGTACAGAGCTTTACCATTCTAATGACAATGTGACAGTGGATAAGCAACTTCTTGCCTTTAGGGGACGTTGCAAATTCATTCAGTATATGCCCAGTAAACCTGCCAAGTATGGCATAAAAATTTTCTGGATGTGTGATTCTACAAGCTATTATGGCATGAATGGTCTGATTTACTGTGGCAAAGAAGCTGATGCTCCAGTCCAGAAAGACCTATGTTCTGACATAGTAAAAAAACTTGCAGTACCAATTTTCAATTCTGGAAAAAATATAACAATGGACAACTACTTTACCCATCTGGAACTGGGCAAATTTTTGCTTCAGAAAAAACTCACACTTGTTGGTACTATGAGGCCAAACCGCCGCGAAATTCCTCCAATCATGAAGCACAATCCCAAGCGACCACTTTATGAGAGTGTCTTTGGTTTCTGCAATCAAGCAACAATGGTATCTTATAAAGCAAAGAAAGAAAAATCTGTGATATTACTGAGTACAATCCATCATGATGGAAGTATTGACACCGATGACAGGAAACAGAAACCTGAAATTATACTGCATTATAATAAAACAAAAGGAGGTGTGGACAAGATGGATGAAATGATTGGAGAGTATTTGTGCAAGAGGCAGACAAAACATTGGCCTGTAGTCATTTTTTATAATATCCTTGATGTGTCAGCCCTCAATTGCTATATTGTTTATAGTGAAACTCATGCAGAATTCCATGCCAACAGGAAGGACAAGAGACGTCTATTCTTGACGGAACTTTGCTATGAACTTTTGATGCCTACCATGATGGAGCGAAGCAACACGAAATGCTTGCCAAGGCAAATTACATAAGCTATGATCCGATGTGGTATACATTTTCATGAACATCCAGAGCCAAGAGAAAAAAAAAGAAAGCGCTGTTATATTTGTCCAGCAAAGAAGGAAAGGAAATCTGAGCGTTTCTGTACTACTTGTGGACAAAATGTCTGCAAGTAACATTCTTCCGAAAAAATAATATGCGAAAATTGTTGGGGTAATAAGTAAAGTTGAAAAGGAAAGTTTTTGAAAAGAAATATTCCTGCACCATGTTTACTACAACTTTTATATAAAAAACTTTTAGACAAAAAAATTGTTATATATATATATATATATATATATATATATATATATATATATATAAAGAATTATATAGAATGCATATATTGGGCGTTTTAAGCCGGTGTAATTACTTTTTTTTGTTTTATGCATATAATTGTAATGTTTTGAAATATTCACATCTCAAATAAACTTTGAAAAGTATTTCTATTTCAGTTACTTCATGTTATTTGCACACAGGCTTAAAAGGCCCCAGGTATGTGAAAGTGTAGATTTGTATGGTTGCGCGTTCTAGGGTTAAATAAAGCTGCTTTGTTTTTGATACTTCCTGGTTTTAGGCTTTGTCAAAACTTTATTAATACAGTCATGTGCGGATTGCATGTGTTTTTGTTGTGAAAGCCTACTGTTTTTTACTTGCTGAATTTCTGCCTCTATTGATATTCTATGTGGAAAATCTGCACATAAAACATGTTAGCCCATGAAACTGCCATAAGTTAAGGCTGTCTAATCTACGTTTACACCACTTTTTAGGTGGTGTACTTTGTGCTAGAAATGTGTGCCACAATTCTGGTGCTAATGGTTAAGGCATGATGTCCTATGTTAGGCCACACCCATTTCCAATAAGCCACACCCCATTTCCAATAAGTAACACCAATTTTCCCTTGTTGGACAAGGCATAGAAAGTGTCTAAAACCCAGTAAATATGAAGCTGATAATGAAAAAGTTTTTGGTACAAATTATAAATCAATTCTGGTGCATTAAAGGGAATCTGTCATCAGGTTTTTGCTATGTAATATGAGAGCAGCATGATGTAGGGGCAGAGACCATGATTCCAGTGATGTGTAACTTACTGGGCTGCTTGGTGTAGTTTTGATAGAATCCCTGTTTTCTCTGCTGTAGATGTAGCAGTGCTCAGAATGCTGAGCTATGTATAACACCCCCCTCCACCACAGAATCAGTAGTGTTGGGGGTTACATAGACTACCCTGACTGTCGTGCATGTGAGACCAAGTCAAGCATTTATGATCTATGGCTGATAAAACACTGATTGTATTAAAATTACAGCCCACAGCCTAATAAATGACACATCCCTAGAATCAAGATCTCTGACCCTATACTATCCTGTTGTCAGATTAAATAGTAAAAACCTGCTGACAATTCCCTTTAAGGTTGATACATCCCCCCAATGTTCATTTTGGCTATCCACAAGTGCTAAGGTAGTTCCTTTTTATTGCAGTACCTCCTTATCAAACTCTCAATTGGAGGAATAGTTCTCTGGTTATCTCTCCCACTGGAAAACTTTTATAATGGTCTGTGGTGGGTGAAAGGACTTTACATACAAAGTGGTATTCTCCGCAATATCTTTATAATATTTGGAGCAAATTACAATCTCACTAATAGATTCACATGCAAGTACAAGATGAAGGAAGGTTTTTTTAGACGGAGAAGCACAGAGTGGACAAACATTCAGTTTATGATCATGCATCCATATAGTCTGAAGACAACAGTGAACATAGTTGCATAAGCAGTTACATTGTTTAAGGCAGGGGTGGGGAAACTAGGCCATTTAAAGCCTGCAGTTACTTTTTGTCTGGCATGGTGGCAGATTCCAGGGGACAGCAGAGCTCAGACGAGCAGCCTCATGTTGCCAGCCCCCGGCCCTTTAATTCCTTTATGCGCTGTGAGCACACGCATGCAGAATTCACAGCACATGCAATGAAGGATCATGTCCCAATGCTGGCCAGCGCCAGTGTATGGACGTACTTTGTGGGAGCAGTTAGAGCGCAATATGCCCCAGCAGCAGCCCCAGGGTCTCCTGTGGTGTGGATGCGACTCGCCCCCTGGGCCGTGGGGCACTCGGATCCGGGCAACAGGGCAATAATGGGGGTAGTAGTGGCAACCCGGTCCGTGGCTCAGGGTGGTCTGACCAGTGGCAGTCTTCTATATGTTTTGCAATGTCCGACTATGCCACCCGTGGATTGCGTTCAGGGCTAACCGCCGCTGCAGTGCAGACCGCTGGGGCAGATGTAAAGGTGCAGCACTGAATAGTACAACTCCCCACGGGAGGAGTATGGCCCCAGGGCAGTATATTATGGATGATGGAGGGGATGATTCCGACCGCAATAGCCAGGAAACGGAGGCCTCTTAAACAGTTCAGGGTCTTTATTAGAACAGGTGAAACGACCCAAAAACAGGCCCGGCTAGGAGGGGGCCTGGATGTCTGAGAACAAGTGGGAAGCTGGCCCTGATCAGGGTGAGGGTGTAGGCCTACCTCTCTGGCTATTTCCCTCCTCGTGGTGTAATAGCCCACGTTCCTGAGCTCACCGTGTCTTCTCGCCCATATGGCTGGCGACTTGGGTCCCTTTTTACTCTTGGCCTGGTGCGGCTTCACCGGTCCCTTCTGCTGTGGCAGAACCTCCGGGCTTCTTAGGCCAAAGAACATACAGTCCCCTGTGGACTGGTTATTTGCTGTAGGACTTGGAATCCTAACAGCCTCGGACACCAAAGTCCGGTAGATTAGTTTCTCAATCTGCCAGGACAGGCTTGCTTCGCCTCTTGTCCCTGGTTCGTGGCTCTCCTACTGCCACACTGCCTCTTAGGCTGCAACACAACTGTCTGTCTCTGCTCTGGGACACCTCTCAATCGAGAGACAGGTTGTCCAGTTCTCCCCTAACCCTGCCCCCAGCTCCAGCTTTTATAGGGGCAGCCTGCTCCCCCTACTGGCCTGGGACAGGAGGTATTGCATGCTAATGGTCCTTGACCAGAGAACCTCCCCCTTGCTCTCAGACACAACTTTATTATACATTTGTGGCATCCAGGCCAGGGTGACACAGATGCTCCAGCCCCAATATCTCCTATTATACAGGTGCTTCTCACAAAATTAGAATATCATCAAAAAGCTAATTGATTTCAGTTCTTCAATACAAAAAGTGAAACTCATATTTTATATAGAGTCATTACAAACAGAGTGATCTATTTCAAGTGTTTATTTCTGTTAATGTTGATAATTATGGCTTACAGCCAATGAAAACACAAAGCTCATTATCTCAGTAAATTAGAATACTTTATTAAAACAGCTTGAAAAATGTTTTTAAAATCAGAAATCTTGGCCTACTGAAATGTATGTTCAGTAAATGCACTCAATACTTGGTCGGGCTCCTTTTGCATAAATTACTGCATCAATGCGGCGTGGCATGGAGGCGATCAGCCTGTGGCACTGCTGAGGTGTTATGGAACCCAGGTTGCTTTGATAGCAGCCTTCAGCTAGTCTGCATTGTTGGGTCTGGTGTCTCATCTTCCTCTTGACAATACCCCACAGATTCTCTATGGGGTTAAGGTCAGGTGAGTTTGCTGGCCAATCAAGCACAGTGATACTGTTGTTTGTAAACCAGGTATTAGTACTTTTGGCAGTGTGGACAGGGGCCAAGTCCTGCGGGAGAATGACATTTCCATCTCCAAAAAGCTTGTCAGCAGAGGGAAGCATGAAGTGCTCTAAAATGTCCTGGTAAACGGCTACGCTGACTTTGGTCTTGATAAAACACAGTGGACCTACACCAGCAGATGACATGGCTCCCCAAACCATCACTGATTGTGGAAACTTCACACTAGACCTCAAGCAGCTTGAATTGTGGCCTCTCCACTCTTCCTCCAGACTCTGGGACCTTGATTTCCAAATGAAATGCAAAATTTACTTTCATCTGAATACACCACCTTGGACCACTGAGCAACACTCCAGGTCTTTTTCTCCCTGGCCCAGGTAAGGCGCTTCTGGGGTTGCCTATGACGCGCCCCCTGGGACATATTCCTTTTTGAGGGGAATACCCGGCACCGGATCAGATGGGGGGTTGTAGTCTCCGAGCGGCTGTGACCCGGCCCGTGCCCAGGGCGTCAAACTCAGTGTTATGTGGCAGTCCTACAGATGTTATTAAGAGTTCTTTTGTGTCGACTACGCCACCCGTTGTGATGCGGTCACTGTGGCCGCCGCTGCAGCAGGGTCCGCTGAGGCTGATGGTGGGTGCGCAGCTTGGTGGGATAACCCCCAACGGGAGGGGTATAGCCTCAGAGGGGACAGGTGCAGAGGATGGGGGTTGTGGTGATGCAGTGCAGACGGCAATGAAGACAGATTCGGGTTGTGCAGTTAAGGGTGTTTACTTACTGCAGATGTTGTACTGGTCACTCCAGCTTCGAGTGACCACCCGAGCCGTGCTGCGTCCACCAGGTCCTGGATCCAGCCAACCCCCAAACAAGTCCGGAGCGTGGCCCTGAGCTCTCCTTCTGTCCCGTTCTCTGGCCGTCCCCACCAGTGATCCACCCAGGTCCAGCTCCCTCGGGCCTTCTGTTGGGAGACCCTTGGCCTTGGGTTCCCTGACCCTCCACGTGGTATGCCTTCGTGGTGGATGTGGTGGGTGACCGTGGCAAACGCTGCCCACGGTCTCCGGTCTCTGGCTGGGGAGTGTTTTTACCCCCACCAGCTTGGGTTCCGGTACCCTGTGCCGACTCTTCACCCGGGGATTTAAGTTGGGATCTTGGAGTCCTTTTCTGCTGTGCCTCTGGGTCTCTCTCTCTCCTCTCTCACTCTGGGTCTTTCTTCTCCTCTGCTCCTGACTTGTTCTCTGCAACTGACTCTGTTCTTAGTTGGTGCCCACCTTATATACACCCTCTATGTGTGAGCTCAGGTGACCAGCACCCAATGAGCTCCTAACTTTACCCAGGCTGCTCCCCCTATCTGCCCCTACACTACTTGGGATGTACCACCCCCCTCCCACTCCAGCCAGGAACAGACTCGGTCGTACCTGCACATTTCTAAGTGGGAGTACCGTCGGTCTGCTCCTCGGAAATGGGATGTGTGTAGTGCATGCAGCCTACCGAGCTCAGTTCCACACTCCTTCCTTACCCGGGAGTGGAATATCACACCTCTGGTTTGAGGTGCAATACTCCTGTAGCAGCCGAATCCTCAGGGTGCTACACCTATTAGTCATGAGTGGCTTGACACAAGTAATGCGACACTTGTAGCCTATGTCCTGGATATGTCTGTGTGTGGTGGTTCTTGAAGCAATGACTCCAGCAGAAGTCCACTCCTTGTTAATCTCCCCCAAATTTTTAAATGGCCTTTTCTTAACAATCCTTTCAAGGCTGCAGTTATCCCGGTTGCTTCTGCACCTTTTTCTACCACACTTTTTCCGTCCACTCAACTTTCCATTAATTTGCTTGGATACAGCACTTTGTGAACAGCCAGCTTCTTTAGCAATGACCTTTTGTGGCTTACCCCCCTCGTGGAGTGTGTCAATGACTGCCTTCTGGAAATCTGTCAAGTCAGCAGTCTTCCTCATGATTGTGGAGCCTACTGAAACAGACTAAGGGACCGTTTTAAATTCTCCAGAAGCCTTTGCAGGTGTTTTTTGCAAATTATTCTAATTTACTGAGATAATGAATTTTGTGTTTTCATTGGCTGTAAGCCATAATCATCAACATTAACAGAAATAAACACTTGAATTAGATCACTCTGTTTGTAATGTCTCTATATAATATATGAGTTTCACTTTTTGAATTGAAGAACTGAAATAAATTAACTTTTTGATGATATTTTAATTTAGTGAAAAGCACCTGTATATTCTCCAGCCACAGTGTCTCCTGCATTATATATGCTGCAGCCCTAGTGTATCCTATGAGATTTACATGCTGCAGCCCCAGATTCTCCTATGTGATGTATATGCCCCAGATTTGGTGTCTCCTATGTGATGTACAGTGCTTGAAATAAGTATTGAACATGTCACCAATTTTCTAACAAAATATATTTCTAATGGTGCCCATTCAATCCACGCAGTCAAAGAAATCAAACTATAAATGTCCATAAATTAAGTTACGTGTAATAATGAGAAATTAAACAGGAAAAACATATTGAACACACATACTGAAATGTATTTAATTCTTCATACAAAAGCCTTTGTGGTGATGACAGCTTCAAGATGCCTCCTGCATGGAGAAACTAGTCACATGCATTGCTCAGGTGTGATTTTGGCCCATTCTTCCACACAAACACTCACCAATTCCTGAAGGTCCTCTGGACTCTTTCTATGAACTCAGCTTTAGTTGCTTCCATATATTTTCTATTGGATTCAGGTCCGGTGATTGGCCGGGCCATTCTAGCAGCTTTATTTTCTCTTTCGCTTAAACCAATTTACAGTTTCCTTGGCTGTATTTGGGATCATTGTCTTTCTGAAATGTCCGCCCTCATTTCATCTCAATCATCCTGTTAGATGGCAGCAGATTTTTTTTCAAGAATGTCTCGATTCATTTGTCCATTCATCCTTCCTTCAATAATATGAAGTTTGTCAGTGCCTTATCCTGAAAAATAGCTGCACACCGTGATTGTAGCATCGGCGTCTCTGCCCCCTGACAGGCAGAGACGCCGCCCCCCTTACCGCCGCGCTCCTGGCCCGGCGTCTTCCGGCTCTCCTGCTGCCGGCACACGCAGCTTCCCGGGCAGTGTGCTTAGGGCGCGCACTCCCTCCCTCTTAAAGGGACCACGTGAGCCATCCTAAGGAGTCCCCGGCCAATGGAGGACTTCTCATATAAAAGGCAGCTCCTCCAAAATGGAGGTGCCCATGCAAGGTTGTAGCTCTGAGTTCTAACTCCGCTTCAGCCCTCAGGTCCCGCTGCTAGTCTGACTACCAGTCCAGTCCGCCAGCCTATCAGTCCAGTCTGCCAGCCTGACTATCAGTCCAGTCTGCCAGCCTATCAGTCCAGTCCGCCAGCCTATCAGTCCAGTCCACCAGCCTGACTACAAGTCCAGGCAGCCAGCCTGACTACCAGTCCAGTCCGCCAGCCTGACTACCAGTCCAGTCCGCCAGCCTGACTACCAGTACAGTCCGCCAGCCTGACTACCAGTACAGTTCGCCAGCCTGACTACCTGTCTCTGCCAGCCAAGTACACTCTCCAGCCCGACGGTCTGCCTACGTTCCAAACCCGCCAGTCTGTCTATGGGCCAGGCTTGCCTGCCTACTCGGAGAAAGTACCAGTTACCTGTCGTGCCTACCAGCCATCCTACGTGGAGGCTCCTGCCAGTTACCCGTGGTGTCTGCCAGTCCGTCTACCCAGATCACCCGTCAGCCTGCCTGCCGTGCTCATCTGCTGTACCGGTCAGTCCCTGCCTTCTGACTCGTGGGAGTCACCTGCTCTCATACAAGGACTGGCCCAGAGTAGCACCTGGTCCCTCTGCTCGGTCCTTCCCTGGTTCACGGAGTCGATTGAGCCGCCGTGCGACCTTGGTCAGTCCGAGTTGATACCTAGTTACGCCCCTATGGTCCCTCCTCGCACCGCAGCACAGAGGTTCCACCACCCGGATCCGTAATAGTGATGTTCTCATCTTCAAACTTCACTTTTTATATGATGTTTTTGGGGTGCCTTTTGGTCTCCAAACATGGTGTGTATTATAACATCCAAAGAGTTCAATTTTGGTCTCATCTGACAGGATTTCATAGGCTTGTCTAAATTTTGTTTAGCAAACTTAAAAAACGCGTTTGAACATGTTTTTTGTTCAGCAATGAAGTTTTGCGTATTGAGTGTGCGTACAGGCCAGGGAGGCTGAGTGCTTTACTTATTATTTTCTTTGAAACAATTCTACCTACTGATTCCAGATCTTTCTGTAGCTCTCCATGGGTGGTCCTTGGCTCTTGGAAAACTCTTCTGATAATTCTTTTCACTCTTCTGTCTGAAATCTTGTGGGAAACACTTGGTCATGACCGATTTATGGTGAAATGATGTTCTTTCCACTTCTGGATTATGGCCCCAACATCACTCACTGGAACCTTCAGTAGTTTAGAAATTCTTCTGCAACCAATGCCATCAGTATGTTTTGCTACAATAATGTTGGTATCCAAGGGGTAACGTTTCTCCTTGTGGAGAGTGACATGTTAAGCATGTCAAGGTGAGGAGACTTTTAAGCCACAATGCTCCTCTGGGAAATATGCAAATTCTCTCTTCAGAGAGGAAGAGAACTAGAATTCTAGTGCCACCTATACTAAGTAACAATCCTAAAAATCAATATTGACTCTTCAAGGAGCCTTATCACATGACTTAGGATAATAGCCAAAACTAAAATCTCAATTTGCAGACACTGTTTTGGGATGCATGCCCCTCATCAGTGCAAAGTGTGAGATATGGTTTGGCAGACAATAATTTTGCAAAGGTATTGAGACAGCGCACTTGTTTTACCCATCATGAGATGTTTCTTGTGTAGCACCTGAGTAATGAGACACCTTTTTATAGGCCATTAGTTGAACCAGCTGATATTATTTTTCTCTAAGTGGAAGGATTACTTTCTAATTACTGATAGATTTTAGCTGGTGTCATGACTTTCCACGGCTTTTTGAACCTCTCTTTTTTCATGTGTTCAATACTTTTTCCCCTGTGTCATTTCTTATTATTACACATAACTTAATTTATGGACCCCTATGGTTTGATTTCTTTGCCTGTGTGGATTGAATGGGGTGTTACTGACATCTGATGAGAATTTCAAGTCAATAGCACCTTTAGAAATATATTTACTTAGAAAAATGGTGACGTGTTCAATACTTATTTCACCTGTTGTATATGCTCCAGCCTCAGTGTTTCCTATGTAATGTATATGCACCAGTCCTGGTATCTACTATGTTTGCTCTGCTTGGTTTAGCTCTGCTTGGTTTAGTGTGTGGCTTATGGTACTTGTTGAAACCATGACCCCAGACTGTTCCAGGTTGGCCTTCAGGTCTTTGGATGTTTGACATGGTGTTTTTTCCACCATTCGCATCAAACTTCAAAAACATTTCTTGTCAATTTTCCTCTTTCCCCCATGTCCAAGGAGGTTCTTGACGGTGCTTGGCAAACTTCTTAATAACATTGCTCACTGTTGAAACTGGGATACCAAGGTCTTTGGAGATGGCCTTTTATCCTTTTGGAAGTCTTGTGTTTGCTAACAATAGCAGTTCCGATGTCCCCAGACAGCTCCTTTGTCTCCACCATTGTGACAAAGGAACAGATTTTTTAAAATGCTGAAGTTGTCATTCATTGGCTCATTCATGTCACATAGGCACCGACAATCACAGGTGAATCTCTTTTGTGATTTACCACAGGTGAGTCAAAATGTGTCTCCATACTAAATTAATATAAAGAGTGCCAATACCAATGTCACAGCAAGCTTTAGGTTTTTCTATTTTTCCCTCCCATTGTTTTTTGTTTTAAATTATTGTTTATCATTTGCCCTTTTATATTTAACACGAGTGCTCTATACAAAAAACTGTTTCACTTGATTCACTTTTTTCAGGAGATATTCCACATTATGTACTTAAACTTCATAGAGACCAATAACCATGAGCAGGACTGTACATCAGTCTCAGTGTATCAATGTAATATATACTGCAAACCTCCCACTGACTGAATTCCATAAATGTAACGTGAGTAGTGGTGAATTTCCCCCTGTGAGGAGACTTGCAGGGTAATATACATCTGTGTTTAGAACAACTTTTTACTGCGAGTTCTTTACAAAACTTATTGCAGAGTCAACTGTGCTCCAGAGCGATGCAAACCTGGAAAAGCACAAACCAAAAAATGATTTCTGAATGAAAGATAGAATTTTACTACATCAAGAAAAAAATACTTAAAAAGATATATATGAGAAAGGGTGTGTGTGTGTGGGGGGGGGGGGGGCATACACAGGGGAAGTTTCAAATGTATTGGGAGTCCTGGGGTGTATTATCCTGTGTTACTCCCTGTTCATATGGAATGGCTGCTTATTTTATATTTGCTATGGCTCTCTAATACTTATAATCTATTCACTTGATTTTTTTTGTATATTTAATGATCTTGTTGCTATATCTATATACAGATTTATAATTGTGTTTTAGGAATATAACACTGTCATTTTTATTATATCCACTCTCAATACGTTTCACTATAAAACTTCCCCTATGTATTGCACCCCTTTTCCATATAGTTTTAAGTAATTTTATCTTGATGTACTAATAAAATTATATCTTTTATTCAGAAATCATTTTTTGGTTTGTGGTTTTCCAGGTTTGTCTAGCCTTTGCTGATTATTAATTTTAGGGGGGACCCCACATCATTTTTTGGGGGTGGAGGGGTCCCCCATTTTAATAACCAGTAAAGGCTAAGTATACAGCTGAGAGCTAATATTAATAGCCTGGGAAGTTCCATGGCTATTACCCCCTTCCCAGGCTATAAACATCAGCCCCCAGCTGGGCACACCATGCCATTTTTTCTGTAATTTCTTTATTACTAAAATACAGGTACAGTAAGCTACACACGCAAAGCAATGATTATATCTCACTTACATAATTCTATCCTATTTATCTACAGTTGTGCTCAAAAGTTTACATACCCCGTCAGAATGTTTGCTTTCTTCGCCTTGTTTCAGAGAATATGAATGGTAACAAAAAACTTTTTCTCCACTCATGGTTATTGGTTGGGTGAAGCCATTTATTGTCAAACTACAGTGTTTTCTCTTTTTAAATCTTAATGACAACCAAAAA
Source organism: Phyllobates terribilis (assembly GCF_046119375.1). Classification (NCBI taxonomy): domain Eukaryota; kingdom Metazoa; phylum Chordata; class Amphibia; order Anura; family Dendrobatidae; genus Phyllobates; species Phyllobates terribilis. The sequence continues at coordinate 128,858,847 of NW_027362773.1, read as the reverse complement.
CATCCAAATGACCCTGATCAAATTTGTTTGTTAGGGAATCCTCACATATGTTGAGGCTGTTCAACAGCCATAAATCATGCAGACGCAGGGACTCGAACATACAAGTGCTTCTCACCAAATTAGAATATCATCAAAAAGCTAATTTATTTCAGCTCTTCAATACAAAAGTGAAACTCATATATTATATAGAGTCATTACAAACAGAGTGATCTATTTCAAGTGTTTATTTCTGTTAACGTTGATGATTATGGCTTATAGCCAATGAAAACACAAAAGTCATTATCTTAGTAAATTAGAATAATTAACAAAAATCACCTGCAAAGGCTTCCTAAGCATTTAGAAAGGTCCCTTAGCGTGTTTCAGTAGCCGCCACAATCATGGGGAAGATTGCTGACTTGACAGATGTCCAGAAGGGTAAGTCACAAAAGGTTATTGCTAAAGAAGCTGACTGTTCACAGAGTGCTGTATCCAAGCATATTAATGGAAAGTTGAGTGGAAGGAAAAAGTGTGGCAGAAGAAGGTGCACAAGCAACCAGGATAACCTCAGCCTTGAAAGGATTGTTAAGAAAAGGCCATTCAAAAATTTGGGGAGATTAACAAGGAGTGGACTGCTGCTGGAGTCATTGCTTCAAGAGCCACCACACAGACGTAGCTAGGACATGGGCTACAAGTGTCGCATTCCTTGTGTTAAGCCACTCATGACCAATAGACAACACCAGAAGCGCCTTACCTGGGCCAAGGGGAAAAAGTGGTCCAATGTGTTGTTTTCAGATGAAAGTAAATTTTGAATTTCATTTGGAAATCAAGGTCCCAGAGTCTGGAGGAAGAGTGGAGAGGCCACAATCCAAGCTGCTTGAGGTTTAGTGTGAAGTTTCCACAATCAGTGATGGTTTGGGGAGCCATGTCATCTGCTGGTGTAGGTCCACTGTGTTTTATCAAGACCAAAGTCAGCACAGCGGTCTACCAGGACATTTTAGAGCACTTAATGCTTCCCTCTGCCGACAAGGTTTTTGGAGATGGAAATTTCATTCTCCAGCAGGACTTGGCACTTGTCCACACTGCAAAAAGTACCAATACCTGGTGTAAAACAACAGTATCACTGTGCTTTATTGGCCAGCAAACTTGCCTGACCATAACCCCATAGAGAATCTGTGGGGTATTGTGAAGAGGAAGATTAGAGACCCCAGACCCAACAATGCAGCTGAAGGCTGCTATCAAAGCAACCTGGGCTTCCAATGCCCCTTGAAAGAGACGTAGAGGGCCTCATGAAAAAATGTTCCCATTATTAGGAAGTGGGTCTACCACAGTGTTGGCCTATACCATGAATGAAAGGGCTGCCAAAAATTGTTAGGCACTCCAATGCCCCTTGAAAGAGACGTAGAGGGCCTCATAAAAAATGTTCTCATTATTAGGAAGTGGGTCTACCATAGTGTTGGCCTATGCAGTGAATGCAAGGGCTTTCAAAAATTGGGAGGCACTCCAATGCCCCTTGAAAGAGACGTAGAGGGCCTCATGAAAAAATGTTCTCATTATTAGGAACATGATTTATTATTACTATATCATCCACCACCTCGTCTTCCACTTCCGCACTCTGGTCCTCCTCCTGACTTTCTGGCAATTGTGTCTCATCATCGTCCACCTCTTGTGACACTTTCCCACTTCATGTGACTGTGGCTGCTCAAATATTTGGGCATCGCTACATGCGATCTCCTCTTGCCCCGCTTCAAGTGGACCGGGCGAGAGGCCCGAATCTATAAATGGAAAAGTGAACAGCTCTTCGGAGTGTCCAAGTGTGGGATCAGTTGTCTCTGGGTACTCAGCACAGTGGGAGGAAGGAGACTAGACCATGTGGAAGACAGGGTGGTGGTGGTGGTGGTGGCAAAGTGATTGGAAGCATTATCCGCTATCCTACCAACAACCTTTTGACACTGCTGTGTGTTCAATAGTGGTGTGCTGCGATCCCCTAGGAATTGGGACAGGAAGGTCGGGCGAGAAGATGTGGGTGTTTGTTGTGGCACAATTTCAGCTTGCCCGTTGCCTCGGCCTCTGCATGCACCATCACCATCATGTCCAGTTCCCCGTCCCTTGCAACGCGCCTTGCCCATTTTAAACGGAGGACAATATCTTCCACGCTCACTACAAATGGCTGAATTTGGAGCGAAGTAATATGTAATCCGTGTGACGGAAAAACCACAGTTTTAAATACCTGGCCTGTATGTAACTATTTTGAACAGCAAACCGGTGTCAAAAACTTTGCTGACACACTGAAAAAAAATTTGAATGGAGGCCAGAAATGGCAGAATTTTCAGAAAACGTATATGTGATCCGTGTGACAGACAAACCACAGTTTTAAATACCTGGCCTGTAGGTTACTATTTTGAATAGCAAACCAGTGTCAAATACTTTGCTGACACACTGAAAAAAAATTAGACTGGAGGCCAGAAATGGCAGTATTTTCAGCACAATTATATGTGATCCGTGTGACGGACAAACCACAGGTTTAAATAACTGGATTTTTAGCGATGTAATATGGAAAGGACCTGGCTGTATTCTGCAGTGCCATCAAGCAAATGGCGCAGAAAAACGTTGTTTTCTGGATTGCTTTTTAAGCAAATAATGAGGATTAAGATCCCCAAAAAAATTATTCCTGGCCCCTGAGACCTGGGCCTTTGTCTAGAAATGTCTAACAGCAGCAGAAGGCAGAATTGGAATGGAGCCTCTTGTGCTATATGCACTGCAGTCTGCTATATACCCTGCCTGTCTGCCTATATATGCTGCCTGCCTGATATCTCTGCAGATGGATTAGTCCTCAGAAGGACTGTTTGTTGAGATGAATATGTGTAATGTACTTGTTTTCTCCCTACACTACCTAATACACAACCAAATTTCTCCCTCGCTCAGCAGCACCTCTACCTACACTGCCTGATTGCGGAGTAGACTGACGAGCACAGCGGCGCCAGTTCTGATATAGACCTGATGACGCTGTGCGGCCAGCCAATCACTGTAATGCCACAACCAACATGGCTGCGGCATTACAGTGAGTGGCAGGCAATCCCTGCATGTTGATTGGCGCTCTAAAGAGCGGCAAACATGCAGGGAGGGGACCCGAGCATCCGCCCGAGAATCTCGCAAGTAATCGGCGAGCTTCGAGCATCTCGAGTACTGAGATGCTCGGGCGAGCACCAAGTACTTGCGAGTATGCTCGTTCATCACTATTGGTAATGTTTGAACAGCTAATGGCTATAAGAAATTCTGGGGAAAATCCCCAGGTGATATTAAAATAAGAGCACCAGCATATTTAAATAAAGATCCATGTACAATCAGAAGCAGACATATTACTGTCACATACTTCAGAATGGAGTACTGAAGGTTTGTTCCTGGTTTCAAAGTTAGGTGGGCTTATATATAACATAGATGTCATCCCCATTAAACATTCAAACCTGAATTATCTATCTTAAAGGGATTGCATCATTAAGGAATTATGACTTAATGAAAAGGAGCTTAATATGTGGGGGTCCAGATGGACTACAAAAAAGAATTCCACGTGCTATCCATTATTTTCAGCAGGCACTGTGTAATGCTTGCAACGGAGCACTCCAGGGAGAATTAACACTTGCTGTCAGGTTCCTATAGAGATTACACTGTGTTCCAAATTATTATGCAAATAATATTTTCTCAGATTTTCCCAAATTACCTATATGAATTGCAGTCATTGTAATTTTCCAGTCAAATAACTATTAGAGTACAATTGAAAGGTTTTGAACAAACTGCCTATGATAACAGTATATTTTTAAAAAAATAAAACACTCAAACTGCACTCAAAATGCATGTTCCAAATTATTATGCTCAGCAGAGTTTTCAACCTTTTCATTTTAATAAAGAACAAAAAAATGGTCATTTTTGAAATTATAAGCATTAGCAGGTTATTACAAACTGAAATCAAACAGTTTTCAACTCAAAACTTTATTCTAGGTGATGTAACATTTGCACATAGGACCCCTTGTTCGAAAGGAGCTTCTGAACTCTCTCATTCATTGAATTTGTCAGGTTTTGGATGGTTTCTGTTTCAATTGTTTTGCATGAGGACAGAATACCCTCCCAGAGCTGTTGCTTAGATGTGAACTGCCTCCCGCCATCATAGACACTAATTTTGATGATGCTCCAGAGGTTCTCAATGGGATTGAGGTCAGGGGAGCATGGGGGCCACACCATAAGTTTGTCCCCTTTTATGCCCACAGCAGCCAGAGATGCAGATGTGTTATGTGCAGCATGAGACGAGGCATTATCATGCATGAAAATGATCTTGCTGCGGAATGCACGGTTCTTCTTCTTGAACCATGGCAGGAATTGCTGTTTGAGAAACTCAACATACATTATGGAGTTCATCTTTACCCCTTCAGGGATCCTAAAAGGGCCGACAATCTCTCTCCCCATGATTCCAGCCCAAAACATTACTCCACCTCCTCCCTGTTGGCGCCGTAGCCGTGTTTGCATGGGGTGTCCATCAACCAGCCATCCTCCACTCCATCCATCTGGACCATCAAGATCATTTCATGCATGATAATGCCCCGTCTCATGCTGCACATAACAAATCTGCATCTCTGGCTGCTGTGGGCATAAAAGGGGACAAACTTATGGTGTGGCCCCCATGCTCCCCTGACCTCAACCCCATTGAGAACCTCTGTAGCATCATAAAAAGAAGTGTCTATGATGGCGGGAGGCAGTTCACATCTAAGCAACAGCTCTGGGAGGGTATTCTGTCCTCATGCAAAACAATTGAAGCAGAAACCATCCAAAACCTGACAAATTCAATGGACGAGAGAGTTCAGAAGCTCCTTTCGAACAAGGGGTCCTATGTGCAAATGTTACATCACCTAGGATAAAGTTGTGAGTTGAAAACTGTTTGATTTCAGTTTGTAATAACCTGCTAATGCTTATAATTTCAAAAATGACCATTTTTTTGTTCTTTATTAAAATGAAAAGGTTGAAAACTCTGCTGTGCATAATAATTTGGAACATGCATTTTGAGTGCAGTTTGAGTGTTTTATTTTTTTAAAAAATATACTGTTATCATAGGCAGTTTGTACAAAAACCTTTCAATTGTACTCTAATAGTTATTTGATTGGAAAATTACAATGACTGCAATTCATATAGGTAATTTGGGAAAATCTGAGAAAATATTATTTGCATAATAATTTGGAACACAGTGTAGAACGGTAGGACAGCCTATAATCAGATTATCATAATATGTTTTTGTTTTTTTCTTGTTTAAAAATAAAAAAAAGTTTGAAAGTGTAGATTCCTGAAAAATCTATTTATTCCCTTATCCAAAGGGTAGGGAATAATGTGCTCATCACTAAGATCCGACTGATGGACCCCAGAGCGATCCTGAGATCAGGGCTTTTGAACCCTGAAAGCGGGCTTTGCAGCTTTGCACTGAATGCATTCGCAGCCTCCACTCCATTCATTGTCTATGGGACTGCCAGAAATAGCCGAGCGCTGTCCCATAGACAATAAATGGAGAGGAGGCCACACATGAGCATCTCAGCTCTACTCGGCATGGGGCTCTAGAGTTCTGTTCTCAGAATTCCAAAGCGCTGATCTCTAAGGTTCATTGTGAATCCATATAGTTGGGCACCCAGCGATCGGCAAATGATCCTTATGGATTTGGAATAATTTGATCTTTTGGAATAACTCTTTAAACCATTTATATTATACTTTAACATTTTGGACATTGACATTTCATCTTTATATCAAGATGATATTAGTATAAAACAAACTTATCTTAAACTTCTGATGTGGTGTTAGATGTACTTGAAAGATGCTGTGCCTCATAGCTACTAAGGTCATACTTAATAACCCTTTTAAGACCTATGACATATCTATACATCATAGGTAGCCTCCCCCTCCTTGATGCGGGCTCCGCCGCTGAGCCCGCATCTTTTCAGGCACATGACAGCTGATCTGATCAGCGGTCATGTGCCCCTAACAGCCGCTGCAGGAATCGCAATCCACCCGAGGCTGTTTACATGTTAAATTCTGCTGTCAATATCTGACAGCGACAGTTAACATGCACGTGCTGGATGTATGTCACTAACTCCGTCCATCGGTGCCACTGTCACGTGATCACAGGTTGCCGCTGGGTTAGCATGACAGCCTGGGGTCTGCAGGAGACCCCTGTGGTTGTCATTGCTAATCTGCTATGAGCGCCGTCTCGTGGCCGGCATTCATAGCAGATGATCATTTCTGCTACAGATAGCCGGGCTGAAGCACTGCTATGTGTAGCACAAGTGATCAGAAGATTGCAGCATGAAGTCTCCTAAGGAGACTATTAAAGACAGTAAAAAGTGTAAAAAAAAAATAAAAAAAATATATATATAAAAGTTCAAATGACCCCTCTTTTGCACCATTCAAATAAAACTATAAAAAAAAAATAAAATAAACATATTTCATATCGCTGCATTCAGAAACACCCAATTTATTAAAATATAAAAAGAATTAATCCGATATGTAAACGCCTGAATTACGTTTTTTATTCGCCACAACATTGTAATAAAATGCAATAACAAGCGATTAAAGCATTGTATTTAGCTGAAAATCGTATCAATAAAAACGTGAGCTCGGCGCACAAAAAAAAGTACTAACCCAGCCCTAGATCCAGAAAAATGGAGACGCTACAGATCATGGAAAATGGAGCCATTTTTTTTTTTTACAAACTTTGGATTTTTTTTCACCATGTAAATAAATAAGAACCTATACATGTTCGGTATCTGCGTACTCGTAATGACCTGGAAAATCATAATGGCAGGTCAGTTTTAGCATTTATAGAACATGGTAAAAAAAAACAATTGTGGAATTGCACTTAGTTTCTATTTCACACTTGGAATTATTTTCCCGTTTTCCAGTACACTATATGGTAAAATCAATGGGTGTCGTTCAAAAGTACAACTTGTCCCGCAAAAAACAAGCCCTCACATGGCCATATTGACGGAAAAATAAAAAAGTTATGGCTCTGGGAAGAAGGGGAGCAAAAAACGAAAATTCAAAAATGAAAAATCCCAAGGTGGTGAAGGGGTTAAAGGAAATCTATCATCAAATGACCTGTTGTTTAAATCAGTTTTTTGTATGAAATGTAGATTTAAAAAATGTTGGCAATTCTTTATTCATACAATCTGGGTATGCCTCCCTTGGCATGCGCAGTGCACTGATGAAGCCGAGGAGCATACACTCAGCTTCATTGTTCATTGCCCGGGAGGCAGAGATTTTTAAAGAGCCAGAGGTGACAGCATTCTTGCAAATCATCTCACTGGCCCATAGGGGCATGATAAAATAATTAATTGGACGATTAGTCTGTGGACAGCAACACCTCCACAACTAGTTAGCCACTAATTAGCATATTGCAATCCCAGTTATAAAATTGATTTTAGGCATATTCAAAAATCTATAAGAACCGAAAAGGTGCTTGTTAAAAAGTACATAAAGGGATCAATAAATACATGGCGGGAGCTGCGTAACCTGACAATCCTTTTAAATCTGGCAATTTTATGAATTCAATTGTTTTGTACTGAACTTAGAAGGCATCATTTTCAGTCATATAGTCTTAAGTATAATACAAATAAAATGTGAGAATATGGAACAATTAATTGTAACAACTTAATCATAGTCTTGCAGCATTATTCAGTGCAATAAGGAAAATGCAAATTGAAAACATAAATTAAAAACAATAGAAGCCAAAAGCTTAAACACAATATTACTACATTGTTTATGTTAGTTACGTAAATTCATAGTTACATAGATTGAAAAAAGACACAGGTGCATAAAGGTCAACCTTGCTCCACCAGTTCTACTTGCTTTATTGCTAGATCATTTATAACCCACAATACCAGTTGTTCTGAGAAAAGCCTCCAGCCCTTTTTTTAAATGCTGTTATAGTATCTGCCATTATTGCTTCTCAAGGTCGCACATTCCACTCTTACTGCTCTAACTGTAAAGAACCCTTTCCTATTCAGCTGCTGGAATTACCTTTGCTCCACATGTAATGAGTGCCCCCTGGTCCTTTGTAAGGTCTTCGGAAGGAATAAGTCATGTGCAGGTACTTTGTATTGACCACACATATATTTATACATGTAAATGAGATCTACTCTAAGACGTCTTTTTTCTAAGCTAAACAAGCCCACTTTTATAGCCTTTCATCCCATTTAATCAGGGCCGTTATCAAGGCATTACTGCCCTCACTGCTGTATGGGGCCTGGTGAACAGGATTAAAGAGGAGAGGCCCGGACCCAGTGCTACTGTTCACCGGGCCCGGGGTATCTTGTGCCGTGGCCCCGGGGTAACCAGACTGGAGTGCCGCCAGCGTACATCTCCACTGCACAGGGAGCCTTGGAGCTCTCACGGCCATCAAAACTGAACGGCCATGCAGCTCCAAGGGAGTCCCTTCATCTTTTCTGTGACACGCTAGTGAAGGCAAGTATGCAATGACATTATTACGTACATGCCTGCATTGAGCACCAGGATGCCAGTCCAGAAGAGGAGCTGCAGGAGATCGTATGAGAGGTAAGTAATAATAGAATTAATTAAATGGCCTTGGGGGAGAGCAAATGATGACTTGCGAGTGGGGAGGGAGAACAAATGATGAATTGTGAGTGGTGCTGCAAATGATGAATTGTGAGTGGTGCTGCAAATGATGAATTGCAAGTGGGGGAGAGAGCAAATGATGAATTGCGAGTGCAGGGGAGAGCAAATGATGAATTACGAGTGGGGGGAGAGCAAATAATGAATTGTGAGTGGGGGGGGAGCAAATGATGAATTGTGAGTGGGGGGAGAGCAAATTACGAATTGGGAGCGGGGGAGAGCAAATTACGAATTGGGAGTGGGGGAGAGCAAATGACAAATTGGGAGTGGGGGGAGAGCAAATGGCGAATTGGGAGTGCGGGGAATGATGAATTGGAAGTGGGGGGAGCAAATGGTGAATTAGGAGTGGGGGTTGGGGAGAGCAAATAATGAATGGGGAGAGCGAATGAGGAATTGTGAGTGGGCGGTGGGGAGAGCAAATTATGAATTGGAAGTGGGGGGAGAGCAAATAACGAATTGGGAGTGGGGGGAGAACAAATAATGAATTGGGAGTGGGGGGGAGAAAATGACGAATTGGGAGTGGGGGGAGAGAATGACAAACTGGGAGTGGGGGAGCAAATGAAGAATTGGGAGTGGGGGAGAGCAAATAATGAATTGAGGGTGGGGGAGAGCAAATGAATTGAGAGTGGGGGACAGAGGAGAGAAAATGATAAATTGAGGGTGGGGGACGGGGGACTCTAAATGATGAATGGGGGTGGAGAGAGCAAATGAATTAAGGGTGGGGATAGCAAATGATGAATTGAGGGTGGGGGAATGGGGACAGTAAATGATGAATTGAGGATGGGGGTGAGGAGAGCAAATGATGAATTGAGAGAGGGGGACAGCAAATAGTAAATTGAAGGTGGGGTTGAGGGGAGAAAATGATCAATTGAGGATGGGGTGGGAGAGAGAGGACATGAAAATTATTTGGGGAGGAGGGGGGTATGTAAATATAATGAATTGGGGGAGCGGGAGGTACAGAGTGGGGGTGCGTTGAGAATGACGGAGTGTGACTGGTAATGATTTTGGGGGAAAGAGTACAGGTGCTAATTAATTTATATATTTATTAGGTGGGAAAAGTGGCTATTTATAGTTAGTGGGGGCACAGTGGTTGATTACAATTTGTATTTGGAATGATGGATTGCATAATAACTAATTATATATTAATGGTGGGTTTACGTCTGTATTCAGCTGCGTAGTGTAGAAGTTGGGGAATGTGCTCTGGAAGCGGTGCTCTAGATAATTGTGTTATTTTATGCAGAGACGAGTCCTGGGTGGAAGAAGTGATTGCAGTCTGAGCTGGATTAATGAGAAAGCAAAGATGAAGGAATTATACTAGAGATGTCACCGGTGAGTTAGTGTGTTACTTGTACACTGATACTATACACTGTATACTGTATACTAAGCCTAAGATCTTCCGTAAACCAACATCCACGAATGCATTATTACATGCATCTTCGTCTTATCCCAGACACATGCTACAATCTGTACCAATAGGGCAATTCATGCGATTGCGGCGTCTTTGTTCTACGAATGAAGAATTTTTGACTCAGGCCAACGATCTTAAAGAACAATTTTATGAACGGGGATATAGCCGTAGGATGGTAAAAAAAAACTTTCAGAGAGCAAAACATTAGACTCGCCATAATTTATTATATAACATACATAATAAGAAAACAAATAATGAGACGGTAAGATTCATTACCAAATTCCATACTCAAGTACCTACAGTAAGACAAGCACTCTCCAAAGCATGGCCTGTCCTTAGAGCAGACCTCATCCTTGCAAAATATATCCCTGACAAACCAGCAATAACATTTAGGCGAGCGAAAAATCTGAGGGACCATCTCGTACGGAGTCACTATGAGGGCATACCGACACCATCTTTTCTTGATATGATCCCAAACCGGCGTGGATGTAGTCCATGTGGCCATTGCGTCGCATGTTCTAACATAGATCGTTGCAATAGTTTCTCAAATTTGGATGGTTCATGTACCTATCTTATTAAGAAATTCCTATCATGTCAGACACGTAATGTCATCTATTATGCTACGTGCCCGTGCAATCTCATATATATTGGCCTCACCACACGACAATTTAAGGTACGTGTTCGTGAGCATGTGTTGGGCATTGCGGCAGCAATTGACCATGTGGACACATCCACTTTAAAAACTATCCCGCGGCACTTTAAACTCCATCATGCCTGTGATGCAAGGCTATTAAGAGTGAGAGGTATTGACGTAATATATACGTGGAGGCCCTGTTTCTCAACGGCTAGCACAAATGGAATCCAGATGGATTTGGACACTCAAAACGTTGCATCCATCTGGATTAAATGAAAACATTAGCTTTGTCCCTTTCTTGTAGTTTTCGGCCTGCTAGATGTCCAGTGTCACATCTTGACATATACATGTTTTAATAATGTTTCTAAATATCAGTTTATTATGTTCTATTTACACTAGGTCATATATATTATCTTGTACTCGTTCGTTTTTGCAGTATTTTCACATCACTATCCATGATGGTTATCAGAGGGCACAAAAAGAATGTATGGAATAAAGAATGGACGTGGAAATGAATTTCATGAGACTAATGAACCAAAAGCATGAATAAGAACGATAAGAAATAAGCAATATAATTATCCCGGTTTTACACCTGTGTTGTTTTATTTATGTGACATGGAGTGTCATACTTTGCTAACTGTTTAAATTATAATAATATAGGTGCTTGACATATTGTCTGTAATTAATGATATATTATGGTTCGATAACCCTATTCCTTTTTGATAGTGCATATACCCTATACAATATATATACCTATGTGGAATGTAATGGCTCTGCATTGTCACATATTGATATGCTATTCTCTTGTATGGTTGCCACATATATAATTATAATATGATGAATTGGTATGGCTTGTAGCACACATAGAGATATGACATATCAATGGACATTGCATATATGGAATTCATCTATATATTCAATTGAATTTACAGGGACTTATTACATGTTTGATTTATTATGTCTAATACCACTACAAACATGTGCAAGGGACAAATCTCGCTGCACGGCACCTCAGCACCTGTGGTGCTTTGTTGGGGGCGTGCCCACCTTGGCACATATGCAATAACTTTTCCGGACCCTATTTATAGCAGACCACTACAAAGGATATACACCCCTTGAGAAAGGCTTACGCCAAAACGCGCGTCGGGGGAGGTGCACTACGTGGCTGGTCTGGACTCTAAGTGATCGGGGTAATATAATGCAATGATGATACTGCTATGTTTATATGGTATAATACAATTTATGTAAATCGATGATATGTAACCATATAACCTATGGATAGCACGTGATATACCACATTTGCACTGTGTACTGTGTACACCCATTGCGTGTCCCTATATTTAATATATTAGTCCAGTACCTTCCACTATGAGCACCTTAGGTGTTGTTTTTATTATGTATTTGTCTGATGCACTTCATTCTACCTGTTTGCAATCATGTTATCAATAAAGGCATTAATTATTTTTTCACTCATTGATGACCTAGTATCGCTCATTTCTGACCTTCGGGTCATCCCTCCTCTTTATAGTATATAGTGCGGTTGGTCTATAGAATAGTCCACATAGTAGCATAAAATAATATGGTTACTCTTTACATTATTTTGCTACGTTTTTCTCAAAGTTTTCTCTTATTTACTGTATACTATATACAGAGCTCCTGTGTATAATGTCACCGGTGATCACTATATTACTTGTACACTATATACAGAGCTCCTGTGTATAATGTCACTGGTGATCACTGTGTTACCTGTACACTTGCACTATACACTGTATACTATGTACAGAGCTCCTGTGTATAATGGCACTCATGGTAATATTAGTATATGTTTTTTTTATTAATGATTAGTATTCGGTCACTATGTGGTGGTAATATGTGGTCCGGTCATGGTGTGGCAGTATTTGTTCCTTGTATGTGGTATTATTCAGTCACTATGTGGTGGTAATATGTAGTCTGGTCATGGTGTGGCGGTATTTGTTCCTTGTACAGTATGTGGTATTATTTGGTCACTATGTGGTGTAATATGTGATCTGGTCATAATGTGGCAGTATTTGTCCTTTGTATGTGGTATTATTCAGATTATTCAGTCACTTATTCAGTCCTTTGGAAGTGCATTGAGCTGTAGATTGGATTGCTGCTAAAGGGAAATTTTTTTTTTTAAATCTTCTTCCTTAGCGTGTGTGAATGAGCTGAGTGTGACTGGAGTGTAAGTGCAAGCAGAAGTAAGTGTGTGACTTGTTTTTCAGTGACTTGGACTCAGGGTGTTTGGACGGGAGGAATTTGGACTGAATTGCTGTCTGTATTTTATTAATTCTTTACATTTCTTTTTACTTAACATTTCTGTCTAGTGCAATCCCCGTTAGGAAATGAGCTCCATTATTGACAATGCTATCCAGTGTACATCTTGCCACATGTATGCAATCCTTGAACAGCCGGTAATGGATGCATACTGCTGTGTGAGATGTGTGCACGTTGAGCGTTTGGAAGCCCAGGTACTAGATCTAAATGAGCAGCTGGCAAGACTGAGATCCACTGACAATATGGAAAGGAGTCTGCTGCTCACTGAGCAGCTGCTCACTGGGGTAGATGTGGGGGAGGGTGATAATAGGGAGCTGCAGGACAGTGAGGCAGCTAGCTGGGTGACAGTTAGAAGGGAGGGTAGAGGGAAGAGTGCCAGGGAGGCTAGTCCTGATCTGGGACACCCGAATAAGTTTGCAAAGTTGGCAGATGAGGGGGGTGTCGGTACAGGGGTAGCACTGCTGCAGCAAGGCATGTCCTCTGAAAGCCGGAGGAGTGTCAGCTCCAGTAAGGGGGGAAATAGGAGAGCAGGGCAGGCCAGACAAGAGCTGGTAGTGGGGGGACTCAATTATTGAGTGAGGAACGGATAGGACAATCTGTCACAAAGACAGGGATCGTCGAACAGTGTGCAGCCTACCTGGCGCCCGAATCCGGCACATCGCTGATCGGGTTGACAGATTACTGGGAGGGGCTGGTGAGGACCCAGCGGTCATGGTGCATATTGGCACAAATGACAAAGTTAGTGGTAGGTGGAAGGTCCTTAAAGATGATTTCAGGGAATTAGGCTGCAAGCTTAAAGCAAGGACCTCCAAGGTGGTATTCTCTGAAATACTGCCTGTACCACGTGCCACGCCAGAGAGGCAACGGGAGATTAGGGAGATAAATAAGTGACTCAGGAATTGGTGTAGGAAGGAGGGGTTTTGGTTCCTGGAGAACTGGGACGACTTCTCAGTTGGCTACAGGTTGGGCTAGGGATGGGCTGCACCTCAATGGGGAGGGTGCAGCTGTGCTTGGGGAGAAAATGGCTAGAAGGTTGGAGGAGTGTTGAAACTAGGGATTGGGGGGGAGGATATTCATTTTATAGGTGGGGAAGATAGTGCAGATAGTGACCTGGGCACAAATAAAGAAATTGGGGGTGGGGTTAGAACAGTCAATATAGTAAGAAGGAATAGAGGTACAGAGAGATACATAAAATGCATGTACACTAATGCCAGAAGCATCACCAGCAAAATGGAGGAATTAGAATTAATTTTGTTGGAAAATAATTATGACATGGTGGGGATATCAGAGACATGGCTGGACGAGAGCTATGACTGGGCAGTTAATTTACAGGGCTATAGTCTGTTCAGAAATGACCGTACAAACAAGCGAGGGGGGGGTGCGTGTTTATATGTAAAATCATCCTTACAAATCCATCTTGAGTGAGAATATATGTGAATCTAATGAAAATGTAGAGTCCCTGTGGGTGGCGATAAGGGGAGGGGGAAAAAATATAAAAATTACTGATAGGGGTTTGTTATAAGTCTCCAAAAATAATGGAAGCAGCGGAGAATATCCTCATAAAGCAAATAGATGAAGCAGCGACTCAAGGAGAAGTCATTATTATGGGGGACTTCAACTACCCTGAAATACATTGGGGAACAGAAACCTGTAGTTCAAGCAAAAGTAATAGGTTTTTGACAACTATGAGAGACAATTACCTTTCACAACTGGTTCAGGACCCAACAAGAAAGGGGGCACTGCTAGACCTAATATTAACCAACAGGCCAGACCGCATATCAAATATACGAGTTGGGGGTCACTTGGGTAATAGTGATCACAAAATAATACGTTTTCATGTATCCTTTAATAAGATGTGTAGTAGAGGGGTTACAAGGACACTAAACTTTACGAAGGCAAATTTCCAACAGTTGAGAGATGATCTTAGTGCAATAAACTGGGATGATATCCTCAGACATAAAACTACACAAACCAAATGGGAGACATTTATTAGCATCGTGAATAGGACCTGTGCACAATATATACCCTATGGGAATAAACATGCTAGAAATAGGAGGAAACTACTATGGCTAAATAGAGCTGTAAGGGGCGCAATAAGTGACAAAAAGAAAGCATTTAGAGAACTAAAGCAAGTAGGTAGTGATGAGGCATTAAATAAATACAGAAAATTAAATAAATTCTGTAAAAACCAAATCAAGGCAGCAAAGATTGAGACAGAGAGACTCATTGCCAGAGAAAGTAAAAATAATCCCAAAATATTCTTTAACTACATAAATAGTAAAAAAATAAAAAATGATAGTGTTGGCCCCCTTAAAAATAGTCTGCGTGAAATGGTGGATGAGAATGAGGAAAAAGCCAATATGCTAAATGATGTTTTTACAACAGTATTTACACAAGAAAATCACATGACAGAAAACATGATTAGTGATGACAAAAATTCTCCATTACATGTCACTTGCTTAATCCAGCAGGAAGTACGGCGGCGTCTAAAAATCACTAAAGTTGACAAATCCCCGGGCCCGGATGGGATACACCCGCGAGTACTGCAGGAATTAAGTAAAGTCATAGATAGACCATTATTTTTAATCTTTAAAGATTCCATAATAACAGGGTCTGTACCACAGGACTGGCATATAGCAAATGTGGTGCCAATATTCAAAAAGGGGACAAAAACCGAACGTGGAAATTATAGGCCAGTAAGCTTAACCTCTACTGTGGGTAAAATCCTAGAGGGTTTCCTAAGAGATGCTATACTAGAGTATCTGAAGAAGAATAACCTCATGACCCAATGTCAACATGGGTTTACGAGGGACCGTTCCTGTCAAACTACTCTGATTAGCTTTTATGAGGAGGCATGTTCCGGACTGGACCAAGGAAATGCAGTGGATGTTGTGTATATGGACTTTTCAAAAGCTTTTGATACGTTTCCACACAAAAGGTTGATACATAAAATGAGAATAATGGGGATAGGGGAAAATATATGTATGTGGGTTAAGAACTGGCTCAGTGATAGGAAACAAAGGGTGGTTATTAATGGAACACAATCAGACTGGGTCTCAGTTAACAATGGGGTACCACAGGGGTCAGTATTGGGCCCGCTTCTTTTTAACAGTTATTAATGACCTTGTAGGGGGCATACAGAGTAGTAATTCAATATTTGCAGATGACACTAAACTCTGCAGGGTAATCAATACAGAGGAGGACAATTTTATATTACAGGAGGATCTATGTAAACTAGAAGCTTGGGTTGATAAATGGCAAATGAGCTTTAATGGGGATAAATGTAAGGTAATACACTTGGGCAGAGGAAATAAAATGTATAATTATATGCTTAATTGTAAAACACTGGGCAAAACTGAAACTAAAAAAGACCTGGGTGTATTGGTGGGCGACAAGCTCATGTTTGGTGGCCAGTGTCAGGCAGCTGCTGCAAAGGCAAATAAAATAATGGGATGCATTAAAAGAGGCATAGATGCTCATGAGGAGAACATAATTTTACCTCTATACAACTCACTAGTGCGACCACACTTAGAATACTGTGTACAGTTCTGGTCTCCGGTGTATAAGAAAGACATAGCTGAACTAGAGCGGGTGCAGAAAAGAGCGACCAAGGTTATTAGAGGACTGGGGGGTCTGCAATACCAAGACAGGTTATTACACTTGGGCTTATTTGCTTTGGAAAAACGAAGGCTTAGGGGTGATCTTATTACTATGTACAAGTATATAAGGGGACAGTACAAAGACCTTTTTACTGATCTTTTTACTCTGAGGCCTGAGACGGGGACAAGGGGGCATCTTCTACATCTGGAGGAAAGAAGGTTTAATCATAATCACAGACGCGGATTCTTTACTGTAAGAGCAGTGAGACTATGGAACTCTTTGCCACATGATGCTGTAATGACTGATTCACTACTAAAATTTAAAAAGGGCATGGATGCCTTTCTTGAAAAGTATAATATTACAGTTTATATATACTAGATTCCTTGATAGGGCGTTGATCCAGGGAACTAATCTAATTGTCGTATGGAGTCAGGAAGGAATTTTTTCCCCCAATGTGGAGCTTAGTGTTTGCCACATGGTTTTTTTTGCCTTCCTCTGGATCAACATGTTAGGCTATGGGTTGAACTAGATGGACTTAGTTTTCCTTCAACCTTAAAAACTATGTTACTAAGTTACTATGTGGTGATAATATGTGGTTAGATCACGATGTGGCGGTATTAGTCCCTGTATGTGGCATTATTTGGTCACTATGTGGTGGTAACATGTGATCTGGTTATTGCGTGGCGGTACTTGTTCCTTGTGTGTGTTAGTATTCGGTCATTATGTGGTGGTAATATGTGGTCTGGCCATGGTGTGACGGTAGTTGTCCCTTGTATGTGATATTACTGGAAATTTTAAAAATTAATGTGACACATTCCCTGAAAGAAAAATAAATAAAAATATACTTAAAAAGAGTATTGGGTATTTTAAGTTATGTTTAATAGGTTAGAGTAGAGTAGGGACGGCCAGAAGAGTCTACCTTGTCGTGGTGGCGACTTAAAAAATCTTTTTGCCAAAACAAAATCTGATGGCTTTGTATGTGATATGGTGTTTGATGGGAACTGTTAATTGGTGCTATTGGTTAATATTGCGCTATTGGTGAGGATGTGGAGCAGAAGTGGAGTTTTTCCAAGAGTGGATGGTGGGACTGTGGAAGGTTTGAGGGGTGGAAGTCGAGCTGGGGTGGAGGTGGAGCTGGGGGCTGGGGTGGAGTCTCAAGAGAGCCCAAAAATTTTACCAGTATGGTGCCCTGAAATTTCTGGTGGCAGCCCTGCATTTCATGATCTAGTTGTCACCTTTGAACTGATTCTAACTAAGGCCTCTTTTTTACACTTGTTGGAGACAGTGGGGGCAGAATACTACTCTCAACATTGTCCCTTGCTCATGCTGATCACAGCGCAAGCAGGGGACAATGATGAGAGATGCCTCTAGCACCCAGCGTTTGGGAACAGTGCAAACTGTCCCAGTCGCCAGTATGTGTGATACTGATGCGGCGCACGGTTGCCACACAGGTACACATGGACACGGATATCTCTGGTACTGGTTTTTCCAGTTCTGGAAATATCAGGATGTGTGAAACAGGCCTAACTCTGCTGAGCTATACATCAAACATGTTTGGAAATCTTGTAACTATCATACTGACCACTGGGGCTATTTAATGTTTGCTACAGAAGATTTTTCGAATGTATCATCATCATCAGAGCCAAGATAACAAAACAAGAGAAGCTGCTTCTGCCACCTTAACAGCAGAAAACACCCATAGAGTTAAGAGGATCAATTCGTGAGACTCTAGTCCATCAGCTGATCAGTAGTGTCTGGTTGCTGGATGGGAGGC
Organism: Phyllobates terribilis; assembly: GCF_046119375.1. NCBI lineage: Eukaryota > Metazoa > Chordata > Amphibia > Anura > Dendrobatidae > Phyllobates > Phyllobates terribilis. The sequence continues at coordinate 128,840,502 of NW_027362773.1, read as the reverse complement.
TTGCGAAACTTTGCTTACTGGGATCACTGGCATGGCTTTCGATCAGCCGAGCTGTCACACTGTCATCTGTGCGTCACACTGAAATGATGTTGTCACGTCTGCTCGGCTAATCAATACCAGCTCTAGGGATCCTGGAAAGTAAGAGATTTGCAAGCCTGAAACTACTGATCAAGCAGATGGGCGGGCGTCCTGCAAATCAATCCGCCCAATTTGAAACACCCTTATACACAGCTGATAACACAGTATGCACCAATCAAAACAATCACAACTTTTCTACCCCTTCCTTCAACAATGACCTTTACACACACTAATTAGATGCTTTAATGCAAAAGATAGTCAGAGTTGGTCTACTGCTGCTAATGTGCATGTGAATTTTTTGAAAGTGCAAGAAGTTGGAGTCTAAAAAAGCCTTAGTGTGCAGTGTGAAAATTTTGAAGCCCCTAAAATGTTTTCCTCCAGGATTGCCCTGTAATTAGCTCCATCCATATGCCCATCAACTCTGACCAGCTTCCCTATCCCTGCTGAAGAAAAGCATTTCCACAGCATTATGCTGCCACCACCATGTGTGACGGTGGGGATGGTGTTTTCAGGGTGATGTGCAGTGTTAGTTTTGAGCCACACATAGCATTCTACTTTGGTCTCATCTGACCAGAGCACATTCTTCCACATGCTAGCTGTGAACCCATCATGGCTTTTTGCAAACTGCACACAGGACTTATGGTTTGCTTTCTAAAATGACGTTCTTTCTTTACCCTTCCATAAAGACCAGATTTGCAGCTTATACGACTAAGGCCACGTTCACGCATTCAGTATTTGGTCAGTATTTTACATTAGTATTTGTAAGCCAAATTCAGAAGTCGAACCATCAAAGGAAAAGTATAATAGAGACATGTGCACCACTTCTGCACTTCTCCTGGATTCGGCTTGCAAATACTGATGAACAAAAAAAACTCATAAATCCTTCAGCAAAATATACTGTCCTTGGGCATAAACACAAATGAAATGTATGAAAAAGAATAAATGCCAGACAGGGGGTACAAATAAAACATAATGAATCTTTATTGAAAAACCTTTAAAACAGACATAAAAATAAAAAGAGATCCAAACAATAAAAGTTATTGTTATTTATTGTTTGGATCTCTTTTTATTTTTATGTCTGTTTTAATGTTTTTTCAATAAGGATTTATTTTATGTTATTTGCACTGTCTGCCATTTTTTCTTTTTCGTACATTGCAAATACTGATGTAAAATACTGACCAAATACTGAACGTGTGAACATGGCCTAATAATTGTCCTGTGGATAAATTCTCCCACCTCAGCTGTGGATTTCTGCAGCTCCTCCAGAGTGACCATTGGCCTCTTGGCAGCATCTCTGATTAGTGCTCTCCTTGATTGGAATGTCAGTTTAGGTTTACGTCCTCGTCTTGGTAGGTTTGAAGTTGTGCCATACTCCTTTCATTTTTGGATGATGGATTGAACGATGCTCCGTGAGATGTTCAGATTTTGGGCTATTTTTATATAACCTAATTCTGCTTTGCTCTTCTCCACAACTTTATCCCTGACCTGTCTGATGTGTTCTTTGGTTTTCATGATGCTGTTTGATCCCTAATGTTCTCAAACAAACCTCTGAGGTCTTCACAGAACAGCTGCAGTTATACTGAGAATAAATTACACACAGATGGACTCAATTTACGAATTATGTGACTTCTGGAGGCAATTGGTTACTCAGGATTTTATTTAGAGGTAAATAAAAGTTTGTGACTACAGATAGGCAGATTTTGACAGTGCACATTCCATTGCCAGATCGAACGGGTGGTCACTTGTTGAGTAGATTCTCATCTGCTTCTCTCTTAATGCTCTATTTATAGAAGCAGATGAGAATCTAGTCAGTTTTGTGACAAGGATACTGTCTGTCATATGATAAGTAGATTCTCATCCTCTAAAGGTGACGTTACTAGGCACATGCCCCACAGTATGCAATATTCATACTGGGAGTCCAGTAAATGACCGCTCACTCTGTCAGGTTTCATAGTTTTAAGATTAAAAATAGACACAATTTCATCGAGCTCAATCTCTAACCTAACATGTTGATCCAGCGGAAGGAAACCCATGAACAAACCCATGAAGAAACCCATGAAGAAGATGCTAATTGCCCCATATTAGGGCAAAAAAATTCTTCCAACTTCACACATATTAATCAGATTAGTTCCCTGGATCAACTTCCCATCACAGAATCTATACCCTGCAATATTATATTTTTCAATTTGCCAATCTGCAGTCACAAAGAATGACTGAAGAAAGTTAGCTCAAGGCAGGAAAACCCCTTTGAGATAAATATTGCGTAGCTGGCACATTCTGGGAATTTCCCTACTCCATTTCTCAGCGACATAAAGAATTTTCTCAAATAACAATTATGTTGTGTGCACAAATTTTCCCATTTATCGCTATTTCCCGAGCGTCTCCCCAGCCTTTGTGTACCAAAACCAAGTTAAATAGATTGTCCAGTACTTTAACATTGATAACCAATCCTTAGGGTAGGTCATCAATGTCTGATCAGTGGGGGTGCAACACGAGGCACCCCTGGCGATTAGCTGTTCTCTGTGCTGGCGACGGGAAGTGCTCAGTTATGGAGCTGCTCCGTCTACTGATTTAAATAGGGGACGGATGTGCAGTACCTGGCCGCGGCCATTATCAGTAGACTGAGCAGCTCCGGAACTAAGAACTTCCGGCCGCAGCTGGCCCTGAGAATAGCTGATCAGCTGGGGTGCCTAGTGTCGCACCCCCACCAATCAGACATTGATGAGGATAGGTCATCAATGTTAAAGTAGTGGATAACCTCTTTAACAGCTGTGTACTCAATACTCTTTCTAGTGAAGAAGCTAAATCGGCTGATGGAATTATTATATTTATTGCAGATATGAACATTATTGAAGCATCAATACTTTATTAATGGACGCCTGGAGAGGTAAAATAGGCGAAAACAATTACTGGACCCAGCTCTCCAGCACCATAATCGGAAGGCAATCTTGTTCTTTGCTAAAGGATCCCCTCTCTTCATTGTACATTTCTGCTATCAAGAAATTTAGGACAATCTGTGGCCACATGAGGAAATTATGCATTGATCCTCTTTGAAAATCTATTATCGTCAAATTTCCAGGGTATTTAACACTAAGGTTATTTTTTAAATCAGAGAAGCCCTTTAACCCCTTAACCCCCGAGGGTGGTTTGCACGTTAATGACCAGGCCAATTTTTACAATTCTGACCACTGTCACTTTATGAGGTAATTACTCTGGAACGCTTCAACAGATCCCCCTGATTCTGAGATTGTTTTTTCGTGACATATTGTACTTCATGATTTTGGTAAAATTTCTTCGATATCACTTGCGTTTATTTGTGAAAAAAACGGAAATTTGGCTAAAATTTAGCAATTTTCAAAATTTGAATTTTTATGCCCTTAAATCAGAGAGATATGTCACACAAAATACTTAATAAATAACATTTCCCACAAAGTGTTTTTTTTTTCACTTTTTCATTTTTACGAATCAATTTGTGAAGCACCTGGGGGTTCCAAGTGCTCACTATGCATCTAGATAGGTGCCTTGGGGGGTCTAGTTTCCAAAATGGGGTCACTTGTGGGGGAGCTCCAATGTTTAGGCACGCAGGGGCTCTCCAAACGCAACATGGCGTCCGCTAAAAATTTGAGCCGATTTTCCATTCAATTTGTTAGCGGACACCATGTCGCGTTTGGAGAGCCCCTGATGTGCCTAAACAGTGGAGCTCCCCCACAAGTGACCCCATTTTGGAAACTATACCCCTCAAGGATTTTATTAAGGGGTATAGTGAACATTTTGAACCCAGAGTTACGACACAGAATTTGATAACATTAGGTCATCATATTGAATAAGTTGTCATTAGTCTTGAGCGCAAGTGCTCGCTACTTGAGTTTGCATCGGGTACTCAGGTATGCACCATGTACTGCGTGTGCTCGAGTGACATGCTCGAGTCCCTGCGCCGCATGTTTCACGGTTATTAGACACCCAAAAAAAACATGCGGGGATCGCTCGTGCATGGCAGGCAATCCCCGCAAAGTTTTTTTGGCCGCGAAGCATATGGGGCGGAGACTCAAGCATGTCACTCAAATACCCATGATACTCAATGCATACCCGAGCACCCGATGCAAACTCAAGTAGCGAGCACTTGCGCTCAACACTAGTCGCCATATCGTCATCTTTTTTTCTTACTTTTGAAAAAAATCCCAACCCTATCACAACCCTAACCCCAAACCCAGCCCTAACCCTAGCCCTAACCCTAGCCCAACCCTAACCCGAGAGTTTATTTTTTACGCCGTTCCACGTGTGGTATAAGTGATTAGACGACCTTATTCTTCGGGTCGGTGAGACTACAGCGATACCAGAATCATATGGGGTTTTTATGACTGACAGCTGTCACACACTAAAAGACGCATTTTTTGTAAAATCTAGTTTTTGCATTGTCAGATTTTGAGAGCTATAATTTTTCCAGATTTTGGCAGACAGTTATGTGACGGCTTGTTTTTTGCGGGATGAGTTGACGTTGTTATTGGTGCCATTTTCAGGCACGTGACATTTTTTGATTGCTTTCTATTCCGATTTTTGGGAGGCAGAATAAACAAAAACCAACAATTCAGGAATTGTTTTTTTTTTTTTTTTATTCTGTTCCGCGTGTGGTAAAATTGATAAGGCAGCTTTATTCTTCGGGTCAGTACGTTTACAGCGGTACCACATTTATATAGTTTTTCTATGTTTTGCACTTTTACATAATAAAAGCAATTTTATAGAAAAAAATATTTTTTAGCATAGCTTTATTCTGAGAGCTATAACTTTTTTATTTTTCGGCTGATGGAGCTGTATGGTGGCTTGTTTTTTGCGGGACGAGATGACGTTTTCAGCGGTACCATTTTTATTTATATTCGTCTTTTTGATCGCATGTTATTCCATTTTTTGTTTGGTGGTATGATGATAAAGCATTGTTTTTTGCTTCGTTTTTTTTTTTTTTTTTTTTACCGTGTTCACTGAAGGGGTTAACTAGTGGGACAGTTTTATAGGTCAGGTTGTTCCGGACACGGCGATACCAAATATGTGTACTTTTATTGTTTTTTTTTATAATAATATTTATTGATGGGTACATTATATTTTTATTTTTGGTGGATTATTATTTTTTTTTTTTATATATATATTTTTACAATTTTTTTTTTTTTTTTTTCACTTTTTGACAGTTTTTATACTTTTTTACTTTGTCCCACTCTGGGACTTTCACTTTTTTTTCTCTGATCGCCTGCATGGCACAGGAATGCAGCACCATCCCTGTGCCATGCAGGCTGTCAGCGCTAGACAGGGAGAAGATAGTTTGGAGATGCACTGCGCATGTCCAAAAAATCTTCCTGCTGTCTGGTGACCCGGATGTTGTCATGACAACATCGGGTCGTCATGGCAACATCCTGGAAGCCACGGCAGACAGCGCTGGAGGCCGGAAGAGGAGTTGAGTATCTGCGATCACCTCCCCTTGCCACCGCAATGCTGCGATCGACTTCGATCGCAGCATTGCGGGGGTTAATGTGCGGGGAGCGGTGCGGGACCGCTCCCTGCACATAGTACCAGGTGTCAGCTGTGACAATCAGCTGACACCCGGCGGCGATCGCGCCCGCACAGCCTGTGTGCGCGCGCGATGACGTACTAATACGGGTCTGGCTCTTAAGTCCCAGGGCACAGACGCGTATTAGTACGTCTAATGTTGTTAAGGGGTTCAACACTATGAAGGACATTTATTAAAACTATTGCAAATGAATAATGAAGTTCTTCCCAAAAATAACCATTCAGATTCCAACTCTAATTTTAAAAAGGACCTTTTAAAAATAAAAGATGTGCGCATTTTGGTTGTTTTCTGTAGGCCACTGTTTGCCTTTTTCTTCATAATCCTGGTTCCATATTACCACTAATTGAGAAATTTAGACATTAAGGGCCGAGTGCATTAAGACCGGCGTTGTGCTGGAGTTAGACATTCCTGATTCATGAAGAGTGTGCTGGAAAACTGTACAATAAAAAGTATCCGCAGACAACAGAAAAGTATGGTGGAGTTCCTTGCATTTTTGGGGCTGCATTTCAGAAAATGGAGTTGGGAGTTTGGTCATGATTACTAGTGTCCTCAATGCCGAGAACTACAGTCAGATATTTATCCATCATACAATACCACCAGGGAGGCACATAATTGGCTCCAAATTTATTCTACAGCAAAACAACCCTAAAAGACTGCCGGTCTGGCAGTGGGCTGCACTGATCGCGACACTTCTCCTCAGGACGCTCATAGTGTTAACCGCTTAAAAAGCAGGAACAAAGTTTATACCGCTCACAAAGATATTCCATATATCAAGGTAAATGTGAGAAGTAATCATACATAAAACATTACTTTTACTAGATAGTTAACACTAAGTTGAGACTAATAGCCCAACAAAAAGAACAAGTGACTCAAAAACAGTATAATCCATCTGCACACATATAAAGATAAAAATATTGTAACACCAATGTAAACCTATAAATGTAAGGTACATAGGCTACTAGCCACGTAATTAGGCAGCACTGAATATACAAATATACCACAGAATATACTAGAAATACACCTTAAATGCATATAAGTCCTCAATAGGACAGTGGTACGTCAAATCATGACTAGCATTCTACATCTAAACCTCCAAAGATCACTCTACTAAATATGAGATATATGGTATCCCGGTACTTCTCTCAATTATGCAAAAAAGAAGCAAGACAAAAATATATCTCATACCCTACCATAATTATATATAAATGTAAAGCAAAATTGCATAATAAATATAGGGTACTTAGTGAACTATTTTTGATCAAAAAAAGTATACAAGCCGTCCCACCAGCGGCAAGGTGACCCTAAATTGGGACGGTACCTATACTGCCTATATTAAAAACCTTACTGTATATCAAAGTTGAAGTAATGCATATAAAAGGGTAGACAAATAGGACCGGGTCCCAACTCCAGACCACCTAGGCCCGTGGTAAGCTACATATATACCAATCAGCTCAACAAAGGGCATGCCACACCCTTAAATTGCACAGAATGCAAACAAGTCAAAAAACCAGACAATGTGAACTGAGGTCTAAGATGGCAGACATACAAGAAACAGAGGCATGTTCACACTAGCAAAAAAGAAGCAAGACAAAAATATATCTCATACCCTACCATAATTATATATAAATGTAAAGCAAAATTGCATAATAAATATAGGGTACTTAGTGAACTATTTTTGATCAAAAAAAGTATACAAGCCGTCCCACCAGCGGCAAGGTGAGCCTAAATTGGGACGGTACCTATACTGCCTATATTAAAAACCTTACTGTATATCAAAGTTGAAGTAATGCATATAAAAGGGTAGACAAATAGGACCGGGTCCCAACTCCAGACCACCTAGGCCCGTGGTAAGCTACATATATACCAATCAGCTCAACAAAGGGCATGCCACACCCTTAAATTGCACAGAATGCAAACAAGTCAAAAAACCAGACAATGTGAACTGAGGTCTAAGATGGCAGACATACAAGAAACAGAGGCATGTTCACACTAGCAAAAAAGAAGCAAGACAAAAATATATCTCATACCCTACCATAATTATATATAAATGTAAAGCAAAATTGCATAATAAATATAGGGTACTTAGTGAACTATTTTTGATCAAAAAAAGTATACAAGCCGTCCCACCAGCGGCAAGGTGACCCTAAATTGGGACGGTACCTATACTGCCTATATTAAAAACCTTACTGTATATCAAAGTTGAAGTAATGCATATAAAAGGGTAGACAAATAGGACCGGGTCCCAACTCCAGACCACCTATAGGTACCGTCCCAATTTAGGGTCACCTTGCCGCTGGTGGGACGGCTTGTATACTTTTTTTGATCAAAAATAGTTCATTAAGTACCCTATATATATTATGCAATTTTGCTTTACATTTATATATAATTATGGTAGGGTATGAGATATATTTTTGTCTTGCTTCTTTTTTGCTAGTGTGAACATGCCTCTGTTTCTTGTATGTCTGCCATCTTAGACCTCAGTTCACATTGTCTGGTTTTTTGACTTGTTTGCATTCTGTGCAATTTAAGGGTGTGGCATGCCCTTTGTTGAGCTGATTGGTATATATGTAGCTTACCACGGGCCTAGGTGGTCTGGAGTTGGGACCCGGTCCTATTTGTCTACCCTTTTATATGCATTACTTCAACTTTGATATACAGTAAGGTTTTTAATATAGGCAGTATAGGTACCGTCCCAATTTAGGGTCACCTTGCCGCTGGTGGGACGGCTTGTATACTTTTTTTGATCAAAAATAGTTCTCTAAGTACCCTATATTTATTATGCAATTTTGCTTTACATTTATATATAATTATGGTAGGGTATGAGATATATTTTTGTCTTGCTTCTTTTTTGCTAGTGTGAACATGCCTCTGTTTCTTGTATGTCTGCCATCTTAGACCTCAGTTCACATTGTCTGGTTTTTCTCTCAATTATGGCAAGAAACTTTTGTATACATTATATATTAATGTATGTGTGGCACCCCAGGGGTCCGGTTGCCACAGTGGCTTTGCCTCCCTCAAAAGAGGTAATGCCATGCCTGGAAGCAAGCAGGGATCCCCTAGTCAGGGATACTAAACATGCAACACTTTCCTGGCTCCAGACCAGCAAGGGGAGCTCCTCCCCTCGGCAACTGGGATCTGGGGGCGGGGTTAGTTAGTCTTAGTGTGAGGAGTTGAAGCGAGGACGTCGAGGAGAGAGGAGCTGGGAACTGGAGCTGTGCGGCAGCTCACCCCAGAAGTACCGCACAGAAGAACCGGACACCGGAGTCTGAGGCTGTGGGGCACCCAAGGCCCAGCAGTAGAGACCGGAGGGCAGGAAATTGCAGGTCTCCTGGCCCCATCAGACGCCCGGAGGCTCAGCAGCACCACAGGGTCCAGCACCGCCACGTGGGAATGACGCACCAGCAAGGCCCGAGCTGCCTGCCATACGGGTGAGCACAGAAACACCGCACTCAGGGACGAGGGCCACCGCACAGCTACAAGTAGCAGGGCCAAAGAGTTTAGTGGGAAGGCCTACAACTTCACCTGGCAAGGAGGATTCTTTACTTGCTTCCAGGCTGCCCGGACTTCCATTTCTAGCCAGTACCCTAGTCCTGGCTTGTCAAATCAGCACCAGTAAAGACCCTGGGACTGCACTTTCTTGTCTCTGTGTTTCTTGCTGCGCCATCAACCCCTGCACTACAACGCCCAGCACAACCTGCAACATCATCTACACTGCCCTGGAGCTAGCTCTTCCTGTGGAGAGCCACACCATCCCTGCTGCAGTAACATCAGCTTCAGAGGACTGCTCCGCAGCGGCGGCTCCCTTTAGCCGCATTCCACAGGTGGCGTCACAAACTCTATAAAAACTCTATAAATCCCCTATATATAACTCCATTTTATTGACCGCCCTGGGTCACGGACCGGGTAACCGCCACTGTGACAATCCCCCAGCATCCACCGACCTAGCACCGGGTACCCCACGGCCCAGGGGGCGCGTCATATGTTCTCCCAGAAGTGACGGAGACATCACTTCTGGTCTAAGTTGTATTACTACCAGTGATAAACGCATCACTTCAGGTTTGTTGGACCGCAAGGTCGTGTAACTTCTGGTGTTCATTGGAATGCAACCAATTAATTAATAACCACAGCTGTTTTTTTTTTAATATAACTTCATTCTCAATATTCAGCCAATGGTCAAAGCCAGGGGCATAACAATCAAGGTCGCAGAGGGGGGACTCGCCAACGCCTACTTCAGCTGGATGTGTCCCCTGGCTCCCTGTGCTGTAATACATGCCACCGGCAAATCAGAGTCTGGCAGCTGACGCCGGTGTGCCAGGCATTGGTGTTGCATAGCAGTGACATCAGGAGTCGCCATAGCAAGCATGCCGATGTCAGCTGCCGGCCTCCGCGCCAGCTACATATGGGGATTCCGCACGTCGTGGGAGAGGAGGAAGGTGAAGAAGAATAAGTTTTTTTTCTTTTATGCAGAGGCAGAACAGGGGACTTAGTGTATATATCAGGAAGGGGCCCAGGATGGGGGACATATACACCAGGAAGGAGCCCAGGAAGGGGACTGTTTTGATTGTGTAACAACTCACACGGGAAAACGTGTAAAATATTAAAAAAGCTAACTGACCCAGCCGGTTCCTATATGGACTAGAGAGTCTGACCTCGTAGTCCTTGCGTGGGCTGGAATAGCCCTAACAACAGACTAAACAATGGCAGCTTGGACCTATGCTGCCTAAAAGCTGTCAAGTGTTTCACGTTCCTCCTAAGGAACTCGAGGGCAGAGCAGAGTGCAATTTACCTCCAGAAGGAAAGGAGTGCTAATATAGAAAGAGATCCCAGAGTGAGTTAAAAGAAACCACGAGATACAAAATGAAAAGATAAGGTACAGTGGTGGCCAAAAGTATTGGCACCCCTGCAATTCTGTCAGATAATACTCAGTTTCTTCCTGAAAATGATTGCAATAACAAATTCTTTGGTATTATTATCTTCATTTAATTTGCTTGCAAGGAAAAAACACAAAAGAGAATGAAGCAAAAATCAAATCATTGATCATTTCACACAAAACTCCAAAAATGGGCCAGAAAAAAGTATTGGCACCCTCAGCCTAATACTTGGTTGCACAACCTTTAGCCAAAATAACTGCGAACAACCGCTTCCGGTAACTATCAATGAGTTTCTTACAATGATCTGCTGGAATTGTAGACCATTCCTCTTTGGCAAACTGCTCCAGGTCCCTGATATTTGAAGGGTGCCTTCTCCAAATTGCCATTCTGAGATCTCTCCACAGGTGTTCTATGGGATTCAGGTCTGGACTCATTGCTGGCCACCTTAGAAGTCTCCAGTGCTTTCTCTCAAACCATTTATAGTGCTTTTGGAAGTGTGTTTTGGGTCATTGTCCGGCTGCAAGACCCATGACCTCTGAGAGAGACCCAGCTTTCTCACACTGGGCCCTAAATTATGTTGCAAAATTTGTTGGTAGTCTTCAGACTTCATAATGCCATGCACATGGTCAAGCAGTCCAGTGCCAGAGGCAGCAAAGCAACCCCAAAACATCAGGGAACTTCCGCCATGTTTGACTGTAGGGACCATGTTCTTTTCTTTGAATGCCTCTTTTTTTTTCCTGTATACTCTATGTTGATGCTTTTTCCCAAAAAGCTCTACTTTTGTCTCATCTGACCAGAGAACATTCTTCCAAAACGTTTTAGGCTTTCTCAGGTAAGTTTTGGCAAACTCCAGCCTGGCTTTTTTATGTCTCGGGATAAGAAGTGGAGTCTTCCTGGGTATCCTACCATACAGTCCCTTTTCATTCAGACGCCGACGGATAGTACGGGTTGACACTGTTGTACCCTCGGACTGTAGGGCAGCTTGAACTTGTTTGGATGTTAGTCGAGGTTCTTTATCGACCATCCGCACAATCTTGTGTTGAAATCTCTCGTCAATTTTTCTTTTCCGTCCACATCTAGGGAGGTTAGCCACAGTGCCATGGGCTTTAAACTTCTTGATAACACTGCGCACGGAAGACACAGGAACATTCAGGTCTTTGGAGATGGACTTGTTGTTAGAACCTTGCTGTTAGGTTTTTTTTCCTTTGCTGGTCACATGACCTTGTTGGCCTATTTAATCCTGCTCCGCCCTTCTGGCTTTGCTGGACTTCATTGTATATCTACTTTCTAGCTAGCCTGTGCTCTGTATCTAGCTCTGTTAGTTTGCTTGGTCTACGGACCTCTATGTTCTATCTATTTTGTTTGTTCGTCTGTCTGCTACTATTTCTGTTAGGAGGTGTCCCATATTCCTCCCAGTCCTTAGTACTTGTAGGGATTCCCTCCCCACATCTATAGGTCTCCGTACAGACTAGATTAGGACTTTAGCAGGTCTGATCGCAGGATCAGGTTCCCTGTTACATCGTAGGGATTCAGCTGAGTCCTATAGTAGGGACAGATCTCCTCTCTTTCCTTAGCTTTGGTAGCAGAACATAACAGTAAGTCCAGCCTGCAAATTCTCTAAGGAAAGATTTTTTTTTTTTTTTTTTGTTTGTTCCATCATGGTGTCGGTTCAGGATTTGGCTAAACACCTGCAGGGACTCTCTCTGGAAGTGGCCGAGCTCCGTCAGCACGTGAGTAACTGTCCTGGAGCATATTTCTTGGAGCCTAAGGTATGTTTGCCGGATTTATTTTTTGGTGAACATCGAAAATTTTTTTCATTTAAAAATGCTTGCTTATTGTATTTTCGTTTGAGACCCAAGTCCTCTGGGGATGAATCCCAGCGCGTAGGGTTCATAATGTCACTTTTGCGCAAAGAGCCTCAGGAGTGGGCCTTTTCTTTGCAACCTAGTGATACATGCTTCAGATCAGTGGATAGTTTTTTTTCTGCTTTAGGATTATTATATGATGATCCTGACCGTGTGGCATCAGCTGAGACTGAGTTGAGACGTTTAAAACAAGGATCAGGTAATGTGGAAAAATATTGTACTCATTTTCGTCGTTGGTCCACTCAAACAGGGTGGAACGATTCTGCTCTGAAAAGTCTATTTCTTGCTGGGCTCAGTGAAAGGGTTAAAGACCTGCTAATTGCTTATCCTACACCTGAGGATTTGCAACAGGCTATGCAATTAGCTATACGGGTGGATAGAAGACTGCGTGCTAGGGTTAATGAGAGCAAATCCTCTGCTATGTCAGTTTCTGGTTATGATAATGTGTGTACTAACAGTGGTGAACCGATGGAGATTGGATCGGTGGCACCTCGCTCTCAAGAAAAAGACCGTCGTTTTTCGGAAGGCTTGTGTTTCTATTGCGGAAAATCTGGTCATTTGATTAAAGGCTGTGAGCTTCGTATGAAGAAAGAAAAAAAAATGGTCAGTCACGCCCGTATTGCCTGTTTAAATTCCAAGGGTATATTTTTAGCTGCTTCCACGATTGCTCAGGAAAAATTAATGGAATTTCGGGTGTTTGTTGATTGCGGGTCTACACTGAATGTAATTGATGGGGGATTCGTGGAAAAACTCAATTTAAAACCTGAACCTTTATCATCCCCCATTGCTGTGGTTTCTGTGGATGGCTCCCCTTTGAAGAATATTACTCTCAAGGTCAGTGAATTTCCTCTCACTATTAATGGTGTTCACCATGAGAAATTGGATTTGGTAGTGTTGAATAACTTGCCTTCTCCAGTAATATTGGGTTTGCCCTGGTTAAAATTTCACAATCCTGTACTGGATTGGTCTACCAGTGAAATTAAATCCTGGAGCCATAAATGTTATGACAAGTGTTGTAACGGGCGTATTGCAGCTTTGGATAGGGAGAATTGCCTGTTCCTATTCAGGATTTTTGGAGAGTTTTTTCTGAGAAAGAATCGCAGGTTTTGCCTCCCCATAGAGACTATGATTGTTCTATTGAATTTGTCCCTGGAGCGATTCTTCCTAAAAGTCGTTTATTTAACCTTACTATTCCTGAGAGGAAGGTTTTGGAGGAATACATACAGACAAGTTTGGCCGCCGGTCACATTAGGCCCTCTAAGTCTCCTGTGGCGGTTGGATTTTTTTTTGTAAAAAAAAAGGACGGCGGTTTACGTCCTTGTCTGGATTTTCGTGAGATTAACAAAATTACGGTACGCAATCCTTACCCACTGCCATTGATTCCTGATCTGTTTAACCAGTTATTGGGGGCCAAGTGGTTCTCTAAAATTGACCTTAAGGGGGCATACAATCTGTTGCGCATGAAGGAGGGTGATGAATGGAAGACTGCTTTTAACACTCCTGTGGGTCATTTTGAGAATCTGGTTATGCCTTTTGGTCTTACTAATGCTCCTGCATTTTTTCAGAATCTGATTAATGACATCCTTAGACCTTTGATCGGTAAAAATGTGGTTGTGTATTTGGATGACATTTTGATTTATTCGCCAGATCTGGAGTCTCATTGGCGGAGCGTGCGTGAGGTATTACAGTTATTAATGGACAATTCGCTTTTTGCTAAGCTGGAGAAATGTGAGTTCGCTGTACAGAGAATTAGTTTTTTGGGCTACATTATCTCCAGCAAAGGTTTTGAGATGGATCCGGTTAAGGTTCAGGCTGTGCAGGAATGGCCTAGGCCTATTGGTTTGAAATCGATACAGAGGTTTTTGGGTTTCGCCAATTACTATAGAAAATTCATAAAAAATTTTTCTAGTATTGTCAAACCTCTGACTGATCTCACCAGGAAAGGTGCTGATGCGGTTCAGTGGTCTTCTGAGGCCATTGAAGCTTTTGTGTATCTCAAGGAGAGGTTCACCTCTGCTCCCATCCTTATGCAGCCTGATGTTACTAGGCCGTTTTTGGTTGAGGTTGATGCTTCCTCTGTGGGGGTTGGCGCAGTATTGTCTCAGGATAACGGGGATGGATTACATCCCTGTGCCTTTTTTTCAAAAAAATTTTCGGAGACTGAATTGAATTACGATATTGGTAATCGGGAATTATTGGCTATTAAACTCGCATTTGAACACTGGCGCCACTTCTTGGAAGGTGCGGAATTTCCCGTTCAGGTTCTTACGGATCATAAAAATCTGATATATCTTGATGCTGCCAAGCGCCTGAATGCCCGTCAGGCTAGGTGGGCACTGTTTTTCTCGCGGTTTAATTTCTCCGTTACTTACATCCCTGGTACTAAGAATGTTAAGGCGGATGCCTTGTCTCGCAGTTTTTCTCCCATAGTCGGTGCTGAAAAAGAGGAAAACATTTTACAAGAAGGTGTTGTGATAGCTGCTTTAGACTCCGTTTTGGAAGATGAGATTCTTAAAGCTCAGGAGAATGCCCCATCTAACACTCCTCATGGGAGGTTGTTTGTGCCTGGGACCTTTAGGAGAGATTTGTTTGTTGAGTGTCACGAATCTCGGTTGGCAGGTCATCCCGGAATCTCTGAGACCAAGAGACTGGTGGGTCGCAGTTTTTGGTGGCCTGGATGGCAGAAGGAAGTCATTAAGTGGGTGCGTCAATGTACTATATGTGCTAGATCTAAGTCCTCACATACTCCTGCTGCGGGGTTACTTTGTCCTTTGGAGGTCCCCAGTGCTCCTTGGACACATTTGGCTATGGACTTTATAACTGACCTTCCCCCCTCTGAGGGTTTTACTGTCATCTGGGTGGTCGTGGACCGTTTTAGCAAGATGTGTCACTTGGTTCCCTTCGTCAAACTGCCCTGCGCTAAAACTCTCGCTAAGGCCTTTGTCAAGGAAATTGTCAGACTTCATGGTGTTCCTACTGACATTGTTTCTGATAGGGGTCCTCAGTTCGTGGCTCGTTTTTGGCGTGCCTTTTGTGACAGGTTGGGAATTCATTTGTCGTTTTCGTCCGGATATCATCCTGAATCTAATGGCCAGACAGAAAGGAAAAACCAGGATGTTGAGCAGTTCTTGCGTTGTTTTGTGGCAGACAATCAAGAGGGGTGGTCTGAGTTTCTGCCACTTGCCGAATTTGCTCTGAACAATCATACATCTTCTTCTGCTGGTTGTTCGCCTTTTTTTTGTTGTTCTGGGAGACATCCGTCGTTTGGGTCGTTCTCCAAGTTGGGATCTGCCGTGCCTGAGGAGGAGAATTTTTCCGGTGATTTGGAAAGAGTTTGGACGGATGTGCGTGGTAATCTTCAGGAGGCCAACAGAAAATCTAAAGACTACTTTGATAGGAAACGACAGGAGGTTTTGTTCGCTGTTGGTGACATGGTTTGGTTGTCCTCTAGGAATCTGCGGTTGAGGATTCCTTCTAAGAAATTGGGTCCCAAGTTTGTAGGGCCCTTTAAGGTGCTTCAGGTTGTCAACCAATCTGCTGTTAGGTTGGAGGTTCCTACCTCCTGGAGAATTAATCCGGTCTTTCATGTCTCTCTGTTAAAAAAAGCTGTTGTGTCGGATGGTGACGCCTCTGCCTCTGTTCCTCCGGTGGTGGAGGACAGGGAATATGAAATTTCTCGCATCCTTGACTCTAGACGGTATAGAGGTAGTTTGCAGTATCTTGTGGCCTGGAAAGGTTTCGGACCCGAGGATAACTCTTGGGTGAGGTCAGATGATGTTTCCGCGTCCAGACTTATCAGAGCGTTTCACAGGAGATTTCCTGATAAGCCTGGTCCTAGGGGATCCGGAGGATCCTCTTAGAAGGGGGGGTACTGTTAGAACCTTGCTGTTAGGTTTTTTTTCCTTTGCTGGTCACATGACCTTGTTGGCCTATTTAATCCTGCTCCGCCCTTCTGGCTTTGCTGGACTTCATTGTATATCTACTTTCTAGCTAGCCTGTGCTCTGTATCTAGCTCTGTTAGTTTGCTTGGTCTACGGACCTCTATGTTCTATCTATTTTGTTTGTTCGTCTGTCTGCTACTATTTCTGTTAGGAGGTGTCCCATATTCCTCCCAGTCCTTAGTACTTGTAGGGATTCCCTCCCCACATCTATAGGTCTCCGTACAGACTAGATTAGGACTTTAGCAGGTCTGATCGCAGGATCAGGTTCCCTGTTACATCGTAGGGATTCAACTGAGTCCTATAGTAGGGACAGATCTCCTCTCTTTCCTTAGCTTTGGTAGCAGAACATAACACTTGTAGCCTTGAGATTGCTCATGCTTCCCCACAATTTGGTTTCCACAGGTAAGTTAAAGGTGCTGTTAATTACACGAATTAGAGAAGCATCACATGATTTTTCAAACAATGACAATACTTTTGTCCACCCCATTTTTTAGGTTTGGTGTGGAATTATATCCAATTTGGCTTTAGGGCAATTCTTTTTGTGTTTTTTCATTGAAGACAAATTAAATGAAGATAATAATACCAAAGAATTTGTGATTGCAGTCATTTTCAGGAAGAAACTGAGTATTATCTGACAGAATTGCAGGGGTGCCAATACTTTTGGCCACCACTGTACATAATGCTAGACAGTATGCCGCCTACTTCCTAAACAAGAAACCAAAGGTATGTGCAGGGTCAAAAACAAAATCATCAGAGAGATAAACCCTAGCCGGTTTTTCACTGACTGGCATAAACAACGTCAGTATTGCTGGACTTCCAAATGAAACTATCACAAGGGTTTGAACCCAGATGCATGACAGGGACATATATACAAGGATGTAGCACCTATACTGTATATCAGGAAGGGGGACATATATATAAAGAAGGAGGACATATATACCAGGTTGGGGGACATATACTGTATGTCTGGAAGGAGCTCAGGATGGAGGATATATATACTAAGAAAGGAGACATACAGTCCTGCTCATCGTTATTGGCACCCATGAAGTTTAAGTACATAATGTGGAATATCTCCTGAAGAAACTGAATCAAGTGAAACAGTTTTTTGTATAGAGAACTCATGTTATATACAGAAGAGCAAATGATAAACAATAATTTAAAACCAAAAACAATGGGAGGGATAAATAGAAAAACCTAAAGCTTGCAATGTCACTGGTATTGGCACCCTTTACATTAATTTAGTATGCAAACCCATTTTGATTCGCCTGTGGAAAATCATAAAAGAGATTCACCTGTTATTAATTGTCGGTGACCATGTGACATGAATTAGCCAATGAATGATGATTTCAGTGTTTTAAAAAGCCACATTAGAAATTGAAAGGAAAGCAGTGGCTGTATTTAGCGCTGCTAAAGATTAAAACAAGCAATACCGCTGGAGAAATCGTCATGTGATCGGGTCTTTAATGTTTTGCTATACGCGTTTCAGAGCTGGTCTAGCTCCTTCATCAGGCAAATATACATACACAATGCAATCATACTGTTATATACACTGCACAGAAGGTGTCACCCAAACAGGTTTAGCATTCCAATTAGTTTGATTAATTAGTACCTGTGGCGTACAACCAGGGTCGGACTGGGGCAAAAAAGCAGCCCTGCCACGCAAACAGCACCAACCAACATACTATAACACTCCCTACCACCAATCAGTGAGCTTTCCTGTACTTTCTCGTACCTCCCATCACTCTCTTAAAGGAGTTAGGCCTCTTTCACACGTCCTGATATTTCCAGTACCAGAAAAACCAGTACCGTAGATATCCATGTCCGTGTGCTGCCCGTGTACCACATCAGGAGCACACGTACCGGCGCCTGGGAATCAGTGTACAGTCAGCTCTCTTCCCAGCGCTGCGATCAGCACCAGCAGGGACAATGATGAGAGTAGTAGTGTCTGCTCTTGCAGTGTCCGACTGTAAAAATAAGAATAAAATAGAAAAATCCTCATATTCACCTGTCCTAAGTGGTCCCCCACTGTAATCCATGTGGTCGACCAAGCTGGGGAGCCAGACAGAATGACTCCTGCAGTGAGCGGGCCCCTGGTCTGTGCTGAGCTCAGTGAGTGACAGGAGTCATTCTCCCCGGCTCCTCTGTGTGATTGTTTGCATGGATTACAGCAGGGGACACTTAGGACAGGTGAGTATAAGGATTTTTTCATCTTATTCTTAATTTTACAGTTGGACACTACGGGAGCAGACTACTACTCTCATCTTTGTCCCTGCTGGTGCTGATCGCCGCCCAGGCAGAGGACTATGATGAGGGCAGTGTTTAGCACCTGGCACTTGGGAACAGCGCTAACTGTACTGCTGATTCCCGGGCGCCGACACATGTCACAAGGATGGCATCCGTGTGGGGTACAATTATGATCTGCAACAAGTACTAAGGAAAGGAAGGGGAAAGCTATCCCTACAGTAAGACTTAGCTGAATCCCTACGATGTAGCGGGCTGCCTGTTCCTTGCGAACAGACCCACCTTAGTCCTCGGCTAGTCTGAACGAAGACCTATAGCATAAAGGAAGGGGTCCCTAAAAGAACTAATGACTGGAACAAAAATGGGACACCTCCTGAACAGAGAAGGTTGTTGCAGAACAAAAAAAGATAAACTGACAAAAAGGTACTAGAGGTCCCAGAAGGACCAATCAAACTGGCAGAGATAGGCACAGAAGCACCTGGCTAGCAAAACAGTCAAACAACACTGAAGTCCAGCACAGCCAAAAGGGCAGAGCTGGAATATATAGGCAGATGGTCACGTGACCGCAAAACACAAGATGGAAAAAACAAACAGGAGGGTTCTAACAGTACCCCCTCTTTTATGAGGATCCTCCGGATCCTCCAGGCCCAGCCCTATCCGGAAACCTCTTGTGGAAAGCTCTAACAAGCCTAGGAGCAGAGACATCATCCCCACTTACCCAGGAGTTATCTTCGGGACCAAAACCCTTCCAGGAGCCGAGATACTGTAATCTCCCTCTATGCCATCTAGAATTCAAGATACGAGAAATTTCATATTCGCCGTCTTCCACCACAGGAGGAACTGTGACAGTGGCATCCCTATCTGATACATCAGCCTTTTTCAACAAGGAAACATGAAACACAGGATTAATCGTCCAGGAAGTAGGGACATCCAACCTAACCGCAGACGGGTTAACAACCTGAAGCACTTTAAATGGACCCACAAACTTAGGACCCAGTTTTTTTAGAGGGAATCCTCAGCCGCAAGTTCCTTCAGGACAACCAAACCATGCCACCCACAGTAAACAAAATCTCCTTACGTTTCCTGTCAAAATACTTCTTGGACTTCTTGTTAGCCTCTTGAAGGTTGCAACGTACATTAGTCCAAACTCTCTCCAAATAACCGGAAAAATTCTCCTCCTCCGGCACCGCCGACCCCAATTTGGAGAACGAACCAAAAGACGGATGTTTCCCAGTACAACAAAAAAAAGGAGAACACCCAGCTGAGGAGGATGTATGATTGTTAAGAGCGAATTCTGCGAGAGGCAGAAACTCAGACAACACCTCTTGATTGTCCGCCACAAAACAATTCAAAAACTGTTCTACATCCTGGTTCTTTCTTTCAGTCTGTCCATTAGACTCAGGATGATACCCAGACGAAAATGACAAATGGACTCCCAACCTGTCACAAAAAACACGTCAAAAGCGAGCCACAAACTGAGGTCCTCTATCAGAAACAATATCCGTGGGAACACCATGAAGCTTGACAGTTTCCTTAACGAACACCTTAGTGAGTGTCTTGGCGCAGGGCAACTTAATGAATGGAAACAAATGACACATCTTACTAAAACGGTCCATGACCACCCAGATGACAGTAAAACCCTCGGACACAGGCAGATCAGTAATAAAATCCATTGTGAGATGCGTCCAAGGCGCACTAGGAACCTCCAGAGGGCAAAGCAACCCCGCAGTAGGAGTATGTGAAGCCTTAGACCTAGAACACACAGTACATTGACGCACCCACTTGATGACTTCTTTCTGCCATCCAGGCCACCAAAAACTGCGACTGATAAGTCTCTTAGTCTCAGAAATTCCTGGATGACCTGCCAACCGAGACTCATGACACTCCACAAACAAATCTCTCCTAAAGGTTCTAGGCACGAACAACCTCCCATGGGGAGGGTTAGATGGAGCATCATATTGAGCTTTCAGAATCCCATTCTCCAAAACGGAGTCCACCACAACTCCTTTCTGTAAAATGTTCTCCTCCTCCTCGGCACCGACCGTAGGAGAGAAGCTGCGAGATAAATCATCGGCTTTAATATTCTTAGTACCAGGGATATAGGTAACAGAAAAATTAAACCGAGAAAAAAAAGTGCCCACCTAGCTTGACGGGCATTCAAGCGCTTGGCAGCATCCAGATAGATGAAATTCTTATGATCTATGAAAACCTGAATAGGAAATCTAGCGCCTTCCAAAAAATTACGCCAATGTTCAAACGCGAGTTTAATAGCCAGCAACTCCCTATTTCCAACATCGTAATTCAGTTCGACTTCTGAAATTTTTTTCGAAAAGAAGGCAAAAGGATGTACTCCATCCCTGTTCTCCTGAGACAAAACTGCTCCGACCCCCACCGATGAAGCATTGACCTCGACCAAAAAAGGCTTGGTCTCATCAGGCTGCATAAGGATAGGGGCAGAACTGAACCTCTCTTTGAGATACTTAAACGCTTCAATGGCCTCAGTAGTCCACCGGACCGTATTCGCACCTTTCCTGGTGAGATCGGTTAGAGGTTTAACAATTACAGAAAAATTCTTAATGAATTTCCTGTAATAATTGGCAAAACCTAAAAATCTCTGTATAGATTTCAAACCAATAGGCCTAGGCCATTCCTGCACAGCCTGAACCTTCCCCGGGTCCATCTCAAAGCCCTCGCTGGAGACAATGTAGCCCAAAAAACTAATTTTCTGCACAGCGAACTCACATTTCTCTAGCTTAGCAAAGAGTGAATTATCACTCAATAACTGCAAAAATCCACGTAGACTCTGCCAATGGGACTCCAGATCTTGCGAATAAATCAAAATGTCATCTAAATACACAACCACATTCTTACCAATCAAAGGTCTCAGGATGTCATTAATAAGGTTCTGAAAAAAATGCAGGTGCATTGGTAAGACCAAAAGGCATCACCAGGTTCTTAAAATGACCTACCGGAGTGTTAGAAGCAGTTTTCCATTCATCACCCTCCTTCACTTGTAACAAATTGTATGCCCCTCGGAGATCAATTTTTGAGAACCACTTGGCTCCCACTAACTGGTTAAACAAGTCAGGAATTAACGGCAATGGGTAGGAATTGCGTACGGTAATCTTATTAATTTCACGAAAATCCAGACATGGACGTAAACCCCTGTCCTTTTTTTTAACAAAGAATAATCCAAAGGTTTGGATTTCAATTTAAGTTTTTCCAAAACCCCTTTATCAATCACATTAAGTGTTGAAACACAATCCACAAATACCTGAAATTCAATCAAATTTCCCTGCAAAGTAGTACTCCCTGAAAGAAATACTCCTGCAGAGCGTAAACAAGCTATACGGGCGTACCTGACCTTTTTTTATCTTTACTTAAACGAAGCTCACAATACTTAATCAAATGGTCAGCTTTACCACAATAGAGACACAATCTCTCGGCGAACCTCCGGTCTCTTTCCTGAGAGCGGAGCGACATCGCCCCAACCTCCATCGGTTCTCCGCCGCCTGAGCAGATTTTCTGGGGACTAGGACCTGGCATTACAGGAGTCTTTACCTCATTCTGCCTAGATCTCAGCTTCCTATCCACACGAACAGCTAATTGCATGGCCTCCTGCCTCTGCAGGTGGCCATGCAATCTCAGGTGCGGGGAATGCAATTAGCAAATCCTTAACCCTTTCACTCAGACCAGCAAGAAATAGACATTCCAGCGCAGGATCATTCCATTTGACTTCTGAAGACCATCTTCTAAAGTGTGTGCAATAATTTTCAATATCACCTGACCCCTGATTCAAACGCCTGAGTTCTGCCTCAGCAGATGAGATTCGATCAGGATCGTCATATAATAGACCCATAGCAGAAAAAAATTCTTCTACCGACCTTAAGCATGGATCATTAGGTTGGAGAGAAAAGGCTCACCCTTGTGGTTCAAAAGTGACATAATAAAACCAATGCGCTGTGATTCATTCCCAAAGGACCTTGGTCTCAAACAAAAATATAACAAACAAACACTTTTAAAGGAAAAAAACTTTTGCTGTTTACCATAAAAAACATCAGGCAGTCATACCTTGGGTTCCACAAAATGCGCTCCAGAACAGCTACTCACGTGTTGCTGGAGCTCGGCCACCTCCAGAGACAATCCCTGCAAGCGTTGAGCCAAATCCTGGACGGAAGCCATACTGATCCCCAAATTTCTTTCCTTTTAGTTTTTTTTGGGCTGGATTACTGTTATGATCTGCAACAAGTACTAAGGAAAGAAAGGGGAAAGCTATCCCTACAGTAAGACTAAGCTAAATCCCTACGATGTAGCGGGCTGCCTGTTCCTTGTGAACAGAGCCGCCTTATTCCTCGGCTAGTCTGAATGCAGACCTATAGCATAAAGGAAGGGGTCCCTAAAAGAATTAAGGACTGGAACAAAAATGGGACACCTCCTGAACAGAGAAGACTGTTGCAGAACAAAAAAAGATAAACTGACAAAAAGGTACTAGAGGTCCCAGAAGGACCAAGCAAACTGACAGAGATAGGCACAGAAGCACCTGGCTAGCAAAGCAGTCAAACAACACTGAAGTCCAGCACAGCCAAAAGGGCAGAGCTGGAATATATAGGCAGGTGGTCACGTGACCGCAAAACACAAGATGGAAAAAATAAACAGGAGGGTTCTAACAGGTACGTGTTTACACAGACCCATTATCTTGAATGGGTCCATGTGATCCGTGCTGCCAGCCAAAAACAGACATGTATACAGGTGGACCACACAGACACACGGTGCGTGGAAACACTATGATGTGCACGGATCCATTCATTTGAATGGGTCTGCGTGTGTCAGTGTCTCCAGTACTTGTGAAAACTGTCACCACATGTACCGGACACACTGACGTGTGAAAGAGCCCTTATTTGAAGAGGCACATGTGAATGGTGCAGCAGTGCGCAGGATCCACCACAGCTGCATTTACATGGTAGTCTTCAGAGCATTGGTTCTGGGGATCAGTCGGACCCCCAACAATTGGAAAGTTCTCGGGATAGGGGATTACTTGGGATAATCCGTTTAAACGGGTTTTCCAATATTTATTTTTATTTTCCCATTGGAATATCGAAAATAATAAACCAATATTAACCCTCCCAAAGTCTAATGTTGCCTCTCCGTCAACAGGACTGGGGAAGTGGTACTGTGCAGTGTATATATAGGACAGGAGAACTGGTACTGTGCAGTGTATATGTACAGGACAGGAGGAGTGGTACTGTTCAGTGTATATACAGGACTGGAGAAGTGGTACTGTGTAGTGTGTATATACAGGACAGGAGAAATGGCTAAGTGCAGTGTATATATACAGACAGGAGAGCTGACACTGTGCAGTGTATATATACAGGATAGAAGTCATATCAAAGCCCTTATAGAAGTCATATCATATAGCCTATATGATATGACTAATATAAGGGCTATTATTAGTGATGAGCGAGCACTAAAATGCTTGGGCACTTGTTGTTCGAGTCGAGCAAATTGAAATGCTCAAGTGCTCGTTCGAGTAACGAGCCCAATGAAAGTCTATGGGAAACTCGAGCATTTTTCCAGCGGCCCCCCTGGCGGTTTGCAGAGGGACTAAAAATTGCCCAAATCGATGGGAAAAATAATGTTCCCATTATAAAGGAGCGGGTCTCCTATAGTGATAATGCCCATGCTATGACTGCAAGGGGTGCCAAAATTTGGGAAAAACCCCACTAACAATTTAAAGACACATAGAGCAGAGCCACAGTAATGAGTACGACATGTTCCCATTAGAAAGGAGAGGGTCTGCTATACAGTTATAGGTTATGCAGTGAGTCCAACGGCTGTCAAAATTTAGAAAAAACCCTACTAACAATTTAAAGACACATAGAGCAGGGCCACAGTAACGAGTACGACATGTTCCCATTAGAAAGGAGAGGGTCTGCTATTCAGTTATAGGGTATACAGTGAGTCCAACGGCTGCCAAAATTTAGGAAAAAACCCACTAACAATTCAAAGACAGATACAGCTGGACCACAGTAATGAGTACGACATGTTCCCATTAAAAAGGAGAGAGTCTGCTATTCAGTTATAGGGTATGCAGTGAGTCCAACGGCTGTTCAAATTTAGGAAAGACCCTACTAACAAATTAAAGACACATAGAGCTGGGCCACAGTAACGAGTACGACATGTTCCCATTAGAAAGGAGAGGGTCTGTTATTCAGTTATAGGGTATGCAGTGAGTCCAACGGCTGTCAAAATTTAGGAAAAACCCTAATCTAAAGACACATAGAGCTGGGCCACAGGAATGACATGCTCCCAATAGAAAGGAGAGGGCCTCCCATACTGTTTGCCTATGCAGTGACTGCAATGGCTGCCAAAAATTTGGAGGCACTCCAATGCCCCTTGCAAGAGACGTAGAGGTTAGAGGGCCTCCTGAAAACAATGTTCTCATTATTAGGAAGTGGATCTTCCATTCTGTTTGCCTATGCAGTGAAGCAACGGCTGCCAAAAATTTGGAGGAACTCCAATGCCCCTTGCAAGAGACATAGAGGTCTGAAGACCTCCTGAAAACAATGTTCCCATTATTAGTAAGTGTGTCTCCCATACTGTTCGCCTATGCAATGAAGCAACGGCTGCCAAATTTTATGAGGAACTCCAATGCCGTTTGCAAGAGATGTAGAGGTCGGAGGGCCTCCTGAAAACAATATTCCTATTATTAGGAAATGGGTCTCCCATACTGCTTGCCTATGCAGTGAAGCAACGGCTGCCAAAAATTTGGAGGAACTCCAATGTCGCTTGCAAGAGACGTAGATATGTTGATATGGTACATATGGTGGTGATATGGTGGTAGAGGATGAGAATACGGAGAAGGAGGAGGACAAGAGCAAATAGACAAAATCAGGAAGCGTATACCCATGTCTGAGTGTGAAGACAGAGGTGCATGGGAATACAGTTAAACCTCACAAAAAAAGACACTCTATTTGGGTTTATGTTACGCTGCTATCATTCGGTGGTGTTGAGAAGTCTGGCCCAATTCAGCCTGTCAGCATTTTCAGTTGACAGGCGGATCCCCCTATCGGTTATAATTCTACCAGCGGCACTAAAAACCCGCTCTGAAAGACAAAACGCTAGTGGCAGGGCAGGCCAGGACCTCCAAGGTGTAGAGAGCCAGTTCATGCCATGTGTCCAGATTGGATACCCAATAATGATAAGGCACAGAGGAATCACGGAGGACGGTGGCACGGTCTGCAAGGTACTCCCTCAGCATTTTATGAAACTTTTCCCTCCTTGGGAGAGTACTCCGCGCCTCAGGGCCTGTGCGATGGGAGGGGCTGAGAAAACTGTCCCAGAAATTTGACAGTGTTCCCCTGCCTCTGCTGGATTGCATTTGTGTCTCTCTCGCCTGTACTCCTTGGTTGTCCAACGAACTGTGACCTCTGCCGCCAGCGTTTTCAGAAGGGAATTTTTTAAATAATTCTACAACAAGGGCATTCTCGTACTGCACAATTTTATTAGGCCTGTCCTGAGTGGGAATAAGAGACAGAAAGTTCTCCTTGTAGCGTAGGTCTAGAAGTGTCACCAACCAATAATGACTGTCTGTCACCCAAAATTTGGACAACGCGAGGGTCACGGAAAAGGCAGCATAACATAAACTCAGCCATGTGTGCCAGATTGCAAAGAAGCAAGACTTCCGTGTCTTCACCAAGAGGATGACTGACCATGCTCTCCTCCTCTTCCTCCTCCTCCTCCCTGTCCTCAGGCCATCCACGCTGAACAGATGGTATGACAGTTGTGCAGGTAGTACTATCTGTAGCTCAGGAAACTAGCTCCTGTTCTTCCTCCTGCTCCTCTTTCTCATTGTCACCCAATCCATATTGAGATGAGATGAGGCTGGGCTGTGTGGAATCACCCTGCATGGTTCCTTGCTACATCTCATCGGGCTCCGCCTGCAATGCATCCTCTTTAATTGTGAGCAGAGAGCATTTCATCAGACAGAAAAGCGGGATGGTGACGGTAATTATAGCGTCATCACCGCTAACCATCTTTGTGGAGTCCTCAAAGGTTTGGAGGATGGTACATATGTCTGACATTCATGTCTAGTGCTGAGGTTTTATGTGTGGAGTCTGAACTGAATACCGACGGCCTTGTTGATGCTGGTAGTCAACAACTGCTCTCTTCTGCTCTCAAATCTTTCCCAAAATCTGCAATGTAGAGTTCCAACACGTGGGGACATCGCAGATCAGTCGGTGAGCTGGAAGCTGCAAACGCTGCTGAAGCACGGCAAGGGCTGCAGAAGCTGTAGCTGACTTTGTAAAATAGGCCCACAGGTGGCGTACTTTGACAAGCAGATCCATCAGATCCGGGTAGGTTTTGAGAAACCGCTGAACCATGAGTTTAAACATATGGGCCAGGCATGGTACATGTGTGAGCTCACCTCACCTCAGAGCCACCACCAGGTTCTGGCCATTGTCACACACGACCATGCTTGGCTGTAAGGTCAGCGGTGTCAGCCACAGATCTGCCTGCTCTTTCAGAGCTGTCCACAACTCTTCAGCACAGCCTGTTGCCGTTTGGTCGAGGCAGTGCTGCAGTGCTCCCAGCTTCTGACTGATGTGGTCATTTCGGAGATGGAGACTGAAGAGGAGGGGGAGGCTGAGGAGGATGAGGTGCAGGAGCTGTAGACTGTGGGGGCAACCCTGATTGACCTAGGGCCTGCGATCCTTGGCGTCGGGAGGACGTGTTCTGTCCCAAGGTCCAACTAGGTCCCAGCTTTCACTATGTTAACCCAGTGTGCCGTCAGCGAGATGTACAGTCCCTGCCCACAATCACTTGTCCACCTTGCCGACCGTACCAACATCCTCCGTGATTCCTCTGTGCATAATTATTCTGGCATTTGGCAAATATTAAAAAATTAAAAAATGATGGTAATCCTAATTGACCTAAAATGGGAAAGGTTTATTCTGATTTCATGTCAGATATTGAGAAAACCATGCATATGTGTCTTTTTATATAGTGTATGTAAACTTCTGGTTTCAACTGTAAGTATATAGTATACTATATATACTATATATACATATATTGTCATGGTTTCTGTCTTATATCACTGTGATTCAAACTCTGTCTTTCTACTCAATCACTTTTACAAGTTCTATGTAGAAACCGGAAGTCCCTTTTCCCGACACAAGTCATGAATCACTGCAAAAGTCGCTGGCAGGAGGAGGAAGGAGCACCCGTGTCAGGAGCTGAAATGCAGGGACAAAATACTTCCCGTTTCTATATAGAGCAGAGAAAAGAGAGTAAATAACTGGGTAGTAGGACAAAATGAGCAATTGTTAGTACACAGTGCTATTACAATATGATGACTGCAATATATTAAGAGGATAACAACTTTGATGGGAGGAGTGCTTCTTTAAAAAAAAACAACCCACAAATGATGAATCCGCGCCTGCATATTATTAGGTCTGCATATTATTATTTGATATATGAGAAATGCTTGGGTGCTCGATGCTCGGGTCGAGCAAATTGGAATGCTCGGGTGCCATAATCATTAACATTAACAGAAATAAACACATGAAATAAATCACTCTGTTTGTAATGACTCTATATAATATATGAGTTTCACTTTTTGTATTGAAGAACTGAAATAAATTAACTTTTTGATGATATTCTAATATATCTGTAGTATGGGAACAGTGCTCAAATGACATGGGAACAGCATGGAGAAGACCCCTGGAAGCATTTCTGACTCCCAAGTCACTGCTGTCAACAACGCTGTCAGAGGTATTATGCCACTTTTACGTACTCACAATAAAACATACAAAAACAAAACCAAAATGGATTTTCCTGGGAAATATGCTAAGGAACATCCTTTCCAGGGTAATGACTTGTATATAAGGCAAAATAAATATACAAAAACAAAAATGCTTCTCCACACTTTGGGCTATGTTCACACGTAGCGTTTTTGATGCGTTTTTGCACTTTTGCATTGCTTTCCGCCAAGACAAATGCATTCACTGGTAAATGTCACTTTAACATTTTACAACCTTATCTGGCCATGTGGTGTGTGACACATCATCAGACACATCCTGTTTAATTTATGAAGGAAGGACTCTGAAAGTCACAAAGCCTATTTTTATAGGGACATCCGGCGGCCCTTACTATTCTTAAAAGGCCAGCAGTTGGCCCTCACTATTGTTAAAGAGTAGTGATGAGCGAGCACTAAAATGCTCTGGTACTCGTTGCTCGGGTCGAGCAAATTGGAATACTCGGGTGCTCGACCCGAGCAACGAGCCCAATGTAAGTCTATGGGAAACTCGAGCATTTTTCAGGCGGCTCCCCCCAGTTGTCTGACGAGGGCTTAAAAATTGCCCAAATCGATGGGAACAGTGCTCAAATGACATGGGAACAGCATAGGGAAGACCCCTGGAAGCATTTCTGACTCCCAGGTCACTGCTGTTAACAACGTTGTCAGAGTATTACGCCACTTTTACGGACTCACAATAAAACATACAAAAACGAAACCAAAATGGATTTTCCTGGGAAATATGTTAAGGAACATCCTTTCCAGGGTAATGACTTGTATAGAAGGCAAAATAAATAACCAAAACCAAAAATACTACTCCGTACCTTGGGCTATGTTCACACGTTGTGTTTTTGGTGCATTTTTGCACTTTTGCTTTGCTTTCAACCAAGACAAATGCATTCACCAGGATATGTAATTTTAACATTTTACAACCTTATCTGGCCATGTGGTGTGTGACACATCATCAGACACATGCATATGTGGCACCCTGCTACCCAAAGGTACCACAGGACCCAAAAGGGTGCATGGACGGACTTCTCCACAAGAGGCCCTCAGTACACACAGACACCTCCACCCTTCCACCTCATACCACCAGAGGGAGCCCTGTTGGGGAGGTATATACTGGACGGTGGAGTTAGGTAGGAGAGTGTGCTGACACTTTAGAGCAGCGAAGAAGCAGCACATGTTAGCTGCTGTGCTGAGGGCAAGTTAAGGCCTAAAGCACGTGCTGAAGCCTGAGGGCCTAGAGCGTGGCCGGAGACAAGGAGAGGAGAGAGAAGTGTTGGGGGGCAGAGGAGCATCTTAGGCTCACCCCAGAACACAAACCGGACACAGGATCTGTGCCTACAGTGTCCCCTACGCCCAGTAGGAATAACTAGTATACCAAGGGGATTCTAGACCCCTGGTCAACCTGAAGCTTCAACCATCCAAAGAACTAGGAACCACGAAGACCCCAGCGTCCAGGGATAGTGGTAGCCAGAGGAAAGTTCTTACCACCAAGCAGACAGGTGAGAGAGTGATAAAGAGTACAGAAGCTAGGCCTAGTGCTAAGCAAGTCAGGAGCTTCAGAGAGAGAGGAAGAAACAGACAAGGAGGCCTTATACCCACTCACTGGGGAGAGTCCAGAAGTGCACCCTTCCTACCAAGTACCCTGAACCGTACCTACCAACTACACCAGTAAAGGTACTGAAGCGAATCCCCTGTGTGCTTGTCTGTTATTCTCCCCTGACCCGGCTGGGCCACCTCTCACCTGCATCCCTTCCATCAACCCTGCTTCGGGGGGGCCCGCTCCACCTGTGGGGAGCAGAAACATCTCAGCTGCCATCCCATCACTCCCGGAGGTCTGCAGCAGCGCTGGTACCCATTACCAGGAACCACAGGTGGCGTCACGAGTAGTGTTGAGCATTCCGATACTGAAATATCGGGTATCGGCCGATATTCGCAGTATCGGAATTCCGATACTTAATTCCGATACTTTTACAATATCGTATACCGGAATCGGAAGTTCCCAAATGCAATGAGCCAGTTTCATTTTATTCAGCCAATGAGGATCCTAAGAAGTGTGGGCACATCCTGTTAGGCATGTAGGCATCTTAACTAATGGCATGGCTGTGATTGGCTGCTGAAATGATGTCATGATGCACTATAAAAGCCGCCGCCGCCATTTTCAGCTCACTCTGCTGTGAATTCAGTTAGAGATAGGACGCTGTTGTTCTGAGGGACAGTTTTAGCTACCTATTTGGTCTATTCTGCTTTATCCAAGCTACTTTATAAATCGCTGTGCCTTGCAGCGCTAGTGCACAGTTCTCTGTGCTGTTCACCGCTGTCTGCAAGGTCTCTGTGTGTGAGTGCAGCTCACCCTGTAGTGTGTGCTTCAACCACGTCTGGTTGTAGTGCACTCAGTGTGTGTCACTGCCTCATACATTGTCCTTTTTTGCCAATTCATAATTTTTCCTGATTTCTCCTATTAGTGTGGTGGTTCCATCCGTATTCAGCTAAATTGGTTCCAAACACACTATATAGGAGTAGTTAGAGGAGCCTTTCTGCAGCATTGTGCCCTGCAGCCCCAGCCAGATTAGTATTAGCCTATTTTTGTAGCCTCATCTATTGCATTGTAGGTTACCTTCCTACATTGTAATAGCTACAAAAAGTTTGTGATACTATCGGTATTACATCTTTGGGCACATCCAGTGTCTTTTTGTGACAAAAAAAACCTAAATAAAGTTCACCAAATACTCCACTTTACAGTTGTGTAGGCCACATTAGCTCATATTAAAGTCTAGTCCACACTTTATAAAATTAGTGTTTCTTATACCTGTTAGCAGCTGTTCAGGAATAAGCACACTAAGCCCTTAGTACTTTTCTGCCTATCTTTATCAGTCTACCAAGATGAATAAGGCAGGGAGTAAGGCATGTGGTCGTGGGCGTGGGCGTGGAGTTTCTGCAGGGAGAGGATGTGAGGATTCTGTGCCTGCAGGGAGAGGACGTGGGGATTCTGTGCCTGCTGCGGGCACCAGTGACTCAGCATCCCCCAGTTTTACCAGGGAACAGTCCTTTATGCGCAGCTTTGTAGGAGCTAGCCATACCCCACTGCTGCGGGAGGACCAAATTTAAGCCGTTGTAGGATGGATGGCAGCTAACGCATCGACTTCAATTAGTTCCAGATCCTCTCAGGTCCTGAGCACTGAAGAGCACCCATCTGTCTCTTCACCACCTGCCAAATTGCCCAGGCAGTCAGAGAGCCCTGGACAGGAGCCATCTCTACTTCTGTTCTCTGAATCTCTTGGCTTGGAAAGAGGGGGCCAGCCAAGCAGAATTCGAGAATTTGAAGAAGAGGTAGTATGCAGTGATGCGCAACCGTTTTGTCTCTCTGAATCTGAAGAGGCGGGTGGGCCAGTGCCTATGGTCAGCAGCACACCTCAGTACGCATCTGATGATGAGACTCAGGTGCCACTTTCTGGTGCGTACTGTGCTGTCGAGACTACCCAGGAGAAGCAGTTGTTTGAAGAGGGTGGTGTAGATGATGAGGTCCTTGACTCATCATGACGTGAGGGACAGGAAGGTGGTGGGAGCAGCTCTGAGGAAGAGGGAGAGGGAGGGGGCAGACTTGGTTGCCTGTAGCCTCCACTTAGGCACCCATTAGGAGCATGGCTCTTCCAAAATCCAAAGCGGGCGCTCCCAAGACTTACAGTGCCTGGTCCTTTTTTGACACAGTTGCAGATGACATTTGCTTTGTCAAATGCAAGCTGTGTAATCAGAAGGTGAAAAGAGGGAAAAGTGTCAGCAACCTCAATACCACAAACATGTGGAAACATGTGCGGACCAAGCATGTGGTGGAGTTACAAAAACACACTGAAGACCTAGGCCAACCTACAGCGCCACCTACCACCTCTTCAGCTCGTGTTGTAGCCTCTTCCTCCAGCTCACACACAGCTGGTTCGGCTTCCTCACAGGATCGCCATGGAAGAATCTCTGACACTGTTGTACAGAGACACAATGTAATTCCACCCACAGCACCACTTTCCCTGTCATCCTCACACTCCCAGGCCAGTCTACAGCCATCGTTAGCACAGGCATGGGAGAAAAGGCGCCCATACTCGGCAAACCACCCAGGAGCACAGGCTCTGAATGCTGGCATTGCTAAACTACTGGCCCTTGAAATGCTATCATTCAGGCTGGTGGAGACTGACACCTTCCGTAACTTTATGGCATTGGCAGTCCCACAATACAACGTGCCCAGCCGCTTTTATTTCAGCAGGCAAACCATCCCTGCCCTGCAACAGCATGTGGAGGGAAAAATTAAACATGCGCTACAAAACGCCGTCAGTAGCAAGGTCCACCTGACCACCGATGCGTGGACCAGTAAGCATGGACAGGGACGATACCTTTCCCTCACTGCCTATTGGGTAAATGTTGTGGAGCCGGGTACAGATCTTGAGAGTGGCGCTGTACGTGTTCTGCCTACTCCAAGGATTGCAGGAATCCAGTCTGTACACATTGACTCCTCCTCATGCTCCAGTTCCTCTGAATCAGCGCTGCAGGAGCCGTCACGGTCTACCTCCACATCGACCCGTGAACGGTTACCTGTTATGATGACCGATATGAGCACAGCCGTGGCCAAACGTCAACAGGCCGTATTAAAATTAATTTCTTTGGGGAATCGAAGCCACACAGCTCAGGAGCTCTGGAATGCCATCAAGCAGCAGAGCGACGTGTGGTTTGTGCCAGCGAATCTCCAGCCAGGCATGGTAGTGTGTGACAATGGCCGAAATCTGGTGGCAGCTCTGGGCCTAGGCAACCTCACTCACATCCCATGTCTGGCACATGTGCTCAACTTGGTCGTGCAGAGTTTTTTGAGGGACTATCCGGATCTTGATGCACTGCTTCACAAGGTCCGCATAGAGTGTGCTCACTTGCGGCGTTCCAACAACGCAAGATCGCGCATTGCAGCTCTGCAGCGCCGATTACATCTTCCGGAACATCACATCATATGTGACCTACCCACCAGGTGGAATTCAATGTTACATATGTTGGAGAGGTTGTGTGAGCAGCAGGCAGCAGTAATGGAATACCAGCTGCAGAGGGCGCAAACAAGTCGCAGTGCGCGCCGTTCACACTTCACCACCACTGAGTGGGCCTCTATGAAGGACATTTGCCATGTTTTGCGTGTCTTCGATTATTCCACGCAGATGGCGGGTGCAGATGATGCACCAGTCAGCATGACTATCCCCCTTATCTGCCTGCTTGAAAAAACACTGCAAGCACTAAGGGAGGAGGTTTTGGAAGAGGTGGAGGATGAGGAGTCACAAATGCCATCTGCTTCTCTACAGTCTGCGCAACGTGGTTCCTCACAAAGGCCTAGGCAGGGGACACTTTGTGAGGAGGATGAGGAGGAGTCAATGGAGGAGGAAGACATCTGTACAGAGGAGGGAGGTACACAATGCTCTAGTAGTCAGTATCTAGAGCGAGGGTGGGGTGATGCAGAGCAGGCAGAGATCACGCCTCAAGCAGGGGACAGTGTTTCTGGGCCAGTTGGCAGTCTGCAGCCCATGGTTGATTTCATGCTGCAGTGCCTGAGAAACGACCGCCGCATCGCCCACATTCTCAACACGGCTGATTATTGGGTGTCCACCCTCCTAGATCCTCACTACCGGGACAACTTACAAAGCCTTATAACACCGTTGAACCGGGAGCGTAAAATGCGGGAGTACCAAGACGCACTGGTGCATTCCATCATGTTCTCCATTCCAACCGAGAGCAGTGCTGCTAGTGCTTTACAAAGCAGCTCAGTGCGTCGGGGCAGTGGAGGAAGCTCTGCACAAAGAGGGAGCAGAAGCAGCGCCTCAGCACAAGGCAAGAGCAGTATGGCCCAAATGTGGCAAAGTTTTGTGTCCCCGCCGCCACAAATGTCTACAACATCACAGACGGCTCCAGTCAGCAGGAGGCAACGTTTCCGTCAGATGGTGACAGACTACATGTCTTGCCCTCTCAGTGTTCTCCCAGACGGCTCTTCTCCCTTCAAGTTTTGGGTCTGTAAGCTGGATACATAGCCAGAGCTTAGCCAGTATGCATTGGAGGTGCTAGCTTGCCCTGCTGCTAGTGTATTATCGGAACGCGTCTTTAGTGCCGCAGGTAGTGTACTAACAGACCGTTGCATGCGACTATCCTCCGATAACGTTGACCGGCTTACTTTTCTCAAAATGAATAAGGCCTGGATCTCGCATGAATTTGCCAGTCCTCTTCCAGAATAAATAATTGGTTGGCAACAGTATCCAGGTCTCCTGTTGTGTTCATGTTTCTACCACCTGAACTGTAATCCCTGAGCTCCAACACCGCCAGTTGCTGCTCAGAAGTGCTGTCTGCACAGTCAACACTTGCTGCCGTGTTATTGGGGTTCAGTAAGGTCAGCTGTTCCCCTGCTGTGCGGACGGCAATTTCTCCTGCTCTGTCCACATTCACACTACTACAGATTTTAAAGTTGCTCCAATTACACCTCTGGCTCCTCTGTTTTCAGTATTTTCCCTGAGCTCCAACACCGCCAGTTGGCGCTCGGAAGTGCTGTCTGCACAGTCAACACTTGCTGCCGTGTTATTGGGGTTCAGTAACGTCAGCTGTTCCCCTTCTGTGTGGACGGCAATTTCTCCTGCTCTGTCCTCATTCACACTACTACAGATTTTAAAGTTGCTCCAATTACACCTCTGGCTCCTCTGTTTTCAGTATTATCCCTGAGCTCCAACACCGCCAGTTGGCGCTCGGAAGTGCTGTCTGCACAGTCAACACTTGCTGCCGTGTTATTGGGGTTCAGTAACGTCAGCTGTTCCCCTGCTGTGCGGACGGCAATTTCTCCTGCTCTGTCCTCATTCACACTACTACAGATTTTAAAGTTGCTCCAATTACACCTCTGGCTCCTCTGTTTTCAGTATTATCCCTGAGCTCCAACACCGCCAGTTGGCGCTCAGAAGTGCTGTCTGCACAGTCAACACTTGCTGCCGTGTTATTGGGGTTCAGTAACGTCAGCTGTTCCCTTGCTGTGCGGACGGCAATTTCTCCTGCTCTGTCCACATTCACACTACTACAGATTTTAAAGTTGCTCCAATTACACCTCTGGCTCCTCTGTTTTCAGTATTATCCCTGAGCTCCAACACCGCCAGTTGGCGCTCGGAAGTGCTGTCTTCACAGTCAACACTTGCTGCCGTGTTATTGGGGTTCAGTAACGTCAGCTGTTCCCCTTCTGTGCGGACGGCAATTTCTCCTGCTCTGTCCTCATTCACACTACTACAGATTTTAAAGTTGCTCCAATTACACCTCTGGCTTCTCTGTTTTCAGTATTATCCCTGAGCTCCAACACCGCCAGTTGGCGCTCAGAAGTGCTGTCTGCACAGTCAACACTTGCTGCCATGTTATTGGGGTTCAGTAACGTCAGCTGTTCCCCTGCTGTGCGGACGGCAATATCTCCTGCTCTGTCCACATTCACACTACTACAGATTTTAAAGTAGCTCCAATTACACCTCTGGCTCCTCTGTTTTCAGTATTATCCCTGAGCTCCAACACCGCCAGTTGGCGCTCGGAAGTGCTGTCTGCACAGTCAACACTTGCTGCCGTGTTATTGGGGTTCAGTAACGTCAGCTGTTCCCCTGCTGTGCGGACAGCAATTTCTCCTGCTCTGTCCTCATTCACACTACTGCAGATTTTAAAGTTGCTCCAATTACACCTCTGGCTCCTCTGTTTTTGGTATTTACCCTGGGCTCCAATACCGCTAGTTGCTGCTCAGAAGTGCCGTCTGCACAGTCAACGCTTGCTCCAGTGCTATTGGGGTTCAGTAACGTCAGCTGATCCCCAGCTGTGTGTCCGGCAAATTCTCCTGCTTTGTCCACATCCATTGTACTACTGATTTAAAACTTGCTCCAATTACACCTCTGGCTCCTCTGTTTTTAGTATTTACCCTGGGCACCAATACCGCTAGTTGCTGCTCAGAAGTGCCGTCTGCACAGTCAACGCTTGCTCCAGTGTTATTGGGGTTCAGTGACGTCAGCTGATCCCCAGCTGTGTGTCCGGCAAATTCTCCTGCTTTGTCCACATCCACTGTACTACTGATTTAAAACTTGCTCCAATTACACCTCTGGCTCCTCTGTTTTTAGTATTTACCCTGGGCTCCAATACCGCTAGTTGCTGCTCAGAAGCGCCGTCTGCACAGTCAACGCTTGCTCCAGTGTTATTAGGGTTCAGTAACGTCAGCTGATCCCCAGCTGTGTGTCCGGCAAATTCTCCTGCTTTGTCCACATCCACTGTACTACTGATTTAGAACTTGCTCAAATTACACCTCTGGCTCCTCTGTTTTTAGTATTTACCC
This sequence comes from Phyllobates terribilis, assembly GCF_046119375.1. Lineage (NCBI taxonomy): Eukaryota > Metazoa > Chordata > Amphibia > Anura > Dendrobatidae > Phyllobates > Phyllobates terribilis. The sequence goes on along the minus strand of NW_027362773.1, from coordinate 128,803,809 downwards.
TGGGCTCCAATACCGCTAGTTGCTGCTCAGAAGTGCCATCTGCACAGTCAACGCTTGCTCCAGTGTTATTGGGGTTCAGTAACGTCAGCTGATCCCCAGCTGTGTGTCCGGCAAATTCTCCTGCTTTGTCCACATCCACTGTACTACTGATTTAAAATTTGCTCCAATTATACCTCTGGCTCCTCTGTTTTTAGTATTTACCCTGGGCTCCAATACCGCTAGTTGCTGCTCAGAAGTGCCGTCTGCACAGTCAGCGCTTGCTCCAGTATTATTGGGGTTCAGTAACGTCAGCTGATCCCCAGCTGTGTGTCCAGAAAATTCTCCTGCTTTGTCCACATCCACTGTACTACTGATTTAAAACTTGCTCCAATTACACCTCTGGCTCCTCTGTTTTTAGTATTTACCCTGGGCTCCAATACCGCTAGTTGCTTCTCAGAAGTGCCGTCTGCACAGTCAATGCTTGCTCCAGTGTTATTGGGGTTTAGTAACGTCAGCTGATCCCCAGCTGTGTGTCCGGCAAATTCTCCTGCTTTGTCCACATCCACTGTACTACTGATTTAAAACTTGCTCCAATTACACCTCTGGCTCCTCTGTTTTTAGTATTTACCCTGGGTTCCAGCACAGCCAGCTGTTTCCCAGCAGTGTCTTTGGCACGGGTACTCCCTCCTGCCCAGCCTGGTTCCAGCACGTCAGCTGTTTCCGGGTAGTGTCAACGTCATTTTGCCTCCAATGCGTTGTCCTGTCGTGTTGCGGTCGGATTAGCCGACTCTATGGTGCCTGCAGTTTAGGTGACTCCTATGTGGACTGCGGGATTTGGCAATGAAGGCTGGTTCCATAGTGCCAATAGGACAAGCACCCCCTGTAGGACTGTGGGTTTTGGTAACTGCGGCCGGCTCGCGGCCTTGCAACTTTTTTTTACATGAGTACCTTCTGCTACCCATCCGGGTTCCAGTACCATCAGCTGGTTCTCGGCAGTGCCTTTGGCTTAGGTGCCTCCTTCGTGGTATCCAAGTTCCACCAACGTCTGCTGGTCCTTGGTAGTGCTTTCTGGCACAGGTACCTCCTGCTTAGTAACCGAGTTCCAGTACCGTCAGCTGGTCCTCGGTAGTTCCATTGGCTCTTGTACCTTCTGTTACCCATATGGGTTCCAGTACCATCAGCTGGTTCTCGGCAGTTCCTCAGCCTTCTTGTACCTTCTGCTACATTTCCAAGTTCAAGCTTTTTGAAATGGTTCTTGGTAATCACTCTGGATCTCCCTGACGAGGACCCTGAAGACGAGGACCCTGAAGACCACCCCGAAGAAGACGAGGACCCCGAAGACGAGGATCCTGAAGACGAGGACCCTGAAGACCAACCTGAAGAAGACGAGGACCCCGAAGACGAAGACCCTGAAGACGAGGACCCTGAAGACCAACCCGAAGAAGACGAAGACCCCGAAGACGACGACCCTGAATACCAGGACCCTGAAGACGACCCCGAAGAAGACGAGGACCCCGAAGATGACGACCCTGAAGACGACGACCCTGAAGACCACCCCGAAGAAGACCAAGAAGATGACGCTGAAGAAGTTGACCAAGAGTACAAAGAAGAAGAAGACAACCACCAAGATACAGAAGAACAAGAGACAGAAAACCAAGAAGCAGACGTACAAGAAGCAGCAGAACAAAAAGCGGAAGAACATTAAGCATAAGACTAAAAATCAGAGCAAAAGATAATATCTAAATTATAAGCAGAAGATGACTAAGCAGTGTATGGGGGTGAGTCCGTTCCTCCTCGTGGTGCCCCTGGAAAAGACCTGCTGCTGCAGGCCAAACTGAACGCGGACAAATCCTGTTGTAAATCTTTTGTGACGGGCAGAACGAAAGGTGTAATGTTCAAACTTTTATAGATAACAACTACAGGAATGCCTGTCACAAATAAGAATATGATGAAGAAGAAGAATATGAAGAAGATGAAGAAGTAGAATATGAAGAAGAATAATAGTTGAATAACAAGAATATGAAGAATGTAAAACAAAAAGAATAATAGGAAGAAGGTGAAGAAGAAGAAGATGTAGAAAGTGAAGAAGAAGTTGATGAAAAAGATGCTGATGCTGAGGATGATGAATGGAGAAAGTGTGGGAGAAGTAAAAAAGAAGGTGAAGAGCATGGAAGTAGTCAATATTTCCGTAACTCAGAACATCTTAAAAATAATATTAATTCCTGCTATTACATTTGATTGGGCTAAACATCTATGCCTTTATTGTCTCCCCCACCTCCCCCAATACATTATACATTATTCTTAGTTGTTTTCCTTCATGTAGAATTAACCTACAAGGAAAGAAAGGGTTTATTTTTATTCCGATATTTCTGTCCCATTGACTTGCATTGGTTTCCGGTATCGGAATCGGCGATATCCGATACTTTTTGGGTATCGGTCCGATCCAATCCAATCCGATATTTCCCGATATCGGAAGGTATCGACAAAACCGTTTATCATCCCTTCAAGCAACAATCCCTTTTAAGAGTGACCCCAGGTCACGGGCCCGGGAGCCGACCGCCGTGACATCCCAAGAAGGTAAAGGCCCAGGTACCAAGTTCCCCATATCCCCCTAGGCGAGTCATTTCTTCCTGGCGTCACGAACAGGATTTCGTGCCCGTTGCCACCGGGTACTGTGTGCCGTGTTTGAACTGTGTATTTAGAACTGTGGTGAACATCTCCGCCATTACCGCGTCGCTGCGCGGGAAGAAGAGGGGCGTAACCGCGAGAACCAGAGAGGTGTGACCGTTGGTAGCGCGCGAAGCCCAAGCCCCGCCTCGCGATTTGACGTCAGCCGCGAGGAAGACGCAAGGTCCTGCACTGAAGTTGCTCGACGGGCAATCCCTCACTTCCTGTCTGCGGGGCTGCGGCCTACCCGATCGAAGGAAAGAAGGTAGGCTACAGTTTACTAGGGGGGCACAACTATGGCCGACGACCAGCAAAACGCCGGAGCACCGGTTAACGCTCCCGATGCTCAACCCGCGCCCGGCGTTGCTCAGGCCGGAGCAGCCGCCCCACCAGCAGGGGCTGTGACTCCAATAATAACCATGGCCCTGCCGTACGTCCCCGGAGCGAAGTGGCTTCCCCAGTATGACGGAAAACCAGACACCCTGTCTGGGTTCAAAAGAAAAATATGCGGTGTATTGGACATGTACTCAATGACTGGTAAACAGAGAGCCGCTGTTGTGCTGGGACAATTGACTGGTGCCGTAGAGCGAGAAATTGAAACCTGGCCAGCCGCAGACCAGGAATCAGTACCTGTTATATTCAAGAGACTGCAAACTGTTTTTGAAAACCGCACTGAGACAGATCTCCGGATGAGGTTCTACCACTGTGCCCAGAAACCTGAGGACAGTATCCGGGACTATGCCTGGCTCTTACAAGAGGCACTGCGGGCCCTGAAACAGGTTAGTCCAGCCAGCATACATGATGAGAATAAAATACTGACAGAACAATTCATCTGGGGGTTGAGGTCCCAGGCGGAGAGCAGAACTGTACGGTGGTGGGTGTTAGATCATCCAAATGCCACCTTTGGCGCCCTGAATGACATGGCTTTTAAGGGTCTGCAGCCCCTGGAAACATCATATACTGCTATCCAGCGTTACCAGGGTGGGGCCACCTCAGTGCCCGCAGCATCCACTGCTCCTTCATTAGCGGCTGAGGCAAAAGTGCAAATAGCGCCCCCTAGCGAGCTGGACAGCCTGCGCTCTGAAATGCATCAGCTAAGTAAAACCCTGACCACCGTCCTAAGCGCCCTGCAGCTACAGACGGAGCCCGAGCCGGATGGAAGGATCCTACTCGCCGACAGTCCCGAGGATGTCCCCTGGATGAGGAGAAGAAGAAGGACAACGCCACCCCATGGGAGGACCAATGACCGACGTCGCCCTCCAGGAAAACTCATCTGCTACCATTGCCACAAGGCAGTCCACCTCACCTGGACCTGTCCTTTAAACGGGCAAACCCTGGGGCCGAGGGCCAACACCCAGGAGTAGACCAACAAGGCCCATCAGGCTGGTACGACCGGTTTGTAGGAGGAAGACCTTTCCTGTCCATCATGCTGGATGGCATAGCAACACCTGCACTGCTGGACACCGGGTCACATGTGACCATCATACCTGATGTCCTCTACAAAAGGTACTGGTCCATAGGTGAACTCCGCCCGCCAGACCCAAACCTCACCGTGTATGCCTCCAATGGCATTCCTCTTAACCTAGTCGGGGTTAAGTGAAGGTGGGAAGAGTGGAATTAAAGGATCAGGGACTGATTGCAGTAGAGTCTAACCCTGGTGATAAAAACCCATATATGACACTTGGTACAAATGTTGTTGGTAACTGTCTGGGAGAAGTGTTGTTTTTACTCCAACAGATTGCTGACACTGCCAGACCAGGGCAGAGGAAGGTGCTCCAGAGAGAGATTCGAGCCCTCCTGTACCAGCAACAGGTAAAACTAACAGGTGGTGAGATTGGTAATGTACAGGTGACAGACCCGATACCCATTGTGATTCCCCCAGTGAGTGAAATGCTGATTTGGTGTAAGGCAGCAATAGGTCTCAAGGGACATGACTACCAGGCGGTAGTAGAGCCCATCAGCTCAGAACACAGACCTACACTTCTAACTGCTAGAGGGGTAGTTGTGCGCAATGGAAGGGTACCCATGCGCCTCCTAAATTGTGGGGAGGAGGAAGTCAAATTGCCAAGATACGCCACTGTTGCCAGACTGTATACTGTGAATAATAATGCCATACACACAGTGGAACCCTTGACCCCACCAGACACGCTGGAAGACAATGACTCCAAAGCCCAGCTGGAGGAATGGTGTCAACAGCTCCATGTTGGAAATGACACCACTCCTGTCCATCAAAAACACGGTGTCTACAGAGTGGTTCAGGAATATGAACAGGTGTTTAGTAAACACTCACTTGATTTTGGAAGGGTCAAAGGGATACAACACCACATACCCACAGGTAACCATCCACCCATCAAGGAGCGTTACAGACCCATACCACCAGCACATTACCAAAAAGCAAAAGAAATGTTGCATGACATGAAAAAGGCAGGGGTAGTAAGGGATAGCTGTAGCCCCTGGGCAGCTCCCATGGTCCTGGTCAGAAAGAAGGACGGTAGCATGAGCATGTGTGTAGATTACAGACAAATTAATCGAATAACACATAAAGATGCATACCCTTTGCCCCGTATAGACGAATCCCTGGCTGCACTAAAATCTGCCAATTATTTCTCCACATTGGATCTCACTAGCGGGTACTGGCAAGTCTCTGTTGCTGAGGAAGACCGGGAGAAGACAGCCTTCACCACCCCAATGGGATTATGTGAATTCAACAGCATGCCATTTGGACTCTGCATCGCACCCGGAAGGTTCCAGAGTTTGATGGAGTGTTGCTTAGGACACCGGAACTTTGAAACAGTGCTGTTATACCTGGATGATGTTATCGTGTACTCAAGGACATATGAAGACCATCTAAAACACCTGGCAGAGGTATTTGAGGCATTGTCCTGGTATGGGATGAAACTAAAACCTTCCAAGTGCCACCTGCTCAAACAGAAGGTTCAGTACCTGGGACAGGTGGTCAGCTCAGAGGGAGTAGCACCAGACCCGGAGAAGGTCACTGCCATCCAGAAGTGGCCTGAACCAAAGAACATCAAAAAAGTATGTCAATTCCTGGGACTGGTCGGGTACTACAGGAGATTCATTAAGGACTACACCAAAAAGGCAGCACCTTTACAAGATCTCCTTGTAGGACAGTCCAAAAGAGGTAAAAGTCCCCCATTCCAGTGGGGCAAAGAACAGGCTGAGTCCTTTACGTTAATGAAGGAAGCCCTAACCGGTGAGGAGATCCTGGCTTACCCCGAATACAGCCAACCTTTCCTGTTATACACAGATGCCAGCAATGAGGGACTGGGAGCTTTGTTGTCCCATAAGCAAAACGGCAGAGAAAAGGTAATTGCCTGTGCCAGTAGAAAGCTTCGCCCAACTGAGAGGAACCCGGAGAATTACAGTTCCTTCAAGCTGGAGCTCCTGGCCTTGGTCTGGGCTATCACCAAAAGATTCAAACATTACCTAGCCTCAACTAAATTTACAGCCTTTACCGACAATAACCCCTTGACACACCTGGAGACAGCCAGGTTGGGAGCCATGGAATAGCGTTGGGTGGCCAGATTGTCGAATTACCAGTTCACAATCAAGTACCGGGCAGGTTACAAGAACACCAATGCTGATGCCCTGTCAAGAATGCCCCACCAGTTGGACAGCGAGGATGAAGTGGATGACCTAGAAGAAATTGAATTACCTGCTTTCCACAGAAATGGAATGGTCCAAGAGCAACACACCTCCAGAAGACGTCATGGTAAGACACTAAACCCTTTACCTCATCACAGCTGGAAGGAGACCCAGGACAGTGACGCGGTTGTCAGCCTCATCAAAGGACTCATAACCCAAGAAGGTTCTCACCTGGAGAAGGATGCTCCTCCACAAGCCAAACACCTGTGGAATGAGAGAAGCCGGCTGTTCATCTACAGCGAAAAGCTGTGCAGAAGGTATGTCAACCCCAGAACCCATGAAATGGTGTGGCAGATTGTAGTACCCAGGAAAGATATCCAGATGGTGCTAGAGGCCTACCATGACCAGGTCATTTTGGCTGGAAGAAGTTGGAAACCCTGCTGAAGGACCGGTTCTATTGGGTTGGAATGCGGAGTTCCATAGAAAGGTGGTGCCGGAATTGTGGGCCCTGTAGCCTCAGAAGGAAAGATTACGGAAGTCAGAAAGCACCCTTGCAGTCCATCAAAACAACCCAACCCCTGGAGATTGTCGCTCTGGATCACGTCAAACTGTCACCCAGCAGATCAGGCTATTCCTATGCCCTGACCATGGTGGATCACTATTCCCGATTCCTGGTGGTAGCACCTGTCAAGGATCTGACAGTAGAAACTGCAGCAAGAACATTCCAAACCTATTTCTGCAGGCCCCATGGATACCCGGACAAGGTGCTAACAGATCAAGGCCCTGCCTTTGAAGCTGAACTATTCAAAGAATTCTGTCACCTGTATGGATGTAAGAAGATCCGGACTACACCATATCATCCTCAAACCAACGGTATGTGCGAGAAAATGAATAACATCGTCATTGACCTGTTAAAAACCCTACCTTTGGAAGAGAGGAACCAGTGGCCAGACAAACTACCTGACCTGGTGGACCTGTATAACCACATACCTGTGAGTTCTACTAATTGTACCCCAGCGTAGCTCATGAGAACAAGACCCGGAAAATTGCCCATGGACCTGGAACTCAGAGTGGTAGAACCTGCTGGAGATATGTCTACTGAAGACTGGGACACAAATCGTCAAGAGCAGTACAGGAAAGTACAGGCCTGTGTTGAAGAAAGCCAAAACAAAGTAAGAGAAAGACAAGAAGACCAGTATAACAAGCATGCATCAGTAGAACCCTTGGCACCCAGAGAAAAAGTGCTAAAGCGGAAAAAAAGAGGTCACAAGCTCGATGACCAGTGGGAAAGAGAGCCCTACACCGTGCTAAATTCCGGATTTGACAACACCAAAGCCTGCCTTATCAGCAAGGATGGAGGTAGGACAACCACAACAGTCTCAAGAGACCACTTGAAATTGTGCCCAGGCAGGGGCATACATAGAAGTCATGGGGCCCCATAGCAGAAGCTCTAATTGCCCCCCCCCTACAAAAAATAAATATTTGTCTGTGTCACAGAAGAGCAGATCTCATAACTTTCCAGCCTTTACATAGTAATTTACCTCCTTCTGAAGTCGTAGATTCCTCCTTCATTGCCCCCATAAAGTATGATACCAACAAAAGTGCCCCCCAAACAGTATGATACCCCTATGGTTCATTCCTCCACATGCACAGTATAATGACCCTATTGTACCCCACTTCAACTCCCACGGCAAAGTATGGTGACCCTAACACAGTATAATCCCCCAACTGTGAACTCCACAGAGCCCTCCATACACTCTCATGGCCCCCACACAGCCCTCCAAACAGTATAATGGCCCCCACACAGCCCTCCAAATAGTATAATGACCCCACACAAACCTTCACTGTATAATTGCTTTCCTACAGTATAATGGCCCCCCACATAGCCCTCAAAATATTATAATGGCCCCACATAGCCTTCCATATAGTATAATACACCACCAATAATCTTCCATATAGTTTAATGCGCCCCCATAATCCTCCATATAGTATAATGCTCCCCCCATAAACCTCCATATAGTATAATGCGCCCCCCATAATCCTCCATATAGTATATTGAACTTTCCATTGTCCTCCATAAAATATAATGCACTCCCCATAGTCCTCCATACAGTATATTACACACCCCATAGGGTAAAATACAGCCCCCATATAGTATAATACACGCCACAGTCCTGCAGTATTATGGGCACCACGTACTCACTGATTTTAAAATACCGTATATTTTAAATAAGCCGACTCGAATATAAGCCGAGGCCCCTAATTTTACCACATAAAAATGGGAAAACCTATTGACTTGAGTATAAGCCTAGGGTGGGAAATGCAGCAGCTACTGGTAAATTTCCCCATCCTTGTGTGTGTGGCCCCCTCAATCCCACAATCCCTGGTATGTGTGGCCCCCACAATCCCTGGTATGTGTAGCCTCCTCAATCCCACAATCCCTGGTATGTGTGGCCCCCTCAATCCCACAATCCCTCGTATGTGTGGCCCCCTCAATCCCACAATCCCTGGTATGTGTGCCCCCCTCAGTCCCACAATCCCTGGTATGTGTGGCCCCCTCAATCCCACAATCCCTGGTATGTGTGGCCTCCTCAATCCCACAATCCCTGGTATGTGTGGCCTCCTCAATCCCCCAATCCTGGTATGTGTGGCCTCCTCAATCCCCCAATCCTGGTAAGTGTGGCCTCCTCAATCCCCAAATACTGGTATGTGTGGCCTCCTCAATCCCCCAATTCTGGTATGTGTGGCCTCCTTAATCCCTCAATCCTGGTATGTGTGGCCTCCTCAATCCCCCAATCCTGGTATGTGTGGCCTCCTCAATCCCTCAATCCTGGTATGTGTGGCCTCCTCAACCCCTCAATCCTGGTATGTGTGGCTTCCTCAACCCCTCAATCCTGGTATGTGTGGCCTCATCAATCCCCAAATCCTGGTATGTGTGGCCTCCTCAATCCCCAAATCCTGGTATGTGTGGCCTCATCAATCCCCAAATCCTGGTATGTGTGGCCTCCTCAATCCCCCAATCCTGGTATGTGTGGCCTCCTCAACCCCTCAATCCTGGTATGTGTGGCCTCCTCAACCCCTCAATCCTGGTATGTGTGGCCTCCTCAACCCCTCAATCCTGGTATGTGTGGCCTCCTCAACCCCTCAATCCTGGTATGTGTGGCCTCCTCAATCCCCCAATCCTGGTATGTGTGGCCTCCTCAACCCTTCAATCCTGGTATGTGTGGCCTCCTCAACCCCCCAATCCTGGTATGTGTGGCCTCCTCAACCCCCCAATCCTGGTATGTGTGGCCTCCTCCATCCCCCAATCCTGGTATGTGTGGCCTCCTCAACCCCCCAATCCTGGTATGTGTGGCCTCCTCAACCCCCCAATCCTGGTATGTGTGGCCTCCTCAATCCCCAAATCCTGGTATGTGTGGTTTCCTCAACCCCCCAATCCTGGTATGTGTGGCCTCCTCAATCCCCCATTCCTGGTATGTGTGTCCTCCTCAATCCCCCATTCCTGGTATGTGTGGCCTCCTCAATCCCCCATTCCTGGTATGTGTGGCCTCCTCAATCCCCCATTCCTGGTATGTGTGGCCTCCTCAATCCCCCATTCCTGGTATATGTGGCCTCCTCAATCCCCAAATCCTGGTATGTGTGGCCTCCTCAATCCCCCATTCCTGGTATGTGTGGCCTCCTCAATCCCCCATTCCTGGTATGTGTGGCCTCCTCAATCCAAGTATCCTGGTATGTGTGGCCTCCTCATTCCCCCAATCACTGCACACATAAAACAATAAACACTTATACTCACCTTCCTTCCTCACCTCTGCTCCAGCGCTGAGTCCTGTCTGCAGCAGCTCATGTCAGCATCTGAGCTGCGCGCGCTCTCAGAAGCCGAGGTGAGCTGCTGCCGGCACATTCATTCCTCTCCACGCCGGGACTATGGGCGTGGAGAAGCGTGAATATGCTTTCTCTTTAGCGGCGGGCACTGACAGCAGGAGCCGGTGCTCAGCGCTCCTCCGTGCCCGCTACTAAAGAGAATGAATATTCCGTCTTCTCCACGCCCATGGGAGTGGAGAAGAGAGAATATTCATGTCTCTTTAGCAGCGGGCACACGTGGTAGCTGCAGCAGTGGCTACAGCGTGCGTCCCACTCCTCCACTGCCGCAACCCGCTCCTCTGCCGCCGCAAGCTCCTACTCACCTATCCTCCTCGTTCCCATGCTGCTTGGGGCCCTCACGGGCCCCCTCCGGCCACGGGCCCCATAGCAGTGGAGTGGTCTGCCGCCATTGGCGGTACACGACTGTGCCCAGGTCTACTGAAGACACAGGAGGAAGAAGTACCTCTTATAATACTGGAAAAACCCAAGGAAGATGTAGTTCATACAGGTCTAGGAGACTTCCCCGCGGACTGGTCTCAACTCGATGGAGCAGTTATCATACTAGGGATACACTTCTGTCAGCCACCAGAAAAACCTCCACCACAAGAAGAACCAGTGAGCGCCCTGGAAGAACCTGCTAAGGAACAGGAAGAGTCCCCAGTAAGAGGAGGATCACCAGTTGAAGCAGAGCCTGAAGGTCCAGTAAACAATGCACTTGCCAGCCCTATAGAGATGTTGAGGCGGTTCTATAACTTACCCGCACGTACACCTGATAGGTTTGTAAGGGGTAAGACCGGGGTGTAAGTGCTTTCAGAGCAAAGGATCCTGAACTGCCGGGGTCGTACCTCTTGCTGCAGGGGGAAGACAGACTGCAAGCAGAGGAGTCATGTGACAGGGAAGCAGGGGGTGTGTTGAGAGAGAGAGCTGGGAGGTCAGGTGACAGAAGGACTCCTGGTGTGACGAGAGAGAGGGAGAGATGAGGACGTTTGCGCGGGAAAGCGGAGCTGAGTCCTGCGGAGCAGAGCAGTGTGAGAGGGTCCAGGCTCCTGGCTACAGGACTTGGAGCAAGGGATCCGAGTGCAGTGGACTGGAGGAGTCAAGCTGACTGTAGGGAGAAGAGACGCAGGGTCAGTGGAGCTGAGCACGTGATGTGCCGTGTTATGGACTAGGGGCTCAGCGGGTAAAACCGGAGACCGCCCGCTGCCGCCAGAAGACGGAGCATTGTTTGGGAGGGGAAGCCTGAAGACAGCGTCACCAGCACCAGCTGGCAACTGCCGTGTAGAGGATACAAGTCAGCTAAGTGAAAAAACTGTCGTTTGTTACCGGTTTGACTCTGCTACATCTAGTTAAACTGTAAACTGTCAGTTACAGACTAATATCTGTTATTTCCCCATATTTTCCCCTGATACTCCCTGTGTGGAGATTCATCTTGTTATCATAAACTTTCCCTGTTTATTAACCCTGTATTGGCAGCTCTGTGCTTCGGTGTCACTGCATCTAAAGTACCAGTGTTACATTTGGCGTAGTCGGCAGGATGCAGTCGTTAGACACAGACACTGCAGAGCAGTCCATCCTGGGAGCCCCTAAATCTAGCTTGTCACTGGGGGGCCATGCTCAGCAATCTCCCAAAGTTCACCGGGGACAATATGATGCTGTGGGACTGGATTGAGAGAGTTAGGAGTATGCTACGTATGCACCCGATGACTCCAGCTATGCAAGCCGAAATAGCCTTACTGGCCCTGGACGGCGAGGCCCGACAGTCCGTGATGTACCGCCCTCCCCATGACCGGGATACTGTAGAAAAAGTGGTGCGGATACTGGAGGAAATGCATGGGGATCCCACCAATGTAGGAGAGGATACGACTGTTTCACCAAGTGCAGCAGGAGGGGGAGACTGTGACGCAGTATGTTAATGCCTTACAGAGGGTGCATGCCTATATCACTAGAAAAGACGACATAGGGAATTTGGGAATGGGCCCCCCTGACGTGATCTTAAGGGACCAGTTTGTGGCAGGCCTCAGGGATGTGCAGCTGAAGCAGGCCTTGCGTGAGCGCCTGCTCGCCAACCCATGTATGACTTCTCTAGAAGTGGGTGCGGAGGCACGTGTGAGAGAGCAGGAGATAGGGGTGACGGCCCTGGCAGGGATGGTCCGGAGTAATGAGGTATCCACCCCGCATGCAGCTGAACCGGAATGGGCTCGAGAGATGCGGAGGGAGATAAAGGAGATGCGGGATGAATGGTCCAGTCTCAAGAAGACCCCTGCCCCGACACCAGAGATACCCAGATCGATTTTCCCAGTTATGGAAAGAATTGAATTCAGGACCCCCCTGCAGGAGAGTTCCATAGAGGAGGGAGGCAGCCTTACACAGACAGAGACACGACCAGCTGGAAGTGTGGAGGCGCAGGACATTACACCAGGGGCTGTGCTAGCCGAGGGTGGCCCCTGTCGTGACAGCCATTAAACTAGTGGGCTCCGTGTTCGGGGGACACAGCACGGAGCCTGAGGAAGGGGAAAGAAAAAAGGAAGTTCCAAGGAACTAGTTTCCAGCAGCCCGAATGTCTGGGCCGAAATAAGCGGTCAGGCTGTTCACTGCCTGGTTGACACAGAATCCCAGGTGACTACGATGACACAAGCCTACTTTCAACAGCGATTTCCAGAGATAGCGTGGCCTGAATGGGGACCAGTCATTAGACTCATGGCAGTTAATCAATTACCCATTCTGGTTGCAGGGGTGGTGTGGATGAAGATACGAGTGTGTGGAAAAGATGTGGTAAAAAAAGGAGTCGTCCTGGTCGCAGGGGGAACCGGAAGTGGACACCCGGTGACCCTCGGAATGAATGTGCTGAAAGAGATCGGGCAAATTCTGCTTAGTGAGCCGAAGGAGATTCCTCTAGACCAGTGGGACCCGCAAACTCCTCAAAGGAGGGTCTTTCAACAACTAATCCGAGCTGCCCAGGCTCAGGAGACGACAAGTGAAGGGAAGATCCTGGGGAAAATAATAGTGCCAGCAGTGCGGCGCTCACCTTACAGCCCAGACAAACTGTACTCACATTACCCGCACGGGCCTGCACACCTCTTGAGGGGGTCGAAGTTCAGATAGAACCAACATCGATGCACAAAGTACCCCCCGGACTCTTGGTGGCTCGGACACATGTTATAGTGCGGGGTGTTAATCTAGGCGAAATAGCCCAGATTCTGAGAACGCCAGAGAAGTTGGTGCGACCTGATGTGGTACAGCTGTCCGCTGTACGAGGAGACCCCTGGACTCTGGCGGTCACCGTGCTGCCGGAACCCGACCGGGCTAGTGCGAAGGGGGGACGAAGAATCCTAGAACGAATGCGGGCTGAATTGACGGGACTTACACCTCAACAGGTGCAGCAGGTTGAGGATGTGCTGGAGCGGTACCAGGAAGTCTTTGCTCGCCATGAGAATGATTTTGGTTGCACCGAAGCCATTACCCACGAGATTCCTACTGGAAGCGCTGCCCCAGTGCGGGAGAGATACCGGCAGATACCTCCCCAAATGTATAAAGAGGTTAAGGAGATGCTAGCCCATATGTTACAGAATGGTGTGATACGGGAGAGTCAGAGTCTGTGGGCAGCCCCGATTGTCCTGGTCCGGAAGAAAGATGGGACCCTGCAGTTCTGTGTGGACTATAGACGACTGAATGCCTGTACAGTACGGGACTGTTACCCACTACCCCGAATCGAAGAGTCCCTGTCGGCCTTAGGGAAGGCAAGATACTTCTCCTCCTTGGATCTGGCCAGTGGGTACTGGCAGGTGCCCGTGGCCGAACATGACCGTGCGAAGACGGCGTTCATATTACCCATGGGACTGTTCGAGTTCAATCGGATGCCCTTCGGCCTGACTAACGCCCCTGGGACGTTCCAGCATCTGATGGAGAGGTGCCTGGGCGATTTGAACTTCGAGGCGACACTGATTTACCGTGACGACATAATTGTCTATGCCGTCACCTTCGAGGAGCACCTCCAGCGACTGGAGCAAGTACTGAGTTGCCTACAGAGTCATGACCTAAGGGTGAAGCCCCAGAAGTGCCACCTGTTCCGCAATCAGATCGAATATCTTGGTCATACTGTGTCCGGTGAAGGAGTCAGGCCCACCCAGGAAAAGGTGGCCGCCGTACAGGAGTGGCCTACTCCGAAGACAGTGAAGGACGTTCGGGCCTTCCTGGGACTTGCCGGGTACTACCGAAGATTCGTGAAGAACTTCACCCGCATAGCCAACCCATTGCTGGAGCTACTTAAGGGAGTGCCGGCGGGCTCCAAGATTCAGGCGATTCGGTGGGGAAGCAGCCAGGAAGAGGCCTTCCGTGCCCGAAAAATGGCCCTGACCGAGGCCCCAATACTTGCCTATGCAGATTTCTCCCAACCCTTCATGCTCCACACTGATGGGAGCCTACATGGTCTGGGAGCCATGTTATCCCAAGTACAGGAGGGGAAAGAGCACGTGATTGCGTACGCCAGCTGCTCCCTTCACGACTCCGAGAGGAACCCAGATAATTATAGCTCTTTCAAATTAGAGTTGCTGGCTTTGGTTTGGGCAATGACCGAGAAGTTTGCGGAGTATTTGTCCGGGTCCGAAGTACTGGTGAGAACAGATAACAACCTGCTGGCCCACCTGGAGAATGCGAAATTGGGGGCCCTGGAGCAGCGGTGGGTGGCCCGCATGGCCAGGTACCGGTATAAGATCGCCTACCGGCCTAAGGCAGAGAATACTCACGCCGACGCCCTCTCCAGAGTGACATATGAACGGCCTGATCATGACCGCGATGAAGATTTAGAGGCGGTTGAGACCCCTAGCTTCCGAAGTTTCGTGGGACCGCTGGCTGCGGCGCAGGGACTGATTGGAGAGACATCGGAAGAACAAGTGCTAGGACGCCCAAGAGATGACTGGATCCGACTTCAACAGACTGACAGAGAAGTTGCTCAATTACGTCAATGGCTGGCTTTGTGGCAAGTCCCCAGTCGTGAAGAGAGGAGTACCCTGTCCTCGGGAGCACTGAAAATGCTGGGACAATGGGAGAGACTGTGTTTGCGAGACGGGCTGCTGTACTGACGGGTGCAGCTACTGCGAGAGTTCGGGACCACCTGGCAAGTGGTGATCCCAGAGAAGTTGGTCGGAATAGTGGCAAGGAAGCTCATGAACGAGGGGCTCACTTCGGACCAGAGAAGACGTTTCAGTGGTTGCAGAGGCTGGTGTATCATCCCCGACTGCGAGCAACAATAGAAGACACTTATCGAAGATGTCAGAGCTGTGAGCTGGTAAAGCCCCTGAAGCAACGGGTCCCCATGCAAACTATTGTGACTTCTGCCCCCTTGGAGGTGCTGATGATCGACTATTTGACTGTTGGACCGGCGCATCTTGGGTATGAACATTGCCTGGTAATGACAGACCACTTCACCAAGTTTGCGGTAGTGACCCCGACCAGAGACCAGACCGCCGAGTCAGCTGCGCAGGCCATCTGCCAAGACTTCATTCGGGTGTACGGCTGCCCAAAGAGTATTCATTCCGATCAAGACGCCTGCTTCCAAGGCCGGGTGATGGAAGAGCTGCACCGGTTGTACAAGATTGAGAAGTCACGGACTACTCGTTACCACCCTCAAGGAAATGGGGCCTGTAAACGCTTTAATCGGACACTGATCCAAATGCTCCGCACGTTGGAGGAAGATCGGAAGGTACAATGGGCTGAGTTTGTGGCCGAGCTGGTGTGGGTCTACAACAACCGAGTGAATAGTACGACGGGGTTCACTCCTTATACCTTGCTGTTCGGACGAAAAGGGCGAGTGATGACCGAGTTAGAACATCGGCATCGACTGCAGACCCTCCGACGGTTGGTACAACAAAAGTTTCAGGAGCTCAAACATCATGAGACATTGCCTCTTCGAGTGACAGCTCTGAGGCCCAGGAAGCGGGTGTTGGTTCGGGACAGGCGGCCACGGGGCAAATTGAGTAGGCGGTGGGAACGGACCCCGCACCGAGTGAAGCGCAGGATTGGCGCTGAAGGACCTGTGTATGAAGTTCAACCCGAGGGGGTTGAAGGAGCCCCTACCAGAGTGGTTCATCGTAGTCTGCTGCAACCCTGTCTGTCTAAAGATGACAAGGATGAAGAAGAATCATCTACTTCTAGAGAAGGACCTGCCCCAAGCCACTATGTGGATGAATAAGAGTTGTTGATTCTACCTCCGAGCCCCAGCAGTCGATTACCTGCAGTCACCAGTGCAGGCGGCGAGGGAACAACATCGGTTGAAGCCACCGGGCAGGCGGAGATTGGAAATCCGAGTGACCCTGCACCCCCCATCGGTCAAACTGAGTTACGCCGGTCAGAACGGACAACAGCAGGAGTGCCTCCTCACCGTTACGAACAAGATCAATTCATATGGTACCGTATCGTCCAGGAAGTCCAAGAATGTGAACGTTTGATGAAGGAACTCTCGCCCGTGGAATGGCGAGTTAAAGGAGAGCAGGAGTGTAAGGGGGAAGACCGGGGTGTAAGTGCTTTCAGAGCAAGGGATCCTGAACTGCCGGGGCCGTACCTCTTGCTGCAGGGGAAAGACAGACTGCAAGCAGAGGAGTCATGTGACAGGGAAGCAGGGGGTGTGTCGAGAGAGAGAGCTGGGAGGTCAGGTGACAGAAGGACTCCTGGTGTTACGAGAGAGAGAGAGACGAGGACGTTTGCGCGGGAAAGCGGAGCCGAGTCCTGCGGAGCAGAGCAGTGTGAGTGGGTCCAGGCTCCTGGCTACAGGACTTGGAGCATGGGATCCGAGTGCAGTGGACCGGAGGAGTCAAGCTGACTGTAGGGAGAAGAGACGCAGGGTCCGTGGAGCTGAGCATGTGAGGTGCCGTGTTATGGACTAGGGGCTCAGCGGGTAAAACCGGAGACCGCCCGTTGCCGCCAGAAGACGGAGCATTGTTTGGGCGGGGAAGCCTGAAGACAGCGTCACCAGCACCAGCTGGCAACTGCCGTGTAGAGGATACAAGTCAGCTAAGTGAAAAAACTGTCGTTTGTTACCGGTTTGACTCTGCTACATCTAGTTAAACTGTAAACTGTCAGTTACTGACTAATATCTGCTATTTCCCTATATTTTCCCCTGATACTCCCTGCGTGGAGATTCATCTTGTTATCATAAACTTTCCATGTTTATTAACCCTGTATTGGCTGCTCTGTGCTTCGGTGTCACTGCATCTAAAGTACCTGTGTTACAGGTTAGCGGATAGTGTATGCACGTCAGAGACAGACACCAGTATCACCCCAGTGCTACGTAGATCCACACGCAGCACACAAGGCCAGATCCCTACCAGGTATAGGGAATAAAGTACAAAAGCCTAAAGTGTAAAAATGTGTCTAACTTGTCCATAGTTACCCAGTTCGGGTATTGCCTATCGTTATTTATTGTGTGCCTTTGATATGTGTTTTATTTAGAACATGCCTTTATTTATTGCCTGCATTTATTCCAAAAACCAGAGACTTGAGGTCAACAACTGTGAGTGGCCCAGGACTGTCCGATGTAGATAGTTACCCAGTTGGTTTTTGTTACATTTTTGAATTTTTCAAAGCTTGTACATATATTATCTACAGTATGTGTAAGGCTGTGTGCCCACAATGCGTTTTTTAAGCGTTTCCGCACCCACAAAAATGCTGCAGAAACGCTTAAAAAACGCATGGTAGAAGGCCTGCCATGTCCCCCAATGATAATCCGCATGTGCTGTGCACATGCTGCGGAAATTTCCGCTGCGGATTATCATTGCGGAAAAAAACGCAGCACTACCAATTATTTTGCGGAAGTGCTGCGTTTTCACCGCCATTTACTTGCATTAGAACGCGGCAATTCCGCAAGACTGCATCTGTACTTGCGTAATTGGCGCGTTCTAATGTGCGGATGGTACCCGGGTGTGGAGGAGAGGAGAGTCTCATCCACACCCAGGTACCATTAAAAAAGCTGTAAAAAGAGAATAAAATAAAAAAAAATGTATACTTACCTTCCGGCAGCCCGCGCTGCGCTCCTCCTTGCTTCCCGGCTCTTCGCGATGGAATGAAGGACCTGCGCTGACGTCAGAGTCATGTGACGGGTCACGCGACGCTGACATCAGCAGGTCCTTCACTCTACCGCTGCCGGCAGCCGGGACCGAGCGAAGCAAGACAGCGCGAGCCATCGGAGGGTAAGTATATATTTATTTTTTTATTTTTTGACATTCTCTTGGTCACACTATATAAATCCATGCTGTTTGCAAGGATTTATATAGTGTGACCAAGTTGTCAAGCACTTTCCAAGTGATGCTAAAATCGCTTGGAAAGCGCTTGACAACCCGCATGCGGAAATGCAAGTGAAGAACGCTTCATTTCTGCATGTTCCTTTCAGGAAAACGCATGCACAATCCGCATGCGTTTTTTTCTGCCAGGAAGATGGAGAAACGCTCATGAAAAAATCCTGAGCATTTCTGCATCGTGGGCACCTAGAAGAAGTAGAAAATTGCAATGGAAAAACAGATGATATATATTTATATTTCTGTAGGACATTAACCTTGAATATCCACATTATACAGACTATATCACTGTGGACTAAAGTATTAGACCATCGGATAAACATGAAGCAAAACCCTATAATGATTGTCCGACAAACCGGCCATATTTAAGAGAAACCTTTATTGAAACATAATATGTGGTGGCACAGAAAAGAGCATCGACTACATAGCACAAGTAGACTAAAAAATATATTAATTATATGAGTAACCAAAGCGATTAGCAAAACCCAAATCAAGTACTAGCACATAGATGTATATATGCATATGAGTATAGAGGTGTCAGAATATATCAGACTGTCTAAATGATCACATCCTTTGGCCAAAAAATATGCATAAATATATAGGATAGAAAATTATCAATATGAGGCTGGATGTGTCACAAGACAGCTAATGAATCATACAATAGGTAGAGGACACCAAAAGGTATTCATGGCAACAAAATTATAAAATATATATAAAGAAAGGTACAAAGATTTGAATGTAAAGCCCAATAAATCAAGGTATGCCACAATGAATTGATAGTGAATGACTGAATTGGTGTATAGTATATACACCAATGTGTGAATCACCCCCTGAGGAAGGACGCAAATGAAACGCGCGTCGAGGTGAGATGTCCACATACATAGCAGGAGCACAAGCTGAGCCAGCGTCCCAAGCCCGTACATTGGTATGAGGTAATTTAATCTATATACTATACACCGTCCTTGTCCCACTGCAGTGTCCAGCTGTACCTACCCCATTCCTTGGAATGCAAGCGCAAGTATGCAGGCAGCAAGCAACGCACCCATCCACAGGCCTCAATACTATACTGCCAAATTTTTGACAGCTACTTGCACTTAAAATGTGGCCTATTAAGCTCATGGAGGCAGAAGCTTTTCACAACCTCATGCCAGCAGCGGCCTGGTGTTCATACTTGCTCCCCAGCCGCCACTAAATTTCTGGATATCGCCTCCGCCTTCCACAAGCATGGGTCCCACAACATTACCTGTGCCCTCCACAGTGCACTTACTGGGAAGGACCGCCTAACCACAAACACGTGGACAGGTGAATGTGGCCAAGGATGGTATGGAGCCAGTCCACAACTTTTTTTGTTGACAGTTGTATTTAGCTCAGTGAAAGGACTGGCATAGAGGGAAACCCTATCTAACCTGCATGCCATTTCTCACAGGAAGTCCTGTAATGCAGCTTGTTGCAGAAGCAATGGCAGCCCGTCCAACATCAACTCGCCCTTGTTGGTGGTGCTTTGACACACACACACATCTTTCTTTGCGCATTTAATTTCTTGAATACAGAGTTGGACAATGGCCTGATCTGTAATGCGGTTTGAGAAATAACACGCATAAGCATGGCCGATCCACATTAAAAAAGCAGCCATAGAGTGTCTGGGAACCTTCCTCCACACTTTTCTTAGCCAAGGCTGCTTTTCGGCAGGGTTGGACGGGCCCACCAGAGAACCGGAGACTCCTCCGGCAGGCCCTGGCTTCTCCTTCAGGAGAGTTCATAGTGCCGAGGTGAGGCCATGATGATGATAGAGGCCACCATCTGCTTAGTTTTCTGTTACTTGGAATGCAAATGCAAGTATGCAGCCAGCCACCCACCCACCCACAGGCCGCAACACTAAACTGCCAGATTTCTGGGCTGCTTTTTGCACTTGAAATATGGCCTTTTAAGCTCGTGGAGGCGGAATCTTTTCACAACCTCATGCCGGCGGCCAGGTGTCCATACTCGGTCCCCAACCGCCACTATATTTCCCGGTATCTCCTACGCCTTCCACAAGCACGGGTCCCACAACATTAAACGTGCCCTCCCCAGTGCACTTACTGGGAAGGACCGCCTAACCACAAACACGTGGACAGGTAAATTTGGCCAGGGCCGGTACGGAGCCAGTCCACAACTTTTTTTGCTGACAGTTGTATTTAGCTCGGTGAAAGGACTGGCATAGAGGGAAACCCTATCTAGCCCGCATGTCATTTCTCACAAGAAGTCCTGTAAAGCTGCTTGCACTTGAAATGTGGCCTTTTAGGCTCGTGGAGGCGGAAGCTTTTCACAACCACATGCCTCGTGTCCATACTCGGTCCCCAGCCGTCACTATTTCTCCCGGTGTTGTCTCTGTCTTCTACAAGCGTGGGTCCCTGAACATTACTGCTGGTACTCTTCTGTGGGAATTTGCTTGCCTCCTACCAGCCTGGAATATTTCCAGCAAACTATGGTACGATGCCATGGTATTAGCACTGCCCCCAGTACCAGTAGGGAAGCCATCCCCAATTTCCTTCTCAGGAATTTTATTTGGTAGGCTGAGTGGCTGCCTAAATACATTTTCTCACAAAGGAGCTGAAGATAGAGTGGCAGGAGGTGCAAGTTTCTCCAGCCTGTTAGATATTAGAGGATGAATGGTTGCACATTGGATCAGTGGTTAGCACTGAAGACTTGCAGCGCTGGGATCCTGGGTTCAAATCCCAGCAAGGACAACATCTGCAAGGACTTTGTATGTTCTCCCCATGTTTGCATGGGTTTCCACCTCAGTAAAAAAGCAGCCATAGCGTGTCCGGGAACCTTCCCACACAATTTTTTTTAGCCAGGACTGCTTCTCAGCTGGGTTGGACGGTCCCACCAGAGAATCCTCTGGTGTGCCATGGCTTCTACATCAGGAGAGTTCATGATAGCGCTAACTTTGCAGTTGCTATGGGGCTCTTGAGCGGGGGAGAAAGGTGAGCCCTCAGAATCAAATCCTCTGCTGGGCACAATGTTTTTCAATCTGAAACAGCTTCTCAGTGGGAGTTGTATTTCACCACAGCCATATTCTTTAGCTCGGTGAAAGGACTGGCATAGAGGGAAACCGTATCTACCCCGGCTGTCATTTCTCTGTCACCAGGTTCTGCCCATTGTCACACACGACCATGCCTGGCTGTATCTTCAGTGGTGAGAGCCACAGATCAGGCTGCTGTGTTACAGCTTTCAACAACTCTGCAGCGCTGGGTGGTTTGTCAATTAAGCATTAAGCATGTTATCTTCAGCACAGCCTGTTGCCACTTGGCCAAGGCAGTGCTGCAGTGCTGTCAGCTTGTGACTGATGTGGTCATTTCGGAGATGGAGGAGGAGGTGCATGAACTGAACAATGTGATTACATTGTTGTTAAATTGGTGACGTTGTTTTTTATACTAAAGAAAGATCCTATTGTTTTGTTTCTTTTAAATTTTTTTTAAGACAAATGCATTCACTGGGAAATGTCATTTTAACATTTTACAACCTTAGCTGGCAATGTGGTGTGTGACACATCATCAGAATCTTCCTGTTTTATTTATGATGGAGGGACTCTGAAAGTCATAAAGCCTATTTTTATAGGGACATCAGACGGCCCTTACTATTCTTAAAAGGCCAGCAGTCGGCCCTAGCTATTGTTAGAGAGCCATCAGCCGGCTATGCTTTGTTGTTCCCATTATTAAGTGGATCTCCTATACTGTTATTGCGTATCCAGTGACTGCAAGGGCTGCCAAAAATTTGGACGCAACCCAATACCTCTTTGAAGAGACATAGAGGAGGGTCTCAGTAAAAAAATGTTCCCATTATAAAGGAGCGGGTCTCCTATAGTGGTAATGCCCATGCTGTGACTGCAAGGGCTGGCAAAATTTGGGAAAAACCCCACTGAGAATTTAAAGACACATGGAGCAGGGCCACAGTAACAAGGTATGACATGTTCCCATTAGAAAGGAGAGGGTCTGCTATACAGTTATAGGGTATGTAGTGAGTCCAACGGCTGACTAATTTTAGGAAAAACCACACTAAGAATTTAAAGACACACGGAGCAGGGCCACAGTAACAAGGTACGACATGTTCCCATTAGAAAGGAGAGGGTCTACTATACAGTTATAGGGTATGCAGTGAGTCCAACGGCTGACTAATTTTAGGAAAAACCCCACTAAGCATTTAAAGACACACGGAGCAGGGCCACAGTAACAAGGTACGACATGTTCCCATTAGAAAGGAGAGGGTCTGCTATACAGTTATAGGGTATGCAGTGAGTCCAACGGCTGACTAATTTTGGGAAAAACCCCACTAATAATTTAAAGACACACGGAGCAGGGCCACAGTAACAAGGTACGACATGTTCCCATTAGAAAGGAGAGGGTCTGCTATACAGCTATAAGGTATGCAGTAAGTCCAACGGCTGACTAATTTTAGGAAAAACCTCACTAAGAATTTAAAGACACACAGAGCAGGGCCACAGTAACAAGGTACGACATGTTCCCATTAGAAAGGAGAGGGTCTACTATACAGTTATAGGGTATGCAGTGAGTCCAACGGCTGACTAATTTTAGGAAAAACCCCACTAAGCATTTAAAGACACACGGAGCAGGGCCACAGTAACAAGGTACGACATGTTCCCATTAGAAAGGAGAGGGTCTACTATACAGTTATAGGGTATGCAGTGAGTCCAACGGCTGACTAATTTTAGGAAAAACCCCACTAAGAATTTAAAGACACACGGAGCAGGGCCACAGTAACAAGGTACGACATGTTCCCATTAGAAAGGAGAGGGTCTGCTATACAGTTATAGGGTATGCAGTGAGTCCAACAGCTGACTAATTTTAGGAAAAACCCCACTAATAATTTAAAGACACACGGAGCAGGGCCACAGTAACAAGGTACGACATGTTCCAATTAGAAAGGAGAGGGTCTGCTATACAGTTATAGGGTATGCAGTGAGTCCAACGGCTGACTAATTTTAGGAAAAACCCCACTAAGAATTTAAAGACACACGGAGAAGGGCCACAGTATCAAGGTACAACATGTTCCTATTAGAAAGGAGAGGGTCTGCTATACAGTTATAAGGTATGCAGTTGTGACACCTCTTACTCGAAAAGCCCTTTTCTTTACCCTGGGAGATGGGGGACTCGGAGTCGGGTCCTGTGATGGAGAGATGGGGTGCAGCCGTGGCCCGGACCCGACCCGTGCTCAGGGCCGTCACATTAAAAAGGATGGTGTGGGCTTATCTGGGTTGAGTGGCTGATTTACGACTACGCCACCTGTGGCTCCTGGTGAAGGCCACCAGCGCCGCTGCAGTCCGCTGAGGCATGGTGTTATGGCGGCCAGAGTTATTACTACTCCCCACAGGTGGAGCAAGGCCTCAGGGCAGAGGGACAAGATGGAGAGGGGGAGTAGTAGAGGAAGACAGGCGCCACGTCGTGTGGTGTAGCGCAGAATAAACAGTCCGGAGGGCATAGGGGTGAACTTCCAAGGCTTTACTCACTTTAGAGATGGCAGAAGGAAGGCGACTCCCTTCTCCCCGGGGAGTCCTGCGGTCACCAGGGACGGGGGTCCGACAACCTCCGAGTAAGTCCAGCATTCAGTTGGGACCCTACACCACAGTGTTCCTGAACTACAGACCGAATACTTTCCTGTTCGTGTGTGTGCAAATAGGCTGGGTCTCCCTCTGAGCTCCTCTCAGAACAAGGGCACGGGTGGCAGCTCCGCTCCGTCCGATACCCGGTGGGATCCTCAGGGCCTACCGGGCTTTCCCGACCAGGACATGGAGTAGCAAGGTCGGGTGTTGGGGGCCGGTACCCCTCTTGCAGCCAGACTCCCTCTGAATATATCAGCATGGCGAGGACAGGTGGCGTACACCGCTCCGTCTGCATCCTGCCTGGGATTCATTTGCTATGGAGCCACACTCTTAAGCTCCGGGCCTTCTTGGTCCTGGTCCTTGACCGGGTCGAGACATTCCTTGTCTACAACCTACCCCTCATCCCAAGGCCGGGTTGCGAGGGCTGTGTCTCCATCCGTTGCAGGCCCACACAGGATCCGCGTTATGGTGGGAGATCACAGTCCACTCAGCAATTTACAGCATAAAGACAGTCAAAGAGCTAGGCTAAAGACGATCAAAAGACCAAGACCAAAGATGGCTTTTTATTAAATATAAAATTTAAAGTGTAACTAACTTGTAAGTCCTCCACCCTCACCCACTAACTGGTTCCCCTAACTCTTGGTTCCCCAGTCTCCCTGTAACCAGGGGAGCAGCACCTAGTGCATACCAGCTCCCTCTGGTGGAGAAGTGTGGTGATGGATGCAAAGGTTGGGTCACGACTATCACACTGTTCTTACCTCAGAGGAGGAACACTACACTACATTAAAGAAGTGCAGCATCCCTGTGGCGGTCGAACCCTCAGGGGCACAACACAGTGAGTCCAACAGCTGACTAATTTTAGGAAAAACCCCACTAAGAATTTAAAGACACATAGAGCAGGGCCACAGTAATGACAAATTCCCATTAGAAAGGAGAGAGTGTCCCATAGTGTTGGCCTATGCAGTGAATGCAAGGGCTGCCCAAAATTTGGAGGCACTTCAATGCCCCTTGGAAGAGACGTGGAGGAGGGCCTCATAAAAAAATGTTCCCATTAGAAGGGAGCGGGCCTCCTATACTTGTAAGGCCCATGCACTAAGTGTATGGGCTGACAAACATTTACCCCTGGGGGGTATACATGAACATACTGTATCAAAAATTTTTTTTACGGGCATCATAAACACCCTTTAAAAAAATTATGTGGGTGTTGCATCATGGACCACGGTCACCTTGGTGATATGGTGGTGGAGGATGAAGAGAAGGAGGAGGACAAGAGCAAATAGCCAAAATCAGGAAGCGTATACCCATGTGTGGGTGTGAAAAGGTGCATGGGAATACACCTCTCAAGAAAAGACACTGGATTGGAGTTTATGTTACGCTGCTATCATTCGGTGGTGTTTAGAAGTTTGGCCCAATCCAGCCCTTGTTCATTTTTATAAGAGTCAGCCTGTCAGCATTTTCAGTTGACAGGCGGATGCGCATATCAGTTATAATTCCACCAGCGGTACTAAAAACCCGCTCTGATAAAACGCTGGCAGCAGTGCAGGCCAGGACCTTCAAGGCATAGAGAGCCAGTTCACTCCATGTATCCAGCTTGGATGCCCAATAATTATAAGGCACAGCGGAATCACGGAGGACGTTGGTACGGTAGGCAAGGTACTCCCTCAGCATCTTCCCAAACTTTGCACTCCTTGTGAGAGTACCCTGCGCCTCAAGGCCTGTCCGATGGGAGGGTCTGAGAAAACTCTCCCAGAACTTTGCCTCTGCTGGATTGAAGTGGTGTCTCTCTCGCATGTACTCCTTGGTTGATCTAAAGAAGTGTGCCCTCTGCCGCCAGCGTTTTCAGATGGGAATTTGGTTAATAGTTCCGCAACAAGGGCCTTCTGGTACAGCCCCATTTTTGTAGACCTGTGCGCCTCAGGAATAAGAGATATAAAGTTCTCCTTGTAGCGTGGGTCTAGAAGTGTCACCAACCAGTAATGGCTGTCACCCAAAATTTTGAGAACGGGAGGGTCATGGGAAAGGCAGCGCAACAAAAACTCAGCCATGCGTGCCAGACTACTAACAGGCAAGACTTCTGTGTCCTCACCAAGAGGATGACTGACCATGCTCTCCTCCTCCTCGTTGTAACATACCTGGCGGCGTCCTTGCATGGTGGTCCATCTCCCACTGTGCAAGAGGGCGCACTTGATCTCCTGTCCAGAATGTCTCTCTGGCTTCCCTCCATGCTGTCTGTTTGTGTCTGTTTCTGCTGCTTAAGAGCGGCGCCCGATCACTTCCTGCCTTTTGTATCTGCTGTGGGTCACTCCCCTTTTGCGTCCTCAGCCTATTGCTGTCTGTCACTTGGTATATAGCTCAGCAGCTCCCTTCTATCCCTGCCTGAGCATAAGTGTTTTCCTTCAGTGTGTTCTTGCACTCTGAAGGTGCCAGGTCCCGTCTTTGTTTCCTTGTCTGCCTTTCCTGGAGGCTGTATTTCCAGGCCTGTCTGAACTTAGTCCTGTATGTCTCCTGCTTTGCGGTATTAGTTCCCGTGTCTGAACTAAGTCCTGTATGTCTCCTGCTTTTTGTATCAGTTCCCGTGTCTGAACTGAGTCCTGTATGTCTCCTGCTTTGCGGTATCAGCTCCCGTGTCTGAACTGTGTCCTGTATGTCTCCTGCTTTGCGGTATTAGTTCCCGTGTCTGAACTAAGTCCTGTATGTCTCCTGCTTTGCGGTATCAGCTCCCGTGTCTGAACTGTGTCCTGTATGTCTCCTGCTTTGCGGTATTAGTTCCCGTGTCTGAACTGAGTCCTGTATGTCTCCTGCTTTTCGGTATTAGTTCCCGTGTCTGAACTGAGTCCTTTCTGTGTTCTCTTGTCTGTCCTGTCTGAACACGCTCCTAGCCTGTTCCTCCTGCCTTCTAGGGGCCGTTTACCTAGACCCGTTCCTGTATCTTGTCTGACCTGTCTGAACACGCTCCTAGCCTGTTCCTCTCGCCTTCTAGTGGCCGATTTCCTAGACCCGCTCCTGTGTCTGGTCTGTCCTGTCTGAACACGCTCCTTGCCTGTTCGCTCCGCCTTCTAGTGGCCGTTTTCCTAGACCCGCTCCTGTGTCTGGTCTGTCCTGTCTGAACACGCTCCTTGCCTGTTCGTTCCGCCTCTCTGGGGGCCGTATTCCCAGACCCGCTCCTGTATCCCTCTGCAGTGTCGGTCTCCTCCGTACACTCAGTTCCAGTCTGAACTCTCTCCTGTCCTTTACCTGTTTTGCCTCTATGTCTGTTCCCTTCCTTTTTCTGCAGAGTCTGAACTCGTACCTAACTCCTGCTTGTTGTCTCTGCAAGTACTGTGTGAGTATCTGGCTCTGTCTTTCCCTTCCTGTCTGTTCCGTGTGAACAGAGC
Source organism: Phyllobates terribilis (assembly GCF_046119375.1). Classification (NCBI taxonomy): domain Eukaryota; kingdom Metazoa; phylum Chordata; class Amphibia; order Anura; family Dendrobatidae; genus Phyllobates; species Phyllobates terribilis. The sequence goes on along the minus strand of NW_027362773.1, from coordinate 128,776,438 downwards.
CCTGTCCTCCCTGCTCAGCCTTGTCGGCACTCTAGCTGTGCTTGCCTGTAACCCTCTGCCTGTATTGTTCCTGAGTCCCGGTGTGTACTGGGTCCTATCCCGCCTGTGTTCCTACCTGCTAGTGCCTCCCTGTCTGCATTCTAGCTGTGCTTGCCTTTACCCCCCTGCCTGCATACCCGCCTGCCTGCATACCAGTCGTGCCTGCCTATACCCTCCAGTCTGTGTGCCAGCCTACCAGCCTGTTCCTGTATTCTCCTGTGTGGGTCAACAGCCGTGTCCGGGGTCTGTCCTGGAGTAGCACCTGGTCCCTCTGCTCGGTTCCTCCTTGGTGCACTGGCGTCGTATGCCGTCGTGCGACCCTGGTCGGATCGGGTGAATACTTAGTCACGCCCCTCCAGGCATTCACTCTCCGGCACGGTCCAGTGGAATCACTACCAATCCCACGCACACGCCGCTTAGCCCGGGCGTGTGCATAACAGCATGCTCAGGCCATGGTTCCCGTTGAGCCCCACGGCCTTCGCTCTTTGAGAAGTTTTTCCAGCGAATACATGCATTAAAATAAATAAATAAATTTTTTTCCCCCTTTAGCTGAGTTCCAGGCGAATTACGCACCGTCCAGATGGATCTATCAGCTCTCGTTCCTGCGGATCCGCCACGTTACTATGGGGATCCAAGACAGTGTCGTGCATTTGTGGAGCAATGCATGCTACACTTTAAGGCCTACTCTCTCTACTTTCCTTCCGATTGGGCTAAAGTGGCCTTTATGATGTCTTACCTGGCGGGTGATGCCTTGGAATGGATCAACCCCCTATATGAAACACAGGATCCGATCCTCCGGGACCTAATGGCCTTCCTGGTGGCCTTTCTAATGGTCTTCGATGATCCTAACCCGGAGGCTCCTGCTGAAGCTTCACCTCCCAATATCCCGGAGCAGCCCCGATGGGTAATGTGTGTGGGTAGCGCAATAGTCCTCCAGCCCAATGAGACTACTGCCCACCCAGAATCCTCACAGGGTGACTACGCTTTCCGGAATACTTCTCTCAACCTCAAGAGGCAGTCCAGACGTGCTAGACTTAGAGGCAAGCCGTCACGCCAGGGTCTGTCCTCCCTGAGACCTCCTGACCCCAACCTTGAAGTCCCTACTGAAGCTTCATCTCCCTGTATCCCGGAGAAACCCCAATGGGTAATGTGCGTGGGTAGTGCACCAGTTCTCCTGGCCGAAGAGACTTCTGCCCATCCAGACTCCACACAGGAGAACTTCCTGCACCCGGCATCAGATGCTTCTTTCTCTTTAACCGGTGTGCATGTCCAAGGATGCTCCAAAGCTGTGGTTACCTCAGAGTCTGTGCACCTCTACTACCTGGCGGAGGATCCCCTGTTGCCTCCTGAACCCTCCGGGATACCACTCGATGACAAATGGAGAGAGACTTCTCTACACCCGGTACTCAATACTTTGTCCGCTTCGTCCTGTGAGCCTGACAATGGGTACCCCAAAGTGGTAGTTACCTCCGAGTCTCTACACCCCTCCGACCAGGCGGAGGATCTCCAGTTGTCTCCTGTACCCTTCGGGGTGCTACCTGGTAGCGAAAGGACAGAGACTCTCCTATACTCTGTACCTGATACCTCGCTCGCTTCGTCCAGTGAGTCCAACCTAGTGTACTCCGAAGCAGAGGTTACTCCCGAGTCTCTACACCCCTCCGACCAGGCGGAGGACCTCCAGTTGTGTTCAGAACCCTTCGGGGTGCTACCTGGTGGTGAATGGACAGAGACTTTCCTATACTCGGTACCCGATACCTCGCCTGCTTCCTCCAGTGAGTCCAACCTAGTGTACTCCGAAGCAGAGGTTACTCCCGAGTCTCTACACCCCTCCGACCAGGCGGAGGACCTCCAGTTGTGTTCAGAACCCTTCGGGGTGCCACCTGGTGGTGAATGGACAGAGACTTTCCTATACTCGGTACCCGATACCTCGCCTGCTTCCTCCAGTGAGTCCGACCTAGTGTACTCTGAAGCAGTTGTTTTCTCTGAGCCTCTGCACTCTTCTTACCCAGCGGAGGACCTCCAGTTGTTTCCTGAATCCTCCGGGATACCACCAGATAACAAAGAGACAGTGACTTTTCCTCATTATGTACCTGATAACCCGTCTATTTCTTCCTGTGAGCTTGACAAGATGTACCTCGAAGCAGAGATTACCCTTAAGTCTCTGTCCCCCTCCAACCCAGTGAACGACTGGTCCTCGAATTCCCTGCGGAAGATTCTGGCAGGCCTGAAGAAGAGGGGGCGTAAGGGGGGAGGTACTGTAACATACCTGGCGGCGTCCTTGCATGGTGGTCCATCTCCCACTGTGCAAGAGGGCGCACTTGATCTCCTGTCCAGAATGTCTCTCTGGCTTCCCTCCATGCTGTCTGTTTGTGTCTGTTTCTGCTGCTTAAGGGCGGCGCCCGATCACTTCCTGCCTTTTGTACCTGCTGTGGGTCACTCCCCTTTTGCGTCCTCAGCCTATTGCTGTCTGTCACTTGGTATATAGCTCAGCAGCTCCCTTCTATCCCTGCCTGAGCATAAGTGTTTTCCTTCAGTGTGTTCTTGCACTCTGAAGGTGCCAGGTCCCGTCTTTGTTTCCTTGTCTGCCTTTCCTGGAGGCTGTATTTCCAGGCCTGTCTGAACTTAGTCCTGTATGTCTCCTGCTTTGCGGTATTAGTTCCCGTGTCTGAACTAAGTCCTGTATGTCTCCTGCTTTTTGTATCAGTTCCCGTGTCTGAACTGAGTCCTGTATGTCTCCTGCTTTGCGGTATCAGCTCCCGTGTCTGAACTGTGTCCTGTATGTCTCCTGCTTTGCGGTATTAGTTCCCGTGTCTGAACTAAGTCCTGTATGTCTCCTGCTTTGCGGTATCAGCTCCCGTGTCTGAACTGTGTCCTGTATGTCTCCTGCTTTGCGGTATTAGTTCCCGTGTCTGAACTGAGTCCTGTATGTCTCCTGCTTTTCGGTATTAGTTCCCGTGTCTGAACTGAGTCCTTTCTGTGTTCTCTTGTCTGTCCTGTCTGAACACGCTCCTAGCCTGTTCCTCCTGCCTTCTAGGGGCCGTTTACCTAGACCCGTTCCTGTATCTTGTCTGACCTGTCTGAACACGCTCCTAGCCTGTTCCTCTCGCTTTCCAGTGGCCGATTTCCTAGACCCGCTCCTGTGTCTGGTCTGTCCTGTCTGAACACGCTCCTTGCCTGTTCGCTCCGCCTTCTAGTGGCCGTTTTCCTAGACCCGCTCCTGTGTCTGGTCTGTCCTGTCTGAACACGCTCCTTGCCTGTTCGTTCCGCCTCTCTGGGGGCCGTATTCCCAGACCCGCTCCTGTATCCCTCTGCAGTGTCGGTCTCCTCCGTACACTCAGTTCCAGTCTGAACTCTCTCCTGTCCTTTACCTGTTTTGCCTCTATGTCTGTTCCCTTCCTTTTTCTGCAGAGTCTGAACTCGTACCTAACTCCTGCTTGTTGTCTCTGCAAGTACTGTGTGAGTATCTGGCTCTGTCTTTCCCTTCCTGTCTGTTCCGTGTGAACAGAGCCCTGTCCTCCCTGCTCAGCCTTGTCGGCACTCTAGCTGTGCTTGCCTGTAACCCTCTGCCTGTATTGTTCCTGAGTCCCGGTGTGTACTGGGTCCTATCCCGCCTGTGTTCCTACCTGCTAGTGCCTCCCTGTCTGCATTCTAGCTGTGCTTGCCTTTACCCCCCTGCCTGCATACCCGCCTGCCTGCATACCAGTCGTGCCTGCCTATACCCTCCAGTCTGTGTGCCAGCCTACCAGCCTGTTCCTGTATTCTCCTGTGTGGGTCAACAGCCGTGTCCGGGGTCTGTCCTGGAGTAGCACCTGGTCCCTCTGCTCGGTTCCTCCTTGGTGCACTGGCGTCGTATGCCGTCGTGCGACCCTGGTCGGATCGGGTGAATACTTAGTCACGCCCCTCCAGGCATTCACTCTCCGGCACGGTCCAGTGGAATCACTACCAATCCCACGCACACGCCGCTTAGCCCGGGCGTGTGCATAACACTCGTCTCTGTCTTCTTGCCATCCACGCTGAACAGACGGTATGACAGCTGTGCAGGTAATACCATCTATAGTGCATGAAACTAGCTCCTATCGTTCCTCCTCCTCCTCCTCCTCTTCCTCATTGTCACCCAATCCACGTTGGGATGAGATGAGGCTGGGCTGTGTGTAATCACCCTGTATGGTTCCTTGCTCTATCTCATCATGCTCCGCCTGCAATGCATCCTCTTTGATTGTGAGCAGAGAGCATTTCAGAAGACAGAGAAGCGGGATGGTGACGCTAATTATGGCATCATCGCCACTCACCATCTTGGTGGAGTCCTCAAAGTTTTGGAGGATGGTACATATGTCTGACATCCATGTCCACACCTGAGGTCTTATGTGTCGAGTCTGAACTGAATACTGACGGCCTTGTTGATGCTGGTAGCTAACAACTGCCCTCTTCTGCTCACAAATCCTTCCCAACATCTGCAATGTAACGTTACAATGCGTGACCGACACCAGTCGGTGAGCCGGAAGCTGCAAATGCTGCTAAAACACAGCAAGGGCGGCAGAAGCTGTAGGTGACTTTCTAAAATGGGCACACAGGCGGCGTACTTTGACAAGCAGATCCGGAAGCTCTGGGTAAGTTTTGAGAAACCTCTGAACCACGAGGTTAAGCACATGGGCCAGGCATGGTACATGTGTGAGCTCGCCTCGCAACAGAGTCGCCACCAGGTTCCGGCCATGGTCACACATGTCCATGCCTGGCTGTATGCTCAGTGGTGTGAGTCACAGATCTGCCTGCTCTTTCAGAGCTGTCAACAACTCTTCAGCGTTGTGTGGTTTTTCACCTGTTGTCACTTGGCCGAGGCAGTGTTCCAGCTTGCAACTGATGTGGTCATTTTGGAGATGGATGCTGAAGAGGAGGAGGAGATGCAGAAGCTATAGACTGTGGGGGCAACCCTGATTGACCTAGGGCCCACAATCCTTGACGACGGGCAGATGTGTTCCGTCCCAAGGTCTGACTGGGTCCCGGCTTCCATTATGTTAACCCAGTGTGCCATCAGCGATATATACCGTCCCTGCCCACAAGCACTTGTCCACGTGTCCGTGGTTAGGTGGACTTTCCCAGTAACTGCGTTGTTGAGGGCATGGCTAATGTTGTGGAACACGTTCTAGTGTAATGCGGGGACGACACACCGGGAGAAATAGTGGCGGCTGGGGACCGAGTACCGAGGGACGGCCGCCGTCATCAGGTTGCAGAAAGCTTCCTTCTCCATGAGCCTAAAAGGCAACATGTCGAGTGCAATCAGTCGCGAAATGTGTGAATTTAGTAGTGTGACCTGTGGGGCGTTGGCTGCGTATATGCACTTGCGTTCCAAGGACTGGGGAAGCGACAATTGAGCGCTGCGCTGGGACAAGGATGTGGACGTGCTTGCTAATGGAGCAGTTTGAGAGTGTGTAATGACAGGTGCAGGGCAGGAAGCACCTTCACATGCGCCATGGACAAAGGATTGGCTTGTATGCACAACAGCGGAAGAAGCAGTGGTGCCACTCGCAGACACTGTTCCTTGACCCTGGGGTTCGGCCCACTTAGTCGGGTGCTTTGCTGCCATGTGCCTGATCATGCTGTTGGTGGTCAGGCTGGTAGTTTTGCTACCCCTGCTGATGCTGGCCTGGCAGGTGGTGCAAATAGCCTTTTTGGGGTTATCGGCAGAGTCTTTAAAAAACAACCAGACTCGGGAAGATCTAGCAGTTGTACTGGCAACTTCTGTCGTGTTGATGTTATGGGGAATGGTTGCAAGCCTTCTATCTGTGACCACACTGCTTCTTCCTGCCTGTTGTGGTGCTCTGCCTTCCTCCCCCTGTGTGCTGCTGTTCTCGCTCTGTATGTCCCCCTGCTTGGTTGGGTCAGTTACTATATCATCCACCACCTCGTCTTCCAAATCCGCACCCTGGTCCTCCTCCTGACTTTCTGGCAATTGTGTCTCATCATCATCCACCTCTTGTGACAGTTCCCCATCATCACCTTCGTGTGACTGTGGCTGCTCAAATATTTGGGCATCGCTACATGCGATCTCCTCTTGCCCCACTTCAAGTGGACCGGGCGAGAGGCCCAAATCTGTAAATGGAAAAGTGAACAGCTCTTCTGAGTGTCCAATCGTGGGATCAGTTGTCTCCAGGCAGTCGGCATGGTGGGAGGAAGGAGGATCAGGGTGAAGAATATGCAGTCCAGACTCACAGCTACTGAGACTTGTGTAAGTGGTGGTGGTGGCTAAGTGATTGGAAGCATTAACTGCTATCCAACCAATAACCTTTTCACACTTCTCTGTGTTCAATATTGGTGTTCTGCGGTCCCCTATTAATTGGGACAGTAAGGTCGTGCGAGAAGATGTGGGTGTTTGTTGTGGCACAATTTCAGCTAGCCTACAGCCTCGGCCTCATCCTCTGCATGTACCATCATCACCATCACATCCACTTCCCTGTCCCTTGTCACACGCCTTGCCCATTTTAAATGGAGGACAATATTTTCCATATTCAATACAAATGGCTGGATTTGAACCACAGGGATATGTGATACGTGTGACGGAAAACCACAGTTTTAAATAGCTGGCCTGTAGGTTACTATTTTGAACAGCGACCTCGTGTCAATAACTTCACTGACACGCAGCAACAAAATTTCAATGGAGGCCAGAAATGGCAGAATTTTCAGCTCACTTATATGTGATCCGTGTGATGGACAAACCACAGTTTTAAAAAGATGGATTTTTAGCGCTGTAATATGGAAAGGACCTGGCTTTATTCTGCAGTGCCGACAAGCAAATGGAGCAGAAAACGGTGTTCTCTGGATTGCTTTTTAAGCAAATAATCAGGATTAAGATCCCAAAAAAATTATTCCTGGTTTCTGATACCTGGGGCTATTTCTAGAAATATCTGTAAAAGCAACAGCAGCAGACAGAACTGGAATGGACCCTCTTGCTATGTGCACTACAGTCTGCCACATACACTGCCTGCCTACCAAGCACTGATATCTATGCAGCTGGATTAGTCCTCAGAAGGACTGTTAGTTGAGATGGATATGTGAATAATATATGGTGGTATACCTACACTAACTAAGAAACAAGCAAATCTCTCCCTAGCTCAGTAGCACCTCTCCCTACACTGATTCCGGAGTAGACTGTGACGAGCATGGCGGCGCCAGGGGTGATATACACCTGATTACGCTGTGCGGCCAGCCGATCACTGTAATGCCACATCCAACATGGCTGCAGCATTACAGTGTGTGGCAGACAATCCCTGCGTCTCTAAAAAGCACCAAACATGCAGGGAGGGGAACCGAGCACCCGACGAGCAACCCCGGAGCAACCCAGTGAGATGCTTGGGCGAGCACCGAGCATGCTCGCTCATCACTAGAGGTCATGTGTTTGGAAGCTTCTGTTTTTTTGGCTACATCTGAGTTAATTAGAGACACACCTGTGTATGTATTTTAATGCACACCTGAAACACACTGCTTCTATGTGTAGCATCATGGTAAAGTCTAAAGAAATCAGCAAAGATATCAGGAAGAGAATTGTGGACTTGAACAAGTCTGGCTCACCCTTGGGAACAATTTCAAGGTACCTGAAGGTGCCTCGTTCATCTGTACAAACAATTATACGCAAGTACAAACAAGATGGGAATGTCTAGCCATCAAACCGCTCAGGAAGGAGACGGGTTCTGTGTCACAGAGGTAAACGTGCTTTGGTCCGACATGTGCTTATCAACCCAAGGACATAAGCAAAAGACTGTGTGAAGATGATGGTGGAACAAAGTCAATGTTTTGGAGTGGCCATCACAAAGTCCTGATCTCAATCCTATTGAAAATTTATGGGTAAAGCTGAAAAGGCAGGTGTGAGCAAGCCGACCTACAAACCTGGATCAGTTACACCAGTTTTGTCAGGAGGAATGGGCCCAAATTCCGACCAACTATTGTGAGAAGCTTGTGGAAGGATATCCCAAACGTTTCACCCAAGTCATTCAGTTTAAGGGCAATGGTACCAAATACTAATGAAATGTATATAAACTTTTAACTTTGCAGTAGTAATAAAAATACATTAAAACATTAACATTATGTCTCTCTCATTATTCTGGCATTTGGCAAATATTAAAAATTATGGTAATCCTAATTGACCTAAAATGGGAAAGGTTTATTCTGATTTCATGCAGATATTGAGAAAAACATGCATATGTGTCTTTTTATATAGTGTATGTAAACTTCTGATTTCAACTGTATATAGTCATTGTTTCTGTTGTATAATACTGTGGTCCATTTCTGTTGCTAAATAAGCAGGAAAAAACTTTTTTTCAGGAACTTTCAGTCAGAGTTTATATACAGTATGAGAGCCTTGTTGTACATAGGTCATCAGCTAATTAGTCTAGAATAGAAGTAGAGCAGAAATATTCATCATAGCATAGAAAAATCAATCCACCTCAAAAACAATTATGACATCTTCTATTATGATGAAGGTAAGTGTTACTAATAAGAACTCTATGTTATTTAAATGTACTTTTGCTTTTTATTTATTTAGTTACAGCAGCGTTTATGCTCATTTTGTTTCATGTTGGTTTTGTCTGTTTTATGGCCAATGAGAACAAGCGTTTATATGTTGCATGTATACCAACTCAAACTCCAGTTCAATGTGTGTGTATTTTTTCTTAGATTTTTTGCATTTTGTGCAAGTGAAGGTGTGGCCTCCCCTCCTTGAGAAGGTGTCCAGAGTTCAGGACCCAGTCCTTTGTCTGCCCTTATTCACACAAGTCCCTTCTGACACTTGGCAAGGTTTTAATATTACACAGTGTAGGATCATCTCGAATAGGGTCACCTTGCCAATGCTGGGATGGCTTTTATGCCATTTTTGTTCAAAAACAGCGTTACTAAGAACCCTATGTCATTTAAATGCTCTTTTGCTTTTTACTTATTTAGTTACAGGAAGGTTGATGCTCATTTTGTTTCCTGTAGGTTTTGTCTGTTTTATGGCCAAATGTGAGCATGCGTTTATATGTTGCATGCATACCAACACAAACTTCAGATCAATGTGTGTGTGTGTGTTTTATCATGATGAAGGGTAAGAGGACCAGAACAATCTGCCATCTTAAAAACAACATGATTTTTGCCTTGTATCAACACATTCTGGAAAAGGTAGGGATATCCAGTTGTATTTTGGATAAAAAAAGTTAACTTTTTTAAATGGCAGAATTGAATAAAGACAGATAATCCCATATATATATATATATATATATATATATATATATATATATATATATATATATATATGTATATATATATATATATATATATATATTTATATACACACAGTATATATATATTAGCTATTCTATGTTCTACGTCCGGGTGGTGAGCATTTTTATTGGAACATTTTTAATTTTATTAACGGCGTTGGAGTCAGCACGTGCGCATGCAGCGCTATCCTGCTCCATTTTTTAAATACACTGTCTGCGAATTTGCATATACACTGTGTTCCAAATTATTATGCAAATAATATTTTCTCCAATTTTCCCAAATTACCTATATGAATTGCAGTCATTATAATTTTCCAGTCAAATAACTATTAGAGTACAATTGAAAGGTTTTTGTACAAACTGCCTATGATAACAGTATATTTTTAAAAAAATAAAATACTCAAACTGCGCTCAAAATGCATGTTCCAAATTATTATGCACAGCAGAGTTTTCAACCTTTTCATTTTAATAAAGAACAAAAAAATGGTCATTTTTGAAATTATAAGCATTAGCAGGTTATTACAAACTGAAATCAAACAGTTTTCAACTCAAAACTTTATTCAAGGTGATGTTACATTTGCACATAGGACCCCTTGTTCGAAAGGAGCTTCTGAACTCTCTCGTCCATTGAATTTGTCAGGTTTTGGATGGTTTCTGCTTCAATTGTTTTGCATAAGGACAGATTACCCTCCCAGAGCTGTTGCTTAGATGAAAACTGCCTCCCGCCATCATAGACACTCCTTTTGATGATGCTCCAGAGGTTCTCAATGGGGTTGAGGTAAGGGGAGCATGGGGGCCACACCATAAGTTTGTCCCCTTTTATGCCCATAGGAGCCAGAGGTGCAGATGTGTTATGTGCAGCATGAGACGGTGCATTATCATGCATGAAAATGATCTTGCTGCGGAATGCACGGTTTTTCTTCTTGAACCACGGCAGGAAGTGCTGTTTGAGAAACTCAACATACATTATGGAGTTCATCTTTACCCCTTCAGGGATCCTAAAGGGGCCGACAATCTCTCTCCCCATGATTCCAGCCCAAAACATTACTCCCACTCCTCCTTGTTGGCGCCGTAGCCGTGTTTGCATGGAGTGTCTATCAACCAGCCATCCTCCACTCCATCCATCTGGACCATCGAGCATTGTACGGCACTCATCGGTGAACAAAACAGTTTTAAAGTCAGTCTTCATGTATTGTTTGGCCCACTGGAGCCATTTCTGCTTGTGTGCAGTGGATAGAGGAGGTCGACAGGATGGCTTACGCACAGCTGCAAACCTCTGAAGGACCCTGCATCTTGTTGTTCGGGGGACGTTGGAGGCACCAGCAGCTTCAAAAACTTGTCTGCTGCTATGACAAGGCTTTTTTGCCGCTGCTCTTTTAACCTGACGTAATTGCCTGTAGGAAAGAGTCCTCAATTTTCCCTTATCAGCACGCACACGTGTGTACTGTGAATCAGCTACATACTTCTTGATTGTGCGATAATCACGATGAAGTGTCTTGGCAATGTTGATTGTAGTCATGCCTTGACCTAAACACTCCACAATTTGTTGCTTCTCAGCAGCCAACACATCCTTTTTCTTTCCCATTTTGGCAGAAAATGTAGGCTGCTTAATAATGTGGGACAGCCTTCTTAAGTAGTCTTGCCTTTCATTGGACGCACCTGCCAAACTAAATAGCACAGGTGTCTGCAATTGCTTACAGTGATAGAAAGAGCCCTGACACACATCACCATCAATGAGTTTAACTGACAAACAAAAAAATTCTTACCTTATCACTCCTAAACACTTTTTGCATAATAATTTGGAACACAGTGTAAAGTACTAAGAATACAGAGGGGTGTACTCACTTACGCTGACCGCTGTATGTATAGCGTACTGAGAATACAGGGGGGTGTACTCACTTATGCTGAGCGCTGTCTATATAACGTACTGAGAATACAGGGGGTGTACTCACTTACGCTGAGCGCTGTATATATAAAGTACTGATAATAAAGGGGGGTGTACTCACTTACGCTGAGCAGTGTATGTATAACGTATTGAGAATACAGGGGGGTGTATTCATTTACACTGAGCACTCTATGTATAACGTACAGAGAATACAGGGGGTGTATTCACTTACCCTGAGCACTGTACATATAACGTAGTGAGAATACAGGGGGGTGTAATCACTTACGCTGACTGATGTATGTATAATGTACTGAGACTACAGGGGGGTGTACTCACTTATGCTGACCGCTGTCTATATAACGTACTGAGAATACAGGTAATGTACTCACTTACGCTGAGCGCTGTATATATAACGTACTAAGAATACAGGGGGTGTACTCACGCTGAGCGCTGTCTATATATAATACTGACAATACAGGGGGGTGTACTCACTTATGCTGAGTGCTGTTTATATAAAGTACTGAGAATACAGGGGGTGTACTTACTTAGGCTGAGCAGTGCATGTATAATGTATTGAGAATGCAGGGGGATGTACTCACTTACCCTGAGTGTTGTATATATAACGTACTGAGAATACAGGGAGGTGTACACTTATGCTGAGCGCTGTATGTATAGCGTACTGAGAATAGCTGTATGTTTAGCGTACTGAGAATACAGGGGGGTGTACTCACGCTGACCGATGTATGTATAACGTACTGAGAATACAGGGGGTGTACTCACTTACGGGGGGTGTACACTCACGCTGAGCGCTGTCTATATAACATACTGACAATACAGGAGGTGTACTCACTTACGCTGAGCACTGTACATATAAAGTACTGAGAATACAGGGGGGTGTACTTACTTAGGCTGAGCAGTGTATGTATAACGTATTGAGAATACAGGGGGGTGTATTAGTTTACGCTGAGCGCTCTATGTATAACGTACAGAGAATACAGGGGGATGTACTCACTTACCCTGAGCGCTGTATATATAACGTACTGAGAATACAGGGGGGTATACACTTACGCTGAGCGCTGTATGTATAGCGTACTGAGAATACAGGGGGGTGTACTCATGCTGACCGATGTATGTATAACGTACTGAGAATACAGGGGGTGTACTCACTTACAGGGGGGTGTACACTCACACTGAGCGCTGTCTATATAACATACTGACAATACAGGAGGTGTACTCACGCTGAGCACTGTATATATAAAGTACTGAGAATACAGGGGAGTGTACTCACTTACCCTGAGCGCTGTATATATAACGTACTGAGAATACAGGGGGGTATACATTTACGCTGAGCGCTGTATGTATAGCGTACTGAGAATACAGGGGGGTGTACTCACGCTGACCGATGTATGTATAACGTACTGAGAATACAGGGGGTGTACTCACTTACAGGGGGGTGTACACTCACGCTGAGCGCTGTCTATATAACATACTGACAATACAGGAGGTGTACTCACTTTCGCTGAGCACTGTATATATAAAGTACTGAGAATACAGGGGGGTGTACTTACTTAGGCTGAGCAGTGTATGAATAACGTATTGAGAATACAGGGGGGTGTATTAGTTTACGCTGAGCGCTCTATGTATAACGTACAGAGAATACAGGGGGATGTACTCACTTACCCTGAGCGCTGTATATATAACGTACTGAGAATACAGGGGGGTATACACTTACGCTGAGCGCTGTATGTATAGCATACTGAGAATAAAGGGGGGTGTACTCACGCTGACCGATGTATGTATAACGTACTGAGAATACAGGGGGTGTACTCACTTACAGGGGGGTGTACACTCACGCTGAGCGCTGTCTATATAACATACTGACAATACAGGAGGTGTACTCACTTACGCTGAGCACTGTATATATAAAGTACTGAGAATACAGGGGGGTGTACTTAATTAGGCTGAGCAGTGTATGTATAACGTATTGAGAATACAGGGGGGTGTATTAGTTTACGCTGAGCGCTCTATGTATAACGTACAGAGAATACAGGGGGGTGTACTCACTTACCCTGAGCGCTGTATATATTACGTACTGAGAATACAGGGGGGAGTACTCACGCTGACCGATGTATGTATAACGTACTGAGAATACAGGGGGTGTACTCACTTACGCTGAGCGCTGTATATATAATGTACTAAGAATACAGGGGGTGTACTCACGCTGAGCGCTGTCTATATAACATACTGACAATACAGGAGGTGTACTCACTTACGCTGAGCACTGTATATATAAAGTACTGAGAATACAAGGGGGTGTACTTACTTAGGCTGAGCAGTGTATGTATAACGTATTGAGAATACAGGGGGTGTATTAGTTTATGCTGAGCGCTCTATGTATAACGTACAGAGAATACAGGGGGATGTACTTGACGCACCCCTGGGCCTGTGTCGCGCAGCGTTGCGCACGCGGGAGCTTACCCGGAGCCGGATCTGTTGAGGGTTGTAGTCTCGTGGCGGTGACCCGGTCCGTGCCCAGGGAGTCAGACTAAGTGGGTCTGTATTAGCGGTAGATGTTGGACGACTACGCCACCCGTTGAATGCAGCGAAGGAGCTGCCGCTGCAGGGCAGACCGCTGAGGCCGGTGGTAGGATTGTGCAGCGTGATAGTATCACCCCCAACGGGAGGGGTATGGCCTCAGGGCAGCCGACGTGGATGATGGGGGTAGCAGGAATCACTCAGAGACGATGCGGTGTAATTCAGGGTCTTTACTGGTGATAAAGATAGACCCTCCCGGAGTACTGGCTAGCGATCGGGGCCTGGTCAGTCCTTGAGCAGATGGGATCTCCCCTGGCCAGGCGGAGTTGTAGGCCTCCCAAACTGACTGTACTCTTCTGGCTACCTTGCTAAAGGCGGGTATAAGTAGCCCACGTCCCTGAGTGTACCGTGTGGTGCTCACCCGTATGGCCGGTGACTCGGGGCCTTCTAGTGGCGTCCGCTCCACGACGGCGGTGCTGGTCCCACGCGTGTGACCGTGCCTTCGGGTTTCTTGGCCAGAGGACCTGAAATCCCCTGCCGGGCGGTTTCTGCTGCTGGGTAAAGATTAGTCCCCACAGCCTCGGACTCCGGGTCCGGTGATAGCTTCTCAGTCAGGGCGAGCTCTGCAGCTGCCAGCCCCTGACTCCTTATAGCACTGCTCCCACAGAGCTCCTGATGTTCTTTTCCTAGATCTGCTTCTCTTCTCTGTCTCTACTTCTTCTCTACTCTAACCCTGCCTCAGCCCTAGGTTTATATAGGGGAAGTTCTTCCCCTCCCAGGACTGGGCAGGAGGTGTGGCATGCACAGGATCCCTGACCAAGAGACCTCCCACCAGCTCTCAGACATAACATTGCTGTTACTGTGGAAACCAGACCCCTGGGGTGCCACATTCCCCCCTAGTGAAATTTAGTACTCCGGGACTAAACATATTTTTAGAAAAACATAACAAGGTATAAACAATAATAATACAATAAGAAAAACACATAAAGATGGTTACGGCGTGTCCGCAACCGGGTGCAGTCTTTGAAGAAAACAAAGGTGTCCATTTCACCAAAACAGGGAGACGTAACCAGGTAGGGGTCTGTCCTGCCCCGAGTCCTTAACAGTCTTTTAGTCCATTCCTGGGTTACGCTCCAACCAATTGTACAAGGATTCCCGGTAAATCCACCAAGGACTCCTATAAATAACTAGAAACACATAATTATACACAAGCAACAAGAAAAACAGGTAACCACAAATAAAACAATTTATACACTTCAAATCCTCCAACGTGCGGGTAACTGGCCTCTAGTGGCCCTAGTGGACCTACGGAGCTGACTGTCTAGCCCTGAACTACAGGGTGTAGGAGCTGTCAAGGGTAAACTGGGCAGCTGTCTACCGGCTCTTTGGCTCACTAGGGGTACGGCAGGCTCACTATAAGCAGAGGGTTGATCCTCCTGTTCTGCTTGTGTGGAGTCTTCTGCCTCCTGGACCGACTGCTCTTCCAGCTCTACCTGTTGCTCCGTAGGCACTTGGGATGCTGGTTGGAGGAACGTGAGGACGGGTACCACAACTGCACCATTGACTTGAGTCCAGGACTGAGGGAAGTCTCCGAGCACAGTACTAACCATATCTTCCCTTTCCTCTACGGGTCGATGGTCTTCTTGTTCCTCTTCAGGGTTCCGTAGCTGTTCAGGACACTTCTTCAGGTGATCCCGGGATACAATGGCTATGGTCTCCCCTCCGGCTTTACTGATGGTACAGACTTTCGGGTTGTCGTGGCTTGAGGGCAGTACGGTGTACGGGTCCTTCTCCCACTGGTCGTCCAACTTGTGGAGCCGTCTTTTCCTCTTCAAGACCTGCTCTCCGGGTACCAGGGGAACAGCGGGAGCATACTGGTTGTAAGTTTTCTCTTGTCTTTCCCTAGCCTGACAGAGACTTCGCTCCACGCTCTCCTGTACTTTCCGGTACTGCTGCTGCCTCTCTGTGTCCCAGTCTGCCTCTGGTGAAGTGTCCTCGGGTGTCAGGACTCCCATTTCCAGGTCAACAGGTAACTTACCAGGTCTCGCCCTCATTAGGTAAGCCGGGGTACAGTTGGTGGAACCTACCGGGATGTGGTTGTATAGGTCCACCAGATCGGGCAGCTTCTCAGGCCACAGACTGCGTTCTTCCAGGGGCAACGTTTTCAGGAGATCCATTACCACCTGGTTCATTTTCTCACAAAGTCCATTAGTTTGCGGATGATAGGGTGTCGTCCTTATCTTCCGGCAGCCATACAGATTGCAGAATTCCTGGAAGACCTCCGCTTCAAAGGCAGGTCCCTGGTCCGTCAGCACTTGGTCCGGGTACCCGTGTGGACGGCAGAAGTGCTGCTGGAAGGCTCTAGCTGCTGTTTGAGCCGTTAAGTCCTTAACGGGGACGACAACCAAGAACCGGGAGTAATGATCCACAATGGTTAACGCGTAGACGTAGCCACTTCTGCTTGGGGTCAGTTTTACATGATCCAAGGCTACCAGTTCCAACGGCTGCCGGGTGACGATGGACTGCAGGGGAGTCTTCTGGCTGGCACGGTCCTTCCTTCTTAGGTTGCACGGGCCACAGTCTCTGCACCACCTCTCGATGGTTCCCCTCATGCCTACCCAGTGGAACCGCCCACGCAGCAGGAACTCCAGCTTCTTCCATCCGAAGTGTCCAGCCCCGTCGTGGTATGCCTCCATCACCATGGCTGCGTCTCTCCGTGGCACCACTACTTGCCAGATTAGTTCTTGCGTCCGGGAGTTAACCATTCTGCGGCACAACTTCCCCTTGTAAAGGAACAGTCGACTCTTCTCAGCCCACAGTTGCTTGGCTTCCTCCGGAGCGTCTGGGTCAAGGCGAGCCTCTGGCCGAGTCAGCATCTCCTTTACCAGCCGGACGGCAGGGTCACTGTCTTGCGTTTCCTCCCAGTTGTAGTGAGGCAAGGGGTTAAACGTAGCGGCTTGCTTACTCCTTACCCGATGGGAATACTGGATAGTCCCATGACGGTGGAACGCGGGGAGTTCGACATCTTCCAGTCCCTCTGGATCTTCTCCTACGTCCGGTAGGTTTGGCATCCTGGACAGGGCGTCCGCGTTGGTATTGGAGCGTCCTGCCCGGTATTTGATTGTGAACTCGTAGTTGGACAGACGGGCCATCCATCTCTGCTCTAGGGCACCGAGTCTTGCCGTGTCCAGGTGTGTCAACGGGTTGTTATCCGTGTACACGGTGAACCGGGAAGAAGCGAGGTAGTGCTTAAAGCGTTCGGTGACTGCCCACACCACTGCCAGGAACTCTAGCTTAAATGAGCTGTAATTCTCAGGGTTTCTTTCGGTGGGTCGCAGTTTTCGGCTAGCGTAAGCGATTACTCGTTCTTTCCCCTGCTGGATCTGGGACAGTACGGCTCCTAGCCCGATGTTACTTGCGTCGTTGTAGAGGATAAAGGGCTGGCTGTAATCAGGGTACGCCAGGATTTCATCCCCCGTGAGGGCCATCTTCAGCTGGCGGAAGGACTCTTCTTCTAACTTCTCCCATTTGAAGGGCGGCTTCTGGTTCTTGGCCTTCCGGGACTGGCTTATCAGGAGCTCCTGCATAGGAGCTGCCTTTTTGGTGAAACCGGGGATGAATCTGCGGTAATAGCCTACCAACCCGAGGAACTGCCGCACTTCCTTTACACTGGAGGGACTTGGCCATTCCTTAATTGCGGTGATCTTATCAGGGTCGGGAGCCACTCCGTCAGCGCTCACCACGTGTCCCAGGTACTGCACCTTTGGTTTCAAGAGGTGACACTTGGAGGGTTTTACCTTTAAGCCGTAGCTTGCCAGAGCTTCGAACACTTCCGCCAGGTGTTTCAGGTGGTCCTCATAAGTCTTGGAATATACGATGACATCGTCCAGGTACAACAGGACCGTCTCGAAGTTTCTGTGGCCCAGACAGCACTCCATTAATCGTTGGAAGGTTCCCGGTGCGTTGCAGAGTCCGAACGGCATGCAGGTAAACTCGCTAAGTCCCATCGGGGTGGTGAATGCGGTCTTCTCCCGGTCCGCCTCTGCTACAGGAACCTGCCAGTACCCGCTAGTGAGATCCAAGGTAGAGAAGAAGTTAGCAGATCTTAAAGCAGCCAAAGACTCCTCTATCCTTGGTAAGGGGTACGCATCCTTGTGTGTGATACGGTTAATTTTCCGGTAATCTACACACATCCTCATGGTGTTGTCTTTCTTTTTGACTAAGACTAGTGGAGCTGCCCAGGGGCTACAGCTATCCCTGATCACCCCAGCCTCCTTCATGTCCCTAAGCATCCCCTTGGCGTGTTGGTAGTGTGCAGGGGGTACGGGTCGATACCTCTCTTTTATGGGAAGATGGTCTCCCGTGGGGATGTGGTGTTCTACCCCTTTGACTCGCCCGAAGTCTAACGGGTGTTTACTAAACACTCTCTCGTACTCTTGAACCACCCGATAGACTCCCTGTTTCTGGTGTGAGGGAGTGGAGTCAGTACCCAAATGTAGTTGCTGACACCAGTCCTCCATTGTTTCCTTAGAGCCGTTACCTTCCTCCGGGGAAGATGGAGGCAAGGGTTCTACGGACTGTATGGAATTTTGATTGATGGTATACAATTTGGCTAGCGTGGCATACCGGGGCAGGTACACTTCCCTCTTCCCGATATTTATTATGCGAACGGGCACCCTCCCATGGCGTACATTGACCACCCCCCGTGCTGTCAAAATGGTGGGCCTACTGTCTGAGTAAACTGGTTCTACCATTGCCTGGTAATCTCTACCTCTCAGACCAATAGCTGCCCGGCACCAAATCATCATTTCACTTTTTGGGGGCATGGCAATAGGGAAAGGGTCACACATTCTTACGCTACCAATCTCACCACCGGAGAGATCTATCTGTTGCCGTCGCATCAGTGCCCGGATCTCTTTCTGGAGCACTCGCTGCTGGCCGGAGCTGGCGTTCTTGGCAACCTGTTGTAAAAGGAAAATCACCTCTGCAAGACAATTTTCAATTACATTAGTTCCTAGAGTTATCTTTGGGTGACTCTCGTGTTTGTCAATGTCTACAATGATCAGTCCCTGTGCTGCCAGTTCGACTCTACCGATTTTAATGGTCACCTCTTTAAATCCAATCTGTGGCACGGGCTGACCATTGCTAGCGATGATACTCAAGTCGTCGTCAGGGTAGCGGGTGATATCCAAGTCATTCCAGTACTGCTTGAAGAGCACGTACGGGATAGTGGTGACCTGTGACCCGGTGTCCAATAGGGCACTCATAGGGATGCCATCCAGTACCACAGGCAAGACTGGACGTCCTCCCACATATCTGTCGCGCCAGTTCGATGGGCCTGATGATCTTTTTCCTGGGGGTTGGCCCTCTACCCCAGGTTGTGCCAGTTTAAAGGACAGTACCTTGCCATATGTCCGGGTTGATTGCAGCGGCGGCAGATGGGTTGTCCGTCCTCGTTGTATCGGTCGCTGGGTCTTCCTCTGGCCGGTGGGGTCCTCCTTGGTCGACGCCACAGGATGTCCTCCGGTCCGGATGCCAGCTGGATCTTCCCTGGAGTGGAAACCTGTAAAGACTGCACAGTTCGGGTTAGCGCAGCAACGCTTTTAGCTAGCTCTTGGACCTGATGGTGCAGGTCTGGAGCCGGGTCATTGTTCAAAGCCTGCGCATCAGCTCCCACAGGCCCTGCCGACAAGGGCGCCGCCTCCTGGTGGTAAGTGGTAGTGGGGCGTCTGTGGGTCACAACGCCACCTGGTGCTGGTTCTCGGAGCACCCGGATGGCTCTGTCCTTGAACTGTGCAAATCCCAGATGAGGGTCCTGTAAGGCCATTGCCCGCAACTGGGTTCGGTGGGCATTGCAATATAAACCCTCTATAAATTGTTCAGTCAACAGCCTGTCCTCGTCTCCCACGCCGTCAGGGTCGGTCTGCTTAATGGCTCTCAGGGCCTCTTGTAGGTTCAGGGCATAGTCCCTTATACTCTCATGTGCCCGCTGTTTGCACCCGTAGAATCTAAGCTTGATCTCGGCTGAGGTGCGGGTATCAAAGGTGTCCCTCAGCCGGGTTAGTATCTCTGCGACAGTCCTCCTCCCAGGTGGCCAGGACTTTACCTCCCTTTGGGCTGCCCCGGTTAATTGGGCCACCAGGATGCTCACTTTTTGCTCCTCTGTGAGGGGATACACCTGGAAGAGGCTATCCAGCTTTTCTCTAAAGTCATGCAGGGTATGTGACTCCCCTGAGTACTGGGGTAGCCAGGCTGCCCCCGGGATATAGGGCATGGTGAAAGGCATGACCGCAACAGCGGTGGCGCTGGCGGGGGTTGAAGCGGTGAAGCTCTCCTCCGTATCCGACATCCTTCTCCCCCCTAGTGGACCGTGGCCTACCTTGCGATGATCCTCTTCCGTAGGCCGCGGCTCCGCAGTGGATCGTCAGGGTTGAGGACCTTCCGTCGCGCTCCTGTGACGTCGGCGTCTGCTGGGCTCCTTCCAGGACCTTACGCAACGTCCGGACGTGAGGCGGGGCTTCAGTTCTCGCGCGCTTTCGGAGTCCACGCCCCTCTTCTTCCCGCGCGGCGTCTTCAAGATGGCGTCCAACGGCGGGAAAACTCCACGGATGGCGGGAAGAAGGCAGAAGATGGCGCCGGATGGCGGGAAAAGTTCGCGGATGGCGGGAAAAAGACAGAAGATGGCGCCGGATGGCGGGAATCTTCACCACTGGTAAGTTTGAACAGTCTTTTTCAGGCACGCAGTACCCGGTGGTTGCGGGCACGAGATCCTGTCGACTACGCCAAAAGTTGACGCACCCCTGGGCCTGTGTCGCGCAGCGTTGCGCACGCGGGAGCTTACCCGGAGCCGGATCTGTTGAGGGTTGTAGTCTCGTGGCGGTGACCCGGTCCGTGCCCAGGGAGTCAGACTAAGTGGCGCTGTATTAGCGGTAGATGTTGGACGACTACGCCACCCGTTGAATGCAGCGAAGGAGCTGCCGCTGCAGGGCAGACCGCTGAGGCCGGTGGTAGGATTGTGCAGCGTGATAGTATCACCCCCAACGGGAGGGGTATGGCCTCAGGGCAGCCGACGTGGATGATGGGGGTAGCAGGAATCACTCAGAGACGATGCGGTGTAATTCAGGGTCTTTACTGGTGATAAAGATAGACCCTCCCGGAGTACTGGCTAGCGATCGGGGCCTGGTCAGTCCTTGAGCAGATGGGATCTCCCCTGGCCAGGCGGAGTTGTAGGCCTCCCAAACTGACTGTACTCTTCTGGCTACCTTGCTAAAGGCGGGTATAAGTAGCCCACGTCCCTGAGTGTACCGTGTGTTGCTCACCCGTATGGCCGGTGACTCGGGGCCTTCTAGTGGCGTCCGCTCCACGACGGCGGTGCTGGTCCCACGCGTGTGACCGTGCCTTCGGGTTTCTTGGCCAGAGGACCTGAAATCCCCTGCCGGGCGGTTTCTGCTGCTGGGTAAAGATTAGTCCCCACAGCCTCGGACTCCGGGTCCGGTGATAGCTTCTCAGTCAGGGCGAGCCCCTGACTCCTTATAGCACTGCTCCCACAGAGCTCCTGATGTTCTTTTCCTAGATCTGCTTCTCTTCTCTGTCTCTACTTCTTCTCTACTCTAACCCTGCCTCAGCCCTAGGTTTATATAGGGGAAGTTCTTCCCCTCCCAGGACTGGGCAGGAGGTGTGGCATGCACAGGATCCCTGACCAAGAGACCTCCCACCTGCTCTCAGACATAACATTGCTGTTACTGTGGAAACCAGACCCCTGGGGTGCCACATTCTCACTTACCCTGAGCGCTGTATATATAACGTACTGAGAATACAGGGGGGTGTACACTTACGCTGAGCGCTGTATGTATAGCGTACTGAGAATACAGGGGGGTGTAATCACGCTGACCGATGTATGTATAACGTACTGAGAATACAGGGGGTGTACTCACTTACGCTGAGCGCTGTATATATAATGTACTAAGAATACAGGGGGTGTACTCACGCTGAGCGCTGTCTATATAACATACTGACAATACAGGAGGTGTACTCACTTACGCTGAGCACTGTATATATAAAGTACTGAGAATACAGGGGGATGTACTTACTTAGGCTGAGCAGTGTATGTATAACGTATTGAAAATACAGGGGAGTGTATTAGTTTACGCTGAGCACTCTATGTATAACGTACAGAGAATACAGGGGGATGTACTCACTTACCCTGAGCGCTGTATATATAACGTACTGAGAATACAGGGGGTGTACTCACTTATCCTGATAGCTGTCTATATAACGTACTGAGAATACAGGGAGTGTACTCACTTACACTGAACAGTGTATGTATAACGTATTGAGAATACAGGGGGTGTAGTCATGTACATTGAGCGCTGTATGCATAATGTACTGAGAATACAGGGGGTGTACTCACATACCCTGAGCGCTGTATATATAACGTACTTAGAATGCAGGGGGTGTACTCACGCTGAACGCTGTATATATAACGTACTGAGAATGAAGGGGATGTACTCACTTTTGCTGAGTGTTGTCTATATAACCTACTGAGAAAACATGTGGGTGTACTCATTTATGCTGAGAGCTGTATGAATAATGTACTGAGAATACAGGGGGGTCCACTCGCGCTGAGTGCTTTATGTATAACGTACTGGGAATACAGGGGGTGTTATCGTGCTGAGCGCTGTAAGTAAAATGTTCTGAAAATACAGGGGCGTGCACTCACTTATGCTGAGCGCTGTTTGTATAATGTACTGAGAATACAGGGGGTGTACTCGAGCTGAGCGCTGTATGTGTAATGCACTGATAATACAGGGGGTGTAATCACTCATGCTGAGCACTATATGTATAATGTATTGAGAATACAGGGGGTGTATTCATTTATGCTGAGCGCTGTATGTATAATGTACTGAGAATACAGGGGGGTGTACTCACATACCCTGAGTGCTGTATATATAACGTACTTAGAATACAGAGGGTGTACTCACGCTGAACGCTGTAGATATAACGTACTGAGAATGAAGGGGGTGTACTCACTTTTGCTGAGTGCTGTCTATATAACATACTGAGAAAACATGTGGGTGTACTCATTTATGATGAGAGCTGTATGAATAATGTACTGAGAATACAGGGGGGTGCACTCGCGCTGAGTGCTTTATGTATAACATACTGAGAATACAGGGGGTGTACCCGTGCTGAGCGCTGTATGTAAAATGTACTGAAAATACAGGAGGGTGTACTCACTCATGCTGAGCGCTGTATGTATAATGTACTGAGAAAACAGAGGGGTGTACCCACTTACGCTGAGCGCTGTATGTAAAACGTACTGAGAATACAGGGGGATGTACTCACTTACGCTGAGCGCTGTATGTAAAACGTACTGAGAATACAGGGGGATGTACTCACTCACGTTGAGCACTGTATGTATAACATACTGATAATACAGGGGGTGTACTCACTTATGCTGAGCGCTGTATTTATAACATACTGATGATACAGGGGGGTGTACTCACTTATGCTGAGCGCTGTAGATGTAACGTACTTTGAATGCAGGGGGATGTACTCACGCTGAGCGCTGTATATATAACGTACTGAGAATACAGGGGAGTGTACTCACACTGAGAGCTGTATGTATAACGTACTGAGAATACAGGAGGTGTACTCACTCAAGCTGAGCGCTGTATATATAAAGTACTGAGAATACAGGGGGATGTACTCACGCTGAGCGCTGCAAGTATAACGTACTAAGAATACAGGGGGGTGTGCTCACTCACGCTGAGTGCTATATGTATAACATACTGAGAATACAGGGGTGTGTGCTCACTTATGCTGAGCGCTGTATGTATAATGTGTTGAGAATACAGGGGTGTGTGCTCACTTATGCTGAGCGCTGTATGTATAATGTGTTGAGAATACAGGGGTGTGTGCTCACTTATGCTGAGCGCTGTATGCATAATGTGCTGAGAATTCAGGGGGGTGTAATCACACTTAGCACTGTATGTATAACGTACTGAGCATTCAGGGGGGTGTAATCACTTACGCTTAGAGCTGTATGTATAACGTACTGAGATTACAGGGGGTGTACACACGCTGAGTGCTGTATGTATAACATACTGAGAACAAAGGGGGGTGTACTCACTTATGCAGAGTGCTGTATGTATAATGTACTGAGAATACAGGGGTGTACTCACGCTGAGCGCTGTATGTGTAATGTACTGAGAATACATGGGGGTGTACTCACTTATGCTGAGCGCTGTATTTATAACGTACTGAGAATACAGGGGGTGTAGTCGAGCTGAGCGCTGTATGTGTAATGTACTGAGAATATAGGAGGGTGTACTTGACGCACCCCCTGGGCCATATTCGTTAGTGGGAATATCCGGAGCCGGATCAGATGGGAGTTGTAGTCTTCCGAGTGGCTGTGACCCGGTCCGTGCCCAGGGTGTCAAACTCAGTGTGTGTGGCAGTCCTACAGATGTTATAAGTTCTTTATTTGTCGACTACGCCACCCGTTGTGTTGCGGTCACTGTGGCCGCCGCTGCAGCAGGGTCCGCTGAGGCTGTTGGTGTAGGTGCAGCTTTGGTGATATAACCCCCAACGGGTTGGGTATAGCCTCAGGGGATCAGGTGCAGAGGATGGGAGTTGTGGTGATGCAGTGTAGACGGCAATCAGAGACAGAGTCGGGTTATGCAGTTTAGGATGTTTACTCACTGCTGATGTTCTGGTCACTCCAGCTTCGAGTGACCTCCCGAGCCGTGCTGCGTCCACCAGGTTCTGGATCCAGCCAACTCCCAAATAAGTCCGGAGCGTGACCCTGAGCTCTTCTTCAGTCCTTTCTCTGGCCGTCCCCACTATTGATCCACCCAGGTCCAGCTCCCTCGGGCCTTCTGTTGGGACACCCTTGGCCTTGGGTTCCCTGACCCTCCTCGTGGTATGCCTTCGTGGTGGATGTGGTGGGTGACCGTGGCAAACGCTGCCCACAGTCTCCGGTCTCTGGCTGGGGAGTGTTTTTACCCCCACCAGCTTGGGTTCCGGTACCCTGGTGCCGACTCTTCACCCGGGGATTTAAGTTGGGATCTTGGAGTCCTTTTCTGCTGTTTCCCCCTCTGGGTCTCTCTCTCTTCTCCTCTCTCACTCTGGGTCTCTCTTCTCCTTTGCTCCTGACTTTCTCTCTGCAACTGACCCTGTTCTTAGTTGGTGCCCACCTTATATACACCCTCTATGTGTGAGCTCAGGTGACCAGCACCCAATGAGCTCCTATCTTTACCCAGGCTGCTCCCCCTATCTGCCCCTACACTACTTGGGATGTACCACCCCCCTCCCACTCCAGCCAGGAACAGACTCGGTCGTACCTGCACATTTCTAAGTGGGAGTACCGTCGGTCTGCTCCTCGGAAATGGGATGTGTGTAGTGCATGCAGCCTACCGAGCTCAGATCCACACTCCATCCTTACCCGGGAGTGGAATATCACACCTCTGGGTTGAGGTGCAATACCCCTGTAGCAGCCGAATCCTCAGGGTGCCACATTCCCCCCTGGTAAATCACAGCACGTCCT
Source organism: Phyllobates terribilis (assembly GCF_046119375.1). Lineage (NCBI taxonomy): Eukaryota > Metazoa > Chordata > Amphibia > Anura > Dendrobatidae > Phyllobates > Phyllobates terribilis. The sequence continues at coordinate 128,751,186 of NW_027362773.1, read as the reverse complement.
CGGGCTGTAAGACAAAAACAACACCAAAACATACAAAATTTTCATATAAACATATAAAACATATAAAACATTATATATATATAAAACTTTTCATATAACATTCTCGTCGTCTCTTGTTTCTGGTTCCTCCTCCGGACACTGTGCAACGTGTGTCCGGGAAAAGTGCGACAGTCTCTTAGAAAAACTGGTTTTCCTATAAAACCGGTAGGGGGCGCTTTAGGACGCGCAACTATATACAAGGAATATGGCCGCTCTCAGTCCTCGGCCAGGTAAGGAGGGAAAGGAAATGGCTGCTCACAGTCCTCAGCCTGTGGGATTAAGGGTAAACGGGTAAACAGTTCACTCAGCTGGTCCCAACGGGGACTATATTTGCAGTAACAGTTTCTTTATACCCCGATCGGGTAACTATTTACAGCATCTACTCCGCTGTACTCAACAACGTCTTCCTCCTGCTCTTTCTTTGGGGATCTCAGCTTCAGACCCGTCCGGATCCTCTTGCTCTTCCTCCTCACATCGCAGCTCCTCCCCTGTCAGGCGATGCACATGGAGGGCGTAAGGTCCTTTGGCACACTTGTGCCGGGTGAAGGTGACCTCGTCCCCGATATAAAGGTCACGACCTCTGTGCCCCTCCGGCAGATGGGACTCCACATCTCTGCGCGTGACAAAGACGTCGCCGGGGGTGTTGTGGTCTCTGATGAAGCCCCACCCATGCTGCATATTGAACTTAATTACAGTCCCGGTGGTGCGGGGACTGTGCGCTGCACGGGGGTTTCTCCTGGTCCGGCTCTTCTGCTCGGCGCTCCTTATTTGGGCCTGTTGTTCCCGGACCCGCCTCTCTCTCCGCTCCCTTGCAAACTCCTCGAGCTGCTGTCGGCAGCACTCAGCACGCTCCGCTGCAGCTGCCCTGGTTTCTTGAGTGAACCCCATTAGGTCTTCTCCGGTGGGGTCCCACTCAAATTGGGTCTCTTCAAGCGGGGGCGAGATCCTTATCACGGGCTTCGGAGCCGGAATCAGGGGTGCACACATGGCCCCAACTCTCCTCTGGTGCTCCAGTTCATAATATTTCTGGGGCCAGATGAAAGGCTGCCCGTCCGGCCACGTGTACTGGGCAAACAAGTCCTCTCCCAGACGCGGCACCCTTGGTTTTACGGGTGCGGGCGCGGTGGTGGTGGCGCCCGGGTTGCCCAGGCCTTGCGGCCAGGCCTGGGGCACCTGGAAGGTGAAGGGCACCGTTAGGACGGCGGCACCCTGGGCTACCTGGCCTTGCGGCCAGGCCGGAGGCTCCGCGGAGGTAGGGGGCGCTGTTGGTATTGCGGCGCCCGGGGGTACTAGGCCTTGCGACCAGGCTGGTGGTACTTCCTGCTTGGTCACGCTCGGGGTCGAGGCGTGTGACGTCACAGGGGTCGCGGCGGCGGCTTCCGGTTGGGGCCTAGTCTGCGTCGGTGACATGGCGTTTTCGGGCACAGCAGGGGGACTTTCGGGCTCTGCGACGGGGAGCTGGGGCAGGTGGGCGGTGTCCCGGCTTGGGGTGTAGACGTCCCCTTTACCTGCCTCCATGCGTTCGGCTCCCTTCTCGGCGCCGTCTCCGGCCTTGGGTCCTCCCGCGCCATCCTCAGAGGCGGTCTGTCTCCTCATCTTGGCTGGCGTGCTCCGGGTCTTGGTTTGCTGGGCCATCTCTCGGCTCCACTCCGCCAATGTCTCTCGCTGTACCCGGGCCATCCTCCTTGCGAGGCCCTCCAGGGCAGTCTGTGCACACTCCCGGTCTCGGGGGAGCTGTGCGAGGACCTCCACTAGGCCTAGTGGGGTCGTGGTCTCCAGCAGGCTCCTGACCAACGGGTCGGTGCTGCTCTGCTCTTCTTCCAGCAGGCTCCTGGCCAGCGGGCCGGTGCTGCTCTGCTCTCTGGACATCTCCGGGTGAGCTTCTCTGCTACTCCTCTCCAGGCTTCCTGCCTCCGGGTGCGCTCGCTCCAGACTGCTCCAGGCGGCACCCATCTTCGTTCTTTTCTCTCGTCTCCTCCCCCTTCGAGGGCGGTCCCGGGGCCACTTGGTGATTGTCAGCTCCAGGGGCGGTTCTTTCACGCTGACAGACACCTCTAGCATCACAGTCTCTGTTGGTGGGGGCGGTTTCCACTTTTGGCGCCATTTTCGGTCCTGGCCCACGATGGGAGGCGGCCTCTCACCACCCTCTGGCACGCCCATAATGGCGTCCGCTCTTCCAAGGCGGGAAACCTCTGGAAATGGCGGGAATCGCTTCCCCTTGGCGGGAAACTCTGCAGATGGCGGGAAAACGCTGTTAATGGCGGACAACCGGCTGGAATCGACCTGTGATGGGGTCCGATGGCGAAGACCCTCCGGAACCGGCAGGAGACTTCTTTTTGAGGTAAACTCGTTCTTTTCTTCAGGCACGCAGTACCCGGGTGTTGCGGGCACGTAATCCTGCCGACTACGCCAAAGTTGACGCACCCCCTGGGCCATATTCGTTAGTGGGAATATCCGGAGCCGGATCAGATGGGAGTTGTAGTCTTCCGAGTGGCTGTGACCCGGTCCGTGCCCAGGGTGTCAAACTCAGTGTGTGTGGCAGTCCTACAGATGTTATAAGTTCTTTATTTGTCGACTACGCCACCCGTTGTGTTGCGGTCACTGTGGCCGCCGCTGCAGCAGGGTCCGCTGAGGCTGTTGGTGTAGGTGCAGCTTTGGTGATATAACCCCCAACGGGTGGGGTATAGCCTCAGGGGATCAGGTGCAGAGGATGGGAGTTGTGGTGATGCAGTGTAGACGGCAATCAGAGACAGAGTCGGGTTATGCAGTTTAGGATGTTTACTCACTGCTGATGTTCTGGTCACTCCAGCTTCGAGTGACCTCCCGAGCCGTGCTGCGTCCACCAGGTTCTGGATCCAGCCAACTCCCAAATAAGTCCGAAGCGTGACCCTGAGCTCTCCTTCAGTCCTTTCTCTGGCCGTCCCCACTATTGATCCACCCAGGTCCAGCTCCCTCGGGCCTTCTGTTGGGACACCCTTGGCCTTGGGTTCCCTGACCCTCCTCGTGGTATGCCTTCGTGGTGGATGTGGTGGGTGACCGTGGCAAACGCTGCCCACAGTCTCCGGTCTCTGGCTGGGGAGTGTTTTTACCCCCACCAGCTTGGGTTCCGGTACCCTGGTGCCGACTCTTCACCCGGGGATTTAAGTTGGGATCTTGGAGTCCTTTTCTGCTGTTTCCCCCTCTGGGTCTCTCTCTCTTCTCCTCTCTCACTCTGGGTCTCTCTTCTCCTTTGCTCCTGACTTTCTCTCTGCAACTGACCCTGTTCTTAGTTGGTGCCCACCTTATATACACCCTCTATGTGTGAGCTCAGGTGACCAGCACCCAATGAGCTCCTATCTTTACCCAGGCTGCTCCCCCTATCTGCCCCTACACTACTTGGGATGTACCACCCCCCTCCCACTCCAGCCAGGAACAGACTCGGTCGTACCTGCACATTTCTAAGTGGGAGTACCGTCGGTCTGCTCCTCGGAAATGGGATGTGTGTAGTGCATGCAGCCTACCGAGCTCAGATCCACACTCCATCCTTACCCGGGAGTGGAATATCACACCTCTGGGTTGAGGTGCAATACCCCTGTAGCAGCCGAATCCTCAGGGTGCCACATACTCACTCACGCTGTATGTCTAACATGCTGGGAATACAGAGGGATGTACTAACGCTGAGCGCTGTATATATAATGTAATGAGAATACATGGGGGTGTACTCACTTATGCTGAGAGCTGTATGTATAATGTACTGAGAAAACAGGTGGTGTACTTGCGCTGAGTGCTGTATGTATAACATACTGAGAATACAGGAGGTGTACTTGCGTTGAGCGCTGTATGTGTAACGTACTGAGAATACATGGGGGTGTACTCACTTATGCTGAGCGCTGTATTTATAACGTACTGAGAATACAGGGGGTGTACTCACTTACACTGAGCAGTGTATGTATAACGTATTGAGAATACAGGGGGGTGTATTCATTTTCACTGAGCGCTCTATGTATAACATATAGAGAATACAGGGGGTGTAGTCATGTACACTGAGCGCTGAATGTATAATGTACTGAGAATACAGGGGGGTGTACTCACGCTGAATGCTGTATATATAACGTACTGAGAATACAGGGGGGTGTACACGCGCTGAGAGCTGTATGTATAATGTACTGAAAATAAAGGGGGTGTACTTACTTTTGCTGAGTGTTGTCTATATAACGTACTGTGAAAACATGTGGGTGTACTCATTTATGCTGAAAGCTGTATGAATAATGTACTGAGAATACAGGGGGGTGTACTCACTCTGAGTGCTTTATCTATAACATACTGGGAATACAGGGGGTGTACTCGCGCTGAGCGCTGTATGTAAAATGTACTGAAAATACAGGGGGGTGCACTCACTTATGCTGAGCGCTGTATTTATAATGTACTGAGAATACAGGGGGTGTACTCGAGCTGAGCACTGTATGTGTAATGTACTGATAATACAGGGAGGTGTACCCACTTATGCTGAGCGCTATATGTATAACGTACTGAGAAAACAGAGGGGTGTACTCACTTACGCTGAACGCTGTATGTAAAACGTACTGAGAGTAGAGGGGGGTGTACTCCCTCACGCTGAGGGCTGTATGTGTAACGTACTGAGAATACAGGAGGGTGTACTCACTTACGCTGAGAGCTCTATGTAAAACTTACTGAGAATACAGGGAGGGTGTTCTTGTAACACAGGTACTTTAGATGCAGTGACACAGAAGCACAGAGCAGCCAATACAGGGTTAATGAAGAGGGAAAGTTTATGATAACAAGATGAATCTCCACGCAGGGAGTATCAGGGGAAAATATGGGGAAATAGCAGGTATTAGTCTGTAACTGACAGTTTACAGTTTAACTAGATGTAGCAGAGTCAAACCGGTAACAAATGACAGTTTTTTCACTTAGCTGACTTGTATCCTCTACAAGGCAGTTGCCAGCTGATGCTGGTGACGCTGTCTTCAGGCTTCCCCGCCCAAAGAATGCTCAGTCTTCTGGCGGCAACGGGCGGTCTACGGTTTTACCCGCTGAGCCCCTAGTCCATAACACGGCACCTCACATGCTCAGCTCCACGGACCCTGCGTCTCTTCTCCCTACAGTCAGCTTGACTCCTCTGGTCCACTGCACTCGGATCCCTTGCTCCAAGTACTGTAGCCAGGAGCCTGGACCCTCTCACACTGCTCTGCTCTGCAGGACTCAGCTACGCTTTCCCGCGCAAACGTCCTCTACTCCCCCTCTCTCTCATCACACCAGGAGTCCCTCTGTCACATGACCTCCCATCTCTCTCTCGACACACCCCCTGCTTCCCTGTCACATGACTCCTCTACTTGCAGGCTGTCTTCCCCCTGCAACAAGAGGTACGGCCCCGGCGGTTCCGGATTTCTTGCTCTGAAAGCACTTACACCCCGGTCTTCCCCCTTACATACTCACGCTGAGTGCTGTATATATAACGTACTGAGAAAAGAGTTGGGGTCTATTTACTAAAGCAGAGTGCTGTCTATATAACATACTGAGAATACAGGGGAGTGTACTCACTTATACTGAGCGCTGTAGATGCAACATACTTTTTATGCAGGGGGAAGTACTCACGCTCACGCTAAGCTCTGTATGTATAGCGTACTGAGAATACAGGGCGGTGTACTCACTTATGCTAAGAGCTATATGTATAATGTACTGAGAATACAGGGGGGGGTACTCACTTACACGGAGTGCTGTATATATAACGTACTGAGAATACAGGGTAGTGTACTCACGCTGAGAGCTGTATGTATAACGTACAGAGAATACAGGGAGGTGTACCCATGCTGAGCACTGTATGTATAAAGTACTGAGAATACAGGGGTGTACTCACTTACTTTGAGCGCTGTATATATATTGTACTGAGAATAAAGGGGGTGTTCTTACTTATGCTGAGCAGTGCATGTATAAAGTACTGAGAATACAGGGGGGTGTACTCACTTACATTGAGCGCTGTATATATAATGTACTGAGAATACAGGGAGGTGTACCCATGCTGAGCGCTGTATGTATAAAGGACTGAGAATACAGGGGTGTACTCACTTACGCTGAGCACTGTTTGTATAACGTACTGAGAATACAGGGGGTGTACTCACTTACTTTGAGCGCTGTATATATATTGTACTGAGAATAAAGGGGGTGTACTTACTTATGCTGAGCAGTGCATGTATAAAGTACTGAGAATACAGGGGGGTGTACTCACTTACATTGAGCGCTGTATATATAATGTAATGAGAATACAGGGGGGTGTACTCACTTATACTGAGCGCTGTATGTATAATGTACTGAGAAAACGGGGTGTACTCGCACTGAGTGCTGTATGTATAACGTACTGAGAATACAGGGGGTGTACTCACTTACGCTGAACAGTGTATGTATAACGTATTGAGAATACAGGGGGGTGTATTCATTTACGCTGAGCGCTGAATGTATAATGTACTCAGAATATAGGGGGTGTACTCGCGTTGAGCGCTGTATGTATAACGTACTTAGAATACAGGGGGGTGTACTCACTTATGCTGAGCGCTGTATTTATAACGTACTGAGAATACAGGGGTGTACTCAAGCTGAGCACTGTATGTGTAATCTACTGAGAATACAGGGGGGTGTACTCACTTACGCTGAGCACTGTATGTATAACATACTGATAATACAGGGGGTGTACTCACTTATGCTGAGCGCTGTATGTATAACATACTGAGAATACAGGGGGTGTACTCACTTATGCTGAGCGCTGTAGATGTAACGTACTTTGAATGCAGGGGGATGTACTCACGCTGAGCGCTGTATATATAACGTACTGAGAATACAGGGGAGTGTACTCACACTGAGAGCTGTATGTATAACGTACTGAGAATACAGGAGGTGTACTCACTCAAGCTGAGCGCTGTATAAAGTACTGAGAATACAGGGGGATGTACTCACTCACGCTGAGCGCTGCAAGTATAACGTACTAAGAATACAGGGGGGTGTGCTCACTCACGCTGAGTGCTATATGTATAACATACTGAAAATACAGGGGTGTGTGCTCACTTATGCTGAGCGCTGTATGTATAATGTGTTGAGAATACAGGGGGGTGTGCTCACTTATGCTGAGCGCTGTATGTATAATGTGCTGAGAATTCAGGGGGGTGTAATCACACTTAGCACTGTATGTATAACGTACTGAGCATTCAGGGGGGTGTAATCACTTACGCTTAGAGCTGTATGTATAACGTACTGAGATTACAGGGGGTGTACACACGCTGAGTGCTGTATGTATAACATACTGATAACAAAGGGGGTGTACTCAATTATGCAGAGTGCTGTATGTATAATGTACTGAGAATACAGGGATGTACTCACGCTGAGCGCTGTATGTGTAATGTACTGAGAATACATGGGGGTGTACTCACTTATGCTGAGCACTGTATTTATAACGTACTGAGAATACAGGGGGTGTAGTCGAGCTGAGCGCTGTATGTGTAATGTACTGAGAATACAGGAGGGTGTACTCACTCACACTGTATGTCTAACATGCTGGGAATACAGAGGGATGTACTAACGCTGAGCGCTGTATATATAATGTAATGAGAATACATGGGGGTGTACTCACTTATGCTGAGAGCTGTATGTATACTGTACTGAGAAAACAGGTGGTGTACTTGCGCTGAGTGCTGTATGTATAACGTACTGAGAATACAGGAGGTGTACTTGCGTTGAGCGCTGTATGTGTAACGTACTGAGAATACATGGGGGTGTACTCACTTATGCTGAGCGCTGTATTTATAACGTACTGAGAATACAGGGGGTGTACTCACTTACACTGAGCAGCGTATGTATAACGTATTGAGAATACAGGGGGGTGTATTCATTTTCACTGAGCGCTCTATGTATAACATACAGAGAATACAGGGGGTGTAGTCATGTACACTGAGCGCTGAATGTATAATGTACTGAGAATACAGGGGGGTGTACTCACGCTGAATGCTGTATACAACTTCTTCCAGCCAAAATGACCTGCTTGGTCATGGTAGGCCTCTAGCACCATCTGGATATCTTTCCTGGGTACTACAATCTGCCACACCATTTCATGGGTTCTGGGGTTGACATACCTTCTGCACACCTTTTCTCTGTAGGTGAACAGCCGGCTTCTCTCATTCCACAGGTGTTTTGCTTGTGGAGGAGCATCCTTCTCCAGGTGAGAACCTTCTTGGGTTATCAGTAGGGTTGAGAATTCTGATACTGAAATATCGGGTATCTGCCGATATTCGCGGTATCGGAATTCCGATACTTAGTTCCGATACTTTTAGAATATCAGATACCGGAATCGGAAGTTCCCATAATTCAATGAGCCAGTTTCATTTTCTTCAGCCAATGAGGATCCTAAGAAGTGTGGGCACATCCTGTTAGGCATGTAGGCATGTTAACTAATGGCATGGCTGTGATTGGCTGCTGAAATGATGTCATGATGCACTATAAAAGCCGCCGCCGCCATTTTGAGCTCACTCTGCTGTTAATTCAGTTAGGGATGGACGCTGCTGTTCTGAGGGACAGTTTTAGCTACCTATTTGCTCTATTCTGCTTTACCCAAGCTACTTTATAAACCGCTGTGCCTTGCAGCGCTAGTGCACAGTTCCCTGTGCTGTTCACCGCTGTCTGCAAGGTCTGGTGTGTGAGTGCAGCTCACCCTGTAGTGTGTGCTTCAACCACGTCTGGTTGTAGTGCACTCAGTGTGTGTCACTGCCTCATACATTGTCCTTTTTTGCCAATTCATAATTTTTCCTGATTTCTCCTATTAGTGTGGTGGTTCCATCCGTATCCAGCTAGATTGGTTCCAAACACACTATATAGGAGTAGTTAGAGGAGCCTTTCTGCAGCCTTGGGCCCTGCAGCCCCAGCCAGATTAGTATTAGCCTATTTTTTGCAGCCTCATCTATTGCATTGTAGGTTACCTTCCTGCATTGTAATAGCTACAAAAAGTTTGTGATACTATCGGTATTACATCTTTGGGCACATCCAGTGTCTTTTTGTGACAAAAAAAACCTAAATAAAGTTCACCAAACACTCCACTTTACAGTTGTGTAGGCCACATTAGCTCATATTAAAGTCTAGTCCACACTTTATAAAATTAGTGTTTCTTATACCTGTTAGCAGCTGTTCAGGAATAAGCACATTAAGCCATGTGAATACCTCTCTAAGAGACCTCCGTCTTTCCCACACATAAGCAGACGGAGGTCTCTTAGAGAGATATTCACATGGCTAGGTCCTGACATTGAGAAACGCCTTACCGCGGCTGTCAGGTACACATGAATTGGCCAATTTATGCGCTAAGATTTCTCATTTATTTTACAGCAGTAATGCTATTAATTTTTCATACTTCATATTTACATGCGCTAAAAAAAATTTCAAAAATTTTTTCATTTATTTCTATTTTCTACACCAGTTATGCTATTCATATTTCATATCTATATATTCAGTGTTACAGTGTGCTACTTTATTTGTTCATTATATATGGAGGTAGCTGCTCTTAGTAAGCACCTGTTCACACCTATTTCTTATAGTAGAAGTGCCGTCATTTTCTTTGTTACTAGATTCAGCGTTGACTGAGCACTCCACCCCCACCCCCATGCCGCAGGTGGTTTTAAATGCATCAGGATCTGACTTTCCCACACATAAGCAGACGGAGGTCTCTTAGAGAGGTATTCACATGGCTAGGTCCTGACATCGAGAAACGCCTTACCGCAGCTGTCAGGTACACATGAATTGGCCAATTTATGCGCTAAGATTTCTCATTTATTTTACTGCAGTAATGCTATTCATTTTTCATACTTCATATTTACATGTGCTAAAAAAAATTTCAAAACATTTTTCATTTATTTCTATTTTCTACAGCAGTTATGCTGTTCATATTTCATATCTATATATTCAGTGTTACAGTGTGCTACTTTATTTGTTCATCCTCACACTCCCAGGCCAGTCTACAGCCATCATCAGCACAGGCATGGTAGAAAAGGCGCCCATACTCGGCACACCACCCCCGAGCACAGGCTCTGAATGCTGGAATTGCAAAACTACTGGCCCTTGAAATGCTATCATTCAGGCTGGTGGAGACTGACACCTTCCGTAACTTTATGGCATTGGCAGTCCCACAATACAACGTGCCCAGCCGCTTTTATTTCAGCAGGCAAGCCGTCCCTGCCCTGCAACAGCATATGGAGGGAAAAATTAAACATGCACTACAAAATGCCGTCAGAAGCAAGGTCCACCTGACCACCGATGCGTGTACCAGTAAGCATGGACAGGGACGATACCTTTCCATCACTGCCCATTGGGTAAATGTTGTGGAGCCAGGTACAGATCTTGAGAGTGGCGCTGTACGTGTTCTGCCAACTCCAAGGATTGCAGGAATCCAGTCTGTACACATTGACTCCTCCTCATACTCCAGTTCCTCTGAGTCAGCGCTGCAGGAGCCGTCACGGTCTACCTCCACATCGACCCGTGAACGGTTACCTGTTATGATGACCGATATGAGCACAGCCGTGGCCAAACGTCAACAGGCCGTATTAAAATTAATTTCTTTGGGGAATCGAAGCCACACAGCGCAGGAGCTCTGGAATGCCATCAAGCAGCAGAGCGACGTGTGGTTTGTGCCAGCGAATCTCCAGCCAGGCATGGTAGTGTGTGACAATGGCCGAAATCTGGTGGCAGCTCTGGGCCTAGGCAACCTCACTCACATCCTATGTCTGGCACATGTGCTCAACTTGGTTGTGCAGAGTTTATTGAGGGACTATCCGGATCTTGATGCACTGCTGTACAAGGTCCGCATAGAATGCGCTCACTTGCGGCGTTCCAGCAACGCAAGATCGCGCATTGCAGCTCTGCAGCGCCGATTACATCTTCCGGAACATCACATCATATGTGACCTACCCACCAGGTGGAATTCAACGTTACATATGTTGGAGAGGTTGTGTGAGCAGCAGGCAGCAGTAATGGAGTACCAGCTGCAGGAGGCGCAAACAAGTCGCAGTGCGCGCCGTTCACACTTCACCACCACTGAGTGGGCCTCTATGAAGGACATTTGCCACGTTTTGCGTGCCTTCGATTATTCCACGTGGATGGCGAGTGCAGATGATGCACTAGTCAGCATGACTATCCCCCTTATCTGCCTGCTTGAAAAAACACTGCAAGCACTAAGGGAGGAGGTTTTGGAAGAGGTGGAGGATGAGGAGTCACAAATGCCATCTGCTTCTGTACAGTCTGCGCAACGTGGTTCCTCACAAAGGCCTAGGCAGGGGACACTTTGTGAGGAGGATGAGGAGGAGGAAGACATCTGTCCAGAGGAGGGAGGTAAACAATGCTCTAGTAGTCAGTATCTAGAGCGAGGTGGGGTGATGCAGAGCAGGCAGAGATCACGCCTCAAGCAGGGGACAGCGTTTCTTGGCCAATTGGCAGTCTGCAGCACATGGTTGATTTCATGCTGCAGTGCCTGAAAAACGAACGCCGCATCGCCCACATTCTCAACACAGCTGATTATTGGGTGTCCACCCTCCTAGATCCTCGCTACCGGGACAACATACAAAGCCTCATAACACCGTTGAACCGGGAGCGTAAAATGCGGGAGTACCAAGACGCACTGGTGCATTCCATCATGTTCTCCATTCCACCCGAGAGCAGTGCTGCTAGTGCTTTACAAAGCATCTCAGTGCGTTGAGGCAGTGGAGGAAGCTCTGCACAAAGAGGGAGCAGAAGCATGGCCTCAGGACAAGGCAAGACCAGTATGGCCCAAATGTGGCAAAGTTTTGTGTCCCCGCCACAAATGTCTACACCATCACAGACGGCTCCAGTCAGCAGGAGGCAACGTTTCTGTCAGATGGTGACAGACTACATGTCTTGCCCTCTCAGTGTACTCCCAGACGGCTCTTCCCCTTTCAAGTTTTGGGTCTCTAAGCTGGATACATGGCCAGAGCTTAGCCAGTATGCATTGGAGGTGCTGGCTTGCCCTGCTGCTAGTGTATTATCGGAATGCGTCTTTAGTGCCGCAGGTGGTGTACTAACAGACCGTCGCATGCGACTATCCTCCGATAACGTTGACCGGCTTACTTTTCTGAAAATGAACAAGGCCTGGATCTCGCATGAATTTGCCAGTCCTCTTCAAGAATAAATAATTGGTTGGCAACAATATCCAGGTCTCCTGTTGTGTTCATGTTTCTACCACCTGAACTGTAATCCCTGGGCTCCAACACCGCCAGTTGCTGCTCAGAAGTGCCGTCTGCACAGTCAACGCTTGGTTCAGTGTTATTGGGGTTCAGTAACGTCAGCTGATCCCCTGCTGTGTGTCCGGCAAATTCTCCTGCTCTGTCCATATTCTCACTACTACTACAGATTTAAAACTTGCTCCAATTACACCTCTGGCTCCTCTCTGTTTTCAGTATTATCCCTGACCTCCAACACCGCCAGTTGCCACTCAGAAGTGCCGTCTGCACAGTTAACGCTTGCTCCAGTGTTATTGGGTTTCAGTAATGTCAGCTGATCCCCAGCTGTGTGTCCGGCAAATTCTCCAGCTCTGTTCACATCTACTCTACTACAGATTTAAAACTTGCTCCAATTACACCTCTGGCTCCTCTCTGTTTTCAGTATTATCCCAGAGTTCCAACACCGCCAGTTGCCGCTCAGAAGTGCCGTCTGCACAGTCAACACTTGCTGCCATGTTATTGGGGTTCAGTAACGTCAGCTGATCCCCAGCTGTGTGTCTGGCAAATTCTCCTGCTCTGTCCACATTCTCACTACTACTACAGATTTAAAACTTGCTCCAATTACACCTTTGGCTCCTCTCTGTTTTCAGTATTTACCCGGAGCTCCAACACCGCCAGTTGCCGCTCAGAAGTGCCGTCTGCACAGTCAACGCTTGCTCCAGTGTTATTGGGTTTCAGTAACGTCAGCTGATCCCCAGCTGTGTGTCCGGCAATATCTCCTGCTCTGTCCACATCCACTCTACTACAGATTTAAAACTTTCTCCAATTACACCTCTGGCTCCTTTCTGTTTTCAGCATTATCCCTGAGCTCCAACACCGCCAGTTGCTGCTCAGAAGTGCCATCTGCACAGTCAACGCTTGCTCCAGTGTTATTGGGGTTCAGTAACGTCAGCTGATCCCCAGCTGTGTGTCCGGCAATATCTCCTGCTCTGTCCACATCCACTCTACTACAGATTTAAAACTTTCTCCAATTACACCTCTGGCTCCTTTCTGTTTTCAGTATTATCCCAGAGCTCCAACACCACCAGTTGCCACTCAGAAGTACCGTCTGCACAGTCAACACTTGCTGCAGTGTTATTGGGGTTCAGTAACGTCAGCTGATCCCCAGCTGTGTGTCCGGAAAATTCTCCTGCTCTGTCCACATTCTCACTACTACTACTACAGATTTAAAACTTGCTCCAATTACACCTTTGGCTCCTCTCTGTTTTCAGTATTTACCCTGGGCTCCAACACCGCCAGTTGCCGCTCAGAAGGGCTGTCTGCACAGTCAACACTTGGTCCAGTGTTATTGGGGTTCAGTAACGTCAGCTGATCCCCTGCTGTGCGTCCGGCAAATTCTCCTGCTCTGTCCATATTCTCACTACTACTACAGATTTAAAACTTTCTCCAATTACACCTCTGGCTCCTCTCTGTTTTCAGTATTATCCCTGAGCTCCAACACCGCCAGTTGCCGCTCAGAAGTGCCATCTGCACAGTTAACGCTTGCTCCAGTGTTATTGGGTTTCAGTAACGTCAGCTGATCCCCAGCTGTGTGTCTGGCAATATCTCCTGCTCTGTCCACATCCACTCTACTACAGATTTAAAACTTGCTCCAATTACACCTCTGGCTCCTCTCTGTTTTCAGTATTATCCCAGAGCTCCAACACCGCCAGTTGCCGCTCATAAGTGCCGTCTGCACAGTCAACACTTGCTTCCGTGTTATTGGGGTTCAGTAACGTCAGCTGATCCACAGCTGTGTGTCCGGCAAATTCTCCTGCTCTGTCCACATTCTCACTACTACTACAGATTTTAAACTTGCTCCAATTACACCTTTGGCTCCTCTCTGTTTTCAGTATTTACCCGGAGCTCCAACACCGCCAGTTGCCGCTCAGAAGTGCCGTCTGCACAGTTAACGCTTGCTCCAGTGTTATTGGTGTTCAGTAACGTCAGCTGATCCCCAGCTGTGTGTCCGGCAAATTCTCCTGCTCTGTCCACATCCACTCTACTACAGATTTAAAACTTGCTCCAATTACACCACTGGCTCCTCTCTGTTTTCAGTATTATCCCTGAGCTCCAACACCGCCAGTTGCCGCTCAGAAGTGCCGTCTGTACAGTCAACACTTGCTGCCGTGTTATTGGGGTTCAGTAACGTCAGCTGATCCCCAGCTGTGTGTCCGGCAATATCTCCTGCTCTGTCCACATCCACTCTACTACAGATTTAAAACTTGCTCCAATTACAACTTAGGCTCTTCTCTGTTTTCAGTATTATCCGTGAGCTCCAACACCGCCAGTTGCTGCTCAGAAGTGCTGTCTGCACAGTCAACACTTGGTCCAGTGTTATTGGGGTTCAGTAACGTCAGCTGATCCCCAGCTGTGTGTCCGGCAAATTTTCCTGCTCTGTCCATATTCACACTACTGCAGATTTTAAACTTGCTCCAATTACACCTCTAGCTCTTCTCTGTTTTCAGTATTTACCCTGAGCTCCAACACCGCCAGTTGCTGCTCAGAAGTGCTGTCTGCACAGTCAACACTTGGTCCAGTGTTATTGGGGTTCAGTAACGTCAGCTGATCCCCACCTGTGTGTTTGGAAAATTCTCCTGCTCTGTCCACATTCACACTACTACAGATTTTAAACTTGCTCCAATTACACCTCTAGCTCTACTCTGTTTTCAGTATTTACCCTGAGCTCCAACACCGCCAGTTGCTGCTCAGAAATGCTGTCTGGACAGTCAACACTTGGTCCAGTGTTATTGGGGTTCAGTAACGTCAGCTGATCCCCAGCTGTGTGTCCGGCAAATTCTCCTGCTCTGTCCACATTCTCACTACTACTACAGATTTAAAACTTGCTCCAATTACACCTTTGGCTCCTCTCTGTTTTCAGTATTTACTCTGGGCTCCAACACTGCCAGTTGCCCCTCAGAAGTGCCGTCTGCACAGTCAACGCTTGCTCCAGTGTTATTGGGGTTCCGTAACGTCAGATGATCCCCAGCTGTGTGTCTGGCAAATTCTCCTGCTCTGTCCACATTCTCACTGCTACTACAGACTTAAAACTTGCTCCAATTACACCTCTGGCTCCACTCTTTTTTCAGTATTTACCCTGGGTACTCCCTCCTGCCCAGCCTGGTTCCAGCACGCCAGCTGTTTCCGGGTAGTGTCAACGTCACTTTGCCTCCAATACATTGTCCTGTCGTGTTGCGGTTGGGTTAGCCAACTCTATAGTGCCTGCAGTTTAGGTGACTCCTATGTGGGCTGCGGGATCTGGCAATGAAGGCTGGTTCCATAGTGCCAATAGGACAAGCATCCCCTGTAGGACTGTGGGTTTTGGTAACTCAGGCCGGCTCGCGGCCTTGCAACTTTTTTTTTCATGTGTACCTTCTGCTACCCATCCGGATTCCAGTACCATCAGCTGGTTCTCGGCAGTGCCTTTGGCTTAGGTGCCTCCTTCTCGGTATCCAAGTTCCACCAATGTCTGCTGGTTCTTGGTAGTGCTTTCTGGCACTACCTGCTTAGTAACCGGGTTCCAGTACCATTAGCTGGTCCTCGGTAGTTCCATTGGCTCTTGTACCTTCTGCTACCCATCCAGGTTCCAGTACCGTCAGCTGGTTCTCGGCAGTGCCTTTGGCTTAGGTGCCTCCTTCTCGGTATCCAAGTTCCACCAACGTCTGCTGGTCCTTGGTAGTGCTTTCTGGCACAGGTACCTCCTGCTTAGTAACTGGGTTCCAGTACCGTCAGCTGGTCCTCGGTAGTTCCATTGGCTCTAGTACCTTCTGCTACCCATCCGGGTTCCAGTACCATCAGCTGTTTCCCGGCAGTGTCTTTGGCACGGGTACTCCCTCCTGCCCAGCCTGGTTCCAGCACGCCAGCTGTTTCCGAGTAGTGTCAACGTCAATTTGCCTCCAATACTTTGTCCTGTCGTGTTGCGGTCGGGTTAGCCGACTCTATGGTGCCTGCAGTTTAGGTGACTCCTTTGTGGGCTGCAGGATCTGGCAATGAAGGCTGGTTCCATAGTGCCAATAGGAAAAGCACTCCCTGTAGGACTGTGGGTTTCGGTAACTCAGGCCGGCTCGCGGCCTTGCAACTTTTTTTTTCATGTGTACCTTCTGCTGCCCATCCGGGTTCCAGTACCATCAGCTGGTTCTCGGCAGTGCCTTTGGCTTAGGTGCCTCCTTCTCGGTATCCAAGTTCCACCAACGTCTGCTGGTCCTTGGTAGTGCTTTCTGGCACAGATACCTTCTGCTTAGTAACCGGGTTCCAGTACCATCAGCTGGTCCTCGGTAGTTCCATTGGCTCTTGTACCTTCTGCCACCCATCCGGGTTTCAGTACCGTCAGCTGGTTCTCGGCAGTGCCTTTGGCTTAGGTGCCTCCTTCTCGGTATCCAAGTTCCGCCAACGTCTGCCGGTCCTTGGTAGTGCTTTCTGGCACAGATACCTCCTGCTTAGTAACCGGGTTCCAGTACCATCAGCTGGTCCTCGGTAGTTCCATTGGCTCTTGTACCTTCTGCTACCCATCCGGGTTCCAGTACCGTCAGCTGGTTCTCGGCAGTGCCTTTGGCTTAGGTGCCTCCTTCTCGGTATCCAAGTTCCACCAACGTCTGCCAGTCCTTGGTAGTGCTTTCTGGCACAGGTACCTCCTGCTTAGTAACCGGGTTCCAGTACCATCAGCTGGTCCTCGGTAGTTCCATTGGCTCTTGTACCTTCTGCCACCCATCCGGGTTCCAGTACCATCAGCTGGTCCTCGGTAGTTCCATTGGCTCTTGTACCTTCTGCTACCCATCCGGGTTCCAGTACCGTCAGCTGGTTCTCGGCAGTTCCTCAGCCTTCTTGTACCTTCTGCTACATTTTCAAGTTCAAGCTTTTTGAAATGGTTTTTGGTAATCACTCTGGATCTCCCTGACGACGACCCTGAAGACGAGGACCCTGAAGACCACCCCGAAGAAGACGAGGACCCCGAAGACGACGACCCTGAAGACGAGGACCCTGAAGACCACCCCGAAGAAGACGAGGACCCCGAAGACGAGGACCCTGAAGACGAGGACCCTGAAGACCACCCCGAAGAAGACGAGGACCCCAAAGATGACGACCCTGAAGAAGAGGACGCTGAAGACCACCCCGAAGAAGACGAGGACCCCAAAGATGATGACCCTGAAGACGAGGACCCTGATTACCACCCCGAAGAAGACGAGGACCCCGAAGACGACGACCCTGAAGACAAGGACCCTGAAGACCACCCTGAAGAAGACGAGGACTCTGAAGACGATGACCCTGAAGATGACGACCCTGAAGACCACCCCGAAGAAGACCAAGAAGATGACCCTGAAGAAGATGACCAAGAGTAGAAAGAACAAGAAGACAACCACCAAGATACAGAAGAACAAGAGACAGAAAACCAAGAAGCAGAAGAACAAGAAGCTGCAGAACAAAAAGCAGAAGAACATTAAGCATAAGACTAAAAATCAGAGCAAAAGATATTATCTAAATTATAAGCAGAAGAAGACTAAGCATTGTATGGGGGTGAGTCCGTTCCTCCTCGTGGTGCCTCTGGAAAAGATCTGCTGCTGCAAGCGAAACTGAACGTGGACCAATCCTGTTGTAAATCTTTTGTGACAGGCAGAACGAAAGGTTTAATCTTCAAACTTTTATAGATAACAACTACAGGAATGCCTGTCACGAATAAGAATATGATGAAGAAGAAGAATATGAAGAAGATGAAGAAATAGAATATGAAGAAGAATAATAGTTGAATAAGAAGAATATGAAGAATGTAAAAAAAAAGAATAATGCAAAGAAGGTGAAGAAGAAGAAGATGAAGAAGGTGAAGAAGAAGTTGATGAAAAAGATGCTGAAGGAGAAAGTGTGGGAGAAGTCAAAAAGAAAGTGAAGAGCATGGAAGTAGTGAAACATAAATATCTGACAAAATATAAAAAAACGTAACATAGTCAATATTTTTGTAACTCAGAACGTCTTAAAAAAATATTAATTCCTGCTATTCCATTTGATTGGGCTAAACCTCTATGCCTTTATTGCCTCCCCCACCTCCCCCAATACATTCTACGTTATTCTTAGTTGTTTTCCGTCATGTAGAATTAACATACAAGGAAAGAAAGGGTTTATTTTCATTCCGATATTTCTGTCCCATTGACTTGCAATGGTTTCCGGTATCAGAATCGGCGATATCCGATATTTTTTGGGTATCGGTCCGATCCAATCCGATCCGATATTTCTCGATATCGGAAGGTATCGCTCAACACTAGTTATCAGTCCTTTGATGAGGCTGAAAACCGGGTCACTGTCCTGGGTCTCCTTCCAGCTGTGATGAGGTAAAGGCTTTCGTGTCTTACCATGACGTCTTCTGGAGGTGTGTTGCTCTTGGACCATTCCATTTCTGTGGAAAGCAGGTAATTCAATTTCTTCTAGGTCATCCACTTCATCCCCGGTGTTCGACTGGTGGGGCATTCTTGACAGGGCATCAGCATTGGTGTTCTTGTGACCTGCCCGGTACTTGATTGTGAACTGGTAATTCGACAATCTGGCCACCCAACGCTGTTCCATGGCTCCCAACCTGGCTGTCTCCAGGTGTGTCAAGGGGTTATTGTCGGTAAAGGCTGTAAATTTAGTTGAGGCTAGGTAATGTTTGAATCTTTCAGGGATAGCCCAGACCAAGGCCAGGAACTCCAGCTTGAAGGAACTGTAATTCTCCGGGTTCCTCTCAGTAGGGCGAAGCTTTCTACTGGCATATTCAATTACCTTTTCTCTGCCGTTTTGCTTCTGGGACAACACAGCTCCCAGTCCCTCATTGCTGGCGTCTGTGTATAACAGGAAAGGTTGTCTGTAGTCGGGGTAAGCCAGGATCTCCTCACCGGTTAGGGCTTCCTTCATTAACGCAAAGGACTCAGCCTGTTCTTTGCCCCACTGGAATGGGGACTTTTACCTCTTTTGGACTGTCCTACTAGTAGATCTTGTAAAGGTGCTGCCTTTTTGGTGTAGTCCTTAATGAATCTCCTGTAGTATCCGACAAGTCCCAGAAATTGACGCACTTCTTTGATGTTCTTTGGTTCAGGCCACTTCTGGATGGCAGTGACCTTCTCTGGGTCTGGTGCTACTCCCTCTGACCATGTGTCCCAGGTACTGAACCTTCTGTTTGAGCAGGTGGCACTTGGAATGTTTTAGTTTCATCCCATACCAGGACAATACCTCAAATACCTCTGCCAGGTGTTTTAGATGGTCTTCATATGTCCTTGAGTACACAATAACGTCATCCAGGTATAACAGCACTGTTTCAAAGTTCCGGTGTCCTAAGCAACACTCCATCAACCTCTGGAACGTTCCTGGTGCGTTGCAGAGTCCAAATGGCATGCTGTTGAATTCACATAATCCCATCGGGGTGGTGTAGGCTATCGTCTCCCGGTCTTCCTCAGCAACAGAGACTTGCCAGTACCCGCTAGTGAGATCCAATGTGGAGAAATAATTGGCAGATTTTAGTGCAGCCAGGGATTCCTCTATACGGGGCAAAGGGTATGCATCTTTATGTGTTATTCGATTAATTTGTCTGTAATCTACACACATCCTCATGCTACCATCCTTCTTTCTGACCAGGACCAGGGGAGCTGCCCAGGGGTTACAGCTATCCCTTACTACCCCTGCCTTTTTCATGTCATGCAACATTTCTTTTGCTTTTTGGTAATGTGCTGGTGGTATGGGTCTGTAACGCTCCTTGATGGGTGGATGGTTACCTGTGGGTATGTGATGTTATATCCCTTTGACCCTTCCAAAATCAAGTGAGTGTTTACCAAACACCTGTTCATATTCCTGAACCACTCTGTAGACACCTTGTTTTTGATGGACAGGAGTGGCGTCAGTTCCAACATGGAGCTGTTGATATGGAACTGGGCTTTGGATTCATTGTCCTCCACCGTGTCTGGTAGGGTCAAGGGTTCCACTGTGTGTATGGCATTATTATTCACAGTATACAGCCTGGCAACAGTGGCGTATCTTGGCAATTTGACTTCCTCCTTCCCACCATTTAGGAGGCATACGGGTACCCTTCCATTGCGCACATCAACTACCCCTCTAGCAGTTAGGAGTGTAGGTCTGTGTTCTGAGCTGATGGGCTCTACTACCGCCTGGTAGTCCTGTCCCTTGAGACCTATTGCTGCCCTACACCAAATCAATCAGCATTTCACTCATTGAGGGAATCACAATGGGTATCGGATCTGTCACCCGTACATTACCAATCTCACCACCTGTTAGTTTTACCTGTTGCTGGTACAGGAAGGCTCGAATCTCTCTCTGGAGCACCTTCCTCTGCCCTGGTCTGACAGTGTCAGCAATCTGTTCGAGTAAAAACAACACTTCTCCCAGACAGTTACCAACAACATTTGTACCAAGTGTCATATATGGGTTTTTATCACCAGGGTTAGACTCTACTACAATCAGTCCTTGATCCTTTAATTCCACTCTTCCCACCTTTACTGTCACGTCCTTAACCCCGACTAGGTTAAGAGGAAGGCCATTGGAGGCATACACGGTGAGGTTTGGGTCTGGCGGTCGGAGTTCATCTATGGACCAGTACCTTTTGTAGAGGACATCAGGTATGATGGTCACCTGTGACCCGGTGTCCAGTAGTGCAGGTGTTGCTGTGCCATCCAGCATGATGGATAGGAAAGGTCTTCCTCTTACAAACCAGTCGTACCAGCCTGATGGGCCTTGTTGGTCTACTCCTGGGTGTTGGCCCTCGGCCCCAGGGTTTGCCCGTTGAAAGAACAGGTCCGGGTGAGGTGGCCTGCACTTTTGGCAACGGTAGCAGATGAGTTTTCCTGGAGGGCGACGTCGGTCGTTGGTCCTCCCACGGGGTGGCATTGTCCTTCCTCTTCTCCTCATCCAGGGGATATCCTCGGGACTGTCGGCGAGTAGGATCCTTCCATCCGGCTCGGGCTCCGTCTGTAGCTGCAGGGCGCTTAGGACGGTGGTCAGGGTTTTACCTAGCTGACGCACTTCAGAGCGCAGGCTGTCTAGCTTGCTAGGGGGCGCTGTTTGGACTTTTGCCTTAGCCGCTAATGAAGGACCAGTGGGTGCTGCGGGCACTGAGGTGGCCCCACCCTGGTAACGCTGGATAGCAGTATCTGATGTTTCCAGGGGCTGCAGACCCTTAATAGCCATGTCATTCAGGGCATCAAAGGTGGCATTTGGATGATCTTAGGCCCACCACTGTACAGTTCTGCTCTCCTCCTGGGACCTCAACCCCCGGATGAATTGTTCTGTCTGCATTTTGTTCTCATCATGTATGCTGGCTGGACTAACCTGTTTCAGGGCCTGCAGTGCCTCTTGTAAGCGCCAGGCATAGTCCCGGATACTGTCCTCAGGTTTCTGGGCACAGTGGTAGAGCCTCATCCGGAGATCTGTCTCAAAGACAGTTTGCAGTCTCTTGAATATAATAGGTACTGATTCCTGGTCTGCGGCTGGCCAGGTTTCAATTTCTCGCTCTGCGGCACCAGTCAATTGTCCCAGCTCAACAGCGGCTCTCTGTTTACCAGTCATCGAGTACATGTCCAATACACCGCATATTTTTCTTTTGAACCCAGAAAGGGTGTCTGGTTTGCCGTCATACTGGGGAAGCCACTTCGCTCCGGGGACGTACGGCAGGGCCATGGTTATTATTGGAGTCATGGCCCCTGCTGGTGGGGCGGCTGCTCTGGCCTGAGCAGCGCCGGGCGCGGGTTGAGCATCGGGAGCGTTAACCGATGCTCCGGCGTTTTGCTGGTCGTCGGCCATGGTTGTGCTCCCCTAGTAAACTGTAGCCTACCTTCTTTCCTTCGATCGGGTAGGCCGCAGCCCCGCAGACGGGAAGTGAGGGATTGCCCGTCGAGCAACTTCAGTGCAGGACCTTGCGTCTCCCTCGCGGCTGACGTCAGAGCGCGAGACGGGGCATGGGCTTCGTGCGCTACCAATGGTCACGCCTCTCTGGTTCCCACGGTTATGCCCCTCTTCTTCCCCCGTGGCGACGCGGTAATGGCGGCGATGTTCACCACAATTCTGAATGCACAGTACAAACATGGCACACAGTACCCGGTGGCAACGGGCAGGAAATCCTGTTCGTGATGCCAGGAAGAGATGACTCGCCCAGGGGGATATGGGGAACTCTGTACCCGGGCCTTTACTTTCTTGGGATGTCACGGCGGTCGGCTCCCGGGCCCGTACCCTGGGGTCACTCTTAAAAGGGGTTGTTGCTTTAAGGGATGATAAACGGTTTTGTTTCGTGACGCCACCTGTGGTTCCTGGTAATGGGTACCAGCGCTGCTGCAGACTTTCGGGGGTGATGGGATGGCAGCTGAGATGTTTCTGCTCCCCACAGGTGGATCGGGCCTCCGGGGCAGGGTTGATGGAAGGGATGCAGGTGAGAGGTGGCCCAGCCGGGTCAGGGGAGAATAACAGACACGCACACAGGGGATTCGCTTCAGTATCTTTACTGGTGTAGATGGCAGGTATGGTCCAGGGTGCTTGGTAGGAAGGGTGCACTTCTGGACTCTCCCCAGTGAGCGGGTATAAGGCTACCTTGTCTGTTTCTTCCTCTCTCTCTCTCTGAAGCTCCTGACTTGCTTGGAACTAGGCCTAGCTTCTGTACTCTTTCTCACTCTCTCACCTGACTGCTTCGTGGTAAGAACTTTCCTCTGGCTACCACTATCCCTGGACGCTGGGCCTTCGTGGTTCCTAGTTCTTTGGATGGTTGCAGCTTCAGGTTGACCAGGGGTCTAGAATCCCCTTGGTATACCGCTTATTATTACTGGGCGTAGAGGACCCTGTAGGCGCGGATACAGTGTCCGGCTTGTGTTCTGGGGTGAGCCTCAGATGCTCCTCTGCCCCCTAACACTTCTCTCTTCTCTCCTTGCCTCTGGCCACGCTCTAGGCCCTCAGGCTTCAGCACGGGCTTTAGGCCTTAACTTGCCCTCAGCACAGCAGCTAACATGTGCTGCTTCTTCGCTACTCTAAAGTGTCAGCACACTCTGCCTACCTAACTCCACCCTCCAGTATATTTATCCCTAACAGGGCTCCCTCTGGTGGTATGAGGTGGAAGGGTGGAGGTGTCTGTGTGTACTGAGGGCCTCTTGTGGAGAAGTCTGTCCAAGCACCCTTTTGGGTCCTGTGGTACCTGTGGGTAGCAGGGTGCCACATACTCACTTATGCTGAGTGCTGTATGTATAATGTACTGAGAAAACAGGGGGTGTACTCACTTATGCTGAGCACTGTATGTATAATGTATTGAGAATACAGGGGGTGTAGTCATGTATGCTGAGCGCTGTATGTATATTGTACTCAGAATACAGGAGGTGTACTCGCGTTGAGCGCTGTATGTGTAATGTACTTAGAATACAGGGGGGTGTACTCACTTATGCTGAGCGCTGTATTTATAACGTACTGAGAATAAAGGGAGTGTACTCATTTACGCTCAGCGCTGTATGTGTAATCTACTGAGAATGCAGGGGGGGTGTACTCACTTACGTTGAGCACTATATGTATAACGTACTGATAATACAGGAGGTGTACTCACTTATGCTGAGCGCTGTATGTATAACGTACAGAGAATACAGGGGGGTGTAGTCATTCACTCTGAGCATTGTATGTATAACATACTGAGAATACAGGGGGGTTTACTCAGGCTGAGTGCTGTCTATACAACGTACTGAGAATACAGGGGGATGTACTCACTTATGCTGAGCGCTGTAGATGTAACGTACTTTGAATGCAGGGGGATGTACTCACGCTGAGCGCTGTATGTATAGCGTACTGAGGATACAGGGGGGTGTACTCACTTACACTGAGCGCTGTATATATAACGTACAGAGAATACAGGGGAGTGTACTCACGCTGAGAGCTGTATGTATAACGTACTGAGAATACAGGGGTGTGTGCTCACTTATGCTGAGCGCTGCATGTATAATGTGCTGAGAATACAGGGGGGTGTATCCACACTGAGCACTGTATTTATAACGTACTGAGCATACAGGGGGTGTACTCACTTATGCTGAGTGCTGTATGTATAACATACTGAGAACAAAGGGGGGTGTACTCACTTATGCAGAGCGCTGTATGTGTAACATACTGAGAATACAGGTGGGTGTGTTCACTTAAGCTGAGTACTGTCTATTTAATGTACTGAGAATACAGTGGGTGTACTCACACTCAGCGCTGTATGTATAACGTACTGAGAATACAGGAGGGTGTACTCACTCATGCTACATGTCTAACGTGCTGGGAATACAGAGGGATGTACTAAAGCTGAGCGCAGTATATATAATGTAATGAGAATATGACGCGCCCCCTGAGCCGTGGGGTACTCGGCAGCTGGGCCTCTGGTTGCTGGGGGATATCTCTGTGGCTGGCCCGGTCCGTGACCCAGGACGGTCAGTAAAAAGGGGAAATAGTTTATAGGGGATTTGGGAAAGTTTGTGACGCCACCTGTGGAATGCGGCTAAAGGGTGCCACCGCTGCGGAGCAGTCCTGTGGAGCTGGTATTACAGCAACAGGGATGGTGTGGCTCTCCACAGGTAGAGCTAGCTCCAGGGCAGCGTGGGGTGTAATGGAAGGTGGTGCAGGGGAGAGTGACGGCAGGACGGTCCCGGAGGAAAGACGGACACTCACACGGGGGTAAGCTTCAGTACCTTTACTGGTGATGTTGCAGGCATGGTCCAGGGTACTCCAGGTGAAGGGCGCACTTTTGGACTCTCCCCAGTGAGCGGGTATAGGGCCTCCTGATCCGTTGCTTTATGCTCTAAGCTTCTGACCTGCCTGGAGTTAGGCCTAGCTTGGTTACTGTCTCTCTTTGCACCTGCTGACCTGGTGGTAGGGCCTTTTCTTTGGAGATCACTCTCCCTGGATGCTGGGGCCTCCGTGACTCCTAGCCCTGGTACCGTAATCAGCATTTGTTGAACCTGGGACCTGTAGTCCTCCAGGGGTTCCAGTGGTTCCTACTGGGTGTAAAGGGTCCCTGTAGGCGCAGACCCGGTGTCCGGTATATATATTGGAGTGAGTCTGGTATGCTCCTCTGACCCCTCGCTACTTCTTCCTTCTCCTCTCGCCTTCGGCCCACTCAAGGCCCTTATTAGGCCTTCACACGTGCTGTAGGCCTTTGCTCGCCTAAGCACAGCAGCCAACGCGCTGCCTCTTCGTTGCTCTCTGAGCGTCAGCATGCTCTCAGCTCAACTCTGAGCTCTGTCCCTCTCTGTGTCTGATAGACTAATCTCTGACTGACCACTAAACTGAACTGAGCTGCCTGGCTCCACCCTCCCTATATATCCCTAACAGGCTCCCTCTGCTGGTCTGAGGTGGTAGGGTGGAGGTGTGTGAATGTGTGAGGGCCTCTTGTGGAGAAGTCCATCCATGCACCCTTCTGGGTTCTGTGGCACCAATGCGCAGCAGGGCGCCACATCCCTCCCTAGTAAAACTCAGTACTCCTGGACTGAAGCATTTTTCTCAAAACAGGTTAAACAATAACATTTCTTCCCTTTATGGGAGGCACTTTTCTTGAACGTTACAGGTAACATTATAATACAATAATAACAATTATAAATAACATTAATTAAGACACAGTAAGTCCCGTGACCTGGTGTCCATTTCACCGATGAAGGAACATGAGGGACCCGCCTGAAAACCCTCAACGTAGGCCCTGGGCGTGGCTTCAGGGCATAGGTGATCTAGGTGCTGGACCACGTCTTCGGCCACGCCAAACGGGTTTTTGTCCTGTGGTCACTTAAAAGGCACTCCAGGGAGTGCAACTATGTACATGACAGTTTTTTGGGCTGCTCACAGTCCTCAGCCACTGAGTCCTTTATATATATATATATATATATATATATATATATACCCTTACGGGTAACTAAATAAGCACATATCTTTCAGTTTATACAATCAACATTATGAAATACCCTACTGGGTAACTATTTATACTACAGGTATTTTTAACTTACTCCTTATACCTGACAGGGGTCTGGCCTTTTGTGCTACGTGATGACCTACGTAGTACTGAAATGCGTGTAGTGTGGATGCTTGCGCTATTTTCCGCTCTATGTGTTAGTGGACTGCAAGACTGCCTTAACCTCTCTATGGGACTGGCAAGTACACTGGTCACTGGGCCTACTGGCTCTGCTTCTACCGGTGATCCTTCTTCCGGGGATTCTTCCTGAGCAGCCTCTTCTGGGGCACTTACAGGTCTTACTTGCAGTGGAGAGTCTTCTGGCTGTTGGTAGAAGTGTAGCACAGGTATTATTACCGCTCCATCCAGTTGAGGCCAATCTGCCGGGAAATCTCCTAAGTCAGTATGGAGTACTACTTCTTTAGGCTCCTCCGGTACGGTGAGAGGCACTTCCTCCTGGGGCTTCAGCGGACTTGGGCACAACTTCAGATGGTCTCTCGATACCGTTGCAGTTGTTCTTCCTCCGTCTTTGCTAATTAGATAGGTTTTTCTATTGTCGAATCTGGAATTCAACACAGTGTAAGGTTCCCTTTCCCACTGGTCGTCAAGTTTGTGGCTTCTTCTCTATCGTTTCAGCACAACTTCTCCAGGTGTCAAGGGTTCAGCTGGTGCACTCTTGTTGTACTGTGCTTCCTGCTTATCTCTCACCCTACTTAGACTGTCTTCAACACAGCCTGTACTCCCCTGTACTGCTCCTGTCGGGTCACATCCTAGTCTTCAGTGGTCATATCTGCTTCTGGCTCTACCACTCCAAGCTCCAGGTCCATGGGCAACTTTCCGGGTCTTGCTCTCATGAGGTACGCTGAAGTACAATTGGTGGAACTCACAGGTATGTGATTGTACAGATCTACCAGGTCAGGTAGTTTGTCTGGCCACTGGTTTCTTTCTTCTAGGGGTAAGGTCTTCAACAGGTCGATGACTATGTTATTCATCTTTCCACATAACCCATTGGTTTGGGGGTGGTACTGTGTAGTCCGGATCTTCTTACACCCGTACAGATGGCAAAACTCTTTGAACAGCTCGGTTTCAAAGGCAGGGCCTTGATCCGTCAGCACCTTATCCGGGTATCCATGGGGCCTGCAGAAGTAGGCTTGAAATGTCCTTGCTGCAGTTTCTGCCGTCAGATCCTTGACGGGGGGCTACCACCAGTAACCGGGAGTAGTGATCCACCATGGTCAGGGCATACGAGTAGCCTGACGTGCTGGGTGACAGCTTGACGTGGTCCAGAGCGCTGTATGTGTAACGTACTGAGAATACAGGTGGGTGTATTTACTTAAGCTGAGTGCTGTCTATATAAAGTACTGAGAATATAGGAGGGTGTACTCACTCACGCTATATGTCTAACGTGCTGGGAATACAGAGGGATGTACTAACGCTGAGAATTGTATATATAATGTAATGAGAATACATTGGGGTGTACTCACTTATGCTGAGAGCTCTATGTATAATGTACTGAGAAAACAGGGGGTGTACTCGCGATGAGTGCTGTATGTATAACGTACTGAGAATACATGGGGGTGTACCCACTTATGCTGAGCGCTGTATTTATAACATACTGAGAATACAGGGGGTATACTCGAGCTGAGCGCTGTATGTGTAATGTACTGAGAATACAGGGGGTCTGCTCACTCACGCTGAGTGCTGTATGTATAACGTACTGAGAATACAGGGGGGTGTACTCACTTATGCTGAGCACTGTATGTATAACATACTGAGAATACAGGGGGTTTACTCACGCTGAGCACTGTCTATACAACATACTGAGAATACGGGGGATGTTCTCACTTATGCTCAGTGCTGTAGATGTAACATACTTTGTATGCAGGGGGATGTACTCACGCTGAGTGCTGTATGTATAACGTACTGAGAATACAGGGGGTGTACTTACTTACGCTAAGCGCTATATGTATAACATACTGAGAATACGGGGGGTGTACTCACTTATGCTAAGCGCTATATGTATAACATACTGAGAATACAGGGGGGTGTACTTGACTAGCCCAGGGGATGGGGATAACTCGGTACCCAGGCCTTTGCCTGGCCTTGGGGATGTCGCTGTGGTCGGCTCCCAGGCCCGTACCCTAAGCATTTCCTTTGAAAAAATTAAGTGTCCAAACTACAGGTGGTGTAGCTTGCTTAACAGCCGGGATAATCCGCTGACTAGCAGACACTGCTACTAGGCACAAAGTATTTCCTGGGCTAGATGCAGTTAAAAATTTGTAAGTAGATACTCTCGTTGGATGCTGAGAAAGCATTCCATAGAGTCTCCTGGCACGCCATATATGATTCTCTTAAAAAGCTTGGGGTAGGGGTCTAGGGGACCCTTTTATAGCCAAAATCACGGCCCTGTATCACAATACGTCACCTAGGCTGAAGAGAAATGGAACTGTAGCACCGAGGGCTCGGTTGCTACAGACGTATTGCACCTCACCCAGAGGTGTGATATCTCACTCTCAGATAAGGATGGAGTGTGGATCAGGACCCGACACCTGCATGCATTACACCACATTGCCGTGGGGCAGGGCGACCAATATGCCCCTGAGATGGGCACGACAGTCCCTGTCCCTGGCTGGAGTGGGGGGAGGGAACACTGAGGAAGGGGAACCCTGCAGTGCAGGAGCAGGGAGGAAGCAGTTTGTGGGTGCATTGAGAAGGGAGTATAAAAGGTGGGCACCATCTTAGTTCAGTGCAGAGAAGTCTGAGCAGAAGTGGCAGGGAGCAGGGGCTCTGCATGAGCTCTGCTCCGGAGGCGGGCCTAGTAACAGAGGCCCAGGCCTGCAAGAGGGAGAAGGAAGGAAGAGGAGCGGAGAAGGCTCCAGGAACGAGGAATGAAGGGATCCCAGGGGTGCGGACGGGCGAGTCGCCACCGCACGCCCGAATCCACCTGCGTGGAGGGGTCAGGCCAAAGGGGGAGACCGGTCCCCGAACTAGTGGAGGCAGGAAACGACCCTCAGCTAGAAACCGGAGGCTCTGACATTTTATGTGGCGCAGCCCCTTGCTCCACCCGCTAGGAAGGCACCACATAGGGTCAGGGAAACTGGCGCCAAGTTTACCAAGAGGAGGCCCGAGGCAGCCGGACAGAGGTGTTGGTAAGAAAGGCCAGACAAAGGACACACAAAGGGGGTCCTGTGAAGCGCTCCAAAGTTATCTGGGAGTTGTCTGAGCCCCTCACCTGGTGAGCACAGTACGACGTGGGCAGCCGTTACCTGCAGACGTGGTCTGGATAATAAGAACTGTGAGTAAAGGCCCTGAACTGCATCACTGACTCCGTGTCGTTACTGCTGCTGCCCTGCACCATCACCCCCATCCTCCGCATACACTGCCCTGAGGCTATACTCCTCCCGTGGGGAGTTATGCTACGCTCTGCTGCACCCACAACACCAGCCTTAGCGGTCTGCCCTGTAGCGGCGGTTCACTCTGACCGCAATCCACGGGTGGCGTAGTCGGACATTTAAACATCAAAACCACATAAATAGTTCCGCCACTGGTTTGACCGCCCTGAGCCACGGAACCGGATCGCCGCCACGAAGACTACAACCACCAGCATCCACCAAAAAGGGTCCGGCTCCGGGTGTCCCAAGGCCCAGGGGGTGCGTCAGAACATTTTCATCACCTTTCACAATCACCAATGGGACAAGGCAGGGATGTCCGCTGTCCCCTCTCTTATACATCCTAGTGACGGAGCACCTGCTCTCATCAATTCGCCATAACCCCAATATTAGGTGGATTGAGGTGGGAGGCACCGAGTACAAGTGCTCTCTATTTGCTGATGATGTCCTAGTATATATCACTCAATCACATATATCCATCCCTGCTGTTATGGCTGAAATAGATCACTTTGTTACATGGTAAAATTTTAAAATCAATGCAGCGAAGTCTGAGGCCCTCGATGTCTCCCTCCCTAAATCCATATAGGATTCCATCCAGTCCAACTTTCCCTTTGCCTGGCCCTCACAGGGTATCAAATACTTAGGAATTCCTATTCATAGAGACCTCTCCCATCTATGTTATCTTAATTTTGGGCCCTTTATTGAACAATTCCATACAGACCACGGTTGGCAAGTTAGAACTGTAAGATTCACTACGTGAACCACTGGTGTTTTGTGGAAAAGCACATGTACACCGCGTTCCAAATTATTATGCAAAAAGTGTTTAGGAGTGATAAGGGAAGAATTTGTTTGTTTGTCAGTTAAACTCATTGATGGTGATGTGTGTCAGGGCTCTTTATATCACTGAAAGCAATTGCAGACACCTGTGCTAATTAGTTTGGCAGGTGTGTCCAATGAAAGGCAAGACTACTTAAGAAGGCTCTCTCACATTATTAAGCAGCCTACATTTTCTGCCAAAATGGGAAAGAAAAAGGATGTGTCGGCTGCTGAGAAGCAACAAATTGTGGAGTGTTTAGGTCAAGGCATGACTACAATCAACATTGTGCGATGATCAGGATGAAGTGTCTTGGCAATCAAGAAGTATGTAGCTGATTCACAGTACACACGTGTGCGTGCTGATAAGGGCAAATTGAGGACTCTTTCCTACAGGCAATTACGTCAGGTTGAAAGAGCAGCGGCAAAAAAGCCTTGTCATAGCAGCAGACAAGTTTTTGAAGCTGCTTGTGCCTCCAACGTCCCCCGAACAACAAGATGCAGGGTCCTTCAGAGGTTTGCAGCTGTGCATACGCCATCCTGTCGACCTCCTCTATCCACTTCACACAAGCAGAAACGGCTCCAGTGGGCCAAACATTACATGAAGACTGATTTCAAAACTGTTTTGTTCACGGATGAGTGCCGTGCAGCGCTCGATGGTCCAGATGAATGGAGTGGAGGATGGCTGGTTGATGGACACCCCACGCAAACACGGCTGCAGCGCCAACAAGGAGGAGGTGGAGTAATGTTTTGGGCTGGAATCATGGGGAGAGAGATTGTCGGCCCCTTTAGGATCCCTGAAGGCGCTAAAGATGAACTCCATAATGTATGTGGATTTTCTCAAACAGCACTTCCTGCCATGGTTCAAGAAGAAGAACCGTGTATTTCACAGCAAGATCATTTTTCTGCATGATAATGCACCATCTCATGCTGCACATAAAACATCTGCATCTCTGGCTGATATGGGCATAAAAGGGGACAAACTTATGGTGTGACCCCCATGCTCCCCTGACCTCTACCCCATTCAGAACCTTTGGAGCATCATTAAAAGGAGTGTCTATGATGGCGGGAGGCAGTTCACATCTAAGCAACAGCTCTGGGAGGGTATTCTGTCCTCATGCAAAACAATTGAAGCAGAAACCATCCAAAACCTGACAAATTCAATGGACGAGAGAGTTCAGAAGCTCCTTTCGAACAAGGGGTCCTATGTGAAAATGTAACATCACCTAGAATAAAGTTTTGAGTTGAAAACTGTTTGATTTCAGTTTCTAACAACCTGCTAATGCTTATAATTTCAAAAATGACCATTTTTTTGGTCTTTATTAAAATGAAAAGGTTGATCGAAAAGTTTGGGGGATCTAAGAGTGTGGCAACCCAGTAGTCATGATTACTTCGAATTCTGACAATATGAGGGTCATGCTGCAGGTAGTGCAGCAAGAAGGCACTTATGTGTCTTGCGCATCTCGGAGCCCCAAAATTATTTTCCGGGCTAGATGCAGCTAAAAATTATTTTTAATTTTAAATCTGGTGAAGCTTATTATAGATGGCCTAATAGGATCAGTGCTGCACACTGCTACAAAGCCCAAATTATTTTCCAGTCAAGATACAGATAAACATGATTAGTAATTTGAAAGCTTAAAACGGTTGGTAGGGTGATTTTAACCAATCATCAAGCTTTTACTCTCCCCAGGATGACACAGGGGTAGAAAAGTCGTTTCGGATCCATGATTTTTTCATCTTTATGAACGTGAGTCTGTCTACATTATCAGTGGAGAGCCGCGTGCGCTTATCTGTCAGCACACCACCAGCAGCGCTGAACACACGTTCAGACAGAACGCTGGCTGCGGGTCATGACAAGATCTCCAAGGCGTAAGTGGCTAGCTCCGGCCATTTATCCAGATTGGAAGCCCAAAAAGAGCAAGGGTCCAGTGACACAGTCGTGGCTTCAATGTTTACTTGGAGATACTCCTGTACCATCGTCTCTAGGCGTTGACTATGTGTCAGACTTCTTGTCTCCTGTGGCCTTGCAAAGGATGGGCTAAAAAAGTGGTGAAATGATTCCGCAAAATTGATGTTACCAGCAGATACTGTGGTTCTGTTACGGTTTGAGTGCTGAACACTTGACGGTCCCACGGTTGGCAAGTTGGAACTGTGAGATTCACTACGTGCACCACTGGTATTTTGTGGAAAAGCACATGTAAGATTCTGCAACAGTCTCTGCTGATACTCCTGCATGCGTGCATCCCTTTCTATGGCAGGAATAATTTCTGCAAATTTACTTTTGTACCGGGGATCTAACAGTGTGGCAACCCAGTAGTCAGGATTATTTCTAATTCTCACAATTCGAGGGTCATGTTGCAGGTAGTGCAGCAAGAAGGCACTCATGTGTGTTGCGCATCCAGGAGCACCAAGTCCCTGTTGTGTTGGTGGCGAGGTAACAATCATGCTTCCTTCCTCTGTCCTCTCCCCCCAACCTCGCACAACAGAAATGTGATCAAGGTCTCCCTCATCTGATGAGTCTTCCATCAGTTCGTCCTCCACTTCTTCCTGGGCTCCTGCACCTTCCTCACTAGTTTGGCTGCTACCATGCGCCCTGGTAAAATCATCTCCCCCACCCTCACATGCCTGCCGCCCTGGTGCTGCCGACCGTCTGGACCTTGCAGATGTTAGCCCTTCCGCATACAACTCCTCCTCCTCTACTTCCTCCACCTCCTCTTGTGCCACCACCTGACTCCGAATTCTGTTTAACATGTGCTCCAGCATGTAAATCACCGGAATAGTCATGCTGATAATGGCATCGTCAGCACTAAACATCTTCGTCGCCATTTCAAAACTGTGCAGAAGGGTGCATAGGTCCCTGATCTGAGACCACTCCTCCAGCGTGATTTGCCCCACCTCTGAATCTCGTTGGCCCAGGCTATACGTCAGAACGTATTGCACCAGGGCTTGTCGGTGCTGCCACAGTCGCTGCAACATGTGCAGAGTTGAATTCCACCGGGTAGGCACATCGCATTTTAGCCGGTGAAGTGGCAGGCCCAACGACTTCTGTAGAGATGTAAGTCGCTGAGCTGCGGGATGCGAACGGCGGAAGTGAGCACACAGCGACCGTGCCCTCTGCAGAAGGCCATCTAGTCTGGGATAGTGGGCTAAAAATTGCTGGACAACCAGGTTCAACACGTGAGCCATACAAGGCACGTGTGTGACATTGCCCCGGCGAAGGGCCGCACCCAGGTTTGCAGCATTGTCGCACACGGCCTTCCCTGGTTTCAGGTCCAGTGGAGACAACCATTCATGAAATTGGTTCTCCAGAGCTGACCACAACTCCTCAGCTGTGTGACTCACATTTCCCAGACATTTCAATGTAAAAACCGCCTGATGACGTTGAGCCCTACTGCCAGCATAGTAAGGAGGTGTGCAGGATCCCTTCTGTGCAGTTAGAAAGCTTGTGGCATGACCAGATAGGCTTTGGGTGCAGGTGGAAGACCGAGAGGAGGTTGAGGAGGCAGAAGCAGTGGAGGAAAAATGACATAAAGAGGATTTACGCACAACTCGTGGGGACGGCAAGACTTGGACAGCAGCCCCTTGTCCTGCTGTCACCATAGTTGCCCAGTGCCCAGTCAGCGACATGTAACGCCCCTGTCCATGCCTACTCGTCCAAGTGTCTGTGGTGAAATGCACCCTGTCACACACAGAGTTTCTCAAAGAAGCGGTGATGTTGTGTGCGACATGCTGGTGGAGCGCAGGCACACCTTTCTTTGAGAAGTAGTGCCGACTGGGCATCTGGTACTGGGGCACTGCGACGGACATAAGGTCTCGAAAATCCTCTGTGTCCACCAGGCGGAAAGGCAGCATTTCTGTAGCCAAGAGCTTGCAGATGGTGAAATTCAACCTCTTAGCTTTCTCATGGCTAGGAGGAAATGGTCTTTTACTTGTCCACATCTGAGGGACCGAGGGCTGGCTATTGTGCTTAGACGGGGTTGATAAGGGTGTCCCCGGCAAACTGCCGGTCTGTGAGGAAGATGCAGGCGGACATGTTAGGTTGCCTTGATCCAAAGGTGGTGCTATCGATGTCGGACAGCGCTCAAGACCAGCTGGTGTTACCACCTCCAAAGAAAATGATGACCTGCCAATCACGCTGGCTGTTGCGGGTAAAGAGGTGGCAGGTCTGCGCCCCAAAACAGGTGTGACTGCTGTCCCCCCAGTCACAGAGGATGAAGAGGCCGCGGATGCACAAGATATGGCAGACGGTGGTTGGCCCGGCCGGCTAGACCGCATTGTAGCACACTGAGCTTCCCACTGCAACTTATGCTTCATGTCCATGTGCCGGTTCATGCATGAAGTACTCAAACTATGTATTTTTTGGCCTCTACTTAGCTTTTGCTGACAAATGTTACAGATAACACGAGTTGGGTCATCTTTATCGATCTGAAAAAATGCCCAGGCTATGCAAGGCTTAGCACCCATGCGACCTGAAGAGCCACCACGACTTGTGGTGAGAGGCAGAGTTGTGTTTGAGGATGCAGTTGTTGACGTGCTTCCAGTACTACGTCTCTGTCCAGGAAGGCGCAACCTGACCTCGTCGTCACTAGCATCTTCCTCCACCTCCTCTGCTGACCTCATCTCTTGGCTGACTGTGGGTTGACAGTAAGTGGGATCTCCGACCTCATCATCATCACCCTGTGCGTTATCACACCCGTCGTCCTCAGAGCCAACCTGTTCCTGCCCTGACAAAAAACTAAAGTTGTCGCTCCAATCAGGTATTTGAGTCTTATCATCGTCTTCCTCATTGTCTCCACCAACAGGAGTTACAGTTTGGGAATGAGGGTCTACATTATGGTCAGAACCTTCTGCGTCTGGTCCTGGATCCGACTCATAAAGATTCTGGGCATCAGTGCAGATCATTTCCTCGTCTGGATTCACAGAAGCGCTGGAGTCGACCTCTGATTCCCAGGCTATAGTATGAGTAAACAGCTCTGCAGACTCAACCATCTGTTCTACCTCATACTCAGACGGGCAGCTGGAGATTTGGGAGCTGTGAGGAAGCAAGTGCGATTTGGGTGACACCTTTGAGGACTGGAGTATTTGTGATGTTGAAGTTGATGTGGAGGAGAGCCCACTTAAAGGAGCACTTGATATCCGTTGAAGCACCTGCTGTTTTTGTGCCTCATCTGGAATTTGTAGCGATTGGCGTGGCCGTAAGAAAGGGATCTTATCACATTGTCCGCTAAAAGAAGTAGACATTTTAGTTTGGCTGGAAGATGGTCTTTCTTCTGCACCTACCCCACGGACACAACCTTTTTTCCCCTTCCCAACACGCCTATTCCCCTTTCCACCAGCAGCAGGCCTTTTTCCACTCATTTTGGTGGTTAACTAATTCACAACTCTGGAGTTGTTTGCACAAAAAAACAATGGATGGTAACCGAGCAGAGCTGAGTGGCCAAACTGTGGTATTAGGCCAAAACTATTGGCTGGGTTAGATGCAGAAAAAAATTATTTTTAATTTGCAACCTGATGGAGGTCAGTATAGATGGACTAATAGACCAAGTCCCACACACCGCTAGAAGCCCAAATATTTTTTCAGAGCTAGATGCAGAAATTTTTTTTATTCAATTTGCAACCTGATGGAGGTCAGTATAGATGGACTAATAGACCAAGTCCCACACACTGCTAGAAGCCCAAATATTTTTTCAGAGCTAGATGCAGAAAAAAATTATTTTTAATTTGCAACCTGATGGAGGTCAGTATAGATGGACTAATAGACCAAGTCCCACACACCGCTAGAAGCCCAAATATTTTTTCAGAGCTAGATGCAGAAAAAAATTATTTTTAATTTGCAACCTGATGGAGGTCAGTATAGATGGACTAATAGACCAAGTCCCACACACCGCTAGAAGCCCAAATATTTTTTCAGAGCTAGATGCAGAAAAAAATTATATTCAATTTGCAACCTGCTGGAGGTCAGTATAGAAGGACTAATAGAACAAGTCCCACACACTGCTAGAAGCCCAAATATTTTTTCAGAGCTAGATGCAGAAAAAAATTATATTCAGTTTGCAACCTGATGGAGGTCAGTATAGATGGACTAATAGAATGATGCTATGCCCAAAAGATTTTACTTCACTAGGTGCAGTAAAAAAATTGGTATTCTATACACAGGTGGTATATCTTGCAACACAGATAGGCTACTCCACTGACTAACACACTCTGCAATAGGCCAAAAAGGATTAGCTTTGCTAGATTCAGCCAAATGCTGTGAAAAAAACTTGCACAGCACTGGCACAGACCTGCCTGGCAAAAACTGATAGGAACTGATGTAACCTAGTCCTGAAAAGGACTCCAATTACAATTAGTCTTTACTCCCACAATCTATCTATTTAAGAGCACAGACCTGCCTGATAAAAGTCGTAGGAAATGCTGTAACCTAGTCCTTAAAAGGACTGCAATCACAACTATTCCCTACTCCCAAGCTATCTGTATATTTGTGCGAAAATTGGCTTGAAATTAACAAGGTATAGCGCACACAGCAACAGCGGTGCCGTCTAACACGCAGCTGCAGCAGTGAGAAAATGGTGGCGACGGGGAAAATGGCTTGGTCTTATAGGGCAAGGACATGTGACATACACTGCCAATCACACATGCCCTTGCTTGTGTGAAAAAAAGCACTTCGGTCCGTGTGTGCGCTGCTGATAGGCTGACAGATTGCACCTCCCCACTGCAAATGCGGGAAAGAGAAAAAAAAATGGAGATCTTCATTGTTCCTGCAGAGATCCATCCCCTGCCCCTCCCCCCACCCCGCTGTACACTCAAACTGCGTATTAACATTAATTTTCATCATTACTGAGAAAAAATCCAGTTATGATTTTGGTGCACGAACAGTTATCGAACATAACCTCGAACAGCCGAATTTTTCTCAAATTGTTCGTGTTCGCCGACCGTCTCGAACACCGCCCAAAACAGCTCGAATTTGAGATTGGCGAACAGTTCGAGTAGAACAACGCTCATCTCTATTCCTGACCTTGGTACGTATCAGCTTTTGGTGATCCTGGGACATGTAGTTCGCC
Source organism: Phyllobates terribilis (assembly GCF_046119375.1). Taxonomy (NCBI): domain Eukaryota; kingdom Metazoa; phylum Chordata; class Amphibia; order Anura; family Dendrobatidae; genus Phyllobates; species Phyllobates terribilis. The sequence continues at coordinate 128,713,745 of NW_027362773.1, read as the reverse complement.
AGGGTTCCGGTCGTTTTCTACTGGTCATGAAGATCTACGTAGACTCAGACCCGGTGTCTGGTAAATTCTTCGGGGTGAGCTGGTTAAGCTCCTCTGCCCCTTATGTACTCACTTTCCACTCGCCTTTGGCCCCGCGCGAGGCCCTCACTAGTCTTCACACACTGCAGTCGGGACGCTGCTCTTCTTCGCCGCTCTCAGAGCATCGGCACACTCCTAGCTCTCCATCCTGAGCTCTGTGAGTTCTAGTCTGGACTCACTCTACAGACTGTACTGAACTCAACTTTGCAGGAACTGCTAGGCTCTGGCTCGACTGCACTCACTCCTTCTGTGTCTTAGCAGGAACTGCTGAATCACTTTCTGGGCTGCCTGGCTCCACCTTCCCTTTATATATCCCTAACGGGCTCCCTCTGGTGGTCTGAGGTGGAAGGTGGAGGTGTGTGTATGCTGTAAGGGCCTCTTGTGGAGGAATCCGTTCATGCACACTTCTAGGATCTGTGATACCAAGCGCTGCTGGGCTTCACATGCTCACTTACACTGAGCACTGTATATATAACATACTGAGAATTCAGGGGGGTGTACTCACTTACACTGAGCACTGTATATATAATGTACTGAGAATACAGGGGGATGTACTCACTTATCCTGAGCGCTGTAGATGTAATGTACTTTGAATGCAGGGGGATGTACTCACGCTGAGCGCTGTATGTATAACGTACTGAGAATACAGGGGGATGTAGTCACGCTGAGCGCTATATGTATAACGTACTGAGAATACAGGGGGTGTACTCGAGCTGAGCGCTGTCTGTGTAATGTACTGAGAATACAGGGGGGTGAACTCACTTACGCTGAGCCCTGTATGTATAACGTACTGAGAATACAAGAAGGTGTACTCATTCACGCTCAGTGTTGTATGTATAACATACTGAGAATACAGGGGCGTGTACTCACTCACGCTGAGTGCTGTATATATAAAGTACTGAGAATACTGGGGGATGTTCTCACTTATGCTGAGCGCTGTATGTATAACGTACTGAGAATACAGGGGGGTGTACTCACTTACACTGAGCACTATCTATGTAAAGTACTGAGAATATAGGGGGTGTACTCACTCACGCTGAGTGCTGTATACTGTATATAATGGACAGAGAATACAGGGGGTGTATTTGTGGTGCCCCTGAGGGTTCAGTCACCACAGAGGTACTGCACCTCACCCAGAGGTGTGGTGTCTCCTTCTCTCAGGTAAGGAGGGAGTGCTGCCCGGAACCCCAACACCCGCATTCAACACTACACTACTCCAGGCCGGCTGGAAGGGCAAGAGGCAATGTGTTTCCTGCTGAGCCCTGTCCCTGGCTGGAGTCGGGGGAACCAAAGGTAGGGGGAACCAGTAGTGGGTGTAGGTGGAGGATGTAGAGTAGGGGAGCACCATTGTAGGAGGTATATAAAAGGTAAGCCATCTTAGGGTGGCAGGTTAGGGTGGAAGTTCAGTGAGTGAGGACATTCAGTCAGGGAGCAGAGTCTCGTTAGGAGCTCTGCTCCACAAGTGGGGCCTAGTGACAGAGGCCCTGGAGGGGAGCAGAGGAAGAAGGCTCCGTTCTATAGAAGGGATCCCAGGGGGTACGGCGAGTGCAGGACGGCACCCGTACGCCCCGAATCTGCCCGGTGTCAGAGGGATCAGGCCGCAAGAAGGGACCGGTCCCCGGCCCAGCCGTGTTACTCCAAGTCTCGGCTGGAAAAACTGGAGGCTTCTGCACTTCCATGGTGCAGTCCCCACAGTCTCATCCTAGTCACCGTGAGGGTCAAGCAGGTCCGGGAACTCCAGGTTGCCCAGAGGGACTTCAGAGTACCCGAGCGGGACTGAGTGTGTGAGAAGCGCAGGGCAGGAGGGAGAAGACCCAGCGTGAGAAGTCGGTCTAGTTAGGAACATAAAGAAAGCGGGGTTCCATCGAGCGCTCCTGACATATCTGAGGAAGAGCTGAACCCCTGGTCTGGTAGACGCAGTGCGACGCGGAGGCGGACACCCATACAGTGTACCGGAGAACCTTGTACAAGAACTGTGAGTAAAGCTCGGATAACTGCACTGCACTTCCTCCGTCAATTATTTCAGCTGTGCCATCTCTCCCGCCGCACTACAAGTCCCAGCACCACCCACCATCAAACTTCACACTGCCCCGGGGGCCCGCTCCACCTGTGGGGAGCAGAAACACCTCAGCTGGCATCCCAACACCCCCGGAGGTCTGAAACAGCGCTGGTAGTCATTACCAGGTGCCACAGGTGGCGACACAAACTGTTTATTTATTTTATCCAAGTTCCAATCCCCTTTTTCAAGAGTGACCCCAGGGTACGACCACCGCGACAACACCCAAACCAGGCAAGGGCCCGTGTACCGACTCGTCCCCATCGCCTGGGCGCGTCATACTCTTCCTGGTGTCACGAACAGGATTTTGTGCCCGTTGCCACCGGGTACTGTGTGCCTAATATGGACTGTTGTTCAAAATTGAATGTGGCGCCCGCCCCAGAAGAACGGGCGCCATTATGTGCGTGATCAAAAACAACAATATGGAACCTCCCATCCTGGGCCAGGTCCCAGAATGGCGCCAAAAGCACAACCTGCCCCTTGCAACTGTGACTGTCCGCATAGATGTGTCCGTCTAGGCAGGGAGGAGGTCTCAGGGAGTGACCGACAGCAGGCTGCCATGGGACCGCCCCCGAAAGGGGAGGGAAGGAGGAGAGAGAGAATGGAGACAGGGTGTGGTCTTCACCAGTCTAGACAGACCGCACCTGGCAGCCAGCATGGACGGAAGCAAGGATCAAGCCTCCGCCTCTGGCCTGCAGCAGCAAGTGCCCCCCCTCACCCTGGAGGGAGCGACAAACCAACTTTCCCCGGAGGATGCTGAGTTCCGCCAAAGCGAGATCCTGGAGCTGAGCCAGCAGGTGGAATGGGCCCAGCAAGCAGCGGTCGCCAGGTAGAAGAAGGAGCTGCTGGAGAAGTTAGCAGCTCGGTGGCAGCCATCCCTGGGTACCAGCAGCAGCGCTCCAGCCCTGGCGGAGCCAGATGAACACCAGGAGGCCGTGTGCAGCACAGGAGCAGGTAGGAAGATTTCCCCTGTCCCGGGCGCTGCAAGCGCCGACCTGCTCCTGGGCCTCCTACACCAGCACTCCCCGTACCTCGCCATGTACCCCCTGGAGCAGCAGCTAAGCCCGGAACCTCCACCCCCGGGCGCTGACTCCGAAGACCTCCTGCTCGGCTCCCTCCCGGAACCGCCACCTCCAGCACCTGAATGGGTGTACGGCGCGCCCTCCTTTGATTGGACCACCCAGTTCGAGGACCAGCAGCAGCACCCGCTACTCCCAACACCAGCGTCCCCGGTTGCCTGCCCCGGCGGAGAAGAGTTTAGCTTGGACAACCGGGGGGGAGGACCTGATGGAGTTCCCGCAGGAGACCCAAGCCCAAGCCCTGCAGAGAAAGGAGTTCTGTAGGCGGGAGCTCCTACTGCTGGAGAAGGAGCAGCGCACCCGGTGGGCGCGCTGCGAGCGGATGGAGCCCCGGAATAAAGCTCCGAAGGCCCTGGTCTGGCAAGCAGAATCAGCCCAACCCAGCCCCCGTGAAGAGGGACGGGTCGTGAAATTTGACTTGAAGGCTGGGTGGGGCTTCATCCGTGATCCCAACTTCAACAGGGATATCTTCGTAAACCGGCGGGATGTTGAGCCCTATTTGGAGCAGAGCCATCCCGACCGGAACTTGTACCCCGGTGATCGTGTCACCTACACTCGACACCACGGGGAACGCGGGTGGTATGCCCTCCAAGTATACCGCGTGATTGAGGAAGAGGAGAACCCGCCCCCGCAGTTCATGGCTGATGACCCAGCTGGGTCAGCCAGCAAGAATCAAGAGTACCCCAGGCGGGGACCCCATTACTGAGTACAGCGAGTGGGACTGAACACTGTGTAAATAGTCACCCCTAAGGGTACAGAAATATAAAGTTTGTTTCATGTGTGCATAATTACCCGTGAGGGTATACAGACTTCAGGCTGAGGACTGTGAGCAGCCAAGGACTGACTTTGTATATAGTTTGCACTTCTTAAAGTGCTCTCTATTGGTTTTATATTGCAACCGCAGACCTCAGAACAAAAACCCATTTGGCGTGGCCGAAGACGTGGTCCAGCACCAGGATCACCTATGCCCTGCAGCCACGCCCAGGGCCTACGTTGAGGGCTTGCGGACGGGTCCCTCATGCTGCTACTTTTGCACCTTTTACCAGTAAGATGGATATCCTGTTTGGGATCTTACTGCAAGATGTTTGAAAAATGTATATGCCAGTGAAAAGTGTTTTATAATGTTTTGATAACCTGTAATGTTCAAAGAAAAGTGCCTCCCATATCTTATAAGCGAATGCATTCTAAAAATTGTATGTCTAATATACCATGTTTTTGCTCAGTTCCATCCCGCGGACGTGCTGTGTTTTACCAGGGGGGGGTGTGGCGCCCCTGAGGGTTCAGTCGCCACAGAGGTACTGCATCTCACCCAGAGGTGTGGTGTCTCCTTCTCTCACTTAAGCAGGGAGTGCTGCCCGGAACTCCAACACCTGCATTCAACACTACACTACTCCAGGTCGGCTGGAAGGGCAAGAGGCAATGTGTTTCCTGCTGAGCCCTGTCCCTGGCTGGAGTCGGGGGAACCAAAGATAGGGGGAACCAGTAGTGGGTGGAGGATGTAGAGTAGGGGAGCACCATTGTAGGAGGTATATAAAAGTGAAGCCATCTTAGGGTGGCAGGTTAGGGTGGAAGTTCAGTGAGTGAGGACAGTCAGTCAGGGAGCAGAGTCTCGTTAGGAGCTCTGCTCCACAAGTTGGGCCTAGTGACAAAGGCCCTGGAGGGGAGCAGAGGCGGAAGGCTCCGTTCTATAGAAGGGATCCCAGGGGGTACGGTGAGTGCAGGACGGCACCCGTACGCCCCGAATCTGCCCGGTGTCAGAGGGATCAGGCCGCAAGAAGGGACCGGTCCCTGTCCCAGCCGTGTTACTCCAAGTCTCGGCTGGAAAAACTGGAGGCTTCTGCACTTCCATGGTGCAGTCGCCACAGTCTCATCCTAGTCACCGTGAGGGTCAAGCAGGTCCGGGAACTCCAGGTTGCCCAGAGGGACTTCAGAGTACCCGAGCGGGACTGAGGGTGTGGGAAGTGCAGGGCAGGAGGGAGAAGACCCAGCGTGAGAAGTCGGTCTAATTAGGAACATAAAAAAAGCGGGGTTCCGTCGAGCGCTCCTGACATATCTGAGGAAGAGCTGAACCCCTGGTCTGGTAGACGCAGTGCGACGCGTAGGCGGACACCCGTACAGTGTACCGGAGAACCTTGTACAAGAACTGTGAGTAAAGCTCGGATGACTGCACTGCACTGCCTCCGTGAATTATTTTAGCTGCGCCATCTCACCAGCCGCACCACAAATCCCAGCACCACCCACCATCAAAATCCACACTGCCCTGGGGGCCCGCTCCACCTGTGGGGAGCAGCACCTCAGCTGGCATCCCAACACCCCCGGAGGTCTGAAGCAGCGCTGGTAATCATTACCAGGTACCACAGGTGGCGTCACGAACTGTTTATTTATTTTATCCAAGTTCCAATCCCCTTTTTCAAGAGTGACCCCAGGGTACGGGCCCGGGAGCCGACCACCGCGACAACCCCCAAACCAGGCAAAGTGCCGAGTCGTCCCCATCCTCTGGGTGCGTCATATTCACTTAAGTTGAGTGCTGTGTATATAATGTACTGAGAATGCAGGGGGTGCACTCACTTATGCTAAGCGCTGTAGATGTAACACACTTTGAATACAAGGGGATGTACTCACTCTGAGCTCTGTATGTATAACGTACTGAGAATACAGCGAGTTGTACACAAGCTGAGCGCTGTATATATAAAGTACTTAGAATACAGGGAGGTGTACTTTCTTATGCTTAGCGCTGTATGTATAACGTACTAAGAATACGGGGGGGTGTATTACTTAAGCTGAGTGCTGTCTATATTGTTATGATCTGCAACATGTACTAAGGAAAGATAAGGGAAAACTGTCCCTACAGTAAAACTAAGCTGAATCCCTACAATGTAGCAGGCTGCCTGTTCCTAGCGAACAGACCCGCCTAGTCCTCTTCTAGTCTGAACGAAGACCTATAGCATAAGGGGAGGGGTCCCTAAAAGAACTAAGGACTGGGACAAAAATGGGACACCTCCTAAACAGAGAAGTTGTAGCAGAACACAAAAAGACAAACAGACAAAAAAGTACTAGAGGTCCCAGAAGGACCAAACGAACTGACAGAGAAAGGCACAGAAGCACCTGGCTAGAGAAACAGTCAAACACTGAAGTCCAGCACAGCCAAAAGGGTGGAGCTGGAATATAAAGGCAGATGGTCACATGACCGCAAAACACAAAATGGAAGAAACAAACAGGAGGGTTCTAACATATATAATGTACTGAGAATACAGGGGGGTGTACTCACTTATGCTGAGCGCTGTATGTATAACGTACTGAGAATACAGGGAGAATACAGGAAGAATACAGCTGAGCGCTGTACGTGTAACGCACTGCGAATACAGGGAGTTGTACTCACTTACGCTGAGCGCTGTATCTATAAAGTACTGAGAATACAGAGGGTGTACCCACACTGAGCGCTGTATGTGTAACTTACTGAGAATACGGGGGGTGTACTCACTTATGCTGAGAGCTGTATGTATAACACACTGAGAACACAGGGGGGCGTACTCACTGCTAAGTGCTGTATGTATAAAATACTGAGAATACAGGTGGTGTACTCATTTACGCTGAGCACTGGATGTATAACGTGCTGAAAAAACGGGGGTGTACTCACTTATGCTGAGCGCTGTATGTATAACGTACTGAGAATACCGGAAGAATTGACGGTCAGCGGGAGAAGCAAGTAACATAGTTTTTAAGGTTGAATGAAGACTAAGTCCATCTAGTTCAACCCATAGCCTAACTTGTTGATCCAGAGGAAGGCAAAAAAACCCCATGTGGCAAACACTAAGCTCCACTTTGGGGGAAAAAATTCCTTCCCGACTCCATACGACAATCAGACTAGTTCCCTGGATCAACGCCCTATCAAGGAATCTAGTATTTATAACCTGTAATATTATACTTTTCAAGAAAGGCATCTATGCCCTTCTTAAATTTTAATAGTGAATCACTCATTACAACATCATGCGGCAGAGAGTTCCATAGTCTCACTGCTCTTACAGTAAAGAATCCCCGTCTGTGATTATGATTAAACCTTCTTTCCTCCAGACGTAGAAGATGCCCCCTTGTCCCCGTCTCAGGCCTCAGAGTAAAAAGATCAGTAGAAAGGTCTTTGTACTGTCCCCTCATATACTTGTACATAGTAATAAGATCACCCCTAAGCCTTCTTTTTTCCACAGTAAATAACCCCAAGTGTAATAACCTGTCTTGGTATTGCAGACCCCCCAGTCCTCTAATAACCTTGGTCGCTCTTCTCTGCACCCGCTCTAGTTCAGCTATGTCTTTCTTATACACCGGAGACCAGAACTGTACACAGTATTCTAAGTGTGGTCGCACTAATGGCTTGTATAGAGGTAAAATTATGTTCTCCTCATGAGCATCTATGCCTCTTTTAATGCATCCCATTATTTTATTTGCCTTTGCAGCAGCTGCCTGACACTGGCCACTAAATGTGAGCTTGTCATCCACCAATACACCCAGGTCTTTTTCAGTTACAGTTTTGCCCAGTGTTTTACAATTAAGCATATAATTATACATTTTATTTCCTCTGCCCAAGTGCATTACCTTACATTTATCCCCATTAAAGCTCATTTGCCATTTATCAGCCCAAGCTTCTAGTTTACATAGATCCTCCTGTAATATAAAATTGTCCTCCTCAGTATTGATTACCCTGCAGAGTTTAGTGTCGTCTGCAAATATTGAAATATTACTCTGTATGCCCCCTACAAGGTCATTAATAAATATGTTAAAAAGAAGGGGGCCCAATACTGACCCCTGTGGTACCCCACTGTTAACTGAGACCCAGTCTGAGTGTTTTCCATTAATAACCACCCTTTGTTTCCTATCACTGAGCCAATTCTTAACCCACATACATATATTTTCCCCTATCCCCATTGTTCTCATTTTATGTATCAACCTTTTGTGTGGAACCGTATCAAAAGCTTTTGAAAAGTCCATATACACAACATCCACTGCATTTCCTTGGTCCAGTCCAGAACTAACCTCCTCATAAAAACTGATCAGATTAGTTTGACAGGAACGGTCCCTCGTAAACCCATGTTGATATTGGGTCATGAGGTTATTCTTCTTCAGATACTCTATTATAGCATCTCTTAGGAAACCCTCCAGGATTTTACCCACAGTAGAGGTTAAGCTTACCGGCCTATAATTTCCAAGTTCGGTTTTTGTCTCCTTTTTGAATATTGGCACCACATTTGCTATACGCCAGTCCTGTGGTACAGACCCTGTTATTATGGAATCTTTAAAGATTAAAAATAATGGTCTATCTATGACGTTACTTAATTCCTGCAGTACTCACGGGTGTATCCCATCCGGGCCCAGGGATTTGTTAACTTTAGTGATCTGAGTCACAATCTCCTGGTTGTACAGGAGATCCAACACGCTTTCTGCTGATGTAGATATCAAATGCGGCTGCATGTGCCACTATCGGCTTCTCCCGCGCTGTCAACACTTGTATGTCAACATGAGAGACAGTTTCAACTAGGTCAGCGGTCTGTCGACAGCTGAATTGGGGTAAATCTATTTCATGCAACCCTGTAATACCGCACTCTGTAGTGCAGTCAGATATGGCTTGATACTGTCTGACAAAACTATCAGGATTCGTCCCTAGGGAAGATAGATCACTTGCTTCTCCCGCTGACCGTTAATTCTTGCGCGGACAGTGTGTGAGAGACTGTCAGTGGCATAGCTGAGCCGCTTGTCTTCCTAAACTGGCTAAACCTGTTATATTGCCAGAGTTATCTCACTGCCGACAGCACTACTGGAGCTGGGAGTAGATTTATTAAGGATCAATCACACAGATTGTGCAACAGGTATAATAGTGTGCCCTGATAACCTCTGTGCAAGGGCTCATTATACTTATATATACTAGACCTGCCACACTTTTGAAGTCACTTTATATATAATATGGGGAGTGAATCCTATGGGCTAGGATATTTTTTCATCATTGAATTCATACTGGCCATATGAGCCTTTATCTAATAAAATCTCTCCTGGCTGAGGATGCTAGCACAATTCAGCACACTTTTGATATACTCTATGGCATCTATTTTGTAAGCATAAACCCAGCCATCAATTATAAGGGACTTTGGCTAGGGGCTTCTTTTACTAATAATTTGATTTACTGTCTGACTCTATCAGGAATTTAGTGGATCATGACTCAATTTATATAATCATGATCCATTATACATCTCTAATGGGATGTATGATTTACTAGGTTTTAATATAATTATTTAATAAAGAGTCACTCACAGCCTTTTCCCTTCTTTTCCCTTTCCTAATTGTTTACCTGTACGTAAAATGTGCTGAGAATACAGGGGGTGTACTCATTTACGCTGAGCACTGTATGTATAAGGTACTGAGAATACAGGGAGTGTACTCACGTTGAGCGCTGTATGTATAACGTACTGAGAATACAGGGAGAATACAGCTGAGCGCTGAACGTGTAACGCACTGCGAATACAGGGAGTTGTACTCACTTATGCTGAGCGCTGTATGTATAAAGTACTGAGAATACAGAGGGTGTACCCACACTGAGCACTGTATGTATAACTTACTGAGAATATGGGGGGTGTACTCACTTATGCTGAGAGCTGTATGTATAACACACTGAGAACACATCGGGGCGTACTCACGCTGAGCGCTGTATGTATAAAGTACTGAGAATACAGGTGGTGTACTCATTTCCGCTGAGCACTGGATGTATAACATACTGAGAATACAGGGCGGTGTACTCACTTACGTTAAGCCCTGTATGTATAACATACTGAGAATACAGGGGGGTATACTCACTTGCGCTGAGCACTATATGTATAACGTACTACGAATACAGGGGGGTGTAGTCACTTGCGCTGAACGCTATATGTATAACGTACTGCAAATACAGGGGGTGTACTCACGCTGAGCGCTGTATGTATAACGTACTAAGAATTCAGGGGGTGCACTCACTTATGGTGAGCGCTGTAGATGTAATGTACTGCAAATACAGGGGGTGTACTCACTTACGCTGAGTGCGGTATGTATAATGTACTGAGAATACATGGGGGGTGCTTACTCACGCTGATCGCTGTCTATATAACGTACTGAGAACGGGGGGTGTACTCACTTATGCTGAGCGCTGTAGATGTAACATACTGCAAATACAGGGGGGTGTACTCACTTACACTAAGTGCTGTATGTATAACGTACTGAGAATACAGAGGGGTGTGCTTACTCACGCTGAGCGCTGTCTATATAACACACTAAGAATACAGGGGGGTGTATTAAATTACTCTGAGCGCTCTGAGCGCTGTATATATAATGTACTGAGATTACAGGGGGGTGTACTCACTTATGCTGAGCGCTGTATGTATAACATACTGCAAATACAGGGAGTGTACTCACGCTGAGCACTGTATGTATAACGTACTGAGAATACAGGGGAGCGTACTCACTTGCGCTGAGCACTGTATGTTTAACGTACTGCAAATACAGGGGGTGTACTCACTTACGCTGAGCGCTGTATATATAACGTACTGAGAATACAGGGTGTGTATGTGGCGCCCTGCTGCGCATTGGTGCCACAGATCCCAGAGGGGTGCATGGACGGACTTCTCCACAAGAGGCCCTCATAGCATTCACACACCTCCACCCTACCACCTTAGACCACCAGAGGGAGCCCGGATAGGGATATAAAGGGAGGGTGGAGCCAGGCAGCTCAGTGGAGAGAAGTGAAGTCGGTAGTCTGTTGAGAGGAGCTCCTGCGGAAGCTAGCCTGCCATGGAGCTCAGTTAGTTCAGTCCAGACTCAGAGAGCTCGAGTTAGTGAGCCTAGGGCGTACGACGCCAAAAGAGCAGTGAAGAGTAGCGAGGCCTACTGCCAGTGTGAAGCCTAGTGAGGGCCCCGAGCGTGGCCGAAGGCGAGTGGAGTAAGCAAGCAACAGAGGGGGGCAAAATAGCTTAACCAGCTCACCCCAAAACCATTTACCGGACACCGGGTCCGCGTCTGCAGGGATTCCTTACATCCAGCAGAAACAACCAGAACCCCTGGCGAACTATATGTCCCAGGAACACCAAAAGCTGATTATGTACCAGGGTCAGGAGTCACGGAGGCCCAAGAGACCAGGGAGTGTGATCTCCAACAGAAGGCCCTACCACCAGGTCAGCAGGTGCAAGACAGAGACCAAGTTAGGCCTAGCTCCAGGCAGGTCAGAAACGTATCAAGGAAAGGCAAGGAACAGGAGGCCCCACACCCGCTCACTGGGGAGAGTCCTGATATGCACCCTTCACCCTGAAGTACCCTGGACCGTGCCAGAAACACCACCAGTAAAGGTACTGAAGTGAACTGTTGTGAGTGTGCCTATTCTTCCTCTGACCCGACTGGGTCTCCTCTGTCCTGCATCCCTACACTTACGCTGCCCTGAGGCCCCGCTCCACCTGTGGGGAGCCGCACCAACTAAGCTATCCCGAACACCGGCCTCAGAGGACTGTCGAAGCACTGGTGATCCTCAGCAGACACCACAGGTGGCGTCACGAACATTCCCCTATCCCAAACAACTTTCCCCCTTCTTTTAAGAGTGATCCCAGGGTACGGGCCCGGGAGCCGGCCACCGCGACATCCCCCGAGATCAGGCAACAACAAGGCCCGGGTGCCGAGTCGTTTCCCCATCCCCTGGGCGCGTCATCTCTTCCTGGCGTCACAAACAGGATTCCGTGCCCGCTGCAACGATGGAGTGTTGTGCCCGTTGCCACCGGGTACTGTGCGCCTTTAATCAGAACTGTGTATTTAACTGTGGCGAAGATTGCAGCCATTGTTGTGCCGCCGAGCGGGAAGAAGGGCGTAACCGCGGGAAACTGAGAGGCGTACCTGCTGAAGCGCGCGAAGCTCCGGACACGCCCCACGCCTCGACGTCAAACCAGGAAGCGCAAGGTCCTGGAAGGAGCCCCGGTGAACGCTCTGACGTAGGACGCAAGCGACGCAAGGTCCTGAAGGAAGACCGTCACCTGCGGAGCTGCGGCCTACCGGAAGGAAAGAAAAGAAGGTAGGCCACGGTTCGCTAGGGGGGCGCCAGAATGTCAGAAGAACAGCACAACGCCGGAGTACCGGTTAACGGCCCTGATGATCAACCGGCGTCGAGCAGGACGGAGCAGCCGCTCCACCAGCAGGGTTTGTAACCGCTGTCATACCCATGGCCCTACGTACATCCCTGGAGCGAAGTGGCTCCCCTAGTACAGCGGCAAACCAGATACCCTGTCTGGATTCAAAAGGAAAATATGGGGTATACTTAACATGTACTCTATGACAGGCAAGCAAAGAGCCGCTGTTGTATTGGGACAATTGACTGGTGCTGCGAAGCGAGAAGTAGAAACCTGGTCGGCCGCAGACCAGGATTCAGTGTCCGCAATCTTTAAAAAGTTACAGACTGTCTTTGAGAATCTTACTGAGACAGACCTCCAGATGAGGTTCTACAACTGCTCTCAGCAACCGGAGGACAGTGTTCGAGACTATGCCTGGCGTTTACAAGGGGCCCTGCGAGCTCTGAAACAGGTTAGTCCAACCAGCATCAATGATGAAAATAGAATGCTGAAGGAACAGTTTATCCGGGGACTGAGGTCTCAAGAGGAGAGCAGGACTGTGCTTTGGTGATCCCTGGATCATCCAGATGCCACCTTTGACACCCTTAAGGACATAGCTATAAAAGGACTGCAGCCCCTGGAAACAACTGCAACCCAATGTTACCATGGTGGGGCCACCCCAGTGCCCACGGCGTCCACCTTTTCCCTGGTGGCTGTTGAAGCCAAGGTGCATGCAACGTCCCCTAGTGAGCTGGACAGCCTGCGCTCTGAAGTGCTTCAGTTGAGCAAAACCCTGACCACTGTACTGAGTGCCCTGCAGCTGCGGACGGAGCCCGAGGCAGAAGGAAGGATTCTGCTAGCCAACAGCCCTGAGGATGTCCCCTGGATGAGAAGGAGGAGGAGGACAACGCCTCCCCCTGGGAGGACCAGCGACCAATGCCGCCTGCCGAAGGACCCTGTCTGACACCGCTGCCATAAATCAGGTCACGCCATCCGGCGCTGTCCTTTAAAAGAGCAAACCCTGGGGCCGAGGGCCAACACCCAGGAGTAGACCCCTCAGGCCCATCAAACTGGTACCGCAGGTTCGTGGGAGGAAGACCTTTCCTGTCCATCGTGCTGGACGGCATCGCGACACCTGCTCTGCTGGACACAGGATCTCAGGTGACCATCATGTCTGATGTCCTTTACAAAAGGTTCTGGTCCATAGACGAACTTCACCCACCAGATCCAAATCTTTCCGTGCATGCCTCAAATGGCATCCCCCTTAACCTAGTCGGGGTTAAGGATGTGGCAGTAAAGGTGGGAAGAGTGGAACTGAAGGACCAGGGACTAATTGTAGTAGAGACTAATCCTGATGATACAGACTTGTATATGTTACTTGGCACAAATATTGTTAGTAACTGTTTGGGAGAAGTGTTGTTCTTGCTCCAACAGATAGCTGACACTGCCAGACCAGGGCAGAGAAGGGCGCTCCAGAAAGAGAGCAGAGCCCTTATGTACAAGCAACAGGTAAAGCTAACAGGCGGTGAAATTCGTAATGTACGGGTGACAGACCCGGTACCCATTGTGATTCCCCCGATGAGTGAAATGCTGATTTGGTGTAGAGCAGCAATAGGTCTCAAAGGACGGAGCTACCAGGCGGTAGTAGAGCCCCTTAGCTCGGAGCATAGACCTACACTCTTGACTGCCAGAGGGGTAGTGGATGTACGCAATGGGAGGGTGCCCGTACGCCTCCTAAACTATGGGGAGGACGAAGTTAGATTACCACGCTACGCTACTGTTGCCAAACTGTACACAGTAGATAACAACTCCATACACACGGCGAAGTCCTTAACCTCACCAGACGAAGTGGAAGATAATGACCCTGGAACCCAGGTGGAGGATTGGTGTCAACAGCTCCATGTTGGGACAGACACCACTCCTGCCCATCAGAAGCAGGGTGTACACCGGGTGGTTCAAGAATACGAGCAGGTATTCAGTAAACACCCACTTGACTTTGGGAGGATTAAGGGGGTTCAACACCATATCACCACAGGCGACCATCCACCCATCAAAGAACGTTACAGGCCTATACCACCAGCACACTACCAGAAGGCGAAAGAGATGTTGCACGACATGAAGAAGGCAGGGGTAGTAAGGGATAGTTGTAGTCCCTGGGCAGCTCCCCTAGTTCTAGTCAGGAAAAAGGACGGAAGCATGAGAATGTGTGTAGATTACAGACAAGTAAATTGCATTACACATAAAGATGCATACCCTTTACCCCGTATAGAGGAATCCCTGGCTGCCTTAAAGTCTGCAAATTACTTTTCCACCCTTGACCTCACTAGTGGGTACTGGCAAGTAGCTGTTGCTGAGGAGGATTGGGAGAAGACGGCCTTCACCACCCCGATGCGACTCTGCAAGTTCAATAGTATGCCGTTTGGACTCTGCAATGCCCTCGGAACGTCCAGAGATTGATGGAGTGCTGCCTGGGACACCGCAACTTCGAGACTGTACTACTATACCTGGATGACGTGATAGTGTACTCCAAAACGTACGAGGACCATTTGAAGCACCTGGCAGAGGTATTTGAGTCGCTGTCCCGGTATGGGATGAAGCTGAAGCCCTCAAAGTGCCACCTGCTCAAGCGAAAGGTACAGTACCTGGGGCACATTGTCAGTCCAGAAGGAGTAGCACCAGACCCGGAGAAGGTCACTGCCATTCAGAAATGGCCGGAGCCGAAGAGCCTCAAGAAGGTACGTCAGTTCCTGGGACTAGTCGGGTATTACCGGAGGTTTGTGAAGGACTATACTAAGAAAGCGGCGCCTTTGCAAGATCTCCTGGTAGGACAGTCCGGGAGAGGCAGAAACCTCCCGTTCCAGTGGGGTAAGGAGCAAGCTGAATCGTTTGAGGTGATGAAGCAGATCCTGACCGGCGAAGAGATCCTAGCCTACCCTGACTACAGCCAACCGTTCCTGCTGTACACTGATGCCAGCAACGAGGGATTAGGAGCTGTGTTATGTCAGAAGCAGAATGGCTGAGAAAAGGTGATAGCCTATGCAAGCAGGAAGCTCCGCCCGACCAAGAGGAACCCAGAGAACTATAGCAGCTTCAAGTTGGAGTTCCTGGCCCTGGTCTGGGCAATCACCGAGTGGTTCAAGCACTACCTAGCCTCCAGTAAGTTCACTGCCTTCACTGATAATAACCCCTTGACTCATCTGGAAACAGCCAAGCTAGGAGCCATGGAACAAAGATGGATGGCTCGGCTGTCAATCTACCAATTCACTATTAAGTACCGGGCGGGCCGCAAGAACGCCAACGCCGATGCCCTGTCCAGGATGCCTCACCAGTCGGACACTGAAGAAGAAGTGGATGACCTGGAGGAGATTGAGCTACCTGCCTTCCGCTGTAATGGAGTGGTCCACGAGCAACGAGCCTCCAGGAGGCATCGCAGTAAAACGTTAAACCCTTTGCCTCACCACAGCTGGAAGGAGACCCAGGACAGCGACCCGGTTGTCAGCTGTATCAAAGAACTGATAACCCAGGAAGGTTCCTCCCTGGAGAAGGATGCGTCTCCACAAGCCAAGCAACTGTGGAATGAGAGAAGCCGGCTGTTCATCTATAGAGAGAAGCTGTGCCGAAGGCACGTCAACCCGAGGACCCATGAGATGGTATGGCAGATCGTAGTGCCCAGGACGGACATCCAGATGGTGTTGGAGGCCTACCACGATCAAGCAGGGCACTTTGGCTGGAAGAAGCTAGAAACCCTGCTGAAAGGTCGGTTTTATTGGGTGGGAATGCGCAATTCCATAGAGAGATGGTGCCAGAATTGTGGACCCTGTAGCCTCAGAAGAAAAGATTACAGCAGCCAGAAGGCACCCCTGCAACCCATCAAGACATCTCGACCCTTAGAGATCGTGGCCCTGGATCATGTCAAGCTGTCACCCAGCAGGTCAGGATATTCCTATGCCCTGACCATGGTGGATCACTACTCCCGGTTCCTGGTGGTCGCCCCCGTCAAGGATCTGACAGCAGAAACTGAGGCAAAGACGTTTCAGGCATACTTCTGCAGGCCCCATGGATACCCGGAGCAGGTGCTGACAGATCAAGGCTCAGCCTTTGAAGCCAAATTGTTTAAGGAGTTCTGCCATCTGTAAGGGTGTAAAAAGATCCGGACTACACCGTACCACCCCCAAACCAATTGTCTCTGTGAAAAGATGAATAACATCGCCATCGACCTGCTGAAGACCTTACCACTAGAGGAGAGAAATCAGTGGCCAGACCTACTACCTGACCTGGTAGATCTGTACAACCACATACCTGTGAGTTCCACCAATTGTACTCCAGCATATCTCATGCGAGCAAGACCCGGGAAGTTGCCCATTGGCCTGGAGCTTGGTGTAGTAGAACCAGAAGCAGATATGTCCACTGAGGACTGGGACACGACCAGACAGGAGCAGTACAGAAGAGTACAGGCCTGTGTCGAAGACAGTCTCCCTCGGGTAAGGGACAAGCAGGAAGCCCACTACAATAAAAGTGCGCCCGCAGAACCCTTCACACCAGGAGAAGTGGTGTTGACTCGCCCCCTGGGCCATGTGTGGGGGAATACCCGGAGCCGGGTCTCTGTGTAGTGTCTCCGTGGCGGCGACCCGGTCGCGCGGTTCAGGGTGGTCAAACCAGTGGCGGATCTGTTTCTTTGGATTTTGTAATGTTTAAATGTCCGACTACGCCACCCGTGGATTGCGGTCACTGAGAACCGCCGCTGTGGGGCAGACCGATGAGGCTGATGTTGTGTGCGCAGCAGAGGGTAGTATAACTCCCCATGGGAGGAGAATAGCCTCCGGGCAGCGGGTATAGATGGTGAGGGTTGTGGTGCCTGAGCACAGCAGAAATGACTCAGAGTCCGTGCAGTGCAGTTCAGGGTCTTTACTGTTGGTAATAAAGAAGGCCCTGCCGGGAGTACTGGCTAACATTAGAAGCCTGGTCAGTCTGTGAGCGAACAAGAGTCCCCCTGGCCAGGTGGAGGTGTAGGCCTTCCCGTCTGACTGCACTCTTCCTGGCTACCTTGCTGTAGTCGTGTAGCAGCCCACGTCCCTGAGTGTACCGTGTGGTGCTCACCCGTATGGCTGGTGACTTGGGGCCTTTGGTACCTTTCACTCCTCGATGGTGGTGCTGGTCCCTTGCGTGTGACTGAGCCTCCGGGCTTTCTATGGTCAGAGGACCTGAAATCCCCTGCCAGGTGGTTTCTGCTGCTGGATGTGGATATCCTCACAGCCTCGGACTCCAGTGTCCGGTTCTCTGCGTCTTCGACCAGGACGAGCTCTGCTAGCTTCCAGTCCCTAGCCTTCAGCTCCTGGCTCCTACAGAGCTCCTTGCTGCTCCTCTGTCCCTTCCTCTGGAACTAACTAACTAACCCCGCCCCAGATCCAGTTTATAAAGGGCAGGTTCCTCCCCTCCCTGGACTGGGGCAGGAGGCGTTGCATGCAAATGTGCTCCTGACCAGGAAAACTCATGCTCGCTCTCAGACATGGTATTTCTACCACTGTGGCAACCAGACCCCCTGGGGTGCCAAAGTGTTAAAGAGGAAAAGGAGAAACCACAAACTTGATGACCTGTGGGAGAGAGAACCCTACACTGTGTTTAATTCAAGATTTGATAACAAGAAGACCTGTTTGATTAGCAAAGACGGAGGAATAACAACTGCAACGGTATCTAGAGACCATCTGAAGTTGTGTCCAGACCTGCTAAAGCCCCAAGAAGAATTGCCTCTGACCATACCGGAGGAGCCTAAAGAAGCAGTACTCCAAACTGACTTAGGAGATTTCCTGGCAGATTGGCCTCAACTAGGAGGAGCAGTAATAATACCTGTGATCCACTTCTTTCAACAGCCAGAAGACCCTCCACAGCAAGTAGAGCCTGTAAGTGCTTCAGAAGAGCCTGCTCAATAAGAATCCCTGGAAGAAGGATCCCCGGTTGGAGCAGAGCAAGAAGGCCCAGCCAATGGTATACTTGCCAGTCCCGTAGAGAGCTTAAGGCAACCCTGCAGTCCCCCAACACTTAGAACTGATGGAATGGGAGGTAGTGCAAACACTAGTGCCTCACGCATCCCAGTACCATGTAGGTCGTCACGTAGCACATGAGGTCAGACCCCTGTCAGATACAGAGAATAGAGAAGGAAACTCTGACAGTGTAGATAGTTGCCCTTGGGGTATTGTCTTGTGTAATTTCGTGTATGTATATCTTGACATGTGCTTTGCCTTACTAATGGACAATTTAAGTGATGTGGACACTTCCCTTGTTATCTCCAGTTACCTGTAAGGGTACATAAAGAACTTTGTGGCTGAGGACTGTGTGCAGCCCAAAAACTGTTTGCTGTAAATAATTGCACTCCCTGGAGTGCCCCTTTAGGTGACCTCAGAACAAAAACCTGTCTAGCGTGGCAGAAGTGGAGGTCCAACTCAGGATCGCCATGCCCTGTAGCCTCCCCAGGGCCTATGTTGAGGGTTTGCTTTGGACAGGTCCCTCAAGCTACCTTGTACTTTACCCGTGAGATGGACACCCTGTCAGGGGACCTCACCGGAACAGACTTAAATTCTGAGGTTGCTTATTGTATGTATGTATATATTTATTATTTATAATGTTTTATTATGCAACGTTCAAGCAAAGTGCCTCCCATAAAGGGAAGAGTTATTGTTGTTACCTGTTATAAAAATTACTTCAGTCCGGGAGTACTGAGCTTTGCTAGGGGGGAATGTGGCGCCCTGCTGCGCATTGGTGCCACAGCTCCCAGAGGGATGCATAGACGGACTTCTCCACAAGAGGCCCTCATAGCATTCACACACCTCCACCCTACCACCTCAGACAACCAGAGGGAGCCCGGATAGGGATATAAAGGGAGGGTGGAGCCAGGCAGCTCAGTGGAGAGAAGTGAAGTCGGTGGTCTATTGAGAGGAGCTCCTGAGGAAGCTAGCCTGCAGTGGAGCTCAGTCAGTTCAGTCCAGACTCAGAGAGCTCGAGTTAGTGAGCCTAGGGCGTGCTGACGTCAAAAGAGCGGTGAAGAGTAGCGAGGCCTACTGCCAGTGTGAAGCCTAGTGAGGGCCCCGAGCGTGGCCGAAGGTGAGTGGAGTAAGCAAGCAACAGAGGGGGACAAAGTAGCTTAACCAGCTCACCCCAAAACCATTTACCGGACACCGGGTCCGCGTCTGCAGGGTTTCCTTACATCCAGCAGAAACAACCAGAACCCCTGGCAAACTATATGTCCCAGGAACACCAAAAGCTGATTACATACCAGGGTCAGGAGTCACGGAGGCCCAAGAGACCAGGGAGTGTGATCTCCAACAGAAGGCCCTACCACAAGATCAGCAGGTGCCAGACAGAGACCAAGTTAGGCCTAGCTCCAGGCAGGTCAGAAACTTATCAAGGAAAGGCAAGGAACAGGAGGCCCCACACCCGCTCACTGGGGAGAGTCCTGATATTCACCCTTCACCCTGAAGTACCCTGGACCGTGCCAGAAACACCACCAGTAAAGGTACTGAAGTGAACTGTTGCGAGTGTGTCTATTCTTCCTCTGACCCGACTGGGTCTCCTCTGTCCTGCATCCCTACACTTACGCTGCCCTGAGGCCCCGCTCCACCTCTGGGGAGCCGCACCAACTAAGCTGCCCAAACACTGGCCTCAGAGGACTGTCGCAGCGCTGGTGATCCTCCCCAGACACCACAGGTGGTGTCACGAACATTCTCCTATCCCAAGCAACTTTCCCCCTTCTTTTAAGAGTGACCCCAGGGTACGGGCCCGAGAGTCGGCTACCGCGACATCCCCCGAGATCAGGCAACAACAAGGCCCGGGCGCCGAGTCGTTTCCCCATCCCCTGGGCACGTCATCTCCTCACGTTGAGCGCTGTAGATGTAACGTACTGAGAATACAGGGGGTGTACTCACTTACGCTGAGTGCTGTATGTATAACGTACTAAGAATTCAGGGGTGTACTCACTTACGCTGAGTGCGGTATGTATAATGTACTGAGAATACAGGGGGGTGTACTCAGTGATGCTGAGTGCTGTATGTGTAGCACCCTGAGGATTCGGCTGCTACAGGGGTATTGCACCTCAACCCAGAGGTGTGATATTCCACTCCCGGGCAAGGATGGAGAGTGGAACTGAGCTCGGTAGGCTGCATGCACTACACACATCCCATTTCCGAGGAACAGGCCGACGGTACTCCCACTTAGAAATGTGCAGGTACGACCGAGTCTGTTCCTGGCTGGAGTGGGAGGGGGGTGGAACATCCCATGTAGTGTAGGGGCAGATAGGGGGAGCAGCCTGGGTAAAGATAGGAGCTCATTGGGTGCTGGTCACCTGAGCTCACACATAGAGGGTGTATATAAGGTGGGCACCATCAAAGATCAGGGTCAGACGCAGAGAGTCAGTTGCAGAGAACAAGTCAGGAGCAGAGGAGAGAAGAAAGACCAAGACCCAGAGTGAGAGAGGAGAAAAGAGAAAGACCCAGAGCACAGAAGAGAAGGGACCCAAGAACCCAAATCAGAGCACCGGGTGAGGAGTCAGCATCAGGGTACCGGAACCCAAGCTGGTGGGGGTAAAAACAATCCCCAGCCAGAGACCGGAGACCGTGGGCAGTGTCTGTCACGGTCACCCACCACATTCACCCCGAAGGCACACCACATGAAGGGTCAGGGAACCCAGGGCCAAGGGTGTCCCAACAGAAGGCCCGAGGGAGCTGGACCTAGGTGGATCACTGGTGGGGACGGCTGAAGAAAGGACAGAGGGAGAGCTCAGGGCCACGCTCCGGACTTGTTTGGGGGTTGGCTGGATCCAGGACCTGGTGGACGCAGCACGGCTCGGGTGGTCACTAGCAGCTGGAGTGACCAGTACAACATCTGCAGTAAGTAAACACCCTTAACTGCACAACCCGACTCTGTCTTCACTGCCGTCTGCACTACACCACCACAACCCCCATCCTCTGCGCCTGTCCCCTCTGAGGCTATACCCCTCCCGTTGGGGGTTATCTCACCAAGCTGCGCACCCACCATCAGCCTCAGCGGACCCTGCTGCAGCGGCGGCCACAGTGACCGCATCACAACGGGTGGCGTAGTCGACACAAAAGAACTTTAGTAACATCTGTAGAACTGCCACATCACACTGAGCTTGACGCCCTGGGCACGGGACCGGGTCACAGCCGCTCGGAGACTACAACCCCCCATCTGATCCGGTGCCGGGTATTCCCCTCAAAAAGGAATATGTCCCAGGGGGCGCGTCATATGTATAATGTATTGAGAATACAGGGGGTGTACTCACTTACTCTGAACCCTTTGTATACAGTATAATGTACTGAGAATACAGGGGGGTGTACTCACGCTGAGCGCTGTAGATGTATCGTACTGCGAATACAGGGGGTGTATGTATAAAGTACTGAGAATACAGGGTTATGTACTCACGCTGAGCGCTGTATGTATAATGTAGTGAGAATACAGTGTGGTGTACTCATCCATGCTGAGCGTTTTATATATATCATACTGTGAATACAGGTTCGTGTACTCACTTATACTTATATCCTCTCCTCTCTCCTCCTGTACCAGTCGCTGACTGGTATTGTTCAAATTATTGTAGCTGTTTGTTCTATGTATACCCCTTTCACATGTTAAGCGACATGGAATAAATGGCGCTATAATCTTAAATATATAAATATCTATAATATAATCGGCTAAGCGTCCCTCTGTCTGAAGCTTCTATAGACTGCGCATGCGTGACGCACAGACTGGCTCCAGACAGAAGATCACATCCAGCCGTTACAGGTAAGAGGAGTGTATGGCGCCGGAGATCACGGTATGCGTAGACACTGAATGCATACTTCAATCTCCGGCGTCATACTTACATACTTACCTGACCGGGAGGAGCGTTGCCGCCGCGCCTCTCTCTTCGCCGGAGACCGGGGCAGGAGTGATCGGCGCATGCGCATAGCGCTATCCGGCGCCATTTTACTGAAGACACATTTG
The DNA here is from genome assembly GCF_046119375.1 of Phyllobates terribilis. Classification (NCBI taxonomy): domain Eukaryota; kingdom Metazoa; phylum Chordata; class Amphibia; order Anura; family Dendrobatidae; genus Phyllobates; species Phyllobates terribilis. The sequence continues at coordinate 128,691,450 of NW_027362773.1, read as the reverse complement.
CAGTGTGTCTTCAGCAAAATGGCGCTGGACAGCGCGGTGCTCCGGCGCCACACTTCTCCCCCCGGCCTCCGGCAGAACAGGACGCAGAAGCGCTGGAGCACAGAGAAGAAAGGTGAGTATAACTGTTTATTTTTTTGTATGTGTGTACAGCGTGAAAGGGATGAGGGGGCCACACATACCAGGATTGTGGGGTGAGGGGACCATGCATACCAGGATTGGGGGGTGAGGGGACCACACATACCAGGATTGGGGATGAGGGGTGCCACGCATACCGGGATTGGGGATGAGGGGTGCCATGCATACTGGGATTGGGGATGAGGGGTGCCATGCATACCGGGATTGGGGATGAGGGGTGCCATGCATACCGGGATTGGGGATGACGGGTGCCATGTATATCAGGATTGGGGATGAGGGGTGCCATGCATACCGGGATTGGGGATGAGGGATGCCATGAATACCCGGATAGGGATGAGGAGTGCCATGCATACCAGGATGGTGGTGAGGGGTGCCATGCATACCAGGATGTGGGTGAGGGGCCCATGCATACCTGGATGAGGGATACCATGCATACCGGGATTGGGGATGAGGAGTGCCATGCATACCAGGATTGGGGGTGAGGGGTGCCACACATACCAGGATTAGGGATGAGGGGTGTCATGCATACCAGGATTGAGGATGAGTGGTGCCACGCATACCATGATTGGGGATGAGGGGTGCCACGCATACCATGATTGTGGGTGAGGGGTGCCATGCATACCAGGATTGGGGGTGAGGGGTGCCATGCATACCAGGATTGGGGATGAGGGGTGCCATGCATACCAGGATTGGGGGTGAGGGGTGCCATGCATACCAGGATTGGGGGTCAGGGGTGCCATGCATTCCAGGATAGGATGGTGGGTACAGGAGGGGGGCAGCACAAATACCAGGATGGGGGCAGCACATACCAGCATGGGAGACCACATACCAATAAAAATGCTCTCCACCCGGGCATAGAACGGGTTCAATAGCTAATATATATATATATATATATATATATAAATATACAGTTATATCAAAAAGTTTGGGCACCCCTATTAATCTTAAGCTTAATGTTTAATAAAAATTGGTGTTTTTGCAACAGCTATTTCAGTTTGATATATGTAATAACTGTTGGACACATTATGTTTCTGCCTTGAAATGAGGTTTATTGTACTAACAGAAAATGTGCAATCTGCATTCAAACATAATATGACAGGTGCATAAGTATGGGCACCTCACCAGAAAAGTGACATTAATATTTAGTAGATCCTCCTTTTGCAAAAATAACAGCCTCTAGTAGCTTCCTGTAGCTTTTAATGATTTCCTGGATCCTGGATGAAGGTATTTTTGACCATTCCTCTTTACAAAACAATTCCAGTTCAGTTAAGTTTGATGGTCGCCGAGCATGCCCTCTTCAAATGATCCCACAGATGTTCAATGATATTCAGGTCTGGAGACTGGGATGGCCATTCCAGAACATTGTAATTGTTCCTCTGCATGAATGCCTGAGTAGATTTGGAGCGGTGTTTTGGATCATTGTCTTGCTGAAAGATCCATCCCCTGCGTAACTTCAACTTTGTCACTGATTCTTGAACATTATTGTCAAGAATCTGCTGATACTGAGTGGAATCCATGCGTCCCTCAACTTTAACAAGATTCCCGGTGCCGGCATTGGCCACACAGCCCCAAAGCATGATGGAACCTCCACCAAATTTTACTGTGGGTAGCAAGTGTTTTTCTTGGAATGCTGTGTTTTTTTGCCGCCATGCATAACGCCTTTTTGTATGACCAAACAACTCAATCTTGGTTTCATCAGTCCACAGGACCTTCTTCCAAAAATAAATTGGCTTCTCCAAATGTGCTTTTGCATACCTCAGCCGACTCTGTTTGTGGCGTGCTTGCAGAAACGGCTTCTTTCGCATCACTCTCCCATACAACTTCTCCTTGTGCAAAGTGCGTTGCATAGTTGACCGATGCACAGTGACACCATCGGCAGCAAGTTGATGCTGCAGCTCTCTGGAGGTGGTCTGAGGAATGTCCTTGACTGATCTCACCATTCTTCTTCTCTGCCTTTCTGATGTTTTTCTTGGCCTGCCACTTCTGGCCTTAACAAGAACTGTCCCTGTGTTCCTCCATTTCCTTAATATGTTCCTCACAGTGGAAACTGACAGGTTAAATCTCTGAGACTGCTTTTTGTATCCTTCCCCTGAACAACTATGTTGAATAATCTTTGTTTTCAGATCTTTTGACAGTTGTTTTGAGAAGCCCATGATGCAACTCTTCAGAGGAGATTCAAACAGGAGAAGAAATTGCAAGTGGCCACTTTAAGTAGCTTTTCTCATGATTGCATACACCTGGCTATGAAGTTCAAAGCTCAATGAGTGTACACAACCAAAAAAAGTGCTTTAGTAAGTCAGTAAAAAGTAGGTAGCAGTATTTAAAACAAGAAAATGATAAGGGTGCCCATACTTATGCACCTGTCAAATTTTGTTTGAATGCAGATTGCACATTTTCTGTTAGTACAATAAACCTCATTTCAAGGCAGAAACATTACTGTGTCCAACAGTTATTATATATATCAAAGTGAAATAGCTGTTGCAAAAACACCAATTTTTATAAAACATTAAGCTTAAGATTAATAGGGGTGCCCAAACTTTTTCATATAACTGTGTGTATATATATATATATATATATATATATATATATATATAATATATAATGTTTGGCTTTCATTCAATTCCATCATTAATCATTTGCCTATTGCTATCGAGCAGGAGTGTGTGAGAATTCACTGGCTACTTCAACGTGGGTGAGATGGATCACACTTTCTTATTGATAAATACATTATATGGCAACATTTTGCGGTGTATGTCCATAAAAAGAAGTTCAACATACGATAGACCCTAGAAAACAATGCTAAGTATAAAAAACAGCCTACCTAAGAATGATTGATATGCATTTTGCAATCTTGGAATCAAAATCCAGATATTAAAAGGATTTACAGGAACCTTTTAAAAGTTTCAACCTTCCTCTTAAACTGTGTTTCATAATAAAAAATAAAGTTTGCAATTGACTTACTTACTTTTAACATTTAGGCCTCTATGGGTCCATGTCACTTTATCATGACATCCATCACTATTGACACCACCATGTCTTTGAGTTAAAATCCATAAGCTAGAGCAGTTGTTTTGTACTTGGGCTTATAGCTTTGATGTTCATGACTGTCATACCAGTTACTGAAGGCAATGGCACATCTTCTCCGGAAGACATTGAATTATTTGAGTTATCTGTATTATTACAACTAAGTTATCAAAATTCACAGACTTGCATAAAAGTTAAAAGAGACTTTCATCATTGCTACGTCTCAAATGAACCAGATCGACTCCTTTTATAATCACAGTGCAATTACTTGCAAAGGAGAGACACAAGTTAATGATGGGTGAATAATGCAGTTCTGTAAAATTCCAACCAATGTGCTAGAAGGCTTGGCTTGAATGGTTAAACAACTTTTATACAAGAGTTTCCTCCTTTAGGTCCTGCTGAGTTAGTTTCCTCGTGATTACCTGTTTCACTATTCACACAGCTCCAGAGTCTGTCATACAGGTACGTGCTCCTGTTATTATAAACTCTATAGATAATCACAATTTATCAATAATCCTAAATTACTGGATTTTCCAAACACTTCAGTTGGATCAATATTTAGATTTTTTTATGAGTTTGGATTCTTTTGTATATTAAGAATTGTATTTCATACAATATTAACATTGCTAATAACTAAAACTACAAATTAACTATAACTTGTTCTTTGGTTGAAAAACGCTAAAAGGTTGCGTATGACTAGGTAAATAAATACTTTTTTACTTTTGCACCAAATTTGGAGTGCTCCGGAATATCTTTTTTATATGGATTATTTACAATTTTATACCATTTAATAGCAGTTCTAACTTTACATGTGATCAGGATCTTCTGGTGTCTCATTCTGTGTTTGGTATTGGATTTCAAATCAATAAAATTATAATTTCTCTCACATAATAACAGAATTTTAAAAGTTTTCAGTACACATTAAAAAGAATTACAAAATTGTGATATTTTCACTTTAAATCATACCCCCAGAGTATTATAATGTATAAAAATATATTTATATTTTCAAGTTTTAATTAAATTGTTAATTTAGTAGTAAAAATAATGATAACAAAATAAGATTTTTTTACAAATTATATTAACAATGAAGTACACTACACTTACTACCTACCAAGGCTAGACATTGAAACTCTTTAGTGTCAAAGAGACATCTAATAAAACTGTAATTCTAATAAATATATTTAGCACGTATCTGACAAAGGAGTTCTTTAGCCGAGCCCTGTGACAAATAAAGGAAGATCGTAATAGACCATGGAAAATGATTGTTTTTCTTGCTTGCCTCGTCAGCGTAAAACCACTACACCCTAAGCAGCCCGCCCCACTTTTTCATTTCTTATATTAAGGATAAGTTATTTTAAGTTAAGTTATTAATAATACTATAAATATTAGAAGAGAATTGTATGTTGGTCTTTACATTAAAACAGCTCTTTTTTTAAATTGTTATTATTTTTTTTAAATTAAATTACTAGTTTTAATAAACATGACATAACAAAGGAATACATCAAGAAAACAGAATAGAGAGTAAGACAGAGAAAGTGAGAGAGAAAGAAAGAGAGAAAGAGAGAGAGAACAAGAAAAAGAGAGACAAAATGAAATAGAGAGAAGGGGAGAGAAAGAGACAGAGAATGAGAGAGAGAAATAAAGAAGAGAGATTAAAGAGAGAGACAGAAAATGAGAGCGAGAAAGAGACAAAACGTTTTTTTCTTCCACAGCTTTTATATCTGTATTAAGGTTTTCCATTTATAATAACAAAACATGTAATAAAACATTAACAGCCAGAACAGACAACAAACTGAATGCTTGACTCATGTCCTGCGTATTGTTCATACAGCACTGGTATAATACCAATGTATAGACTTGTGTGTTACCACCAGTACGTAGGACCTCTGTGAAGCCACCACCCGCTCATAGGCTTTCATCTTTGTGACTGCTCAGAACATTATATAATGTATATGTAACAAGCACACCTCTGCTTTATTTATACTCCGTCCTCTTCTATTGCTGTTCATTGCTAGACTTGCGTGTGTCTATGTTTTATATTGTGCAATCTTTTTGCTTGTTGTTTTATGTTTTAGGGATGATTTGTAATGCAATTATAAAACGTAGAGGAGGAACGCTCAAATAATTTTGCTACAATTCATTTAAAATAGGAGGCATGAATTCACTTTAAATAAAGTCAGAAATATAAAGGACATGTAAATTGTCAGATTAATCCAACTGTAGGGACTATTGAGCTTACTTGCTTATACTCCTCCATACAGAAAAAAATGCATTACTTTTAATAACTGCTGTGCTCCTATTTACTTCAATGGGACTAAAACTAAAGTACTAAAAGAAATGTGATTGATATGGCTCCTTTATAGAGCTGATCAGCAGTGGTGCCAATAGTCCCGGACCCTATCAGCTTACTTTTGATGACTTAGCATAACGATTGACCATCAATTTTAAAGTACCTGGAAACCCCCAACAAAGGGGTTGTCTGGTTTTAACCTACAAGTCTGCAGTCACTATGTGACTATAGACTTGTGAATCTTCACATCACGTGCACTATGAGGTGTGAGGATTCTCCAATGCTGGTGCTGGGAGTGGCGGTCATGTGACTGCAAATATGCGATATTCATACTCCTGGCCACATTCTAGATGACTTGATGGTCACGCCATCGCTCCATGCAAGTATATTGAGCAAGGCTGGAAACTGTCTAGTTGGAATGTGGCTGGGACTACACATATCGCCTACTTGCAGTCACATGAACTCCTGCTGCTGGAGCCGGCACCAGAGAATTCTGTGAACACACAATCTGAGGATTCACAAGTCTGCAGTCACATAGAGGAATGCCTTTGCGAAACTGCAAATCTTTGGCAGTGAATTTGCTTCCATGGTGTGAAAAAAAACACCACACAATCACCTTGTGTGCAAATGTCCTTAGGATATACTTACTTATGTGTTCTCTTTTTTACCATTTTGACCCTTTTTTCCCATGACCAAGAAAAGAAAAAAAAGACTCATCTAATTATATCCTTACACCATTAACAACATGCCTCTGATTACATGCGTAATTACTCATTTCCTTCGCTGACCTCAGTGGATGCTGTTGGTCCTCTAGATCTACGATTCATGCTGGGTATAAAGGGGGTCAGAAAGAGGGACCACCTCTAGTAGCTTCATGGATCCAAGAAGTATAAAAATAAGAATGTTGCATGCATGTTGGAATGAAGGATTCTTTGTTAAAGACAGTCAGTTATCCCAAACCAACAGTATTAAATTAAGCATATAGCCTTGTATGCAGTATAAACATGTCAGAATGGCTGTATAATAATGGTATTAAAATGACCCTTTTATGAGCCTAGATAAAGAGTGAGATAACTCATGAGTCCAAGTGTATTCAGTCAACACCCACTCATCGCGCTTGACCAACAGCTGCAGCTTGCATTGAGCATTGCGAGATTTCAGCAGCAGCATAGCAGAGGGACTGTAGCATCGGCGTCTCTGCCTCCTGCCGGGCAGAGACACCGTTCCCCTCACCGCTGCGGTCCCGGTCCGGCGTCTTCCTGCTCTCATCCTGCTGCTGCTGTGCGGGCACTGTGCTTAGGGCGCACCGCGCCCTCCCTCCCTCTTAAAGGGGCCGCGCGCACCGTCCTAAAGAGTCCCCAGCCAATGGCCGGAGGACTTCCCCTTTATAAGGGACCTCCTCCAAAATGGAGGTGCCTGTGCAAGGTTGTTGTTCCGTGTGCTGACACTTGCTTCAGCCCTCAGGTCCCGCTGCCTGTCAGTCCTTCCCACCAGTCTGTCTAACAGTCCAGCCTGCCAGTCTGTCTACAGTCCAGCCCGCTAGAATGTCTAATAGTTCTTCCCACCAGTCTGCTAGTTACCTGCCTTGTCCGCCAGCCTGTCTACCTGGAGCACCTGCCAGTAACCTGTCGTGCCCGCCAGCCTGCCTACCTGGAGCACCTGCCAGTTACCAGACATGCCCGCCAGACTGCCAACCCGGAGCACCTGCCAAGTAACCTGTCGTGCCCACCAGCTTGCCTACCCGGAGCACCTGTCTGGCTATCAGCCGTACCTGCCTGCTTATCTACCTGGACCACCCGCCAGCCTGCCTGCAGTGCTCATCCGCTGTACCGGTCAGCTCCTGCCATCTGACCCGTGGGAGTGGCCTGCTCTCACACAAGGTCGGTCCCAGAGTGGCACCTGGTTCACCTGCCCGATCCCTCCCTGGTTCACGGAGTCGACTAAGCCAACGTGTGACCTGGGTGAGGCCGAGTAGGCACTTAGTCACGCCCCTCTGGTCCCTCCTTGCACCAAAGCACAGAGGTTCCACCACCCGGACCCGTAACATTGACATTGAGTAACTGTCAATAAGGGCAAGTGGGTGAAGATTAGGGTTTAAACTTTCAAAATGTATTATGCAACAAATTTTCACAGTAGGTCATGTTCACATGTTCAGTATTAAATGAGGTTTTTTATATCAGTATTTGTAAGCCAGAACCAGGAGTGGGTGATAAATACAGAAGTGGTGACATGTTTCTATTATACTTTTCCTCTGATTGCTCCACTCCAGATTTTTGGCTTACAAATACTGATGTAAAATATTGACCAAATACTGATCATGTGAAAGTGGCATAAGGCCTTATTCACACATCAGTATTTGGTCAGTATTTTGCATCAGTGTCTGGAACTTCAGAGTTCCATCCGAGTTTGATCCATATTTAACTGATCCATTGCTAACAATCTATAAAATATAACGGTTAGACAGTCTACCTACCTGCTAAAGTGGGAAAACAAAGGATGAGAATAATAAACGGAAAAAACTAGGATGACACCTGAAAAAAAATTTGGTCCATTTCTCTGAGAAGGTAACACTCACATGGATGTGTAAATATAGCCTTAGATTGTGAGCCCCTCAGAGGACAGAGACGGTTGTGAAAAATGACAACCTATGTACGACACTGCATGAAATGTTAGTGCTATACTGGCAAAGTATAAAAAAAAATAAACATTTTACAGCAGCTTTAAAAGTTTCCACATCAAAAAGTTAATTTATTTCAGTTCTTCAATACAAAAAGTTACTTAACATTTCGGTCTAGGGCAATCCTCATTAGGAAATGAGCTCCATTATTGACAATGCTATCCAGTGTACATCTTGCCACATGTATGCAATCCTTGAACAGCCGGATGCATACAGCTGTGCGAGATGTGTGCACGTTGTGCGTTTGGAAGCCCAAGTACTGGATCTAAATGAGTAGCTATCAACACTGAGATCCATTGACAATATGGAAAGGAGTCTGCTGCCCACTGAGCAGCTGCTCACTGGGGTAGATGTGGGGGAGGGTGATAATAGGGAGCTGCAGCACAGTGAGGCAGCTATCTGGGTGACAGTTAGAAGGGGGGGGTAGAGGGAAGAGTGCCAGGGAGGCTAGTCCTGATCTAGTACACCCCAATAAGTTTTCAAAGTTGGCAGATGAGGGGGGTGTCGGTACAGGGGTAGCACTGCTGCAGCAAGGCATGTCCTCTGAAAGCCGGAGGAGTGTCAGCTCCAGTAAGGGGGGGAATAGGAGAGCAGGGCAGGCCAGGCAGGTGCTGGTAGTGGTGGACTCAATTATTAGGGGAACAGATAGGGCAATCTGTCACAAAGACAGGGATCATTGAACAGTGTGCTGCATACCTGGCGCTCGAGTCCGGCACATCGCTGATTGGCTTGACAGATTACTGGGAGGGGCTGGTGAGGACTCAGCGGTCATGGAGCACATTGGCACAAATGACAAAGTTAGAGGTAGGTGGAAGGTCCTTAAAAATGATTTCAGGGAATTAGGCTGCAAGCTTAAAGCAAAGACCTCCAAGATGGTATTCTCTGAAATATTACCTGTACCACGTGCCACGCCAGAGAGGCAACGAGAGATTAGGGAGATAAATAAGTGGCTCAGGAACTGGTGTAGGAAGGAGGGGTTTGGGTTCCAGGAGAACTGGGCCGACTTCTCAGTTGGCTACAGATTCTACGTTAGGGACGGGCTGCACCTCAATGGGGAGGGTGCAGCTGTGCTGGGGGAGAAAATGGCTAGAAGGTTGGAGGAGTGTTTAAACTAGGGATTGTGGGGGAGGGTATTCATTTTATAGGTGGGGAAGATAGTGCAGATAGTGACCTAGGCACAAATAAAGAAATTGGGGGTGGGGTTAGAAGAGTCAACATCGTAAGAAGGAATAGAGGTACAGAGAGATACATAAAATGCATGTACACTAATGCCAGAAGCCGCACCAACAAAATGGAGGAATTAGAATTCATTTTGTTGGAAAATAATTATGACATGGTGGGGATATCTGAGACATGGCTGGACGAGAGCCATGACTGGGCAATAAATTTACAGGGCTATAGTCTGTTCAGAAATGACTGTACAAACAAGCGAGGGTGTGTGTGTGTTTATATGTAAAATCATCCTTAAAACCCATCTTGCGTGAGAATATTTGTGAATCTAATGAAAATGTAGAGTCTCTGTCGGTGGAGATGAAGGGGTGGGGGAAAAAATAATAAATTACTGATAGGGGTTTGTTATAAGTCTCCAAAAATAATGGAAGCAGCGGAGAATATCCTCATAAAGCAAATAGATGAAGCAGCGACTCAAGGAGAAGTCATTATTACGGGGGACTTCAACTACCCTGAAATACACTGGGGGACAGAAACCTGTAGTTCAAGCAAAAGTAATAGGTTTTTGACAACTTTGAGAGACAATTACCTTTCACAACTGGTTCAGGACCCAACAAGAAGGGGGGCACTGCTAGACCTAATATTAACCAAGAGGCCAGACCGCATATCAAATATACGAGTTGGGGGTCACTTGGGTAATAGTGATCACAAAATAATATGTTTTCATTCATCCTTTAATAAGATGTGTAGTAGAGGGGTTACAAGGACACTAAATGTCAGGAAGGCAAATTTCCAACGGTTGAGAGATGATCTTAGTGCAATAAACTGGGACGATATCCTGAGATATAAAACTACACAAAGCAAATGGGAGACATTTATTAGCATAGGACCTGTGCACAATATATACCCTATGGGAATAAACATGCTAGAAATAGGAGGAAACCACTATGGCTAAATAGAGCTGTAAGGGGCGCAATTAGTGACAAAAAAAAAGAATTTAGAGAACTAAAGCTAGTAGGTAGTGATGAGGCATTAAATAAATACAGAAAATTAAATAAATTCTGTAAAAACCAAATCAAGGCAGCAAAGATTGAGACAGAGAGACTCATTGCCAGAGAAAGTAAAAATAGTCACAAAATATTCTTTAACTACAAAGTAAAAATCTAAAAAATGATAGTGTTGGTCCCCTTAAAAATAGTCTGGGTGAATGAGGATGAGGAAAAAGCCAATATACTAAATGATTTTTTTTCAACAGTATTTACACAAGAAAATCGCATGACAGAAAACATGATTAGTGATGACAAAAATTCTCCATTAAATGTCACTTGCTTAACCCAGCAGGAAGTACGGCGGCGTCTACAAATCACCAAAGTTTACAAATCCCCGGGCCCGGATGGGATACACCCGCGAGTACTGCAGGAATTAAGTAACGTCATAGATAGACCATTATTTTTCATCTTTAAATATTCCATAATAACAGGATCTGTACCACAGGACTGGCGTATAGCAAATGTGGTGCCAATATTCAAAAAGGGGAAAAAAACGAACTTGGAAATTATAGGCCAGTAAGCTTAACTTCTACTGTGGGTAAAATCCTGGAGGGTTTCCTAAGAGATGCTATACTAGAGTATCTGAAGAAGAATAACCTCATGACCCAATATCAACATGGGTCTACGAGGGACCGTTCCTGTCAAACTACTCTGTTTAGCTTTTATGAGGAGGCAAGTTCCGGACTGGACCAAAGAAATGCAGTGGATGTTGTGTATATGGACTTTTCAAAAGCTTTTGGTACAGTTCCGCACAAAAAGTTGATACATAAAATGAGATCAATGGGGATAGGGGAAAATATATGTATGTAGGTTAAGAACTGGCTCAGTGATAGGAAACAAAGGGTGGTTATTAATGGAACACACTCAGACTGGGTCTCAGTTAACAGTGGGGTACCACAGGGGTCAGTATTGGGCACGCTTCTTTTTAACATATTTATTAATGACCTTGTAGGGGGTATACAGAGTAGTATTTCAATATTTGCAAATGACACTAAACTCTGCAGGGTAATCAATACAGAGGAGGACAATTTTATATTACCGGAGGATCTATGTAAACTAGAAGCTTGGGCTGATAAATGGCAAATGAGCTTTAATGGGGATAAATGTAAGGTAATGCACTTGGGCAGAGGAAATAAAATGTATAATTATATACTTAATTGTAAAACACTGGGCAAAACTGTAACTGAAAAAGACCTGGGTGTATTGGTGGACGACAAGCTTACGTTTGGTGGCCAGTGTCAGGCTGCTGCTTCAAAGGCAAATAAAATAATGGGATGCATTAAAAGAGGCATAGATGCTCATGAGGAGAACATAATTTTACCTCTATACAAGTCACTAGTGCGACCACACTTAGAATACTGTGTACAGTCTGGTCTCCGGCGTATAAGAAAGACATAGCTGAACTAGAGAGGGTGCAGAGAAGAGCGACCAAGGTTATTAGAGGACTGGGGGGTCTGCAATACCAAGACAGGTTATTACACTTGGGGTTATTTACTTTGGAAAAACGAAGGCTTAGGGGTGATCTTATTACTATGTACAAGTATATGAGGTGACAGTACAAAGACCTTTCTACTGATCTTTTTACTCTGAGGCCTGAGAGGGGGACAAGGGGGCATCTTCTACGTCTGGAGGAAAGAAGGTTTAATCATAATCACAGACGTGGATTCTTTACTGTAAGAGCAGTGAGACTATGGAACTCTCTGCCGCATGATGTTGTAATGAGTGATTCACTACTAAAATTTAAGAAGGGCATGGATGCCTTTCTTGAAAAGTATAATATTACAGGTTATAAATACTAGATTCCTTGATAGGGCGTTGATCCAGGGAACTAGTCTGATTGTATGGAGTCAGGAAGGAATTTTTTTCCCCAATGTGGAACTTGGTGTTTGCCACATGGTTTTTTTTTTGCCTTCCTCTGGATCAACATGTTAGGCTATGGGTTGAACTAGATGGACTTAGTCTTCCTTCAACCTTAAAAACTATGTTCCTATGCAAAAAGTGAAACTCATACATTATATAGTCATTACAAACAGAGTAATCTATTTCAGGTGTTTATTTCTGTTAATGTTGATGATTATGTCTTACAGACAATGAAAAACAAAAGTCATTATCTCACTAAATTATAATAATTAACAAAAAACACCTGCAAAGGCTTCCTACGCATTTAAAAAGGTACCTTAGTCTGTTTCAATAGGCTTCACAATCATAGGGAAGACTGCTGACTTGACAGATGTCCAGAAGGCAATCATTGACACACTCCACAAGGAGGGTAAGTCACAAAAGGTCATTGCTAAAGAATAGAGATGAGCGTTGTTCTACTCGAACTGTTCGCCAATCTCAAATTCGAGCTGTTTTGGGCGGTGTTCGAGCCGTTCGGCGAACACGAACAATTTGAGAAAAATTCGGCTGTTCGAGGTTATGTTCGATAACTGTTCGTGCACCAAAATCATAACTGGATTTTTTCTCAGTAATGATGAAAATTAATGTTAATACGCAGTTTGAGTGTACAGCGGGGTGGGGGGGAGGGGCAGGGGATGGATCTCTGCAGGAACAATGAAGATCTCCATTTTTTTTTTTTCTTTCCCGCATTTACAGTGGGGAGGTGCAATCTGTCAGCCTATCAGCAGCGCACACACGGAGCGAAGTGCTTTTTTTCACACAAGCAAGGGCATGTGTCATTGGCAGTGTATGTCACATGTCCTTGCCCTATAAGACCAAGCCATTTTCCCCGTCGCCACCATTTTCTCACTGCTGCAGCTGCGTGTTAGACGGCACCGCTATTGCTGTGTGCGCTATACCTTGTTAATTCCAAGCCAATTTTCGCACAAATCTACAGATAGCTTGGGAGTAGGGAATAGTTGTGATTGCAGTCCTTTTAAGGAATAGGTTACAGCATTTCCTACGACTTTTATCAGGCAGGTCTGTGCTCTTAAATAGATAGATTGTGGGAGTAAAGACTAATTGTAATTGGAGTCCTTTTCAGGACTAGGTTACATCAGTTCCTATCAGTTTTTGCCAGGCAGGTCTGTGCCAGTGCTGTGCAAGTTTTTTTCACAGCATTTGGCTGAATCTAGCAAAGCTAATCCTTTTTGGCCTACTGCAGAGTGTGTTAGTCAGTGGAGTAGCCTATCTGTGTTGCAAGATATACCACCTGTGTATAGAATACCAATTTTTTTACTGCACCTAGTGAAGTAAAATCTTTTGGGCATAGCATCATTCTATTAGTCCATCTATACTGACCTCCATCAGGTTGCAAATTGAATATAATTTTTTTCTGCATCTATCTCTGAAAAAATATTGGGCTTCTAGCTGTGTGTGGGACTTGTTGTATTAGTCCATCTATACTGACCTCCATCAGGTTGCAAACTGAATATATTTTTTTCTGCATCTACATCTGAAAAAATATTGGGCTTCTAGCTGTGTGTGGGACTTGTTCTATTAGTCCATCTATACAGACCTCCATCAGGTTGCAAACTGAATATATTTTTTTCTGCATCTACCTCTGAAAAAATATTGGGCTTCTAGCTGTGTGTGGGACTTGTTGTATTAGTCCATCTATACTGACCTCCATCAGGTTGCAAACTGAATATATTTTTTTCTGCATCTAACTCTGAAAAAATATTGGGCTTCTAGCTGTGTGTGGGACTTGTTCTATTAATCCATCTATACAGACCTCCATCAGGTTGCAAACTGAATATATTTTTTTCTGCATCTACCTCTGAAAAAATATTGGGCTTCTAGCTGTGTGTGGGACTTGTTGTATTAGTCCATCTATACTGACCTCCATCAGGTTGCAAACTGAATATATTTTTTTCTGCATCTACCTCTGAAAAAATATTGGGCTTCTAGCTGTGTGTGGGACCTGTTCTATTAATCCATCTATACAGACCTCCTTCAGGTTGCAAACTGAATATATTTTTTTCTGCATCTACCTCTGAAAAAATATGTGGCCTTCTAGCAGTGTGTGGGACTTTCATTATTAGTCCATCTGTACTGACCTCCATCAGGTTGCAAACTGAATATAATTTTTTCTGCATCTAGCTCTGAAAAAATATTTGGCCTTCTAGCAGTGTGTGGGACTTTCTCTATTAGTCCATCTATACTGACCTCCATCAGGTTGCAAACTGAATATAATTTTTTTCTGCATCTAGCTCTGAAAAAATATTTGGCCTTCTAGCAGTGTGTGGGACTTTCTCTATTAGTCCATCTATACTGACCTCCATCAGGTTGCAAATTAAAACTAATTTTTATCTGCATCTACAGTACCTCTGAAAAAATATTTGGGCTTCTAGCTGTGTGTGGGACTTGTTCTATTAGTCCATCTATACTGACCTCCATCAGGTTGCAAATTGAATATAATTTTTATCTGCATCTAGCTCTGAAAAAATATTTGGCCTTCTAGCAGTGTGTGGGACTTTCTCTATTAGTCCATCTATACTGACCTCCATCAGGTTGCAAATTGAATATAATTTTTATCTGCATCTAGCTCTGAAAAAATATTTGGCCTTCTAGCAGTGTGTGGGACTTTCTCTATTAGTCCATCTATACTGACCTCCATCAGGTTGCAAATTAAAAATAATTTTTATCTGCATCTACCTCTGAAAAAATATTTGGGCTTCTAGCTGTGTGTGGGACTTGTTCTATTACTCCATCTATACTGACCTCCATCAGGTTGCAAACTGAATATATTTTTTTCTACATCTACCTCTGAAAAAATATTGGGCTTCTAGCTGTGTGTGGGACTTGTTGTATTAGTCCATCTATACTGACCTCCATCAGGTTGCAAATTAAAAATAATTTTTATCTGCATCTACAGTACCTCTGAAAAAATATTTGGGCTTCTAGCTGTGTGTGGGACTTGTTCTATTAGTCCATCTATACTGACCTCCATCAGGTTGCAAATTGAATATAATTTTTATCTGCATCTAGCTCTGAAAAAATATTTGGCCTTCTAGCAGTGTGTGGGACTTTCTCTATTAGTCCATCTATACTGACCTCCATCAGGTTGCAAATTAAAAATATTTTTTATCTGCATCTAGCTCTGAAAAAATATTTGGCCTTCTAGCAGTGTGTGGGACTTTCTCTATTAGTCCATCTATACTGACCTCCATCAGGTTGCAAATTAAAAATAATTTTTATCTGCATCTACAGTACCTCTGAAAAAATATTTGGGCTTCTAGCTGTGTGTGGGACTTGTTCTATTAGTCCATCTATACTGACCTCCATCAGGTTGCAAATTGAATATAATTTTTATCTGCATCTAGCTCTGAAAAAATATTTGGCCTTCTAGCAGTGTGTGGGACTTTCTCTATTAGTCCATCTATACTGACCTCCATCAGGTTGCAAATTGAATATAATTTTTATCTGCATCTAGCTCTGAAAAAATATTTGGCCTTCTAGCAGTGTGTGGGACTTTCTCTATTAGTCCATCTATACTGACCTCCATCAGGTTGCAAATTAAAAATAATTTTTATCTGCATCTACCTCTGAAAAAATATTTGGGCTTCTAGCTGTGTGTGGGACTTGTTCTATTACTCCATCTATACTGACCTCCATCAGGTTGCAAACTGAATATATTTTTTTCTGCATCTACCTCTGAAAAAATATTGGGCTTCTAGCTGTGTGTGGGACTTGTTGTATTAGTCCATCTATACTGACCTCCATCAGGTTGCAAATTAAAAATAATTTTTATCTGCATCTACAGTACCTCTGAAAAAATATTTGGGCTTCTAGCTGTGTGTGGGACTTGTTCTATTAGTCCATCTATACTGACCTCCATCAGGTTGCAAATTAAATATAATTTTTATCTGCATCTAGCTCTGAAAAAATATTTGGCCTTCTAGCAGTGTGTGGGACTTTCTCTATTAGTCCATCTATACTGACCTCCATCAGGTTGCAAACTGAATATATTTTTTTTCTGCATCTACCTCTGAAAAAATATTGGGCTTGTAGCTGTGTGTGGGACTTGTTCTATTAATCCATCTATACAGACCTCCATCAGGTTGCAAACTGAATAAAAAAATTTTCTGCATCTACCTCTGAAAAAATATTTGGGCTTCTAGCTGTGTGTGGGACTTGTTCTATTAGTCCATCTATACTGACCTCCATCAGGTTGCAAATTGAATATAATTTTTTTCTGCATCTAACCCAGCCAATAGTTTTGGCCTAATACCACAGTTTGGCCACTCAGCTCTGCTCGGTTCCCATCCATTGTTTTTTTGTGCAAACAACTCCAGAGTTGTGAATTAGTTAACCACCAAAATGAGTGGAAAAAGGCCTGCTGATGGTGGAAAGGGGAATAGGCGTGTTGGGAAGGGGAAAAAAGGTTGTGTCCGTGGTGTAGGTGTTAAAGCAACAGTAACATCTGCAGAAGAAAGACCATCTTCCAGCCAAACTAAAATGTCTACTTCTTTTAGCGGACAATGTGATAAGATCCCTTTCTTACGGCCACGCCAATTGCTACAAATTCCAGATGAGGCACAAAAACAGCAGGTGCTTCAACGGATATCAAGCGCTCCTTTAAGTGGGCTCTCCTCCACATCAACTTCAACATCACAAATACTCCAGTCCTCAAAGGTGTCACCCCAATCGCACTTGCTTCCTCACAGCTCCCAAATCTCCAGCTGCCCGTCTGAGTATGAGGTAGAACAGATGGTTGAGTCTGCAGAGCTGTTTACTCATACTATAGCCTGGGAATCAGAGGTCGACTCCAGCGCTTCTGTGAATCCAGACGAGGAAATGATCTGCACTGATGCCCAGAATCTTTATGAGTCGGATCCAGGACCAGACGCAGAAGGTTCTGACCATAATGTAGACCCTCATTCCCAAACTGTAACTCCTGTTGGTGGAGACAATGAGGAAGACGATGATAAGACTCAAATACCTGATTGGAGCGACAACTTTAGTTTTTTGTCAGGGCAGGAACAGGTTGGCTCTGAGGACGACGGGTGTGATAACGCACAGGGTGATGATGATGAGGTTGGAGATCCCACTTACTGTCAACCCACAGTCAGCCAAGAGATGAGGTCAGCAGAGGAGGTGGAGGAAGATGCTAGTGACGACGAGGTCAGGTTGCGCCTTCCTGGACAGAGACGTAGTACTGGAAGCACGTCAACAACTGCATCCTCAAACACAACTCTGCCTCTCACCACAAGTCGTGGTGGCTCTTCAGGTCGCATGGGTGCTAAGCCTTGCATAGCCTGGGCATTTTTTCAGATCGATAAAGATGACCCAACTCGTGTTATCTGTAACATTTGTCAGCAAAAGCTAAGTAGAGGCCAAAAAATACATAGTTTGAGTACTTCATGCATGAACCGGCACATGGACATGAAGCATAAGTTGCAGTGGGAAGCTCAGTGTGCTACAATGCGGCCTAGCCGGCCGGGACAACCACCGTCTGCCATATCTTGTGCATCCGCGGCCTCTTCATCCTCTGTGACTGGGGGGACAGCAGTCACACCTGTTTTGGGGCGCAGACCTGCCACCTCTTTACCCGCAACAGCCAGCGTGATTGGCAGGTCATCATTTTCTTTGGAGGTGGTAACACCAGCTGGTGTTGAGCGCTGTCCGACATCGATAGCACCACCTTTGGATCAAGGCAACCTAACATGTCCGCCTGCATCTTCCTCACAGACCGGCAGTTTGCCGGGGACACCCTTATCAACCCCGTCTAAGCACAATAGCCAGCCCTCGGTCCCTCAGATGTGGACAAGTAAAAGACCATTTCCTCCTAGCCATGAGAAAGCTAAGAGGTTGAATTTCACCATCTGCAAGCTCTTGGCTACAGAAATGCTGCCTTTCCGCCTGGTGGACACAGAGGATTTTCGAGACCTTATGTCCGTCGCAGTGCCCCAGTACCAGCTGCCCAGTCGGCACTACTTCTCAAAGAAAGGTGTGCCTGAGCTCCACCAGCATGTCGCACACAACATCACGGCTTCTTTGAGAAACTCTGTGTGTGACAGGGTGCATTTCACCACAGACACTTGGACGAGTAGGCATGGACAGGGGGGTTACATGTCGCTGACTGGGCACTGGGTAACTATGGTGACAGCAGGACAAGGGGCTGCTGTCCAAGTCTTGCCGTCCCCACGAGTTGTGCGTCAATCCTCTTTATGTCAAAGTTCCTCCACTGCTTATGCCTCCTCAACCTCCTCTCGGTCTTCCACCTGCACCCAAAGCCTGTCTGGTCATGCCACAAGCTTTCTAACTGCGCAGAAGGGATCCTGCACACCTCCTTACCATGCTGGCAGTAGGGCTCAACGTCATCAGGCGGTTTTTACATTGAAATGTCTGGGAAATGTGAGTCACACAGCTGAGGAGTTGTGGTCAGCTCTGGAGAACCAATTTCATGAATGGTTGTCTCCACTGGACCTGAAACCAGGGAAGGCCGTGTGCGACAATGCTGCAAACCTGGGTGCGGCCCTTCGCCGGGACAATGTCACATACGTGCCTTGTATCGCTCAAGTGTTGAACCTGGTTGTCCAGCAATTTTTAGCCCACTATCCCAGACTAGATGGCCTTCTGCAGAGGGCACGGTCGCTGTGTGCTCACTTCCGCCGTTCGCATCCCGCAGCTCAGCGACTTACATCTCTACAGAAGTCGTTGGGCCTGCCACTTCACCGGCTAAAATGCGATGTGCCTACCCGGTGGAATTCAACTCTGCACATGTTGCAGCGACTGTGGCAGCACCGACAAGCCCTGGTGCAATACGTTCTGACGTATAGCCTGGGCCAACGAGATCCAGAGGTGGGGCAAATCACGCTGGAGGAGTGGTCTCAGATCAGGGACCTATGCACCCTTCTGCACAGTTTTGAAATGGCGACGAAGATGTTTAGTGCTGACGATGCCATTATCAGCATGACTATTCCGGTGATTTACATGCTGGAGCACATGTTAAACAGAATTCGGAGTCAGGTGGTGGCACAAGAGGAGGTGAAGGAAGTAGAGGAGGAGGAGTTGTATGCGGAAGGGCTAACATCTGCAAGGTCCAGACGGTCGGCAGCACCAAGGCGGCAGGCATGTGAGGGTGGGGGAGATGGTTTTACCAGGGCGCATGGTAGCAGCCAAACTAGTGAGGAAGGTGCAGGAGCCCAGGAAGAAGTGGAGGACGAACTGATGGAAGACTCATCAGATGAGGGAGACCTTGATCACATTTCTGTTGTGCGAGGTTGGGGGGAGAGGACAGAGGAAGGAAGCATGATTGTTACCTCGCCACCAACACAATAGGGACTTGGTGCTCCTGGATGCGCAACACACATGAGTGCCTTCTTGCTGCACTACCTGCAACATGACCCTCGAATTGTGAGAATTAGAAATAATCCTGACTACTGGGTTGCCACACTGTTAGATCCCCGGTACAAAAGTAAATTTGCAGAAATTATTCCTGCCATAGAAAGGGATGCACGCATGCAGGAGTATCAGCAGAGACTGTTGCAGAATCTTACATGTGCTTTTCCACAAAATACCAGTGGTGCACGTAGTGAATCTCACAGTTCCAACTTGCCAACCGTGGGACCGTCAAGTGTTCAGCACTCAAACCGTAACAGAACCACAGTATCTGCTGGTAACATCAATTTTGCGGAATCATTTCACCACTTTTTTAGCCCATCCTTTGCAAGGCCACAGGAGACAAGAAGTCTGACACATAGTCAACGCCTAGAGACGATGGTACAGGAGTATCTCCAAGTAAACATTGAAGCCATGACTGTGTCACTGGACCCTTGCTCTTTTTGGGCTTCCAATCTGGATAAATGGCCGGAGCTAGCCACTTACGCCTTGGAGATCTTGTCATGCCCCGCAGCCAGCGTTCTGTCTGAACGTGTGTTCAGCGCTGCTGGTGGTGTGCTGACAGATAAGCGCACGCGGCTCTCCACTGATAATGTAGACAGACTCACGTTCATAAAGATGAACAAATCATGGATCCGAAACGACTTTTCTACCCCTGTGTCATCCTGGGGAGAGTAAAAGCTTGATGATTGGTTAAAATCACCCTACCAACCGTTTTAAGCTTTCAAATTACTAATCATGTTTATCTGTATCTTGGCTGGAAAATAATTTGGGCTTTGTAGCAGTGTGCAGCACTGATTCTATTAGGCCATCTATAATAAGCTCCACCAGATTTAAAATTACTAATCATGTTTATCTGTATCTTGACTGGAAAATAATTTGGGCTTTGTAGCAGTGTGCAGCACTGATCCTATTAGGCCATCTATACTAAAGCTTCACCAGATTTAAAATTAATAATAATTTTTAGCTGCATCTAGCCCGGAAAATAATTTTGGGGCTCCGAGATGCGCAAGACACATAAGTGCCTTCTTGCTGCACTACCTGCAGCATGACCCTCATATTGTCAGAATTCGAAGTAATCATGACTTCTGGGTTGCCACACTCTTAGATCCCCCAAACTTTTCGATCAACCTTTTCATTTTAATAAAGACCAAAAAAATGGTCATTTTTGAAATTATAAGCATTAGCAGGTTGTTAGAAACTGAAATCAAACAGTTTTCAACTCAAAACTTTATTCTAGGTGATGTTACATTTTCACATAGGACCCCTTGTTTAAAAGGAGCTTCTGAACTCTCTCGTCCATTGAATTTGTCAGGTTTTGGATGGTTTCTGCTTCAATTGTTTTGCATGAGGACAGAATACCCTCCCAGAGCTGTTGCTTAGATGTGAACTGCCTCCCGCCATCATAGACACTCCTTTTAATGATGCTCCAAAGGTTCTGAATGGGGTAGAGGTCAGGGGAGCATGGGGGTCACACCATAAGTTTGTCCCCTTTTATGCCCATATCTGCCAGAGATGCAGATGTTTTATGTGCAGCATGAGATGGTGCATTATCATGCAAAAAAATGATCTTGCTGTGAAATACACGGTTCTTCTTCTTGAACCATGGCAGGAAGTGCTGTTTGAGAAAATCCACATACATTATGGAGTTCATCTTTAGCGCCTTCAGGGATCCTAAAGGGGCCGACAATCTCTCTCCCCATGATTCCAGCCCAAAACATTACTTCACCTCCTCCTTGTTGGCGCTGTAGCCGTGTTTGCGTGGGGTGTCCATCAACCAGCCATCCTCCACTCCATCCATCTGGACCATCGAGCGCTGCACGGCACTCATCCGTGAACAAAACAGTTTTGAAATCAGTCTTCATGTAATGTTTGGCCCACTGGAGCCGTTTCTGCTTGTGTGAAGTGGATAGAGGAGGTCGACAGGATGGCGTATGCACAGCTGCAAACCTCTGAAGGACCCTGCATCTTGTTGTTCGGGGGACGTTGGAGGCACCAGCAGCTTCAAAAACTTGTCTGCTGCTATGACAAGGCTTTTTTGCCGCTGCTCTTTCAACCTGACGTAATTGCCTGTAGGAAAGAGTCCTCAATTTGCCCTTATCAGCACGCACACGTGTGTACTGTGAATCAGCTACATACTTCTTGATTGCCAAGACACTTCATCCTGATCATCGCACAATGTTGATTGTAGTCATGCCTTGACCTAAACACTCCACAATTTGTTGCTTCTCAGCAGCCGACACATCCTTTTTCTTTCCCATTTTGGCAGAAAATGTAGGCTGCTTAATAATGTGAGACAGCCTTCTTAAGTAGTCTTGCCTTTCATTGGACACACCTGCCAAACTAATTAGCACAGGTGTCTGCAATTGCTTACAGTGATATAAAGAGCCCTGACACACATCACCATCAATGAGTTTAACTGACAAACAAACAAATTCTTCCCTTATCACTCCTAAACACTTTTTGCATAATAATTTGGAACACAGTGTACATGTGCTTTTCCACAAAACACCAGTGGTTCACGTAGTGAATTTTACAGTTCTAACTTGCCAACCGTGGTCTGTATGGAGTTGTTCAATAAAGGGCCCAAAATTAAGATAACATAGATGGGAGAGGTCTCTATGAATAGGAATTCCTAAGTATTTGATACCCTGTGAGGGCCAGGCAAAGGGAAAGTTGGACTGGATGGAATCCTATATGGATTTGGGGAGGGAGACATCGAGGGCCTCAGACTTCGCTGCATTGATTTTAAAATTTGACCATGTAACAAAGTGATCTATTTCAGCCATAACAGCATGGATGGATATATGTGATTGAGTGATATATACTAGGACATCATCAGCAAATAGAGAGCACTTGTACTCGGTGCCTCCCACCTCAATCCACCTAATATTGGGGTTATGGCGAATTGATGAGAGCAGGTGCTCCGTCACTAGGATGTATAAGAGAGGGGACAGAGAACATCCCTGCCTTGTCCCATTGGTGATTGTGAAAGGTGATGAAAATGTTCTGACGCGCCCCCTGGGCCTTGGGACACCCGGAGCCGGACCCTTTTTGGTGGATGCTGGTGGTTGTAGTCTCCGTGGCGGCGACCCGGTTCCGTGGCTCAGGGCGGTCAAACCAGTGGCGGAACTATTTATGTGGTTTTGATGTTTAAATGTCCGACTACGCCACCCGTGGATTGCGGTCAGAGTGAACTGCCGCTCCAGGGCAGACCGCTGAGGCTGGTGTTGTGGGTGCAGCAGAGTGTAGCATAACTCCCCACCGGAGGAGTATAGCCTCAGGGCAGTGTATGCGGAGGATGGGGGTGATGGTGCAGGGCAGCAGCAGTAACGACACTGAGTCAGTGATGCAGTCCAGGGCCTTTACTCACAGTTCTTATTATCCAGACCACGTCTGCAGGTAACGGCTGCCCACGTCGTACTGTGCTCACCAGGTGAGGGGCTCAGACAACTCCCAGATAACTTTGGAGCGCTTCACAGGACCCCCTTTGTGTGTCCTTTGTCTGGCCTTTCTTACCAACCCTTCTGTCCGGCTGCCTCGGGCCTCCTCTTGGTAAACTTGGCGCCAGTTTCCCTGACCCTATGTGGTGCCTTCCTAGCGGGTGTAGCGAGGGGCTGCGCCACATAAAATGTCACAGCCTCCTGTTTCTAGCTGAGGGTCGTTTCCTGCCTCCACTAGTTTCGGGGACCGGTCTCCCCCTTTGGCCTGACCCCTCCACGCAGGTGGATTCGGGCGTGCGGTGGCGACTCGCCCGTCCGCACCCCTGGGATCCCTTCGTTCCTCGTTCCTGGAGCCTTCTCCGCTCCTCTTCCTTCCTTCTCCCTCTTCCAGGCCTGGGCCTCTGTTACTAGGCCCGCCTCCGGAACAGAGCTCATGCAGAGCCCCTGCTCCCTGCCACTTCTGCTCAGACTTCTCTGCACTGAACTAAGATGGTGCCCACCTTTTATACTCCCTTCTCAATGCACCCAGGAACTGCTTCCTCCCTGCTCCTGCACTACAGGGTTCCCCTTCCTCAGTGTTCCCTCCCCCCACTCCAGCCAGGGACAGGGACTGTCGTGCCCATCTCAGGGGCATATTGGTCGCCCTGCCCCACGGCAATGTGGTGTAATGCATGCAGGTGTCGGGTCCTGATCCACACTACATCCTTGCCTGAGAGTGAGATATCACACCTCTGGGTGAGGTGCAATACCTCTGTAGCAACCGAGCCCTCAGGGTGCTACAGTTCCATTTATCTTCAGCCTAGGTGGCGTATTGCGATACAGGGCTGTGATTTTGGCTATAAAAGGGTCCCCTAGACCCCTACCCCAAGCTTTTTAAGAGAATAATATATGGCGTGCCAGGAGACTCTATGGAATGCTTTCTCAGCATCCAACGAGAGTATCTAATTACAATTTTTTAACTGCATCTAGCCCAGGAAATACTTTGTGCCTAGTAGCAGTGTCTGCTAGTCAGCGGATTATCCGGGCTGTTAAGCAAGCTACACCATCTGTAGTTTGGACACTTAATTTTTTCAAAGGAAATGCTTCGGGACCACGGGATACTCAGTGAAGAGCATCAGGAGGCACCCCAAGGCATAGGGGCTGGGACTGGCAGTAAGATGCCTTGCGGTGGACAGCCGAGCTCGATCCTTATAAAAGCTTTTTAACTGCAGCAGCTTTAGTGGACGCTACTGGAGCTGGAATTACGCGGCTGCTGGCATGAGACTTGCCCTCCAATAGATCCTTGTAAATGGATTTAAAGTGTATTCATTCAAATTAGAGAGACAATTTAAATTAAAAAGCTTAGAGCTGCCTCCACCACAGGGGGGCTCGCTCGACCCACCAGCGGACAGGCACCAGTATTGGGAGAGGGGGGCTGGCCGTCAGGGTTCACCGTGGCTCTGGCACAAACCCGGCGATGCGGAGGTGGCACGGGCAGGAGCGGACTGAACGTGTCGGCTTCTCACTTTTTGGATTTTAGAAGGGCATGACATGCCTATATCTGTGTCTCCCCCTCCTTTTACTCCTCCACCTCTTTTCTTTTCGCATGACTATATGTACTTGTCACTTTTCCATGTGTTAGTTGTGTCTTCTGAGCAGTTTGTCAGCTTTTGGACACCTTTGAAGGTGTTTTCTATGTGTTTCTATGTGTTTTTGTTTGCCTGCCATTGGTTTTAACGGTGTTCGAAGGTGTTCGACGAACAGTTCGACGAACAGTTCGGCGAACACACGGGTGTTCGACGAACCGAACCGAACTCGAACACTACGGGGGTGGCTCAACACTACTAAAGAACCTGGCTGTTCACAGAGTGCTGTATCCAAGCATATTAATGGAAAGTTGAGTGGAAGGAAATAGTGTGGTAGAAAATGATGCACAAGCAACTGGGAAAACCGTAGCCTTGAAAGGATTGTTAAGAAAAGGCCATTCAAAAATAAAAATTTGGGGGAGATTCACAAGGAGTGGACTGCTGCTGGAGTCATTGCTTCAAGAGGCACCACACACAGACTTATTCAGGACATGGGCTACAAGTGTCGCATTCCTTGTGTCAAGCCACTCATGACCTGGAGGAAGAGTGGAGAGGCACACAATGCAAGCTGCTTAAGGTCTAGTGTGAAGTTTCCACAATCAGTGATGGTTTGGGAAGCCATGTCATCTGCTGGTGTAGGTCTACTGTATTTTATCAAGACCAAAGTCAGCGCAGCCGTCTACCAGGAAATTTTAGAGCACTTCATGCTTCCCTGTGCTGACAAGCTTTTAGGAGATGGAAATTTCATTCTCCAGCAGGACTTGGCTCCTATCCACACTGCCAAAAGTACCAATACCTGGTTTAAAAACAACAGTATCACTGTGCTTGATTGAACAGCAAACTCACCTGACCTTAGCCCCATAAAGAATCAATGGGGTATTGTCAAGAGGAAGATGAGAGACACCAGACCCAACAATGCAGACCAGCTGAAGGCTGCTATTAAAGCAACCTGGGCTTCCATAACACATCAGCAGTACCACAGGCTTGTGTGCATTTACTGAACATACATTTCAGTAGGCCAACATTTCGGATTTTAAAAACATTTTTCAAGCTGTTATAAAGTATTCTAATTTACTGAGATAATGACTTTTGTGTTTTCATTGGCTATAAGCCATAATCATCAACATTAACAGAAATAAACACTTGAAATAGATCACTCTGTTTGTAATGACTATATAATATATGAGTTTCATTTTTTGTATTGAAGAACTGAAATAAATAAACTTTTTGATGATATTCTAATTTTGTGAGAAGCACCTGTAGCACTAAAGCAATATTGGAAAACATTATATATATTTTCATATGAGTTGGATAATCTACAGCAGGTGACAATATCATCAGACTGAGCAATGGCATTTCTGGTAGGTGATATGTTACATAAATGTATACATTGCTGGAAATGTTCCTCTAAATTCACTTCTCCTTCTTCACTACACCAGAGACAGATAAACATTATACACCCCACATACATTTGTCTGATGTCTTTTAAAATTTACTAGTTGTCTTCATTCTTTGCTATCTCTGATCAAACCAGCAGACGGCAGCAGAAGTTTTGATTTTACGTGTGTCAACACGCCGGGCCTCTCTCTTCAGGGCAGCCTCCTGTCATCATCTATTCTAAGACAACATAGGTGTGTAAGATGTGAGAGCTTTATAGCTTAATAAAAAAGAGGAAACATATAATCACTGATACTCCAAATATATCAGAAGCATTAAAACAGGATAAAGATTTAATTTAAACATTTAAAGGGCTTGTCCACTTTATCATTATTTTTAACACTTTTTTAAAAGTGTTTGTCTCAACATTAGTGATGGGCAAGCACTAAAATGCTCAGGTGCTCAATGCTCGAGCTGTCTGCTGCTGTTGCCTGTTACAGATATCCATTGGACTAGATATCAGGGCTAATTTGTTGTTTTTGCTCTTAATCCAGATTATTTCTTTAAAAAGCAATACAACCAAAATTTTACTGCTCCATTTGCTTATTAGCACTGCAGAATACAGCCAGGTATCCATCATCAGATGTGATCCCATATTACTGTGATACAAATCAAGCAATTTGTAGGGGACGTGCAAGATATTATACTCATTTTAGAGTTTAGCAAAAGTGTTTTGGTGAACCTATTCACACGTGGTGGCTGATCAATACTAAACTAGAAGGGCAGTGCTTAAAACCGTGGGTGTACGTCAGACATATCAGATATTACTGCTATACAAATCCAGCAGTTTGTAGGGGACGGGCAAGATATTATACTCCATTTACAGTTTGGAAGCAGTGTGGTAGTGAACCTATTCACATGTGGTGGCTGAGCAATACTAAACTAGAAGGGCAGTGCTTAAAACCGTGGGCGTCCTGTTAGATGTATCAGATATTACTGCAATACAAATCCAGCAATTGTAGGGGACGTGCAAGATATTATACTCCAGTTAAAGTTTAGCAAAAGTGTGTTGGTGAACCTATTCACACGTGGTCGCTGAGCAATAATAGTAAACTACAAGGCCGGTGCTTAAAACCATGGGCGTCCTGTCAGACGTATCAGATATTAATGTGATACAAATCCTGCAATTGGTAGGGGACGTGCAAGATATTATACTCCATTTACAGTTTAGCAAAAGTGTGTTGGTGAGCCTAATTACACGTGGTCACTGAACAATAATAATAAACTACAAGGCCGGTGCTTAAAACCGTGGGAATCCTGTAAGATATATCAGATATTACTGCGATACAAATCCAGCAATTTGTAGGGGACGTGTAAAATATTTTACTCCATTCAAAATGGGCAATGCGCGTGACAATGGACGGGGAAGTGGACGTGATGGTGATGGTGTATGCAGAGGCTGAGGCACTGGGTAAGATGAAATTGTGCCACAACAAGCACCCAATTACTAGGGGACCGGAGCACAACACTATTGAACCCAGGGCAGTGTCAAAAGGTTGTTGGTTGGATGGCAGATAATTAGTCATGAGCGAACATGCTCGCTACTGCTCGGTGCTCACCCGAGCATCTCACTGCTCGAGAAGCTCGGCACTCGCCGAGTATTTCCGATGTTGCTCGGTGGGAGCTCGGGTCTCCTCCCTGCATGTTTGGCGCTCTTTAGAGCGCCAATCACCATGCAGGGATTGTCTGCCACACACTAATGCCGCAGCCGTGTTGGGTTTGGTCTTTACAGTGATTAGCTGGCCGCACAGCATCATGAGGTCTATATCAGACCTGGTGCCTCCATGCTCGTCACAGTCACCCTGGAATCAGACAGTGTAGGGAGAGGTGCTGCTGAGCCAGGGAGAGATTTTCTTGTTTCTAGTTAGTGTAGGTATACCAGACTATATTAGAGACACATATCTTCTCAATTAACAGTCCTTCTGAGGACTAATCCAGCTGCAGAGATATCAGTGCTAGGCAGGCAGGGTATATAGCAGACTGCAGTGCACATAGCAAGAGAGTAGAAATAGGCCCAGATATCAGGGGCCAGGAATAATTTATTTTTTATCTTAATCCCAATTATTTGCTTAAAAAGTAATCCAGAGAACATCGTTTATCTGTGCCATTTTCTTGTTGGCACTGCAGAATACAGCTAGGTCCTTTCCATATTACAGCGCTAAAAATCCATCTATTTAAAACTGGCCTCCATTGAAATTTTGTTGCAGTGTGTCAGTGAACTTATTGACACGAGGTCGGCGCTGTTAAAAATAGTTACCTACAGTCCAGCTATTTAAAACTGTGGTTTGTCCATCACACGGATCCCATATAATTGCGCTGAAAATATTGCCATTTCTGGCCTCCATTGAAATTTTGTTGCAGTGTGTCAGTGAACTTACTGACATGAGGTCGGCGCTGTTAAAAATAGTTACCTACAGTCCAGCTATTTAAAACTGTGGTTTGTCTGACACACGGATCACAAATAATTGCGCTGAAAAAATTGCCATTTCTGGACTCAATTGAAATTTTGTTGCAGTGTGTCAGTGAACTTATTGACACGAGGTCGGCGCTGTTAAAATAGTTACCTACAGGCCAGCTATTTAAAGCTGTGGTTTCTCCATCATACAGATCACATATAATTGCGCTGAAAATATTGCCATTTCTGGCCTCTGTTGAAATTTTATTGCAGTGTGTTAGTGAACTTATGGACACGAGGTTGGCGCTGTTAAAAATAGTTACCTACAGTCCAGCTATTTAAAACTGTGGTTTGTCCGTCACACGGATCATATATAATTGCGCCATAATTGGCCATTTCTGGCCTCCATTGAAATTTTGTTGCAGTGTGTCAGTGAACTTATTGACATGAGGTCGGCAAGGGACGGGGAACTGGACGTGATGGTGATGGTGCATGCAGAGGCCGAGGCCGTGGGCAAGCTGAAATTGTGCCACAACAAACACCCACATCTTCTCGCTCGACCTTCCTGTCCCAATTAATAGGGGACCGCAGAACACCACTATTGAACACAGAGCAGTGTCAAAAGGTTATTGGTTGGATAGCAGATAATGCTTCCAGTCACTTAGCCACAACCACCACCACCACCCTGTCTTCCACATGGTCAAGTCTCAGTAGCCATGAGTCTGGACCGCATATTCCTCACCCTGATCCTCCTTCATCCCACCATGCCGAGTGCCCAGAGACAACTGATCCCACACTTGGACACTACGAAGAGCTGTTTACTTTTCCATTTATAGATTCGGGCCTCTTGTCCCGTCCACTTGAATCGGGGCAAGAGGAGATCACATGTAGCGATGCCCAAATATTTGAGCAGCCACGGTCATATGAAGGCAACAGTGGGAAAGTGTCACAAGAGGTGGATGATGATGAGACACAATTGCCAGAAAGTCAGGAGGAGGACCAGGGTGTGAAAGTGGAAGACGAGGTGGTGGATGATATAGTAACTGACCCAACCTGGCAGGAGGACATGCAGAGCAAGGGCAGCAGCACACGGGGGGAGGGAGTCAGAGCACCCCAACAGGCAGGAAGAAGCAGTGTGGTGGCCTCAGACAGAAGGCGGGCAACCGTTCCCCGTGACACAAACACGACGTACTTTGCCAGTACAACTGTTAGGTCTTCCCGAGTGTGGTTGTTTTGTAAAGACTCTGCCGATAACCCCGAAAACAAAAACAGTTGGAGTGCCAATGGTGAAGAGCCTGAGGTTTGGGGGGGAGAAGGGGGAGATGTTGTGACCACTCAACTGGTCCTGTTGTCCCAAGGAGCCCCGCGCAACAAGGGAAAACGCTTCCAGGTAGGAGTCCGTATGATGACCGCAGCTTAACACGGACTGCTGCAAGGAGTTTCTTCCTGCTTCAGCGGTCACATGACTGGGACTGTGTAACCGAATTGGGAGTTCCACAATGACATCACGGCAGGCCTTGTGGTAAGCTAGTTGTAAACACAGCAGCTTCCACAGCTCTCCACAGGGGAGATTAGCAATCAAGAAAGAAAGAATTGTGCGGTGTTAGGGAAGCGCTAGAACAACTAGACAGGGAGGGGATTAAGGTTATAACACACAAACCTTTTATTCCTCTACCTGAGGAAGATAGCTTTTGCTATCGAAACGCGTCGTGGCGTTAGAGAGCGTATTAAACAATAAAAGGTTTGTGTGTTATAACCTTAATCCCCTCCCTGTCTAGTTGTTCTAATGCTTCCCTAACACCTCACAATTCTTTCTTTCTTGATAACCCCAAAAAGGCCATTTGCACCACCTGCCAGGCTAGCATCAGCACGGGTAGTAAAACTAGTAGCCTGTCCACGACCAGCATGATCAGGCACATGGCAGCAGTGCACCCGACTTTGTGAGCTGAACCCCAGCGTCCAGGAACTGTGTCTGTGGGTGACACCACTGCTTCTTCCGCTGTTGTGCGTGCAAGCCAATCCCCTGTCCATAGTGCATTCAAAGATGCCTCCTGCCCTGCACCTGTCGTTGCACCCTCTCAATTAGCACCATCAGCAAGCACTTCCTTGTCCCAGTGCAGCGTTCAGTTGTCCATACCCGAGTCCTTGGAACGCAAGCGCAAATACGCAGCCAACGCCCCACAGGCCACACTACTAAATTCCCACATTTCGCGACTGCTTGCGCTCGTGGAGACGGAAGCTTTCCTCAACCTGATGGCAGCGACTGTCCCTCGGTACTCGGTCCCCACTGTTTCTCCCGGTGTGCTGTCCCCACATTACACAAGCTTGTGTCCCACAACATTAGCCGTGCCCTCAAGAATGCAGTTACAGGGAAAGTCCACCTAACCATGGTCACGTGGACAAGTGCTTGTGGGCAAGGACGGTACATCTTGCTGATGGCACACTGGGTTAACCTAGTGGAAGCCAGAACTCAGTCGGACCTTGGGGTGGAACACATCCTCCCCACACCGAGGATTGCGGGCCCTAGGTCAATCAGGGTTGCCCCCACAGTCTACAGCTCCTGCACCTCATCCTCCTCAGCTCTCTTCTCCTCTTCAGCTCCGATCTCCAAAATGACCACATCAGTCACAAGCTGGAAGCACTGCAGCACTGCCTTGGCCAAGCGGCAACAGACTGTGCTGAAGCTAATATGCTTAGGTGACAAACTGGACAATGCTAAAGAGTTGTGGACAGCTCTGAAAGAGCAGGCAGATCTGTGGCTCACACTGCTGAACCTACAGCCAGGCATGGTCGTGTGTGACAATGGTCGGAACCTGGTGGTGGCTGTGAGGCGAGGTGAGCTCACACATGTACCATGCCTGACCCATGTGCTTAACCCCGTCATTCAGTGGTTTCTCAAAAGCTACCCGGAGCTGCGGGCTTTGCTTGTCAAAGTACGCCACCTGTGTGCCCATTTTAGAAAGTCAGCTACAGCTTCCGCCGCCCTTGCTGTGCATCAGCAGCATTGGGAGCTTCCGGCTCACTGACTGCTGTGTGATGTCCCCCTAGTGTTGGAACTCTACACTGCAGATGTTAGGAAGTATTTGTGAGCAGAAGAGGGCAGTTGTTGATTACCAGCATCAACATGGCCGTCTGTATTCAGTTCAGACTCCACACATAAGAAGTCAGGAGTGGACATGGATGTCAGACATCTGTACCATCCTCCTAAACTTTGAGGACTCCACCAAGATGGTGAGCGGCGATGACACCATAATTAGAGTCACCATCCCACTTCTCTGTCTTCTGAAATGCTCTATGCTCACAATCAAAGAGGATGCATTGCAGGCGTAACATTTTTTTATGAGGCCCTCCTCCAAGTCTTTTCCAAGGTGCATTGGAGTGCCTCCCAATTTTTGGCAGCCCTTGCATTCACTGCGTAGGCCAACACTATGGGAGACGCACTTCCTAATAATGGGAACATTTTTTCAGGAGGCCCTCTGATCTCCACGTTTCTTCCAAGGGGCATTGGAGTGCCTCCAAATTTTTGGAAACCCTTGCATTCACTGCATAGGCAAACACAATGGGAGACCCACTTCGAAATAATGGGAACATTGATTTCAGGAGGCCCTCCGACCTCCACGTCTCTTCCAAGGGGCATTGGAGTGCCTCCAAATTTTTAGCAACCCTTGCATTCACTGCATAGGCAAACACAATGGGAGACCCACTTCCTAATAATGGAAACATTGTTTTCAGGAGGCAATCTCACCTCTACGTCTCTTCCAAGGGGCATTGGAGTGCCTCCAATTTTTTGGCAACCCTTGCATTCACTGCCTAAGGCTGCGTGCACACGATGCGTTTCCGCTGCGGAATTATCGCAGCGGAAACGCATCAAAAACGCATGGTAATCCGCACCCCATGGTTCCCAATGGCATTCCGCAATGTCAATGCACATGCTGCGGATTTTTCCGCAGCGTTTCTGCAGCGCTCATAAATCCACAGCATGTTCATTAATTTTGCGGAAGCGCAGCAGAATGGCCGCCATTGACTTGCATTGAGACACATAGAATCCGTGTCTGTACATTAGTACAAGCGGATAATATGCGGTTCAATGTGCGGATGGTACCCAGGTCTGGAGGAGAGGAGACTCTCATCCAGACTTGGGTACCATTGTACCTGTAAAAAAAAGAATAAAATAATAAATAAAGTTTATATTCACCTGGCCGGCGGCCCCTGCAGCGCTTCTCCTTCCAGGACCTGAGATGATGTCGCGGTCATGTGACCGCAGGCTGTCTCGCGAGATGCCGGCAAGCCAGGAAGGAACCAGGAAGGAGCGCGACAGCTCACGCGGCGGGGCATCGGAGGTAAGTATAGCTTTATTTTTTTATTTTTATGGTCACACTGTATAAATGCATGCTGTTTGCATGGATGTATACAGTGTGACCTAGTTGTCAAGCACTTTCCAAGTGATGCTATCGCCTGGAAAGTGCTTGTCAGTCCGCATGCGGAAACACATGCGTTAACGCATGTGGATACGCATGTGAATCCGCATGTATTCTGCAGGAAAAACGCATGCACAATCTGCATGCGTTTTTTCTGCCAGGGAGATGCAGAAATGCTGCAGAAATTTTCTGCTTCATTTCTGCATCGTGGGCACATAGCCTAAGTGTGACGTGAGTCACTACTGTACAGAAATAACAGTCTCAGAAGAGGAGAGAAGAGACTAATATTACTGAAAGAATTATTATGGAAGTACTACTTACTGGATAAATAGAGGGAGGTCAAACGATCCAAAGTCAAGTCCAGGAAAATGACGCAGTACAACAAGGAGAAGTCAGAGACGTAATCCACTACGCAATCCGGTGTCAGGAAAATTAGAAAGACAAGGCAGTACACAGGGAGCAGACAGAAGAGTAGTCAGATAACAGACAATTGGTCAAAATCCAGGTAAGGGAAAATAGTCAGCCTGGGTCAGGCACAGAGCACAGAGAGATCAGCCCTACACAGGCAATAGCAAGTGTACAATTGACACTGGGCGAAGGAGCTAGCATGCTTAAGTAGAAGACTAATCAAGGGAAGTGAACACAGATGATTGCAGTACCGACCCAGCAAAACCAAACAGACTGACAGCCTCCACATAACAGTAGCAAAGCAGACCAGGAAAGTGTGGAGACCGTGACACTAAGCAAACACAATGGGAGACCCACTTCCTAATAATGGAAACATTGTTTTTCAGGAGGCCCTCCTCTAAGTCTCTTCCAAGGGGCATTGGAGTAGGTCCAAATTTTTGGCAGCCCTTGCATTCACTGCATAGGCAAACAGTATGGGAGACCCACTTCCTAATAATGGGAACATTTTTAGGAGGCCCTCCTCTAAGTCTCTTCAAAGGGGTATTGGGGTGCGTCCAAATTTTCAAAGGGGTATTGAGGTGCGTCCAAATTTTGGGCAGCCCTGCCACTCACTGCATGCGCAATAACAGTATAGAAGACCCATTCTTTAGTAATGGGAACAACAAATCATAGCCGGCTGATGGCTCTCTAAGAATAGTGAGGACCGACTGCTGGTCCTTTAAGAATAGTAAAGGCCGCCTGATGGCCCTATACAAATAGGCTTTGTGGCTTTCAGAGTCCCTCCTTCATAAATGAAACAGGATGTGTCTGATGATGTGTCACACACCACATGGCCAGATAAGGTTGTAAAATGTTAAAATGACATTTCTCGGTGAATGCATTTGTCACAGTTGAAAGCAATGCAAAAGTGCAAAAACGCATCAAAAATGCTAAGTGTGAGCATAGCCCAAGGTGTGGAGGAGTATTTTTGCTAATTTATTTTGCCTTATATACAAGTATTTACCCTGGAAAGGATGTTCCTTTACATATTTCCCAGGAATATCCATGTTGGTTTCGTTGTTGTATGTTTTATTGTGAGTCCTTAAAAGTGCATAATACCTCTGATAACGTTGTTGACAGCAGTGACCTGGGAGTCAGAAATGCTTCCAGGGGTCTTCCCCATGCTGTTCCCATGTCATTTGAGCACTGTTCCCGTCGATTTGGGCAATTTTTAGGCCCTCTGCAGACTGCCAGGGGGAGCCGCCTGAAAAATGCTCGAGTTTAATATAGACTTGCATTGGGCTCGTTGCTCGGGTCGAGCACCCGAGCATTCCAATGTGCTCGACCCGAGCATCGAGCACCTGAGCATTTTAGTGCTTGTCCATCACTACAGATAATGCTGCCAGTCACTTTGCCATCACCACCACCACCCTGTTTTCCACACAGTCAAGTCACAGTAGCTGTGAGCCTGGACCGCATATTCCTCACCCTGATCCTCCTTCCTCCCACCTTGCCGAGTGCCCGGAGACAACTGATCCCACACTTGGACACTCCGAAGAGCTATTCACTTTTCCATTTATAGACTCAAGCCTCTTGCCCGGCCATCTTCAAGTGGGGCAAGAAGAGATCGCATGTAGCAATGCCCAAATATTTGAGCAGCCATGGTCACATGAAGGCAACGGTGGGAAAGTGCAATTACTGTTGCAAGAGGTGGATGATGATAATGAGACAAAATTGCCAGAAAGTCAGAAGGGCGACCAGGGTGCGTAAGTGGAAGACGAGGTGGTGGACGATGAAGTCACTGACACAACCTGATAAGGTGACATGCATAACAAGGACAGCAGCACAGAGGGTGAGGAAGACGTAGCTCCACAACAGGCAGGAATAAGCAGTGACGTGGCCACAGACACAAAGCGGGCAACCGTTTGCCGAAACACCAACACGAGGGAAGTTACCAATCTAAATGTTAGGTCTTTCCGAGTCTGGCTTTATTAGAGACAATCCAGATAACCCCAAAAAGGCCATTTGCAACATCTGCCAGGTCAGCATCAGCAGGGTCAGCAAAACTACCATCCTGACCACCAGCATGCTCAGGCACATGACAGCAAAGAACCTGACTAGGTGGGCCAAATGCCAGGGTCCAGAAACAGTGTCTGCGCATGCCACCACTGCCTGTTCTGCTGTTGTGCGTGCACGCCAATCCCCCATTCGTGGCACAGGCGAAGATGCCTCCAGCCCTCCACCTGTCGTTGCACCCATTTGCAACCACCACCGTCATCAACCACCTTGTCCCAGCACAGCGTTCAGTTGTCCCTACCCTAGTCCTTAGAACGCAAGCGCAAATACACAGCTAACCATCCAAAGGCCACACTAATAAACTACCACATTTCAAGAATGCTTGCACTTGAAATGTTGCCTTTTAGGCTCGTGGAGACAGAATCTTTCTGCAACCTCATGGGTCGGTACCCAGCCGCCACTATTTCTCCCTGTGTGCCATCCCTGCATTACACAAGCACGTGTCCCAGAACATTAGCCGTGAACCTACAGTCAGGCATGGTGGTGTGTGACAATGGCCGGAACCTGGTGGTGGCTCTGAAGCAAGCTCACACACGTACCGTGTCTGGCCCATGTGCTCCACCTAGTGGTTCAGCGGTTGCTCAAAACCTACCCAAATCTGGCTGATCTGCTTGTCAAAGTACGCCGCGTGTGTGCCCACTTTAGAAAGTCAGCTACAGCTTCTGCCGCCATTGCCGTGCGTCAGCAGCATTTGCAACTTCCAGCTCACCGACTGGTGTGCGATGTTCTCACGCGTTGGAACTCAACCTTGCAGATGTTGGGAAGGATTTGTGAGCAGCACAGGGCAGTTGTTGAGTACCAGCTTCAAAACGCCCGTCGATATTCAGGTCAGCCTCCACACATAAGTGTCACGGGTGTGTCGCCACGAAGATCGTCACGATTACACAGCCTGACTTCTCGCAGCTGAGTTTTTGGTGCTTTGTGTTTTTCGGCAGTGAGGGAGTTAACTCTCTCTCTCTCTGTGATAGACGAGGTCAGCCTCGCCCAGCTGCAGTCAATGCTGCTGTAGTGGGACTCCTTCAAATGCCTGCCGGTCTGTTGGGGAAGTGTCGGTGAAAGCATTTCATGCAGACTAACAGAGTGGATCGTGGTATTTGGAGTTTCAGAGCTAAGTGTGTTTGGAGCGTTTTTTCCCTTCCCCGCTTTATCATTTGTCTCCTTTTCCGTTGGTGTTCCCTATGTTGTAGTTGTGTAGTTTTTGTATGCAAGGTGGTTTTGGTTTTACCCTTGTACTGTCTCGTTCGTCTAAGTACTGAGTGTGGGCATATTATTACCTGTCCCCTTTTGTTGTGATCAGGGGTCCTTCTCAGGACTAGATTACTTAGGTGCAGGGATCCTCAGGAGGTAGGGGTTACGCTGGCGGCCTGGACCTTTGTACCTTTGACAGTGCCTCCAGGTAGAGGGATTAGTCAGGGCCCCAGCTTAGGGTCAGCTTAGGCCCCCTACCTCCAGTACACAGAGACAGCGTGACATTTTCACCGACCACTTAGATTTTCTCCAGCTACCATGGATCCAGTAGCCGGTCTAGCTCGGCAGTTGCAGAGTTTGTCCATGGAGCTGGCGGACGTTAGGTCCAAGGTTTTGTATCCTCAGGAGCAAGCCGGACCAGAACCTAAAGTAGCTCTCCCTGACAGGTTCTCTGGGGGGCGGGACAAGTTTTTTGTTTTCCGGGAGGCATGCAAGTTGTACTTTCGGCTGCGGCCTTTGTCATCGGGGAGTGAAGAACAAAGGCTGGGAATTGTCATCTCGCTCCTACAAGGGGACCCACAATCTTGGGCGTTCTCTCTTCCCCCGGGCTCCCCGGCTCTTCAGTCAGTGGATAGGTTTTTTGCTGCTCTGGGTCTTGTATATGATGACCCGGATCGGATCTCCCTTGCTGAATCTAAGTTACGTAGGATCCGGCAGGGAGATCGTCCGGCGGAGGAATTCTGTTCGGAGTTCCGTAGGTGGGCCACTGACACCCAGTGGAATGACCCAGCTCTTAGGAGCCAGTTTTGTCAAGGTTTATCCGACAAATTACAGGATGTGTTGGCACAGTATGACTCTCCCGCGTCACTGGAAGCCGCTATGGCCCTTGCTATTCGCATTGACAGACGGCTTCGGGAGAGGTGCGGGATAACTCCACCCCCTGTGATGACTCCACCTCCTACAAGGTCCCCTCATATGGTGGTTCCCCTGGTCAGTCCAGAGGAGCCTATGCAATTAGGAGGGACATCATTTCGGGGGAGGGGACCGGTGGTGCGCCATAAGACAGGAAGGTGTTTCTTCTGCGGGAGAAAGGGACATTATATTGGGGGGTGTCCATCCCGTCCCTTGCAGAGTGAAGAGTCGTCGGAAAACTGTTGATCCCAGGTTGTGTGGTGGACGGCAATCTGGGAGTAGGTATTTCGTCCCTAGGTTCGTCTCAGTTTCTCGTACCGGCGGAGGAGGTGGTGGGTACGAGAACTGAGAGGATATCTGTTCTTCTGGATAGTGGGGCCGGGGCTAATCTGGTGGACGCTCGGTTTGCCCGGGTTCAAGGTATGCGTTTGAGTGAGTTGGCTAAACCCATCCCCATATTCTCGATCGATGCCAGGCCTCTCGGTCAGGGAAGTTTTTTGCAAGCTGTGCATAACGTAAAACTTCAAGTGGGGGCGATACATAAAGAACTGTTGTCTTGCTACGTGTTGGAGGGTCTTCCCACTCCTATAGTGTTGGGCCTTCCTTGGTTAACTAAGCATAACCCGGTTATTAATTGGCAATCCAGAGAGATAAGCCAATGGAGTAAATTCTGTAATAAAAACTGCATGAATATGGTCATCGGTGCGGTTACTCCTAGGGTCTTACCTCCATTTCTGGCGGACTTTGAGGATGTATTCTCGGAGAAAGGGTGTCAGGAACTACCTCCTCATCGCGAGTATGACTGTTCTGTAAAACTGCTCCCTGAGGCCAAGTTACCTAAAGCTAGGTTGTATAACCTTTCTGGTCCTGAGAGGCAGGCCATGAAGGATTATATTTCAGAAAGTCTGGCTAAGGGGCATATTAGACCTTCATCTTCACCGGTGGCCGCGGGGTTCTTCTTTGTTAAGAAGAAAGATGGAGGCCTACGCCCTTGCCTGGATTTCCGTGAACTTAATCGGATTACGGTCCGAGATCCGTATCCGCTCCCACTTATTCCCGATCTCTTTAATCAGATCGTGGGCGCCAAATGGTTCTCTAAGTTGGATCTCAGGGGGGCGTACAATCTGATTAGGATGAAGGAGGGGGATGAGTGGAAGACGGCGTTTAACACTCCGGAGGGGCATTATGAGAACCTTGTCATGCCATTCGGTCTGACTAATGCCCCGGCGGTGTTCCAACACTTTGTTAATGACATTTTTCGCCGCCTGGTGGTACAGTTTGTTGTCATATATCTGGATGATATCTTAATTTACTCGCCGGATCTGGTGTCTCATCAGGAGCACGTTAGGCAGGTGTTACAGATCTTGCGGGATAATAAACTGTATGCCAAATGGGAAAAGTGTGTGTTCGCCGTACAGGAACTCCAGTTTTTAGGCTTCCTGGTTTCAGCGTCCGGTTTTCGTATGGACCCTGGGAAAGTGCGGGCAGTTCTTGAGTGGGATCGGCCAGAGAATCTTAAGGCACTACAACGTTTCCTGGGGTTTGCTAATTATTACCGGAAGTTCATTCGTAATTTCTCGTCCATGGTTAAGCCTCTCACAGACATGACTAAAAAGGGGACGGATTTTTCTAGGTGGTCTGACAAGGCTTGTCAAGCATTCTCCTCCTTGAAAAAATGTTTTGCCTCGGCACCCATACTCATTCAACCTGATGCGTCACAGCCATTCATTGTAGAGGTAGACGCTTCCGAGGTAGGGGTGGGAGCAGTATTGTCACAAGGTTCGTCCCCTGGTAAGTGGCATCCGTGCGCCTTTTTCTCTAAAAAATTGTCGTCCGCTGAGAGGAATTACGATGTCGGCAATAGGGAACTCTTGGCCATTAAGTTAGCTTTTGAGGAGTGGCGCCATTTTTTAGAGGGGGCAGTCCATCTGGTCACCGTCATCACCGATCACAAGAACCTGCTATATCTGGAGTCCGCGAAACGTCTGAATCCCAGACAAGCTAGGTGGTCATTGTTTTTTACCAGGTTTAATTTTGTCGTTACATATCGTCCTGGGTCAAAAAATGTAAAGGCGGATGCCTTATCTCGTAGTTTCCCTGAGGCCGGGAATACGGACGACCCGATTCCTATCCTTCAGGAGGGGGTGGTGGTTTCGGCAGTATGCTCTGAGCTTGAGGAGGAGGTATTGGAGGCTCAGGGGGATGCCCCTGTTGGACCTCCGGGGAGACTGTTTGTTCCAGATCAGTTGCGACAAAAGGTGATCGAGGCACACCATAACTCAGTTTTTGCAGGACACCCGGGGAGTAAAGCAACTGTGGATCTCCTCTCGCGTCGGTTTTGGTGGCCTAACTTACATAAGGAGGTGGTAACTTTTGTCGCGTCCTGTGGGGTTTGTGCGCGCTCTAAGACCTCACATACCCGTCCGTCTGGGGCCCTCTTACCTTTGAAGATCCCGGAGCGTCCTTGGACTCACCTGTCTATGGACTTTATTACGGACCTCCCTCCGTCTTCGGGTAAAACGGTCATACTCGTTGTAGTGGACAGGTTCAGCAAGATGGCACATTTTATCGCTCTTCCTGCTCTTCCTAATGCTAAAACTCTTGCGCAGGTGTTCATTGGGGAGATTGTGAGGCTTCACGGGGTACCCTCCGAGGTGGTGTCAGATCGGGGGTCTCAGTTTGTGTCCAAATTCTGGAAGGCGTTTTGTACACGGCGGGGGATGCATTTATCGTTCTCATCGGCTTTTCATCCTCAGACCAATGGTCAGACGGAACGTATGAACCAGAGCTTGGAGACATATCTCCGGTGTTTTGTGTCAGAGAACCAGGAGGACTGGGCTTCTTTCTTACCTCTGGCAGAGTTTGCTCTTAATAATAGGCGGAGCGAGTCCACTGGTAAGTCCCCGTTTTTTGGGGCATATGGTTTTCACCCCCAGTTTTGTACTTTCAGTAGGGGGGGCTCTTCGGGGGTTCCTGAGGAGGAACGATTTTCCTCATCACTCGCTTCAGTATGGAGAGGGGTGCTGAAGAATCTGAATACTATGGGGAACCGATACAAACGTATGGCTGATAGGAGGAGAGTGTCTGGTCCGGACCTAAGTGTGAACGATCGGGTATGGTTGTCTACCAGGAATATAAAACTTAAGGTTCCCTCCTGGAAACTGGGTCCCAGGTTCATCGGGCCGTATAGGATCAGTTCTATAATTAATCCGGTGGCATTCCGTCTTGACCTCCCCCCTACGTTTAAAATTCACAACGTGTTCCACAGATCGTTGCTTAAGAGGTATGTGGCGCCGGTGGTACCGTCACCTTTACCTCCCCCTCCAGTGGTGGTCAATGGTAACTTGGAGTTCCAGGTATCGAGGGTCATCGATTCACGCTTTAATCGCTGGTCCCTTCAGTACCTGGTTCATTGGAAGGGGTATGGTCCTGAGGAGAGGATGTGGGTTCCTGCGTCGGATATTAACGCAGACCGATTAGTTCGGGCCTTCCACACGACTCACCCGGATAAACCTGGCCCTGAGGGTTCGGAGGCCCCTCGTAGAAGGGGGGGTACTGTCACGGGTGTGTCGCCACGAAGATCGTCACGATTACACAGCCTGACTTCTCGCAGCTGAGTTTTTGGTGCTTTGTGTTTTTCGGCAGTGAGGGAGTTAACTCTCTCTCTCTCTGTGCTAGACGAGGTCAGCCTCGCCCAGCTGCAGTCAATGCTGCTGTAGTGGGACTCCTTCAAATGCCTGCCGGTCTGTTGGGGAAGTGTCGGCGAAAGCATTTCATGCAGACTAACAGAGCGGATCGTGGTATTTGGAGTTTCAGAGCTAAGTGTGTTTGGAGCGTTTTTTCCCTTCCTCGCTTTATCATTTGTCTCCTTTCCCGTTGGTGTTCCCTCTGTTGTAGTTGTGTAGTTTTTGTATGCAAGGTGGTTTTGGTTTTACCCTTGTACTGTCTCGTTCATCTAAGTACTGAGTGTGGGCATATTATTACCTGTCCCCTTTTGTTGTGATCAGGGGTCCTTCTCAGGACTAGATTACTTAGGTGCAGGGATCCTCAGGAGGTAGGGGTTACGCTGGCGGCCTGGACCTCTGTACCTTTGACAGTGCCTCCAGGTAGAGGGATTAGTCAGGGCCCCAGCTTAGGGTCAGCTTATGCCCCCTACCTCCAGTACACAGAGACAGGGTGACAATAAGACCTCAGGAGTGGACATGAATGTCAGACATCTGTGCCGTACTCCAAAACTTTGAGGACTCCACCAAGATGGTGAGTGGCGATGACGCTGTGGCGCCCCTGAGGGTTCAGTCGCCACAGAGGTACTGCACCTCACCCAGAGGTGTGGTGTCTCCTTCTCTCAGGTAAGGAGGG
Source organism: Phyllobates terribilis (assembly GCF_046119375.1). NCBI lineage: Eukaryota > Metazoa > Chordata > Amphibia > Anura > Dendrobatidae > Phyllobates > Phyllobates terribilis. The sequence continues at coordinate 128,649,640 of NW_027362773.1, read as the reverse complement.
AGTGCTGCCCGGAACCCCAACACCTGCATCCAACACTACACTGCTCCAGGCCGGCTGGAGGGGCAAGATGTATGTGCAGTGCTGAGCCCTGTCCCTGGCTGGAGTGGGGGGAACCCAAAGGTAGGGGGGACCAGTAGTGGGTGTGGGTGGAGGAAGCAGTTTAGGGGAGCACCATAGTAGTAGGTATATAAAGGGAAGCCATTTTAGGGTGGCAGTTCAGATAAGTGAGAGGAGTGAGAGAGGACAGTCAGTCTGGGAACAGAGTCTCTTTAGGAGCTCTGCTCCACTGGTAGGGCCCAGTCCTAGAGGCCCAGGAGGGAAGCAGAGGAGTAGGCTCCGTTCTGTTAAAGGGATCCTAGGGGGTACGGCGAGTGCAGGACGGCACCTGTACGCCCCGAATCTGTCAGAAGACAGAGCTATCGTAGGCCACAAGAAGGGGACCGGCCCCTGGACCAGCCGTGTTACTCCAGGTCTCGGCTGGAAAAACCGGAGGCTTCTGGCTTACATAGTCCAGTTGCCAAAGCATCATTCTAATCTCTGTGAGGGTCAAGCAGGTCCAGGAACTCCAGTTAGACAGGAGGGACTTCAGAGCACCCGAGTGGGACTGAGTGGGGAAGCGAAGGGCAGGAGGGAGAAGACCCAGCGTGAAGAAGGTCTAGAGAGGAACACAAGAAAGCGGGGTTCAGTCAGGTGCTCCTAAATTACCTGAGGAAGAGCTGAACCCCCGTTCTGGTGAACGCAGCGTGACGTGGGAGGCTGTAAGCTGGACAGCACAACCTGAGGAACTTGACAACTGTGAGTAAAGACTCGGATGACTGCACCGCACTGCCTCCATCCATTATTTCAGCTGCGCCATCTTCCCCCTGCACTACAATGCCCAGCGCAACCGACACTATCTACACTGCCCTGAAGCTAGCTCTTCCTGTGGAGAGCCACACCATCCCTACTGCAGTGACATCAGCTTCAGAGGACTGCTCCGCTTCGGCGGCTCCCTTCGGCCGCATTCCACAGGTGGCGTCACGAATAGTGTTGAGCATTCCGATACTGAAATATCGGGTATCGGCCGATATTCGCGGTATCGGAATTCCGATACTTAATTCCGAAACTTTTGCAATATCGTATACCGGAATCGGAAGTTCCCATAATGCAATGAGCCATTTTCATTTTATTCAGCCAATGAGGATCCTAAGAAGTGTGGGCACATCCTGTTAGGCATGTAGGCATCTTAACTAATGGCATGGCTCTGATTGGCTGCTGAAATGATGTCATGATGCACTATAAAAGCCGCCGCCGCCATTTTGAGCTCACTCTGCTGTGAATTCAGTTAGGGATAGGACGCTGTTCTGAGGGACAGTTTTAGCTACCTATTTGGTCTATTCTGCTTTACCCAAGCTACTTTATAAATCGCTGTGCCTTGCAGTGCTAGTGCACAGTTCTCTGTGCTGTTCACCGCTTTCTGCAACGTCTCTGTGTGTGAGTGCAGCTCACCCTGTAGTGTGTGCTTCAACCACGTCTGGTTGTAGTGCACTCAGTGTGTGTCACTGCCTCATACATTGTCCTTTTTTGCCAATTCATAATTTTTCCTGATTTCTCCTATTAGTGTGGTGGTTCCATCCGTATTCAGCTAAATTGGTTCCAAACACACTATATAGGAGTAGTTAGAGGAGCCTTTCTGCAGCATTGGGCCCTGCAGCCCCAGCCAGATTAGTATTAGCCTATTTGTTGTAGCCTCATCTATTGCATTGTAGGTTACCTTCCTACATTGTAATAGCTACAAAAAGTTTGTGATACTATCGTTATTACATCTTTAGGCACATCCAGTGTCTTTTTGTGACAAAAAAAAACCTAAATAAAGTTCACCAAACACTCCACTTTACAGTTGTGTAGGCCATATTAGCTCATATTAAAGTCTAGTCCACACGTTATAAAATTAGTGTTTCTTATACCTGTTAGCAGCTGTCCAGGAATAAGCACACTAAGCCCTTAGTACTTTTCTGCCTATCTTTATCAGTCTACCAAGATGAAGAAGGCAGGGAGTAAGGCATGTGGTCGTGGGCGTGGGCGTGGAGTTTCTGCAGGGAGAGGACGTGAGGATTCTGTGCCTGCAGGGAGAGGACGTGGGGATTCTGTGCCTGCTGCGGGCACCAGTGACTCAGCATCCCCCAGTTTTACCAGGGAACAGTCCTTTATGCGCAGCTTTGTAGGAGCTAGCCGTACCCCACTGTTGCGGGAGGACCAAATTGAAGCCGTTGTCGGATGGATGGCAGCTAACGCATCGACTTCAATTAGTTCCAGATCTTCTCAGGTCCTGAGCACTGAAGAGCACCCATCTGTCTCTTCACCACCTGCCAAATTGCCCAGGCAGTCAGAGAGCCCCGGACAGGAGCCATCTCTACTTCTGTTCTCTGAATCTCTTGGCTTGGAAAGAGGGGGCCAGCCAAGCAGAATTTGAGAATTTGAAGAAGAGGTAGTATGCAGTGATGCGCAACCGTTTTGTCTCTCTGAATCTGAAGAGGCGGGTGGGCCAGTGCCTATGGTCAGCAGCACACCTCAGTACGCATCTGATGATGAGACTCAGGTGCCACTTTCTGGTGCGTACTGTGCTGTCGAGACTACCCCGGAGAAGCAGTTGTTTGAAGAGGGTGGTGTAGATGATGAGGTCCTTGACCCATCATGGCGTGAGGGACAGGAAGGTGGTGGGAGCAGCTCTGAGGAAGAGATTCCCCGAACAGCCCAAAAAGGAGGGAGAGGGAGGGGGCAGACTTGGTTGCCTGTAGCCTCCACTTCGGCACCCATTAGGAGCATGGCTCTTCCAAAATCCAAAGCGGGCGCTCCCAAGACTTGCAGTGCCTGGTCCTTTTTTGACACAGTTGCAGATGACATTTGCTTTGTCAAATGCAAGCTGTGTAATCAGAAGGTGAAAAGAGGGAAAAGTGTCAGCAACCTCAATACCACAAATATGTGGAAACATGTGCGGACCAAGCACGTGGTGGAGTTACAAAAACACACTGAAGACCTAGGCCAACCTACAGCGCCACCTACCACCTCTTCAGCTCGTGTTGTAGCCTCTTCCTCCAGCTCACACACAGCTGGTTCGGCTTCCTCACAGGATCGCCATGGAAGAATCTCTGGCACTGTTGTACAGAGACACAGTGTAATTCCACCCACAGCACCACTTTCCCAGTCATCCTCACACTCCCAGGCCAGTCTACAGCCATCGTTAGCACAGGCATGGGAGAAAAGGCGCCCATACTCGGAAAACCACCCCCGAGCACAGGCTCTGAATGCTGGCATTGCTAAACTACTGGCCCTTGAAATGCTATCATTCAGGCTGGTGGAGACTGACACATTCCGTAACTTTATGGCATTGGCAGTCCCACAATACAACGTGCCCAGCCACTTTTATTTCAGCAGGCAAGCCGTCCCTGCCCTGCAACATCATGTGGAGGGAAAAATTAAACATGCGCTACAAAACGCCATCAGTAGCAAGGTCCACCTGACCACCGATGCGTGGACCAGTAAGCATGGACAGGGACGATACCTTTCCCTCACTGCCCATTGGGTAAATGTTGTGGAGCTGGGTACAAATCTTGAGAGTGGCGCTGTACGTGTTCTGCCAACCCAAGGATTGCAGGAATCCAGTCTGTACACATTGACTCCTCCTCATACTCCAGTTCCTCTGAATCAGTGCTGCAGGAGCCGTCACGGTCTACCTCCACATCGACCCGTGAACGGTTACCTGTTATGATGACCGATATGAGCACAGCTGTGGCCAAACGTCAACAGGCCGTATTAAAATTAATTTCTTTGGGGAATCGAAGCCACACAGCGCAGGAGCTCTGGAATGCCATCAAGCAGCAGAGCGACGTGTGGTTTGTGCCAGCGAATCTCCAGCCAGGCATGGTAGTGTGTGACAATGGCCGAAATCTGGTGGCAGCTCTGGGCCTAGGCAACCTCACTCACATCCCATGTCTGGCACATGTGCTCAACTTGGTCGTGCAGAGTTTTTTGAGGGACTATCCAGATCTTGATGCACTGCTTCACAAGGTCCGCATAGAGTGCGCTCACTTGCGGCGTTCGAGCAATGCAAGATCACGCATTGCAGCTCTGCAGCGCCGATTACGTCTTCCGGAACATCGCATCATATGTGACCTACCCACCAGGTGGAATTCAACGTTACATATGTTGGAGAGGTTGTGTGAGCAGCAGGCAGCAGTAATGGAGTACCAGCTGCAGCAGGCGCAAACAAGTCGCAGTGCGCGCCGTTCACACTTCACCACCACTGAGTGGGCCTCTATGAAGGACATTTGCCACGTTTTGCGTGCCTTCGATTATTCCACGCGGATGGCGAGTGCAGATGATGCACTAGTCAGCATGACTATCCCCCTTATCTGCCTGCTTGAAAAAACACTGCAAGCACTAAGGGATGAGGTTTTGGAAGAGGTGGAGGATGAGGAGTCACAAATGCCATCTGCTTCTCTACAGTCTGCGCAACGTGGTTCCTCACAAAGGCCTAGGCAGGGGACACTTTGTGAGGAGGATGAGGAGGAGTCAATGGATGAGGAACACATCTGTCCAGAGGAGGGAGGTACACAATGCTCTAGTAGTCAGTATCTAGAGCGAGGGTGGGGTGATGCAGAGCAGGCAGAGATCACGCCTCAAACAGGGGACAGCGTTTCTTGGCCAGTTGGCAGTCTGCAGCACATGGTTGATTTCATGCTGCAGTGCCTGAGAAACGACCGCCGCATCGCCCACATTCTCAACACGGCTGATTATTGGCTGTCCACCCTCCTAGATCCTCGCTACCGGGACAACTTACAAAGCCTCATAACACCGTTGAATCGGGAGCGTAAAATGCGGGAGTACCAAGACGCACTGGTGCATTCCATCATGTTCTCCATTCCAACCGAGAGCAGTGCTGCTAGTGCTTTACAAAGCAGCTCAGTGCGTGAGGCAGTGGAGGAAGCTCTGCACAAAGAGGGAGCAGAAGCAGCGCCTCAGCACAAGGCAAGACCAGTATGGCCGAAATGTGGCAAAGTTTTGTGTCCCCGCCGCCACAAATGTCTACACCATCACAGAGGGCTCCAGTCAGCAGGAGGCAACGTTTCCGTCAGATGGTGACAGACTACATGTCTTGCCCTCTTAGTGTACTCCCAGACGGCTCTTCTCCCTTCAAGTTTTGGGTCTGTAAGATGGATACATGGCCAGAGCTTAGTCAGTATGCATTGGAGGTGCTAGCTTGCCCTACTGCTAGTATATTATCGGAACACGTCTTTAGTGCCGCAGGTGGTGTACTAACAGACAGTCGCATGTGACTATCCTCCGATAACGTTGACCGGCTTACTTTTCTCAAAATGAACAAGGCCTGGATCTCTCATAAATTTGCCAGTCCTCTTCCAGAATAAATAATTGGTTGGCAACAGTATCCAGGTCTCCTGTTCTGTTCATGTTTCTACCACCTGAACTGTAATCCCTGAGCTCCAACACCGCCAGTTGGCGCTCGGAAGTGCCGTCTGCACAGTCAACACTTGCTGCCGTGTCATTGGGGTTCAGTAACGTCAGCTGTTCCCCTGCTGTGCGGACGGCAATTTCTCCTGCTCTGTCCACATTCTCACTACTACAGATTTTAAAGTTGCTCCAATTACACCTCTGGCTCCTCTGCTTTCAGTATTATCCCTGAGCTCCAACACCGCCAGTTGGCGCTCGGAAGTGCCGTCTGCACAGTCAACACTTGCTGCCGTGTCATTGGGGTTCAGTAACGTCAGCTGTTCCACTGCTGTGCGGACGGCAATTTCTCCTGCTCTGTCAACATTCTCACTACTACAGATTTTAAAGTTGCTCCAATTACACCTCTGGCTCCTCTGTTTTCAGTATTATCCCTGAGCTCCAACACCGCCATTTGGCGCTCGGAAGTGCCGTCTGCACAGTCAACACTTGCTGCCGTGTTATTGGGGTTCAGTAACGTCAGCTGTTCCCCTGCTGTGCGGACGGCAATTTCTCCTGCTCTGTCCACATCCACTGTACTACTGATTTAAAACCTCCTCCAAATACACCTCTGGCTCCTCTGTTTTCAGTATTATCCCTGAGCTCCAACACCGCCAGTTGGCGCTCGGAAGTGCCGTCTGCACAGTCAACACTTGCTGCCATGTTATTGGGGTTCAGTAACGTCAGCTGTTCCCCTGCTGTGCGGACGGCAATTTCTCCTGCTCTGTCCACATTCTCACTACTACAGATTTTAAAGTTGCTCCAATTACACCTCTGACTCCTCTGTTTTCAGTATTATCCCTGAGCTCCAACACCGCCAGTTGGCGCTCGGAAGTGCCGTCTGCACAGTCAACACTTGCTGCCGTGTCATTGGGGTTCAGTAACGTCAGCTGTTCCCCTGCTGTGCGGACGGCAATTTCTCCTGCTCTGTCCACATTCTCACTACTACAGATTTTAAAGTTGCTCCAATTACACCTCTGACTCCTCTGTTTTCAGTATTATCCCTGAGCTCCAACACCGCCAGTTGGCGCTCGGAAGTGCCGTCTGCACAGTCAACACTTGCTGCCGTGTCATTGGGGTTCAGTAACGTCAGCTGTTCCCCTGCTGTGCGGACGGCAATTTCTCCTGCTCTGTCCACATTCTCACTACTACAGATTTTAAAGTTGCTCCAATTACACCTCTGGCTCCTCTGTTTTCAGTATTATCCCTGAGCTCCAACACCGCCAGTTGGCGCTCGGAAGTGCCGTCTGCACAGTCAACACTTGCTGCCGTGTCATTGGGGTTCAGTATCGTCAGCTGTTCCCCTGCTGTGCGGACGGCAATTTCTCCTGCTCTGTCCACATTCTCACTACTACAGATTTTAAAGTTGCTCCAATTACACCTCTGGCTCCTCTGTTTTCAGTATTATCCCTGAGCTCCAACACTGCCAGTTGGCGCTCGGAAGTGCCGTCTGCACAGTCAACACTTGCTGCCATGTTATTGGGGTTCAGTAACGTCAGCTGTTCCCCTGCTGTGCGGACGGCAATTTCTCCTGCTCTGTCCACATCCACTGTACTACTGATTTAAAACCTCCTCCAAATACACCTCTGGCTCCTCTGTTTTCAGTATTATCCCTGAGCTCCAACACTGCCAGTTGGCGCTCGGAAGTGCCGTCTGCACAGTCAACACTTGCTGCCGTGTCATTGGGGTTCAGTAACGTCAGCTGTTCCCCTGCTGTGCAGACGGCAATTTCTCCTGCTCTGTCCACATTCTCACTACTACTGATTTTAAAGTTGCTCCAATTACACCTCTGGCTCCTCTGTTTTTAGTATTATCCCTGAGCTCCAACACCGCCATTTGGCGCACGAAAGTGCTGTCTGCACAGTCAACACTTGCTGCCGTGTTATTGGGGTTCAGTAACGTCAGCTGTTCCCCTGCTGTGCGGACGGCAATTTCTCCTGCTCTGTCCACATCCACTGTACTACTGATTTAAAACCTCCTCCAAATACACCTCTGGCTCCTCTGTTTTCAGTATTATCCCTGAGCTCCAACACCGCCAGTTGGCGCTCGGAAGTGCCGTCTGCACAGTCAACACTTGCTGCCATGTTATTGGGGTTCAGTAACGTCAGCTGTTCCCCTGCTGTGCGGACGGCAATTTCTCCTGCTCTGTCCACATTCTCACTACTACAGATTTTAAAGTTGCTCCAATTACACCTCTGGCTCCTCTGTTTTCAGTATTATTCCTGAGCTCCAACACCACCAGATGGCGCTCGGAAGTGCCGTCTGCACAGTCAAAACTTGCTGCCTTGTTATTGGGGTTCAGTAACGTCAGCTGTTCCCTTGCTGTGCGGATGGCAATTTCTCCTGCTCTGTCCACATTCTCACTACTACAGATATTAAAGTTGCTCCAATTACACCTCTGGCTCCTCTGTTTTCAGTATTATCCCTGAGCTCCAACACCGCCAGTTGGCGCTCGGAAGTGCCGTCTGCACAGTCAACACTTGCTGCCGTGTCATTGGGGTTCAGTAACGTCAGCTGTTCCCCTGCTGTGCGGACGGCAATTTCTCCTGCTCAGTCCACATTCTCACTACTACAGATTTTAAAGTTGCTCCAATTACACCTCTGGCTCCTCTGTTTTCAGTATTATCCCTGAGCTCCAACACCGCCAGTTGGCGCTCGGAAGTGCCGTCTGCACAGTCAACACTTGCTGCCATGTTATTGGGGTTCAGTAATGTCAGCTGTTCCCCTGCTGTGCGGACGGCAATTTCTCCTGCTCTGTCCACATTCTCACTACTACAGATTTTAAAGTTGCTCCAATTACACCTCTGGCTCCTCTGTTTTCAGTATTATCCCTGAGCTCCAACACCGCCAGTTGGCGCTCGGAAGTGCCGTCTGCACAGTCAACACTTGCTGCCGTGTTATTGGGGTTCAGTAACGTCAGCTGTTCCCCTGCTGTGCGGACGGCAATTTCTCCTGCTCTGTCCACATTCTCACTACTACAGATTTTAAAGTTGCTCCAATTACACCTCTGGCTCCTCTGTTTTCAGTATAATCCCTGAGCTCCAACACCGCCATTTGGCGCACGAAAGTGCTGTCTGCCCAGTCAACACTTGCTGCCATGTTATTGGGGTTCAGTAACGTCAGCTGTTCCCCTGCTGTGCGGACGGCAATTTCTCCTGCTCTGTCCACATTCTCACTACTACAGATTTTAAAGTTGCTCCAATTACACCTCTGGCTCCTCTGTTTTCAGTATTATCCCTGAGCTCCAACACCGCCAGTTGGCGCTCGGAAGTGCCGTCTGCACAGTCAACACTTGCTGCCTTGTTATTTGGGTTTAGTAACGTCAGCTTTTCCCTTGCTGTGCGGACGGCAATTTCTCCTGCTCTGTCCACATTCTCACTACTACAGATTTTAAAGTTGCTCCAATTACACCTCTGGCTCCTCTGTTTTCAGTATTATCCCTGAGCTCCAACACCGCCATTTGGCGCACGAAAGTGCTGTCTGCACAGTCAACACTTGCTGCCATGTTATTGGGGTTCAGTAACGTCAGCTGTTCCCCTGCTGTGCGGACGGCAATTTCTCCTGCTCTGTCCACATTCTCACTACTACAGATTTTAAAGTTGCTCCAATTACACCTCTGGCTCCTCTGTTTTCAGTATTATCCCTGAGCTCCAACACCGCCAGTTGGCGCTCTGAAGTGCCGTCTGCACAGTCAACACTTGCTGCCTTGTTATTTGGGTTTAGTAACGTCAGCTTTTCCCTTGCTGTGCGGACGGCAATTTCTCCTGCTCTTTCCACATTCTCACTACTACAGATTTTAAAGTTGCTCCAATTACACCTCTGGCTCCTCTGTTTTCAGTATTATCCCTGAGCTCCAACACCGCCAGTTGGCGCTCGGAAGTGCCGTCTGCACAGTCAACACTTGCTGCCGTGTCATTGGGGTTCAGTAACGTCAGCTGTTCCCCTGCTGTGCGGACGGCAATTTCTCCTGCTCTGTCCACATTCTCACTACTACAGATTTTAAAGTTGCTCCAATTACACCTCTGGCTCCTCTGTTTTCAGTATTATCCCTGAGCTCCAACACCGCCAGTTGGCGCTCGGAAGTGCCGTCTGCACAGTCAACACTTGCTGCCGTGTCATTGGGGTTCAGTAACGTCAGCTGTTCCCCTGCTGTGCGGACGGCAATTTCTCCTGCTCTGTCCACATTCTCACTACTACAGATTTTAAAGTTGCTCCAATTACACCTCTGGCTCCTCTGTTTTCAGTATTATCCCTGAGCTCCAACACCGCCAGTTGGCGCTCGGAAGTGCCGTCTGCACAGTCAACACTTGCTGCCGTGTTATTGGGGTTCAGTAACGTCAGCTGTTCCCCTGCTGTGCGGACGGCAATTTTTCCTGCTCTGTCCACATCCACTGTACTACTGATTTAAAACCTCCTCCAAATACACCTCTGGCTCCTCTGTTTTCAGTATTATCCCTGAGCTCCAACACCGCCAGTTGACGCTCGGAAGTGCCGTCTGCACAGTCAACACTTGCTGCTATGTTATTGGGGTTCAGTAACGTCAGCTGTTCCCCTGCTGTGCGGACGACAATTTCTCCTGCTCTGTCCACATTCTCACTACTACAGATTTTAAAGTTGCTCCAATTACACCTCTGGCTCCTCTGTTTTCAGTATTATCCCTGAGCTCCAACACTGCCAGTTGGCGCTCGGAAGTGCCGTCTGCACAGTCAACACTTGCTGCCGTGTTATTGGGGTTCAGTAACGTCAGCTGTTCCCCTGCTGTGGGGACGGCAATTTCTCCTGCTCTGTCCACATTCTCACTACTACAGATTTTAAAGTTGCTCCAATTACACCTCTGGCTTCTCTGTTTTTAGTATTTACGCTGGGCTCCAATGCCGCTAGTTGCTGCTCAGAAGTGCCGTCTGCACAGTCAACGCTTGCTCCAGTGTTATTGGGGTTCAGTAACGTCAGCTGTTCCCCTGCTGTGTGTCCGGCAAATTCTCCTGCTTTGTCCACATCCACTGTACTACTGATTTAAAACTTGCTCCAATTACACCTCTGGCTCCACTCTGTTTTTAGTATTTACCCTGGGTTCCAGCACCTCCAGCTGGTTCTCGTCAGTGCCTTTGGATTAGGTGCCTCCTTCTCGGTATCCAAGTTCCACCAACGTCTGCTGGTCCTTGGTAGTGCTTTCTGGCACAGGTACCTCCTGCTTAGTAACCGAGTTCCAGTACCGTCAGCTGGTCTTCGGCAGTTCCATTGGCTCTTGTACCTTCTGCTACCCATCCGGGTTCCAGTACCGTCAGCTGGTCCTCGGTAGTTCCATTTGCTCTTGTACCTTCTACTACCCATCCGGGTTCCAGTACCGTCAGCTGGTTCTCGGCAGTGACTTTGGCATGGGTACTCCCTCCTGCCCAGCCTGGTTCCAGCACGCCAGCTGTTTCCGAGTAGTGTCAACGTCACTTTGCCTCCAATGCGTTGTCCTGTCGTGTTGCGGTCGGGTTAGCCGACTCTATGGTGCCTGCAGTTTAGGTGACTCCTATGTGGGCTGCGGGATCTGGCAATGAAGGCTGTTTCCATAGTGCCAATAGGACAAGCACCCCCTGTAGGACTGTGGGTTTTGGTAACTGCGGCCGGCTCGCGGCCTTGAACTTTTTTTTTACATGGGTACCTTCTGCTACCCATCCGGGTTCCAGTACCATCAGCTGGTTCTCGGCAGTGCCTTTGGATTAGGTGCCTCCTTCTCGGTATCCAAGTTCCACCAACGTCTGCTGGTCCTTGGTAGTGCTTTCTGGCACAGGTACCTCCTGCTTAGTAACCGAGTTCCAGTACCGTCAGCTGGTCTTCGGCAGTTCCATTGGCTCTTGTACCTTCTGCTACCCATCCGGGTTCCAGTACCGTCAGCTGGTTCTCGGCAGTGACTTTGGCATGGGTACTCCCTCCTGCCCAGCCTGGTTCCAGCACGCCAGCTGTTTCCGGGTAGTGTCAACGTCACTTTGCCTCCAATGCGTTGTCCTGTCGTGTTGCGGTCGGGTTAGCCGACTCTATGGTGCCTGAAGTTTAGGTGACTCCTATGTGGGCTGCGGGATCTGGCAATGAAGGCTGGTTCCATAGTGCCAATAGGACAAGCACCCCCTGTAGGACTGTGGGTTTTGGTAACTGCGGCCGGCTCGCGGCCTTGAACTTTTTTTTACATGGGTACCTTCTGCTACCTATCTGGGTTCCAGTACCGTCAGCTGGTCCTCGGTAGTTCCTCAGCTTTCTTGTACCTTCTGCTACATTTCCAAGTTCAAGCTTTTTGAAATGGTTCTTGGTAATCACTCTAGATCTCCCTGACGAGGACCCTGAAGACGAGGACCCTGAAGACCAACCCTAAGAAGACGAGGACCCCGAAGACGACGACCCTGAAGACGAGGACCCTGAAGACCACCCCGAAGAAGACGAGGACCCTGAAGACCACCCTGAAGAAGACGAGGACCCTGAAGACCACCCCGAAGAAGACGAGGAACCCCGAAGACGAGGACCCAGAAGACCAACCCGAAGAAGACGAGGACCCCGAAGACGAGGACCCCCGAAGACGACGACCCTGAAGACCACCCCGAAGAAGACCAAGAAGATGACCCTGAAGAAGTTGACCAAGAGGACAAAGAAGAGAAGACAAGCACCAAGATACAGAAGAACAAGAGACAGAAAACCAAGAAGCAGAAATACAAGAAGCTGCAGAACAAAAAGCGTAAGAACATTAAGCATAAGACTAAAAATCAGAGCAAAAAATAATATCTAAATTATAAGCAGAAGATGACTAAGCAGTGTATGGGGGTGAGTCCGTTCCTCCTCGTGGTGCCCCTGGAAAAGACCTGCTGCTGCAGGCCAAACTGACCGCGGACAAATCCTGTTGTAAATCTTTTGTGACGGGCAGAACGAAAGGTGTAATGTCCAACCTTTTATAGATAACAACTACAGGAATGCCTGCCACAAATAAGAATATGATGAAGAAGAAGAATATGAAGAAGATGAAGAAGTAGAATATGAAGAATGTAAAATAAAAGAATAATGCGAAGAAGGTGAAGAAGAATTAGATGAAGAAGGTGAAGAAGAAGTGGATGAAAAAGATGCTGAGGATGATGAAGGAGAAAGTGTGGGAGAAGTAAAAAAGAAGGTGAAGAGCATGGAAGTAGTGAAACATAAATATCTGACAAAATATAAAAATACTTAACATAGTCAATATTTCCGTAACTCAGAACGTCTTAAAAAAATATTAATTCCTGCTATTCCATTTGATTGGGCTAAACCTCTATGCCTTTATTGTCTCCCCCACCTCCCCCAATACATTCTACATTATTCTTAGTTGCTTTCCTTCATGTAGAATTAACCTACAAGGAAAGAAAGGGTTTATTTTCATTCCGATATTTCTGTCCCATTGACTTGCATTGGTTTCCGGTATCGGAATCGGCGATATCCGATACTTTTTCGGTATCGGTCCGATCCAATCCGATCCGATATTTCCCGATATCGGAAGGTATCGCTCAACACTAGTCACGAACACTTTCTAAAACTACAAACCCCTTACAAATAATATTTCCCCTTTTTTGTTGACCGCCCTGGGCCACGGACCGGGCCAGCCACCGTGATATCCACCATCAGCAGCCAGAGGCCCAGCTGCCGAGTACCCCACGGCCCTGGGGGCGCGTCAACGCCATAATTAGCACACTTAATGCTAAGTATGCGAACATGAAATATATGAAATTTGAATAGTATGTAGAAAAAAGAAATAAATGAGAAATCGTAGCGAATAAATTGGCCAATTCATGTGTACCTGGTAGCCACGTTAAGGCGTCTCTCAAAATACCAGGACTCTTTCAATGTAAATACCTCTCAAAGAGACTATGTCTGCTTGTGTGTGGGATAATAAGATCCTGCTGCAATTAAAATCACCTGTGGCATAGAGGCGGAGTGCTCAGTAAAAGTTTATACATAGAAACAGAAAAAACTGGCCAGCACTTCCAAAACAAGAAATAGGTGTGAACAGGTGCTTACTTAGGAGCAGCTACCTCAATAAACAACTAACAAACAAAGCAGCACACTGTAACGCTAAGTATGCAAACATGAAATGTATGAAATTTGTATAGCATTACTGCTGTAGAAAAAATAAATCAATGAGAAATCTTAGTGCATAAATTGGCCAATTCATATTGGCCAGGTACACATGAATTTCATATATTTCATGTTCACATACTTAGCGTTACAGTGTGCTGCTTTGTTTGTTAGTTGTTTATGGAGGTAGCTGCTCACAATTAAAGAGGAGGAATTGCAGGCGGAGCACGTTGAGATGGAGCAAGGAACCACACAGGGTGATTCCACACAACCCAGCCTCATCTCATCCCAACTCGGATTGGGTGACAATGAGGAAGAGAATGAGGAAGAACAGGAGCTAGTTTCCTGCGCTATAGATGATACTACCCACACAACTGTCTTACCATCTGTTCAGAGTGGATAGCCTGAGGAGAGGGAGAACGAGGAGGAGGAGGATGAGGAGGAGAGCAGGGTCAATTGTCCTCTTGGTGAGGACACAGAAGTCTTGCCTGTTAGCAGTCTGGCACACATGGTTGAGTTTATGTTACGCTGCCTTTCCCGTGACCCTCGCGTTGTCCAAATTTTGGGCGACAGTCATTACTGGTTGGTGACACTTCTAGACCCATGCTACAAGGAGAACTTAGTATCTCTCCTTCCCGCAGCGGAGAGGTCTAGTAAAATGTTCCAGAACCAGAAGGACCTTGTTACGGAATTAATAAAAAAATTCTCATTTGGAAACGCTGGTGGCAGAGGTCACAGTTCCTTGGACAAGGAGTACAGGTGAGGGAGACACAAATACAATGCAGCAGAGGTAGGGGAACATTGTCAAAGGTGTGGGACAGTTTTCTCAGACCCTCTCAGCACACAAGTCCTGATGTGCATGGTACTCTCACGAGGAGGGAAAAGTTTTCAAATATGCTGAAGGAGTACCTTGCCGAGCGTAACAACTTCCTCCGTGATTCCCCTGTGCCTTATAATTATTGGGTATCCAAGGTGGACACGTGGCATGAACTGGCTCTCTATGCCTTGGAGGTCCTGGCCTGCCCTGCCACTAGCGTTTTGTCAGAGCGGCTTTTTTTATGTTTTCACTTTAACAGATTCCCTTTAACACAAATAATACAATGTGCATTATAGTATACGTAAAACACATTTCATGTTTTAGAAAAAAAAACTGGCTAACAGTTAGGATTAATTATAAGAAAGGTAATCTACATTCGAAGGAAAGAGTAGGTTCCATAGAGACCATCTGGCTTCATATTTTGGAAGAGTATTGTTTTTTAGGGCAAAGGTCAGTTCAAAAGTGTTATGTCTTGACACTCTATCAATGATATCATTAATGGTAGGGATAACAGGAGATTTCCATTTGATTACAATGAGCAGTTTAGCTACTGCAAAAATATGGAGATATATAAATCTCATTTCCCTAGGAAGGGAATCAGTTTCAAGAGAGAGAAGAGAAAGATAAGGAGAGATAAGTATCTTCCTGTTCTCTATTTTATATAGTAGATTATTGATCTCTTCCCATAAAGGCCTTATTTTTGGACAAGACCAAAAATATGTATAATACTACCAGTTTTTCCACAATCTCTCCAACATAGATCAGACAAGGTTGGGAAGGCTTCTTTAACAGGAGTGAGATGCCAATGAGAGAGTATTTTAAAGTAGTTCTCATGTATATTGCCATTAACATTAAATTTGTACATGAGCTTAAAAGCTTGTTGCCAGTTATAAGAAGATTTTTTTTATTTAGGTCTGTTTCCCAATTTGAAATCGATTTAGGTTTTTTAAACTCGAGATCTGAGTTAAAGAAAATGTAAAGATTTTTCATGTTCCAAATTAAGTCAGATGAGGGGTTTTCTAACAATGTAATAAAAGCTCTTGGGAGAGCTAAAAGGTAGTGAGAATTTTTTTCTTATATATTTTCTAAGATCCCATAGGTTGAAAAGTTCCTCATCTGGAAGACAATAAGAAGCTTTTAAAGCTTGGAAGTTTTGTGATGGAGTCTTTATTGGGACTCGATAGCAAGAAGGAACAATTATATACTAATCCCTAGTTTTATTCATTGGAAACTTTGAAAAAATCATGTGAAAAATAGTGATGAGAACTTTCTCAGGGGGAAATATGGATAAATTATCTGATACCAACTTATATAGTTTTTTCCATTGGAGAATTGTTGAGAATAGTGTTGGATGTTCTGGTAATGGAAGAGAAGAATCAAGTAGGTGTAACATAATAAGGGATGACATATCTGAGTTTCCATATAAGTCCATATAATTCCTCTTCAAAAAGACCCAGTTTGGTTTATTATTAGTTTGAAACCAGTTGCTACTCTGTAGGATAATGTTTGCCTCATAATACGCTTGGATGTTTGGAAGGGCTATGCATCCATTGCTCCTACTCTTGAACAGAAGAGTTTTTAACATTCTAGGAGGTTATATATTTTGACAACTGTTTATGGAATTTCTGAATCAAGATAGCAGGAGCAGAAAGAGATCTAAGCACATACAGCAATTTTGGGAGGGTCATCATTTTATAACTGATTAGTCTACCTAGCCAAGAGTTATTTACTTTATTGTATTTATGAAGGATAGATTGAATTTCTATAATGACTTCTCCAAAATTTACTTCAACAATATTCCTTAAATGGTTTGTGATTTTAATGCCCCAAAAAGTGATGTTAGAATTTTCCCACGAAGTAAGGAAATTCACCTTTTATATCATTCCGTGAATCCTTATCCAAGTGGAAGCTAAGAATTTTAGACTTTTTCTCATTTATTTTATAATAGGAAACTAAAGAAAACCTATTGATTAGCACAGAAATTTCTCTAAGGGAGTTTATAGGATCTGCAATGGAAATAAGGATGTCATCCGCAAAGAGTCCTAGTTTGTGTTGCCTCATGCCTGATGGAATGCCTTTAATGTAATAATTAGACCAGATTGATTCAAAAAAGCGTTACACTAGTAGAATAATAATAATGGGGAAAGGGGGCAGCCCTGACAGGTTCCATTAGATAAAGGAAAAGGGGAAGAATAATGGTTGTTAACTATGACTTTTGCTGTGGGAGAAGAATATAAAGCTAATATGGAATTTAGTATATAGCCTTCAAATCCAAATTTCAAAAGCTTTTTCCACATCTAGTGATAGAATGATAGATGGAATTTTCTTATTTTCTATGATAGACAAAATATTTATAATTCTTCTTGCCCCATCTGAGATCTGTCTTTTTTTTAATAAAGCCAATTTGGTCAGAACGTATTAATGTACGGATAATGTCTTTTAGCCTTTTGGGGATTCATTTAGCGTATATTTTAACATCACAGTTTAGGAAGGAAATGGGTCTATAATTTTGTATTAGCTATCTTGTTTGGGGATAGCAATAATATTAGCATGTAGAGATTCCTTTGGAAAAGAACTTGAGTTAGCAGCAGAATTGAAGAAAGATAATAGTGGTGGTATTAAATGATGTTTAAAAATTTTGTAGTATTCATTTGGGTATCCATCTGGACCTGGGGCCTTATTATCTTTTAATTTAGAAATTGCGAAAGCGATTTCTTCCTTATCAAGTGGTGAATTTAAAGAGTTGGATTGTCTAGGGTCAAGATGAGGCAAGTTTACGTAAGAGAGAAATTTATTGATGTTATCGGTGTTGGGTTGTGGAGTATTTGGGTCATCTATCAGATTATAGAGTGTGGAATAAAATTTTTGAAACTGATTTGCAATACACTGAGGATAATAAACGGTGGAGTTTGCAGTTCTAATACTCTTTACTCTAGATTTAATACGGTGCTCTCTCACTCTATTCGCCATCAACTTTGACATTTTATTGAATGAATAATAGTAATTCATTCTAGATTTTTATTTTTATCATAATCCTTGATAAGAAGTGTTTTAAATTCTGTTGTTAATTTGAAGAATAGAGTGAGTGTAACATGATGGGTTGTTTTGTTGTTTTATTTCCTCATCATTGATTTTCCTAGAAACTCCTCAAATTTTTTCTTTCGTTTTCTTTTGGTGTATTGCTTTAATTTGTATAAGCAGACCACGAATAATGGCCATATAAGCATTCCACAAACAAGAAGTAGAGGTGTCAGGTAGGGAATTTTCTTTAAAGTAAAGTTCTATGGCATCTTCAATTTTTATTCTGTATAGTGGACAGTTTAAAATAAAGGAGTTGCCTTCCATTCCCTGAAGCTGTTTTTGGAAACTGACATTTTTATTTTACAGGAAACTTGGGCATGATCTGACCAGGTTATGTTGCCCATTAAGGCCTCTGAAAATGTATGAAATTATGAAATATTTGTGAGAATCAAATCTATTCTTGAAGTTCTTGAAGATGTTTTGTGATGATTAGAGGATAAGGTGAATTCCCTAGATGAAACATTTAAGCATCTAAATAACTCGAAAAGCTGTTCCTTAAATAACAGAGCGGGTTTTTAGTGCAGCCAGGGGCATTATAACTGATAGGCGCAACTGCCTGTCAACAGAAAATGCTGACAGGCTGACTCTCATAAAAATGAACAAAGGCTGGATTGGGCCAGACTTCTCAACACCACCGGATGACAGCAGCGTAACATAAACTCAAATCCAGTGGCTTTTTTTTGGGAGGGCTATTCCCATGCATCTCTTCACACCCAGACATTGGTATACGCTTCCTGATTTTGTCTATTTTCTGTTGTCCTCCTCTTTCTCCTTCTCCTCATCCTCCACCAAAATATCACCAGGGTGACCGTGTTGCAATACCAACATAACTTTTTTTAAGGGTGTTTATGATGTCCGTAGGAATGTTTTTTAGAGGCCTACCTCTAACATTCTGTATGATATACAGTATGTTCATGTATACCCTGCAGGGGTAAATGTGTTTCAGCCCATGCACTTAGTGCATGGGCAATACCAGTATAGGAGAGCCACTCCTTAGCATTGGTAGCAATTTATTGAAAGAGGACCCCCTCTACATCTCTTCAAAGGGGTATTGGAGTGCGTCCAATTTTTTGGCAACCCTTGCAGTCACTGCATATGCAATAACAGCATAGGAGACCCACACCTTTATAATGGGAACATTTTTTTACCTAGGCCCTCCTCTATGTGTCTTCAAAGGGGTATTGGGATTAGAGATGAGCGGTGTTTGACTCGAACTGTTTGCCAATCTCAAATTCGAGCTGTTTTGGGCGGAGTTCGAGCCGTTCGACGAACCCGAACGATTTGCAAAAAATCCGGCTGTTCGAGGTTATGTTCGATAACTGTTCGTGCACCAAAATCGTAACTGGATTTTTTCACAGTAATACTGTTAATCAATGTTAATAGACAGTTTCAGTGTAGAGTGGGCGGGGGGAGGGGCAGGGGATGGATCTCTGCAGAAATAATGCCGATCTCCATTTTTTTTTCTTTCCCGCATTTACAGTGTTGAGGTGCAGTCTGTCAGCCTATCAGCAGCGCACACACGCAGCGAAGTGCTTTTTTTTCACACAAGCAAGGGCATGTGTCATTAGCTGTGTATGTCACATGTCCTTGCCCTATAAGACCCAGCCATTTTCCCCATCGCCACCATTTTCTCACTGCTGCAGCTGAGTGTTAGACGGCACCGCTGCTGCTGTGGGCGCTATACTTTGTAACTGTGTGAATTGCAAGCGAATTTGCTCTTACATAGACAGATAGGTTTAGGGAGTAGGGACTAGTTGGAATTGCAGCCCTTTTGAGGGCTAGGTTACAGCAGTTCCTAGCACTTTTTGCCAGGCAGGTCTGTGCCAGTGCTGTGCAGGTGTTTTTCACAGCATTTGGCTAAATCTAGCTAAGCCAATCCTTTTGGGCCTCTAGCAGTGTGTGTTAGCCAGTGGAGTAGCCTATCTGTGTTGCAAGCTACACCACCTGTGTATCTAATACCAATTTTTTACTGCACCTAGCCCAGTAAATATTTTTGGGCCTGTAGCAGTGTCTGTTACTCATTGTAGTAGCCCATCTGTACCAAGCTACACCACCTTTGTATTTAATAACAATTTCTTACTGCATTTAGCCCAGTAAATCTTTTTGGGCCTGTAGCAGTGTCTGTTACTCATTGTAGTAGCCCATCTGTACCAAGCTACATCACCTTTGTATTTAATAACAATTTTTTACTGCATCTAGCCAAGTAAAACCTTTTGGGCCTGTAGCAGTGTCTGTTACTCATTGGAGTAGCCCATCTGTACGGATATGCAGCGATACTAAATAACCAATGGTGCCCAAGCTTATGGCCTCAGTATTGGGCAGCACAAGTGCTGACAAAAAAACAGACACTCCTGGAACTTTTCCCAATAGTGGTAGCAATAGAAATATGGGCCGCGCGCCTGGCTAACAAAAATATACACTTCATAACAAAAAACACCAGCCTAGCGCACTGCATTAATAAGATGGCATCATTGTCTCTCCCAGTGCTAGGCCTACTACGCCGGCTAGCATTCCTGTGCCTAAAACACAATGTATGGGTCCACGCTAGCCACGATGCTGAGGGGTCTAACGCTGCTGCTAACGCTTTATCACAATTCAATTGGCAGATTTTCACAGAGCTCCTCCCCAACGCCCACCCATCGGGCAACAGTTGCCACCCTCCCTATGGGATCTAGTGGCGAATAGTTGATGCCATTTATCAGAGCGTCAGTTGCCCCGTCGACGTGGCAGGCATAGAATTTCTCCAACAGCTAATGATGAGGGGCATATCAGGGGCGTCAGCGCAGCGGTGTCTGACCGGAGTAGCATTTCACTTCCAACTACTGAATTGGGGAGATGTGACAAAGAGATTCATCATCAGACAATCCATAAAAGGGTGGAAAAGGGGTCAGCCAAGTCAGGAGTGTAGACGTTCCGTCCCGTGTCACTAAAACTGATTTCTCACATCATATCCCTAACACCATTAACATGACACTCACAATTTGAAGCAACACTACTGTCTACTGCATTTGCGATCGCCTTCTTCGGGGCGCTATGCATAAGCGAATTAGTCCCTCAATCCAAAATTACCACCAGTGGAGGCTTATTACACCAGGACGTAGTCTGATGAGTCTTCCATGCCCATCGCCAGTTCGTCCTCCACTTCTTCCTCGGCTCCTGCACCTTCCTCAACAGTTTGGCTGCTACCATGCGCCCTGGTTAATCCCTCTCCCCCACCCTTCCATGCCTGCCGCCTTGGTGCTGCCGACCGTCTGGACCTTGGAGATGTTATCCCTTCCGCATACGGCTCCTCCTCTACTTCCTCCACCTCCTCTGTTTAACGTGTGCTCCAGCATGTAAATCACCGGAATAGTCATGCTGACTAGAGATGAGCGTTGTTCGACTCGAACTGTTCGCCAATCTCAAATTCGAGCTGTTTTGGGCGGTGTTCGAGCCGTTCGGCGAACACGAACGATTTGAGAAAAATTCGGCTGTTCGAGGTTATGTTCGATAACTGTTCGTGCACCAAAATCATAACTGGATTTTTTCTCAGTAATGATGAAAATTAATGTTAATACGCAGTTTGAGTGTACAGCGGGGTGGGGGGAGGGGCAGGGGATGGATCTCTGCAGGAATAATGAAGATCTCCATTTTTTTTTCTCTTTCCCACATTTACAGTGGGGGGGTGCAATCTGTCAGCCTATCAGCAGCGCACACACGGAGCGAAGTGCTTTTTTTCACACAAGCAAGGGCATGTGTCATTGGCAGTGTATGTCACATGTCCTTGCCCTATAAGACCAAGCCATTTTCCCCGTCGCCACCATTTTCTCACTGCTTCAGCTGCGTGTTAGACGGCACCGCTGTTGCTGTGTGCGCTATACCTTGTTAATTTCAAGCCAATTTTCGCACAAATCTACAGATAGCTTGGGAGTAGGGAATAGTTGTAATTGCAGTCCTTTTAAGGACTAGGTTACAGCATTTCCTACGACTTTTATCAGGCAGGTCTGTGCTCTTAAATAGATAGATTGTGGGAGTAAAGACTAATTGTAATTGCAGTCCTTTTCAGGACTAGGTTACATCAGTTCCTATCAGTTTTTGCCAGGCAGGTCTGTGCCAGTGCTGTGCAAGTTTTTTTCACAGCATTTGGCTGAATCTAGCAAAGCTATTCCTTTTTGGCCTATTGCAGAGTGTGTTAGTCAGTGGAGTAGCCTATCTGTGTTGCAAGATATACCACCTGTGTATAGAATACCAATTTTTTTACTGCACCTAGTGAAGTAAAATCTTTTGGGCATAGCATCATTCTATTAGTCCATCTATACTGACCTCCATCAGGTTGCAAATTGAATATAATTTTTTTCTGCATCTAGCTCTGAAAAAATATTTGGGCTTCTAGCAGTGTGTGGGACTTGTTCTATTAGTCCATCTATACTGACCTCCATCAGGTTGCAAACTGAATATAATTTTTTTCTGCATCTAGCTCTGAAAAAATATTTGGCCTTCTAGCAGTGTGTGGGACTTTCTCTATTAGTCCATCTATACTGACCTCCATCAGGTTGCAAATTCAAAATAATTTTTTGTCTGCATCTAGCTCTGAAAAAATATTTGGCCTTCTAGCAGTGTGTGGGACTTTCTCTATTAGTCCATCTATACTGACCTCCATCAGGCTGCAAATTAAAAATAATTTTTATCTGCATCTACCTCTGAAAAAATATTTGGCCTTCTAGCTGTGTGTGGGACTTGTTCTATTAGTCCATCTATACTGACCTCCATCAGGTTGCAAACTGAATATAATTTTATTCTGCATCTAGCTCTGAAAAAATATTTGGCCTTCTAGCAGTGTGTGGGACTTTCTCTATTAGTCCATCTATACTGACCTCCATCAGGTTGCAAATTAAAAATAATTTTTTGTCTGCATCTAGCTCTGAAAAAATATTTGGCCTTCTAGCAGTGTGTGGGACTTTCTCTATTAGTCCATCTATACTGACCTCCATCAGGTTGCAAACTGAATATATTTTTTTCTGCATCTACCTCTGAAAAAATATTTGGGCTTCTAGCTGTGTGTAGGACTTGTTCTATTAGTCCATCTATACTGACCTCCATCAGGTTGCAAACTGAATACAATTTTTTTCTGCATCTACCTCTGAAAAAATATTTGGGCTTCTAGCTGTGTGTGGGACTTGTTCTATTAGTCCATCTAGACTGACCTCCATCAGGTTGCAAATTGCATATAATTTTTTTCTGCATCTAACCCAGCCACTAGTTTTGGCCTAATACCACAGTTTGGCCACTCAGCTCTGCTCGGTTCCCATCCATTGTTTTTTTGTGCAAACAACTCCAGAGTTGTGAATTAGTTAACCACCAAAATGAGTGGAAAAAGGCCTGCTGCTGGTGGAAAGGGGAATAGGCGTGTTGGGAAGGGGAAAAAAGGTTGTGTCCGTGGGGTAGGTGTTAAAGCAACAGTAACATCTGCAGAAGAAAGACCATCTTCCAGCCAAACTAAAATGTCTACTTCTTTTAGCGGACAATGTGATAAGATCCCTTTCTTACGGCCATGCCAATCGCTACAAATTCCAGATGAGGCACAAAAACAGCAGGTGCTTCAACGGAAATCAAGTGCTCCTTTAAGTGGGCTCTCCTCCACATCAACTTCAACATCACAAATACTCCAGTCCTCAAAGGTGTCACCCCAATCGCACTTGCTTCCTCACAGCTCCCAAATCTCCAGCTGCCCGTCTGAGTATGAGGTAGAACAGATGGTTGAGTCTGCAGAGCTGTTTACTCATACTATAGCCTGGGAATCAGAGGTCGACTCCAGCGCTTCTGTGAATCCAGACGAGGAAATGATCTGCACTGATGCCCAGAATCTTTATGAGTCGGATCCAGGACCAGACGCAGAAGGTTCTGACCATAATGTAGACCCTCATTCCCAAACTGTAACTCCTGTTGGTGGAGACAATGAGGAAGACGATGATGAGACTCAAATACCTGATTGGAGCGACAAGTTTAGTTTTTTGTCAGGGCAGGAACAGGTTGGCTCTGAGGACGACGGGTGTGATAACGCACAGGGTGATGATGATGAGGTTGGAGATCCCACTTACTGTCAACCCACAGTCAGCCAAGAGATGAGGTCAGCAGAGGAGGTGGAGGAAGATGCTAGTGACGACGAGGTCAGGTTGCGCCTTCCTGGACAGAGACGTAGTGCTGGAAGCACGTCAACAACTGCATCCTCAAACACAACTCTGCCTCTCACCACAAGTCGTGGTGGCTCTTCAGGTCGCATGGGTGCTAAGCCTTGCATAGCCTGGGCATTTTTTCAGATCGATAAAGATGACCCAACTCGTGTTATCTGTAACATTTGTCAGCAAAAGCTAAGTAGAGGCCAAAAAATACATAGTTTGAGTACTTCATGCATGAACCGGCACATGGACATGAAGCATAAGTTGCAGTGGGAAGCTCAGTGTGCTACAATGCGGCCTAGCCGGCCGGGCCAACCACCGTCTGTCATATCTTGTGCATCCGCGGCCTCTTCATCCTCTGTGACTGAGGGGACAGCAGTCACACCTGTTTTGGGGCGCAGACCTGCCACCTCTTTACCCGCAACAGCCAGCGTGATTGGCAGGTCATCATTTTCTTTGGAGGTGGTAACACCAGCTGGTGTTGAGCGCTGTCCGACATCGATAGCACCACCTTTGGATCAAGGCAACCTAACATGTCCGCCTGCATCTTCCTCACAGACCGGCAGTTTGCCGGGAACACCCTTATCAACCCCGTCTAAGCACAATAGCCAGCCCTCGGTCCCTCAGATGAGGACAAGTAAAAGACCATTTCCTCCTAGCCATGAGAAAGCTAAGAGGTTGAAATTCACCATCTGCAAGCTCTTGGCTACAGAAATGCTGCCTTTCCGCCTGGTGGACACAGAGGATTTTCGAGACCTTATGTCCGTCGCAGTGCCCCAGTACCAGATGCCCAGTCGGCACTACTTCTCAAAGAAAGGTGTGCCTGCGCTCCACCAGCATGTCGCACACAACATCACCGCTTCTTTGAGAAACTCTGTGTGTGACAGGGTGCATTTCACCACAGACACTTGGACGAGTAGGCATGGACAGGGGCGTTACATGTCGCTGACTGGGCACTGGGTAACTATGGTGACAGCAGGACAAGGGGCTGCTGTCCAAGTCTTGCCATCCCCACGAGTTGTGCGTCAATCCTCTTTATGTCAAAGTTCCTCCACTGCTTCTGCCTCCTCAACCTCCTCTCGGTCTTCCACCTGCACCCAAAGCCTGTCTGGTCATGCCACAAGCTTTCTAACTGCGCAGAAGGGATCCTGCACACCTCCTTACTATGCTGGCAGTAGGGCTCAACGTCATCAGGTGGTTTTTACTTTGAAATGTCTGGGAAATGTGAGTCACACAGCTGAGGAGTTGTGGTCAGCTCTGGAGAACCAATTTCATGAATGGTTGTCTCCACTGGACCTGAAACCAGGGAAGGCCGTGTGCGACAATGCTGCAAACCTGGGTGCGGCCCTTCACCGGGGCAATGTCACACACGTGCCTTGTATGGCTCACGTGTTGAACCTGGTTGTCCAGCAATTTTTAGCCCACTATCCCAGACTAGATGGCCTTCTGCAGAGGGCACGGTCGCTGTTTGCTCACTTCCGCCGTTCGCATCCCGCAGCCCAGCGACTTATATCTCTACAGAAGTCGTTGGGCCTGCCGCTTCACCGGCTAAAATGCGATGTGCCTACCCGGTGGAATTCAACTCTGCCCATGTTGCAGCGACTGTGGCAGCACCGACAAGCCCTAGTGCAATACGTTCTGACGTATAGCCTGGGCCAACGAGATCCAGAGGTGGGGCAAATCACGCTGGAGGAGTGGTCTCAGATCAGGGACCTATGCACCCTTCTGCACAGTTTTGAAATGGCGACGAAGATGTTTAGTGCTGACGATGCCATTATCAGCATGACTATTCCGGTGATTTACATGCTGGAGCACATGTTAAACAGAATTCGGAGTCAGGTGGTGGCACAAGAGGAGGTGGAGGAAGTAGAGGAGGAGGAGTTGTATGCGGAAGGGCTAACATCTGCAAGGTCCAGACAGTCGGCAGCACCAAGGCGGCAGGCATGTGAGGGTGGGGGAGATGGTTTTACCAGGGCACATGGTAGCAGCCAAACTAGTGAGGAAGGTGCAGGAGCCCAGGAAGAAGTGGAGGACGAACTGATGGAAGACTCATCAGATGAGGGAGACCTTGATCACATTTCTGTTGTGCGAGGTTGGGGGGAGAGGACAGAGGAAGGAAGCATGATTGTTACCTCGCCACCAACACAACAAGGACTTGGTGCTCCTGGATGCGCAACACACATGAGTGCCTTCTTGCTGCACTACCTGCAACATGACCCTCGAATTGTGAGAATTAGAAATAATCCTGACTACTGGGTTGCCACACTGTTAGATCCCCGGTACAAAAGTAAATTTGCAGAAATTATTCCTGCCATAGAAAGGGATGCACGCATGCAGGAGTATCAGCAGAGACTGTTGTAGAATCTTACATGTGCTTTTCCACAAAACACCAGTGGTGCACGTAGTGAATCTCACAGTTCCAACTTGCCAACCGTGGGACCGTCAAGTGTTCAGCACTCAAACCGTAACAGAACCACAGTATCTGCTGGTAACATCAATTTTGCGGAATCATTTCACCACTTTTTTAGCCCATCCTTTGCAAGGCCACAGGAGACAAGAAGTCTGACACATAGTCAACGCCTAGAGACGATGGTATAGGAGTATCTCCAAGTAAACATTGAAGCCATGACTGTGTCACTGGACCCTTGCTCTTTTTGGGCTTCCAATCTGGATAAATGGCCGGAGCTAGCCACTTACGCCTTGGAGATCTTGTCATGCCCCGCAGCCAGCGTTCTGTCTGAACGTGTGTTCAGTGCTGCTGGTGGTATGCTGACAGATAAGCGCACGCGGCTCTCCACTGATAATGTAGACAGACTCACGTTCATAAAGATGAACAAATCATGGATCCGAAACGACTTTTCTACCCCTGTGTCATCCTGGGGAGAATAAAATCTTGATGATTGGTTAAAATCACCCTACCAACCGTTTTAAGCTTTCAAATTACTAATCATGTTTATCTGTATCTTGGCTGGAAAATAATTTGGGCTTTGTAGCAGTGTGCAGCACTGATTCTATTAGGCCATCTATAATAAGCTCCACCAGATTTAAAATTACTAATCATGTTTATCTGTATCTTGACTGGAAAATAATTTGGGCTTTGTAGCAGTGTGCAGCACTGATCCTATTAGGCCATCTATACTAAGCTCCACCATATTTAAAATTAATAATAATTTTTAGCTGCATCTAGCCCGGAAAATAATTTTGGGGCTCCGAGATGCGCAAGACACATAAGTGCCTTCTTGCTGCACTACCTGTAACATGACCCTCATATTGTCAGTAATCATGACTACTGGGTTGCCACACTCTTAGATCCCCCAAACTTTTCGATCAACCTTTTCATTTTAATAAAGACCAAAAAAATGGTCATTTTTGAAATTATAAGCATTAGCAGGTTATTAGAAAATGAAATCAAACAGTTTTCAACTCAAAACTTTATTCTAGGTGATGTTACATTTTCACATAGGACCCCTTGTTCGAAAGGAGCTTCTGAACTCTCTCGTCCATTGAATTTGTCAGGTTTTGGATGGTTTCTGCTTCAATTGTTTTGCATGAGGACAGAATACCCTCCCAGAGCTGTTGCTTAGATGTGAACTGCCTCCCGCCATCATAGACACTCCTTTTGATGATGCTCCAGAGGTTATGAATGGGGTAGAGGTCAGGGGAGCATGGGGGTCACACCATAAGTTTGTCCCCTTTTACGCCCATATCAGCCAGAGATGCAGATGTTTTATGTGCAGCATGAGATGGTGCATTATCATGCAAAAAAATGATCTTGCTGTGAAATACACGGTTCTTCTTCTTGAACCATGGCAGGAAGTGCTGTTTGAGAAAATCCACATACATTATGGAGTTCATCTTTAGCGCCTTCAGGGATCCTAAAGGGGCCGACAATCTCTCTCCCCATGATTCCAGCCCAAAACATTACTCCACCTCCTCCTTGTTGGCGCTGTAGCCGTGTTTGCGTGGGGTGTCCATCAACCAGCCATCCTCCACTCCATCCATCTGGACCATCGAGCGCTGCACGGCACTCATCCGTGAACAAAACAGTTTTGAAATCAGTCTTCATGTAATGTTTGGCCCACTGTAGCCGTTTCTGCTTGTGTGAAGTGAATAGAGGAGGTCGACAGGATGGCGTATGCACAGCTGCAAACCTCTGAAGGACCCTGCATCTTGTTGTTCGGGGGACATTGGAGGCACCAGCAGCTTCACAAACTTGTCTGCTGCTATGACAAGGCTTTTTTGCCGCTGCTCTTTCAACCTGACGTAATTGCCTGTAGGAAAGAGTCCTCAATTTGCCCTTATCAGCACGCACACGTGTATACTGTGAATCAGCTACATACTTCTTGATTGCCAAGACACTTCATCCTGATCATCGCACAATGTTGATTGTAGTCATGCCTTGACCTAAACACTCCACAATTTGTTGCTTCTCAGCAGCCGACACATCCTTTTTCTTTCCTATTTTGGCAGAAAATGTAGGCTGCTTAATAATGTGAGACAGCCTTCTTAAGTAGTCTTGCCTTTCATTGGACACACCTGCCAAACTAATTAGCACAGGTGTCTGCAATTGCTTACAGTGATATAAAGAGCCCTGACACACATCACCATCAATGAGTTTAACTGACAAACAAACAAATTCTTCCCTTATCACTCCTAAACACTTTTTGCATAATAATTTGGAACACAGTGTACATGTGCTTTTCCACAAAACACCAGTGGTTCACGTAGTGAATCTTACAGTTCTAACTTGCCAACCGTGGTCTGTATGGAGTTGTTCAATAAAGGACCCAAAATTAAGATAACATAGATGAGAGAGGTCTCTATGAATAGGAATTCTTAAGTATTTGATACCCTGTGAGGGCCAGGCAAAGGGAAAGTTGCACTGGATGGAATCCTATATGGATTTGGGGAGGGAGACATCGAGGGCCTCAGACTTCGCTGCATTGATTTTAAAATTTGACCATGTAACAAAGTGATCTATTTCAGCCATAACAGCATGGATGGATATATGTGATTGAGTGATATATACTAGGACATCATCAGCAAATAGAGAGCACTTGTACTCGGTGCCTCCCACCTCAATCCACCTAATATTGGGGTTATGGCGAATTGATGAGAGCAGGTGCTCCGTCACTAGGATGTATAAGAGAGGGGACAGAGGACATCCCTGCCTTGTCCCATTGGTGATTGTGAAAGGTGATGAAAATGTTCTGATGCACCCCCTGGGCCTTGGGACACCCGGAGCCGGACCCTTTTTGGTGGATGCTGGTGGTTGTAGTCTTCGTGGCGGCGACCCGGTTCCGTGGCTCAGGGTGGTCAAACCAGTGGCGGAACTATTTATGTGGTTTTGATGTTTAAATGTCCGACTACGCCACCCGTGGATTGCGGTCAGAGTGAACCGCCGCTGCAGGGCAGACCGCTGAGGCTGGTGTTGTGGGTGCAGCAGAGCGTAGCATAACTCCCCACGGGAGGAGTATAGCCTCAGGGCAGTGTATGCGGAGGATGGGGGTGATGGTGCAGGGCAGCAGCAGTAACGACACGGAGTCAGTGATGCAGTCCAGGGCCTTTACTCACAGTTCTTATTATCCAGACCACGTCTGCAGGTAACGGCTGCCCACGTCGTACTGTGCTCACCAGGTGAGGGGCTCAGACAACTCCCAGATAACTTTGGAGCGCTTCACAGGACCCCCTTTGTGTGTCCTTTGTCTGGCCTTTCTTACCAACCCTTCTGTCCGGCTGCCTCGGGCCTCCTCTTGGTAAACTTGGCACCAGTTTCCCTGACCCTATGTGGTGCCTTCCTAGCGGGTGTAGCGAGGGGCTGCGCCACATAAAATGTCACAGCCTCCGGTTTCTAGCTGAGGGTCGTTTCCTGCCTCCACGAGTTTCGGGGACCGGTCTCCCCCTTTGGCCTGACCCCTCCACGCAGGTGGATTCGGGCGTGCGGTGGCGACTCGCCCGTCCGCACCCCTGGGATCCCTTCATTCCTCGTTCCTGGAGCCTTCTCCGCTCCTCTTCCTTCTCCCTCTGCTCCGGAGGCGGGCCTAGTAACAGACCCTGGGCCTCTGTTACTAGGCCCGCCTCCGGAGCAGAGCTCATGCAGAGCCCCTGCTCCCTGCCACTTCTGCTCAGACTTCTCTGCACTGAACTAAGATGGTGCCCACCTTTTATACTCCCTTCTCAATGCACCCAGGAACTGCTTCCTCCCTGCTCCTGCACTACAGGGTTCCCCTTCCTCAGTGTTCCCTCCCCCCACTCCAGCCAGGGACAGGGACTGTCGTGCCCATCTCAGAGGCATATTGGTCGCCCTGCCCCACGGCAATGTGGTGTAATGCATGCAGGTGTCGGGTCCTGATCCACACTCCATCCTTATCTGAGAGTGAGATATCACACCTCTGGGTGAGGTGCAATACCTCTGTAGCAACCGAGCCCTCAGGGTGCTACAGTTCCATTTATCTTCAGCCTAGGTGACGTATTGTGATACAGGGCCGTGATTTTGGCTATAAAAGGGTCCCCTAGACCCCTACCCCAAGCTTTTTAAGAGAATCATATATGGCGTGCCAGGAGACTCTATGGAATGCTTTCTCAGCATCCAACGAGAGTATCTAATTACAAATTTTTAACTGCATCTAGCCCAGGAAATACTTTGTGCCTAGTAGCAGTGTCTGCTAGTCAGCGGATTATCCCGCCTGTTAAGCAAGCTTCACCACCTGTAGTTTGGACACTTCAATTTTTCAAAGGAAATGCTTCGGGACCACGGGATACTCAGTGAAGAGCATCAGGAGGCACCCCAAGGCATAGGGGCTGGGACTGGCAGTAGGATGCCTTGCGGTGGACAGCCGAGCTCGATCCTTATAAAAGCTTTTTAACTGCAGCAGCTTTAGTGGACGATACTGGAGCTGGAATTACGCGGCTGCTGGCATGAGACTTGCCCTCCAATAGATCCTTGTAAATGGATTTAAAGTGTATTCATTCAAATTAGAGAGACAATTTAAATTAAAAAGCTTAGAGCTGCCTCCAACACAGGGGGGCTCGCTCGACCCACCAGCGGACAGGCACCAGTATTGGGAGAGGGGGGCTGGCCGTCAGGGTTCACCGCGGCTCTGGCACAAACCCGGCGACACGGAGGTGGCACGGGCAGGAGCGGACTGAACATGTCGGCTTCTCACTTTTTGGATTTTAGAAGGGCATGACATGCCTATATCTGTGTCTCCCCCTCCTTTTACTCCTCCACCTCTTTTCTTTTCGCATGACTATATGTACTTGTCACTTTTCCATGTGTTAGTTGTGTCTTCTGAGCAGTTTGTCAGCTTTTGGACACCTTTGAAGGTGTTTTCTATGTGTTTCTATGTGTTTTTGTTTGCCTGCCATTGGTTTTAACGGTGTTCGAAGGTGTTCGACGAACAGTTCGACGAACAGTTCGGCGAACACACGGGTGTTCGACGAACCGAACTCGAACACTACGGGGGTGACTCAACACTAATGCTGATAATGGCATCGTCAGCACTAAACATCTTCGTCGTCATTTCAAAACTGTGCATAAGGGTGCATAGGTCCCTGATCTGAGACCACTCCTGCAGCGTGATTTGCCCCACCTCTGGATCTCGTTGGCCCAGGCTATACGTCAGAACATATTGCACCAGGGCTTGTCAGTGCTGCCACAGTCGCTGAAACATGTGCAGAGTTGAATTCCACCGTGTCGGCACATCGCATTTTAGCCAGTGAACTGGCAGGCCCAACGACTTCTGTAGAGATGTAAGTTGTTGAGCTGCGGGATGCGAACGGCGGAAGTGAGCACACAGCGACCGTGCCCTCTGCAGAAAGCCATCTAGTCCGGGATAGTAGGCTAAAAATTGCTGGACAGCCAGGTTCAACACGTGAGTCATGCAAGGCACGTGTGTGACATTGCACCGGCGAAGGGCCGCACCCAGGTTTGCAGCATTGTCGCACACGGCCTTCCCTGGTTTCAGGTCCAGTGAAGACAACCATTCATGAAACTGGGTCTCCAGAGCTGACCACAACTCCTCAGCTGTGCGACTCACATTTCCCAGACATTTCAAAGTAAACACCGCCTGATGCCGTTGAGCCCCGCTGCCAGCATAGTAAGGAGGTGTGCAGGATTACTTCTGCGCAGTTAGAAAGCGGGTGGTATTACCAGACAGGCTTTGGGTGCAGGTGGAGGACCGAGAGGAGGTTGAGGAGGCAGAAGCAGTGGAGGAACTTCTAGATAAAGAGGATTGACGCACAACTCGTGGGGACGGCAAGACTTGGACAGCAGCCCCTTGTCCTGCTGTCACCTTAGTTACCCAGTGCCCAGTCAGCGACATGTAACGCCCCTGTCCATGCCTACTCGTCCAAGTGTCTGTGGTGAAATGCACCCTGTCACACACAGAGTTTCTCAAAGAAGCGGTGATGTTGTGTGCGACATGCTGGTGTAGCGCAGGCACACCTTTCTCTGAGAAGTAGTGCCGACTGGGCATCTGGTACTGGGGCACTGCAATGGACATAAGGTCTCGAAAATCCTCTGTGTCCACCAGGCGGAAAGGCAGCATTTCTGTAGCCTACAGCTTGCAGATGGTGAAATTCAACCTGTTAGCTTTGTCATGGCTAGGAGGAAATGGTCTTTTACTTGTCCACATCTGAGGGACCGAGGGCTGGCTGTTGTGCTTAGACGGGGTTGAGTAGGGTGTCCCCGGCAAACTGCCGGTCTGTGAGGAAGATGCAGGCGGAAAAGTTAGGTTGCCTTGATCCAAAGGTGGTGCTCTCGATGTTGGAGAGCGCTCAACACCAGCTGGTGTTTCCACTTTCAAATGAAATGATGACCTGCCAATCACACTGGCTGTTGCGGGTAAAGAGGTGGCAGGTCTGCGGATGCACAAGATGGGGCAGACGGTGGTTGTCCCGGCCCGCTAGGCCTCATTGTAGCACAGTGAGCTTCCCACTGCAACTTATGCTTCATATCCTTGTGACGGTTCATGCATGAAGTACTCAAACTATGGATTTTTTAGCCTCTACTTAGCTTTTGGTGACAAATATTACAGATAACACGAGTTTGGTCATCCTTATCGATCTGAAAAAATGCCCAGGTTATGCAAGGCTTAGAGCCCATGCGACCTGAAGAGCCACCACGACTTGTGGTCAGAGGCAGAGTTGTGGTTGAGGATGCAGTTGTTGACGTGCTTCCAGTACTCCGTCTCTGTCCAGGAAGGCGCAACCTAACCTCGTCGTCAATAGCATCCTCCTCCACCTCCTCTGCTGACCTCATCGACTGGCTGACTGTGGGTTGACAGTAAGTGGGATCTCCAACCTCGTCATCATCACCCTGTGTGTTCTCACACCCGTCGTCCTCAGAGCCAACCTCTTCCTGCCCTGACCGAAAAGTCAAGTTGTCTCTCCAATCAGGAATTTGAGTCTCATCATCATCTTCATCATTGTCTCCACCAACAGAAGTTACAGTTTGGGAACAAGGGTCTACATTATGCTCAGAACCTTCTTCATCTGGTCCTGGATCCGACTCATAAAGATTCTGGGCATCAGTGCAGATCATTTCCTCGTCTGGATTAACAGAAGCTCCTTTTCCCAGGCTATAGTATGAGTAAACAGCTCTGCAGACTCAACCATCTGTGTTACCCCATACTCAGATGGGCAGCTGGAGACTTGGGAGCTGTGAGGAAGCAAGTGCGATTGGGGTGACACCTCTGAGGACTGGAGTATTTGTGATGTTAAGTTGAGGTGGAGGAGAGCCCACTTGAAGGAGCACTTGATATCCGTTGAAGCACCTGCTGTTTTTGTGCCTCATCTGGAATTTGTAGCGATGGGCGTGTCCGTAAGAAAGGGATCGTATCACATTGTCCACGAAAAGAAGTAGACATCTTAGTTTGGCTGGAAGATGGTCTTTCTTCTGCAGATGTTAATCCCCCCGCACCACGAGGGTGCTCGATCCACCAGCGGACAGGCACCAGTATTGGGAGAGGGGGGCTGGCCGTCAGGGTCCACTGCGGCTCTGGCACAAACCCGGCGACACGGAGGTCGCACGGGCAGGAACGGACTGGCCGTGTCGGCTTCGCACTCCAGCGTAGTCCCTCTGACCACTCGCACCCGTAACCTCAAAGGGATGCGCAAGCGGCTTTTCTTCCCAGGGCTGTTCCCCGCCCAGCAGGAACGTGGGGGAGCAGGGTCGGCCTTCCACTGTACTCCCTTACCTCCCTCGCCCTCTTTCCTTCTTCCGTTCTCCATCTAACCCCTCGGCTCTGTGGTGTCCGCTCTCCCTCCTGCTCTCTCCTTCTCACTGGTGGACTACAGCGTGTATTCACACTGTGGCGAATCTTTTGGGCCCAGGCATAAGAAGTTGTCGAGGTAATGGATAATATGTGCCCCCTTAGAAACGTCCATTACAACCCATTCGAGGAAGCAACTAAACGCCTCAAATAGTGAGCAGGATCTGGACCACCCCATGGGCAAACAGCGATCTATATAGTATGCTCCTTTGCAGAAGCAGCCCAATAGGTGGACACTATTCGGAGGCACAGGTAGTAAGTAACCGGAACGCCACATCAATGTCTGTTTTGGCCATTAGGGTGACCCTTCCCAACTTCTTGATCCGCCTGATTGCCTTGTCAAAGGATGTACAGTATATACTACTGTACTTGGCTCCGCGTCGATGTTGTCGTTTACTGACCTGCCCCTTGGATATGACAAATGGTGGATTAGTCGGAATGTATTGGGTTCCGTTTTTGGCACAACTCACAACAGGAATACCACTACGTCTTGTAAGGAAAGTGTTCTGAATGGAACCGCTATTCTACCTAAAGATATTTCTTTTTTTAATTTTCTTGTCATGACGTCTGGGTGTTGGTAGGCTGATTTTAGATTTTTACTCCAGCCTTTCTTGATTTTAGAAGGGCATGACATGCCTATATCTGTGTCTCCCCCTCCTTTTACTCCTCCACCTCTTTTCTTTTCGCATGACTATATGTACTTGTCACTTTTCCATGTGTTAGTTGTGTCTTCTGAGCAGTTTGTCAGCTTTCGGACACCTTTGAAGGTGTTTTCTATGTGTTTCTATGTGTTTTGTTTGCCTGCCATTGGTTTTAACGGTGTTCGACAGTGTTCGATGAACAGTTCGATGAACAGTTTGGTGAACACACTGGTGTTCGACGAACCAAACCGAACCCGAACACTACGGGGGAGGCTCAACTCTAATTGGGATGCGTCCAAATTTTTGGCAGCCCTTGCATTCATTGCATAGGCAATAACAGTATAGGAGACCCGCTCCTTTATAATGGGAACATTTTTTTTTACTGAGGCCCTCCTCTATGACTCTTCAAAGGGCAACTGGAGTGCGTCCTAATTTTTTATAGCCCTTGCATTTACTGCATAGGCAATAACAGTATAGCAGTATAGGAGACCCGCTCCTTTATAATGGGAACATTTTTTTTACTGAGACCCTCCTCTATGACTCTTCAAAGGGGTATTGGAGTGTTTCCTAATTTTTGGCAGCCCTTGCAGTCACTACATACACAATACCAGTATAGGAGACCCGCTCCTTTATAATGGGAACATTTTTTTTACTGAGGCCCTGCTCTATGTGTCTTCAAAGAAGTACTGGGATGCGTCCAAATTTTTGGCAGCCCTTGCATTCACTGTGTGGTGCCCCTGCGGGTCCAGTTGCCACAAAGGTACTGCATCTAAGCCAGAGGTGTGGTACACCACTCTCGGGTAAGGAAGGAGCACTACCCGGGACCCACACACTCACATCCAACACTTCACCACTCCATTAGGGAAGGGCAAGATTGCTCCTGAGGGAGAGCACAGACCCGGTCCCTGTCTGGAGGATGGAACTAAGCAGAGTAGGTGGGTGGAGGAAGGAGTTTAGGGGAAACTCTACAAACCGGAGGCTGCGGTATCTCTAAGTGCCATAGCCAAAAACCACATACATTCGCTGAAAAGGTGGCCATATAGGACCAAGGGGACAGAGCGGACGTCGCCCGACAAGGCCCGGGCCCGCTGGCTCAGGACACTGTGTGTGAGGCGCAGGGCAGGAGGGTGAGAGCCAGCGCAGAGAGACGACCCGGGAAGATACACAAGAAGGGGGTCCCGATCAAGTGCACCCAAGTTATCTGAGAGTTGGCTTGATCACTTCCCCGGAGGACACAGGACTCGGTGGGCTGTTATAACCTGGCTAGCCATTGTAATCTGGAGCACCGTAAAAACTGTGAGTAAACACTTGAAGACTGCACCCAGCTGTGTCCTTGACTTAATTGCTGCATCACCTGCCTTGCAGTACAACACCAACATAAAAGATAATCTCTTTAACTGCCCTGGGGCCTAGCTCTACCCGTGGAGAGCTGAACCATCTCTGCTGCATCACCAATGGCACCAGTGGATCTGAACAGCAGCGGCAGCCACCTATAGCCGTGTACCACGGGTGGCGTCACAAAATTTATCCCCAAAACTTTATTCTCCTTTTTTCTTTATTTATTGACCACCCTGGGCCACGGACCGGGTCACTGCCACCGTGACTACCCCAAAAAGAACCGACCGGCCCGGCTACCGAGTACCCCACGGCCCTAGGGGGCGTGTCAACTTGGCGTCACGAACAGGATGTACCGACCCGTTACACCGGGTCTCATGCGCTCAGAGACTGTGTTTGAGACTGAGTAGCGGCACCCGCCCAGAAAGAGCAGGCACCATGCATATGTCCAAAGAAGATAAGCAACCTTCCATCGTGGGCTGGGTTAGAGAATGGCGCGAAGAGCCTTCCCCGCCCGTTGCAATGACGATCATATCAATAGACTTGTCCATCGGCCAGGAGGACCCGCCTCCTAGTGTGGCTGACAGCAAAATGAGAACGATCCGCCCACGAAAGGGGAGAGGGAAGAAGAAGTCCTGGGAGAAGGACAGATACACGGGCAGCTGCGCAGGAGCGACAGCTAACCCGGTACATGTAATGGCGGGAAATGGCAGCCTCCAGTCCGTGGTGTGGAAGCAGAAGACTCCCCTAGTAACCTGGAAGGAGTCCTGAAGCAGCTATCCCTGGTAGATTTCTGGTTCCTGCAGACTGAGATGCAGGAGCTGGGCCAGCAAATGGAGCAGGCCCAGAAGGCGGCAGTGGGGAAATGGAAGGATGCGCTGCTAGAAAAAATCACCCGGCAGTGGTCGCTGTCGTGATCGGCAGCAACTGCCCCAGCCCCGGAGGGAACGAAGGAGACGTGAAGCACCGGAGAGGCAGCCGCAGCAGGTAACGTCCATGCCCTGGTAGCTGAAGAGACCTTAGTTGGGCCCCTGGGGTCACCAGCAGCCCCTGCACCAGGCTGGGTGTACAAGAGCGCCACGTGGGACTGGTCCGCACGAGTGGAGGATCAGCTAGGTGCCCCATTGATACCTGCGCCTACGCCCCGGGTCTTCTGTACAGGAAGGGTGGAGTACAGATGGGAGAACTCGGATGGCGACCTAATGGGGTTCCCTGGGGAGTCTCAAGTAAAGGAGACATCGGAGGAGACCCTGAAGCAGGAAGAGTTCTGCCGGCAGCAGATTCGAATGCTGGAAGCGGAGGAGAAGGAGCAGGAGACAAGGTGGCAGGCTTTGGAAGAAAGGAACATGAAGGCCAAAGCCAGGGCCCGTAAGGCCGCACCTGCCAAACGGGGTGTGAGAGTGCTGGGCACTGTAGTAAAATTTGACCTACGAAAGGGGTGGGGTTTCATCAGAGAGCCCATTGCTGCCCAGGATCTCTTTGTTACCAGGAGGGACGTGGAATCCCACCTTCAACAAGGACACCCTGACCGTGACTTGTACCCTGGTGATCGAGTCACCTACACCCGGCATCGAGGAGAGAGGGGGTGGTATGTGCTCAATGTGAGGAAGGCGAGCACGGAGGACCTGCCCCTGACATCCGGTGCCGCTGACCCCTACCGACAGCGAGCAGTAGCTTCAGCCTTGGTTGCAGCCAATAAACAGGAAGCGCCAGTTAATGACAGGGAAGACTAGGTGCTACCCTGGAAAAAGGTACCCCGGAAGGGGCAATAAGAATTTGAACTGCGGGATTGCATAGGAAGAAACTGTGACTAGTTACCCGGTTGGGTGTTTATATGGAAAGTTATAAGCAAATAACTGTGTAGTACCCGGTAAACAAAGGATGCTGTGGTTGTGGACGTTGAACAGCCCGAACTTTTATTGTATAAAGTTGGCACTTCTTAATGTGCTTCTTCTTGGTTTTATAGGCCATTGAACAAAAACTCGTTTGGCATCAGCTATGCCCTGCAGACACGCCCAGGGCCTACGTTGGGGGTTTTAGAACGGGTCCCCCATATTGAACTTGAAACAGTGAGATGAACACCCTGGAAGAGATCTCACTGGAGCCTACTGAACTTGCTTGACAAAGTGTTATTTAAAGTGATCTTATAATGTTTTATATACCCAGTAGTTATATGCAACCTTTAAAAAAAGTGCCTCCCATAAAGGGAAGAAAAGTTATTTATTTACCGTTTTTACCTGTGAATGCATTCTAAAAATTTTTGCATGTCTTAAATTCTTGTTTTTATACTCTGTTCCAGCCCACGGATGTGCTGTGTTTTACGGTTGGGGGGGGGAGAATGTGGTGCCCCTGCGGGTCCAGTTGCCACAGAGGTACTGCATCTCAGCCAGAGGTGTGGTACACCACTCTCGGGTAAGGAGGGAGCACTACCCGGGACCCACACACTCACATCCAACACTACACCGCTCCATTAGGGAAGGGCAAGATTGCTCCTGAGGGAGAGCACAGACCCGGTCCCTGTCTGGAGGATGGAACTAAGTAGAATAGGTGGGTGGAGGAAGGAGTTTAGGGGAGCACTGAAGGGAGGACTGAAGGTAGAGGGGACCACGTAAAGTGACAGTTGGTGACGTGGGTCACATGACACAGAGTATAAAAGGAAGGGTAGAAAGAACTAGAAGGGTCCTAGGAGCAAGAGTGCATTGAGTGAGGAACAGAGAGTGTAACATCCCTGGTGGCGTGCTTGCATAGTGCACCGCCTCCCACTATGCAAGACCGCAATCTTACCTGTGAGTCCAGCCTGCAAATCTTGCTCCAGTTCATGCTGTGTGCATGTCTCTTGTCTGATTGCTTAGGGCGGCGGCCCGGTTACTTCCTGATTCTTATAGCTGCCATGGGTGCACTCCTAATGCGTCCCCAGCCTATTGCTGTGAGTCACTGGATATTTAAACCCCCTCCACCCAGAAGGAGGGGCCTGAGCAACACCTTCACTCAGTTAGTCTTTGCTACTGAATTGCCAGGTCCAGTCCTGTTTCTAGTCTGTTTCCGCCACTCTGGGGGCTGCATACCCAGACCTGTTATCTCTGACTTCTAGTCTGTTTCCACCACTCTGGGGGCTGTATACCCAGGCCTGTTACCTGTAACTTCTAGTCTGTTTCCGCCACTCTGGGGGCTGTATACCCAGGCCTGTTACCTGTAACTTCTAGTCTGTTTCCGCCACTCTGGGGGCTGTATACCCAGGCTCGTTCTTGTTTCTCATTGCAGCAGCAGTTCCTGTCTGAACTGTATCCTAGCCTGTTACCTGTTTGTCTCTATGTCCGTACCTTCCATTTTCCTGCAGTATCTGAACCTGCACCTAACTCTAACTCGTTGTCTCTGTACTTCTGTTTGTGAGTTTTGTGTCCACTCGCTACTTCATAGTAAGTACCGTGTGTGTATCTGGTTCTGCTTGTCCCTTTTCCCTTCCTCTGTATCTTCCTCCTGTGTTCTAGCCATCTTCCTGTATTTTCCAGTCTGTTCCATGTGAACAGAGTTCTGTCCTCTCTGCCTTGTCCACCGCACCTGCGGTTTCGCTCTGCTTGCTCACCGCATCAGCGGTTTCCCTCTGCTCTGTCTTGCCCACCGCTCCAGCGGTATCTCTCTGCTCTGACTTGCCCACCGCTCCAGCGGCTTCCCTCTGCTCTGCCTTACCCACCGCTCCGGCGGCTTCTCTCTGCTCTGCCTTGCTCATCGCGCCAGTGGTTTTTCTCTGCTTTGACTGTTAGAACTCTCCTGTTAGGTTTTTTCTATCTTGCTGGTCACATGACCTTTTTTGCCTATTTAATCCTGCTCCGCCCTCCTGGCCTTGCTGGACTTCATTGTAATTTCTACTCTTAAGTTAGCCTGGTGCTTAGTTACCTTTCTCAGTCAGTTTAGCTAGGTCTTCGGACCTTTATGTTCTATGTTGTGTGTTTGTCTTTTACTGCTACAATTTCTGCTAGGAGGTGTCCAACTTTATCCCAGTCCCTAGTTCTTGTAGGGATCCCTCCCTTGCATCTATAGGTCTTCGTACAGACTAGCCGAGGACTTTAGCGGGTCTGATCGCAGGATCAGGCTCCCCGTTACATCATAGGGATCTAGCTTAGTTCTATTGTAGGGACAGATCTCCTTTCTTTCCTTAGTGCTTGTAGTAGATCTTAACACTGACTTGCCCACCACTCCGGCGGCTTCTCTCTGCTCTGCCTTGCCCACCACTCTGGCGGCTTCTCTCTGCTCTGCCTTGCCCACCGCTCCGGCGGTTCCGCTCTGCTCTGCATTGTCCACAGCAACTGCGGTTTCGCTCTGCTCTGCCTTGTCCACTGCACCTGCGGTTTCACTCTGCTCTGCCTTGTCCACCGTTCCGGCGGTTCCTCTCTGCTCTGCCTTGTCCACCGCACCAGCAGTTCCTCTCTGCTCTGCCTTGTCCTCCGCTCCGGCGGTTTCGCTTTACTCTGCTTGTCTACCGCATCTGCGGCTCTGTACCTGTCTCCCAGTCTGTACTGGACCCTATCCAGCCTGTGCTCCAACCTGCCAGTGCCCACCTGTCTGCATACCAGCTGTGCTTGCCAGTGCCCACCTGTCTGCACACCAGCAGTACTTGCCAGTACCCACCTGTCGGCATACCAGCCATACTTGCCAATACCCACCTGCCTGTATGCCAGTCTAACCTGCCTGTTCCAGCATTCCCTGTGGCCGGGGTCTGACCTGGAGTCGCACCTGGTCCTTCTGCTCGGTTCCTCCTTGGTCCACGGAGTCGACTAAGCCGCTGTGCGACCTTGGTCGGTTCGGGTTGATACTTAGTTACGCCCCTCCAGGCTCTCCTCTGTTCATGGTACAGTGGGATCACTAATCACGCTCACGCCAGTCAGTCCGGGCGCGAGCGTAACAGAGAGTTAGTCAGTCAGAGCAGTTGGTGACAGGAGTCTGTCACAGGGAGTGAAGAGAGGAGCGAGGGAATCAGAGAAGGGCTCCAGAGACAGAGATGGGATCGTAGGGGCACGGGAAGTGCAGAGTCCACCCGTGCACCCGAGTTCACGCTGACCATGAAGGGATCAGGTCGCAGTAGGGGACCGGCCCCAGACTTGTGGAGGACTGCAAGACTCAGCTAGCAAACCGGAGGCTGCAGTATCTCTAAGTGCCGTAGCCCAAACCACACACATTCTCTGAAAAGGTGGCCATATAGGACCAAGGGGACAGAGAAGACGTCGCTTGACAAGGCCCGGGGCCACTGGCTCGGGACACTATGTGTGAGGAGCAGGGCAGGAGGGCGAGATCCAGCGCAGAGAGACAACCCGGGAAGATACACAAGAAAGGGGTCCCGATCAAGTGCACCCAAGTTATCTGAGAGTTGGCTGGATCACTTCCCCGGAGGACACAGGACTCAGTGGGCTGTTATAACCTGGCTAGCCGTTGTAATCTGGAACACCGTAAAAACTGTGAGTAAACACTTGAAGACTGCACCCAGCTGTGTCCTTGACTTAATTGCTGCGTCACCTGCCTTGCACTACAACACCAACATCAAAGATCATCTCTTTAACTGCCCTGGGGCCTATTGGGATGCGTCCACATTTTTGGCAGCCCTTGCATTCACTGCATAGGCAATAACAGTATAGGAGAGCCGCTCCTTTATAATGGGAACATTTTTTTACTGAGGCTCTCCTCTATGTGTCTTCAAATTGGTATTGGGGTTTTTCCAAAAATTAGGCAACCCTTTCAGTCACTGCATGCACAATAACAGTATAGGAGACCCACTCCTTTATAATGGGAAATTATTTTTTTAAATCAGACCCTCTATGTGTCTTCAAAGGTGTATTACTGAGGCCCTCCTCTATGACTCTTCAAAGGGGTATTGGCAGTGTGTCCTAATTTTTGGTAGCCCTTTTTTTTCAAAAAATTAGACAACCCTTTCAGTCACTGCATACACAATAAGAGTATAGGAGACCCGCTCCTTTATTTTTTTTTTAAATCAGACCCTCTATGTGTCTTCAAAGGTGTATTGGGGATTTTCTCATTTTTGGGCAGGCCTCACAGTCACTGCATGGGCATTACCACTATTGGAGACCCGCTCCTTAATAATGGCAACCCTTTCAGTCACTGCATACACAATAACAGTATAGGAGACCCACTCCTTAATAATGGGAAATTATTTTTTTAAATCAGGCCCTCTATGTGTCTTCAAAGGTGTATTGGGGAT
Source organism: Phyllobates terribilis (assembly GCF_046119375.1). Classification (NCBI taxonomy): domain Eukaryota; kingdom Metazoa; phylum Chordata; class Amphibia; order Anura; family Dendrobatidae; genus Phyllobates; species Phyllobates terribilis. Next base: position 128,607,572 of record NW_027362773.1, on the reverse strand, counting down.
TTTCTCAATTTTAGGCAGGCCTTACAGTCACTGCATGGGCATTGCCACTATAGGTGACCCGCTCCTTCATAATGGTAAATTATTTTTTTTAATTAGTCCCTCTATGTGTCTTCAAAGGTGTATTGGGTTTTTTCCAAATTTTGCTATAACACTATGGGAGACCTGTTCCTTAATAATGGGAATTTTTTTAAAAAATCAGGCCCCCTATCTTTCTGCAAAGGGGTATTGGGGTTTTTCCAAATTTTGGCCAGGCCTTGAAGTCACTGCATACGCTATAACAGTATAGGAAACCCGTTCCTTAATAATGGGAACAACAAAACATAGCCAACCGATGGCCTTCTAACAATAGTGAGGGCCGACTGCTGGCCCTTTAACAATAGTAAGGGTAGCCTGAAGGCCCTATAAAAATAGGCTTTGTGACTTTCAGAGTCCCTCCTTCATAAATGAAACAGGATGCATCTGATCATGCCTCACACACCACATGTCCAGATAAGGTAATAAAATGTTAAAATTACATTTACCGGTGAATGTATTTTTCACAGTTGAAAGCAATGCAAAAGTGCAATAACGCATCAAAAACTCTACGTGTGAACATAGCCCAAGGTGTGGAGGAGCATTTTTGTTTTTTGTATATTTAGTTTGCCTTTACAGTATACAAGTCATTACCCTGGAAACGATGTTCCTTAACATTTTTCTCAGGAAAATCCATTTTGGTTTCATTTTTGTATGTTTTATTGTGAGTCCATAAAAGTGGCGTAATACTCTGACAACATTGTTCACAGCAATGACCTGGGAGTCAGAGATGCTTACAGGGTTCTTCCCCATGCTGTTCCCATGTCATTTGAGCACTGTTCCCATCAATTTAGCCACCTGCAGACCTCCGTGGGAGGGCCGCCGGAAAAATGCTTGAGTTTCCCATAGACTTACATTGGGCTCGTTGCTTGGGTTGAGCACTCGAGCATTCCAATTTTCTCAACTCGAGCAACGAGTATCCGAGCATTTTAGTGCTCGCTCACTACATATGATACTTGAAAAGTTTCTCATGAGCTTGCTGTCAGGACAACATACGAGGGTCAGTGTTCAGTACAAGGTAACTGTTCTGCAGCAAGTGAGGCACTTTACTCACAGGGATACTCTAGGGAGGCTCAGTGTTTAGTTGCAGTCTGTAGAACCAGTCCACATACAGTCCAGATCTACCTATGGTGCATCCATTATCAACTCCATCCAGCTACATTGGCATTTGCTTTTGATCCAGCCTTGCCTTCTAAAAACTTGCACTCTAATGTCAAGGTCTACTTCACAGCTCCTCAAGGTTGTGGCAACCGGAGGTCCAGACTGGATACCCTCAGATTCTGAAACTTTTGCAGTATTAACAGTCAGCACCTGGTCACTACAGTCATCATGGCCACTACTCTTCATTGGAGACATCAGCTCTCCTGAAGGATTGCCTTCGGTCTACTCTCCTGATGAAGCTACTAGTCTCTCACAGTCCCAGGAACATCCTGTTCCTGCCAGTGGCAGGGTTATTACTAAAGTGGATGCAGAGGTTGCAGTTGCATCTGGTCCCTGGAGCCAAGTGGGGCCCAAAAGGTCCCTTTCCCATATATGTCAGGGTCATTTCTATTAAAGTGGTTGTCTAATCTAAAATGAAAAGTCTACAGAGAGGCTGTGTTAATTAGACGGGTTCTGCCCGAGAGTATGCATATCACATTCCTGACTGCTGTTCCCAGGGCAAAGAAGAGTGAATCCTCACAGCACACATAGCGTGCGCTGGGAGGATTCACAAGTCTACAGTCACACAGAGTAACTGCAGACTTTTCATTTTAGATTGGATAACCCCTTTAAAGACTTTGGAAACTTTGCATTGGAGTGCACAACTTTCAAGTTGAGCCACTACCAAGTGATATTATAAAATTTTCACTCTGTCCTGCTGCAAGGGCCCCTACCAACACCTCTATGATGGGGTACTGTAATCAGCATCTTGTGCACCCTCTAAGAATTATTCCAGCTTGTAGGGGCTACAGTCATCACTATAAACATTGCTAAAGGGATTAGGGGTTATATCTTCCTCTAGCACCTTCCCCTGACAAACAGCATTTTGTATGGCATTGGTGTAGAGGTGCTGAGGTTGACAGCATCTGCTATCATTATCATCATCAACCAATTAGTCTAATTTACTGCTTCGGGCACCATCTACATTTACAGGTACTTCCAAAAGTTAAATCTGGACACACCTTACATGCATTTGTACAGGTTCTGTGGTGTGCATAATACTTACATGATCATCTTTAGGTCAGTCAAACTCTCACAGATGATCCATTTAAATTGTATGGTCCAGCTCCACTAGATCAAGAGCAACTGTATTTTAGTAGCTCTCTACTATGGCTCAAAGAGATGATCCCGAGCAAGAGTCCTCCTATATAACATCTACATGCACTAGTAGAACACAAAGGGGGATGTCAAGATGAGATAATATTCTTGTAAAAAGAGAAGCTGAACCTTCTAAAATTAAAAAAAATTATGATTTAAATCAATGTTTCTGAGATATAATTATATTTTGTTCCTTTTTCCAATAGGTATGATACTTGTTGGTTTCATCTCCAGATACAAGCACTTCCATTTATACTGCCTAAATAAATGGAGAACCAAGGGAAAACTCTGACATACAAGAATTTTTTTATAATTTTTTTTGCACAACTGTTCCTCGCAACCATTTTCTTTTCACTCTATAACTATGCAAATCGCTCATTGGTAAGCAGTGAGTTTTCATATACAAGTATCCACCAGGAAACAGCTAACAATACTAAGATCATCCTTGTTTGGACTTGGCCATTTGGTGATGTATTTCCACTTAATGAATGTCCACCATACACTGATATTTCTGGATGCTTTTATACAGCTAACAGATCATTGTATTCTTCTGCAGATGCAATTGTTATGCATCACAGAGATGTTTGCAATTCCAGAAAACAATTACCCCAGATGCCAAGACCACCTAATCAGTACTGGGTTTGGTTTAACTTGGAATCTCCATCACATAGCCCAAACTTGAATTTCATGGATGATCTTATCAATCTCACAATGTCTTACAGAGCTAACTCAGATATTTTCTCACCTTACGGTTGGCTAGATCCGAATAAAGAAGATGATACCTTCCAAATTCCTCCAAAGACCAAGCTGGTGGCCTGGGCAGTAAGTAACTGGAACCCAAGTTCTAAAAGAGTGCGCTATTATCAGGAATTAAAGAAATTTGTATCTGTAGACATTTATGGTAGACAGCATTTACCCCTGCCAAGAAATGAACATCAACAAACTTTGTCACAGTACAAGTTTTATCTTGCATTTGAAAACTCTATTCACGAAGACTATATTACAGAGAAACTCTGGAAGAACTCATTGTCGTTTGGATGCGTACCTATTGTACTTGGTACTACTCGAAAAAACTATGAACGCTTTATTCCAAAAGACTCTTTTATACACGTAGATGACTTCTCCTCAGCTGAAGAGCTTGCTAAATATATCCTGAAGTTGGACAGTGATGAGAAAGCTTACCAACAGTATTTTTCATGGAGATCCAGACTTCATCCCTTCGGAAGTACTAATTGGCAGACTCATTACTGCAGAGTATGTAAGGCACTAAAAGAGGCTCCCGCACACATAACTATTTCAAAACTTGGAGCATGGTACAAATGATCATATGAGTTGTTGTTTTTTTCTTTTAACATTTTATTCTATTGTTATTGAATATGTTAACTTATAAAGTATAATAAATTAAAGGAACTCTGTCAGCAGAATTTCAACCCCCAAACTATTTATATACGCATGTAGCTCTTTGAAAGACAAGTCCAGCAGTACATTGACATAGTCAGTACGTTACTCTGTTACTATAAAATCAGAGTTTGACTTGATATACAAATGAGGATGAAGAGCTATTTTTTAGATCTGAAACCTGTGTCACTCCAGCTCTATTCCCCACCTCCTGCTTCAATTTGTCTTGGAACACAATATTTTTGTTTTTCATAAAAAGTATACTTGCAACTGCAATACATGGTGATGGGGGCCTCATGCGCTTCCTCCTATGCAAACCTGGTTTTAGGAGCCTGGGAAAGAGAGATCTGCCAAAATGACAATATTATGGGGATTGACAAGGTACATGGGTAGATGAGGTACATTGATGACGTGTGGTTCGTCTGGGAGGGATCCATTAACCAACTAGACCAGCTTATGCGAGATCAAAACAACAATGATCTAAATCTAAAACTCAATATGGAAAAAAATTGGATTTTTGAATTTCCACATTACTACTCTCCCTAACGACCACATTGTCACTGATGTTTTTAGGAAACCTACATTGGAAGATTGAAGAGATATGCAGGTGTGGATCATTTTGTTGAAATACATTAGAATAGAACAGCGCTATAAAACGCAAACTACAATTGTTAGTGAGAAAAATACACTATGGAGCTCATTTAATAACTAAAATTTGGCGAATTGAGACAGAATTCTGGCACGCAATCCATGTGTCACATTTAATTAAGGTTTTAGACACTTTTTGTGTCTCACTAGACACTTATATAAAATATATAGAAAACGGGAAATAGCTAAGTGTATTTGTAAAATACATCAAAGTTTTAAAGGTGTTTTCTTAAGATGTATTTTTAGGATCGCATTGCTTCACCGGGGTGAGATGTGCTCCTGAATATGGATAATTCAGAACAGTGGCATGGTCACGCTGCTGGTTTGAGCTGCACCAAAAAAATAAAGAAGTGTATAGAGCAAGAGGAGGATACCAAAAATATTATTTTGTTAACAAATCACAAAAAGACTTACTATATTTTTTGGAAGACGTACCAGACCATAAGACGCATCTAGGTTTTAGAGGAGGAAAATCTAAAAAAAAATTGAAGCAAAAGATTTGGTCATGATGCATTGTTATGGGGGAGGGGGTCTGCTGCTGACACTGTTATAGGGGTAATGTCCTCCAATTCTGTGCTAATATCCCTCATCCTGGTATATATATGCCCCCATCCTGGTATGCATGGCACCCCCATCCCCATCCTTGCATGCATGGCACCCCCATCCTGGTATGCATGGCACCCCCATCCTGGTATTCATGGAACCCCCATCCTGGAATGCATGGCACCCCCATCCTGGTATGAATGGCACCCCCATCCTTATATGCATGGTACCCTGATCCCCATCCTGGTATGCATGGCACCCCCATCCAGGTATGCATGGCAACCCCATCATGCTGCTCACATAAAAAAATAAAGAATTCTACTCACCTCCCCTCTGCTCCAGCACTGCATCCTGTTCTGCTGACAGCATCACTGCCATGCACCCTCACACGCTGAAGTCAGCTGCCGGAAGATTCACTGCTCCCCATGCCCGGACTATGGGCATGGGCAGTAGTGAATATTCATTCTCCTGGCTGGGGGTATGTACAGTGTGTGTGCTGAGGGGATTCATAAGTCTGCAGTCACACAGAGTGACTGCAGACTTATCACTTTTGACCAGACAACCCCTTTAATAGTGTTCACAGTGTCAGCCGCCGCTCCTGCAGCGGCCGGGTGATCACATGTGCCCGTTACTAAAGAGAATGAATATTCACTTCTCCCCACGCCCATGTTCAATCTCTTTAATAGCAGGCATACTGTTAGCCGCAGCAGCTATGAGACAAAAACTGGCCAATTATATACAAAAATGCAAAACCCGGCGCTAAGACAAGTAGTCAAGCACCGAGTTCAAATTGCCTACTCGTGTCCAATGTAGAAAACAAACGGAGAACAAAAGAGTAATTAGCAATAAAACAAAATCTTTATTAGTGATTCATAGTCACAGTGATAAAAGGATATATGAAAGAAATAATAACAAAACAAGGGGATCAGGAACAGACAGTGCCAGAAGCAGGACAACCCCTGGCAATAAAATTACTGAGCAATCCAAAGTGCAAAAATGCAGATAAATATACAGGCAGAGGGACACTCCATAGGTATATAATTACCAATAAAGGTAATGGATAAATATCACAGTTCACCCATTAAGGAATAAAAAGTCAATATGACTCAACCATAGTATGTGCAAAAATCGCTGAGTAGCGACAATAAAGCAAAGATCCAAATTAAGGGTAAGTTATATGGCTGCCCTATGCCACACGATGTTAAGTAAGGAAGTATACAAAAAGTACCCGGACCTAGTTAAAATCACTCACCCAATGGCAAGGTGTCCGGGAAACAGGAAGCTCACAGGGTGCCTGGGGAGCCACAGAACGTACTACAGGTGAAAGCGCGCCCCGACGCGCGTTTCGCTCTTCTTTATCAAGAGGCGCTGTGTGTATGCCCGACAGGACCTGATTATATACGCCCACCCTTGGTCACGTGATGCAAAAGAGGGAAACACATTGGTATGTAGCGGTGCGTGTACCCGGAGCCACGCCCCCCGCCGCCCGCGTCACAGCCGTCAGGTCACGAGCGCGCACCAGGCAGCGCGCCTAGGAAGCGCTCCCGGGGGCGCGCCAGGGACAGAAGACAGCCGGACACGGGCACGGGTCAGCCAGGAGCCGGGAGACAGGCACCCCACCAATGTGAAAAAGAAGATAGATATAAGAAATACAGACAGAGGATGGTGAGCAAATACAAAATAGTAAAATACACCTTAAATAAGACAAGATGCTCTCAGACACAAATGAATGAGTAAGATAACTTAATGGAGCATAATTATAATAAAGATCCATCAATTAACTCTAGATAATTACAATAAGTGCCCAATAAGGGTAAATATATATAAGTCCAGAGATATATGTGGAGACAAGTCGACATAGGACCATTTCCCACAAGGATCAGAAGATGATAATCGAAGGGCTCTTGCGAAATGCTCCATGTTATCCGCCATAAAATGCCTTGAACAGAGAATTGAGGAAGGTCCATATGGCGCACACAAACAATGAGTTAATAGCCACGAGTCTAAAAAGGTAGAGAACAACAAAGTTAAAAGCAAATAATAAAAACAGACTAAAAACTAGAGCACGGACTTTAGATCAAGAAAAATAAACACTGAGGGAGAGAACAAGCCAAGCAAAAAAGGGCCCAATCACAAAAATGAGGAGAAGCTCAAATTTTCATTAAGGCCACGCGGTGCCAAGGTGTCCAGGGTGCTAATCCACCTGGCCTCTTTTTGTGCAAGGCAAAGTTTGTAGTCACCCCCTCGAGAGCCCAGATGTACCGCATCTATTCCCCGCACCAAAAGGCTGCGTGGGTCACAATTGTGAACTTGTTTAAAATGTCGCGGTAAAGTCCTGAGCTCACGGGGGTCCGACACAGATTTAGCTGCGCCAATGTCCCGCACATGCTCCCGCACCCGGATCCTCAATTCCCTTGTCGTGAGACCTACATAGATTTTCTGACAACTACACGTGGCATAGTAAACCACGTGTGTTGTACCACAGGAAATGTATCTGAGGATCCGGTAAGTGCGGGAGCCATCTGAGCTCGCAAAAGACGAACTGCGAAGGACATTGGCGCAGGCCCTGCAATGGCCACATGGATAGGACCCAACCCTGGGACCGCGCGACCCGAAAGGATTAGCTACAGGTGGGACATAGTGACTTGAAGTAACCAGATCACCCAGATTTCTGGCACGTCTGGCAGTCATGAGTGGGAATTGTCCCACCACATCCCTCAGGGAGGGCTCCGCACCAAGAACATTCCAATGTCGTGAGAGGACCCGCCTCATAGAAACCCACTCATGATTATAAGTGGAAATGAAGCGGGTCCTCTCAGGAGGCCCGGAGAGAGGTGATCTCGGAAGAGGATATAGTAGAGAGTTCGCAGTTCGTCTTTTGCGAGCTCAGATGGCTCCCGCACTTACCGGATCCTCAGATACATTTCCTGTGGTACAACACACGTGGTTTACTATGCCACGTGTAGTTGTCAGAAAATCTATGTAGGTCTCACGACAAGGGAATTGAGGATCCGGGTGCGGGAGCATGTGCGGGACATTGGCGCAGCTAAATCTGTGTCGGACCCCCGTGAGCTCAGGACTTTACCGCGACATTTTAAACAAGTTCACAATTGTGACCCACGCAGCCTTTTGGTGCGGGGAATAGATGCGGTACATCTGGGCTCTCGAGGGGGTGACTACAAACTTTGCCTTGCACAAAAAGAGGCCAGGTGGATTAGCACCCTGGACACCTTGGCACCGCGTGGCCTTAATGAAAATTTGAGCTTCTCCTCATTTTTGTGATTGGGCCCTTTTTTGCTTGGCTTGTTCTCTCCCTCAGTGTTTATTTTTCTTGATCTAAAGTCCGTGCTCTAGTTTTTAGTCTGTTTTTATTATTTGCTTTTAACTTTGTTGTTCTCTACCTTTTTAGACTCGTGGCTATTAACTCATTGTTTGTGTGCGCCATATGGACCTTCCTCAATTCTCTGTTCAAGGCATTTTATGGCGGATAACATGGAGCATTTCGCAAGAGCCCTTCGATTATCATCTTCTGATCCTTGTGGGAAATGGTCCTATGTCGACTTGTCTCCACATATATCTCTGGACTTATATATATTTACCCTTATTGGGCACTTATTGTAATTATCTAGAGTTAATTGATGGATCTTTATTATAATTATGCTCCATTAAGTTATCTTACTCATTCATTTGTGTCTGAGAGCATCTTGTCTTATTTAAGGTGTATTTTACTATTTTGTATTTGCTCACCATCCTCTGTCTGTATTTCTTATATCTATCTTCTTTTTCACATTGGTGGGGTGCCTGTCTCCCGGCTCCTGGCTGACCCGTGCCCGTGTCCGGCTGTCTTCTGTCACTGGCGCGCCCCCGGGAGCGCTTCCTAGGCGCGCTGCCTGGTGCGCGCTCGTGACCTGACGGCTGTGACGCGGGCGGCGGGGGGCGTGGCTCCGGGTACACGCACCGCTACATACCAATGTGTTTCCCTCTTTTGCATCACGTGACCAAGGGTGGGCGTATATAATCAGGTCCTGTCGGGCATACACACAGCGCCTCTTGATAAAGAAGAGCGAAACGCGCGTCGGGGCGCGCTTTCACCTGTAGTACGTTCTGTGGCTCCCCAGGCACCCTGTGAGCTTCCTGTTTCCCGGACACCTTGCCATTGGGTGAGTGATTTTAACTAGGTCCGGGTACTTTTTGTATACTTCCTTACTTAACATCGTGTGGCATAGGGCAGCCATATAACTTACCCTTAATTTGGATCTTTGCTTTATTGTCGCTACTCAGCGATTTTTGCACATACTATGGTTGAGTCATATTGACTTTTTATTCCTTAATGGGTGAACTGTGATATTTATCCATTACCTTTATTGGTAATTATATACCTATGGAGTGTCCCTCTGCCTGTATATTTATCTGCATTTTTGCACTTTGGATTGCTCAGTAATTTTATTGCCAGGGGTTGTCCTGCTTCTGGCACTGTCTGTTCCTGATCCCCTTGTTTTGTTATTATTTCTTTCATATATCCTTTTATCACTGTGACTATGAATCACTAATAAAGATTTTGTTTTATTGCTAATTACTCTTTTGTTCTCCGTTTGTTTTCTACATTGGACACGAGTAGGCAATTTGAACTCGGTGCTTGACTACTTGTCTTAGCACCGGGTTTTGCATTTTTGTATATAATTGGCCAGTTTTTGTCTCATATATGCTTTTCTGTATTTTTACAGTTTTCATTTGGCCCATAATGGACTTTCGTGCACGAGATACCACTTGGCTTGCGCAGTTAGATGAGTTATCCAGCAATGGGGGTCTGGTGGTGCCGGACACAGATCAGACACTGAGGGAGAGAATTGCCAGCTTTAAGGCCTTAATTAAGCGGAGATGCCGTACCTGGTGGAACCATGCTTTCCTCACTAAATATATTGAGAAATCTCTGATTCCGAGAGGCCTGAGGATACAGATTTTCCCCTCTTTCAAAATTGAAGATGACCTCTTCAAAACTAACTGGGAATCCTTGGCTAACAACTGTTCACTTGGTTTCCTGGGTCTCCTTAGGGAGCAAAGTGAAAAATCCCTTCGTGAGTTAGAATCTGAGATTGATGTTCTACAAGTACAGCTTAAGAAGGATTTGTCGAGTGATGACCTTAAGAAACTCCAGGAGGAAATTGATGCGGACTGTCAGAAACTTGTCAAAGAAATTCAAGCTATGAAAATAAAAAAATTTCAACGTGATACATTGGATATGTCCACTCATAGAGTGTACCGGTGGAGATCACCGGTGGAAAATCTAAGATCAAGATCCCGCAATAATTCTTTTACACGATCTAGGTCCACCTCGATTGCCTCGGGAACCTCTAGTGAGGGCCAGGTACCAGTTGTTGGCGCGGATTCTCAGGGGGGTTCTGTGACTCGACCTACTGGAAGTGTTCAGACGAGACCGAATAATAGGAGGAAACGGACGGTTCCTTTTCAGGTTGGTGATCCCTGTGGGGGGCTCTGTGTCATGAACCTTACCAATCATATCCTAACCGAGACACAGATGGAGGTCCTTGCTATGGGCCTGTCATTTTCTCCTACTAACTCTTTTGACTATTTTACGGCCCTCAAGGACCTCCACCTGTTTGCTCGGAAATTGATTCTAAAAAAACTCCATTTTAGGCCGGATGGTGATCATGTCCCAGCGGTGACGGAGGAGGAGGCTTTACAACATCTGGAGGATCTTTTATCTGAACAAACTAACCCTCCCTCAGGTGGGTTACCACAGGTTAGGAATCCTAAGTCAACGAGGTTTCCTCCCTTGTCTATTTGTCCAGCAGTAGAAATTTTCGTTAATCTAGTGGCGGAGGATTTCAAAAAACTCTCCACACGGAGAAAGTTTGACAATTTAACCTCCGCCCAACGCCAAGCGATTCGACAACTTCAAACTCTTAAGGACACAGTCATTAAGCCGGCGGACAAGGGAGGGAATATCGTCCTGTGGCCCCACCACAAATATGAGAGGGAGGCCCTGCGACAGCTGAGAGATAAGGAGACTTACTCTAGGCTGTCATACAATCCCACTGCCTCCTTCTCCGCCACCTTGCAGGGTATTCTGGCCCGGGCCTGTGAGAGAGGTATTATAGATAAGAGAACTGTGGAGGCTCTGACTGTACGTTCCCCTAAAACAGCTACTTTTTACTTACTCCCCAAAGTACATAAGGATGCCATTAACCCTCCTGGACGTCCGATCGTGTCCGGCCTGGGTGGTTTATGTGGTCCTATCTCACAATATGTTGATAGTCATTTAAGACCACTGGTGGGGACCCTCCCGTCCTATGTGCGGGACACGACGGACGTCCTTACTAGGGTTGATGGCATCTCTCTGGAACCTGGCACTATCATGGTCACGGCCGATGTGGAGAGTCTGTATACCTGCATTGATCACGATCTTGGTGTGACTTCCGTCGAGCTTTTCCTTGGGGGTTCCGACCTGAGCGGCCCTTCACGGGAATTTATTCTCGAGCTCCTCCGCTTTATCCTTTGCCATAATTATTTTCTTTTCAAGGACACGATATACCTGCAGCGACGTGGGACGGCCATGGGGGCGGCCTGTGCACCATCGTATGCAAACCTCTTCCTTGGCACGTGGGAGAGGGATATTTTTGGGGGCGATGGTGTGCGGGGCGCAGACCGGGTCGTGGCATGGCTCAGGTATATCGATGATGTCCTATTTTTCTGGCGGGGTTCGGCGGAGGAGCTTGATGACTTTATGGGGCGGCTTAACACCAATGAGTGGGGCATCAAATTGACTTACACTTATAGCCTTACACGCTTGGACTTCCTGGACGTCACTCTGGTGGTGGACTCACACTCCCTCATCCAGACGGACGTCTACAGGAAGCCCACAACGGTGAACTCTTTGGTGCATGCGGCCTCTGGTCATACTTCCTCTACTATTAGGGCCGTCCCGGTCGGACAATTCCTTAGGATTAAGCGCATTTGCTCGACGGAAGCCAACTTTGAAAAGCAGGCAGCAGCTCTGACACAACGTTTTAAACAGAGAGGCTACAGTAACCGCTGCATCGGCCGTGGCTACGGTAGGGCCCGCAGCACCCCCCGCAGTTCTCTACTATATCCTCTTCCGAGATCACCTCTCTCCGGGCCTCCTGAGAGGACCCGCTTCATTTCCACTTATAATCATGAGTGGGTTTCTATGAGGCGGGTCCTCTCACGACATTGGAATGTTCTTGGTGCGGAGCCCTCCCTGAGGGATGTGGTGGGACAATTCCCACTCATGACTGCCAGACGTGCCAGAAATCTGGGTGATCTGGTTACTTCAAGTCACTATGTCCCACCTGTAGCTAATCCTTTCGGGTCGCGCGGTCCCAGGGTTGGGTCCTATCCATGTGGCCATTGCAGGGCCTGCGCCAATGTCCTTCGCAGTTCGTCTTTTGCGAGCTCAGATGGCTCCCGCACTTACCGGATCCTCAGATACATTTCCTGTGGTACAACACACGTGGTTTACTATGCCACGTGTAGTTGTCAGAAAATCTATGTAGGTCTCACGACAAGGGAATTGAGGATCCGGGTGCGGGAGCATGTGCGGGACATTGGCGCAGCTAAATCTGTGTCGGACCCCCGTGAGCTCAGGACTTTACCGCGACATTTTAAACAAGTTCACAATTGTGACCCACGCAGCCTTTTGGTGCGGGGAATAGATGCGGTACATCTGGGCTCTCGAGGGGGTGACTACAAACTTTGCCTTGCACAAAAAGAGGCCAGGTGGATTAGCACCCTGGACACCTTGGCACCGCGTGGCCTTAATGAAAATTTGAGCTTCTCCTCATTTTTGTGATTGGGCCCTTTTTTGCTTGGCTTGTTCTCTCCCTCAGTGTTTATTTTTCTTGATCTAAAGTCCGTGCTCTAGTTTTTAGTCTGTTTTTATTATTTGCTTTTAACTTTGTTGTTCTCTACCTTTTTAGACTCGTGGCTATTAACTCATTGTTTGTGTGCGCCATATGGACCTTCCTCAATTCTCTGTTCAAGGCATTTTATGGCGGATAACATGGAGCATTTCGCAAGAGCCCTTCGATTATCATCTTCTGATCCTTGTGGGAAATGGTCCTATGTCGACTTGTCTCCACATATATCTCTGGACTTATATATATTTACCCTTATTGGGCACTTATTGTAATTATCTAGAGTTAATTTATGGATCTTTATTATAATTATGCTCGATTAAGTTATCTTACTCATTCATTTGTGTCTGAGAGCATCTTGTCTTATTTAAGGTGTATTTTACTATTTTGTATTTGCTCACCATCCTCTGTCTGTATTTCTTATATCTATCTTCTTTTTCACATTGGTGGGGTGCCTGTCTCCCGGCTCCTGGCTGACCCGTGCCCGTGTCCGGCTGTCTTCTGTCCCTGGCGCGCCCCCGGGAGCGCTTCCTAGGCGCGCTGCCTGGTGCGCGCTCGTGACCTGACGGCTGTGACGCGGGCGGCGGGGGGCGTGGCTCCGGGTACACGCACCGCTACATACCAATGTGTTTCCCTCTTTTGCATCACGTGACCAAGGGTGGGCGTATATAATCAGGTCCTGTCGGGCATACACACAGCGCCTCTTGATAAAGAAGAGCGAAACGCGCGTCGGGGCGCGCTTTCACCTGTAGTACGTTCTGTGGCTCCCCAGGCACCCTGTGAGCTTCCTGTTTCCCGGACACCTTGCCATTGGGTGAGTGATTTTAACTAGGTCCGGGTACTTTTTGTATACTTCCTTACTTAACATCGTGTGGCATAGGGCAGCCATATAACTTACCCTTAATTTGGATCTTTGCTTTATTGTCGCTACTCAGCGATTTTTGCACATACTATGGTTGAGTCATATTGACTTTTTATTCCTTAATGGGTGAACTGTGATATTTATCCATTACCTTTATTGGTAATTATATACCTATGGAGTGTCCCTCTGCCTGTATATTTATCTGCATTTTTGCACTTTGGATTGCTCAGTAATTTTATTGCCAGGGGTTGTCCTGCTTCTGGCACTGTCTGTTCCTGATCCCCTTGTTTTGTTATTATTTCTTTCATATATCCTTTTATCACTGTGACTATGAATCACTAATAAAGATTTTGTTTTATTGCTAATTACTCTTTTGTTCTCCGTTTGTTTTTTAGCCGCAGCAGCTGCAGGAAGTCGGTGACTGCGGCTGACACTGTGCACGCTATTAAGGAGAATGAATATCCGGTGCTTCCCACACCCATGGGTGTGGGGAGCAATGAATATTAATTTTTTTTGCACAGTGTCAGCCACCGCAGGCAGCTCCTGTCTCCTGTCCCCGCTCCTACTATCCACAGCCGGGCTGTACATCTGGACTATAAGACGCAGCCCCCCACTTTCCTCCAAAATTTTGAAGGAAAAAAGTGTGTCTTACAGTCCGAAAAATACGGTACATTTAAAATCATCTAAAAAGGTACACAAATGCACAGTATTGTGGCCATGATAAGCCAACAATCCCATCCTATAATCAAATCCAATAAATGATTTTATAAATAATATATATCATGTCCTGGTCAGATATCACATAGAGAAAAATATGATCTTTTCAAAGTGCAAAAAACAAATCATGAACAGTGACCATTAATCCATTATAAAGCAGAAATAATATACTGTAGGTGACATTACAATGGTTTACAATAATAATGAATATTGATCAAAGATAACATCACTTGCGCAAAAGTAACCCTATTATACTAATATAGTGAACATATATTACCTCTAAAACAATAAACTTTTATTTCATTGATTAAAAAATACACCAAAAAATCCCGTGTATTAAAATATTATGTTGTCTTAATCGAAGACAATACAACTCCCAGAGTAATATGATGGCCTTAAATAGCCCTGATAAGCCACTATTTAAATCCTGCCTAACGTGGGGGTTGGCACCCTATTGTTGCGTGCTTGGCGCTCCCACTCAACGGCGGCTGTCCCTGTCTATCCCTGTTGTACCCTACCAAGTGATCTAAACACAATATAAAGGTGACTGCCTGTTCTAATACATAGTAGCTCCTATTTCTAATAAAAATATATAGGAGATATAAACATTCTGAAAAAAGAAAATTGATAGACTTATCTTGTATCATAATAGCGCCTCGACGCGTTTCCCCAACTGTGTTTGGTTCATCAGGAGGCAGATGTAGATATTATGTATTCATAGAAGATGGAGCTGCATGATGAAAGCTGTTGCAGGATAACTGGCTCTGGAGCTATACCAAAGGCCATGTTTAAATATCCTCCTTGTTAGTAGGTAGATTATTCTTATACACCCCTAAAGGAGAACTTGTCCATATAGTCAATGGACTCCCCTGTCCCCAAAAGTTAAAGTGTGCATGTCCGGTGTGTAAACACAAGAGTTTTTTCTCTCACTGCGCGCATATACCGGCGTGCCATGCCGGAAGTGATAGATATGCGCTTCAGCCTGAAGCGCAGGAAAGCAATCACGCCCTCCCATGATGTGTGCATTCCAGCGTGGAGCGCACGCCAGCGGGGCGGCGCAAGTGGTGTAGATTATAGAGAGCTGGAGGTATTCCTCCGCCAGACTGATATTATGTGCTCTCCAACCCGAAGCACACAAACGCACCAGGAAATGATGCAGAGGCAAATGAGGGCGGTGGAAAAGTAACATGCGTTCTACCATGGAGCGCAGACAGGCAGGGGAAAGGATGTCAAAAAATCTTTTTTCCAGCAACTTATGAAACACAGACTGGACAAAAAGAAATACCAATGATCTTATAATAGGATAAAGGATCTAGTATGACACTAAATACTTTTGAATGCCAAATATCTGTATGTCCTTATCTAATACAACTAAAAATCTGATAATACATAACTATTCTTCCGATACGTGTCCACATGATAAAGCGACAAAAGTACTGTATAAATTGGCTCCTATAAACAAAAGATATTCTTATATATTGTAAACATGAGTTAATGCTCCTTATTAGGAATGGGTACTGGGATATATATAGGGAAAAGGGGGGGGGTTTGGGAGGGGGTTATTTTTGTTAACTAGGATATGTATAACACTAAAATAAGCGTTTTCTGATGTATATACAAAGAAAGTCGGGAGGATAGGTGCCTTTCAGCACAATGATTCACTCTGGGCATTTCTTGCATAAAGAGCCATAATAGAGCAACCACTTATAAAGTGGAATAAATGAGGATGGCAAAACACAGGACGATACTAGCCAAAAACACTGTTCAGAACGGAGAAACCCAACCAAAGAGGATAATGGAGAGGGAGGAGAGGAGGGACCGTGGGCAGGGTAACAAAGGGGGTTAGAGAAAACACGTGTATGACAGATATTCATTTAACTCCTTCGGGGCCAGGAGTTAAAGATCTAATCTGATTATTTTCTTAAGATTGCTCTGTCTAGGTTACCTCCTCTGATTTTAGGTCTGAACACTTCCACTATACAAAAAGATATCTCGCCTCGACGGTCTTTGTGAACTTCCTTCATGTGATGTGCCACTGGGGTGTCGCGTTTATTTCGGATGTCACCTAAATGCTCCCCTACCCTCCTGCGAAATTCCCTCATGGTCTTACCCACATAGTCTAAAGGGCAGATACAGTTGGACTTGTAGACCACTCCTGAGGTTTTATAATTTGAAAAGTCTCTTATAGAGAATGTTTTACCAGTCGACACACTCCCAAAAGCTTTGCATGACTCCATCCATCCACAATGGCAACAATTCCCACAACGGAAATGACCGCATGGTCTCCTATCAAGCCAAGTTGTTCTTTTTGGTGTCCTCTGACAGAGGATATGTACTAAGCGATCACCAATCATTCTGCATGTTCTAAAGGTAATGCGTGGAGAGGATGGAATTAGTCCCCTCAGGTTTGGATTTGCTAGTAGTATGCCCCAGTGTCTTCTCAAAACTTGATAGACTTTCTGGGACTGGCTATCAAAGGTACCAATGATCCTTGACATCTCCATTCCCTGTTTCCTACTATTGTTATTTAGGAGGGAGCGTCTATCACTACTGCTTGCATTACTGTATGCTTTGTCCAATACCTGATGGGGATATCCGCGATCCCTAAATCTTTGATAGAGGCTATGAGCCTGTTCCTTGAAGACATTATAGTTGGTACAGTGCCTATTATGCTAATATAGAGCAAAAGGGAAAGCTATGTGAAAGGGTTATTGTCTATTATGAGTGTGATACAGCCTAATACCGGCTTTACCATTTTGGCATTTAATATATTACTTACCATTGCCTTTGTTTTGTTTTTTGTATCTCAAAACTTTGTCGAACCTTATTAAAAATCTATAAGATTATCGTGAAATAAACAATAATGGGTGTACCACAGTAGTCAGTATTGGGCCCTCTTCTTTTTAACATATTTATTCTAGGGGACATATAAGGTAGAATTTCAATATTTGCAGATGATATTAAACAATGCAGGCTAATCAACACAGAGGAGCATAATTTAATATTACAGAGGGATTTATGTAAGCTGGAGGCTTGGGCTGAGAAATGGCAATTGAAGTTTAATATAAATAAATGTAAGGTTATGCACTTGGGCAGAGGAAATAAAATTGACAATTATGTGCTAAATTGTAAAACACTGGGTAAAACTGTCACTGAAAAAGACTTGGGTGTATGGGTGGACAGCAAACTACACTTTAGTGACTAGTGCCAGGCATCTGCTGCCAAGGCAAATAAAATAATGGGATGCATTAAAAGAGACCTAGAATCTCATGACAAGAGCATAGTTTTTCCTCTATACAAGTCACTAGTGCGGTCACACTTAGAATACTGTGTACATTTTTTTGGTCTCCGGTGTATTAAACTTGGGGTTATTCTGTTTGGAAAAATGAAGGTTTAGAGGTGAACTTATTACAATGTACAAATATATGTGGGACAGTACAGAAATCTCTAAAAGGATCTTTTTACACCTAGTTCTGTGATAGCAACACTATCCTCTATACGTCTAGAGGAAAGAAGGGTCAATCATCATAGATGGCCATTCTTTACTGTAAGAGGAGTAAGACTATGGAACTCTTCGCCACATAATGTTGTCATGGTTCATTTACTACAAAAGTTCAAAGAGGGTGGATACTTTTCTCGAAACATATATTATGCGTTATGGCCATTAGAATCTGTGATGGGGCATTGATACAGGAAACTAGTCTAATTGCCGCATGTGTAGTCGAGAAGAAATTATTCCCCTATATGGAGCTATTAGTGTCTACTACATGTTTTTTTTGCCTTCAACTGGATCGACATGTTAGGCTAAAACCATGAAACTATGAAACATTCCTAAGAACACTCATTTTACTATACTCTTTCAGAGTAAAAAGTCTACTGATCACGTAATTCACCAACTGAAATGATATTTTGTGCAGTGCAGAAGAACTCTCAGCAGTGCATCGTACTGTCTAAATAGGGCTCGCCCTACTGAGAACCATGTCAGCCTATGCGCACTGAGTGATCTACTACAGATCGCTCAGTGCGCATTTGTGACGCCTCTACTCAGAAAGCCCGTGTTTTACCCTGGGTGTTGGGGGACTCGGTGTCGGGCCCTGCGTTGAAGAGATGGGATGCAGCCGTGGCCCGGGCCTGACCCTTGCTCAGGGCCATCACATTAGAAAGAGATGGTGTGGGCTATTCCGGGTTGAGTGGCTGAATTAACGACTACGCCACCTGTGGTGTCTGGTGAAGGGCCACCAGCGCCGCTAGCAGTCCACTGAGGCTCGATGTCATGGCGGCTAAAGTTATTACTGCTCCCCACAGGCGGAGCAAGGCCTCAGGGCAGGCAAACAGGATGAAGGGGGGTAGCAGAAGCGCGGGGAGTACGGGCACCGCGTCGCGTGGTATGGCACGTAATGAACAGTCCGGAGGCCATAGGGGTGAACTTCCAAGGCTTTACTCACTCAGAGATGTTAGCGGGAAGGTGACTACCTGCTCCTCGCGGAGTCCTGCGGCCACCAGGGACAGGGGTCCGACTACCTCCGAGGAAGTCCAGTGTTCGGTAGCGACCCTACACCAGAGTGTTCCTGCACTACAGACTTTACCCTTTCCCGTCTGTGCGTGTGTAGATAGGCCGGGTCTCCCTCTGAGCTCCGCTCAGGTGTAGGGCTCGAGTGGCAATTCCTCTCCATCCGATGCCCGGCGGGATCCTCAGGGCCTAACCGGGCTTTCCCGTCCTGGACGTAGAGTACAAGGTCGGGTGTCGGGGGCCGGTACCCCTCTTACAGCCGGAATCCCTCTGAATAGATCAGGTAGGCGAGGACAGGTGGCGTGCTCCGCTCCGTCTGCATCCTCCCCGGGACCCATTTGCTAGGGAGCCACACTCTAAAGCTCCCGGGCCTTCTTGATCCAGGTCCTTGGCCGGGTTGAGACATTCCTTGTCTGCAACCTACCTCTCGTCCCAAAGATCGGGGTACGAGGGCTGTGTCCCATGCCGGTCCAGGCCCACACAGGATCTGCGCTCCCGGAGGGAGGTCAAATTACACACAGTAGTTTAGACCGCTTGACAGACCAAGAACAGACTGCCAGAGACCACACAGATCAGATGGACCAAAAGAACCGAAAAGGAACGAAGGACCAAGATCAAAGATGGCATTCTATTAAATATGAAATTTGGAAGTGTCACTAACTAGTTGTTCCTCCACCCACACCCACTAACTGGTTCCTACCACTTTGTGTTCCCCAGTCTCCCTGTAACCAGGGGAGCAGCACCTAGTGCATACTAACTCCCTCTGGTGGAATGTGGTGTTGGATGCAAAAGGCTAGGTCACTACCATCACACCGGCCTTACCTCAGAGGAGGAACACCACACTCCATTGAAGAAGTGCAGCATTCCTGTGGCGGTCGAACCCTCAGGGGCGCCACACATAGTTTACTTTGGTCTGCCTGTGTTAAAGAGTTTGTCCACTACTTTACCTATTCTCAGGATAGGTCATCAATGTCTGATCTTCGGGGTCCGACATCTGGCACCCCATTCAATTAGCTGTTCTCGGTGTCGTCGGCCGCTGACAGGAAATGCTCACTTGTGGAGTTGGCCATCTTCTGAAAGTGGCAGAAGATTGGTACTGCAAATCCACCTCCAATTCAAATCAATAGAAGGAGAATGTGTACCCTGTGGCTGCCACTATCAGAAGAAGGCCAGCTTCGCAAGTGAGTGCTTCTGGCCGGCGACCACCGTCCACTGTGCTAACAGCTGATCAGCAGGGGTGCCGTAGGTGCCGGGTGTCGGACCTCGACCGATCAGACATTGATGACCTATCTTGAGGATAGGTCATCAATGCTAAAGTAGTGAACAACCTCTTTAAGGCTCCCCAATCAGTGGTCGTTTAGTACTGCCAGGTGGTCTGTGTAAACAGACCTTACTCTAACATCAGTTATCACATTATACTTATTTATGGGTACTATGAATGCTCAGCTAATCTGCGCAAGCGTATTAATACCTACGGCTTCGGATCTGCATGTCCGCCCTGGGCATGCACAGGTAACGTGCCGTTTGCAAAATAAGGGTGATGATGGATTCCCGGCCATATTGCATTCCTCACTCTGAGGAACCCAGGCAACATATGAGCACATTATTTATGATTTTTGGTATATGCACTTTACTCATAATTAGCACATTGTGGATTGATCCATTACAGTCTTTGTAGGTGAAATGATGTAACGAGTTTCTTGACTGTAAACGGGCTGAAACGTTGCACCATGCTGAGAGGTGAATAAAAGTCTTACCGTTTTGTTTTTATTTTCTCTGGTCTCGTCTCCATTTATTCTGCTTATTTACTGAGACAATTCTTTATTTTGTCAATAGAGGTGAAGGGGTTATATACTACCTGTTCCTACCTGTTGTATTCCTCAGGCTAGGTATCAATTTCAGCAGTGGCAGACACAGAAGAGAGCCCCTGTGCAAGTGTGTCACCCTGGCCTGGATGCCACAAGTGTAATTAAAGCTGTGTCTGAGAGCAAGGGGGAGGTTCTCTAGTCAGGGGAACATTAGCATGCAATGCCTCCTGTCTCAGGCCAGTAGGGGGAGCAGGCTGCCCCTATAAAAGCTGGTGCTGGGGGCAGGGTTAGAGAGAACTTGATGGCCTGTCTCAGCACTGAGACTTGTCCCAGAGCAGAGTAGGGACAGACAGTTGCACTGCACCTAAGAGGAAGTGTGGCAGAAGGAGAGCCACAAGCCAGAGACAAGAGGCGAAGCAAGCCTGTCTTGGCAGATAAGAGACTGACTTTACCAGACTTTGGTGTCTGAGGCTGGGAGGATTCTACATTCTCCAGCAGATAACCAGTTCGCAAGGGACTGTATATTCCTTGGCCTAAGAAGCCTGGAGGCTCTGCCACAACTGAAGGGACCAGTAAAGCCGTACAAGGCTGGGAGCAGAAAGGAACCCACGTCGCAGGCCATACAGGCGAGAATACACGGAAAGCTCGGAAACGTGGGCTGTTACCCTATAACGAGGAGATAGCCAGAAGGAGCGCATAAAGCACGGTAGGCCTACACCCTCACCCTGACCAGGGCCAATTTCCCCGTTGCTCTCAGACATCCAGGTCCCCTCCTAGCCGGGACTGTTTATGGGTCAGTTTACCTGTTTTAGTAAAGACCCTGGACTGCAACTTGTTGTCTGTGTGCTCCTTGCTCCTCCAGCACTATCGGCACCGGGACTCTCACTACCATCACTCCCACCATCCACCACACTGCCCTGGGGCCGCACTCTTCCCGTGGGGAGTCACACCATCCCAGCTGCATATATCATCAGCCCCAGTGATCTGCCCTGCAGTGGCGGTTCCTAATGACCGCAAATCCACGGGTGGCGTAGTCGGACATAATCAATAGCACATAACGGACTACCACTGGCCTGACCACCCTGAGCCACGGAACCGGGTTGCCACTACTACTCCCACCGTTTCCCTAATTGCCCGGATCCGAGTGCCCCACGGCCCAGGGGGTGAGTCAGCTTTGGCGTAGTCGGCAGGATTTCGTGCCCGCAACCACCGGGTACTGCGTGCCTGAAAAAGACTTTTGTAACTTACCTGTGGCGAAGTTTCCCGCCGTCCGGAGTCATTTCCCGCCATCCGGAGCCGATTCCCGCCATCGGACGCCATCTTCAGGACGCCGCGCGGGAAGAAGAGGGGCGTGGACGTCAAAACCGCGCGAGATCCGAAGCTCCGCCCCACGCACCGACGCTGCGCAAGGTCCTGGAAGGGAGAGAGAGCGACACTGACGTCATCAGGACGCGACGCCAGGTCCTCGTCCATAGCAGCAGCAGCGGAGCCGCGGCCTACAGAAGAGGATCGTCGGAAGGTAGGCCACGCTTAACTAGGGGGGAGAAAGATGTCGGACACAGAGGCGCCCACTACCACCAATGCAGCTGCAGCAGCAGTGATGCCCTTTTCCCTGCCCTACATCCCTGGAGCGGCCTGGCTGCCCAAGTACTCAGGGGAGCCCCATGCCCTAACTGACTTTAAGGAAAGGCTGTACAGTTTGTTCCAGGTTTACCCCCTGACAGAGGAACAGAAGGTCAGCATATAAACAGGGCAGTTAACTGGCGCAGCCCAAAGGGAGGTAAAGTCATGGCCCACTGAGGAGAAAAGGACTGTGAAGGGTATTCTGGCCCGGCTGTGGGGTACCTTTGACACACGTACCTCCGCTGAGATTAAAATGAGGTTCTATGGATGTAAGCAGCGGACACAGGACAGCATCAGAGACTATGCCCTAAATCTGCAGGAAGCCTTGAGGGCTATTCAACAAACTGACCCTGGCAGTGTGCAGGAAACGGATAAGCTGCTAACAGAACAATTCATAGAAGGTCTGCTGTCTAGCGTCCACAGGGCCCAACTGCGCCTCATGTTCTTTCAGAACCCCGACCTGACCTTTGCCCAATTTAAGGACAGGGCCATAAGGGTGCTCCGTGAATCTGCAACCAGTTGCGCTATAAACCCCCGGCGCCCTGCTCTCACCTACCACCTGGAGGCGGCGCCCTCCTCTATGGACCCCATGGGGGCTGATGCACAGGCCCTGAACCAAGCCCCGTCGAAGGACCTGCACCACCAAGTCCAGGAGCTGACCAGGAGCGTCGCGGCGTTGACCAGGACCGTCCAGGCGTTGCAAGTGGACCCGTCAAGACCCATCGAGCTGGCTTCAAGTCCGGAGGATGTCCCGTGGCGTCGACAGAGGAGGATCCCGGCGTTCCGAGGGAGGCCCACAGACCGCTACGCAGAGGATGGACAGCCCATTTGCCGTCGATGCAACCAGCCCGGACACATTTCCAGGTACTGTAATTTAAACGGGTCCAACCTGGGGCAGAGGGCCAACCCCCAGGCATAAGATCACCAGGCCCTTATAATTGGCGTGATAAGTACATTGGGGGGCGCCCGGTTTTACCCGTGGTGCTGGACGGCATCCCCATGAGCGCCTTGCTGGATACTGGGTCACAAGTAACCACTATCCCTTATGTACTTTTTAAGCAGTATTGGACTGATGCTGATATCACACGGTATCCAGACAGTAACTTGAGAATCATCGCCAGTAATGGCTTACCCATGCCGCAGATGGGGTTCAAGGAGATGACCATTAAAATTGGTAAAGTTGAACTGCCGGCACAGGGAGTAATTATTGTGGACATTGACCGTCGTGAAAGTCACCCTAAAATAACTGTGGGTACTAGCGTAATTGAAAATTGTCTTTCAGAGGTAATTGTAATCTTACAACAGGTGGCGGTGAATGCTAGTTCCAGCCAACTGAGAGTCCTCAACAAGGAGATAAAAGCCCTGATGAGACGGCAGCAGGTAGAACTGTCTGGTGGTGAGATCGGTAGCGTAAGACTGAGTGATCCATTCCCCATTTCCATGCCTCCCAAAAGTGAAATGATGATCTGGTGTCGGACTGCAATCGGGTTGAGAGGTAGAGACTACCAAGCCATGGTAGAACCCGTGTACTCAGACGGCAGGCCCACCATTTTGACAGCCCGGGGGGTGGTTGATGTCTGTCATGGGAGGGTGCCCGTCCGCATCCTCAACATTGGGGAGAGGAAAGTACACTTACCCAGGTACGCTACACTCGCCAAACTGTTTGTTGTCGAACACAAAGCTATCAGGGCCGTGGAACCCTTGCCTCCATCTCCACAGGCGGAGGGTAATGGCTCCCAGAAATAAAAGGAGGACTGGTGCCAGAAACTCCACGTGGGTGCTGACTCCACTCCCCTGCACCAAAAACAAGGAGTCTACCGGGTGGTACAGGAGTACGAGAGAGTCTTTAGTAAGCACCCGCTAGACTTCGGCAGAGTAAAGGGGATAGAACACCACATCCCCACAGGGAGCCACCCACCGATAAAAGAGAGGCACAGACCTGTACCCCCTGCACATTATCAGAACGCAAAGGGCATGCTAAGAGAGATGAAAGAAGCTGGGGTTATTAGAGACAGCTGTAGCCCCTGGGCAGCCCCCTTGGTTCTGGTCAAAAAGAAAGACGGCACCATGAGAATGTGCGTCGACTATAGACAAATCAACCGTATCACCCACAAAGACTCATATCCGCTGCCTAGAATAGAGGAGTCTTTAGCCGCACTAAAATCAGCTAACTTCTTTTCTACTTTGGACCTTACTAGCGGGTACTGGCAGGTTCCTGTAGCAGAGGCTGACAAGGAGAAGACCGCCTTCACCACCGCGATGGGACTGAGTGAGTTCAACTGTATGCCTTTCGGGCTCTGCAACGCACCAGGGACCTTCCAGCGGCTGATGGAATGCTGTCTAGGGCACCAAAACTTCGAGACGGTCCTCCTTTACCTGGACGACGTGATCGTCTATTCGAAGACCTACGAGGACCATCTAAAGCACCTGGCCGAGGTGTTCGAAGCCCTGGCAGGCTACGGCCTGAAGGTGAAACCATCGAAGTGTCACCTGCTGAAACCAAAGGTCCAGTACCTAGGGCACGTGGTAAGCGCGGAAGGAGTGGCCCCCGACCCTGACAAGGTCACGGCAATCAAGAGCTGGCCAAGCCCCTCGAACATCAAAGAGGTGAGACAGTTTCTCGGATTGGTAGGCTACTACCGAAGGTTCATCCCCGGGTTCACTAGGATGGCAGCTCCTATGCAGGACCTCCTGATCGGACAGTCTAAGTCCAGGAGTCAAAAGCCACCCTTCAAGTGGGATAAACCGGAAGAGGAGTCCTTCCGCCAGTTGAAGATGGCCCTCACGGGGGATGAGATCCTGGCCTACCCTGATTATGGCCAGCCTTTTATTCTCCACACGGACGCCAGTAATGTGGGACTGGGAGCCGTACTGTCCCAAAACCAACAGGGCAGAGAAAGGGTGATCGCTTACGCCAGCCGGAAGCTAAGACCCACCGAGAGGAACCCGGAGAATTACAGCTCCTTCAAGCTAGAATTCTTGGCGGTGGTGTGGGCCGTGACAGAATGCTTCAAGCATTACCTGGCCTCCGCAAAGTTCACCGTGTACACGGACAACAACCCGTTGACACACCTGGACAATGCAAGACTGGGTGCCCTGGAACAGCGGTGGATGGCCCGTCTCTCCAACTATGACTTCGTGATCAAGTACCGGGCAGGCAAAACCAATGCCAACGCGGACGCCCTATCAAGAATGCCTCACTTACCTGAGGGTGACGAAGACCCAGAAGAGCTGGAGGAGGTAGAACTCCCCGCGTTTCACCGGTATGGAGCCGCTCAACACTCTCACCGTGTGAAGGAGGAGGATCTAACAACTGTGATGATCAATCCCCTACCTCACCACAGCTGGGCCGAGACCCAAGATAGTGACTCTGCAATCCACCTGGTGAAAGATCTGCTGACCCAGGAAGACGCCCGCATGGATCCGGACGCTCCAGAGGAAGTCAAGCAGCTGTGGAAGGAGAAGAGCAAGCTGTTCCTCTACGAAGGCAAGTTGTGCAGAAGGATTGTCAACCACCGGACGCACGAGCTGACCTGGCAAGTCGTGGTCCCAAGGCGGGATGCAGCTATGGTCCTGGGGGCTTACCATGACAGAGCGGGACACTTCGGTTGGAAGAAACTGGAGTTCCTGCTAAGAGGAAGGTTCTTTTGGGTCGGCATGAGAGGAGCTGTAGAAAAATGGTGCAGAGACTGTGGCCCTTGTCACCTGAGGAGGAAGGACCGCACCAGCCAGAAGACACCCTTGAGCTGGTAGCTCTGGACCACGTCAAATTGGCTCCAAGCCGGTCTGGATACATCTATGCCCTGACAATCGTGGACCACTATTCCCGTTTTCTAGTGGTGGTCCCGGTAAAGGACTTGACAGCCCAAACAGCGGCCAGAGCCTTCCAGCAATATTTCTGCCGTCCACACGGGTATCCGGAACAGGTCCTGACAGACCAGGGTCCAGCGTTCGAGGCTGAAATCTTCCAGGAGTTCTGCAACCTCTATGGCTGTAAGAAGATTCGTACAACGCCTTACCATCCACAAACCAACGGGATGTGTGAGAAGATGAACAATATAGTCATTGATCTCCTGAAGACGTTGCCCCTGGAGGAACGCAGCCTGTGGCTAGAAAAACTGCTGGACCTGATAGACCTATACAACAATATCCCGGTGAATGCTACAAACTGCACCCCGGCTTACCTGATGCGAGCTAGACCAGGTAAGCTGCCCGTAGACCTGGAGATAGGAGTCCTAATACCTGAGTACAAGAAGATACAGGAGAGTGTGGAGAATAGCCTGGCCCAGGTGAGAGAGAGGCAAGAAAAACTCTTCAATCAACACGCCCCTGCTGGTCCCCTAGAACCTGGTGAGCAAGTCCTAAAGCGAAAAAGAAGGCTACATAAGTTGGACGACCAGTGGGAAAGGGAACCCTACACCGTACTGCAGTCTGACCACGACAACCCAAAGGTGTGAGTAATCACCAAGGACGGAGGAGAAACCACTAGTGTCGTCTCCTGAGACCACCTCAAAAGATGCCCCGAGCAACTCCGTAGTGCAGAAGAGGATCAGAGTGACCTTGAACCCACAGAGGACAAGGAAGAAATGATCAGCACCGTTCTCGGAGAGTTCCCTCAGTCCTGGACTCGCATAAATGATGCCATAGTGGTACCCGTCCTGCATTTCCTGCAACCGGCACAGCAACAACCAACACCAGAGCCGGAAGGTGAAGAGGAGCAAGCAGTTCCAGAGGCAGAAGAGCCTGTACCAGCAGCCCAGGAGAGTCAACCCTCTGCTGACAGTGAGCCTGCCATGCCTGCGGTAAGCCAAAGGACCCGCAGACAGCTGCCTGCCCTACCTGTACACCCAGCTGGTAGCTGTACCCCTAACGCTAGTGGGGAAAGCCAGGCTGGTCCACCACCAGACAGTGGGCTACGTAGATCAACCAGGAGTACAAAGGGGCAGATACCCGCTCGCTGGAGAATATAGAGCGCGCTAAGATTGTAAATGACCCTGTTGCCAAATGTTGAAATGTTTACCAAGTTACATGCTTGTTTGGTAATTCTGTGTTTCAGTTTCTGGCAGCTACCGTAAGGACTCAAAGGTTATGGACTTTTTTATAACCGGGACCTTGTATGGACTGCATTCGGAGCCTAACCCAGGAATGAACTAAGACTGTGAAGGACTTGGGGTAGGACAGACCCCCACCTGGTTAAGGCTCCCCATTGTATTGGTGATATGGACACCCGGTCACAGACCACACTGTGACCTTAAGAACTCAATTTGTGCGTCACTTTCCTGATAATGTTTGATGGTTATGCATATAGTCTTTGTGTATTGTTTAGTCCCGGAGTACTAAATTTCACTAGGGGGGAATGTGTCACCCTGGCCTGGATGCCACAAGTGTAATTAAAGCTGTGTCTGAGAGCAAGGGGGAGAGTCTCTAGTCAGGGGAACATTAGCATGCAATGCCTCCTGTCTCAGGCCAGTAGGGGGAGCAGGCTGCCCCTATAAAAGCTGGTGCTGGGGGCAGGGTTAGAGAGAACTTGATGGCCTGTCTCAGCACTGAGACTTGTCCCAGAGCAGAGCAGGGACAGACAGTTGCACTGCACCTAAGAGGAAGTGTGGCAGGAGGAGAGCCACAAGCCAGAGACAAGAGGCGAAGCAAGCCTGTCTTGGCAGATAAGAGACTGACTTTACCAGACTTTGGTGTCTGAGGCTGGGAGGATTCTACATTCTCCAGCAGATAACCAGTTCGCAAGGGACTGTATATTCCTTGGCCTAAGAAGCCTGGAGGCTCTGCCACAACCGAAGGGACCAGTAAAGCCGTACAAGGCTGGGAGCAGAAAGGAACCCACGTCGCAGGCCATACAGGCGAGAATACACGGAAAGCTCGGAAACGTGGGCTGTTACCCTATAACGAGGAGATAGCCAGAAGGAGCGCAGAAAGCACGGTAGGCCTACACCCTCACCCTGACCAGGGCCAATTTCCCCGTTGCTCTCAGACATCCAGGTCCCCTCCTAGCCGGGACTGTTTATGGGTCAGTTTACCTGTTTTAGTAAAGACCCTGGACTGCAACTTGTTGTCTGTGTGCTCCTTGCTCCTCCAGCACTATCTGCACCGGGACTCTCACTACCATCACTCCCACCATCCACCACACTGCCCTGGGGCCGCACTCTTCCCGTGGGGAGTCACACCATCCCAGCTGCATATATCATCAGCCCCAGCGGTCTGCCCTGCAGCGGCGGTTCCTAATGACTGCAAATCCACGGGTGGCGTAGTCGGACATAATCAATAGCACATAACGGACTACCACTGGCCTGACCACTCTGAGCCACGGAACCGGGTTGCCACTACTACTCCCACCGTTTCCCTAATTGCCCAGATCCGAGTGCCCCACGGCCCAGGGGGCGAGTCACAAGAACAATATTTTAAACCCTTTGCAGTCCAATAGCTCATCATGATCACAATTCTACCTGCTTTGGAGGTAGTAGCAGGGGCGGACCTACCACCCGTGCAGCCTGTTCATTGAACGGGGGCCCCGAGGGAGAGGGGGCCCCCCCAGTAACCAGCAGGGCCGCCATCAGGGCATGACTGTCCTGACTCCAGTATGGGGCTCGGCCGGTCGGGGCCCCCTCGGAGCCCCGTTGGGGCCCCCCTCTTGTGCGTCTCCTCATGGGGCCCCCACAGGCCGGCGTCAGCACCCGGCGCACACGGGCAAATGCCGGGGCCCTGAGCAGGTGCGGGGGCCCTCACCGTCGGGCACCCCCAATGCTATGGGACCCGTGAGCAGAGGAGAGCGGTGTCAGCGCCCGCTCCCCCCGCTTGCTCAGGGCCCCGGCACCCGGCACAATACTTACCCCTCCCCGTGCCTCCGCAGCAGCCCCTGCATCCTCCGCGGCTGCTGCGCTGTGACGTCTCAGGTCAGAGGGCGCGGTGACGTCTCTACACCGTGCTCTCTCCTGAGCAGTCACAGCGCAGAGCGGGATGAGGCCGGCGACGCTGGAGTCCGGAGCAGCGGCAGCAGGTGAGACGTGAGGTGAGTATTTGATTCTTTTTTTATTGTATGGAGGCCTGTGGCAGTATAAGGGTGGGGGTGTTTGACATCCTGCATGGGGCATCATAAGGGGGGGTGACATCCTGCATGGGGCATTATAAGGGAGGGGGGTGTGTGTGACATCCTGCATGGGGCATTATAAGGGAGGGTGTGTGTGTGACATCCTGCATGGGGCATTATAAGGGAGGGGGGTGTGTGTGACATCCTGCATGGGGCATTATAAGGAAGGGGGGTGTGTGTCATCCTGCATGGGGCATTATAAGGGGGGATGACATCTTATATGGGGGGGAACAACCTGCATGGGGCATTATGTGGGGGGAACAGCCTGCGTGAGACATTATGTGGGGGGACAGCCTGCATGGAGCGTTATATGGGGGCCAGTATTCTGTATGGAGCGTTATATGGGGGCGAGTATTCTGCATGGAGCATTATATGGGGGCCAGTATTCTGTATGGAGCGTTATATGGGGGCCAGTATCCTGTATGGAGTGTTATATGGGGGCCAGTATTCCGTATGGAGCGTTATATGGGGGCCAGTATCCTGTATGGAGTGTTATATGGGGGCCAGTATTCCGTATGGAGCGTTATATGGGGGCCAGTATTCTGTATGGAGCATTTTATGGGGGCCAGTATTCTGTATGGAGCATTATATGGGGGCCAGTATCCTGTATGGAGCGTTATATGGGGGCCAGTATTCTGTATGGAGCGTTATATGGGGGCCAGTATTCTGTATGGAGCATTATATGGGGACCAGTATCCTGTATGGAGCGTTATATGGGAGTCAGTATTCTGTATGGAGCGTTATATGGGGGCCAGTATCCTGTATGGAGCATTATATGGGGGCCAGTATTCTGTATGGAGCGTTATATGGGGGCCAGTATTCTGTATGGAGCATTATATGGGGGCCATTATTCTGTATGGAGCATTATATGTGGACCAGTATTCTGTATGGAGCATTTTATGGGGGCCAGTCTCCTGTATGGAGCATTTTATGGGGGCCAGTATACTGTGTGGAGCGATTCACTGGTTTCTGAGCTATTGTGGAATTTAGAATAGATATCACTCATGTAATGTAAGAAGTGAAATCTTTGCATTGTACTATATATATATTTCTCTTCGGTATCTGTGCATCATGAATCGTGGTACATGTTAAAGGGGCCCACTGAGACTCTTTCGCCCGGGGCCCACAAAAACCTGGAGCCGGCACTGGGCCCCCAGCCCCATGCTGAGCGCTAAGCGCTGGGACATCTCAGCGCTGCTTTCCTCTGTGTAGCAGTGCAGTGCTGCTGCGGCAGCGCCTTCATGATTCTCCTGACTTCCGGTTATGTGACGGCGCCGTCACATGGCCGGAAGTCAGGAGAACCTCGTGGCAGCGACGTGGATGAGCGCCAGGATTCTGCAGGGATCGCATGGGGGTAAGTATAACAAGTTTTATTTTTTTTAAATACAATTAATTAACTAGGAGTGGGGGGAATCAGAGATGCACGGGGGGATGAGAGATGCACGGGGGGGATGAGATGCACATGGGGGGGATGAGAAATGCACGGGGGGGATGAGAGGCACGGGGGGATGAGATGCACGGGGGGGTGAGAGCTGCACATGGGGGGATGAGAGATGCACATGGGGGGGTTATGTTTACATAACTTTGTTGCCCTATGAAGGGCAGGGGGGGCCCCAAAAATTTCTTGCACAGGGGCCCACTACAGTCTGTGTCCGCCCCTGGGTGGTAGATTGATTTTGTTGTCTTATATGTTTCAATGTGGTTTTTAGATGTATAATTGACGATTGAATGATAATTGAATGAAGTGACGAGTAACCAACCTTGCCCAACGTGTCGGGATTAGGCACCTCTGCAGTTCTTCTGTATATTTCAGGAGTCAGAGGATTATTTTATGTTGTTTGTTTTGTCTACGTCATAAATGTCTGGTATGATATTGTAAACTATGAGGATCCTTGAATGTTTTTTTTGATTGACCAATAAGGGACTACGGACTCTGCTTGATAAGGGATCCCGTTAGGTGTGTTCCTTCACATGTGGTGGAGAGGAAAATCGGTCCGTAAGAGGATCAGGGAAGTGTGATTGCCTATAACAGAGGAATGCTTCACTGTAAGGTAGTACTCTGAGGGTTTTGAATTCCCCTGTAAATTGATAAGGGCACCCTCAAGAAAGGGATAACTGAATGCAGTTTTTAGCCCGAATACAACTGGGGGATTAATATCAGTGATTGTGCATTGTACATTGAATGATTGACGTATTGTTAAGTCGTTTTTGATGAATCAGAATCGTTGTCCTCAGTGTCTGTTTTCTGTTTTGTGTAAGCTCAAGAGAGGGAAAATCATAGTAGCTGAAGTTCTTGCTTAGCCTGTATACCCAGACTGGGAAACATATAGTATAAAAAGTAACACTTATTGCAGATATAATTGTCACGTTGTGCCTTTACAAGGTCTAGAAGGAAAACCTTTGAACTGGGAAATGTTATATGATCATGTAGAAATAATTGGAATAGTAGTTGGAGCAGTAGGCTTGGTATTGTTATTTGTTTGGTTGTGTGTAAGAATCTCCCTAGCTCACAGGGCTGGAAAATCGGTGTTAGTACTTCCTTAAAGATCTGTCTTCCGAGGCTCAGGGGAGACTGGGACAGGATCAGATCCGTCTTTCGAGGATCAGAGGAGACTGGGACGGGATCAAATTTAGAGTCTGAGAGGCTCTAGGTGTGCTGAAGAGAGTTCTGCGGTAACTCTGGCACAGTGGTTGCAGTCATGGGGACTGGCAACAGTAAGGAATTGACTAACCTAAAGGGCGAGGCCCCAGTTCAAGCATGTGAGATAGTGGAGAGACTGAAAGGGAAAGAAGTAGTAGAAGGATGTGAAATAATATTGAGGAAATTTGGTATGGGAAAGTGGGGAAATTTGGAAGAGAAGGAATGGGAGAACTATATCTGCAATTGGGAAGGATGGTTGAAAGATAAAAACAAACTAGAGCAGGCTAGGATGTGGTTAGAAGTAGCAAAACGACTCTCAATGAGTGAACATAAATCAGAGGAAACCAGGCATGGAACGGTCTATGTAATCTATGATAGTTTGAAAAACTCTCAGACCCCTGTAGTCTCTGTACCTGATGTAAATTCTATATCCCCTTCAGCACCACCGCCTTATGCTGGGTCAATCGGATGGATTTGCAGACATTGTGGTCATCAGAATCCCCCTGGGGTTAATTGTTGCAGGTCCGGTGGGTCTTCACACCCAGGGACAACACCCAGGGTGCCTCTGTTCCCTATGAGGACCACTAGTCATGTACAGTTTTAACCTCCTAGGATGGTTGATAATGTTCCGGTACACAATCCCCCTCAAGTATGGCCAATAGAAACATATCGGCCTTGGTCCCCCAGTGAACTTATTGCCCTCACTACACAGCTCCCAGATCCTCGAAAAAAACTCTTAAGATTCAGAATACACCTCCAGGGTGTTCAGGAGGCATATCGGGCCACATGGGATGATCTAGTTTCTGTCATTCTGCAGAAAGGCAGTGACCCCTTACTTATGGAAATTACTCAGATGCTGCCAGGCCAGGAACCAGCCATTAAAAATACATCAGAGTCGGGTCGGGTGTTTATACAAAGGATGCAAAACTGGGCACGGGCAGAGCAGGATAAAAAACAAGACCTGTTACAAACTGTAGTACAGGATAAGGCTCAGTCAGTCTCAGAATATGCCTTTGTATTAGAACAAACATGGTTGGATTTTGGATATGCAAAATACAAAAACTATCGCACTCCTGATTTTCAGTTCTTGGTGCACGGGTAGGGTACCAAGCCGAATACAATATATTAGAAAAACCCGGCACTCAAGATTTCAGTGAAAATTCTATAGAGTTTTTAATGAAGTAGGTACAAAAAAATAGACAAATGTTTCAGTCCCTCGGGACCTTCATCAGTGTACTACAAAGATAAGAAAACAGACAAACAATTACATATAATACAATTTGTGGTCATTTTTCTGAAACCGCCGATTCACAAAATAGGAGGAATACATGAACAAGTGCAGTTCTTGTGAGCCGCAAATATACCTTAATAAGGCGACACGAGGGAGGGATATGGGAGGAATTGGGATGGATGTCCCGTGGAAGATATAGAAATAAGAGTAAGGTAACATACCAAGGCAAGGGTCATGAGGGTGGATAAAATCCACTACGGTTGCTGTAAAGGAAAAGTAGTTCCGTTAAGGGAGACCCATGTGTGCAACAAGGTAAGAGGTGGATACTGAAGAGAATAGGCATACCTGAACTGAAAACTGTCAATGTAAACTTTTCAGTATAAGTCAGAAATGGTACGTTCGTGGCAATGGCTGTAAAAAGATATAGCATGGGTGAAGGGGACAAATACTATAGAACCCCAAACACAGGGGGCATGTAGTGGGAGACACATACCTGTGGTGTGCTGACCAGTATGCAGTCCAGTGTGAACTCGGTGTCCACCGCTTGTTCAATGGTGGTGCAGTGTGTGTGGTCCGACCCCCGGGGTTTATATATGATGGGGGGAGTGGTAATAGTGCTGGACAAGGTATTGGTGGCAGTGGGACGCTGAAAAAAGAACGCTACTGTGAGGACCCAAAACCGGAAGTGACGCGAATGCGCGTCATCGGGTCATGTGACAGTCACGTGGGCGGAAGTGCCTCTGTTTTTGTAATATATTGTATTCGGCTTGGTACCCTACCCGTGCACCAAGAACTGAAAATCAGGAGTGCGATAGTTTTTGTATTTTGCATGCCTCCTATATATCAGCACCCTGATAGGTCATGACCACTACAAATATTATTTCATACAATGCTGAGGAAACTACTCAAATTATCTCACAAGCAAACCTTCCTTGCGACTTTCTCCAAGTTCCACCCAAGGAAACTAGAGGGAAGGACTGGGAGAGAGAATTGAGACACCTTACCAACATTGAACTCCACTGCGCAACTTTATCTGAATACATCCGTGTCCAGCGTATCCCACGAGGCCTAAGGGTTCCTCTGCGCCCAACTCTATTTAGCGATAAGAAGGAATACTGTACTAAATTCGAAAAGATACTTAACAAATGTTCATTTGATCTTATGACCCTTACTGTTGAATTTTTACAGAGTGATATTGCGACATCCAAAGAACAAATTTCCAGTATTGAGACACAACTCTCCACGTTAATCTCACCTGAAGAATTGGAAACCTTGAAAAGAAAAACGGACACCATCATCGAAAAACATAGACGAGATACGGAGAGTAGAAAACAAATTAAGTTCGCCAGAGATTTAGAAGATTACCAGCAAGACAAAGATGGCGCGACAGACAAGACCCCAGGCGCAACTATACTCACTACAGAAACTACTCATCAGATCCCTCCACCTCAGGCTCGGAGACAGAACGACGTGTCCCCATCTCTTCTACTCGTTGAAGAAGAGCACCAGAAGAAAAGGACCAGACGAGGAGGTGCCCGGAAGAAGCAAAACGGACTTCATCCGAATTACCCGCTCACAGGTACTACAACGCTAGTAGTCAATATTTCCTCGCGGTCTCTCAGCATTGCTGAGATCTCCGCTTTACAGAAAGGACTAAATTTTTGCCCCTCCAGCAGATGCAACACGTTCATGCTCGATATGAAGCTACAAAGGTTCTACCGCTCCATTCGTCTTAAGGCACATTTTTCACATGAACTTATACCCCCGAGCACTCAGAGTGCTCCATTGCCAGACTTAGCTCAAATCACTGCAGCTAGCTTAGGACTCAAGTCCAAAAGTACATACCGCCCACCCCGAGACAAACATGCGGTAGAAACCTTTATAGGTGTTATTAACAGTTCCTTTGAACAACTAAGAGGTGACATGCAAAAAGGTCTGGTTCACTATCACCACAACATGACAAACTTAGACAAACAGGCTCTCAAAACTCTTGAAACTGACAAAACTATTATAATCAAACCTGCTGATAAGGGAGGGGCTATTGTAGTCATGGATAAAAATAAGTACACTCTGGAAATACAACGTCAACTGAATGACACCAAGGTATACTCAACACTAGAAAGCGATCCCACGTACAACATCAGGACCTCTATCCTAAACACAGTTGACCACTATCTAGCAAAAAAAACAATTGATCTCAAAACACGGGACTTTCTAATAAAAAAATTTCCCATCACACCGGTATTTTATATTCTTCCTAAGATCCATAAAAACCTTGAAAACCCTCCAGGTCGTCCCATCGTAGCTTCAACAGATTCAATACTATCCCCCTTATCCATCTTCTTGGAAAGGGTACTGACCCACTAACCCAGAAAAGCCCATCTTACTTACTGGATACAGGGGCTTTCCTTGAGACTATTCACTCTATCCACCAGATACCACCTACTGCCCTTCTTGTAACTCTAGATGTCAATAGTTTATACACATCTATTCCACACAACAAAGGGATAGAATGTGTGGGCAACCTTTTAAACAGATTTGATACACCCATCGATACACAAAATCTCTGTATGGATCTTTTGGCCCTAGTCCTCACAAAGAATTTCGTCCTGTTTGGGAACACCTTTTATCTCCAAAAACAGGGGGCTGCGATGGGCTCAAATGTAGCACCTCCGTACGCCAACTGCTACATGGCGGAATTTGAGCAGGAAGTCATCTACTCCAACGATTTCTATAAATTACATGCAATTGCATGGAAGAGGTACATAGATGACATCTTCTGCATATGGGGAGGCCCTTTGGAAACCCTTGACACCTTTTTCAACGCCATTAATATGGCATGGGAGGGCCTCAGTTTCACCATCACATCCAGTCTGGAATCTATTAATTTCCTAGACACTAAGGTCATAAAGAATAGGGAGGGATTATTGTCCACAGATTTATATGTCAAACCAACTGACAGAAATGGCTTACTTCGTTTCGATAGTTTACACCCCAAATCCACAATTTCATCCATACCTAAATCCCAGTTCCACAGGGTGAGACGCATAGTAAGTGACACCACCACATGGGACATTCGACTCAAAGAGATGCAACATAAATTTATGGAACGGGGATATCCCCCAGCCCTTTTACAAAAATCTCTCAACCCAGATATCCAAAACCGCCAAACCATTACAGACCGACTCGCTTTTGTCCACACATACCACCCTGCAGTACGCATCCTCCATAAAAAGATTCGTCAACATTGGAAAATTTTACAAACGGCATACCCATCGGTCCCCGAATTCAAAAACGCCTTCCTCCCATGCTTCAAAAGAGCCCCCAACATTAAAGATCGCCTGATCCGAGCTAACCTGCATACCAACCATCCCGTACCTAGACAAAGATTCCTCTCAAACCCCAAGACTGGGACCTTTCCCTGTCTCCACTGTTTTCAATGTAACAATGTCATCAGGGGTAGTACGTTTCATCATCCACATTCCGACAAGCAGTATGACGTCAGAGATTATTTCACATGCAATTCTTCCTTTGTAATCTACCTTATAAAATGCCCATGTGGTCTCATGTATATTGGAGAAACTACCCAACCAGTCAAAGACCGTATATCAAAACATAAGTCCACTATTCGATGCAAAAATCTACTACTACCCATACCACATCATTTCTCTTCCACTGGACACTCTGTTTCACAGCTCAAATTCCAGGTAATAGACCATGTACCCATACCACGAAGAGCCGGCGACCGCATCCGCATGCTCAAACGCCGTGAATCCTTTTGGATTCACGAATTGCAAACATTAACTCCAAAGGTCTCAATTGAGATTATGACCTGCTCTCTTTCGTTTAATTAAGTAGCACTTAATACATACATTAGGTCCTGATTACTCCGGGATTCTCCCATCTTACCACTCATACTGTCAGTGGACCCTCACTCAAAATGTATAAATAATAGAACCATGGTCTGTTATATAAAATAAATATTTCACTTAAGATTGTACTTAGAGGGATAATTATGCCATAAGTATGTTACTAACTACTTTTGTATGCATATGCATGTTTTACTGATATGATCTTTTTTATCCCCAGCAACCCACCTAGACCTCTACCTCCTCTCCTGCTCCCTATGGATGTCCCCCTTCTGGATTTAACTATCTACCTGCGTCTATTAGCCATCCACACATCGACAGCACGCAGTGGAACGCAATATTCAGCTCCTGTAACGCAAACAGAGGCACTTCTGCCCATGTGACTGTCACATGACCCGATGACGCGCATTCGCGTCACTTCCGGTTTCGGGTCCTTACAGTAGCGCGCTTTTTTCAGCGTCCCACTGCCACCAATACCTTGTCCAGCACTATTACCACTCCCCCCCATCATATATAAACCAAGGGGGTCGGACCACACACACTGCACCACCATTGAACACCGCGTTCACACTGGACTGCATACTGGTCAGCACACCACAGGTATGTGTCTCCCACCACATGTCCCCTGTGTTTGGGGTTCTATAGTATTTGTCCCCTTCACCCATGCTATATCTTTTTACAGCCATTGCCACGAACGTACCATTTCTGACTTATACTACAAAGTTTACATTGACAGTTTTCAGTTCAGGTATGCCTATTATCTTCAGTATCCACCTCTTACCTTGTTGCACACATGGGTCTCCCTTAACGGAACTACTTTTCCTTTACAGCAACCGTAGTGGATTTTATCCACCCTCATGACCCTTGCCTTGGTATGTTACCTTACTCTTATTTCTATATCTTCCACTATATCTTCCTCCCATATCCCTCCCTCTTGTCGCCTTATTAAGGTATATTTGCGGCTCACAAGAACTGCACTTGTTCATGTATTCCTCCTATTTTGTGAATCGGTGTTTTCAGAAAAATGACCACAAATTGTATTATATGTAATTGTTTGTCTGTTTTCTTATCTTTGTAGTACACTGATGAAGGTCCCGAGGGACCGAAACATTTGTCTATTTTTTTGTACCTACTTCATTAAAAACTCTATATAATTTTCACTGAAATCTTGAGTGCCGGGTTTTTCTAATATATTGGATTTTGGATATGAGCATAATGATGATAAGGATCGCAGATTATTGTTGCAGTGTTTTATGAATGGCAGCTGCTTCAGAAATTGTTAAAAAGACAGAGGACATAGTGTTAGGAAGCCCCCTCACACTTCAAGTTCCTCATGCTGTATCTGAAATACTTCAACAGGCTCAGACCTGTCACCTCTCAGCATCAAGGTTGATAAAATATGAAGTCTCACTCCTTACACCTCCCCATATAACCATCAAACGCTGTAATGTTCTAAATCCAGCTACTGTTATGATCTGCAACATAAACTGGAATGGGAAAAGCTGTCCCTACAGTAAGACTAAGCTGAATCTCTACGATGTAGCGGGCAGCCTGTTCCTTGTGAACAGACCCGCCTTCATCCTCGGCTAGTCTGAACGGAGACCTATAGAATAAAGGGAGGGGTCCCTAAAAGAACTAAGGACTGGGACAAAAATGGGACACCTCCTAACAGAAGTTGTTGCAGAGCAAAAGATAAACTGACAAAAAGTACTAGAGGTCCCAGAGGACCAAGCAAACTAGACAGAGATAGGCACCGAAGCACCTGGCTAGAGAGACAGGCAAAAAACACTGAAGTCCATCAAAGTCAGAAGGGCGGAGCTGGAATATATAGGCAGCTGGTCACGTGACCGCAAAACACAAGATAGCAAAAACTAACAGGAGGGTTCTAACAGTACCCCCTCTTCTATGAGGATCCTCCGGATCCTCCAGGCCCAGGCCTATCAGGAAACCTCCTGTGGAAAGCTTTAATAAGCCTAGGAGCAGAGACATCATCCGTCCTTACCCAGGAGTTGTCTTCGGGACCGAAACCCTTCCAGGAGACAAGATACTGTAATATCTCTCTATGCCATCTTGAATTCAAAATACGAGAAATTTCATATTCACAGTCTTCCACCACAGGAGGAACTGTGATAGTGGCGTCCCTATTAGAAACGTCAGCCTTTTTCAACAAGGAAACATGAAACACAGAATTAATCTTCCAGGAAGTAGGGACATCCAACCTGACAGCAGATGGGTTAACAACCTGAAGCACTTTAAATGGACCCACAAACTTAGGACCCAGTTTTTTAGAGGGAATCCTCAACCGCAAGTTCTTCAAGGACAACCAAACCATGTCACCCACAGTAAACAAAACCTCTTTACGTTTCCTGTCAAAATACTTCTTGCACTTCTTGTTAGCCTCTTGCAGGTTACAACGTACATTAGTCCAAACTCTCTCCAAATCACCGGAAAAATTCTCCTCCTCTGGCACCACCGACCCCAATTTGGAGAACGAACCAAAAGAAGGATGTCTCCCAGTGCAACAAAAAAAGGAGAACACCCAGCAGAGGAGGATGTATGATTGTTAAGAGCAAATTCTGAGAGAGGCAGAAACTCAGACCACACCTCCTGATTGTCTGCCACAAAACAACGCAAAAACTGTTCAACATCCTAGTTCTTTCTTTCAGTCTGTCCATTAGACTCAGGATGATAACCAGACGAAAATGACAAATGAACTCCAACCTGTCACAAAAAGCACGCCAAAAACGAGCCACAAACTGAGGTCCTCTATCAGAAACAATATCCGTGGGAACGCCATGGAGCTTGATAATCTCCTTAACAAACGCCTTAGCGAGTGTCTTGGCGCAGGGCAACTTAATGAATGGAACCAAATGACACATCTTACTAAAACGGTCTACGACCACCCAGATGACAGTAAAACCCTCAGACACAGGAAGATCAGTAATAAAATCCATAGAGATGCGTCCAAGGCGCACTAGGAACCTCCAGAGGGCAAAGCAACCCCGCAGCAGGAGTATGTGAAGCCTTTGACCTAGCACACACAGTACACTGACGCACCCACTTGATGACTTCTTTCTGCCATCCAGGCCACCAAAAACTGCGACTGATAAGTCTCTTGGTCTCCAAAACTCCTGGATGACCTGCCAACCGAGACTCATGACACTCCACAAACAAATCTCTCCTAAAGGCTCTAGGCACGAACAACCTCCCATGGGGAGTGTTAGATGGAGCATCATCTTGAGCATTCAGAATCCCATTCTCCAAGTCGGAATCCAATGCCGCCACCACAACTCCTTTCTGCAAAATGCTCTCCTCCTCCTTGGCACCGACCGTAGGAGAGAAGCTGCGAGATAAAGCATCGGCTTTAACATTCTTAGTACCAGGGATATAGGTAACAGAAAAATGAAACCGAGAAAAAAAAAGTGCCCACCTAGCTTGACGGGCATTCAAGCGCTTGGCAGCATCCAGATAGATCAAATTCTTATGATCTGTGAAAACCTGAATAGGAAATCTAGCACCTTCCAAAAAATGACGCCAGTGTTCAAACGCAAGTTTAATAGCCAGCAATTCCCGATTTCCAACATCATAATTCAGTTCGGTTTCCGAAATTTTTTCGAAAAGAAGGCACAAGGATGTACTCCACCCTTGTTCTCCTGAGACAAAACTGCTCCGACCCCCACCGATGAAGCATCGACCTCGACCAAAAAAGGTTTGGTCTCATCAGGCTGTATAAGGATAGGGGCAGAACTCAACCTCTCTTTGAGATACTCAAACGCTTCAATGGCTTCAGTAGTCCACTGGGTCGTATTCGCACCTTTCCTGGTGAGATCGGTTAGAGGTTTAACAATTACAGAAAAATTCTTAATGAATTTCCTGTAATAATTGGCAAAACCCGAAAACCTCTGTATAGATTTCAAACCAATAGGCCTAGGCCATTCCTGCACAGCCTGAACCTTCACAGGATCCATCTCAAATCCCTCGCTGGAGACAATGTAGCCCAAAAAACTAATTTTCTGCACAGCGAACTCACATTTCTCCAGCTTAGCAAAGAGTGAATTATCACTCAATAACTGCAAAACTTCACGTACACTCTGCCAATGGGACTCTAAATCTGGTGAATAAATAAAAATGTCATCCAAATACTCAACCACATTCTTACCAATCAAAGGTCTCAGGATGTCATTAATAAGGTTTTGAAAAAATGCAGGTGCATTGGTAAGACCGAAGGGCATCACCAGATTCTCAAAATGAACTACCGGAGTGTTAAAAGCAGTTTTCCATTCATCACCCTCCTTCACACGTAACAAATTGTATGCCCCTCGGAGATCAATTTTTGAGAACCACTTGGCTCCCACTAACTGGTTAAACAAGTCAGGAATTAACGGCAATGGGTAGGAATTGCGTACGGTAATCTTATTAATTTCACGAAAATCCAGACATGGACGTAAACCGCCGTCCTTTTTTTTAACAAAGAAGACTCCGACTGCCACAGGCGAATTAGAAGGTCTAATGTGACCAGCAGCCAGGCTAGTCTGTATGTACTCCTCCAAGGCCTTTCTTTCAGGGATAGTAAGATTAACCCCTTAAGCCCCGAGGGTGGTTTGCACGTTAATGACCAGGCCAATTTTTACAATTCTGACCACTGTCACTTTATGAGGTAATTACTCTGGAACGCTTCAACGGATCCCCCTGATTCTGAGACTGTTTTTTCATGACATATTGTACTTCATGATTGTGGTAACATTTCTTCGATATCACTTGCGTTTATTTGTGAAAAAATGGAAATTTGGCGAAAATTTTGAAAATTTTGCAATTTTCAAAATTTGAATTTTTATGCCCTTAAATCAGAGAGATATGTCACACAAAAGAGTTAATAAATAACATTTTCCAAATGTCTACTTTACATCAGCACAATTTTGGAACCAAAATTTTTTTTTGCTAGGGAGCTATAAGGGTTAGAAGTTGACCAGCGATTTCTCATTTTTCCAACAAAATTTACAAAACCATTTTTTTAGGGACCACATCACATTTGAAGTCACTTTGAGAGGTCTTTATGACAGAAAATACCCAAAAGTGACACCATTCTAAAAACTGCTCCCCTCAAGGTGCTAAAAATCACATTCAAGAAGTTTATTAACCCTTCAGGTGCTTCACAGGAATTTTTGGAATGTGGAAGAAAAAAATGAACATTTAACTTTTTTCACAAAAATTTTACTTTAGACCCAATTTTTTTTATTTTCACAGGGATAACAAGAAAAAATGGACCTCAAAATTTGTTGTGCAATTTCCCCTGGGCACGAAGATACCCAATATGTGTGGAAAAAACACTGTTTGGGCGCACGGCAGGGTTCGGAAGGGAAGGAGCGCCA
The DNA here is from genome assembly GCF_046119375.1 of Phyllobates terribilis. Taxonomy (NCBI): domain Eukaryota; kingdom Metazoa; phylum Chordata; class Amphibia; order Anura; family Dendrobatidae; genus Phyllobates; species Phyllobates terribilis. The sequence continues at coordinate 128,564,989 of NW_027362773.1, read as the reverse complement.
TTTGACTTTTTGAATGTAAAATTTGTTTGAATAATTAGCGGACGCCATGCTGTGTTTTGAGAGCCCCTGTGTGCCCAACCATTGGAGCTCCCCCACAAGTGACCCCATTTTGGAAACTAGACCCCCAAGGCACCTATCTAGATGCATAGTGAACACTTGGAACCCCCAGGTGCTTCACAAATTGATTCGGAAAAAATGAAAAAGTGTTTTTTTTTTCACTTTTTCATTTTTACGAATGAATTTGTGAAGCACCTAGGGGTTCCAAGTACTCACTATGCATCTAGATAGGTGCCTTGGGGGGTATAGTTTCCAAAATGGGGTCAATTGTCGGGGAGCTCCAATGTTTGGGCACACAGGGACTCTCCAAATGCAACATGGTATCCGCTAACAAATTGTCGGCTCAAATTGTTAGCGGACAACATGTTGCGTTTGGAGAGCCCCTGTGTGCCCAAACATTGGAGCTCCCCCACAAGTGACCCCATTTTGGAAACTAGACCCCCCAAGGCACCTATCTAGATGCATAGTGAGCACCTGGAACCCCCTAGGTGCTTCACAAATTGATTCGTAAAAATGAAAAAGTGTTTTTTTTTTCACTTTTTCATTTTTACGAATCAATTTGTGAAGCACCTAGGGGTTCCAAGTGCTCACTATGCATCTAGATAGGTGCCTTGGGGGGTCTAGTTTCCAAAATGGGGTCACTTGTGGGGGAGCTCCAATGTTTGGGCACACAGGGACTCTCCAAATACAACATGGTATCCGCTAACAAATTGAATGGAAAATCGGCTCAAATTGTTAGCGGACACCATGTTGCGTTTGGAGAGCCCCTGTGTGCCCAAACTTTGGAGCTCCCCCACAAGTGACCCCAGTTTGGAAACTAGACCCCCCAAGGCACCTATCTATATGCATAGTGAGCACTTGGAACCCCCAGGTGCTTCACAAATTGATTCGTAAAAATGAAAAAGTGAAAAAAAAACCACTTTTTCATTTTTATGAATTAATTTGTGAAGTACCTGGGGGTTCCAAGTGCTCACTATGCATCTAGATAGGTGCCTTGGGGGGTCTAGTTTCCAAAATGGGGTCACTTGTGGGGGAGCTCCAATGTTTGGGCACACAGGGACTCTCCAAATGCAACATGGTATCCGCTAACAAATTGTCGGCTCAAATTGTTAGCGGACACCATGTTGCATTTGGAGATCCCCTGTGTGCCCAAACATTGGAGCGACCCCACAAGTGACCCCATTTTGGAAACTAGACCCCCCAAGGCACCTATCTAGATGCATAGTGAGCACTTGGAACCCCCAGGTGCTTCACAAATTGATTTGTAAAAATGAAAAAGTGAAAAAAAAAACACTTTTTCATTTTTATGAATTAATTTGTGAAGCACCTGGGGGCTCCAAGTGCTCACTATGCATCTAGATAGGTGCCTTGGGGGGTCTAGTTTCCAAAATGGGGTCACTTGTGGGGGAGCTCCAATGTTTGGGCACGCAGGGGCTCTCCAAACGCAACATGGCGTCAGCTAACAATTTGAGCCGATTTTCCATTCAATTTGTTAGCGGACACCATGTCGCGTTTGGAGAGCCCGTGATGTGCCTAAACAGTGGAGCTCCCCCACAAGTGACCCCATTTTGGAAACTATATCCCTCAAGGATTTTATTAAGGTGTATAGTGAACATTTTGAACCCAGAGGTACGACACAGAATTTGTTTACATTAGGTCATCATATTGAATAAGTTGTCATTAGTCTTGAGCGCAAGTGCTCGCTACTTGAGTTTGCATCGGGTACTCAGGTATGCACCATGTACAGCGTGTGCTTGAGTGACATGCTCGAGTCCCTGCTCCGCATGTTTCACGGTAATTAGACACCCCAAAAAAAACATGCGGGGATCGCTCGTGCATGGCAGGCAATCCCCGTAAAGTTTTTTTGGCCGCGAAGCAAATGGGGCAGAAACTCGAGCATGTCACTCAAATACCCACGATACTCAATGCATACCAGAGCACCCGATGCAAACTCAAGTAGCGAGCACTTGCGCTCAACACTAGTCGCCATATCGTCATCTTTTTTTCTTACTTTTGAAAAAAATCCCAACCCCATCACAACCCTAACCCCAACCCTAACCCCAACCCCAGCCCTAACCCTAGCACAACCCTAACCGTAGCACAACCCTGACCCTAGCACAACCCTAACCCTAGCACAACCCTAACCCTAGCACAACCCTAACCCCAAACCCAGCCCTAACCCTAGCCCAATCCTAACCCAAGAGTTTATTTTTGATGCCGTTCCTCGTGCGGTATAAGTGATTAGACGACTTTATTCTTCGGGTCGGTGTGATTACAGCAATACTAGAATCATATGGGGTTTTTATGACTGACAGCTGTCACACACTAAAATACGCATTTTTTGTAAAATCTAGTTTTTGCATCGCCATATTTTGAGAGCTATAATTTTTCCAGATTTTGGCAGACAGTCATGTGGCGGCTTGTTTTTTGCGGGATGAGTTGACGTTTTTATTGGTGCCATTTTCAGGCGCATTACATTTTTTGATCGCTTTCTATTCCGATTTTTGGGAGGCAGAATAAACAAAAACCAACAATTCGGGAATTGTTTTTTTTTTTTTATTCTGTTCCGCGTGTGGTAAAATTGATAAGGTAGCTTTATTCTTCGGGTCAGTACATTTACAGCGGTACCACATTGATATAGTTTTTCTATGTTTTGCACTTTTACATAATAAAAGCAATTTTATAGAAAAAAATATTTTTTAGCATAGCTTTATTCTGAGAGCTATAACTTTTTTATTTTTCGGCTGATGGAGCTGTATGGTGGCTTGTTTTTTGCGGGACGAGATGACGTATTCAGCGGTACCATTTTTATTTATATTTGTCTTTTTGATCGCGTGTTATTCCATTTTTTGTTTGGCGGTATGGTGATAAAGCATTGTTTTTTGCTTCGTTTTTTTTTTTTTTTTTACCGTGTTCACTGAAGGGGTTAACTAGTGGGACAGTTTTATAGGTCAGGTTGTTCCGGACGCGGCGATACCAAATATGTGTACTTTTATTGTTTTTTTTTTTTTTTTTTATAATAATATTTATTGATGGGTACATTAGATTTTTATTTTTGTTGTAATAATTTTTCTATTTTTTTTTAAATATTTTTGCAATTTTTTTTTTTTTTTTTCACTTTCTGAAAGTTTATATACTTTATTACTTTGTCCCACTCTGGGACTTTCACTTTTTTTTCTCTGATCGCCTGCATGGCACAGGAATGCAGCACCATCCCTGTGCTATGCAGGCTGTCAGCGCTGGACAGGGAGAAGATTGTTTGGAGATGCACTATGCATGTCCAAACAATCTTCCTGCTGTCTGGTGACCCGGATGTTGTCATGACGACATCGGGTCGTCATGGCAACACCCGGGAAGCCTTTGCAGACAGCGCTCGAAGCCGGAAGAGGAGGTGAGTATCTGCGATCACCTCCCCTTGCCCCCGCAATGCTGCGATCGACTTTGATCGACTTCGATCGCAGAATCGCAGGGGTTAATGTGCTGGGAGCGGTGCAGGACCGCTCCCTGCACATAGTATCGGGTGTCAGCTGTGACAATCAGCTGACACCCGGCGGCGATCGCGCCCGCACAGCCTGTGTGCGCGCGCGATCGCCATGACGTACTAATACGGGTCTGGCTCTTAAGTCCCAGGACACAGACACGTATTAGTACGTCAAATGTTGTTAAGGGGTTAAACAAGCGACTTTTGGGAAGAGTAGCACCTGGAACAAACTCAATGGCGCAATCAGAATCCCTATGAGGAGATAAAACTTGCGACTCCTCCTCCAAAAAAACCCTCCAAAAATCTTGAATAGGTACTGGTAATTCCCCTTTTTCCACAGCCGCAATGCGACCATTACAACATTTATCATAGCACTTCGGACTCCAAGACTTAATCACATTAGTAGTAGTGTTGAGCCACCCCCGTAGTGTTCGAGTTCGGTTCGGTTCGTCGAACACCCGTGTGTTCGCCGAACTGTTCGTCGAACTGTTCGTCGAACACCTTCGAACACCGTTAAAACCAATGGCAGGCAAACAAAAACACATAGAAACACATAGAAAACACCTTCAAAGGTGTCCAAAAGCTGACAAACTGCTCAGAAGACACAACTAACACATGGAAAAGTGACAAGTACATATAGTCATGCGAAAAGAAAAGAGGTGGAGGAGTAAAAGGAGGGGGAGACACAGATATAGGCATGTCATGCCCTTCTAAAATCCAAAAAGTGAGAAGCCGACATGTTCAGTCCGCTCCTGCCCGTGCCACCTCCGTGTCGCCGGGTTTGTGCCAGAGCCGCGGTGAACCCTGACGGCCAGCCCCCCTCTCCCAATACTGGTGCCTATCCGCTGGTGGGTCGAGCGAGCCCCCCTGTGGTGGAGGCAGCTCTAAGCTTTTTAATTTAAATTGTCTCTAATTTGAATGAATACACTTTAAATCCATTTACAAGGATCTATTGGAGGGCAAGTCTCATGCCAGCAGCCGCGTAATTCCAGCTCCAGTAGCGTCCACTAAAGCTGCTGCAGTTAAAAAGCTTTTATAAGGATCGAGCTCGGCTGTCCACCGCAAGGCATCCTACTGCCAGTCCCAGCCCCTATGCCTTGGGGTGCCTAATGATGCTCTTCACTGAGTATCCCGTGGTCCCGAAGCATTTCCTTTGAAAAAATTAAGTGTCCAAACTACAGGTGGTGTAGCTTGCTTAACAGCCGGGATAATCCGCTGACTAGCAGACACTGCTACTAGGCACAAAGTATTTCCTGGGCTAGATGCAGTTAAAAATTTGTAATTAGATACTCTCGTTGGATACTGAGAAAGCATTCCATAGAGTCTCCTGGCACGCCATATATGATTCTCTTAAAAAGCTTGGGGTGGGGGTCTAGGGGACCCTTTTATAGCCAAAATCACGGCCCTGTATCACAATACGTCACCTAGGCTGAAGATGAATGGAACTGTAGCACCCTGAGGGCTCGGTTGCTACAGAGGTATTGCACCTCACCCAGAGGTGTGATATCTCACTCTCAGGTAAGGATGGAGTGTGGATCAGGACCCGACACCTGCATGCATTACACCACATTGCCGTGGGGCAGGGCGACCAATATGCCTCTGAGATGGGCACGACAGTCCCTGTCCCTGGCTGGAGTGGGGGGAGGGAACACTGAGGAAGGGGAACCCTGTAGTGCAGGAGCAGGGAGGAAGCAGTTCCTGGGTGCATTGAGAAGGGAGTATAAAAGGTGGGCACCATCTTAGTTCAGTGCAGAGAAGTCTGAGCAGAAGTGGCAGGGAGCAGGGGCTCTGCATGAGCTCTGCTCCGGAGGCGGGCCTAGTAACAGAGGCCCAGGCCTGGAAGAGGGAGAAGGAAGGAAGAGGAGCGGAGAAGGCTCCAGGAACGAGGAATGAAGGGATCCCAGGAGTGCGGACGGGCGAGTCGCCACCGCCCGCCCGAATCCACCTGCGTGGAGGGGTCAGGCCAAAGGGGGAGACCGGTCCCCGAAACTAGTGGAGGCAGGAAACGACCCTCAGCTAGAAACCGGAGGCTGTGACATTTTATGTGGCGCAGCCCCTCGCTACACCCGCTAGGAAGGCACCACATAGGGTCAGGGAAACTGGCGCCAAGTTTACCAAGAGGAGGCCCGAGGCAGCCGGACAGAAGGGTTGGTAAGAAAGGCCAGACAAAGGACACACAAAGGGGGTCCTGTGAAGCGCTCCAAAGTTATCTGGGAGTTGTCTGAGCCCCTCACCTGGTGAGCACAGTACGACGTGGGCAGCCGTTACCTGCAGACGTGGTCTGGATAATAAGAACTGTGAGTAAAGGCCCTGGACTGCATCACTGACTCCGTGTCGTTACTGCTGCTGCCCTGCACCATCACCCCCATCCTCCGCATACACTGCCCTGAGGCTATACTCCTCCCGTGGGGAGTTATGCTACGCTCTGCTGCACCCACAACACCAGCCTCAGCGGTCTGCCCTGCAGCGGCGGTTCACTCTGACCGCAATCCACGGGTGGCGTAGTCGGACATTTAAGCATCAAAACCACATAAATAGTTCCGCCACTGGTTTGACCACCCTGAGCCACGGAACCGGGTCGCCGCCACGAAGACTACAACCACCAGCATCCACCAAAAAGGGTCCGGCTCCGGGTGTCCCAAGGCCCAGGGGGTGCATCAGAACATTTTCATCACCTTTCACAATCAGCAATGGGACAAGGCAGGGATGTCCTCTGTCCCCTCTCTTATACATCCTAGTGACGGAGCACCTGCTCTCATCAATTCGCCATAACCCCAATATTAGGTGGATTGAGGTGGGAGGCACCGAGTACAAGTGCTCTCTATTTGCTGATGATGTCCTAGTATATATCACTCAATCACATATATCCATCCATGCTGTTATGGCTGAAATAGATCACTTTGTTACATGGTCAAATTTTAAAATCAATGCAGCGAAGTCTGAGGCCCTCGATGTCTCCCTCCCCAAATCCATATAGGATTCCATCCAGTCCAACTTTCCCTTTGCCTGGCCCTCACAGGGTATCAAATACTTAGGAATTCCTATTCATAGAGACCTCTCCCATCTATGTTATCTTAATTTTGGGCCCTTTATTGAACAACTCCATACAGACCACGGTTGGCAAGTTAGAACTGTAAGATTCACTACGTGAACCACTGGTGTTTTGTGGAAAAGCACATGTACACTGTGTTCCAAATTATTATGCAAAAAGTGTTTAGGAGTGATAAGGGAAGAATTTGTTTGTTTGTCAGTTAAACTCATTGATGGTGATGTGTGTCAGGGCTCTTTATATCACTGTAAGCAATTGCAGACACCTGTGCTAATTAGTTTGGCAGGTGTGTCCAATGAAAGGCAAGACTACTTAAGAAGGCTGTCTCACATTATTAAGCAGCCTACATTTTCTGCCAAAATGGGAAAGAAAAAGGATGTGTCGGCTGCTGAGAAGCAACAAATTGTGGAGTGTTTAGGTCAAGGCATGACTACAATCAACATTGTGCGATGATCAGGATGAAGTGTCTTGGCAATCAAGAAGTATGTAGCTGATTCACAGTACACATGTGTGCGTGCTGATAAGGGCAAATTGAGGACTCTTTCCTACAGGCAATTACGTCAGGTTAAAAGAGCAGCGGCAAAAAAGCCTTGTCATAGCAGCAGACAAGTTTTTGAAGCTGCTGGTGCCTCCAACGTCCCCCGAACAACAAGATGCAGGGTCCTTCAGAGGTTTGCAGCTGTGCATACGCCATCCTGTCGACCTCCTCTATCCACTTCACACAAGCAGAAACGGCTCCAGTGGGCCAAACATTACATGAAGACTAATTTCAAAACTGTTGTGTTCACGGATGAGTGCCGTGCAGCGCTCGATGGTCCAGATGGATGGAGTGGAGGATGGCTGGTTGATGGACACCCCACACAAACACGGCTACAGCGCCAACAAGGAGGAGGTGGAGTAATGTTTTGGGCTGGAATCATGGGGAGAGAGATTGTCGGCCCCTTTAGGATCCCTGAAGGCGCTAAAGATGAACTCCATAATGTATGTGGATTTTCTCAAACAGCACTTCCTGCCATTGTTCAAGAAGAAGAACCGTGTATTTCACAGCAAGATCATTTTTTTGCATGATAATGCACCATCTCATGCTGCACATAAAACATCTGCATCTCTGGCTGATATGGGCATAAAAGGGGACAAACTTATGGTGTGACCCCCATGCTCCCCTGACCTCTACCCCATTCAGAACCTCTGGAGCATCATCAAAAGGAGTGTCTATGATGGCGGGAGGCAGTTCACATCTAAGCAACAGCTCTGGGAGGGTATTCTGTCCTCATGCAAAACAATTGAAGCAGAAACCATCCAAAACCTGACAAATTCAATGGATGAGAGAGGTCAGAAGCTCCTTTCGAACAAGGGGTCCTATGTGAAAATGTAACATCACCTAGAATAAAGTTTTGAGTTGAAAACTGTTTGATTTCAGTTTCTAGTAACCTGCTAATGCTTATAATTTCAAAAATGACCATTTTTTTGGTCTTTATTAAAATGAAAAGGTTGATCGAAAAGTTTGGGGGATCTAAGAGTGTGGCAACCCAGTAGTCATGATTACTTCGAATTCTGACAATATGAGGGTCATGTTGCAGGTAGTGCAGCAAGAAGGCACTTATGTGTCTTGCGCATCTCGGAGCCCCAAAATTATTTTCCGGGCTAGATGCAGCTAAAAATTATTATTAATTTTAAATCTGGTGGAGCTTAGTATAGATGGCCTAATAGGATCAGTGCTGCACACTGCTACAAAGCCCAAATTATTTTCCAGTCAAGATACAGATAAACATGATTAGTAATTTTAAATCTGGTGGAGCTTATTATAGATGGCCTAATAGAATCAGTGCTGCACACGGCTACAAAGCCCAAATTATTTTCCAACCAAGATACAGATAAACATGATTAGTAATTTGAAAGCTTAAAACGGTTGGTAGGGTGATTTTAACCAATCATCAAGCTTTTACTCTCCCCAGGATGACACAGGGGTAGAAAAGTCGTTTCGGATCCATGATTTGTTCATCTTTATGAACGTGAGTCTGTCTACATTATCAGTGGAGAGCCGCGTGCGCTTATCTGTCAGCACACCACCAGCAGCGCTGAACACACGTTCAGAAAGAATGCTGGCTGCGGGGCATGACAAGATCTCCAAGGCGTAACTGGCTAGCTCCGGCCATTTATCCAGATTGGAAGCCCAAAAAGAGCAAGGGTCCAGTGACACAGTCATGGCTTCAATGTTTACTTGGAGATACTCCTGTACCATCGTCTCTAGGCGTTGACTATGTGTCAGACTTCTTGTCTCCTGCGGCCTTGCAAAGGATGGGCTAAAAAAGTGGTGAAATGATTCCGCAAAATTGATGTTACCAGCAGATACTGTGGTTCTGTTACGGTTTGAGTGCTGAACACTTGACGGTCCCATGGTTGGCAAGTTGGAACTGTGAGATTCACTACGTGCACCACTGGTGTTTTGTGGAAAAGCACATGTAAGATTCTGCAACAGTTTCTGCCGATACTCCTGCATGCGTGCATCCCTTTCTATGGCAGGAATAATTTCTGCAAATTTACTTTTGTACCGGGGATCTAACAGTGTGGCAACCCAGTAGTCAGCATTATTTATAATTCTCGCAATTCGAGGGTCATGTTGCAGGTAGTGCAGCAAGAAGGCACTCATGTGTGTTGCGCATCCAGGAGCACCAAGTCCCTGTTGTGTTGGTGGCGAGGTAACAATCATGCTTCCTTCCTCTGTCCTCTCCCCCCAACCTTGCACAACAGAAATGTGATCAAGGTCTCCCTCATCTGATGAGTCTTCCATCAGTTCGTCCTCCACTTCTTCCTGGGCTCCTGCACCTTCCTCACTAGTTTGGCTGCTACCATGCGCCCTGGTAAAACCATCTCCCCCACCCTCACATGCCTGCCACCTTGGTGCTGCCGACCGTCTGGACCTTGCAGATGTTAGCCCTTCCGCATACAACTCCTCCTCCTCTACTTCCTCCACCTCCTCTTGTGCCACCACCTGAGTCCGAATTCTGTTTAACATGTGCTCCAGCATGTAAATCACCGGAATAGTCATGCTGATAATGGCATCGTCAGCACTAAACATCTTTGTCGCCATTTCAAAACTGTGCAGAAGGGTGCATAGGTCCCTGATCTGAGACCACTCCTCCAGCGTGATTTGCCCCACCTCTGGATCTCGTTGGCCCAGGCTATACGTCAGAACGTATTGCACCAGGGCTTGTCGGTGCTGCCACAGTCGCTGCAACATGTGCAGAGTTGAATTCCACCAGGTAGGCACATCGCATTTTAGCCGGTGAAGTGGCAGGCCCAACGACTTCTGTAGAGATGTAAGTCGCTGAGCTGCAGGATGCGAACGGCGGAAGTGAGCACACAGCGACCGTGCCCTCTGCAGAAGGCCATCTAGTCTGGGATAGTGGGCTAAAAATTGCTGGACAACCAGGTTCAACACGTGATCCATACAAGGCACGTGTGTGACATTGCCCCGGCGAAGGGCCGCACCCAGGTTTGCAGCATTGTCGCACACGGCCTTCCCTGGTTTCAGGTCCAGTGGAGACAACCATTCATGAAATTGGTTCTCCAGAGCTGACCACAACTCCTCAGCTGTGTGACTCACATTTCCCAGACATTTCAAAGTAAAAACCGCCTGATGACGTTGAGCCCTACTGCCAGCATAGTAAGGAGGTGTGCAGGATCCCTTCTGCGCAGTTAGAAAGCTTGTGGCATGACCAGACAGGCTTTGGGTGCAGGTGGAAGACCGAGAGGAGGTTGAGGAGGCAGAAGCAGTGGAGGAACTTTGACATAAAGAGGATTGACGCACAACTCGTGGGGACGGCAAGACTTGGACAGCAGCCCCTTGTCCTGCTGTCACCATAGTTACCCAGTGCCCAGTCAGCGACATGTAACGCCCCTGTCCATGCCTACTCGTCCAAGTGTCTGTGGTGAAATGCACCCTGTCACACACAGAGTTTCTCAAAGAAGCGGTGATGTTGTGTGCGACATGCTGGTGTAGCGCAGGCACACCTTTCTTTGAGAAGTAGTGCCGACTGGGCATCTGGTACTGGGGCACTGCGACGGACATAAGGTCTCGAAAATCCTCTGTGTCCACCAGGCGAAAAGGCAGCATTTCTGTAGCCAAGAGCTTGCAGATGGTGAAATTCTACCTCTTAGCTTTCTCATGGCTAGGAGGAAATGGTCTTTTACTTGTCCACATCTGAGGGACCGAGGGCTGGCTATTGTGCTTAGACGGGGTTGATAAGGGTGTCCCCGGCAAACTGCCGGTCTGTGAGGAAGATGCAGGCGGACATGTTAGGTTGCCTTGATCCAAAGGTGGTGCTATCGATGTCGGACAGCGCTCAACACCAGCTGGTGTTACCACCTCCAAAGAAAATGATGACCTGCCAATCACGCTGGCTGTTGCGGGTAAAGAGGTGGCAGGTCTGCGCCCCAAAACAGGTGTGACTGCTGTCCCCCCAGTCACAGAGGATGAAGAGGCCGCGGATGCACAAGATATAGCAGATGGTGGTTGGCCCGGCCGGCTTGGCCGCATTGTAGCACACTGAGCTTCCCACTGCAACTTATGCTTCATGTCCATGTGCCGGTTCATGCATGGAGTACTCAAACTATGTATTTTTTGGCCTCTACTTAGCTTTTGCTGACAAATGTTACAGATAACACGAGTTGGGTCATCTTTATCGATCTGAAAAAATGCCCAGGCTATGCAAGGCTTAGCACCCATGCGACCTGAAGAGCCACCACGACTTGTGGTGAGAGGCAGAGTTGTGTTTGAGGATGCAGTTGTTGACGTGCTTCCAGAACTACGTCTCTGTCCAGGAAGGCGCAACCTGACCTCGTCGTCACTAGCATCTTCCTCCACCTCCTCTGCTGACCTCATCTCTTGGCTGACTGTGGGTTGACAGTAAGTGGGATCTCCAACCTCATCATCATCACCCTGTGCGTTATCACACCCGTCGTCCTCAGAGCCAACCTGTTCCTGCCCTGACAAAAAACTAAAGTTGTCGCTCCAATCAGGTATTTGAGTCTCATCATCGTCTTCCTCATTGTCTCCACCAACAGGAGTTACAGTTTGGGAATGAGGGTCTACATTATGGTCAGAACCTTCTGCGTCTGGTCCTGGATCCGACTCATAAAGATTCTGGGCATCAGTGCAGATCATTTCCTCGTCTGGATTCACAGAAGCGCTGGAGTCGACCTCTGATTCCCAGGCTATAGTATGAGTAAACAGCTCTGCAGACTCAACCATCTGTTCTACCTCATACTCAGACGGGCAGCTGGAGATTTGGGAGCTGTGAGGAAGCAAGTGCGATTGGGGTGACACCTTTGAGGACTGGAGTATTTGTGATGTTGAAGTTGATGTGGAGGAGAGCCCACTTAAAGGAGCACTTGATGTCCGTTGAAGCACCTGCTGTTTTTGTGCCTCATCTGGAATTTGTAGCGATTGGCGTGGCCGTAAGAAAGGGATCTTATCACATTGTCCGCTAAAAGAAGTAGACATTTTAGTTTGGCTGGAAGATGGTCTTTCTTCTGCAGATGTTACTGTTGCTTTAACACCTACCCCACGGACACAACCTTTTTTCCCCTTCCCAACACGCCTATTCCCCTTTCCACCAGCAGCAGGCCTTTTCCCACTCATTTTGGTGGTTAACTAATTCACAACTCTGGAGTTGTTTGCACAAAAAAACAATGGATGGGAACCGAGCAGAGCTGAGTGGCCAAACTGTGGTATTAGGCCAAAACTATTGGCTGGGTTAGATGCAGAAAAAAATTATATTCAATTTGCAACCTGATGGAGGTCAGTATAGATGGACTAATAGAACAAGTCCCACACACAGCTAGAAGCCCAAATATTTTTTCAGAGGTAGATGCAGAAAAAAATTGTATTCAGTTTGCAACCTGATGGAGGTCAGTATAGATGGACTAATAGAACAAGTCCTACACACAGCTAGAAGCCCAAATATTTTTTCAGAGGTAGATGCAGAAAAAAAATATATTCAGTTTGCAACCTGATGGAGGTCAGTATAGATGGACTAATAGAGAAAGTCCCACACACTGCTAGAAGGCCAAATATTTTTTCAGAGCTAGATGCAGACAAAAAATTATTTTTAATTTGCAACCTGATGGAGGTCAGTATAGATGGACTAATAGAGAAAGTCCCACACACTGCTAGAAGGCCAAATATTTTTTCAGAGCTAGATGCAGAAAAAAATTATATTCAGTTTGCAACCTGATGGAGGTCAGTATAGATGGACTAATATAACAAGTCCCACACACAGCTAGAAGGCCAAATATTTTTTCAGAGGTAGATGCAGATAAAAATTATTTTTAATTTGCAGCCTGATGGAGGTCAGTATAGATGGACTAATAGAGAAAGTCCCACACACTGCTAGAAGGCCAAATATTCTTTCAGAGCTAGATGCAGACAAAAAATTATTTTGAATTTGCAACCTGATGGAGGTCAGTATAGATGGACTAATAGAGAAAGTCCCACACACTGCTAGAAGGCCAAATATTTTTTCAGAGCTAGATGCAGACAAAAAATTATTTTTAATTTGCAACCTGATGGAGGTCAGTATAGATGGACTAATAGAACAAGTCCCACACACAGCTAGAAGCCCAAATATTTTTTCAGAGGTAGATGCAGAAAAAAATTATATTCAGTTTGCAACCTGATAGAGGTCTGTATAGATGGATTAATAGAACAAGTCCCACACACAGCTAGAAGCCCAAATATTTTTTCAGAGGTAGATGCAGAAAAAAATTATTTTCAGTTTGCAACCTGATGGAGGTCTGTATAGATGGATTAATAGAACAAGTCCCACACACAGCTAGAAGCCCAATATTTTTTCAGAGGTAGATGCAGAAAAAAAATATATTCAGTTTGCAACCTGATGGAGGTCAGTATAGATGGACTAATAGAGAAAGTCCCACACACTGCTAGAAGGCCAAATATTTTTTCAGAGCTAGATGCAGACAAAAAATTATTTTTAATTTGCAACCTGATGGAGGTCAGTATAGATGGACTAATAGAGAAAGTCCCACACACTGCTAGAAGGCCAAATATTTTTTCAGAGCTAGATGCAGATATAAATTATTTTTAATTTGCAACCTGATGGAGGTCAGTATAGATGGACTAATAGAACAAGTCCCACACACAGCTAGAAGGCCAAATATTTTTTCAGAGCTAGATGCAGATATAAATTATTTTTAATTTGCAACCTGATGGAGGTCAGTATAGATGGACTAATAGAGAAAGTCCCACACACTGCTAGAAGGCCAAATATTTTTTCAGAGCTAGATGCAGACAAAAAATTATTTTTAATTTGCAACCTGATGGAGGTCAGTATAGATGGACTAATAGAGAAAGTCCCACACACTGCTAGAAGGCCAAATATTTTTTCAGAGTTAGATGCAGACAAAAAATTATTTTGAATTTGCAGCGTGATGGAGGTCAGTATAGATGGACTAATAGAACAAGTCCCACACACTGCTAGAAGGCCAAATATTTTTTCAGAGCTAGATGCAGAAAAAAATTATATTCAGTTTGCAACCTGATGGAGGTCAGTATAGATGAACTAATAGAACAAGTCCCACACACTGCTAGAAGCCCAAATATTTTTTCAGAGCTAGATGCAGAAAAAAATTATATTCAATTTGCAACCTGATGGAGGTCAGTATAGATGGACTAATAGAATGATGCTATTGTAGCACCCCGAGGACTCGGCTGCTACAGGGGTATTGCACCTCGAACCAGAGGTGTGGTATCCCACTCCCGGGTAAGGATGGAGCGTGGAACGGGGCTCAGTTAGCTGCATGCACCACACTCACCCCATTTCCGGGGGACAGAACAACGGTACTCCCACCAGATAGTTGTGCAGGTACGACAGCGTCTGTCCCTGGCTGGAGTGGGGGGGGGGAGGAACATCCCAGTGGTGTAGGAGCAGACAGGGGAGGGACTCTGGGCATAGGTAGGAGCCCATTGGGTGCTAGTCACCTGGGCTCGGGTGTCAGAGGGAGTATAAAAGGTGGGCACCATAATAGAACAGGGTTGAGTTCAGTCTGAGGAGAAGCTGAGAGAGAGTTCAGCCAGAGAGGGCTGACAGGGAGCTGTGGCTCCGTCTGGGCCCAGCTCCAGAGCTAGGCCTGAAGCAGAGAGGAGAGAGAAGGAAGAGGAGAAACACAAAGAAAGGCCCAGAGACGCAAGCATAGAGGGAACCCTGAGATCCCACAAGAGAACGAAAACGGGTGAAGGGTTGGCAGAACAGGGTACCGGATCCCAAACTGGTGGAGGCCAATTATCCTCAGCCAGGAACCGGAGGTCGTGGTCAAGTCTTGGCGCGACCCCTCACCATATCCACCAGGAAGGCATACCACGTATAGGGTCAGGGAAGCCGGGAAAGGTTTCGCCACCAGAAGGCCCGAGGGAGCCGGACAAAGGTGGGTCCCTGGTGGGGACGGCCAGTAGGAAGGAAGAGAGGGGAGCCCTGGACCACGCTCTGGAATTGCCTGGGAGTTGGCCGAGTCCCTGACCTGGTGGACGCAGCATGACTCGGGTGGTCCTTACTGCGCACAAGTGACCTGATAAAGAACCGTGAGTAAAGCATTGAAACTGCAGCTGCACGTCTCACTGATTCCTTGTGCACCAGCACCACTAACACTGGGACACCCGCACCATCACTCCCTCCATTATCAACTCTGCAATAGCTGCCCTGAGGCAATACTCCTCCCGTGGGGAGTCGTTCCATTCTCAGCTGCCCCAACAACACCAGCCTCGGCGGTCTGCCCTGCAGCGGCGGTCTCGTGACCGCAATCCACGGGTGGCGTAGTCGAACATTCTAACATCTACTGCTAAATACTGCCACTCAGTTTGACTCCCTGGGCACGGACCGGGTCACCGCCACGAGACTACTACCCCTATCTGATCCGGCTCCGGGTAAGCCCCCGTGCGCGCGATGCCGCACGACTCAGGCCCAGGGGCGCGTCAACTTTGGCGTAGTCGGCAGGATTACGTGCCCGCAACCACCGGGTACTGCGTGCCTAAAGAAAAGTTCACATGTACCGTAAGAAGAAGTCTCCCGCCAATTCCAGAGGGTCCCCGCCATCGGACGCCATCTCGGGTAATTTCCCGCCGTTTGCCCGCCATCTGCAGCCTTTGCCCGCCATCCACGGAATTTCCCGCCATAAAGAGACGATTCCCGCCATCTGAGACGATTTCCCGCCCTGGCAGAGCGGACGCCATTATGGGCGTGCCAGAGGGTGGCAAGAGGCCACCTCCCATCGTGGGCCAGGTCCAGGAATGGCGCCAAAAGCAGGGACCGCCCCCACCAGCAGAGACTGTAAGAATGGAAATGTCGATCAGCGTGGGAGGGCTGCCCCTGGAACTGACTGTCACTAAGTTGCCCCGGGACCACCCTCAATGGGGGCGGATAGGGAACAAAACAGAGAAGATGGGTGCGGCCTGGAGGAGTCTGGACAGATCGCACCCGGAGATGGAGGAAGAGTCGAGCAGCACCGACCCTGTGGTCCGGAACCTGTTGCAGGCTGCCACCCCAGAAGGCCTGGTGGAGATCCTGGCACAACTCCCCAGAGATCGGGAGCGTGCACAGACCGCGCTGGAGGCTTTGGCCCGGAAGATGGCCCGAGTGCAGCAAGAAGCACTGGCCGAGTGGAGACGGGAGATGGTCCAGCAGGCTGGAACCCGCCAGCAGAGGACGCCACCCGCAACGTGGAGTATGTCTGCCCCTGAGGATGGTGCAGGAGGGACGAAGGCCGGAGACGACGCCGCAGAGGGAGCTGCAGGGATGGAAGCAGGTAATGGGGACGTCATCACCCCGTGCCCAGTAGCCGTAAGCCTGCCCCAGCTCCCCGTCGCAGAGCCCGAAGTCCCACTTACCGCGCCCGTCGCTGCACCGCCACTGCTTCCAGCTAGGCCTCAAGCGGCAGGAGCCGCGGCCACGCCCCCTTCCGAGCCGCGCTCCTTGACCCTGAGCGCGGCGAAGCAGGAAGTGCCACCGGCCTGGTCGCAAGGCCGAGTACCCCCGGGCGCCGCCGTCTCCACAGCGCCCTCTTCCCCAAAGGTGCCATACCTGGACCCAAAGAGGATGCCTCCGGCCTGGACGCAAGACTGAGTACCTCCGGGCGCCGCTGCCCCCACAGCGCCCTCAACTTCCACAGTGCTGCCCCTAGGCGAAGATCTCTTCGCACAACATACAAGCCCGGACGGGATGCCCTTCGTGTGGCCACCGGAGTACATCAACCCCCGATTCCGGAAGGAACGGCCCCTGTGTGAGCCTCTGATCCCGGCTCCGGCGCCCGCCAACATTGTCCCGCTCCCGTTGGAGGAGGCCCAATTTGCATGGGACCCCACTGGTGAAAACCTCATGGGGTTCACCCAAGAGACCCGGGCGGCCGCAGCCCAGCGTGAGGAGTGCTGCCGTCAACAGCTAGAGGTCTTTGGGAGAGAACGGCGAGAGAGGCGGATCCGCGAGGAGCGGATGCAGGTCCAAAGCGCGGAGCAGAAACGCCGGGCCCGACGAAACCCCCGTACGGCCCACGGTCCCCGCGCCACCGGGACCGTAATAAAGTTTCAACTGGAGCACGGTTGGGGCTTTATACGAGACCACTGAACCCCCGGCGACGTCTTTGTCACCCGCAGGGATGTCAAGAGCCACCTGCCGGAGGGACATAGAGGACGTGACCTCTACCCGGGTGATGTGGTCACCTTCACCCGGCATCAGTGTGCTAAAGGACCATACGCCCTTCACGTGCACCGGCTGACGGAGGAGGAGATGCAGGATGAGGAAGACCAAGAGGACCCGGACGGGTCTGAAGACTACTCTCAGGAGGAGACAAGGAGAGGACACCGCTACTGAAGGGAAGTAGCATAAACAAAGAGCTGTATATAGTTACCCGTCAGGGTATCAGAACTGTTACAAGAACTGTTATGTGAACTGTTGCTGATTGAAGTGTGGTCCCCATTGGGACTAGTGTGGAGTTATTAAAGGGACTGTTACCTGTGTGCCCCTAATTCCCAACCAGGCTGAGGACTGTGAGCAGCCACTCCCTTATCCCCACTGGCCGAGGACTGAGAGCGGCCGGAGATCAAGAATATGTTTTAAAAATGTTTTATACCAGTAACGTTAAGAAGAACAGAGTACCTCCCATAAAGGGATGAGTTCATAGTTGATATATCTTACATGCAAGTGTACACTTTAAAATTTTTGGTATGTTTTATTTTGTCTTTGCTCTTTTCCAGCCCGAGGACGTGCTGTGATTTACCAGGGGGGAATGTAGCACCCCGAGGACTCGGCTGCTACAGGGGTATTGCACCTCGAACCAGAGGTGTGGTATCCCACTCCCGGGTAAGGATGGAGCGTGGAACGGGGCTCAGTTAGCTGCATGCACCACACTCACCCCATTTCCGGGGGACAGAACAACGGTACTCCCACCAGATAGTTGTGCAGGTACGACAGCGTCTGTCCCTGGCTGGAGTGGGGGGGGGGGGGACATCCCAGTGGTGTAGGAGCAGACAGGGGAGGGACTCTGGGCATAGGTAGGAGCCCATTGGGTGCTAGTCACCTGGGCTCGGGTGTCAGAGGGAGTATAAAAGGTGGGCACCATAATAGAACAGGGTTGAGTTCAGTCTGAGGAGAAGCTGAGAGAGAGTTCAGCCAGAGAGGGCTGACAGGGAGCTGTGGCTCCGTCTGGGCCCAGCTCCAGAGCTAGGCCTGAAGCAGAGAGGAGAGAGAAGTGACGCGCCCCTGGGCCTACTTGGTGTAGCGTTGCGCACGCGGGGACTACCCGGAGCCGGGCCAGTTGGGGGTAGTAGTCTCGTGGCCGTGACCCGGTCCGTGCCCAGGGAGTCAAACTGTGTGGCTGAGTATTAGCAGTAGATGTTGGACGACTACGCCACCCGTTGAATGCAGCTATGGAGCTGCCGCTGCAGGGCAGACCGCTGAGGCCGGTGGAAGGATTGTGCAGCGTGGATGGTATAACCCCCAACGGGAGGGGTATGGCCTCAGGGCAGCCGACGTGGATGATGGGGGTAGCAGGAACCACTCAGAGACGATGCGGTGTAGTTCAGGGTCTTTACTGGTGACAAAGATAGACCCTCCCGGAGTACTGGCTAGCGGTCGGGGCCTGGTCAGTCCTTGAGCAGATGGGATCTCCCCTGGCCAGGTGGAGTTGTAGGCCTCCCCAACTAATTGTACTCTACTGGCTACCTTGCTAGAGGCGGGTAAAAGTAGCCCACGTCCCTGAGTGTACCGTGTGGTGCTCACCCGTATGGCCGGTGACTCGGGGCCTTCTAGTGGCTTCCGCTCCACGACGGCGGTGCTGGTCCCACGCGTGACCGTGCCTTCGGGTTTCTTGGCCAGAGGACCTGAAATCCCCTGCCGGTCGGTTTCTGCTGCTGGGTAAGGATTAGTCCCCACAGCCTCGGACTCCGGGTCCGGTGGTAACTCTTCAATCAGGGCGAGCTCTACAGCTGCCAGCCCCTGATTCCTTTTAGCACGACTTCCCCAGAGCTCCTGATCTCTCTTTCCTATAGCTGCTTCTCCTCTTCTCTCTCTACTCTTTTTCCCTAACCCTGCCTCAGCCCCAGTTTTATAACACATGTAAAGCGCCATGGAATAAATGGCGCTATAATAATAAATAATAATAATAATAATAAATAGGGGAAGTTCTTCCCCTCCCAGGACTGGGCAGGAGGTGTGGCATGCATAGGATTCCTGACCAAGAGACCTCCCACCTGCTCTCAGACATAATATTGCTATTACTGTGGAAACCAGACCCCTGGGGTGCCACATTCCCCCCTAGTGAAATTTAGTACTCCGGGACTAAACATACTTTTGTAAACATAACAAGGTATAAACAATAACATTCTGATAGAGACAACACATAAGGTGGTCACGGCGTGTCCGCAACCGGGTGTAACTTTTGAGGAAAACAAAGGTGTCCATTTCACCAAAACAGGGAGACGTAACCAGGTAGGGGTCTGTCCTGCCCCGAGTCCTTAACAGTCTTTTAGTCCGTCCTGGGTTACGCTCCAACTATATGCACAAAGGATTCCCGGTAAATCCACCAAAGACTCCTATAAATAACTAGAAACACATAATTATACACAAGCAACAATAAACAGGTAAACATTAATAAAATAGCTTGAACATTTAGATCCTCCACCGTATGGGCAACTGGCCTCTAGTGACCCTAGTGGACCTACGGAGCTGGCTGACTGGTCCTGAGCTACAGGGTATAGGAGCTGTCAAGGGTAAACTGGGCAGCCGTCTACAGACTCTTTGGCTCACTAGGGGTATGGCAGGCTCACTATAAGCAGAGGGTTGATTTTCCTGGTCTGCTTGTGTGGGGTATTCTGCCTCCTGGACCGGCTGTTCTTCTAGCTCTACCTGTGTCTCCGTAGGCACTTGGGATGCTGGTTGGAGGAACGTGAGGACGGGTACCACAACAGCACCATTGACTTGAGTCCAAGACCGAGGGAAGTCTCCGAGCACAGTACTAACCATATCTTCCCTTTCCTCTACGGGTCGAGGGTCTTCTTGTTCCTCTTCAGGGTTTCGTAGCTGTTCGGGACACTTCTTCAGGTGATCCCGGGATACAATGGCTGTGGTTTCCCCTCCGTCCTTACTGATCGTACAGATCTTTGGGTTGTCGTGGCTTGAGGGCAGTACGGTGTACGGGTCCTTCTCCCACTGGTCGTCCAACTTGTGGAGCCGTCTTTTCCTCTTCAAGACCTGCTCTCCGGGCACCAGGGGAACAGCGGGAGCATACTGGTTGTAAGTTTTCTCTTGTCTTTCCCTAGCTTGACAGAGACTTCGCTCCACGCTCTCCTGTACTTTCCGGTACTGCTGCTGCCTCTCTGTGTCCCAGTCTGCTTCTGGTGAAGTGTCCTCGGGTGTCAGGACTCCCATCTCCAGATCAACAGGAAGCTTACCAGGTCTTGCCCTCATTAGGTAAGCCGGGGTACAGTTGGTGGAACCTACAGGGATGTGGTTGTATAGGTCCACCAGGTCGGGCAGCTTCTCAGGCCACAGACTACGTTCTTCCAGGGGCAATGTTTTCAGAAGATCTATCACCACCTGGTTCATTTTCTCACAAAGTCCATTAGTTTGCGGGTGATAGGGTGTTGTTCTTATCTTCCGGCAGCCATACAGGGTGCAGAACTCCTGGAAGACTTCCGCTTCAAAGGCAGGCCCCTGGTCCGTCAGCACCTGCTCCGGGTATCCGTGCGGACGGCAGAAGTGCTGCTGGAAGGCTCTAGCTGCTGTTTGAGCCGTTAAGTCCTTGACGGGGACGACAACCAAGAACCGGGAGTAGTGATCCACGATGGTTAACGCGTAGACGTAGCCACTTCTGCTTGGGGTCAGTTTTACATGATCCAAGGCTACCAGTTCCAACGGCTGTCTGGTGATGATGGACTGCAGGGGAGTCTTCTGGCTGGCACGGTCCCTCCTTCTTAGGTTGCATGGGCCACAGTCTCTGCACCACCTCTCGATGGTTCCTCTCATGCCTACCCAATGGAACCGCCCGCGCAGCAGGAACTCCAGCTTCTTCCATCCGAAGTGCCCAGCTCCGTCGTGGTATGCCTCCATCACCATAGCTGCGTCTCTTCTTGGCACCACTACTTGCCAGATTAGTTCATGCGTCCGGGAGTTAACCATTCTGCGGCACAACTTCCCCTTGTAAAGGAACAGTCGACTCTTCTCAGCCCACAGTTGCTTGGCTTCCTCCGGAGCGTCTGGGTCAAGGCGTGCATCTGGCCGAGTCAGCATCTCCTTTACCAGTCGGACGGCAGGGTCACTGTCTTGTGTCTCCGCCCAGTTGCAATGAGGTAATGGGTTGAACGTAGCGGATTGCTTACTCCTTACACGGTGGGAATACTGGATAGTCCCATGACGGTGGAACGCGGGGAGTTCAACTTCTTCCAGTTCCTCTGAATCTTCCCCTACATCCGGTAGGTTCGGCATCCTGGACAGGGCGTCCGCGTTGGTATTGGAGCGTCCTGCCCGGTATTTGATTGTAAACTCATAGTTGGACAAGCGGGCCATCCATCTCTGCTCTAGGGCACCGAGTCTTGCAGTGTCCAGGTGTGTCAACGGGTTGTTATCCGTGTACACGGTGAACCGGGAAGCAGCGAGGTAGTGCTTAAAGCGTTCGGTGACTGCCCACACCACTGCCAGGAACTCTAGCTTAAATGAGCTGTAATTCTCAGGGTTTCTTTCGGTGGGTCGCAGTTTTCGGCTGGCGTAAGCAATTACCCGTTCTTTCCCCTGCTGGATCTGGGACAGTACGGCTCCTAGCCCGATGTTACTGGCGTCGGTTTAGAGGATAAAGGGCTGGCTATAATCAGGGTACGCCAGGATTTCATCCCGCGTGAGGGCCATCTTCAGCTGGCGGAAGGACTCTTCTTCCAGCTTCTCCCATCTGAAGGGTGGCTTCTGGTTCTTGGCCTTCCTGGACTGGCCTATCAGGAGGTCCTGCATAGGAGCTGCCTTTTTGGTGAAACCGGGAATGAACCTTCGGTAGTAGCCTACCAACCCGAGGAACTGCCTCACTTCCTTTACGCTGGAGGGGCTTGGCCATTCCTTAATTGCGGTGATCTTATCAGGGACGGGAGCCACTCCGTCAGCACTCACCACGTGTCCCAGGTACTGCACCTTTGGCTTCAGGAGGTGACACTTGGAGGGTTTCACCTTTAGGCCGTAACTTGCCAGAGCTTCGAACACTTCCGCCAGGTGTTTCAGGTGGTCCTCGTAGGTCTTGGAATAGACGATGACATCATCCAGGTATAACAGGACCGTCTCAAAGTTTCGGTGTCCCAGACAGCATTCCATCAATCGCTGGAAGGTTCCTGGTGCGTTGCAGAGTCCAAACGGCATGCAGGTAAACTCGCTAAGTCCCATCGGGGTGGTGAATGCGGTCTTCTCCCGGTCCGCCTCTGCTACAGGAACCTGCCAGTACCCGCTAGTGAGATCCAAGGTGGAGAAGAAGTTAGCAGATTTTAAAGCAGCCAAAGACTCCTCTATTCTTGGTAAGGGGTACGCATCTTTGTGTGTGATACGGTTAATTTTCCGGTAATCTACACACATTCTCATGGTGTTGTCTTTCTTTTTGACCAAGACTAGTGGAGCTGCCCAGGGGCTACAACTATCCCTGATTACCCCAGCCTCCTTCATGTCTCTAAGCATCCCCTTGGCGTGTTGGTAGTGTGCAGGGGGTACGGGTCGATACCTCTCTTTTATGGGAGGATGGTCTCCCGTGGGGATGTGGTGTTTTACCCCCTTGACTCGCCCGAAGTCTAACGGGTGTTTACTAAACACTCTTTCGTACTCTTGAACCACCCGGTAGACTCCCTGTTTCTGGTGGGAGGGAGTGGAGTCAGTACCCAAATGTAGTTGCTGACACCAATCCTCCATTATTTTCGTAGAGCCGTTACCTTCCTCCGGGTGAGATGGAGGCAAGGGTTCCACAGACTGTATAGAATTTTGGTTGATAGTATATAATTTGGCTAGCGTAGCATACCGGGGCAGGTATACTTCCCTTTTCCCGATATTTATTATGCGAACGGGCACCCTCCCATGGCGTACATCAACTACCCCCCGTGCTGTCAAAATGGTGGGCCTACTGTCTGAGTAGACTGGTTCTACCATGGCCTGGTAATCTCTACCTCTCAGACCAATAGCTGCCCGGCACCAAATCATCATTTCACTTTTCGGGGGCATGGCAATAGGGAAAGGGTCACACATTCTTACGCTACCAATCTCACCACTGGAGAGTTCCACCTGTTGCCGTCGCATCAGTGCCCGGATCTCTTTCTGGAGCACTCGCTGCTGGCCGGAGCTGGCGTTCTTGGCAACCTGCTGTAAAATGAAAATCACCTCTGCAAGACAATTTTCAATCACATTAGTTCCTAGAGTTATCTTTGGGTGACTCTCGCGCTTGTCAATGTCTACAATGATCAGTCCCTGTGCTGCCAGTTCGACTCTACCGATTTTAATGGTCATCTCTTTAAATCCGATCTGTGGCACGGGCTGACCATTACTGGCGATGATACTCAAGTCGTCGTCTGGATAGCGGGTTATATCCGAGTCATTCCAGTACTGCTTGAAGAGCACGTACGGGATGGTGGTGACCTGTGACCCGGTGTCCAGTAGGGCACTCATAGGGATGCCATCCAGTACCACAGGCAAGACTGGACGTCCTCCCACATATTTGTCGCGCCAGTTCGATGGGCCTGGTGATCTTTTTCCTGGGGGTTGGCCCTCTACCCCAGGTTGTGCCAGTTTAAAGGACAGTACCTTGCCATATGTCCGGGTTGATTGCAGCGGCGGCAGATGGGTTGTCCGTCCTCGTTGTACCGGTCGCTGGGTCTTCCTCTGGCCGGTGGGGTCCTCCTTGGTCGACGCCACGGGATGTCCTCCGGTCCGGATGCCAGCTGGATCTTCCCTGGAGTGGAAACTAGAGTTGAGCCACCCCCGTAGTGTTCGAGTTCGGTTCGGTTCGTCGAACACCCGTGTGTTCGCCGAACTGTTCGTCGAACTGTTCGTCGAACACCTTCGAACACCGTTAAAACCAATGGCATGCAAACAAAAACACATAGAAACACATAGAAAACACCTTCAAAGGTGTCCAAAAGCTGACAAACTGCTCAGAAGACACAACTAACACATGGAAAAGTGACAAGTACATATAGTCATGCGAAAAGAAAAGAGGTGGAGGAGTAAAAGGAGGGGGAGACACAGATATAGGCATGTCATGCCCTTCTAAAATCCAAAAAGTGAGAAGCCGAGACGGCCAGTCCGCTCCTGCCCGTGCCACCTCCGTGTCGCCGGGTTTGTGCCAGAGCCGCGGTGAACCCTGACGGCCAGCCCCCCTCTCCCAATACTGGTGCCTGTCCGCTGGTGGGTCGAGCGAGCCCCCCTGTGGTGGAGGCAGCTCTAAGCTTTTTAATTTAAATTGTCCCTCTAATTTGAATGAATACACTTTAAATCCATTTACAAGGATCTATTGGAGGGCAAGTCTCATGCCAGCAGCCGCGTAATTCCAGCTCCAGTAGCGTCCACTAAAGCTGCTGCAGTTAAAAAGCTTTTATAAGGATCGAGCTCGGCTGTCCACCGCAAGGCATCCTAGTGCCAGTCCCAGCCCCTATGCCTTGGGGTGCCTCCTGATGCTCTTCACTAAGTATCCCGTGGTCCCGAAGCATTTCCTTTGAAAAAATTAAGTGTCCAAACTACAGGTGGTGTAGCTTGCTTAACAGCCGGGATAATCCGCTGACTAGCAGACACTGCTACTAGGCACAAAGTATTTCCTGGGCTAGATGCAGTTAAAAATTTGTAAGTAGATACTCTCGTTGGATGCTGAGAAAGCATTCCATAGAGTCTCCTGGCACGCCATATATGATTCTCTTAAAAAGCTTGGGGTAGGGGTCTAGGGGACCCTTTTATAGCCAAAATCACGGCCCT
Source organism: Phyllobates terribilis (assembly GCF_046119375.1). Classification (NCBI taxonomy): domain Eukaryota; kingdom Metazoa; phylum Chordata; class Amphibia; order Anura; family Dendrobatidae; genus Phyllobates; species Phyllobates terribilis. The sequence goes on along the minus strand of NW_027362773.1, from coordinate 128,539,917 downwards.
GTATCACAATACGTCACCTAGGCTGAAGATAAATGGAACTGTAGCACCGAGGGCTCGGTTGCTACAGACGTATTGCACCTCACCCAGAGGTGTGATATCTCACTCTCAGATAAGGATGGAGTGTGGATCAGGACCCGACACCTGCATGCATTACACCACATTGCCGTGGGGCAGGGCGACCAATATGCCCCTGAGATGGGCACGACAGTCCCTGTCCCTGGCTGGAGTGGGGGGAGGGAACACTGAGGAAGGGGAACCCTTCAGTGCAGGAGCAGGGAGGAAGCAGTTCCTGGGTGCATTGAGAAGGGAGTATAAAAGGTGGGCACCATCTTAGTTCAGTGCAGAGAAGTCTGAGCAGAAGTGGCAGGGAGCAGGGGCTCTGCATGAGCTCTGCTCCGGAGGCGGGCCTAGTAACAGAGGCCCAGGCCTGCAAGAGGGAGAAGGAAGGAAGAGGAGCGGAGAAGGCTCCAGGAACGAGGAATGAAGGGATCCCAGGGGTGCGGACGGGCGAGTCGCCACCGCACGCCCGAATCCACCTGCGTGGAGGGGTCAGGCCAAAGGGGGAGACCGGTCCCCGAACTAGTGGAGGCAGGAAACGACCCTCAGCTAGAAACCGGAGGCTCTGACATTTTATGTGGCGCAGCCCCTTGCTCCACCCGCTAGGAAGGCACCACATAGGGTCAGGGAAACTGGCGCCAAGTTTACCAAGAGGAGGCCCGAGGCAGCCGGACAGAAGTGTTGGTAAGAAAGGCCAGACAAAGGACACACAAAGGGGGTCCTGTGAAGCGCTCCAAAGTTATCTGGGAGTTGTCTGAGCCCCTCACCTGGTGAGCACAGTACGACGTGGGCAGCCGTTACCTGCAGACGTGGTCTGGATAATAAGAACTGTGAGTAAAGGCCCTGAACTGCATCACTGACTCCGTGTCGTTACTGCTGCTGCCCTGCACCATCACCCCCATCCTCCGCATACACTGCCCTGAGGCTATACTCCTCCCGTGGGGAGTTATGCTACGCTCTGCTGCACCCACAACACCAGCCTTAGCGGTCTGCCCTGTAGCGGCGGTTCACTCTGACCGCAATCCACGGGTGGCGTAGTCGGACATTTAAACATCAAAACCACATAAATAGTTCCGCCACTGGTTTGACCGCCCTGAGCCACGGAACCGGATCGCCGCCACGAAGACTACAACCACCAGCATCCACCAAAAAGGGTCCGGCTCCGGGTGTCCCAAGGCCCAGGGGGTGCGTCAGAACATTTTCATCACCTTTCACAATCACCAATGGGACAAGGCAGGGATGTCCTCTGTCCCCTCTCTTATACATCCTAGTGACGGAGCACCTGCTCTCATCAGTTCGCCATAACCCCAATATTAGGTGGATTGAGGTGGGAGGCACCGAGTACAAGTGCTCTCTATTTGCTGATGATGTCCTAGTATATATCACTCAATCACATATATCCATCCCTGCTGTTATGGCTGAAATAGATCACTTTGTTACATGGTAAAATTTTAAAATCAATGCAGCGAAGTCTGAGGCCCTCGATGTCTCCCTCCCTAAATCCATATAGGATTCCATCCAGTCCAACTTTCCCTTTGCCTGGCCCTCACAGGGTATCAAATACTTAGGAATTCCTATTCATAGAGACCTCTCCCATCTATGTTATCTTAATTTTGGGCCCTTTATTGAACAATTCCATACAGACCACGGTTGGCAAGTTAGAACTGTAAGATTCACTACGTGAACCACTGGTGTTTTGTGGAAAAGCACATGTACACCGCGTTCCAAATTATTATGCAAAAAGTGTTTAGGAGTGATAAGGGAAGAATTTGTTTGTTTGTCAGTTAAACTCATTGATGGTGATGTGTGTCAGGGCTCTTTATATCACTGTAAGCAATTGCAGACACCTGTGCTAATTAGTTTGGCAGGTGTGTCCAATGAAAGGCAAGACTACTTAAGAAGGCTCTCTCACATTATTAAGCAGCCTACATTTTCTGCCAAAATGGGAAAGAAAAAGGATGTGTCGGCTGCTGAGAAGCAACAAATTGTGGAGTGTTTAGGTCAAGGCATGACTACAATCAACATTGTGCGATGATCAGGATGAAGTGTCTTGGCAATCAAGAAGTATGTAGCTGATTCACAGTACACACGTGTGCGTGCTGATAAGGGCAAATTGAGGACTCTTTCCTACAGGCAATTACGTCAGGTTGAAACAGCAGCGGCAAAAAAGCCTTGTCATAGCAGCAGACAAGTTTTTGAAGCTGCTTGTGCCTCCAACGTCCCCCGAACAACAAGATGCAGGGTCCTTCAGAGGTTTGCAGCTGTGCATATGCCATCCTGTCGACCTCCTCTATCCACTTCACACAAGCAGAAACGGCTCCAGTGGGCCAAACATTACATGAAGACTGATTTCAAAACTGTTTTGTTCACGGATGAGTGCCGTGCAGCGCTCGATGGTCCAGATGAATGGAGTGGAGGATGGCTGGTTGATGGACACCCCACGCAAACACGGCTACAGCGCCAACAAGGAGGAGGTGGAGTAATGTTTTGGGCTGGAATCATGGGGAGAGAGATTGTCGGCCCCTTTAGGATCCCTGAAGGCGCTAAAGATGAACTCCATAATGTATGTGGATTTTCTCAAACAGCACTTCCTGCCATGGTTCAAGAAGAAGAACCGTGTATTTCACAGCAAGATCATTTTTCTGCATGATAATGCACCATCTCATGCTGCACATAAAACATCTGCATCTCTGGCTGATATGGGCATAAAAGGGGACAAACTTATGGTGTGACCCCCATGCTCCCCTGACCTCTACCCCATTCAGAACCTTTGGAGCATCATTAAAAGGAGTGTCTATGATGGCGGGAGGCAGTTCACATCTAAGCAACAGCTCTGGGAGGGTATTCTGTCCTCATGCAAAACAATTGAAGCAGAAACCATCCAAAACCTGACAAATTCAATGGACGAGAGAGTTCAGAAGCTCCTTTCGAACAAGGGGTCCTATGTGAAAATGTAACATCACCTAGAATAAAGTTTTGAGTTGAAAACTGTTTGATTTCAGTTTCTAACAACCTGCTAATGCTTATAATTTCAAAAATGACCATTTTTTTGGTCTTTATTAAAATGAAAAGGTTGATCGAAAAGTTTGGGGGATCTAAGAGTGTGGCAACCCAGTAGTCATGATTACTTCGAATTCTGACAATATGAGGGTCATGCTGCAGGTAGTGCAGCAAGAAGGCACTTATGTGTCTTGCGCATCTCGGAGCCCCAAAATTATTTTCCGGGCTAGATGCAGCTAAAAATTATTTTTAATTTTAAATCTGGTGAAGCTTATTATAGATGGCCTAATAGGATCAGTGCTGCACACTGCTACAAAGCCCAAATTATTTTCCAGTCAAGATACAGATAAACATGATTAGTAATTTGAAAGCTTAAAACGGTTGGTAGGGTGATTTTAACCAATCATCAAGCTTTTACTCTCCCCAGGATGACACAGGGGTAGAAAAGTCGTTTCGGATCCATGATTTGTTCATCTTTATGAACGTGAGTCTGTCTACATTATCAGTTGGAGAGCCGCGTGCGCTTATCTGTCAGCACACCACCAGCAGCGCTGAACACACGTTCAGACAGAACGCTGGCTGCGGGGCATGACAAGATCTCCAAGGCGTAAGTGGCTAGCTCCGGCCATTTATCCAGATTGGAAGCCCAAAAAGAGCAAGGGTCCAGTGACACAGTCGTGGCTTCAATGTTTACTTGGAGATACTCCTGTACCATTGTCTCTAGGCGTTGACTATGTGTCAGACTTCTTGTCTCCTGTGGCCTTGCAAAGGATGGGCTAAAAAAGTGGTGAAATGATTCCGCAAAATTGATGTTACCAGCAGATACTGTGGTTCTGTTACGGTTTGAGTGCTGAACACTTGACGGTCCCACGGTTGGCAAGTTGGAACTGTGAGATTCACTACGTGCACCACTGGTATTTTGTGGAAAAGCACATGTAAGATTCTGCAACAGTCTCTGCTGATACTCCTGCATGCGTGCATCCCTTTCTATGGCAGGAATAATTTCTGCAAATTTACTTTTGTACCGGGGATCTAACAGTGTGGCAACCCAGTAGTCAGGATTATTTCTAATTCTCACAATTCGAGGGTCATGTTGCAGGTAGTGCAGCAAGAAGGCACTCATGTGTGTTGCGCATCCAGGAGCACCAAGTCCCTGTTGTGTTGGTGGCGAGGTAGGAATCATGCTTCCTTCCTCTGTCCTCTCCCCCCAACCTCGCACAACAGAAATGTGATCAAGGTCTCCCTCATCTGATGAGTCTTCCATCAGTTCGTCCTCCACTTCTTCCTGGGCTCCTGCACCTTCCTCACTAGTTTGGCTGCTACCATGCGCCCTGGTAAAATCATCTCCCCCACCCTCACATGCCTGCCGCCTTGGTGCTGCCGACCGTCTGGACCTTGCAGATGTTAGCCCTTCCGCATACAACTCCTCCTCCTCTACTTCCTCCACCTCCTCTTGTGCCACCACCTGACTCCGAATTCTGTTTAACATGTGCTCCAGCATGTAAATCACCGGAATAGTCATGCTGATAATGGCATCGTCAGCACTAAACATCTTCGTCGCCATTTCAAAACTGTGCAGAAGGGTGCATAGGTCCCTGATCTGAGACCACTCTTCCAGCGTGATTTGCCCCACCTCTGAATCTCGTTGGCCCAGGCTATACGTCAGAACGTATTGCACCAGGGCTTGTCGGTGCTGCCACAGTCGCTGCAACATGTGCAGAGTTGAATTCCACCGGGAAGGCACATCGCATTTTAGCCGGTGAAGTGGCAGGCCCAACGACTTCTGTAGAGATGTAAGTCGCTGAGCTGCGGGATGCGAACGGCGGAAGTGAGCACACAGCGACCGTGCCCTCTGCAGAAGGCCATCTAGTCTGGGATAGTGGGCTAAAAATTGCTGGACAACCAGGTTCAACACGTGAGCCATACAAGGCACGTGTGTGACATTGCCCCGGCGAAGGGCCGCACCCAGGTTTGCAGCATTGTCGCACACGGACTTCCCTGGTTTCAGGTCCAGTGGAGACAACCATTCATGAAATTGGTTCTCCAGAGCTGACCACAACTCCTCAGCTGTGTGACTCACATTTCCCAGACATTTCAATGTAAAAACCGCCTGATGACGTTGAGCCCTACTGCCAGCATAGTAAGGAGGTGTGCAGGATCCCTTCTGCGCAGTTAGAAAGCTTGTGGCATGACCAGACAGGCTTTGGGTGCAGGTGGAGACCGAGAGGAGGTTGAGGAGGCAGAAGCAGTGGAGGAAAAATGACATAAAGAGGATTGACGCACAACTCGTGGGGACGGCAAGACTTGGACAGCAGCCCCTTGTCCTGCTGTCACCATAGTTACCCAGTGCCCAGTCAGCGACATGTAACGCCCCTGTCCATGCCTACTCGTCCAAGTGTCTGTGGTGAAATGCACCCTGTCACACACAGAGTTTCTCAAAGAAGCGGTGATGTTGTGTGCGACATGCTGGTGGAGCGCAGGCACACCTTTCTTTGAGAAGTAGTGCCGACTGGGCATCTGGTACTGGGGCACTGCGACGGACATAAGGTCTCGAAAATCCTCTGTGTCCACCAGGCGGAAAGGCAGCATTTCTGTAGCCAAGAGCTTGCAGATGGTGAAATTCAACCTCTTAGCTTTCTCATGGCTAGGAGGAAATGGTCTTTTACTTGTCCACATCTGAGGGACCGAGGGCTGGCTATTGTGCTTAGACGGGGTTGATAAGGGTGTCCCCGGCAAACTGCCGGTCTGTGAGGAAGAATCAGGCGGACATGTTAGGTTGCCTTGATCCAAAGGTGGTGCTATCGATGTCGGACAGCGCTCAAGACCAGCTGGTGTTACCACCTCCAAAGAAAATGATGACCTGCCAATCACGCTGGCTGTTGCGGGTAAAGAGGTGGCAGGTCTGCGCCCCAAAACAGGTGTGACTGCTGTCCCCCCAGTCACAGAGGATGAAGAGGCCGCGGATGCACAAGATATGGCAGACGGTGGTTGGCCCGGCCGGCTAGACCGCATTGTAGCACACTGAGCTTCCCACTGCAACTTATGCTTCATGTCCATGTGCCGGTTCATGCATGAAGTACTCAAACTATGTATTTTTTGGCCTCTACTTAGCTTTTGCTGACAAATGTTACAGATAACACGAGTTGGGTCATCTTTATCGATCTGAAAAAATGCCCAGGCTATGCAAGGCTTAGCACCCATGCGACCTGAAGAGCCACCACGACTTGTGGTGAGAGGCAGAGTTGTGTTTGAGGATGCAGTTGTTGACGTGCTTCCAGTACTACGTCTCTGTCCAGGAAGGCGCAACCTGACCTCGTCGTCACTAGCATCTTCCTCCACCTCCTCTGCTGACCTCATCTCTTGGCTGACTGTGGGTTGACAGTAAGTGGGATCTCCGACCTCATCATCATCACCCTGTGCGTTATCACACCCGTCGTCCTCAGAGCCAACCTGTTCCTGCCCTGACAAAAAACTAAAGTTGTCGCTCCAATCAGGTATTTGAGTCTTATCATCGTCTTCCTCATTGTCTCCACCAACAGGAGTTACAGTTTGGGAATGAGGGTCTACATTATGGTCAGAACCTTCTGCGTCTGGTCCTGGATCTGACTCATAAAGATTCTGGGCATCAGTGCAGATCATTTCCTCGTCTGGATTCACAGAAGCGCTGGAGTCGACCTCTGATTCCCAGGCTATAGTATGAGTAAACAGCTCTGCAGACTCAACCATCTGTTCTACCTCATACTCAGACGGGCAGCTGGAGATTTGGGAGCTGTGAGGAAGCAAGTGCGATTTGGGTGACACCTTTGAGGACTGGAGTATTTGTGATGTTGAAGTTGATGTGGAGGAGAGCCCACTTAAAGGAGCACTTGATATCCGTTGAAGCACCTGCTGTTTTTGTGCCTCATCTGGAATTTGTAGCGATTGGCGTGGCCGTAAGAAAGGGATCTTATCACATTGTCCGCTAAAAGAAGTAGACATTTTAGTTTGGCTGGAAGATGGTCTTTCTTCTGCACCTACCCCACGGACACAACCTTTTTTCCCCTTCCCAACACGCCTATTCCCCTTTCCACCAGCAGCAGGCCTTTTTCCACTCATTTTGGTGGTTAACTAATTCACAACTCTGGAGTTGTTTGCACAAAAAAACAATGGATGGTAACCGAGCAGAGCTGAGTGGCCAAACTGTGGTATTAGGCCAAAACTATTGGCTGGGTTAGATGCAGAAAAAAATTATTTTTAATTTGCAACCTGATGGAGGTCAGTATAGATGGACTAATAGACCAAGTCCCACACACCGCTAGAAGCCCAAATATTTTTTCAGAGCTAGATGCAGAAATTTTTTTTATTCAATTTGCAACCTGATGGAGGTCAGTATAGATGGACTAATAGACCAAGTCCCACACACTGCTAGAAGCCCAAATATTTTTTCAGAGCTAGATGCAGAAAAAAATTATTTTTAATTTGCAACCTGATGGAGGTCAGTATAGATGGACTAATAGACCACGTCCCACACACCGCTAGAAGCCCAAATATTTTTTCAGAGCTAGATGCAGAAAAAAATTATTTTTAATTTGCAACCTGATGGAGGTCAGTATAGATGGACTAATAGACCAAGTCCCACACACCGCTAGAAGCCCAAATATTTTTTCAGAGCTAGATGCAGAAATTTTTTTTATTCAATTTGCAACCTGATGGAGGTCAGTATAGATGGACTAATAGACCAAGTCCCACACACTGCTAGAAGCCCAAATATTTTTTCAGAGCTAGATGCAGAAAAAAATTATTTTTAATTTGCAACCTGATGGAGGTCAGTATAGATGGACTAATAGACCAAGTCCCACACACCGCTAGAAGCCCAAATATTTTTTCAGAGCTAGATGCAGAAAAAAATTATTTTTAATTTGCAACCTGATGGAGGTCAGTATAGATGGACTAATAGACCAAGTCCCACACACCGCTAGAAGCCCAAATATTTTTTCAGAGCTAGATGCAGAAAAAAATTATATTCAATTTGCAACCTGCTGGAGGTCAGTATAGAAGGACTAATAGAACAAGTCCCACACACTGCTAGAAGCCCAAATATTTTTTCAGAGCTAAATGAAGAAAAAAATTATTTTTAATTTGCAACCTGATGGAGGTCAGTATAGATGGACTAATAGACCAAGTCCCACACACTGCTAGAAGCCCAAATATTTTTTCAGAGCTAGATGCAGAAAAAAATTATTTTTAATTTGCAACCTGATGGAGGTCAGTATAGATGGACTAATAGACCAAGTCCCACACACTGCTAGAAGCCCAAATATTTTTTCAGAGCTAGATGCAGAAAAAAATTATTTTTAATTTGCAACCTGATGGAGGTCAGTATAGATGGACTAATAGACCAAGTCCCACACACCGCTAGAAGCCCAAATATTTTTTCAGAGCTAGATGCAGAAAAAAATTATATTCAATTTGCAACCTGCTGGACGTCAGTATAGAAGGACTAATAGAACAAGTCCCACACACTGCTAGAAGCCCAAATATTTTTTCTGAGCTAGATGCAGAAAAAAATTATTTTTAATTTGCAACCTGATGGAGGTCAGTATAGATGGACTAATAGACCAAGTCCCACACACCGCTAGAAGCCCAAATATTTTTTCAGAGCTAGATGCAGAAAAAAATTATATTCAATTTGCAACCTGCTGGAGGTCAGTATAGAAGGACTAATAGAACAAGTCCCACACACTGCTAGAAGCCCAAATATTTTTTCAGAGCTAAATGAAGAAAAAAATTATTTTTAATTTGCAACCTGATGGAGGTCAGTATAGATGGACTAATAGACCAAGTCCCACACACTGCTAGAAGCCCAAATATTTTTTCAGAGCTAGATGCAGAAAAAAATTATTTTTAATTTGCAACCTGATGGAGGTCAGTATAGATGGACTAATAGACCAAGTCCCACACACTGCTAGAAGCCCAAATATTTTTTCAGAGCTAGATGCAGAAAAAAATTATTTTTAATTTGCAACCTGATGGAGGTCAGTATAGATGGACTAATAGACCAAGTCCCACACACCGCTAGAAGCCCAAATATTTTTTCAGAGCTAGATGCAGAAAAAAATTATATTCAATTTGCAACCTGCTGGACATCAGTATAGAAGGACTAATAGAACAAGTCCCACACACTGCTAGAAGCCCAAATATTTTTTCTGAGCTAGATGCAGAAAAAAATTATTTTTAATTTGCAACCTGATGGAGGTCAGTATAGATGGACTAATAGACCAAGTCCCACACACCGCTAGAAGCCCAAATATTTTTTCAGAGCTAGATGCAGAAAATTTTTTTATTCAATTTGCAACCTGATGGAGGTCAGTATAGATGGACTAATAGACCAAGTCCCACACACTGCTAGAAGCCCAAATATTTTTTCAGAGCTAGATGCAGAAAAAAATTATTTTTAATTTGCAACCTGATGGAGGTCAGTATAGATGGACTAATAGACCAAGTCCCACACACTGCTAGAAGCCCAAATATTTTTTCAGAGCTAGATGCAGAAAAAAATTATTTTTGATTTGCAACCTGATGGAGGTCAGTATAGATGGACTAATAGAACAAGTCCCACACGCTGCTAGAAGCCCAAATATTTTTTCAGAGATAAATGAAGAAAAAAATTATTTTTAATTTGCAACCTGATGGAGGTCAGTATAGATGGACTAATAGACCAAGTCCCACACACTGCTAGAAGCCCAAATATTTTTTCAGAGCTAGATGCAGAAAAAAATTATTTTTAATTTGCAACCTGATGGAGGTCAGTATAGATGGACTAATAGACCAAGTCCCACACACTGCTAGAAGCCCAAATATTTTTTCAGAGCTAGATGCAGAAAAAAATTATATTCAGTTTGCAACCTGATGGAGGTCAGTATAGATGGACTAATAGAATGATGCTATGCCCAAAAGATTTTACTTCACTAGGTGCAGTAAAAAAATTGGTATTCTATACACAGGTGGTATATCTTGCAACACAGATAGGCTACTCCACTGACTAACACACTCTGCAATAGGCCAAAAAGGATTAGCTTTGCTAGATTCAGCCAAATGCTGTGAAAAAAACTTGCACAGCACTGGCACAGACCTGCCTGGCAAAAACTGATAGGAACTGATGTAACCTAGTCCTGAAAAGGACTCCAATTACAATTAGTCTTTACTCCCACAATCTATCTATTTAAGAGCACAGACCTGCCTGATAAAAGTCGTAGGAAATGCTGTAACCTAGTCCTTAAAAGGACTGCAATCACAACTATTCCCTACTCCCAAGCTATCTGTATATTTGTGCGAAAATTGGCTTGAAATTAACAAGGTATAGCGCACACAGCAACAGCGGTGCCGTCTAACACGCAGCTGCAGCAGTGAGAAAATGGTGGCGACGGGGAAAATGGCTTGGTCTTATAGGGCAAGGACATGTGACATACACTGCCAATCACACATGCCCTTGCTTGTGTGAAAAAAAGCACTTCGCTCCGTGTGTGCGCTGCTGATAGGCTGACAGATTGCACCTCCCCACTGCAAATGCGGGAAAGAGAAAAAAAAATGGAGATCTTCATTGTTCCTGCAGAGATCCATCCCCTGCCCCTCCCCCCGCCCCGCTGTACACTCAAACTGCGTATTAACATTAATTTTCATCATTACTGAGAAAAAATCCAGTTATGATTTTGGTGCACGAACAGTTATCGAACATAACCTCGAACAGCCGAATTTTTCTCAAATTGTTCGTGTTCGCCGACCGGCTCGAACACCGCCCAAAACAGCTCGAATTTGAGATTGGCGAACAGTTCGAGTCGAACAACGCTCATCTCTAATTAGTAGACCAGTCCAACAAAGGATTGTGCAGTTTTAACCATGGCAATCCTAGAACAACTGGAGAGGGCAAATTATCCAAAACAACAAAGTCCAAAATTTCTTGGTGAACACAATTGATAGTGAGCGGAAATGCAGCAGTTTTGTGAGTAATACATTTCAAAGGAGTGTTATCAATGGCAACCACACAAATAGGAGATGACAAAGGTTTGGATTTCAATTTAAGTTTTTCCAAAAACCCTTTATCAATCACATTAAGTGTTGAACCACAATCCACAAATATCTGAAATTCAATCAAATCTCCCTGCAGAGTAGTACACCCAGAAAGGAACACTCCTGAAGAGCGTAAACAAGCTATACTGGCGTAACTTACCTTTTTTTTTTCTTTACTTAAACGACGCTCACAATACTTAATCAAATGATCAGCTTTACCACAATAAAGACACAAACCTTCGGCGAATCTCCGATCTCTTTCTTGAGAGCGGAGTTGTATCGCCCCAACCTCCATTGGTTCTCCACTGTCAGAGCAGATTTTCTGGAAACTAGGACCTGAAGTTACAGGAGTTTTTACATCATTGACCCTGGACCTTATTCTCCTGTCCACACGAACATCTAACTGCATAGCTTCCTGGAGAGTCTCAGGTGCAGGGAATGCAAATAGCAAATCCTTAACCCTTTCACTCAGACCAGCAAGAAATAAACTTTTCAGCGCCGAATCATTCCACTTATCTTCTGAAGCCCATCTCCTGAAGTGTGTGCAATAAATTTCAACATCATCTGACCCCTGATTCAAACGTCTAAGTTCTGATTCAGCAGATGAGATTCGATCAGGATCGTCATATAATAGCCCCATAGCAGAAAAAAATTCCTCAACAGAACTTAAACACGGATCATTATGTTGGAGAGAAAAGTCCCTCCCCTGTGGTTCTTTGCGCAAAAGTGACATAATAAAACCAATGCGCTGTGATTCATTCCCAGAGGACCTTGGTCTCAAACAAAAATATAACAAACAAGCATTTTTAAAAAAAAAATCTTGCTGTTTACCATAAAAAATATCAGGCTATCCTACCTTGGGTTCCACAAAATGCGCTCCAGGACAACTACTCACGTGTTGCTGAAGCTCGGCCACCTCCAGAGACAATCCCTGCAGGCGTTGAGCCAACTCCTGGACGGAAACCATATTGATCCCCGAATTTCTTTCCTTTTAGTTTTTTTTGGCTGGACTTACTTTTATGATCTGCAACATAAGCTAAGGAAAGAATGGGAAAAGCTATCCCTACAGTAAGACTAAGCTGAATCCCTACGATGTAGCGGGCAGCCTGTTCCTTGTGAACAGACCCGCCTTCGTCCTCGGCTAGTCTGAACGGAGACCTATAGAATAAAGGGAGGGATCCCTAAAAGAACTAAGGTCTGGGACAAAAATGGGACACCTCCTAACAGAAGTTGTTGCAGAGCAAAAAGACAAACTGACAAAAAGTACTAGAGGTCCCAGAGGACCAAGCAAACTAGACAGAGATAGGCACCGAAGCACCTGGCTAGAGAGACAGGCAAAAAACACTGAAGTCCAGCAAAGCCAGAAGGGCGGAGCTGGAATATATAGGCAGCTGGTCACGTGACCGCAAAACACAAGATAGCAAAAACTAACAGGAGGGTTCTAACAGCTACACTACTTCCAGTGGATTTAGAAAAGGGAGGAAAGTATCAGGATGTGGAAGAGGGAGAGACCATGAGCCAAGATTTGCCCCTGTTTTTCAAATTAGCAGATGAGGAAGCGCAATTTGAGATGGCACATGAACATGATTGTCAGGCATTGATGGAAGCTGAAATAAAGGGCTTGGCAAATATTACTGATGCACCACTCACTAACCCCTCTGCTGAGTATTTTGTAGATGGTTCCAGAGCTTGGGACAGTGAACAAGGACGATTCATCACCGGGTATGCAGTAGTCCACAATGGTAAGGCAGTGATACAAGAACCACTCCCCTCCAGCTGCTCTGCGCAAGAGACAGAGCTTAAAGCACTCGCTGCAGCGTGTAATCTGGGAAAAGGTAAAGAAATTAATGTATTTTCTGACTCGCAATATGCTTATGGTGTTGTTCATGACTTTGGCGCCATTTGGCGTAGCCGTAAATTCTTGACCTCTGCTGTCAAACCTATAAGGAATACACAAGCGGTAGAGCTGCTACTCACAGCACTCATCCTTCCCCGAAGGGCAGCCATAGTCAAAGTGTCAGCACACACTCGGGAACAAACTCCCCTTGCAGTAGGGAATGCTATGGCCGACCAGGCGGCTAAGGAAGCAGCACGATTACCTCTGACAGAGATACTGGCTATCGCAAGTGCGGGAACCCCAGGAGCCTCAGAGTCAGGGAGTGCAGGAAGCCCCCTTTCAAATAAGGAGACATCCCCTGCACCGGTCCCAGTGGCCGTGAACCTCGAACTACTGCAGGTCTTCCAGACCCAGGCTCCCCACCACGAGCAGAATGCATGGGTCAAAGCAAGCGCCATACAGTCAGTGTCAGGGGTATGGCAGGTAAACAAACGTATTTGCCTTCCACGCTGCCTGTTCCCCATGATGGCTGCCCTTGCACATTCTCCGGTGCATAACTCAAAGGGTGTTATGTGTGCAGAGGTGCTACAAAACTGGTGTGCCCCAGGGTTCCCGAATACGGCTGCAAAGTATGTTCAAGAATGTCTAGTTTGTGCAAAACATAACCCTGGTAGGCCTATTCGGGTCCCACAGAAATGCACACCAAAACCAGATTACCCATTTCAGAGACTGCAATTGGACTACATACAGCTACCTAAGGTGGGTAATTATGAATACGCCCTGGTATACATTGACCTTTTCTCTGGGTGGCCAGAAGCTTGGGCAGTGACTAAAGCAAACACAAAAACTACTGCTAAAAAATTGATCAGTGAGGTGGTTTGTAGCTATGGGGTGCCCGAAACTATAGAAAGTGACAGTGGAACCCACTTTACTGCGGAACTAATGAAACAAATCATGGTCACTCTTGGGATAGAACAGCCTTTCCATGTTCCCTATCATCCACAAAGTAGTGGGAAGGTGGAACGTCTCAAGGGTACCTTGAAGCTAAAAATTCAAAAGTGCATGGAAGAAACACACTTGTCCTGGGTAGATTGTTTGCCCATAGCATTGTATTCAGTGAGGACCGCCCCAACGGGGAGGGAGAAGCTGTCCCCATATGAAATACTGTTTGGTAGTGTCCCCAAGACAGGGTTGTATTTCCCACAGCAGCTGCAGGCCTCCTATGGTTCTCTCACTGAATATGTTCTGGAGTTGCATAAACATTTGACTGTTACTCATAATCGTGTTCTTTCCTGTATTCCAGACCCCAATTGCCTCAGCGGCACTCACACTTTGGTACCAGGAGACTGGGTCGTGGTAAAGAGACATATGAGGAGACCACTGGAGCCTAGATACAGTGAACCATTCCAAGTGCTGTTAACCACTGCCACTTCGGTCAAGCTTCAAGGCAAGGACACTTGGATGCACGCCAGCCATTGCAAAAAGATTTTGAACCCCAGCAGCAGCAAAGATGATGACCAGATCTTCCAGATTCGTGACATTCTCAATACATCTAATATTGTACAAAAACAACTAATTACAGTTACTAACCAACACACCATAGTGCTAGATTACTAGACTGCTAGAGAGGGTGGGATGTGTCAGATAATAGGTCCTACCTGTTGCCACTACATAGACCCTGCAGGAAATTTCCAGGTAAAGACCAACATAGAGATAGTTAGAGAAATGAGGGATGCGTGGCTCCAAGAAGATCATGTCAACAAAGATTCCTGGTGGAGTGACACTTTCTCATTTCTTAATCCTGTTAATTGGTTCAAGGGTATAGGTGGATGGCTAATGGGTATCCTACAAGGTATTCTACAAATAGGAATTTTGATATTACTAGTGTATATAGTTGCCAGGATTAGTATATTTGCTATGTGAGGCAGTGACGGGGATCATATATGAGGGACGGTATATATCCCCCAGAATGTGTACAGAGACCTATTAAATCCATTGGAGTGCATTGCAGTCACAGACACAGCTGCGGCTGCAATGCAGGAATGAAGGTGAGCAATCACCTGGTCAGACTACCTGGCTAAGGCAGATTAAGTAAAACTCGGCAGGGCCTTCATTTCTTGGAGGAGGTCACAGGAGGCAGTGGGGCGGCCTCCTCCCTCCAACCCGGATTTTCCAGTGGCTCTTGCCACAGGTCCTTTAAGACTCCTTCACTAAGGTTTAGTGTTGTTCTATGTTGGAACCTGCTAAGAACATAGCAGGTTAGCTCAGCAGGATTGAGACTGGCTGAACCCTGCCTGGGAAGGCTCTGCACCTGTCAGGCTCTGATCGGCCCGGCGCGGCCGTTGTCCCCTGCTACCATTGTATTATGGACTTATGTTAACCCGGCTGCGAACCGGAGGACTTTCTGTTAACCCGTGAGTTGCTGAATAAAAGCTGTTTATGTTGGACTTGCTTGGGTCACTGCCTCAGTTACTGCACGGTGTGAACACCGCCGCCTTACAGTTTGGTGGAGAATGCGGGCAGTGTGACTGAGGCATACCCCACCGGCAGCTGCATGACCACAATTCGGCCTGCCACCTTTCAGTTCCACCCCATGGACAAAATGGAGGAGCTGTTTAAACAGCTGGTACTCACCCTGCAGCAGCAGATGTTGTCTCAGCGGCAACAGCAGGAGCAGTACCAGGATCTCCAACGGCAGCAGCAAAAAACAAATGAACTGATGATGCAACAGATTGCTGCCCTGCGGGAGACACCGACGGCATCAGCCCCGGAACGTCGAGACGCCCGGGACAAGGTTCGCTCAGCGTTGAGGAAGATGGGACCGTAGGACGACGAGGAAGCCTTCCTTACCATCTACGAACGCACAGCAGAGCAGGAAAACCTACCAGCCGACCAGTGGGCGGAAGTGGTGGCTCCGTTTTTGGTTGGCGATGCCCAGAAGGCCTGTTTCGACCTCAGTCAGGAGGACGCCCGGAACTACAGAGGCTCAAAGGTGAGATCCTTGCCCGGCTGGGGGTCAATACGTACGTGAGGGCTCAGCGTGTGTTTTCGTGGGCTTATGTGGAGACCCGATCTGCCCGGTCTCAGGCTTATGACCTCCTGCAGCTGGTAAAAAGGTGGCTCCAACCTGAGACTTTGTCCCCAGCCCAGATAGTGGAGAGGGTGGTGGTTGACCGGCTGGTGAGGACTCTGCCAGTCGCTATCCAACATTGGGTGGGGCAAGGGGACCCCGGCACCCTCGACCAGGTGGTCAGTTTGGTCGAGCGCTACTCGGCTACTCAGGACTTCATTCGAGACTCCGCCCCCTCTCGGCTATCACGCCGATCCCAGCCAACACAGGAGTCGGGAAAGGGGTCGTGTCCCTCTGCTGGGGACAGTCAGCACCGTGCCCGTGCTGAAGGGGAACCCCGGAGTGAGAGCGGCAGGAGACTGGTTCCCTCCCAAACTGCCATAAGACCTAACAGTACCTCCACCCTTAGGTGCTGGCGGTGTCAGGGGCCGGGACATGTGATTGCTAATTGTCCCCTGACTACAGAACCCATGGACCGCGGATATAGCCGCCGGGTCTCAATGTACGCCCAGACCGTCTGCACAGCGAGCGCCGAATCCCGGGACAGTGAACTCCAACTCTGCCAGGTACTGGTTAATGGGTACCCCAGGGAGGGCCTCCTGGACTCAGGGAGCCTCGTGACTCTGGTACATGGGTCGCTGGTGGCAGGAGACAACCCCAGTGGACCGCCAGTCGGGGTTGTGTGTATCCATGGGGACCTCCGAGAGTACCCAACTGCAGAGATAGTTTTGTCCACGCCATGTGGAGACATAAAACATGTGGTGGGAGTGGTAAAAATGCTTCCCTATGGGACTGTGTTGGGAAGAGACTTGCCCCTGTTCTGGACTCTGTGGAAAAACAAAATCCACTCTCCCCCGGTAAAATGTATTTCAGACGCTGTGCCCGATGAACCTGCCGTAGGGGTGTCCAACCTAGGGACAGAGTGTGACCCCGATAGGTTTCCCTTAGAGGTGTTGGCAGGAGAGGTCGAGGAGACCCCATCGATCCCCGAGCTGAAAGTGTCCCGGGGCGCGTTTGGGACAGCTCAGCTACGGGATCCCACTCTGACTCAGGCGCGGGAAAGGGTGTTAGAGATAAATGGCGTAGCTCAACAGCCCGGTACAGATACTGTATTTCCACGCATGGTAATCAACGGTGAGTTACTCTACAGGACAGATAAGATCAGGGACGAGGTTGTAGAACAGTTAGTGGCACCTCAGTCGTACCGTCGAGAGATTCTGGAGATGGCACACTCACACCTGCTGGGTGGACACTTAGGGGTGAAAAAGACGCTAGACCATATCTTACAGCGGTTCTTTTGGTCTGGGGTTTACGCGGAAGTCAAAAGGTATTGCGAATCCTGCCCCGAATGTCAGTTGACCTCACCCACTGCAAGCTTCCGTAGCCCATTGGTACCTCTGCCAGTGATAGAGGTGCCTTTTGAACGGATTGCAATGGATTTGGTTGGGCCCATTGTAAAATCCGCCCGTGGACACCAACCCATACTAGTAGACGTCGACTATGCCACTCGGTACCCGGAAGCTATACCACTACGCCACACCTCGGCAAAAGTGATTGCACGGGAGCTGTTTGCCATGTTCTGTCGCCTTGGACTACCCAAGGAGATCCTGTCGGATCAGGGGACCCCCTTTATGTCCAAAGTGACAAGGGAACTATGCAAATTGCTAAAAATTAAACAATTGCGCACCTCGGTGTACCACCCTCAAACCGACGGGCTAGTAGAACGGTTCAATAAAACCCTCAAGTCCATGTTAAAAAAGGTGGTTTCTAAGGATGGAAGGGATTGGGACATGTTGTTACCCTATTTGATGTTCGCCGTCCGTGAGGTACCCCAGGCTTCCACAGGGTTCTCTCCCTTTGAGTTATTGTACGGCAGACACCCTAGGGGTCTGTTGGACGTAGCCAAAGAGACATGGGAACAAGAGCCAACTCCGCATAGGAATATAATTGAACACGTGGCTAGTATGCAGGACCGGATCGCGGCGGTCATGCCCATCGTGAAAGAGCATCTGTTAGATGCCCAGGCAGCTCAGAGGCGCACATATAATAAAAGAGCCAGAGTCAGAACTTTTAACAAGGGTGATCGGGAATTAGTACTGGTACCCACAGCCGAGAGTAAGTTCATGGCCAAGTGGCAAGGACCCTATGAGATTCGAGAAAAAGTGGGGGAGGTAAATTACCGGGTGTATCAGCCCGGAAGGAGGAAACCTGAGCAGCTTTACCATGTAAACCTGCTAAAGCCTTGGAAAGATCGAGAGTGTTTAGTTACAGACGTCACCCCGGGCATATCACCAGAGAATTCTCCACCTTCAGCC
Organism: Phyllobates terribilis; assembly: GCF_046119375.1. Taxonomy (NCBI): domain Eukaryota; kingdom Metazoa; phylum Chordata; class Amphibia; order Anura; family Dendrobatidae; genus Phyllobates; species Phyllobates terribilis. The sequence continues at coordinate 128,521,592 of NW_027362773.1, read as the reverse complement.
AGGGAAGCATCCGAGGGGGAGGTCAGGATAAGTGATGCCCTCACTAAACGGCAGCGACGGGAGGCTCGCTCACTGGTGCAGCATAATACCGATGTGTTCTCAGAGCTGCCAGGTAGGACTACGGTTATCCAACATGACATTGTCACCGAACCTGGGGTATGGGTACGAATAAGACCGTACCGGGTACCCGAGGCCCGGAGGCAAGCCATCACGGCTGAGGTAAAACAAATGCTTCAGTTAGGCGTCATAGAGGAATCACGGAGTGAGTGGGCTAGCCCCATCGTACTGATTCCAAAACCAGATGGATCATTACGCTTCTGTAACGATTTCCGGAAATTGAATGAAGTGTCAAAGTTCGACCTTTATCCAATGCCCCGGGTGGACGAGCTGATTGAGAGACTGGGGCAGGCCCAGTACTTTACCACGCTCGATCTCACCAAGGGTTACTGGCAGGTACCTCTCACAGATTCGGCGAAGGAAAAGACCGCCTTTGTAACTCCAGAGGGTCTGTACCACTATGTGGTCTTACCTTTTGGGTTACATGGGGCCCCGGCTACATTTCAGAGGTTGGCATCCTTGGGTATTACCGCCGGTTTATTCCTAATTTTGCTGGGCGAACGGCGGCCCTGACCGATCTCTTGAAGGGAAAAAAATCGGTAATGGTTCGGTGGAACCCTGAGGCAGAAGAAGCTTTTCAGTCCATGAAGTTGGCCCTGTGTGGACAGCCGGTCCTCATCAGCCCCAACTTCAATGAAACCTTCATTGTACAGACAGATGCCTCGGAGGTAGGCCTAGGGGCTTTATTGTCACAAAAAGTGAATGGTGAAGAGCACCCGGTCACCTACTTGAGTAGAAAACTTGTCCCGGCTGAGAAAAACTATAGTGTGGTAAAGAAGGAGTGTTTGGCTATTAAGTGGGCCTTGGAATCACTATGCTATTATTTACTCGGGCGTCAGTTCCGCTTGGTGACGGAACACTCACCCTTGGTATGGATGAGAAATGCCAAGGAGAGGAATGCGCGAGTCACCAGGTGGTTCCTGTCACTGCAAAATTTCAGTTTCTCGGTAGAACATCGCCCTAAGAAGTCGCAGGGAAACGCGGATGCCCTGTCCCGGGCACCCTGTATGGTGGCAAATGTTCAACCCCACAAGTTTGAACAGAGGGGGGGGATATGTGAGGCAGTGATGGGGATCATATACGAGGGACGGTATATATCCCCCAGAATGTGTACAGAGACCTATTAAATCCATTGGAGTGCATTGCAGTCACAGACACAGCTGCGGCTGCAATGCAGGAATGAAGGTGAGCAATCACCTGGTCAGACTACCTGGCTAAGGCAGATTAAGTAAAACTCGGGAGGGCCTTCATTTCTTGGAGGAGGTCACAGGAGGCAGTGGGGCGGCCTCCTCCCTCCAACCCGGATTTTCCAGTGGCTCTTGCCACAGGTCCTTAAAGACTCCTTCACTAAGGTTTAGTGTTGTTCTATGTTGGAACCTGCTAAGAACATAGCAGGTTAGCTCAGCAGGATTGAGACTGGCTGAACCCTGCCTGGGAAGGCTCTGCACCTCTCAGGCTCTGATCGGCCCGGCGCGGCCGTTGTCCCCGGCAACCATTGTATTATGGACTCATGTTAACCCGGCTGCGAACCGGAGGACTTTCTGTTAACCCGTGAGTTGCTGAATAAAAGCTATTTATGTTGGACTTGCTTGGGTCACTGCCTCAGTTACTGCACGGTGTGAACACCGCCGCCTTACAGTTATTAAGAGACTATGCAAGAAAACACACAAGATTAAACATCACAGGCATGCGAAATATAATGCCACTTCTCCTATAAACATATATGATGAGATTTACAAGCAAGATATTTGTCGGTGAACGGGATTCGTCCTCTCCAGGCTTTTATAGCATGGGGAAGTAGCTGATGAATAAATTGTTTTGTAAAATAATAAAAAGGGAGGAATTGTTATGGTTAATTTTTAATACCTAGATATCATTATTAAATTAGATAAAACAATCTATTTCATGAGGCCTCTGCTTGAGTGTTTTAAGACATACATTGTGAAATGTTTGACCTAAGATACTGGTTTCCTGTGAAGTCTGAGAAAGTTTTTACGTTGGGCAAAAGGGAAATGTGTTTGTTACTGATAAGCTATTTCAGTTGTCTGTTCAGTTATATGTAACAATGAAGTTCCGCTTTTTATCTAGCTAATAAATTGGTGAGTCTATGTTGCCACACCAGAAGACTCTACTTGCTGACAATGAATATCACATGTATTCTGTCTCTCTCCCTTCATCGATGAAGTATTTTAATTTGAATCTCACTGGCTATGTGAAGACCCTTTGCTGTCTAAACCAAAGTTCTCCTTAAACCAAAAAGGGTCTCCATAACAGTAGTGACCCCCTTATCTCTCGGGCCCCTGTGCAGCTGTATAGGTTACACCAATGGTATGTCTGCCCACTGAATATCAGATAGTTGGTCCTGATACCTTCACAACCCGACTCATTGAAAGGGCCGAGATCTGGTGAGTGTTGCATTTCCTACATTGTCGCTCTGGAAAAGCTCAGTATATTTTGATGTGCCTAAAATTATGGCTCAGTCTCACTCCTCTCCATTTCATCTTTCATGTATCCATTCACTTTAAAAGGGCTGAGCTGCAAAAACGTTGCACCTCTATTCAGAGCCTCAATGTAGCAGCCAATTGATGGGGGCTTACAATATTCAGTCCCCCACTGATCTTATGCAGATAACTGGAGAACCCCTTTAACCACTAGGGTACTACTCAATGACTTTATTCATATGGGTGGTCTGGTTTCCTGTTTTCTCTACAGAACCCTTTATAAACAGCAACTGAAGTTTATGGGTGCCATTGCTGCTCAGCACTGTTAAAGAGGATTTTTCACTGGATTTTTTTTTATTTTAACTGAGTACCTCCTCTAGTTGACGCTGATCCACTGATTATGGAACAGTTTTTCTTTTTCTTCTGTGCCCCTCCATTACAAAGATAAGCCTCCCATTAGTAATTATGCAAATTTTCCCATCAACCAACTGGGCGTATACCAGAGGAAAAAATGCCCACAGAGAAGTTTTATGGTAAACTCCAAGTTGATTGAAGGAATAATTTACATTCTTATCACCAGGGGACATATCTTTGTAATGCAGGGGCACCAAAGAAAAAGAAAAATTGTTCCAGAATCAGCAAAGCAGCACCAACTGCTCCATAATCAGTGAATCAGCACCAATTGGAGGACATACTCAGTTTAGGTTAAAAACCCAGTGATAGGTCCTCTTTAACATTGCTGGATTGTACAGGACAGTGAATGACGGTGGAATCTTGGTGGCAGCAGTATCTTGGAGGGTAAAGAAATGGGGCTCCCTTTTGTCACCCAATCCATGCCTTATAATGCAATTCAATTCACTATATGCCTCTTAGGTTGTGCAAAAGGTTTACAGGCAACAATGCTTTGGCATATTTAGTATTCCAAGCAATCAGCAAATCTCAAGGTCAAGTCCTCCAGTAGGACATAAAAATTACATTACATATAAGGTAACAAAGCTTTTAGAAAAAAAAGTTCATGGAAAAAATAAAAATATTTTTTTCTTTAAAAAGTGTTTTTATTATGCAGAAGAATTGCAAAACAAAAAAACACAATATAGCACTGTGTACTTACAATGGCTCATTTTGCTTTTCTACCAAGTTAATTATTCTGTTTTCTCTGATCTATGTAAAAGCAGGAAGTCTCTTTTCTCGGCATTTTTCATTCCCCTCTTTCACTCTTGACCTAGCAGCTCCTTCCTCCCCTGCCATAGACTTTTGCAGTGACTCATAACGTGTGCAGAGAAAATTTGCCTCCTGTTTCTACATAAAACTTAGAAGGATTCAGCTAATCCGTTTTTAATCACGTGATGTCATAGACCTAAAGGAAAACAGAAGAATTAATTGGACAGAAGAGCAAAATGAGCAATTGTAAGTACACAGTGCTGTATAATATGATGATTGCGATAACAAATTGAATGGGAGCGCTTCTTTAACATGACATTTAAACCACACTGTGAACATGAAAAAAACGAATCGATTCAGATTTCTTCATCGAATGTTCGTTGAACGTTATCGAATGCCATAGGATTCAATGTGGGGCAAAAAAAAAACGCATACACAACACCTTCAAACGGGCCCAAAAGCTGCCGAAACACATCAAATTAGGGGTAGACACCTGGAAAGTACCATCAATTGACCCAGAGTACAAGTATTATATTTATTATTACTATTACAGAGACATTTATTCTGTGGCGCTTTACATGTCAAAAGGGGTCACCGAATTGTACAAGAGGAGAGAGGACCCTGCCAGCGAGAGTGCGCAAATAATCTACAAGGGATGGATGAGGGTACAGTAGGTCAGGGTACAGCTAGTCGTGCAGCGGTATGCTGGTCCGAGGCTTAACCACAGATTGTATGCTTGTCACAAGAAGTGGGTCTTCAGCTGCCTTTTCAAGGTTTCCACGGTAGGCGACAATCTGATGTGTTGGGGTACAGCGTTATCACAGTAGGGGAGATGCACGGGACAAATCTACCGAGAGCCTAAATTACGTTAAGCTTCCAGAAGCTCACAACTGAGCAGATTACCCCTGCACCGATTAATATGAAGGCGAAAGGCTTCTTTCTAATGACTGCAGGAGTGGGAGGAATGAGATGCTACGGTCTTCTGGCTCCTCTCTGTCATAGTAAACCCGTGACACCTTGCAAGTTTCAACACAATGTTCACAAAGTAGACAGCAGCGGTGGTCGGTCTCCTAGACAATGAGCTAACTCCTTTATGATGTGTAATGCAGCGCCTTGCTGCATTGCTAAAATGTCCAGGGGGTGTGTTCTAGCTGACCATGTACCTCCCCTCAGGTGACTGATCACATGACTGTGACATCATCACAGGTCCTATGTGCACAGACTGATATATAAACCATGGTAGTTTTGAAACAGGTGTGAAAGGCATGAGGCCTGATCACTGTGTGTGGGACACCAGAGTGCCTGGAGAGGCTGGAAGAGAGAGGCCTGGAGAGGCCTTGTGAGGCAAGAGGCTAAATCCCTGTGTTTGGGATGCAGTAGCCCTGGAAGGCACAAGGCTTGGAGACCACGGCTGGGAAGCCTTAAAGCCACAGCTGTGGCAGAACAGAGCTGAGAGAAGCAGCTAAGACCCAGCAAAGGTAAAAATGGTTCTTTATATGGACATTGATGTTGTACCTTGCTGAAGTCTGTATCTAAAGCCAAGCGGGCATGTCTGCCATTGGAAAGGTCTTCTGGATGTTATGTGTATAACCATGGCAGTGAGCCACTGAGATGGACTATGTTATGTGCAGTTATGAAGTGTAATAAACTGCTGGATGTCATGTTATCAGAAAACGTGGCTGGTGTGCTTTAATTAACCCCGTGAAGCGAGTGTCCCCCAGCGTGATGAATAGCGCTACCTTACATGTGGTTCGAGAATGCGGGCAACTGCAGCCCGGTTGCTAGGGGCAACTGCAGCCCGGTTGCTAGGGGTAATGGCACAGGATGACAAGTGTGGATACAAGCATCTTGCTGTGACTCGGCGGGGTCACGAAGATTAAAGCATCTTGCTGTGACTCGGCGGGGTCACGAAGATTAAAGCATCTTGCTGTAACTCGGCAGGGGTTACGAAAATTGTCGTCGCACTCAAACCTGGTTTGCTGTGGCTCGGTGGGGCCACGAAAATTTTCCGGGGAGAGCAGTGTGTGTGAATAGTGTACCGCGAGGGCTGTGAACGGAGCAGCAAAAGAAAATGAAGCTTTTGAGTGATTAAAGTGCCGGTTAAAACCGCAGCAGGAATTTGAGAAACATCTCCAGGACATGGTGCAGGAACGGCAAGAGCTGTTGGCGGCAGTGGACCATTCTGTGGACTCTCCGGGGGCGCCAGCATTGTCCAAGAGTGCCCGGGGAGGTGGTAAGAGATGTTGTGAACTGAGTCCTAAGACTATTGTTGATTTTTTTTTGTAAAAATTATCCTACAGGTGTGGGTGTCCAAAAGGGGGCCGAGTCTAAAATGGGGGCGGATTTCCAAAAGAGCGTGGAGTATAGAAAACCAAAATTTGTTACTGGTTGTGGGTTGGTACCGCCTAAAAATGACAATTTGACCATAGCTTACGGTGACCGTAGCTTAAGGTAAAAATGGTTCTTTATATGGACATTGATGTTGTACCTTGCTGAAGTCTGTATCTAAAGCCAAGCGGGCATGTCTGCCATTGGAAAGGTCTCCTGGATGTTATGTGTATAACCATGGCGGTGAGCCACTGAGATGGACTATGTTATGTGAAGTTATGAAGTGTAATAAACTGCTGGATGACGTGTTATCAGAAAACGTGGCTGGTGTGCTTTAATTGACCCCGTGAAGCGAGTGTCCCCCAGCGTGATGAATAGCGCTACCTTACAGATGATAGAGGACAACATTTGCAAGTAGTTCGTATGTTCCCCTGTGCTAGTGGGGATCTCCACCAAGTTCTCCGATTACCTTCTCAGTAAAAATGCAGCCATACAGGAGTGTTCACAGTTCAAAAAATTAGGGCCTAACACCACCATTTCCGTGGTCAACAGATTGGAGATGGTTCCACCTCTTAGCTTTGTCATTTGTGGGAGGTAACAATCTTTTATGTGGCCACAAATGTAGGACTGAGAGCTGGCTGCAGTGCTGAGAGAGGGCGGAGTACGGTGAAACGGACAAACTGGTGGACCGTGAGTGAGGTGCAGGGGGACATGTTATGGTGGATTGAGAAACATGTGGTGTGCTCGGTGAAACAAACACCGCATGCATGGAGTGGGTAGAGAAGCAGAGGTTCTGCGGTGGGAGACCTGCGTGCCAATATTTGGCATGGTTTCAGAGGAGGAGGAAGAAGCAGCGGATGCGGTTGATGGGGCAGCTGATGGTTGTTGAGGTCCGCTGGTCCGCAGTGAGATTGCCAAAGTAACGAATGTTGATTGCGCATGTGAAGGTTCATGCATGTAGTAGTCAAATTATTGCACTTTGTTCCTCTACTGATTTTTTTATCGCAAAGTTTGCAGATAACGTGAGCTGGCTCATCCTTTGCGGTCTCAAAAAAGGCCCAGGCTAGGCAACCCTTGCCACCCCTGCGAGTTGCAGACCCGTGACCGCTGCTGGTCAATGCCACAGTTGTGGCTAAGGATGCAGTGCTCTTCGTGCTTGCATCACTCCGTGTCTGCGCCATAGGATGTGTAATGGGTCTGGTAGGCGGAACCTCTGAGCTACTATACAAGGGGGCGGTCCTTGTAAGGGAGCGGGTGGCGACCAGGGAAGACGGGCAGGCAGTCACAGCAGGTGACCAGGGCAGTCTCTGGGAGAACGGGCAGGAGGTCACGGCAAGTGACCGGGGCAGTCTCTGGATGAACGGGCTGGAGGTCACGGCAAGTGACCGGGGCAGTCTCTGGATGAACGGGCTGGAGGTCACGGCAAGTAACCGGGGCAGTCTCTGGAAGAACGGGCTGGAGGTCACGGCAAGTGACCGGGGCAGTCTCTAGGTAAAGGGTAGGTACGACCTGTGATGGCTGAACCTCCAGGTAGGCTAGCAGGCAGATGGAAGATGTGTGCTCCCAGGTGAGCAAGCGAGAGTCTCTGGAATAGCAGGTGGTCACAGCACGTGACGGCAGAGCCTCCAGGTAGGCAAGCAGGCAGGTAGCGGAGGAGCGCTCCCAGGTGAGCGGGCAAGAGTCTCTGGAATAGCAGGTGGTCACAGCACGTGACGGCGGAGCCTCAAGGTAGGCAAGCAGGCAGGTAGCGGAGGAGCGCTCCCAGGTGAGCGGGCAAGAGTCTCTGGAATAGCAGGTGGTCACAGCACGTGACGGCGGAGCCTCCAGGTAGGCAAGCAGGCAGGTAGCGGAGGAGCGCTCCCAGGTGAGCGGGCAAGCTGGTCCATAGACAGACTGACAGGAGTAGGAAGGCAGACCGTCGGACCTCAGGCTAGCAAGCAGGTAGCAGGATTATCAGGCAGGAAACAGACAGCAAACTGGCAGGACTCTGGCAGGAATCAGGCAGGTAACTGGCAACGGGACCTGAGGGCTGAAGCAGAGTAGTGAACAGTGCAACAACATTGCTCGGGCACCTCCATTTTGGAGGAGGTGCTTATATATGGTGAAGTCCTCCGGCCATAGGCTCCTTAGGACGGCGCGCGCCGCCCCTTTAAGAGGGAGGAAGAGCGCGCGCCCTAAGCACAGTGGCCGGGAAGGAGCGCGCGCTGCCAGCAGAGCGGGAGGAGGACGCCGGGCTCGGAGCAGAGAGGTGAGGGGAACAGCGTCCCTGCCTAGCAGAGGGCAGGGACGCCGACGCTACAGTACCCCCCCCCTTTAGGCCAGTCAGAAATTTAGCAAGGATGAGAGGGGCATGGATGTTCTCCCGGGGCTCCCACGTTCTCTCTTCAGGACCAAACCCCCTCCAATCTACTAGAAAAAAGGTCTTCCCTCTTACCCTTTTGGTGGCCAGAATGTTCTCTACCTCAAATTCGTTTTCAGCGGAAACCGGAGCAGGAGGCGTGCCTGTAGACTTGGAAAAAGAGTTAAGTACCACAGGTTTGAGGAGAGATACATGGAAGGAGTTAGGGATCCGCAAGTTGGCCGGGAGTTTCAATTTATAGGCCACCGGGTTGATCTGACTGATGACCTCCAGAGGACCGATGAACCGAGGCCCTAACTTATAGGAAGGAATCTTGAGCCGGACATACTTGGACGAGAGCCAGACCTTATCCCCTGGACGGAATTGAGGAGGGTCCAGACGTTTTTTGTCAGCATGTCTTTTCATACGCTCGGATGACAGAAGGAGTGCGGACCGGGTACTCTCCCATATGGAGGAAAATTTGTTAACAAGAGATTCCGCAGCCGGATTGTCCACCGAGGTGGAGACGGGAAACGGGATCCGAGGATGCTGACCGAAGACTACAAAAAACGGGGATTTGGAGGAGGATTCGCTCTCGTGATTGTTGTACGAGAATTCGGCCCATGGCAGGAGATCCACCCAGTCAGAATGGTGGGCATTAACGAAGTGCCGGAGGTAACTGGTCAGGATCTGATTGATCCGCTCCACTTGACCATTAGACTGTGGGTGGTAAGCGGAGGAGAAGTCCAGGGTGACGTCTAGCAATTTACAAGTGGCTCTCCAGAAACGAGAAGTGAACTGTACCCCACGATCCGACACGATGTGACGGGGCAGGCCATGAAGACGGAAGATGTGGCGGATAAACTCTTTAGCCAGCTCGGGTGCAGACGGGAGGCCTGGCAGGGGAATGAAGTGAGCCATCTTGGAAAAGCGGTCAGCTACCACCCAAATGACCGTACAACCGGCAGAGACGGGAAGATCAGTTATGAAGTCCATCGCTATATGCTGCCAGGGGGCAGCAGGTACTGGCAGAGGAAGGAGGCGACCAGCTGGCAGGTGTCTCGGAACTTTGTTGCGGGCGCAGGACACACAGGCAGAAACAAAGTCTATTACATCCTTGTGCAGGTTAGGCCACCAGTAGTGCCGGGTAATAAGCTGGAGGGTTTTTTTCTGACCGGCGTGGCCAGCTAGTTTAGACGAATGACCCCAGTGTAGGATCTTCTCCCGATCAGGTACCGATACGAACGTCTTACCGGGAGGGAGACGATTTAGACTCACGGGAGCCACCTGCATTACTCTGGCGGGATCGATGATATGTTTAGGTTCCTCCTCGACGTCAGATACCAGAAAGGATCGGGACAAGGCGTCCGCTTTGATGTTCTTGTCAGCCGGGCGAAAATGTAGAACAAAATCAAAGCGAGCAAAAAACAAGGACCACCGGGCTTGGCGCGGGTTAAGTCTCTGGGCATGCTGGAGATAAGCCAAGTTCTTGTGGTCAGTGTAAATTATTACCGGATGAAGAGCCCCCTCGAATAGGTAACGCCACTCCTCCAATGCCAGCTTGATGGCCAATAAATCTCGGTCTCCTATGGAATAATTGCGCTCAGAAGAGGAGAAGAGTTTGGAGAAAAAGCCGCAAGTTACCATCCTCCCGGAAGATGATTTTTGAGTAAGTACAGCTCCGGCTCCAGAGGAGGAGGCGTCAACCTCCAGGAAGAACTGCTTGTTGCCGTGCGGACGATGCAGCACCGGGGCGGAAGAGAAGGCCTGTTTTAAGGAAAGAAAGGCCTCCTCTGCTTCGGACGGCCACTCCTTGGGATTAGTACCCTTATGGGTGAGCGCGGAAATTGGGGCAGTCCGGGAAGAGAAGTGTGGTATGAAGAGGCGGTAGTAGTTGGCGAAGCCCAGGAACCGCTGAATGGCCTTCAACCCCTCCGGTCGGGGCCATTTCTCGATGGCAGACAGTTTCTCTGGATCCATTCGTAGGCCGGTCTGAGAAATAATGTAGCCCAAAAACGGAAGCGAGGTCTGCTCAAAGAGGCACTTCTCATATTTAGCGAAGAGGTGATTCTGCCTGAGCCTGAGCAGGACCTGACGAACGTCCCTCCGGTGAGTCTGGAGATCCGGAGAGAAGACCAAGATGTCGTCCAGGTACACCACAACGCAGGAGTAGAGAAGGTCCCGGAAGATGTCATTGACCAACTCTTGAAAGATGGCAGGAGCGTTACAGAGACCAAAGGGCATTACCAGATATTCATAGTGGCCATCCCGGGTGTTGAATGCAGTCTTCCATTCATCCCCTTGACGGATACGGACCAGGTTGTACGTCCCACGGAGGTCCAGTTTGGTGAAGACTCTAGCCCCCCTCAGGCGATCAAATAATTCTGGAATGAGCGGAAGGGGGTACTTATTCTTCACCGTGATCTGGTTAAGGCCTCTATAGTCTATACAGGGACGGAGAGAGCCGTCCTTCTTTTTTACGAAGAAGAAGCCTGCTCCTGCCGGGGAGGTAGATTTCCGGATGAATCCCCTGGCCAAATTCTCCTCAATATATTCGGACATCGACCGGGTCTCTGCAGCGGACAATGGGTAAATACGCCCACGGGGAGGAGTAGTACCGGGTAACAGGTCGATAGGACAGTCGTATGGTCTATGAGGGGGTAATGTCTCTGCCTCCTTTTTATTAAAGACATCAGCAAATGACCAATAGGGAATCGGAAGTCCAGGTAGATTAGTTGGGGTAGGAGAAGGACGGACGGGATGAACAGGAACCAAACAAGTCTTATGACAGTCCTGTCCCCAGCGAAGGACTTCTCCGGTCTGCCAGTCAAGCACGGGTGCATGTCTCTGGAGCCAAGGTAGACCTAGTAAGAGGGCGTGAGAGAGTCCAGGTAGAACATGAAAAGAGATGCTCTCAGAATGCAGCATTCCCACCTGCAGAGTTATGGATTCGGTGATGAGTTGGATGGGACGTGGTAAGAGGCCCCCATCCACAGCAGCGACAGATAATGGTACAGCCAGAGGTTTGGTGGGAATGCGGTATTTTTCTACCAGGGACTGTGAAATAAGATTCCCGGCCGCTCCAGAGTCAAGTTGGGCTAGTTCGAAATAACGATTCTCCCCGCAGATAATAGAGACTGACAGTAGCAGAGATGGAGAGGATTTATTCTTGTCTAGGTGGACCTCTCTGAGCGAACCTAGACACAGGCGTTTCCCGACCTCTCTGGGCAGGTACGGATCCGGTGCTCCTTACTGCCACAGTAGAAGCAGCTCCCCTCGGCACGGCGTAAGTCCTGACGGGTTTTGACCATCTTGGTCTGGTCGACCTGCATAGGCTCAGGAGAGTGTACCTGGGAAGAAACGGAGGAAGTGACGGGTTTCTGAAAAGTAGGAGCTAGACGTGGAAACCTCCTCTCACGGGTGACCTCTTTGGCACGCTCCTGGAACCGTAGGTCAATCCGGGTGGCAAGGGTTATTAAGTCATCGAGAGTGGTTGGAATGTCCCGACCGGCGAGTTCATCTTTAATACGGCTGGACAGACCCTCCCAGAAGACAGATACCAGAGCGTCGTTATCCCAAGCCAGCTCCGAGGCAAGGGTATGGAACCGCATGGCATATTGGCCCACGGTGAGATTTCCCTGGTGGAGGCGTAGCAGAGATGATGCGGATGAGGTCTTCCGTCCGGGTTCGTCGAAGACTTTCCGGAAAGCCGTGAGAAAGGCAGGCAAGTCGGACACCAGGGGGTCTCCTCTCTCCCATAGAGGATTTAGCCAGGCCAGGGCCTCCCCGGTGAGATGGGACATGATGAAGGCAATTTTGGCCCGATCGGAGTTAAACTGGTGGGACAGGAGTTCAAAGTGCAGGGTGCACTGATTTATGAAGCCCCGAGCCTGAGCGGAGTCGCCTCCGAAGCGAGGGGGTGCAGAAAGCCGGGGTCCGGGGTAGGATACCATGGTATTGGTGGGCAGCGGAGCTGCCGGGTTGCGAGTCATGGCACTGGCGGTGGTTGCTGGTGGAGCAGTCAGAGTGTCCAGGCGAGAATTGACATTCCGCAGGTGACCCAGGATGGACTCCTGTTGGGACCTCTGACGGGACAGTTCATGACAGAAGTCCGAGAGCGAGGGAGCTTGGGTGCCACCGGGTTCCATGGCCCGAGCAAACTGTAACGGGTCTGGTAGGCGGAACCTCTGAGCTACTATACAAGGGGGCGGTCCTTGTAAGGGAGCGGGTGGCGACCAGGGAAGACGGGCAGGCAGTCACAGCAGGTGACCAGGGCAGTCTCTGGGAGAACGGGCAGGAGGTCACGGCAAGTGACCGGGGCAGTCTCTGGATGAACGGGCTGGAGGTCACGGCAAGTGACCGGGGCAGTCTCTGGATGAACGGGCTGGAGGTCACGGCAAGTAACCGGGGCAGTCTCTGGAAGAACGGGCTGGAGGTCACGGCAAGTGACCGGGGCAGTCTCTAGGTAAAGGGTAGGTACGACCTGTGATGGCTGAACCTCCAGGTAGGCTAGCAGGCAGATGGAAGATGTGTGCTCCCAGATGAGCAAGCGAGAGTCTCTGGAATAGCAGGTGGTCACAGCACGTGACGGCAGAGCCTCCAGGTAGGCAAGCAGGCAGGTAGCGGAGGAGCGCTCCCAGGTGAGCGGGCAAGAGTCTCTGGAATAGCTGGTGGTCACAGCACGTGACGGCGGAGCCTCCAGGTAGGCAAGCAGGCAGGTAGCGGAGGAGAGCTCCCAGGTGAGCGGGCAAGCTGGTCCATAGACAGACTGACAGGAGTAGGAAGGCAGACCGTCGGACCTCAGGCTAGCAAGCAGGTAGCAGGATTATCAGGCAGGAAACAGACAGCAAACTGGCAGGACTCTGGCAGGAATCAGGCAGGTAACTGGCAGGTAACTGGCAACGGGACCTGAGGGCTGAAGCAGAGTAGTGAACAGTGCAACAACATTGCTCGGGCACCTCCATTTTGGAGGAGGTGCCTTATATATGGTGAAGTCCTCCGGCCATAGGCCGGGGACTCCTTGGGACGGCGCGCGCGGCCCCTTTAAGAGGGAGGAAGCGCGCGCGCCCTAAGCACAGTGGCCGGGAAGGAGCGCGCGCTGCCAGCAGAGCAAGAGGAGGACGCCGGGCTCGGAGCAGAGAGGTGAGGGGAACAGCGTCCCTGCCTAGCAGAGGGCAGGGACGCCGACGCTACAGGATGCCACGTAACCTCCTCGTCTTCTTCCTTCTCCTCCTCAGATGAGCTACTCGGCTGTGTGACTCTGGGTTCACACCAAGTAGGATCTTCAACCTCGTCATCATCCAATATGTTATCCCATTCCTCGCCCTCAGAGTGACCTTTCTCCTCTTGTTGCTCTGACAGCACAGTACAGTCCGCATGAGCCTCAGGTATCTGAATCTCATCAGGATCACCTCCCTCCCCGGTGGTTAATGTCTGGTGATGAGGGTCAGGAACCTGCTTAGATCCTACTCCGTCCTGCCCCGAATCCAACCTAAAAAAATTTTGGGCATCGGTGCACATGCTTTCCTCCTCTTCTTGACTCTGTGAATGTTTGGAGTATCCTTCTGATGCCCATGGTATTGAATGGGTGAACAGTTCTACAAATTCGCCCATCTGTGCTTCGTAAGAGTCAGTTGGGCACTTGGACAGTTGTGACATGGGGGGAAGCAAGGGTAATTGGGGTGCCACCTCTGTGGACTGTACTGTGTGTGATGTTGAGGTGGAGGAAGAAGAGGAGAGGCCACTTGAAGCAGCGCTTGCCATCCACTGGAGCACCTGCTCTTTCTGGCCCTTATCAACAAGGCGTATCGCTGTGCGGCTGCCAAAGAAAGGGAGTGGACTAGCACATCCAGTAATAGAAGTTGTCAGTTGTCTTTGGATAGGACATGGTTCACTAGTGCTTTCACTAACATTACCACCTACCCCACGCATACCTTGAACACCAAGCCTATTCCCCCTTCCACCATGACCTCTCTTTTTCCCACTCATGTTGCTCAGATACTGTGGTAGGAGCACGCTATTAACAAAACAAAATTAGATTTCTTCCTCTGCAACAGCTCTGCACACACCTGAATTTCAGCAGCACTAAATGACAAGGTAAGATATGACTTGCTGTATAACGTTGCTAACCGAACAAAGTATTTTTTTTACTGTGGATGACACCTGTATAACATAGGAGATATTCTCCAAACTATTTCAAACTGAGATGTCCCTGCTATATAGTGTTAGGAACGGAACAAAGTATTTTTTTTTACTGTGGATGAGACCTGTATAACATAGGAGATATTCTACAAACTATTTCAAACTGAGATGTCCCTACTAGTGATGAGCGAGCACTAATATGCTCGGGTACTCGTTGCTCGGGTCAAGCAAATTGGAATGCTTGAGTGCTCGGTCTGAGTAATGAGCCCAATGTAAGTCTATGGGAAACTTGAGCATTTTTCCGGCGCCCCCCCCAGCGGTCTGCAGAGGGCCTAAACATTGCCCAAATCGATGGTAACAGTGCTCAAATGACATGGTAACAGCATGGGGAAGACCCCTGGAAGCATCTCTGACTCCCAGGTCACTGCTGTCAACAATGTTGTCAGCGGTATTACGCCACTTTTACAGACTCACAATAAACGTACAAAAACTAAACCAAAATGGATTTTCCTGGGAAAAATGTTAAGGAACATCCTTTCCAGGGTAATGACTTGTATATAAGGCAAAATAAATATACAAAAACAAAAATGCTCCTCCAAACCTTGGGCTATGTTCACACATAGCGTTTTTGATGCGTTTTTGCACTTTTGCATTGCGTTCAACAGTGAAAAATACATTTTAACATTTTACTATCTTATCTTGCCATGTGGTGTGTGAGACATGATCAGACACACCCTGTTTCATTTATGAAGAAGGGACTCTGAAAGTCACAAAGACTATTTTTATAGGGCCATCAGACGGCCCTCGCTATTCTTAAAGGGCCAGCAGTCGGCTATGCTTTGTTGTTCCCATTATTAAAGAGTGTGTCTCCTACACTGTTATTGGGTATGCAGTGACTGCAATGGCTGCCAAAAATTTGGACGCACCCCAATACCCCTTTGAAGAGACATAGAGGAGGGCTTCAGTAGAAAAAATGTTCCCATTATAAAGGAGTGGGTCTCCTATAGTGGTAATGCAGATGCAGTGACTTCAAGGGCTGACCAAATTTAGGAAAAACCCCACTAACAATTTAAAGACACATAGAACTGGGCCACAGTAACAACATGTTTCCATTAGAAAGGAGTGGGTCTGCTATACAGTTATAGGGTATGCTGTGAGTCCAATGGCTGCCAAAATTTAGGAAAAAATCCAATACCAATTTAAAGACATATAGAGATGGGCTTCAGTAACGACATGCTCCCATTAGAAAGGAGTGGGTCTGCTATCCAGTTATAGGGCATGCAGTGAGTCCAACGGCTGCCAAAATTTAGGAAAAACTCCAATACCAATTTAAAGACACATAGAGCTGGGCCACAGTAACGACATGTTCCCATTAGAAAGGAGCGGGTCTGCTATACAGTTAAAGGGAATACAGTGACTGCATCGGCTGCCAAAATTTTGGAAAAACCCCAATAACAATTTAAAGACACATATAGCTGGGACACAGTAACGACATGTTCCCATTAGAAAGGAGCAGGTCTCCTATACAGTTATACGGTATGCAGTGACTGCAACGGCTGCCAAAATTTAGGAAAAAACCCAATACCAATTTAACCCCTTAACAACCTTGAGATTTTCCGTTTTTGCGTTTTCATTTTTGCTCCCCTTCTTCCAAGAGCCATAGCCTTTTTATTTTTCTGTCAATATGGCTATGTGAGGGCTTATTTTTTGTGGGACAAGTTTTACTTTTAAATGCCATCACTGGTTTTACCATATCATGTACTGGAAAATGAGAAAAAAAATTCAAGTGCGGTGAAATTGCAAAAAAAAAATGCAATTCCACAGTTTTTTTTTTTTTTTTTTACCATGTTCAATGAATGCTAAAACTGATCTGCCATTATTATTCTCCAGCCCATTATGAGTTCGTAGCCAACAAATATGTACATGTTCTTTTTTATTTAAGTGGAAAAAAAAATCCAAAGTTTGCTAAAAAAAAAAATGGTGCCATTTTCCGAGAACCATAGCGTCTCCATTTTTCGGGATCTGGGGCTGGCTGATGGTTTATTTTTACATGTCGAGCAAATGTTTTTATTACTACCATTTTGGGGTAAATCCGATGTTTTGATTGCCCGTTATTGCATTTTATTGCAATATTGCGACGACCAAAAAAATGTAATTCTGACGTCTAGAATTTCTTTCTCGTTACGCCGTTTACCGATCAGATTAATTATTTTCTTATGTTGATAGATCGGGCGGTTCTGAAAGCGGCGATACCAAATATGTATATGTGTTTTTTTTAAATTATTTTATTTTGAATGGGGTGAAAGGGGGATGATTTAAACTTTTATATTTTTTTTATATTTTTAAAAACATTTTTTTACCCTTTCTGCTTGCTTCAATAGTTTCCATAGGAGACTAGAAGCAGCAGTTGTCAGATTGCCTCTGCTGCATACAAGCGATGAGCAGATCGCCTGTATGCAACAGAAATGCTCACTTGCTCTGAGCGCCGACCACTGGTAGAGATTGACAGCGGCATTTAACTGGTTAACAGCAGCAGGTGGATCGTGATTCCACCCATGGCTGTTGCGGGCACATGTCAGCTATATCAATCAGCTGACAGGTGCCCGGTTCAGTGCAGGCTTGCGTTGGAGCCTGCGCTGAACCGGTGGTGATGACCTGGGGCGTACTAATATGCCCCAGGCCAGAAAGGGGTTAAAGACACATTGAGCTGGGCCACAGTAATGATATGTTCCCATTAGAAAGGAGTGAGTCTCCCATACTGTTCTTGCTTATTCAGTGACTGCAACGGCTGCCAAAAATTTGGAGGAACTCCAATGCCCCTTGCAAAAGACGTAGAGGTCGGAGGGCCTCCTGAAAACAATGTTCCCTTTATTAGGGAGTGGGTCTCCCATACTGTTTGCCTATGCAGTGAATGCAACGGCTGCCAAAATTTGGAGGAACTCCAATGCCCCTTGCAAGAGACGTAGATAGGGTGATTTGGTAGATATGGTGTTGATATGGTGGTGGAGGATGAGGGAAGGAGGAGGACGAGAGCAAATAGACAAAATCAGGAAGCGTATACCCTTGTCTGGGTGTGAAGACAGAGGTGCATGGGAATAGAGTTAGACCTCCCAAAAAAGACACTGTATTTGAGTTTATGTTTCGCTTCTATCATTCAGTGGTGTTGAGAAGTCTGGCCCAATCCAGCCATTTTTATAAGAGTCAGCCTATCAGCATTTTCAGTTGACAGGGGGGATGCACCTATCAGTTAAATTGCACCAGTGGCATTAAATAACCCGCTCTGACAAAACGCTAGCGACAGGGCAGGCCAGGACCTCAAAGACGTAGAGAGCCAGTTCATGCCACGTGTCCAGCTTGGATACAGAATAATTATAAGTAACAGAGGAATCATGGAGGACGTTGGTAAGGTCAGCAAGGTACTGCCTCAGCATTTTCCGAAACTTTTCCCTCCTTGTGAGAGCACCCCGCACCTTACCGCCTGTGCGATGGGAGGGCCTGAGAAAACTGTCCCAGAACTTTTACAGTGTTCCCCTGCCTCTGCTGGATTGCATTTGTGTCTCTCTTGCCTGTACTCCTTGGTTGTCCAATGAACTGTGACGTCTGCAGTCTGCGTTTTCAGATGAGAATTTTTTTAATAATTCCGCAAAAAGGGCCTTCTGGTACTGTCCCATTTTATTAGGCCTGTCCGGCATGGGAATAACAGACAGAAAGTTCTCCTGGTAGCGTGGGTTTAGAAGTGTCACCAACCAGTAACGACTGTCACCCAAAATTTGGACAATGCGAGGGTCACGGGAAAAGCAGAGTAACATAAACTCAGCCATGTGTGCTAAGCTGCTAACAGGCAAGACTTCTGTTTCCTCATCAAGAGGACGACTGATCATGCTCTCCTCCTTTTCCTCCTCCTCCTTTGTGTCCTCAAGCCATCCATGCTGAACAGACGGTATGACAGTTGTCCAGGTAGTACCGTCTATAGCGCAGGAAACTAGATCCTGTTTTTCCTCCTCCTCCTTATCACCCAATCCACATTGGGATGAGATGAGGCTGGGCTGTGTGTAATCACCCTGTATGGTTCCTTGCTCCATCTCATCCTGCTCCGCCTGCAATGCATCCTCTTTAATTTTGAGCAGAGAGCCTTTCAGAAGACAGAGAAGCATGATGGTGATGCTAATTATAGCGTCATCGCCGCTTACCATCTTCGTGGAGTTCTCAAAGTTTTGGAGGATGGTACAGATGTCTGACATCAATGTCCACTAACGAGGTCTTATGTGTGGAGTCTGAACTGAATACCGATTGCCTTGTTGATGCTGGTAGTCAACAACTGCCCTCTTCTGCTCCCAAATCCTTCCCAACATCTGCAGTGTAAAGTTCCAACGCGTGGGGACATCGCAACCCAAGTCGGTGAGCTGGAAGCTGCAAACGCTGCTGAAGCATGGCACGGGTGGTGGAAGCTGTAGCTCTCTTTCTAAAATGGGCACACATGCTGCGTACTTTGACAAGCAGATCCGTGTAGGTTTTGAGAAACCGCTGAACCACGAGGTTAAGCACATGGGCCAGGCATGGTATGTGTGTGAGCTCGCCTCACCTCAGAGCCGCCACCAGGTTCTGGCCATTGTCACACACGACCATGTCTGGCTGTAGGGTCAGCGGTGTCAGCCACAGATCTCCCTGCTCTTTCAGAGCTGTCTACAACTCTTCAGCGTTGTGCGGTTTGTCACCTAAGCATATTAGCTTCAGCACAGCCTGTTGCCACTTGGCCAAGGCAGTTCTGCAGTGCTTCCAGCTTGCGACTGATGTGGTCATTTCGGAAATGGAGGCTGAAGAGCAGGAGGAGTTGCAGGAGCTATAGAATGTGGGGGCAACCCTGATTGACCCAGGGCCCGCAATTCTCGGCATCGGGAGGATGTGTTCCGTACCAAAATTCGACTGGGTCCCAGCTTCCACTATATTAACCCAGTGTGCAGTCAGAGAGATGTACCGTCCGTACCCACAAGCACTTGTCCAGGAGTCCGTGGTTAGATGGACTTTCCCAGTAACTGCATTGTTGAGGGCATGGCTAATGTTGTGGGACACGTGCTTGTGTAATGCGGGGATGGCACACCGGGAGAAATAGTGGCGGCTGGGGACCAAGTACCGAAGAATGGCCGCCACCATCAGGTTGTGGAAAGCTTCCATCTGCACGAGCCTAAAAGGCAACATTTTTAGCGCAAGCCTGTGGGACGTTGGCTGCGTATTTGCGCTTGAGTTCCAACGACTGGGGTAGGGACAACTGAATGCTGCGCTGGGACAAGGACGTGGACGTGCTTGCTGATGGTGCTAGTTGAGAGTGTGCAATGACAAGTGCAGGGTGGGAGGGATCTTCTCATGCACCATGGACGGGGCACTGGCTTGCACGCACAACAGTGGAAGAAGCAGTGGTGTTACCCGCAGACACTGTTTCTGGACCCTGGGGTTCGGCCCACTTAGTCAGGTGCTTTGCTGCCATGTGCCTGATCATGCTGGAGGTGTCAGGCTGCTAGTTTTGCTACCCATGCTGATGCTGGCCTGGCAGGTGGTGCAAATGGCCTTTTTAGGGTTATCTGCAGCGTCTTTGAAAAACAACCAGACTCGGGAAGACCTAACAGTTGTTCTGGCAACTTCCGTTGTGCTGGCATTACGGGAAACGCTTTCTCGCCTTGTGTCTGCGGCCACCACTTTGCTTGTTCCTGCCTGTTGTGGTGCTACGTCTCCCTCCCCCTGTCCTCGCTCTGCATGTCCCCCTGCCAGGTTGGGTCAGTTACTATATTATCCACAACCTCATCATCCACTTCCACACCCTGGTCCTCCTCCTGACTTTCTAGCAATTGTGTCCCATCATCATCATCCACCTCTTGCGACAGTAATTGCACTATCCAACCTTTGCCTTTGTGTGACCGTGGCTGCTCAAATATTTGGGCATCGCTACACACGTTCTCCTCTTGACTCGCTTGAAGCTGGCCAGGTGAGAGGCCCGAATATCCAAATGGAAAAGTGAACAGCTCTTCTGAGTGTCCAAATGTGGGATCAGTTGTCTCCAGGCACTTAGCATGGTGGGAGGAAGAAGGATCAGGGTGAGGAATATGTGGTCCAGACTCACGGCTACTTAGATTTGACCGTGTGGAAGACAGGGTGGTGGTGGTGGCAAAGTGACTGGAAGCATTATCTGCTATCCAACCAACAACCTTTTGATGCCGCTCTGTGTTCAATAGTGTTGTTGTGAGGTCCCCTAGTAATTGGGACAAGAAGGTCGAGCAACAAGATGTGGGTGTTTGCTGTGGCACAATTTCAGCTTGTCCATGGCCACGGCCTCGGCCCCTACATGCACCATCACCATCTCGTCCACTTGCCTGTCCCTTGCCACGCACCTTGCCCATTTTAAATGGAGGAAAATGTTTTCCACGTTCACTAGAAATGGCTGATTTTTGAACGCAGTTATATGTGATACGTCTGACAGAGAATCATGGTTTTAAATAGCAGTCCTGTAGTTTACTAATACTATTCTATACAGACATCTAGTGTGAATAGCTTCACCGACATACTGCAACAAAATGAAATGGAAGCCAGAAATGGCTGATTTTGGAACGCAGTTGTATGTGATATGTCTGACAGAGAACTACGGTTTTAAATAGCAGGCCTGTAGTTTACTAATACTATTCTTCACAAAGATCTAGTGTGAATAGCTTGACCGACACACTGCAACGAAATGAAAATAGAAGCCAGAAATGGCTGATTTTGGAACGCAGTAATACGTGATACGTCTGACAGAGAACCACGGTTTTAAATAACAGGCCTGTAGCTTACTAATACTATTCTTTACAGAGACCTCGTGTGAATAGCTTCATCGACTCACTTCAACAAAATGAAAATGGAAGCCAGAAATGGCTGATTTTGGAACACAGTTACATGTGATACGTCTGACAGAGAACCACGGTTTTAAATAGGAGGCCTGTAGTTTACTAATACTATTCTTCACAGAGACCTAGTGTGAATAGCTTTACCGACACACTGCAACGAAATGAAAATAGAAGCCAAAAATGGCTGATTTTGGAATGCAGTTATATGGGATATGTCTGACAGAGAACCACGGTTTTAAATATCAGGCCTGTAGTTTATTAATACTATTCTTTACAGAGACCTAGTGTGAATAGCTTCACCGACACACTTCAACGAAATGAAAATGGAAGCCAGAAATGGCTGATTTTTTTTAAAGCAGTTATATGTGATACGTCTGACAGAGAACCACGGTTTTAAATAGCAGGCCTGTAGTTTACTAATACTATTCTTCACAGAGAACTCGTGTGAATAGCTGCTGACACACTGGAACAAAATGGAAATGGAGGCCAATATTTTCCACGTTCAGAAGTAGATAAAATTGCAATAATGGCGCTGGTAGGCTAATCACTATAACAGCTGCCAATTAGAGACAATTACCACTAGTTGTCAAAAATAAGAGTAGACCACGGATAAAAATTAATAAATCTATCCCCTATCACATTGATTAATTTTGCATTTTTAATTTTGCGTTTTCATCCATATATAGACCAACCTCTGCATAGAACTATCTAGGGGCTCTTTGTCCATCGTACCTGGTATCCTACTTGCCACTGAACCAGGTATATGTATATTCATTTATTGTAGTACTATCACCTTCCAGCTGGGCCTAACAAATTGATCCTCCTATTCCCTTACAGGTTCTTCATCCCAGAGCTCACTGGTTCACCTACTACCCACGCCAGTTACAAGTGATGATTTTATGTCATTTTATATCATTTTTATCAGTGTTAATATTATTATCTTTTAATGAAATATTGAATTAAACCAAACATTTTTAATCCACTTGGTTTGAGTTTCCTCCTCTATATTAGCGCAAATTAATTTATTAATTTTCCACGTTCAATTAAAATTTCTGGATTTTTATCACTGTAATATGGAAAGATCTGGCTGTATTCTGCAGTGCTAACAAGCAAATGGAGCAGAAAAATGGTGTACTCTGGATTGCTTTTTAAGAAAATAACCAGTATTAAGACAAAAAAAAAATTGCCCTGGCCCCTGATACCTGGGGCTATGTCTTCAAATATTTGTCACAGCAGGATCAGTCAGAAGTTGAACATCCAATGGACACTCTTGTGCTGTATCATGCACTGCAGTCTGTCACATACCCTGCCTGCCTGCTTAACTCCTGATATCACCTTCACCACTGAAAATATGCAGCTAGATTAGTCCTCAGAAGGACTGTTAGTTCAGATGGATATATACAGTGGGTACGGAAAGTATTCAGACACCTTTAAATTTTTCACTCTTTGTTTCATTGCAGCCATTTGGTAAATGCTAAAAAGTTCATTTTTTTCTCACTAAAGTACACTCTGCATCCCATCTTGACTGAAAAAAAACAGAAATGTAGAAATTTTTGCAAATTTATTAAAAAAGAAAACCTGAAATATCACATGGTCATAAGTATTCAGACCCTTTGCTCAGTATTGAGTAGAAGCACATTTCTGTTTTTCTTCAGTTACGATGGGGTGCAGTGTGTACATTAATGAGAAAAAAAATGAACTTTTTAGAATTTATCAAATGGCTGCAATGAAACAAAGAGTGAAAAATTTAAAGGGGTCTGAAAACTTTCCGTACCCACTGTATATATGTTGTGGAATACCTATACTAACTATAAACAACCAAATCTCTCCCTGACTCAGCAGCAGCTTTCCCTACTCTGCCTGTTTCCGGGGTAGACTGTGACGAGCATAGCGACGCCAGGTCTTATATAGACCTGATGATGCTGTGCGGCCAGCCAATCACTGTAATGCCCACAATGAACATGGCTATGACATTACAGTGCATGGCAAGCAATCCCTGCATGTTCATTGGCTCTCTAAAGAGCGCCAAACAAGCAGGGCGGGGACCAGAGCTCCCACCAAGCAACCCCGGAAATACTCGCCGAGTGCATGTTGAGCACAGTGATGCTCGGGCGTGTACCGATTAGTGGCGGGCACGTTCGTTCATCACTAGTTCCTGTATAGTGTTAGGAACCAAACAAACTATTTTTTGTACTGTGGATGAGGCCTTTATAACATACGAGATACTCTCCAAACTATTTCAAACTGAGATGTCCCTGCTGTGTAACTTTAGGAACCGGACAAAGCATTTTTTTTTACTGTGGATGACGCCTGTATAACATAGGAAATATTCTCCAAACTATTTCAAACTAAGATGTCCCTGCTGTATATTGTTAGGAACCAAAGTATTTTTTTTACTGTGGATGATGCATGTATAACATGCGAGATATTCTCCAAACTATTTCAAACTGAGATGTCCCTACTGTATAACATTAGGAACCAAAGTATTTTTTACTGTGGATGATGCATGTATAACATATGAGATATTCTCCAAACTATTTCAATCTGAGATGCCCCTGCACATTAGCACATTAGCAAGTGCAAAAATAGATTGAAGGTATACTCCTGCATGGAGCACAGACAGTACAACTGGTGCACAACACTGTTCTATGCCATAGGTCCTGCTCTTTATGTCAGAATCTCAGTAATTGCACAAAAAACAAAAAAAAGTGCTGCAAGATCGATTGAACAGGTACACAGCACAGGACTTATCTACACTATCTGACTTCCACAGAAGCGCCCATCTATCTAGCTAATATTTCTCTTTGTGTCTGGGACACTGTGGATGCTTCCTGCTCTCTGATTGGCTAGCCGCGCTTCCTGACTTAAAGTTACCGCCTACAGGAAAAAAAAAACACAGCACGCCGCTGATCTGACCTGATCTGAGCTATTACCAGCCCCCTCATTCATCTACCACGTCTCCCCGCTCATCATACACAAGCACTATGCTAGCAAAATTGTTAAGAACGCTGTAGTTGCCAAGCAATCACGTTACCACGTAAATTTGCTGAATGTTACCGATTTTCCTGAATGTAACAAATTTTGCTCGCCTTTCCGATCACGAATCCGAATGTGCCACATTCATGTCGAACTTAAGTTTGGCTGTATTTTGTATTGCATTTTTTTTTCATTTCAAGCTAAATATTAAAAGCTAATCAATATTTTACCCAAAAACATTTGCATTAAAAAATGACTTCTAACAAAAAAAGATATGGTTCCTAGAATGACACACCGCAATACCTTTGCTTTTCCCATAAAATGTAAAAAATGTGCTATGTATGCTCAAAAATGGTAAAGCATAACAAAAATTATATTTTACATTACTGTTTTTTATTCACCCTGCTAAAAAATGAAAACTAATCAATGAGTTATATTATATACCATAAACTGGTGTCAGTGAAAAATATAGCTTCTGTAGTACTAGTTGTTCTTTCTTTTATTGCCATTTTTATGTTCAGTCATGGCCATAAATTTTGAGACTAACAAATTTTGGTTTTCACAAAGTTTACTACTTTATTATTTTTAGACTCTTTAGTCAGTTGTTTTCTATGGTTACTGAAGCACAATTATAAGTATTTCATAAGTTTTTAAACTTTTATTGAAAAATACATCATGGATAGACAATAGTGCATAATAGGGACATTAAATTCTAGGAGGATAGCTTCTCTGCTAATCGAATTTCCAGGGAAAATCTGTAAGAATAGGCAAATTTGAATTTTGCCAGATCAGTTCATCTCTATGGAGCACCGTGTCACACATCATAATTGATAAATTAATGGCTCAGTGAACGAAACATTGACATTTTGGCTCCATAGCCAAAAAACACCCCAGATTTCAATCCTATTGGGAACCTGTGGCCAATCCTTTAAAAGCGGAAGGTCAAACAAAAACAAAGAAGTTGTGAACTCCAAGTCCTGATTAGGCAAGTATGGGCCATGTAAGGCGGTAGTGTTCACACCGTGCAGTAACTGAGGCAGTGACCCAAGCAAGTCCAACATAAACAGCTTTTATTCAGCAACTCATGGGTAAATAGAAAAGTCCTCG
Source organism: Phyllobates terribilis (assembly GCF_046119375.1). Taxonomy (NCBI): domain Eukaryota; kingdom Metazoa; phylum Chordata; class Amphibia; order Anura; family Dendrobatidae; genus Phyllobates; species Phyllobates terribilis. The sequence goes on along the minus strand of NW_027362773.1, from coordinate 128,496,114 downwards.
GGTTCGCAGCCGGGTTAACTTGAGTCCATAAACAACGGTTGCCGGGGGCAACGGCCGCGTCGGGCCGCTCAGAGCCTGACGAGTGCAGAGCCTCCCCAGGCGTGGGTTCAGCTACACACAGGCCCGCCCTGCTATGTTTCTAGCAGGTCCCAATATTGAACAACACTACTCCTTAATGCAGGGTTTTTAAAGGACCTGTGGCAAGATCCACTTGAAAAAACCCGGGTTGAAGGGAGGAGGCCGCCCCACTGCCTTCCTGTAGCCTCCTCCAAGAAATGAAGGCCCTGCCGGGTTTTACTAATCTGCCTTAGCCAGGTAGCCTGACCAGGTCAATGCTCACCTTCATTCCTGCATTGCAGTCACAGGTGAGTTTATGACTTCAATGCACTCCAATGGATTTAATAGGTCTCTGTACACATTCTGGGGGATATATAACATCCCTCGTATACGATCTCAGTCACTGCATCACAGCCATCAGTCAGGATTTGGCCAAGAAGCTGATATCCAGCCACCAGGGTGAAAATGTTGTGCGCTGTGCAGAGGGACCCAGTGTATTGTGAATATAATAATGGCTATATTTGAGTCCAATATGAAATATGCAGAATGTATTCAAACCAGCACTGGATGCTCTGGTTTGGTTATATATTGACAGATAGATGAGACCCATCCTGTTTTTCTTTTGTATTTACTTGTTTAGACACAAGACAATGTTAACAGTAAGAACCTCTTGAGAACTGCTTATTCATTGTCTAAAACATCTATTGTGTCACCCAGGGGGAATATAGGGGACTCGGTACCCTTGCCTTTTACCTTGTTTAGGAGGTCACGGCAGTCGGCTCCCGGGCCCGTACTCTGGGTCTCTCTTTAAAAAGGGGTTTTAGTGTACAGTTTGTCTCATGACGCCACCTGTGGTTTCCGGTAATGGTTACCGGCACTGCTGCAGACCTCCGGGGGTGATGGGATGGCAGCTCTGATGTTCTTGCTCCCCACAGGCGGAGCGAGCCCCCGGGGCAGTAAAGGTGCAGATGGTGGTGATGCTGGGGTTTGTAGTGCAGGCGAGATGGCGCAGCAGGAGTAACTGACAGAGACAGGGGATTCACTTCAGTACCTTTACTGGTGTGGATGTCAGGTACGGTCCAGGCTAATCGGTAGGAAGGATGCACTTCAGGACTTCTCCCCAGTGAGCGGGTATAAGGCCTCCTGGTCCATATCTCCCTCTCTCTAAGCTCCTGGCCAGCCTGCAACTGGGCCTAGCTTCTGTGTCGTGATGTTCCTTCACCTGTTGCTTGGTAGTAGGACCTTTTTCTGGCAACCACTATCCCTGGACGCCAGGGCCTTCATGGTTCCTAGTCCTGTCAAGAGTTCAGCTTCAGGTCATCCAGGGACTTGTAGTCCTCCTGGTATGCCGGTGATCCCTACTGGGTATAAAGGACCCTGTAGGCGCGGATCCGGTGTCCGGTTCGTGTCTTGGGGTGAGCCTATGATGCTCCTCTGCCCCCTCACCTCCTCTCTCCTCTCCTCCTTGCCTCCGGCCACACTCAGGGCCCTCAATACAGCAGCACTCTCTGACACTCTCTGACTAAACAACAACTGAAGTCCATCTATGCACCCTTTTGGGTACTGTGGTACCTGTAAACAGCAGGGTGCCACATTCCCCCCTAGTACAATTCAGTACTCCTGAACTGAAGCATTTTGTAACAGGTTACAATAATTATAATAACAATAACAATAATAAAGTTACAGTAAGTCCTGTAACCCGGTGTCCATTTCACCGAAGAAAGCGTAAAATCAGTAACTTGAGGGACCCTCCTGAAAACCCTCAACATAGGCCCTGGGCGTGTTGACGCGCCCCCAGAGCCATGGGGCACTCGGCAGCCCGGCGTATGGATGCTGGTGGGGGGGTATGTCACAGTGGCTGGCCCGGTCCGTGGCCCAGGGAAGTCAACCAAAAAGGGGGACTTTAATTTGGAAAAATAAAAAATAAAATAAATAGTTTGTGACGCCACCTGTGGTACCTGGCAAGGATTACCAGCGCTGCTGCAGACCTCCGGGGGGTGATGGGATGGCAGCTGGGATGTTTCTGCTCCCCACAGGTGGAGAGGGCCCCCGGGGCAGTGTGGAGTTTGATGGTGGGTGGTGATGCTGGGGCTTGTAGTGCAGGCGGGATGGCACAGCAGGAGTAACTGACAGAGACAGGGGGTTCGCTTCAATACCTTTACTGGTGCGGATGTCAGGTACGGTCCAGGGTGCTCCGTAGGATGGGTGCACTTCAGGACTTCTCCGCAGAGAGCGGGTATAAGGCCTCCTGGTCCGTGTCTGCCTATCTGTATGCTCCTGGCCAGCCTGCAACTGGGCCTAGCTTATATGTCGTGCTGTTCCTTCACCTGTCGCTCGGTAGTAGGACCTTCTGCTCGTAACCACTCTCCCTGGATGCTGGGGCCTTGTGGTTCCTGGTCCTGTAATGGGTCTAGCTTCAGATCAGCCAGGGACTTGTAGTTCTCCTGAGATGCCGGTGATCCCTACTGGGTATAAAGGGACCCTGTAGGCGCGGACCCGCTGTCCGGTTTGTATACTGGGGTGAGCCTATGATGCTCCTCTGTCCCCTTTACTCCTCTCCCCTCTCCTCCTTGCAGTCAGCCAATGCTCAACTCGTGCTGTAGGCCTTGGCTCGCCTAAGCACAGCAGCCAGCGTGCTGCATCTTCACTGGTCTAAGTGCCAGCACACTCTCCAACAACTAACTCTCTGACTGAGCAGCCTGGCTCCACCCTCCATATATATGGACCATGTCTTCGGCCACACCAAATGGGTTTTTGTTCTGTGGTCAAACAAGGGGGTCACTTCTGATGAGTGCAACTATTTACAAGAACAGTTTTTGGCTGCTCACAGTCCTCAGCCTACAAGTCTCTGTACCCTGACGGGTAACTACAGGCACACATTAATTTCAGTTTACACAATAAACAATAGGCAATACCCAACTGGGTAACTATTTATACTTTAGGCATTTTGTATTTTAATCCCTAAACCTGGCAGGGATTTTTATCCATGTGTGCTGCGTGTGGACCTTCGTAGCACTGGGGTGATACGGGTGTCTGTGCATGCACTCTCTGCTAACCTATCAGGTGTACGTGCTGATAGATTATAAAACTGCCTCAATCTCTCTATGGGACTGGCAAGTACACTGATCACTGGGCCTTCAGGCTCTGCTTCAACGAGTGATCCTCCTCTGACTGGGGACTCTTCCTGTTCCTGAGCAGGTTCCTCTAGGGCGCACACAGGTTCTTCTTGTGGTTGATAGTGTGACGCCTGTTACTCGAAAAAGCCCTTTTCTCTAGCGTGGGAGATGGGGGTACTCGGAGTCGGGTCCTGTGATGGAGAGATGGGGTGCAGCCGTGGCCCGGACCCGACCCGTGCTCAGGGCCGTCACATTAAAAGGAGATGGTGTGGGCTTATCCGGGTTGAGTGGCTGACTAACGACTACGCCACCTGTGGTGCCTGGTCAAGGGCCACCAGCGCCGCTGCAGTCCGCTGAGGCATGGTGTTATGGCGGCCAAAGTTATTACTACTCCCCACAGGCGGAGCAGGGCCTCAGGGCAGAGGGACAGGATGGAGGGGGGTAGTAGTAGAGGAGTACGGGCTCCGCGTCTCGCGGTGTGGCGCAGAATAAACAGTCCGGAGGCCATAGGGGTGAACTTCCAAGGCTTTACTCACATAGATGGCATGAGGAAGGTGACTCCCTGCTCCCCGCGGAGTTCTGCGGTCACCATGGACGGGGGGTCCGACAACCTCCGAGTAAGTCCAGCATTCAGTCGGGACCCTACACCAGAGTGTTCCTGAACTACAGACCGAATCCTTTCCTGTCCGTGTGTGTGCGAATAGGCCAGGTCTCCCTCTGAGCTCCTCTCAGAACAAGGGCACGGGTGGCAGCTCCGCTCTGTCCGATACCCGGTGGGATCCTCAGGGCCTACCGGGCTTTCCCGACCAGGACATGGAGTAACAAGGTCGGGTGTCGGGGGCCGGTACCCCTCTTGCAGCCGTACTCCCTCTGAATATATCAGCATGGCGAGGACAGGTGGCGTACACCGCTCCGTCTGCATCCTGCCTGGGATCCATTTGCGTGGAGCCACACTCTTCAGCTCCGGGCCTTCTTGGTCATGGTCCTTGACCGGGCTGAGACATTCATTGTCTGAAACCTGCCCGTCGTCCCAAGGCCGGGGTACGAGGGCTGTGTCTCCCACCCCTGCAGGTCCACACAGGATCCACTTTCAGGGTGGGAGATCACAGTACTTGACAGTCAGAAGAGCGAGCCAAAGACTTGACTAACAAGGACCGTCAAAGAACTAAACTGCAAGGACCAAAACCAAAGATGGCTTTCTATTTAATATGAAATTTGAAGTGTATCTATCTTGTTAGTCCTCCACCCTCACCCACTAACTGGTTCCCCCTAACTCTTGGTTCCCCAGTCTCCCTGTAACCAGGGGAGCAGCACCTAGTGCATACTAGCCCCCTCTGGTGGAGAAATGTGGTGTTGGATGCAAAGGTTGGGTCACGACTATCACACTGTTCTTACATCAGAGGAGGAACACTACACTCCATTAAGAAGTGCAGCATCCCTGTGGCAGTCGAACCCTCATGGGCGCCACAATAGAAATGTATTACTAGTATAATAACTGCTCCATCAAGTTGAGGCCAGTCCGCAAGGAAATCTCCTAGAACCGTATGAAGCACATCTTCCTTGGGTTCTTCCAATGCTATAGGAGGTACTTCTTTCTCCGTTGTCTTCAGTAGACCTGGGCACACCTTCAAGTGGTCTCTTGAGACTGTTGCGGTTGTCTTACCTCCATTCTTACTAATCAGGCAGGTTTTACTGTTGTCAAATCTGGAGTTTAACACAGTGTAGGGCTCTCTTTCCCACTGGTCATCGAGCTTGTGACCTCTTCTTTTCCGCTTTAGCACTATCTCTCCAGGTGCCAAGGGTTCTGCTGGTGCATGTTTGTTATACTGCTCTTCCTGTCTTTCCCTCACCTTGTTTAGACTGTCTTCGACACAGGCCTGTACCTTCCTGTACTGCTCTTGCCGACTTGTGTCCCAGTCTTCAGTGGACGTATCTGCAGCAGGTTCTACCACTCTGAGCTCCAGGTCCATGGGCAATTTTCCAGGTCTTGCTCTCATAAGGTACACTGGGGTGCAATTAGTAGAATTCACGGGTATGTGGTTATAGAGGTCCACTAGGTCAGGTAGCTTTTCTGGCCACTGGTTCCTTTCTTCCAAAGGGAGGGTTTTCAACAGGTCTATAACGATGTTGTTCATTTTCTCGCACATACCGTTGGTTTGCGGATGATATGGCGTAGTCCGGATCTTCTTGCATCCGTACAGGTGACAGAATTCCTTGAATAGCTCAGCTTCGAAAGCAGGGCCTTGATCTGTGAGCACCTTTTCCGGATATCCATGGGGTCTGCAGAAGTAGGCTTGGAACGTTTTTGCTCCAGTTTCTGCTGTCAGGTCCTTGACAGGAGCTACCACCAGGAATCGGGAATAGTGATCCACCATGGTCAGGGCATAGGAGTAGCCTGATCTGCTGGGTGACAGTTTGACGTGATCCAGAGCGACAATCTCTAGTGGTTGGGTTGTTTTGATGGACTGCAAGGGTGCTTTCTGGCTGCCGTAGTCTTTCCTTCTGAGGCTACAGAGTCCACAATTCCGGCACCACCTTTCTATGGAACTCCGCATTCCAACCCAATAAAACCGGTCCTTCAGCAGGGTTTCCAGCTTCTTCCAGCCAAAGTGACCTGCTTGGTCGTGGTAGGCCTCTAACACCATCTGGATATCTGTCCTAGGAGATTGACATACCTTCTGCACAGCTTCTCTCTGTAGATGAACAGCCGGCTTCTCTCATTCCACAGGTGTTTGGCTTGTGGGGGAGCATTCTTCTCCATGTGAGAACCTTCTTGGGTTATCAGTCTTTTGATGAGGCTGACAACTGGGTCACTGTCCTGGGTCTCCTTCCAGCTGTGATGAGGTAGAGGGTTTGGCGCCCTACCATGACATCTTCTGAAGGCGTGCTGCTCGTGGACCATTCCATTTCTGTGGAAAGCAGGTAGCTCAATTTCTTCGAGATCATCCACTTCATCCTCGGTGTCTGACTGGTGGGGCATCCTTGACAAGGCATCAGCATTGGTATTCTTGTGACCTGCCCGGTACTTGATTGTGAACTGATAATTCGACAGTCTATCCACCCAACGTTGTTCCATGGCTACCAACCTGGCTGTCTCCAGGTGTGTCAAGCAGTCGGTAAAGGCTGTGAACTTAGTGGAGGCTAGGTAATGCTTGAATCTTTCAGTGATAGCCCAGACCAAGGCCAGGAACTCCAGCTTGAAGGAACTGTAATTCTCCGGGTTCGTCTTAGTAGGGCGAAGCTTCCTACTGGCATACGCAATTACCTTTTCTCTGCCATTTTGCTTCTGGGACAACACAGCTCCCAGTCCCTCATTGCTGGCGTCGGTATACAACACGAAAGGCTGGCTGTAGTCAGGGTAAGCCTAGGATTTCTTCACCAGTTAGGACTTCCTTCATTGATGCAAAGGACTCAGTCTGCTCTTTGCCCCACTGGAATGGGGGACTTTTTCCTCTCTTGGACTGGCCCACCAGGAGATCTTGTAATGGTGTTGACTTTTTGGTGTAATCCTTTATGAACCTCCTGTAGTACCCGACCAGTCCCAGAAACTGATGTACTTCCTTGATGTTTCTCGGTTCAGGCCACTTTTGGATGGCAGTGACCTTCTCCGGGTCTGGTGCTACTCCCTCTGAGCTGACTACGTGTCCCAGGTACTGAACCTTCTGCTTGAGCAGGTGGCACTTAGAAAGTTTTAGTTTCATCCCATACCGGGACAATGCTTCAAATACCTCCGCCAGGTGCTTCAGATTGTCTTCATACGTCCTCGAGTACACGATAACATCATCCAGGTAAAGCAGCACTGTCTCAAAGTTCCGGTGTCCTATGCAACACTCCATCAGCCGCTGGAACATCCCGGGGGCGTTGCAGAGCCCGAACGGCATACTGTTGAACTCGCATAATCCTATCGGGGTGGTGAAGGCTGTCTTCTCCCGGTCTTCCTCAGCAACAGAGACTTGCCAGTACCCACTAGTGAGATCCAATGTAGAGAAGTAATTGGCAGATTTTAGTGCAGCCAGGGATTCCTCTATACGGGGCAAAGGGTATGCATCTTTATGTGTTATTCGATTAGTTTGTCTATAATCTACACACATCCTCATGCTACCGTCCTTCTTTCTGACCAGGACCAGGGGAGCTGCCCAGGGGCTACAGCTATCCCTTACTACTCCTGCCTTTTTCATGTCATGCAACATTTCCTTGGCTTTTTGGTAATGTGCTGGTGGTACGGGTCTGTAACGCTCCTTAATGGGTGGATGGTTACCTGGTGGGTATGTGGTGTTGTACCCCTTTAACCCTTCCAAAATCAAGTGGGTGCTTACTAAACACTTGTTCATATTCCTGAACCACTCTGTAAACACCATGTTTCTGATGGACAGGAGTGGAGTCAGTTCCAACATGGAGCTGTTGACTCCAATCCTCCAGCTGAGCCTCGGAGTCATTGTCCTCCACTGTGTCTGGTGGGGTCAAGGATTCCACTGTGTGTATGGCATCATTATTCACAGTATACAATCTGGCAACAGTGGCGTATCTTGGCAATTTAACTTCCTTATCCCCACAATTTAGGAGACGTACAGGTACCCTCCCATTACGTACATTAACTACCCCTCTAGAAGTTAGGAGTGTAGGTCTGTGCTCTGAGCTAATGGGCTCCACTACCGCCTGGTAGTTCTGTCCCTTGAGACCTATTGCTGCCCTACACCAAATCAGCATTTCACTCATCGGGGGAATCACAATGGGTATCGGGTCTGTTACATTACCAATCTCACCACCTGTTAGTTTTACCTGTTGCTGGTACAGGAGGGCTCGAATTTCTTTCTGGAGCACCTTCCTCTGCCCTGGTTTGGCAGTGTCAGCCATCTGTTGGAGTAAGAACAACACTTCTTCCAAACAGTTACCAACTACATTTGTACCAAGTATCATATACAAGTCTGTATCACCAGGGTTAGACTCCACTACAATCATCCCTTGGTCCTTTAGTTCCGCTCTCCCCACCTTCACTGTCACGTCCTTAACCCCTACTAGGTTAAGAGGAAGGCCATTGGATGCATACACAGATAGATTTGGGGCTGGCGGGTGGAGTTCATCTATGGACCAGTACCTTTTGTAGAGGACATCACGTATGATGGTTACCTGCGAGCCGGTATCCAGTAATGCTGGTGTTGCCATTCCATCCAGCACGATGGACAGGAAAGGTCTTCCTCCTACAAACCGGTGGTACCAGCTTGATGGGCCTGGTTGGTCTACTCCTGGGTGTCGGCCCTCGGCCCCAGGGTTTGCCCGTTTAAAGGACAGTTTCGCGTGGCGTGGCTTGCCTTGTGGCAACGGTAGCAGATGAAGTCTCCTGGAGGGCGACGTTGGTCGTTGGTCCTCCCACAGGGTGGCGTTGTCCTCCTACGGGGTGGCATTGTCCTTCTTCTTCTCCTCATCCAGGGGACATCCTCAGGACTGTCGGCGAGCAGGATCCTTCCCTCCGGCTCGGGTTCCACCTGTAGCTGCAGGGCGCTCAGGACAGTGGTCAGGGTTTTACTTAGCTGACGCACTTCAGAGCGCAGGCTGTCTAGCTCGCTAGGGGGCACTGTTTGCATCTTTTTTTCAGCCGTTAATGAAGGAACAGTGGGTGCTGCGGGCACTGAGGTGGCCCCACCCTGGTAACGCTGGATAGCAGTATCTGATGGTTCCAGGGGCTGCAGACCCTTAATAGCCATGTCCTTCAGGTCGTCAAATGTGGCATTTGGATGATCTAAGGACCACCACCGTATGGTTCTGCTCTCCTCCTGAGATCTCAACCCCCGGATGAACTGTTCTGTCAGCATTTTGTTCTCATCTTGTATGCTGGCTGGACTAACCTGTTTCAGGGCCCGCAGGGCTTCTTGTAAATGCCAGGCATAGTCCCGGATACTGTTCTCAGGTTTCTGGGTACAGTGGTAGAACCTCATCTGGAGATCTGTCTCAGTGCGGTTTTCAAACACGGTTTGCAGTCTCTTAAAGGTAATGGATACTGATTCCTGGTGTGCGGCTGGCCAGGTTTCAACTTCCCGCTCTGCGGCACCAGTCAATTGTCCCAGCACAACAGCGGCTCTCTGCTTACCAGTCATTGAGTATATGTCCAATACACCGCATATTTTCCTTTTGAATCCAGACAGGGTGTCTGGTTTGCCGTCATACTGGGGAAGCCATTTTGCTCCCGGGATATACGACAGGGCCATGGGTAACAACGGAGTCACGACCCCTGCTGGTGGGGCGGCCGCTTCGGCCTGAGCAGCACCGGGCGCGAGTTGAGCATCAGGAGCGTTAACCGGTGCTCCGGAGTTTTGCTGATCGTCGGCCATGGTTGCGCCCCCCTAGCAAACCGTAGCCTACCTCCTTTACTTTAATCGGGTAGGCCACAGCTCCGCAGACGACGGTCTCCTACCAGGACCTGACGCTTCCTGGTGCTGCGTCAGAGCACGAGGCGGGGCTTGAGCTTCGCGCGCTTCCTACGGTCACGCCTCTCTGGTTCCCGCGGTTATGCCCCTCTTCTCCCCGCGCGGCGACGCGGTAATGGCGGCGATGTTCACCACAGTTAAAACACAGTTCAAATACGGCACACATTACCTGAGGGCAACGGGCACGCCAGGAAAGAGAGCTGTGTCACCCAGGGGGAATATAGGGGACTCGGTACCCGGGCCTTTTACCTTGTTTAGGAGGTCACGGCAGTCGGCTCCTGGGCCCGTACTCTGGGTCTCTCTTTAAAAAAGGGTTTGAGTATACAGTTTGTCTCGTGACGCCACCTGTGGTTTCCGGTAATGGTTACCGGCGCTGCTGCAGACCTCTGGGGGTGATGGGATGGCAGCTGGGATGTTCTTGCTCCCCACAGGTATAGCAGGCCCCCGGGGCAGTGTAAGTGCAGATGGTGGTGATGCTGGGGCTTGTAGTGCAGGCAAGATGGCGCAGCAGGAGTAACTGACAGAGACAGGGGATTCACTTCAGTACCTTTACTGGTGTGGATGTCAGGTACGGTCCAGGGTACTCGGTAGGAAGGGTGCACTTCAGGACTTCTCCCCAGTGAGCGGGTATAAGGCCTCCTGGTCTGTGTCTTCCTCTCTCTAAGCTCCTGGCCAGCCTGCAACTGGACCTAGCTTCTGTGTCGTGCTGTTCCTTCACCTGTCGCTTGGTAGTAGGACCTTTTTGTGGCAACCACTATGCCTGGACGCCGGAGCCTTCGTGGTTCCTAGTCCTGTCAAGGGTTCAGCTTCAGGTCGACCAGGGACTTGTAGTCCTCCTGGTATGCCGGTGATCCCTACTGGGTATAAAGTACCCTGTAGGCGCGGACCCGGTGTCCGATTCGTGTCTTGGGGTGAGCCTATGATGCTCCTCTGCCCCCTCAACTCCTCTCTCCTCTCCTCCTTGCCTCCGGCCACACTCGGGGCCCTCAATACAGCAGCAGATGTGCTGCGTCTTCACTGCTCTCAGTGGCAGCACACTCTCTGACTAAACAACAACTGAACTGCCTGGCTCCACCCTCCATATACAGTACAAACCAAAAGTTTGGACACACCTTCTCATTTAAAGATTTTTCTGTATTTTCATGACTATGAAAATTGTACATTCACACTGAAGGCATCAAAACTATGAATTAACACATGTGGAATTATATACTTAACAAAAAAGTGGGAAACAACTGAAAATATGTCTTATATTCTAGGTTCTTCAAAGTAGCCACCTTTTGCTTTGATGACTGCTTTGCACACTCTTGGCATTCTCTTGATGAGCTTCAAGAGGTAGTCACCGGAAATGGTCTTCCAACAATCTTGAAGGAGTTCCCAGAGATGCTTATCACTTGTTGGCCCTTTTGCCTTCACTCTGCGGTCCAGCTCACCCCAAACCATCTCGATTGGGTTCAGGTCTGGTGACTGTGGAGGCCAGGTCATCTGGCTTAGCACCCCATCATTACACAGCCTGGAGGTGTGTTTGGGGTCATTGTCCTGTTGAAAAATAATTGATGGTCCAACTAAGCGCAAACCGGATGGAATAGCATGCCGCTGCAAGATGCTGTGGTAGCCATGCTGGTTCAGTATGCCTTCAATTTTGAATAAATCCCCAACAGTGTCACCAGCAAAGCACCCCCACACCATCACACCTCCTCCTCCATGCTTCACGGTGGGAACCAGGCATGTAGAGTCCATCCGTTCACCTTTTCTGCGTCACACAAAGACACAGTGGTTGGAACCAAAGATCTCAAATTTGGACTCATCAGACCAAAGCACAGATTTCCACTGGTCTAATGTCCATTCCTTGTGTTCTTTAGCCAAAACAAGTCTCTTCTGCTTGCTGCCTGTCCTTAGCAGTGGTTTCCTAGCAGCTATTTTACCATGAAGACCTGCTGCACAAAGTCTCCTCTTAACAGTTGTTGTAGAGATGTGTCTGCTGCTAGAACTCTGTGTGGCATTGACCTGGTCTCTAATCTGAGCTGCTGTTAACCTGTGATTTCTGAGGCTGGTGACTCGGATAAACTTATCCTCAGAAGCAGAGGTGACTCTTGGTCTTCCTTTCCTGGAGCGGTCCTCATGTGAGCCAGTTTCTTTGTAGCGCTTGATGGTTTTTGCAACTGCGCTTGGGGACACTTTCAAAGTTTACCCAATTTTTTGGACTGACTGACCTTCATTTCTTAAAGTAATGATGACCACTCGTTTTTCTTTACTTAGCTGTTTTTTCTTGCCATAATAAAAATTCTAACAGTCTATTCAGTAGGACTATCAGCTGTGTATCCACCAGACTTCTGCACAACACACCTGATGGTCCCAACCCCATTTATAAGGCAAGAAATCCCACTTATTAAACCTGACAGGGCACACCTGTGAAGTGAAAACCATTTCCGGTGACTACGTCTTGAAGCTCATCAAGAGAGTACCAAGAGTGTGCAAAGCAGTCATCAAAGGAAAAGGTGGCTACTTTGAAGAACCTAGAATATAAGACATATTTTCAGTTGTTTCACACTTTTTTGTTAAGTATATAATTCCACATGTGTTAATTCATAGTTTTGATGCCTTCAGTGTGAATGTACAATTTTCATAGTCATAAAAATACAGAAAAATCTTTAAATGAGAAAGTGTGCCCAAACTTTTGGTCTGTACTGTATATATCCCTATCAGGGCTCCCTCTGGTGGTATGAGGTGGAAGGGTGGAGGTGTTTGTTTGTAGTGAGGGCCTCTTGTGGAGAAGTCCATCCATGCACCCTTTTGGGTCCTGTGGTACCTGTAAACAGCAGGGTGCCACACTATCACAAATAGTCTTCTGTTTATGGAGGATTATTGTAAAACATGAAGATTTACTTAACCTTTTGTCTTTAATTTGCTTACTTGATTCCCAAGAGTTTTTGAATTGTACACCATGTTTGGTAAGATCCTGTATCTGATTTACCTTTGTTCCTACAGCCGGCCACTGTGCTGGCAAAGGTCAATTAGATTTAGTAGTGTACTACTTTCACTATATAAGGCCAGAGAAATAATACTGAGACAGAAGCCATAAGTTGTACCTGCACTGATGTGCAGTGTTGTATGTACCTGCCCATGCAGTGTTGTGAAGACTTCCAGGGGTTTCTCTGTCTTGGTGAAATTGCTTCTCTGATCTTCCAGACGGATGATGTTTAAAAGCTCCTTGGTGATGAAGTGAGTATATATATATATATATATATATATATATATATATATATATATATATGTGTATGTACTTAACCTTTGTAATATAACATATACAAAAGTGTATGCAATATCATCATATCATACTATTCCTTTAATTGTGTATTTTACCTTTTAAATCAACTATTATAAATAAAATTGTGTTATATCGCAAAGGGTTGCCTTCTTTAACCCTTTTACAACCCAAGGTGGTTTGCACATTAATGACCAGGCCAATTTTTACAATTCTGACCACTGTTACTTTATGAGGTAATTACTCTGGAACGCTTCAACGGATCCCCCTGATTCTGAGATTGTTTTTTCATGACATATTGTACTTCATGATTGTGGTAAAATTTCTTCGATATCACTTGCTTTTATTTGTGAAAAGAACGGAAATTTGGCGAAAATTTTGAAAATTTTGCAATTTTCAAATTTTTAATTTTTATGCCCTTAAATCAGAGAGATACAGTTATATGAAAAAGTTTGGGCACCCCTATTAATCTTAAGCTTATTGTTTTATAAAAATTGGTGTTTTTGCAACAGCTATTTCAGTTTGATATATGTAATAACTGTTGGACACAGTAATGTTTCTGCCTTGAAATGAGGTTTATTGTGCTAACAGAAAATGTGCAATCTGCATTCAAACAAAATTTGACAGGTGCATAAGTATGGGCACCTCACCAGAAAAGTGACATTAATATTTAGTAGATCCTCCTTTTGCAAAAATAACAGCCTCTAGTCGCTTCCTGTAGCTTTTAATGAGTTCCTGGATCCTGGATGAAGCTATTTTTGACCATTCCTCTTTACAAAACAATTCCAGTTCAGTTAAGTTTGATGGTCGCCGAGCATGGACAGCCCTCTTCAAATGATCCCACAGATGTTCAATGATATTCAGGTCTGGGGACTGGGATGGCCATTCCAGAACATTGTAATTGTTCCTCTGCATGAATGCCTGAGTAGATTTGGAGCGGTGTTTTGGATCATTGTCTTGCTGAAAGATCCATCCCCTGCGTAACTTCAACTTTGTCACTGATTCTTGAACATTATTGTCAAGAATCTGCTGATACTGAGTGGAATCCATGCGTCCCTCAACTTTAACAAGATTCCCGGTGCCGGCATTGGCCACACAGCCCCAAAGCATGATGGAACCTCCACCAAATTTTACTGTGGGTAGCAAGTGTTTTTCTTGGAATGCTGTGTTTTTTTGCCGCCATGCATAACGCCTTTTTGTATGACCAAACAACTCAATCTTGGTTTCATCAGTCCACAGGACCTTCTTCCAAAAAGAAATTGGCTTCTCCAAATGTGCTTTTGCATACCTCAGCCGACTCTGTTTGTGGCGTGCTTGCAGAAAAGGCTTCTTTCGCATCACTCTCCCATACAGCTTCTCCTTGTGCAAACTGCGTTGTATAGTTGACCGATGCACAGTGACACCATCTGCAGCAAGTTGATGCTGCAGCTCTCTGGAGGTGGTCTGAGGATTGTCCTTGACTGATCTCACCATTCTTCTTCTCTGCCTTTCTGATGTTTTTCTTGGCCTGCCACTTCTGGCCTTGACAAGAACTGTCCCTGTGTTTTTCCATTTCCTTACTATGTTCCTCACAGTGGAAACTGACAGGTTAAATCTCTGAGACAACTTTTTGTATCCTTCCCCTGAACAACTATGTTGAATAATCTTTGTTTTCATATCATTTGACAGTTGTTTTGAGGAGCCCATGATGCCACTCTTCAGAGGAGATTCAAACAGGAGAACAACTTACAAGTGGCCACTTTAAGTAGCTTTTCTCATGATTGCATACACCTGACTATGAAGTTCAAAGCTCAATGAGGTTACAAAACCAAAAAAGTGCTTTAGTAAGTCAGTAAAAAGTAGGTAGGAGTATTTAAAACAAGAAAATGATAAGGGTGCCCATACTTATGCACCTGTCAAATTTTGTTTGAATGCAGATTGCACATTTTCTGTTAGTACAATAAACCTCATTTCAAGGCAGAAACATTACTGTGTCCAACAGTTATTACATATATCAAACTGAAATAGCTGTTGCAAAAACACCAATTTTTATAAAACATTAAGCTTAAGATTAATAGGGGTGCCCAAACTTTTTCATATAACTGTATGTCACATAAAAGAGTTAATAAATAACATTTCCCACATGTCTACTTTACATCAGCACAATTTTGGAACCAAAATTTTTTTTTTGTTAGGGAGCTATAAGGGTTAAAAGTTGACCAGCGATTTCTCATTTTTCCAACAAAATTTACAAAACCATTTTTTTAGGGACCACATCACATTTGAAGTCACTTTGAGAGGTCTTTATGACAGAAAATACCCAAAAGTGACACCATTCTAAAAAATGAACCCCTCAAGGTGCTCAAAACCACATTCAAGAACTTTATTAACCCTTCAGGTGCTTCACAGGAATTTTTGGAATGTGGAAGAAAAAAATGAACATTTAACTTTTTTCACAAAAATGTTACTTTAGACCCAATTTTTTTCATTTTCGCAGGGGTAACAGGAAAAAATGGACCCCAAAATTTGTTGTGCAATTTCCCCTGGGCACGCAGATACCCCATATGTGGGGAAAAACCACTGTTTGGGTGCACGGCAGGGCTCGGAAGGGAAGGAGCGCCATTTGACTTTTTGATTGTAAAATTTGCTTTAATAATTAGCGGACGCCATGTTGCGTTTGGAGAGCCCCTAATGTGCCTAAACAGTGGAGCTCCCCCACAAGTGACCCCATTTTGGAAACTAGATCCCCAAGGCACCTATCTAGATGCATAGTGAGCACTTGGAACTCTCAGGTGCTTCACAAATTGATTCGTAAAAATGAAAAAGTGGGAAAAAAAATACTTTTTCATTTTTACGAATCAATTTGTGAAGCACATAGGTGCCTTGGGGGGGTCTAGTTTCCAAAATGTGGTCACTTGTGGGGGAGCTCCACTGTTTAGGCACATCAGGGGCTCTCCAAACGCAACATGGTGTCCGCTAACAATTTGAGCCGATTTTCCATTCAATTTGTTAGCGGACACCATGTCGCGCTTGGAGAGCCCCTGATGTGCCTAAACAGTGGAGCTCCCCCACAAGTGACCCCATTTTGGAAACTATACCCCTCAAGGATTTTATTAAGGGGTATAGCGAACATTTTGAACCCAGAGGTACGACACAAAATTTGATAACATTAGGTCATCATATTGAATAAGTTGTCATTACTCTTGAGCGCAAGTGCTCGCTACTTGAGTTTGCATTGGGTATTCAGGTATGCACCATGTATCATGGGTGCTCAAGTGAAATGCTCGAGTCCCCGCCCACATGTTTCACGGTTATTAGACACCCCCAAAAAAATGCGGGGATTGCTTGTGCATGGCAGGCAATCCCCGCGAGTTTTTTTTGGCCGCGAAGCATATGGGGCGGAGACTCGAGCACCCCCGATACTCAGTGCATACCCGAGCACCTGATGCAAACTCAAGTAGCGAGCACTTGCGCTCAACACTAGTCGCCATATCGTCATCTTTTTTTTATTTATTTATTTATTTTTACATTGGAATAAAAAAACAACCCCAACCCCAGCCCTAGCGTTTATTTTTTACGCCGTTCCTCATGCGGTATAAGTGATGAGATTACTTTATTCTTCGGGTCGGTGCGATTACAGCGATACCAGAATCATATCGGGTTTTTATGATTGACAGCTGTCACACACTAAAAGACACATATTTTGTAAAATCTAGTTTTTGCATCACCATATTTTGGCAGACAGAGTCATGTGATGGCTTGTTTTTTGCGGGATGAGTTGACGTTTTATTGGTGCCATTTTCAGGCACGTGACATTTTTTGATCGCTTTCTATTCCTATTTTTGGGAGGCAGAATAAACAAAAACCAACAATTCAGGAATTGTGTTTTTTTACATTTTTTTATTCTGCTCCGGGTGTGGTAAAATTGATAAGGTAGCTTTATTCTTCGGGTCAGTACGTTTACAGCGGTACCACATTTATATTGTCGTTCTATGTTTTGGCGCTTTTACACAGTAAAAGCTATTTTATAGAAAAAATTATTTTTTTGCATCGCTTTATTCTGAGAGCTCTAACTTTTTGATTTTTCGGATGATGGCGCTGTATGGTGGCTTGTTTTTTTGCGGGATGAGATGACGTTTTCAGCGGTACCATTTTAATTTATATTCGTCTTTTTGATCGCGTGTTATTCCATTTTTTGTTTGGCGGTATGATGATAAAGCATTGTTTTTTGCTTTTTTTTTTTTTTTTACCGTGTTCACTGAAGGGGTTAACTAGTGGAACAGTTTTCTAGGTCAGGTCGTTACGGACGCGGCGATACCAAATATGTGTACTTTTATTGTTTGTTTGTTTTTTTTTCATAATAATATTTATTGATGGGTACATTATATTTTTATTTTTAGTGGATTATTATTATTATTTTTTTTTTATATTTTTACAATTTTTTTTAAAATTTTTTTTTCATTTTCAGACAGTTTTTTTTACTTTTTTACTTTGTCCCACTATGGGACTTTCACTTTTTTTTTTCACTTTCGCCTGCATGGCACAGGAATGCAGCACCTGTGCCATGCAGGCTGTCAGCGCTGGACAGGGAGAAGATAGTTTGGAGATGCACTGCGCATGTCCAAACAATCTTCCTGCTGTCTGGTGACCCGGATGTTGTCATGACGACCCGGGAAGCCGCGGCAGACAGCGCTGGAGGCTGGAAGAGGAGGTGAGTATACCGATCACCTCCCCTTGCCTCAGCAATGCTGCGATCGACTTCGATCGCAGCATTGCGGGGGTTAATATGCTGGGAGCTGTGCAGGACCGCTCCCTGCACATAGTATCGGGTGTCAGCTGTGACAATCAGCTGACACCCGGCAGCGATCGCGCCCGCACAGCCTGTGTGCGCGCTCGATCGCCATGACGTACTAATACGGGTCAGGCTCTTAAAGCCCAGGGCACAGACACGTATTAGTACGTCATGGGCTTTAAAGGGGTTAAAGCCGTATCCGAACCTTAGTGTTAAAAACTTGGCAAAACATTTGGCGTAGTCGGCAGGATACGCAGAAGGCTCAGAAGTTGTTTTTTGTTAAAAATTACAATCATCTGGAATTTATAAGGACTCTGTGTGATAATGTGTGATACAGTGATATTGCGTAAAACATGCCTTTCTTTAAGAGAAAGGTAGGTGTAAGTGAGTCTATTGAGATTCCAGGTTGGGAACAGACTCGCTATAATATTTTGGCAACCAAATGGTCCCACAGTGTCGGTTTGAGTGAACTATGGGACAAATGTTTGAATGATGTTGAACCTGATGATGTGGTTGCAGAAAGTGAAAGTAGAAAAAGGTAAAGAGTTGGGCGCTGTTGGCAGGCGTAGATGGATCCTGTTGTCTGCATATAGAAAACAGCATGAGGAAAGAATGCTTCTGTTAACAAAAGTTCAGGAATTGGAAAGACAGTTGTGTGAGGCCCAGAATGCATTGGTTATAGCACAGTGTCAGAATAAGTTATTAACGGACAGATGTGATGGATATCAGCATGTTGCAGAAAAGGCTGCTGTACGCGTAGCGCAGTATAAAAACAAAAAAAGGCAAGGGAGGGTGAATAAAAAGAAAGTAACTTTGGCCATAGCCAAAGCAGGAATAGAGTGGAACCTTGATCAGTGGGATGGTGATGTATGGTATTCAACGGACTCCGAAAACATCACCGACCCAGAGTCTGATTATGAATATGACAATGAAAAGAGGGAAATTGATCCTCCTCTTAACCCAGTGAAAGTTCATCCTATATATTGGAGACGGATTGTAAAGACAGCTACGGGTAAACAGAATGAGAATGCAGTAGAGGATTACAGTCAGCAGGAGCTTAATGACCGTCATGATCGTTTTTCTCAAAAGCCAAATGAACCTTTGGTAGCTTGGGCAGTCAGCTTATGGGAGATGGAGGCTCATGGAGTGCAGGTAGATGCTGTGGATGGGCCAAAATTTGTCCAACTCAGTCATGAATCTGTAGTGAATGAGGCATTCTGTACCTTGACAATTAAGCCGCCACATGTGGTGTGTAGTATGCTTGATGTTGTAGCCATGGCATTGCAGCATAAATACCCATCTGAGGCAGACTGGCCGCCCAATGAAAAAAAATGGTTTACATTGAAAGATTGTGCTCAGAGGTTGAAGGAGGAGGTCATGAAAAATGCTATTTCGGCAAGCACCTATGATGATTATATGCAAGTTGCTGTGAGTGTATCTGTTAGAAATTGTATCATTAGACATGCCCCTCCAGCTTATAAACATATCATGATGACACTAATGATAAATCAGACTGGGAAAACGATTGACACGCCACCTGGGCCGTGGGGTACTCGGTAGCTGGGCCGGTCGGTGCTGGGGGATGTCACGGTGGCAGTGACCCGGTCCGTGACCCAGGGCGGTCAATTAAATATGAAAGTAAAAGGGTAATAACGTTTTTATGAAAATAATGTTCGTGATGCCACCTGTGGTATGCGGCTATATGGGGTCGCTGCTGCGGTCCAGATCCACTGGAGATGATAGTGACGCAGCAGAGTTGGTTCAGCTTTCCACAGGCAGAGCTTAGCTCAAGGGCAGGAAATGATGATTAAAGAGGTAGATGTTGTTGGTGAGGTGTAGTGCAGGGCTGGTGATGGTGCAGCAATTATTCAAGGAAACAGTGGGGTACTGTCTTCAGGTTTTACTCACAGTTGTTCAAGACTCCAGGTTACAGTTACCAGTGTGTAACCGCCCACGTTGTCCTGTGTCCTCCGGGGTAGGGGTCCAGCAATCTCTCAGGTACCTCAGGAGCACTTAAACAGGACACCGTTCTATGCACCTTTCCCGGTCGCCTCACTGCACTGGCTCTCACCCTCCTGCCCTGCGCCTCACAATCAGTGTCCCAAACCAGTGGCTTCGGGCCTTGTCGGGAGACGTGCAGTCTCCTGGACCCTATGCGGCCACCTTTTCGGCAATGTAATTGTGGCTGTTCACTGCAGCACTTTGAAAATGCAGCAGCCTCCGTTTTTTCTAGCTGAGCCTGGTTGTTCTCCACTAGTTTAGGGGCCGGTCCCCTCTCTGTGGCCTGATCCCTCCACATCAGCGTGAATTCGGGTGCACGGGTGGCTTCCTTCCTCACCGTGCCCCTGGGATCCCTTCTGTTCCTCCTGGAGCCCTTCTCGCTGCTCCTCTCTTCTCTCTTTCCTTCTCCTGGGCCTCTCTCACTGCGCCCTGATCCTTTCTCCACTCCTCCTGAGCAGAGCTCCTCCTGAGCTCCTGCTCCCAGCTCTCTCTCTGAACTCTGAACCCTTCCAGAACCTTCCACCCTCTCTTTTATACTCCTACCCTCTGTGCTCCACTGAACATCTTCCTCCACCCACCTCCTCTACCTAGTTCCACCCTCCAGCTAGGGACCAGGGACTGTGCTCTCCCTTAGGAGCAATCTCGCCCTTCCGTACTGAAGTGGAGTGTATTGGATGTGGGTGCGTGTGTCCCGGGTAGTACTCCCTCCTTACCTGAGAGTGGGGTACCACACCTCTGTGTGAGATGCAGTACCTCTGTGGCGACTGAACCCGCAGGGGCGCCACATACCCCCCCCCCCCGTTAAACACATCACATCCGCGGGCTGGAACAGAGTAAAAACACAGGTGTTTTAGACATACAAAATTTTTAGATGCATCACATAGGAGAACAATATACAACTTTTTCTTCACTTTATGGGAGGCACTTTCCTTGAACGTTACATGTTTCTATATAAAGCTTTTTAAATATCATTTTTCTTCACACATATAAAACATTTTTCAGCAGGCTACAGTGAGATCCTTAACCGGGTGTCCATCCCACTGGTGAAGATGCAAAGTGGGGGGACCCATCCACAACAAACCCCCAACGTAGGCCCTGGGCGTGGTTGCAGAGCATAGCTGATCCATTCATTGGGCCACGTCTTCGGCCACGCCAAACGGGTTTTTGTTCGGTGGTCTTCATAAAACCAACAAGAAGCACCTTAAAAAGTGCTAACTATTTACACATAAAGTTTTTGGCTGTTCAACGTCCACAACCTATAAGTCCTTGTACCTTAACCGGGTACACTAAATAAACAATAACTGTTCAAACACATTAAATGATTACCAATACCCTTCCGGGTAACTATTTACAGTTCTTAACTTTTAACTGATGCAGTTCAGTTCAGTAGTGGTGCTCCCTCCGGGGAAACATTTGTCCACCACTAGATGGCCGGGTCATCAGCTTCGGATGGCAGGGGCATGCTCTCCTCCTCCACCACTCTGTGAACACGGAGGGGGTACCATCCACGTTCTCCATGGTGACGGGTGTAGGTTACTCTCTCTCCGGGGTACTTAACTGAAGCCGGAGCAGAAGCTGCTTGTGGGCGGCCAGGGTCAGCGACACCAGAAGTCAGGGGCATGTCCTCCGCGCTCGCCTTCCGCACATCAAGTGTGTACCACCCCCTTTCTCCTGAGTATCGTGGTAACCAGGCCGCTCCTGGGATGTATGGCATAGACAGTGGCATTATGAGGGCTGCGGCAGCACCAGCTGTTGGAGCTTCTCCTAAGGTGGGCATCTTTCTTCCCCCCTACTTCACCCTTGCCGAGGTAGGACTCACCACTCCGGATGCTTATGTTGTCGCTCCTTGCACAGTTGATCATCGAGACTGCTCTGCTGGTCACTGTCAGCCGCACTCTTGCTGCACACTTTCTCACACTTATGTTGTATTCACAAAGCAGCTGGATGGATGGGATCACACAGCACAGAGCTGCAGCAGCTGGGATGGATTAGATCACACAGCCCTCTGCAGGGGGAGGCGACAATTTCCCCTTCAGTCTGATGCAATGGGGAAGGCTGGCACCTTTTAGCCTGAGTAACAGACAACTCTGGTACAGTCTATGCAAGTGGGAGGGGCTTATTTTGGCGCAGTTTCTGAGGCTCTGCCCATGATGGGACACCCCACATATCATTAACTCCGTATGTGCTACAGTAATGGCTGCGGTTTATACAGTTATACACAGTCTTTGTGGCACACAGGACCCGGTGTAACGGGTCGTTTCATCCTGTTGTGACGCCAAGTATGACGCGCCCCCTGGGCCGTTGGGTACTCGGTAGCTGGGCCGGTCGGTGCTGGGGAATGTCACGGTGGCAGTGACCCGGTCCGTGACACAGGGCGGTCAATTAAAGATGAAAGTAGAAGGGGAATAAAGTTTTTAGGAAAATAATGTTTGTGACGCCACCTGTGGTATGCGGCTATATGGGGCCGCCACTGCGGTGCAGATCCACTGGAGCTGATGGTGACGCAGCAGAGTTGGTTCAGCTCTCCACAGGCAGAGCTTAGCTACAGAGCAGGAAATGATGATTAAAGAGGTAGATGTTGTTGGTGCAGTGTAGTGCAGGGCTGGTGATGGCGCAGAAATTATTCAAGGACACAGTGGGGTGCAGTCATCAGGTTTTACTCACAGTTTTTCAAGACTCCAGGTTACAGTTACCGGTGTGTAACCGCCCACGTCGTCCTGTGTCCTCCGGGGTAGGGGTCCAGCAATCTCTCAGGTACCTCAGGAGCACTTAAACGGGACCCCGTTCTATGTACCTTTCCCGGTCGTCTCACTGCACTGGCTCTCACCCTCCTGCCCTGCGCCTCACAATCAGTGTCCCAAGCCAGTGGCCTCGGGCCTTGTCGGGCGACGTGCAGTCCCTTGGACCCTATGCGGCCACCTTTTCGGCGATATAATTGTGGCTGTTGGCTGCAGCACCTTGAAAATGCAGCAGCCTCTGGTTGTCTAGCTGAGCCTGGTTGTTCTCCACTAGTTTAGGGGCCGGTCCTCTCTCTGCGGCCTGATCCCTCCACGTCAGCATGGATTCGGGTGCACGGGTGCACCGTGCCCCTGGAATCCCCTCTGTTCCTCCTGGAGCCCTTCTCACTGCTCCTCTCTTCTATCTCTCTCTCTGGGCCTCTGGGCCTCTCTGGCTGGGCCCTGACTGAACTCCCCTCCTGCTCCAAGCACTGGAACAGGAGACTGACTAAACTGCTCCCCTTGCTCCCCTGAGCAGAACCGACCTCCAGAACCTTCCACCATTGCTTTTATACTCCTACTCTCTGTGTTCCACTAAACTTCTTCTTCCACCCACCTCCTCTACCTAGTTCCGCCCTCCAGCTAGGGACCAGGGACTATGCTCTCCCTTAGGAGCAATTTCGCCCTTCCCTACTGAAGTGGAGTGTATTGGATGCGGGTGTGTGGGTCCCGTGTAGTACTCTCTCCTTACCTGAGAGTGGGGTACCACACCTCTGGATGAGATGCAGTACCTCTGTGGCGACTGAACCCAGAGGGGCGCCACACTATCGCCAATACATTGGAGGCAATTAGACAGTTAGGGGATCTGGGAGATTGGAGTCCCAAACAAATGGGTAATTTTCCCTCTGAAGAGCAGCGTGACAATGTCAAAAGTAACTACAATCCTAGATCCGGTAATACCCGAAAAGATATGTTTATGGCCTTGTTAAAGGATGGTGTCCACAGGGATAAAATAGACGGGATTGGTACTGACGAGATGTGGAAATTGTATCAAAAGAGAGGACTTAATAAAAAGTCAGGGGTTTCATATAATAGAAAGGTTACAGTAAAAGATTCTAGATCCCCACAACAGGGGCCGGGCAGAACACGGGGAGAGAGAGGGCCCACTCCCTCCTCGTCACTAGCAAAGCCCACAGCACAGGGGTTTGAGGATCTTTATGTTGAAGTTAAATCCTTGATACAGGAATTCAAAGCCCAACAGAAGGGGACATCATTTTCTCCTAATAAGATATCTTCATCTGAAATGGAGGATCGATGGGTGGAGACAGATAAAAGTGACTGACATGCTGGCCACGCCCCACAAATGTTGGTAGATACAGGGGCGGAGGCCAATTTGATTAATGGAACTCCAAAACAATTCAATGAGTGCAAGGTTATAACTACAGAACTAGGAGGAAAGCAAATTGAGGCAATTCAGGACAGAGCAAAACCAGGAGTTAGTAGAATCTCCACATTACATGAGAAGTTAAGCAAAGTCCCTGTGGGACTTCTGGAGCAGGAGATATCGTTTGAACAATTGATTCCTGAGCAGAGGAAACAAGAAGAGTCCGCTAGTTACCAAGGTATCAGGAAAAGAGTTGTGGCAAGATATCTGGGCAATTGTACAAATAATTAAAGTGACTGTGTTTCATGTTGATGCTATTTGTGCTTCAGATACCCTGGAAAGATTCTTCAACTCAGTAGCAGACGAACAGTCCAAAATATCAGTCACTGAATCCAGTAAAAAGACTGACACCACTGAGGAGCTTCTCGGACTGACTCAATGGGCACAGACCAGAGGGGTGCCCATCAGGTTAGATTTGATAAAGGAAACCATCATGAAGAGTCAACATTCAAAACGGAGACCAATCCCTCATGTGGTGAGAGGCCAGAAAGCTCGAGGAAAACTTCCTGCGCAAATTTGGCACATGGACTACAGGATGGAGGATGTGTATATGTGTGCACAGCTGTGGACATGTGTACTGGGTTTAGGTTGATTTGTACCTGTAAAATGGCCAATGCTAACAATACTATTAAGACTTTGGAAACAATGGTATTGTACTATGGTATCCCAATACAGATTCAAAGTGACAATGAAAGTCACTTCAAAGGAGTTGTAAAGAAAATCAGGGCTGCTATAGGCGTGCAAATGCCACCTGAGCATTTTGGTCTTATAACCTCAAGGTCAGGCTTGGCCTTAAAGGGTATTCAGGAAATGGGAGGAGTGATAGACCAGGATTATCAAGAAGAAATTAAAGTACTTTTAATGAATGATGAAGAAAAGGTCATGATAATACAGAAGAGAGATAGGATAGCTCAGTTACTGGTACTGTCTATTTCTAAAATGAAAGAAGTCAGAGTAAGGGCCCCTGCAGTTGTGACAGTCAGAGGAGGTGAAGGATTTGGATCCTCACATCCTATCAATGATGGTGCAAAAATCTGGGTGAAACAACTGGGTGACAAAGTTCCTCCAGAACCTGCTGAGGTAATTGTTCGAGGAACAGACAATGTGTTGATAGTTATGAAACCTGGGTAAAAGAAGGGGGAACACATCCCAACTGACCGGGATTTTGTGGAGAGAATAATATGTGTTTTCCCTTTAGATCAAAATCTGGAAATGACGACCCAAGCGATCTTCAGACCGAAAATCGAGAGGCCAACCGTGGAAAATGTGGCATCATGGAAAACCAAACAGAATCTATGGATTTATTTGGCTCAAATGATGAACACTAGCCATTTTTGCGTGACAAAGGTTACCACTGCTAATATATTTGAGACTTGGTGTCAGTACAGTTATGGACAAAGCTTATAGGGGTATCTACTCAAGATGAGGACACAGAAGGAGAAGCTGTGACCCAGAAGTTTACGTGCAATCCATATTGTGCCTGTGTGAACTGCATTGGGGAAAATTTTTTGCCAGATGAGATTATTGCCATGAAGACTTCCAGTATTAGGCCAGCTGATTTATTTTTTGCTATAATTTGTTCATGCATTGCTTTGTGTTGTTGTACACAGTGTACACTTCCATTATTATTTTTACATCAATCATCCGCTAAAACCATTCCCTTAGGATAGGGTACCTTGTATAGATAATGTATGGCTCAAAGTAGCCAAGGGTGGATTGTATTGTGAATATAATAATGGCTATATTTGAGTCCAATATGAAATATGCAGAATGTATTCAAACCACCACTGGATGCTCTGGTTTGGGTATTGACAGACAGATGAGACCCATCCTGTTTTTCTTTTGTATTTACTTGTTTAGACACAAGACAATGTTAACAGTAAGAACCTCTTGAGAACTGCTTATTCATTGTCTAAAACATCTATCACAAATAGTCTTCTGTTTATGGAGGGTTATTGTAAAACATGAAGATTTACTTAACCTTTTGTCTTTAATTTACTTACTTGATTCCTAAGAGTTTTTTGAATTGTACACCATGTTTGGTAAGATCTAGTGATGAGCGAGCATGCTCGCCACTGCTCGGTACTCGTCCGAGCATCTCAGTACTCGAGATGCTCGGAGCTCACCGAGTACTTGCGCGATGCTCGGGCGGGAGCTCGGATCCCCGTCCTGCATGTTTGGTGCTATTTAGAACACCAATCATGCAGGGATTGTCTGCTACTCACTGTAATGTCACAGCCATGGTGGTTGTGGCATTAGAGTGATTGCCCAAATCGATGGGAACAGTGCTCACAGTGAAACATGAAAAGCCGGCAATTCAGCAGCGGCATACACCGGTACCCGACAATTTAGAACAGAAAGAATAGAGCATCACACATAGATTAGATAGATAGAAACATGTCAGTCACATATATAAGAAGTACAGTGATAGTGTTGATTACTGTACTTGTCATTTAGTGTTAAAATAAAGGATTTATTAAAAAAAAAATTGGCGTCGGGTTCCCCGTAATTTTAGTCTCTAGTGGAGGTTAAGCAGACGACTGGGGCAGATGTTTGAAGCCTAGGAAGGGGGTAATACCCACGGAGCTTCCCAGGCTGCTAATATCAGCCCCCAGCTGAATACTTAGGCTTTACCAGCTATTAAAATGGGGGACCCCCCCAAAAAAACGACGTGGGGTCCCCCATATTTTAATAGCTAGCAAAGGCTAGGCAGACAGCTGGGGGCTGATATTAATAGCCCAGGAAGGGTGCCATGAATATTGGTCCCCTCCCAGGCTAGAAACACCAGCCGTCAGCCGCCCCAGAAATGGCGCATCCATAGGATGCAACAATTCTGGCACTTAGCCTCGCTCTTCCCACTGCCCTGTAGCGGTGGCAGTGGGGTAATAGGGTTGGGGTTGATGTCAGCTTATAATGCCAGCTGACATCAAGCCCAGGTTAGTAATGGAGAGGCGTCTATAAGACACCCCCATTACTAACCCCATAGTCAAAGTTAAAAAAAAAACCACAAACACCCAGAATAAAGTCCTTTAATTGAAATAAACACACTATCACTGTACTTATTATATATGTGACTGACATGTTTCTATCTATCTAATCTATGTGTGATGTGTAGCGCCCCGAGGGTTCGGTCGCTACAGAGGTATTGCACCTCAACCAGAGGTGTGATATCCCACTCCCGGGTAAGGATGGTGTGTGGACCGGGACTCAGTTAGCTGCATGCATCACACACACCCCATTTCCGGGGGACAGCTCAACGGTGCTCCCATTAGTACAGTAATGCAGGCACGACAGAACATGTCCCTGGCTGGAGTGGGTAGGGGGGAGGAAAACCAGTGATGTAGGAGCAGGAGGGGACGGTTTCTGGGCATAGGTAGGAGCCCATTGGTTGCAAGTCACCGGTCCCCCTGGTGGAGCCGCCGATCCCGGGCGCTGCAGACACCAACCTGCTCCAGACCCCGCAACAAGCCCTGCAGCCGAGCCCTCCAGCCCGTCAGGGTAAAAAGAACTGTTTGTCTGATACAAAGTTGATCCCGATTGAACTGTTACCTGGCTGAGGACTGAGAGCAGCCATCCCTCTTCCCTACCTGGCTGAGGACTGAGAGCAGCCATTCCCCTAATAGAAAAATGGACACCTGGTCGCAAGTTGCACAGTGGCCAGTGAAGAAGAGAATCTACTAAAAAAATGTTTTACCTGAAAAAGTTTGATATACTGAATAGTTTTATATGCTGCTAGAAAATGTTATATGACAAAAGAGTTCCAGTAATATTAAGAGTGCAGTATAATGTCTAAGTAAAGAGAAAGTGTTTCCCATAAAGGGAAGTTGAATAATGCCGGCCGGTTTCTAATGTGAAAAGTTTTGAAAAAGTATTGCATGTTTTTGAATTGTCTTTACTATTTTCCAGCCCGAGGACGTGCTGTGGTTTACCGGGGGGGAATGTAGCGCCCCGTGGGTTCGGTCGCTACAGAGGTATTGCACCTCAACCAGAGGTGTGATATCCCACTCCCGGGTAAGGATGGTGTGTGGACCGGGACTCAGTTAGCTGCATGCATCACACACACCCCATTTCCGGGGGACAGCTCAACGGTGCTCCCATTAGTACAGTAATGCAGGCACGACAGAACATGTCCCTGGCTGGAGTGGGTAGGGGGGAGGAAAACCAGTGATGTAGGAGCAGGAGGGGACGGTTTCTGGGCATAGGTAGGAGCCCATTGGTTGCAAGTCACCTGGGCTCATACATAGAGAGGGAGGTATAAAAGGTGGGCACCATCTTAGTTCTGGGAGAAGTTCAGTCTGAGAGAGGAAGTGACAGAGCAGGGCCTCTGTGGAGCTCTGCTCCGGAGGCGGGCCTAGCCTGTGAGGCCCAGCCAGCACTGAAAGAGAAGAAGTCAGTGCAGAGAGTTGGAGAAGAGAAGGAGTTCAGCCAGAGAGGGCTGACAGGGAGCTGTGGCTCAGTCTGGGCCCAGCTCCACGAGGCAGGCCTGGAGTGGAGGCCAGAGCCAGAGGAGAGGAACGGAAACAGAAAGGAACAGAAAGGAAAGTAAGAAGGAACAGAACACCAAGAGAAGCCCAGAGACACGAAGGCAGAAGGAACCCTAAGGACCCAGGAGATTGCGGGTGACGGGTTGGCAGAACAGGGTACCGGATCCCAAGTTGGTGGAGGCGACTAATCCTCAGCCAAGGACCGGCAGTCGAGACCATTTACTGGTGCGACCCCTCACTACACCTACCAGAAAGGCACACCACATAGGGTCAGGGAAGTGGACACCCAGTCCTCCCAGGAGAAGACCCGAGGCAGCTGGACAGAAGTAGTGTCACTGGTGGGGCACGGCTGACGAAAGGATAGAAGGGAGTCCTGTGCCACACTCCGGAATTACCTGAGGGTTGACCGAGCCCCCTGCCTGGTGGATGCAGCACGGCTCGGGCGGTCCTACCTGCGCACAAGTGACCTGGATGAGAACTGTGAGTAAAGAACTTGAACTGCAATACCTTGTCTCTGTGCTTTCTCACCGCATACAGCACTACTAGTGCTGGGACGCCCGCACCATCACCCCCACCATCTACTACACTGCCCTGGGGCTGCACTCTTCCCGTGGGGAGTTACACTACCTCAGCTGCATACACCATCAGCCCCAGCGGTCTGCCTTGCAGCGGCGGTTCGCACTGACCACAATCCACGGGTGGCGGAGTCTGACATTAAACCATAAAAACCCTATACAAGACTGCCATTGGTCTGACCACCCTGAGCCACGGGACCGGGTCGCCGCCATGGTGACTACAAACCCCAGCATCCCACAAAAGGGCCCGGTTCCGGGTTCCCCACGCGGCCCAGGGGGCGCGTCAGATGCTCTATTCTTTCTGTTCTAAATTGTCAGGTACCGGTGTATGGCGCTGATGAATTGCCGGCCGGCTTTTTTAAAGAGACAGGTGCATGAAAATCGAAGGGCACTAATGTGTTCCAAGTGCCCCGCTATGTTTTTCATGCACCCTCCTATATACCCTGCCTGCCTGTCTGCCTATATATTCTGCCTGCCTGACGTTTAATTGAGCACTGTTCCCATCGATTTGGGCAATTTTTGACCTTCTGCCTTCTGCCGGGGGGGACCACCAGAAAAATGCTCGAGTTTCCCATAGACTTACATTGGGCTCGTTGCTCGGGTCGAGCACCCGAGTATTCCAATGTGCTCGACCCGAGCTTCGAGCACCCGAGCATTTTTGTGCTCGCTCATCACTAGTAAGATCCTGTATCTGATTTACCTTTGTTCCAACAGCCGGCCACTGTGGGGGCAAAGGTCATTTAGATTTAGTAGTGTACTACTTTCACTATATAAGGCCAGAGAAATAATACTGAGACAGAAGTCATAAGTTGTACCTGCACTGATGTGCAGTGTTGTATGTACTTGCCCATGCAGTGTTGTGAAGACTTCCAGGGGTTTCTCTGTCTTGGTGAAATTGCTTCTCTGATCTTCCAGACGGATGATGTTTAAAAGCTCATTGGTGATGAAGTGAGTATATATATATGTATATGTACTTAACCTTTGTATTATAACATATACAAAAGTGTACACAATATCATCATATCATACTATTCCTTTAATTATGTATTTTACCTTTTAAATCAACTATTATAAATAAAATTGCATTATATCGCAAAGGGTTGCCTTCTTTAAAGCTGTATCCGAACCTTAGTGTTAAAAACTTGGCAAAACATTTAGCAAGACTGACACCAAACCAGCAAACGCACAGCCACAGACGCACTTGGCACAAGCTGCCCAGCTAGGCAAGCCCTTGAGTGCTGGGAAGACTCTTCACCCAGCTCCCAGGAAATGGAAGTGGGACTTTGGTAGAGGCTTTCCCAGGCCCACTGTCGCCGGACAGCAAGCATCAGGTGATGCGGCTGGTGCCTAGTCACGAACCAGGTGAGTACCTCTGCAAGAGCCCCAAGAAGTGAAACCAGAAGAGAAAATGAGAAAAACTCTGAAAAGATAGCAAGACTAATGCTAGCACTACTCACCACCAAGCGATAGGGAACTGCAATAAACAGCAAAGGACTGAGCAGGGAGCAGGATTATATAACCCACCTAATGATCAGGTATTGATTACCTCCCAATCATCCCCAGACAGCAACTCCCTGTTAGTTTCAACAGCAGACTGGACAACATTTCACCACTGCATAATAAAAGACAAAGCAGCATCCTGCGTTACCTGTCAACCAGGGAAGACAACGTCCCATCTTCCCTGGGCAGAGAAATCAGTGAGAGGTACGGCATGCCGCATCCTCACACATCCCACAACACCAGAACGTGACGCCCCACAAGAATGGGACAGTTTCCCTGCTCGCATAGTAACTCCGCATCCAGGGTCAGGACAATGGTGGCGCTTGCGACTGGAGTAGCATAGCACTGGACCTGCTCCATTCCCAGGTGAGAGTACAGAACCACGATTCATAACAGTACCCCTCTCCCTAGGAGAGACTTCAGGGCTCTCACCACTCACCTTGTCCGGAAATCTCTTATGGAACTTAGTGATGAGATGATTGGCATGTATATTACCTCTCAAGACCCAGAATGTCAGGACCATACATCTTCGAATGAATCAAATACTGAATGGAGTTCCAAACTCTATGAGAGTCCACAATACTTTCTATCTCAAATTCTTCAGTATGATCAACCAGAATAGGAAGAGTATGATCCTGGGTCACAAGCGGAGTAACCACCTTTGTTAATAATGTCTTGTGAAAAACATTGAGAACCCGCATAGAGGAAGGCAGACCTACCCAAAAAGCCACTTTATTGACAACCTCGATAATGGGAAATGGGCCTATAAACCTGGGTGCAAGCTTAGGAGAAGACACCTTAATCTTAGTAGACACCCAAACTCTGTCCCCCACTCTGAGTTTGCAACCTTGCTGATGACAATTATCGGCCTGCCTCTTCATGCTCTCCCCTGCTTTCTTGAGCTGTATACAGGCTTTCCCCTAAACCTTCCAGAGGCGGTGGATAGTAGCAGAGACCACTGGAAGGACATTGTCCCCTCCCTCAAAACAAGGGGACCTAGGGTGGAATTCTAGATTACAGAAGAAGGGAGACATCCCCAAACCCTCGTGGTGTTTATTGTTTAGGGTGAACTCTGTCAAGGCTAAGTATGATCCCCAATCATGCTGAGTATCTGAGCAAAAACATCTTAAATAGGACTCAAGACACTGGTTGGTTCACTCTGTTAGCCCATTAGTTTGAGGATGGTATGCAGATGAAAATGAGAATTCAGACCGGAGGTGTTTACAGAAAGCCCTCCAGAATCTGGAGATAAATTGGGACTCGCGATTGGAGACAATATTCATGGGAGCCCCATATAATCTTACAACCTGAACAAGTAACAAATCTACCAAGTTCTACACACTGGGCAACGGAGCCAAAGGAACCAAATGGCAATGTTTTGAAAATCGGTCCACAATAACCCACACTGTAGTCATACTCTCTCGAATCGGGGAGATCTATAATGAAGTCCATGGATATGTGGGACCAAGGACGTACAGGAATGGGCAAAGGGAGAAGTTTCCCTGCCGGGGCAACATGTGACAACTTGTTCCTGGCACAGATCTCGTATGCCTTAACATAAGCTTCTAGCACGAAAAAGGCTATGCGCAACTTCCTTTAGGTGGTGCCTATACGATGCAAAACCACTATACGAAAAAAATCTGGAAGAGGTACATTGACGATATTTTCCTTATTTGGCATGGGGATCAAATTTCTCTTAATACGTTTTTTGAAACTATCAATCGTGCAGTCTCATGGCTTACTTTCACTCTACATTCCCACCCTCACAAGATTAGTTTTCTAGATACGTACGTCATCTTGAACAAGGAGGGAACACTGACTACAGATCTTTTCATTAAGCCTACAGACAAGAACAGTCTTCTGCATTTTTCGAGTTGTCACCCTAAACACATGAAGAGGGCATTACCATACTCACAGTTTGAGAGGGTCAACCGTATTGTCTCTGACAGTCACATCCGTGATATCCGACTAAAAGAAATGCAGAACAAATTTCGGAAACGGGGTTATCCCGACACATGTCTTTCTATTGCACCCAAGACTCCCGGGCCAAGAACAGTAGGCCCTAAAGTGACATTTGTGAAAACTTACCATCCTTTTATGCATGCCATTCATACAGTTATTCATACCCACTGGGCCCTCTTAAGGAACTCTTACCCTAACATATCCGAGTTTCAAAATCCACCTTTAGTTTGTCATAAGAAATCTCAGAACCTTTGGGATATACTTGTTAGAGCCGATCTTGGTTCTAAAACGGTTAAAGATATACAGACTTTTCTATCTACACCCAAAAGGGGAACATTCCCCTGTCTTCACTGTCCACAATGTTCGAATATATCTAAGGGTGACTCATTCACACATCCCCGATCGGGTAAGAAATTCCCGATCCGTGGATTTTTTACATGTGACTCGTCATTTGTCATATATCTCATCAAGTACCCCTGCAGTCTCGGATATGTTGGAGAGACTACCCAACATATCCGAGACCGCATCTCTCAACATAAGTCAACAATACGGTGTAAGAGAACGTTGCTACCCATACCGGCACACTTTGTCTTGAGGGGACATGATATTTCTCAGCTTCGCTTTCAGGTATTGGAGCACGTCCCTCCCTTCAGACGTGGAGGCAATAGAATCCTTAGGTTGAGAGAAAGAGAGGCTTATTGGATCTATAGGCTGAATACATTGGAACCATACGGATTCAACAGGGAATACAAGGTTTTTTATTGACAGAAAATAATTTTCTTTTTGTCTTTAACCCCCTTCAAGAGGATGCCGCTTTATAGGTTTCCCTCGACTATGGGCCTGTTATTGGAAATTTATTGAAATCTATTGAGATTTTACTAAGATTCCATTTTTCTATATAGCCATCTACTTTCATTTTTATTTTAATTCTGTTTGTTATATATGCCTTGTAGCATGATTATTTTTATTTTTATTTTATTTTTCGATCATGCTTGATATGTCTGTATACTTATAACAAATTATATGGTTTTCTTTTTATTATTATGTTTCATAGGTCAATTAGAGGCTCCTCAGGTATGGCTTCCCTTATAGATATTATTATTTTTCTTCTGTGTTTCTTATATTTTCCCTTTCTCTTTGCTAACATTCTCCTCTCTTTCATCTGTTATGCATCTCCTCTATCTGTTATGTACTTAATCCTTCTCTCTGTGGTCTGCCCTGCGATGCGCGCCTTCACTTCCTCCCGTTCCCCTATTTGCCTTATTCGTTCTCTGCCTTCGGCTCTTTCCGGCTTTCCCCGGCCCCGACGTCCCTGCGCATGCGCAGTCTGTCCGTCGAACGTCATCGCACAGCTGATTTCTGCCGGGCACGCACTTACGCCCCGGCCCCATTTAAACGAGCGCTCACTGAGAGCGTGTAATGACCGGTGGTCCGAGAGAGATCCAGTGAGTCACAAACTGAGACAGAGACAGAAATAAACAACACTTTCTTTACTAAAACAGAGATTAGACTAAAATTCAGTATTGGATGAATCAGTCTCAGATTCTGCCTGGGACTCTACCTCTACTAGATACACACAATCAGCAAGAGCTGAAATCAATGTGCCAATCTCAAGGTTTCCAGCTCATGTAAATTATTCTAAAGATCTGGAACAATTTTACCTAAAACACAGTGTCAGACTAGTGAGGGCGGTATATGGGGACCCCCTGAGATGGCACACTGCATACAATCCTACCACTATAAACAATAATAATGCATGAAAGTATATCAATTGCTCTTATTATTAGGATATCCGGATATCTTAAAGTTATGGTACCGTTAACCTCGGATGCAGTCTATCACAGGCCTGTGAATCGCGGTGGCTGCAGCTAGTCCCGGAAAACTTTGGCGCCAAAACAAAAACAGAGTTCACAAAACAGCAAAAATTCCTTGTCTTGTCGGCCGATGCCGAGCCCACACGCCGGGGACTTAAGTCCTGTAGCCTCAGATTAAGGTCTGGGAAGATCTCTTCACTAGTGTTGAGCCACCCCCGTAGTGTTCGAGTTCGGTTCGGTTCGTCGAACACCCGTGTGTTCGCCGAACTGTTCGTCGAACTGTTCGTCGAACACCTTCGAACACCGTTAAAACCAATGGCAGGCAAACAAAAACACATAGAAACACATAGAAAACACCTTCAAAGGTGTCCAAAAGCTGACAAACTGCTCAGAAGACACAACTAACACATGGAAAAGTGACAAGTACATATAGTCATGCGAAAAGAAAAGAGGTGGAGGAGTAAAAGGAGGGGGAGACACAGATATAGGCATGTCATGCCCTTCTAAAATCCAAAAAGTGAGAAGCCGACACGTTCAGTCCGCTCCTGCCCGTGCCACCTCCGTGTCGCCGGGTTTGTGCCAGAGCCGCGGTGAACCCTGATGGCCAGCCCCCCTCTCCCAATACTGGTGCCTGTCCGCTGGTGGGTCGAGCGAGCCCCCCTGTGGTGGAGGCAGCTCTAAGCTTTTTAATTTAAATTGTCTCTCTAATTTGAATGAATACACTTTAAATCCATTTACAAGGATCTATTGGAGGGCAAGTCTCATGCCAGCAGCCGCGTAATTCCAGCACCAGTAGCGTCCACTAAAGCTGATGCAGTTAAAAAGCTTTTATAAGGATCGAGCTCAGCTGTCCACCGCAAGGCATCCTACTGCCAGTCCCAGCCCCTATGCCTTGGGGTGCCTCCTGATGCTCTTCACTGAGTATCCCGTGGTCCCGAAGCATTTCCTTTGAAAAAATTAAGTGTCCAAACTACAGGTGGTGTAGCTTGCTTAACAGCCGGCATAATCCGCTGACTAGCAGACACTGCTACTAGGCACAAAGTATTTCCTGGGCTAGATGCAGTTAAAAATTTGTAATTAGATACTCTCGTTGGATGCTGAGAAAGCATTCCATAGAGTCTCCTGGCACGCCATATATGATTCTCTTAAAAAGCTTGGGGTAGGGGTCTAGGGGACCCTTTTATAGCCAAAATCACGGCCCTGTATCACAATACGTCACCTAGGCTGAAGATAAATGGAACTGTAGCACCCTGAGGGCTCGGTTGCTACAGAGGTATTGCACCTCACCCAGAGGTGTGATATCTCACTCTCAGGTAAGGATGGAGTGTGGATCAGGACCCGACACCTGCATGCATTACACCACATTGCCGTGGGGCAGGGCGACCAATATGCCTCTGAGATGGGCACGACAGTCCCTGTCCCTGGCTGGAGTGGGGGGAGGGAACACTGAGGAAGGGGAACCCTGTAGTGCAGGAGCAGGGAGGAAGCAGTTCCTGGGTGCATTGAGAAGGGAGTATAAAAGGTGGGCACCATCTTAGTTCAGTGCAGAGAAGTCTGAGCAGAAGTGGCAGGGAGCAGGGGCTCTGCATGAGCTCTGCTCCGGAGGTGGGCCTAGTAACAGAGGCCCAGGCGTGGAAGAGGGAGAAGGAAGGAAGAGGAGCGGAGAAGGCTCCAGGAACGAGGAATGAAGGGATCCCAGGGGTGCGGACGGGCGAGTCGCCACCGCACGCCCGAATCCACCTGCGTGGAGGGGTCAGGCCAAAGGGGGAGACCGGTCCCCGAAACTAGTGGAGGCAGGAAGCAACCCTCAGTTAGAAAGCGGAGGCTGTGACATTTTATGTGGCGCAGCCCCTCACTACACCCGCTAGGAAGGCACCACATAGGGTCAGGGAAACTGGCGCCAAGTTTACCAATAGGAGGCCCGAGGCAGCCGGACAGAAGGGTTGGTAAGAAAGGCCAGACAAAGGACACACAAAGGGGGTCCTGTGAAGCGCTCCAAAGTTATCTGGGAGTTGTCTGAGCCCCTCACCTGGTGAGCACAGTACGACGTGGGCAGCCGTTACCTGCAGACGTGGTCTGGATAATAAGAACTGTGAGTAAAGGCCCTGGACTGCATCACTGACTCCGTGTCGTTACTGCTGCTGCCCTGCACCATCACCCCCATCCTCCGCATACACTGCCCTGAGGTTATACTCCTCCCGTGGGGAGTTATGCTACGCTCTGCTGCACCCACAACACCAGCCTCAGCGGTCTGCCCTGCAGCGGCGGTTCACTCTGACCGCAATCCACGGGTGGCGTAGTCGGACATTTAAACATCAAAACCACATAAATAGTTCTGCCACTGGTTTGACCACCCTGAGCCACGGAACCGGGTCACCGCCACGAAGACTACAACCACCAGCATCCACCAAAAAGGGTCCGGCTCCGGGTGTCCCAAGGACCAGGGGGTGCATCAGAACATTTTCATCACCTTTCACAATCACCAATGGGACAAGGCAGGGATGTCCTCTGTCCCCTCTCTTATACATCCTAGTGATGGAGCACCTGCCCTCATCAATTCGCCATAACCCCAATATTAGGTGGATTGAGGTGGGTGGCACCGAGTACAAGTGCTCTCTATTTGCTGATGATGTCCTAGTATATATCACTCAATCACATATATCCATCCATGCTGTTATGGCTGAAATAGATCACTTTGTTACATGGTCAAATTTTAAAATCAATGCAGCGAAGTCTGAGGCCCTCGATGTCTCCCTCCCCAAATCCATATAGGATTCCATCCAGTCCAACTTTCCCTTTGCTTGGCCCTCACAGGGTATCAAATACTTAGGAATTCCTATTCATAGAGACCTCTCCCATCTATGTTATCTTAATTTTGGGCCCTTTATTGAACAACTCCATACAGACCACGGTTGGCAAGTTAGAACTGTAAGATTCACTACGTGAACCACTGGTGTTTTGTGGAAAAGCACATGTACACTGTGTTCCAAATTATTATGCAAAAAGTGTTTAGGAGTGATAAGGGAAGACAGTTAAACTCATTGATGGTGATGTGTGTCAGGGCTCTTTATATCACTGTAAGCAATTGCAGACACCTGTGCTAATTAGTTTGGCAGGTGTGTCCAATGAAAGGCAAGACTACTTAAGAAGGCTGTCTCACATTATTAAGCAGCCTACATTTTCTGCCAAAATGGGAAAGAAAAAGGATGTGTCGGCTGCTGAGAAGCAACAAATTGTGGAGTGTTTAGGTCAAGGCATGACTACAATCAACATTGTGCGATGATCAGGATGAAGTGTCTTGGCAATCAAGAAGTATGTAGCTGATTCACAGTACACACGTGTGCATGCTGATAAGGGCAAATTGAGGACTCTTTCCTACAGGCAATTACGTCAGGTTAAAAGAGCAGCGGCAAAAAAGCCTTGTCATAGCAGCAGACAAGTTTTTGAAGCTGCTGGTGCCTCCAACGTCCCCCGAACAACAAGATGCAGGGTCCTTCAGAGGTTTGCAGCTGTGCATACGCCATCCTGTCGACCTCCTCTATCCACTTCACACAAGCAGAAACGGCTCCAGTGGGCCAAGCATTACATGAAGACTGATTTCAAAACTGTTTTGTTCACGGATGAGTGCCGTGCAGCGCTCGATGGTCCAGATGGATGGAGTGGAGGATGGCTGGTTGATGGACACCCCACGCAAACACGGCTACAGCGCCAACAAGGAGGAGGTGGAGTAATGTTTTGGGCTGGAATCATGGGGAGAGAGATTGTCGGCCCCTTTAGGATCCCTGAAGGCGCTAAAGATGAACTCCATAATGTATGTGGATTTTCTCAAACAGCACTTCCTGCCATGGTTCAAGAAGAAGAACTGTGTATTTCACAGCAAGATCATTTTTTTGCATGATAATGCACCATCTCATGCTGCACATAAAACATCTGCATCTCTGGCTGATATGGGCATAAAAGGAGACAAACTTATGGTGTGACCCCCATGCTCCCCTGACCTCTACCCCATTCAGAACCTCTGGAGCATCATCAAAAGGAGTGTCTATGATGGCGGGAGGCAGTTCACATCTAAGCAACAGCTCTGGGAGGGTATTCTGTCCCCATTGCAAAACAATTGAAGCAGAAACCATCCAAAACCTGACAAATTCAATGGACGAGAGAGTTCAGAAGCTCCTTTCGAACAAGGGGTCCTATGTGAAAATGTAACATCACCTAGAATAAAGTTTTGAGTTGAAAACTGTTTGATTTCAGTTTCTAATAACCTGCTAATGCTTATAGTTTCAAAAATGACAATTTTTTTGGTCTTTATTAAAATGAAAAGGTTGATCGAAAAGTTTGGGGGATCTAAGAGTGTGGCAACCCAGTAGTCATGATTACTTCGAATTCTGACAATATGAGGGTCATGTTGCAGGTAGTGCAGCAAGAAGGCACTTATGTGTCTTGCGCATCTCGGAGCCCCAAAATTATTTTCTGGGCTAGATGCAGCTAAAAATTATTATTAATTTTAAATCTGGTGGAGCTTAGTATAGATGGCCTAATAGGATCAGTGCTGCACACTGCTACAAAGCCCAAATTATTTTCCAGTCAAGATACAGATAAACATGATTAGTAATTTTAAATCTGGTGGAGCTTATTATAGATGGCCTAATAGAATCAGTGCTGCACACTGCTACAAAGCCCAAATTATTTTCCAGCCAAGATACAGATAAACATGATTAGTAATTTGAAAGCTTAAAACAGTTGGTAGGGTGATTTTAACCAATCATCAAGCTTTTACTCTCCCCAGGATGACACAGGGGTAGAAAAGTCGTTTCGGATCCATGATTTGTTCATCTTTATGAACGTGAGTCTGTCTACATTATCAGTGGAGAGCCGCGTGCGCTTATCTGTCAGCACACCACCAGCAGCGCTGAACACACGTTCAGACAGAACGCTGGCTGCGGGGCATGACAAGATCTCCAAGGCGTAAGTGGCTAGCTCCGGCCATTTATCCAGATTGGAAGCCCAAAAAGAGCAAGGGTCCAGTGACACAGTCATGGCTTCAATGTTTACTTGGAGATACTCCTGTACCATCGTCTCTAGGCGTTGACTATGTGTCAGACTTCTTGTCTCCTGTGGCCTTGCAAAGGATGGGCTAAAAAAGTGGTGAAATGATTCCGCAAAATTGATGTTACCAGCAGATACTGTGGTTCTGTTACGGTTTGAGTGCTGAACACTTGACGGTCCCACGGTTGGCAAGTTGGAACTGTGAGATTCACTACGTGCACCACTGGTGTTTTGTGGAAAAGCACATTTAAGATTCTGCAACAGTCTCTGCTGATACTCCTGCATGCGTGCATCCCTTTCTATGGCAGGAATAATTTCTGCAAATTTACTTTTGTACCGGGGATCTAACAGTGTGGCAACCCAGTAGTCAGGATTATTTCTAATTCTCACAATTCGAGGGTCATGTTGCAGGTAGTGCAGCAAGAAGGCACTCATGTGTGTTGCGCATCCAGGAGCACCAAGTCCCTGTTGTGTTGGTGGCGAGGTAACAATCATGCTTCCTTCCTCTGTCCTCTCCCCCCAACCTCGCACAACAGAAATGTGATCAAGGTCTCCCTCATCTGATGAGTCTTCCATCAGTTCGTCCTCCACTTCTTCCTGGGCTCCTGCACCTTCCTCACTAGTTTGGCTGCTACCATGCGCCCTGGTAAAACCATCTCCCCCACCCTCACATGCCTGCCGCCTTGGTGCTGCCGACCGTCTGGACCTTGCAGATGTTAGCCCTTCCGCATACAACTCCTCCTCCTCTACTTCCTCCACCTCCTCTTGTGCCACCACCTGACTCCGAATTCTGTTTAACATGTGCTCCAGCATGTAAATCACCGGAATAGTCATGCTGATAATGGCATCGTCAGCACTAAACATCTTCATCGCCATTTCAAAACTGTGCAGAAGGGTGCATAGGTCCTTGATCTGAGACCACTCCTCCAGCGTGATTTGCCCCACCTCTGGATCTCGTTGGCCCAGGCTATACGTCAGAACGCATTGCACCAGGGCTTGTCGGTGCTGCCACAGTCGCTGCAACATGTGCAGAGTTGAATTCCACCGGGTAGGCACATCGCATTTTAGCTGGTGAAGTGGCAGGCCCAACGACTTCTGTAGAGATGTAAGTCGCTGAGCTGCGGGATGCGAACGGCGGATGTGAGCACACAGCGACCGTGCCCTCTGCAGAAGGCCATCTAGTCTGGGATAGTGGGCTAAAAATTGCTGGACAACCAGGTTCAACACGTGAGCCATACAAGGCACGTGTGTGACATTGCCCCGGCGAAGGGCCGCACCCAGGTTTGCAGCATTGTCGTACAAGGCCTTCCCTGGTTTCAGGTCCAGTGGAGACAACCATTCATGAAATTGGTTCTCCAGAGCTGACCACAACTCCTCAGCTGTGTGACTCACATTTCCCAGACATTTCAAAGTAAAAACCGCCTGATGACGTTGAGCCCTACTGCCAGCATAGTAAGGAGGTGTGCAGGATCCCTTCTGCGCAGTTAGAAAGCTTGTGGCATGACCAGACAGGCTTTGGGTGCAGGTGGAAGACCGAGAGGAGGTTGAGGAGGCAGAAGCAGTGGAGGAACTTTGACATAAAGAGGATTGACGCACAACTCGTGGGGACGGCAAGACTTGGACAGCAGCCCCTTGTCCTGCTGTCACCATAGTTACCCAGTGCCCAGTCAGCGACATGTAACGCCCCTGTCCATGCCTACCCGTCCAAGTGTCTGTGGTGAAATGCACCCTATCACACACAGAGTTTCTCAAAGAAGCGGTGATGTTGTGTGCGACATGCTGGTGGAGCGCAGGCACACCTTTCTTTGAGAAGTAGTGCCGACTGGGCATCTGGTACTGGGGCACTGCGACGGACATAAGGTCTCGAAAATCCTCTGTGTCCACCAGGCGGAAAGGCAGCATTTCTGTAGCCAAGAGCTTGCAGATGGTGAAATTCAACCTCTTAGCTTTCTCATGGCTAGGAGGAAATGGTCTTTTACTTGTCCACATCTGAGAGACCGAGGGCTGGCTATTGTGCTTAGACGGGGTTGATAAGGGTGTCCCCGGCAAACTGCCGGTCTGTGAGGAAGATGCAGGCGGACATGTTAGGTTGCCTTGATCCAAAGGTGGTGCTATCGATGTCGGACAGCGCTCAACACCAGCTGGTGTTACCACCTCCAAAGAAAATGATGACCTGCCAATCACGCTGGCTGTTGCGGGTAAAGAGGTGGCAGGTCTGCGCCCCAAAACAGGTGTGACTGCTGTCCCCCCAGTCACAGAGGATGAAGAGGCCGCGGATGCACAAGATATGGCAGACGGTGGTTGGCCCGGCCGGCTAGGCCGCATTGTAGCACACTGAGCTTCCCACTGCAACTTATGCTTCATGTCCATGTGCCGGTTCATGCATGAAGTACTCAAACTATGTATTTTTTGGCCTCTACTTAGCTTTTGCTGACAAATGTTACAGATAACACGAGTTGGGTCATCTTTATCGATCTGAAAAAATGCCCAGGCTATGCAAGGCTTAGCACCCATGCGACCTGAAGAGCCACCACGACTTGTGGTGAGAGGCAGAGTTGTGTTTGAGGATGCAGTTGTTGACGTGCTTCCAGTACTACGTCTCTGTCCAGGAAGGCGCAACCTGACCTCGTCGTCACTAGCATCTTCCTTCACCTCCTCTGCTGACCTCATCTCTTGGCTGACTGTGGGTTGACAGTAAGTGGGATCTCCAACCTCATCATCATCACCCTGTGCGTTATCACACCCGTCGTCCTCAGAGCCAACCTGTTCCTGCCCTGACAAAAAACTAAAGTTGTCGCTCCAATCAGGTATTTGAGTGTCATCATCGTCTTCCTCATTGTCTCCACCAACAGGAGTTACAGTTTGGGAATGAGGGTCTACATTATGGTCAGAACCTTCTGCGTCTGGTCCTGGATCCGACTCATAAAGATTCTGGGCATCAGTGCAGATCATTTCCTCGTCTGGATTCACAGAAGCGCTGGAGTCGACCTCTGATTCCCAGGCTATAGTATGAGTAAACAGCTCTGCAGACTCAACCATCTGTTCTACCTCATACTCAGACGGGCAGCTGAAGATTTGGGAGCTGTGAGGAAGCAAGTGCGATTGGGGTGACACCTTTGAGGACTGGAGTATTTGTGATGTTGAAGTTGATGTGGAGGAGAGCCCACTTAAAGGAGCACTTGATATCCGTTGAAGCACCTGCTGTTTTTGTGCCTCATCTGGAATTTGTAGCGATTGGCGTGGCCGTAAGAAAGGGATCTTATCACATTGTCCGCTAAAAGAAGTAGACATTTTAGTTTGGCTGGAAGATGGTCTTTCTTCTGCAGATGTTACTGTTGCTTTAACACCTACCCCACGGACACAACCTTTTTTCCCCTTCCCAACACGCCTATTCCCCTTTCCACCAGCAGCAGGCCTTTTTCCACTCATTTTGGTGGTTAACTAATTCACAACTCTGGAGTTGTTTGCACAAAAAAACAATGGATGGGAACCGAGCAGAGCTGAGTGGCCAAACTGT
Source organism: Phyllobates terribilis (assembly GCF_046119375.1). Classification (NCBI taxonomy): domain Eukaryota; kingdom Metazoa; phylum Chordata; class Amphibia; order Anura; family Dendrobatidae; genus Phyllobates; species Phyllobates terribilis. The sequence continues at coordinate 128,453,423 of NW_027362773.1, read as the reverse complement.
GGTATTAGGCCAAAACTATTGGCTGGGTTAGATGCAGAAAAAAATTATATTCAATTTGCAACCTGATGGAGGTCAGTATAGATGGACTAATAGAACAAGTCCCACACACAGCTAGAAGCCCAAATATTTTTTCAGAGGTAGATGCAGAAAAAAATTGTATTCAGTTTGCAACCTGATGGAGGTCAGTATAGATGGACTAATAGAACAAGTCCTACACACAGCTAGAAGCCCAAATATTTTTTCAGAGGTAGATGCAGAAAAAAAATATATTCAGTTTGCAACCTGATGGAGGTCAGTATAGATGGACTAATAGAGAAAGTCCCACACACTGCTAGATGCAGACAAAAAATTATTTTTAATTTGCAACCTGATGGAGGTCAGTATAGATATACTAATAGAGAAAGTCCCACACACTGCTAGAAGGCCAAATATTTTTTCAGAGCTAGATGCAGAAAAAAATTATATTCAGTTTGCAACCTGATGGAGGTCAGTATAGATGGACTAATAGAACAAGTCCCACACACAGCTTGAAGCCCAAATATTTTTTCAGAGGTAGATGCAGAAAAAAATTATATTCAGTTTGCAACCTGATGGAGGTCTGTATAGATGGATTAATAGAACAAGTCCCACACACAGCTAGAAGCCCAAATATTTTTTCAGAGGTAGATGCAGAAAAAAATTATATTCAGTTTGCAACCTGATGAAGGTCTGTATAGATGGATTAATAGAACAAGTCCCACACACAGCTAGAAGCCCAATATTTTTTGAGAGGTAGATGCAGAAAAAAAATATATTCAGTTTGCAACCTGATGGAGGTCAGTATAGATGGACTAATAGAGAAAGTCCCACACACTGCTAGAAGGCCAAATAGTTTTTCAGAGCTAGATGCAGACAAAAAATTATTTTTAATTTGCAACCTGATGGAGGTCAGTATAGATGGACTAATAGAGGAAGTCCCACACACTGCTAGAAGGCCAAATATTTTTTCAAAGCTAGATGCAGATATAAATTATTTTTAATTTGCAACCTGATGGAGGTCAGTATAGATGGACTAATAGAGAAAGTCCCACACACTGCTAGAAGGCCAAATATTTTTTCAGAGCTAGATGCAGAAAAAAATTATATTTAGTTTGCAACCTGATGGAGGTCAGTATAGATGGACTAATAGAACAAGTCCCACACACGGCTAGAAGGCCAAATATTTTTTCAGAGGTAGATGCAGATAAAAATTATTTTTAATTTGTAACCTGATGGAGGTCAGTATAGATGGACTAATAGAGAAAGTCCCACACACTGCTAGAAGGCCAAATATTTTTTCAGAGCTAGATGCAGATAAAAATTATTTTTAATTTGCAACCTGATGGAGGTCAGTATAGATGGACTAATAGAGAAAGTCCCACACACTGCTAGAAGGCCAAATATTTTTTCAGAGCTAGATGCAGATAAAAATTATTTTTAATTTGCAACCTGATGGAGGTCAGTATAGATGGACTAATAGAACAAGTCCCACACACAGCCAGAAGCACAAATATTTTTTCAGAGGTAGATGCAGATAAAAATTATTTTTAATTTGCAACCTGATGGAGGTCAGTATAGATGGACTAATAGAGAAAGTCCCACACACTGCTAGAAGGCCAAATATTTTTTCAGAGCTAGATGCAGACAAAAAATTATTTTGAATTTGCAGCGTGATGGAGGTCAGTATAGATGGACTAATAGAACAAGTCCCACACACTGCTAGAAGGCCAAATATTTTTTCAGAGCTAGATGCAGAAAAAAATTATATTCAGTTTGCAACCTGATGGAGGTCAGTATAGATGGACTAATAGAACAAGTCCCACACTCTGCTAGAAGCCCAAATATTTTTTCAGAGCTAGATGCAGAAAAAAATTATATTCAATTTGCAACCTGATGGAGGTCAGTATAGATGGACTAATAGAATGATGCTATGCCCAAAAGATTTTACTTCACTAGGTGCAGTAAAAAAATTGGTATTCTATACACAGGTGGTGTATCTTGCAACACAGATAGGCTACTCCACTGACTAACACACTCTGCAATAGGCCAAAAAGGATTAGCTTTGCTAGATTCAGCCAAATGCTGTGAAAAAAACTTGCACAGCACTGGCACAGACCTGCCTGGCAAAAACTGATAGGAACTGATGTAACCTAGTCCTGAAAAGGACTCCAATTACAATTAGTCTTTACTCCCACAATCTATCTATTTAAGAGCACAGACCTGCCTGATAAAAGTCGTAGGAAATGCTGTAACCTAGTCCTTAAAAGGACTGCAATCGCAACTATTCCCTACTCCCAAGCTATCTGTAGATTTGTGCGAAAATTGGCTTGAAATTAACAAGGTATAGCGCACACAGCAACAGCGGTGCCGTCTAACACGCAGCTGCAGCAGTGAGAAAATGGTGGTGACGAGGAAAATGGCTTGGTCTTATAGGGCAAGGACATGTGACATACACTGCCAATGACACATGCCCTTGCTTGTGTGAAAAAAAGCACTTCGCTCCGTGTGTGCGCTGCTGATAGGCTGACAGATTGCACCTCCCCACTGCAAATGCGGGAAAGAGAAAAAAAAATGGAGATCTTCATTATTCCTGCAGAGATCCATTCCCTGCCCCTCCCTCCACCCCGCTGTACACTCAAACTGCGTATTAACATTAATTTTCATCATTACTGAGAAAAAATCCAGTTATGATTTTGGTGCACGAACAGTTATCGAACATAACCTCGAACAGCCGAATTTTTCTCAAATTGTTCGTGTTCGCCGAACGGCTTGAACACCGCCCAAAACAGCTCGAATTTGAGATTGGCGAACAGTTCGAGTCGAACAACGCTCATCTCTACTCTTCACAAAGTCTTGTCAATATCCTCTCAGTGGAAATAGCACCAGAAATCGTCTTTCCTCCCAAAGTATCTCACTGTTATCCAGTACACTATACACGTGTTCAGTCACAGAGATGGATTGCTCAGCCTCTTCATCACCCGACAGTGACTCCCCAAGCACAAAGTCTATAATCCACTCAGCATGGACTTTCACAAAACTCCACAGAGCCACACAGCTTCCCCAGCTCAGCACTTGTCCTTAAACAGGGATAGGGGTCAACAAACTCCACACAGAAGAGAGTAAAGACATCGTCTTCTTGCAGCCCCTTCTCTCAGACTTCCTGTCTCGACTCACACATCAGAAGCTCACAAAATACACACAGTTTCTAGCCCTGCCCCTCCTCTGAGCCCAGCCAGGCAAAAGTCCCATGGTCCTAGAGCTCTCCAGCTGTTATCACATTTCACACTCTCACAAGCGCACACACACCGCCCATTCCAGGCTACAAACCCACGTGGATTATGCAGGATTTGCCAGGTATTACCCATTTTATCCCTTTCTTCATTAATTTACTTGTCATTTCTACACTTCCTATAGAAATTCATTTTCTCCAGCACCAGTGGATAGGTAATTATACGGTTTATCTCTATTGTCCTTCCATTTCCCATTGCTTTCTGTCCACAGATTCTTGTACTCCTCCATTTTTTTCTTATTTTTTCATTCTTTTCCTTTTCTTGTTTCTCTTCTCCTTTTTTCTTTCTTTTCCCCTTTTTTTCCTTTCCGGCTTTCCTTTTTTCTGCACTAATTTTCCTTTTCCTATGCCTCCTTTTTCCTTTTTCCTCTCTTCCTTCCATCTGGCCTGCATGAGGAGCTTTTTGAATTGATGTCCTTCTATATGTTTTATTATTAATATTACGTTTATGTCTGTATACAGAGTTACACACCTGATGTGCTCACAGAATGGAGTCTATGTGGAGCTGATGGCCTTCATTATGTCCTACTATCACCTTTATTGCTGTAAATTATGTTCACTTCTATTTCATTTGTGTTGGTGTTTGTTCCATGCCATGGACATACAGAATTGTATAAAAAACTCTATTATGTATGAGCAATTTTGCTTGTAGCCTCTATGATGACTCTATCTGTTGATTTATTATATACAGATAAACCTTGAGAAAGGCTCTGAGAGCCGAAACGTTGACGTTGGTTGAAAATCTGTCCTACGTTGTTGGCAATAAACACTTATTGAAATATTCAATTGTTGTCACAAACTTTTTAACATAAGCTTCAACATCCTTACCCAAGGACGACCACCAACAGTTTCTGCTCAACAGGTGACAGGTTCCCTTAATGCCCAGGTGGCCCGCTGTAACCGAGTCATGACACTCTCTGAGTAAGCCCAACCGTAACTGCTCCGGAACGAATAATTTATCATGAGGTGTGCTGGACGGAGCCTTCCCCTGAGCCTTGACCTTCTCCCAAGCTAAATTGACAGAAGAGACTAAAATGTCCTTTGGAAGAATGAAATCAGGTTCTGTAATTTCAGACTCACTAGGATAAAAATTCTGAGAGAGAGCATTTGCCCAAACATTCTTGGTCCCAGGAAGGAAAGAGATTGAAAAATTTTATCTGGCTAAAAACAAGGCCCATTGGGCTTGTTTCAAGTTCAGCCTCTGAGGATTAGGATTCTCTAAAAAAAAAGATTCTCATGGTCAGTAAGCACAGTGAATGGGTGCTTAGCTCCCTCAAGGAGATGCCTCCTCTCCTCCAGAGCTAACTTTATGGCAAAAAGTTCATGATTGCCGATGTCATAATTGAGCTCTGGAGGAGAGAATTTCCAAGAAAAAAATGCACAAGGCCTCAAATGCGTTAGTGTGGTGGAACCCTGGGAGAGCACCGCTCCCACCCCTACCTCAGAGGCATCCACTTACACCACATAAGGCTTATTGACATCAGGCTGGACCAAGACTGGAGCAGAGGAAAAGGCCTTCTTACGTGTATTAAAGGCCTTAACCACTTCGCACCAGAGCCTGTTTTCGCCTTCGTGACTAGGCCAATTTTTTCAATTCTGACCACTGTCACTTTATGAAGTAATTACTCTGGAATGCTTCAACGGATTCCCCTGATTCTGAGAATGTTTTTTCATGACATATTGTACTTCATGATAGTGGTAAAATTTCTTCGACATCACTTGCGTTTATTTGTGAAAAAATCAGAAATTTGGCAAAAATTTTGAAAATTTTGCAATTTTCAAACTTTGAATTTTCATGCCCTTAAATCAGAGAGATATGTCACACAAAATAGTTAATAAATAACATTTCCCACATGTCTACTTTATATCGGCACAATTTTGGAACCAACATTTTTTTTTGCTAGGACGTTCTAAGGGTTAAAAGTTGACCAATGATTTCTCATTTTTCCAACAAAATGTACAAAAACATTTTTTTAGGGACCACATCTTATTTGAAGTGACTTTGAGGGGCCTTTATGACAGAAAATACGCAAAAGTGACACCATTCTAAAAATTGCACCCCTCAAGGTGCTCAAAACCACATTCAAGAAGTTTATCTCTGCCCTTATCCATATGTATGTGACGCGCCCCCTGGGACATATTCCTTTTTGAGGGGAATACCCGGCACCGGATCAGATGGGGGGTTGTAGTCTCCGAGCGGCTGTGACCCGGCCCGTGCCCAGGGCGTCAAACTCAGTGTGTGTGGCAGTCCTACAGATGTTATTAAGAGTTCTTTTGTGTCGACTACGCCACCCGTTGTGATGCGGTCACTGTGGCCGCCGCTGCAGCAGGGTCCGCTGAGGCTGATGGTGGGTGCGCAGCTTGATGGGATAACCCCCAACGGGAGGGGTATAGCCTCAGAGGGGACAGGTGCAGAGGATGGGGGTTGTGGTGGTGCGGTGCAGACGGCAATGAAGACAGAGTCGGGTTGTGCAGTTACGGGTGTTTACTTACTGCAGATGTTGTACTGGTCACTCCAGCTTCGAGTGACCACCCGAGCCGTGCTGCGTCCACCAGGTCCTGGATCCAGCCAACCCCCAAACAAGTCCGGAGCGTGGCCCTGAGCTCTCCCTCTGTCCTTTCTCTGGCCGTCCCCACCAGTGATCCACCTAGGTCCAGCTCCCTCGGGCCTTCTGTTGGGACACCCTTGGCCTTGGGTTCCCTGACCCTTCATGTGGTGTGCCTTCGGGGTGGATGTGGTGGGTGACCGTGGCAAACGCTGCCCACAGTCTCCGGTCTCTGGCTGGGGAGTGTTTTTACCCCCACCAGCTTGGGTTCCGGTACCCTGGTGCCGACTCTTCACCCGGGGATTTAAGTTGGGATCTTGGAGTCCTTTTCTGCTGTGCCTCTGGGTCTCTCTCTCTCCTCTCTCACTCTGGGTCTCTCTTCTCCTCTGCTCCTGACTTGTTCTCTGCCTCTGACTGACTGACCCTGTTCTTAGTTGGTGCCCACCTTATATACACCCTCTATGTGTGAGCTCAGGTGACCAGCACCCAATGAGCTCCTAACTTTACCCAGGCTGCTCCCCCTATCTGCCCCTACACTACTTGGGATGTACCACCCCCCTCCCACTCCAGCCAGGAACAGACTCGGTCATACCTGCACATTTCTAAGTGGGAGTACCGTCGGTCTGCTCCTCGGAAATGGGATGTGTGTAGTGCATGCAGCCTACCGAGCTCAGATCCACACTCCATCCTTACCCGGGAGTGGAATATCACACCTCTGGGTTGAGGTGCAATACCCCTGTAGCAGCCGAATCCTCAGGGTGCTACATTCCCCCCTGGTAAATCACAGCACGTCCTCGGGCTGTAAGACAAAAACAACACCAAAACATACAAAATTTTCATATAAACATATAAAACATATAAAACATTATATATATATAAAACTTTTCATATAACATTCTCGTCGTCTCTTGTTTCTGGTTCCTCCTCCGGACACTGTGCAACGTGTGTCCGGGAAAAGTGCGACAGTCTCTCTGGAAAACTGGTTTTCCTATAAAACCGGTAGGGGGCGCTTTAGGACGCGCAACTATTTACAGGGATTTGGCCGCTCTCAGTCCTCGGCCAGGTAAGGAGGGAAAGGGAATGGCTGCTCACAGTCCTCAGCCTGTGGGATTAAGGGGTTAACGGGTAAACAGTTCACTCAGCTGGTCCCAACGGGGACTATATATATGTAGCAACAGTTTCTTTGGTACCCGGTCGGGTAACTATTTACATCTACTGCTCTGCCGCACTCAACGGCGTCTTCCTCCTGCTCTTTGCTTGTAGCTGGTTGTTACTTCAGACCCGTCCGGGTCCTCTTGCTCCTCCTCCTCGCACCGCAACTCCTCCTCCGTCAGGCGGTGTACGTGGAGGGCGTAAGGTCCTTTGGCACACTTGTGCCGGGTGAAGGTGACCTCGTCTCCGATGTAGAGGTCACGACCTCTGTGCCCCTCCGGCAGATGGGACTCCACGTCTCTGCGCGTGACAAAGACGTCGCCGGGGGTGTTGTTGTCTCTGATGAAGCCCCACCCATGCTGCAGGTTAAACTTTACTACAGTCCCGGTGGTACGGGGACTGTGCGCTGCACGGGGGTCTCTCCTGGCCCGGCTCTTCTGCTCCGCGCTCCTTACTTGAGCTCGCTGCTCCCGGACCCGCCTCTCTCTCCGCTCCCTCACAAACTCCTCGAGCTGTTGGCGGCAGCACTCAGCACGCTCCGCTGCAGCTGCCCTGGTTTCCTGAGTGAACCCCATTAGATCTTCTCCGGTGGGGTCCCACTCAAACTGCGCTTCCGCCAGCGGGGGCGAGATCCTTATTACGGGCTTCGGAGCCGGAATCAGGGGTGCACACATGGCCCCAACCCTCCTCTGGTGCTCCAGTTCGTAATACTTCTGGGGCCAGATGAAGGGCTGCCCGTCCGGCCACGTGTGCTGTGCAAACAAGTCCTCTCCCAGACGCGGCACCCTTGATTTTACGGGTGCGGGCGCGGTGGTGGTGGCGCCCGGATTGCCCAGGCCTTGCGGCCAGGCCTGGGGCACCTGGAAGGTGAAGGGCACCGTTAGGACGGCGGCGCCCTGGGCTACCTGGCCTTGCGGCCAGGCCGGAGGCTCCGCGGAGGTAGGGGGCGCTGTTGGTGATGCGACGCCCGGGAATTCTAGGCCCTGCGACCAGGCTGGTGGTACTTCCTGCTTGGTCACGCTCGGGGTCGAGGCGTGTGACGTCACAGGGGTCGCGGCGGTGGCTTCCGGTTGGGGCCTAGTCTGCGTCGGTGACATGGCGTTTTCGGGCACAGCAGGGGGACTTTCGGGCTCTGCGACGGGGAGCTGGGGCAGGTAAGCGGTGTCCCGGCTTGGGGTATAGACGTCCCCTTTACCTGCCTCCTTGCGTCCGGCTCCCTTCTCGGCGCCGTCTCCGGCCTTTGGTCCTCCCGCGCCATCCTCAGAGGCGGTCTGCTTCCTCTTCCAGGGTAGCGTGCTCCGTTGACTGGTCTCAGCTTGCTGGGCCATCTCCCGGCTCCATTCCGCCAATATCTCGCGCTGTACCCGGGCCATCCTCCGTGCGAGGCCCTCCAGGGCAGTCTGTGCACACTCCCGGTCTCGGGGGAGCTGTGCAAGGACCTCCACTAGGCCTAGTGGGGTCGTGGTGTCTAGCAGGCTCCTGACCAACGGGTCGGTGCTGCTCTGCTCTTCTTCCAGCAGGCTCCTGGCCAGCGGGCCGGTGCTGCTCTGCTCTCTGGCCATCTCCGGGTGAGCTTCTCTGCTACTCCTCTCCAGGCTTCTTGCCTCCGAGTGCGCTCGCTCCAGACTGCTCCAGGCGGCACCCATCTTTGTTCTTTTCTTTCGTCTCCTCCCACTTCGAGGGCGGTCCCGGGGCAACTCGGTGACTGTCAGCTCCAGGGGTAGTTCTTTCACGCTGACAGACACCTCCAGCATCACAGTCTCTGTTGGTGGGGGCGGTTTCCACTTTTGGTGCCATTTTCTGTCCTGGCCCACGATGGGAGGCGGCCTCTTGCCCTCCTTTGGCACGCCCATAATGGCGTCCGCTGCTCTTCCAAGGCGGGAAATCTTCGGATTTGGCGGGAAGCGTCGCCCAGTGGCGGGAAACTCTGCAGATGGCGGGAACAAGCTGGAAATGGCGGACAATCGGCGGGAATCGACTGGTGATGGGGTCCGATGGCGGGGACCCTCCGGAACCGGCAGGAGACTTCTTTCTGAGGTAAACTCGTTCTTTTCTTCAGGCACGCAGTACCCGGGTGTTGCGGGCACGTAATCCTGCCGACTACGCCAAAGTTGACGCGCCCCCTGGGACATATTCCTTTTTGAGGGGAATACCCGGCACCGGATCAGATGGGGGGTTGTAGTCTCCGAGCGGCTGTGACCCGGCCCGTGCCCAGGGCGTCAAACTCAGTGTGTGTGGCAGTCCTACAGATGTTATTAAGAGTTCTTTTGTGTCGACTACGCCACCCGTTGTGATGCGGTCACTGTGGCCGCCGCTGCAGCAGGGTCCGCTGAGGCTGATGGTGGGTGCGCAGCTTGATGGGATAACCCCCAACGGGAGGGGTATAGCCTCAGAGGGGACAGGTGCAGAGGATGGGGGTTGTGGTGGTGCGGTGCAGACGGCAATGAAGACAGAGTCGGGTTGTGCAGTTACGGGTGTTTACTTACTGCAGATGTTGTACTGGTCACTCCAGCTTCGAGTGACCACCCGAGCCGTGCTGCGTCTACCAGGTCCTGGATCCAGCCAACCCCCAAACAAGTCCGGAGCGTGGCCCTGAGCTCTCCCTCTGTCCTTTCTCTGGCCGTCCCCACCAGTGATCCACCTAGGTCCAGCTCCCTCGGGCCTTCTGTTGGGACACCCTTGGCCTTGGGTTCCCTGACCCTTCATGTGGTGTGCCTTCGGGGTGGATGTGGTGGGTGACCGTGGCAAACGCTGCCCACAGTCTCCGGTCTCTGGCTGGGGAGTGTTTTTACCCCCACCAGCTTGGGTTCCGGTACCCTGGTGCCGACTCTTCACCCGGGGATTTAAGTTGGGATCTTGGAGTCCTTTTCTGCTGTGCCTCTGGGTCTCTCTCTCTCCTCTCTCACTCTGGGTCTCTCTTCTCCTCTGCTCCTGACTTGTTCTCTGCCTCTGACTGACTGACCCTGTTCTTAGTTGGTGCCCACCTTATATACACCCTCTATGTGTGAGCTCAGGTGACCAGCACCCAATGAGCTCCTAACTTTACCCAGGCTGCTCCCCCTATCTGCCCCTACACTACTTGGGATGTACCACCCCCCTCCCACTCCAGCCAGGAACAGACTCGGTCGTACCTGCACATTTCTAAGTGGGAGTACCGTCGGTCTGCTCCTCGGAAATGGGATGTGTGTAGTGCATGCAGCCTACCGAGCTCAGATCCACACTCCATCCTTACCCGGGAGTGGAATATCACACCTCTGGGTTGAGGTGCAATACCCCTGTAGCAGCCGAATCCTCAGGGTGCTACATATGTCACTTGACAAATGGTAAGGTTTTAATATTAGAGTTAAGGCTTACCGTAACGTGGTGGGAAGGCTTTTACATTATTTTGATCAAAATTATGTTAACTAAATACCCTTTATTATTTATCATTATTCTTGCACTGTGCGATTTATCCATTTACTTCCAGTTATTTGGGTATTTTGCTTGTTTTTGGTTTTTCTCTGTCTAGTGGCCTTGTGTGAACATGCATTTACATTTTGCATGCACATCAATTTACGTTTCAGTTCAGACTCCCAGGTTTTTTCTTTGCAGTTTAGTGTGCTTTAGTGCATTTAAGGGTGTGGTCGCCCTTTGTCTGAGCTGAAAGGTTTATTCTGCCTCTTAGGTCTATGCCTCTACTACGGGTTCAGTCTCTCTGCCCTTATGCATATGTATGTCACTTGACAAATGGTAATGTTTTAATATTAGAGTTAAGACTGTCCCATAAGGGTTACCGTGACGTGGTGGGATGGCTTTTACATTATTTTGATGAAAATTATGTTAACTAAATACTAGTGTTGAGCATTCCGATACTGTAATATCGGCTATCGGCCGATATTCGCGGTATCGGAGTTCCGATACTGAGTTCCGATACTTTTACAATATCGAATACCGGAATTGGAAGTTCCCATAATGCATGCGTTCTGCAGTGTCTTTGAAGGATGACAAGCTGGATGGCAGCGCTCAGCTGCGATCCAGCCTGTCACCAGAATGCCATCCCAGCTTGAAAGAATTCTCCTGATTGTTTAAAAGCCGGCGGGCGGTAAAAAGCCGCCGGCTTTTCAACAATCACACAGCCCCACACTGCTTCCCCGCAGCCTCCCACCCCGATCCTCCGCTCCCCTCGCCACCTCCCATCCCAATCGTAAGTTAGGACCGGGCGGGGAGCGCAGCACCAAGGAGCGAGGAGCGAAGGACCTGGGCGGGGAAGCCGGCAGTGAAAAGACTTCACCGCCGGCTTTCCCGTTCTGTGCTGCACTCTCCCGCCGGTTATTTCAAATGAACAGCTGAGGTATCAGGTGATGCTGATCAGCTGTTCATTTGAAGTAGCCGCGGTGCCCTCAGAGGGTTCATGTGAGTTCATGCTTGACTGCATTGCATGAACTCACATGAACTTTCCCACGGCCGCACAGGTCAGCCTCACCTCCCAGACCATCAGACCCGTCATGATTAGTGTGTGCGTGCAGGCAGACATAGGCCGATGTGACACTACTACTCCCATCGGCCTATGTCTGTCCCCCGTCCACTCGTGCCAGCAGGATCAGCTCGATGGGAGCAGTAGTTCCCATCAGCCTGATCCTGCTATTTAAACTTCCCCATATGTTATCTTTGCCCCTATACATCTTTTATTCTTTTAGGTCCCCATATATATTTTTTTGTTGTTTTTGGTCCCCAATAAATTTTAAATACATTTCATTGGTGGCCAGTGGTTACCTAAAATAAATTAGTTTATACATTACCTGTCCCCGCCGATCGCCACCTAAAATAAAGTAAAAAATTAAAAAAATACACCTATACTCACCTAGACACCTAATTCCCCGAAGCCATCGATCTCCTGTAATAAAATATAAAATAATAAACCACAACCTTATCCTTACCCCTCCGTAGTAGTCCACGAGTGTCCCACGATGATCTCCAGTTTAGAGCAGCCACATAGAATGTGACCGCTCTGAACCGCTGCCGCCGCTAGAATGACGGGGCCGTAAAGCAGCCCCGTCATTGCATAAGCGGGTTCGCCGGAGTTCAGGCAGCGCTGCTCTGGTGAGCTCCTTTACGGCCCTGCTGTACCGTGAGAAATTCCCACGGTACAGCAGTGCTGTAAAGGAGGTCTCCGGAGCTGCGCTGACTGAATGCACTCTGGTTACCTCAGTCAGTGGCTCCCGCTGCCGGGAGCGGACGTGTTCCCGGCAGCGTGAGCTTACAGCAGCCATGCACAGCTGTCACCATCTCCAGATGTGACAGCTGTGCATGGGAGATCAGCGCAGGAACGTGGACAGGTAACTATTTTTTTTTAGTAAACTAAGAATTAAATAAAATGGTGTGTTTTATTTCAAATAAATTATTTTTTTCTGAGTGTAGTGTGTGTTTTTTCTTTTTAACACTTTGTAGGTTAGTAATGGGGGTGTCTTATAGATGCCCATCATTACTAACCTGGGCTTCATGGCAGCTGGCGCTGACATGAACCCCACCACTATTAACCCCTGCCACCGCACCAGGGCAGCGTGGAAGAGCGAGGCTAAGTGCCAGAATTGGCGCATCCTATGGATGCGTCATTTCTGGGGCGGCTGACGGCTGGTGTTTCTAGCCTGGGAGGGGGCCAATATTCATGGCACCCTTCCTGGGCTATTAATATCAGCCCCCAGCTGTCTGCCTAGCCTTTGCTAGCTATTAAAATAGGGGGTCTCCCATTTTAACAGCTAGTAAAGGCTAGGTATTCAGCTGGGGGCTGATATTAGTAGCCTGGGAAGCTCCATGGGTATTACCCCCATCCCAGGCTTCAAACATCAGCCCCAGCCGTCTGCTTAACCTCCGCTAGAGACTAAAATTATGGGGGATCCCACGACAATTTTTTTTTTAATAAATCCTTTATTTTAACACTAAATGACACTTGAGGGTTTAATAAAGATGCAGTCCCTAAATTATTATTTATTTTTTAATTAATTTTTCCAAAAAATTTTGACGTCGGCTTTGCCATATTTTTGTATGCCAGCCAGGTACAGCATCCAGCAACGGGATGCCCCCAACTCCCAGCTGCCTATTTGTACCTGGCCGGACACAACAATATAGGGAAGCCCTTTGTTTTTTTTATTATTTCATGAATTTCATTAAATAATTAAAAAAAAATTGACGTGGGGCTTTGCACTATATTTGTGTCCTGCCAGGTACAGCAGGCAGGAACGGGCTGCCCCCAACCACCAGCTGCCTATTTGTACCTGGCCGGACACAACAATATAGGGAAGCCCTTTTTTTTAAATTATTTCATGAAATAATTAAAAAAAAATTGACGTGGGGCTTCGCACTATATTTGTGTCCAGCCAGGTACAGCAGGCAGGAACAGGCTGCCCCCTACCACCAGCTGCCTATTTGTACCTGGTTGGACACAACAATATAGGGAAGCCATTTTTTTCTTAATTATTTCAGGAATTTCATGAAATAATTAAAAAAAAAAATACGTGGGGCTTCGCCCTATTTTTGTGTCCAGCTAGGTACAACTAGGCAGCTGGGGGCTGGAATCTGCAGCGCAGGGAGGTCCAAGCTTTCTGCCCCCCCCCACTGCAAATTGCAGTCCGCAGCCACCCCAGAAAATGGCGCGTTCATAGAAGCGCCATCTTCTGGCGCTGTACCCAACTCATCCAGGGCCCTGGTGCGGTGGCTCACTGGGTAATAAAGGGGTTAGGGCCAGCTTGGCATTATCAGCTGGCCCTAACTCCGAAATTCATGGGGTCACGCCAATATTAGACATGACCACCATGAATTTCTAGTAAAGTATTTAAAAAAAAGCACAACACCCAGAATAAAGTCCTTTAATTGAAATAAAGACACAATTCTTTATTGTTCTAAATTACACCATACTTACCATCACACCCATTCCAGCTGAAGCCAACAATCTCCTGCAATAAAAGAAAAATAATAAACCAACATCATCCTTACCTTTCCATGGTTCCCAGGACAGCTCCAGCTCTGCTACATCGAGATGACAGGCTGGATCGCAGCCGAAAGCTGCCATCCAGCCTGTCATCCCGCAGACACTGAGAAGCTCAGGCATGCTTGTGCTCCTCAGTGTCAGGCTGTGACGGCATCCAGATGAGCCGAGTCTCTCACGCTCACCGCATGTGCAGGAGAATTCTCCCATGCGGTCAGTGACGTGCATGAGGTGAGCTGAGTTCATTGTCGGCTCATCTGGATGCCGTCACAGCCAGACACTGAGGAGCGCAAGCAAGCCTGCGCTTCTCAGTGTCTGCGGGATGATAGGCTGGATGGCAGCTTTCTCCTGCGGTCCAGCCTGTCATCTCGATATAGCAGAGCTGAAGCCGTCCTGGGAACCATCGAAAGGTAAGGATGATGTTGCTTTATTATTTTTCTTTTATTGCAGGAGATCGTTGGCTTCAGCTGGAATGGGCGTGATGGTAAGTATGGTTTAATTTAGAACAATAAAGAATTGTGTCTTTATTTCAATTAAAGGACTTTATTCTGGGTGTTTGTGTTTTTTAACTTTCACTATGGGGTTAGTAATGGGGGTGTCTTATAGACGTCTCTCCATTACTAACCTGGGCTTGATGTCAGCTGGCATTATAAGCTGACATCAACCCCAGCCCTATTACCCCACTGCCACCGCTACAAGGCAGGTGGAAGAGCGAGGCTAAGTGCCAGAATTGGCGCATCCTATGGATGCGCCATTTCTGGGGCGGCTGACGGCTGGTGTTTCTAGCCTGGGAGGGGGCCAATATTCATGGCACCCTTCCTGGGCTATTAATATCAGCCCCCAGCTGTCTGCCTAGCCTTTGCTAGCTATTAAAATAGGGGGGACCCCATGTCATTTTTTTGGGGGGGGTCCCCCATTTTAATAGCTAGTAAAGGCTAGGTATTCAGCTGGGTGCTGATATTAGTTGCCTGGGAAGCTCCGTGGGTATTACCCTCTTCCCATGCTTCAAACATCTGCCCCAGCCGTCTGCTTAACCTCCGCTAGAGCCTAAAATTACGGGGAACCCCACGCCAATTTATTTTTAATAAATCCTTTATTTTAACACTAAATGACAAGTACAGTAACCAACACTGTCACTGTACTTATTATATATGTGACTGACATGTTTCTATCTATCTAATCTATGTGTGACGCTCTATTCTTTCTGTTATAAATTGTCGGGTACCGGTGTATGCCGCTGCTGAATTTCCGGCTTTTCATGTTTCACTGTGAGCACTGTTCCCATCGATTTGGGCAACCACCTCCCCCAATACATTCTACATTATTGTTAGTTGTTTTCCTTCATGTAGAATTAACCTACAAGGAAAGAAAGGGTTTATTTTCATTCCGATATTTGTGTCCCATTGACTTGCATTGGTTTCCGGTATCGGAATCGGCGATATCCGATACTTTTTGGGTATCGGCCCGATCCAATCCGATCCAATATTTCCTGATATTGTAAGGTATCGCTCAACACTACTAAATACCGTTTATTATCTATCATTATTTTTGTACTGTGCGATTTATCCATTTATTTCCAGTTTTTTGGGTATTTTGCTTGTTTTTTGTTTTTTTCTGTCTAGTGGCCTTGTGTGAACATGCATTTACATTTTGCATGCACATCAATTTACGTTTAAGTTCAGACTCCCAGTTTTTTTCTTTGCAGTTTAGTGTGCTTTAGTGCATTTAAGGGTGTGGCCGCCCTTTGTCTGAGCTGAAAGGTTTATTCTGCCTCTTCGGTCTATGCCTCTACTACGGGTTTAGTCTCTCTGCCCTTATCCATATGTATGTCACTTGACAAATGGTAAGGTTTTACTATTAGAGTTAAGACTGTTCTATAAGGTTTACCGTGACGTGGTGGGATGGCTTTTACATTATTTTTATCAAAATTATGTTAACTAAATACCCTTTATTATTTATCATTATTTTTGCACTGTGCGATTTATCCATTTACTTCCAGTTATTAGGTATTTTGCTTGTTTTTGGTTTTTCGAAGTAATTACTCTGGAACCCTTCAATGGATTCCCCTGATTCTAAGATTGTTTTTTCATGACATATATTTCATGATAGTGGTAAAATTTCTTCGACATCACTTGCGTTTATTTGTGAAAAAATCAGAAATTTGGCAAAAATTTAGAAAATTTTGCAATTTTCAAACTTTGAATTTTCGTGCCCTTAAATCAGAGAGATATGTCACACAAAATAGTTAATAAATAACATTTCCCACATGCCTACTTTATATCGGCACAATTTTGGAACCAACATTTTTTTTCGTTAGAAAGTTCTAAGGGTTAAAAGTTGACCAGCGATTTCTCATTTTTCCAACAAAATTTAAAAAAACATTTTTTTAGGGACCACATCTTATTTGAAGTGACTTTGAGGGGCCTTTATGACAGAAAATACGCAAAAGTGACACCATTCTAAAAATTGCACCCCTCAAGGTGCTCAAGACCACATTCAAGAAGTTTATTAACCCTTCAGGTGCTTCACGGGAATTTTTGGAATGTGGAAGAAAACAATGAACATTTAACTTTTTGTCACAAAAAATGTTACTTTATACACAATTTTTTTATTTTCACAAGAGTAACAGGAAAAAGTGGACTACACAATTTGTAGTAAAATTTCTCCTAAGCACGCTGATACCCCATATGTGAGGGAAAATCACTGTTTGGGTGCACGGCAGGGTTCGGAAGGTAATTAGCGCCATTAGACTTTTTGAATGTAAAATTTGTTTGAATAATTAGCGGACGCCATGTTACTTTTGGAGAGCTCCTGATGTTCCTAAACAGTGGAAACCCCCACAAGTGACACCATTTTGGAAACTAAACCCCTTAGGGAACTTATCTAGATGTGTGGTGAGCACCTTGAACCCCCAGGTGCTTCAAAGAAGTTTATAATATTGAGCTGTAAAAATAAAATTTTCACATTTTCCCCACAAAAACGTTTTTCATCCCTTAATTTTGCATTATCATAAGAGTAACAGGAGAAATTGCACCATGAAATTTATTGTGCAATTTCTCCTGAGCACACTGATACCCCATATGTGGAGGAAAGCCACTGTTTGGGCGCACGGCAGGGTTCGGAAGGGAAGGAGAGCCATTAGTAGTGTTGAGCGATACCTTCCGATATCGGGAAATATCGGATCGGATTGGATCGGACCGATACCGAAAAAGTATCGGATATCGCCGATTCCGATACCGGAAACCTATGCAAGTCAATGGGACAGAAATATCAGAATGAAAATAAACCCTTTCTTTCCTTGTAGTTTAATTCTACATAAAGGAAAACAACTAAGAATAATGTAGAATGTATTGGGGGAGGTGGGGGAGACAATAAAGGCATAGAGGTTTAGCCCAATCAGATGGAATAGCAGGAATTAATATATTTTTTACGGCGTTCTGAGTTACGGAAATATTGACTATGTTAAGTATTTTTATATTTTGTCAGATATTTATGTTTCACTACTTCCATGCTCTTCACCTTCTTTTTTACTTTTCCCACACTTTCTCCTTCATCATCCTCAGCATCTTTTTCATCCACTTCTTCTTCACCTTCTTCATCTTCTTCTTCTTCACCTTCTTCGTATTATTCTTTTTTTTTACATTCTTCATATTCTACTTCTTCATCTTCTTCATATTCTTCTTCTTCATCATATTCTTATTTGTGACAGGCATTCCTGTAGTTGTTATCTATAAAAGGTTGGACATTACACCTTTCGTTCTGCCCGTCACAAAAGATTTACAACAGGATTTGTCCGCATTCAGTTTGGCCTGCAGCAGCAGGTCTTTTCCAGGGGCACCACAAGGAGGAACGGACTCACCCCCATACACTGCTTAGTCATCTTCTGCTTATAATTTAGATTTTATCTTTTGCTCTGATTTTTAGTCTTATGCTTAATGTTCTTCCGCTTTTTGTTCTGCAGCTTCTTGTATTTCTGCTTCTTGGTTTTCTGTCTCTTGTTCTTCTGTATCTTGGTGCTTGTCTTCTCTTCTTTGTCCTCTTGGTCAACTTCTTCAGGGTCGTCTTCTTGGTCTTCTTCGGGGTGGTCTTCAGGGTCGTCGTCTTCGGGGGTCCTCGTCTTCGGGGTCCTCGTCTTCTTCGGGGTGGTCTTCAGGGTCCTCGTCTTCTTCGGGGTGGTCTTCAGGGTCCTCGTCTTCTTCGGGGTGGTCTTCAGGGTCCTCGTCTTCAGGGTCGTCGTCTTCGGGGTCCTCGTCTTCTTCGGGTTGGTCTTCAGGGTCCTCGTCTTCAGGGTCCTCGTCAGGGAGATCCAGAGTGATTACCAAGAACCATTTCAAAAAGCTTGAAATTGGAAATGTAGCAGAAGGTACAAGAAGGCTGAGGAACTACCGAGGACCAGCTGATGGTACTGGAACCCTGATGGGCAGCAGAAGGTACAAGAGCCAATGGAACTACCGAGGACCAGCTGATGGTACTGGAACTCGGTTACTAAGCAGGAGGTACCTGTGCCAGAAAGCACTACCAAGAACCAGCAGACGTTGGTGGAACTTGGATACCGAGAAGGAGGCACCTAATCCAAAGGCACTGCCGAGAACCAGCTGACGGTACTGGAACCCGGATGGGTAGCAGAAGGTACCCATGTAAAAAAAAGTTTCAAGGCCGCGAGCCGGCCGCAGTTACCAAAACCCACAGTCCTACAGGGGGTGCTTGTCCTATTGGCACTATGGAACCTGCCTTCATTGCCAGATCCCGCAGCCCACATAGGAGTCACCTAAACTGCAGGCACCATAGAGTCGGCTAACCCGATCGCAACACGACAGGACAACGCATTGGAGGCAAAGTGACGTTGACACTACCCGGAAACAGCTGGCGTGCTGGAACCAGGCTGGGCAGGAGGGAGTACCCGTGCCAAAGACACTGCCGAGAACCAGCTGACGGTACTGGAACCCGGATGGGTAGTAGAAGGTACAAGAGCAAATGGAACTACCGAGGACCAGCTGACGGTACTGGAACCCGCATGGGTAGCAGAAGGTACAATAACCAATGGAACTGCCGAGGACCAGCTGACGGTACTGGAACTCGGTTACTAAGCAGGAGGTACCTGTGCCAGTAAGCACTACCAAGGACCAGCAGACGTTGGTGGAACTTGGATACCGAGAAGGAGGCACCTAATCCAAAGGCACTGCCGAGAACCAGCTGACGGTACTGGAACCCGGATGGGTAGCAGAAGGTACCCATAAAAATAAAAGTTTCAAGGCCGCGAGTCGGCCGCAGTTACCAAAACCCACAGTCCTACAGGGGGTGCTTGTCATATTGGCACTATGGAACCAGCCTTCATTGCCTGATCCCGCAGCCCACATAGGAGTCACCTAAACTGCAGGCACCATAGAGTCGGCTAACCCGACCGCAACACAACAGGACAACGCATTGGAGGCAAAGTGACGTTGACACTACCCGGAAACAGCTGGCGTGCTGGAACCAGGCTGGGCAGGAGGGAGTACCCGTGCCAAAGACACTGCCGAGAACCAGCTGACGGTACTGGAACCCGGATGGGTAGTAGAAGGTACAAGAGCAAATGGAACTACCGAGGACCAGCTGACGGTACTGGAACCCGGATGGGTAGCAGAAGGTACAAGAGCCAATGGAACTGCCAAAGACCAGCTGACGGTACTGGAACTCGGTTACTAAGCAGGAGGTACCTGTGCCAGAAAGCACTACCAAGGACCAGCAGACGTTGGTGGAACTTGGATACCGAGAAGGAGGCACCTAATCCAAAGGCACTGCTGAGAACCAGCTGACGGTACTGGAACCCGGATGGGTAGCAGAAGGTACCCATGTAAAAAAAAGTTTCAAGGGCGCGAGCCGGCCGCAGTTACCAAAACCCACAATCCTACAGGGGGTGCTTGTCCTATTGGCACTTTGGAACCTGCCTTCATTGCCAGATCCCGCAGCCCACATAGGAGTCACATAAACTGTAGGCACCATAGAGTGGGCTAACCTGACCGCAACACGAAAGGACAACGCATTGGAGGCAAAGTGACGTTGACACTACCCGGAAACAGCTGGCGTGCTGGAACCAGGCTGGGCAGGAGGGGGTACCCGTGCCAAAGACACTGCTAGGAAACAGTTGGCGGTGCTGGAACCCAGGGTAAATACTAAAAACAGAGTGGAGCTAGAGGCGTAATTGGAGCAACTTTAAAATCTGTACTAATGTGAATGTGGACAGAGCAGGAGAAATTGCCGTCCGCACAGCAGGGGAACAGCTGACGTTCCTGAACCCCAATAACACGGCAGCAAGTGTTGACTGTGCAGACGGCACTTCTGAGCGCCAACTGGTGGTGTTGGAGCTCAGGGATAATACTGAAAACGGAGGAGCCAGAGGTGTAATTGGAGCAACTTTAAAATCTGTAGTAGTGTGAATGTGGACAGAGCAGGAGAATTTGTCGAACACACAGCTGGGGAACAGCTGACGTTACTGAACCCCAATAACACTGGAGCAAGCGTTGACTGTGCAGACGGCATTTCTGAGCAGCAACTAGCGGTATTGGAGCCCAGGGTAAATACTAAAAACAGAGGAACCAGAGGTGTAATTGGAGCAAGTTTTAAATCAGTAGTACAGTGGATGTGGACAAAGCAGGAGAATTTGCCGGACACACAGCTGGGGAACAGCTGACGTTACTGATCCCCAATAACACTGGAGCAAGCGTTGACTGTGCAGACGGCACTTCTGAGCAGCAACTAGCGGTATTGGAGCCCAGGGTAAATACTAAAAACAGAGGAACCAGAGGTGTAATTGGAGCAAGTTTTAAATCAGTAGTACAGTGGATGTGGACAAAGCAGGAGAATTTGCCAGACACACAGCTGAGGAACAGCTGACGCTACTGAACCCCAATAACACTGGAGCAAGCGTTGACTGTGCAGATGGCACTTCTGAGCAGCAACTAGCGGTATTGGAGCCCAGGGTAAATACTAAAAACAGAGGAACCAGAGGTGTAATTGGAGCAAGTTTTAAATCAGTAGTACAGTGGATGTGGACAAAGCAGGAGAATTTGCCAGACACACAGCTGGGGAACAGCTGACGTTACTGAACCCCAATAACACTGGAGCAAGCATTGACTGTGCAGATGGTACTTCTGAGCAGCAACTAGCGGTATTGGAGCCCAGGGTAAATACTAAAAACAGAGGAACCAGAGGTGTAATTGGAGCAAGTTTTAAATCAGTAGTACAGTGGATGTGGACAAAGCAGGAGAATTTGCCGGACACACAGCTGGGGAACAGCTGACGTTACTGAACCTCAATAACACTGGAGCAAGCGTTGACTGTGCAGATGGTACTTCTGAGCAGCAACTAGCGGTATTGGAGCCCAGGGTAAATACTAAAAACAGAGGAACCAGAGGTGTAATTGGAGCAAGTTTTAAATCAGTAGTACAGTGGATGTGGACAAAGCAGGAGAATTTGCCGGACACACATCTGGGGAACAGCTGACGTTACTGAACCTCAATAACACTGGAGCAAGAGTTGACTGTGCAGATGGCACTTCTGAGCAGCAACTAGCGGTATTGGAGCCCAGGGTAAATACTAAAAACAGAGGAACCAGAGGTGTAATTGGAGCAAGTTTTAAATCAGTAGTACAGTGGATGTGGACAAAGCAGGAGAATTTGCCGGACACACAGCTGGGGAACAGCTGACGTTACTGAACCCCAATAACACTGGAGCAAGCGTTGACTGTGCAGACGGCACTTCTGAGCAGCAACTAGCGGTATTGGAGCCCAGGGTAAATACTAAAAACAGTAGAACCAGAGGTGTAATTGGAGCAAGTTTTAAATCAGTAGTACAGTGGATGTGGACAAAGCAGGAGAATTTGCCGGACACACAGCTGGGGAACAGCTGACGTTACTGAACCCCAATAACACTGGAGCAAGCGTTGACTGTGCAGACGGTACTTCTGAGCAGCAACTAGTGGTATTGGAGCCCAGGGTAAATACTAAAATCAGAGGAACCAGAGGTGTAATTGGAGCAAGTTTTAAATCAGTAGTACAGTGGATGTGGACAAAGCAGGAGAATTTGCCGGACACACAGCTGGGGAACAGCTGACGTTACTGAACCTCAATAACACTGGAGCAAGAGTTGACTGTGCAGATGGCACTTCTGAGCAGCAACTAGCGGTATTGGAGTCCAGGGTAAATACTAAAAACAGAGGAACCAGAGGTGTAATTGGAGCAAGTTTTAAATCAGTAGTACAGTGGATGTGGACAAAGCAGGAGAATTTGCCGTCCGCACAGCAGGGGAACAGCTGACGTTACTGAACCCCAATAACACGGCAGCAAGTGTTGACTGTGCAGACGGCACTTCCGAGCGCCAACTGGCGGTGTTGGAGCTCAGGGATAATACTGAAAACAGAGGAGCCAGAGGTGTAATTGGAGCAACTTTAAAATCTGTAGTAGTGAGAATGTGGACAGAGCAGGAGAAATTGCCGTCCGCACAGCAGGGGAACAGCTGACGTTACTGAACCCCAATAACACGGCAGCAACTGTTGACTGTGCAGACGGCACTTCCGAGCGCCAACTGGCGGTGTTGAAGCTCAGGGATAATACTGAAAACAGAGGAGCCAGAGGTGTAATTGGAGCAACTTTAAAATCGGTAGTAGTGAGAATGTGGACAGAGCAGGAGAAATTGCCGTCCGCACAGCAGGGGAACAGCTGACGTTACTGAACCCCAATAACACCACAGAAAGCGTTGACTTTGCAGACGGCACTTCCGAGCGCCAACTGGCGGTGTTGGAGCTCAGGGATAATACTGAAAACAGAGGAGCCAGAGGTGTAATTGGAGCAACTTTAAAATCTGTAGTAATGAGAATGTGGACAGAGCAGGAGAAATTGCCGTCCGCACAGCAGGGGAACAGCTGACGTTACTGAACCCCAATAACACGGCAGCAAGTGTTGACTTTGCAGACGGCACTTCCGAGTGCCAACTGGCGGTGTTGGAGCTCAGGGATAATACTGAAAACAGAGGAGCCAGAGGTGTAATTGGAGCAACTTTAAAATCTGTAGTAGTGAGAATGTGGACAGAGCAGGAGAAATTGCCGTCCGCACAGCAGGGGAACAGCTGACGTTACTGAACCCCAATAACACGGCAGCAAGTGTTGACTGTGCAGATGGCACTTCCGAGCGCCAACTGGCGGTGTTGGAGCTCAAGGATTACAGTTCAGGTGGTAGAAACATGAACACAACAGGAGACCTGGATACTGTTGCCAACCAATTATTTATTCTGGAAGAGGACTGGCAAATTCATGAGAGATCCAGGCCTTGTTCATTTTGAGAAAAGTAAGCCGGTCAACATTATCGGAGGATAGTCGCATGCGACGGTCTGTTAGTTCACCACCTGTGGCACTAAAGACGCGTTCCGATAATACACTAGCAGCAGGGCAAGCTAGCACCTCCAATGCATACTGACTAAGCTCTGGCCATGTATCCAGCTTACAGACCCAAAACTTGAAGGGAGAAGAGCCGTCTGGGAGTACACTAAGAGGGCAAGACTAGTGTTGAGCATTCCGATACTGAAATATCGGGTATAGGCCGATATTCGCGGTATCGGAATTCCGATACTTTATTCCGATACTTTTAGAATATCGAATACCGGAATCGGAAGTTCTCATAATGCCTGCGCTCTGCAGTGTCTCTGAAGGATGACAAGCTGGATGGCAGCGCTCAGCTGCGATCCAGCCTGTCATCAGAATGCCATCCCAGCGTGGGAGAATTCTCCTGATTGTTTAAAAGCCGGCAGGCGGTAAAAAGCCGCCGGCTTTTAAACAATCACACAGCCCCATACTGCTTACCCGCAGCCTCCCACCCCGATCCTCGGCTCCCCTCGCCACCTCCCATCCTGATAGTAAATTAGGACCGGGTGGGGAGCGCAGCACCAAGGAGCGGGGAGCGAAGGACCCGGGTGGGGAAGCCGGCAGTGAAAAGACTTCACCGCCGGCTTTCCCGTTCTGTGCTGCGCTTTCCCCCCGGTTATTTCAAATGAACAGCTGAGGTATCAGCTGATGCTGATCAGCTGTTCATTTGAAGTAGCCACGATGCCCTCAGAGGGTTCATGTGAGTTCATGCTTGACTGCATTGCATGAACTCACATGAACTTTCCCACAGCCGCACAGGTCAGCCTCACCTCCCAGACCGGTCATGATTGGTGTGTGTGGGTGTCTGTGCGGGTGTGTGCGGTGTGTGTGTGCGGTGTCTGTGCGATGTGTGGGGGTGTGTACGGTGTCTGTGCGATGTGTGCGGGTGTGCGCGGTGTCTGTGCGATGTCTGCGGGTGTGTGCGTGCAGGCAGACATAGGCTGATGTGACACTACTACTCCCATCGGCCTATGTCTGTCCCCCGTCCACTCGTGCCAGCAGGATCAGCTTGATGGGAGCAGTAGTTCCCAACAGCCTGATCCTGCTATTTAAACTGCCCCATATGTTATTTTGGCCCCCATAGGTTTATATTTTTGCCCCTATACATGCTTTATTTAGGCCCCCATATTTTTTTTTTGTTTTTCGTCCCCAATAACTTTTAAATACATTTCATTGGTGGCCAGTGGTTACCTAAAATTAATTAGTTCATACATTACCTGTCCCCGCCGATCGCCACCTAAAACAAAGTAAAAAATAAAAAAATACACCTATACTCACCTAGACACCTAATTCCCCGAAGCCATCGATCTACTGTAATAAAATATAAAATAATAAACCACAACCTTATCCTTACCCCTCCGTAGTAGTCCACGAGTGTCCCACGAAGATCTCCAGTTTAGAGCAGCCACATAGAATGTGACCGCTCTGAACCGCCGCCGCCGCTAGAATGACGGTGCCGTAAAGCAGCTCCGTCATTGCATAAGCGGGTTCGCCGGAGTTCAGGCAGCGCTGCTCCGGTTAGCTGCTTTACGGCCCCGCTGCACCATGAGAAATTCCCACTGTACAGCAGTGCCGTAAAGGAGGTCTCCGGAGCTGCGCTGACTGAATGCACTCCGGTGACCTCAGTCAGGGCTCTCGCTGCCGGGAGCGGACGTGTTCCCGGCAGCGTGAGCTTACAGCAGCAATGACAGCTGTCACATCTCCAGATGTGACAGCTGTGCATGGGAGATCAGCGCAGGAAAGTAGACAGGTAACTATTTTTTTTTTTAGTAAACTAAGAATTAAATAAAATGTTGTTTTATTTCAAATAAATTATTTTTTTCTGGGTATAGTGTTTGTTTTTTACTTTTAACTCTTTGTAGGTTAGTAATGGGGGTGTCTTATAGACGCCCCTCATTACTAACTTGGGCTTCATGGCAGCTGGCGCTGACATGAACCCCAACCCTATTACCCCCTGCCACCGCACCAGGGCAGCGTGGAAGAGCGAGGCTAAGTGCCAGAATTGGCGCATCCTATGGATGCGCCATTTCTGAGGCGGCTGACGGCTGGTGTTTCCAGCCTGGGAGGGGACCAATATTCATGGCACCCTTCCTGGGTTATTAATATCAGCCCCCAGCTGTCTGCCTAGCCTTTGCTAGCTATTAAAATAGGGGGGACCCCACATCATTTTTTTGGGGGGTCTCCCATTTTAATAGCTAGTAAAGGCTAGGTATTCAGCTGGGGGCTGATATTAGTAGCCTGGGAAGCTCCGTGGGTATTACCCCCTTCCCAGGCTTCAAACATTTGCCCCAGCTGTCAGCTTAACCTCCACTAGAGCCTAAAATTATGGTGGATCCCACGCCAATTTTATTTTTAATAAATCCTTTATTTTAACACTAAATGACACTTGAGGGGTTAATAAAGATGCAGTCCCTAAATTATTATTTATTTTTTATTTAATTTTTCCCAAAAATTTTGACGTGGGCTTTGCCATATTTTTGTATGCCAGCCAGGTACAGCATCCAGGAACGGGATGCCCCCAACTCCCAGCTGCCTATTTGTACCTGGCCGGACACAACAATATAGGGAAGCCCTTTTTTTTAAATTATTTCATGAAATAATTTAAAAAAAATTGACGTGGGGCTTCGCACTATATTTGTGTCCAGCCAGGTACAGCAGGCAGGAACGGGCTGCCCCCAACCACCAGCTGCCTATTTGTACCTGGCCGGACACAACAATATAGGGAAGGCCTTTTTTTTTTAATTATTTCATGAAATAATTTAAAAAAAATTGACGTGGGGCTTCGCCCTGTTTTTGTGTCCAGCCAGGTACAACTAGGCAGCTGGGGGCTGGAATCCGCAGCGCTGGGAGGCCCAAGCTTTCTGGGCCACCCCCGCTGCAAATTGCAGTCCGCAGCCACCCCGGAAAATGGTGCGTTCATAGAAGCGCCATCTTCTGGCGCTGTACCCAACTCATCCAGGGCCCTGGTGCGGTGGCTCACTGGGTAATAAAGGGGTTAGGGCCAGCTTGGCATTATCAGCTGGCCCTAAGCCCGAAAATCATGGGGTCACGCCAATATTAGACATGACCACCATGAATTTCTAGTAAAGTATTTAAAAAAAACACAACACCCAGAAAAAAGTCCTTTAATTGAAATAAACACACAATTCTTTATTGTTCTAAATTAAACCATACTTACCATCACGCCCATTCCAGCTGAAGCCAACGATCTCCTGCAATAAAAAAAAAATAATAAAGCAACCTCATCCTTACCTTTCCATGGTTCCCACGACGGCTTCAGCTCTGCTACATCGAGATGACAGGCTGGACCGCAGCAGAATGCTGCCATCCAGCCTGTCATCCCACAGACACTGAGAAGCGCAGGCTTGCTTGCGCTCCTCAGTGTCTCGCTGTGACGGCATAAAGATGAGCCGAGGTCATGTCCAATGAACTCGGCTCACCTCATGCACGTCACTGACAGCGTGGGAAAATTCTCCTGCACTCAGCGCTTCAGCGTGAGAATTCTCCCACGCTGTCAGTGACGTGCATGAGGTCAGCTGAGTTCATTGGACATGAACTCACCTCATGCACGTCACTGACAGCGTGGGAAGATTCTCACGCTGAAGCGCTGAGTGCAGGAGAATTTTCCCACGCTGTCAGTGACGTACATGAGGTGAGCCGAGTTCATTGGACATGACCTCGGCTCATCTTTATGCCGTCACAGCGAGACACTGAGGAGCGCAAGCATGCCTGCGCTTCTCAGTGTGTGCGGCATGGCAAGCTGGATAGCAGCGTTCTGCTGCGGTCCAGCCTGTCATCTCGATGTAGCAGAGCTGAAGCTGTCGTGGGAACCATGGAAAGGTAAGGATGATGTTGCTTTATTATTTTTCTTTTATTGCAGGAGATCGTTGGCTTCAGCTGGAATGGGCGTGACGGTAAGTATGGTTTAATTTAGAACAATAAAGAATTGTGTGTTTATTTCAATTAAAGGACTTTTTTCTGGGTGTTTGTGTTTTTTTTTAACTTTGACTATGGGGTTAGTAAAGGGGGTGTCTTATAGACGCCTCTCCATTACTAACCTGGGCTTGATGTCAGCTGGCATTATAAGCTGACATCAACCTCAGCCCAGGGCAGTGGGAAGAGAGAGGCTAAGTGTCAGAATTGGCGCATCCTATGGATGACGGCTGGTGTTTCTAGCCTGGGAGGGGGCCAATATTCATGGCACCCTTCCTGGGCTATTAAAATCAGCCCCCAGCTGTCTGCCTAGCCTTTGCTAGATATTAAATTAGGGGGGACCCCACGCCATTTTTTGGGGGGGGTCCCCCATTTTAATAGCTAGTAAAGGCTAGGTATTCAGCTGGGGGCTGATATTAGCAGCCTGGGAAGCTCCGTGGGTATTACCCCCTTTCCAGGCTTCAAACATCTGCCCCAGCCGTCTGCTTAACCTCCGCTAGAGCCTAAAATTACGGGGAACCCCACGCCAATTTTTTTTTAAATAAATCCTTTATTTTAACACTAACTGACAAGTACAGTAACCAACACTATCACTGTACTTCATATATATGTGACTGACATGTTTTTGTCTATCTAATCTATGTGTGATTCTCTATTTCTTCTATTCTAAATTGTCGGGTACCGCTGCTGAAATGCCGGCCGGCTTTTTTAAAGAGACGGTGCATGAAAACACTATTATTTTTTTTAATAAATCCTTTACACTAAATGACAAGTACAGTAATCAACGCTGTCACTGTACTTCATATGTATGTGACTGACATGTTTCTATCTATCTAATCTATGTGTGAAGCTCTATTCTTTCTGTTGTAAATTGTCGGGTACCGGTGTATGCCGCTGATGAATTGCCGGCTTTTCGCGTAATACATTCTACATTATTCTTAGTTGTTTTACTTCATGTAGAATTAACCTACAAGGAAAGAAAGGGTTTATTTTCATTCCGATATTTGTGTCCCATTGACTTGCATTGGTTTCCGGTATCGGAATCGGCGATATCCGATACTTTTTGGGTATCGGCCCGATCCAATCCGATACGATATTTCCTGATATCGGAAGGTATCGCTCAACACTTGGCAAGACATGTAGTCTGTCACCATCTGACGGAAACTTTGCCTCCTGCTGACTGGAGCCGTCTGTGATGTGTAGACATTTGTGGCGGCGGGGACACAAAACTTTGCCACATTTCGGCCATACTGGTCTTGCCTTGTGCTGAGGCGCTGCTTCTGCTCCCTCTTTGTGCAGAGCTTCCTCCACTGCCTCGATGCACTGAGCTGCTTTGTAAAGCACTAGCAGCACTGCTCTCGGTTGGAATGGTGAACATGATGGAACGCACCAGTGCGTCTTGGTACTCCCGCATTTTACGCTCCCGGTTCAACGGTGTTATGAGGCTTTGTAAGTTGTCCCGGTAGCGAGGATCTAGGAGCGTGGACACCCAATAATCAGCCGTGTTGAGAATGTGGGCGATGCGGTGGTCGTTTCTCAGGCACTGCAGCATGAAATCAACCATGTGCTGCAGACTGCCAACTGGCCAAGAAACGCTGTCCCCTGCTTGAGGCGTGATCTCTGCCTGCTCTGCATCACCCCACCCTCGCTCTAGATACAGACTACTAGAGCATTGTGTACCTCCCTTCTCTGGACAGATGTCTTCCTCATCCATTGACTCCTCCTCATCCTCCTCACAAAGTGTCCCCTGCCTAGGCCTTTGTGAGGAACCACGTTGCGAAGACTGTAGAGAAGCAGATGGCATTTGTGACTCCTCATCCTCCACCTCTTCCAAAACCTCGTCCCTTAGTGCTTGCAGTGTTTTTTCAAGCAGGCAGATAAGGGGGATAGTCATGCTGACTAGTGCATCATCTGCACTCGCCATCCGCGTGGAATAATCGAAGGCACGCAAAACGTGGCAAATGTCCTTCATAGAGGCCCACTCAGTGGTGGTGAAGTGTGAACGGCGCGCACTGCGACTTGTTTGCGCCTGCTGCAGCTGGTACTCCATTACTGCTGCCTGCTGCTCACACAACCTCTCCAACATATGTAACGTTGAATTCCACCTGGTGGGTAGGTCACATATGATGCGATGTTCCGGAAGACGTAATCGGCGCTGCAGAGCTGCAATGCGTGATCTTGCGTTGCTGGAACGCCGCAAGTGAGCGCACTCTATGCGGACCTTGTGAAGCAGTGCATCAAGATCCGGATAGTCCCTCAAAAAACTCTGCACGACCAAGTTGAGCACATGTGCCAGACATGGGATGTGAGTGAGGTTGCCTAGGCCCAGAGCTGCAACCAGATTTCGGCCATTGTCACACACTACCATGCCTGGCTGGAGATTCGCTGGCACAAACCACACGTCGCTCTGCTGCTTGATGGCATTCCAGAGCTCCTGCGCTGTGTGGCTTCGATTCCCCAAAGAAATTAATTTTAATACGGCCTGTTGACGTTTGGCCACGGCTGTGCTCATATCGGTCATCATAACAGGTAACCGTTCACGGGTCGATGTGGAGGTAGACCGTGACGGCTCCAGCAGCGCTGATTCAGAGGAACTGGAGTATGAGGAGGAGTCAATGTGTACAGACTGGATTCCTGCAATCCTTGGAGTTGGCAGAACACGTACAGCGCCACTCTCAAGATCTGTACCCGGCTCCACAACATTTACCCAATGGGCAGTGAGGGAAAGGTATCGTCCCTGTCCATGCTTACTGGTCCTCGCATCGGTGGTCAGGTGGACCTTGCTACTGACGGCGTTTTGTAGCGCATGTTTAATTTTTCCCTCCACATGATGTTGCAGGGCAGGGACAGCTTGGCTGCTGAGATAAAAGCGGCTGGGCACGTTGTATTGTGGGACTGCCAATGCCATAAAGTTACGGAATGTGTCAGTCTCCACCAGCCTGAATGATAGCATTTCAAGGGCCAGTAGTTTAGCAATGCCAGCATTCAGAGCCTGTGCTCGGGGGTGGTTTGCCGAGTATGGGCGCCTTTTCTCCCATGCCTGTGCTAACGATGGCTGTAGACTGGCCTGGGAGTGTGAGGATGACTGGGAAAGTGGTGCTGTGAGTGGAATTACACTGTGTCTCAACTGTGTGTACAACAGTGCGAGAGATTCTTCCATGGCGATCCTGTGAGGAAGCCGAACCAGCTGTGTGTGAGCTGGAGGAAGAGGCTACAACACGAGCTGAAGAGGTGGTAGGTGGCGCTGTAGGTTGGCCTAGGTCTTCAGTGTGTTTTTGTAACTCCACCACGTGCTTGGTCTGCACATGTTTCCACATATTTGTGGTATTGAGGTTGCTGACACTTTTCCCTCTTTTCATCTTCTGATTACACAGCTTGCATTTGACAAAGCAAATGTCATCTGCAACTGTGTCAAAAAAGGACCAGGCGCTGCAAGTCTTGGGAGCGCCCGCTTTGGATTTTGGAAGAGCCATGCTCCTAATGGGTGCCGAAGTGGAGGCTACAGGCAACCAAGTCTGCCCCCTCCCTCTCCCTCCTTTTTGGGCTGTTCGGGGAATCTCTTCCTCAGAGCTGCTCCCACCACCTTCCTGTCCCTCACGCCATGATGGGTCAAGGACCTCATCATCTACACCACCCTCTTCAAACAACTGCTTCTCCTGGGTAGTCTCGACAGCACAGTATGCACTAGAAAGTGGCACCTGAGTCTCATCATCAGATGCGTACTGAGGTGTGCTGCTGACCATAGGCACTGGCCAACCCGCCTCTTCAGATTCAGAGAGACAAAACGGTTGCGCATCACTGCATACTACCTCTTCTTCAAATTCTCGAATTCTGCTTGGCTGGCCCCCTCTTTCAAAACCAAGAGATTCAGAGAACAGAAGTAGAGATGGCTCCTGTCCAGGGCTCTCTGACTGCCTGGGAAATTTGGCAGGTGGTGAAGAGACAGATGGGTACTCATCAGTGCTCAGGACCTGAGAGGATCTGGAACTAATTGAAGTTGATGCGTTAGCTGCCATCCATCCGACAACGGCTTCAATTTGGTCCTCCCACAGCAGTGGGGTACGGCTAGCTCCTACAAAGCTGCGCATAAAGGACTGTTCCCTGGTAAAACTGGGGGATGCTGAGTCACTGGTGCCCGCAGCAGGCACAGAATCCCCACGTCCTCTCCCTGCAGGCACAGAATCCTCACTTCCTCTCCCTGCAGAAACACCACGCCCACGCCCACGACCACATGCCTTACTCCCTGCCTTCTTCATCTTGGTAGACTGATAAAGATAGGCAGAAAAGTACTAAGGGCTTAGTGTGCTTATTCCTGAACAGATGCTAACAGGTATAAGAAACACTAATTTTATAAAGTGTGGCCTAGACTTTAATATGAGCTAATGTGACCTACACAACTGTAAAGTGGAGTGTTTGGTGAACTTTATTTAGGTTTTTTTTGTCACAAAAAGACACTGGATGTGCCTAAAGATGTAATACCGATAGTATCACAAACTTTTTGTAGCTATTACAATGTAGGAAGGTAACCTACAATGCAATAGATGAGGCTACAAAAAATAGGCTAATACTAATCTGGCTGGGGCTGCAGGGCCCAATGCTGCAGAAAGTCTCCTCTAACTACTCCTATATAGTGTGTTTGGAACCAATTTAGCTGAATACGGATGGAACCACCACACTAATAGGAGAAATCAGGAAAACTTATGAATTGGCAAAAAAGGATAATGTATGAGGCAGTGACACACACTGAGTGCACTACAACCAGACGTGGCTGAAGCACACACTACAGGGTGAGCTGCACTCACAGACACAGACCTTGCAGACAGCGGTGAACAGTACAGATGCAGAGCACTGTGCACTAGCGCTGCAAGACCAAAAAAATTTCTCTAGCTACTCCTATATAGTGTGTTTGGAACCAATTTAGCTGAATACGGATGGAACCACCACACTAATAGGAGATATGAGGAAAAATTATGAATTGGCAAAAAAGGACAATGTATGAGGCAGTGACACACACTGAGTGCACTACAACAAGACGTGGCTGAAGTACACACTACAGGGTGAGCTGCACTCACACACACAGACCTTGCAGACAGCGGTGAACAGTACAGATGCAGAGCACTGTGCACTAGCGCTGCAAGACCAAAAAAATGTCTCTATCTACTCCTATATAGTGTGTTTGGAACCAATTTAGCTGAATACGGATGGAACCACCACACTAATAGGAGATATCAGGAAAAATTATGAATTGGCAAAAAAGGACAATGTATGAGGCAGTGACACACACAGAGTGCACTACAACCAGACGTGGTTGAAGCACACACTACAGGGTGAGCTGCACTTACACACACAGACCTTGCAGAAAGCGGTGAACAGCACAGAGAACTGTGCACTAGCGCTGCAAGGCACAGCAATTTATAAAGTAGCTTGGGTAAAGCAGAATAGACCAAATAGGTAGCTAAAACTGTCCCTCAGAACAACAGCGTCCTATCCCTAACTGAATTCACAGCAGAGTGAGCTCAAAATGGCGGCGGCGGCGGCTTTTATAGTGCATCATGACATCATTTCAGCAGCCAATCACAGCCATGCCATTAGTTAAGATGCCTACATGCCTAACAGGATGTGCCCATACTTCTTAGGATCCTCATTGGCTGAATAATATGAAAATGGCTCATTGCATTATGGGAACTTCCGATTCCGGTATACGATATTGCAAAAGTATCAGAATTAAGTATCGGAATTCCGATACCGCGAATATCGGCCGATACCCGATATTTCAGTATCGGAATGCTTAACACTAGCCATTAGACTTTTTGAATGTAAAATTTGTTTGAATAATTAGCGGACGCCATGTTGCGTTTGGAGAGCTCCTGATGTGCCTAAACAGTAGAAACCCCCCACAAGTGACACCATTTTGGAAACTAGACCCCTTAGGGAACTTATCTAGATGTGTGGTGAGCACCTTTAACCCCCAGGTCCTTTATAGAAGTTTATAATATTGAGCTGCAAAAATAAAATTTTCACATTTTTCCCACAAAAACGTTTTTCATCTTTTAATTTTGCATTATCATAAGAGTAACAGGAGAAATTGCACCATGAAATGTGTTGTGCAATTTCTCCTGAGCACGCTGATACCCCATATGTGGAGGAAAACCACTGTTTGGGCGAATGGCATCGTTCGGAAGGGAAGGAGCGCCATTTGGCTTTTTGAATGTAAAATTTGTTTGAATAATTAGCGGACGTCATGTCGCTTTTGGGGAGCCCCTGATGTGCCTAAACAGTGGAAACCCCCCACAAGTGACACCATTTTGGAAACTAGACCCCTTAGGGAACTTATCTAGATGTATGGTGAGCACCTTGCACCTCCAGGTGCTTCACAGAAGTTTATAATATTGAGCCGCAAAAATAAAATTTTCACATTTTTCCCACAAAAAATGTTTTTCATCCCCTAATTTTGCATTATCATAAGGGTAACAGGAGAAATTGCACCATGAAATTTGTTGTTCAATTTCTCCTGAGTACGCCGATACACCATATATGGGGGAAAACCACTGTTTTGGTGTACGGCTGGGTTTGGAAGAGAAAGGAGCGCTATGTTGGCTGGGATAGGTTGCAGACACCATGTCACATTTGAAGAGTCGCTGACATGCCGAAACAGCAGAAACCCCCACAAGTGACCCCATTTTGTAAACTACACCTCTCAAGGAATTCATCTAGGGGAGTATTGAGTATTTTCTAACTTTTAAATTTATACAATTGGGCAGTGAAGAAAACAATTATATTTTTACCACAAAAAATGTTTTACCCTCAGATTTTACATTTTCACACAGGGCAATGGGTAAAAATGGTGCCGAAATGTGTCACACAATTTCTTCTAAACGTGGCAATACCCCATATGTGGCTGTACCATACCGCTTAGACATACGGCGAGATCTGGGAGGGATGGAGCACTATTTGACAATTAGAGAACAAATTATTGTAGAATAGTTTGCGGACTCCATATACACAGCCCCTAAGTGCTAGAAGAGCAGAATCCCCCCTCAAGTGACCCCATTCTGGAAATTATACCCCTTTGGGAATTTACCTACAGGTGTAGTGACAATTCTAACTCCATGGGTCTTTTCCAGAAACAAGCAGCAGTGTATGTTGCTGAGTGAAAATTTCAAACTGCCGTTGAACTGACCAGTATGTTGTAGTGACCAGTACGTTGTGCCCAGCTTGTGCTTCTGGAGACATGCACCTGTAAATTAGGCAAGCTCTCATCGCTACAGGAATGACAAACATGTGGACCCTAAATGTAGTTTAGGCACATTGTGGGGTTCAGAAGGGAGAGAGGCATTTGGATTTGGGAGCAAAAAATTTTCTGAATTTCTTTTTGGGGGCAAGGGCCATTTCGCTTTTCCAGAGCCTTTCTGCTACCAGTAACTTGGAAGTCCCTTATATTTTTAACAGATAACGGACCTGAGTGGGGACTAGCTTTCTTGAGGACTGAGTTGAAGCTTTTATTGGGAACATTTTACATAACATTTATCCGGCGCTCTAGGCTGAACACTTACATCGGGGTTTCCATCTACATTTCCAAGTGATGTAATTCAGATGAAACCCCTGCAGGATCCATTCACTATAATGAGGCTGCAGAGTTACTCTGGACTCCATCTGGCATCTGTTTAGCGGTGTCCTTTTATTCAGAAGTGCACAAAATTGTGGCCAACCGCACTTTTATGCACGCCTAAAAAAACTGACACCGTGGGATCACAGGCCAGACGGCATCCACAGTGGCCTATATCTGCCTCATTACAGGGAATCTTCCGTCATGGGTTCCGTCTGAATCACGTATTTCAGAGACTTACACGGAAACTCTGGTGTAAGTGCTCAGCGCAGAGCGCAGGATAAATGTGAGCAGAGCCTTACTGCGATCTTTGGGAGACATAATAAACAAATCAGTAGCAGGTGAAGAATTGGTTTTATTTATTTTTTACGCTGTTCCTCGTGTGGTATAACTGATTAGATTACTTTATTCTTCAGGTCGGTGCGATTACAGAGATACCAGATTTATATCGGGCTTTTATGATTGACAGCTGTCACACACTAAAAGACGCTCTTTTTTGCAAAATCTAGTTTTTGCATCGCCATATTTTGAGAGCTATAATTTTTCCATATTTCGGCCGACAGAGTTATGTGACGGCTTGTTTTTTGCAGGATGAGTTGACATTTTTATTGGTACTATTTTTGGGTACGTGACATTTTTTGATCGCTTTCTATTCCGTTTTTTGGGAAGTAAAATGAACAAAAACCAACAATTCAGGAATTGTTTTTTGAGTTTTTTTTTTATGCCATTCTGCGTGTGGTAAAAGTTATAAGGCAGCGTTATTCTTCGGGTCAGTACATTTACAGCGATACTACACTTACCGTATATTTTTCTTTATGTTTTGGCGCTTTTACACAAAACAATTTTATAGAAAAAATATTTTTTTTACATCGCTTTATTCTGAGAGCTATAACTTTTTTATTTTTCGGCTGATGGAGCTGTATGGTGGCTTTTTTTTGCGGAACAAGATGACATTTTCAGGGGTACCATTTTTATTTACATTTTGCTTTTTGATCGCATTTTATTCCACTTTTTGTTTGGCGATATGATGAAAAAGCATAGTTTTTTGCTCTGTTTTTTATTTTATTTTTTACAGTGTGCACAGAAGGAGTTAATTAGTGTGACAGTTTTATAGATCAGGTTGTTTCAGACGCGGCGATACCAAATATGTGTACTTTTTTTGTTTTTGCATAAATATACGGATTTATTGGTTTAATATTTTATTTATTTATTTTTATTTATTTTGTGATTTTTTTTTAACAGTTTAAAAACATTTTTTAGACTTTTTTTTAACATTTTTACTTAGTCCCTGTATGGGAAATTAATTTATATTTTTCTAATCTCTGTTCTCATGCAATGCAATAGACATGTATTACATTGCATGAGAGCTCTGCTGACAGTTTTACATTGTCAGTGTCTCCTGCTAGACTTCAGCTGCAGGCTGAGTCTAGCAGGACACCGTACATGACAGACCCGGAGGCGGTCATGTGACCTCCGGCTGCCATGACAACGGCAGGTCCTCTCAGACATCAACGGGCAGTCGGAGAGGTAAGTGGACGACCCCCTCTCCTCTCACTATCTTCTAAACGCCGCGATCGCTATAGATCGCGTCATCTAGAAGATAGCAAAGGGTTAACATCATTGGGACCTGATCCAATCAGGTCCCGATGATGTCCCCTGTCAGAGCTGTCACTCTGCACCACCCCCGCAGCGCTTGCAGGACCCTGCGGGTCCTGAGCACTGCGGGACCACCGACCGTTTATAAACGTCGGCGCTGCACAGAGCCCAGGCAGCGCCGACGTTTATGTACAGTGGGCGATCGGGAAGTGGTTAATGGCCTCCAGTCCCCAATTAGACACATCTACCCCCTTATGGGTAAGATTGGTGAGAGGTTTCACCACCTTGGAAAAATCCTTAATAATTGGCAAAACCCCAAAAAAGCTGCAATCCCTTGAGATTAACTGAGGGACAGAATAAGTCCCAGGAACCCCAGCTACTGCACTTTGAAAACACATTTTTCTTTTTTGACATAAAGAAAATGTTCCTCCAATCTTTTCAGAATGGTGCGCACATGGTCCCTATGTGCAGCCAGGTCCCTGTAGAAGATTAGGATATCATCTATGTAAACAATAACACAAATACCCAAAAGATCACAGAAAATATAATTTACAAGCGTTTGAAACACAACTGGAGCATTACAGAGCCCAGAGGGCATGACAATACTCATAATGACCCTCGGGGGTATTGAAGGCAGTTTTCCAATCATCCCCCTTCTTGATGAAAACAAGATTATATGTCCCCCAGAAATCCAGTTTAGTAAACCAACTTGCCCCCACCAGTTGGTTAAAGAGCTCAGGGATGAGCGAGAGAGGTTACTGATTACGTACAGTTATCCAATTGAGCCCACGATAGTCAATACACGGTCTCAAACCGCCATCCTTTTTGGCCATAAAAAAACCCTGCTCATACAGGGGATTTAGTAGGGTTGATAAACCCATTTTTCAAGTTTTCCTGAATATATTCCCCCATGACTTGCCTCTCGGGTTCTGACAGGTTAAAAATTCTGCCCTTAGGTAACTTTGCCTCCTCAATGAGCTGGATGGAACAGTCAGAAGTTCTTTGTGGAGGTAATTTCTGAGAGGCCTCTTTGGAGAACACCTGTGGAACCTCAGTCACATACCATGGGACCTGGGAGGTAGAACCTACTACTTGGAGGCTTGATAATACAAAGTGATTGGCAGTTGGAGGACCACTTAACAATATCCCCCTTTTGCCACTCAATAGTAGGGTTATGAGTGTGAAGCCAAGGGAGACCTAACACCACAGCAGTAGGAAGATCCTGTAAAATAAAAAAGCGTGCTTCTTCCTTATGCAGACAACCTGTGGTGATAGATACTGGTTCAGCGCTGCGATACCCAATACTCTGGGTAAGGGGAGAATTATCAAGAGAAGACAATGTTATAGAAGCATCCCAAGAGATGAGAGGAGCCTCCAACTCCTTGGCCACGGCAGCATTTAAAAAACTTACCTCAGCTCGGCAATCAACAAAATCATAACCCTCCACACTCTTACCGCTAAACGTGATAACAATGGGTAAAAGTAATTTCTTTGCTAGGGGTACCTGAGTGCCTAACTGGGGATCCCTGAACCCAGCTAGGCGCGGTTGTTTTCCGTCGGCTCCAGACGTGGACATTTATGAACCAAATGGAGCGAGGAACCGCATAAAAGATACTATCGCTGACGCCATCTTTGCTGCCTTGACTCCTGAGAGGTACCAACTCAACCAAGCTGCATGGGTTCTTCCTCAGCCTCTGAACCAGCAGAGGGTATGGATGAACTTTGCCCGAGGGATAAATTTTTCTCGACATCTCTCCTGTCTTCTCCGATCAAGTCACACAGCTAAAGTCATGGCGGCCTCCAACGACCAGGAAGGAGAGTGGTGCACTAGCATATCTTTAATATATTCATTAAGCCCAGACAGGAAAGTACTACGAAGAACGGTATCATTACGACCAGTCTCTCTGTCCCACCTACGAAACTGGGAGCAGAAGTCCTCCGCAGTGAGGTCCCGCTGACACAATGCCTTAAGATGGGATTCAGCTAAATCCACCCAGTCCGGTTCATCATAAATCTGCCCCTTAGCTTTAAAAAATTCATCCACTGACGATAGTATGGGTGAATCTGAGGGTTACAAAAATGCCCAAGACTGGGGATCCCCTCTAAGAAGGGAAATAACAAGACCCACCCGAGTACCTTCTTTCCTGGAGGAAACAGCGTGAAGTTGTAAATATAATTTGCACCCCTTCTTAAAATTATTAAACTGTTTCTGATCTCATCCCAAAAAATCAGGTTCTATGGGAATGACCCCCACTGCAGGACTGGGGTTAGAACTTGTCTGTGTTGGGGCAGGGTCTGGCTATGCATGTTTACAGTGCCCGCCATATCCTGGAACATTCCCAAAATACCCTGCTTCTGGTCAGTAAGCTGCTTGACCAAATCCATTATTTATACACTGATCAAAAAAATAAAGGGAACACTTAAACAACAGAATATAACTCCAAGTAAATCAAACTTCTGTGAAATCAAACTGTCCACTTAGGAAGCAACACTGATTGACAATCAATTTAACATGGTGTTGTGCAAATGGAATAGACAATAGATGGAAATTATTGGCAATTATCAAGACACCCTCAATAAAGGAGTGGTTCTGCAGGTGGGGACCACAGACCACATCTCAGTACCAATGCTTTCTGGCTGATGTTTAGGTCACTTTTGAATGTTGGTTGTGCTTTCACACTCGTGGTAGCATGAAACGGACTCTACAACACACAGAAGTTGCTCAGGTAGTGCAGCTCATCCAGGATGGGACATCAATGCGAGCTGTGGCAAGAAGGTTTGCTGTGTCTGTCAGCGTAGTGTCCAGAGGCTGGAGGCGCTACCAGGAAACAGGCCAGTACACCAGGAGATGTGGAGGGGTCTGTAGGAGGGCAACAACTCAGCAGCAGGACCACTACCTCTGCCTTTGTGCAAGGAGGAACAGAAGGAGCACTGCCAGAGCCCTGCAAAATGACCTCCAGCAGGCCACAAATGTGCATATGTCTGCACAAACGGTTAGAAACTGACTCCATGAGGGTGGTATGAGGGCCCGACGTCCACAGATGGGGGTTGTGCTCACAGCCCAACACAGTGCAGGACGCTTTGCATTTGCCACAGAACACCAGGATTGGCAATGTCGCCACTGGCGTCCTGCGCTCTTCACAGATGAAAGCAGGTTCACACTGAGCACACGTCACAGACGTGACAGAGTCTGGAGATGCTGTGGAGAGCGATCTGCTGCCTTCAACATTCTTCAGCATGACTGGTTTGGCAGTGGGTCAGTAATGGTGTGGGGTGGCATTTCTTTGGAGGGCCGCACAGCCCTCCATGTGCTCGCCAGAGGTAGCCTGACTGCCATTAGGTATCGAGATGAGATCCTCAGACCCCTTGTGAGACCATATCCTGGTGCGGTTGGCCCTGTGTTCCTCCTAATGCAGGACAATGCCAGACCTCATTTTGCTGGAGTGTGTCAGCAGTTCCTGCAAGGTGAAGGTGTTGAAGCTATGGACTGACCCGCCCGTTCCCCAGATCTGAATCCGATTAAGCACATCTGGGACATCATGTTTCGCTCCATCCACCAACGTCACGTTGCACCACAGACTGTTCAGGAGTTGGCGGATGCTTTAGTCCAGGTCTGGGAGGAGATCCAAAAGAAGACCATCTGGAACCTCATCAGGAGCATACCCAGGCATTGTAGAGAGGTCATACAGGCACGTGGAGGCCACACACAATACTGAGCCTCATTTTGACTTGTTTTAAGGACGTTACATCAAAGTTGGATCAGCCTGTAGTGTGCTTTTCCACTTTAATTTTGGGGGTGACTCCAAATCCAAGCCTCCATTAGTTAATAAATGTGATTTCCATTGATGATTTTTGTGTGATTTTGTTGTCAGCACATT
The DNA here is from genome assembly GCF_046119375.1 of Phyllobates terribilis. Taxonomy (NCBI): domain Eukaryota; kingdom Metazoa; phylum Chordata; class Amphibia; order Anura; family Dendrobatidae; genus Phyllobates; species Phyllobates terribilis. Next base: position 128,413,050 of record NW_027362773.1, on the reverse strand, counting down.
CAACTGTGTACAGAAGTATTCAATGAGAATATTCCATTCAGTCAGATCTAGGATGTGTTGAGTGTTCCCTTTATTTTTTCGAGCAGTGTATATGTAATGACCGAGGGTCCGAGAGAGATCCAGTGAGTCACAAACTGAGACAGAGACAGAAATAAACAATACTTTCTTTACTAAAACAGGGATTGGACTAAAATTCAGTATTGCATGAATCAGTCTCAGGTTCTACCTGGGACACTGTCTCTACTAAATACACACAATCAGCAAAAGCTGAAATCAATGTGCCAATCTCAAGGTTTCCAGTTTATGTGAATTATTCTAAAGATCTGGAACAATTTTATCTAAACACAGTGACAGTCTAGTGAGGGCGGTCTATAGGAACCCCCTGAGATGGCACACTGAGTACAATCCTACCACTATTAACAATAACAATGCATGAAACTATAATAATTGCTCTTATACCCCTAGTAAAAGGATACCCGGGTATCTTAAAGTTACGGTACCGTTAACCTCAGATGTGGTCTATCACAGGCCTGTGAATTGTGGTGGCTGCAGCTAGTCCCGGAAAACTTTGGCGCCAAATAACAACAAAGTTCACAAACACAGCAAAGGTTCCTGGTCTTGTCGGCCTATGCCGAGCCCACACACCGGGGACTTTAGTCCTGTAGCCTCAGGTTAAGGTCTGGAAATAACTCATCACAAGGTTTGTCAGTATCCTCTCAATGTGAATGGCACCGGACCCCTTCTCTTCTCTCGCAGTCACTCACTGTTTTCCAGACCACCGACCACGTGCTCCGTCACAGAGATGGAATCCTGAGTCTCTTTCCCTCTTACACGACACTTGGCTCCTTCAGCACAAAGTCTCTAGTCATTCAGCATGGCTTCCCACAAAACTCCAAGGAGCCACACAGCTTTCCCCAGCTCAGCATTCGTTCTTAAGCAGGGACACAGCTTCACCAGGGCCAGGGTAAACAATCTCCACAGCAAAGCGTGTAGAGAGTCCTGTTGCAGTTCAGTTCTCTCAGACTTCCTCTCCAGCATCTCACACCGCAGACACCCTCAGAACACACAGGGTCTCCTGCTCTGCCCCTGCTCTGAGCTCAGCCAGGCAAAAGTCACAGGGTCCTAATGCTCTCCTGCAGCTATCACAGTTCACACGCTCACATATATACAGTACAGACCAAAAGTTTGGACACACCTTCTCATTTATTATTATTATTATTTATTATTATAGCGCCATTTATTCCATGGCACTTTACATGTGAAAAAGGGGTATAATACAAGAACAATTACAATAATCTTGAACACAATGTGACAGCGTCTGGTACAGGAGGAGCGAGGACCCTGCCCGCGAGGGCTCACAATCTACAAGGGATGGGTGAGGATACAGTAGGTGAGGGTAGAGCTGGTCGTGCAGCGGTATGGTGGAGAGGTGGTTACTGCAGGTTGTAGGCTTGTCGGAAGAGGTGGGTCTTCAGGTTCCTTTTGAAGGTTTCCATGGTAGGCGAGAGTCTGATACGTTGGGGTAGAGAGTTCCAGAGTAGGGGGGAAGCACGGGAGAAATCTTGTATGCGATTGTGGGAGGAGGAGATAAGAGGGGAATAGAGAAGGAGAACTTGTGAGGATCGGAGGTTGCGTGCGGGTATGTAACGGGAGACTAGGTCAGAGATATATGGAGGAGACAGGTTGTGAATGGCTTTGTATGTCATGGTTAGGGTTTTGAACTGGAGTCTCTGAGCAATGGGGAGCCAGTGAAGAGATTGACAGAGAGGAGAGGCCGGGGAATAGCAGGGGGACAGGTTGATTAGTCGAGCAGCAGAGTTTAGGAGAGATTGGAGGCGTGCGAGAGTGTTAGAGGGGAGGCCACAGAGCAGGAGGTTGCAGTAGTCAAGGCGGGAGATGATGAGGGCGTGCACTAGTGTTTTTGCAGATTCATGGTTGAGGAATGTGCGGATCCGGGAGATATTTTTGAGTTGGAGTCGGCAGGAAGTGGAAAGGGCTTAGATATGTGGTTTGAAGGAGAGTTCAGAGTCCAGGGTTACCCCAAGGCAGCGAGCTTGAGGGACTGGGGAGAGTGGGCAGCCATTGACGTTGATAGATAGGTCAGTTGGGGGGGTTAAATGAGATGGCGGAAAGATGATGAATTCTGTTTTGTCCATGTTAAGTTTTAGAAATCTGGCAGAGAAGAAGGATAAAATAGCAGACAGACATTGTGGGATTTTGGTTAGTAAGGAGGTGATATCGGGTTCAGAGAGGTAGATCTGTGTGTCATCAGCATAGAGGTGATAATGAAAGCCGTGAGACTCTATGAGCTGTCCCAGGCCGAAGGTGTAGATGGAGAAGAGCAGCGGTCCTAGAACTGAACCTTGGGGGACACCGACAGATAGGGGGCGAGATGAGGAGGTGGTGTGTGAGTGGGAGACACTGAATGTCCGGTCTGTTAGGTATGAGGAGATCCAGGATAGGGCCAAGTCTGTGATGCCGATAGATGAGAGAGTCTGTAGTAAGAGGGAATGGTCCACTGTGTCAAAGGCAGATGACAGGTCTAGGAGGAGGAGGACAGAGTAGTGTAGCTTAGATTTGGCGGTTAGTAGGTCGTTGGTGACTTTAGCCAGTGCAGTTTGAGTAGAATGGTGCGGTCGGAAACCAGATTGTAGGTGGTCAAAGAGGGAGCAGGAGGAGAGGTGGGAGGACAGTTCAGAATGGACATGTTGTTCCAGTAGTTTTGAGGCATAGGGGAGAAGTGATATGGGGCGA